>NC_052088.1:38296564-40856564 GCF_015852505.1 Tachyglossus aculeatus | reverse complement strand
CCAACAAGAAACTCAAAGTCAACTCAGAACTAAAATCTGACTCTGAAATTGTTCTAGCTCTAAAACCAACCTCACTTACTCAAACACTAAGACCTAACACAACCCCTAAAAGCCACCCTGAGACCTCTGAACCAAAAGCTACACTCTAACTCCAACACTTACCTTAAAGGTCGCTCGAAAACCAAAATCCGACTTCAAAAACTAAACGGCACCTGCAAAGAGAGCAAGGCAACTCAGATAAACCTGACTCCAAAACAAAACCTACAGCAGACCCAAAAAAACCTCTTTAAAAAACTCTCAGCCCAGACACTAAACGCAAACACTAAACCTAAATCCAGCCCACCACCCCCAGAAAGAAAAACACCCAAGAAGTTTTTTTATTGATTACAATGCACAGAAGAGACATTCTCTACACATGACAAGATTACAGTTTGAGAGGACAAAAATATACATAGGTCATATTTATCGATTACAGTGTACTGAGTAAACATACTCGACACAAAACTAGATTACAGAGCATGAGGAGAACACACACAGTAGCCCCAAACCCAGCCCGCCACCCCCAGAAAGAAAAACACTCAATCGGTTGTTTATTGATTACAATGCACAGAGACATTCTCTACCTCTAACACGATTACAGTTTGAGAGGACGACAGTATAAGTCGGTTGTATTTATCAATTACAATGCACAGAGTAAACATACTCGACAGAAAGCAAGATTACAATTTATCAGAAGAACAAAAGCAGTAAACCCAAATCCAGCCCACCACCCCCAGAAAGAAAAACACTCAAGCGGTCTCACCATAGATCTCTCACACAAAGAAGACTCCTTAATTGAGTTTAAGAAGATAAAGGAGACTGTGATCTTCCCCGCCTCTCTTCTCAAGAAGCACCTTCCTCCTCTCTTCTTCAGAAGTGACACAGAAGAGTCCCTTTGCGGGAGACTGAGCATGTACAGAGTGACTCCGGAGATGGGACTGTGAGCACCCACAGGTTAGACCCGTGTATAGAATTATGGGCCCCAGGTCTTCTCAGACCCACAGTCGAGTCAAACAGAACCAGTTGCCTGCCCAGAGCCCAACCCCCATATACAGAACAAGCTTCTGTGTCCAGTGGCCTCCTCTTCCTCCCTGTTCTCTCTCCCCAAATCCAGCTAACCCTATCCAAACACACACACACACACGGAGAAAAAAAAAAAAAAAAAAAAAAGACACACCTTCCCTTTGAGGTGACAGCACTGCCAACAGCTCCATCTCAATAGCAGGGCATGTCTGATATGTGACCCGATGGTCCAAACGGCAGAGGGAGAGTCCATGAGGCTGGGAAATACATTGGGCATCTGCTGTAGAGAAATTAAGAGCTAGTCAAAACATTCGAAACAATAAAAAAAAAAAAATCACTTTGGGCCTCCCACCCAACCCTATCCCGGTGTTGAGGCTGCAGGACTTGTGAGAAAAGGATATAAAGTTGGAGCAGCAGGCTATTTTTTGTTTTGTTTTCTTACTTAGGGAAAACTGTGGCCATGTGTGATAGCAATGAGGAAATAATTCAGCACAGAGTGCGGTAGAAGATGGTCATCGGGAAGGGAAAAAAGTGGTTGTGAGTTTCAGATATGCCAAGCTAGGGGAAGCAAAGCTGGAAGGAATATTTACAAGTCAGGTGGGACAGCTGGGAAGAATCAAGATGGATGTGTAATAGGTGAGGAACATTTGGGGACAGGGTAAATCCAGGGGCTTCACATACACCCGACTCTTGGGTAGCAATAATAACGCTTATTAAATGCTTCTGATGTACAGAACTCTGCTTTGAGCACTGGCATTTGCCTCAGTGGACAAGGAGAGAGTAGGGAACAGTGGGGAATTAAGGTGGGAACTAAGTCTAGACCATAGAGCCAAGGCAATACCCTGTTTGTCGATGAGGGAGGGGAACCATTGTTGTTGAGTACAGGAGAGAACAAAGTTTAATTTATTCTCACCTGCCATGAGATGACCGAGGTGGTCTCCAGCAGCACTCCGTGGGCACAAGAGAAAGGAGTGGAGGAGATCTGATGGTGCTCCTGGGGGCTGAGAAGGAAAGGGAAAGAAATGCAAATGATGCAGTTTCTCTCAAGGACATTCCTCCACCACCAAACAACAACAAAAAAACCCACTCACCACACATGACAAGGCACCCACCCAGACAGCCTGGCTTCTCCATTTTTGCCTTCCCCTGACACTGGATCTCCAGAAACCCACACCAAGGATAGTGTGGACAAAAAGTGACAACAGGGCAACTACTGACTGAACAGGGGTGTGTTAAGGCCTGCAATGCCCATGACTTTTTCTGCTTTCTATGTTCCCTACCAATAACAAACTCAGGTAGAAGGCTACAATACTCCAGAGAAGCATGGGAAGGACACACACACACACACACACACCCACCCACCCACCTGAGAGCAAGCCCTTACACATACAGAAAACGTTCCTTCTGTGGACTCTACAGAGGTGCAGAGCAGTTCCAAAGGACTGTTCGCTATGCTCTACCCTACTCTTGCACTCAACCCCTTTCTACCCTCAGTATTAGACTTGTATGGCTGGTATTTCTGACAAATCTATCCCACACTTCTGCAGATTGGAAGGTCAGTTTCTACCACCATGCCTGCAGTTTCGGCTCTCCAGCCTCTAGGCAACGTACTCATGCTCTCTCTCACCTCTGACATTCATCTCATAATCAACTCCCCATAATTCAGTTTCCCAGAAGATCAAGTGGATAATGACCTTCCCTGCCTCTGTCTTCACAAGACATCTCCCTCCTCTATTCCCAAAAAACAACTGTGTGACACAAAAGAGTTCCTTCAGGGGGTGTCCAGAGTGATTCTGGAGACAGGACTGTGAGCACCCAGAGATTAGACCCATCTATAGAATTAAGGGCCCTGGGTCTCCTCAGACCCACAGTCGCGTCAAATAGAACCAGTTCCCTGCACAGAGCCCTAGTCCCCATTTCCAGAAGCAGCTTCTGTGTCCACAGTGGTCTCCTCTTCCTCACTGCTCTCCCCCTCAAGCCAGCTAACCCTAACCCCCTCCACTCACACGCAGGCACACACACAAGAAAGACAACTCCTTCCCTTTTATGTAGCAGCACAGTACACAGCTCCATCTCAGTGGCTGGTCTGATTAGAACCAAAAGTCAACGGCCAACAGATGATTCTCAAGGCCAGGAAACACACAGGGCATCTGCTGTAGAGAAACTAGGGCCGTGGGGGGGGGAAACAACAAAAACAAAGTCTCACTTTGGTCATCCCACCATAACCTGCACACTCCCAACTATGGAGACTTCAGAACTTTATAAAAAATATAAAGCTAGAGTGGTGGTTCAGTTTGGTTTTTATTTTAATTAGTGGAACTGGGGCAGCTTTGTAAGCATTAAGGAAGGAAGTAATTCAACACAGGGAATAGTACAAGATGGTCATTGGGAACATAAGACTAGGGTACGGGAGTGTTTAGAATGTGTGAACTAAAGGGAATCAAAGTTGACAAAATGATTTGGAAGTCAGGCAGGTGTGATGTCTGCAAAGAATGAGGATTACTGTGGAACAGGTGAGGAAGATTTGGCAGCAGAGCAAATCCAGTAGCTTGAGGAGCACCATCTGCTCGGTTATTAGTAAGAGTCTTTATTAAATACTCTCAGAAAAAGAGCCCTATTTTGAGCATTGGCAGCTGCCTCAGTGGCAAGGAAGGAGTAGGGAGCACTGGGGATTTAAGGCATGACAAATCTAGAACAGAGGTTAAAGGCCATAGGAATGGGCATTAACAATGGAGAGGAATCATTGTTGCTGGTCACAGGTAACAACAGTTAAGTTCACTCACCTGCTGAGGGGGTTGAAGGGTCCTAGTGCCCACACTGCACCCAACAGCATTCCAAGGCAAGAGAGCAGGAGTGGAGGTCTGATGGGGCTCCTGGGGGTTGAGAAGGAAAAGAGGGGAAGAGGCAAACGATGCAGTTTCTCTAAAGCACATGTGCCTTCACCACCCCCAAATCAACTGATTGTTCAAAACACATAAGGACAGCCACACACACCCTGGCTTCTCCACACTTCGCTCCCCCTGGATCCCCACACATCCAGGCCAGGAAAGGCCAAGACACAAACAAGAGGTTTCCAGGGCAATTGCTGACTGAGTGGGGAAGCCTACAGTGCCCAGGTCTTTATTTGCTTTCTATGGTCCCTGCCGAGACTCAGGAGGCTACAACACTCCAGAGAAGTGTAGGGGTAGGCAAACAAATACACACCATCTTAGTCTTGACACGGACTTCCCTCTCCCCCGAGAATGTCCCCTTACAGCTACAGAAAGGTCCTTTCTGGGAAAACTATAGATTTGTAAGGCATTTGCGATGCCAGGACTGTGCGCTATGCTCTACCCTGCTCTTGCACTGGACCCCCCTACCCCTAGAGATCCCTCCCCATGTATCGGACCTGTACGACTGGTATTTCTGACTGACTTCAAAAGATAGCCCACGGTTCTGTATATCGTAAAGTCGATACAGTACCCGCATTTTCAGCCCTCCGGCCTCTCTCGCTTCCTCAATCTGTCTCACCACAGACATCTCTCACAATGAAGACTCCTTAATTGAGTTTAAGAGAGTAAAGGAGACCATGGTCTTCCCTGTCTCTCTCCTCAAAGAGCACCTTCCTCCTCTCTTTCCCAGAAGAGACTGCCAGACACAGAAGAGTCCCTTCGTGGGAGACTGAGGATGTACAGAGTGACTCTGGAAACAGGACTGTGAGCACCCAGAGATTAGACCCATCTATAGAATTAAGGGCCCTGGGTCTTCTCAGACCCACAGTCGAGTCAACCAGAACCAGTTCCCTGCACAGAGCCCCAGCCCCCATTACCAGAAGCAGGTTCTGTGTCGACAGTGGCCTCCTCTTCCCCTACCCAGCTAACACCCTCCATTCTCTCTCTCTCTCTCACACACACACACACACACACACACACACACACACACACACACACACACACACCAACAAAAAAATACCTTCCCTTAGAGGTAGCAGTACAGTCCATGGCTCCAACTCAGTGACAGGGCAGCGCCGAAATTTAAGCCCAAGGTCCCAGCGGCAGAGGAATGGCCTTCGAGGCCAGGAAGTATTGGACATCTGCTGTAGACAAGCGTCATAGCAAATGAAAATCTCCCTTTGGTCATCGCACCCACATGTGCAGCCACCGTAGCTGCATGACTTGTAGGAAAATGAGGTAGTACTTGGGTGAGGGACCATTTTTAAAAAAGGAGACATCAAGGAACTGTGAGCACCTTCAAAAACATTAAGGAAGGAATTAATTCACCACAGGAGTAATTGAAGATAGGAAGGGAAGGAAAGTGAATGTGAATGCTTGGGAAGTGTGAAGCAAGGGGGAAAACCTAACAGTCAGATTTCAAAATCTGGCAGGTGACATAGCAAAGAACAATGAGAAATGTCAAGTAGGTGAGGAAGGTTTGGGGACTGGGCAGATCCAGTGGCTTCAGGTATCACCAGAGTCTTGGTTAGTAGTAAAGCCTTAATACTTTAAGTGCAGAACCCTGTACTAAAATACTGGCAGTTGCCTCAGTGACAAAGAGGGAATATTGAAAACTATGGAAGTAAGGCAGAAGTCTACAATAGAGGGTGAAGGTAATAGGTATTAGAGTCAGTGAGGGAGATGAGCCATTGTCGCTGAGCTGGGCAGAGAGCAAAGTTGAATTCCTTCCCACCTGCTGGGAGATGGTTGAGGTGGTCCTAGGGCCCAGATTCCCCCACAGCAGCACCCTGTAGCATGACAGCAGGAGTGGAGAAGATAGCCGATGGGGATCCCGGTGGCTGAAAAGAAAAGGGGGAGGAAATGCAAACAATTCAGTTTATCTAAAAGTGACATTTCTCCACTCCCAAATCAATCTATTGTTCAAAAACCATTAGGGAGCCACCACAGGCACCCTGACTGCTCCATTCTTCTCTCCTCGGGATCTACACAAAACCAGGCCAAAGACGACCTGGGCCCAAAGGACAGGAGGGTGTCTCAGGACAAAACGCACACAGAATAGGGAAGTGGGAATGCCTGCAATACGTGGGGCTTTAACTGCTTTCTATGCTCCCTGTTAACTCTCAGGCAGGTGGCTAAAGGACTCCAGAGAAGAATGCTGTGAGGATGGATGGGGACACACACACACACACACACACACACACACACACACACACACACACACACTTGCCACCAACCTCCCACTCCCCTGGAAGCAACCCCTTACAAATATGGAAAAGCCCCTTCTGTGGGAACTCTAAGTATTCAAGGCAGTTCCAATAACAGGACTGTTCATGCTACTCTTTCACTGGACACCTCTCTCCCACAAAGATCCTTATCTTTCCCCCTTCCAAGTGTTAGGGCTGTAGGGCTACTATTCCTGACTCCAAAAGATAACTCATTTCTGTATATGGCAAATTCATTTCCTAGTACAGATGCTTGCACTTCCACCTCTCCAGCCTCAATGCACCTCCCTCTCTCCCCTGACAACCCACTCACACAAGTCTCTATAATTCATTTTTTCAGAAGAGAATAGAGGAGACCAAGACCTTTCCCACCTCTACCTTCACAAACCACCTCTGTCTTCTCCCAGAGCGACCGTCCGACACAGAAGAGTCCCTTCGTGGGAGGCCGAGGATGTACAGAGTGACTCTGGAGACGGGACTGTGAGCACCCAGAGATTAGACCCGTCTATAGAATTAAGGGCCCCGGGTCTCCTCAGACCCACAGTCGAGTCAAACAGAACCAGTTCCCTGCACAGAGCCCCAGCCCCCATTTCCAGAAGCACTTTCTGTATCCACAGTGGCCTCCTCTTCCTCACTGCTCTCTCCCCCAGCCCTGTTAACTTTAGGCCTTTATACACACCCACAACAACAACAAAAACCCAAGACACCTTCCCTTTGAGGTGACAGTACAGCTTACAGCTCCATCTCAGTGGCAAAACAGGTCTGAAGTTTGATCCGATGATCCAAAGGGACACAGGTACGGTCCTTGAAGTCAAGAAATGCATTCGGCACCTGCTGTAGAGTAATAGTGAGTAAATCTCTCTTGGTCAACCCACCCTGACGTGTGCATTTTTAGGCATTGAATATTTGGAACTCAGGTAGATGTGACAGATAAGAACACTTAAAATGATGTAGAGTAGGTGAGGAAGGTTTGGGGGAGAGGACAAGTCCAGCGGTCACTGAACTCCTTGGTAGTAGTAAGAGTAGTTAACACTTCTGATGTGCACAGCCCTATATTAAGCACTGGCACCTCATGTAAAACAGGAGTAGGGAAAACTGGGGATTTAAAGGCAAGAGTTAAGTCTAGCAAAGAGTAAAAGCAATAAGCATGGGAGTGCAGGTTGGAGGACAACTGCTGTTTCTGAGCAGGGCAGAGAGCAAAGTTAAATTCCTTCTCACTGGTGGAGATCTTCAAGATGGCCCAAAGGCTCTCATTCCCTCCCAGCGGTGGCTCTGTGGCATCAGGGTAGATGTCGAGGAGATCTGATGGTGCTCCTGAGGGCTGAAAATCGGGGTGGCGGGGGGGGGGGGGGGAGATGCAAAAAGTTGAAGTTTCTCTAGGCAAGACATCCCTCCACCATCAGATTTGGCAAAAAGGTCAGCCACAGACACCCTGGCTTCTCCGTTCTTCTCACTTGATCGACACACCCAGGCTAGGAAAGGCCTGGATGCAAAGGACAAGAGGCCTTCAAGGCAACTGGTGACTAAACAGGAGTATGAGAAGGCCTGCAGTGCCCAGATCCCTATCTGCTTTCTATACTCCCTACCAAAGCCCAGGTAGGAAGCTAGAAGACTCCAAAGAGGAAAGGGGTGGGGACAGATAGACACACACACACACACACACACACACACACACACACACACACACACACTCTTGATACTGACCTCCCACTCCCCTGGGTACAGTTCCTTACAGATATATAAAAGTGTCTTCTGTGGGACCTAGAGCTGTGCCAAGCCAGGTCCAAAGAGATGCCTGTTCCCTAGGCTCTACTCTTTCAGCGGACCTCCCCATCCCAGCGATCCCTAATTCTGCACAGCCCCCAGCCCAAAGCAGACCGGTAGGGCTATTATTCCTGACTGCAAAGGTAACCCAAACTTCTATATAGTTAAAAGTCAGCTACTACTATAATGCCTGCATTTTCAGCTCTCCACCCTCTACGCAACTCACTGAACCTCAGTCTGTCACTGACATCTATCTCACCCCAAAAATCTTCCCACAGTTCAGTTTCCTCAGAAGAGGTTACAGTGAACCAAACTTCCCCGCTTCTTGACAAAGCATCTCCCACCTCTCTTCCCCAGAAGTGACTGTCAACACCAAAGAGTCCCTTCGTGGGAGTCTAAAGATGCACAGAGTGACTCTGGAGACAGGACTGTGAGCACTCAGAGATTAGATCCATCTATAGAATTAAGGGCCCTGGGTCTTCTCAGACCCACAGTCAAGTCAAAACAGAATCAGTTCCCTGCACAGAGCCCCAGTCCCCATTTCCAGAAGCATCTTCTGGTGTCCACAGTGGCCTCTTCCTCATCTCTCTCTCCCCCCTCACACACACACACACCCAAAACACCTTCTATTGGAGGTAGTAATACATCCCAAGGCACCATCTTGATGGTAGGACAGGTCAGATTTCTCCTGATGGTCTAAACAGCAGAGAGATGGTCCTTGAGGCCGGGAAAGTGTGCAACATCTGCTGTAGGGAGTAAGTTTAACAAAAAAAATTTCTCCATCAACCCAGCCCCACCTTTGCACTGCCAGGCTTTGAGACTGAGAGATTTCTAAGAAAACAATGTAAAGCTGGGGTGGAAATCTGGTTTTATTTATTTTTTTTTTTAAGATTGGGGAACTGAGGGTATGTTTGTAAACACTGAGGAAGGAATTCAACACAGGGAGCGGTTGAAGGTGATCAGGGATGGGGGGAGTGGATTCAATGGCTTAGGATGTGTGTAGCAAGGATAATCAGTTTGAGGGGACTGATTTTGAATTCAGGCATCTGTGAAAGCTAGAAAAAAAAAATGAGTATGAGGTGCTGTAGGTGAGGAAGGTTTAGGACAGGGCAAATCCAGTGGCTTCAGCTGTCACCGGAGTCTTTGTTAGTGATAACAGTATTTATTCAATACTTCCTCAGTGCAGACCACTATAGTAAGCACTGGCAGTTATTTCAATGACAAGGAGTAGGGATTTAATTCTACTCCAGAGAGTAAAGGCAATAGAAATGGAATGGGAGTCCATGAAGGAGGTGAACCATGGTTGCTGAGCATGAGAGAAAGCAAGATTGAATTCCTTCTCACCTCTGAAGTGGTCAGGGTAGTCCTAGTGCTTGGATTTCCCTGAATAGCACGCTGGGGCATCAGAGCAGGAATGAATGTGGTCTAACGGTGCTCCTGGGGGCTGAAAAGGAAAAAAAAATTTGGAAAGAAATGCACACAATGCAGTTTTTCTAAATGAGACATTCCTCCACTACACCAACTTATTGTTCAAATGGCATTAGAGGACATCCACAGAAACCTGGGCTTCGCCCCTCCCCCTCCACACACCCAGGGCAGGGGAGACTTGGATATGAAGGGCAAGATGGCTCCAGGGCAATTGCTGGCTGAACAGGGATGTGAGAAGAGCTACAATACCCAGGACAGAGGTGCACATGCATACACACACACACACACAAATTTGCCTCCCACACCAAAGGCAGCAACCCTTCAGATATGGAAAGGTCCCTTCTGTGGGAGTTACAGATGGGCAAGGCAGTTCCAATGAGAGGGATGGTTGACTATGTTTCACTCCACTCTTCCACTGGACCCCTCTCTCCCCCAGCGATCCACCCCCAAGTCTCAGACCTGTAGGCCTGGTATTCCTGAATTCAAATACCCCTAACTTCTGGGTATTGCAAAGTCACCTTCTAGGGCAATGCCTGCATTTTCACCTCTCGAGTTTACTCACAACACCTCATTCTGTCTCTCTCCACTGACAGTTTCTCAAAACAGGATAAAGGCAACCACAACCTTCCCTGAAGCAACTGTTCAACACAGAAGAGTCCCTTCATGGGAGACAGAGGATGTACAGAGTGACTCTGGAGACAGGACTGTGAGCACCCAGAGGTCAGACCCGTCTATAGAATTAAGGGCCCCGGGTCTCCTCAGACCCACAGTCGAGTCAAACAACCAGTTCCCTGCACAGAGCCCTAGCCCCCATTTCCAGAAGCACCTTCTGTGTCCACAGTAGCCTCCTCTTCCTCACTGCTCTCTCCCCGAGCCCCATTAACCTTATGTTTTTATACACACACACACACACACACACACACACACAAACTAAAAGCCTTCCCTTTGAGGTGACAGTACAGCCTACAGCTCTATCTCAATGGCAGGACAGGTCTGAGGTTTGATCTGATGATCCAAAATGGCACAGGTATGCTCCTTGAAGTCAAGAAATGCATTGGGCACCTGCTGTAGAGAGAGTAATAGTGAGTAAATATTTCAGTCATCCCACCCCAACCTGTGCACTTCCAGGTATTGAACGTTTGGAATTCAGGCAGGTGTGAGAGATAAGAGCACTTAGGATGATATAGAGTAGGCGAGGAATGTTTGGGGACAGGACTAGTCCAGGGGGTCACTGAACTCTTTGGTAGTAGTAATAGTATACACTTTTTATGTGCACAGCCCTGTATTAAGCACTGGCACCTCATTTAAGACAGAGTAGGGAAAACTGGGGATTTAAAGGCAGGAGTTAAGTCTAGCAAAGAGTAAAGGCAATAGGCATAGGAGTCCAGGTTGGAGGGGAACTGCTGTTTCTGAGCAGAGCAGAGTTAAAATTCCTTCTCACCTGTTGAGATCTTCGAGACGGCCCAGAGGTCCTCATTCCCTCCCAGTGGTGCTCTGTGGAATCAGGGCAGATGTGGAGAAGATCTAATGGTGCTCCTGAGGGCTGAAAATGGGGGTGGGGGGGGAGAATGCAAAAAAAATTTGCAGTTTCACTAAATGAGACACCCCTCCACCGTTCCCTCTCCACATCAACCCATTTAGCAAAAAGGTCAGCCACTGACACCCTGGCTTCTCTGTTCTTCTCACCTGATCAACACACCTGGTCCAGGGAAGGCCTGGATACAAGGGGCAAGAGGTCTCCAAGGCAACTGGTGACAACAGGAGTATGAGAAGGCCTGCAGTGCCTAGGTCCCTATCTGCTTTCTATACTCGCTACCAAAGCCCAGGTATGAAGCTAGAAGGCTCTACAGAGGAAAGGGGTGGGGACCGACAGATACACGCACGTACACACACACACACACACACACACACACACACACACACACACACTCACTCTCTCGACACTGACCTCCCACCCACTCCCCTGGGAGCAGTTCTTTACAGATATGCCAGAGTGTCTTCTGTGGGACCTACAGCTGTGCCCCAGCTGGTCCAAAGAGACACCTGTTCTCTAGGCTCCAACCTA
Source organism: Tachyglossus aculeatus (assembly GCF_015852505.1). Lineage (NCBI taxonomy): Eukaryota > Metazoa > Chordata > Mammalia > Monotremata > Tachyglossidae > Tachyglossus > Tachyglossus aculeatus. The sequence continues at coordinate 40,845,090 of NC_052088.1, read as the reverse complement.
CTCCTTCACCGGCCCTCCCCCTCCCCGAGATCCCTATTTCTGCACAGCCCCCAGCCCAAATCATCAAACCAGTAGGGCTGGTATTCCTGACTTCTGAGATAACCCAAACTTCTATATATTTCAAAGTCAGTTACTACTCTAATGCCTGCATTTTCAGCTCTCCACCCTCTATGCAACTTACTCACTGAACCTCATTCCTTCTGGCACTGACATCCATCTCACACCAAAAAACTTCCCAACATTCAGTTTCTCAGAAGAGGAGATAGTGAACCAAACTTCCCTGCCTCTTCCTTGACAAAAGGCATCTACCCCATCTTCCCCAGAAGTGACTGTCAACACAGAAGAGTTCCTTTGTGAGAGGCCAAGGATGTACAGAGTGACTCTGGAGACAGGACCGTGAGCACCCAGAGATTAGATCCGTCTACAGAATTAAGGGCCCCGGGTCTTCTCAGACCCACAGTCGAGTCAGAACCAGTTCCCTGCACAGAGCCCCAGTCCCCATTTCCAGGAACACCTTCTGGTGTCCACAGTGGACTCCTCTTCCTCATCTCTCCTTCCCCCCCAACCCAACACACACACACACACACACACACACACACACTCTTCCCTTAGAGGTAGTAGTACATCCCAAGGTGCCATCTTGCTGATAGGACAGGTTTGAGATTTCTCCTGATGGTTTAAACAGGAAAGAGATGGTCCTCAAGGCTGGGAAGTGTGCAACATCCACCGCAGAGAATAAGTTTTTTTAAAAAGAGAAGTCTTCATCAACCTAGCCCTACTTTGTGCTGCCAGGCTTTAAGACTGAGGGATTTCTAGGAAAACAATGTAGAACTGGGGTGGAAGTGTGGATTTATTTTTTTTTTTTAAGATTAGGGGAACTGAGGGCATGGGTGAAAGCACTGAGGAAGGAATGAATTCAACACAGCCAATGGTTGAAGCTAGTGAGGAAGGGTTGGGGGTGGGGAAAGTGGATTCAAGTTTTTAGGATGTGTGTAGCAAAGGTAATCAGTTTGAGAGGACTGATTTAGAATTCAGGCAGCTGTGAAAGCTAGGAAAAAAATGAGTATGATGTGCAGTAGGTGAGGAAGGTTTGTGAACAGGGCAAATCCAGTAGCTTCAGCTTGCACCCGAGTCTTTGGTAGTGATTGTAGTATTTATTCAAACACTTCCTCAGTGCAGAGCACTATAGAAAACACTGGCTGTTACTTCAGTGACAAGGAGTATGAAGGACTGGGAATTTTGTTCTACACCAGAGGATGAAGGCAATAGGAATGGAATGGGAGTCCAAGAAGGAGGTGAACCATGGTTGCTGAGCAGGAGAGAAAGCAAGATTGATTTCCTTCTCACCTCTTAAGTGGTCAGGGTGGTCCTAGTGCCTGGATTTCCCTCAGCAGCACTCTTTGGCATCAGAGCAGGAATGGAAGTGGTCTAATGGTGCTTCTGGGGGCTGAAGAGGAGGAGGAAAAAAAAAAATTGAAGGCAGTGTACACAATGCAGTTTCTCTAAATGTGACATTCCTCCACTACCCCAATCAACCTATTGTTCAAAAGGCATCAAAAGCCATCCACAAAAACCTGGGCTTCTCCCCTCTTCCCTCCCCCTTCAATCCCACACACCCAGGCCGGGGTGGGAGGGGGGCACGGAGAACAGGACTGTTGGTTATGTTCTACTCTTCCACTGGACCCCTCTCTTCCCCCCAAAGATCCACCCCCAAGTCTCGGACCTGTAGGCCTGGTATTCCTGAATTCAAATACCCCTAACTTCTGGTATCACCAAGTCAATTTCTAGAATGATGCCCACATTTTCACCTCTCCAGTTTACTCACAGCACCTCATTCTGTCTCTCACCACTGACATCGATCTCAAATCCCCATAATTCAGTTTCTCAAAACAGGATCAAGGCAACTGCAGCCTTCCCTGCCTCTCCTCAGAGCCACCTCCCACCTCTCCTCCCCTGAAGCAACTGTCCAACACAGAAGCATCCCTTCATGGGAGACCGAGGATATACAGAGGGAGTCTGGAGACAAGACTGAGCACCCAGAGATTAGACCCCTCTATAGAATTAAGGGCCCCGGGGCTTCTCAGACCCACAGTCGAGTCAAACAGAACCAGTTCCCTGCACAGAGCCCCAGTCCCCATTTCCAGAAGCAGCTTCAGTGTCCACAGTGGCCTTCTTTTCCTCACTGCTCTCTCCCAACTCATTTAACCCTCATCCCTTATACACACACACACACACACACACAAAAAAAAAAAAAAAAAAAAGAAAAAAAGGAAGGCTTCCCTTTGATGTAGCAGTACAGCCCATGGCTCCATCAACAGCAGGGCAGGTCTGAGATTTAACATGATTGTTCCAAATAGGAGAGGGATGGTCCTCAAAGCTGGGAAATACACTGGACAGCCACTGTAAAGACAATAAGACATATTAAATATCTGCCTCCAATCATCCCAACCTGGCCTCTGCCAGAAATTATGGCTATGGGACATGGGAAGATAGTGTAAACCTGGGGTGGAGAGTTTTTTTTGGGGGGGGGGGTGGCAGCAGGGGGTAAGATGAAGAAACTGTGGGCATGTTAGAAAGCAGTGAAGAAGCTATTAATTTGGCACAGGAGGAGAGCTTGGAACTGGTCATCGGGAAGGGAAGAGGCGAATGTGAATGCAGCATAGGTAATCAAAAGCTTGAAGAGACTAATCTGAGTGAGGCAAGTGTTACAGCTTTGAACAATGAGGATCAATGTGGAATATTTGGGGATGGGAAAAAAATCAGTGGCTTCAGGTATCAAATTCCTGGATAGGATAATAGTAATAATATTAGACACTTACCAAGTGCAAAGCACTGTACTAAGTGCTGATAGGCACCTCAGTGACAAAGAGGAAGTAAGGAAAAGCAGGGATTTCAGGGCAGAGTTAAGTCTGGAACCCACGATGAAGGCAATATGAAAGTCAATGAGGGAGGGGAACCATTGTTGCTGAGCGAGGCAGAGCAAAGTTGAATTCCTTGTCACCTGCTAGGACATGGTTCTAGTACCTGATTCACACCAGCTTCCCTCTGTGGCATGAAAGCTGGAAAGAAGAAGAACTGTTGGTGCTCCTGGAGTCTAAGAAGAAAATGGGAAGAAATGCAAACAATTCAGTTTCTCTGAAAGATGCATTCCTCCACCCCCCAATCAGTTGTATTTGTTGAGCACTTACTGTGTGCAGAGCACTGTACTAAGCACTTGGGAAGTACAAGTTGGCAACAACATAGAGACAGTCCCTACCCAACAGTGGGCTCACAGTCTAGAAGGGGGAGACAGAACAAAACATTAACAAAATAAAATAGAATAGATATGTACAAGTAAAATAGAGTAATAAATATGTACAAACATATATACATGTGCTGTGGGGAAGGGAAGGAGGTAAGGTGGGGGGGTGGAGAGGGGGAGGAGGGGGATGCATGAGACGATACCCACGGGCACCCTGCATTCTCCACTCTTCCCTCCCCTACCCTTAGGATAGTTAAGGTCTCCACACAAAAAAACGGAGTTATCCAGGGCAACTGCTGAATAAACAGGGCTGAGGGAAAACCTGTAATACCCAGGACCATTTCTGCTTTCTATGCTCCCTACCCCAACTCATAGAAAAGGCTATAGGCCTTCGGAGAAGAATAGGGTGGGCACACACACACACACACACACCCTACCTCATCTTGACACTGACCCCTCACTCCCTTGTAAATAACCCCTTACAAGTATAAAAAAGTCATTTCTGTGGGTACTATGGATGCGTAAAGCAAATCCAATGAGAGAGTTGTTGACTATGCTCTCCCCTACCCCTGCACTGGATCCCTCTCTCCCCACCAAAGATTCCTCACCCCCAAGAAAGTTTCAGACCTGTAGGGTTGATATTCTTGTCTCCAAAGATACCCCACACCTCTGTATATTGGAAAAAGTGAGTTTATATTACAAATACCTGCATTTTCAGCTCTCCAGGCTCTATGTAACTCATTCACTTTATCTCAAATTTGTCTCATGACAAATATTTCTTACTAGATAATCAAGTAGACAGTGACCTTCCCTGCCTCTCTCCTAGAAATGCCTCCCACTTCTTTTCCCCCAGAAGCAACTGCTAAACACAGAAGACTCCCCTCAAAGGAGACCAAGGATATACAGAGTGACTCTGGAGACAGGACTGTGAGTAACCAGAGATCAGACCCGTCTATAGAATTAAGGGCCCCGGGCCTTCTCAGACCCACAGTCGAATCGAACAGAACCAGTTCCTTGCCCAGAGCCTCAGTCCCCTTCTCCAGAAGCAGCTTCTGCTGTCCGCAGTGGCTCCCCTTGGCTCACTGCTCCGTCCCCCAACCCAGCTAATCCTAACCCCCTTCACACATACAAAAAAAAAAAAAAGAAAAAAGAAAAAGACTCCCAACACCTTCTCTTTGTAGGTTTGAAGCCCACAGCTCCACCTCCATGACAGGGCAGGCCAGGTCTCAAAATTGACCTCAATCCAAATGGCAGATAGATAGTCCTCATCAGGTAACCTCTGTGGAAATAATAATACCTAGTCAGAGGCTGCCCTTAGTCATTACCCCACCCCCCAACCTGTGCAGAGCCAAGGATTGAGGGTGCAGGAATTCTTTCCTGGTCTCAGATTGGGGCAGGCAGAGGGGTGGTGGAAGACAGGTAAAAGGGCTTCCAAAATAAACAAAAATAGCAGGTATCGGGGAAAAAAGGTTGAAGCGGCAAAGGGGATTGCACTGTAGTAAAAAAAAAATAGATTTTTAAGTGGTGGAATGGAGTACAAAGTCTGGGTTTCAGCCAGCTGAATTACTAAAGAAGAGAATAGGATAGAGATACAGTAAGAAGGGTGGCAATGGAAGAACAGAGTGTCAGATGTGAGTTGGAGTACAGGAGAAAAAAGGGGAGGCAGAAGAGAGAAGGTGATTGACTGTCTAGAAGATATTAAGATCTGGGGTGAAAACAAGCGAGTGATGTTAAACACAGTCCCTGCCCCTCATGGAGTTCACACACTCCATCACCACTTTACAGATGAGACCCTTGAGGACCAAAGAAGTGAAGTAACTTACCTGAGCTCACACAGTACACCAGCAGTAGAACAGATTAGAACTCAAATCCTTCTCATTCTCAGGCCTATGCTCTATCCCCTATATCATGCTGCTTCTTTAAGAAACAGCTGGTGCCTGTATTGATATGAGAGAGAATTAGAGAGGTGGGGGAACAAATTGCAGGAGTGAGCTTCAGTGGAGAAGAGAGCAAAAAAATCCTTACCATAATCAATATTGGATGCAGAAAAAGGAAAAAGTAAGAAAGAAGAAACACAGTTTATATTACTCATCTTGGGGTGGGGTTGGTTAGAAACAGCCAAATCACCACCAGCTTCTGGGTCAGCATGACACCTGAAAATTAATGCAGAAAGTTAATCAAAATGAATTAGTTTAGCAATACAGTGAAAAAGGAAATAGATGAGTCAGCTGGCCCTCAAAGCCCCAACCAGCACTAGCCCCCTCCCCCCCCCCACAACTAACTGCCCACCCCCACCTCCAACCCGGGATCAACATGGCATACTCCCCCAGAGCAAAAGCCCCTACCCCCCCACCCCCCCAAAAAAAAAGACAAGAAAAAGAAACCAAAATAACCCCCATTCATCAAGCTCCAGCAAGGAAAGCAGCCCTTCAGCAGAACACGCAGAAGCAGCCCAATAAAGGTTGCCACCTCCCTAGAGGCTTATATGGGTCAGGGAGCTTAATTGGGAGCAGATGATCAAGCAGCGGCCGGACCGGCCAGGAGTAGCTCATCTCCCGGCCTGGAGGAGGAACACCTGGGCTGGGGGTGGAGCGGGGTCGGCAGCCTCCTGGGAGGAAATCACAGAGGCCTCCATAGAGGAGGGGGCTAGGGTGGGGCGGCGCTCGGGAGACTCCCCGGGACCCCCCAAACTGAACCCACTTTCTTGAAAGCCGTAGTCACAGCGGGCTAGCCGCCCCACATTTGATCTCTTTATCGGGGGCTTGACAATGCCATTATTCCCTTTTCCACTGACATTTTGGTTGGATTTGGCCACTCCTGAGAAGCAGGGGGTGGGGGGGTGGGGGGTCTCGGGGAGGAGGTGACAAAGGCCCCCCCCCCCCGCCCCGCCCCCACGGCTCTGCCCGGCCGGCTGCCCCTGGAGGGGGAGGGGTCCCCTACCATCCGGGGGAGGGGGACCCTCTTTCTCTGGGTCCTCAGAGAGGGAATAATGATAATAACTGTGGCATTTGTTAAGCACTTACTATATGCCAGCCACTGTTCTGAGCGCTGGGGTACATACGAGGTAATCAGGCTGTGCACGGTCTCTGTCCCACGCGGGCCTCGCCATCCTAATCCCCATTTTACAGAGGAGAAAAGCGAGGCACAGAGAAGTGAAGTGATTTGCTCAAGGTCACCCAGCAGAGGGTTTAGTGGATAGAGCACGGGACGGGGAATCAGAAGGACCTGGGTTCTAATAACTGCTCTGCCACTTGTCTGCTGTGTGACCTTGGACAAGTCACTTCACTTCTCTGGGCCTCAGTTCCCTCCTCTGGAGAATGGTGATTAAGACTGTGAACCCTATGTGGGACAGGGACTGTGCCCGACCCAATTACCTTGCATCTACCACAGTGCCTGGGACATAGTAAGTGCTTGACAAATGCAATTATGATTATGATTATTACGTGGCAGAGCGAGAATTCATTCATTCATTCATTCAATCGTATTGAGTGCTGACTGTGTGCAGAGCACTGTACTAAGCGCTTGGGAAGTACAAGTTGGCAACATATAGAGACAGTCCCTACCCAACAGCGGGCTCACAGTCTAGAAGGGGGAGACAACAAAACAAAACATATTAACAAAATAAAATAGAATAAATATGTACAAATAAAATAAATAAATAGAGTAATAAATACGTACATGAGAGCCCACGGCCTCTGACTCTCAGGCCCAGGATCTTTCGGCCTCCTCCCGCTCCAATCGACCTTCTATCGACAGACCGTATCGATTGAGCGTTTCCTGAGCCTAGAGCGGTCGGGCAGTTTTATTTATTGAATGCCAACTGTGTGCAGAGTACTGTACTGAGGGCTTGGAAGAGTACAAGAGCACTGTACTAAGTCCTTGGAAGAGTACAGTGTAACAATATAACAGGCACATTCCCTGCCCACAACAAGTTTACAGACTGGTGGGGAGACAAACATTAATATACATCAATAAAACTACAGACCTGTCCATAAGCAGGTGGGAGAGTACAATACAACAGTGCCGGTAGGCACATTCCCTAGTGGAAAGAGCACAGGTCTGGAGTCAGAGGACCTGGGTCCCGATCCCAGCTCTGCCACATATCTGCTCTGTAACCTTGGACAGGTGACTTCACTTCTCTGTGCCTCAGTGACATCATCTGTAACATGGGGATTAAATCCTACTCAGTCCTCCTTAGACCTTGCGCCCCAGGTGGGACGGGGACTGTGTCAGACCAGGTTAACTTGTACCTACCCAGGTGCTTAGAACTGTGTTTGATACATAGTAAGCTCTAAACAAGTACCATGATTATCATTAACATTATCACTAAATTAGAGCTATATACATAAGTGTTGTGGAGCTGAAGGTGGGGCAGATACAGGGTGCAAACCCAAGTGCTACCACGGTCCGTACCCCTGCTCCTCCCTTGTACTTCAGCGCAGCATCTGCCCCCAGAAAGCAAAGTGGACATAATGACGATGGTTTCTGTTAAGCATTTACTAGGTAATGGCCACTGTACTGAGCGTCGGGGGAGATACGAGATAAACAGATTAGACACAGTCCCTGTCCCACATGGGGCTCATGAAATAAATGGGAGGGAGAACAATCAAATCATCAGTAGCATTTACTGAGCACTTACTGTTTGCAAAACACTGTACTAAGCGCTTGGGAAAGGACAGTATAACAGAGACGGTAGATATGTCTCCTCTAGACTTAAAGCTCATTGTGGGACGGGAAAGACAGGCATTAAAATAGTAAATTATAGTTATGGACTTAATTGCTGTGAGGTTGATGGAGGGGTGAATAAAGGGAACCGACCCAGGGGCAGATATTCAATCAACATTTTACAGGTGAAGGAACTGTGGCACAGAGAAGTTAAGTGACTCGCCCAAGGGCACAGAGCAGGCACAGGACAGAGCTGGGATTACAACCTTGGACTCCCAGGACTAGAACTCTCCCTGCTCTGTCACACTGCCCAAACTAAAGCTTTATGAAATGATCGAGTGCACCCTTCCCAAAGATCATACCCTTTCTGATCTGATGGGGAGGCTCAGAGGCCAAGAAGCTTGACCCAGCTGTCCACTATAAAGATGGTAGAGTGGGTTGGTGAAAAATATCCAGGTGAAACTCTTCTGGTGATCATTGCCTGAATTAGCAGAAAGCTCCTCAACCTGTTGGGCCTCAAATGTGGCTCAGTTTTCAAAAACCTAAGGGTAGAGTCAAATTAAGGGGAAACTGAGGAAGCTAAACCCATCTCTGCTCTCCCCTAAGCCCGGTTCAAGAAGACCCAATTGTGAGAATCGAGTCCCGAGGTTCGTGGCACGAAGCCAGGCCCCGCTTTTGCCAGCACCCCTGTTCTTATTGTTCTTCTGGGTGCCTGGGCCACGAAGACCCCAGGTAGCAGATTCAAATGCAAAGTCTGTGGCACGAAGCCAGTCCCACCTCTTTGGCGGTAGCCATATTTTTATTTTTCTTCCCGGCACCTGGGCTGTGAATGCCCAACAGGGAAGACTCCGATACGGGGTTTGAGGGTTGAGACCTGTCCCGCTTTCGTCCGAAACTATATTTTTATTATTCTTTCCCTAAGACTGAGCCATGAACGTCCAAATACAAAGAATCAAATCTGGGGTCATAGCGTGAGGTCAGCTGAACATATTGCTGGCATACTTATTTTTACCCCTCTCCTGGCACCTGGACCATGTAACCCTAAAGGTTCTTGGCTTGAGGCAGTCACCCATTTGCCAATACCCATATTTTTATTCTTCTTTCTGGTGCCTGGGCCTTGAAGATCACAAAATAATAATTTTGGTATCTGTTAAGTACTTACTATGTGCCAGGCACTGTACAAAACACTGGGGTGCAAACAAAGCAAATTGGGTTGGACACAGTCCCTGTCCTATGTGGGGCTCACTGTCTCAATCCCCCATTTACAGATGAGGGAACTGAGGCCCAGAGAAGTGAAGTGACCCAGCAGACAAGTGGCAGAGAGGGGATTAGAACCCATGATCTTCTGATTCCCAGGCCCGTGCTCTATCCACTAAGCCATGCCATTTCTCTGTAAGAGAGGGGGCAAAACTCCCCAAAACTCTCAAACTCCCAAAAGGGAGTTTAACCTGGGGTTAGAGTTAAGTAACTTTGCAGGTAAAGAACAGCTGGGATTAAAATGCGGGTCCTCGGACTCCCAGGGTTAGGGTTAGGGTTATGGTATATGTACATCATAAATGTTGTAGGGGTGAGAGTGGGGTGGATAAAGTGTCCAAACCCAAGTGTAAAGGTTAGGGTTGGAGTTAGTTCACTCAGCTGGCTAGTGACAGACCTGGGATTCAATCCCAGGCCCTCTGACTCCCAGGCCTGGAATCTTCCCACTTGGTCATACTGCCTAAACCAAAATTTTAGGAAAAGATGAAATGTGCTCTGCCCCTAAATTACACCCCTTATCACATGTGCCAGAAGCCAGGAGTCTGAGGAGCTTGGTGCAGCTCTTTTGCATACATGTTTAACCAATTGTGCATTCAGCCATTTAGCTCCATAACTTGTAAATATTTTTATGCCAGTCTCCCCCATCAGCATGGAAGCTCTTTTGATCCTAGAAAGGTTCACTTCTTTGTTTTTACTTCAAACGCTCTTCAGTACATCACACCCCATGGGTGCACAGTAAAATACTCTACTACTATTGCAGATTTATATGTGGTGCAGGCACCTGAAGGCCATTTAATTGATATAAACATTAAAAAGAGCAAAAAAGTATTTACACCTGAGCTATTTAGCACCATATTAAACACCTGGGTTGCAGTGTTCACAGTCTGTGTATGTTTTCTGCATTAAAGCCATAGCTTTTGTATGTTTATGCATTCAAGCTCTAGCTTTCTTAGAAAGACTCAATGCATTTGTGTGTTTCATTTTTCCGGGGCTGGATCCGAGTGCCCAGAGACAGACCCTCTCCTTCGGAGTCACCCTGTGCTTATCAATAATAATGATGGCATTTGTTCATTCATTCAATCATATTTACTGAGCGCTTACTGTGTGCAGAGCACTGTACTAAGCATTTGTGAAGTACAAGTTGGTAACATATAGAGATGGTCCCTATCCAATAATGGGCTCACAGTCTAGAAAGGGGAGACAGACAACAAAACAAAACATGTGTACAAGTGTCTTCAGAATAAATAGAAATAAAGTTAGATGCACATCATTAACAAAATAATTAGAATAGTAAATATGTACAAGTAAAATAAAGTAATAAATCTGTACAAACATATGCATATATATACATATATATGTTAAGTGCTTACTATGTGCAAAGCACTGTTCTAAGCACTGGGGAGGATACAAGATGATCAGGTTGTCCCAAGTATTAATCCCCATTTTACAGATGAGGTAACCGAGGCACAGAGAAGTTAAGTGACTGCCCAAAGTCACACAGATGACAAGCGGCAGAGCTGGGGTTAGAACCCATGACCTCTGACTCACGAGCCCGGGCTCTTTCCACGGAGCCACACTGCTTATTGTTCTTCCCCGTGACTGGGCCATGAAGAGCCAACTGGGAAGACTCAAATATGAGGTTCATGACATGTAGCCAGATGGGCGCTCAGAGGGGAGGAGTTTCTGCTGGATGTGGAGGTGGATGGACAGCCGATGGACGGTCTTGGGGTCCAGAACCACATTCTCTGTGCACATCTATATGGCTGGTACTTAAGTGTTTACTACGTTCCAAGTACTGTAGTACGCGATGGGGTAGATACGAGCTGATCAGGGTGGACATAGTACCTCCCCCACACGGGGCTCACTGTCCTAAGCCCCATTTCACTTGAAGAGGTAACTGATGAGAAGTGAGGTGATTTGCCCAAGGTCACACAGCAGCAGAGTGGCAGAGCTGGGATCAGAATCCAGGCCCTCATTCTATCCTCTAGGCCCCACTGCTTCTTTAAGGGGTTAGGGGTTTTTTTGATAGCATTTATTAAGTGCTTACTATGTGCAAAACACTGTTCTAAGTGCTAGAGAGGTTACAAGGTGATCAGATTGTCCCACAGGGGGCTCATAGTCTTCATCCCCATTTTACAGATGAGGTAACTGAGGCCCAGAGAAGTGAAGTGACTTGCCCAAAGTCACACAGCTGAGAAGTGGTGGTGCCAGGATTTGAACCCATGACCTCTGACTCCAAAGCCCGGGCTCTTTCCACTGAGCCATGCTGCTTCTCAGGAAGGTAGGGTTCATGCCTACCTGCTCTGCAGAGCCCTCGGACAGCTGTGAGGAAGAATGTGGTAGACCCATTCACTGACCTGCAAAACTGTTAGTTGTGAAAGGAGCTTCTGTCCTGCCCGTCAGCAGACTCCACCCCTTAGGACAGCACGGACCCAATCCACAAACAAGAGACCACCAACAGACCTGAGGCTGGGGTTAAGAGATTTTTATTCATTCTTCTCAGTGTGTATGAGACCAGAGGGTCCTGGGGCCTATCTCAGGGGGCACCCGAAGGCGGTCGGAGATGACCCGGGTGGACGTTCTCTGACCGTGGTTCAGGTGGTCACGGCAGGGGGTGTCGAGGAACGGTGAATCCGGTGCTTTGCCGGATGTCCGCCGTTGGATTCTGGAGGGAGGCGGTCCAGCTGGCTGGCCACAGGCCTGTGGTTCACGATTGTGGAGTCTCTGCTCTATCTATCACTGGCTTTATTTCGGTGGGGGCCAGTGGGGGAGTACTGAAAGGAGATGAAGTCAAAGGAGGGAAAGGGCATGGGAGCAGGGGGAGGGGTGCACGGGGAGAAGGAGTCCCCAAGCATTGCCTTCCTCCCTGCCCATCCCTCCCAGTGACTGCCACTGTCCCCCCTGCAATCTCTCCCTCAGGAGGATCAGGGGGCACTTAGTGGCAGTGCTGTAGGGAGTTCAGACCCACAATCCCACCTATTCCTACCCTGTCCTCCCACTCCCCCTCACTGTGCCACCTCTACTGCCCCCCTGCAATATGGGGCTGCAGAGATGGCCTCCGGCCACAAACAGACACAATCACACGACCCCATCACCGGACACGGAGGTTCTCTCTCTCTCTCTTGGCCACCTCTTCACCTTGTTCTTCCCGGAAGCGGGGCCGTCTGGGTCCGCTCTCAAGCTGGAAGGTAAAAATGACCTCTAGGCAGATTTTGAAGGGGAAGACCCAAGGCAAAGGTGAAAGTCTTGATATGGAATCGGCCTGAAATCCCCTCGCCCACACAATTCACGCCACGGATCACCGGGGAGCCCTCCTCCTCTGGAAGTCTTCTCCGACCCCACCTATCTCGGCCCTAGGGCCGCCAGCCATGCCGTCCAGGAAGAAACCGTCTCCTGGAGGGGATTTGAATTTACAGGGAAAAATCATTCTCTTACACGAAATCCTCAGCTGAAAGCAGTCGCTCGCTCTGGGCCCGACACACAGCCGGAAGAATCCCACAGACCTGTCTGTTTTTCCTCTGTCATTCTGGGAGTCACGGTTGAACCCTGCATCTACAGAAAAGGCAAGAGACACATTTAGATTCTCTCCGGTACCTGATGGGGCTGCGGATATACAGAAGATTGTCATTCATTCAATCATATTTATTGAGCGCTTACTGTGTACAGAGCACTGTACTAAGCGCTTGGGAAGTACAAGTTGGCAACATATAGAGACGGTCCCTACCCAACAACGGGCTCACAGTCTAGAAGGGGGAGACAGACAACAAAACAAAACATGTAGACAGGTGTCAAAATCATTTAGAACAAATAGAATTAAAGCTATATGCACATCATTAACAAAATAAAAATAGTAAATATGTACTAAACGTTTTCCAATGGCTGTTAATACTGTCCAAACATTCCTTAACAATGTTGTGATGACCCAGCCAAGAGGAAAAAGTCTCAATAACACAGTCTTATAGATGTCTTTTAAACATCTGATGCAAAAAGAAATATTTGATACCACCAGCATCTGAATCTTCCTTGCCCCATAGCAGGGCTCCTCCTGGGCAGGGACTGTGTCTATCGGCCACACTACACCTTCCGTGGTGCTCAGTATAATGCTCTGCACACAAACGTCCATCGCGGACTGAGATTGGTTCAATAAAGGGATGCGGGAGAAACCGATCATGCAGTAGCACAAGGGCTCAACTAATCATTGGACCCTTTTTAAAAACCAACTTCTTTAGAACGAGCCAAAAGTGAGAGCTTAGGTCTAGACTCTCTAATTCTCTGCCAGGAAATCCAAAGTTTATTGGATCTAGAGTAACTCAATCAGTGGTATTTATTGAGCACTTACTTTGGAGACTGAGCACTTGACAGAGTACAAGACAGCAGAACTAGTAGACCCATTCCCTTCCCCCAGTGAGCTCACAGTCTGTAAAGGGATACAGCCATTACTATAAATAAATTCTAGATATAGACTAAATAAAATAAAATAAATAGAATAGATATGTACAAGTAAAATAGAGTAATAAATATGTACATTCATATGTACATATATACAGGTGCTGTGGGGAAGGGAAGGAGGTAAGACGGGAGGATGGAGGGGGGATGAGGGGGAGAGGAAGGAGGGGGCTCAGTTTGGGAAGGCCTCCTGGGGGAGGTGAGCTCTCAGTAGGGCCTTGAAGGGAGGAAGAGAGCTAGCTTGGCGGATGGGCAGAGGGAGGGCATTCCAGGCCCGGGGGATGATGTGGGCCGGGGGTAGACGGCGGGACAGGCGAGAACGAGGCATGAAGTCACCCCCCCTTTTGCCAGCATCAATATTTTTCTCTCCCCCTGATATCTGGGCCGTGAAGACCCAATAATGGAATCAATCTGGGGTTCGCAGCATGAAGCCGGTACCTCCCTTTTGCTGGCATATTTTTATTGTTTGTTCCAATGCCCCAGCCGTTAAAAGACCCAAATGAAACTGCTCAGGTCGGGAGTTCATGACATGAAGCCAGACCCCCCTTTGCTGGCACCCAAATTTTTAAATTATTCTCCCCAGTACACAGGCCATGAAGACCCAAATGGGAAGACTCACATCTGGGGTTCATGGCATGAAGCTACTACCCCGTTTTGCTGGCTCTCAATTTTTTAAATTTTTTCCTCTGTGGCCCAGGCCACGAAAGCCCAAACGGGAAGACTCAGATCTGGGGTTTGTAGCCTGAGGCCAGTCCCCTCTATCTTTATTGTTGTTCCCAGTGCCAGGGTCAGGAAGTCCCAAATGGGAAGGTTCGTATCTGGGGTTCGTGGCATGAAGACAAGGCCCTTTTGCCAGCATCCACATTTTTTCTCTCCTCCTGGTACCTGGGCCATGAAGACCCAATAGAGGAATAAAATCTGGGATGCATTGCACACCCTCTATTGCCAGCACTCATTTTTTTTTTTGTTCTTTCCAGTGTCCAGGTCATGAGGACCCAAATGGGAAGACTCAAATCTAGGGTTTGTGGCATGAAGCCAGTCCCCGCTTAAGCCGGCATCCATCTTTTAATTGTTCTTCCTGGCACTTAGGCCATGAAAACTCAAATTGGAAGACAAATCTGGGGTGCATGGCATGAAGCCAGTTACCCCTTTATCGGCAGCCATATTTTTATTGTTGTTTCCAGTGCATGGGCCATGAAGAACCAAATGGGAAAACTCAAACTGGGGGTTAGTGGCATGAAGCCAGTCCCCCCGCTTTGCCGGCATCCATATTTTCACTGTTTTTCCTGGCACCACAGTCATGAAGACCCAAATGGGAAGACTCAAACTGGGGGTTTGTGGCATAAAGCCAGCACCCGCTTTGGCCAGGATACATGTCATTATGGTTCTTCCCAGTGCCAGGGCCATGAAGACCCAAACGGGAAAACTCAAATATAGGATTTGCTGAATGAAGCCAGTACCCCCTTTTGCCGGGATACCTGTCATTATTGTTCTTCCCAGTGCCTGGGCTATGAAGATCCAAATGGGAAGACTCAAATATAGGGTTTGTGGCATAAAGCCAGCACCCGCTTTGGCCAGGATACATGTCATTATTGTTCTTCCCAGCACCTGGGCCATAAAGACCCAAATGGGAAGACTCAAACTGGGGGTTTGTGGCATAAAGCCAGCACCCGCTTTGGCCAGGATACATGTCATTATGGTTCTTCCCAGTGCCAGGGCCATGAAGACCCAAACGGGAAAACTCAAATATAGGATTTGCGGAATGAAGCCAGTCCCCCCTTTTGCCAGCACATGGGCCGTGAAGACCTAAATGGGAAGACTCAAATCTGGGGTTTGTGGCATGAAGCTAGTACCCCCTTTTGCTGGGATACCTGTCATTATTGTTCTTCCCAGTGCCTGGGCTATGAAGATCCAAATGGGAAGACTCAAATATAGGGTTTGTGGCATAAAGCCAGCACCTGCTTTGGCCAGGATACATGTCATTATTGTTCTTCCCAGCACCTGGGCCATAAAGACCCAAATGGAAAGACTCAAACTGGGGGTTTGTGGCATAAAGCCAGCACCCACTTTGGCCAGGATACATGTCATTATGGTTCTTCCCAGTGCCAGGGCCATGAAGACCCAAATGGGAAAACTCAAATATTGGATTTGCGGAATGAAGCCAGTCCCCCCTTCTGCCAGCACATGGGCCGTGAAGACCCAAATGGGAAGACTCAAATCTGGGGTTTGTGGCATGAAGCCAGTACCCCCTTTTGCTGGGATACCTGTCATTATTGTTCTTCCCAGTGCCTGGGCTATGAAGATCCAAATGGAACGACTCAAATATAGGGTTTGTGGCATAAAGCCAGCACCTGCTTTGGCCAGGATACATGTCATTATTGTTCTTCCCAGAACCTGGGCCATAAAGACCCAAATGGGAAGACTCAAATATAGGATTTGTGGCACGAAGCTAGTTTCCCCTTTTGCCAGCACCCATATTTGTGATTATTCTTCCCAATGCCTGGGCCATGAAGACCCAAATCTGGGGTTTGTGGCATGAAGCCAGTACCCCTTTTGCCAGGACACATGTCATTATTGTTCTTCCCAGTGCCCGGGCCATGAAGACCCAAATGGGAAAACTCAAATATAGGGTTTGTGGCATGAAGCCAGTTTCCCCTTTTGCCAGCACCCATATTTGTCATTACTCTTCCCAGAGCCTGGGCCGTGAAGACCTATATGGGAAAACTCACATGGGGGTTTGTGGCATAAAGCCAGCACCCACTTTGGTCAGGATACTGGTCATTTTTGTTCTTCCCAGCCCCTGGGCCATGAAGACCTAAATGGGAAGACTCACATGGGGTTTGTGGCATAAAGCCAGCACCCACTTTGGTCAGGATACTGGTCATTTTTGTTCTTCCCAACCCCCGGGCCATGAAGACCCAAATGGGAAAACTCAAATATAGGGTTTGTGGCATGAAGCCCGTTTCCCCCTTTGCCAGCACCCATATTTGTAATTACTCTTCCCAACACCTGGGCCGTGAAGACCTAAATGGGAAGACTCAAATGTGGGGTTTGTGGCATGAAGCCAGTACCCTTTTTGCTGGCATCCATATTCTTTAGTGTTCCTCCTTGCACCTGGGCCATGAAGACCCAAATGGGAAGACTCAAATCTGGGGTTTGTGGCATGAAGCCTGAAGCCAACGCCCTTTTCCCAGCACCCTCACTTTTTTCCACTCTTCCCAGAGCCGGGTCATGAAGACCCAAAAGGGGAAATCAAATCTGGGATTTGTGGCATGAAGCCAGCTCTCCCTTTTACCAGCACTGAGATTTTAATTGTTCTTCCAGGCAGCAGGGCCAAGAAGACCCAAAAGGGAAGACTAATCTGGGGTGTGTGGCATAAAGCCAGGCCCCTTTTTTCGGTCAGGCTCATAGGGTAAGACAGGCTCATTGTCCATCGCGGTGGCCCTGCCCCTCAGTGCCGTGTGGGAGCTCAAGGGTCAGACAGGCAAAGGATTAGGCGGCCCTGCCCCAGGGGGGCACTCACAGTGTCACACAAACACATCACAGGCACCCCTGCCTCCAGGGGGCTCAGAGTACAGAAAGACCCATTGTCAGTCACGATGGCCCTGCCCCCCTCTTTGCGGTGGGAGGGGGTCACAGGGTCACACAGGCACAACAGTGCTGCGGTCCTGCCCCAGGGGGGTGCTCAGAGTGTCACTTAGGCACAACATCATGGCAGCCCTGCCCCCAGGGAACTCAGAGTGTCAGACAAGCCCATTGTCAGTTGCGGTAGCCCTGCCCCTCGGTGCGGTGTGGGGGGGGGTGTCAAAGTATCACACAGGCACAACATTGCTGCGGCTCTGCCCTGGGGAGGTGCTCAGAGTGTCACACGAGCACAACATCATGGCAGCCCGGCCCCCAGGGAGCTCAGAATGTTAGACACACACATTGTCAGTCGTGGTGGCCCGGCCCCTCGGTGCGAGCGATCAAAGTGTCACACAGACACAGCATTGCTGTGGCTCTGCCCTGGGGAGGTGCTCAGAGTGTCACACGGACACAACATCATGGCAGCCCGGCCCCCAGGGAACTCAGAGTGTCAGACAAGCCCATTGTCAGTGGCCGTAGCCCTGCCCCTCAGTGCGAGGGAGTCAAAGTGTCACACAGACACAGCACTGCTGTGGCTCTGCCCTGGGGAGGTGCTCAGAGTGTCACACGAGCACAACATCATGGCAGCCCTGCCCCCAGGGAGCTCAGAATGTCAGACAAGCCCATTGCCAGTTGCGGTAGCCCTGCCCCTCGGTGCGGTGGGGGGGGGTCAAAGTATCACACAGGCACAACATTGCTGCGGGTCTGCCCGGGGGGGGTGCTCTGAGTGTCACAGGGGCACAACATCATGGCGGCCTGGCCCCCGGGGAGCTCAGAATGTCGGACAAGCTCACTGTCAGTTGTGGTAGCCCTGCCCCTCGGTGCGGTGCGAGGGCATCAGTGTCACACAGGCACAACATTGGTGCGGCTCTGCCCCAGGGGGGTGCTCAGAGTGTCACATGGGCACAACATCATGGCAGCCCGGCCCCCAGGGAGCTCAGAATGTCAGACAAGCCCATTGACGGTCAAGGCGGCCCTGCCCCTCGGTGCGGTGCGAGGGGATCAAAGTGTCACACAGGCACAATGTTGCTGTGGCCCTGCCCCAGGAAGGTGCTCAGAGAGTCACACAGGTACAACATCATGGCAGCCCTGCCCCCAGGGAGCTCAGAATGTCAGACAAGCCCATCATAGGTCGTGATGGCTCTGCCCCTCCGTGCGGTGCGAGGGGGTCACAGGGTCACACAGGCACATCATGGCAGCCCTGCCCCCAGGGAACTCAGAATGTCAGACAAGCCCATTGTCAGTTGCGGTAGCCCTGCCCCTCGGTGC
Organism: Tachyglossus aculeatus; assembly: GCF_015852505.1. Taxonomy (NCBI): domain Eukaryota; kingdom Metazoa; phylum Chordata; class Mammalia; order Monotremata; family Tachyglossidae; genus Tachyglossus; species Tachyglossus aculeatus. The sequence goes on along the minus strand of NC_052088.1, from coordinate 40,826,591 downwards.
GGTGCGAGAGGAGTCAAAGTATCACACAGGCACAACATTGCTGTGGCTCTGCCCCAGGGGGGTTGCTCAGAGTGTCACATGGGCACAACATCATGGCAGCCCAGCCCCCAGGGAGCTCAGAATGTCAGACAAGCCCATTGACGGTCAAGGTGGCCCTGCCCCTCGGTGTGGTGCGAGGGGATCAAAGTGTCACATAGACACAGTGTTGCTGCGGTCCTGCCCCAGGGAGGTGCTCAGAGTGTCACACGGGCACAACATCATGGCAGCCCTGGCCCCAGGGAGCTCAGAATGTCAGACAAGCCCATCATCGGTTGCGGTGGCCCTGCCCCTCCGTGTGGTGCGAGGGGGTCGCAGGGTCACACAGGCACAACAATGCTGCGGTCCTGCCCCAGGGGGGTGCTCAGAGTGTCACACAGGCACAGCATCATGGCAGCCCTGCCCCCAGGGAACTCAGAGTGTCAGACAAGCCCATTGTCAGTTGAGGTAGCCCTGCCCCTCGGTGCGGTGCGAGAGGAGTCAAAGTATCACACAGGCACAACATTGCCACGGCTCTGCCCCAGGGGGGGTGCTCAGAGTGTCACACGGGCACAACATCATGGCGGCCCGGCCCCCGGGGAGCTCAGAATGTCAGACAAGCCCATTGTCAATTGCGGTAGCCCTGCCCCTCGGTGCGGTGCGAGGGAGTCAGAGTGTCACACAGGCACAACATTGCTGCGGCTCTGGCCCAGGGGGGTGCTCAAAGTGTCACATGGGCACAACATCATGGCAGCCCGGTCCCCAGGGAGCTCAGAATGTCAGACAAGCCCATTGACGGTCAAGGTGGCCCTGCCCCTCGGTGCGGTGTGAGGGGATCAAAGTGCCACATAGACACAGTGTTGCTGCGGCCCTGCCCCAGGGAGGCGCTCAGAGTGTCACACGGGCACAACATCATGGCAGCCCTGGCCCCAGGGAGCTCAGAATGTCAGACAAGCCCATCATCGGTCGCGGTGGCCCTGCCCCTCCGTGCGGTACGAGGGGGTCACAGGGTCACACAGGCACAACAGTGTGGCAGCCCTGCCCAGGGAGGTGCTCAGAGTGTCACACAGGCACAACATCATGGCAGCCCTGCCCCCAGGGAACTCAGAGTGTCAGACAAGCCCATTGTCAGTGGCAGTAGCCCCGCCCCTCAGTGCGAGGGAGTCAAAGTGTCACACAGGCACAACATTGCTGCGGCTCTGCCCCAGGGGGGTGCTCAGAGTGTCACACGGGCACAACATCATGGCAGCCCTGACCCCGGGGAGCTCAGAATGTCAGACAAGCCCATTGTCGGTCATGGCGGCCCTGCCCCTCGGTGTGGTGTGAGGGGGGTCAAAGTATCACACAGGCACAACATTGCTGCGGGTCTGCCCGCGGGGGGGGGGGGGGGGGGGTGCTCAGAGTGTCACACGGGCACAACATCATGGCAGCCCTGCCCCCAGGGAGCTCAGAATGTCAGACAAACCCATTGTTAGTCGCGGTGGCCCTGCCCCTCGCTGTGGTGGGAGGGAGTCAAAGTGTCACACAGACACAACATTGCTGCAGTCCTGCCCCGGGAGGCGGGGGGGGGGGCGGGGGGGGCACTCAGAGTGTCACACGGGCACATCATCATGGCAGCCCTGCCCCCAGGGAGTTTAGAAGGTCAGACAAGCCCAATGTCATTCGCAGGGCCCCTTGGTGTGGTGGGGGGGGGGGGGGGGTCACAGTGTCACACAGCCACAACATTGCGGCAGCCCCGCCCCAGGCGGGTGTTCAGAGTGTCACACGGGCACAACATCGTGGCATCCCTGCCCTCAGGGGGCTCAGAATATTAGACAGGCCCATTGTCAGTGGAGGCGGCCCTGCCCCTCGGTGTGGTGCGAGCGGGGGATGGGGGGGAGGGGCTCACAGTGTAACACAGGCACACAGTCGCCACCTCCTAACCCTAGCCCTGCCCCCAGGGGGCTCACAATGTCAGATATTCATTCATTCAATCATATTTTTTGGGCGCTTACTGTGTGCAGATCACTGTACTAAGCACTTGGGGGAGTACAATATAACAATAAGCAGACACATTCCCTGCCCACAATGAGTTTACAGTCTAGAGATAAGCTTACAGTGCCAGTGGCAGACAGGTCTAACGACCTGGCAGCCCTGCCCCAGGTGGGTGCTCAGAGTGTTTGATAGGCACAACATCACAGCAGCCCTGCCTCCAGGGAGCTCAGACAGGCCCATTGTCAGCCGCAGGGGCCGTGCCCATCGGTATGGTGCTGGGGATTTTTCTGGGGGAGGGGCGTGGGGGATGCAGCTCACAGTGTCATACAGACACAACGTTGCGGTGGGGCTCACAGTGTCAAAGAGGCACATGGTTCCGAGGCATGAAGCCAGCCCCCTTTTGCTGACTAGTATTTTCTGTGTGCTTCCTGGCACCCAGGCCAGGAAGATCCAAATGAGTACCACCAAAACTTGGGTATATTGCATGGAGGTAGTCTTGCCGTTTGCCCACACTCATGTTATTATTGTTCTTCCTGTTGTCTGGATCACAAAGATCCAAATGGCAAGACTCAAATCTGGGGTTCATGGCACAAAGCCACTACCCCATTTTGCTGGCACCCAAATTTTATAATTATTATCCCTGGTGCCCAGGCCATAAAGACCCAAATGGCAAGACTGAAATCTGGGATTCATGGCATGAAGCTATTCCCCCCCTTTTGCCAGCACCCATACCTTTATTGTTGTTCCCAGTGCCTGGGCCGTGAAGACCCAAATGTGAAGACTCAAATCTGGGGTTTGTGGCATGAAGCCAGTCCACCCATCTTTATTATTGTTCCTGGTGCCTGGGCGATGAAGACCCAAATGGGAAGACTCAAATCTGGGGTTTGTGGCATAAAGTCAATACTCCCTATTGCCAGCATCCCTATTTTCATCATTGTTTCCAGGGCCTGGACCATGAAGACCCAAATGGGAAGGCTCAAATTTGGGGGCTGTGGCATGAAGCCAATACCCCCTTTTGCCAGCATCCCTTTCTTTACTGTTGTTCCCAGTGCCTGGGCCATGAAGACCCAAATGGGGAAGAGTCAAATTTGGGGTTCGTGGTATGAAGCCACTACCCCTTTTTGCCAGCACCAAAATTCTTTTATTTTCCCTGTTGCCCAGGCCATGAAGACCCAAATGGAAAGACTCAAATCTATGGTTCTTGGCTTGAAGCCAGTGACCCCCAACTTTTGCCAGCATCCATATTTTCATTGTTCTTCCCAGGGCCTGGGCCATGAAGACCCAAATCTGGGGAGTCTGGCATGAAGCCAGTCCCCCCTTTCCCGGCACCCATGTTTTTCATTACTCTCCCCAGCACCCGGGCCATGAAGACCCAAATGGGAACATGGAAATCTGGGGCTCATGGCATGAAGCCATGCCCTACTTTTGCCGGCACTCATATTTTCATTATTCTTCCCAGAATATTATTATTATTATATTATTATTATATTATTATTATTATATTATTCAACCTGGGCCGTGAAGACCCAAAGTGGGAAGACTTAAATGTGGGGTTCGGGACATGAGGTCAGTCCCCATTTTTGAGGGCACCCATGTTGTTGTTCATCCTGGGACCCAAGCTGGGAAGACCTAAATCTGGGGTTCATGACATCAAGCCAACCCCCTTTTCTGGCACCCAGATTTCTGTTTGTTCTTCCCAGGGCTCGGGACAAGAAGATCCAAATGGGAAGACTAAGGCCAGCCCCCTTTTGCCACCACCCATATTTTTAATCATTCTTCCCAGCACCCAGGCCCTAAAGGTTTACAGTGTTACACAGGCACAACATTGCTATGGCCCTGTCCTCGAGGGCTCACAGTGCCACACAGGTACAACATCACGGCGGCTCTGCACTGCATAGGCTCAGTGTCACACAGGCAGGACATTTTTGTGGCCCTGCCCTCGGTGGGGGGCTCACAGTAATCGACGGGTCCAATGTTGCGGCGGCCCTGCCCTCGAGGGCTCATAGTGTCACACAGGTACGACATCACGGCGGCTCTGCTCTGGATGGGCTCACAGTGTCACACGGGCAGGACATTTTTGTGGCCCCGCTGACGGGGGGGGTGGGGGGGGGGGACTCAGTATCCGACGGGTCCAATGTTGTGGCAGCCCTGCCTCAGGGGGCTCCCGGTATCACCCAGGCACAACATCAAGGCGGCTCTGCCCTGGACGGGCTCACAGCTTCAGTTGTCACAGTTTTGTGTCACAGTGCCACAGTTGTGGCAGCTTTGCCCTCAGCAGCGGCAGGTGGGGAAGGGGCCGACAGCCACAGATCACGGCCGCCGGCCACCCTGCCCTCAGGGGGTTCACCATGTCCGACGGGTCCCAGGTTGTGGTGGTCCACCCTTGGGGGGGAGGGGGGGGGGGTCACTGTTTGCGACGGAGAGCCCGGAACACTAAAGTCAGCACAATTTTACATTAAAGGCATTTAATAAGTGCAGTTGCATGCTAAATGTTTGAGAGAATTCAGTACACACACCACTGTGCTTCAGGAGTTTACAAGTACTCTGCACACAGAAAGTATGCAATAAATACCATGGATTTACTGTATTGGACTCTCCCACATGCTTAGTTCTGTGCCCTGCATAAAGTGTTCAATAAATACTATTGACTGATTTGAAGGGGCACGAGCATTATAAATTTTTTTTACGGCACTTGTTAAGTGCTTACTATTTGCCTGGCACTGTACTAAGCGCTGGAATAGGCGCAGTTTATGTTTGGACACAATGTCTCACATGGGGCTCACAGTATTGAACCCAGTTTTACAGGTGACATAATTGAGGCGGAGAGCAGTGGAGTGCCTTGCCCAAGGTGACACAGTAATCGCATGGCAGAGCTGGGATTAGAACCCAGGTCCTTCTGACTTCCAGGTCCAAGTTCTATCCACTAGACCACCCTCTGTTGTCTGTAATTCCTTACAGCTGGTGGGAAGAGAAAAGAGTAAGAACAGAGCTGGAGTAGGAAGCAACCCCCTACCTTCTAACCCTCCACACCCAGCCCCGAGAAAGCGACACAGTCTGTGCCCACAAGCCCTGGCTCCTCGCCCACAACCCTGCAGGGGTGGGACCACTGAACCCGGTACCGCAGCCATGGCAGGGGCAGCCCCTCTTTGCCCTCCACCAGTACCTTCTGGGCATCGACCACCACTTTGAGTTCTAGGTTCTTTCTTTACGCTACCTGTTAAATGTTTCTGGTGTGTCGGGCACTCTACTAAGCATAAGGACAGATACAAGCTTATTGGACTGTGTCCAACCTGATTACCTTGTATCTACCCTAGAGCATAGAACAGTACTTGACACATTCTATTATTATTAGATCATTATGATTATTATATTGTTATATTAATTAGTATCATTATAGTAATGTTTGTTATATTGTATTATGATAATATAATTACATGGTATGCTTGTATGTATTATATACTTGTATATTAATAATGATATAATTATTAAGTATAATATTGTCATGCTATATTATGGTTAATACTATCATGTTATGCTATAACATTCTATTATAGTGATTACATAATGTAATGTATAATATACAATTGTATACTGTAATATGATTATACATTATGATACATAATATATTCTATAAAATGTATTGTAAAAATACCTTAATAATAAAATATAACAATTACTATAAGGTAATGTAGTTATAATTATATTGTTATATTTGATTATTATAGTAGTTATATACTATATTGTATAATACAATGATTATATATTATAGCATACATAATGTATTATATAATTACTATGATAATATAATAGTTGTTATAATGATTATTATATTGTCATACTGTATTATTATAGTAATCACATAATTATATAACATACTATATAGTTATATATTATATGATATAATTATATGATCGTTATGATAATAGAATGACAATATAGTAATTGTTATAATAATTATTATATTATTGTAGTGATTATATAATAAATTATGTTGCATAGTATATAATTATATGCTATATAATATAGTATATAAATACTTTAATAATAAAATAATGTAACAATAATTAATATATCATTATAGTAATTGTTATTGTACTGTAGTATTACAGTCATTATAATTATATGATATATAATGGATTATGTATCATAATATATAATTAAATTATAAAATTATGTCATGCTATATGTGCTATAATTGCTGTAGCAACATAATATAATTATAATAATTAGTATATTGTTATATTTTATTGTTGCTGTTATTATTATTAGAGCTATTATTATTACATCATGTCCCAACATCGGACTCCCAATTTTAATCCCCATTTTACAGATAAGGTAACTGAGGCCCAGAGAAGTGAAGTGACTCATCCAGGCTCACACAGCAGACAAGTGGCGGATTTGGGATTAAAATGCAGATCTTTCTAACTCCCAGGCCCGTGTCCTACCCACTAGACCATGCTGCTGCCCATGGATGGTGTGGACAGTGTTCCAGGCCTCTTACTATAGAGAGAGTGGGGAAGACAGACCAACGTTCAGACACATAGAGGTGTAGACAAACTGACATAGACAGACAGTGAGCAGGCATCACCTGACATTCAGCTCACACGCCCCACGCGTCCGTCAGTAAAGCGTCCTCTGTCTCAGCCCTTCAGGACCCTCGACCAGAGGTCCAGAAGTCACCTCAAAACCAGACTTGCCTTTTCCCAAGACCAGAGGCCATCTGATCCCAAAACCTTCCCCTGACTCCCACCCTCTCCCTCCACCCACCCACAGATGCCCCAACCCCAAACCAGCAAGTGCAATTCTCAGTCCCTCCCTCCTTAGACCCTCCCCCAGTCCCAAACCCACAAAAGCAATCAGAACCCTCAACAGTCAGCCCCCCACACTCCCTCCCCAGTTTCCCAAACCCTCCCCCACCCCAGGCGATGCACAACATATACATATCATTAGCACTGTCACAACCCATTAATCACCCCAAACCCCCTCCCTTGCCTCTCAACATGTATATTTAAGTTGTTTCTGTCAACCCCTCCCCCACCCCCCCTCACCACCCCAACAGCCCTCCCCCACCTTCATCATTATCATCATCACCAATACAGTAGCCATCAACAATCTCAGTCCCAAACCCACCCTAAGAAAAAAGCAGGGTGTTGCTGGAACAGCAAGAGCCCCCGCCTTACCTGGGCCCACGGCGGGCCGAGCTCTGTCTCCTCTCCTCTTGCAAACTAAGGTGGGGGTGGCTCGGGAGCCTTATATAGGGCAGGGAAGCCAGAAAGGGGCAGTGCCTCCTCAACTCATTTAGAAGCACCTACATTGATTAGGGCTGGGGGCGGGGCGGCCCTACAACACTGAAAACACCTGAGCTCAGGTCTGTTCTTTAACTCAAGGCCAGCAGAAGGCTCTGCCCCGAGGGAGCTCTTTCTGGAGGTGGGGTGGATCAATCAGTCAATCAAAAATATTTATTGAGCTCTTACTGTGAGCAGAGCACTGAACTAAGCACTTGGGAAAACACGATGCAACAGAGCTGGTAGACACCTTCCCTGCGCACAACAGGCTTAGAGTCTAAAGGGGGTTAGAATTAAGATTGGGGTTATGGGATGTGTCTATCAAGTGTTGTAGGGGTGAGAGTTGGGTGAATAAAGGGTCCAAATCCAAGTGCAAGGGTTAAGTCTGGAGTTAGTTCATGCAGCAGGCAAGGGACAGAGCTGGGATTTAAACCCAAGTCCTCTGACTCCCAGGCCTGGACTCTTCCCACTTGGTCATACTGCCTAAACCAAAGTTTTAGGAAAAGATCAAATGTGCTCTGCCCCTAGATTGTGCCCCTTATGTCATGTTCCGGAAGCCCAGAGGCTGAGGAGCTTGGGCCAGCTCTTTTGTATACATGTTTAGCTAATTGTGCATTCAGCGGTTTAGCTCCATAACTTGTAAATATTTTTATGCCTGTATACCCCATTAGCGTGGAAGCTCTTTTTAATCCCCAGTCTTAATCCCCATTTTCCAGATGAGATAACTGAGGCACAGAGAAGTTAAGTTATTTGCCAGGAAAAGAGGGATGATTCTCCATTGGCCCTAGAGCTTTAAGGCTCACTACTATTGGAGCTGTGCTCACATTATCCTTATTATTCATAATACTATAATTCTTCTTATCAAAATTACGGTATTTGTTTTGACTTCAAATGTTCAGTCTAGTGCATCTCACCCCGTGGGTGCTTAGTAAAATACTCTACTACGCTACTACGCAGCTTAATCTGTGGTGCGTGCACCTGAAGACAGTAGATGCAGGTTGTCATTGATGATTGATTACACCTGACGGCGGTAAAGAGACGGTTTCTTCCTCGTCTCCCACATGGTGACAGGGAGACAGACAGTCAGACCACCTTCCACCAGGTGGTGACAGAGACACACCATCTTGGCGACCCGAGAGGCAGACCTGAATTCGAGCCACCAGATGGCGATAGAGAGGTAGTCCTGACCTCCATCCACCAGGTGGCAATAGAGAGGTAGTCGCTAGGACGGACAAGTTCGCCCCAGATGGGAGGGCTATTTTCAATCAATCAATCAATCAATCAATCGTATTTATTGAGCGCTTACTGTGTGCAGAGCACTGTACTAAGCGCTTAGGAAGTACAAGTTGGCAACATATAGAGACAGTCCCTACCCAACAATGGGCTCACCGTCTAAAAGGGGGAGACAGAGAACAAAACCAAACATACTAACAAAATAAAATAAATAGAATAGATATGTACAAGTAAAATAAATAAATAAATAAATAAATAGAGTAAGAAATTTTGTTGCACAGGCTGAGCCTGATTGCTCCCTGCCTGGGGAGAGAGAAATGGTAAAGGGAGTTGTGAGCAGGAGAAGCACTGTCGCCTACTGGAAAGAGCACACTACTGTATGGATTTTCTGGGTTCTAATCCTACTGAGTGACCTCGGGCAAGTCATTTAACTATCCTGTGCCTCCATTTCCTCTGCTGTAAAGATGGGAATTCGATACCTGTTCTCCGTCCTACATAGACTGTGGGCCCTATGTGGGACAGGGACCGGGTCTGACTTGATTAACTTGTATCTACCCCAGCAGTGCCGGACACATCAAAAGCACAAAACAAATACCGTAATTTTGATAAGAAGAATTATAGTATTATGAATAATAAGAATAATGTGAGCACAGCTCCAATAGTAGTGAGCCTTAAAGCCCTAGGGCCAATGGAGAATCATCCCTCTTCTCCTGGCAAATAGCTTAACTTCTCTGTGCCTCAGTTATCTCATCTGGAAAATGGGGATTAAGACTGTGAGCCCCATGTGGGGCAACCTGATCACCTTGTAACCACCCCCCCCAGAGCTTAGAACAGTGCTTCACACATAGTAAGTGCTTAACAAGTACCATTATTATTATTATTCCTCCCTAGGCTTCATGGACAGTCTCAAGGGACCCTCCCACAACAACTTCAACCCAGTCTTTGGACACAACAGCTCTGAGGTTTGGGCACAGTGGCACGGTAGGGGAAGGGGGTAATAGACAACATATTTCACATTTATTTCTTTTGTTATAGCGTCAGATCCTTACAGACAGGGAACATATCACTTCATTCTTGTGTTATTCCCTACTTCCTGGAACAGGGCACCACACCAAGAGAACACTCAATAAATGCTGCTACTACTGTCCCGGCTGTGCCAATTGTCAGCTGTGTGACCTTGGGCAACTCACTTAACTTCTCTGTGCCTCAGTTACCTCATCTGTAAAATGGGGATGAAGACTGTAAGCCCCACGAGGGACAACCTGATCACCTTGTATCTTCCCCAGTGCTTAGAACAGTGCTGTGCACATAGTAAGGGCTTAACAAATGTCATCATTATTATTATTATTACTGCTGCTACTACTATTTTGACTACTACTAGTACTACCATTCATTCAGTCATTCATTCAATCATATTTATTGAGTGCTTACTGTGTGCAGAGCACTGTACTAAGCACTTGGGAAGTACAAGTCAGCAACATATAGAGACGGTCCCTACCCAACAACGGGCTCACAGTCTAGAAGGGGGAGACAGACAACAAAACAAAACAAGTAGGTGTCCAAACTGTCAGAATAAATAGAATTATAGCTATATGCACATCATTAATAAAATTAATAAAGTAGTAAATATGTACCAGTAAAATAAATAGAGTAATAAATATGTACAAATATATACAAGTTCTGTGAGAAGGGGAAGGGAGTAGGGCGGGGGGGGGGGGTGATGGGGAGAGGAGGAGGAGAGGAAAAAAGGGGCTCAGTCCAGGAAGGCCTCCTGGAGGAGGTGAGCTCTCAGTAGGGCTTTGAAGGGAGCAAGAAACGTAGTTTGGCAGCTGCGTGGAGGGAGGGCATTCCAGGCCAGGGGAAGGATGTGGACCAGGGGTCGACGTTGGGACAGGCGAGAACGAGGCACAGTGAGGAGGTTAGTGGCAGAGGAGCGGAGTGTGCGGGCTGTGTTGGAGAAGGAGAGAAGGGAGTTGAGGTTGGAGGGGGCGAGGTGATGGACAGCCTTGAAGCCGAGAGTGAAGAGTCTTTGCTTGATTCGTAGGATGACAGGCAACCACTGGAGATTTTCGAGGAGGGGAATGACATGCACATAACATTTCTGTACAAAGATAATTCGGGCAGCAGAGTGAAGTATAGACTGAAGCGGAGAGAGACAGGAGGTTGGGAGATCAGAGAGGAGGCTGATACAGTAATCATCATTTCTCTCACCATCTCCCAGAGGAGATGGCAGGGACTGATGATAAGTGGAATATTTGGCCCAAAGGAAACTGTGCTGTTGGTGGTTGTGGGGATGGCAGGTGGGGGTTCGGGTTAGGCAACAGTGTGACTCCCTGCTCCAACCCAATTTGCTTGTATCCACCCCAGCACTTAGTACAGTGACTGGCACATAGTAAGCGCTTAACAAATACCGCAATTCTTAACTACCACAATTATTATGGGGCTAACAGTCTCAATCCCATTTTACAGATGAAGTAACTGAGGCCCAGAGAAGTGAAATAACTTGCCCGATTCACACAGTAGACAAGTGGAGAAGCCAGGATTAGAACCCATGACCTTCGGACTCCCAGGCGCATGCTCTGCCCACTACGCCACGCTGCGTCTCAAGTACTTGGATACTCACCCACTCCAGAGACCACTGACATACACATTTTGAAATTCTGTTGCCGTGCCCTACCCTAAATCTGTCTTGGTGTCTGTTTCCCAGATAGATCGTAAGCTCCTTGAGGGCAGGGACTGTAGCTACTAACTGAGGCAGTGTGGCCTAGTAAATAAAGAACGGGCCTGGAAGTCAGAAGGTCATGTAATTCACTTATTTATGCCTGTCTCCCTCTCTAGACTGTGAGCTTGGTATGGGCAGGGAATGGATCTGTTTATTGTTACATTGTACTCTCCCAAGTGCTTAGTACAGTGCTCTGCACAGAGTGAGTGCCCAATAAATAGGATTGAATAAATGGTTCTAGCATCAGCTCTACCACTTACCTGTTGTCTGTCCTTGGGCAAGTCATTTCACTTCTCTGTGCCTCAGTTACCTCATCTATAAAATGGGGAGTGAGACTGTTAGCCCCATAATAATTGCGGTATTTAATAATTGTGGTATTTGTTAAGCGCTTACTGTGTGCCAGTCACTGTACTAAGTGCTGGGGTGGATACAAGCAAATTGGGTTGGACACAGTCTCTGTTCATTCATTCATTCATTCAATCGTATTTATTAACCACTTACTGTGTGCAGAGCACTGTACTAAGCGCTTGGAAAATACAGTTCGGCAACAGAGACAATCCCTGCCCAACAATGTGCTGACAGTCTAGAAGGGGAGAGACAGACAACTAAACAAAACAAGTAGACAGGCATCAATAGCATCAAAATAGATAAATAAAATTATAGATATATACACGTCATTAATAAAATAAATAAAATAATAAATATGTACAAATATACACAAGTGCTGTTGGGTGGGGAAGGGGGTAGTGCAGAGGGAGGGAGTAGGAGCTATGGGGAGGGGAGGAGGAGCAGAGGAAAGTGGGGGCTCAGTCTGGGATGGCATCCTGGAGGAGGTAAGCTCCTGGTAGGGCTTTGAAGGGGGGAAGAGAGCTAGCTTGGTGGATGTGAGGAGGGAGGGCATTCCAGGCCAGAGGTAGGATGTGGGCCAGGGGTCGACGGCAGGACAGGTGAGAACGAGGCCCAGTGAGGAGGTTAGCGGCAGAGGAGCGGAGTGTGTGGGCTGGGCTATAGAAAGCAAGAAGGGAGGCGAGGTAGGAGGCAGGCAAGGGGATGGAGAGCTTTGAAGCTAGTAGTGAGGAGTTTTTGCTTCTTGCGAAGGTTGATAGGCAACCACTGGAGATTTTTGAGGAGGAGGGTGACATGCCCAGAGCGTTTCTCTGTAGAAAGATGATCCGGGCAGCAGAATAAAGTATAGACTGAAGTGGGGAGAGACAGGAGGTTGGGAGATCAGAAAGGAGGCTGATGCAGTAATCCAGTGGGGATATGAAGAGAGATTGTACCAACAAGGTAGCGGTTTGGATGAAGAGGAAAAGGCAGATCTTGGTGATGTTGTGAAGATGAGACCGGCAGGTTTTGTTAACGGATTGGATGTGTGGGGTAAATGAGAGAGCAGAGTCAAGGATGACACCATCCAAAGGGATGAGAAAGTCAGGGAGAGGACAGGGTTTGGGAGGGAAGATAAGGAGCTCAACCTTAGACATGTCAAGTTTTAGGTGGTGGGTGGACATCCAGGTGGACATGTCCTGAAGGCAGGAGGAGATGCGAGCCTGGAGGGAGGGAGAGAGAACAGGGGAGGAGATGTAGATTTGGGTGTCATCAGCATAGAGATGATAGTTGAAGTCATGGGAACGAATGAGTTCACCAGGGGAGTGAGTATAGATGGAGAACAGAAGGGGACCAAGAACTGACCCTTAAGGAACCCCTACATTTAGGGGATGGGAGTGGAAGGAGGAGCCCACAAAGGAGACTGAGAATGTACAGCCAGAAAGATAAGAGGGGAACCAGGAGAGTACGGAGTCCGTGAAGCCAAGGTTGGATAACGTGTTGAGGAGAAGGGGATGGTCGACAGTGTCAAAGGCAGCTGAGAGGTCAAGGAGGACTAAGATAGAGTAGAAGTCATTGGATTTAGCAAGAAGGAGGTCATTGGTGACCTGTGAGTGGGCAGTTTACGTGGAATGGAGGGGATGGAAGCCAGATTGGAGGGGGGCCAGGAGAGCGTTGGAGTTGAGGAATTCGAGGCAGCAAGTGTAGGCAATTCGCTCTAGAAGTTTAGAAAGGAAGGGTAGGAGGGAGATGAGGCGATAACTGGAGGAGGCAGTGGGGTCAAAAGAGGGCTTTTTTAGGATGGGGGAGACGTGGGCATGTTTGAAGGCAGAGCGGAATAATAATAATAATAATGATGGTATTTGTTAAGCGCTTACTATGTGCCAAGCACTGTTCTAAGCACTGGGGTAGATACAAGGTAAACAGGTTGTCCCACGTGGGGCTCACAGTCTTAATCCCCATTTTATAGATGAGGGAACTGAGGCACAGAGAAGTTGAGTGGCTTGCCCAAGGTCACACAGCAGACAAGTGGCAGAGCCGGGATTAGAACCCATGTCCTCTGACTCCCAACCCCGTGCTCTTTCCATTAAGCCCCACTGCTTCTCAGTGCTTCCCATGTGGGACTAGGGACTGTGTCCAATCCGATTTGTTTGTGCTCCCCCCAGCGCTTGGCACATAGTAAGCACTTTACAAATACCATAATTATTATTTATTATTATGATTATTATTAATTCTATTGCCCTCTCCCAAGTGTACGTAACAGTGCTCAATGCATACAGAAAGGACAATGTGACTGATCGATTGGCAACTCGATAAGCAGCTTCTGTGCGAAGTGTAGCCATCAGTGTGGCACGGCCCAATTACCAAATAGGCCCCTGGGGGCCCAAGCTTCCCGGCCCATCTCGTGGATGCCCGTTGGTCCGATCCAGCCTCCCTCTCCAGCCTGGACCAGAGCAGCCTGCTAGTTCCTTAACTAAGCATGGCCAGGCTGAGCTCCCCAGCTTAAGGAGGGAAAGGCCCTGAGTTCACCACAGGTCACCCACCCAATCGATCCATCAATCAATCGTATTTATTGAGTGCTTACTGTGTGCCCACCAAGGCAGAGTCCAGGCCATCCACTAGCGGTGGCCAGGCAGAGGCCAGGGCCCTTTAAAAGCCACTACCTCCATGGGGGCTCTCCTGCTGAGTCCCCAGCTCCTTGACCATGACTTCCCACCAGCCATCCTTAATACTCCTGTGGAAGCCTTGTCTGACTGATTCTGGTGATAGTTCTTGCCTCATTTCATCTTTGTATCTATGCTAGCAATTAATTTCTTCTTGTCTGCTGCAAGTACTGCACCTCTCGCTTCTGATGAATGTTTCAAAGCTCTGGGATTGATCCCCTGCACCCAATAAACACCACCACTGCTACCAGGTAAAGACTGGACCAGAGTTTCCCAGCGGGAGTCCTCTGTTCTCTCTCTCAGGCTCCCTTCCAGAGATTCCCTCCTGCTAAATCCAGAAATCCAAGCCAGGGAGCACTTGGGCCAAATTGCACATTTTTGCGAGGAGCTGTGCAAGCTGAAAAGGTCTCAAGCCAACAGTCAATCAATCAGTGGTATTTATTGAGCATTTGCTGTGTGCAGAGCACTGCACAAAGAGCTTGGGCGAGTACAACAGAGCTGGTAGACATGGTTCCCGCTCACAAGAAGCTACCAGTATAAAAGGGGAGACAGACGTTAGTATAAATAAATAATTTATAGGTATGAATATAACTGCTGTGGGACTGAGAATGGGGTGAATAAAGGATACAGAGCCAAGTGCATAGGCATTGCAGAAGGGAGAGGGAGTAGGGGAAATGAGAGCTCAGTCAGGGAAGGCTTCGGAGAAGACATGATTTTTTACCGAGGCTTTGAAGATGGGGTAAGCGGTGTTCCATTGGATAGCCTGGGGGTTAAGTAATTTTCCCAGAGCAGAAAGGTTCTCTGCCACCTGACTACCCTCAGCAGAGCCCAGTAAGAGGTTAGCAGCTGGTCACCACAGAGCCTGACAGGCATCTGGCTGAGTGAGGCCAAAGTGGAACTGACCACAGAGCTTCCCAATGGCTCGGAGGGTTGTCCCGGACTGACCCCACTGAGAACCAGCACACGTAGCTCTCCATTTGGATGAGTCTCCTTTGGACATTGTATATTCACACCCACAGTACTTATGTACAGATCTTGAAATTATAGATTATAAATTGTTTATTTATAGTAATGTCTGTCTCCCGCTCTAGACTGGAAGCTCACTGTGGTTAGGGAACTGTGTCTACCAAGTCTGTTCTATTGTGCTCTCCCAAGCGCTTAGCACAGTGCTATGCACACAGTAAGCCTTCAATACATACAACTGCTGATGAGGACGATGATGATGTCAAGAGTGACGTGGAGTTAGCTGGTAGTCGGGCTTTCATCTAGTTGCCCTGCAATCTCTAGGATCTGCCCTTTCCTTTCCATCTAACCGCCACCATGGCTGATATGAGCGTTGATTACAACTCACCTTGACTACTGCATCAGCCTTCTCACTGACCTCCCTGCCTTCTGTCTCTCCCCTCTCCTATTCCTTACTTCGCTCTGCTGCCCAGATCATTTTTCTGTGCATGTCTCCCCGCTCCTCAAGAATCTCCAGTGATTGCCCATCCACCTCTGCATCAAGCAGAAACTTCTTACCATCAGCTTTATTATTAATAATAATAATAATAATGGTATTTGTTAAGTGCTTACTATGTGCCAAGCACTGTAGTAAGCACTGGGGTAGATAGAAGACAATCAGGTCAGAAACAACATGGCTTAGTGGAAAGAGCATGGGCTTGGGAGTCAGAAGTCATGAGTTCTAATCCTGGCTCCGCCACTTGTCAGCTGTGTGACTTTGGGCAAGTCACTTAACTTCTCTGTGCCTCAGTTACCTCATCTGTAAAACGGGGATTAGGACTGTGAGCCCCACATGGGACAACCTGATAACGGTGTATCTACCTCGGTGCTTAAAACAGTGCTTGGCACGTAAGTAAGCGCTTAACAAATACCCAAAGAAAAAAGAGTCCCACATTGGCCTCGTGGTCTAAATAAGAGGGAGAACACGGATGGAATCCCCATTTTGCAGATGAGGGAACTGAGGTCCAGATAAGCAAAGTGACTTGCTCAAGGTCACCCGATAGACAAGTGGTGGAGCTGGGAGTAGAATCCAGGTCCTCTGACTCCCAGGCTCAGGTTTTTTCCAGTAGGCCATGATGCTTTAAGGCACTCAATCAGCTCTCCCCTTCCTATTTTACCTCAATGACCCACCCAGCCCACACACTTCACTACTCTAGCATCAACTTACTCGTTGTACCTCCTACTCGTTGTACCTCACTCTTGTCTATCTCGCCACTGCTCCCTAAACCCCTGACTCTCTGATCCAATCAGTCTCATCTGCTATTTGTCCTGTGCTCTGAGTGGAATGGTGCCTTCTTCCACCCAGGGTAGCAATACACTGGCCTGATTGGTTTCGTCAACTATCGCCTAATTGCACCTCACCGCGAGTTTACAACACCGTGTCCCAGTACCCGGTCCCCGCTTGGCCCCCACAGCCCCTCAGTTTCCATCAGAAAGCAGAATGAAGAAAAGCGGAAGCGGAGCAGCAGAGTGGCCAAGAGCACGGTCTCCCCTAGAGAGGCGCCCATGGGGATATCAGATTTTGGCGGCAATGGGGAAAGAACTGCCCTCAGTGGAGTACATGCTCAAGAGCAGGCCTGCTCAACAGAAGGCCCTCGGCTTCGCCCGAGCCGCTCAGCGGGTCTGGCTCTCACCGCCTCCCCGGGGCTCGGGGCTCTGCCAGACCCCACCTGCCTCCTAAACTTCAGGTGTGCACTCACAGTCTGCTAGCATTGATCTCTCAGAATGGGAGCTCTGAAGGCACAGTGGGATTTTCAGCCAGAGTTGTGCTGACAGTATGGCATCTGTTACCTCGGAGGTCGTGCAGGCTGGGAATATCGGTAGGATCCAAAGGAGTTTGTGTATAGTTATGGACAAAAAGTCCACATTGGGTCATTGGAAGGAAGGTCAGGGGTGGGAAGCCCAAGGTTAAGAACGTTATTCAGTTAATCATTTTTTGAGCACTTACTTTGTGCAGAGCACTGTACTAAGCAGTTGGGAGAGTACAATACAATAATAAAGAGTCACATTCCCTGCCCACAGTGAACTTACAGTCTGGGGGATGGGGGAGACAGAAATCAATGCAAATAAGTAAAATAACAGATATGTACATAAGTGCTGTGGGTCTGGGAGAGAGGAAGAGCAAAGGTAGCAAGTCAAGGTGACTCAGAAAGGAGTGGGAGATGAGGAAAAGTGGGACTTAGTTTGGGATACGTGCCTTCATTATGTCTTCGAAGGGAGTGGGGGAAAGTAATTGTTTGTTGGATTTGTGGAAGGAGGGCGTTCCAGGCCAGAGGCAGGATGTGGACTAGGGGTTGGTGGCGAGACAGGATAGATCGAGACACAGTGAGAAGAGGAGTGAGCGAAGCCAAGTGTGCAGGCTGGGCTATAGAAAGCACTTAGTACAGTGCTCTGCACACAGTAAGTGCTCAGTAAATATGATTGAATGAATGAAGGACAGAAGCAAGGTGAAGTAGGGAGGGGCAAGGTGATGGAGTGCTTTAAAGACAATGGTATAGAGTTTTTGTTTGAGGCAGAGGTGGATGGGCAACCACTGGAGTTTATTGAGGAGCAGGGTGACATATCCTGAACATTTCTGTAGAAAAATGACCCAGGCAGCAGAGCGAAGTATGGACTTGCGTGAGGAGAGACAGGAGTCTGAGAGGTCAACAAGGAAGCTGATGCAGTAATCCAGGTGGGATAGGATGAGTGATTGTATTAACGTGGTAGCAGTTTGGTTGGAGAAGAAAGGGATGAGACAGAGAGGAGTCGAGGATAATGCCAAGAATTAGAATATGCATCCATCCCTGACTGTGAAGGTGAGTGTCCAGGAGGCAACTAGTGTCCAGTTCCCCCCAGCAGCTTGGGCTAGGTGGGCTGAGGGGTGGAGCAGGCTGCAGGATAGGGAGGGCTGAGGGGCTAGATGGGCTGAGGAGCCGAGGGTCTGGATGAGCTAAGGGGCTGGCTCCCTGACTCCTCTGCTCCTGCACTTAGACATGGATGCTCCACATGGATATTTCCAACGAGTAGAAATGTCCTACTGAAAATGACTAAATGCGGATACTAAAGGGATGTTCCTCCAGGCTCTGAGTAACCCTGTGAGCAATGGGAACGAAGAGCTAATTGACCCTAAATTCATCCAGCCACACCCAGACACTCCACTCACTTGCCAAGAGGAAGTGTTGCCCAGTTGCCATCCAATTTTTGTACTGCAGCTGTAGAGATAATTAGGAAAGAGCACAACCAAGAGGAGGCCCACATCACATTCTCCTCCCTGTCTGCTCACCTGCCTGCCCACCTGACTGCCCATCTGACTCCTGCCTGCCCAAGAAAAGTGTTGCCTTCTTCATTTTTAAGGTCTGGAAGACAGTCGAATCCCTCTAAGTCTCACGTTAGGTCTGCCTGGGCTAGGGCTGGGGGTTGAATGCCCAGAAAGTCGGACTTCTGTCACTATTAATCCGAGGGTCCATTGGTTTCAAACCACTATTATCACCTAACGAAACTGTCATTTCTCGCTTCTGACCCCACGGATGGTGACATCTCTTATCTGCTTCCTGCCAAAGAGTGATCACATCCAGCCTGAGGCTGCCCGCCTGCATGCTGATTGGCTTTGGCCAGAGGGCGAATGACTGAGCACAATTTGACAATCTAGAAGGATCTGATTAACACCTTCCCTCCAGCCAGAGCTCTGGCAGGGTGCCAGACAAAGAGCAGAAAGTTGGGTTGACCAAACCTGAAAGAAGGAAATGTTTCTAGGAAAAGCAGAAGGAAACAGAGAGCCCAGAGTCAAAGGCACGCACAAATCGACTGAAGGAGGAAGAAGCCCTGCAACAAAGAACTCAGATCTTGGTCGGCAGTTTAAAGACAGGTAAGACCACTTAAGTGGGGATGAGGAATGTGTGGGTTGCCTGTGCATCTGTGTGCTACAGAGGGGCCGTATAGCCGAAGATAGTAGGAAAAAAAAGACAAATTCAATCACCAATAATAATTTATTCTATGAGTAGTAATGATAATAGAAGTAGTAGCTATATAGTCGTAGTAGTAGACACCGGGGTCGTTATATTTGAGGATCCACTGGGTGCAATTCATGGTACTAATCACCTGAAAAGGACAAAATAAATTGATACAAGGAGATTCCCCTCAAGAAGTTTACACTCTAATCAGGCAGACATATGGAAAAATGTTTCTGAGTAATCAAAGGAAGTAACTGAACCTACATATGAGTAAAAGCATACCCCATTGTTGGGTAGGGACCGTCTCTATATGTTGCCAACTTGTACTTCCCAAGCGCTTAGTACAGTGCTCTGCACACATTAAATGTTCAATAAATATGATTGAATGAATGAATGAATGAAAAGTGCTGAGGATGGGTATCAATAAGTACATAAGGGCAGAGGGTGGCTGATGACTTTATACAATAGGGTGTTGGGAGTTGATGTGGGGAAAGCTTGTTGGAGACTGTGAGGCTGTTGGGGGCTTTGGGATGAAGGGAGAGAGGTGGTCTGGAAGACTTGAAGGGGGATGTTGTGGGCAGGAATTGTGTCTGTTTATTGTTATATTGTGCTCTCCCAAGCTCTTAGTACAGTGCTCTGCACACAGTAAGTACTCAATAAATACAACCGATTGAATGGTCCAGGCTGGCAGAACAGGATTCAGTAGGAACGGAGGTAGGAGAGTTGAGCGAGAGACAGAGTTGAAAGGTGATCTTGGTAGAAGCCAAGAGAGTGGATGCAGGAGGAGCGGGTGGGGAGAGCAGATGTGAACGATAAGGCAAATTTCTGGAGAGCCTTGAAGCCAAGTGAGAGGAGGCTTTGATGTGGAGAAATGTGGGGAGTTAGTGGAGGGTTTTGAGGAAAGGAGAGATGTAGACTTTAAAAAGATAAGCAGCACTGCAGGGTGTGGTAGTGATTGGAGTGGGGAGAGGCTGGAGGTATAAATAAAAACAGCAGTGAGGAGGCTGATACCTAAGTCCAACTACAGTGAGGCCAGGGCATGGACCGGTTCGATTCGATAGCTGTCTGGGGAAAGAGGAAGGAGCGGAGCCACCAGACATCCTACTGAAAGAATGAGCAGCATTTGGCAGTAGATTGACTGTGAGGAGTGGAGAATAGCACCAAGGGTGCAGGCTTGTAGAGGAAGAGTAGATTTGGAAGATCTGGGATTCATCGGCATAAAAATGGTAGCCGAAGACCCAAGAGTGGATGAGCTCCCCAAGACAGGGGAATGTAGGTATGAGAAGAGGAGGAAACCCAGAGCTGAGCCTCAGGGTGGTGGGGGTGGGGGGAGGGGTGTCCTCAGGGAACAGATGAGAGGCAAAAGAGGAGGTGAGAAGGACAGCTGTCAGAGAGGTTTGAGCCAGATACGAGCCTTGTTAGCACAACACAGGCCTGATAGTGTTGAGAGGAGGATGAGGAGGAGGGAGGGGAGGAGTAGGACGTAGGAGAGGAGGGAGGTGGGAGAAGAAGAAGAGGGAGGCATTCAGAACACTTGGGCAAGCATCCCCAGGACAAGATCTTGCAGAAACCAAGGGCATCTGGGAATCGGTGCCATGCCATGAAATTTTTTTAAAAATGTATTTGTTAAGCACTTACCATGTGTCAAACACTGTTCTAAGCACTGGAGTAGGTGCAGGTCAGTTAAGTCGGATGCAGTCCCTGTCCCAAATGAGGCTTACAGTCTAAGTAGGAGGGAGAACAGGTATTTAATCCCCATTTTATAGTGGAAGAAACTTAGGCACATAAAAGTTAAGTGACTTGCCCAATAAGAGCAAAATGACATGTGACAACAGGGACAGGATGCATCTAAGTGCTTAGTATAATAAATACTATTGAATAAATAATAAATAAAAATAAATACAATTCAAGCGTTCAATAAATATGATTGAATGAACCTACCCTGTCAGCTTGTTATGGGCAGGGAATGTGTCTACTATTTTTTTTAGTGGCATGTTTTTAGTGCTTACTATGTGCCAAGCACTTTACAAAGCACTGGGGTATATACAAGATAACTAGGTTGGACATAGTCCATGTTCCACATGGGGCTCACTGTCCTAATCCCCACCTCACATATGAAATAACTCAAATTCTGCCCCAAAATATCCAAGGGGCAATCCTGGCTCAGCCAAGTATTTGCTGTGTGACCTTGGGCAAATCACTTCACTTCTCTGTGCCTCAGTTATCTCATCTGTAAAGTGAGGACTAAGATTGGGAACCCCATGTGTCTGTGTGTCTGTGTGACTGTGGCTGACCTAATTACTTTGTATCTAGCCCAGTGCTTGGCACATAGTAAGCACTTAACAAATACAATTATTACTACTTACACAACTCTCTCTGCTTTGGAAAGGCCCTGGAGGGACTCCATTCAGTAAAAACCAAGAAATTGAAGGAAGGAACTGCCCTTAATTCCTAAAGAATTGACTCTCAAATATGGGAACCCATGGCCTGGCTGTTCCAGGTACCCACCTCTCTGAGCCAAAAAGCTCCCCCTGGACCACGAACTTGAACCTCCTGGCCCATAAATCATCCCCCTGGTGCATACGCAACTCATCGGACAGTATGGCAGGCTCAGCCTCAATGGTGCAAACACCACCCTTCAGAGAGAGTGTGGTGGACCCCGAGCAAACCATCCCAGACCCACTGATGCCCTCAGGGAGCTTTCACTCTAACTGGGGGGACAGGTGCAAAACAATTGCACATGAAGGAGGAAAGAAAATGGAAAGATGGATGTGTGAAAAAGTAGTTAATTAACGAGTAGAGTAATTAAAAGGAGGGAGAGAGAGGGAGAGAAAGGGGGGATGGGCCGTAGTGGGAGAAGGAAGTAATGGAGGAGGGAAGTAGTGGGGGAGGGAAGTAGTGGGGGAGGGAAGTAATGGGGGAAGTAAAGCAGTAGGGAAGGAAAGAAGTCAGGGAGGGAAGCAGTAGGGGAAGCAAATAAGGGGGAAGGAAGGCAGTGGGAAAGAAAGCAGTTAGGGGAGGGAAGAATTGGAGGAGCCAGACAGGAGTGGAGAGGAAGATGGTGGGGGGGTGGGGGCAGGATGAAGGAGTTGGGATGGAACAGACTGTGCTGAATGAACCTGAGCATTCAGCCTGAGGGAAAGCCAGACGTCGAACCCAGGCTTATGGGCTCATTCAAAAACTCCTCACCCTCGGCTTCAAGGCTCTCCATCACCTCGCCCCCTCCTACCTCACCTCCCTTCTCTCCTTCTACAGCCCAGCCCGCACCCTCCGCTCCTCTGCCGCTAATCTCCTCACCGTGCCTTGTTCTCGCCTGTCCCACCGTCGACCCCCAGCCCACATCATCCCCCTGGCCTGGAATGCCCTCCCTCCCAACATCCGCCAAGCTAGCTCTCTTCTTCCCTTCAAAGCCCTACTGAGAGCTCACCTCCTCCAGGAGGCCTTCCCAAACTGAGCCCCCTCCTTCCTCTCCCCCTCCTCCCCCTTCCCATCTCCCCCACCTTACCTCCTTCCCCTCCCCACAGCACCTGTATATATGTATATATGTTTGTACATATTTATTACTCTATTTTATTTGTACATATTTATTCTATTTATTTTATTTTAATATGTTTTGTTTTGTTCTCTGTCTCCCCCTTCTAGACTGTGAGCCCGCTGTTAGGTAGGAACCGTCTCTATACGCTGCCAACTTGTACTTTCCAAGCACTTAGTACAGTGCTCTGCACACAGTAAGCGCTCAATACATACAATTGAATGAATGAATGAATTCATTCATTCATTCTATTGTATGTATTGAGCGCTTACTGTGTACAGAGCACTGAATTCAGAGCTTGACAGAGTACTATATAACAATAAACAGACACATTCCCTGCTCACAGTGAGCTTACAGTCTAGAGACTATCAACAACACCACAACTCTGCTCCAGTCTACAGGGGCTCCAGGCCCCGGAGTGCTCCAGACTGGGATGTCTGGGGAACTGAGTCTTCAGCCCTCAGTCATGGCCAGAGGACTCAGAGTCAGGGGGTGGCTCGAGAGTCCAGCAGGACTAAGTCTGATTGCGCAGACCTGACAGGACCCACTCTGATGTGGGGCGCTTTGTCCCAGGTGGGGTCATTTGTCAGGTTATTCCTACAGTTTGGGGACTTTCACTTCCCTGGAAAAACTATCTCATCAACTAGAAAACAGACTGAGGGATCCCGAGTAAACTGATCACATGCTCAGCCCCACAGGGCAGAAGGGCTTAACTGCTTCAGACCAGTGAGGTCCCATTCCTTTCAAAGAAGTTCATCATTTGGGGTTCCATTTTCCCTGTATTCCAAACAAGGCAAAAACCTCCCCGTGGGAGAAGATAGATTCTCCCGTCACAGATGCCCACTCACAGGGGCCACAGCCCCTCCGGCCGGGAGAGCCACCTTCCTGGCTTTGCTCACCACGGCTCTCCGACAAGACGGGAGTCCCTCTGTCAGGACCAGGAAGCCCCTAGGTGGTGGCTCCCCAGCCCATGAGCTCTCGGAAGCTCCATCATAATAATAATAATAATAATAATAATAATGGTATTTGTTAAGCACTTACTATGTGCCAAGCCCTGTTCTAAACGATGGGGGAGATACAAGATAATCAGGTTGTCCTACATGGGGCTCACAGACTTAATCCCCATTTTACAGATGAGGGGACTGAGGCCCAGAGGAGTAAAGTGACTTGCCCAAAGTCACACAGCTGATAAGCGGCACAGCTAGGATTAGAACCCACGACCTCTGACTCCTAAGCCCGGGCTCTTTCCACGAAGCCAAGCTGCTTCTCTAGCCACCCCATTTCTTTCCAGCCCCAATCCCACCCTCATCCTCACCCCCCTCGGGGCCTCAGTGAGGGACAGGCAGCTTCCTCTCCCTACCTCCCTGGCTTGGCCTGGCCCAGAGTTGGCACCACTGCCCCATGGCAGAGCCCGGTCTCACCCTGGCAGGGGATGGCCAGGAGGGGCCGGGACCCGGGGAAGGGCAGGCTGATGGCTGCTGCGGGCAGGACTGCCCAGCCAGTGTCACCCCCCTGCCCTCCTGCTCTGGAAGCCGGGATAGCCACCTTGGAAACTCAGCTCCAGAGGAGAGATTTTTCTGCTCTCAACCCGGCTAAACCCAGGTCAATGGGAGAATGGAGCAGGAACTAAGTGGAGACCTTCCCCACACCTCACTGTCAGAGAGGATACTGCCACCACATCCCCTCCTGCCTCACCACCCTCCAAACTATCTCATCATCATCATCAATCGTATTTATTGAGCGCTTACTATGTGCAGAGCACTGTACTAAACACTTGGGAAGTACAAATTGGCAACATATAAAGACAGTCCCTACCCAACAGTGGGCTCACAGTCTAAAAGGGGGAGACAGAGAACAAAACCAAACATACTAACAAAATAAAATAAATAGGATAGATATGTACAAGTAAAATAAATAAATAAATAAATAAATAGAGTAATAAATATGTACAAACATATATACATATATACAGGTGCTGTGGGAAAGGGAAGGAGGTAAGATGGGGGTGATGGAGAGGGGGACGAGGGGGAGAGGAAGGAAGGGGCTCAGTCTGGGAAGGCCTCCTGGAGGAGGTGAGCTCTCAGCAGGGCCTTGAAGGGAGGAAGAGAGCTAGCTTGGCGGATGTTGGGAGGGAGGGCATTCCAGGCCCGGGGGATGACGTGGGCTGGGGGTCGATGGCGGGACAGGCGAGAACGAGGTACGGTGAGGAGATTAGCGGTGGAGGAGCGGAGGGTGCGGGGTGGGCTGTAGAAGGAGAGAAGGGAGGTGAGGTAGGAGGGGGCGAGGTGATGGAGAGCCTTGAAGCCGAGAGTGAGAAGTCTCCTTATGGACAGGGAACATGTCTCCCAACTCTTATGTTGTGCTCTTCCAAGTGCTTAGTGCAATGCTCTTCACACAATTAACACTTAATATATGCCATTGATTGGTTGGCTGATTGATTCATTAGCTGATTGATTCATCAATCAATTAATTGAGCACTCCCTGCAAGCCAGGCATAGTCCTACCTAGTCAGGAGCAATTATGAAAGTTGGAACCTCAGCCTGTGCCCCGAGAAGCTTACAGTCTAGCAGAGAAGAGTGGCAGGTGCAAGAGTAGAGAAACAGTGGAAACAACAGGGAAAGCCAATTCAGCTGGTGACAACCAAGGTCAGCAGAAGATGAGCCAACTGATGGATAGGTGGAATAAGTAAAGCCATGAACACAAAGAACCAGGAACCACAAAAGCCTCCTGGAGGTGGTGTTTACTTTAGGAGAACTCTGAAAGTGAGTGGCATTTTGAAGGGAGAGGATTCCCGTGTGTCAGAGATACTGCCCTCCTCCCTCACTCGCTTCATTTGGCAGAGCACACCACCTTTGAGAGCAACAGGTTTGGATAAGCTGCCTGGCCTAGTGGATAGAGCATGGGCCTGGGATGATGATGATGGCATTTATTAAGCGCTTACTATGTGCAAAGCACTGTTTTAAGCGCTGAGTAGTTTACAAGGTGATCAGGTTGTCCCACGTGGGGCTTACAGTTTTAATCCTTATTTTTTTTTTACAGATGATGTAACGAGGCACAGAGAAGTTAAATGACTTGCCCAAGGTCACACCGCTGACAAGGGGCAGAGCCGGGATTTGAACCGATGACCTCTGACTCCAAAGCCCGTGAGTCAGAAGGACCTGGGAGTCAGAAGGACCTAGGTTCTAATCCCGGCTCTGCCCCTTGTCTGCTCTGTGATACTGGGCAAGTCATTTCACTTCTCTGGGCCTCAGTCACCTATCTGTAAAATGGGGATTAAGACTGGGAGCCCCATGTGGTCCAGGAACTGGGTCCACCCGATTTGCTTGTATTCACCCCAAAACAGTACAGTGCCTGGCACACAGTAAGCACTTAAAAAAACCCACAATTATTATTATGAACAGGATCAGAGATTAGGTTCTTGTGCAAGGGAGGGAGGCAGTTGGGGGAAATGCCAGTCTTGGGTCTCGGCGGCTGGGCGGGGCTTCGAGGTTGTGGTCATGAGGGGTGGGAAAGGGAGCCACCCCAACTCATCTGTTGGTCATTCTTACCAGGGCTCATGGCCACCCAGTCAACTGTCCTATGTGTCAGCTTTCTGCTGTGCCACTTTCGCCAGTCCCTCAGGGTTATGAGCTGTGCCTCCGCGGTCCGGTGGGCAGAGGTGCCCTGCCAAAGGAACTTCTACAACAACAACTGCGAGGTGCCGGAGAAGAGTCCCCCCTGGCTGCAGCCGCTCTACCTGTCCGCCGACCACCTGTGCACTCTGCCGGAGAACTTCCTCCACCACACCAACAAGTGTATTCGTGTCTACCTGGAGGGGAATGGGAAGACCACAATAACCGGGTCCTTCCTGGAAAATGCCAACCTGAGCAAGGTGATTGTCAACTGCCAGTTTGAGCTCTCCAGGGCCCCGAAGGAAAACTCCACATGCAAGGGGGAGTGGGTGGGCGTCAGCCTCCGGAACTGCGGCCACGACGCCGGCCCCTACATCGCCGGGGCCGCAGTGCTGCTCCTGCTCCTGGTGCTGGGTGGACTGGGACTGGCCTGGTCCTGGAAGCAGTGCCGCTCTGCCAGGCTCAACTTCCGGAGATTTCGGCGTGCTCCGGGAGGACCCGATGCCCACACCGAGGTCCCAGGCCACGGCAACCCAGGGGGACACGCGGCCCCGTCACCCACCTCAGGGGCCTCTGGGGAACAGGGCCAGCCACCGGGTTCCGAAGTCTCTGCCAACAGTTACGAGAATATCGAAGCTGGCCCTTGGAGTCTCCGGGATGAGGTGGGCCCAGGGCTGTACGAGAACATCAGCCTGCCCGATTGTGCCGACAACTTGTACAGCAACATGCCTCGGTCAGACTACTACTCCTTCCAGAGACCCCGCACTGCCGGGCCGCCGCCATTGTCTGAGGACGAAATCTATATCCTCCCTGACTAGCCCCACAGAAAAACCTATCACTTACCTTTCCATGAGGACACAGGGATCGACGCCGAGTGCCCCCGCTTCTCTTCTTGACCTGCCAGGAGACTCCACCCCATGGAGTCCTGGCCAGCATGGCAGAACGGGCTAGCGTGCCCCTCCCAGAGCCGACAGCCAGAGATTCTCACAGGGGCCAGGGCCGGGGGCAGGGGCCGGGGGGCGGGGGGTGCTCTCTTCTTGCTGGGGTCTGGCTGTTCTCACTCTGACTCTGGCCTCATCCCACTCTAGGCCACACTTTGCTCTGCAGCCTGGATCATTTTTCTGAAAAAAAATTTCCTTTGCAGTCTCCCCCCACTCAAGGGCCTCCTATGGTTGCCCGTAGATCACCGCCTCCTCTGGAAGTTACTCATTGTGGGATTCACAGCCCTCATTGAGCTATCTCTTCCCCTTACTTGCCCTGGCTCCTCTCGCTATAGCCCGGCCCGCATACTTGGCTCCTCTAACACCAGCCTTCTTACTGGGCCTCGCTGGCCTTACCTGCCACCAACCCCTCACTCATTCTCTCCCTCCCTCCTCTCCTGTCTGGAATTCCATCTCCCTATATGTCCGATAGACAGACACTCTGCCTATTTGCAAAGCCGCTCTGAAATCATCATAATAATAATTATAATGGCATTTGTTAAGCACTTACTATGTGTGAAGCACTGTTCTAAATGCTGGGGTGGATACAAGGTGATCAGGTTGTCCCACGTGGGGCTCAGTCTTAATCCCCATTTTGCAGATGAGGTAACTGATGCCCAGAGAAGTTACGTGGCTTGCTCAAGGTCACACAACAGACATGTGGCAGAGCCGGGATTAGAACCCATGACCTCTGCCTCCCAAGCCCGTGCTCTTTCCACTGAGCCATGCTGCTTCCTTCCTATATCTCCTCCAGAACACCCCTCTCCTGAAAAAACTCTCAGTCCCCTCCCCATCCCCGCACCCTATTTTCCCTTTCTTCTCCTTCACCCATGCACTTAGTCCCACCTGCCTAAGCCTTTACATCCTTCCTCCATTCCCACCTCCAGTGCATTTCTGAACAAATCCTCCTGGACTTTTTTTATGGTATTTGTTAAGCGCTTACTATGTGCCGGGTACTATTCTAAACACTGGGTTAGATACAAAATAATCAGCTAGTACTCAGTCCCTGTCCCACATGGGACATTTTACAGATGAGGTAACTGAGGTCTAGAGAAGCAAAGTGACTGACCCAAGGTCACACAGCACATGAGTGGCGGAGCGGGGATTAGAACCCAGGTCCTTCTGACTCCCAGGTTCATGCTCTATCCACTAGGCCATGCTTCTTGGCTCGCTTCCTTCCCTTCCCTGTAATTTATTTTAAAGTCTGTCTCCTCCATTTGATTGTAAACTCCTTGAGTGCAGGGATCCAGTCTCCCGGCTGTATCGTACACTCCCAAGCACTAAGCCCAGTGCTCTTCACAAAGTAAGCACTCAATAAATGCCATCAATTGGTTGCATTGATAGCACTGACTGAGAACATCGCAATTTAAACAGCCTACCGCTTGAGCACCTACTCATCCACATCTTGGTTTCCTCCTAAATTCGTTTGTCTTCCTTGCTACAAGGAAAGCTCCTTGAGGGCAGGGATAGTTTCTGCTAACACTATTTTACTCTTCCAAGCGCTGAAGGCACCCAGTAAAGGCCCTGATGGACTGCAGTAGAGATACTAATTCTGGGGATGTAAGTGGGGGTTGGCGGTGCACAGAAGCTATGGGCACTTGGGGAAGCATTTTTAAAAGCAATATTTGGGCAGGGGGGCAGGGGAAGAAGAGTTTAGGGAGGGTGAAAGTCGAGGGCTGGCAGGGTGGCAGTTTATCAGATCTCTGGCAAAGTCACCAGGAGGATAGACGTGCCCATTTCACTCCTGGTGTGTTTACCCTAGCATAGAGCCTCTCTTTCACAATAGAATCAGAGTCATCAGGGGAAGCCCCAAGTGAGTGAGCCCACCATCACCCCAAAAACTGAGCTTTCGCTGTCCCAGCCAGCTCTGGGGGTCTGCTGAGCTGGAGCAGGGGCCAAGGGCCATAGGTCAGCCCTGGACTCCACACAGGGTGGAGTGTGGATGCTGGGAGGCTCGAATGGGGCCATGGTTTGGCCCAGGGTTCCCCACAGGACAGCGAATGGACATTTGGATGCCTGGGTAGGAAGCAGGAGAGATGAGACGGCCCTGGGTTCTCTGCAGGGTGGGGTGTGGACTTTGGGAGGCTTGGGCAAGAAGCAGGGGAAATGAGCCAGTCCTGGGCTCTCTGCAGGGTGGGGTGTGGACATTGGGAGGCCTGGGGTTGTGGTGACTGGGATTGGGTTTATCCTGGAATCCCCTCAGGATAAAGCATGGGAACTGAGAATCCTGGGGTGAGTGGAGTGGTAGTGGTGGTTGGGGCCGGGGAAGTCCTGGACTCCCTGTAGGATGGAGTGTAGACACAGAGTATTGGGCAGAGGTTGGAAGAGACAGGACTGTTCTGGACTCCCTACAGGATGGAGCATGGACAGTGGGGGCCCTGGGGTGGTGACAGAGGAGGCGGGTCAGTTCTGGACTCCCTGCAAGATGGAGCGTGGACACTGGGAGGCCTGGGGTAGTGGGAGATGGCAGGTGGCTACTGGGAAGCTACTGGGAGAGCGCACCACCTGGAGACTTTCAAAGCTGCTGCCTCGCACCTCCCTCATTTGCTTCCTCCACTTTTCCACAGGGGGATTTTATTCCCTACTTTGAGCACATAAACCTGAACACATAATCCTCCCTGCCTGCCTGCCTGCTAGGAGAAAAGGAATGGCAAGTGGAAAAGTATCTCAGCAAGACAGAAAAATTCAGGAATATATATATATATATATATATATATATTTATTGTCATCTCAAAAAATCCCATGGAACAAAGAAGCCACTCACAAACCTACCACCCACTGAGGAACACAGTCTCACAGAGCTAAATTACACACAATTGAACTTCACACCTGAACAAAGCTGTGCAGTGTGTACATAGTCCTCTGCAACCACCCCCAAGCACACGCCCCCAGGCACACACCCTTGTGCACATGTCCTGGGAACAGATGCAGAGGAGCAGCTACGGTGTTTCACAACCATCAGGATTGGCCGAACAATCAGAAGCAACGATGATGAGATGGCAGTCAGAGGTGGGGGATCCCAGATGTTTGCTTCCCCCGGCACTGGAACAGGGACTCCAGAGAGCCATGTTTCAGTAGAGGTGGCATCTGGCAGCACTGTTTTTCTCTTCTTTCCCTTCATGTTCACATAGAGCTGTGTCTGCAAGCCCCAGTCTCTGCTGCTGCCAGCTGGATGGCCGAATGACTCGCTCAGCCAGGCTGAGCTCTCCCAGGACCATCTACTCCCTGTCTGGGTGGGGACGGGGTCCAGGGCAGAGCTCTCTCCTCCCATCTTGGGTATTGGGGCTAAAGCCATCCCATTTCACCAACACCCCCAGCTTATCTGGGGCCAGAAGGCTGAGTGACCATCTGCACTGAGCCACCATGGCCAGGCCCATGTCAGTGGGCCCGGGCCCTTCCCCCCTGCCACCCACTGCACTCTGCCACTGTCACTGAGACCATGTTTTTGAGGCAAATGCCAGAAAGCAAAGGGTGTGAGACATGGCCCCAGCTGTGACATGGGCCGACCTAGGGGAGAGTGTGTTGGGGCCTAGTGGGCAGGGCAGGAAGATGATGGTGGCAATAGGATGGCAGGTGGAAAGTTGGTTGCGGGGGCAGATGGGGTTGGTGGGCCGGATGATGATGGATGGGAGCAGTGAGGGTCAGAAGGGCATGTCTGAAATGATGACTATGCTTCCCCAAATTGGAATTTGGAGAGGAAAAAAGATTAATGAGCCTGACCTCCTTTGACCCTGAACCCGAAACACTTCAACACAAACTTCCCAGAGAACTCTGGCCCCTGCTCCTGAGGAGGCAAACTGTTCAGGCACAAACCCCTTGGGCCTTTACAGCCCAGGGCCACAATCCGTATGCAGACCCTTATTTGTTGGTGCAAGCTTGGGCTTCAGGGCTGCTGGGATCGGGGGGTGTGCTAACGAGTTTGGGCCACTCAACTGAGGGCCCCCCCCAGCCCCACCCCCTTGCCCACTGGTGCTCACCCAGAGTAGGTCCCGGAGGCATGCAGGGCGGGGACCCTTTCCTGTGGTGGTCCGACCTGCACACAGGCCCAGAGGGAGAGAAGGTACTCACAACCACCACAACCATAGGCTTGTCTGAGCCTGCTGGCTGCTCTGTCCTCTGGACCAGGGAGCCACGGTCCCAGAAGCCATGGGCCCAGCACTCTGATCCAACAGGAGTGGGCCCAAGACCCCTTGGCCGGCTGCAGTGGGGGTGGAGGGAGATATCGTAGGCCCAATGTCATATGGATGGCATGGGCTAGCTGGCCCCCACCTAAAGAAGCATGGCCACAAATGTGGCCCTGAGCTGCTGGCCGAGGGAAGGGAGAAGGTGGGAGGGGGTGGGTGGCCTGATGCAGCCATGGAGTCACTGAGGCTTGAGGAAAGAGTGGACTTCCCTGTGAGAAACCGGCCATCAGCCGCCACAGAGCAGGGTGGCCAGAACCCCAGTAGGCAGAGCCCAGCCACCGAGAATATGGGGACCCAGACCCAGCTTTTTCTGGGGCCAGAATGAGGGGGTCATCTGGGGCTCCGCCTTTGGGTCAGGGGACACCAGCCGTCGTTCTGTTTCCCAGGTGTGGACGCCTCCCAGCCCCCACACCCACAGCTCTCCTCATGGGGGGAGGCTGTCCCAGCCGGGTGGGGGAGCGGGACAACCACTCTGACGCAACAGACTCCGATCGATACGCATAGACACGGGAGACGTCGGACCACATCATCTGACCCCCTCCTCGACATCGCACACACTCACTGGAAAGACTCTTTCATACTAGTTTATACACACTGAGAAAGTCATTAAATATTGCACTTATTGGCCCATGAACCCTCACTGTAGAGGTGTCGAAAAATAGAAAAGAAATCTATTTTTATAACATATTTCATGCAACATTTAAGACACTTCAGTTCCACAAACACCATTAAACAGCTGCACGTTCAGACACTCCCACCGTAGCACAGCACATCTGACAACAGCAACAACACAGTAGTAACAGGAAAAACAGGGCTGACTGACAGCTTGGATTCGGCACTCATGGGTTGGGGACAGAGGGGTCAGAGGGAAAATCAGTGAGCTAAAATGCCAAAGAAATCTTAGATTTGATTTCCATGTCTCTTGATGGGGGAATGAAACCACAAGAAACACAATCAGGACACACCATCTGTCCCCTGCAATGGCATGTGTTTGTGCATGTGTGGGAGAACAGTGTACAGTATATCATCAGCTGCATGTGTCTGAATGGTGAACTTTAGGCTATATGTGTGTGTACACTGAATCATCAGCTGTATGTATGTGTACAACATACTGTCAGTTCTGTATGCATGGATACAATATGCCATCGAGAGAGAGAGAGAGGGAGAGAGAGAGAGAGAGAGAGAGAGAGAGAGAGAGAGAGAGAGAGAGAGAGGAGTGTGTGTGTATACACCATCCACGCTCTGCATGTGAATGGTTTCTCCTTATCTGCAGGAACAGTTCTCCTGGGGGCCCTGACATGATCCAAGCAGATTTCACCTGAGTCTCCATTGGGGTCCCCTCGGGGTGCCTGGGGTGGGGGCCAGGGTGGGCTTGGTTTCTAGCAGCCTTGTCAGGGCCAGGTGAATGGGTTTATGTGTCCCAACTGGCCTCACCTCAGCTGCAGCACTAGAGTGGCACAGCCTGGCCCTGCAGACCCCACCCCAGAGAGGACCTCAAGCCTTGCTCTCCTCCCCTCCCTTCCTCCAGGCTGGCCTGGGTGCTGACAGAAGACCTTCATGTCCCAGAATGCACTGCAGAACCACCCCCTTGGGACCTGGAAAGTTGAGAAACTCTGAACAGTTTAAGGGTGGGAACTGGGTGTACCTTGGCGACTGAAGCCATGTTTTCCAAAGGCTGGGGCCAGCTGAGGACATGAAGATAACAGGGCTCCTGAGCTCTGGGCAGGTCTTGGAATGAGAAAAACCATTTCTCCATAGGAAATGTCCTATATCCAACTTGAAAGCACACAGGGGTTGGCCGGGGGTGGGGGGGGCGACCCTGAGAAAGGTAAACTGTGTCGATGCTACAGCTCCAGAAAGTGACCAAATGACCTCCCAGATCACCAGACTGCTTGTCCCTAACAGCTGACCTTTGCCCATGGGAAATGAGACCTGGATCAACGCCCCCCAGGACCTGAGTGGATTGTGTCTACCGATTCTGCTCTATTGTACTTTCCCAAGTGCTTATTCAGTCCTCTAGACTGTAAGCTTGTGGTGGACAGGAAACTTGTCTGTTATATTGTACTCTCCCAAGCGCTTAGTACAGTGCTCTGCACACAGTAAGTGCTCAATAAATACAATTGACTGACAGCTCTGCACATAATAAGAGGTCAATAAATGCCATCGATTGATTGGAGGGAAGACATGCTGGTTGTCCTCATGGACACCCACCCAGCACAAAAATGGTGGGAATTGGGACATGGCCTAAGATGGTCACCGCAAAGCCAACTGAAATGTCGCCACACCCTCTCCAGCGGCTTCTCCCGGAGAAGGGGCCAGGTGACCGCAGACCTGCCCAGAGCCACCCGAGGGTGGGGAAAAGGGGTCACCCCACGGCTGCCCGATGCAGCAGCCTTCTGGGTCCTGGAGAGGGAATTGGGGCCAGGGCTGGATGCGTCCCCACGTGCCGGATGGTCAACTGCTGTTGCTGCTACTGCTGCTGCTTCAAAACTGGGCTGGGCTGGCTGTGGGGAGAGAGGCGTGTAGTGCATGCACCTTTCCAGCAGGCATGGAAGTTCCCAATCAGTTGTTCAGAAGCAGTTCTCCACACTCCAGGGTCCCGTTTATCTAGAGGTTCCTGGATTCAGGACCCCGTTTACCTAAAGTCCTCGATTTATGTAACTCTTCTACCTGCTCCAGCCACTGGTTGGGGTGCAAGAGGCCACTCGAGGGAGCAGAAGAGGGGAGAGAGGAGGAATTTGAGGGGAGGTGAGGGGGAGAGAGGAGAGGAAGAGAGGAGATGGAGAGAGAAGAGCCTTATCCCCGATGGCCGCTTCCCTCCTTGGGAGCACTGAAATTCCCAATTTACAAACTCCACAATGTCTCCAGCTGGCCCAGCTATTCATGCTGCTACCAAACCAGAGAAACTCTCCAAATGGCAGGGACTGTGAGCTTGGCCATCACTCAACTCTCCTAAGCACTCAGTACAGTGCTCGGCATATCGTAGGTGCTCAATCAGTGCTATCAATTTGAAGTGTGATTTTAAAACCAAAAGTTTCTGGATACGATAAGACCCAGAACCCTAGCCCTTTGTGTGGCAATCTTATCAAACCCAGTTTCTTGTGGTTTTTGGAGCAGGTGCGGATGTTTCCTGTTGCCCTTATGGGACTGGACTATACAGGCCTGGACTGGGTGGACCAGCCTGGACAAAAGTAGGCTGAGAGGGGATGGGGTCCGCCTGGCACAGCCGCTCCTCAGATCTCTTTTCTCTCTCGCTCTCGCTCTCTCCCTATCATCTCTCTCTCCCTCTCCCCTCCCGACCCACCAGCACAGAGTCCCAGCAGAAGCACTAGTAGGCAGGGGCCAAGGCCACTCAGAAATACCGCCAGAACAGAAAGGGGAACCCCTTGGAAGCCAAGCAGGACTTCTGCTTTCCTGCTTCACTGTCTCCTCTCCCACTTGCAAATGTAGAGTGAAGAAAGCAAGATCTGGACCCAGGACACTAAACAATCTCAGCTCCACACGTACGTGTGTGTGTGTGTGTGTGTGTGTGTGTGTGTGTGTGCGCGCGCGCGCACGTGTACATGTTTGTGCATATGGGTATGTTTGTGTGATTGTGGGTGTGTGTGCGCACACAAGCCAGCACTCCCTCCCCTTCACTCCATGCCTGAGTATGGGGGTCAGGTGGTGCCAGTCCTTGCTTTCTGCATAGAGTGTGACCTCACAGAAGGCAGGAGCCCATCTCCATCATTGCACCCCGCTCCCACCCAGGCCTATGCTGCCACGACCAGGCAAACGGACGGGGGTGGGCAGCGGGATGGGCCATCAGCCATCACTTCCTCTGCCCTTTGCCCCATCCTGTTTTCCGACACGCATCTGATCCTGGCTGCCCAGACGATGTCCTCGCAAGAGCGGCCTTCCCTCAGGGCTGGCCCAGAGGTCAAGTGCATT
The DNA here is from genome assembly GCF_015852505.1 of Tachyglossus aculeatus. Taxonomy (NCBI): domain Eukaryota; kingdom Metazoa; phylum Chordata; class Mammalia; order Monotremata; family Tachyglossidae; genus Tachyglossus; species Tachyglossus aculeatus. Next base: position 40,791,204 of record NC_052088.1, on the reverse strand, counting down.
CCCTCAACTGATCATGGACAGCACAATTTCTCCCAGGGCCCCAGTGTGGGGATTCTCATTTGACCAATAAATGGCACTGAAGGTGACTGAGAGGCACACACAAAGTGAGACATGAATCTGGTCTAAAAACCAGTGACAGCCCTCCCTCCGGTGCTCCCCTCCCACCCCGGTGCCCCCCTCCCACCCAGAATGATTTGGGAATGAATTTCCATGACCGAGTCTCCGGCCCCATCAGTGGCTCAGTCCTATTTCCAAGAGACTCCTCTCCTCTGGACCACGGCCCGTGTTCCTTCCGGTCGGGGACAGGGAAGAGTCCAGCGTCTCCGGCGTGTGTGGCACGGAATGACTTGGTGAGCTCTTCCCAGAAACATCAACATACTCCTGGAGGGGGCGGGTGGGGTTGAGATGGCGAAAAACCCAAAGAGACCAGCTCCGGAGAACCCATCCCAGATGAACTTGCATCTGCTGGGGCGGACTGAGAGCTTGGCCATCCGTGGCCCGATCTGGTGGCTGGCACTTGCCAAGCGTTCCAACGTTCCCTCCACAGACCTTCCTCCACAGAACTTCTTCCCGGTGCCAGTGGGAGGCCAGGCCCGGTTTTCTTTTTCTGGCTGCCCGGTGTTGGTCCCTCAGGAAAGAATTCCCTTCATCCTGCTGCACCCTCTGATGATGTGTGAAACTGGGTTCCCAACACTGAGTCACATGCTGAGTGAGAAGTGACTTTGGCCTTTCCGACTGGTCAGCTCAAGTCCTGGAGGGGAAACAGGCTGGTCACCTGACCAGGTCAGAGCTCCCAGACACCGGGGCATCTGGGAACCAGCCTTCAGCCTCGAGGGAAGCAACTGGAGCATCTGGAAAACCTTATTGTTCCAGCATTCCTTGAGGTCTGGGAGGGGTCGGCCACGTGAGTGGGACCTGAGGATGTTGAAGCCGGAGAGTGCTAGGCTGGGCGTGCTCTGTGGAGGCTCTGGCACCCACCGGACCGGTGGCACACACAATAGGGCAGAAGAAGTGAAGCAACGGAAGAGAGACAGAGAGAGAGAGAACTGCTGACCTGCACTTGCCCGCTGCCGGGCAACCGGCTGGGCACTGGAAGAATCCAAGGTCACGAATCTATGTAACGCTGACAGAAGCATGGATGCAGCTCAGCCGTGGATGGATGCGCTGGCCAGAGGTGGATAAACAATAGGGTAGATCAACAAAACAGGCGGCTGGACCATTCACAGATGCTGTTTGGAGGGGGCAGGGGAGGGGGCGGAGGGAACAGCCAGGGCCATTAGCAGCCGCAGCTGGAAGGCTGCGGGGGAGGGACGTCCTTTAGTCTCGTGCTCTGCTTCCCAGCTCCGGCGGCAGCAGCGATGGCGGGATCGGCCTCCACGCTCTCGGACATCTTGTCACAGATGATGTCCACCAGGCGCTCGAAAGTCTGCTTGACATTGATGTTGTCCTTGGCGCTTGTTTCAAAAAACTCAAACCCTGAAGGGAAACAGATACACCTCAGTCACTCTTGGGCTCAGCAGTGGGGTGGACCAGAGGGGTCTGAAAGTCGGAGGGGTGGGGGATGGGCACTGGACCCTGAGCTTGGGCTTGGGCAGCTGGGTCCAGGAGGCCCCATTCCTCCATTCTCCCACAGGTGAAAATGGATCCCAGACTAGATTGGGGTGTCATCATCTTCACTACCAGCAGTCGCTCAGCCCAGCAGTCTGAACAAAGGCACTCTGGGGGCTTGCTGTGTGGACTGGCCTGTGTTAGACACCTGCTGTGTGGACTGGCCTGTGTTAGATGCCTGCTGAGGGCAGAGTGGTGTCCTGGATGTCTGTTGGATGGGATGCACCAGTGCTCTGCAGGTGGGCATTTCTGTTGTCTCCTTCCTGCCTTTTCTCCTCCCACCAAAGGACCTGCCCTTCTACCCCCAACCGCCAAGAGAAGCCTCCCCCCCAGCCCCACTCACAGATGAGAACAGATAGCACTGGCTGCTCTGCAAAGGAACTGTGTTCTCTGAAACTCAAAGCCCCAGCCCCCACTCCCCAGTCCAGTTCCTAGCCTTCTGTCCCTAGCCCTCCCGCCCCAACGCCTCAGACCAGATCTTATTATTATTATTATTAATAATAATAATAGTATTTGTTATGTGATTACTATGTGCCAAGCACTGTTCTAAGCACTGGGGTAGATACAAGGTAATCAGGTTGCCCCAGGTGGGGCTCACAATCCTGATCCCCATTTTACAGATGAGGGAACTGAGGCACAGAGAAGTAAAGTGACTTGCCCAAAGTCACACAGCAGACAAGTGGCAGAGCTGGAATTAGAACCCACGACCTCCGACTCCCCAGCCCGAGCTCTTGCTATTAAGCCACACTGCTTCTATAAAGATGGTATTTGTTAAGCACTTACTATGTGCAAAGCACTGTTCTAAGCGCTGGGGAGGTTACAAGGTCAGCAGGTTGTCCCACGGGGGGCTCACAGTTTTAATCCCCATTTTACAGATGAGGTAACTGAGGCACAGAGAAGTTAAGTGATTTGCCCAAAGTCACACAACTGACAGTTGGCGGAGCCGGGATTTGAACCCATGACCTCTAACTCCAAAGCCTGTGCTCTTTCCACTGAGCCACGCTGCTTCTCCAACTTAACTTCCAAGCCCTGCAGCTCCCTTGGCCCATTTTACCCAAACACTCCTTTGTGGGTTTAAAGAGATATATCTAGGAAAGAACAAGGAACACAGACAGGCACAAAACCCCAATTCCAACGACCCCACAGCCCCCAGGGTGACAGCAGGGAGGCAGTGGTCGAGCTGGGCAGAGATGGAAGAAACAGGAGAACTCATGACCCTGATCTGATCAAAGGCCCCCTAGGTCTGCCTAGGGCTCTAACTCCAAATGCGACACCAGGAAGCTTGGGGAACCATGTGCCGGTTGCCTTCATAGACATCCACAGGCGTGGTTAGGGATGGACCCTCCAAAACCCCTGACTCTCTCTTCTCCATCCCTGATTCTCCCCCAGTAACACAGCACAGACCATTCAACACCCCAGAATCTCCTCCCTCCATCCCTGACTCTCTCCCAGTGACCCAGGATGGACCATCCATCACCCCAACTCTCCCTTCTCCGTCTCCATTCATTCAATCGTATTTATTGAGCACTTACTGTGTGCAGAGCACTGTACTAAGTGCTTGGGAAGTACAAGTTGGCAACATATATATCTCCCCAAGTAACACCACAAAGACCAAACACCCCTGACTCTCCCATCTCCCTCTCTGACTCTATCCAGTGACCCAGCATGGACCATCCAACACCTCTGACTCTCCCCTTCTCCATCCCTGACTCCTTCCCAGTGACCTGGCACGGACCAACTGACACCCCTAACTTTCCTGTCTCCATCCCGGACTCTCCCCAATGAGTGACCCAGCATGGATGTTCCTTTGTAGATCTGTTCAAACCCCTCTAGAACCTGCCAGTGCTTCCAGCTGCACAGTTCCCTGTGGCAATAGATTCCTGAAAGGCTTATCCCCCAACTTGTCTTCTGCAGTTTGTGCTGATCCTGTGTTCTCCAGCCCCAGTGAGGGCTCCTCACGCTGGGATTCATTCATTCATTCATTCAATCAATCATATTTATTGAGCACTTACTGTGTGCAGAGCACTGTACTAAGCGCTTGGGAAGTACAAGTTGGCAACATATAGAGATGGTCCCTACCCAACAGTGGGCTCACAGTCTAAAAGGGGGAGAGAGAGAACAAAACCAAACATATTAACAAAATAAAATAAATAGAATAAATATGTACAAATAAAATAGAGTAATAAATATGTACAAACATATATACATATATACAGGTGCTGTGGGGAGGGGAAGGAGGTAAGGCGGGGGGGAGGGGGAGGGGGAGGAGGGGGAGAGGAAGGAGGGAGCTCAGTCTGGGAAGGCCTCCTGGAGGAGGTGAGCTCTCAGTAGGGCCTTGAAGGGAGGAAGAGAGCTAGCTTGGCAGATATGCGGAGGGAGGGCATTCCAGGCCAGGGGGATGACGTGGGCCGGGGGTCGACGGCAGGACAGGCGAAAACGAGGCACGGTGAGGAGATTAGCGGCAGAGGAGCAGAGGGTGCGGGCTGGGCTGTGGAAGGAGAGAAGGAAGGTGAGGTAGGAGGGGGCGAGGTGATAGAAAGCCTTGAAGCCGAAGGTGAGGAGTTTTGCCTGATGCCTAGGTTAATTGGTAGCCACTGGAGATTTTTGAGGAGGGGAGTAACACACCCAGAGCGTTTCTGGACAAAGACAATCTGGGCAGCAGTGTGAAGTATGGATTGAAGTGGGGATGATATTAGGGAAGAGAAGTGTGGATTCGCCCTAACCCATCCCTTTTCTAGCTCTGCAAATTCAAACTCTGCTCTAACTCAGCCTGCGTCTGCCCAACCTGGAGACTCCCAACACCTCCAGTCGGCCCTCAGGCAGAAGCTGCTCCCTGAGCATTTTTGCCAAAACCCTCAGCCCTGGTTTCCGGCATTACATTTAGAAAGAAAAGTCGTAAAAAATTCACGGACAAATGAATCCTGTAGCAATCATTAATAATAAGGGCAACACCAAATGAAATATCCAGGGACAATTCCAATTAAGTTGGTGCTCAGGCTCTCTAGGCCCCCCATTCTGGAACACCTAGGCTCTTTAGGCTTCCCCTTCTAAAACAACTGGGCTCTCTAGGCTTCCCCACTCCTGGAACGCTCAGGCTTTCTAGACTCCCCTTCTGGAAGAGTTGGGCCCTCTAGGCCCCCTTTCTGCAACATCCAAGTTTACTAAGCTCTCTTTTTGGAAAAGCTGGAAACAGGATTGCCCTAAATTTAGCAAATGAGGAAAATTTTCTTCCAAACATGACTAAAGATTCCCAAATGCTATTAATACAATCAAAACTTGCATCTGCTTTGACCTTGATGATACTCCTACTGCTTACCTTATTTTTCTATCATTGTGGGGGCCGGGGGGAAAAGCGCCTGAGTTTTCCAGAACAGGAGACCTAGTCCTCAGCACGCAGTAAGCATTCAATAAATAGCACTGACTGATTGCTTGATTTCACCATTTCATGATCTCATCTTCAGATTAGGAAGTCCTTAGCAGGTTCTGGGAGAATACTTCCCACCTGTTTGGGAGATGAGCTGGACACTTTACTTTCAATTTTGAATATTCTGGGCTGAGCCTGAAGCTCTCTGTGGGAAGAACTGTGCTCCTGCCAGTGTGGATCCAAGCCTGAGCCTCAGGGCCACGGGTCAGATGAGGGCCTGAGCTCTGCCCATACCCCAGAAAGACCACCTGTCTGTCTGCTGGTCCGCTAATCCACCAGCTCACCTGCTGGCCCCGAGCTCCACCTGTGCATGTTCTACTGCCTCCCGTGCCCCAAGGACCACAATCATCATCATCATCATCACCGCATTGTGCCAGGCACTGGTAGATACAAGGTCGTCAAATCAGACATAGTCCTTAGCCCACATGGGGCTTCCAGTCTAAGAGAGAGGGAGAATAGGTATTTTATCCTCATTTTGCAGATGAGGTAACTGAGGTTCGGAGGAATGAAGTGATTTGCCCAAGAACTCACAGCACAAAAGTGGCTGAGCTAGGATTAGAACCCAGGTCCTCTGACTCTCAGGCCTAGGCTCCTTCCACTAGGTTGTGCTGTTTCTACGACATCTGCTCTCAGAGACGGGTCCCGAGCAGTGGTGGGAAGCTTCTGTTGCAATCTGTGTCATAGACACCTTGGAGAGACTCCCTTCTACTTGCCCCCTCTTCATGGCTTCGGGAGAAGGTTGAGTGAGGGACCAGGGAAGGGCCAGATGAAGAGAATGGGGAGGAAGGAGCTCCCACCCACTGGTAGCCATGACAATGGCTGATGATCCTGGAGCCAAAGAAATGCTCAGAAAAACAAACCATCAACTCTGGATCCTGGGCCCCCAGCAGGCCAGGATGTCTCCTTCCCCTTACTGTAGGGGTTCCTCAAGGGTCAGTTCTTGGTCCCCTTCTGTTCTCCATCTATACTCATGCCCTTGGTGAACTCAACATGTCCAAGACTGAGCTCCATATCTTCCCTCCCAAACCCTGTCCTCTCCCTGGCTTTCCCATCACTGTGGATGGCACTACCATCCTTCCTGTCTCACAAGCCCGCAACCTTGGTGTCATCCTTGACCCCTCTCTCTCGTTCACCCCACACATCCAATCCATCACCAAAACCTGCCGGCCTCACCTCCACAACATCGCCAAGATCTGCCCTTTCCTCTCCATCCAAACTGCTATCTAGCTGGTTCAATTTCTCATCCTATCCCGACTGGATTACTGCATCAGCCCCCTTTCTTATCTCCCATCCTCCTGTCTCTCCCCACTTCAGTCTATACTTCACACTGCTTCCTGGATCATCTTTCTACAGAAATGTTCTGGACATGTCACTCCCCTCCTCAAAAATCTCCATTGGTTGCCTATCAACCTCCAAATGAAACAAAACCTCCTTACTCTCGGCTTTAAAGCTCTCCATCCCCTTGTCCCCTCCTACCTCACCTCCCTTCTCACCTTCTACAGCCCATTCATTCATTCATTCATTCATTCATTCAATCTATCGCATTTATTGAGCACTTACTGTGTACAGAGCACTGTACTAAGCTCTTGGGAAGTACAAATTGGCAACATATAGAGATGGTCCCTACCCAACAACGGGTTCACAGTCCAGAAGGGGGAAACAGACAACAAAACGAAACACGTAGACAGGTGTCAAAACCGTCAGAATAAATAGAATTACAGCTATATGCACATCATTAGACTGTGAGCCCACTGTTGGGTAGGGACTGTCTGTATATGTTGCCAATTTGTACTTCCCAAGCCCTTAGTACAGTGCTCTGCACACAGTAAGCACTCAATAAATACGATTGATGATGATGATGATGATCATTAACAAAATAGAATAGTAAATATGTACAAGTAAAATAGAGTAGTAAATCTGTACAAATTTATACAAGTGCTGTGGGGGTGGGAAGGGGGCAGGGCAGGGGGTGGGGGGATGGGGAGGAGGAGAGGAAAAAGGGGGCTCAGTCTGGGAAGGCCTCCTGGAGGAGGTGAGCTCTCAGTAGGGCTTTGAAGGGAGGAAGACAGCTAGTTCGGCAAATGCATGGAGGGAGGGCATTCCAGGCCAGGGGAAGGACGTGGGCCAGGGGTCAACAGTGGGACAGGCGAGAACGAGGCACACTGAGGAGGTTAGTGGCAGAGGAATGGAGGGTGTGGACTGGGCTGCAGAGGGATAGAATGGAGGTGAGGTAGGAGGGGGTGAGGTGACGGAGAGCCTTGAAGCTGAGAGTGAGGAGTTTTTGCACGATTTGTAGGTTGACAGGCACCCACTGGAGATTTTTGAGGAGGGGAGTGACGTGCCCAGAGCAGAGATCATCCAGGCAGCAGAGTGAAGTATAGACTGAAGCGGGGAGAGACAGGAGTAACGGAGATCAGAAAGGAGGCTGATGCAGTAATTCAGTCGGGAAAGGATGAGAGATTGAACCAGCAAGGTAGCGGTTTGGATGGAAAGGAAAGGGCAGATCTTGGCGATGTTGTGGAGGTGAGGCCGGCAGGTTTGGGTGACAGATTGGATGTGTGCGGTGAACGAGAAAGCGGAGTCAAGGATGACACCAAGGTCGTGGGCTTGTGAGACAGGAAGGATGGTAGTGCCGTCTACAGTGACGGGAAAGTCAGGGACAGGGCAGGATTTGGGAAGGAAGATAAGGAGTTCAGTCTTAGACATACTGAGTTTTAGAGGGCGGCAGACATCCAGATGGAGATGTCCTGAAGGCGGAAGGAGGTGCGAGCCTGGAGGGAGGGGGAGAGAGCAGGGGTAGGGATGTAGATTTGGGTGTTGTCAGCGCAGTGATGATAGTTGAAACCATGGGAGCGAATGAGTTCACCAAGGGAGTGAGTGTAGAGAACTGAAGGGGACCAAGAACTGACCCTTGAGGAACCACTACAGTAAGGGGATGGGAGGGGGAGGAGGAGCCCACAAAGGAGACTGAGAATGAACGGCTGGAGAGATAAGAGGAGAATCAGGAGAGGACGGAGTCTGTGAAGACAAGGCTGGATAGCGTGTTGAGGAGAAGGAAGTGGCCCACAGTGTCCAAGGCAGTAGAGAGGTCAAGGAGGATTAGGATAGAGTAGGAGCCATTGGATTTGGCAAGAAGGAGGTCATTGGTGACCTTTGAGAGGGCAGTTTCGGTGGAGTGTAGGGGATGGAAGCCAGACTGGAGGGGGTCTAGCAGAGAGTTGGCATTGAGGAATTTGAGGCAGTGAGTGTAGAAGACTTGTTCTAAGAGTTTGGAAAGGAAGGGTAGGAGGGAGATAGGGTGATAACTAGAAGGGGTAGTGGGGTCAAGAGAGGGTTTCTTTAGGATGGGGGAGACGTGAGCATGTTTGAAGGCAGAGGGGAAGGAACCAGTGGAGAGTGAGCGGTTGAAGATGGAAATAAAGGAGGGGAGGAGGGAAGGGGAGAGAGTTTTCATAAGATGAGAGGGAATGGGGTCTGAAGCACAGATGGATGAAGCAGCACTTGAGAGGTGGGAGGAGATCTCATCTGAAGATACTGCTGGGAAGGATGGGAGAGTAGCGGAGAGGGTTGAGAGTGCGGGGGATGGAGAAGGGGGAGGGGTGACTTTGGGGAACTCAGACCTGATGGAGTTAATTTTACTAATGAAGTAGGAGGCCAGATCGTTGGGGGTGAGGGATGGAGGAGGGGGAGGAACAGAGGGCCTGAGGAGGGAGTTAAATGTATGGAACAGCTGATGGGGATGATGGGCATGGGTGTCAATAAGGGAGGAAAAATAGTTTTGCCTGGCAGAGGAGAGGGCAGAGTTAAGGCAGGAAAGGATAAATTTAAAGTGAACTAGGTTGGCTTGGTGTTTAGACTTTCGCAAGCAGCGTTCAGCAGCTCGAGCATAAGAGCGAAGGAGGTGGACAGTGGCAGCCCAGCCTGCACACTCTGCTCCTCTGCCGCTAACCTCCTCACCGTGCCTCGCTCTCGCCTGTCCTGCCGTCGACCCCCGGCCCACTTCCTACCTCTGGCCTGGAATGCCCTCCCTCCACACATCCACCGAACTAGCTCTCTTCCTCCCTTCAAAGCCCTACTGAGAGCTCACCTCCTCCAGGAGGACTTCCCAGACTGAGTCCTCCCTTTTCCTCTCCTCCTCCTCCTCATTGCCCCCCCCCACCCTCTTCCCCTCCCCACAGCACTTGTGTATATTTGTACATATTTATTAATGATGTGTATATAACTATAATTCTACTTATTCTGATGGTATAGGCACCTGTCTACTTGTTTCGTTTTGTTGTCTGTCTCCCCCTTCTAGACTGTGAGTCTGTTGTTGGGTAGGGACTGTCTCTATATGTTGCCAATTTGTACTGCCCAAGTGCTTAGTACAGTGCTCTGCACACAGTACGTGCTCAATAAATACGACTGAATGAATGAATGAATGTCTGCTTCTGGCTCCCACCCACTGGCTGGAGACACATCCTCCTTCCCCCCAACAGGCAGAATCACCAACTGTATGGAAACTGTATGGGACACCCACATAAACGGCCCATCAGGCCTGAAGAAGATCTCAAGGCCCATAAAGCCTGGCCAACCACCACCCTGGGGTAGCACAGGGAGAAATCGTGCTTGCTCTGCACATGGCCCAACAGCTTCTCTGCAAGGATCCCAGCCCGCAGGGTAGTCGTGGCCGCCACCCTGGGATAGCACCAGGAGAAATCTTGTTTGCTCTGCACAGGACCCAGTGACTTCCCTGCAGGGAGCCTGGCACCTGGGGCTGCCGCGGCATCGGGGGACAACTAACAGATGACTCCATTTCCCAGAAGGTCAGGATCCAGGCCCTCAGCCCCTCGGCCTCATGGCCCAGGTGCCGCTCAAGAGCCGGGCCTCTGCTCTGCGTCCCAGGAGTAGCCCGAGGCCCCGCCACCACCGGGGAGCTTCTCACCCAGCTGCTCGCCCAGGCGCCGGCCACGGTCGGAAGAGACTACCCGCTCCTCTTCCATGTCGCACTTGTTGCCGGCCAGGATGACTTGAGCGTTGTCCCACGAGTATGTTTTGATCTGTGTTGACCTGGGGAGAGAAGGAAGAGGATGGTTAAGGCAGCGGGCCACACACCAGCCTAGAGACTCTGGAGCCCCAAGCAGAGGGGAAGTGCAGTTCAGGCCACAGCCCAGCTGTAGCCCCGGAAAGCAGCACTCGGACGGTAGAGTGGCATCGGCGGCACAGACACCAGAGGGAGCTGCTGGTTCCTCCACTCTGGGATCCTTAGATTGAGGGTTCCAGAAACTACTGCTTGATCAAGAGTTCCAGGACCCATCGTTTTGGTCAGGAGTACCACAGCCAATTGTTTTGGTCAGGAGAGCCCCAGCCCATTGCTTTGGTCAAGAGAGCCCCGGCCCATTGCTTTGGTCAAAAGAGCCACGGCCCACCTCTTTGGTCAGGAGAGCCACAGCCCATCTGTCCATCACTCGACCAGCTTGCTCTCCATCACCCACATGGCCTCACTGATCCACTAGTACAACCCAGCCTGCACCCTCCACTCCGTTAATGCCAACCTACTCACTGAACCTCAAGCCTGCCTGTCTCTCCTCCGACCCCATGCTCGTGTCTTCCCTCTGTCCTGGAACTTCCTCCCCACCTTCACATCCATCAGACCACTGCTTTCCCCACCTTCAAACCTTTCTAAAACCATATCTCCTCCAAGAGGCCTTCTCTGACAAAGACTTCATTTCCCCACCCTAATCACCTTCCCCTCTGCGTCGCCTGTGCTCTAGGGACTGTATCCCTCAAATACTTGGATTTTCTCCCCAAACCCAGCCCCACATCAACCTTATGCCCTTTAATACTCACCCCACCCAGCCCCACACCACTTCTGTACATACCCTTATATTCCGCCACTGCCCCTACCCCTACTTTATTTGAATACCCGACTTCCTCTCTAGACTGTAAGCTCCTTGAGAGGAGGGATCATATTGCGCTCTCCCAAGCACTTAGTACAGTGCTATGGATGTGGTAAGCATGCTATAAATACCACTGATTGGTCCTGGTACTCCTACCAGTCAATCGAGGAGCAATCAATCAATCATTCAGGAGCTCAGGGAATGATCATCCAACCAGGAGCTCCGGGAACAATCGCCCGACCAGGAGCACTGGGAGTGCTGCCATTTTCTCTGGACTTCAGCACTGGGAGCGAGCAGCTTAAATTCCCCAAACTCACAGCTGGATTTCCATTGTTGGAAACTATACAAAAACGAGGGAGCCCCCAAGGCCGGGGTCATCCCAGCAGCACAGGGTCTGGGGCTGGGACACCGACCCCATCCATCCCGCCCCTCTGCGGCTCAGAGTTGGGGCTTGACAAATGCCGCAGTGGTTTACAATCATTAAGAGCGAGCTGAACCGGAGGCTAGTTAGCTCCATGGACAAACTCATTGCCTCAGACTCAGCCTCGGGGGTGGGGTGAGGTTCTCAGGCAAGCTGCTCATTGAGTGGTTTCCCAGACAACAGTCTGCCCCCGCTCCCCATGGGAGCGGCAGAGCAGAGGGGGTGGGAGAGGCGGCACCTGAGCCACCTGTTGCCAAGGCCCAAGACCCATGACAGACAGGAGCCAGAGTGCTGCCCTTCTAGGGCTTCTCCCGCCACTGATTTCCCAGGGAATTCCCTTCACTCAAACTCTGATTTCTCCCATTTGTCTCCTGTGTCCCTGCTCCCCTGTGGGAAGACGGTCAGCGTCATGCAGGGCAGGTCCCCCATCTGTTCAACTTCTCCTGCATCTGCCCTAGCAGAGTCCAGCCCAGCCCAGCTGAGCCCAACTCAGAGTAAACACTCCATGAATCTCTCAACCGCACACATTTTTGACCCAGGGAGTCAATGGACATACAGTACAGGCACTATCCTGGAGAAGCAGCATACATATTGGACAGAGCACGGGCCTGGGAGTTAGAGGATCCTGGGTTCTAATCCCGGCTCCAACACTTGTCTGCTGTATGACTTTGGGTGAGTCACTTCACTTCTCTGTGCCTCAGTTACCTCATCTGTAAAACGATAATTGAGACTGAGCCCCGCATGGGACAGGGACTGTGTCCAACATAATTTGCTTGTATCCACCCTAGTGCTTAGTACAGTGCCTGGCACATAGTAAGTGTTTAACAAATACCATCATTATTACCCCTGGCCACTGCTTTGGGGACTTGGTCTGGGTGAAGGGGGATGGACTGGATGCTCTCTGGGCTGACCCATCCCTAGGGGATTCCCACTCTTGGCAGTGCTCTGTCCAGGCCCTTCCTCAGTCTCAGGTGCCCACAGTCTCCCCCAAATGCTGAGTCAGGGTTCATTCATTCAATTGTATTTATTGAGCGTTTACTGTGTGCAGAGCACATCTAGAGGCACCCCGTAAAAACCAGTCAGGGTTGGGGGCACTCTCATGACTCCACACACAAAGGCATCCCATAAAAACCAGTTAGGGTTAGGGATGAGGCACAGTTGAGGCTCCACACACAGAGGCACCTCAAAAATACCACTTATTGGTTGTTGGGCATGAGGGGAGGGTAACACAGTCCAAAACTCCACCATCTTCTCTGGGGCTACTAGAATCTTCACCCAAGGAGACTCCATGCATGCACATGCACACCACTTTACCCTAGCCACCAATCAATCAGTGGTACTTACTGAGCATTTACTACATGCAGAGCACTGTACTGAGCGCTTGGGAGAGTACAATATAACAGAGTTGGCAGACACCTTCCCTACCCACAAGGAGCTTCAGTTTACCTTACACCATTTACTCACACCCAATCATGCATGCACACACAACTCTACCATGAGTTGCCAACTACATACACACAAACACATACAGCTTTGCCCTGTTACTACCCACACACATGCACACAAATCTGTGGACACATACAAACATGAGCACACACAGACACACATGCACACACCCTGCAGATACAATACTTTTCTATCTCCCCTCCTCCTTTTGCTGGCTGCCCCTGGATTTGCACGCTTTATTTCCCCACCCTCAGCCCCACAGCATTTATGTGCTTATCTGGACTACTGCATCAGCCTTCTCTCTGATCTCCCATCCTCGTGTCTCTCCCCACTTCAATCCATACTTCATGCTGCTGCCCGGATTGTCTTTGTCCAGAAGCTCTCTGGGCACGTTACTCCCCTCCTCAAAAATCTCTAGTGGCTACCAATCAATCTGCGCGTCAGGCAGAAACTCCTCACCCTGGGCTTCAAGGCTGTCCATCACCTCGCCCCCTCCTACCTTACCTCGCTTCTCTCCTTCTACAGCCCAGCCCGCACCCTCCGCTCCTCTGCCGCTAACCTCCCCAGCATGCCTCGTTCTCGTCTGTCCCGCCATCAACCCCCCGGCCCACGTCATCCCCCGGGCCTGGAATGCCCTCCCTCTGCCCATCCGCCAAGCTATCTCTCTTCCTCCCTTCAAGGCCCTACTGAGAGTTCACCTCCTCCAGGAGGCCTTCCCAGACTGAGTCCCTTTCTTCCTCTCCCCCTTGTCCCCCTCTCCATCCCCCCATCTTACTTCCTTCCCTTCCCCACAGCACCTGTATATATGTATATATGTTTGTACATATTTATTACTCTATTTATTTATTTATTTATCTTACTTGTACATATCTATTCTATTTATTTTATTTTGTTAGTATGTTTGGTTTTGTTCTCTGTCTCCCCCTTCTAGACAGTGGGTAGGGACTGTCTCTATGTGTTGTCGACTTGTACTTCCCAAGTGCTTAGTAAAATGCTCTGCACACAGTAAGCGCTCAATAAATAGGATTGATTGATTGATTATCTGTAATTTATTTCTATTAATTTCTGTCTCCCATTCTAGCCTGAAAACTCTTTAATAATAAAAATAATAACTATGGCATTTATTAAGCGCTTACTATGTGCAAGGCATCGACTAAGCACTAGAACAGATACAAGCAAATAGGGTCGGACACAGTCCCTGTCCCCTTTGGGGCTCAAAGGCTCAAAACTCCTCGTGAGCAGGGAACCAACTCTGTTGTATTATACTCTCCCAAGTGCTTAGCAGGGTGCTCCGCACACAGAATGCACTCAGTAAATACAATGGATTGATCGACTGATTGCCACCTTCCCCTCCGACCCCTTGTGCAGCCTGGGTGGACGTCAGGGGGCCTGCAGGTCGGGCTGGAGGGGTCTGGAGTTAGCAAAACCATTCTGTTGTGTAGCCTGGGAGGGGTGTGACCACATCTCCCACACTGGAGAACGGCTGTTGTGGGGGTGATTCAGGGTGAATCACAATGACGTTAATGATGTCCACTGTCACCATGGCAACTCTGCTCCTATCCCGCTCAAGTCTGAATGCGCACAGCTTGGTGCAGGGCAGGGTGGGGTGGGGCATGGCGGGGCAGGGCAGGCAGTGACAGCAGCCTCCTGCTCAGGAGTAAAGGCTCCTTGAGACACAATGCACCCTGGAGGTGTTCAGAGGGGAGGAGGGCAGGCTCGCCCTGGGGGCTGGACCGATTACCAGAAAAAGGACGACACACTCCGGGTATGCAGAGCCCTTAGAGAAGACAGGAAAAAGGAATCAAAGGCGATGACTCATCCACTTCCTCCTCATTCTCTTCCTTGCAGTAGTACCACTGGGGTTTACTGGCCAGCCTTGATGGCAGAGCACTGTACTAGGCACTTGGCAGATACAACAAAAGCATAAGGCTTGGGCTCTGACCACAAACAGCTTCCATTTTTACATTCAAATCACGATCCTCATCCACCGTATCATCATCCTGTGAGCAGGGAGCAGCACCGGGCACCCGCAGTGAGCAGGATTCCAGAAATCTCCAGAAAGCTGGGGTTGGGTACAGAGAGAAGGTGACATAGAAACTCTCCCCCCCGACAACCGCAGGAAGCTGCTCCCCTAGGTCCATATGGTCCCCCCGGAGCTGTATAGAGCGGGGCAGGACTGGGCTGAGTGGCCAGGGGCTTAACTGGTGTGGAAAGGCAGGTTCCCTCTGCTCACTCAATCATCAATCGTATTTATTGAGTGCTTACTGTGTGCACAGCACTGTACTAAGCGCTTGGGAAGTACAAGTTGGCAACATATAGAGACAGTCCCTACCCAACAGTGGGCTCACAGTCTAAAAGGGGGAGACAGAGAACAAAACCAAACATACTAACAAAATAAAATAAATAGAATAGATATGTACAAGTAAAATAAATAAATAGAGTAATAAATATGTACAAACATATATACATATATACAGGTGCTGTGGGGAAGGGAAGGAGGTAAGGTGGGGGGGATGGAGAGGGGGATCGCTCATTGCACTCAATGAGCAATTCCTGACACGGTTTTGTTGATCTTGTCGCCAACCCCTTGCCCACGCCCTCCCTTCTCCTTCGTAACCAACAGTCCACGCTCTCCCCACCTGCAAAGCCCTCCTAAAAATCGTACTTCTTCCAAGAGGCTTCCCCCAGCAAGGCTCTCATTTCTTCCATTCGTCCTCCACTTTACGTCACCTGTGCCCTTACGTCTGCAGCCCTTAAGAACTAGATATTCACCACATCCCCAGCCCTGCAGCACTGATGTGTGATATATACTCTCTCATTCCCCCATTAGCAATTTATTTCAATATCTGTCTCCCCAGCTAGGTCTGGAGCTCCCTAAGGACAGGGAACGTGTCTACCAACTCCATTATAAAGTTCTCTTCCAAGTACCTAATACAGTGGTCGACACTCAGTGAGGGCTCAGTAAATACCATTGATTGACTGATTGATTGAGACAAGTATCCGTTCAAGTGACAAATGGTTCACTTTGGAAGCCCAGAGTGCAGGTCTACTCGGAAAGATTTCTGCCCTATCTGGGGCGAAAAATGGGCCATTTCAGGGACTGCCTGGACAGTGCTAACACAGTCCACATGACCCTGGACAGGGGCCTCACGCTGTAGACTCTTTCTCCCACTCCAGCAGTCTCTGCTTTTTTCCTCACTGCTTAGCAGTCAGGGACCTGTAGGGGTCTGTAAGGGACAAGGATATGGCAAAAGCAGGGGCCTCCTGGGGCTGCATTTTTCCCCAAAGTGGAATCCATCCATCAATCAGTGGTATTTATTGAGTGATTAGTGCTCTGTGTGCAGAGCATGGCATTAAGCAATTCGGGGAGGACAATACAGCAGAGATGGTAGACATGTGTCTTGCCCAGGAATCTTGTTCAGTGACGCTCTGGTCGAAAACAAGCAAACAATCTTTCACATCCTGAAGGAGGCTGGCAGGCAGGAGGCCAGGGTGCTGTGTTCTCTGGATCCATGTTCTTTCCGTGGGAATCCAGCATGTCCTGAGGGAGGCTGGCGGGCAGGAGCAGGGACACTGCATTCTCCGACTCCATGTCCTCTCCTCGGGAATCCACCATGTCCTGAGGGAAGCCAGGTGCTGCGTTCTCCAGCTCCATGTTCTCCAGCACCATGCTTTCTGCCCGGGAATCCACTGTATCCTTAGGATGACTGGCAGGCAGGAGGCTGGGGCACTGGGTTCTCCGGCTCTGTGTTCTCTCCTTGGGAATCCATAGTGTCCTGAGGGATGCCAATGGGCAGGAGGCTGAGGCGCTGCAATATCCAGCTCCATTATCTCTCTCCAGGAATCCACCGTGTCCTTAGGGAGGCTGGTGAGTAGAAGGCCGGGCCGCTGCGTTCTCCAGCTTCATGTGTTCTGGCTCTGTGTTCTGTCCTCGGGAATCCTCCATGTCCCGTGAGAGGCTTGGCGGGCAGAAGGCCGGGCACTGCATCCTTCAGTGCTTTCCAGGCAAGGAGCCGAGTCTCGGGCCTGCCACAGGCACTGGCTCCTCTCCCCAGCAGCACTCCGACCCTGAGCTGGGCCCATCCTCCCCCTCCAACAATCCATTCTCTGCCCCTTTAAATCCATACTAATTTACCTGTGACCAGAACAGAGAACCACAGAGGACAAGCCTTCAGCTGTTCCCAGTGGGGGCTCAAGACAAATTTTCCCTTTGGCCCTGGTAGAGCAGGCCTGCCTAAGCACCATGGAGTGTATGCTGAATCTGAAATCCAGTCATCTCCTGGTCAGCATCAAATTGAAAACATGGTGGCTTTGAAACATGGGAAACCAATCATTTAGGTTAGTTTCCAGTCCATGTCGAGGATGTGGTGAGTGTCGCCATTTCCTTAGGCAGCCCAGGTGAGACTGAAACGAATCAATCAAGCCATCATATTTAGTGAGTGTTTAGGGTGTAGGGCACTGTACTAAGCAACTAGGAGAATACGGTATAACAGAGTTTGTAGATATGTGCCTGTCCACAGGGAGTGTACATTCTAGAGTGGGAGACAGTCATTAAAATGGTATACTGGCTATGTATACCAATGTTGTGGGGCTGAGAATGGGATGAATAAAGGGTGCAAAGCCAAGTGCAAGAGAGATGAGAGAGAGAGAGAGAGAGAGAGAGAGAGAGAGAGTGTGTAGGGGACATGGAGACTTAGTTGGGGAAGGCTTCTTGGAGGAGATGTGATTTTAGTACGGCTTTGAAGGTGGGGAGGGTGACAGTCTGCAGTATATGAAGGTGAAGGGAGTTACAGGCCAGAAGGAGGATGTGGGGCAAGGGGTTGGAGGCATGATGGATAAGACCAAGGTACAGTGAATAGGTAGGCATTAGAGAAGTGAAGTGAGTGTGCTGGATTGTAGCAGGAAATCAAAGAGGTAAGAAAGGAAGAGACCAGGAGATTGAGTGCTTTAAAGCTGATGGCAAGGAGTTTCTGTTTGATGCAGAGATGGATGGGCAATCCCTGGAGGTTTTTGAGGAGTGGGGAATCATGGACTGAAAGGTTTCACAGAAAAACAAACCTTGCAGCAGAGTGAAGTATGGACTGGAGTGGGAAGAGACAGGAGGCAGGGAGATCAGCAAAGAGACTGATTCAGTAGTCAAGGTCGGATTAGATAAGTGCTTGGATCAATGTAGCAGCAGTTTGGATGGAGAGGAAAATGTGGATTTTAGCAATGTTGTGATGGTAGAACAGACAAGATTTGGTGACAGATAGACTATGTGCGTTGAATGAGAGAGACGAATCGAGGCTAATGTCAAGGTTACAAGCTTGTGAGGGAGGGAGGGTGGTGGTGCTGTCTACAGTAATGGGAAAGTCATGGGGAAGACAGGGCTTGTGTGAGAATCTGAGGAGTTCTGTTTTGAACATGTTAAGTTTAAGGTGTTAGTGGGACACCCAAGTGAAAATGTCCTGAAGGCAAATGGAAATGCAAGACTGCAGGAAAGGAGAAAGATCAGAGTGGGAAAAGTAGATTTGGGTATAATAAGAGTAATGGTATTTGTTAAACGCTTACTGTGTGCCAAGCACCGTTCTAAGCACTGGGATAGATATAAAGTAATCAGGTTGTCCCACGTAGGGCCCACAGTCTTAATCCCCATTTTACAGATGAGGTAACTGAGGCCCAGAGAAGTTAAGAGACTTACCCAAAGTCACACAGCTGATAAGTGGCGGAGTCGGAATTTGAACCCACAATCTCTGACTCCCAAGCCCGTGCTCTTTCCACTAAGCCATGCTGCTTAGAGGTGGTTGTTGGAGCCATGGGAGAGAACGAGTCCTCCGACAAAGTGGGTGTAGAGAGAATAGCGGGGGACCTAGAGCTGAGCCTTGAGGGACTCCCCACTGTTAAAGGGTGAGAGGCAGAGGAAGAACCAGTGAAAGAGATTGAGATGGTGTGGCCAGAGAGATAGAAGGAGTACCAGGAGAGGACAGTGTCAGTGAGGCCAAATTTAGATAATGTTTTCAGGAAAAGAAGATGGTCCACAGTGTTGAAGGCAGCTGAGAAGCCAAGCTGATTAGGATGGAACACAAGCCAATGGATTTGGCAAGGAGGATATCACAGGTGACCTTAGGAGAGGGCAGTTTCTGTGAACTGAAGGTGGAGAAAGCCCAGATTGAAGGGGGTCAAGGAATGAATTGAAAGAGAGGAAATGGAGGCAGAGGGTGTAGAAAACTCATTCAATAAGTTTGGAGAGGAATGGTAGGAGGAAGTTGGGGCAATAACTGGAGGGACCTCGGGATCAAGGGAGGGGTGTTTTTTTAGGACAGGGGAGACACGAGCATGTTTGAAAGCAGTGGAGAAGAAGCCATTGGAGAGTGAACGGTTGAAGATGGCAATCGGGGAGGGAAGAAGAGGGGGGCAGGTGTTTTGATAAGGGGCAAAGAGATGGTGTTGGAGGGACAGATGGAGGAGGTAGATTTTAAGAGGAGGTGGGAGATTTCCTCTTGAGATGCTGCTGGGAAAGATGGGACAGTCAAAGAAGGGGTAGGAGGAGAGAGGGAATAGAAAAGTGCAGGGGAGGACCTGCCCCAAATCTACCTCCTGTTGGTTGGCAGGGCCAGGATCCTGTCAGACAGTTAATCGTATTTATTGAATGCTTACTGTGTGCCAAGCACTGTACTAAGTGCTTGGGAGGGCAACAAAAAATACATTCCTTGCCCTTAACGAGTTTACAGTGGGTCAGCACGTTGCCGGGTCAACCTCCCTCCCGTTGAGCGGCTAGAAGTTGTGTCGCTAATCATAGTGGGCCACCAGGCTTCCCGGGGACTCCTCGTCATTCGACCCGAGGGCCTTTCAGGGCTCACATCGGAAACGACAACGCCTCCTAAAGCTCTAAGCACTGTTCATTCAGGGCGCTCACTGTGTGCAGGGCGCTGTCCTGGGTGCTGTTCTGGGAGCCCACGGTGCTGTCCTGGGTGCTGTTCTGAGCGCTGTCCTGGGTATTGTGATAGGAGTCTAAAGCGTGAAGGGTGTTGCCTTGGGCACTGTACTGAGAGTCCATTGGGGCCTCCTCTCTGCTCAGTGCTGTGTCGGGTGCTTGGGCTGCACACCAAGCATGACCCCTCCCCTCTGGAAATCTACAGTCTAATAGGAAAGGGGAGCTGACAGAAACTTGTACATATCTATTCTATTTATTTTATTTTGTTAGTATGTTTGGTTTTGTTCTCTGTCTTCCCCTTTTAGACTGAGCCCACTGTTGGGTAGGGACTGTCTCTATATGTTGCCGATTTGTACTTCCCAAGCGCTTAGTACAGTGCTCTGCACACAGTAAGCGCTCAATAAATACGATTGATTGATTGATTGAACATGTGGAAATGAGAGCATAAGAAGAAATACAATAATGAATCAGCTAACAGATAGATGCTGAGTGATGCTGAATGATGGTCAAAGGGAAGGCATGTCTGAGACAACCAGGGCTTCCACAGGTGTTTCCAAAGGAATTCCAAGGTATTCCCAGTGGATTCCCTTTAGGTTCTGTGGGGTTCCTCCTCCGCCTCCCATTCCCTAACTGTGCTCAGTCCTGGCTCCCCTTCTAGTCTCCATCTACACCCACTCCCTTGGAGAATTCATTCACTCCCACAGCTTCAACTACCATCTTTATGTAGATGATTCCCAAATCTTCATCTCCAGACCTGACCCCTCCCCTTCTCTGCAGACTCACATTTCCTCATAATAATAGTAATAATGATGATCATACCTTTAATAATGATGGTATTTGTTAAGCACTAATTGGGCGTCAAGCACTGCTCTAAGCGCTAGGGTAGATAGAAGGTAATCGGGTTGGACACAGCCGCTGTCTGTTATGGGGCTCACACACTTAATCCTCATTTTACAGATGAGGTAACTGAGGCATAGAGAAGTGAAGTGATTTGCCCAAGGCCATACAGCAGACAAGTGGCAGAGTCAGGATTAGAACCCAGAACCTTCTGATTTCCAGGCCCGTGCTCAATCCACTAGGCCTCGCTGCCAAACCACCTTGACTACCACATCAGATCGCTTGCTTACCTCCCTGCCTCCTGTGTCTCACCACTCCAGTCCATACCTCATTCTGCTGCCTGCATAATTCTCTAAAAAAAGTTCAGTCCCCATCTCCCCACTTGTCCAGAACTTCTAGAGGTTGTCCAACCAACCTCTATCACTAGAAACTCCTTACCATTGACTTTGAACCACTCAAACACCTTGTTCCCTCCTCTTACCAAAATGATTTCCTACTACGATTCAGCCCGCTCACTTCACTCTTCTAGTGCCGACCTACTCACTGTTACCCAGCCTCATCTAACTCACTGCCGACCCTTTGCCCATATTCATTCATTCATTCAATCGTATTTGTTGAGCGCTTACTGTGTGCAGAGCACTGTACTAAGCGCTTGGGAAGTACAAGTCGGCAACATATAGAGACGGTCCCTACCCGACAACGGGCTCACAGTCTAGAAGGGGGAGACAGACGACAAAACAAAACATGTAGACAGGTGTCAAAATCGTCAGAACAAATAAAATTATAGCTATATGCACATTATTGACAAAATAAATAGAACAGTAAATATGTACAAGTAAAATAAATAGAGTGATAAATCTGTACAAATATATACAAGCCCTGCCTCTGGCCTGGAACTCCCTCTCCCTTCATATATGAAGCCCACCATTCTCCTACTTTCAAAGCCTTAGTAAAATCTCATCTCCTCCAGAGGCCTTCCCCAACGAGGATCTCATTTCCCCTATTGCCCTCTCCCTTCTGCATCACCCTTGCGCTTGGATTCGTACCTTTTAAGTGCTTGATATGCACCCCATCTTCAGCCCCACAACACATAGGTACGTAGCCATAATTTTCTAGTGGAAAAAGCAAGGGCCTGGGAGTCAGAGGCCCTGAGTTCTAATTTCTGCTCCACCACTTGTCTGTTGTATGACCTTGGGTAAATTACTTAACTTCTCCGTGCCTCAATTAGCTAATCTGTAAAATGGGGACTAAAGCTGTGAGCCCCACGTGGGACATGGACTGTGTCCAACCTGAGTAGCTTGTATCTACCCCAGTGCTTAGTACAGTGCCTAGCACATAGTAAGCACCTATGAAAAACATAAAAAAGGTTCTGCAAGATAAGCAAACCTCCTAACAGCAATCAGAACATTTGCTGTAGATAATGATCAGACACGCACACCACTAGCTGTGTTTCAGAGAGAAAGAACAAACTGGCGACTAGAACATCATGTACATATAACGCCAATTATTACCCACAATAAATAATTTAAGGTCAGGGGCAATCAGCCATCTGCTGGGGAAAGGAGCCGCGGGTCAGGAAAGCAACAGCTTAGTTTCAGCTTGATGTAGCTTCGCTGTCTGTGGTGGGAAGCGTACAGAGTTACACCACCAAGCCCCAAGGATCAACAACACTGCTCTGTTTGAAGAGCAGATTTGCCGCAATTCACTCAGAGTCAACCCGCCTTCATTTCCTTGATAATCCATGAAGGTTTTCAGATGTCGTCAAAGACAGTGCCTCCCAAACCTGCTGCTACAATACCTGTAATTAACCCTCTAATTATTAGCCAACCCATTCCCACTCCTGCTGCTGCTGCCGTGGTTGCTACTGCTGCTCCTCTCCGGGCTAAGAGAGAGCCAGGTCAGACACACAGCTTAAACTTCAGTGTTTCTGGCGGAAGCGGCATCCAGTGAGAGACGACAGCCATTGCTAAAGGATGGGACTGGTCAGCTGGAAGTGGACTGGGCTTTTCTTGTGAGGCCACAGATCACTAAAGGCTGACCTGTTTCCCTGGCAACAGTTGATGGCGTAAGGGCTACACTTTCCCCACAATGTCATCAACAAAATTTTTACCAGAATTTCAAACTTTCATATCTTGCAGGTGGGGATGAGGTGTACTAAATCTATAGTACTCTCCCAAGTGCTCTGAACCAAGCTCTGCACATAGTAGGTATTCTGGGCAATACTATTGACTGGTTAACACTTCATTAGCTATAGAAAACGCAGAAACAATTTTTCCCTTCGAAGTGAATTCAACCCGTGTGTGTATGTGTGTGTACACATGCACAGAGGTGAGAGAACTCATGGGCCTTGGAACAACATTTGTGCTCCCGTATCCTTTCCAAAAAGGCCTTCCAAGGTGCCTTCCTCACGGGAGATATAGGGGCCTGCTTCTCATTTTAAGCCCAGGGCTCAAACTTTCATATCTTGCGGGTGGGGATGAGGTGTACTAAATCTATAGTACTCTCCCAAGTGCTCTGAACCAAGCTCTGCACATAGTAGGTATTCTGGGCAATACTACTGACTGGTTAACACTTCATTAGCTATAGAAAACGCAGAAACAATTTTTCCCTTCGAAGTGAATTCAACCCGTGTGTGTATGTGTGTGTACACATGCACAGAGGTGAGAGAACTCCTGGGCCTTGGAACAACATTTGTGCTCCCGTATCCTTTCCAAAAAGGCCTTCCAAGGTGCCTTCCTCATGGGAGATATAGGGGCCTGCTTCTCATTTTAAGCCCAGGGCTCCCTCTCCCTCAGTTTCCCAGGTCAAAGGGCCTTCCTGACACCCCAGGACCATCTGAGCCTCAAGGAGTCACCAAAGTTAGAGCTCCAAATGCATTATTTTTATAGACACCTTAAAAGTAACAACATATTAATTAGGTAATCAAATAGAATAGAATGCCAACCCGCAACACCTTTCCACTTCCCCAAAAGGGTCCTGGTCCAGATGCCTTTCTGGCCCCATCCCCTCTTCTTTCAGTGGGTGCCACATTTCTGCCGTACCCTCTCCAGAGTTATGGATGCCAGGGCCGGACCTACTGTAGAGTCACATGATCGTTTCTCCCCTTCAGGGATAGGAGCTTCGATCCTCTGGAACTCAACTCTGGAGCCAGAATCTCCTGGGGGTCCTAACCTCCCAGGATTGCATCTCGGATCTCTCTCCGCACCCTGTGTCCCCAGGGCACAACCCAGTGCCTAACAATGTCCGGAAGCCCATGCAGATCGACCTCAACCGGAGTCCATGACGGCTGACCATAGCCAGGAACCCGTGGCACTCGACCTCAGCTGGGGGCCCACAGTGACTGACCTCGGCCAGAGCTTGGCCCGCCCTCTTGAACTATTGATTGGTTAACAGTTAACTGGTTAACTCTCCACCAGAATTCCCCGGCACCCAAGCTGAGAGAGAAACTGTCTGGAATCTGATAGTCAGAGTCCACGAGCATCCAGCACACTCGTTCTCCATTCCCATAGCAAATCAGATGTTTTAACTCCACAATCTGTGTTGGTCAAAGGTTTGTGCGCTGGATCAGAGTTTCACCTCCCCAAGCCTGGAAAGTCCAGTTCCCCAAGACCAGGTCAAGATGCGTAAATCTTGCTAGTCTAACCCAGGTGGCTCTGACTTCCTCTTGGTTCTAGTCCCAAATTCATTCATTCAATCATATTTATTAAGTGTTTACTGTGTGCAGAGCACAATACTAAGTGCTTGGGAATGAACAATACAACAATAAACAGTGACAATTCCTGCCCACAATGAACTCACAGTCTAGAGATGGGGAGACAGATATCAATACAAATAAATAAAATTACAGATATATACATAAGTGCTGTGGGGTGGGGAGTCGGGGGAAGAGCAAAGGGGCAAGTTAGGGCGACACAGAATGGAATGGGAGATAAGGAACAGAGGGCTTAATTTGGGAAGGCCTCCTGGAGGAGATGTGCCTTCAATAAGGCTCTGAAGAAGGGGGAGAGTAATTGTCTGCTGGATTTGAGGAGGGAGGGTGTTCCAGGCCAGAGGCAGGATGTGGGCCAGGGGTCAGTGATGAGACAAGTGAGAAGGAGGTACAGTGAGAAGGTTAGCACCAGGGGAGCTAAGTATGCGAGCTGGATTTTAGAAGGAGAAAAGAAGTGA
Organism: Tachyglossus aculeatus; assembly: GCF_015852505.1. NCBI lineage: Eukaryota > Metazoa > Chordata > Mammalia > Monotremata > Tachyglossidae > Tachyglossus > Tachyglossus aculeatus. The sequence continues at coordinate 40,766,509 of NC_052088.1, read as the reverse complement.
GTGAGGGGGCCTGGAAGTAGAGAAGCTGCCCAGAGAATGGGGTACTCATTTTCCTTCCTGGCCCAAAGCCAACCGGGATCTATTCCGGCGCCTCAGCCCTCGGGCTGGCCTGGCCTGCACTGGGCAGACCTTGGCACCTCACCGGGCATTGTTCCACAGCCACGAGTCTACAGGGACGGGAAGGAAACGGAGGCAGGGCCCCTCACTCACCAGTCCTGCACAGCGTTGAACGACTCCTCGTTGGTGATGTCGTACATTAGGATGAAGCCCATGGCGCCACGGTAATAGGCCGTGGTGATCGTCCTGTATCTCTCCTGCCCAGCCGTGTCCTACAAGGGAAAACCAGCCATTCAGTCAGTCAGTCAGCCGAGCTTACTGAGGCCCCGGGGTTCCCAACACAGGACTAAACAGTGGGGAGGGTGCAATAGATCCCTGCCCCCAACGTTGGTACTCAGGACCCCCGATGTGCACGGCATGGGCTGATGTGCTGGGAAATGTGCAACAGAGCCTGTAGACAGGATTCTGATCCCCAAGGAATGCGCTTAGAACAGTGCTTTGCACATAGTAAGTGCTAAATAAATGCTATCATTATTATTATTATTATTACTGAGTGCCCCCAGTGTTCCCAGCACACTGAGCACTGAGGAAAGGGCAATACAGTTGGCAGGCATGATACCTGCCCCCATACCACTCCCACTCTAGTGGGGCAGACTGACCCAGAATACTCCACAGGCAGGAAGAAGACTTGGACAGTTGATGCTGTGCCCAGAGAGCAGGGCAGGTAACCCAGCATGGGTAGGAGGGATACAGATGTGTGTGGCCAGTGGAGAAGCTCTAGGGAACTGGGCTGGAAAGGCAGGAGAAGCTCTTGAATAGAGGGAGCTTTAGGGACAAGGCAGAGCATGCTTGGCCTTGGAGCATTTTAAGGGAATTCCCTCCTGGTCTCGTGTTGCTCCTTGGATGTTCCTCCCCTAATGCCAGCATAGCCAAGAAGAGAAAACCCACCAATGCAAATTGCGCCCAAGGGCCCTTTCCTGGTGAGGGGAGAGGCCGACCCCCGTCCTCACCAGGTCTGCCCAGCCTCAGCCCACAGCACAGCCTGGAGGTGAAGGAATGGAGGGAGGGAGGGATAGAGGGAGGAAGGGAGGGAAGGAGGAAGGGAGAGAGGGATGGACAGAGAGGGACAGGGGGAGGGTCGTGGCCCCAGCAGTCTGGGGAGCGGCTGAAGTCCCAGCCCAGTCAGTGTGACTGAGTGGGAAGAGCATGGGGGTTGGAGGCGGGAGATGCAGGATTTCGTCCCAGCTCATCTCCTGGCCTACTGGGCGCTGGGCCTCTAGGAACAATGTAGCCGAGAGTCCCTCCCCATTTCCAGTCATTGGACCTGGTAGAAGAGGGTCCCATTGCTGACACTTTTTGCGTCCTGATTTCAGCTGAGACATGTCGGGCCCATCTCAGAGTCTGAGGCAACAGGATAAAGCTGGTCCTGGTAGTCCATGGCAGTGTTGCCATGGTGATTCACCCTCCTGTAAATCAGAGCAGCTGCACCCAAAGAGCATTCAATGGCCTCTGCCTCCTCCTCCTCCTCAACCAGCGTTACGCCTCACACCACCACCAACTACTTCACTGACAAAATTGAAACCATCTGGCCTGAACCCTCCCCCGGCACTAGGCCCTCCATTTACCTCTCCAGGCTCACCCTCCTCCTGCCCTGCCCAGCCCAACTCTCCCATCCTTCCTAGCTGTCTCTCAAGAAGAGATCTCCCACTGCCTCCAAAAATCTACACACTCCACCAGTGCCTCTGACCCCATTCCTTCTCACCTTATCAATAGTAATAATAATGATGGTATTTGTTAAGCACTTACTATGTGCAACACACTGTTCTAAGCACTGGGGAGATACAGGGTGATCAGATTGTCCCACGTGGGGCTCACAGTCTTAATCCCCATTTTACAGATGAGGGAACTGAGGCACAGAGAAGTTAAGTGACTTGCCCAAAGTCGCACAGCTGATAATTGGCGGAGCCAGGATTTGAACCCACAACCTCTGACTCCAAAGCTCGTGCTCTTTCCACTGAGCCACACTGCTTCTCTAGCAGCGAGGGGGCAAGACACTTGCCCCCTCCTTTCTCCCCTTCCTGATCTTGAACCGTTCCCTTTCCAATAGCTCCTCCTCTGCAGTTTCAAACATGCCCTTGAACCGTTCACTTTTCAATGGCTCCTTCCCCGTCATTTCAATCAGGCTCAGGGATCCCTATCCTAAAACAGACCCTCCCCTACTTCCCCTCATCTCCCTCCTACCATTTCTCTCCAAACTCCTGGAGCAAATTGTCTACATCCGCTGCCTGCACTTCTACTCCAATTCTCTCCTTGACATCCTGCAAGCTGGCTTCCACCCTCTCCAAAGTCACCGATGACCTCCTCCTTGCCTATTCCAACAGACGCTACTCCACTGTAATCCTCCTTGACCTCTCTGCTGCCTTTAACATTCTGGATGAGCCCCTTTTCCTGGAAACACTATCCAACCTTGGTTTCACTGATGCTATCCTCTCCTGGTTCTCCTCCTATCTCTCTGGCTTAGTTAAGGGAGGGTGTCCTCCTGAAGAAACCATGATCCTCCCTGCTCCCAGCCACTCCCAGACTCTCCCTCCAGCGGATCGGAGGATTGAAGGAGAAACCCGGTAGAGAATGCCGCAACCCTCCAAAAAGGGGTCCGTCTACTACCCTCTGCATACACAGCTTCACCAGAGGCTGACATGACTCCAAATCTCAACTCCACTGGCTTGAGGAGACACAAGGATAAAGCGTGCTCTGGTTCTGAGATAACATAGGCTATTGTGGTGTATGGAGGCTGCTGTCTCCACGGGGTGTCCAGTGGTCTATTCTCTACACCAAGTAACAGGGGCTTCCTCTTTCCACCAGGGGATCAGGAGCCTCTCCTCTCTCCATCGGGAGGCAGGTGTCACTGCTTTCTCTGCCGGATGGCCAAAGGGTTCTCTGCTCTCTCACTAACTGGCCATAGCTTTCAGAGGTGCAGTTCTCCTCTGGTCCCAGGGGAAGGCACCCAGAGTGGGAGCTGTGATTTTAGAGCACTGTCCTAAGTACTTGGGAGAGTTCAATACAATAGAGCTGGTAGACAGTATCCCTCACCACAAGGAGCTTATGTCTAGAGGCAGGGAGATACACATTAAAATATAAATTGCAGCTATGTCCGTAAGTGCTGTGGGGCTGAGGATGGAATGACTATCAAGTGCATAAAAGGTACAGATTAATGTGCAAGGGTGACACAGAAGGGAGAAGGAATAGGGGAAATGATGGCTTAGTTAGGGAAGGCCTCTTGGGGGAGATGTGATTTTAATAAGGCTTTGAAGACAGCATTTGAGTGATGGGGAGTTGTGTCCTGCATTCACCCTGTTCATCGCTGCTCCCCACATTCCCAATGTGGGAGACCGGCTCTGAGTCTCCACAGTCTTCTTTCTGTACAATTACTGGATGGCAAAAGGAATCCTACAGTTCCTGGCTTTGCCAAGTGCTTCCCGCCATCCTGAGCCCTACATGCCGCTGAGGCTTTTCTTCCTAAAAGACGTTTATTCTACAGGACTTTCCGTGGTGGGGAGAAGGAGGGGTGCATGGGTGGAATGGGCTCTCATCTTGGATTTTCCTGCTGGGAAGGAGTGAATACTTTCTTAGATTGAGGTGCTCCCTGAGCCCAGCTCTCCCACAGCAGGATGGCCATGATGCCATGCACGCCGAATACCCATTGCTGCAGGGAAGCTTAGGCAGGAAGGGGACGGGGACGGGGGGGGGGGGGGGGGGGGGCAGAGTCTCATCGTCCCCACCCCCAATCCAAGGTGAGACCTGAGTAGCGGCAGCTACCAAACATGGCAGAGGGAGCAAGCGGCCTATGGGCAGAGTGCCCAACGGACTAGGTGGGCAGAGAGTCAGCCCCCACCCCATCCTAGCCCGAGCCGCTCCCGTGTCGCTGGCATGGGGAGTGAGAATGGCTCAGAGTCAATCGGTCAGAAAGGAAGGTGACGATGGGGACACTGCAAGGGATGGGGGTAGATGTTGGTGGCCTGCTGCCTTTGGGCTCTAGGGGCAAACACTCCCTGGGAATTACTGCATTCGCTCTCCCTAGTCAAGCCAGACTCCATTCCTGACTGGGCTCACTGATTCTCACCCCCCACTAGTGACTGAGCTAATAACTCCTTTGGCAAACATGCTGAGACCCCTCTCAGGGTTGCACCTGGAGAGTTTCCAGTACTCTACCAGTCTCAGCTAAGGGAGGGAGATACAAGCAGAGGCCTACCCATTCCATTCCTATCTTGGGCAGTGGCTAGCAAGTGGAAGGCACTCGTTAGGAGTCAAAACTCACCCAGGCTGGGCAGCAGCAGCATGGGAGAGAGTCGAGGGCAGAGACTGGTGTCTACTGCTCGGAAGACAGCAATGGTAAACTACTTCTGTTTTTTTACCAAGAAAACTTTATGGATAAACTACCAGAATGAATGCAGGTGGAGAGCAGGGTGTTCTGGGAGAGATGTGTTTGTGGTGTCGCTATGGGTCGGAAATGACTCAATGGAATAAGACAAGACAAACAAGCTGAGAGCTCCTATGGTAACCAGGCTTGGTGCTCCTTTGGTAACCACACTGGGTGCTCTGCTGTTAACTGTGCTGGGAGCCTGGATCCTGATCACTCCAGTGGCCTCTCTGCTAATCACACCAATGGTCCCTCTGGTGACCATGACAGCAACCCCAACAGTAACCACACCAGTGACCGTTACTGACCACACTAGCAGTTCCACTCATGACTGCACTGGTGACCACACCAGTGGCTTCCCTGGTGACCATGTTGATGGCCTCATCACTGACCACACCAGTGATCCATTGGTGATCATGTCGGTGGCCTCATCACTGACCATACTAGTGGCCCAAGACTTGTGGGTTCTAATCCCAGCTCTGCCACTTGTCTGCTGGGTGACCTTGGGCAAGTCACTTCACTTCTCTGAGCCTCAGTTCCCTCATCTGGAAAATGGGGATGAAGACTTTGAGCCCCACGTGGGACAACCTGATCACTTTGTATCCCCCCAGGGCTTAGAACAGTGCTTTGCACATAGTAAGCGCTTAACAAATGCCATTATTATTATTATTATTATTATTGTGGAGAACTATTTCCTGGGTAATGTGGGAGCCAATACGCCTGCTCCAGCCTCCCTGCTCCTCAGCCTCCCAGCCCTGCACACACACCCTCTGCCTGTCCACCAGACATCGGGGAACTGTTCCCCATCCTACTGCTCTTCCTGAACACTCTGGTTGGCTTTTGCCCAACCTGTGCCACAGACCCACCAGGGAGAGGGAGGTGAGGTACGGTGGGAGCAGGACAGGGGTGTTGTAGGCGAGTGTATGGGTAGGCATAAAGGCAGGGAAAACCAAGCCACAAGCTGTGTCTCCAGACCGCATGATGCCTGTCCACACAGCAAGCGGCCACTTTCAAATGTGTGTTCTCAGTGACAGCAGAGTGAATCCCTCCCAGGTCCTGTGGTTTGGGCTTTCAATGTCCTGTTTCCTCAATTGCTTTAGGCTTTGGCGAGAGGAAGAGAATCATGAATGCAAACAATTTCACAAAATCTCAAGGAACGATGAAGGATCAAAATCTGTCTCCTAAACCATTTTAGCGAATAAGGGTTCTGTGGCACAAATGTCTTCTTGGAAATAAACAGTCTTACGGGAATCCAGAGAAAATGAAAACAGCCTCCCTATTGTATGTGGGTGCCAGATGGTCAGCATGAAAACTGCTGTGTCTCATTACCCACTCCCTACTCCCCAGGAAGAAATCTGGGCGGAGAATGCAGGCAGCTGTGGGCAGCATCCGAGGGGAAAGAAACAGACAGAGACAAAAAGTGGAGAGAGAGAGAGACGCACACACAAACATGCACACACACATATAGAGGAGAGAGACACAGAGAGAAGAGAGATGGAGAGGGAAGAAAGGAGAGTCAGAGGCAGGAGAAAGAAGAGAGGAGACAGACAAGAGAGGAAGAGAGAGAAGGGAGAGAGAGAATCAGAGGCAGGACAGACGATAGGAGACTGATGAGAGAAAGAAGATAAGAGAGGAGAAAAAAGGGAGGAGGCAGAGAGGGAAGGAAAGAGAAGGAAAGGGAGAGAGAGAAAAGGGTGAGGGGGGAGAGAGAGAGAGAGAGAAAGTGTGCACACCCAGGGGAAAAGCAATCAGGGAAAAACATTTCTACCTGCAAAGCTCTCTCAACTCAAAATAACAGCCTTCTTTGCAACAGAGTCCAGGAAGGTAAGAGATGCTGATGAAAATTAGTCTCTTTCCAGCCCCTACATGCCCTCATGGCAATGGTAAAAAATGGACTGAGATAAGGCACCCTTGCTCCCCGCCGCACAATACCAGTGCCCGGGCCCAGTACTGGCCAGACACCCACAAGGACGGAGTTCCCTGACTGACCCCCTGCCAGCAACACACCAGGGAGAGTCTGAGATCAAGGAAAAGGGTGAAACACCAGACACCCACGGGAAGGAGGAAGGAGCTGAGATCCTTGTCCTGGAGAAGGGAAGACTGAGACAAAATGAGAAGACTTTTCCGTGATATGCTGTCAAGCTGTCCTAACAACAATAATAATAATAATAAAACCTGTTAAGTGCTCATTATGTGCCAAGTGTTGTACTACGCACCTCATCTATAAAATGAGGATTAAGACTGTGAGCCCCATGTGCGACGGACTGTGTCCAACCTGATTAACATATATCTAACCCAGCGCTTAGTACAGAGTCCAGCACATAGTAAGTGCTTAAATGCCATTCATTCAATCATATTTATTGAGCGCTTATTGTGTGCAGAGCACTGTACTAAGAACTTGGGAAGTACAAGTCAGCAACATATAGAGACGGTCCCTATCCAACAACAGGCTCACAGTCTAGATTAAAATATATGCTAATATACATGTTAATCAGGTCAGACACAGACCTTGTCCCCATGTGAGACTCAGAATCTAAGGGAGAGAAATTGGTATTGAACCCCCATTTTACAGATAAAGGAACTGAGGCACAAAGAGGTTAAGTGACTTGCCTAAGGTTATAAAGCAGACAAGTGGTGGAGCTGGGATTAGAACCCAGGTCCTCTGATTCCCAGGCCCGTACTCTCTACACTAGGCAACACTGCTTCTTGATTCTGTCCTCTCATTCAGCTGAGGACAGTCCAAGAGGAACAGGCGTAAACTCCAGTGTGAGGGACTTGGGTTAGATATGAATCTGACCGTGAGGGAGGGTAGGAAGAGACTTGGAGGGCTAGAGCTCTCTGAACACAGGCTGACAGGGGTAAAGGGCACTCTGCCCAATGGGTCTGGGAGTCAAAAGGTTGTGGGTTTTAATCTCGGCTCTGCCACTTGCCTGCTGTGTGACCTTGGGCAAATCACTTCACTTCTCTGTGCCTCAGTTACTTCATCTGTAAAATGGGGAATGAGACCGTGAGCCCCATGTGGAACAGGGGTTGTGTCCAGCCCGATTTGCTTGCATCCCCCCAGCTTAGTACAGTACCTGACACACAGTAAATGCTTAATACCACAATTATTATCACGCAGCACTTGGGATAGGTACAATATAGCAATATAACAGACACATTCCCTGTGCACAGTGAGCTCTCTGCAAAGTTAAATGAAAATATTCATTTGTTCATTGAATGGTATTTACTGAGAGCTTACTATGTACACAGCACTGTACTAAGAGCTTAGAAGAGTACAATACAACAATAGACTGACATATTCTGTGCCCACAAGGAGCTCTGCAGCTTGACACCTCCTAGCTCGAGCAAACTAAAGCAAGTGCCACTTTTTGAGGAGAATTAGCCAAATCTAGGCCAAACCAGAAGTCCTGCAATGCCTCGGGGATACCTGTCTGCCTTTCTGGCCCTGCCGCTGCCATCACTGCCGCCACTGCTGCTACTCAGACCCCACCATCAAGGCCACAAATCAAAAGATAATAATAATAATAATAATGGTATTTGTTAAGCGCTATGTGCCAAGCATTGTTCTAAGCACTGGGGTAGATACAAGATAATCAGGTTGTCCCTCGTGGGGCTCACAGTCTTAATCCCCTTTTTACAGATGAGGTAACTGAGGCACTGAGAAGTTAAGTGGCTTGCCCAAGGTCACAGAGCAGACAAACAGCGGAGCCGAGATTAGAACCCATGTCCTCTGACTCCCAGGGCCGTGCTCTTGCCACTAAGCCACGCTGCTTCTCGATCAAAGATCAAAGTGCAAAAGTGAGCAGGAGTGTGGCTTGGTGGATAGAGCATGGATCTAGGAGTCAGAAAGACCTGGGTTGTAATCCAAGCACTGCCACTTGCCTACTGTGTGACCATGGGCAAGTGACTTCACTTCTCTGGGCCTCAGTTGCCTCTTTTGTAAAATGGGAATTAAGAATGAGAGTCCCATAAGGGACATGGTGGTGACTCCACTCTCTCATTCAACCCACATATCCAATCTGTCACCAAATCCTGTCAGTCTCACCTTCGCAACATCGCAAAGATCCACCCTTCCCTCTCCATCCAAACCGCTACCACATTAGTACAATCACTCATCCTATATCACCCTCCTTTCTGACCTCTCAAACTCCTTCCTCTCCCCACTTCACTCTGCATCCTGGATTATCTTTCTACAGAAACGGTCAGGGCACGTCACCACCTTCCTCAAACATCTCCAGTGGTTGCCTATCCACCTCCATATCAAACAAAAACTCTTCACTATTGGCTTTAAAGCTCTTCATCCCCTCGTCCCCCTCCTACCTCACCTCCCTTCTCTCCTTCTACATCCCAGCCCGCACACTCCACTCCTCTGCCACTAACCTCCACTCTGTGCCTTAATCTCAACTGTCTCACCGCCAACCCCTGGCCCACATCCTTCCTCTGGCCTGGAATGCTCTCCCTCCTCAAATCCACCAATCACTCTTCCCCCACTTCAGAGCTCTACTGAAGGTGCACCTCCTCCGGGAGGCCTTCCAAGATTAAGCCCCACTTTTCCTCAGCTCCCACTCCCTTCCGCGTCACCCTGACTCACTCCCTTTGCTCTTCCCCCCATCCCACCGCACAGATGTATGAATGTATATGTCTTTAATTCTATTTATTTATATTGATGCCTGTTTACTTGCATTGTTGTCTGTCTCCCCTGCGCTAGACTGTGAGCCTGTTGGGGGCACAGATTGTCTCTCTCTACTGCGGTATTGTACTTTCCAAGAACTTAGTACAATGCTCTGCACACAGTAAGCACTCACTAAATGTGATTGAATGAATGATTAAACATGGACTGTGTCCAACCTGATTAACTTGTATCTACCCCAGTGCTTAGTACAGTGCCTGGCCCACACTCAGTGCTTAACAAATACCATTACAAAAAAAGAAAAAAGGATGAGAAATCATTCTCATGAAGTCAATGCCAATAAGGGTGGGCCGGGTACCTGCCCACTTATTGATATTTGACAAATCAAAAGGGAAAGTTGTTTGAGGAAAAGGAAGTCTTCTAGACTGCGAGCCCATTGTTGGGTAGGGAACGTCTCTATATGTTGCCAACTTGTACTTCCCAAACGCTTAGTACAGTGCTCTGCACATACTAAACACTCAATAAATACAATTGAATGAATGAAATGAAAGAAAAAAGGTCAAAAATCCAATTAAATCAGAAATCAGTCCATAAAGGAGCCCAAAGCAAGGGCCTCTCCCTCATTATCAAAAGGGAAAGAGATCTGGCTGGAACGGGATGGTCCCTAGCTTTTCCCAAGGCCATTCAGCCCTGTGTCTACCAGGGCAGGGGTGAGTGTCTGGAAACCTAAACCCTTTCACTCTCAGCTTTTCCTTGAAAGGTTAAGTTTCCTTGGCCTGGGTTGTCCCAGTGGATACTGGTAGGGAACGGCCAGCTGAGGGCAGGGAGCCCACCGCTCAGCCTCCTGGCAGGGGCCGGCCAGTGGAGGGCAGAGGCTAGGCCAGCCGGTGGCAGGGGTCCAGCCAGCCAGGGCCTGGCCACCACTCAGTCTCATGGGAATTGATCCACAGCCCCAGGCTCAGGCGGAAACGAACCCCGTTTCCCCTCATGGTCTCTTCTTTGGTTCGCAGCTCTGCAGCCCTGCTCCTGGAAGAGGTTCAGAGGTCATGGTCAGTACCGGAAGCATCCAATGGCAGCCAAGCCCAGTCAGTCCCCTAGCCTGCTATCAGCAGCCTGGGCAGGCGGGGCCACGAGCAAAGTCACCCAGTCAGCAGCTCCACACACCAGTGCTTGGCCCCCGAGCCCAGCTCTCAGCCTGGCCCCTGTTTGTCCCCAGCATCGAACCTGATTCAACCCAACAGGGCAGCTATTATGGCCCCTTCCCCCGGTGCCCCATCCAAACAGGGAAGGGTGGGGGCAGCTTCCCCGGGGGCGAGACAGGCAGTGCTGCTGGACTGGATTCAAGGCCATCCCAAGCAGTCCGAAAACCAGAGCAGGTGGCCAGGCCAGCCGGGTCCATGCCAGCCCAGGCCGGCCCAATGCCCCACGGCTCTGCCGGTCCCGACCCGAGCCGGGCTTTCCAGGCCCGGGCCAATCCAGGCAGACGCTTGGGTGAGCAGGCGGCCTGCCAGGCGGGTCTGACTGATTAGCATCCAGCCTCTCTCCCTGCTGCAGGGAGGGAACACGGTTGCTTGGCAACGGCTGCTGAGAAACGGCTCTGGGGACGTGAGGCCCCTAGGACTGCTCAAGCCGGAGCTGGATCGGGGGCAGTGGCCTCACAGCCAGGCAAGGGGGTTGGGGGGCTGGGGATGGTGGGGCACGGCAGCATGCCGGGCAGGGAGCCAGCGAGCCCAAAGAAGATACGGTGGGGCCAGCCCAGCAGATGCGGGGGTGGGCATGGACCCACAGAGAAACAGTGCAGCTCTCGGGCCTAGGATGATATTCACTCATTCACCCACATTTATTGAGCACTGTGTGCAGAGCACTGTACTAAGCACTTGGAAAGTACAATACAGCAAATAGAGAGAGAGAATCCCTGCCTACAACGGGCTGGCTCACAGTCTAGAGCAGGGTAGACAGACACCAATACAAGTAAACAGGCATCAGTATAAATAAAATTATAGATTTATACATATATATATATATATATATATAAGCGATGTGGGGCGGAGAGAGGGGAGAAGAGCAAAGGGAGTGAGTCAGGGTGACGCGGGAGTGGGAGCTGAGAAAAAGTGGGGTTTAGTCTGGGAAGGCCTCCTGGAGGAGGTGTGCCTTCAGTAGGGCTTTGGAGGGGGGAAGAGTGACTGTCTGGCGGCTTTGAGGAAGGAGGGTGTTCCAGGCCAGAGGAAGGATGTGGGCCAGGGGTCGGCGAGACAGGTGAGATCGAAGCACAGTGAGGATGTTACCACCAAAGGAGTGGAGTGTGTGGGCTGGGATGGAGGACAGAAGGGAGGTGAGGTAGGAGGGGCAGCAAAGTCTCAGTTGGTGGCCCCCATCGGGATTGGGGATGAAGCAGGGAAGAGAGTGGGGAAGGAGGAAAGGGCTGCAGGCCTGGGACACCCATATGGGGAGGGCAGCTCATACTGAGGAGGATCTAGGATGGTCCTGCAGGTGAGATGACCCAGCAGTGGAAATAGGGATACAGAGACACAGACAGCCAGGTGAACAAAGGAGAGTGAACCACTCTGTTCTGGATCATTTGCCAGACGACAGAAGAGCCATCACTTCTGCTTGCTGCCGGCTCAGGATCCGGCCAATCCGGCGCCGGGTAGACTTGTCAGTGGAAGGACTGTGGCCCTTCACTACAGCTGCAGAATTTGCTTTTTCTGGATTCACGGACGTGTCTGATGTTGTCGGTTTCCCTGGCAACTCTTTGCTCTCGCTCACTCTCTTTCTCCCCCTCCCTCCCTTCCTCCCGTAGGCAGGACTGGATTTCTTGAAGACCCTCCAAGGGCCGAACACTATACTGAGCACTTGGGGAAGCATGAGTCACATTTTCTACCCACAAGGTGCTTCCACTCTAACAGGAGAGAGAGAGACTAAACTAGACCAAACCCCATTTCCTCCTGCCTTTTCCCCAAGCGAAGCTCTCAGGCTTGCACATGGCACACAGCGTCTGATTTCCGCCGATCACATCTCGACTTGACCCTCTCAGTCAAACCTCAGTGGCTTTAAAAATGACCTGATAAGCTGCGCCTTGAGTACTTTCTGTTGTGACTTCTTCAAGCCATCTGTGTTATTCATTAAATCTTGATTTCAATTATTCTCTTGTTTGGGAGTCTGTTTCAGTTCCGGACACAACTGCCTCCCCAGAGCTCTCAAATGCAGCCCAGTAGGAGATGTTAATCTCATATCGGCCTTAGATCATTTTGAGCCCAGGAGGAGGCAGATCAGTCATTTTAATTCTACAGCAGGCTCAATTTCGACCTCCTGAGGAGGGCCCTAAATGGAAAATAAACTTCCGTTAAAAGCCACGGTGCACACAGTGAGGGTCTCAAGTCAGCTCTCCAGATCTCTTCCTTAATGGATTTGCCAGGGTCCGGAGCGCTCCATGGGAGCCTCTCACGCTGAGAGTGGAGGCTCAGCTAGATCCTTGTTCTGAGGTCAAGCAGCCTCCACCCTGCCGTCCTCTCGCTCTAGGACACATGACGCCGGTGCAAGCCTGTGGCCCCGGGACTACCACATTATTTGTTTTCCAAGAGGGAACCCTGGGGCTCCAGGTGGTGGTAGCATATCAACCAATTGCACTGGAGTGGCGGGGGCCCACTAGCCAATCATGCCAGAGCAGCAGGGGCCCGCCAAACGATCGAGCCAGAGCAGTGGGGCCCCACCAGCCAGTCAAGCCCGAGCGGCAGGGGCCCGCCCACCAGTCATGCCGGAGTGGCGGGGGCCGGCCAGCCAATCACGCCAGAGGCCTTCCGGGCAACCGCAATGCATCCCCAACATGCTTCCTGCCTGGCTAAAGTCCTTTCCCCTAAGGCCCCAGGGCTAATTGACCATTTCTGTTTGGTCACCCCCGACAGACAGGGTGGGCACCATCAGACTTTATGGCAGACACCCTGGGCAGCCAGCTTGATGAAGGTGCCAAGGATGGGCCCAGAAAGATGGATGATGCAGAGTGACCACTGGAGAGCTCCAGCCATTTAGGATGGCCATTAGTCACCAGATCTGCATTGTCTTAAGGTAGCAATGAAATTATCATCTGTACCTATTTTATTAGTTACACTAATGCAGCAGCACTCCCTTTTGGTTTTGCTTTCATCTCCTAAAAGAATTATTTTTTCATTCAGAGAAAAGCGGCACTTCTCTTCACTCCCACCCAACCCCCAGCATCTATGACACTCTGTATTCCTTCCCACGACCCTGTTACATTTACATATGCAATCTTTCTACTCTACCGGTTTCTCCTACCTGCAATTTATTTTACTGTCTGTTTCCCCTACCTGAAGCTCAGCTCCCCTACCTGTCAGCTCCTTGAGGGCAGGTACCATGCCTACTAACTCCACTATTCCCTCCCAAGCACTTTATATAATGCTCTGCACATAGTAGGTGCTCAATCGATGCTATTGATTGATTAAAGGTAAGGATGTACCATCCACCACCCTTGAGTCTCCCCTCTCTATCCCCAACTCCCTGCCAGTGACCCAGCATGGATCATCCAACACCTTTGACTTTCCCCTCTGCACCCCTAACTCTTCCTCTGGTAGCCCAGCACAGGCCATCCAACACCCTGAACTCTTCTCTCTCATCTCTAATTCTCCCCCAGTAACTTGGCAGGGGCATTTCAAGCCTGCTGACTCCTCCTCTGATCCCTGACTGTCCCTCTACTTTGGGAATGTAGCAAATCTCCAATCAGGAGCGATTCCAAAAGACACATTCTTGTCATTTGGTTCTTTCCCAGGGAAATAGAAAACAGAATCAAGAAGGCCAGCACAACCACCTCTGGGAGCCATGGCAACAGGCTCCAGACCGACACCAGATGGGGCTGGGAGGGTGACCACTGCAATAACGACAGAGGGCTGGGTATTGGGCACAGGGCACCATATTTAGCCTCTACCTATAACTCATTCCCTTATCTGTAATTGGTTTAAAAACCTACCTCCCACTGTAGTCTGTGAGCATTTTGTGGGCAGTGTGATTAGTTGGGGCAGGTAGTCTACCAATTGCATTATAGTGTACTTTCCCAAGCACTGAGTACAGTGCTCTACACACAGCAAATGCTCAATAAATACCACTGACTAACTGAATGATTGAACAGAACACAGAGACGGCAAGGAGTAGCCTCACACCCAAGCCCCAACATGACCCTCACACAGCCTCAACAAGGAGTCCCACCACAGCCCCCACATCACCCAAAGCAGCTTCGACTCGGTTCCCAACACAGCCCCAACTTCGCCTGGGCCCTCCCCAGCAAGGACCTTTCCTCCAGACTCACCCAGATCTGAAGCTTGATTCTCTTCTCATTCTTGAAGACCGTCTTGACCTTGAAATCAATGCCCACGGTGCTGACAAATGCCGACGTGAAGGAGTCATCTGCGTAGCGAAACAGAAAAGAGGTCTTCCCCACGCTGCTGTTGCCGATGATGAGCAACTTGAACATGTAGTCGAAGTTCTGGTCGGATGCGTCTTTTTGGCCGAACCGGGAATCTTGGGCAGACGCCATCTGGGATGCAAACAATCAGTCGGTTGATCCGTCAAGCATATTTATTGAGTGCTTACTGTGTGCAGAGTACTGTACAAAGCACTTGGGAGAGTATGGCACAAGAGAGTCAGTAGACACGATCCCTGCCCTCGAGGAGCTTACAGTCTAGTGGGGGGGACGGATGCTAAAATTACAGATATGGGAAGAGACAGAATATATGAATCTGTACATAAGTGCTGTGGGGGTGAGGTGAGTATCAAAGTGTTTAAGGGGTACAGATCCAAGTGAATAAGTGACCCAAAAGAGAAGGTGAATAGGGTGGGGAGAGGTGAGCTTAGTCAGACCAGGCTTCTTGAAGATGTGATTAAGCCTGCCTCTGAAGATGGGGAAGAGTGATGATCTGTGAGATGTGAAGGGGAAGTGAGTCCCAAGGAGGGAGGAAACGGGCAAGGGGTCGACCGAGAGGAAGAGAGATGAGGAGTGAAGTGTTTGAGAGATGAGCGAGGTGGAGGTAGGAAGGCGAAAACTGGTTGAGTGCCTTGAAGCAATGAGGAGTTTCCATTTGACATGGAGATGGATGGGCAACCACTGGCAGTTTCTCAGGCATGGAGAGATCGGACCCACACTGACCCCGATTCCAGCAGGGAATGGGGATGACACTGTCCCAGCCCCAGGGCAATGGGGATGACACTGGTCCCAACCCCAAGAGCTGCTCAAGCTCTTCCCCTGTTGCTAGGTCCAGCTCGCTTCTGGTCATTACTGGCCCCTGAGGAGGGTCGGGGACAAGAACTGGCCCCGGTCATTTTCGGAGGACCTCATCAGCTCTATGGAGTGGGGTGGGTCTCAGTCCCAACCGGCTCTCTAAGGCAACGCTCGACCAGGCCGGAAGGCTGGTGTGGTCAGAAATGACCCATCACTGAGAATGGCTTAGTCCCTCTCAGAAAAAGACCAACTCCCAGTGCAGAGCTAGGCCCACTGGCCTCCAGGGGGCTTGACAAGGGGCTCTGCCTGCTAAAAGGATGCTTGTTCACCAGTGTTCACCAGCACTCACAATCGTTCATCAGTGTTCCCCAAGGCTCAACCCAGTGCTGCTGGTGGTGAGAGGCCCCCCCACAAGAAGGGTACATAGAGCTCCAGCCGCTGGACCCACGGGGGGTTGGGAGGAGAAGGGAGACGAGTCAGCTCCAAGGCAGCGGGCTGAGCCTCCGCCCTGACACAGGGATGCAGGCTAAGCATCAAACTGCGAGAGACCCGAAGACCCCCGGGGTTCCCCGTGCCCAGCCCAGCCCAAGCCAGGAGATACAGCACAGTAACTGGGAGGCGGGAAGGGAGAGAGGGCGAGCCGAGGTCCCACGCATCTAAGCTTGTGCTGCTGAAAGTCCAGTACTGCCAAAATAGGGCTAAGGGCGAGGACCCATCACCGCAGCATCCCAATGCAAATGGCTGGAGAAGCGAAGCAGCGGGGCTGAGTGGATCAAGCATGGGCCTGGGAGTCGGAAGGTCATGGATTCTAATTCTGGCTCCGCCAACTGTCTGCTGTGTGACCTTGGGCAAATCACTTCACTTCTCCGTACCTTAATTTCCTCAGATGTAAAATGGGAATTGAGACTGTGAGTCCCACGTGGGACTGGGACTGTGTCCAACCTGACTATCTTGTATCTACCTCAGCACTTAGTATAACAACCGGAACATAATAAGTGCTTAACAAATACCTACCCCCTTAACCCCCCACAACAAACTAGACAAACTGGAGCAGTGATGCAGGAAATCAATCAATAACACTCTCAGTGCTTCGTAGCTGCAACAAAATGGTGCCCTTCACACCTTGCCTCGGGCCTATACTGGACACTCCCTGAGGCCCAGGATTGGACCTACTAACTCCATTGTTCTTTCCCAGGCACTCAGTTCAATACTCAGCACACAGCAGAAAGTAAGTTCCTCAAGGGCTGGGATTGTGTCTATTGACTCTACTGTACTCTCCCAAGCGCTCGGTATAGTTCTCTGTTTACAGTAGATTGTAAATTCCTCAGGGGCAGGAATTATGCCTACTGACTCCATTATTCTCTCTCACACCCACAGTGTAGCTCTCTGAACCTCTTCTGTGTTCCGAGTGCTTGCTATTGAATGATTGATTGATTGACTGACATACGGCTCAGGCAAAGGAATACACATGGCCAGTGTCAGGAGGAAGAGATCCAGGGATCTCCTATCAAACTAAGGACCCTAATCCACCCCCATGACCACCGCATCCCTGAGTGTTGCAGGGAGGATCCCCTCATCCCAAGCAAAGATGAAATCTCACCCAGACAGCAAGGGTGTCCCACCTGCTCCCCAACCACTTAACACCATCCCCCAGGCCACCCACCACCAGCCATAGCCCGAACTTTGGAAGACGCCACTTCCACTGCCATCAACGCCACTGAAACAGAAAAGCTGCTAGACCCTTTGGCATCCTGGCAGGAACTGTCCAGCACGTGGGGGCTCAGGGCTCAGAAGTCTGTGTGGGCTTTTCCTCAGCAGGTGGAATCCGTGGGGAAGCTTTAAGCCTTCCGAGACAACATCGGAATCACCAGCTTCAAAGGGAAGGGAAGAGTAGAATGGGGAAACACCCCAGCCCTCAGTGTGCTATCACCACCGACATCCTAGTCTGATTCAGGCAGCGCCCAGGGCTCTGCTCCTTGGCTGCCCACCTACCCGCATCGAGCAACAGGACGGGAGGAGCAGTGGCAAAAGTGAGGCCCTTTTGGGATGGGGGCTTTTCCTGATCTCATAGTACCACCTCAACTCCAGGGCTTGGCACAGAGTAACCACTGCACAGATCCCATCACTACAATCTTCATCTGCAAACTCTAGAACCCAGTATCATTACTCCATTCTGCTACCTAGGCGATGGCTTCTGGCAGATGGACAGTACAACCCCACACTGAGCCACAGAGCAATGGGGCAGCTGCGGGCCCCCCCTCCTCTATGACAGAGTGGGTGAGTCCTGCCGTTCTTCCTTCTCCCAGGTATCTTCAGCCCAAGGAGGAGACACTGGACTCGGACAACAAATATTTCCAGGCTGCAGCACTCAGGCCAGACTCTGATCTCACCTTGTCAGGGGAACTTTTGCAGACAGATTCAGAAGTTGCAAAAGAAAATGAGACCCCCAAATGGCTACTTCGCAGGAATCAATCAGCAGTATTTACTGAGTGCTTAATGTGCGCAGAACTTCATTCAATCGTATTTATTAAGCACTTACTGTATTCAGAGCACTGTACTAAGTACTTGGAAAAGTACAACAATAAAGAGTGACAATCCCTGCCTACCACGAGCTCACAGTCTGGGGGTGGGGGGAGAAGGGCGGGGGAGGTGGAGACAGACAGCAATACAAATAAACAGACATCAATACAAATAAATACTACTAAAGATATATACATAAGTGCCGAGGGGCTGGGGGGGGAGAGCAAAGGGAGCAAGTCACGGTGATGCCGAAGGGAATGGGAGATGAGGAAAAGTGGGGCTTGGTCTGAGAAGGTCTCTTGGAGATGTGCCTTCAATAAGGCTTATAAGCAGGGGGGTTATTGCCTGGCAAATTTGAGGAGGGAGGGCATTCCAGGCCAGAGGCAGGACCTGGACCAGGGGTCGGTGGTGAGACAGGTGAGGTAGAGGCACAGTGAGAAGGTTAGCACCAAAGAAGCTAAGTGTGCAAGCTGGATTGTAGAAGGAGAGAAGCAAGGTGAGGGAGGAGGGGGCAAGGCAATGGAGTGCTTAAGGCCAATGGTGAGGAGTTTTGGTTTTATATGGAGGTGGATACGCAACCCCTGGGGATTACTGAGGAGGGGAGTGACATGTCTTGAACGTTTCTGTAGAAAGACGATCCGGGCAGCGGAGTGAAGTATGGACTGGCATGGGGAGAGGCAGGGGGTTGGGAGGTCAGCAAGGAGGCTGATGACCCCCAGGAGGGATAGGATGAATAAAATTGCATTTAACGTGGTAGCAGTTTGGATGGTGAGAAAAGGGCAGATTTTAGCCTACCCTACTGTGTCCTGGGAAGATCCGATTCCTGCCTTCGGGGCGCTCACAATCACTTGGGCCCAGTGGCCTTTGCCTCTGCGCTTGCTCTCCTCAGGGTAGGAAAGGCAACAACTCGGGCATCTGGCACCTGGCATGGCCGGGGTGTGCGGTCACCGTGGCCAAACGGGCCCCTGAGACGTTCCGGAAGGCAGGGATCCAGCCTCAGCCCCGGGTCCACCTCCCTAAACTGATTTATAATCACGCCGGACCCCACCAGGCGCTCCCTGGGAGAAAACCGGCAAGTGGGCAGGGGTGGGGAGCTAGAAAGGGATGGTGGGGAGGCGGGCGGCCGCCGGGGGACAGGCCACACCTGGGGCAGAGCCTCTCAGGAGCCACTCAGGCGGCCCCCGGAGGCCTCGGATTGGGCTGAGCGGCCTTTAAATGGGACAGAGAAGCCTATGTGACGCATTGCCCCTATTCCACTTGGCTATCCTGAATCTGGAACAAACAGCTCCATCGTGACGGAGGCAGGATTTATGTGCCCATCCCCATCCCCCCTGCCTTACCTCCTTCCCCTCCCCACAGCACCTGTATATATGTATATATGTTTGTACATATTTATTACGCTATTTATTTATTTTATTTGTACATATTTATTCTAATTATTTTATTTTATTTTGTTAACATGTTTTGTTTTGTTCTCTGTCTCCCCCTTCTAGACTGTGAGCCCACTGCTGGGTGGGGACCGTCTCTATATGTACTTCCCAAGCGCTTAGTACAGTGCTCTGAACACAGTAAGCGCTCAATAAATACGATTGAATGAATGAATGAATGGAAGCGTCTCACCTGCCCCTTCATAAACATTTGTTGAACGCTCACTTCACACACTGCACTTTGCACTCCGACATCTTGCCAAGGGCCAACATGAATTCAATGTAGCAGATTTTCCACTTAAAAATGATGCCTGTCGATCGTATTTATTGAGCTCTTACTGTGTGCACAGCACTGTATTAAGCACTTGGGAGAGTCCAATACAAAAAAATTAAGACCTCTCAATCCGAATTTCACCGAGTCTGAAATTCTTTTTATCTGAGAGGGTTTGCATTTAAAAAATTTCAAGTTCATGAGTCCAAGCATCCATAAATGACCCTTAATAACGCTACCAAGAAAACAATTCCGCGGGCCACCTAAAGACGAACTCATTTATTTCAATACTCAAGGGGCCGTCGGATTCCGCAGTTCTATTGTTTAAAAATATTCATGGCTGTAAGCACAAAGTGAGGGGAAATTGGACAGCACCTGAACCCGTCCTTCCAGAGTCAAGGATGTCTTGAAATGGGGCTTTAAAGCAACGCCCCTGCCTTGCTGCAGGCCTAAGCTCCCTCTGGGGGCTGAGCATCGGGGGCCTGCTCCAATGCAGTGCCCACCCTCCCCCGCAGTGCCACGCAGTCCCAAGTCCTCTCCGATGGTGGGGCCTGCGCTGCTTTCCGATAATAATAATAATAATGATGGTATTTGTTAAGCGTTGAACTACGTGCCAAGCACCAGGAGGGCGACAGCCCATCCCCGGACTGCGGGGCTGGGGGGAGCTGTTGGCCAATGCGGGACTCAGAACTGAAGCCCCCCGGGCCGTCTGGGCACATTCATTCATTCATTCAATCGTATTGATTGAGCGCTTACTGTGTGCAGGGCACTGTACTAAGCGCTTGGGAAGTCCAAGTCGGCAACATCTAGAGACGGTCCCTACCCAACAGCGGGCTCACAGTCTAGAAGGGGGAGACAGACAACAAAACAAAGCATATTAATAAGATAAATGGAATAAATATGTACAAGTAAAATAAATAAGAGTAATAAATATGTACAAACATATATATATAGATATGTTGGGTGGGGACTGTCTCTATATGTTGCCAACTTGTACTTCCCAAGCGCTTAGTACAATGCTCTGCACACAGTAAGCGCTCAATAAATACGATTGAGATATATATATATATACTGGTGCTGTGGGGAGGGGAAGGAGGAGGAGGGGGAGAGGAAGGAGGGGGCTCAGTCTGGGAAGGCCTCTTGGGCACAGGCTCTCCCACTGCCCACGGTCGCGTTGAACTACGTGCCAAGCACCAGGAGGGCGAGACTGTGAGCCCACTGTTGGGTAGGGACCGTCTCTATATGTTGCCAACTTGTACTTCCCAAGCGCTTAGTACAGCGCTCTGCACACAGTAAGCGCTCAATACGATTGATTGGTTTATATAAATACAGGTGCTGTGGGGAGGGGAAGAAGGAGGAGGGGGAGAGGAAGGAGGGGGCGCAGTCTGGGAAGGCCTCCTGGGCACAGGCTCTCCCACTGCCCACGGTCGCGTTGAACTACGTGCCAAGCCCCAGGAGGGCGAGACTGTGAGCCCACTGTTGGGTAGGGACTGCCTCTATATGTTGCCGACTTGTACTTCCCAAGCGCTTAGTACAGTGCTCTGCACACAGTAAGCGCTCAATAAATACGATTGATTGATTGATTGATTGATTGAGAGCCCATCCCCGGACTGCGGGGCTGGGGCGGGGGGGGAGGGAGCTGATGATGATGATGATGATGATGATGATGATGTACTTCCCAAGCGCTTAGTACAGTGTTCTGCACACAGTAAGCGCTCAATAAATACGATTGATTGATTGATGATTGATTGATTGATTGAGAGCCCATCCCCGGACTGCGGGGCTGGGGCGGGGGAGCTGGTGGTCAATGCGGGACTCAGGACTGAAGCCCCCCGGGGCCCCGGCCTCCCCGGACACTGCGGCCGTGGGCAGTGGGTGAGCCTGCGCCCACTGCAGAGAGCCTGAGCGCGATCGGTCTGCCCCTTAGGGCAGGGCAGGGCACGGACCGTCCGGACCAACGTCCGGAGCCGAAGGCCGTGCCCTCCCCCGGCTTTCCCGCCGCCGACGCTCCGTCCCGGTCCCGCTGAGCCCTTCTTCTTCTTCAGCGCTTAGAACAGCGCAGCGCTTAGAACAGTGCTTTGCACATAGTAAGCGCTTAACAAATACTATTATTATTATTATTATTATTATTCCCCCCCTGGCGCGTCGGGACCAACCTGCACCGGCGCTTCGTGCCGCATGGCCCCGGGCCTGGGGCTCGGACGCGGGGCTGCCGACCTCTCGCAGCCAACAAGCTTGCCCTCCGCTCGGCTCCGCTCGCCTCCCGTTCGGCTCCGCTCGGCACCGCTCGGCTCCTGCTCGTCGGGCGCGAGCGCAGACTTCGCCCCGCCCCGCGCGTCCCCGGGCCGCCCGTGCACGCCCCCCCCCCCCCCACCGCGCGGACCTCCCCGGGCGCGATCCCGCCCCGCGCGCGCCCGCGCATGCGCGCACTCAGGCCTCCCCGGGACGCACGCGCATTCTCTCATCATCATCATCATCAATCGTATTTATTGAGCGCTTACTATGTGCAGAGCACTGTACTAAGCGCTTAGGAAATACAAATTGGCAACATATAGAGACGGTCCCTACCCAACAGTGGGCTCACAGTCTAAAAGGGGGAGACAGAGAACAAAACCAAACATACTAACAAAATAAAATAAATAGAATAGCTCCTTCTCCAGCCCCTCCCTCCCTATCCATTCCCCCCGGGGCCAGGGGCTGCGGGCCCTCAGCGACACAAGCATTATTATCAAGTGCCGTCCAGTTGTTTCCAATTCATAGCGACTCCATAGTTCTCCAGAACGTCCTGTCCTCTGCCAGAATTGCCAATCTTTCTAGACTGTGAGCCCACTGTTGGGTAGGGAGCGTCTCTACGTGTTGCCAACTTGTACTTCTCAAGCGCTTAGTACAGTGCTCTGCACAGAGTAAGCGCTCAATAAATACGATTGATTGATCTTTCTAACGGTTCTTCCGCTATTGTCGTGATGGTCTCTATCAATCAATCAATCGTGTTTATTGAGCACCTACTGTGTGCAGAGCACTGTACTAAGTGCCTGGGAAGTACAAGTTGGCAACATATAGAAACGGTCCCTACCCAACAGTGGGCTCACAGTCTAGAAGGGGGAGACAGAGAACAAAACAAAACATATTAACAAAATAAAATAAATAGAATAGATATGTACAAGTAAAATAAATAAATAAATAGAGTAATAAATATGTACAAACATATATACATATATACGCTGCCGGTCTGCCTCTTCCACGTTTTCCCTGGACTTTTCCTAGCATTAGTGTCTTCTCCAGGGAATTAGTCCTCCTGATTTATGTGTCCAAAATATGCTAATCTAAGTCGAGTCATTTGGCCTTCGAAAGACCACTTTGGTTTAATTTGCTCTAACATCCATTTGTTTGTTTTTCGGGCAGTCCATGGGTATTCGCAAAAGCCTTCTCCAACACCACATTTCAAAAGGATCAATGGAAAGAGCACGGACTTGGGAGTCAGAGGATGAGGGTTCTGATGCCGCCTCCACCACTTGTCTGCTGTGTGACCTTGGGCAAGCTATTTAACTTCTCTGGGCCTCAGTTTCCCTCCTCTGTAAAATGGGGATTAAGACTGTGAGCCCCACGTGGGACAACCTGAAAACCTTGTATCTACCCCAGCGCTTAGATCATTGCTTGGCATATAGTAGGTGCTTAACAAATACCATTATTAATATTATTATTATGTTTTTTCACTGTCCAGCTTTCGGATCCATACATTGTCACTGGAAACACCACAGAGTTGACAATTCGTATTGTTGTGGCCATTGTTACATCAGCACATTTCATGACTTTTTCCAAGCTCTTCATAGCAAGTGTTCCTAACATTAATCTTTGGCATATTTCTTGGCCGCTAGTTCCTTTAGTATTGATTATCAATCCCAGGAGAGAAAAACTGTCAGCTATTTCAATCTCCTCTCCATCAACTACAAATGTGTTAAAACTTCCAGTTGTCATGATCTTTGTTTTCTTGACATTCAGATGTAGGCCCATCTTTTTGCTCTGTTCCTTAACTTTTTAATAATAAGCCCTTCAAATCTTCTTCACTTTCTGCTAATAGGGTTGTATCATCAGCATAACAAAGGTTGTTTATATTCCTTCCTCCAATCTTTACTCCCCATTAATCTTCATCCTATCTGGTTTCTCTCATTAGGTATTCGGTGTAAAGGATGAACAGATAAGGTGATAAGACACATCCTTGTCTTACACCAAATACCACAGAAAAATAAAGAAAGAAAGAAGGCACAGACCAGGATGGGCCAGGATGGACATAAGGGCTGGGCCAGCACACCTCGAGAGTATAGAACCACCATCTGTCTTCCTGCTACTTCTCCCTCTGGCCAAGTCACCTTCTCTGGGCCTCAGTGTGCTCCACTGTAAAATGGGAGCTCTCCTATGAATTGATGCCATATCGTGGCAGGAGAGTTTGCATACACTGGTGAAGCTTAGACCTATGCCATTTAAGGTTACTTAGAATGGAAAGGTCTAAACTGAAGTGTCAGACAAAGTTGATTCACCTATGCTGGGTGGCAGCGGCATGGGAAAAAGTTAAAGGCAGATGACCAAGTGATCTAAACATTGAGCAAAGACAACAGCGGAGACTCAAGTTTTTACTGCACGGAAGAAGGCAATGGTAAACCACTTCCCATCTTTACCAAGCAAACTACAGATACACACGCCAGAATGACCTATGACAGAAGATGGGATGTTCTGAAGAGGGAATCTCCAAGGAGTCGCTATGGGTCGGAAACGACTCGATGGCATTTGAAGAGAAAATGGGACCCTACTCCTGGCTCTCGGGATATTGTGAGGGTGAAATGAGATGACTGCCGGGAAAGCGCTTTGCGGGGTTGTGTCTGTCATTCATTCATTCATTCAATCGTATTTATTGAGCGCTTACTATGTGCAGAGCAGTGTACTAAGCGCTTGGGAAGTACAAGTCGGCAACATCCCTACTCAACAACGAGCTCACAGTCTAGAAGGGGAAGACAGACAACAAAACAGAACACGTAGAAAGGTGTCAAAACTGTCAGAATAGAGTTATAGCTATATGCATATCATTAACAAAATGAATAGAATACTAAATATGTACAAGTGAAATAAATAGAGCAATAAATCTGTACCAATATATACAAGTGCTGTGGGGAGGGGAAGGAGATAGATAGGGCAGAGGGGGGATGGGGAGGAGGAGAGGAAAAAGGGGGCTCAGTCTGGGAAGGCCACCTGGAGGAGGTGAGTTCTCAGTAGGGCTTTGAAGGGAGGAAGAGAGCTAGTTGGCGGATGTGTGGAGGGAGGGCACTGCAGGCCAGGGGAAGGACGTGGGCCGGGGTCGATGGGGGGACAGGCAAGAACGAGGCCCAGTGAGGAGGATAGCAGCAGAGGAGCGGAGGGTGCGGGCTGGGCTGTAGAAAGAGAGAAGGGAGGAGAGGTAGGAGGGGGCAAGGAGATGGAAAGCCTTGAAGCCGAGAGTGAGGAGTTTTTGCCTGATGCGTAGGTTGATTGGTAGCCACTGGAGATTTTTGAGGAGGGGAGTAACATGCCCAGAGCGTTTCTGCACAAAGATGATCCAGGCAGCAGTGTGAAGTATAGATTGAAGTGGGGAGAGACAGGAGGATGGGAGATCAGAGAGGAAGCTGATGCAGTAATCCAGTCGGGATAGGATGAAAGATTGAACCAGCAGGGTAGCAGTTTGGATGGAGAGGAAAGGGCGGATCTTGGCGATGTTGCGGAGGTGAGACCGGCAGGTTTTGGTTACGGATTGGATGTGAGGGGTGAATAAGAGAGCAGAGTCGAGGATGACACCAAGGTTGCGGGCTTGTGAGACGGGAAGGATGGTAGTGCCATCAACAGTGATGGGAAAGTCAGGGAGAGGGCAGGGTTTGGGAGGGAAGATAAGGAGTTCAGTCTTGGACATATTGAGTTTTAGAGGGCGGGCAGACTTCCAGATGGAGATGTCCTGCAGGCAGGAGGAGACCCAAGCCTGAAGGGAGGGGGAGAGAGCAGGGGCAGAGATGTAGATTTGGGTGTCATCAGCGTAGAGATGATAGTTGAAGCCGTGGGAGCAAATGAGTTCACTGAGGGAGTGAGTGTAGATAGAGAACAGAAGGGGACCAAGAACTGACCCTTGAGGAATCCCTACAGTAAGGGGATGGGAGGGGGAGGAGGAGCCCACAAAGGAGACTAATAATGAATGGCCGGAGAGATGAGGAGAACCAGAAGAGGACGGAGTCTGTGAAGCCAAGGTTGGATAGCGTCTTGAGGAGAAGGGGGTGGTCCACAGTGTCGGAGGCAGCTGAGAGGTCGAGGAGGATTAGGATAGAGTAGGAGCCATTGGATTTGGCGAGAAGGAGGTCATTGGTGACCTTTGAGAGGGCAGTTTCGGTGCAGTGTAGGGGATGGAAACCAGATTGGAGGGGGTGTAGGAGAGAGTTAGCATTGAGAAATTCGAGGCAGCGAGTGTAGACGACTCGTTCTAGGAGTTTGGAAAGCAAGGGTAGGAGGGAGATAGGGCGGTAACTAGAAGGGGCAGTGGGGTCGAGAGGGTTTTTTTAGGATGGGGAGACGAGGGCGTGTTTGAAGGCAGAGGGGAAGGAACCACTGGAGAGTGAGCGGTTGAAGATGGAAGTAAAGGAGGGGAGGAGGGAGGCTTGGGTTGGTCAGTTCTGGGGAGGGCGGGGCCGTTGTGGGTGGGGCTATGGAGGGCAGGGCTAGGAGAGGCGGGCTTGGGCAAGTTGGTGCTGGGGTCGGGGCTGGGGCTGAGCTGGGCTGGGCCGGGCAGGTGCGTTTTGGGGAGGGCGGGGCCATGCGGGGTCTCCGGTCCCAGGAGAGAGAATCCCCGTGGACCGGCCCCGATATTCCCAAACAGACCCCCCCAGAGACTCACATGGAGAGGAGAGGCGGGCCCCGCGCCCCCGCTCGGCCCCCTCGGTCCGGCCCTGCCCCGCCCTCCACCGACCCCCGGGCCGGACGCCTCTCTCCTCCGGAGCCCAGCTGCCCGCCCGCCCGCCCGCCGTCCCGCCCGCTCGGTCCAGCCTTACCTTCCCGTAAAGCTCCATCCCGGGCGCCCGCGGGGAGCCGGGCAGAAGTGGGGCAGAATCCTGCAGGAAGAGCTCGGTGGGCAACGAGGCCGCGGACAGCGGCAGCGGATACCAACGGGCGGAGGGTGGCCTGGCCACCTCTCCAGCGGCCAGAACCTTAGCCCAGTCCCCGCCCACGGCCTTCCCCCGCCTTCCCTTCGCCTCTTCTATCACCCACCCACGGTGTCCCTTCCCCCCACCCCTTCTGCCCCCGCCCAGGACCCTCCCTCCTCCGTCCTCCCTTCTCCCCCGGCCCCTCGTCTCCGCCGGCCTCTGGCCGTCTCTCCCTACCCCTTTGTCCCTCACGGGTCTCTCCCTTCCCCATCCATCTCTCTCCCCTCCCTTCCCCATCCATCTCTCTCCCCTCCCCTCCCCACCCCTCCACCCATCTCTCCCCTCTCCGTCCCCCCACCCCCGGCCCCTCCCTTGGAGAGGAGCTGTGCTGTTCGGGCCCGTCCATCTCTGGCGACTCAGGGGGCCCAGTGTGCTGCCTGTCTCCCTCTGGCTTCAGCTTGCCAGTGCACCCAATCTGCTCAGCTCTTCTGACCACCTCAGGGGCTTTGAGAACTCTTTGCGGGGCTCTTTGCACCCACTGTGGCCTGAGGGCAAAAAGGGAATCGATCAATCAGTCATATTTACTGAGCACTTACTTCCAGAATCAGTGCTATACTAAAATCTGCTCATATATCCTTACACTCTGCAGCTTCTCCTATCCATAATTTATTTTACTATCTGTCTTCCCTTCTAGATTGTAAGGGCAGAGATAATACTATTACTAATAAGTCTGGTACTTGTTAAACCCTTACTATGTGCCAGGCACTGTCCTAAGAACTTACTGTGCACAGCGCACTGTACTAAGCACTTGGGAGAGTACAATGAAACAGGATTTTTATGGTACTTGTTAAATGCTAAACTCTGAGGTAGATTATAATCAGGTTGGACGCAGTCCCTGTCAGGGGTCTCACAGTCTAATGGGGGGAGGGAGAACAGGTATCAAATTCCCATTTTACAGATGAGGAAACTGAGGCACAGAGAAGTGAAGTGACATCCAGGGTCACACAGTAAGCACACATTCGGACGCAGGTCCTCTGACTCTCAGGCCTGTGTCCTTTCCAATAGACCATGCTGCTTCCCCACTTCCTTTCCTCCAACCTAATAATAATAATGATAATAATGGCATTTGTTAAGCGCTTACTATGTGCAAAGCACTGTTCTAAGAGCTGGGGAGGATATAAGGTGATTAGGTTGTCCCACGTGGGGCTCACAGTCTTAATCCCCATTTTACAGATGAGGTAACTGAGGCCCCGAGAAGTTAAGTGACTTGCCCAAGGTCACACAGCTGACAAGTGGTGGAGCTGGGATTCGAACCCATGACCTCTGACTCCCAAGCCCATGCTCTTTCCATTGAGCCACCCTGCTTCTCAACTTCCTTCTTGATCCTCTACAATCCAGTATACAGCCCTTCAGTCCCCTGAGGTCACCCTCTCCCAGGTCATTATGGACCTTCTTTCTGTCAAATCAAGTGCCCTCCCCTCTGTCCTAATCCTCCTCCACCTCTCAGCAGCCCCTTCTCCTTGAAACACTCTCTCACCTTGGCTTCACTCAACACCATCCTCCCCTGGTTCTCCTCCTACCTCGCTGGCCCCTCCTTCCCTGGCTCTTTGGCTGGATCTTCCTCTGACCCTCCCTCTGCTAACCACAGACATCCCTCAAGGCTCCATTCTGGGTCCCCAATGCATTGCACTTTACAGTTACTCCCTTGGGGATCTCTTCTGCTCCCACAGCTTCAGCTACCATCTCTCAGCAGAAGCTTCCCAAATCTCCCCCTCCAGCTGTGACCTCTCTGATCTCTTCTGCTCCCACAGCTTCAGCTACCATCTCTCAGCAGAAGCTTCCCAAATCTCCCCCTCCAGCTGTGACCTCTCTCCTTCTCTGCAGTCTCGCATTTCCCCCTACCTTCAGGACATCTCCGTATGGATGTCCGGCCGACACCTCAAACTCAACATGTCCAAAATTGAACTCCTCATCTTCCCACCCAAACTCTGTCCTCCATCAAATTTTCTTGTAACCCTTGACAGCACCACCATCCTCCCCATTTCTGAAACCTGCCACCTTGGCAATTTGTTTGACTCTGAGAGGGAGCAGTGGGTTTGTTACCAAACCCTGGCGATATTTCCTCCATGCCATTTCTAGGACCCACCCTTCCTCTCCATCCGAGGGCCCCCTCACTGATCCAAGCATTGGTCATAGTCCGACTTCACTACTGCATGAGTCTCCACTTTGTATCTGCCCCACTTCCAGCCCAGCTCTTCGATGCCAGGTACACACTTATGTACTCAACAACATCCCATAGCACTTCTGTTCATACTTTACGTGTCCCATTATCTGAACACTAACTCGTACTCGTGCACCTTTCCAATCCCTCCCTCCTCCTGCCCCTTATTCGACTCTCCCATCTTTCCCAGCAGTATCTCGAGAGAGGATCTCCTGCCTCTTCTCAACATCAACCTCCTCCACTGGTGCCTCTAACACCTTCCTTTGCACCTTATCAAAACAGTCTGCCCCTCTCTCTTTCTCTCCCTGATCACATTTTCAACAATTCCTCTCCAATGGGCTTCTTCCCCACTGCTTTCAAGCATGTTCAAGTCTCCTCATCCCCCACTCCCGGAAAAAAAAACAAACCCTCCCTTGATGCCATGGCTCCTTCCAATTATTTCCCCATCTCTCTCCTATCATTCCTCCCCAAACTCCTTGAGCAAGTTGTCTATACTTGCTGATACCACTTCCTCTCCTCCAATTTTCTTCTTAACCTCCTTCAATCTGGTTGCCACTCCCTTCACTCCATGGAAACTGCCCTCTCAAAGGTCACATCATCAGTGACCTCTACTACATCCTAACTTCTCGACTGCTCAACTGCCTTTGACACTGTCAACCATGTCCTTCTGGAAACATTAACCAACCTCAGCTTCAGTGACATTATCCTCTCCTGGTTCTCCCACTATCTCTCCGGCCGCTCATTCTCCGGCTCTTTTGTGGACTCCTCCACTGCCTTCCAACCCTTGTGGGAGTCCCTCAAGGCTCAGTTCCGGGTATTCTTCTGTCTCCATTTATACCCACTTCCTTGGGTGAACTCGTTCCTTCCCATGGCTTCAACTACCATCTCTGTTTAGGTAATTCACAAATCTACATTTACATCTTTCTCCTTCTCTTTAGTCTCGTATTTCCCCCTGCCTTCCAGACATCTGTACTTGGATGTCCTGTTGACACTGCAAACTAAATTTGTCCAAAACATAACTCCCTTGTCTTCCCTCTCAAACTTTTTCTTCCCCGCGACTTTCCCATCTCTGTAGACAACACAACCATCCTCCCTGTGCCACAAGTCCATAAAATTGGCATTATTCTTGACTCATCTCTCTCTCTCATTCAACTGACATATTCAATGTCATGAAGTCCTGTTGGTTCAAACTTCAAAACATCACTAAAATCAGCCCTTTTCTCTCCAACCAAACTGCTACTTGGTTGATCCAAGCACTTGCCCTATAATAATAATAATAATAATAATAATGGCATTTATTAAGTGCTTACTATGTGCAAAGCACTGTTCTAAGCGCTGGGGAGGTAACAAGGTGATCAGGTTGTCCCACGGGGGGCTCACAGTCTTAATCCCCATTTTCCAGATGAGGGAACGGAGGCACAGAAAAGTTAAGTGACTTGCCCGAAGTCACACAGCTGACAATTGGCGGTCGAGATTTGAACCCATGACCTCTGACTCCAAAGCCCGTGTTCTTTCCACTGAACCACGCTGCTTCTCCTATCCCACCTTGACTTCTGCATCAGCCTCCTCGCTGATCTCCAGGCCGCTCCCAACTCCAGTCTGTACTTTATGCTGCTGCCTGGCTCATTTTTCCACCGAACCATTCGAGTCCATGTCTCCCTGCTCCTCGAGAACCTCCGGTGGGAGCCCATCCACCTCCACATCCAACAGAGACTCTCTCTACCATAGGCTTTAGAGCACTCAATCCCCTTGTCCCCTATTACCTCACATCCCTGATTTCCTCCTATAACCCAGCCCATCCACTTTGCTCCTCTAGTGCCCACCTTCTCACTGTCCCTCAATCTCGTCTACCTCACTGCTGACTTCTTGCTCGCTTCCCCTCCTGGCCTGGAACTCCCTCCCCCTTCATGTACGACAGACCACCACTCTCCACACCTTCAAAGCTTCATTATAATCACATCTCCTCCAAAAGACCATTTCCAAATAAGTCCTCATTTTCCCTACTTCCCTTCCCTTCTGCCTCATCCTTGCACTTGATTCATAACCTTTATTCACCCTACCCTCAGCCCCACCGCACTTTGGTACATACTCATAATTTAATTTAATGTCTGTCTTCCCTCTAGACTGTAAGCTCGTTGTGGGCAGGGAATGTGTCTGTTTATTGTTAACATTACACTTTCCCAAGTGCTTAGTATAGTGCTTTGCACACAGTAAGCACTCAATAAATACAGTCGAATGAATGGATGAAAATACTACTTGTGGGCAGGGAGCGTCTATTCCATTCTATTTTAGTATCCTAAGTACTCTGCGCATAGTAAGGGCTCAATAAATGATTGATTCATATCCCAGTTTCCTTCTTTCTCCCATCTGTCTTTTATTTTAGTGTCTGTCACCCTCCCTGCTAGATTGCAAGCTCCTCGAGGGCAGGAACCGTGTCCACCGACTCTATTACATTCTCCTGAGCACACATTATAGTGCTCTGCCCACAGTAAGATACTCTTGATTGAGTGTCAAGAGCATTGATTGATGATGAATGAATAGTTCCCTTTTCTGTAGGACTCGAAATTCAAAAGGGATATTTTCTTCCTGTTTTCAATATGGCCTTCAGGAGTGCCAGCTGAACCACACAGAGGGTTGAGGTAGGAAGCAATGCCAGTGACTTTCAGATCCATTCCCTCTGGATGACTCAGACTTTGTTCTGGGGGTGCACGTGTGCACACACACGCACACACAATTTTTGGGACTCAGCAAATACATTGAGTGGAATTAGCCAACACAGCTGTGGGATATTGAAAGAGGAGGGCAAACAAGCGAAAAGAAACCAAGTGCTAAACCAAACAGAGCATGTGCAGGACAGGGCAGCGGGCACCTGTCCATTGGCTTAGAACCACAGGGAGGGAGGGACTCTGTCAACACTCTCTGGGCCCTGAGAAGACTCATTTCACGGTAAAACGTCTCTGTGCAAACTGGCCACAGATCTAACCACTTCCCTACAAGCCTCAACAGCTGCCCCATCCCATACAGGCTCTCTGCTTCCAGCTCCCCCATCTCCTAGGGAACCAACTGTGTGAGACCAGGGATTGGAAAGTGGGGCTCGTTGGACTCACTGGCACCCCTATATAGCACCCCTGGCATCTTAGTGAGGGGCAGGTGGTGTGCCACTCTGGGCTGGGAAAGCTCATGGGGCTGAGGTGGTCCCAGTGAGCCCTCCCCCCTGCCCCCCCTTGCCCCTGTGAACCTGGCAGGAGCCCAGGGCCAAGCAGATGCTGGTGAACTGTTCTGGCAGGAGTGGGCAGGCACCATGGTTCTGGGCGGACCCCCAAATCAAAGAGAGAGGTTGGCCCAAGGCAGAGCCCCAAAGGGCCCAGAGCTGCGTGAGATGACTCTAAGCCTTGAGAAGTTGTGGGCGGTCCAAATTCATTCATTCACTCAATCATATTTATTGAGCGCCTACTGTGTGCAGAGCACTGTACTAAGTGCTTGGGAAGTACAAGTTGGCAACATATAGAGACGGTCCCTACCCAACAGCGGGCTCACAGTCTAGAAGGGGGAGACAGAAAACAAAACAAAACATATAAACCAAATAAAATAAATAGAATAAACATGTACATGTAAAAGAAATAGAGTAATAAATATGTACAAGCATATATACATATATACAGGTGCTGTGGGAAGGGGGAGGAGGTAAGGCTGGGGGGGTGGGGAGGGGGAGTAGGGGGAGAGGAAGGAGAGGGCTCAGTCTTGGAAGGCCTCCTGGAGGAGGTGAGCTCTCAATAGGGCTTTGAAGGGAGGAAGAATGAACTCTCTGTTCAAGGGAGTGGCTCCCATGATCCCCCAGCTCAGAGTTGTGCCTCCAGAAGGCCCATCTCAGCGGCGTGTCCCCCACCATGACCTCCTGGCAACTCAGAAGGGTGGCAGAGCTCTCCCGCATCACCCAAAGGGCCGGGTGGCCCCGCCTCGGGAGACCCGAGCCCTCCAGTCCCCGGGGTCCAACTGCCACCGCCGGCACCAACGTCTAGTTCAGGTTGGCTCTGCCACTCCAGGAGGACCTTCGTTTACAACTCTGGCATGTCATTTGACTCCTTTTCCTTGGCTTCCTGCAGGTGCCGTGTTGTCACCCAGAGTCGGGACCCTGCTCTGAGTGTCCCGGACCCTGAGTCCAGGGCATAGCAAGGAGGGAAGGCAGTCCCCCACAGCCACGACTCCTTACATTATTTGCTTCCGCCCGATCACCTGGAGAGCGAGCACCTCCCAAGCCATCCACTCACATGTCCAGTTGCTCAAGCAGCATGGCATAGTGGATAGAGCAAGGGCCTGTGGGGCAGAAGGTCATGGGTTCTAATCCTGGCTCCACCACGTGTCTGCTGTGTGATCTTGGTCAAGTCCCTTCACTTCTCTGTGCCTGTTACCTCATCTACTTGTTTTGTTTTGGTGTCTGTCTCCCTCCTTCTAGACTTTGAGCCCGATGCTGGGTAGGGACTGTCTCTATGTTACCGATTTGTACTTCCCAAGCACTTAGTACAGTGCTCTGAACACAGTAAGTGCTCAATAAATATGACTGAATGAATGACTGAAAAATGGGGATTGAGACTAAGCCCCATGAGGCACAGGGAGCATGTCCAACCCGATTTGCTTGTATCCACCCCAGTGCTTAGTACAGTGCTTGGTACATTGTAAGCACTTAACAAGTACCACAATTATTATTAGCGAGTCCAGGTTCATGGACAGATCCACGTTTCTTCCGCCTACCTGTAATCTCCATTGGTGTTGGTCTCCATCTGCTGGACTGGAAGCTCCTTGAGGGCAAGAATTGAGACTACCAACTCTATTGCATTGTACTCAGTACAGTGTTCTGCACAGACTTTCACTAAGTACCATAGACTGTCTGATGATTCCCTTTTGCAGGGAAAGTATTTGGAGCTCTTTCAATAAATACTCAATTCCCACCAGGCAAAATCGCTGTTTTCTACGTTGTTTGGATTTCCCCCTGCCTCAGCAAGGATTACAGAACTTCAAGCTCTACCCGCTTCTGTGCCTGCAAGGATTGGGCTGCTCAGGTGGGACCAGAGAGAGAGGGACAGGGATCAAGATTGAAATCTGGAACACACCACCCTCCCCCGGGCCCCACCCCCATTCCAGAGCAGGGGTATAAATGGTTTAGGATTGAAGAAGAGAGACCATCCCTGGACCTCGCTGTTGGTGCTTAGGGGGAGTGTTTTCCTGGTTAGATTGAAACTGCATGCTCCACTCCTGACATGTTTACTAAAAATGGACTCCGCTGACTTGGTGATCTCCTGGGTCGGAAAAGAATGTCTGAGCTGGCAGACAGCCATGCTCCCTCATCCTACACCAGGCACCTTCTCAGCTCACCAACTCAGCTCCTTCCCTCCCTCCCATGTAACCATCGCACATCATGGCAGTCGGCACCAACTGCCACAAACGCAACCGTGGCAGCTCGTGACAGCCTCCGTGACCGACTGTTGCAACATATCCAAAGTCTTTTGGAGTCTTGCTTCCAGGAGAGCAGGTGAGCTCTGAGCTACCTGGGCCACCAA
This sequence comes from Tachyglossus aculeatus, assembly GCF_015852505.1. Lineage (NCBI taxonomy): Eukaryota > Metazoa > Chordata > Mammalia > Monotremata > Tachyglossidae > Tachyglossus > Tachyglossus aculeatus. The sequence goes on along the minus strand of NC_052088.1, from coordinate 40,732,037 downwards.
AGGCTCAGTTTCTGTCTCCATTCGGACCCTCGTTTCTGTCCAGTCACAGCTGGTCTGAGTGCTTAGGGTCATGCGGGCAAATGTAACAGGAAAAGCAGTCACGTGGACAGAGGCAGAATCAACCCATGCTTTTATTTCATTGCATATAAAAAATCTCAGAGAAAGGTTACGGTGGTGGGCCCAGGGCCCGGGGGCTGGAGGAGAGACTGGGATCAGCATCTGCAGGGTCCACACAAGTCGCCACTCCACAGACAACCCAAGGGAAAACAAAATTAAAAACACGAACAACGTTCAGGTATTTGGTGGCTGTTACAGTGTCCCTTTCCTACCGTTTAAAACCACAGTAATTAAATTCCTTTGGGCCAGGGCTGCTAAGATCTACAGTTTGTGTCAAAAAAGGGAGATTATGTTTTTCCTTGAAAGAGAGCCTCCCCTCCCACCGACCAGTGCCCCTTCCCACAGATGGACGGGTGGGCGCTACTGGAGGAATGGGGATGGAGTGCTTGCCTGTCTGCCCTCCCGCCTGCCGGACCACCCTTCCCTTGCACCGGCCCACGCCTCACCCCGACGCGTCCCCAAACGCTGCCTAGGCCGCACATGCCAGCGGAGGAAAAGGCTCGTCGGTACGACCAGTCCTATCTTATGGGCGTCTCCGGCTGCAGGCGTGGATGTCCAGCTGTGCACGGGCACCAGGGAGTTGGTGGACCCCAGGCATGGATGTCCGGGTGCGCATGGGCACCCCAGGGCGTGGACGGACCTTGGGCGTATATCCGGCGGTGCGTGGACACGCCAGGGAGCGGATGGATTCTGGGCGTGAACACCCTGCCGTGTATGGCCACTATAGGGAGGGGATGGGCCCGGGCACGGGTGTCCTGCTGTCCACGGACACTGGAGGGACGCAGAAAGCACCCCTGGCTCCCCGACTTTCACCTGCCATCCGACTACCCAGGAGGTGAGCTGGAATGCCTGGGGCTTCCCGTCCCGTGTGCTTGTGGGAGTCAGGGCGGTGGACCCCGCTGGCACAACCCTACAGCGCCATGACCACTGGTGCGACTCCCACCCGAGAGGGGCAGGGTGGAAATTGGGCTTCAGGCAAACGGCTCCCGCCGGTCACCCGCTGGGTCAGAAACCGCCTGTCGGGCGGCCAAAACCCCCGCTCCCACCGCCAAATGCAGCAAAAGAGAATTAAATCAAGTCTAGAGTTAAGGCACAGCCCTGGGACCAAAGCCCTGCCGCTTTGCGATCCATCTCATCTCGTCGAACCTTCCATCCACAAGCTCTAAAGTTGATGTCGTAGAATAGTGCAGCAGCAGGAAAAAATATCCAAGGAGTAAGTGTTTGCACGATTCATTCTCTCACCAAGAGTTTCCAAATATCTCCACACCACCCCGTCACGGGCGATGACTTATGAGAACTCAAAATTTACAATTAACATTACAGTATGTACATTACAATAAATACGTGGTTGTAAACAGACAAACAGGACTGCATTACGGATAAGGTCATTTGGTGAGAAGTCACACACTGCACAAAATAAATAATGAATTAAAAAATGATCACAAAGCCTTCTGCAAAATGCATTTCATTCAAGTTTTTCCGGCAGCATCTGCTCTGCCTACACGGTCGTGTCACAAATTTGAGCAATGACACAAAGGAAACCGGCACCCTAAGCACGGTGCCGCTGTGCTCGGGGACCGCACGGCTAACACGCCTGGGGCAGGGAGGCGGGGATGGAGTCGGGGGACGACTGTTCTCTGCAGACCCGGATTTCTGCCCCTTTCGGCTCTATAGGGCCCCACGTTGCACTTTCTTGCAGCAAAGATTTTTTTTTTTTTGTGAAGTCCTTTGTAGAGGATACCCTTTCGGGGAGAGGGTAGGAGGGCGGTGTGGGGGGGTACCCTTTGGAAATCCGTGCATGGAGCTGCGCCCTGAGGCTGCTGGGGAGATGGGGGAGGGTTGGGCTAAGTCCTGTGGCTGCTGGGGGGGAATGGGGGAATGGGGAGCGATGACCTGAGCCTTGAGGCTGCTGGAGGGTCGGGGAGGGAGTGTTGGCCTCGCCCCAAAGCTGCTGGGGGGAATGGAGAGGATGGTGACCCCTGGCTGTTGGGGGAGGGGGTGGGGGGCTGTACAGTGCATTTGATGCCCCCAGGTTCCTGGGGAGGGGGGTAGTCATTGGCTCGCTGTGTAGCGATGCGTGTGCAGGACTGGTCTCCCGTTAGTGCAGGTCTTACCCGTTCGAGTGTCTGGTTTAGGGACGGCTATTGCTTTTATCATTATTAAGATTCCAGGCACTCAGCAGGGCCTCTACAGGCTAAAGGGGTGGGGAACCGGGGGGGTGGGGGACAGAGGCCTCCTGGGAGAGGGGGAGTGGGGATGAGCTGCGGCCCTAATGATGGCACAGCGGCATCCGCGTCTCACTTCTCCCCGGGGTGGTGACCTCTTCTGCCAGATTGAGACCGAAAAAATCCAACCGCAAGCTGGACGGTGGCCAGTCCCTGCTCCACTCCCCATCCCCCCCACCACCCTGGCCCAGCCCGTCCAGTCCGGCACCCTTACGCTCCCACTTTCACTGGACAGATGGGACTCCTCGCATCCTAGGGATTTGACCCCCACCTGACCCTGGCTCCTGGACCAAAGCTGAGGCCACCCCAACTCCCGCCAGTCAGTTGTGGCCAGAACTGGGGCATCCCTCGCATGGATTTAGGCAGCAGGTGTACTGACCTCCTCCCCCGGCCCCTGCCTACACCCATCGTCCAGGTTCTCCCAGGCAGATGCTACATTGTAAAAAGACCCATTTTTCCATGCCCACTATCTTCTCTCCTCTCCCCTGGCTACGTCCCCATCCGATCCCAGATGGGGGTGAGGACGGACTCCGACCCCGACTCATGGCGGTGCCTATGGGGGCAGAACCCAGGCTGAACAAGACGGTGGAAGCCCTGGGACCCGGTCGATTGCATTTACAAACTGGGCGGTATTGATGTGAGGCTGCCGGTCAAGTCCGGTCCGGTCTGAGCTGGCTGGCTGTCTGGAGCCATCTGACCCCCCCGCCCACTCATCCCCCCCCACCATGGCCGCCGTACAAGCAGTTTCTCTCAGAAGCGAGGCTCAACGAGTCAGCCGTGTCTGGTCAGGGACGCTGGCTCGTCCGGGGGCCCGGGCTCCCCGCTGCCCATCCCAGGCCAGCGTGGGGCTCCCAAATGGCCTCTGGCAGTGGCTGGCCGGGCCTGGGTTGGGGCCCCGGTTCTTTCTCCCACACTACAGGCCAGCTTGGGTGTGAGGGCAAATGGCGGAAGGCCAAGTGCCGGGGCCCTGGGATCACCGGCAGCAGAAGCACTCATGTGGCTCCGGGCAACAGAGGGGCACTGGGAGGGCCGTCCGCCCCCACCAACTGGTTTGAGCATGACGGAAACACATCCTGTCCAGAGCGGTCCTTCCAGCATATGGCCCAACTGAGCCTCAGAAGAGACCAGCGGGAAAATCCCTGCCTCCCCAGTGCTCCCTGGAATCCCGCCTCCCCCGCCCACCATGACACTCAGGGTGAGCCATGCGCTCCTGAGACGCTCCTGGCCACGAGTCAGATGGGCAGCAGTGGCTCCGGGCACCAGAAAGATGGGCGGACAGACAGATGGACAGAGAGGCGGACCTGGTCTAGAAGGGTGAAATGGAAGCCAGGTCACCTGGCTCCTCCCGAAAAGCTTCCAACTGGTTGCCGCCCCCACAGAGGTCACCCGGATACAAAACGCAAATCGCTACGGGTTGGTTATTTGCTGTGAAAATCTAAGGTGCAAAAAAAATTCTAAAATTAGAAATATAATCCAGTGTAGCACAGATCTGTCCTCAAAACTGGCCAGTCACTCCTTGGAAAAGACAACTGGTGGCCGACGAAGGTTCTGTATGTACCCTGTCTGTCTGTTCTACAGAATCGCCCCCTCCATCCGCCTCGCTACAAAAGGCCTCGGTCCTTGGATGCGGCCCCGCGGAGCGGTGGGCCCCGCAGCCCCGGGGCAGGTGGGCAGGTGGGCAGGTGAGCATCAGGAAGACTTGGAGTGAGAAAATGCCACTGTTTCTGCAGCTCATCTTCTTCCGACCGGCAGCGGGTGAGCAAAAGCCCACCGCAGTCCGGTGTCCGGTCGGAATGCCCCTGCTCAGAATGCCCCCGCTTGGAACGCCCCCGCTTGGAACGCCCCTGCTAGCTGCTCCACTTTGAGTCGCTCCTAGGACTTAAAAAAACTCAAAGTAAAAGAGCCGCCGGGTAGGGCACGCTGGGCTCTCCAGGCGGTGCCATGGAGTGACCTGTGCCTACCTGCCTGGCCAGACCCCTTAGCCGCCGGCTGGTCAGAGGGCCGCTGCGGGCATGGTGGCCACCGCAGGCACGGCCCCCCTTGCCACTCGCTCCGCTGCCTGCCACAAGGGTGAAGATTGCGGATACAATATTCCTGAGTGCCAAACTGAGGGGTCAAGGTCAGGGCTGCTCAACAAGCTTCCCGGCAGGTGACACTAAGGCGTGACCACGGCGGGGAGCAGGGGGAAGGGTGGCCACGGCGGGGACGTGGAGATATGTCTGACTTTAAAAAGACAGAGGGAGGGGGAGGGGGCAGGGCGGGGAGACAATAAGGGAAGAGAGGAGGAGACACAGGGTCAGTCTTCACACCGTTACGTGTCAGGGCAACGATCTCGTTCGATCACAAAAGGTTCAATCTGATCCTGCTCCTCCTCCTCTTCCTCCTCCTCCTCCTCCTCCTGCTCCTGCTCTTCCCGGCCCTCAGCCTCCTCGCCCACCTGTTCGTCCAATGGGTTCTCAGTGGATTCCGAGTCCTGGGTACAAAGAGTCTTGGAGTCACTGCAGCTGGTGTCTTCTTCCACCTGGCTCCCACTGTCCTTCTCCGTGTCCGTCTCACCATCCTCCTCCAGGGCCAGCTCGAATTGGAATTTCTCCGCTGGGCCCTGCAAACCCTCTTCCAAGTCATCGGGGGCTGGAGAGGGGCTCTGTGGGATTGTGCTCTGGTACCATTCGCGATTGTCCTCGAGTGTGTCCAAGATGTCCTGGGCATCGGGGTGGACCAGATCAGCCCAGGTCTCCCAGAGAGGATGAACAATGTAGTCTATGAACCCCACCTGTCCCAGGGCAGAGGCAAAACAGGATGGTGAGACATAGAAAACACGGACCAGATCACAGCCAGGGTCACCCCACCTCGCAAATGTTACAACCAGGATGGGAGACAAGGAAAACATGGACTGAATCATGGTCCCACTCCACTTTTTTTTTTAAGGTACTCGTTAAGCACTTACTATGTGTCAAGCGCCGTTCTAAGTACTGGGGTAGATTTAAACTAATCATGTTGGACACAGTCTATGTCCCACATAGAGCTCACAGTCTTAATCTCCATTTTAGGGATGAGGTAACTGAGGCCCAGAGAAGTTAAGAGACTTGCCCAACATCACACAGCAGACAAGTGGCGGAGCTGGGATTAGATCCCAAATGCTCTGACTCCCAGGCTTGTGCTGTGCTCTTTCCACTAGGCCATGCTGCTTCTACCTGTGAAAAAGTCAGTGAAGGTCAGGAGAAGTAGCTTGGCCAAGCGGAAAGAGCACGAGCCTGGGGGTCAGAGGGCCTGGGTTCTAATCCCACCTCTGCCTCTGCAGCAAGTGCCTGCTGTGTGAGTTTGGGCAAGTCGCTTCACTTTTCTGGGCTTCAGTTTCCTCTTCTGTGAAATGGGGATTCAACACTTGTTCTCCCTCTTATTTAGACTGTGAGCCCAGTGACGGCCAGGGACTGTGCCCGACCTGCTGACCTTGTACTTACCCCAGAACTTAGTTGTGACAACCACTTCCACACTTAGGAGAGGAAGGAGGAAGCCAGGAGTGCCCCCCAGCATGGCCTAGTAGAGCACGAGCCTGGGAGTCAGAAGGACCTGGGTTCAAAAGCTGGCTCTGCCACTTGTCTGCTGTATGACCTTGGGCAAATCACTTTTCTGGGGCTCAGTTACCTCATCTGTGAAATGGGAATTGAGACTGAGAGCCCCAGGTGGGAAATGGACTGTGCCCCACCTGATTAGTTTGTATTTATCCCGGCGCTTAGTACGGTGCCTGGCACATAGTAAGCACTTAACAAATACTATTTAAAAAAGTGTAACCCAACCAATCAGAGGGAGGGATTGGGGAGGAAAAAGAGGGGCAGGTTGGGCAGCAGAAGGAAAACCTTGACCTTCTTGGGACAAGGGAAGGTGAACTGTGTGCCTGGGAAAGCAGGACATGGGAAAAACTCTGCCATGGACCCTGGATGGACACAAGGCATGAGGAAGGGATAGGAGAGGATCCCTGGAGGATCCAGGACTCCAGAGAAGCAGGACTCCTGCCCTGAGAGAGAGGAGTCCGGGACATCTGTAGGGAAGTAACAGATCCAGGGAAAGGTAGTGTAAACTGGATTGTTAGGGTGCAATGAGTACGATGCCCCAACCCTGCAGAAGAACGAGAAATCTGGGGGGCTTTGGGGCTGCTACAGTGATTCCAGGGGTTCTTTAGGCTAGGATTTTGGGCTGAAAGCCCCAGGGGAACGTCATATGTGGTCTCCAGCGACGAGGATCGAATCATGTGGCACTGACCTGGGGTTTGTGAAAATTTCAGAATTCCAAAAATGGGGAATGGGAGGTTGGAAGCCCGTTGTTGGGTAGGGGCCGTCTCTATATATCGCCGATTTGTACTTCCCAAGGGCTTAGTACAGTGCTCTGCACACAGTAAGCGCTCAATAAATACGATTGAATGAATGAATGAATGAATGAATGATTTCTCCGGAGACAAAGAGGTTAGCGGTTTTACCGCAAACAACCACTGGGAGCAACAGAGAGCCAGAGGCCTGGGAGGGGAAGCAGCAAAATTTGACCTTTACGAAAGTCGTTCATAATCCAGTGGGGAACTTCAAGGTTTTTCAAGTGCACAAATACTTTTTCTTAATTGACTAACAAAGTTTTCTGAGGTCTGGTTTCTCCTTGTGGTTAGGGAATGTGTCTGTTTATGGTTATACTGTACTCTCCCAAGCACTTGGTACAGTGCTCGATAAATACGATTGAATGAATGAATGGGACTCCACTAGAGGACGGCCTAATCAGATTGGAAGAATAATGGCAGGTGGATGAGACTAGAGCCACCGTCTTAGCAATGAAAAGAAATGCCCTCCGGGGAAGATGCCAGGAGACAAGTATCTCAGCTAGTACCCAGGGGTCAGACTTCCTAAAGGTGATCGTTGCTACAGAACTCAAATCTGTATGTCCAAACCATATCCACCCTTCTCCTCCATCAGACGTGACCCCCAAAAAACAGTCAGCAAGACCTCTGGATTGCAGAGGGACGACTTGGGAGTGGGAGATACAAAAAGAAAAGCGTGAGGAAGCAGAATTCTGGGGACAAACCGAGCGGGATATGGTTCAGGAACGCACCCACTGGCCGAGGCATATTGACTTTATAGGGTGGGTGATGATCCCCAGACTGGTCTAGCAACGGTCAAGCTAGCAACCTGCTCAAAGAGACTGCATGAAGCTGACTCTACGGCGTTCATTACAAGCCTGTCAGGGAACGATGGCAGAAGTTGATGCAATGATGGCACAAGCAGCTGTGAAGGATTATGGTAAATTCAGGGTGGCTGGGTTCAGAAGAGTCCAGTAGACCCCCACTGCTTTGGGTAGCAGTTTAGAGGCCGGAGGCTGCAGCCATGCCAGACAAATACAATTGATTGCTGGATAGAGCTGGACCTGGATAGGAAGTGGCTGGAGAAAATAGATGCGGAGGATAAGGAAAGAGTCCAGGAAAAGGGGAGTGTGTGGGGGGAAATGGGGGTGGGAGTGGGGAATTATACAAATGGAAGGCTAATGATAGCAGCCTGTGGCTGATGGAAAACAGGTTACTTAAGAAAGGCCGGTCCTGTCCCAAGGAGCCGGTGGAAGTTGGGGTGCAATTGACCCTACCAGCTAATAGGGGAAGAAGCGTGGTTCAGTGAAAAGAGTATGGGCTTGGGAGTCAGAGGTCATAGGTTCTAATCCCGGCTCCGCCGCTTGTCAGCTGTGTGACTTTGGGGCAAGTCACGTAACTTCTCTGTGCCTCAGTTACCTCATCTGTAAAATGGGGATTAAGACTGTGAGCTCCACATGGGGCAACCTGATCACCTTGTACCCTCCCCAGCACTTAGAACAGTGCCTTGCACATAGTAAGCGCTTAACAAATGCCATCATTATTATTATTATTAATATAAAAGGGCCCCAGAATCAAAGTTCTGAGAAACCTGACTCCAAGTGTACATCGAAGGGGGCCTGCAGAAGGGGCTGCCCAAGGTGCTGAATCAGGATGAGACCCTTGTGGGGTTGTAGCCGGCACTGGGGAGGTGAACATGGATCAGATAAGCCCTTTTCACTCTCCAGGCTCTGGTAGAGGTGCTCCTCACCCACACGGCTGGTGGGCAGAGGGGAAAAAAAGGACTAAATGGGGGGAGGATTTTTAAGAATTTTCCCCAGGCAGTTCTTGGACCTCAGAGCAGCAGACGCCTGTTGACCGAGGGGGTGCCGAGCAGCAAGAGGAGCGGCTCAAAAGTAAGACCTGCCGGGAGTGAGTCGATGCCGAGGGTTGAACTGTGAGCTTGGGCAGTAGGGGAGAGAAGGGGCGGCAAGGTTACTGGACTGAACATTGAGGCTGTGCCCAGAGAGTACTCCGCCCAGATCTCTCAGATCCCTTGGGAACCTCAAAACTGTGCTCGTCCCTGTGGCAGCCTTCAGGGATGGGGACGGCCTGGAGCTCAGCTCTGGCTGAGAACAGGGGGTGAGCTCCTGCTGACTCCAACAGGCAGCTTGGCCTCTGTCACTGTCAGATCTTTGTGGGCAGGGAGCTTGTCTACCAACTCTGTTCTAGTGGACTCTCCCAAATGCTTAGTACACAGCAAATGCTCAATAAATATGACTGACTGATTGCAAGACAAGGTTTAAGAGGTTCCAGCAGCAGTGAAGACACTCGGAGGTGAGAGAGCTTCGTTCCTGAAAACACTGGAAACCAGGTTGGGGTGGTCAACTTCCTACGGTTTGGAGAAGGTCACTGTCCCAGCACTATCTGTTTGGAGCTCTCAGGGACGTGAGGGAGGTGCCTGGATTGGGCTGCTGGGAAACACTTAGACTGTTCTTTTTTCAGCAGTATTTGTTAAGCTCTTATTACGTGCAGGCATCATACTAAGTGCTGGGGTAAAGACAAGATTGGACACAGTCCCTGTTCCACATAGGGCTCACAGTCTTAATCCCCATTTTACAGACTGGGTAACAGACGCACAGAGACTAATAATAATAACATGAACAACAACAATAATAATAATTGTGGTATTTGTTAAGCGTTTACTATGTGCCAGGCACTGTACTAAGCACTGGGGTGGATAAAAGCAAATCGGGCTGGACACAGTCCCTGTCCCATGTGGAGCTCACCGTCTCAATCCCCATTTCACAGATAAGGTAACTGAGGCCCAGAGAAGTGAAGTGATTTTCCCCAGTTCACACAGCAAACAAGTGGTGGAGCCAGGATGGCGTAGTGGGAGTCAGAGGGTCATGGGTTCTAATCCCGGCTCTGCCACTTGCCTGCTGTGTGACCTTGGGAAAATCACTTCACCTTTCTGAGAGCAGGACACAGGGAAAGCTCATGCTGTGGACCCTGGGTGGACACAGGGCACAGGAAGTTGCTGGAGAGGATCTCTGGAGGTTTGGAGTCCAGCGGCCAGGACTCCAGAGGAGTAAGGCTCCTGCCTCTAAGGAGAACCTGAGCCCTTGGATGCCTCCAGGTAAGTTCAGAAGGTACTGGGGGGAAGAACTAGATTCAGGGAAGTTACCTTAATTTAAATATACTAAATATTATAACGATCTTAGATTTTGGTGTTTGCCTGTAGTGAGGACTGGGGGAGAAATGCTAGGTGTCAGGAAGGCCCGTGACCTGGTGAGATGTGGGTGGGAACGCTGTAAACTTTGGGCTTTCTGGAGCCAGTCCTGAGGAGGGGGTGATAGGCTAGTCCCCGATGACCTCTGTGCTTTGGGGAGATGCCTTCAGTAGCACCAAAAGGGCCACAGGGACTTGGGGTGCAGTGAGTCAGATGCCCCAACCCCATGGTAGAAGAATGAGAAATCTAGAGGGCTTTAGGATCCAGGGAAAGGTGACTGGGGTCTGGGTGCTCCTTCAGTGACTCCGGGGGCTCTTTAGGCTTGGATTTAGGGCTGAAAATAATAATAATAATAATGATGGCATTTATTAAGTGCTTACTATGTGCAAAGCACTGTTCTAAGCACTGGGGAGGTTACAGAGTGATCGGGTTGTCCCATGTGGGGCGCACAGTCTTAATCCCCATTTTACAGATGAGGTAACTGAGGCACAGAGAAGTTAAGCGACTTGCCCAAAGTCACACAGCTGACAATTGGCAGAGCTGGGATCTGAACCCATGACCTCTGACTCCAAAGCCCGGGCTCTTTCCACTGAGCCACGCTGCTAACATGCTTGACCCACACTAAGTGCTTAACAAACACTAGTCTACTTCTTATTACCACTACTATTATTATTATTGTTAGTATTAATAATAATTCCATCTGAAACCCCTCTGTTAACCACAATCAATCAATGGTATTTATTGAGCACTTACTGCATGCAGAGCAACGTACCGAGCGCTTGGCAGAGTACAATACATCAGGGTTGGTAGACCCAATCCCTACCCACAAAGAGTTTATAGTCTAAGCAGGGGAAACAGACATTAAGACAAACTACCAGCATGGAAAACCCAGACTGGATCATGGCCCAGAACCCCCTTATCCTGGGAAAGAGCCGCTCAGTCCCAAAGCTCCTTCTGAAGTGTCTAAGCTCAGTTTCAAGTCAGCAGGAAGCAGGGTCTGAATGATACTTGATGCTCAGGAGCCATAACCCTCAGGCTGGGGTGAAAGTCTCTCTCAAGGTAGGCCAAGGTGGGGATGCTTGCCCGGATTTTACTTCCCCAGCATGCTCACGGGTGAAGGGAGAGAATCGCTCTGGCTCCTATGCTTTCAGGGACAGAATTTCTGACTCATGTGCAACTCTGGATTTTGACTCAACGGCCCAGCAACCACTGAAACAAGGATCATTCTTTTGGAAGGAAGAAGAGCAGAGGTGAGAAAAGAGGAGAAAGAGAAGTGGAGGGGAGAAGCAGCCCACATATAGAGCAGCAGGTCCACTCTGTACGGTGGGTGGCCGAGCCCCCACCCAGAGGTCAGCGGGATTACCTGGGACTTCTCCACCGATGCGTTGTGCTTGTCACACATGGGGCTGATCTCCATGCCCCGCTCCCGCTCCCGGTCTCCCTGCCGGAAAAACTCTTCCATGATGCGGTCTGTCCACTGCCGATACAGCTGCAGGGGTTTGGTTGGGTTGCTCAGATCTGCACAGTGTACCATGTTCTGGAGGACCTGAAACCGGCATGCACAGCCTTTGCTCAGGGTCAATCCATCAAACAATCAATGGCATTTATTGAGCACTTACTGTGGCAGAGCACTACAGTAGGCGCTTAATGACTGTCTCCCCCTCTGGACTGTAAGTTCATTATGGGCAGGGAATGAGTCTGCTAATTCTGTTATACTGTCAGTCAATCAATCGTATTTATTGAGTACAACAGTGTACTAAGGGCTTGGGAGAGTACAAGAGAACAATAAACAGACATTCCCTGCCCACAACGAGCTCTCCCAAACACTTAGTACAGTGCTCTACACATAATGAACACTCAATCAATATGATTGAGTACTCTCAAATGATGATTGGGAGAGTACAATACAATCAAGTTAGCAAACCAGCTCCCTACCCACAAGGAGTTTACAGTCTAGAGGGGGAGACGACATTAAAATAAATCACAGGTAAGTATGTAACTGTTGTGGGGTTGAGGGTGGGGTGAAAAGTACTTAAAGGATACGGATTCAAGAGCACAGGTGACACCTAAGGGAGAGGGAGTAGGGGAAATGTGGGCTTAGTTAGGGAAGACCTCTTAGAGGAGATACAATTTTAGTAAGACTTTGAAGGTAGGGAGAGTGGTGGTGTCAGATATGAAGGAGGTGGGAGTTCAAGGGAATAGGAAGGAGGATGTGGACAAGAGGCTGGTGGTAAGAAAGATGAGCTTGAGGTACAGTGAGTAGATTGACATTAAAGGAGCAGAGTATGTGGATTGGATTGTAGTAGGAAATTGTAGTAGGAAACCAACTCCATCTAAACCGCTACTTTGCTGGTTCAATCTCTCATCCTATCCCGACTGGATTACCGCATCAGCCTCCTCTCTGATCTCCCATCCTCCTGTCTCTCCCCACTTCGGTCTATACTTCATGCTGCTGCCCGGATAACCTTTGTGCAGAAACACTCTGGGCATGTTGCTCCCCTCCTCAAAAATCTCCAGTGGCTACCAGTCAACCTACGCATCAAACAAAAACTCCTCACTCTCGGCTTCAAGGCTCTCCATCACCTCGCCCCCTCCTACCTCACCTCCCTTCTCTCCTTCTACAGCCCAGCCTGCACCCTCTGCTCCTCTGCCACTAACCTCCTCATTGTGCCTCGCTCTCGCCCGTCCCGCCGTTGACCCCTGGCCCACGTCCTCCCCTTGGCCTGGAATGCCCTCCCTCCGCACATCCGCCAAGCTAGCTCTCTTCCTCCCTTCAAAGCCCTGCTGAGAGCTCACCTCCTCCAGGAGGCCTTCCCAGACTAAGCCCCCTTTTTCCTCTCCTCCTCCCCATCCCCCCGCCCTACCTCCTTCCCCTCCCCACAGCACCTGTATAAATGTTTGTACAGATTTATTACTCTATTTATTTTACTTGTACATATTTACTATTCTATTTGTTTTGTCAATGATGTGCATCTACCTTTACTTCTATTTATTCTGATGACTTGACACCTGACCTCATGTTTGGTTTTGTTGTCTGTCTCCCCCTTCTAGATTGTGAGCCCGTTGTTGGGTAGGGACCGTGTCTATATGTTGCCAACTTGTACTTCCCAAGCGCTCAGTACAGTGCTCTGCACACAGTAAGCACTCAACAGATACAACTGAATGAATGAATGAAAAGAAGGCAAAGTAGTAGGGGACCTAGTGACCTAGCTCATTGTGGACAGGGAATGTGTATGTTTATTGTTATATTGTCCTATCCCAAGCACTTAGTACAGTGCTCTGCACAGTGAGTGCTCAATGAATACAACTGAATTATATTCATATCTGTAGTTTATCTACTGCTATTAATGTTTGTCTCCCCCTCTAGACTGTAAGTTCGTTGTAGGCAGGGAATGTATCTGTAAATTTGTTATACTGTACTCTCCCAAGTGCTTAGTACAGTGCTCTGCACACAATAAATAAGACTGACTGACTGGCTGACCTTAGAGAGAGTAATTTTGGTGAACTTAAGAATGCATAAGCCAAACTGGAGGGGGTCCAGGAGAGAATCGGAGAGGAGGTAGAGTCAGCTTTTGTAGACAACTTGCTCAAGGAATTTGGAGAGGAATGGTAGGAGGAAGATGGAGTGATAACCAGAGGGACCATGGGATCAGAGGAGGGTTTTTTTTTTTTTAGGATAGGGGAGATAGGAGCCTATTTGAAAGCTGTGGGGAAGGAGCCACTGGAAAGGTTGAAGATGCCCATCAGGGAAGGAAGAAGGGCAAGATAAGATAAGATAAGATGTGAAGGGATGGGGTCAGAGCAGGTAGAAGTGGTAGGTTTTGAGAGTAGGCAGGCAATCGCCTCGAACTATTGCTGGGAAAGACGGGAGAGTCAAAGACTTGGCAGAAGGAGAGAGTGACTGGAGAAGCAGGGGAGATTCTGGGGAGAGCATGCCTGATGGTTTCAATTTTATCAATAAAATATGTGGTCAGGTCATTAGAGGCAAGAGATTGGGAGGTGGGGCATGAGGGTTTGCAGGGGGAGTTAAAACTCTGAACCAGCTGGTTTAGGCCACGGATTTGGGAGTCAGTAATGATGGAGAAGTAATGTTGCTGGGCAGAGGAGAGTCAAGTTAAAAAGCAGATGAGGGTAAGTTTGAGGTGGTCCAGGTCGGCCTGATGTCTGGATTTCCACCAGCAGCACTCCGCAGCTTAAGCACAGGAGCAGAGGAATTGAACTGTGGAGGTGATCCAGGTGAGTGGCATGAGATCAGTGGAGGGACAGGGGAGTAAGGGAGTTGAGTTTGGTGGAGAGGGCGGGGTTGAGAGTGTGAGGTTGTGCATCAAGAAAAAGTGAATTGGGCATGGATGCCAAAGGGGCATGATGAAAATTGGAAATTGGTCACTCCTCCGAGATCCCGGAGGCCAGACTCACTCCCTCAGGGCCCCCGGAGGCCTGACCTGCTCCCTCTGGATTCCAGAGGCCAGACTTGTTCCCTCAGGATCTCAGATGATGGAACCCAGGACCAGACCTTTGTCCTCGTGCCCTGGAAGACCGGAAGATTTCTGCCCCCATTTACAACTGGGAAGCTGTGAAACAACCTCCTGAAATCCACGGAGGGCAAGGTTTACTCTCAGTGGAGCAGGAGCTTCCCCACCTGGCACTGTCAACTGGCAGTCCCCGGGGAAGGAGAACTGTACCGAGCACTGACCGGGATCCGGGAAGCGTGCAGAGCCCCAGGGACAGCTCCAGGATCCGCCTTACCTGAATCCGGTCTGAGTAGTTATCCAGGAGGAGAACGCCCGAGCTTGTCACCTTCTTGGTCTCGACCATCGTTTTCAAGTCAGCCAAAAGGTTCATGTGTTTGGACATGTCTGTGGCCAGCACCTGGAGGGAAAGGACATGCCCTGCCTCAGTTTGTGGGGAGGGAGGATAGCCAGTATGGGGTGGGGTGCCCTAGCTGTGAGCCTTGATACCACAAGCACCCCAAGACTGGTGGGCACAATGGCCAACAGCACCGAGACCAGGGCACATCAGGGAATGTGGCTCACTTTGTTATTCGTGCTCCCCAACCACCTAGTACATTGTACCTCACCAAGCAGGCACATCATCATCATCATCATCAATCGTATTTATTGAGCGCTTACTATGTGCAGAGCACTGTACTAAGCGCTTGGGAAGTACAAATTGGCAACATATAGAGACAGTCCCTACCCAACAGTGGGCTTACAGTCTAAAAGGGGAAGACAGAGAACAAAACCAAACATACTAACAAAATAAAATAAATAGAATAGATATGTACAAGTAAAATAAATAGAGTAATAAATATGTACAAACATATATACATATATACAGGTGCTGTGGGGAAGGGAAGGAGGTAAGAAGGGGGGGATGGAGGGGGGACGAGGGGGAGAGGAAGGAAGGGGCTCAGTCTGGGAAGGCCTCTTGGAGGAGGTGAGCTCTCAATAGGGCCTTGAAGGGAGGAAGAGAGCTAGCTTGGAGGATGGGCAGAGGGATTGGGGGCATTCCAGGCCCGGGGGATCCGGCCCCAGCCGTTCCCCTGGCCCCGCGGAGCCGGGGGGGCCCCAAAAGGCAACGCGGCCCCGGAGCCTCGGCGCTTTCCCGGGGGGTCGAGGGGAAGCGCGGCGCACGACAAATGCTACTAGAAGCAGCAGTAGGAGGAGTCGTGTCATGGCCAGTAATACCAGTACGGAGGACTGAGGCCAGAGGACGATTCCAGAGTTGCTTGGATGGGATGACACAACAGCCCAGAAACAGAGCCCCTCATGCTCGGGGAGAGGAGGCCTCCGGGATCCCCCAGCTCTGCCAAGGGAACATGGGAGCCTGGAACCAGTCACTCCACCCAGCTCCACCCAGTCCTGCCCAGTACAGCTCCTGGAGAATCTCTGGGGCTCGTGCTGCTCCTCTCCTGTCCCTGCTGTTTCTAGAGGTCAGAGGGTCCTCGGGGAAAACGCCATAAACTTGCAGAGGTCACATGCGTGGAGCAGAGGCCTGTCCAGAGACAAAAGCCTGTCTGCTCCCTCTTGGCATTGCCTATAGACCTCTGAGCTGCCAGTGTACCAAGGGTGGCGCCCCAGGAGCAGCCAGCCAGTGCTGAACCCAAGGCCGCTCCCATCTGCAGAAGAAGCAGGAGCTAATGCCCCCCGGGTATGGAGGGTGTCAGGGGGCCCTTCACGATACCAGTTCCCTGTAGGTGGCCTGGGTGCAACAGAACCTCCAGTGGGAGTTGCCTGCTACCCCTCCTGTCATCCTGTGCTCCTCACACCCTCCCTCCCCCTCTCTCCTCTGTCCCCAGCTGCATCCCAGGCCTTCCCAGACTGAGCCCCCTCCTCCCTCTCCCCATACCCCCCGCCTTACCTCCTTCCCCTCCCCACAGCACCTGTATATGTATATATGTTTGCAGGTATTTATTACTCTATTTATTTATTTTATTTGTACATATTTATTCTATTTATTTTATTTTGTTAATATGTTTTGTTTTGTTCTATGTCTCCCCCTTCTAGACTGTGAGCCCACTGTTGGGTAGGGACCGTCTCTATATGTTGCCAATTTGTACTTCCCAAGCGCTTAGTACAGTGCTCTGCACACAGTAAGCGCTCAATAAATACGATTGAATGAATGAATGAATGAATGAATGAATGAATGAATCCGCCTCCTCACTGACCTCCCAGCCTCCCGTCTTTCCCCACTCTGGTGGTCGCAACTTCACTCTGCTTCCTGGATCATATTTCTGAAAAAGCATTCAGTCCACATCTCCCCACCCCTCAAGAACCTCCAGTAGTTGCCCATCCACCTCTGCATCCAACAGAAACTCCTCACCATCGACTTTAAAGTGCTCAATCAGTTCTCCCCATTCAACCTTGCCTTACTAATCTCTTACTACAACCGTCGGCACACTTCACGCCCCAAAGGCCAACCTACTCTGTACCTTGATCTCATCTTGCCTGTGTCCTCCCTCTGGCCTGGAACTCCCCCCCGCCTTCATATACAACAGATCACCACTCTCCCCACCTTCAAAGCCTTCCTAAAATCTGAACTCCCCCACGAGGCCTTCCCCGACTAAGCCCTCATTTCCCCTTCTGCACCATCTATGCACTTGAATCTGTACCATTTAATTACTTGATATTCACCCCACCTTCAGCTACACAGCACATATTCATTCATTCAATCGTATTTATTGAGCGCTTACTGGGTGCAGAGCACTGTACTATGTGCTTGGGAAGTATACGTTGGCAACATATAGAGACGGTCCCTACCCAACAACGGGCTCACAGTCTAGAAGGGGGAGACAGACAACAAAACATGTAGACAGGTGTCAAAATCATCAGAATAAATACAATTACAGCTATATGCACATCATTAACGAAATAGAGTAGTAAATATGTACAAGTAAAATAAATAGAGTAATAAATCTGTACAAGTATATACAAGTGCTGTGGGGAGAAGAAGGGGGTAGGGCATGGGGGGGGTGATGGGGAGGAGGAGAGGAAAATGGGGGCTCAGTCTGGGAAGGCCTCCTTTGTACATACCTGCAATATATTTTAATGTCCGCCTCTCCTTCTAAATAAAAAACTTCTTGTGAACAGGGGACATGTCTACCCAATCTAATGTATTATACTCTCCCAAGTCCTTAATACAGTGCTCTGCACTTAGTGTGCACTTCATAATAATAATAATAACTATGGTATTAAGCATTTACTATGTGCCAAGCAATGTTCTAAGCACTGGGGTAGATACAAGGTAATCAGGGTGAACACAATCCCTGTCCTACATGAGGCTCACACTCTTAATCCCTATTTTCCAGAAGAGGTAACTGAGGCACAGA
This sequence comes from Tachyglossus aculeatus, assembly GCF_015852505.1. NCBI lineage: Eukaryota > Metazoa > Chordata > Mammalia > Monotremata > Tachyglossidae > Tachyglossus > Tachyglossus aculeatus. Next base: position 40,714,317 of record NC_052088.1, on the reverse strand, counting down.
GAAGTGACTTGCCCTAGATCAAACAGCAGACAGGTGGCGGAGCCAGGATTGGAACCCATGACCTCTGACTCCCAAGACCGTGCTCTTGCCAATAGGCCTTGCTGCTTCCCTATACTATTCCCTTATTCTCAATAAATTCCACTGATTGATTAAGGTGAACACAGGAAATTCATTAATTCATTCATTCGTATTTATTGAGCGCTTACTGTGTGCAGAACACTGTACTAAGCACTTGGGAAGTACAAGTTGGCAACAGAGACGGTCCCTACCCAACAGCGGGCTCACAGTCTAGAAGGGGGAGACGGAGAACAAAACAAAACATATTAACAAAATAAAATAAATAGAATAAATATGTACAAATAGAGTAATAAATATTAAGAGCTTACTATGAGCCAAGCACTACGGTACATACAAGCAAATCAGGTTGGACACAGGCTGTCATTCATTCAATCGTATTTATTGAGTGCTTACTGTGTGCACAGCACTGGACTAAGCGCTTGGGAAGTACAAGTCGGCAACATGTAGAGACGGTCCCTACCCGACAAAGGGCTCCCAGTCTAGAAGGGGGAGACAGACAACAAAACAAAACATGTAGACAGGTGTCATAATCGTCCCATGTGGGGCTCACAGTCTCAACCCCCACTTTACAAGATAAGGCAACTGAGGCAGAGAAATGCCTCATCAGCATGGCCTAGTGGAAAGAGCATGGGCCTGGGACTCAGAAGGACCTGGGCTCTAGTCCAGGCTCCGCTAGTTTTCAGCTGTGTGACCTTGGACATGTCACTTCACTTCTCTGTGCCTCAGTTACCTCATCTATAAAATCGGGATTAAGACTGTGTGGCTCATGTGGGGCACGGATTGTATCCAACTCGATTAGCTTGACAGTAAGCGCTTAACAAGTACCATAAAAACAAACCAAAAAAAAAACCCCAAACCTAAGCCAAAGAACCAAAAAAACCCACATCCAAGACCCCAGCGCATACAGCAGCTTGGAAATCTGTCCACGTGGGGCACAGTGTGGATGCCTGGGACCTGCTCACCACTGCCACCCGGGCAGGGCCCAGGACCTTCCCTATCCAATCAATCAATCAATCAATCAATCGTATTTATTGAGCGCTTACTGTGTGCAGAGCACTGTACTAAGCGCTTGGGAAGTACAAGTTGGCAACATATAGAGACAGTCCCTACCCAACAGTGGGCTCACAGTCTAAAAGGGGGAGACAGAGAACAAAACCAAACATACTAACAAAATAAAATAAATAGAATAGATATGTACAAATAAAATAAATAGAGTAATAAATATGTACAAACATATATACATACATACAGGTGCTGTGGGGAAGGGAAGGAGGTAAGACGGGGGGATGGAGGGGGGAGGAGGGGGCTCAGTCTGGGAAGGCCTCCTGGAAGAGGTGAGCTCTCAATAGGGCCTTGAAGGGAGGAAGAGAGCTAGCTTGGCGGATGGGCAGAGGGAGGGCATTCCAGGCCCGGGGGAGGACGTGGGCCGGGGGTCGATGGTGGGACAGGCGAGAACGAGGCACGGGGAGGAGATTAGCGGCGGAGGAGCGGAGGGTACAGGGTGGGCTGTAGAAGGAGAGAAGGGTCCCTTCCATGCTGCCCACCTGGGGCTTAGGGTCTGCCCTGCTCTGACCACCCGGGGCCCAGACTCTCCTGTCACCCTGGCACCCGGTACCTGTCCTGCTCCCTCAAGTCCCACCTTACCCACCTGGAGCTTCAGCCCCACCTCTCTCCCAAGGAGCACACTGCAGAGCTGTTTTTTGGTGCCTTCTACAGGACTCCAACAGCCACACTTACATCAGTGATGATGTCACACAACAGCAATATCACACTTACAATGTCAATAACCATTTTCCTCAGTGATTGTCTTTGCTTCTTGGTCAGATTCTGAAAAATGTCACAATTTTCCTCTTGCAGCAGCTTAAAGCCCACAGCCAAATGGTGGTTCTCCAAGACTGACGAATCATTGTACATCAGGGCAAGTTCAGAGTCTGCAAGAGAACAAGGTTAGCCAGCCCAGCCCTGCCCTGCCCTGTCCGCCTCTGTCCCCTCCCCGTCAGGGCATCTGGGGCCCCTCTGGGACTGTCTTTGAGCATCCAAAGCCACTCCACCCAGAATCGTAAGGCGCCGGGGGCCACAGTGTGGTGAGGAGGGTCCAGTCACCTAGTGCCTTGGATGCAGAAATGCAAGGGCGGCATGAAGACCAGCTCTGCTGGATCACAGATGCTGGGAGGGAAGGGAGGCAGAAGCAACAACAGTGCCAAGCACAATAGGCTGCAGGACAGGGAACATGATATATATATATATATTTATTTATATGTATATGTGTGTGTGTGTGCGTGTGTGCACGCACGCGCGCATGAATGCACACACATAGCTGGTGGGGCTGGGATGGCAGGTGTTCTCAATGGTCCGTCCAGCCCCATGGACACCTGAAGGTGAATCTTCACTACACTGTCAGGGCTTCACATGGCAGCCAAGGACAACTATTACACTACAAGCACCAGACTGATGATGCAGGAGAGCTGAGCGTTCACTACTCTGCAGTAGAGGGTGCCCCTAGACTGAAGCCCAATGGCCCTTCACTCACTGGCAAGTCCAGGAGGTGTCAGAATGTGCTGACAAGACGGGAGGGTGGTGGGGGCAGAGGTGCCAGGAACAGTGTAAGGAGAGCTGGTATGGTCTGGGGGTCAGCACATCTGAGTTCAGGTACCCGCTGTGCAGTCTGACTTGGAGCAAGTCTCTGAATTCTGTTGCACCTCAGTTTCCTCATCAGTATAATGGGGAGTTTTTCACCTGCCTCACCCACCTGACCAGAATGTCATGAGAAGCAAATGAGACAAGTGACACTGGACAAAGCACTGGGGTTGGTACAAGATAATCAGTTCAGGCACAGTCCTTGTCCCACATGGGGCTTCCAGTCTAAGGAGGAGGGAGACCAGGTTCCCCACCGAGCATCTCTTTTACAGATAAGGAAACTGAGGACCAGAGAAGTGAAGTGACTCCCAGGCGTGGGTCTTTCCACTAGGTCACGCTGCCAATGGGGAAGGACTCTGTGAAAACCAAAGTGTAACCCTAGTGCAGTGGTGAGAATACTAACACTAAAATCTGGCTACCAGGCCAGCATTGAGCAGAGCCCGGGGTTGAGATGGGCACAGGCCAACAGAAGAGAGTGAGCAGGGAGATGTGGGGCAGCGAAGTAAGGGGGAAGAGGAGGTATTGACAGTCTCTGGCTTTGAGCCTGCCCCGGAGGAGCAGAGCAGCCTGATCGAACTCAGCTGCAGCCGGGACCGGCCCCCTCCCCAGGTGCACGGGCTCTACAGACTCTGGAGCCTCCAGGCAGAATGTCAGTGGGCCTAGCTTTATGTGTACCTGACTGGGGGCAAGTTTCCAAGCTTTTGCCCTCCCGCTCTGGGCGGACTAGGTGGGCTTAGAAGCTTCTGATTGAGTCCAGGTCAGGGACCCGAGAGCAGAACGTCAGCAGTGAGCACTGACTCCAGCACCCTAACCAGCGGCAGAGCCCATCCACGATGGAGGAAGAGACGGCTCACGCTCCTTGTTCCGCCCCAGCTGGACACGTATGTTCGTGCTCTCTCTTTCCTTCTCTCATCCCCCGGGGTCCAACCTCAAATCCTTAGAAAACCTCACCCCAAATCTTATATTCTCTTCAACTGCCTCTCGCACTTATTTACATATTTATGTCCTTCTAGTGATTTAAGACCATCCTCCATATTTTATTAGAGGTGTGTATAAATAGCTGTGGTTTTGTATATACACGTGTAGATGTATATATGCGTGCATACACCCAGCGCTTACAGTGCTTTGCACATAGTAAGTGCTTAACAAATACCATTATTATCATTATTACATAGAGAGATATGTAGATAGATAAATAGACGTGTCAACCTCCCTCTGAGTAGAAAATTTCTGTCCCACAGAAGGCACTCAGTAAATGCCATTATTACACCAGCTGGCTACCAGCCCAGTACTGAACAAAGCCCAGTGTCTGAGCAGGGAGAAGCCCAAGTGAAAAGAGTGCAGAGTGTGTCCTGGGGTGAGCACTGGGACTGGGAGTCAGGAAATCTGGATCTGAGTCTCGGTTTCGCCACTAGCCTGCTGCACAACCCTATGCAATTACTTAACCTCTCTGGGCCTCACTTTCCTCTTCCGCCAAAGAGGATTAAACCCCTGCTCTTCCTCTCTCTCAAACTGAGGCCCCTAGAGGGAAGGACTATGTGCAATCTGTTGATATTGGATCCACCCCAGTGTTGAGCACAGTGCTTGGCACATGGGAAGTGCTAATCGACTGATTTCCCGGGGTTGCAGACCGAAGCGTCCCAGGGGCGGCCGGCAGAGTGGGGAAGGGAGCCTCCCGCCATCCCGAACTAGGCGTCCCGCACTCCTCCCTCCCCTCCCCCACAGTACACCCCCATCCCCCCACACTTCCGCACTCACTGGTGTTGATCAGGAACTGGTTTGACACACCGGGATGATCCACGTCGTGGATCGCACTGGCAAAGATCGCAGCGAGAATCTCCAGGTCCGTGAACACAGCCTGGAAAAGCCCCAAACAAAAACGGCGTCACCAACGTGCGTGTCCGTAAGAGCAGAAAAGATGTTCCAAAATGACTTCTCCCTCATCAGGAAGTTCTGCTGAGTCAGTTTCACGGACAGTGACGGTCCACTGGCTCCACCCCTAGACTGTAAGCTCCTTGATGATGGGGGTGACACTACTGTACTCTCCTAAGTGCCTACTGCAGTGCTCAGCCCACAATAGCACTCAGGATACACTGTAAAAGCCTTGTGGGCAGGAACCGTGCCTACCAACTCTTTTGTGTTGTTCTCTCCCAAGTGCTTAGTACAGTGCTCTACCCACAGTAAGTACAGAATAAATACCGTTGACCGATTTTTTACAACTGACTGATCACAAAGTGACACTCTTTGAAGACACTGAAATGGACACAAGGTCCCCGAAGGGGTTCGGAGGAGAAAGCCTTGTTTTCAAACCCGCCTAAGGTCCAAAGAGTTCTGGGAATTTTCCTAGAGGCGAACCAGCCCAGTGGCGAAGCACATGGGACATTTTCTGGATTCCACACTGAGTTTGAGGGGCCGTGTCCTCCCTCCACTGACTCATACACAGCAGTACAGGATTAGAGGCTAAAGTAACATCTGAAAATTATCCTCCCAATCTTAAAACAGCATTAGAAGTGAAGTTGACACTGGCTTTGATAAATCGCCTGGCAGCCGCACACTATTTACTGAATGCTTGGCAACTGCATTTCAGGGCGCAGTCAGCTGCCTAGGGTGGGTCCCCCCACCCCCTCTGGAACTGAAGCAAAGCAGAAACCTGTGCGTGGAGGCTTGACCCGGCTTCAGGAAGGCCAGTGAGGCCACACAGAGTCTGGCCTGAAGCTGGTCCGGTCCCTTGACCGAGGGACGCACTGAGCAGGATTGGCGGGTCATCTGTCCGTGGGGCTTTATGGGAGACACTCAAGTTAATCAGTCAATTATATTTATTGAGTGTTTACTGTGTGCAGAGCACTATACTAAGTACTTGGGAGAGTACAATAGAACAATATAACAGCCACATTCACTGCCCACACCGAGTTTACAGTCTAGGGCTTACTGTCTACAGTTTCAAGTGGCTGTGTTCAAAGGGCATGGGGAGGGGGGAAAAATGGGGAAGAGGCCGGTCCAGTCTTCAGCCACCCATAGGGTGGTCAATCGTCCAGTCCCACACCACGGGACTGGTCCTTGACCTTCGAGTGCAGACAGTGGCCTCCCAGCCAGAGTCCCTCCCTGTCTCCTGCTTTGTTTTTCCAGGGAGGTGGATGGAGATGGGCCCATCCTGAGGCCTGAGGGGCACCCACAGAGTGGGGTCATGGTCCGGACCAGAGCCCCCCACCCGCCCGCCTGGGAAGAGGGTCACCTCCAAGGCCGGAGTGGACAGCAGTACATGGGTGGACTGCACGACGTCAGCCGCATGGATGTTGTTGTGGTACGCCACATCGCCGTGGTAGTGGTCTTCGAGCGTCATCAGGTACGTAACCAAGGTGTCCACAGGAATCTGAAATGTTTTCAGCAGATCCCGCTCCTGGAAAATGAAGTTATATCAGCACTTTTCGGTCTTTATTTTCCCCTTCCTTTAGTGTGGGAGAACAAAAAGCGTAAAAGACAGAAACAGACAACGTGCACCCTGCAGCTAACATGGGGATGAGTGACGTCTCCAACCCTGGCCTGATGTCCCAAACCAGGGAGGACAAACAGGGCACTGCAGAAATGGGGCAGGGGGAGAAAAGAGCCCAGGCCTGGCAGTAAGAGGACCTGGTTTCTAATCCCAGCTCTGCCACTTCACAGCTGTATGATCTTGAGCAAGTCACTTCACTACTCTGGGCCTCAACTTCCTCTTTGGTAAAATGGGGATTCAAATCCTGTTCTCTCTCTTCCTTAGACTGTGAGCGCCGAGCAGAACACAGACTATGTCTGATCTGATTATCTTGTTCCTATCTCAGCACTTAGTTCAGTGCTTGGCACGTATAAAGTGGATAACAAATATCACAATTATTATTATTATTGTTAGAGAAACTGGGTGGGAGAAACAGGGCTCGCCCGGAAGACCCGTCCAAGCCACTGAGAATAACAGGAAGAGAAGAGGACACCATTCTGGCCAGGGGTCTGAGCTGAGCCCCTCGGCCTGGGTGGGTCCACACCAAGCAGTGGCTGAGGGGGTGCAGGGGCAGAGTGAGGGTTATCAGGGATGGGCCAGGTGGAGAGGGGAAAGCAAGCTGTTTTATCCCACGTCAGGTACCAGGGCAGTCCTAGGCTTGCGGCAAGAAGTGTCCCTGAAAAACCTCACATCTCCCCTCCCTCTCTCCAGCTGCCACTTCAGCCGTCCTGCACCACCTCAGCCCCAGCCACTCTCTCCCACCCTCACTGCCCCAGACCCCTCCTGTCCATAGTTTACACTCTGTGGCTTCCTCCTACCTGAAAATGTATTTTAGTGTCTGTCTCCCTCAGTAGACTGGAAGCTTTGTGAGGGCAGGGATCATGTCCGCTGACTCTACTGGACTCTCCCAAGCCCTCATCCATTGTCTTGATTGATTGCTTCCTGGATTTGGAATTTGACAACCGCGCCCCGGCCCCCAGCCTGAGCCACCTCTACCAGCCCTAGGGTGGTGCAGGACGGGGGTAGGGGAGGGGCCAGTGATCTTGCCTCTCAGGGAAGAACGGAGTGATGGGGGAAGAGAAGATTCGATGGGTGGGGAGTCCGGGGCAGCAGCACGGATCCTCTGGGAAGTGGACTAGAGTGCTTGTTTTTCAGGGGTAGTTCTGGTTGGTCCGCATAACTGGAGCAATCAATCAATCAATGGTACTTACTGAGCGCTTACTGTGTGCAGAGCACTGTACTAAGTGTGGGAGAGTACAATGCAACGTGCTTGTGTGAAAATGTTACCTGCTCACAAGAAGCTTACAGTCTACAGGGGGAGACAGACATTAAAATAAATTACAGATATGTACACAAGTGCTGTGCAGCTGAGGGTGGGGTGAATATCAAGTGCTTAAAGATACAGAACTAAGAGCATATGTGACACAGAAGGAAGAGGAAGTAGAGGAAATGAGGGTTTAGTCACAGAAGGCCTCTTGGAGGAGAAGTGATTCTAATAAGGCTTTGAAGGTGGGGAGAGTGGTGGTCTGTTGAATAGGAAGGAAGAGGGTGTTCTAGGCCAGAGGGAGGAAGGACCAGGGCAAGGGGTCAGTGGTGAGATAGATGAGTTCGAGGTACAGTTGGAGTTAGAGGAGCAGAGCATGCAGGCTGGGTTGTTGAAAAAATCAGTGAGGAGAAGTAGGAGGGGGTGAGCTGATTGAGAGCTTTAAGGCCAATGGAAAGGAGTTTCTGTTTGATGTGGAAGTGGGTGGGCAACCACTGGAGATTCTTGAAAAGCAGAGATATGTGCTGAATTTTTTTTAGAAAAAGAATACAGGCAGCAGAGTGAAGTATGGACAATTGTGGGGAGAGGTAGGAGTTACGGAGGTCAGCAAGGAGGCTGATTACAGCAATCAAGGCAGGATAAAATAAGTGATGTATCAACTTGGTAGCATTTTGAATGGCGAGGAAAGGAAGGATTTTAGTATTGTTGTGATGGTAGAACCAACACGATCTGGTGACAGATGATAATAATGATAATGGTATTTGTTAAGCACTTACTATATGCCAAACACTGTTCTAAGCTCTGGGGCAGATACAACGTTATCAGGTTGTCCCAGATGGGGCTCACAGTCTAAATCCCCATTTTACAAATGAGGTAACTGAGGCACCAAGAAGTTAAGTGACTTGCCCAAAGCCACATAGCTGACAAGTGGAGAAGCCAGGATTAGAACCTATGACCTCTGGCTCCCAATATGTGGGTTGAATTAGAGCAATGAGTCGAGAATAAAGCCAAGGTTATGGGCTTGTGAGACAGGGAAATGGTAGTGTTGTCTACAGTGATGGAAAAGTCAGGGAAGGACAGGGTTTGGATGGGAAGATGAGAAGTCCTAGTTTGGAAATGTTTGAGGTGCCGGTGGGATGTTGGCGGGAGGAAATGCGAGACTGCAGAGATGGAGAGAAGTAGATTTGGGAATCATCCACATAGAGATACTACTTGAAGCTATGGGAGTGAATAAGTTCTCCAAGGGAGTAGAAGTAGATGGAAAATAGAAGGGAATCCAAAACTGAACCTTGAGGGACCCCAATGTCAGGGTGGGATACAGAGGAGGAACCAGCCAAAGAACAGCCAGAGAGATACAGAACCAGGAGGGGCCAGTATCAGTGAAGCCACGGTGGGATGTTTCCCGGAGAAGGGGGTGGTCCAGTGTGGAAGGCAGTTGAGAGGTCGAGGAGGATGGTGATGGAATAGAGGCTACTGGATTGGGAAAAATGGAGATTCATTGGTGACCTTAGGAAAGGCAGTTTCCCTGGAATGGAGGGAACAGAAGTCAGATTGGAAGTAGATTAGGAGAGAATTGGAAGAGAAGAAGCAGAAACAATGGGTATAGACAATTGGCTCAAGGAATTTGGAGAGGAATGGTAGGAAAGAGATGGGGTAATAGCCATAGGAAATTTTTTTAGGATAAGGGGACACACGAGCATGTTTGAAAGCAGTGGGGAAGAAGCCTTTGGACATTGAATGGTTGAAGATGGTGGTAAGGAAGGAAGAAGGGAAGGGGCAATGTCTGGATAAGACGCAAAGGGATGAGGTTGGAGGTCAGGTAGAGGGAGTATATTTTGAGAGGAGGTGGGAAATCTCCTTTTGAGATACTGCTGGGAAAGATGGGAGACAAGGAAAGAGCAGGAGGAGGGAAGGACTTCAGGAAAGCAGGGGAGAATTTAGAGAGATGACATCAGATGGTTTCAATAATCAGTAAAGTATGTGACAGGGTCATTAGGGGCAAGAGATGGGGGCGATTAGGAGGGGGCTTGAGGAGGGAGTTAAATGTCTGAAAAACCTGGTGCAGGCAAAGGGCATGGGAATCAATAAGGACGGGGAAATAATGTTGCCACGTTGAAGACAGGGCAGAGTTAAAGTGGACAAAGATGAATTTGAGGTGGGCAAGTTTGGACCAGTGTCTGGATTTCCACCAGCAGTGCTCTGCAGATCAAGCAAAGGGGCAGAAGAAGCATTCTGTGGAGGTAATCCAGGGCTGCAGGTTTAGTGGTATGAGATTGGCGAATGGATAGGGGAGTGATGGAGAGGGTGATGTTGAGGGCATCACTTTGTGCATCAAGATAAGGTAGTTCGGGTATGAAGAGTGAATGGGGCATAATGACTTTAAAAAATCGGAGGGAGTCAAAAGACTGGAGGTCTATGTGGGGGAAGAGGATAGATTTATGGGGAGTAATAATAATAATAACAATAATAGGATAATTATGATAAAAACAGTGGTTTTTGTTAAGTGATTACTATGTGCCAAGCACTGTACTAAGTGCTGGGATAGATACAAAATAATCAGATCTCACATGGGATGCACAGTCTAAGTAGGAGGGAGATCAAGTACGAATCTCTATTTTTGCAGATGAGGGAACTGAGGCAGAGAGAAGTCAAGTGACTTGCCCAAGGTCACACAGCAGACAAGTGGCCAAGCACATATTAGAACCTAAGTCCTCTAACTTTCAGACCCGTGCTCTTTCGACTAGGCCATGATGCCAGCCTAGTGGGTGTGTGGGAGAAAAGGCAGGTGGCGAGGTTGTGGTCAACTAGAGATATTTCGGAGTTGGTGTGGGTAAGGACTTTATGTACAAGTGACTAGAGATGATGAAACGAGCATCTGTCTGAGTCGGTGAGTGGGAGAGATGGGACTGAGCAGGAGGTTGGTGGAGCTGAGGAGTGAAGAGAAGTGGGTAGTGGAAGAGTGATTGGCAACACTCATACAGATGTTGAAGTCCCCAAGTAACAATACAGGGAACTGTGGGTAACTTAGGCTTACTCCTCACTCCAATAGATGCCATATTCTCCCTTGCTGAAAGGCCTGCAAAATCCCAGACAAGATAGCTCATCAATAACCAATACTCTCACCTGGAAAATAGTGTGCATGATGACAGTCAAAGGCCGGTTCCCAGAAAACTCCGCTATTCTGAAAACGTGAAGGCCCCATTTGTCCACATCTTCCAGTTCCTAAAAGGAAGTGAGACCCGATCAAGTGAGACAAAGGAAAGAGGAAGAAAGAGGCTCCATTCCAAGGCACCTCACTGTCATCAGCATCCGCTTTTAAAGAACTAGCTTTTCCAGAAATGCCCCAAAATTCAGAAAAAAGGCTTTGTTTCTAAACGAACCCATGTCCATCCTCTGAAGGCCAAAACTGTTCGGGCAAGCCCACCTTAAAGTACTGAGTACAAGGTTTGAGTTTTCATACTGCCTTACTAAAGGTACATCTCCTCCAAGAGGCCTCATCTGACCAAGCCCCTCCTTTCCTCTTCTTCCACTCCCTTCTGCGTTGCCCTGCCCTGCTCCTTGTTCTTCCCCCGTCCCAGCCCCAGAGCATTTATGTTCATATCTGCAATTCATTTATTTATATTAATGTCTGTCCCCCCCCACTAGACTGTAAGCTCATTGTGAGAATGGAAAATGTCTGTTTATTGTTATATTGTACTCTCCCAAGCACTTAGTACAGTGCTCTGCACAAGGTAAGTGCTCAATACATATGACTCACTGACTGACTACTGGTAGAAGCTAAAGGCTGGGAGTCAGGGGCTCTGGGTTCTAGTGCCGACTCTACCTGCCACTGGTCTGCTGGATGATCAGCTTTACTTCTTTACTTTACTTCTTTGCATCCCGGTTTCCCCACCTAAAAATAGAGGGAAGATCCCTTCTTTTGGACTGAGAAGCCCCTTGAGGGTCAGGGCCTGTATCCCACCTGATTAGCCCACATGTAACCCAGAGCCTGACACTGCCCCATGCTTGGCACAAATCAGCACTTCATTCATTCATTCATTCAACTGTATTTATTGAGCACTTATTGTGTGCACAGCACTGTTCTAAGGGCTTGGGAAGTACAAGTCGGCAACATATAGAGACGGTCCCTACCCACCAGGTCCCCCTGAGCCGCCCAGCCCCTTAGGACAGGTGGAAAATCTTGCGTGGTGGCAGAACAGAATGCAGGCCACGTTTCACGGCACCAAAATTATTCATGCCGACTCGAACAGCAAATTGGCCTTCTATTTAATGAAGGCCTCTAGAACAGCAAGTCAGGGTTGTCCACATTCATGAGTTTCCTGACGCTGTGCTTGGTCCCAGACACCCAGAAAGTGTTTCACAGGGGGCAGCGCAGGGCATGGGGGGCAGGGCCCCCGGAGGGGAGGCACTCAGGGTGGGGCCTCCAGGGAGCAGGTGCTCAGTACATCCCATTGCCGCTCTGACCAAATGCAGCGCTCCCCTAGTTCCCAGATCCACGCAGTGTGGCACCTGTGGCTGAAGGGCAGTCTCGGGGGCCTGGACGTCCAGAGACCCAGAGATCCCGTCGCCCTTGGCGGAGGCTCCAACTCACCCTGGCCAGAGGGTCCTCTTGCTCGGTCTTCACGCCGAACCTGGGGATGCTGGAATGGGTGAGGCTGGAGCTATGCGTCAGCTTCTTCACCCCGCTGATCTGGGACATTGGCCTCTTCTTTTTCTCCTTCTCCTTTTGGGTTGGGGAAGGGATTTCCACCTCGTGCTGCTTGTCTAGAATGAGAAAGAATCCTCGGGGTGGCCGGCCTCCTTCTCACGTGCTCCCTTCTGCCTGGGGCTCCTTCCCGGTCCACCATGCACCGAAAGGCTCCCATTGCCACTCCAAGCCCTGGCCATTAAGCCTCACTTGCCCAATGCTGGCAGAGAGCCCAGACCTGGGGCTCGCCCACACGCCACAGCCCGGCAGACCCCTGTCCCTTAGAAATGGTCTCTCTGTCCCCGAACTCTGGCTTGGAGACCAGTGTGATGATCCCATCCCTTTCTCGGCCAGGCAGTCACTGAGCCCACTGGGAGAGATTCTAGACTGTAAGCTCATTGTGGACAGGAAATTATTCTGTTATACTGTTACACTGTACTCTCCCAAACGCTTAGTACAGTGCTCAGCCCATAGTAAGCACTCAATAGATATGACTGACTGGGAGTTGGGGAGCTGGATAACAGTACGTTCACTGGCACCTCCATCTGGCCTCAGGACTAGGATCAGCGTGGCTCAGTGGAAAGAGCAGGGGCTTTGGAGTCAGAGGTCATGGGTTCGAATCCCGGCTCCACCACATGTCTGTTGTGTGACCTTGGGCAAGTCACTTAACTTCTCTGAGCCTCAGTTACCTCATCTGTAAAATGGGGATTAAGACATTAAGACTGTGATCCCCACGTGGGACAACTTAGTCACCTTGTATCCCTCCCAGCGCTTAGAACAGTGCTTTGCACATTGTAAGCGCTTAACAAATGCCATCATTATTATTATTATTATTATTATTATTATTATCATTATTATTGTTATTGTTATCAGGCCTGGAGCTGGGAGCAGGGTGGGGAAAGGGGCCTGGCAGGTCACTCCCCACGGTGCCAACTTACCCAAGAAGGTGTTGGATATGTACTCGGAGACCTGGTTGCCGGAGCGGCTCATCTCGGAGAGGTGGCTCAGCTCCCGGTTCAGCATCCTCTTAAACTGCAGAACCAAAGCCAGGGCCCAAATGAGCCCAGAGGGCACCGGACCCTCCCGTACCACTGTGGCTCCCTCCTTGGGACGGCCAGCCCCAGGAGGGCCACGGCAGGGTTTGTTTTCAAAACATCCCACACCATGTCCAATCTCGCATGCCTGCCCTGGCGCTCCCATGCACTCCCCAGGCTGGGACGGCTCACAGGAGGGCCAGGTAAGGCCAATGTCAGCTCCTCTGCTGGTGTGCCCATAATCCAGGGGGTCTGTCTGTTGGTTCCCGAGCAGGCCTGCCTTCCACGACACAGGCCTTCTCTTGATCTCTACTTCTTGGATTATAAATCAAAGTCAACAGAGGAACTGAGAAGGAGTGAGATCTGCTGGAAAGAGTCCGGGCCTGGGAGTGAGAGACCCTGGGTTCTAATCCTGGCCCTGCCAAGGAGCTATTGTGTGACATTGGGCAAATCACTTCACTCCTCTAGGCCTCAGTTTCCTCCTTGGCAAAATGGGAATTCAATACCTGTTCTCCCTCCCACTTAGACTGTGAGCCCCACGTGGGACCTGATGATGTTGCATCTACAAGAGTAAGCAATTAACAAATACCACAACTATCACTGTTACCATTGTCCAAATTTTTTAACCCTTAGCTAGAAGAATGCAACAGTAGAAAGAACACATATAAAAGATTAATTTTGGAATGACTCTTCTTAACAAGCCCCTTCTTGGGCATGAATTATCTTGCAGTCTCTGGTACTCTTGGCCACCTGACCCCGTTTATATTACCTGCCTGCTTGTGCCCTCCCAACCCCCCAGAGCACTGCTGCCCACACCTTGCACATTCTGGGACTTAAGCACTAACTCCTGAACAGACCCCCTTCCCTTCCTCCCCTCTGTAAACCATCTTAGTTCCAGTCTGCCCCACCCTGTGAGACCGTCAGCTCCTTGAGGGCGGGGACCATGTCTACTAGCACTAATGTCCTCTCAAACACTCAGTACAGTGCGCCGCACACAACTGGCACTCAAAAAATCCTGTTGATTGACTGAATAAGGCCCAACTGGAAAGTTAGAGCAAAAGATATGTGGGCTGAACCCGCCACCTCACACCAGGGAGGATGGACTGACAAGAAGGAACCCCTCCTCCCACCGCCCTCTACCCCGGAGTTGCCGGACTGGGAGCACGGGGAACTCCAAGGATCTCAACTGGCCAATCTGCCCATGGAAGGGAGTCTGGCCTCGGCAGACTCAGGCCTGGTTTGGTTTGCAATCCAGGAGCTGTGGGGGTTAGCGGGGAGGAGAGGTGCAGGTGGGGGTGAGTGGAGGGAGATGGGGCAGGGGGAGCAGGGGAGGGTGACCAGGGTATGAGGACTGGGGCAGACGCAGGGAGGTGGGGAGGCCCAAGCCAATGCAGCTTTACCTTGTTGGAGGCCATCTCGCTGACGGAGTGGCGAGTCTGGAGGGTCTCTAGCTGGTCCAGGCACCAGTCCAGCTCCTCCAGGGTCTCGCTGGCCAGCTTCTGGTAGCCCTCCTCTGAGGAGAGAGACAGGGAAAGTGGGGATGCGTGTTTCATGTCAGGGCTTCTAGGCCAGGCTGCCCACCTCGGAGGCCCCTTCATGTTGGGACCCCTGGCCCAGGGATGGGTAGATGGCGAGCAGGGGGTGCGAGTGGTCTCTGCAACCCTGTGGGCTGCCAAAGGTCAGTCTCTGCCTGGAAATTTGCCCACAAAATGCAGGCAAAGGGTGAGGGGAGTTTCAGTCTCCAGCCCCAGACGGACCAGGATCTGCCAGTTCTGACCCGGCTTGGCCTGGCCAAGCTGTGGTTCCACCACTGTTTGGCCCTCAGCAGCCCTGGTAAGCTCCACGGTGCTTGGTGGGGTGTCTGGGGGCTGAAATGATCCCTGACAATTCCCCCTACACCCAGGTCCTGGCAGAGCCAAACCAAAGTCTCCAGGAAGGGGAGCGGGAGTGTGTGGAGCAAGCTGGGAAACCCAGCCTGTATCTCTTGGGCAACGGAGGCAGTGACTACTAGGCTTATCTAGGAAACTAACTAATGCTCTCTCTCTCTCTCTCTCTCTCTCTCTCACACACACACACACACACACACACACTTTCACTTAAAACAAATCTAGGCCTACTCAGAGCAAGGACACCCCTACATGTGCATACATCCAAAGGGGCCATATCATTCAACCACCCCACCAAGCCTCAACTCCATCTCTTACCACTTCACCTCTCCACTGTCCACTCCCAGGATCAAGACTTTTCACTGGCTCAATAAACACCATTGACTGAGTGAATGAGTGATTAACTGATTGATTGACCGACTGACTGATCGCCTTGAATGGTTTGGTTCCCTCTTAGAAAACATCAGCCAAAAATTAATCAGTCAAGTGAATTTATTTGGACCTGGTGTTTACAGCACTTTGAATTATGAACTGCACCACAGATAAAATGCCCAGTACCCAATCCCTGCCCTCAAGGAGTTTACCACATAACGGGAGACAGGCACAAAATAATTTGCACACAGGAGGAAGCAGTAGCATGGCCTAGTGGAATGAACACAGGTCTGGGAATCAAAGGATGTGGGGTCTAATCCCAGCTGTGCCACGTAACTGTTCTGTGATCTTGGGAAAGTCACTTGACTTCTCTGAGACTCAGTTCTCCCTCCTACTTAGATTGCAAGACCCATGTGGGGCAGGCACTGATTCAATCAATCAATCGTACCTATTGAGTGATGACTGTGTGCAGAACACTATAAGGTCGTTGTGGGCAGTGAGTAAGTCTACCAACTCTATTATACTGTACTCTCCCAAATGCTCAGTACAGTGGTCTGCACACAGTAATATTTAATAAATACCACTGATTTGGGAGAGTTAGGTATAACAGATTTGGTAGACATGTTCTCTGCACACAAGGAGTTTATAATCTAGAGAGAGAGTCAGACATTAAAATAAATTACAGGTAAGTACATACGTGCTGCGGGGCCGCGGGTGGGGTGAATAAAAGATACAGATCAAAATGCAAGGGTGACGCAGATGAGAGAGGGAGTAGGGGAAATGAGGACTTAGGAATGGCATCTTGGAGAAGATATGTTTTTAATAAGGCTTTGCAGGTGGGGAGGGTGGTGGTCTGATGGATTTGAACCGGGGAGAGTTCCAGACCACAGGCAGGATGTGGGTGAGGGGTCAGCGGTGAGATTTTATCTACCCCAGTGCTTAGTACAGTGTTTGACACAGAGTAAGCACTTAAATTCCACAAATCCATACAAACAAAAGTGAAGGCTTAGGTGTTGATAAGGGGCAACAGTGTTGAGAAGAAGGTTGGGAGGATGGGATGTGGGAAGATAAAAAACTGAACAGGGAAAGGCCCTCAGAGGTGTTTTGAAGAGGCAGGAGAGTGGTGTCTGCTGGAGGGGGGCAGTGCTGGGCAGGAGGGAGTGAGGTGTGAGCCAGGGGTCATAGGGTCTCGGGGGGGCAGGAGGGGTCAAGAATGAGGCATAGTGAGTAGCTGGCTTGAGAGGAAAGAAGTGTCGAGCTGAGGTGTAATAGGAGAGGAGCAAGGGTAAATCACAGGGAGCGAATAATAATAATAATAATAATAGTATTTGTTAAGCACTTACTATGTGCCAAGCACTGTTCTAACTGACTGAGTGGCTTAAAGCTGATAGTTGGGAGTTTGACGCAGAAAGGAACAGGTTACCATTGGAGGATTTTGAGAAGTGGGGAGACACTCGCCAAATGAGGTTTGAGAAAGATGATCCAGGCAGCAGAGTGAAGTATGGTCTGGAGAAGGGAGAGGCTGGAGGCAAGGAGGTCAGCAAGGAGGCTAATGCAGTAGTCAAGGTAGGATATGACAAGTGCCTAGACCAATGTCAGTCAGGCAATCAAATTTATTGAGCATATACTGTGTGCAGAGCACTGTACTAAGCACTTGGGGGAGTACAATATAGCAGGCTGCCCATAAGAAGCCTACTGTTTAGACGACATTGTGGTGGTGGATCTTTGGGTGGAGAGGATGGAGCGAATTGAGGATTACTGTTTCGTCACCACTGGCAGGTGCTTGGTTCTGGGAGCTGGGGGAGTCTCTCCTTGTAGAATAGGGCTCTGCTCCCAACTTAGATCTCTGGGCTGGAACTAGGTCAAGAAACGCAGGCAGCTCAGGCCCGTAGCAAGTTCTCTCTGGAAGTGTGAAAAAAAGGTCTGGGCCTCCTAGATCCGCATCCAGTTCACATGGTCAACTTGCCTTTCCTCAGAGCCAGAGGCAATGCCAAATCCCTCAATCAATCAATCATCAATCAACCAACCAGTCAATTGTATATAACCCTTGGGTGACCTCATTGCCCCCCATTTCCCGCTGTGGTGAGATCCTCCCCCAAGTCTGGCCCAGGGGTGCTGCAGAATGGTTGGGGCTCTCTGGGACCTCTTGGTGCTAAAAGCTGTGTGGGCACTGGTTCTTTGGGGGCTGCTCCCCTGGTAGGGGCCCCCCTGAAAACTGAGAGCTAGTGATTCTCTGGGCGATGTTTCCCATCAGGATTCGACGCTCATTCTCTGCACATGTGCCATCTCCAGCCTCAGAGAACGAGAGTGGAAACTGCTCGGCTGAGAACTCATCTGGAACACGGTTCCAAGCCGATCCATCTTCCTCCCGGCCCGCTCCGACTGTCTCCTTGGCCAGGCTTGCAGCGATGGGCCGATGGCTCAGTGGCAGTGAGTAAGGCTGAGAATCGGAGGATCTGGATTCTGACACAGCTCTGCCACTGGGCTGCTGGGTGATCCCGGGAAAGTCACCGAATCTCTTTGGGCTTTAGTATCCTCAGCTGTTCATCAGACAGAAGACCCTGCCTCTCGTGGCCCCCTGAGGGTTGTGGTAACTGTGAGATGAGCTAATGGAGGTGGAAGCTCTCGGGGAAGAGAATCCAGGATTCAGAACACCATCCCACCCCACCCGGAGTCCAACCTGCAGGGCGGTAGCCGGCTGCATCCTGACGGGGGGGTCAGGCCCATTCCTCCTCGCTGAGCCGACAGCAGTTTCACTAGTTGCCCACCTCTGAGTTTCAGGGCCAGGCTGGGCCCGGCCCTGTTGCAGTCAATCTATCTCTATTCCCCGCCACCCCACACACACTCACATATGTGCACATGCAGTCACCCCCCAAACACACCCATACGTGCAGCATACCCAGAAATGTCACAGAGCAGGACAAAGTGTCAGCTCATTAGCACAACGGTCATTCTCTTCATAGAGGTCCATTCATTCATTCACTCATTATTTATTGAGCGCTTACTGTGTGCAGAGCACTGTGCTAAGCACTTGGAAAGTACAATTCAGCAATAAAGGGAGACAATCCCTGCCCACACTGGGCTTACAGTCTGGGGGGGGGGGGGGGGGGGGGACGACAGACATCAAAACAAGTAAACAGGCAACAATATAAATAAATAGAATTACAGATATATATACATATCAAAACGAATAAACAGGCATCATTATAAATAGAATTACAGATATTTACAAACATACAAAAATACTGTGGGTGGGGAGAAGGGGGTAGAGCAAAGGGAGCGAGTCGGAGTGATGCGGAGGGGAGGGGAAGCTGAGGGAAATTGGGGGGGGGGGGCTAGTCTGGGAAGGCCTCTTAGGAGGGGGAGCTTTCAGTAGGGCTTTGAAAGGGGGAAGTGTGACTGTTTGGTAAATCTGAGGAGGGAGGGCGTTCAAGGCCAGAGGTAGGACGTGGGCGGGGGGTTGACAGGGACAGGCGAGAATGAGGCACAGTGAGAAGGTTAGCGGCACCAGAGGAGTGGAGTGTGTGGGCTGGGATGCAGAAAGAGAGAAGGGAGGTGAGGTAAGAAGGGGCAAGGTGATGGAAAGCTTTGAAGCCAATAGTGAGTTTTTGTTTGATAAGGAGGTTGAGAGGAAACCACTGGAGATTTTTGAGGAGGCGGGGGTGACATGCCCAGAACATTTCTGAAGAAAGATAATCCGGGTAGCAGAGTGAAGTATGGACTGAAGTGGGAAGAGAAAGGAGGTTGGAAGGTCAGAAAGCAGGCTGATGCAGTAATCCAGTCGGGATAGGATGGGTGTGTACTAAAGTGGTAGCGGTCTAGATGGAGACGAAAGGTCGGATCTTGGCAAAGTTGTGAAGGTGAGATTGGCAGGCTCTGATGACAGACTGAATGTATGGAGTGAATGAGAAAGCGGAGTCAAGGATGACACCAAGGTTGCAGGCTAGTGAGGAAGGATGGTTGTGCCGCCCATAGCGATGGGAAAGTCAGGGAGAGGACAGGGACAGAGAAGTAGTTGCCCAGATCCCCTTTACACCCAACAATTCGCCAAGTCTAATAAAGTCAAATGTGGAAAAAGGCCACCTTTTTCCCAGGAGACTTCTGGAATCCGGCTCCAGGCTTCCCAGTGTTGGGGATTGCTCAGATTCCTTCTCACACTTGCACCCACCCCCAACCCCAAGGCCCGAACATGCCCACTCTGCACAAGCTTTCCCCTGCCCTCCCTGCAGCCCGCCACGCACACATACATCTGCATCTGTACAAGTCTCCGTACCTGTAATGGTCGCCTTGCTGATGGACGGCTGGCTGCACATAGCTGACCGCCTGAGGAAGGAAGACAATTTCAGGCCTTTGACCCCTCCCTGACCCCTCCAGGAATCCCGGGCAGGTATTTTCCTTGGAAGGGTGTGCCCAGTCGGGATCCATGGAAATGGGAGTCTCTGCCCTTAGCTGTCATTATTTTGGCCCTCAGAGCATGGCTCTGGCCCTGGCAGGCCAGCAGGAACAACTGGGAACCCATGAACTCCCGCTCTTGGCCTGGTTCCCCACGACGCTGAAAAAGGCAAATCTACTTCCCAGGAGTCTGTGAGTATGGGGACAGGAGATGGGGGACAACCAGGACAGTCAGGGGGATGAAATTAGGATGGAGAAGGGCAAACAGGATGGTCAGGGGATGGAGCTGAACTAGAGTAGGCTGGTTGGGAACAGGTGGTGGGCTAGGGGAGGGGAGCAGGGACAGAATGGGGGTGACCAGGATGGTCGGGGGAGAGGGCAGTTCCTTATGAGGACAGACTGGAAAGGTCAGGATTCTGCAGTTTGGACAGACACAGGCTGCACACCATTCCCACTTCTCATTTTTGATAACAAGTTGTTTTCCCCAAAATCAGTATTTAAATGATGGAAATAAAACATGGTCTTTGGACACAATCACATTTCATTATTCACCACTGAAAGCTTAGTGTTCCCTGGGAAATGTATTATCATGGAGCAGCACGGCTTAGTGGAAAGAGCCTGGGCTTGGGAGTCAGAGGACATGGGTTCTAATCCCGGCTCCGCCACTTGTCTGCTGCGTGACCTTGGGCAAGCCACTTCACTTCTCTGTGCCTGTTACCTCATCTGTAAAATGGGGATTAAGACTTTGAGCCCCACGTGGAACAACCTGAATACCTCTACCTCAATGCTTAGAACAGTGCTTGGCACATAATAAGCACTTAATAAATACCACATTATTATTATTATCATCATGATCAAAAGAGTCCATCAAATGGAAAGAACCTCGCCTCTTCTACCAATCCATCCATCAATGGAATTTATCGAGCACTTACTGAATAAAGAGTACCAGTACTAAGCACTTGGGAGAGTACAATATAACAAAGTCTGTAGACATGCTCCCTGCCCATAAGGAGCTTACAGTCTAGTGGGGGAGACAGACTAATGTAGAAATAAATTATGGATATGTACATAATGATAATAATAATGGCACTTGTTAGGCACTTACTTTGTGCCAGGCATAGTACTAAGCTCTGGGGTAAATACAAGCAAATCGGGTTGGACACGGTCCCTGTCCCACGTGGGACTCACGGTCTCAATCCCCAGTTTACAGTTGAAGTGACTGAGGCTCAGAGAAGTGAAGTGACTTCCCCAAGGCCACACAGCAGACAAGTGGCAGAGCCGGAACTAGAACCCATGACTTTCTGACTCCCAAGTCCGGGCTCTATCCACTCCGCCACGCTGCACGTAAGTGCTGTGGGGCTGGGGGAGGGGTGACTAAAGGGAGCCAATCCGAGTACAAGGGCGACGTCAGAGATATGTACATAAGTGCGTATGTTCTGTGGGTCTGAGGGTGGAGTGAATATCAAGAGCTTAAATGGTATAGATCCAAGTGCCTAGGTGACACAGAAGGGGGAGGGAAGAGGGGAAATGACGGCTTAGTTGGGGAAGGCACACTAGCATTTATTAAAATAACAATAATAATCCATTGTTTCTGGGGTTTATTTTCACCAAGCACCTTCCCATCGAAAGACGCATCGAGTTTCCTCGATAGCCTTGGTGGAAGAAAGAGGCAGAGACGGTGTGTACCAACTCTATTGGACTCTCCAAGCATTTAGTCCAGTGCTTGGCACACAGAAGGCATTCAGTAAATACTGCTGATCGACTGAGGCCCAGGTTGATGAACCTTCGCTCTGTGTCAATGGCTGGTGCTCATATATAGGCTGAAAATGTAAAGACCCAAGGCTGGGAGAGCCAAGGGATAACTGTTGGCCAAAGGTACCTGGAGTCCAGTGACCATGTGGTTGCCTCTTGCCAGGATTCGGCCCTGCCGGGGATTTAGGGTGCAGGGACTGACCGACGTGAGACTCTGTCTGGTGGATGGAGCCCATATGTGTTCTACTCCCAACAGGATTCACAGAGAGGCAAGTCTAGTCCACACCAATGAAGAAAAGCCTCCTCCCCAATCCCTGCAACTCACACCTGGTCTAAACCAATGAAATAACACCCCCTCACCCCAAAACACACACAAGCCGCCCACCACCCCAATCCTTGCAACTCACATCTCACCAAACCAATGATGAAACATTCCCTCCACCACCCACCCTAATCCCTACAACTCATGCCTGGTCCAAACCAATGAAGAACGCCCCGGCCCCCTACTCTGCAGGGGCAGCATCACCACCACCACCCCAATTCCCTCAAACCCACACCTGACCCAAACCAACGAGGAAGCACCCTTCAGACTCCCAACATGGCCCACCTGGCCCAAATCAATGAGGAAACCAATGACTGAAACACCCCTGCCCCCGAGGTGAACCACAACTCACTTGCTGGGTGCCCGGTCCTGCATGTTGGTCAGCGCAGCAAAGTTGTTCCGGACCGTCCTCAGGCTAGCCAAGACCTGCAGCAAGGCAGATTTCCAGCATCACCTCAGTGGGGACCCATTTCCGCCAACCCCAGATGTGAGAGATTCAGGCCAGGAGGCTTAGGGGACTGGCTGGCTGGAGAATGCTGATCCCCAGTTCCTGGCTCTCTCCTGGCCTGAGGGCAAGCATCTCTCCACCTTCTGGCTGGGTGCTGGGGCAGAGGCTGGGCCCGGGAGTCGCAGGGATGTCGGCGGGGCCCCTGGCCACCTCAGCCCCCTGGCCCTGGGGAAGCAGAAGGGGCTGGGACGAGTCGTAGGCAGGGGGCTGGTCACTGCAAGGCCCTACTGAGAGCTCATCTCCTCTAGGAGGCCTTTCCAGACTGAGCCCCTTCCTTCTTCTCCCCCTCGTCCCGCTCTCCATCCCCCCTCCATCTTACCTCCTTCCCTTCCCCGCAGCACCTATATACATGTATATATGTTTGTACATATTTATTACTCTATTTATTTATTTATTTTACTTGTACCTATCTATTCTATTTATTTTATTTTGTTAGTATGTTTGGTTTTGTTCTCTGTCTCCTCCTTCTAGACTGTGAGCCCACTGTTGGGTAGGGACTGTCTCTATATGTTGCCAGCTTGCACTTCCCAAGCGCTTAGTACTGTGCTCTGCACACAGTAAGCGCTCAATAAATACGATTGACTGATTGATTGATTGCAAGAGGGAGGAGATGGGTCCAGAGCAGGAGGAGAGAGACCAGGACGGTCTCTCAACGATCCCACATTTGCCCTGCCCACTCCCTCATGGTTGGGCCAACTGCTATCTTGACCCCTCTCTGTCTGCATCCAGCTGGACTGCAAAGCCTGGACCCACTGGTCCACATACTATTATTACTATTAATAACAATAATAATAATACTAATAGCAATAATGACAATGGTTTTTGTTAAGCGCTTACTACGTGCCAGGCACTGTACTAAGCACTAGGGTGGACACAAGCAAATCGGGTTGGACACAGTCCCTGTCCCACATAGGACTCCCAGTCTCAATCTCCATTTTTACAGATGAGGCAACTGAGGCACAGAAAAGTGAAGTGACTTTCCCAAAGCCACAAAGCAGATGAGTAGCGGAGCTGGGATGCAGAATGTCTCCCTCGCCCAGACCATCCGGGTGGCCACCCCGACCCTCCCTCTTCCCGTTCCCCAAAAACTGGCTTTTCCCCAGGCAGCAGCCGGTGACTCCCAGCACCGCCTGGACCCAGTAGAGGAGGGCGGGGGCGGCATGAACAGTTGGACTAACCGGCTAGCCCTTTGCCATCTCAACCTCTCACATCTGCAGCAGTCCCCCATTTAAGAGATGAGGACACTGAGATCCAGTGAAAGGGAGTGACTGGCGTCGAGGGCAGGGGCCGAGCGGGGAACACAATCCAGGTCTCCCACTTCCTGGGCCCGAGGGCTTCCAGGGGCCGCCCAGTCTCCGGGCTGACCCCGGTAATTCCACACCACAGGGGAAGGGCGCCTGGTACACAGGCCCAAAACCCAGATCCCCTGGTGGGCTCCTCCAAGTTAGGGTGAGCACCTGGCTTGGCTGAGAAGAGTCTGAGACCACACCCAGGGGAGGGAGAGGGGAGCAGCACTATGGGGGCATTCCAGAGAAGAGGGAGCACTGTGGGGTGCCCTGGGAATGAGGGAGAGCTCATGAAGGTGTCTTGGCAGGAGCAATGCAAGCTGTCCCGGGGAGAAGCGCTGAAGGTCCGTGCTTGCCTCTGAGCACTGAGCAGGGAGCAGAGCAAGATGAGGCTGCACTCGCGGTGCCTCAGAGTTCCCCGGGCTGTCCTCCGCCTCCCCGACCAGACGGAAGGACTATTCAGACCTCGGGAAGAACTGAGGCCAGAGTGGCAGTGCGGAGGCTGGGGAGTGCTGACCAGAGCCCTACCTGAGCAAATGGGGTCACGATCAGGTCATCTCCATGTCTGAAAGAGAAACCGTGGTCTGTCAGCAAGCTGCCGGCCACTCAGAGCGCTCGGCTTTCTGCGCCAGTGCCAGCTTCACCTTCCCCGAGCAAATTCCACCCTGTTCCCTCAGGATCCCCTCCACCATCAACCTCCTCTCATCCCCCAGCATTGCTCCCTCCTCCTGCCTTGGCCACAGAGATCCCACTAGACTGGAAGCTCCTCATGGCTCTGACTGTGTCTACCGATGCTATGGACTCTCCCTAGTGTTTACTGCAGGGCTCTGCAAACAACACATGCTCAATAAATACTACTGATTGGTTGAAGGGACATGGGGTCATCGTAGTCAATCTGGAGCAGGGCCAGGGCCAGTGACAGGGTGAGAGCCAGCCAGGGACAGAGAATAGGTCAGGGCTAGCATCTCCCAGGTCAGCACTTGGACCAGGGCCAGGATCGGCATCGCCAGGTTCAGTGCCTCAATCAGGGCTGGGATCAGGGTTAGCGTCGCCAGGGTCAGCACTTGGGTCAGGATTGGCACAGTACGGTTAACTAAATGCTGGAGAGAGTATAATAGAGTTAGTAGACACAAACTGTAATAACAATAACCGTGGTATTTGGTAGGCACTTACTATGTGCCAAGCACTATACTAAATACTGGGGGTTGGTATTGTATACGCAGATCAGACACAATCCCTGCCCAATGTGGGGCTCAGTAGAAGGGCCAGCAGGTGTCTTACCACCACTCTTCCCAGATCGGGGAACTGAGGCTAAATGACTTGCCCAGGGTTACACAGGAAGCCAGTATTCAGTCCTGGGCTATTTTCAGCAGCCCTCACGGAACTGATGAAGCATGTCTGTCTAAAGAGAGCACGGCACGGTCCTGGAAGAACGAGAACAATCCGAGAGCCTGCTGCACCTGGCTCTGGCACCAAAGGAACTCCTCCAGCATCAAACACCCCCCAGCTCAGGGGCGGGACGGGCTGGCAACCTTGATAAAGGGGACCCTCCTTCAATCTTCTTAAATTTTCCACGGATCAGTGATCTGCCCATGTGCAACTGTAAATTGTAAATTATTTATTGATAGTAACGCCCGTCTCCCCCCTCTAGACTGTAAGCAAGCTTGCTGTGGGCAGGGAAAGTGTCTACCAACTCTGCTGTATTGTACTCTCCCAAGCGCATAGTACGATGTTCTGCCCCCCCCATGCCTTTGACGGCGGGATATGGTGAAACTGCATTCTAGCCACAAAGTGAAGTAACTGAATCTAACTGCTAAGTGATGCAGGGAGAGGCCCAGAGAGGCCCCAGCAAGGGCCCTAGCAAGAGTCCAGCGAGGGCCCCAGGCATCGCAGAATCAGGAGGTCTCTGGGGCGTCATCCCATCCCCCTAATAGGGCTGTGGAAGGGTATAGAGCAGCCCTGTGCCATGGCAGGGGGCTGCCATCAGTTTGTGTCATCATCCCCCTACCAGCCTGGAGGGACCCAATCCTTCCTCCTCCCTCTGGGGGCATGCTGCCCAGACTCCAGAGCAAGGCCCCAGCCCCGCTGGCCCCCCACCACTCCCCTGGTCCCGTCCCCGGTCCCGAACGGCTCCCCCTGTGCCCCTCCCCCTCCCCCAGTCCCCTGCAGCACTCACATGTCGCTGGCGATGGAGGAGTTCCTGGACACGGACTTCGGGGAGAGGTCATAGTCGCTATCGGAGCGGTACAGGAAGGACTCTCGGCGCTGGCCATGGACGAAATTGGCCTGGAGGACGAGCCCGGAGCCCGGACTGGTCATGGGATCCAGGGGACTCCGTCCCGCAGACGGACCATTGTCCACATCGAAGCTGGAATGGAAAGAGAAGTGTGAGGAGCCAGGGTCCCAACACCCGACTACACACTGTCCAACCGAGTCGCTAACTGCCGGGACGTAAAAAGACTGGCAGCTCCCTGGGGCCAGAGCCCTGGACAGTCCTCTCAGCCATGGTCACGGTCAGCACCCTGCCCCACTGAGCCTGGCCAAGGCCTCAGCTGGCACCTTGCCCCTCTGAGCCATGGCCACAGCCCTGTCCCTCTGAACCGCGGCCACAGCGAGCATCCAGTTCCTCTGAGTCAGGGCCAGAGGCTCGTCCCTCTGAGCCACTGTGAGAGCCCTGTCCCTGAGACACAGCCAGATCCCCATCCTTCTGAGCCATTCATTCATTCAATCATATTTATTAAGCGCTTACTGTGTGCAGAGCACTTGGGAAAATACAATACAATAATAATAATAATAATTACGGCATTTGTTGAGCACTTACTATGTGCCAAGCACTGTTCTAAGAGCTGGAATAGATACAAGGTAATCAGGGTGTCCCACGTCTTAATCCCCATTTTACAGATGAGATAACTGGGGCTCAGAGAAGTTAAGCATCTTGCCCAAGGTCATACAGCAGACAAGTGGAGGAGCCGGGATTAGAACCCATGTCCTCTGACTCCCAAGCCTGAGCGCTTTCCACCTAAGCGCTTTCCACTTAGACATGCTGCTTCAACAGTACTGCTACAAAAATAAAGAGTGACAATCTCCACCCACAATGATCTCACAGTCTAGAGGGGATGGACAGGACACTAGAGTCTAGAGAGTCCACAGTCACAGCTAGCACCCTACCAACTGAGCCACAGCCAGAGCCCCATACTTCTGAGCCACGACCATAGCCATGGCCAGCACCCTGTCCCGCTGAGCCACGGCCACAGCCAGCACCCTGCCCCTTTTGAGCTACTGCCAGCACCCTGCCCCTCTGAGCCACAGCCAGAGACCCGTTCCTCTCAGCTGCAGTCTTCGCCAGCACCCTGCCCCTCTGAGCCACAGCTAGAACCCCGTCCCTCTGAGCCACAACCATGGCCATGATCAACACCCTGCCCCGCTGAGCCAGGACCGCAGCCACGGCCAGCAACCCTACCCCTCTGGGCCACGGGCATGGCCAGCATCCTGTCCCTTCTAAGCCACGGCCACCATCCCGCCCCACTGAGCCACAGCCAGAGACCCATTCCTCTCAGCTGCAGCCATCGCCAGCACCCTGGCTCTCTGAGCTACAGCTTGCACCCCACCCCTCTATGCCATGGCCACAGCCAGCACCCTGTCTGCCCCTCTGGCTAACTGCCAGGACCCTGGCCACCCATCTGGGCCACGACCAGCAACCCATCCAACCCTCTGGGTAACAGCAAGCACTATGTCCTTCCCTCTGGGCCACAGTCAGCACCCCATCCGTCCCTCTGGGCCATGGCCAGCACCCTGTCTGCCCCTCTGGCTAACTGCCAGGACCCTGGCCACCCATCTGGGCCACGACCAGCAACCCATCCAACCCTCTGGGTAACAGCAAGCACTATGTCCTTCCCTCTGGGCCACAGTCAGCACCCCGTCCGTCCCTCTGGGCCATGGCCAGCACCCCATCTGTCCCTCTGGGTAACGGCCTGCAACACGCCTGTTCTCCTGGGCAATGGCCAGCACCAAGTCCCACTAAGCCATGGTCGGCTCCTCATTCTTCCCTCTAAACCACAACTAGCACCCCACTCTTCCCTCAGGACTACAGAGAAGGTCAGCATTCCATCCCTCTGAGCCACAGACATAGCCAACACCCCATCCATCCCTCTGGGCCACAGCCAGAACCCTGTTTGTCCTTCTGGACCATGGCCAGAAACCAGCCCATCCCTCTGGGTCGTGGCCAGCATCTTATCCATCCCTCTGAGCCACGGCTAGCACTATGTCCAATCCCCTGGGCAATGGCCAGTGCCTCATCTGCCCCTCTGAGTTACAGCCACGATCAGTATCCTATCTGTCCCTCAGAGGCCTCGGATACAGGCCAACACCCCATCCCTCCGGGCAAAGACTTGGTCTAGCACCAGGGAGGCTCCCGATGTGGAGCAGTTGGAGGGAAACGACGGGACTGAGGGCTGCCCCTGGCCTGTCACCGCCCCTATCCTCTGCTGCTCTGCCCAGAGCACTGGCTCCTCTATGCTGCTGGAACAAGCGGTGCTGCTCCAGTGATGAATGGCATTGCTCCGATTGATGCCGCCAGCTCCCCTTTACTGTTGAAACGAGCGGCACTGCTCTGGCTGATGGCTCCCACTCCGCTCACTGCTGGAACAAGCGGCACTGCTCCGACTGACGGCACGGGCTCCCCTCACTGCTGGCGTGAACAGTACTGCTTCAGCGGATGGCACCGGCTCCCCTTCAATGCTGGCTTCAGCGCCGCTGCTCCGGCTGATGACACCGGCTCCCCTCACTGCTGGCCTGAGCAGCGCTGCTTTGACTGATGGCACCAGCTCCCGTCAGACCTAAGAACTCGGCAGACAGAGCCCAGGCCTCCCGGCTCTAAGAACAGCCTGCCAGGCACTTGGTACTCTCAGACTCCAAGGGATGCTGGGTGAATTGCTGCTCCATGCCCAGTGTCTGGGGCTGCTGCCCATGCCCGGTATCTGGGGTTGCTGCCCGTGTCCGGTACCTGGGGCTGCTGATCCTCACAAGGCCCAGGGCTGCTCCTGGATCATTTTTCTACAAAACATTCAGGCCAAGTTTCCCCACTCCTCAAGAAACTCCAACAGTTGCCCATCCTCCTCCACATCAAACAGAAACTCCTCACCAGAAGCAGCGTGGCTGAGTGGATAAAACAAAGGGCTGGGAGTCAGGAGGACCTGGGTTCTAATCCTGGCTCTGCCACACGTCTGCTGTGTGACCTTGGGCAAGCCACTTAACTTCTCTGGGCCTCAGTTACTTCATCTGTGAAATGGGGATTAAGAGTGTGATCCACTGTGGGACAGGGACTGTGTCCAATCTGATTTGCCTTTATCTACCCCAGTGTTTACAAAATGCCTGGCACACAGTAAGTGCTTAACAGTACCACAATTATTATTGTTATTATTTATTACTATTATGAAAGCATGTAGCCACCTTGCCCCCTCTTACCTCACCTCGCTACTCTCCTGCTACGACCGGGCCCGCACACTTCATAATTCCAATGCTGGTCTTCTCGCTGTACCTCCACCTCGTCTCTCTTACCGCCCTCTGTCCACATCCCACCTCTGGCCTGAAACACCCTCCCTCCTTGAATCCGACAAACACTAACTCTCTCCCCCTTCCAAGCCTTATTGAAGAAGGCCCACCTCCTCCAAGAGACCTTCCTTGACTAAGACCTCCTTTCCTCTTCTCCCTCTCCCTTCTGTGTCACCCTGATTTGCTCCCTTCATTCATCCCTCCAAAGCACTAGCGCTGCAATTTATCCATTTATATTAATGTCCGTCTCCCCCTCTAGACTATAAGCTCGTTATGGGCAGGGAATGTGTCTGTTTATCGTTATATTGGACTCTCCCAGGCGCTTAGTGCAGTGCTCTGCACACAGTGAGCACTAAATAAATATGATAGAAAGGATGAATGACCGCTCAGAACGATAGCAGGGGCGGGGCCACCATCGCCTCAGCTGGCTGCAATACCACATGTCATCCACCAGGTGGGGGCCCTCATCAGGGACAAACTGGGACCCGGCTTACATAATAATAATGATAATGATGGCATTTATTAAGCGCTTACTATGTGCAAAGCACTGTTCTAAGCGCTGGGGAGGCTACTAGGTGATCAGGTTGTCCCACGGGGGGCTCACAGTCTTTAAGCCCCATTTTATTAATAATAATAATAATAGTGGCATTTATTAGGCATTTACTACGTGCAAAGCATTGTTCCAAGCGCTGGGGAGGTTACTAGGTGATCAGGTTGTCCCACAGGGGGCTTACATCAATCAGATCAGTCATTTTACTGAGCTCTAACTACATGCAGAGCATTGTGTTAAATACTTGGGAGAGTTCAATAATACAGAATTAGCAGACACGTTCCCTGTCCATAACGAGCTGACATCTCCAGGGCCAGTGACCAGCAGCCCCCACCAGAGGGACAGGGAGGACGTTCATCTGAGACTTGTTTCCCTCCCGGACCTATTCGGCCTTTCCTCTGGGTCGTTTTGTTAATCTCCTCCATGCCGTGTGAGCCTGTCTCCTGTTCTTCCTGTAAGATCCAGATCCCGAAAGCCAGGGCCCGAGGGCTGCGGGCTTGTTCACTTCTGGAATACTTCAAGCCTCTCCTCCAGGCCTCCTCGTTAGCAACTGGGAGTCTGTCCTGGTCATCCAAACCCACGGATCTCTTCCCCGTCTGGTTTTTTTTGTTTGTTTTTTCTTTTAGACTGTGAGCCCACTGTTGGGTAGGGACTGTCTCTATATGTTGCCAACTTGTACTTCCCAAGCGCTTAGTACAGTGCTCTGCACACAGTAAGCACTCAATAAATACAATTGATTGATTGATTGATCTGTCTGTCCAACTGACCACCACGTTCTAGGCCACAGGGCAGATCGGTCTCCGGTAATATTGCCCCCACCCACAATGCCCGCTGCTGAGGTCTGAGGCTCGGACCCGGTGCTCGTGTCCACAGGGAGACCCTTGATGTACAGCAGCAGGGGACATGTCTGCAAGGAGACCTCCACCCCCACTTCAGCCCCCAGCCTCTGCAGATTGCCATCGGTGCAAGTCGTGACGGAGGTGACTGCCGGATCAGCCCAGGGGCCCCAGTTTCCATGATCCCACTGTCCACCATGGGTGCGAGAACACCCCCCGCTGGAACACCCCAGGACACGCAAAGACTCCTGAGTGCATTGCCATGGTCTGGATCTGTCCACACCCATGGTACACATTGCCAACACACTTTACCTACTCCCCATCTATGGAAACCCAGGGCATGGAGCCCTGGGTTTATTTATTTATTTTACTTGTACATATCTATTCTATTTATTTTATTTTGTTAGTATGCTTGGTTTTGTTCTCTGTCTCCCCCTTTTAGACTGTGAGCCCACTGTTGGGTAGGGACTGTCTCTATATGTTGCCAACTTGTACTTCCCAGGCGCTTAGTACAGTGCTCCGCACACAGTAAGCGCTCAATAAATACGATTGATGATGATGATGGAGCCGGAATCCCAGATCCCAGAGCCAGGAATACGGAGCACAGAGCCCGGAGCATGGAGGACGGACATCAGAGCAAGGCACACATAGCCCAGAGCGTGGAGGACGGAACCTATGGGCATTCTGGGAGTGTTTGACCTGCCTCAGCAGTGAGGGGCCACAGGTGTCCTGGGGCCAGTCCCAGGTGCGTCTTTCCAGGTGGCTGGACCCACCTTGGAATTGGGAAGAAGTGGGTGGGGCAGAGCCTGACAGGTCAAGCGGGAGCGGTCGGGCATGATCAGATAAGAGATCGGACAGAGAACAGGTCCAACCTGGCAGGGTCAATCTGCGGGCACTGCCTGATGCCAGAGTGGATTCAAACTTTCCACCCAGCAGGCACCCCATCCTGAGCTCTGCACCCAGCAGGTGCCCAGTCTGGCATCCTGCACCCAGTCCGGCATTCTGCACGCAGTCCAGTGCTCTACATCCAGTGGCTGCCCAGTCTGTGCTCTGCACCCAGTGGGCACCCAATCCATGCTCTGCAACCAGTCTGGCACTCTGCACCCAAAGGGCACCAGCCTGTGCCTTGGGCCCAATCCATGCTCTGTGCCCAGCAGGCAACCAGGCCATACGTCCCAGAGTGGAGACACTGATTTCTCCTCCCGGGGAAAGGCCAGACCTCAGCCCAGCCATCCATGCTCCAGCCTCGGGGCGGCTTCCTTGTGGGCACAACACAATCCAGCATTCCTGCCCAAATAAGGGAAACAAGGGACCCAGGGCCAGAGGCAGCGTCGGGGTGAGGCCAGTCCTTGGATTGACCATGGATCGCCACCTGCTACCCCAAAATGCCGGCACCCTCCCTGAGCGCAGGCCTGACCGTGCACCCAGACGTGATTCCTGGCTGCTGGGAAAGGGAGCTCTCGGCCCCCAGCCCTGCCACCATCCCCATGGGCAAAGTTTCCAGAATACGGCGGTACCATGGCACTCAGAACATTGGTGGCCACTCGGGACTTTGGGGGACCAGGCCTTGGCTCATGGGGGTGCCTGGGAGGGGCGGCAAGGGGGCTGGCAGGGTGTGGGGGAGCTGGTAGGGCAGGAGAGTCTGACGCGCTGCTGTGGCTACTGCCCAACCCTGAGCAAAGCCCAGAGCTGAGCGGCCTTCTAAAGATGGCACATGGCCAGAGCCGGGCACAGGCGGGGAAGAGGGGAGGGCTGGGGCGGAGCAGGGCATGGTGTACAGGCCACGTCAGCTCCCACCAGACATGGCTCTTGTCCAGTCACACGGCTCTACACCAGGTTCAGACCAGCACACCCCGGCCTGCCCTGCCCCAGCCCCACCCTGGTCTGGCGCGTCCCTCACGCCAGCTCCAGGGCACTGGGAGGACAGTGTGGCCATCCCTCTCCTGGTCTCTCTGGCTGCCTGATAGCTCACTACCCCAGCCGTCCTGCTGGTCTTCTCAGTGGCTGGAAATGACAAGTCTTCCTGCCCCAGATGGACATCCAGGCTTGCAGTCGGGTGCTGGCTTCCTTCAATGAAGTCCTTCGGCCACCAAAGAGAGCTAGTGTTCACTGAAACCCTGAAGTCATTAGCTGGCCTGAGAGTCCCAAAAGAACAATATTCACGCAGTCGATCTTGGCAGCCACGGCTGGTGATGCCAGCTCCGTCTGCTGACGTGGGCTGTGCCGGGTGGACGTATCATCACTTGACAGGAAGCAGGTATGAACCCAAGCCAACACCCTCGGAGCTAAGTTATTCCCACGATGCACATTCTGGTGCGAGACTTTAACAAACACCCCTCATTGTTTGCTTCACACACCACTACCCCTTTGACAAAACAAATTACAAAGCAGTCTACCCCCAACAAGTGCCCAGAATGGTGCCCTGCCTATAACGGATATCCAGTGCGGTGGCCTGCCCTCAGTGAGCATCCAACACGGCGCCCTGCCCAGAGCAGGTGCCAAATGCAGCAGGGTAGAGTCGCGGCATGGGCAGTCAGATCTCGGACATCGGCACAGGGGGCAGAGTCCTCTGCAGCGGGTGCACACATATCATTCATTCAGTCATTCATTCAACAGTATTTATTGAGCACTTACTGTGCGCAAAGCATGGTACTAAGCGCTTGGGAGAGTACAATGTAACAGCAGGCAGACACATACCCTGCCCACGACTAGCTTAAGGTCCCTGTCGTTGACCAGTATGGCTGCCCCAGGCCAGAGCCAAGTTAGCCGCCAGCAGAAGTCTCATGAAACAATCGGCTTTCCAGTGCCACAGCATCTCTGGGCAGACCCCTTGGCAGTGTGGTTAAAGCACCTGATGCCAGGCCCCAGAGCAGGATCGGCGTGCAGGTGCTAAGGAGAGCATGGAGCACGTGGATGGCACCACAAGGTGCCAGTGTAGTTTGGGCCCAGCTGGGAATGCAGTGATTTAAACTGGTTGGACTGGCACACCCAGGGAAACCCTCCTGGGAATAGCTGTGGCTGCTGTTTCCCTTCAATCCTAAATTCTTTGGTGGCAGGAAATATGAATCTTTCTTCTGGTGCACTTCCCCAACCACCTGGTACAGTGCTCAGCACACAGGAGGCTCTCAATACGTGCCCTGGTTGATTGGGCTGTTGATAGTCTTAAATAAACACAATTCCAATTTGCCATTCTTGGTTCATTTTCCTCCCTCTTACTTGGGCTGTGAGCTCCATGTGGGACCTAACGATCTTGTATCTACCCCAGTCCTTGATACAGTATTTGACACCTAGTAAGAATTCAACGAATACCACAATTACTACTACTATTATTGTTGTTGTTATTAATTACAAACATAACAACCATTAAACCTCTTAATTATCAACAACCTTTATGGAGCACTTACTACCTGCAGAACACTGTCCTGGGCACCTAATGAATGCAGAGTGCCATGCTGGGCACCTGTTTGCACAACATCGTACAAGGCGTCTACTGTGTTTAAAGCCCTGTATTAGGAACCTGCTGTGTGCCGAACATCCGAACTTCGAACAGGGTACGAAGCACCTACTAGGTGTACAGCACTGTACTGGATGCTTGGAAACATGCAAAGGCTGCAAACAAGGCAGTCCCTACCCCAGAGGAGGTCAGACCTGAGTGGTTGGCAGTACCCGGAGTTCCAAGTCAGCTCTCTGGACAGAGCAGGTCAGCCAGTCCCCACTAACCTGCAGTAGCAGCTGCAGGGAGCTGCCAAGGGCCGGCCCCAAGAGGGAATCCCTCAGGCCCAGAGAGGTAATTCATTCATTCAATCATATTTATGGAGAGCTTACTGCGTGCAAAACACTGAATCAAGCGCTTGGGAGAGTACAATGTAACAAGAAACAGACACATTCCTTGCCCACAAGGAGCTTACAGTCTAGAGGAATAATAATCACAATAATTGTTGTATCTGTTTAATTGTGGTATTTGTTAAGTGCTTATTATGTGCCAAGCACTGTTTTAAGCACTGGGGTAGATACAAGATAATCAGGATGGACACAGTCCCTGTCCCACACGGGGCTCACAGCCTTAATGTCCATTTTACAGATACATTCATTCATTCAGTCATATTTATTGAGAGCTTACTATGTGCAGAGCACTGTACTAAGTGCTTGGGAAGTACAAGTTGGCAACATAGAGAGACGGTCCCTACCCAACAGCAGGATCACAGTCTAGAAGGGGGAGACAGACAACAAAACAAAACATATTAACAAAATAAAATAAATAGAATAAAAAAACCAAGAATAAATATGTACAAATAAAATAGAGTAATAAATACATACAAACATATATACATATATACAGGTGCTGTGGGGAGGGGAAGGAGGTAAGGCAGGGGAGATGGGGAGGGGGAGGAGGAGGAGAGGAAGGAGGGGGCTCAGTCTGGGAAGGCCTCCCAGACTTGCAGATGAGGTAAC
The DNA here is from genome assembly GCF_015852505.1 of Tachyglossus aculeatus. Taxonomy (NCBI): domain Eukaryota; kingdom Metazoa; phylum Chordata; class Mammalia; order Monotremata; family Tachyglossidae; genus Tachyglossus; species Tachyglossus aculeatus. The sequence goes on along the minus strand of NC_052088.1, from coordinate 40,679,242 downwards.
TGAGACCCAGAGAAGTGATGTGACTTGCCCAAGGTCACACAGCAGACACATGGCAGAGCTGGGATCAGAATCTATGTCCTCTGACTCTCAGGCCCGTGTTCTACCCACTATACCATGCCATGGTGTCGGCAGCAAAGGCAGTCCAGGATCCGACCCCAGAGGAGCCGGGGAAGTTTTGGTTGGCTACTGGCTCCCGGGTCCGGGCCTGGGGCTGGCCTATCCAACCAGTGCTTTAACTACTTTGGGGTAGAAACAGGATGGGTAGGGGCAGGGTGGGGTGAGGCCATCGGACTTCAACCCCGCACGGCCTAAAAGCCAACTCCATACTGCTCCTCAGACTAGCTGCCAGCACGGAGGAGAGACCTTGGGGGAGATACAGGTTGACCACGGAGAGACGTAGACTGAGACTGGGAAGGACCAAAGCATGTGGGAGAGGTGTCTCGGGGGCCAGAAGCCAAGGCAGTGGAAGGACCATCCCAAACAAAGACTCCTGTCCGCGGGAACCAAAGAGAGGTTGTCTAGGTGATGGGCAGGGAGAAACTTGGGGGTATCTCAGAGACTCCTGGGACCCTGCTGCCCTTCAACCTGCACGTCCCCCTCCTCCCTTCCTGCCCACACCGTCCCCACTCCCCACGCCATCCCTTCAGCCCACACTGCATCCCTGCATTGCCCCTTCCCCTTCTGCACTGTCCCCTCAGCACTGACTGCTCCCCCAAAATGTCCTGCTCCATCCCCTGGACTGGGCACCTTGCCTGCCCTACCGGTCAGGGGACAAAGAGCAGACTTGGGGGGGGGGGGGGGGGGGGGGGAGAGAGAGAGAGAGAGAGAGAGAGAGAGAGGGAAAGAAGGGAGGGAGAAAGAGGAAGCAAGGGAGAGAAAGAGAGAGGGAGGAAGAGGGAGAGGAATAGGGAGAAAGGAAGGGAGAGAAGGGGAAGGAACAGGAGGAAGAAAAGGGGGAGGGAGAGAAGCAAGGGGAGAGAGGGAGGAGGATGAGAGGAGGCTGTGGAGGAGTGAGGGAGAAGTGCTGGGTACAGGCCAGCCTTTGGGAACCTGGGCTTACTGACAAAATCAAAATGGCCGATCCCCTCCCCCTGCCCTTCCCTCCTGCCCCCGGCGTGTCCTGTTTCATTCACGCCAACCCTCAAGGTGACCTGCCTGGTTTTCAACCGTGCAGCCAGGGGAAGCTAACACTGCAGCTTTTCAGACCAGACAGGAGCTGAGGTGGAGCCGTGTGAGAACCCTGACGCCGAGGAGGAGGCTCGGGGAACGCAACGGGATTTCCAGTTCTGCTCAGGCTCCCAGGTTTCCACCCTGCTCTGGGGAGACCCCATGGCCACTTGGGGGGAGACTGTGGTCAGTGGAGAGACCTTGTGGCCGGGGGGTGAAAAAAGTCCGCCCTCTGAAACTTCGGACTTCACTACTTCACCTCTCCAGGCCTCAGTTTCCCCATTTGTACAAGGCAAATGGGATCCCTTCTCTCCCAGGGTTGGTGTGAGGGTGAAATTGGATCCCAGCGGGAAATCACCCAGACAATACTTGTGGACACAGTCACTGTGACTGCAGAGTGCACGGTGACTTCCTCTGAGGTGGAAAATCACTTCTTCACATGGGTGAGTGCAGGGAATCCGTTCCCATGCAGAGCTGTGCAGCTACAAACACCAGCAGATCTGGCGAGTTTGGGACAGGTCCATGGGTTAGCATCTGTTCTACATCACTGAGGGAGAGTCAGGGGAGTGGTATAGCTTGAACTGGGTCACTGGGGGAAGAGTCAGGGATAGAGAGGGAGTCAGGGCTGTTGGACAGCCTGTGCCGTGCCACTGGGGAAGACTCAGAGATGGAGAGGGAAGAATCAGAGCTGTTGGATGGTCCGGGCTGAGTCACCACGGGGAAAGTCAGAGTCCGGGTTGTTGGATGCTCTGTTCTGGGTCACTGGAGCAGAGTCAAACATTGAGAAGGGAGAGTCAAGGATATTGAAAGGTTCATGCTGGGTCGCTGGGGGAGAGTCAAGGATGGAGAAGGAACCGTTCGGAATGTAGAGGAGAGACAGTGCTGAAGAAGGGAGGGTCAGGGTTTTTGAACAGTCAACGAACACCTTGTTTCCCCAAGCATATTGCCACCCCTGCTGGAGTCCAGGTACTCATAACCACCAGTATTCACCGAGGTCATATTTTGTGCATGATGCTAACCTGGATGCTTATTGGGTGCAGAGCACTGTACTGGGTGCCTCCCGAGGATAGAGCATTGTGCATTGAGCTTGGTCATTCCCTGTCCTGGTCCCTCAGGGTTGTTTGGTCAGTGCCTGTTTTCTGCAAAAATGCTCAGGCCATGTTCCCCACTCCTCAAGACACTCCAGGGGTTGCCCATCCACCTTCACATCAAACAGAAACTCCTTACCATTGGCTTTAAAGCACTCAATCATCTTGCCCCCTCGTACCTCGCTTCACCACTCTGCTACTACAACCCAGCCCACACACTTCATTCCTTTAACGCTATCCTTCTCACTCTGCCTCAATCTCGTCTATTTCGCCTCTGACCCCTCACCCACATCTTCTGGCCTGGAATGCCTTCCCTCCTCATATCTGACAGACAATTTCTCTTCTCCCCACTCCCGCTTCAAAGCCTTACTGAAGGCACATCTCCTCCAAGAGGACTTCCCTAAGCCCTCCGTTTCTCTTCTCCCACTCCCTTCTGTGTTGCTCTGACTTGCTTCCTTTATTCATCCCCCCTCCCAGCCCCACAGTACTTATGTCCATAGAGAAGCAGTGTAGTCTAATGGATAGAGCATGGGCCTGAATCAGAAGGACCTAGGTTCTAATCCCGGTTCTGCCACTTGTCTGCGTGTGACCTTGGGCAAATCACCTCACCTCTCTGTGCCTATTAACTCATCTGTGAAATGGGGATTAAGACTGTGAGCCCCATGTGGGACAGGGACTGTGTTCAAACCAAATCACTTGTATCCACCCCAGTGTTTAGGACAGTGCCTGGCTCATAGTAAGCACTTACCAAATACCACAATTAATCAATCAATCAATCAATCAATCGTATTTATTGAGCGCTTACTATGTGCAGAGCACTGTACTAAGCGCTTGGGAAGTACAAATTGGCATCACATAGAGACAGTCCCTACCCAACAGTGGGCTCACAGTCTAAAAGGGGGAGACAGAGAACAGAACCAAACATACCAACAAAATAAAATAAGTAGGATAGAAATGTACAAGTAAAATAAATAAATAAATAGAGTAATAAATATGTACAACCATAATAAATATGTACAACCATAATAAATATGTACAACAATTATTATCATTATCATATCTGTAACATTTATATTCACGTCTGCCTCCCCTTTTAGACTGCAAGCTCATTGTGGGCAGGGAATGTGTCTGTTATATTGTTATATTGTACTCTTCTAAGCATTTGGTACAGTGCTCTGCACAAAGTAAGCACTCAATAAATACACTTGACCTACTGACCAACTTCTGGTTTCAGTGACCGTGATGCCGGGGGAGACCAGAGACCCTGTTTATAAAGTCTGAAGTGCACCTGCTCTCAGGAACTGGGCCCTGACCAGCTGAAGACCTGTCTTGGGACTAGTCGGGACTCCAAAATGCCAAGCAGCAGTATGGTCCAGTACAAGTCAGAGGTCTTCCCCGACTAGGCCCTTGTTTCCTCTTCTCCCACTCCCTTCTGCGTCACCCCTGTAGTTGGATTTGCCCCCCTTTATCACCCCTCCCTCATCCCCACAGCACTTACGAACATATTATTAGGCAACAAATCTGTAATTTACTGATTTCTAATGATTTCTGTCTTCCCCTCTAGACTGTAAGCTCATTGTGGGCAGGGACTGTGTCTACTAAATCTGTTATACTTAACAGAAGCACCGTGGCTCAGTGGAAAGAGCACGGGCTTGGGAGTCAGAGGTCATGGGTTCCAATTCCGGCTCGGCCACTTGACAGCTGTGTGACTTTGGGCAAGTCACTTAACTTCTCTGTGCCTCAGTTCCCTCCTCTGTAAAATGGGGATTAAGACTGTGAGCCTCAAGTGGGAAAACCTGATTTCCTTGTATCCCCCCCGCACTTAGAACAGTGCTTGGCACAGAGTAAGTGCTTAACAAATACCATTATTATTATTATAAGCAATTGGTACAATTCTCTGCACACAAGCACTCAATAAATTTGACTGATTGATTGACAGAAGCAAGGGCCTGAGAATCCGAAGACCCGGGTCTCTAATCCCAGCTCTGACGATTGTCAGCTGTGTGACCTAGGGCAAGTCACCTAACTTCTCTTTGCCTCAGTTTCCTCATCTATAAAATGGGGATTCGATACCTGACCTCTCTCTTATTTAGACTATGAACCCCATTTGGCACAGGGATTGTGTCCTACATGAATGAACTTATATGCCCCGCACTTAGAACAGCGCTTGACACATAGTAAGCAGTTAATACCATCAAAGAAAAAAGGGGAGCTGAAGAATACAGTTATTTGTGAGACAATGTTGTCAGCCTGCCACTTGTGGCAAAATGTTTCTCACCTCCTATCAAAATGTATGGATCAACCCTTTCTCCAGGATACACAACATAACCTTGGTCTCAACAACACTGTCCTCTTGTGGGTCTCCTCTTATGTCTCTGGCCACTCCTCCCCCACCTGTCACCCTCTAACTGTGGGAGTCCCACATGGCTCGCTCTGGGTCCCCTTCTATTCTCCCTCTACACCCACTCTCTTGGAGAACTCATTCGCTCCCATGAACCATCAACTATGCTGACAATTCCCAAATCTACCTCTCTGGCCCCGACCTCTCTCAGTCTCTGTAGTCTCTCATTTCCCCTTGCCCCCAAGCCAACCACCCAGTTCTGCCCCTGTTCCGACTAAGTCCTCACGCTCACACTGTTCCTTGGCCTGGGAACTCCCTCCCCACATGTGACATATCACAGCTCTCCCCTTGTTCAAAGCTTTTCTCCAACTGCCCCTCCCTCAGCAGGCCCTGCCCAGGATCTGCCAACACCCAGAGCCATGTCTCGCCAGCGGGCACCTCTAGCAATCTGGAGCGTATTTCAGGCCATTCTCAGCACTCGTGCTAGCAGGCACACTCCAAGCTACAGTCACCCGACAATACTGACCATCCGGGGGGTACGGCTGTTAGGGCTTACAGACTCACCCCAAGGTCTGGCCACCCCCCTAGACATTAACTCACTCATTACAGTACTGTCAACCTGTCGGTTGGGGCAAAATGTTTCTCACCTCTTTTCAGGCACTATGATCAACCCCCTTCTCCAGGATACCCACTCTCTTGGAGAACTCATTCGCTCCCCCCCCGAATCATCAACTACGCTGACGCCGACTCACACATTACAGCCACCCCACGAGATGGCAAAACCCAAGGATACAGCCGCTCACGTCGGACGCCTTACCCTGGATTACATCTCCCCGGGGATACAAGCCTTTAGGGTGTCACCCTTTACCCCAGGTCCCAGCCCCCTCCATGAGATCTACAACCAGAGATCCAGCCATTAGGAGTTAACAATAATAATAAAAATAATTAATGGCATTTGTTAAGTGCTTCCCAGGTGCCAAGTACTGTTCTAAGCACTGGGGTAGATACAAGGTGATCAGATTGGACACAGTCCCTGTCCCACATGGGGCTCACAGTCTTCATCCCCATTTTACAAATGAGGAAACTGAGGCACAGAGAAGCTATTGCCCGAGGTCACACAACAGACAGGTGGCAGAACCAGGATTAAGACCCACAACTTCTAGCGCTCAATAAATACGACTGAATGAATGAATTTAGCCCGTGCTCTTGCCACTGGACCGTGCTGCTTCTTGGAGTTGGACAATCCAATACATTATTGCCAGATGCCCAAACAGAAGAAGTTCAGCCCGGGAATAGGGAGTTTTCCATCAGGTTGAAAGAAAACAAGTGAATTTTTATATATGAAAAAAAAGATTGCATAAGCCCCTGGTGGGGGGAGGAGTTGGGAAGTGTGCCGGTGCCACGGCCGACCAGCGCAGAAAGGCTTGGCCCGCCTCCCGGCACTGTCTGAAGGCAAGAAGAAGGCTGTTGCTCAGTCTAAATTGGGCAAATTCTTCACTAAAGTTATAAAACCACCACCACCACAGTCAGCAAGAGGAAGGGTGCTCCTGCATGGACTCTTAACCGTCCTACAACCTCCTCGTTTGGTTAATGTTTGATATGAGGCTTCCAATTACTTGTAGGAAGATTAAACAATAGCTTAGTGGATGCTTAATGTGAACGATCTGCAGGCCCATAAAGGAATTCCTTATTATTTTCCCGAAGTTTGGGGGCGGACCTTAATCCACCACAGGTAGGTTTCCAGGTAAATGGAGCCCTCGACCTGTTGTGGGGTGGGGTGGCGTGGCTCACTGCCCGGGAAGGAAGCCGGCCTGCAGACGTTGATCAAGTCCCTCGAGGTTCAGGGATGAGGGGTGTTTGTGTGTGTTGGACACACACACACACACACACACACACACACACACACACACACGTTGGGGGGTGGAGGTGCCGGTGTGTATGTGTTGGGGGGAGACACACAAACTGACACATACCCATTCACGATTCACCCATTCACGATAAATACGATTCACTCAATCGTATTGGGCGCTTACTGTGTGCAGAGCACTGTACTAAGTGCTTGGAAAGTACAAGTTGGCAACATATAGAGACGGTCCCTACCCAACAGCGGGCTCCCAGTCTAGAAGGCGGAGACAGACAACAAAACGAAACATATTAACAAAATAAAATAAATAGAATAAATATGTACAAGTAAAATAAATAGAGTAATAAATATGTGCAAACATATATACATATATACAGGTGCTGTGGGGAGGGGAAGGAGGTAAGGCAGGGGGATGGAGGGGAGAGAGGAAGGAGGGGGACTAAACTGAGGATCTCCCCAGGCTGGGGGGGGGGGGGGGGGCGCGCGGGGTTTGTATGTAATCATAATAATAACAACAATGGCATTTGTTAAGCGCTTACTATGTGCAAAGCACTGTTCTAAGCGCTGGGGGGATACAAGGTGATCAGGTTGTCCCATGTGGGGCTCACAATCTTAATCCCCATTTTACAGATGGGGTAACTGAGGCTGTGAGAAGTTAAGTGACTTGCCCAAGGTCACACAGCAGACATGTGGCTTGGCCGGGATTAGAACCCATGACCTGTGACTCCCAAGCCCGGGCTCTTTCCACTGAGCCACGCCACTTGGGGGACACACCCCCCCCGGATTAAGCTGCGGGTCTTCCCAGGCTCGGGGGTGATGATGGGTGTGGGGGTGTTGGAGGGAGACACATTGACACACAGACAGACCCACCCGGACTAAGCTGCGTGGGGGGAGAGAGACGGGCATACACGCACGCACAGACCCACAGCCCACCGAAAGCGCGGCTCTCCCCACGCCGGAGGGGCGCCTGGAGGCGGCGGCAGCAGCAGAAGCGAGATGCCCCGGGCCGGGCCCCGCCTGCTCATCAATCAATCAATCAATCAGTCGTATTTATTGAGCGCTTACTGTGTGCACAGCACTGTACTAAGCGCTTGGGAAGTACAAGTTGGCAACATCTAGAGACAGTCCCTACCCAACAGTGGGCTCACAGTCTAAAAAGGGGAGCCAGAGAACAAAACAATACTAACAAAATAAAATAAATAGAATAGATATGTACAAGTAAAATAGAGCAGCGTGGCTCAACGGAAAGAGCCCGGGCTTTGGAGTCAGAGGTCATGGGTTCCAATCCCGACTCTGCCACTTGTCAGCTGTGTGACTTGGGGCAAGTCACTTCACTTCTCTGTGCCTCAGTTACCCCATCTGTAAAATGGGGATTAAGACTGTGAGCCCCATGTGGGACAACCTGATCACCCTGTAACCTCCCCAGCGCTTAGAACAGTGCTTTGCACATAGTAAGTGCTTAATAAAAGCCATCATCATCATCATAAATAAATAATAATAATAATAATAATGATGACATTTGTTAAGCGCTATGTGCAGAGCACTGTTCTATGCGCTGGGGGGGATACAAGGTGATCAAGTTGTCCCACATGGGGCTCACAGTCTTAATTCCCATTTTACAGAAGAGGGAACTGAGGATCAGAGAAGTTAAGTGACTTGCCCAAGGTCACACAGCAGACATGTGGCAGAGCCGGGATTCGAACCCGTGACCTCTGACTCCAAAGCCCGGGCTCTTTCCAATGAGCCACGCTGCTTCTCTTAATAGAGTAATAAATATGTACAAACATATCTACATATATACAGGTGCTGTGGGGAAGGGAAGGAGGTAAGATGAGGGGGATCATCATCATCATCAATCGTATTTATTGAGCGCTATGTGCAGAGCACTGTACTAAGCGCTTGGGAAGTACAACTTGGCAACATATAGAGACAGTCCCTGCCCAACAGTGGGCTTGCAGTCTAAACGGGGAAGACAGAAAACAAAACCAAACATACTAACAAAATAAATAGAATAGATATGTACAAGTAAAATAGAGTAATAAATATGTACAAACATATATCCATATATACAGGTGCTGTGGGGAAGGGAAGGAGGTAAGAAGGGGGGATGGAGGGGGAGAGGAAGGAAGGGGCTCAGTGTGGGAAGGCCTCCTGGAGGAGGTGAGCTCTCAGTAGAGCCTTGGAGGGAGGAAGAGAGCGAGCTTGGCGGATGGGCAGAGGGACTGGGGGCATTCCAGGCCCGGGGCCCCGCGGAGCCGGGGGGGGGGGGGGGGGCCCAAAAGGCGAAGCGGCCCCGGAGCCTCGGCGCTTTCCCGGGGGGTCGAGGGGGAGCGCGGCGCACGTTACCCCGGCGGTGGCGGCGGCGGCGGCGTTGGCTCCGCCGTCTTCAGGGAACTGGTGGAGCGGGACCTCGGCTTCACGACCAGGCTCATGGTGGGAGCGGAGCGGGGCCGGTCCGGGGGTCCCCGGGGGTCCCCGCCGCCCGCCCACCCACCGGGCCCGGACACCACCGGCGCCGGCCTCGGTGCCCGCCGCGCGTCACGTGGGGCCCCAGCACAGCCTCTCTCCCTGCTCCCTCCTTCCTCCTTCCCCCACCCCACCCCACCCCCCTTCCTTCTCTTCCTCCTTCCCCCTCTCAATCCATCTTGCAATGCTATTTGGCAACAGCCCGGGCTCGGGAGTCAGAGGACGTGAGTTCTAATTCCCGTCCCCGTCACTTTCCTCATCAATCGTATTTATTGAGCGCTTACTATGTGCAGAGCACTGTACTAAGCGCTTGGGAAGGACAAATTGGCAACGTATAGGTAAGCGCTCGATAAATACGATTGATCATCATCATAAATCGTATTTATTGAGCGCTTACTATGTGCAGAGCACTGTACTAAGCGCTTGGGAAGGACAAATTGGCAACGTATAGGTAAGCGCTCGATAAATACGATTGATCATCATCATCAATCGTATTTATTGAGCGCTTACTATGTGCAGAGCACTGTACTAAGCGCTTGGGAAGGACAAATTGGCAACGTATAGGTAAGCGCTCGATAAATACGATTGATCATCATCATCAATCGTATTTATTGAGCGCTTACTATGTGCAGAGCACTGTACTAAGCGCTTGGGAAGGACAAATTGGCAACATATAGAGACAGTCCCTACCCGACAGAGGGCTCACAGCCTAAAAGGGGGAGACAGAGAACAAAACCAAACATACTAATAAAACAAAATAAATAGAATAGATATGTACAAGTAAAATAAATAGACTAATAAATAGGTACAAACATATATACATATATATACACAGGTGCTGTGGGGAAGGGAAGGAGGTAAGATGGGGGGATGGAGGGGGGACGAGGGGGAGAGGAAGGAAGGGGCTCAGTCTGGGAAGGTCTCCTGGAGGAGGTGAGCTCTCAGCAGGGCCTTGAAGGGAGGAAGAGAGCTAGCTTACTTCACTCCCCGTCACTTTCATTCATTCAGTCTATTTATTGAGCGCTCACTGGATGCAGAGCACTGTACTAAGCGCTTGGGAAGCACTAGGGGCTTAGTACAGTGCTCTGCACCCAGTAAGCGCTCAATAAATACCATTGATTGATTGATATACCTAGATACAATATATGAGTTCCGGATGTCTCCCTTGTACACTCCTAAGCACTTAGTACAGTGCTATGCACATTGTAAGCACTCAATAAATTTTTCCTTTCAAACAATGTCTGCTGTGTGACCTTGGGCAGGCCACTTCCCTTCTCTGGGCCTCCGTTACCTCTAGAGTGGGAGTCCGTTTGTCTCTGTTGCCGAACTGCACTTCCCAAGCGCTTAGTACAGTGCTCTGCACACAGTAAACAATAAATACGATCGAATGAATGAATGAAATGGGGATTAGGACTGTGAGCCCCATGTGGGACAACCTGATTGTATCTGCCCCAGCGTTTAGAACAGTAGTTGGCACATAGTAAGCGCTTAACAAACTCCATTATTATTATTTACTGAGAGCTTTCTGCATACGGAGCACTGTACCGAGCTCTCGGGAGGGCACAACAGAGTTGGTCTCTCCTCCTCTCGTCTCTTCCCCCCACTTGGGATCTGCGGGTTGCGGGGAGGGCGCTCAGCCCCCCATGCGGGCCGAAGAGGGGCAGCTGAGACCCCGAGGGAAGACTGCTTGGGTTTCCCGGCGGAAGACCCCCTTTATCCTCCAGCGCAGGAGGGTGCCTGGTGGTCAGGATGGGCATTTGGACACGCCGTGCCTTGGGAATGGGGGGAGCTGGGGGGAGCTGAGGGGAAGATGGGGGGAGCTGAGGGGAAGCTGAGGGGAAGATGGGGGGAGCTGGGGGGAAGCTGGAGGGAGCTTGAGGGAAGCTAGGGGGAGCTGGGGGATACTGGGGGGAGCTAGGGGAAACGGGGGAGCTGGGAGAAGCTGGGGGGAGCTCGGGGAAAGCTAGGGGGCAACTTGGGGGAGCTGGGGGGAAGCTGGGGTGAGCGTGGGAGCCGGGGATGGAAGGAACGAACGAGGCCGGATAGCTCAAAGCTCGGCCCGGGTGGGTGTCAGGGCATCCTGGGCACCAGCCTGGACCCTGCCACAAGCCCCGACCACCCCTCCTGCCCCTCAAACCACCTTCATCCCCCTAAAAGTCCACGCTTGCCTTCCCCGCCCCCCAGCGAGGCCCTCCCTCTCTTCTCCCGCCACCATCCCCCCCCCCCCAAAAAAAAACCCCTCGAGGGCCTGAATGAATTATCTTTGCAGAGAGCGATTCCCAGGGGGTTGGCCGCTGGCCAACCACCGACGTGTTGGTCGGGCCCACTCAGGCAGGCAAGGAACCGGCTTCCTTGCCAACGTAAAATAAAACCCAACCCCCTACCACAGTCCCAAATCCAAAGCGCCCGGAAAACTGTGGGCCAGCAACGCCCCGGCGGGTCTGGGGAGGGAAGGGGGGGCCGCTGAGCCAGACCGGCGCCACAGGGCTGGCCGGCCCCTCCTCCCCATCCCACGGCCCCACGCCCACCGGCCAACCGGCCCGCCCTCCCCCTTCTGCAGAACTGTCCACACATGGTCAAAACACTGCCCAGAAAACCCTGCCCCTCCAAAGCCGATTCTGACCTGTAGCCTGGGGCATCCGGGGCCCTGGAGCATGGATGAGGGAGCCCGGCGGCCCAACCCTCCTGGCCCCAGGGGCCAGGCCTGTCCCACAGGAGACTGCAGCGTTCCCACATGGAATGTCCTGGGGCTGGGAGGGCGGATGGGAAAAGCACCTAATCCTCCCTTCTCCTGCTCCTCTCTGGGCTTTCCGAGCCCAACGGGCAAGTGGGCCCTGCCCCGGTCGGGCCCGATGTCCAGCTGGGGCTAAAGGAGTGCGGGCCGGGTGCGGATCACCGTCCCAACCTGGGCCCAGAGAGGTCCCCCACGGCCTGGGCTCCAGGCTCAGTCGGCCCCCATCACCCCTTGCCAACTTTACACTCCTCCACAATGGTCCCCTTGTGTCCACCTTCTCCAGGAACTCCACAATGGCTCAAAGAGAGCGGAGGACTCAGGACGATGGACGGTTTCCAGACCTGGGCACCCAGCCATCAGTGGAAAACTAAGGGCCGCCAGGCGCAGAGTGGCGTTATTAGATGTCTACCTTGAGCAGGGCACTCTACCAGATGTCTACTATGGGTAAGGTACCATACCAGACGTCTACCACATGCAGAGGGCTGTGCTGAATCCGTATTGCATGTGGAGCACTGTACTGGTCACCTTACTGTTGAGGTCCTGGACGCTGGGGGTACAGGAACTGTGTCCAGTCAAATGGTCTTGACTCTACCTCAGAGCTCAGCAGCGTGCTCGGCACAGAGTGAAGCTTGGCAAAGAGTGATTGTGGGATCATCACCAATATTAGCAGCAGGTGCTGAGGTCCCAGGAACAAGGAGCAGAGGCAATCCCGAGGGAACAGAAGGATGCAGCCTCTGACACACCTGGCCGTGAGCCTAGGCCTGCCCTGCAGTGGATAACTACTGACGTGGGGCAGGGGCACCTCCTGTGAGGGCCCTCCCTTGAATAGCAGCCCTGGGGCTCCACGCTGCCAGGTCCTGGCACAAAACCACCAGCCGCTATCCAAGTCAGCAAATCCACAAATGGCAGGTCCTCTTCAGACACTGGCCTGCAGCCACTTTGGAACCATTATTTCACAGACGTCAGGAGGCAGCTCTGAATCAATCGTATTTATTGAGCGCTTACTGTGTGCAAAGCACTGCACTAAGTGCTTCGGAGAGTACAATATATCAGTGGATAGACACGTTCCCTGCCCACAAAGATCTTACAGTCCAAGCCAAGGCAGGGGGCAGCCCAAACCAGTCTGGGGCCCATTAAATGCTCAGCCCCAACATTTTATTTCTCTGCACCTACGCCTAGTCCCAGGGGCCCAGACAGAGGACATCAGCCATGTGACTCCAGCTGACAGTTTAGGCGATGAGGAGGGCTGGTGGTGCCAGGCTATCATGAGGGTAAAACTGTGAAAGGGAGCCTGGCTCCCGCCGCTGCCTGCCTGAGTCTTAGCCCAGTCTTCACTCCTCTCTCAGAAACCCAAACCAAGGGCTGCTCCCCACCCGCTAGCCCTAAGCCAGTCCTGCCTGGCCAAACTGGCCAGGGTCTGGGACCATGGTTCGTCTGGTGGCAGAGGGGTGGGGAGGCAGCCAGAGTGCCGATGCCTCAAGCCTCAGGGCTCCTACAATCAAAGAGGGAGACAGTGGCGGAGACAGGATTAGAACTCAGGTCCTTCTGACTCCCAGGCACATGCTCTACCCACTAAGTCACGCTGCTTTCGACAAGAATATACTACAAATAGGAGAGACAAGAATCCGTTTCAGTACCATGAGAGCGACCCCACTGTCCTGACTCCTGCAAGCACAGCTATTCCTCCCCCCGCAACACATGTTCAGATGTGTGAACAAATTTGTTCCTGGCATATGCCTGTTGGGCAGGACTGAGAGGGAGAAAAGACAGCAGGAGTCATACCTCAGGCAGGCCGGGGGCGGGGCCGTTCTGCTCGGGGGCACCGATGCAGGGGCAAAGCATTCCACAGGAACCTTATCACAAATGCTGCTGAGGTCCTATCTCGGTCCCCAGTGGCTGCTGGGGCTATTTCAGACGATTTTAAAGCTTGATTGGCTGCTCCGGTCGGGCCCGGTGGGGCTGCTGGCAGTGGCTCCTCTCTCTAGGGAAGGAGGAGCCCTGACTGATGCAGGGGTCATGCTGCAGAGCAGGGTCTGCCTGTGGCAGGTGGGTCTGCGGTGGGGTGGCCACATCTCTCCTGTTTCACGGCCAGGGGCAGGGAGACCCTCCAGTTGGAGCATGAGACTGCGTGGTGAACAGGGCTTTGGCACGAGACAGCGGCTGGCAGGATGCTCTATCTGTCTGCCCGCCAGGCTGGGAGTCGGGAATGGCTCCCAACGGCCCAGAGAAGGACTTTTTTTTTTTAAAAAGACTGAAATCTCAGGTCGCAGAACGGCATTTATGGCCCAAAGATCTGGCTGTGAATGAGGCAAGGAGGGAGGCGGCAAATGGACAGCCAATTGATTCCCCTGAGAAAAAACCTGTTTAGCAACAAGGGACCAACCAGATCTACAGTGACCATTCATCCTAGGCTGAGTTCTCAGTCTTCAAACTTAAATAAGCTCTGCTGTCTTGTCCGGTGGTGTTTGACTCAAGGGAACTGCAATTCCCCTTCCAAACCAGCGTGGCTCAGTGGAAGAGCCCGGGCTTTGGAGTCAGAGGTCATGGGTTCAAATCCCAGCTCCACCACTTGTCAGCTGGGTGACTATGGGCAAGTCACTTACCTTCTCTGTGCCTCAGTTACCTCAACTATAAAATGGGGATTAAGACTGTGAGTCCCCCGTGGGACAACCTGATCAACTTGTAATCTCCCCAGCGCTTAGAACAGTGCTTGCACATAGTAAGCGCTTAATAAATGCCATTATCATCATCATCATCATCCCATGGACCTCGATACTGACCTCGCTTAGAGAGGTCGGCCCCTGGGCCGCTGAGCTCAATCCCTGGGGTGATGGCAAACAACATCCTGTGGTCCCACGCTCACACCGGACTGGCCCCAGGATGCTCCAGAAGCTCTTGAACTCAGGCAGGCATCACTGGGCCCTAGCCAAGTAGGGTGGAAAAGAGGGTGGGAGGGTAAAATCTCGACCTTGCCGTTCTGTCTCCCAAAGGGGACAGAACCTTGTTGGGGACTGGGGGTGGGGGGAGGGGGGTCCTGAGAAGGCGGGCATATATCTTGGGTTTAGGCATCCTAAGGAGGGAAGGTTCCGAACAGCAAGAGTCCAGGTGTTTTGCCTGTCCTCTAGAATGTTACCTCATTGTGGGCAGGGAATGTGTCTGTTTATTGTTATATGGTACTCTCCCAAGCACTTAGTGCAGTGCTCTGCATACAGTAAGCGCTCATTAAATACGACTGATTGGTTGACTGAGGCCCAGACCTGATGTGCTGTGAGGTGAGTTCCCCTACCAGGTCCCGGATGGGTCAGGCAGACTCTGCCACTCTGCCACTGAGCAAGTCATTCCATTATTCGGTGCCTCCGTTTCCTCATCTGTAAAATGGGGATTGAATACCTGTTCCCTCTCGTTCTTAGACCATAAGCCCCCAGTGGGATGGGAACTGCATCCAATCGGGTTATACTGTATCTCTCCGGCTGCTTAGTACAGTGCTTGACCCATTGTAAATGCTTAACAAATGTAACAGTTGTCCATTTCCATCATTTCTGGGAACTTTGTTGGCTTTGGGGGAAGACAAGGTAGGTCAGGTGTTGGGGAAGATGCAGAGGAATGTCTGCCTGCCTGCCTCGGGTCTCTGCCTGTAGTTCTCTCTCTGCCCGCCTCTGCCTACAAGCTGGCTTCTCTCTCTCTCTACCTGCCTGTTTCTAGCTCTGCCTGTCTCTACCTGTATGTATTTCTTTTTCCCTGTCTCTTCCAGCTGCCACGTTGGCACCTGGGCTGCCTGTCCCTGCCCCTGGGGAGGATGGAAGGTGGGAAGCCTAAATGTGCAGCGAAAGGATCCAACTTCAACAGGGAGGGCAGCCAGAAGGACACCTGGGACTTGGGGGGTATAGGGGGGGCGGGTTAGGTGGGAGCAGGAGGAGCATTGGAGGAGAAGACAGTCGGGGAGGATACTTGGGAGAGAAAGGGGCAACCTAGGAGGGCCTCAGGGGGCAAGAGAAAGTCAAGAGGACAGCTAGGGGCAGGGGAGGAGGGGAGAAGCCAGGAATGGGGCTAGGCACTTGCTCTTTCCCCAGATTTCCTATTCCTTCCCAGCCCCTTGCACAGATGAGCGTTTCCTGACCCTGAGTTGTTGCTGGGCTCCCAGGGTCAGTGCTGACCGGTTCTATCTACCCAGACTGGAACCCAGTCACTGTGCGAGCCCTTCCACTGGACCAGCAAACACTTGGCTCGGACCTCCCCATCCCGGGGCCTCCGCCACCACTGCCACTGGCAGCCGCCCAGCCCACTCCAACTCCTGCTCCCTCCCCGGGCCCGACCAGGCACCCGGCGGCCTGGCGGGAGCCCAAGTTTGTCCAAGTGGAAGCCGTGGCTGGGACTGCACGACACCCGCCGGTCTGTGCTGTGGAAATCCAGTGATAGTGCACCACTCTGCCATTTATCTCTGACAAACCCCAGAGCCCTGCTTGCGGCAACCTTATCTGCCCCCCATCCCTCCATCCAGCCTCAGTCCCCTCCTCCACCACCCCCCACACCCAACTCAGCTTGTTGCCATATAGGAGTCACTGACTCTTCCCAGAACCAAAGCGTCTGCCCATGAATTGGAAATAGCCTTATTTGGGCCGGAGATTTCGCATAACTACATTTCTGTGTTTCTCGCTGGACATTATTTAAAATTGTGTATGGAGTCCCCCACCCGACGCCCCCTCAATGACCCAGTACAGACCATTCAACACCCCCAACTCTCCCCTCTCCACCCCTGACTCCCCCTATCCCACAGTGACCCAGCATGGACCATCCAACACTCTTGACTCTCCCCTCTCCATCCCTGACTCTTCCTCATTCATTCATTCAATCAATCCTATTTATTGAGTCCTGTGTACAAAGCACTGTACTAAGTGCTTGGGAGAGTACAAGATAACAACAGACACATTCCTGCCCACAACAAGCTCACAGTCTAGAGGGGCAGACAGACATTAATATAAACTGATAAATAAATTACAGATATATACAGATATATACATGTGCTGTGGGAACAGGATGGAGGATGAATGAAGGAGCAAGTAACAGCAACACAGAAGGAAGTGGGAGGAGAGGAGGGCTTAATCAAGGAAGGCTTCTTGGAGGAGATGTGCCTTCAATAAGGATTTGAAATGGGGGAGTATCGTTATCTATCTGAAATGAGATCGAGGTACAGTGAAACGGTGAGCATTAGAGGAACAAAGTGTACAGGTTGGGTTGTAGTAGGAGAGTAGTGAGGTAAGGTAGGAGGGGCAAGATGATTAAGTGTTTTACAGTCAATGGTGAGGAGTTTGTGTTTGAGGTGGAGATGAATGGGCAACCACTGGAGTTTCTTGAGGAGTAGGGAAACATGCTCTGAATGTTTTTGAAGGAAAATGATTCAGGCAGCAGAATGGAGTATGGACTGGAGTGGGGAGAGACAGGAGGCAGGGAGGTCAGCAAGGAGGCTGATACAATAATCAAGGTGGGATAGGATAAGTGCTTGCATTAATGTGGTGGCAGTTTGGATGGAGAGGAAGGGGTGGGTTTTGGCAATGTTGTGAAGGTAGCAGTAACAGGATTTACCGATGGCTTGAACATGTTGGTATCAGTGACCCAGCAGGCGTTACTGATCCATCAAATCCAAACAACCAGTTGTATTTATTGAGCGCTTACTGTGTGCAGATCACTGTACAAGGAAGAGTATCTTCTGACCTGGGAGTCAGAAGGTCATGGGTTCTAATCCCAGTTCTGCCACTTGTCTGCTGTGTGACATTCGGCAAGTCCCTTCACTTCTCTGAGTCTCTGTTTCCTCGTCTGTAAGACAGGGATGGAGACTGTGACCTCCATGTGGGACAAGGACTGTGTTCAGCCCAATCTGCTTAGTACAGTGCCTGGCACATAGTAAGAATTTAACAAATAACGTAATTATTGTTACTATTACAATATAACAAACTTGGTAGTCCAAACCACTCTGGACCTGTTGGTGACTCTGATGGCACTGCTCCTTGTGGGATCTGATTCTCTGAGTTCCCCCCCTGCTGGGGTGAGGCTTCCCAAGGTAGTGGGAGACAATCTGAGTGCAACTACCTGCTTGTGGCCCCCAATACCACCCAAGGGTCCTGGAGGAAAAGGGAAGGCTGAGGGGAGGCCCTGGCCACGAGGCACTGCTTACAGAGGACACTGACCAATGAGAGGAGATGGCACCAGCGGAGAAGTCAGTTGGGCCCAGGGAAGACATCTCATCATCATCAATCGTATTTATTGAGCGCTTCCTATGTGCAGAGCACTGTACTAAGCGCTTGGGAAGTACAAATTGGTAACACATAGAGACAGTCCCTACCCAACAGTGGGCTCACAGTCTAAAAGGGGGAGACAGAGAACAAAACCAAACATATTAACAAAATAAAATAAATAGAATAGATATGTACAAATAAAATAAATAAAGAGTAATAAATATGTACAAACATATATACACATATACAGGTGCTGTGGGGAAGGGAAGGAGGTAAGATGGGGGATGGAGAGGGGGGCGAGGAGGGGGAGAGGGAAGGAAGGGGGCTCAGTCTGGGAAGGCCTCCTGGAGGAGGTGAGCTCTCAGCAGGGCCTTGAAGGGAGGAAGAGAGCTAGCTTGGCAGATGGGCAGAGGGAGGGCATTCCAGGCCCGGGGGAGGACGTGGGCCAGGGGTCGATGGTGGGACAGGCGAGAGCGAGGTACAGTGAGGAGATTAGTGGTGGAGGAGCGGAGGGTGCGGGCTGGGCAGTAGAAGGGGAGAAGGGAGGTGAGGTAGGAGGGGGCGAGGGTGATGGGACAGCCTTGAAGCCCAGGGTAAGGGAGTTTCTGCCTGATGCGCAGAGTTGATTGGTAGCCACTGAGATTTTTGAGGAGGTGAGTGATATGCCCAGAGCGTTTCTGGACAAAGATAATCCGGGCAGCAGCATGAAGTATGGATTGAAGTGGAGAGAGACATGAGGATGGGAGATCAGAGAGAAGGCTGATGCAGTAGTCCAGACGGGATAGGATGAGAGCTTGAATGAGCAGGGTAGCGGTTGGGATGGAGAGGAAAGGGCGGATCTTGGCAATGTTGTGGAGCTGAGACCGGCAGGTTTTGGTCACGGCTTGGGTGTGAGGGGTAAATGAGAGAGTGGAGTCAAGGATGACACCAAGGTTGCGGGCTTGTGAGACGGGAAGGATGGTAGTGCCGTCAACAGAGATGGGAAAGTCAGGGATCATCAGATTAAGAGGGGTGGGCCCAGGGTTGGGAGGGAGACTGTGGACTCTCAGCCTGTCAGCAGGCGTTTTCAAAGGATGGACAGATCACACAGAAATTGGTCCAGAAGGTTTTAGGCTGAGCCTGCCTAGGGGCCCAGGTGACCAACTCTAACCCGCTCTTGCCAGGGGAAACCTCCAGTCTAAAAGTTTCCATGATGCCCGCAAGAATTCAGCAGAAGGAAAGTTGTCAAGGTGCCAGACTCTCCACTCTGGGAGACATGCCTCCCAATCTCCAGGGGCAGTCTCCCCACCTGCTGTCACTTCCTGAGCCCCACCTGTCCAGCTGTGGCCTCGGCCCTCCTCACGATGCCTTTCCCTTGGCCCCTGAGAATGAGGTTCTCGCTAAGGCCACACTGGCTTGGGTGGGGTTTTGTCTCCAGCTGAGGAAATCAGCGAGTTGAGTCTTCTGGGAACAGGCAGCCTACTATTTTCCTATCTCCCTCCTCTGTCTACATGACTCCTAGCAGCCTATCTAATATCTATCAATCGATCTACTAGCTTTCATACTAGCCTACTGATCTACTACTTATCAACTTGGCCTATTTACCTAACCATCCGTATCTATTGTCGAACTTGTCTGCCTCCAGAGTCTTTTCCCCCTTAATTCATACATTTGACCCCCTTGAAGGTCAGGGTCTGTGTCTAACTCCCACCTGCGTATCAATTAATCAATCAATAGAATTTACTGAGCCCTTACTGTGTGCAGAGCACTGTATTAAGCTCTCGTGAGAGTCCAATATAACAGAGTTGATTGACACAATCCCTGCCCCCAACAAGCTTACAGTCTAGAGAGGGAGGCTGAAATTAAGATAAATACGTAAATTCTGAATATGTACATAATAATAATAATAATAATAATAATGGCATTTATTGAGCACTTACTATGTGCAAAGCACTGTTCTAAGCGCTGGGGAGGTTACAAGGTGATCAGGTTGTCCCACAGGGGGCTCACAGTCTTAATCCCCATTTTACAGATAAGGTAACAGGCACAGAGAAGTTAAGTGACTGCCCAAAGTCACACAGCTGACGACTGGCGGAGCCGGGATTTGAACCCATCACCTCTGACTCCAAAGCCCGTGCTCATTCCACTGAGCCACACTGCTTCTCCAAAGTGCTGTGGGGCTCAGGGAGGGGTGAATAAAAGGAGCAAATCCAAGTACAAGGGCAAAGCAGATGGGAATTGGAAAAGAGGAAATGAAGGCTTACTTGGGGAAGGCCTCTTGGAGGAGGTGTGCTCTCAATAGGCTCTGAAGTTGGGGACAGTGATTGTATGATATGAAAAGGGAGGTCGGTCATTCATTCATTCATTCAATCAATCGTATTTATTGAGCACTTACAGTGTGCAGAGCACTGTACTAGAGCGTTTGTGGGAAGTACAAGTTTGGCAACATATAGAGAGGGTCCCTACCCAACCATGGGCTCACAGTCTAGAAGGGGGAGACAGACAACAAAACAAAATATGTAGACAGGTCTCAAGTCATCAGAACAAATAGAATTAAAACTAAATGCACATTATTAACAAAATAAATAGAGTAGTGAATATGTACAAGTAAAATAAATGGAGTGATAAATCTGTACAAACATATATGCAGGTGCTGTGGGGAAGGAGAAGGAGGTAGGGCGGGGGGGATGGGGAGGAGGGAGAGAAAAAGGGGGCTCAGTCTGGGGAAGGCCTCTTGAAGGAGGTGAGCTCTCAGTAGGGCTTTGAAGGGAGGAAGAGAGCTAACTTGGTGGGGTGTGTGGAAGGAGGGCATTCCAGGCCAGGGGGAGGACCTGGGCCGGGGGTTGATGGCAGGACAGGCGAGAATGAGGTACATGTGAGGGAGGTTAGCGGCAAAGCAGCGGAGGGTGCAGGCTGGGCAAGGAGAGAAGGGAGGTGAGGTAGGAGGGGGCGAGGTGACGGAGAGCCTTGAAGCCAAGAATGAGTAGTTTTTGCTTGATGCGTAGGTTGACAGGCAGCCACTGGAGATTTTTGAGGAGGGGAGTAACATGCCCAGCGCGTTTCTGCACAAAGATGATCCGGGCAGCAGCGTGAAGTATAGACTGAAGTGGGGAGAGACAGGAGGATGGGAGATCAGAGAGGAGGCTGATGCAGTAATCCAGTCGGGATAGGATGAGAGATTGAACCAGCAAGGTAGCAGTATGGATGGAGAGGAAAGGGCGGATCTTGGCGATGTTGCAGAGGTAAGACTGGCAGGTTTTTGTAACGGCTTGAATGTGTGGGGTGAACGAGACAGTGGAGTCGAGGACGACACCAAGGTTGCGGGCCTGTGAGACAGGAAGGATGGTAGCGCCGTCTACAGTGACGGGAAAGTCAGGGAGAGGGCAGGGTTTGGGAGGGAAGATAAGGAGCTCAGTCTTGAACACACTGAGTTTTAGATGGCGGGCACAGACATCCAGATGGAGATGTCCTGAAGGCAGGAGAAGATACGAGCCTGGAGGGAGGGAGAGACAGCAGGGGCGGAGATGTAGATTTGGGTGTCATCAGCGTAGAGATGATAGTTGAAGCCGTGGGAGCAAATGGGTTCACCGAGGGAGTGAGTGTAGATAGAGAAAAGAAGGGGACCAAGAACTGACCCTTGAGGAACCCCTACACTAAGGGGATGGGAGGGGGAGGAGGAGCCCGCAATGGAGACTGAGAATGAACGGCGGGAGAGATAAGAGGAGAACCAGGAGAGGATGGAGTCTGTGAAGCCAAGGGTTGGATAGCGTGTTGAGAAGGGGTTGGCTGCGGGCAAGGGGTCAGCAGTAAAGACAGACAAAGAAGAGGTACAGTGAGTAGGTTGGCATTAGAGGAGCATGTATGCATTTATTCTTTCTCAGCTCTTAGTACAGTCGTCTACTCACAGTAAGCGCTTAATAAACACTACTCCTGCTAGTACTGCTGCTGCTTTCTACTAACTACTGTTTAACTCTAACTCTCTGTCTCTCTGTCTGTACTAACTACTGTCTAGCTCTCTATCTAATGTATTTGCTATCTGGCTGGGTACCAGTACAACCACCAAGGACTAGTAGAAGGAGCTGGGGCCTGGGTGTCAGGAGACCTGGGTCCCAAACTCAGCTCCATCCCTTGGTTGCTGTGTAAGACACTGGGCCAGTAACTTGACTCCTCTGTGCTTCACTTTCCTCACCTGTAAAATGGGGATTCAAAACCTGTTCTCCCTCCAGTTAGACTGTTAGCCCCAGATGGAACAGGGGCTGTGTCCAAACAGTTTGAATGAGAGAAGCAACGTGGCTCAGTGGCAAGAGCTTGGGCTTTGGAGTCAGAGGTCGTGGGTTCTAATCCCGGCTCTGCCACTTGTCAGCTGTGTGACCTTGGGCAAGTCACTTAAGTTCTCTGTGCCTCAGTTCCCTCATCTGAAAAATGAGGATTAAGACTGTGAGCCCCACGTGGCACAACCTGATTACCTTGTATCTACCCCAGCGCTTAGAACAGTGCCTGACACATAGTAAGCGCTTAACAAATACCACCATTATTATTATTATTATTATTATTATCTACCCCAGCACTTAGCACAGTGACTGCCTCAAAGTAAGTGCTTTAACAAATACACAATTATTACTGCTGTTATTATTAGCTGGTACTCTGTGATATCTCCCATCCCCGTGTGCCAGAGGAAATGCAAAAATGTCCTTGAGACAAACCAGCTCCTGAAGAACCCCCTGACTATATGCCCCATGACGCATGCCCCCTCCCCCCTCCCCCCCCCATCCCCCTCGCATCACACACACATTCTGAGTCACACCCAGTCCACAGCCGCCCAGGGGTTAGTAAGAAACAGCTTCTGGCAGGAAGGCTACTGATTCCAGAATAGTTCAAAGGGCCATTTACAGCATTCAAGATAAAGATAAAAACCACATTTATTAGGGAAGGGGAGATTTCCTCATTGTCATTTTCTAGGGAAGGGGAGATTTCCTCATTGTCATTTCCTTTCCACACCAAGCATGTGTGTATTCAAGCTTTAAAAATGGAAAGAACCCAGGCCTGGGAGTCGGGAGATTAATTCTGGCTCAGCTACTTGGCTGCTGTGGGATCTTGGGCCAGGCACTCCAATTCTGTTTCCTCACCTATACAATGGGGAGTCAGTTCCTGATCTCCCTCCTACTTAGAATGGGAGCCTTGAGTGGGACAAGCGCTGTGTCTGACCTGATGAACCTGTATCTACCCCAGTGCTTAGTACAGTGCTTGGCACACAGGAAGCACATAAATATCACAATTTATTACTATTGTTATTATTATCGAGAAGCAACTTCCCTTGGGGTGAAGGGGCTTTTCGAAGGCCAGCACCAACTAGGTGGTCTCTTGTCAGTGTGGTGCCGGGACACCCCAAGTTTCACTATGTGCCCAAGATAGGGCCAAGAGGGTGAGATCCATGCTACCACCTCTGTGGGTAAGACAAGCAGCGCCCAGACCCCGGGACCCCCACCTTTCCCCCCCACCCAGCTTCCAGACTCATCAAGGACGCTCTGACCCTTGGCTGTCCCTGGTCAGCAGGTTGGCAGGCCGGGACTCCCTCATCAGTGACAGGGAGACACATATGAACACACACACACTCACTCTCTCTCTCTCTCTCTCTCTGAATCTGGTTTAGCAAGAGCCCCTGCCCTCGGACCACACCCCAACTGTCCACTCCATTCACCCACTTGCAGAATTCCTGCCACACAATGATCAGCCCTTCAGACTCCCTCCCCTGCATCGGGGCCAAGACCAGTGCAAGCAGGTGATGGGGAGCAGTGCTGGTGGGGAACAGGGGAAGTGGGGGCCTGGGGTCATCCATGGGGACGGGGGTTTGGGGTTTTTTTGTTGTTTTTACGGTATTAAGTGCTTACTATGTGCCAAGCACTGTACTAAGCACTGGGGTAGATACACGCTAATCAGGTTGGGCCTAGTCCGTGTCCCATGTGGGACTCACAGTATTAATCCTCATTTTACAAATGAGGTAACTGAGGTATAGAGAAGACTTGGCCAAGGTCACACAGTAGACAAGTGAGGGAGCCAGAATTAGCCCAGACCCATGCTCTATCCTCTAGGCCATGCTGCTTTTCATTGGGTGATCGGAGCGGGTAAGAACGGTCAGGGCAGGGGTGATCGGTGGGGACAGGTGCAGTGGGAGGTAGGGGTGATTGCTGGGGGCCGGGGCAGTGGGGCTTGGAGAGGGCTCTATTTGTACCGGATAGTACTGGGTGGAAATGTAATACCGGTCCAAGATCTGACCCAGTGATTTCTGGAATTCTTGAAAACACACAATTTGGTGAATCAAAGCATCGCTAGGGAGTCAGAGCTGAAAGTAGTGCCAACAGGCCCGACTCGCCCGACGCACTCCTCAAGCCAAGCTGTCCTCAGCAGTGGAAACATCCACTCTGTCCTGCGCCCACCCCATCCTGAGTCCTGCACTGAGTGCAATCAATAATAATAATTGTGGTATTGGCTAAGCATTTACTATGTGCCAGGCACTGTACTATGTGCTGGGTTAGATAGTCGATAATCAGGTTGGACACAGTCCTTGTCCCACATAGGGCTGCCAGTATCCATCCCCATTTTACAGATGAGGTAACTGAGGCACAGAAAAGTTAAGTGAATAACCCAAGTTCACCCATCAGGTAAGTGGCAGAGCCAGCATTAGAACCCAGGTCCTTATGACTTCCAGGCCTGTAAATCCTCCCACCCCACCACAACCTGATCCCACCAACCTGGCTCTTCCCCATGCCGGGCTTCCCCAAGCCAAGAACAGAACAGAACAGTCAGGCCTGTGCCCTCAACCACACTTCACTCTCTGAATTCGTAATTCCAATCTTTTTCACTCGAAAGGTGACCCTTATTGCCTTTATCTAATACTAATCACTGTTGTATTTTGCTAAGGGCCTACTATGTGCCAAGCACTGTACTAAGCGCTGGGTTAGACACAAGATAATCAGGTCCCATATGGGGCTCACAGTCTAAGTATGAGGGGGAATGGGGAGTTGAATCCCAACTCTGCAGATGAAGGAACTGAGCCCCACAAGTGAAGTGACTTGCTCAAGGTCACACAGCAGACGAGTGGTAGAGCTGGTATTATGCCTGTGCTCTTTCCACTAGGCCACACTGCTGCTTCCCGCCCCCACCCCAACCCACTCACGGGGCGGTGCAGGGCTCAGACCCCCTCCCCACGCCAGCACTATACCCCTTTGACAGTGTGGGGCTTGGATCCCGTCTCCCACTTTGATCCCTCTCCTAGTCTCTGACCTCTCCTCCTGGCACGGCAGGGCTCTTATCTCTCCCTCCTGTCCCCCTGTCCCTGTCTCCCCCACCAACCCCTCCTGCAGATGTGGGGCTCTAGCCTCTCTGTCTCCGTCTCCCCCACTGTGCCCGAGCAGTGCGGGACTCTGACCTCCCTCCCTCTGTTTGACCCCAACAGTGTGGGCCTCTGACCTCACTCTGACCTCCCCCTGGCAAACCCCGGCCCCGACCAGGGGAAGCTCAGACCTTCTCCTCCGGGCTGTCCGCCCCCTGGCCCGGGCTCCCCCTGACCATGTGGAGCTCAGACAGACCCCTCCCCCTCCAGTTTGGTCCCCCAGGCCGACAATGTGGGGTACTGAGCTCCCCTCCTGCCCTGGACCCACGGTCCCCTGGCCCCCTGGGCGGGGGCCACCAGTCCAGTACCTGTAGGACCTGAGCAGGCTCCGTGTGGGCTGAGCTCTGGGGGCCAGGGCCAGGGCCCCGGACCGAAGCCATCGGCGCGGGCTGCGGGCTGACTGGGACCGAGCATAAAGCCTGCTGACAGAGCAGGGGCCTGGTGGTGGCAGGCCTGGGGTACTGGGGGAGGCGGGGGTCCCGGGTTGGAGGAGGCAGGGTTCAGTGGCTGGGAAGAAGCACCCGTGGCTTCTTGTCTCACTAGGGAGGAGCAGCAGAGTCTCTTGGGCAGCAGGGGGTAAGGGTGAGGGGCAGCAGGGGGCTTGTCCCACACGCGCAGCCCGCCTGGCAGCCTCCCTCCTGCCTCCCCCAGGCCTCACCAGGCCCTCGCCCGAACCCCCGCGACCCACAGGTCCCTAAGCTCTCTCCCCCACCACACTGGAAACACTCAGCACAGGGCTCTGCACACAGTAGACTGGAAGCTCCTCGAGGGCCGCGATCGTGTCCACTAACTAGTGAACTCTCCCAAGCGCTCAGCACAATGCTCTACGCACGGTAAATTGGAAGCTCCTCGAGGGCTGGGATAAGAATAATAATAATAATGATTGTGATATCTGTTCAGCACTTACTAAGTGCCAGGCACTGTATTAAGTACTGGGGTGGATACAAGCAAATTGGGTTGGACACAGTCCCCATCCCCACTTGGGGCTCACAGTCTCAATCCTCATTTTATAGATGAGGTAACTGAGGCCCAGAGAAGTGAAGTGACTTGCCCAAGGTCACACAGCAAACAAGTGGTGGAGGTGGGATTAGAATCCATGACCTTCTGACTCCCAGGCCTGGTCTCTAGCCACTAGCGAACTGTCCCAAGCGCTCAGCACTGGAAGCTCGAGGGCTGAGATTGTTTCCACTAACTCTAGGGAACTGACCTAAGCGCTCAGCAGAGTGCTCTGCCCACAGTAATCAAGAGTCTCCTCTCCCTCGCCGGGCCCTTTCCCTCTTTGCCCACCCCCTGCCGTGGGAAGCTCCATCCAGCTAAGCCGCCAAGAGCCAGATGCTTCCCTAATCCAAGGCCTGCCCTGCGGCTGACCCGCAGCCTGGGCGAGACAGCCGGTCTCGGAGGGGCAGTGGAGCTGGGTGGTTCTGGGTGGCCTCGGACCAGTAGGGTGCTGTCCTGGCCTGACGGCCAGCAGGGCCAGGACTGAGGACCAGCAGGGCCAGGACTGAAGACCAGCAGGGCCAGGCCTGGAGGCCAGCGGGGCCGGGCACCGCCCTCCCGCCCAGCCGGCTCTTGCCACATGAATGCTCATCTCCAAAAGACCAAATTCCTGCCTAACCACAGACAACAAGGTGGCATCTGACAGGACCCCCACCCTCTCAAACCCCCTCAGGGCACCTGCCCATCTCACCCTCCTCCACCTTGCCCCTGCCCTCCTCTCCTTCCTTAGGCATCCTTCCTCTTCCCACCTCCTCCCTGCATTCCCCCCATTCCTGACCCCGATTTGTTCCCTACCCCTTCCCACCCTCCTCTCCCCACTTCCCTCTTCTGGCTCCTTCCTTAGTCTTGTAGTGCCCTCCTCGGGGCTGGGCAGGGCTGGGCAGAACTGGGCTGGGCAGAGCTGGGCTGGGCCTCGGCCAAAAAGGACACCATGGAGGTCACCGGGCTGGTGACAGTCAGACAGTATCGACTTCCCCACACAACCTTGGGGCCCAGAGCCCACAGCTCCGGGCTTGGCAATTAGCTTGGCAAGAGGCAATGGGTTACTGAGGCTCTTTCCTCAACCCTGTCCCCTCCGGCCTAGCCCCTCCCCTGCATCCCACTGCACTCTGCCAATCCTCTGCCCCTCCCTGCTGCCTCCTGCCCGCACCCCATTGCCCCCTACCACCCTCTGCCTGCCCACACCCCAACGGCACCCTGCCCACCCTCTCTGTTCTTTGCCACCTCCTGTCAGCACTCCATTGTGACAAACCCGATGCAGCCCTATGCTGCACCTGCATCTACCTAACAATAATGATAATAATAATGATAAGTCTTTTAGACTGTGAGCCCACTGTTGGGTAGGGACTGTCTCTATATGTTGCCAACTTGTACTTCCCAAGCGCTTAGTACAGTGCTCTGCACACAGTAGGCGCTCAATAAATACGATTGATGATGATGATAATGATGGTATTTGTTAAGGACTTACTATGGGTCAAGCACCGTTCTAAGCACTGGGGCAGATACTGGCTAATCAGGTTGGACACAGTCCCTGTCCTACATGAGGCTCAGAATCTTACCCCTCATTTTGCAGATGAGGTAACCGAGGGCCAGAGAAGTTAAGTGACTTGCCCAAGGTCATACAGCAGACAAATGGCACAGACAGAATTAGAACGCTGGTCTGTCTGAGTCTCAGGCCCGTACTCTAGCCCTAATAATAATAATAATAATGGCATTTATTAAGCACTTACTATGTGCAAAGCACTGTTCTAAGCGCTGGGGGAGGATACAAGGTGATCTGGTTGTCCCACGTGGGGACTGTCAATCCCCATTTTACAAATGAGGTAACTGAGGCACAGAGAAGTTAAGTGACTTGCCCAAGGTCACACAGCTGACAGTTGGCGGAGCAGGGATTTGAACCCATGACCTCTGACTCCAAAGCCCGTGCTCTTTTCCACTGAGCCATGCTGCTTCTTTAGGCCATGCTGGTTCCTTACCTGCACCAGGACACTTCCTGTTCGGCCACAGCCATGTCCGCTGCCTGTCCAGTCACAGCCGTGTCCACAACCCATCCAGCCACAGTCATATCTGTGCCAGGACACTGCCTGCCCAGCCACAGCCACATCCACCAACTGTCCGGTTATGGACATACCCATGCAAGAACACAGACCATCCAGCTAAAGCCATACCCACTGCCCAGTCAGCCAGGTCCACCAACTGGTCCAGCTATTGCCCGATCAGTGCCAGGACACTTCCTGATTGGGCTATAGCTTCCCGATCGGGTGGAGGACAAGGCCTGACTGGGGATGTTCTAGGTGGTTTGGAGTGGGGTCGGTCCCCTCCAATGGGGCTGACCTCCTGTCCTCTCTAGCCTGTAGGCTTCTAGTGGGCAGAAAATGTGTCTGTTATATTGTACTCTGCCAAAAGCTTAGTATAGTGCTCTGCACACACTCAGTACTCAATAAATATGACTGACTAGTACCACCCAGTACATTGCCTAGCACCCTGCCCAGGACACCACCCGGCCCACTGCTCAGTAATAATAATAATAATAATAATAATAATAATAATAATAATAATAATGATGGTATTTGTTAAGCACTTACTATGTGCCAGGCACTGTACTAAGTGCTGGGGTGGATACAAGCAAATCAGGTAGGACACAGTCCCTGTACCGTGTGGGGTTCACAGGCTCAATCCCCACTTTACAGATGGAGTAACTGAGCCCATGGTCACACAGCAGACAAGTGGCAGAGCTGGTACTGGAACTCATGACCTTCTGATTCCATCCCTGCTTAATTTTCTGGAGAAGGGCAGGGGAAACAGCGTGGCATAGTGGAAAGAACACGGGCCTGGGAGTCGGAGGACTTGGGTTCTAATCCCAGCTCCACCATGTGCCTGCTGTGAGACTTGGGCAAGTCACTTCACTTCTCTGCGCTGCAGTTTCCTCATCTGTAAAATGGGGATTAATGCCTGTCCTCCCTCCCCCTTAAACTACGAGCCCCATGTAAGACAAGGACTGTGTCTTGCCTGATTAACCCTATATCTATCCCAGTGTTTAGTTCAGTGCTTGGTACACAGTAAACACTTTAAAAATGCTACTATAATTATTATTATTACTATCATTATTATTGTTAGGTCCAAGACAAACACAAGGAGAAACCCTGTTTCATCCAGCACACAGTAAAAATATATATATATATATATATATATATATATATATATTGTCTCCAGCAGAGGGAGCTGTGATGTCGGAAAAACCAGCAATTCCATTGGGGTTTGGACAGAACCACGGATGACTGTCCATGCTGGGTCACCTTGGGCAAGTCGCTTCACTTCTCTGTGCCTCAGTTACCTCATCTGTAAAATGGGAATAGAGATTGTGAGCCCCACGCGGGACAGGGACTGTTTTCAACCCAATTTGCTTGTATCCACACCAGCACTTAGTACAGTGCCTGGCACACAGTAAGCGCTTTACAAATACTATTATTATGTGTTGAAATACAATTATTATTAGTAGTATATTAAATATTATGAATAATAACAATAATTGTATTTCAACGCATAATAATAGTATTATTATTGTTACGCTTATTGTTTGCAGAGTGCTATACTAAGCACTTGGGAGAGTACAATATAACAAGAGTTGGTAAACACGTTCCCTGCCGACAACGAGCTCTGCCGGATGGTCCGCGCTGGGTCACTGGGGGAGAGTTAGGGATGGAGAGGGTGAGGGTCAGGGGTGTTGGATCGTCCGGGCTGCATCACTGGAGGAGAGTTAGAGTTGTTGGACGGTCTGTCTATGGTCACTGAGGGAGTTAGGCACGCAGAGTTGAGAGTCAGGGACACTGGATGGCCCATTCCTGACTTTGATCTCCCTCCACAGTCACCCAGCACCAACCATCCAACACCCATGACTCTTTCCTACCAATCCTTGTCTGTCCCAGAGACGTCGATGATCTGCAGCTAACTCCACGGCCAGGTCACTTGGCAGCCGGGGGAGCCTAAACCAGGAGTCCGTCCGATGCAGAGCACGTGCCAAGCCCTAAGCAGAGAGCTGTGCCAAGCAGCAGGCAGCCTCCAAGGGCATCGGTGGATGCAATACCTGCCCTGGAGGAGCCCTGCAATCTAGTCCTCAGCCAAGTGTGGGTCAGGAAGCTGAGGGATAGGCCAAGGGGAGAAGCTTTGGGATTGAGACCTTTCCCTTTTCGGGGCCCATTTCCAGTGGCCAGGCACAGGTGGGGCTGCTTCAGGCTCAAGACGGATGATCTCCAGGGATGCAAATGTGGATGCACCTTTCCAACCCTGAACCCAGCCTCTGGCAATCTGCCCCCAAGCAAACCCCTGGTCTCCAGAAACCTCCTAAGATTCCTGTAATCAGACATGGTGGTCCTCTGGACAATTCCCTGCTCCCAGCTCCAGGACAGTGGGAAGACAGTCCAGGGCAACCAGAAACACCTATTGGTGACAATGTACACTACTTGACGCTTTACTGATTCCTAGGAAACAAATACAGGGTTCCCTGGGGAAGGCTGGGGTCTGAAAGCTGATCTATTCATTGGAATTCTTAGCAGGAGGTAGGAGGCCGGGGAGGGGCGGCCCCACCCATTCCCCAAGCCTCCATCCAAAACATTGCCCTACGCACCCTACCCCTTTGCAGCCCCACTCCACCCCATCACCCCTGCCACCCTGGGCTGGCTCCCAGCCCTGACCGGCTGCCCGGGACTCTGGAGGCCACTCGATTTCCCATCATTCCCATCTCCTCTCTTCCAGACCTTTTTCTTCTACAGGAAAACAGCAACCTACTCCTGGCTATTCCCTCAGCACCCAGCATCCCGAACCTTGGCCAGCTAATTAACAATGCAATTAACTGGATCTGCTCAATTGTTTTCTAATTAGGTGGCCATCAGGCCCTGCTGTAGCTAGGACAGTCCTGACCTCCCGCCCAGGGCTGACACATTCAGCTGGCACCCAGGAGGGCTTAGCGTGGGGAAAGGTCTTTCTGAATTGTTTTCCCCGTGCCATGGCCCCATTGCCAGAGAGACTCTCCCCCTGCAACCACAATGCCCTGAGTGCAGGCACAGTATTTTTATAATGGCATTTATTAAGCGCTATGTGCAAAGCACTGTTCTAAGAGCTGGATTTCACGGTGCCCCGGGTGAAGGGTTATTCTGCAGCTGTGCAGACATGGCATTTTCCCCACAACACTCTGAGTGCAGAGTTCATCTGTGGCCGTGCAGATATGGTCTATTCTCCAGAACACCCCGATTGCAGAGCTCATCTGCAGCCGTGCAGACATGGTCTTCTCCCGACGACCATTCTCTGGATGCAGGGTTCGTCTGTGGCCATGCAGACATGGTATCTTCCCTACCACTTTTGGGCCTGAGAGCCAACTGGCCATGGGGATAGACTTACAGGAGAGACCACACCTTGACTCATCTTTCTTATTCAACCCATACATTCACTCTGTCACCAACTCCTGTTGGCTTCACCTTCCCAACAACTCACAAATCTGCCCTTTCCTCTCCATCCAAATTACTACCACGCTGGTCCAAAGACTTGTCCTATCCCTATGTGACTACTGCATCAGCCTCTTTGCTGACCTTCCTGTCTCCTGTATTTCCCCACTCCAGTTCATATTTCACTCTACTCCCTGGATCATTTTTTTTGTAAAACCATTCAGTCCAAGTCTCCCCAGTTCTCAAAAAGCCTCCAGTGAGTGCTCATCCCTCTCTCCATCCCCCTTCATATCTGAGTCACTCCTCCCCACCTTCAAAACCTTATTAAAATCACATCTCCTCCAAGAGGCCTTACCCAACTAAGTCCTCATTTATTCTTCTCCCACTCCCTTCAGCATCACCCTTGCACTTGAATTTGCACCCGTTACTCCTACCACCATCAGTCCCACAGTACTTATGCACATACTTGTACTTCATTTATCTATATTAATTTTTAACGATATTCATTAAATGCTTACTATGGTGCAGGCACTGTACTAAATACTGGGGTAGATTCAAGATAATCAGGTTGGACACAGTCCTAGTCCCACAGAAGACTCCCAGTATTAATCCCCATTTTAAAGATGAGGTAACAGCCACAGAAAAATGAAGTGACTTGCCCAAGGTCACACAACAGACAAGTGATTGGGTCAGGATTAGAACCCAGGTCCTCTGACTTCCAGGCCCATGCTCTTACCACTAGGCCATGCTGCTTCATAGTGTCTGCCTCCTCCTCTAGAAAGTAAGTTAAGCATCTTGTGGGCAGGGAATGTGTCTACCAACTGTCACATTGTACTCTCCCACATGCTCAATAATGTAAACTTCTTGTGTGTAGGGATGGTGTCTACCAACTCTGTTTATTGTATTCTCTCATCATCATCAATCGTATTTATTGAGCGCTTACTATGTGCAGAGCACTGTACTAAGCGCTTGGGAAGTACAAATTGGTAACATATAGAGACAGTCCCTACCCAAAAGTGGGCTCACAGTCATGTGTTTAGTACTGTGCTCTGCACACAGTAAGCGCTCAATAAATACGATTGACTTATCTACCTCCATATCCAACAGAAACTCGTTACCATCAGCACTCAATCAGCTCTCCCTCCTATCTAACCTCGCTGATCTCCTACAACCCAATCCGTAAACTCTGCTCCACTAATGCCAACCTACTCCCAGTACCTCAAACTCATCTGTCCTGCTGCCAACCTCTCACCTACATTCATTCATTCATATTTATTGAGCACTTACTGTGTGCAGAGCACTTTACTAAGCATCTGGGAGAGTGCAATACAACAATAAGCAGAGAAGTTCCCTGTCCACAACGAGCTTACAGTCTGGGGTTGGGGAGGGAGGGAGGGGAGACAAACATTAATATAAATAAATTACAAATCTAGACATAAGTGCTGTGGGGCTGGGAGGTGGGGATGAACAAAGGGAGCAAGTCAGGGTGACGCAGAAGGGAGTGGGAGAAGAAGACAGGTGGGGGTTCAGTCAAGAAAGGCTTCTTGGAGAAGATGTGCCTTAAATAAGGCTTTGAAGGTGGGGGAGAGTAACAGATCTGAGTTGTCTGTAAGATCTGAGGAGGGAGGGTGTCCCAGGACAGAGTCAGGATGTAGACAAGGGGTTGGTGGCGAGATAGATGAGTTCGAGCTAAGTGAGAAGGGTAGCATTAGAGGAGCGAAATATACGGGCTCAGTTGCAGTAGGAGACTAGTGAGGTGAGGAAGGAGGGGGCAAGGTGATTGAGTGTTTTAAAGCCAGTGGTAAGGAGTTTCTGTTTGATGCGGAGGTGGATGGGCAACCATTGAAGTTCCTTGAGGAGTGGGGAAACATGTCCTGAGTATTTTTCTACAGAAACGATCCAGGCAGCAGACTGAAGTATGGACTCTCCCTGACTTTCCCGTCACTGTAGACGGCATTACCATCCTTCCCGTCTCACAAGCCCGCAACCTTGGTGTCGTCCTCTACTTCGCTCTCTCGTTCACCCCTCACCTCCAATCCGTCACCAAAACCTGCCGGTCTCACCTCCACAACATCGCCAAGATCCACCCTTTCCTCTCCATCCAAACCGCTACCTTGCTGGTTCAATCTCTCATCCTATCCCGACTGGATTACTGCATCAGCCTCCTCTCTGACCTCCCATCCTCCTGTTTCTCCCCGCTGCAGTCTATACTACACGTTGCTGCCTGGATCATCTTTGTGCAGTAACGCTCTGGGCATGTTACTCCCCTCCTCAAAAATCTCCAGTGGCTGCCTGTCAACCTACGCATCAAGCAAAAACTCCTCACTCTCGGCTTCAAGGCTCTCCGTCACCTCGCCCCCTCCTACCTCACCTCCCTTCTCTTCTTCTCCAGCCCAGCCCGCACGCTCCGCTCCTCTACCACTAACCTCCTCACTGTACTTCGTTCTCGCCTGTCCCTTTGTCGACCCCCGGCCCACGTCCTCCCCCTGGCCTGGAATGCCCTCCCTCTGCCCATCCACCAAGCTAGCTCTCTTCCTTCCTTCAAAGCCCTACTGAGAGCTCACCTCTTCCAAGAGGCCTTCCCAGACTGAGCCCTCTTTTTCCTCTCCTCCTCCCCATCCCCCCCACCCTACCTCCTTCCCCTCCCCAAAGAACCTGTATATATGCTTATTCAGATTTATTACTCTATTTTACTTGTACATATTTACTATTCTATTTATTTTGTTAATGATGTGAATTTAGCTTTAATTCTATTTGTTCTGATGACTTGACACCTGTCCACATGTTTTGTTTTGTTGTCTGTCTCCCCCTTCTAGACTGTGAGCCCGCTATTGGGTAGGGACCGTCTCCATATGTTGCCAACTTGCACTTCCCAAGCGCTTAGTACAGTGTTCTGCACACAGTAAGCGCTCAATAAATACGATTGAATGAATGAATGAATGAATGAATGAATGAATGACTGGAGTGGGAGGAGGCGCCCCAGGAACTGGGGGACAGCAAGGAGGCTAGTGTGGAGGGTGATTGAATTAACATCCTCCCTCAGGCCTAGAACTCCCTGCCCCTTCATATCTGACAGATCACCACCCTTTCTAACTCCAAAGCCCTTCCAAAATCAGATTTCTTCCAAGAGGTCTTCCCCGATTAAGTTTTCATTTCCCCTATCTGCCCTCCCCTCTGTGTCACCTACGCACTTGGTCGTGAACCCATTACGCACCTTGATACCCATCCCAGTCCCAACAGCACTAACATCCATATTCTTACACTCCACCATTTCCCTTATCTATAATATAATGTCTGTCTCCCCCTGTAGACTGTAAGCTCCTTGTGGATGGAGATAGTGTTTACCAACTCTATTGTACTCTCACAAGCCCTCAGTACAGTGCTCTGCACACAGTAAGCACTCAATAAATACCACTGATCGACTACAGACCATGGACCTCTCCTTTGGTCTGTCTGCATGGCCCCACACAGCCGTCTGGGAGTTTTGGGGAGAATTTTTGGCCCCAGATCAAATCTAACTTGGGGGGCAGGTCAAGCTGGAGTGAACAGAACCAATCAGCACTTCTTCAGGCTTCTGAGCAGAGCACCCTAAACTCCTGCCAACCTCTTCCAGCCCCCTGCTTAAGAGCACTGGACAATCCAAACTCCTGCCTTGTCCAGGACCATGCCTCAGGGCACCATCCCCTCACACCAATCAATCAATCAATCAATCAATCGTATTTATTAAGTGCTTACTGTGTGCAGAGCACTGTACTAAGCGCTTGGGAAGTACAAGTTGGCAACATATAGAGACAGTCCCTACCCAACAGTGGGCTCACAGTCTAAAAGGGGGAGACAGAGAACAAAACCAAACATACTAACAAAATAAAATAAATAGAAGAGATATGTACAAGTAAAATAGATTAATCAATATGTACAAACATATATACATATATATACAGGTGCTGTGGGGAAGGGAAGGAGGTAAGATGGGGGGATGGGGAGGGGGGCGAGGGGGAGAGGAAGGAAGGGGCTCAGTCTGGGAAGGCCTCCTGGAGTAGGTGAGCTCTCAGTAGGGCCTTGAAGGGAGGCCCTTCAATACCTACCAACACCAATACCTACCAACACCAATACCTACCAGCTTCAAAAGCCCTGTTCGCTGGCTCTAAACCAGACCCAAATCCTCTAGAATGGGTGAGACCCCACCATGGGACCCCCTCAGCAGCTCCCAATTGGATCTTCTACTACAGGTGTGCCACCCCAAGGGACCCCCCCCCCCCGACCCCCACATAGCAGCTTCCAACCAGACCCAGATTCTACTTCTAGTAATAATAATGATAATAATAACAATACTTGTGGAATTTGTTAAACACTTACTACATGCCAAGCACCGGGGCAGACACAAGAAAATTAGGACCCAAATGGGGTTCACAATTCAAGTATTAAGCCCCTTTTTTGCAAAGGAGGGAACTGAGGCACACAGAAGTGAAGTGACTCACCCAAGGTCACACAGCAGGCAAATGACAGAGCTGAAATTAGAACCCAGGTCCTGACTCCCAGTTCCACACTCTTTCAGCTAGGCATGATGTGACACCCCATGCACCCTGCTCAGCTGCTCCCAACCAGACCTGGATCTTCCAGAACAGGTGTGAGACTCCCATGGGCCCCAATCAGTGGCTCCCAACCAGACAAGTATCTGGACTTCTCTCTCTATAAGGACATCTAGGCCTGTCTCCCTCCCAGAGTGTCAGCTTCATTCCTTTTTATAATCTATTATAGGGATAGAGTCAATCATTTATTGAACACTTGGGAGTCAGTCAATCGTATTTATTGAGCTCTTACTGTGTGCTGAGCAATCAATCAATCAATCAATCGTATTTATTGAGCGCTTATTGTGTGCAGAGCACTGTACTAAGCGCTTGGGAAGTACAAGCTGGCAACATATAGAGACAGTCCCTACCCAACAGTGGGCTCACAGTCTAAAAGGGGGAGACAGAGAACAAAACCAAACATACTAACAAAATAAAATAAATAGAATAGATATGTACAGGTAAAATAGAGTAATAAATATGTACAAACATATATACATATATACAGGTGCTGTGGGGAAGGGAAGGAGGTAAAATGGGGGGATGGAGAGGGGAACGAGGGGGAGAGGAAGGAAGGGGCTCAGTCTGGGAAGGCCTCCTGGAGGAGGTACTGTACAGTACAGAGCACTGTACTGAGTACTTGGGAGAGTACAGTATAACCATATGACAGAGTTGCTAGACGTGCTCTCTGCCCACAAGGAGCTTAGAGTCTAGAGGGAGGACCTACAATCTAGATTATGTAAAACGGTCATCAGCAGGAATCACATCTACTAACCTTATTGCAGTGTACTTTCCCAAGGGCTTAGTATAGTGCTCTATAAATGGTAAGTGCTCAATGAATACCACTGCTTGATTGATTGACCCAGATCCTCATGACAGGTGTGAGACTCCCTGGGGCCTCTCGCCAAAACTGCCAACCAGGCACAGATCCTCCAACCTCTATTGTTAACCTTCTCACTGTACCTCCATCTCATCTATCTCGTCGCTGACCTCTCGCCCACATCCTGCCTCTGGTCTGGAATGCCTTGCCTCCTCACGTCCGACAGACAGTTATAATAATAATAATGGCATTTATTAAGCACTTACTATGTGCAAAGCACTGTTCTAAGCGCTGGGGAGGTTACAAGGTGATCAGGTTGTCCCACGGGGGGCTCACAGTCTTAATCCCCATTTTACAGATGAGGTAACTGAGGCACAGAGAAGTTAAGTGACTTGCCCAAAGTCACACAGCTGACAATTGGCAGAGCTGGGATTTGAACCCATGACTCCAAAGCCCATGCTCTTTCCACTGAGCCACGCTGCTTCTCTGTTACTCTTCCAATCCCACTTCAAAGCCTTACTGAAGGCACATCTCCTCCAAGAGGCCTTCCCTGACAGCCCTCCTCTCTTCTCCCACTCCCTTCTGCGTCACCCTGACTTGCTCCCTTAATTCATCCATCCTCCCAGCCCCACAGCACTTATGTTCATATTGCAGTTTATGTATGTATGTATGTATGTATATATGCATGTATGTATGTCTGTCTCCCCTTCTAGACTGTGAGCTTCTTTGGGGCAGGGAATGTATCTATTTATTGTTGTAATATATTTTCCCAAGTGCTTAGTACAGTGCTTTGCACCCAGTAAATGCTCAATACGATTGAATGAACAAGTTCAAGTTCAAACTCCTTGAATGAGTCGTCTACACACGTTGCCTCGAATTCCTCAACGCCAACTCTCTCCTCGACCCCCTCCAATCTGGCTTCCGTCCCCTATGTCCCACGGAAACTACCCTCTCAAAGGTCACCAATGACCTCCTGCTTGCCAAATCCAACGGCTCATACTCTATCCTAATCCTCCTCGACCTCTCAGCTGCCTTCGACACTGTGGACCACCCCCTTCTCCTTAACACGCTATCCAACCTTGGCTTCACAGACTCCGTCCTCTCCTGGTTCTCCTCTTCATCATCAACATCATCATCAATCGTATTTATTGAGCGCTTACTGTGTGCAGAGCACTGTACTAAGCGCTTGGGAAGTACAAGAGACAGTCCCCACCCAACAGTGGGCTCACAGTCTAAAAGGGGGAGACAGAGAACAAAACCAAACATATCAACAAAATAAAATAAATAGAATAGATATGTACAAGTAAAATAAATAAATAAATAGAGTAACAAATATGTACAAACATATATGCATATATACAGGTGCTGTGGGGAAGGGAAGGAGGCAAGATGGGGGGATGGAGAGGGGGACGAGGGGGAGAGGAAGGAAGGGGCTCAGTCTGGGAAGGCCTCCTGGAGGAGGTGAGCTCTCAGTAGGGCCTTGAAGGGAGGAAGAGAGCTAGCTTTGCAGATGGGCAGAGGGAGGGCATTCCAGGCCCGGGGGATGACGTGGGCCAGGGGTCGACGGCGGGACAGGTGAGAACGAGGTACGGTGAGGAGATTAGCAGCAGAGGAGCGGAGGGTGCGGGCTGGGCTGGAGAAGGAGTGAAGGGAGGTGAGGTAGGAGGGGGCGAGGTGATGGACAGCCTTGAAGTCCAGGGTGAGGAGTTTCTGCCTGATGCACAGATTGATTGGTCCTCTTATCTCTCCGGTTGTTCATTCTCAGTCTCTTTTGCAGGCTCCTCCTCCCCCTCCCATCCCCTTACTGTGGGGGTTCCCCAAGGTTCAGTTCTTGGTCCCCTTCTGTTCTCGATTTACACTCACTCCCTTGGTGACCTCATTCGCTTCCACAGCTTCAACTATCATCTCTACACTGATGACACCCAAATCTACATCCCTGCCCTTGCTCTCTCTCCCTCCCTCCAGGCTCACATCTCCTCCTCCCTTCAGGACATCTCCATCTGGATGTCTGCCCGCCACCTAAAGCTCAACATGTCGAAGACTGAGCTCCTTGTCTTCCCTCCCAAACCTTGTCCTCTCCCTGACTTTCCCATCTCTGTTGACGGCACTACCATCCTTCCCGTCTCACAAGCCCGCAACCTTGGTGTCATCCTCGACTCTGCTCTCTCGTTCACCCCTCACATCCAAGCCGTCACCAAAACGTGCTGGTCTCACCTCTGCAACATTGCCAAGATCCGCCCTTTCCTCTCCATCCAAACCGCTACCCTGCTCGTTCAAGCTCTCATCCTATCCCGTCTGGATTACTGTACCAGCGTCCTCTCTGATCTCCCATCCTCCTGTCTCTCTCCACGTTCTCCGGGGCTCTCCCGAACGCTTAGTACAGTGCCCGGCGCGCAGCATGCGCTTGATAAATGCCACCGAGTGAATGTCTCCCCCTTCTAGACTGTGAGCCCGCTGTTGGGTAGGGACCATCTCTAGATGTTGCCAACTTGGGCTTCCCAAGCGCTTGGTCCAGTGCTCCGCACACAGGAAGCGCTCAATAAATACGATTGAATGAATGACTCCCCACAGCACCTATGTCTCTATCTGTAATTTATTGTTTTATCTACTTGTATTAACGTCTGTCTCCCCCTCTAGACCGTGAGCTCACTGTTGGGTAGGGACCGCCTCTATATGTTTCCAACTTGTACTTCCCAAGCGCTTAGTACAGTGCTCTGCACACAGTAAGCGCTCAATAAATGAGATTGAATGAATGAATAAATGAATGAATCCATACTTCACGCTGCTGCCCAGATTGTCTTTGTCCAGAAATGCTCTGGGCATGTTACTCCCCTCCTCAAAAATCTCCAGTGGCTACCAATCAACCTACGCACTAGGCAGAAACTCCTCACCCTGGGCTTCAAGGCTCTCCATCACCTCGCCCTCTCCTACCTCACCTCCCTTCTCTCCTTCTACAGCCCAGCCCGCACCCTCCGCTCCTCTGCCACTAATCTCCTCACCGTGCCTCATTCTTGCCTGTCCCGCCATCGACCCCTGGCCCACATCATCCCCCGGCCTGGAATGCCCTCCCTCCCCACATCCACCAAGCTAGCTCTCTTCCTCCCTTCAAGGTTCTACTGAGAGCTCACCTCCTCCAGGGGGCCTTCCCAGACTGAGCCCCCTCCTCCCTCTCCCCCTCTTCCCCCTCCCCCCGCCCTACCTCCTTCCCCTCCCCACAGCACCTGTATATATGTATATATGTTTGTACGTATTTATTACTCTATTTATTTATGTATTTTACTTGTACGTATTTATTCTATTTATTTTATTTTGTTAATATGTTTTGTTCTCTGTCTCCCCCTTCTAGACTGTGAGCCCACTGTTGGGTAGGGACCATCTCTATATGTTGCCAACTTGTACTTCCCAAGTGCTTAGTACAGTGCTCTGCACACAGTAAGTGCTCAATAAATACGATTGAATGAATGAATGAATGAATGAACAAGTGTGTCACCCCAAGGGCTCGGCTCAGCGGTCCAGAATGCCGACCCCAGACACCCTCAGCCCACCCCGAGGGGCTTCAGGCAGCAGACTACAGATCCCAGATGCCTCCAGCCCACCCTGAGGGCCCCGCTCAGTTGCTCCAGCCAGCAGACTCCTGACCCCAGATGCCCCCAGCCCACCCCAACTCTGGTCACGCTTCTGCTTGTAGGAAAGCAGACGTAAGACCACATTCTTTCTTGCTGTCCCAGGGCCCAAGGGGCACTGCCCAGTGCAGTTAGTTCTGCACCACTGAAAAGCTAACCAGTAGTCCACAGGCAAGGCTTAATGAGAGACCGGACAGAGATTCACCCCTGAGCCAGTGGATCACTGTCTGCGGGGTTGCAGCACTGGCGGGGGCGGCTGGGGAGCAGTCCTTGGGTGGCTGCCATTAAAAGACGCCTGAGTGAAGACACCCTGACTCCCCTCCCTCCCTCTCCCCGCCCCCCACCATCCCACCCCAGCCACAGTCCACACCTGCACAGCCTCCCTGGAGGCCTTGCACAGGCAGAGAGACTCAGGAAGAGGAGCTCTCAGCACTTCATCTCTGAAAGCATTCATAATTCCCTCCTCCTGGCAAGCAGCCTGAAACTGAGCCTGAGCCCTCCACCTCCCTGCTTCCCCCCTCCAGGGAGGAAGAAAAGCTTGTGGGAGAGGGGGGTTGGAACTGTGGGGTTGAGTGGTTAGGGAGGAAGGGCGAGAATTTCATCGGCTGGCTCTCTCTGCGACCCCCCCCCCTCCCCACCACACACCCCCGCCAGGGAAAATCGGAACAGATAGTGGGGGGGAGGTTCAACTGCAGTCCCTCTGCTGGGAGAGAGGCGGAACAGATGGGGGATTCAGCTGTAGCCCCCTCCCCTGGGAAAGAAGCCGGGCAGATCAGAGGTTCAGCTGCTGCTCTTTCTAGGGGAGAGTAGCTGAACGGATGGGGGGGTTCAGCTGTAGCCCCCTCCCCTGGGAGAGTAGCTGGGCAGATGGGGTGTTCAGCTGCTGCTCCTCCCCGGGGAGAGTAGCCAAACAGATGGGGGGGGTTCAGCTGTAACCCCCTCCCCCATGAGAGGCTGAGTGGAGGGGGGTTGGGTTCAGCAGCTGCTGCTCCTCCCGGATGTTCAGGTACTCAAGAGCCCCATGTCCCCCTGAGAGTTTAGGGGCACCACGGATCCCAAGGCAACAGGGCAGCGACCCCAGTCCTTGGGGAGCTACTGCAGACTGAACGGCGAGGAACGGGCCTTGGGAAAGGCCGCCTCGGGCCTGGTCCCCGGGCTCGTGCCAGTGGGCGCAGGGTGAGATTCAAGGCATGGCCGAAGCCCACACGATGGGGGCTGGGACCAGAGGCTGGGAGGCATTAAAATGCCGAAAGCCTTTCAGGGACCTGGCCAAAGTGAGCCTGATCTAGCCTGTTCTAAGCACTGGGGTAGATACAAGGTAATCAGGTTGTCCCACGTGGGGCTCACAGTCTTAATCCTCATTTTACAGATGAGGTAACTGAGGCACAGACATCAAGTGACTTGCCCAAGGTCACACAGCAGACAAGTGGGGGAGCAGAGAATAGAACCCGGGTTCTCTGACTCCAAGCCCGGGCTCTAGCCACTAGGCCATGCTACTACTGTAATAATAATAATAACAACAACAGCAATAATAATAATAGTAGTGGTATTTGTTAAGCACTTACTCTGTGTCAAACACTGTTCTGAAGGTTGGAGTAGACACAAGGTAATTAGATGGGATGCAGTCCCCATCTCACAGGGGGGTCCACAATCAAAGCAGTGAGTAGCAGTAGTAGTAACTCTCCCCCTCCTCACCCTCCCCCACACCTTACCTCCTTCCCCTCCCAACAGCAACTGAATATATGTATATATGTTTGTACATGTTTATTACTATATTTATTTTATTTGTACATATTTATTCCATTTATTTTATTTTGTTAGTATGTTTTGTTTTTGTTCTCTGTCTCCCCCTTCTAGACTGTGAGCCCACTGTTGGGTAGGGACCGTCTCTATATGTTGCCAACTTGTACTTCCCAATCGCTTAGTACAGTGCTCTGCACACAGTAAGCGCTCAATAAATACGATTGAATGAATGAATAACTGTTTTCATAAGGGACTTAATATGTGCAAAGCACTATACCCAGTGCAGGAAAAGGAATATATGTATGAAGTATAGACAGTCCCTGGCCCTAATAGACTAGCATTCTCCCCACCTTCAAAGCTCTACTAAAATACTTTTTCCTCCAAGAAGCACTCCCTGACTAACCTCTCATCTCTCATTCTATTTTGCATCACCTATGCACTTGGATCTGAACGCAAGCACCCCTAAGTACTTCAATAATCACCCTACTACTTATGCACATATTCTAACACTAGGTTAAGTCTTCCCTTACCTTTAATTTATTTTAAGGTCTCTCTGCTCTGCTAGACTGTAAGTTCCTTAAGTGCATGGATCATGCCTACCAGCTTCACTGTACACTCCCAAGCCCTTAGTAAAGCACTCTGCACAAAGTAAGCGCTCAATAAATTAGAGAGGAGGAAGAGTCGGTGTCTTGGCCCCATTTCTCATGAGGAAACTGAGGCCCAGAGAAGCTGAGGGACGTGAGAAGCAGCATGGCCTAGTGGAAGGAGCCTGGGACTGGGAGTCAGAGGACCTGGGTTCCAATCCCTGTTCTGCTAACTGCCCACTGTGTAACCTTGGGCAAGTCACTTAGCTTCTCTGTGTCTCTGTTTCCTCATCTATAAAATGGGGATTAAATACCTGTTTTTCCTTCTAGTTAAGACTGTGAGCCCCATGTGGGACACGGATTGTGCCCAATCTTATACAAGCTGATCAGGGTGGACAAAGTCCCTGTTCCACATGGAACTCACACTTTGATCCCCATTTTACAGATGAGGTAGCTGAAGCCCGGAGAAGTGACTTGCCCAAGGTGACACAGTAGACACAAGGTGGAGCCGCGATTGGACCCCAGATCCTTCTGCTTCCCAGGCCCATGCTCTATCTACTAAGCCATGCTGGTTTTCCTAGGTACAAGAGCCAGCTAGCGAAGAATGCTTTCTGAAGAACTGCAGCTCCACAGCACATATGTACACATCTGTAACTTATTTATTTATATTCATGTCTGTCTCCCCCTCTGGACTGTAGGCTCATTGTGGGCAGGGAATGTGTCTGTTCATTGTTCTATTGGACTCTCCCAAGCACTCAGTACAGTTGCTCTGCAAACAGTAAGCATCACGGGCTCCTCCGCCACCTCCCTACCCCTAACTGTGGGGGGGTTCCTCAAGGTTCAGTTCTTGGTCCCCTTCTATTCTACATCTACACTCACTCCCTTGGAGAACTCATTTGCTCCCATGGCTTCAACTACCATCTCTATGCAGATGGTTCCCACATCTACATCTCCTCCCCCGTTCTCTCTCCAGGCTCATATTTCCTCCTGCCTTCGGGACATCTCTACTGGATGGATGTCCTCACGGCACCTCCAACTCAACATGTCCAGGACAGAGCTCCTTATCTTCCCACCCAAACCCCGTCCCCTCGTGAACTTTCCTGTCATTGTAGACAGCACAACCATCTTTCCTGTCTCACAAGCCTGTAACCTTGGTGTCATCCTTGACTCGTTCTCTCATTCATCCCACACATCCAATCCGTCACCAAATCCTGTTGGTTTTACTTTCGCAACATCACCAAGATCCAACCTTTCCTCTCCATCCAAACCGCTACCACGTTAGTACAATCACTTACCCTACCCCACCTAGATTACTGCATCAACCTCCTCTTTGACCTCCGAACCTCCTGCCTCTCCCCACTCCAATCCATATTTCACTCCGCTGCCCAGATTATCTTTTTTCAGAAATGTTCAGGGCATGGCACTCCCCGCTCCTCGAAAATCTCCAGTGGTTGCCTATCACCTCCATATCAAACAAAAACTCGTCATTATTGGCTTTAAAGCTCTCCATCACCTTGCCCCCTCCTGACTCACCTCCCTTTTCTCCTCCTCCATCCCAGCCCGCACACTCCGCTCCTCTGGTGCTAACCTTCTCACTGCGCCTCGATCTCGCCTGCCTCGCCACTGACCCCTGGCCCACATCCATCCCCTGGTCTGGAACGCCCTCCCTCTTCAAATCCACTGGACAATCACTCTCCCCTCCTTCAAAGCCCTACTGAAGGCACACCACCTCCAAGAGGCCTTCCCAGACTAAGCCCCACTTTTCCTCAGCTCCCACTCCCTTCCGCGTCACCCTGACTCGCTCCCTTTGCTCTTCTCCCCCTCCCCTCGCCCCACAGCACTTAAGTGTAGATCTATAATTTTATTTATTTATATTGATG
Source organism: Tachyglossus aculeatus (assembly GCF_015852505.1). Lineage (NCBI taxonomy): Eukaryota > Metazoa > Chordata > Mammalia > Monotremata > Tachyglossidae > Tachyglossus > Tachyglossus aculeatus. The sequence continues at coordinate 40,634,331 of NC_052088.1, read as the reverse complement.
CCTCTGTACTTAAGTATTGATGTCTGTCTCCCCCCACTCTAGACTGTGATTCGTTGTGGGCAGGGATTGTCTTTATTGTTGGATTGTACTTTACAAGCGCTTAGTACAGTGCTCTGCTCACAGTAAGTGCTCAGTAAATACGATTGAATGAAAGTAAGCACAATAAATGCGATTGATTGAACGAATGAACAATTACCCTGCATCTATTTCAGCACTTAGAATAGTGCTTACATAGCAAACACTTAACAGATACTAACAGATTAGTATTAATAGTTGTAGTAATTGACTTTAATATGTCTCCCCTTCCAGACAGAAAACTCCTTATGAGCAGAGAACGCGTTTACCAACTCTGTGGTATTGGACTCTCTCAAGTGCTTAGTACAGTGCTCTGCAAACAGTAAGTACTCAATAAATACCGTTGTTTGATTAATTAAATACCAATCAATGGTATAAGGATATATTCATAAGTGCTGGGGCTAGGGGTGGGGTGAGGATCAGAGTGCTTAAGGGGTACAGACCAGAGAACATAGGCAGAGCAGAAGGGAGGGCAAATCAGGGGACTGGGTGACTATTGAGTGCAAAGTGTTTTACTAATCACTTGGGAATAAAGGAAATCAATCATAAAATGGCATTTATTGAGCGCTTACTAAGTGCAGAGAACTGTACTAAACACTTGGGAAGATACAGACTAGACTGTACCAACACTGTGTCTAGTATGTAGGCTTGTTGTGGATCAAGAGCATGTCTACCAACTGTTACCCTGGACTCTCCCACGTGATTAATACAGTCCTCTGAACACAGTAAGTGCTCAGTAAATATGACTGGGTTGACCACAATACAAGAGAGTCGGCAGACACAATCCCTGCCCACAAGGAGCTTGCAGTGTAGGAGGGGAGGCAGATATTTAGGTAAATTACAAACAGGGGAAATGGCAGTGCGCATGGATATGTACAGAAGTGCTATGGGGCCAGGGGTGGGGGGATTATCAAGGGTTTGAGGGGGACTGACAAGTGAATACGCCATGCTAAATGGAGGGCGAAGGCAGGTCAGGGAAGGCGTGATTTTGGGAGGACTTTAAAGGTGGGGTGAGCATTCATTCATTCATTCAATCGTATTTATTGAACGCTTATTGTGTGCAGACCACTGCACTAAGCGCTTGGGAAGTACAAGTTGGCAACATATAGAGACGGTCCCTACCCAACAGCGGGCTCACAGTCTAAAAGGGGGAGACAGACAACAAAACAAAACATATAAACCAAATAAAATAAATAGAATATGTACAAGTAAAATAGAGTAATAAATATGTACAAACATACATACATATATACAGGTGCTGCGGGGAGGGGAAGGAGGTAAGGCGGGGGAGATGGGGAGGGGGAGTAGGGGGCTCAGTTTGGGAAGGCCTCCTGGAGGAGGTGAGCTCTCAGTAGGGCTTAGGGATCCCTATCTTCACATAGCTTGAGACTGAATCCCTCATTCGCTGGGCACGCACACATTCACTGGCCAGGCCCCCGCCGGCTGAAGAAGAGGCCCAGAACGTGTTCACCGACTCTTGTTCTGTGCCCGCCCAAGCGATCTGTACACAATAAGCGCTCAATAAATACCACTGAATGATTTCCCTGTTCCCACGGGCAGCAGCGTGACCACGGGGGCCTGGGGCTCTGCTGAGATGTGGTGGGGCGTGACGGCTGGTGGACGGCACAGGCCCACCCCGGCCAAAATGATCCGGGTGGATGCAGGGCCACGCCCCACGGATCACGACCACGCCAGGGGATCGCTGACCAGGATGACATGCAAATTTGTGAAGCATTCCATATTTTTTAACCAATCTGTGCATCAGGCAGAAACTCCTCACCCTGGACTTCAAGGCTGTCCATCACCTCGCCCCCTCCTACCTCACCTCCCTTCTCTCCTTCTACTGCCCAGCCCGCACCCTCGGCTCCTCTGCCGCTAATCTCCTCACCGGGCCTCGTTCTCGCCTGTCCCGCCATTGACCCCCAGCCCACATCATCCCCCGGGCCTGGAATGCCCTCCCTCCGCCCACCCGCCAAGTTAGCTCTCTTCCTCCCTTCAAGGCCCTACTGAGAGCACACCTCCTCCAGGAGGCCTTCCCAGACTGAGCCCCTTCCTTCCTCTCCCCCTCGTCCCCCTCTCCATCCCCCCATCTTACCTCCTCCCTTCCCCACAGCACCTGTATATATGTATATATGTTTGTACATATTTATTACTCTATTGATTTATTTTACTTGTACATATCTATCCTATTGATTTTATTTTGTTAGTATGTTTGGTTCTGTTCTCTGTCTCCCCCTTTCAGACTGTGAGCCCACTGTTGGGTAGGGACCGTCTCTATATGTTCCCAACTTGTACTTCCCAAGCGCTTAGTACAGTGCTCTGCACACAGTAAGCGCTCAATAAATACGATTGATGATGATGATGATGCCCTCGGCCATGCCCAAGACGACGAGTCACGCCCCAGGGGCCACTGATTCCGCCCTAGGTCAGGCCCCATGGACTGTCCGGTCCCCGCCTCGGGCCCGCCCCTCGACGGGCGGGCGGGCCGGCCGCTGACGCGCGCAAGAAGGTGCCTTTTCTGGGTGGTGACTGCGGGCGGAAAAATTTTCGCGGCAATTCTTCTGTCCCCAAACCGCACGCAGGCGGTTTCCACAACAAACGTCGCTCCTCCACCCAATGCGTCTGTGTGCGTTTGTTTGACTGCGCATTCGGAGAGGTTCTCCGGCCTTGGAGCCGCTGCCTCGGGGCGGGGGGGGCGTCAGGACATGCCCTTTCGCTCCGACAGCCCGGGTTGGAGCTGGGGGATCCGACGGGGGGGCCCTCCCCGCCCCCAAGGACCGGCCCTCTGGACACACGGGCTTGGCACCTGCCTGCACTGTGCGGCTTGGGCCCCGGGCGAGCCTCTCGGGAGCGCTCCCACAGGGGCTCCTGGGCGGGCCCCTAATAATAATAACAATAATAATGATAGCATTTATTAAGCGCTTACTATGTGCAAAGCACTGTTCCAAACGCTGGGGAGGTTACGAGGTGATCTGGTTGTCCCACGGGGGGCTCACAGTCTTCATCCCCATTTTACAGCTGAGGGAACTGAGGCCCAGAGAAGTGAAGTGACTTGCCCAAAGTCACACAGCTGACAATTGGCGGGGCCGGGATTTGAACCCGTGATCTCTGACTCCAAAGCCCGGGCTCTTTCCACTGGGCCACGCCCCTAGGAATGCCACCGGGCACCCCGACGGCACCCCAAGCCCTCGCCATCCCGTGACCTCTGCTGTAAGGTCAAGGAGGCGAGAAGCCCAGACCGGTTGCATGTGGAGGAGGGAAATGAGCCGGGTCGAGCAGGGCCGCTCCCTGCCTGTCTACTACTACTACTAATAATAGTAACAATGATGATATTTGTTAAGCGCTTACTATGTGCCAGCCACTGCACATAGTAAGCGCTCAATAAATACGATTGATGATGATGATGATGTAGATACAAGAAAATCGAGATGGACACAGTCCCTGTCACAGTCCCCATTTTACAGATGAGGTAACTGAGGCACGGAGAAGTGAAGTGACTTGCCCAAGGTCATACAGCAGACACGTGGTGGAGGCAGAATTGGAACCCATGCCCTCCCAGGCCATGCTGCTACACATGTTGGTATCTGCTCCCCTGCCCCGCGCCACCAGTACACGAGAATTGTGGGCAGGGATTGTCTGTCTTTATTACTGCATTGTACTTTCCCAAGCGCTTAGTCCGGAGCTCTGCACACAGTAAAGCGCTCAATAAATAGGATTGAATGAACTGAATGAGCGAGAAGAAATGTGCAGCCCCCCCTCCCCTCGGGTCAAGTGTCCGCTCCGGCTATTTGTGAACTGGAACCGGGCCTGAGAATGCGTTAGTCCCCCGGATCCGGTGGCGGCGGTGGGGGAGGGGAAGAGATCTCCCGGCCTTCTAGACTGTAAGCCCGGCGTGGGCAGGGATGGTCTCCTATGATCATTCATTCATTCAATCGTATTTATTGAGTGCTTGCTGCGTGCACAGCACTGTACTACGCGCTTGGGAAGTACAAGTGGGCAACATACAGAGACGGTCCCTACCCAACAGTGGGCTCACAGTCTAGAAGGGGGAGACAGAGAACAAAACAAAACATATGAACAAAATAAAGACAGAGTAATAAATATGTACAAACATATATACATATATATACATGATCGCTAAATGGTACTTTCTAGCGCTTAGTACAGGGCTCTACACACAGCAAGTGCTCAATAAATACAATTGAATGAATGAATGGGGAGGGTTTCTAGACTGTGAGCCCACTGTTGGATAGGGACTGTCTCCATATGTTGCCAGATTGTACTTCCCAAACGCTTAGTACAGTGTTCTGCACACAGTAAGCGCTCAATAAATACGATTGATTGACTGATTGATTGCGGGTGGCTGTTGAAGGAAGGCGTCCCACCGCCCCAGGCTAGGCCAGGGCAGGCCGGGTCCCCAGCTTGGGCTTGGCGCACGTCCGCGGGTCTCACCAATCAATCAATCAATCAATCAATCGTATTTACTGAGCGCTTACTGTGGGCAGAGCACTGTACTAAGCGCTTGGGAAGTACAAGTTGGCAACATATAGAGACGGTCCCTACCCAACACTGGGCTCACAGTCTAAAAGGGGGAGACAGAGAACAAAACCAAACAAACAAAATAAAATAAATAAATATGCAGAAGTAAAATAAATAGAGTAATAAATCAATCGTATTTATTGAGCGCTTACTGTGTGCAGAGCACTGGACTAAGCGCTTGGGAAGTCCAAATTGGCAACATCTAGAGACGGTCCCTACCCAACAGCGGGCTCACAGTCTAAAAGGGGGAGACGGAGAATAAAACCAAACATACTAACAAAATAAAATAAACAGATATGCACAAGTAAAATAAATAAATAAATAGAGTAATAAATCAATCGTATTTATTGAGCGCTTACTGTGTGCAGAGCACTGTAGTAAGCGCTTGGGAAGTACAAGTCTCTATATGTTGCCAATCTGTACTTCCCAAGCGCTTAGTACAGTGCTCTGCACATAGTAAGCGCCCAATAAATACGATTGATGATGATGATGATACAGGTTGGCAACATCTACAGACGGTCCCTACCCAACAGTGGGCTCACAGTCTAAAAGGGGGAGACGGAGAACAAAACCAAACACACCGACAAAATAAAATAAATAGAATAGACACACACAAGTAAAATAAGTAGAGCAATAAATATGTACGAGCACATCTACATCTATACAGGTGCCGTGGGGAAGGGAAGGAGGTAAGATGAGGGGGAGAGGAAGGAAGGGGCTGAGTGGGGGAAGGCCTCCCGGAGGAGGTGAGCTCACCAGATCCAGGAGTGCCTCCGGAAGGGGAAGCTGTTGACGTGCATCATGCCGGCGGCTGCCCCGGGCCGCCCTCCCGCAGCCCGGGCCGCCGCTCACCGCAACAAGTGTGGGAGGGCTCGGGGACAGGCGCGCGGGCCCCGTGCGGCCTCGGACTCCGCTTCCTCGGGCTCCGGCGGGGCCGCGGCGGGGGCCCATGGACGCCCCCGGGGCGGGCCGCCACCCAGGGCCCGCATGGGGGGAGCGGGCGGGCGGTTGGGCGGGCCGCCCGGGCCAAGGGGCCCCGGCGGACCGGCGGACCGGCGTTCGCCGCCCTCTGCGCGCGCCCGGCGGCTACGGCATCGGCGGGGGCGGGGGGCCTTGGGGGCGGCGGCGGCGGCGGCGGCTGGCGGGTCCCGGCCGGGCCCTGCCGTCCTTCGCCAGACAATCCGGCCTCTTCCTCCTCCTCCTCCGGAGACGCATAATCTCGGCGGTCGGTGGTCGGGCGGACCCCGGTGGGGGGGGGGGGGGGGGGGGGCGGCGGCTCCTAGGGGCGGCCCCGGGCGGCCGCGGCCCCGGCGGGGCTGCGCGGGCCAAGGGCGGCCATCCCGGGCGCCACCCGGGCCGGGCCGAAGGCGGGCGGCCCGAGGAGCTCCGCCCCTACCCGCCCCGCTCCGGTCCGCCCCGCTCCGGTCCGTCCGGGTGCGGTCGGCTCCCGTTGTCTTTCCCGGCGCCGCGACTGCAGCACGGCCGGTGCGGGGCTGCGGGGCCGCGCGCGCACATACACCAGATTCATTCATTCGCTCACTCATTCATTCAATCGTATCTATTGGGCGCGGACCACTGGACTAATCAATCGATCAGTCAATCGTATTTCTCGCTCATTCATTCATTCAATCGGATCTGTTGGGCGCGGACCACTGGACTAATCAATCGATCAGTCAATCGTATTTCTCACTCATTCATTCATTCAATCGTATCTGTTGGGCGCGGACCACTGGACTAATCAATCGATCAGTCAATCGTATTTCTCACTCATTCATTCATTCAATCGTATCTGTTGGGCGCGGACCACTGGACTAATCAATCGATCAATCAATCGTATTTCTCACTCATCCATTCATTCAATCGTATCTATTGGGTGCAGACCACTGGACTAATCAATCGATCAGTCAATCGTATTTCTCACTCATTCATTCATTCAATCGTATCTATTGGGCGCGGACCACTGGACTAATCAATCGATCAGTCAATCGTATTTCTCACTCATCCATTCATTCAATCGTATCTGTTGGGCGCAGACCACTGGACTAATCAATCGATCAGTCAATCGTATTTCTCACTCATCCATTCATTCAGTCGTATCTGTTGGGCGCGGACCACTGGACTAATCAATCGATCAGTCAATCGTATTTCTCACTCATTCATTCATTCAATCGTATCTGTTGGGCGCGGACCACTGGACTAATCAATCGATCAATCAATCGTATTTCTCACTCATTCATTCATTCAATCGTATCTGTTGGGCGCGGACCACTGGACTAATCAATCGATCAGTCAATCGTATTTCTCACTCATTCATTCATTCAGTCGTATCTGTTGGGCGCGGACCACTGGACTAATCAATCGATCAATCGTATTTATGGAGCGCTTACTGTGTGCGGAGCACTGGACTAAGCGCTTGGGAAGTCCAAGTCGGCAACATAGAGAGACAGTCCCTACCCAACAGTGGGCTCACAGTCTAGAAGGGGGAGACAGAGAACAAAACCAAACATACTAACAAAATAAAATGAATAGATATGTACAGGTAAAATAAATGGAGTAATAAATATGTACAAACATCTCTACATATATACAGGTGCTGTGGGGAAGGGAAGGACGTAAGATGGGGGGGACGAGGGGGAGAGGAAGGAAGGGGCTCGGTCTGGGAAGGCCTCCTGGAGGAGGTGAGCTCTCAGTAGGGATAAGCGCTTGGGAAGTACAGGTTGGCCACATCTAGAGACGGTCCCTACCCAACAGCGGGCTCACGGTCTACAAGGGGGAGACAGACAACAAAACAAAACATATTAAAATAAAATAAATAGAATATGTACAAATAAAATCAATAGAGTAATAAATACGTACAAACATATATACATAGATACAGGTGCTGTGGGGAGGGGAAGGAGGTAACGCGGGGGGGGAGGGGGAGAGGAAGGAGGGGGCTCAGTCTGGGAAGGCCTCCTGGAGGAGGTGAGCTCTCAGTACACACACACACACACACCCCTCCCCCCCCCCCCCCGCAGTCACGGGGCCCCTCCAGGGCGGTGCGGGCCCGCCGACCCCACTCCCTTTCCCCCCGGCCTCGGCCCGGAGCCCCCCAGATTTCCTGGGGCGGGGGGCGGCCGTGCGAGGGGGTGGAGGGCGAGGGCCAGACGTCGTAGCGCCGGGGGTCCTCTTCCCCCCGCCGCACACCGGGGCAGCCCCACGCCCACCCACCTCTACCCCCCGCAGACCCGGCCACCTCGTTTTGGAAAAAGGATGAAATAGAAAGAGGATGAAAAGGATGGAGGCCTGCAGAGGTGCGACTCGAACCCAGGTCTCACCCCCAGACATGCCCTTTTCGCCCGAGGCCACGGCTCACATGGTGCTGCAGACCCTGCCCAGAAAAAAGAATCATTTCTTTTCATCCTCTTTCATCCAGTCCGCCCCACTGAAGGGTTTCCTAGGCACTTTGCTTGTTTCCACCCCAGCGCTTAGTACAGTGCCTGGCACATAGTAAGTGCTTAACAAATACCATCATTACTATTATTAACCAGAAAGAAGAGGGCCACGGAGGTTGGGGGTGGGGGGGCGATAGAAGAAAGGGTAGTTTCTCCAGTTGTCCATCCATCTCCGCATCCCGCAGAAACGCCTCACCCTCAGCTCTAAAGCACTCCATCACCGCACCTAGCTGCTATCGTACCACACCCCACCGTCAACACTTCACACCTCTAACGCCTACCTACTTACTGTGCCCCAATCAATCAGTGATATTGGTTGAGCACTATCTGTGTGCAGAGCACTATACTAAGCGCTTGGGAGAGTACAATTCAATGGAGTCGGTAGACCAGATCCCTGCCCACAAGCAGCTTTCAGACTATAGGGGTAGTGCCCATGTCCCCCCCCATCCTAAAAAAACCCTCTTGACTCCACCTCCCCTTCTAATTATCACCCTATCTCCCTCCTACCATTCCTTTCCAAACTCCTAGAACGGATCGCCTCGAATTCCTCAACACCAACTGTCTCCTTGACCCCCTCCAATCTGGCTTCCATCCCCTACACTCCACCGAAACTGCCCTCTCAAAGGTCACCAATTACCTCCTTCTTGCCAAATCCAACGGCTCCTACTCTATCCTAATCCTCCTTGACCGCTCAGCTGCCTTCGACACTGTGGACCACCCCCTTCTCCTCAACACGCTATCCAACCGTGGCTTCACAGACTCCGTCCTCTCCTGGTTCTCCTCATCTTTCTGGCCGTTCATTCTCAGTCTCCTTTGTGGGCTCCTCCTACCCCTCCCATCCCCTTACTGTAGGGGTTCCTCAAGGATCAGTTCTTGGTCCCCTTATGTTCTTTATCTACACTCACTCCCTTGGTGAACTCATTCGCTCCCACAGCTTCAACTATCATCTCTATGCTGATGACACCCAAATCTACATCTCCGCCCCTGCTATCTCTCCCTCCCTCCAGGCTCGCATCTCCTCCTATCTTCAAGACATCTCCATCTGGATGTCTGCCCGCCACCTAAAACTCAACATGTCCAAGACAGATCTCCTTGTATTATTATTATTATGGCATTTATTAAGCGCTTACTATGTGCAAAGCACTGTTCTAAGCACTGGGGAGGTTACAAGTTGATCAGTTTGTCCCACTGGGGGCTCATAGTCTTAATCCCCATTTTACAGACGCGGGAACCGAGGCCCAGAGAAGTTAAGTGACTTGCCCAAAGTCACTCAGCTGAAAATTGGCGGAGCCAGGATTCGAACCCTTGATCTCTGACTCCAAAGCCCAGGCTCTTTCCACTGAGCAACGCTGCTTCTCTGAGGTGCTTTGTCTTTCCTCCCAAACCCTGCCCTCTCCCTGACTTTCCCATCACTGTTGACGGCACTACCATCCTTCCTGTCTCACAAGCCCGCAACCTTGGTGTCATCCTCTACTCCACTCTCTCGTTCACCCCTCACCTCCAATCCGTCAACAAAACCTGCCAGTCTCACCTCCGCAACATCGCCAAGATCCACCCTTTCCTCTCCATCCAAACCGCTACCTTGCTGGTTCAATCTCTCATCCTATCCCGACTGGATTACTGCATCAGCCTCCTCTCTGACCTCCCATCCTCCTGTCTCTCCCCGCTGCAGTCTATACTTCACGTTGCTGCCTGGATCATCTTTGTGCAGTAACGCTCTGGGCATGTTACTCCCCTCCTCAAAAATCTCCAGTGGCTGCCTGTCAACCTACGCATCAAGCAAAAACTCCTCACTCTCGGCTTCAAGGCTCTCCGTCACCTCGCCCCCTCCTACCTCACCTCCCTTCTCTCCTTCTCCAGCCCAGCCCGCACCCTCCGCTCCTCTACCACTAACTTCCTCACTGTACTTCATTCTCGCCTGTCCTGCCATCGACCCCCGGCCCACGTGCTTCACCTGGCCTGGAATGCCCTCCCTCCACATATCCACCAAGCTAGCTGTCTTCCTCCCTTGACAGCCCTACAGAGAGCTCACCTCCTCCAGAAGCCTTCCCAGACTGAGCCCCCTTTTTCCTCTCCTCCTCCCCATCCCCCCACCCTACCTCCTTCTCCTCCCCACAGCACCTGTACATATATTTGTACAGATTTACTACTCTATTTTGTTAATGTTGTGCATATAGCTTTAATTCTATTTGTTCTGACGATTTTGACACCTGTCTACATGTTTTGTTTAGTTGTCTGTCTCCTCCTTCTAGACTGTGAGCCCACTGCTGGGTAGGGACCGTCTCTATATGTTACCAACTTGTACTTCCCAAACACTTAGTACAGTGCTCTGCACACAGTAAGCGTTCAATGAATATGATTGAATGAATGAATAAAATAATTACAAATTAGCAAAATTAGGGGAAATAGTAGAGTATAAGGATATTTCCAGCTCTCATCTGTTTCACCCAAAGCAAATGTTCAATAAATGCCATTGATTGAGAGGAAGGGGAGCAGAGGAGGAGGACAGAAGAAAGGAATTGGTGGGGAGGGGAAACCAAGGCCCCTGGACAACTGCTATCCGGGACATTTAGGAGACATTGTCCAAAGGGTCTGACTTCCTCCTTGTCTTTAGCTGGAACGGCACCAATGGCCTATGATGATATTTTAGCACTTGCATTTGCAAACACCTCTCCTTTCTCTTCCCCACAGCCCCCCAACACACAAACAATTCCATTTATTTACATTAGCTAATGGATGCATTTCCCAAATGCCCAACCCTCAGCACAGCAACCAGCACCCGTTGTTGGGTAGGGATTGTCTCCGTCTGTTGCCGAATCGTACTTTCCAAGCGCTTAGTACAGTGCTCTGCACACAGTACGTGCTCAATAAATACGATTGAATGAATGAATATGCATAAATAATTATAATAATCATAACAATCAATCCAGATAACAGTGAAACCAATCCCTGGATTCAGGGCCCCCTCACCCAGCACCCCCACTGGGTACTCACCCACCTCTGAGAGCAGCCAACAGGGGAAGACAGGTGGCCTGGCTCTCCTCCCCAGGGGGTGAGGTCCACTGAGCAGCCCAGGAGCAGTCCCAGGTCGGGGCCAGGGGCCACAGCAGGGCACCAATAGCCACCCCCTTGGGGAAGGGATGGGCAGGGTCTGCAGCACCGTGTGGGTGGTGGCGTCGGATGAAAAGGGCATGTCTGGGGGTGAGACCTGGGTTCGAGTCTCACCTCTTCAGGCCACCAGCTTGCTGTATGACTTAGGGGCGAGACGCTAAATGGACCTTTCTGTGCCTCTTTTTCCCCTTCTGTGAAATGGGAATGGCCCAAGCCTCAGTGGGGGTGTTGCAATGATAAAACGTTCATGTTTGGTGAGGTATGTAACTCAAGGAATTTTACTGAGATGGAACTCTGGCAGAACCCCTCAGTTGAAATCTCATTCCGATTAGAATAAATTATCCTTCCTTGCATGGGTCAAGCACTTCTGTCTCCCCGAAGGGAGTAATCCTCTTTACCCTCCTCATTTTACAGAGGTGGAAATGGAGGGCCAGAGAAGTGCAGTGATTGGCTATGGTCACACAGTAGGCCAGTGGCAGAGCTGGACTAGAACCCACATCTCCTGACTCTTAGTCCCATGGTCTTTCCACTTGCCCACGCTGTTTCTACACTCTTATCAAGCATAGCGTAACCTCTAGATGGTAAGCTCGTGCTCTGTCCCTTAGACTGTAAACTCGTTGGGGGCAGGGAGCATGTCTGCTAATTCTGCTGTATTGTGCTTTCCCAAGCGCTTAGTACAGTGTTCTGCACACAGCAAGCGCTCAATAAATACCATCGATTGATTGACGGCTTAAGCGCACTCACTGGGCACTGGCTGCTGACAGAGCCCTGTAGGGGGCGTCTGCTACGAGAGGAGCACAGTACCAGGAGCCTACTACTAGCAAAGGCCTGTAGGGGGCGCCTATGGCGAACGTAGACCTTTACAGGGCCCTGGCAGAGTTCAGAGCGCTACACTGAGGGCTTGGGTAGATTCTAATAAAACTACGATGGGGTGCTCCCTGCTTTCAAGGAGCTTTCAGTCCAGAGGAGGAGAGAGGGAGGAACAAATCCTTTCTAAAGACCCACAGGCCAAGCTGGCTCTGGGACACAGAAGAACTCTCCCCCAAGCGATGGCAAAACCCCATCCGGTCAGTGCAGGCCGAGCACACCATAGGGTGGGGGCCAGCGGGCGTGGAACTACAGCCCAGAGGAATAAGATGGAGAAATGTCTCCTCTCACTACTTCTGCACTGCCTCATTCTGCCGGGACCTGCTTGGCCTGATCTCTGCCTCTTCAACCCCTCCAGAAGACAGCCTTCTCCCTCTCTCAAACCTTCCCCCACAGCCTCCTTCCCCTAAGGGTGCTCCCCTCTCCCCAGGGCCTCACTCCCCTCCAGAGTCTCCCCATGGCCTCCTTTCCCTAGGGGTTCTTGTCTCCCCCCAGGGCCTCTCTCCCCTCATTCATTCATTCCTTCAACGGTATTTATTGAGCACTTACTGCCGAGCACCCAGGGCCTCCTTCCCCTCAGGGCTTCCCTCAGAGTCTCCTTCCCCTCAGGGCTCTCCCTTCCCTACAGGGCCTCCTTCCCTCGGGGGTTCCCCTCTCCACCCGTGGCCTCTCTACCCTCATTCTTGCATTCAATCGTATTTATTGAGCACTCAGCTTCAAGGCTCTCGATCACCTCGTCCCCTCCTACCTCACCTCCCTTCTCTCCTTCTACAGCCCAGCCCGCACCCTCCGCTCCTCTACCACTAACTTCCTCACTGCACCTCGTTCTCACCTGTCCCCCCCCATCAACCCCCGGCCCACGTCCTTCCCCTGGCCTGGAATGCCCTCCCTCCACACATCTGCCAAGCTAGTTCTCTTCCTCCCTTCAAAGCCCTATTGAGAGCTCACCTCCTCCAGAAGGCCTTCCCAGACTGAGTCCCCTTTTTCCTCTCCTCCTCCCCATCCCCCGCCCTACCTCCTTCCCCTCCCCACAGCACCTGTATATATATTTGTACAGATTTATTACTCTGTTTATTACTTGTACATATTTACTATTTATTTTATTAATGATGTGCATATAGCTTTAATTCTATTTGTTCTGACGATTTTGACACCTGTCTACATGCTTTGTTTTGTTGTCTGTCTCCCCCTTCTAAACTGTGAGCTCGTTGTTGGGTAGGGACCGTCTATGTGTTACTGACTTGTACTTTCCAAGCGCTTAGTACAGTGCTCTGCACACAATAAACGCTCAATAAATATGATTGAATGAATGAATGAATGCAGAGCACCTGGGGCCTCTTCCCCTTCGGGGCTCCTCCCTCCCCCCAGGGTCTCTTTCCACCTCCGGGCTCCACTCCAGGTTTCCTCCTGGTTCTCTGGGGCCCACTGCTCCAAACTGGTGAGTGGCTGTCCTCTTTAACGCTCAATAAATATTTATTAACAATCATCCCATTTGTCTTGGGCAGGGCTAATTAACTAATAAAACTCATCAATAAATCATAACTGTCGACTGTGTGGAGCAGTAAAGTGCAATAAAACACTCGGTAATATGCAGGGAAGCAGGAGAACTTTGGAACTGCTGCCCCCCAGAGTTAAAGTTAGAGTTCAAATTGAAAGGAAAGATCTTCCTTATTTTCTGGTTTTGAATGACATTCCCCAGGGAAACTGAAGGGTGCAGAGGGGCTGGGCGGGGGACCAGTTACCCCAAGACAGAGGCAAAAGACAGTACCCTCTAAAAGCGGGGAAGAGCCCAAATTCCAAGGCCGAAAGCTATAAATGGAGTTGAGCACAGACCTGAAGTCCCAGGATGGTTAGATTGGAGCGGGCTGAGGGATACTGTGAATGGGTCAGGCGGGGAGTCTCAGGAAGGGGCCACCATGGTCTGCTCCCCCCGCTCAAGCAGCAGATGGCCCCTTACCCTGCAACCTGCCCCCTCCCCAACCAACGCCTTACCGGCTGATGGGGCCATGAAACATTTGAACAGAGCAGATGGCAGCAGAGTTTGAGAAATGGCCCAGGTCCAAAGCACTGCAGACATCACATCCAGCTACTCGACACAATCAGGGTCCCCGCCCTCGGGTGCTGCAGTTGCTAACGGTCAAGCATGGTGACATGGCAAGAAGTTGGGCTGGACACAATTCACACATGTCTGGGTGAGGGTAAAGTGCTTCTATCTGTCTGCCTATCTGGGAGGGTGGATGGAGACCCAGGAACCGACCATCGGTTTTAAGGCCCTCAATTCAGCTTCTTCCTCCCTTCCTATCCACTGTCTTCTCCCACTCCAGCCCAGCTCCTACTCTTCATACTTCCCAGCCCACCCCTCTGACCCCTTGCTCCACCCTCCCTCTAACCTGGAACTCTCTCACCCATCACATCAGATCACCGCTCTCCCCATCTTCAAAACCCTTCTATTATTATCATTATTAATAATAATAATAGTATTTATTAAGCACTTACTATGTGACAAGCATTGTTTTAAGCATTGGGGTAGATACAAGCTAATCAGGTTGGATATAGTCTTGTCCCACATGGGACTCACAGTCTATATCCCCATTTTAAGATAAGGAAACTGAGGCACAGAGAAATGAAGTGACTTGCTCAAGGTCACATAGCAGACAGGTGGCAGAGCCAGAATCACATCACATCCCCTCTAGACTGTGAACCCGTTGTTGGGTAGGGACCATCTCTATATGTTGCTGACTTGTACTTCCCAAGCGCTTAGTAGAGTGCTCCGCACACAGTAAGTGCTCAATAAACACAATTGAGTGAATGAGTGAATCATTTCTGACATCACGTCCCCTCCAGGAGGCCTTCTCTGAATCGTCTCACATTCTCCTGACCCTATTTTCCCCCTTCATGCCACTCCAGTACCTCTGTACCACCAGAGCACTTGTGAACCCACAACCTGCTGCCACATTTTTGTACAAATCAGTAGTATTTATTGAGCACTGATTTTGTGCAGAGCACCGTAGTCTCTGTGGATGATTCCCAAATCTACCTCTCCAGCCTTGACCTCTCTCCTTCTCTGCAGTCACACATTTCCTCCTGCCTGCAAAATATCTCTACTTGACTGTCCCAACAACTCAATCTTAACATGTCCAAAAACAGAACTTCTCATGTTCCCACCCAAACCCTGTCCTCCCCATCTCTGCCACCACGGTAGACAGCACCACCAATCTCCCTGACCCCCAAACTCACAAACTTGGCATTATCCTCAGCTCATCGCTCCCATTTAACCCACATAGTCAATCTGTCACCAAATCCTGTCAGTCCCACCTACATAACATCACCAAATTTCTCCTTCTCCTCTCCATCCAAACTGCTACAACATTAATCCAAGCACTTGTCCCATCCCACCTTGATTACTGCATCAGCCTCCTCAATGACCTCCCTGCCTCTGGCCTCTTCACTCTGCTGTCTGGATCATTTTTCTAAAAAGACAGTCAGTCCATGTTTCCCCACTCCTCAAGATCCTCCAGTGGCTGCCCATCCACTTCCGCATCAAACAGAAACTTCTTACCATTGGTTTTAAAGCATCTGATCAGCTCACCCCTCGTATTTTACTTCACCGATTTCTTACTACAACACAATCAGTACGCTCCACTCTTCTAATACCAACTTACACATCATACCTCAGTCTCAGCTGTATTGCCACAAACTCCTCGCCCACGTCCTCCCTCTGGCCTGTACCTCCCTCCCCCTTCACATAAGGGGGGCAGACCACCACTCTCTCCACCTCCAAAGCCTTATTGAAGGCACATTCCCTCCAAGAGGGCTTTCCCGGATTAAGCCCTCATCTCCCCTACTCTTCCTTCGGTGTCATCTATGGACCCTTTAAGCACTTGATATTCACCCCACCCAGCTCCGTAACACTTGTGTCTATATCCATAATTTATTTTAATGTCTGTCTCCCCCTCTAGACTGTAAGCTCCTTAGGGGCACAGAACATGTCAACCAATTCTGTTGTATTGTATTCTACCAAGTGCTCAGTAGGGTGCTCTGCAAACAGTAAGCACTCAATACAAAACATTGTTGATTGGTCTGCACACAGTAAGCACTCACAAAATATCAGTGTTTGATTCATTAATACCAAGCATCTCACAGCATTAGTAGACGCCATCCCTGCCCCCAAAGAGCTTACGGTCTAGCAGTCATATTGGAAACAATGTTTACAGTGACCTCGGCCAGCCGAGCCCAAGACTGGGCAGCAGTTCTGGGACTGACTGGGGAGGATTAAATGAATTTGCTCCAAAGGACAAATCAACTGCAACATGTGATTTGGATGATCTGCAGGGCTGGCGTGGAGAGCTGTCAGCCCACCAATAACGATAATAATAATAATAATAATAATGATGGTATTTGTTAAGCACTTACTATGTGCCAGGCACTGTACTAAGCACTGCGGTTGATACAACCAAATCGAGTTGGACGCAGTCCTTATCCCATGTGGGGCTCACAATCTCAACCCCTGTTTTACAAATGAGAGAACTGAAGCCCAGAGGAAGTGAAGTGGCTTGCCCAAGGTCACACAGCAGACAAGTGGAGGACCGGGGATTAGAACCCATGACCTCCTGACTCCCAAGCCTGTGTTCTATCCACTGGGCTATGCTGCTTCTCTGAAATGAACCCCACAAACTGGGTAATGACACAAAATTCACCAGGGTTCGACGAGAAGGAGGCCAAGACAGACAAAAACCCTGGGGAACCAGAAGTGCTTCAAGTTGGAGCAGTAGAAGTTCAGTGAATGCTGTTTTTCCCCCAGCCTATAAATATGGCGGAAAAGCAAAATACCCCAAATCTCCTCAGTGGAGCAGAAGCAAAGGGGCAGAATTCACACAGAGGCCAGGCCAGTGAAGTCCATGACTGAGAAGGGAACCCTTGAGAGGCATTCTTGGGTCCCATAGCTGCGGGAAGCAAACCCGCCCCACCAGGCCCTCCTGAACATTTGTCAGGAGGGTCTAAGGCCTAAAGCCTTTCCTAAGGTAGATTTGCCCAGGCCCACTAAGACCTGGAGCTCTAGGCTGAGGCACACTGACCGCCCCCAAGGACCCAAAGCTGATCACAGTGTGCTGGCCATCCACGGCGCTGCGGCCACAGTGAAATGGTTGGGAATGGCCAAGGAGAAGGCCATGGGAGAACACCTGGTTGGGAAAAATTGGAAAGCCATGTTGGATTTGAAGATGGCGGCGTGACCTCCTCCCCGCAAATGTCTGTTATATTACTATATTATACTCTCCCAAGCACTTAGTACAGTGCTCTGCATACAGTAAGCACTCAATAAATACCATTGCTTGATTGATGGCAGATTCCAGGGTCAAGGGAGGGCCGAGGGCTCGGGAGAGCTGCCTGATGTGCCACATCCCTTTGCTCAGACATTGATGGTCATCTAGCTAAATGGTTGTTGGAGTTGTCATCTGGGGACTTTGCCCTTTGGGGTCTTTGGGACAGCTTGTCTAATGGGGTGCCCCAGCCAGTGGGACACTAAAAATAATAATAATACTAATAATAATTGTGGTACTAACCATTGGGGTAGATACAAGATAATCAGGTCTACATGGGGATCACAGTCTAAGTAGGAGGGAAAACAGGTATTGAATCCCCATTTTGCAGTCATAGGAACTGAAGCCCAGAAAAATGAAGTGACTTGCCCAAGGTCACGCTGTAGACAAAGTGGCAAAGCCAGCTTAACCCAGGTCCTCTGACTCCCGGGCCCATGCTCTTTCCACTAGGCCACACTGTTTCTCTGCCCCAAGATCTGGGGACTCATGAGTGAAGTGCCTTCACCACGCAGACACTCTAAAACATTCTACCTGTAGAGGTTTATCTTTCAAGTCGTTTTATTTGAATAAATTTAGAGGAATGATCACTTTCTTGGCTCAAGTCATTCTGTCACATGGAGGCTCGAGGCTGCCACTAGACCCTAGAATGATGTCCTTGGGCAGTACGTGACTTTGGTGGCCAACAGTGGCACAAGAACGTGGCAATATGCTGAAAGACACCACCCCTCCCCCATAATAATAATAATAATAATGGCATTTATTAAGCACTTACTATGTGCAAAGCACTGTTCTAAGCACTGGGGAAGTTACATGGTAATCAGATTGTCCCATGGGGGGCTCACAGTCTTCATCCCCATTTTACAGATGAGGTAACTGAGGCACACAGAAGGCGACTTGCCCAAAGTCACGCAGCTGACAATTGGCGGAGCGAGGATTTGAACCCATGACCTCTGACGCCAAAGCCCGTGCTCTTTCCACTGAGCCACACTGAAGAGTTAAACAGAGCATGGGCCTTCTGGAATACATCAGAGTTGTAGGGTCAGGTGAGAAAGGTCTGCCCCAGTTCATTCATTCATTCACTCAATTGTATTTATTGAGCACTTATTGTGTGCAGAGCACTGTACTAAGCGCTTGGAAAGTACAATTTGGCAACACACAGAGACAGTCCCTACCCAACTACGGGCTCACAGCCTAGAAGGGACTAGACAGTGCTTGGGACAATCAGTGCTTGGCACACAACAAGTGCTTAAAGACCAGATTATTATTATCTGATGATATCTGAGAAGCAGCATGGCTCCATGGAAAGAGCATGGGCTTGGGAATCAGAGGTCATGGGTTCTAATCCCAGCTCCGCCACTTGTCAGCTGTGTGATTTTTGGCAAGTCACTTAACTTCTCTGAGCCTCAGTTACCTCATCTGTAAAATGGACATTAAGACCGTGAGCCCCACATGGGACAACCTGATCACAGTGTATCCCCCGCAGCGGTTAGAACAGTGCTTTGCATATAGTAAGCACTTAACAAATGCCATCATTATTATTACGTGGTTCTTACTGAATATTTGGAAATATCAGGCCAGTGGCCCCCGCATCTCCGCCCTAACAGCTGCCTGCAGCTTGGCCCCCTCCCCCCCGCCCCCCCCCCGGCTCATTTCCCAGCACCCCTTGGGCCGTGATGGCTCAATGGCTCTTGGTGGTCGAGACCTAACTCCTCTCCACATTCGAATGCCTCCCTCCATCAGGTGTCTCCTCCTGCCCCCTGGGCGGACACATAGATTCCCCCCAAGATGAACCCAGAGATTCCCCTCCCTCACCGGGGCAGATACCCAGATCCCCCAGGGTCTCTCCATTCATTCATTCATATTTACTGAGAGCTTACTGTGTGCAGAGCACTGTACTAAGAGCTTGGAAAGTACAAATCGGCAACATATAGAGATGGTCCCTACCCAACAACGGGCTCACAGTCTAGTAGGCCCCTGGCTGCTCAGTTTATGCCCATCTTTGTTCTCACTGCCATTGTCATTGGTTGTTCCATCTTTCCCTACGTGCCTCTCATCACCTCCCCATCCTCCATCTCCCTTCTCTCCCTGCCACAGCCCCTCCGCCCAACCCACTGGTACGTTATGCATCCCTGGGTGGCTGGGTTTATACTCTTCACATCTCACACTCCAACTGCTTGGTCTAGTGCTCCACACACGGTTGCGCCCTGGGCTAGAATTGCTCTCCACCACCAGGAAGGTACAGCCGCTCCTAGGCTTCACTCCAGGTGACAGGCCCCTCCACATGGAGCCAGCATGTGGGCAGTGGCAGTGACAGGACCACACCCTCACTGCAGCATGACCAGAGTAGCAGCAAGGTCAGTGACAGGACCACCCCCTCCTCCCCACAGAAGTGACCAGAGCGGGGACAGTGACAGGACCTCCTCCGTCCATGCAGAGGTTACCAGAGCAGCAGCAGAGGCAGTGATGGCCCCCATTCCATGTGTTTCTTCTAACCAAAGGATGAAGGAGAGCACAGCAGAGAGGATAAGGGAGTGCCAGACATGCTCTCTCCTGCTCCCCTCCCCACCAGATCACACACTACCAGGAAATCCAGCCTGGCCCCCAGCAGCCCAGGTAGGTTAGGGTGAAGCAGACATGACAGGGATATTATTATTATGGCATTTGTTAAGCGCTTACTATGTGCAAAGCACTGTTCTAAGCGCTGGGGTAGATACAAGGTAAGCAGGTTGTCCCACGTGGGGCTCACAGTCTTAATCCCCATTTTACAGAAGAGGTAATTGAGGCCCAGAGAGAAGTTAAGTAGCTTGCCCTATGTCACACAGCAAAGTGGCGGAGCTGGGATTAGAACCCACGAACATGGCACAGGGCCCAGAGCATTATCTAAACAGAATCATGCTCAACCTCTGGTCCTCCTCCACAAATGAATACGCTTTTGAACTTGAGCTAGGCCATCCTGCAACAAAATTCTAATTATCATCATCATCACCATCATCAATGATTGTAGTATTTGTTAAGCTCCTAGGTGCCAAGCATTGTGCTAAGTGCTGGAGTAGACATAATACAGCCAAGACCAACTCTGGTGCTTTTGAAGTTTTAGAAACAAATCCAGACTGCAAACTCTTTTTTAAAAAAAATGGTATTTGCTAAGTGCTTACAATGTGCCAGGAACTGTACTAAGCACTGGGGTAGATACAAGCTTAATGGGGTTGGACACAACCTGATTTCAGATGAGATAGTCAGCGCTTAGAACAGTGCTCAGTGCTTAGAACAGTGCTTTGCACATAGTAAGCGCTTAATAAATGCCATTATTATTATAACAGGCAAAGAGAAGTGAAATGACTTGCCCAAGTTCACACAGCACACATGAGGTGGAGCCAGAATCATAACCCAAGTCCTCTTGACTCTCAGGCCTGTGCTCTATCCACTGGGCTGTGCTGCTTCACTATGGGCAGGGAACATGCCTGTCAATTCTGTTGTACTCTCATTCATTCATTCAATTGTATTTATTGACCAATTACTGTGTGCACAGCACTGTACTAAGTGCTTGGAAGAGTACCATACAACAGTAAACAGACATGTTCCCTGCCCACAATGAGCTTACAATCTAGAGGAGGAGAGACAGATATCAATACAAATTAATAATAATAATAATGGTGGCATTTATTAAGCGCTTACTATGTGCAAAGCACAGTTCTACGCACTGTTCTAAGTCTAATAAAATGACAGCTATGAACATAAGTGCTGTGGGGCTGGGAGCAGAGAAGAGCAAAGGGAGGAAGTCAGGGCGATGTAGAAGGGAGTGGGAGATGAGAAAAGGTGGGGCTTAGTCTGGGAAGGCCTGTTGGAAGAGATGTGCCTTCAATATGACTTTGAAGGTGGGGAGAGTGTTTGTCTATCAGATTTCAGGAGGGAGGGCATTCCAGGCCAGAGGCAGGATGTGGGCCAGAATTCGGCGGTGAGGCAGGCGAGACTGAGGCACAGTGAGAAGGTTAGCACTAGTGGCACGAAATGTGCGTGCTGGGTTGTAGAAGGACAGTGCTCAATAAATACCATTGATCGATTGATTGACTGAGTCTCAAAACGGTGATGGTAAAATGCAACATTAACACTAGCTGTTTCAATCAATCGATTAATGGTATTTATTGAGCATTCATTTAATACAAAAGCATTGTACTAAGCACTTGAGAAAGTACAGTACAACAGAGTTGGTAGACGTGATCCCTGCACACAAGTAGATTTTGGCCTACAGGAGAATACAGACATTACAGTAGATTTTGAATAGGGGAAATAGTAAAGCAATAGTTTCCTCTCACAGATAAACCCGCAGAGCGTGGCAGGAGAGTCAGAGGGCCCCGAGAAGCATTCAGCTGGAGGAGCTGGAAGCCACAACTCTGCCCTCCGCCCATTAGCCTGGCAAGGCGTCGAGGGCCACGGCCTCCATCCTCCATCCAGTAGCCCGACGAGGAGCTGGGAGGCCCGGCCTCTGTCCAATACCCCTTAGCCCAGCGAGGAGCTGAAAGCCTCAGTCTCCTCCCTCTGCCCAGTAGCCCCAGGGAGGAGCCAGGAGCCAGGAGCCATGGCCTCTCTTCAGTGCCCAGAAGTCTGGTGAGGTGCCAAAAGCCACGGCCTCCACTCTCTTCCCAGTAGCCTGGCGAGGAGCACACCCTGGTCACCGGAGAGAATGCCGTCCTCTGGGCAGCTGTCCCTCTGTATCATGTGTTCCACTCGTTTGCCAGTGAGCGAGCCCTCCACGCTCCACCTCGGGGCTGGACGCTCGTGTAGAATGGCTCCTTGGGGGTTTGGTCCGGGAGGGGGACATGAACACTGGGGACCCCACTACTACTTGTGGCAAAAGCCGACTCAAGTCCGCCCAACAGCCTGTGCACTCTCCATTACAGTAAGATTTGGCTGGGCAACAGCAGGGGTGGGTGGCAGAGGGAGGCAGAGAGGGCAGGGGCGGGCAAAGTGGTGAGGCAATAATAATAATAATAATAACAATTATGGTATTTGTTAAGCACTTACTATGTGCTAGGCACTGTGCTAAGAGCCAGGGTTGATACAAGCCCCTTCTAGACTGTAAGCCAGGTTTGGGCAGGGATTGTCTCTATTGCTGAACTGTACTTTCCAAGCACTTAGTACAGTGTTTGGCACATGGTAAGTGCTCAATAAATATGACTGAATGAATGAATACAAGCAAATCGAGTTGGACACAGTCCCTGTCCCATTTGGGGCTTACAGTCTCAATCCCCATTTTAAAGGTGAGAAAACTGAGGCCCAGAGACATGAAGTGACTTGCCCAAGCTCACACAGCAGACAAGCCACAGAGCTGGGATTAGGACCCATGACCTTCTCACACCCAGGCCAGTGCTCTATCCACTAGGCTATGCTGCTTCTCTATGTTCACAGGGAGAGGCAGGATAGTGGGCAAGGGTAGGGCAGGAGAGGAGGTGGGGTGGGGCAGGGCAGGGCAGAGGGCAGGGCTGCGAAGCCATGGTGGAGGGTAGAGGCAGGGCAGGTGGAGGGTAGGGCACAGTGGGCCGGGGTGGGGCCCGAGGGCATGAAAGTGGGAAGATCAGTGTGCTCCCTAACGGTCTCCTGTAGTTACCCATTCTTCCGTTTCACAAGCACAAGGCCCGCCCCGGTGGCTTTCTGCATCAAGCTTACAGAGGTTGCACAACGAATGGCCCCTCCACCTTGGCCTGGGGCTGTATGAGTCAATGCAAGTGAGGCCGTGGCTTGGGCTCCAATGGCCAGAAAGGCAGGGAAAATGGTGCCCCTCCCAGCGACTGCTACCGGGCCCCTCCCAGGCCTAGGGCTGGGACTCGAGTCCACATATCTTGGCTCCTGGCTCCCAGCTCATTCCTCATTCTGTTCATGCGGTTTCCATCCATCCTGGATAAAAGAGATTCAGCGCCAGGCATTTCTGGGATCCAACGGGGGTGTTGGGGGACCCAGGCTAGGCCACAGACCCACTGCAAGCCCATACATCATAGAGACCGAGACCAGGGCGGGGACCAAGGGGCTGGAGATATTGGGGGTTGGCGGGGAGGACTTTCGGTCCAAATTCCATTTCCGGCGAGCTTACCTAGCCGGTCTCTGCTGGCTGTCGATGCTAGCCCTGAGCCAGTGGAGCCTACAGGAGAGCACGCAGGACTAGGAGGCAGAAGGCCCAAGGCCAGGTCCCAGCTCTGCCTTGGCTGCTGTGCAACCTCAGCCCAGTCACCTGGTCACCTAAACTTTCCGGGCCTTGGCACGATGCTCTGCCCGCACCAATCACTCAGGATTTCCATCCCATCAGCTATATCACTTTCCCCACTCTGACGGGCCGTCCTCAGGCGGGGTGGAAGGGAGAGGGAGGGCACCAACTGCTGACCCGGGATGGCCCCGGGCCCCTACCCGCCCTTTCCCTGGGGGGCCATGTTGCCCTGAGCATGAGGTCCTGGAGCAGAAGGGGTGGGAAGGGTGGGAAACAAGGATGGCCATTGGCCAGGTTTGATCCAGGGCTGCCCATTCAGCTAGTGTTCCTGAGCTGGCAGTGGGTTTGGCAGGAAGGAGTCTGGTGGGTGTCTGACGCAAAGACTCCCCCAGAGGTTGAAGAGCCCCACTGGACCAGACTCTAGGAGTCCTTGGGGGTCTTTGGCAGAGGACTGCGGGTAGGGAGGGAGATAAGGGAAAGGGAAGCAGCTGTGTGGAAGCCAGTGCTCTGAGGCTCTTCCCATTCCCCCTGGATCCACCCAGCAGGGCCCTACCCACGCTTCCAATGGAGACACCCAAGTTGCCTCCAAGGGGCGGACTGCTCCCCCACCCCAACCTGCCTCTGATGCCCCAACCAACACCCCAGCCACCCTCCTCTCCAGGGCACGAATTAAAAGCGGGTTGGGAGCCCCCACAGGAGCAGACGGGTCTCTCTCCTGCCAGGGCCCGCAGGCTGGTGCCACCTTTCAATAAATACCCATAAATTAATTCCATAAATAAATAAATAATTAGCTTTAATTCTATTTGTTCTGACGACTTGACACCTGTCCACATGTTTTGTTTTGTTGTCTGTCTCCCCCTTCTAGACTGTGAGCCCATTGTTGGGTAGGGACCATCTCTATATGTTGCCAACTTGTACTTCTCAAGCGCTTAGTACAGTGCTCTGCACACAGTAAGCACTCAATAAATATGACTGACTGAATGAATGAATGAATGAAATACCCAGTTCCCTTGGCCACCCTGATCTGGTAGCTGGTCCAATTCAAACCACCTATAGCCCAGAACTCACCATGACCCTGCCCCACCCTCATCACTCCCCCTCTCCTCCAGCATCACATTCCCCACCCCGCCAGGAGCAGGCACTTACCCAGTCACAGAGGGTGCATAAATGGTACTTACCTATAAGAGAAAAGAAAAGGAAATATCAGGAGCCAAGCATGGACTTAGCAGAACACAATCCAATTTCTTTACATCTGAATGAACGACAGGTAGCCCTTTAACAAACCCGTCTGCTCCTCATCCTTTTTCTCTCTTCCTCCTCTCCCTCTCCACTGGAAAGCATCATTTAAAAAGAGATTTGAAACCTTTCTATAAAACACTGTCAGGTTCTTGAAGACAAGATCTCAATTAGTCAATGAATAGTTTGTACTGAACACTTAAAGGAGTACATTACTTAGACATGATCCCTGCCCTCGAGGTCTTACACTCTACTTTGAGCACAGCACAAAATTAAGAACTTAAGAGAGTACAAAAGTTAAAAGACACAATCCCCACCCACAGGGAGTTTGCAGTCTCTGTGCAAAGCACTGTACTAAGCATTTGGGAAAGCACAATAGTGTTAGAACATACAATACCTATTCTCAAACAGTTTACAATCTGAGGCATAAAGAGTGCTGTACTAAGCACTTGGTAGAATACCTCTAAGTACACACATTCTCTGACCACAAGGAGCTTACCATCAAGCAGGAGGGACAGAGAGAAAATAATGACAGATAGGAGGAACAAGGGAAGAGAAAGGTGAATATGTGGAGAGCATGTGTGTAAATCAACACTGACAGAAGTGTATAGTTGGTACAAATAAGAGGAGCTAGTGGGAGGAGGGAGTGATTTGGGAAGAAGAAAATCAATCAGGGAAGGCCTCCTGGAGGAGGTGAGGCTTTCGTGAGGGCTCTAAATATGGGGAAAGTAGAGGACTATCAAAGGTGAGGGGGAGAGAATTCCAGGCAGGAGAGAGGACAGGAGCAAGAGGACAGCAGCAGGAGGGAGGAGGACAAGGCACAGTGAGTAGGAAGCAGCATGGCATAGTGGCTAGAGCCTGGGCCTGGGACTCAGAAGGTCATGGGTTCTAATCCCAGCTTCCCCACTTGTCTGCTGTGTGACCTTGGGCAAGTCACTTCACCTCCTCTATGCCCTCATCTGTAAAATGACTGTGAGCCCCATGTGGGACAGGTATGGTGTCCAAACAGATTTGCTTGTATACACCCCAGTGCTTAGTACAGTGTCTGGCACACAGTAAATGCTTAACAAATGCTATGATTATCATTATTATTATTAGGTTGGCATTAGATGGGTGAAGTGTGCAGGCTGAGTTGTAGTGAGAGTAGAGAGAGGTTAGGGAGAAGCTGGTGGAGTGCCTTTAGGAGTTTCTGTTTGATGTGGAGATGGATGGGCAGTGATTGGAAGCTT
Organism: Tachyglossus aculeatus; assembly: GCF_015852505.1. NCBI lineage: Eukaryota > Metazoa > Chordata > Mammalia > Monotremata > Tachyglossidae > Tachyglossus > Tachyglossus aculeatus. The sequence continues at coordinate 40,608,326 of NC_052088.1, read as the reverse complement.
CTCAGGAATAGGGAGATGTGTGTAGAACAGTTTTTTATAAAAATGAGCTAGGCAGCATAGTGAAGTACAAACTGCATGGGCCAAAGGATGGAAGCAGGAAGGTCAATCGAGAGAATGATGCAGTAGTCAAGGCGGGATGAGACAAGCGCTTGAACCAGCAAGGTGGGAGTTTGGATTGAGAGGAAAGGACTGATGAATCTGGAGATGTCGTGGAGATGGAATCAACAGGATCTGGGGACAGACTGAATGTGTGGGTTGAAAGAGAAAAAGGAGTCAAGAACAATGTCAAGATTGTAGGCTTACGAGGCAAGAGAGGATGGAAGTTGTGATGGTGGTGTCTTCAGTGATGGGAAGGTTGGAGGGAGAAGTGGGTTTGGGAGAGAAGTTACAGACGCATCAGAAGATGGGTCTCCCAATCCCAGATCAGATCTAGGTTCTCTGCAGTTCTGAGGACTCATCATGCTGCCAGTCCATGTTGAGTGATGCCCAGTGGGGGCCTGGCACTGTATCGAGCACTCGGAAAACACAAGAGCAATCCAATAAGCAGTCCCTACAGATGAACCAGGTGTGTGTGTGTGTGTGTGTGTGTGTGTGTGTGTGGTGGAGATGGGTAGCGGTGCGGGGGGAGGGTTGGGGGGGACGGGCAGGGGCGGCAGCAGACGGAGTGTAGCAGCGGCTGTGACCGAAAGTTGGAGATCATCAGCTGAGTTGGGGAAGGCGGGGCCTCCGGGAAGCCGCTGAACCCTGAGTGACAACCAGACCGAGCCGGTCACCCTGGGCATTGCTAGTGTGATCCAAAAAGGCCACTGGCCAGTCACACCAGCCCCAGAGGGGAGGAAAAAACAAGCATATTTTTCTTCGGACTCTCCCCATGTGTCCCCATGTGCTCCACCTAGATCTGCCCTGCTGGTGAGAAGTTATGGGAAGTTATCATTATCACCATCACCTCCACAACTAGCACCATTACCACCACCGTCACTATTACCATCCCCACTGCTACCACTTCCTTCACCACCATCACCGTCACCATGGATAGGACTGTCATTATCACCATCTTCAGCACCATCGCTATCACCACCTCCACAACTAGCACCATTACCTCTATTGTCACTGTCACCATCCCTATCACTATCAGTTCCTTCACCACCACAACCGTCACTGTGGTTATCACTGTCACTATCACCATCTCCACCACCGTCGATCAATCATATTTATTGAGAGTTTACTGTGAGCAGAGCACTGTACTAAGCGCTTGGAAGAGCACAATATAACGGAGTTGGTAGACACGTTCCCTGCCACAAAGAACTTACAATCTAGAGGAGATGAATAAAGTTCTGTGGGGACTGGGGGAGGGATGAGTCTCAGAGTGCTTATGGGGTACTCAGCCAAATGCAGAGATGATGCAGAAGGGAAGCCAGATGGGGAAAGGAGGGCTTAGTTAGGGAAGGCTTCTTGGAGGAGATGCAATTTTAGGAGGGCTTTGAAGATAGGGAGAGTGGTGGGCTGGTCTCTGACCCCCAGGCCAAGGCTGTACAAAAGTATGAAGAGAGGTTGAGGTGGGAGTCGAGAAGGAGGGACTTTCCAGGCCCATAGTCACTATCACCATCTCTACCACCATCACCACAACTAGCAACATCACAACCATCAACACTATCACCATCCCCACCTCTATCGCTTCTCTTATCACCACTCTCAACATTCACCTCCATCACCATCAAGACTGCTACGTCCCCAAAAGGCAGGGGCACACCCATGCTCCTCCTCCATCACTTACCCCGCTGGAACCCCCCTGAGGAGACTCATCCGCCCAGGGAACCCCTCGCCCCCAAGGGAACGCTTTCCTGCTGAGGTCGAGGCAGCACCTTGACTGTGCAGAGCAATTTCTTTTACTTCCCCCAGATGCTCACATGTCGGTCCTCCCGTCAACATCCCCCAGCAGCGGGGTGTGGACAGTTCTTCCTTCCAGTCTATCGAGGAAGAAACTGAGGCTCTGGGAGGTTCAGTCACTTGCTAGGTGTCACACAGCTGGTCCAGAGCAGTGCTGGACCTAGGGCTTGAACGTCCCGACTCCCAGCCCTGTAGTCTTTACCTGGGCCACGGGCAGGTGTGGGGGCAAAAGTTGGGCAGCCGGAGGAGATGTCTGAGGTTTGAGAAGCAGAGAGAGGTGTTTCGAATGGCATTTTAGGATGATTGCGTGAGAAAGATACACAAAGGAGCTGAAAACCAGCCTCCAGCCCCTTGGTGTAACCTTGAGCCTGTCTTCCAGATACCCACACAACGCTCTGCCTGCAGCGAGTGCTCAGAGAATGCCTCAGATTGATCATTACTCAGTGGGCTGTCTAGGGAGCGGATTCAGTGATCGTCAGGATTCTGCGATGCTGACTGAGTCCCCAGGCTGGGGGATGGTTGGCAAGGGGAAGCCCCATACCTCAACCTGACGGTCTTCACGCTCAGTACAGCTTCTGGACGCAGTAAGCGGTGTGGCCTACTGGACAGAACCCAGGTCTGGAGTCAGGAATACCCCAGCTAACCTCAGCTCTGCCACTTGTCTACTGTGTGACCTTGGGAAAGTCACTTCACTTTTCTGCACCTCAGGTACCTCATCTAGAAACTGGGGACAAAGACTGTGAGCCACACATGGGACAGGGACTGTGTCCAACCTGATTATCTTGTATTTTCCCCAGTGTTCAGTACAGTGCCTGGCAAGAGTAAGCGCTTAACAAATACCATTAAATAAATGCACTGATTGACTAACTGACCGTCAGTCATAGCTCAAGTCGGCACAAGTCCAGACCCACATGAGATCTTGGCCCAGGTGGGCTCCAGAGGGAGGGTCTCGGCCCAGGTCCTGGAGCGGGCCTGGCAGTGGTAGCAGGGCCCAAGTCCAGCCCTCAGTCAGGCCGGAGGCTCAGGCGCCAGCCCCCTGCAGCCTCCCTGTGCCTGTCGGCACTGGCTCCGAGCATAAGCTGCTCCCCGTGTCCAGAAAGGCAGAGCACGTGTTTCCGGGGGAGAACGTTCTCAGGGGCTATAAATATAACCAAGCTAAACAGTCGGCCCCACACGACAGCCTGGCCCCAGTGGAAGGACTGAAAAGGCAGGAATGTTTATCAAACATACACTTCGATTCTGTTTACTCTTGTCTGCTATGAACTCATCCTGGGTGGCCACCGCTGTTTCTCTGCACTCTGAGCCCCGGGCACTGCCGGGCCGCCTCTCCGGGCTCAGAGTCCCAGGCACCACCAGACTGCCACTCTGGGCTCACAGCCCTGGGCACTGCCAGACTGCCGCTCTGGGCTCAGAGCCCTGGGTACTGCCGGACTGCCGCTCTGGGCTCAGAGCCCCGGGCACTGCTAGACCGCCACTCCGGGCTCAGAATGCCAGGCACCCTCAGGCCATCGTGGCTTTTCTGGGCCCTGAGCTCCAGGCACCTCCAGACCACCACCACTGGTCCAGGTGCAAGGCTCCGGGCACTGCTGGATCACCACTCTGGGCTCAGAGCTCCGGGCACTACCAGTTTGCTGCTCTGGGCTAAGGGCTCTGGGCACTGCCGGGTCACCGCTTTGGGCCCAGAGCTATGGGCACTGCCGGGTTGCCGCTCTGGGCTCAGAGCTCCATCACCAGAAAGCTACCAGTCTCATGAGAATGAACGCAGATTCTCGTGTGGGACCAAAGACACGCAGGACCTGGCAGCTGCCCAATAAGTGGGGAAGGAGCAGCTGGACGCTTTTCCCTGGGAGTAAGCAGGACAACAACTGGGAAAGGAAAGGATACAGCCTGTAGGCACATTTGTCCATTGACCATTTGGCCTCTCACGAAAACTTTAATGCATCTGTGTCCATTTCCTCCCCACACTCCTCCCCGATCTTCTCATTTAATTCACTCATTCATTCAATCATATTTATTGAGCACTTACTGTGTGCAGAGCACTGTACTAAGTACTTGGAAAGCACAATTTGGCAAAAGACAGAGACAATCCCTATCCAACAATGGGCTCACAGTCTAGAAGAGGGAGACAGACAACAAAACAAAACAAGTAGACAGGCATCAGTAGCATCAGAATCGATAAATAGAATTACAGATATATACACATCATTAATCAAATAGAGTAATAAGTTTGTACAAATACACACAAGTTCTGTGGGGAGGGGAAAGGGGTAGAGCAGAGGGAGGGAGTAGGGGCGATGGGGAGGGGAGGCCCCCTGCATCCTTCTCTGCCCCGGGCCAGTTGCCACACCAGGTGACCAGCTACTGGCCCCTCACGACTTTCGGTATCCGTTGAGCACTTACCAAACACTAAGGAATCTATGAAATGCTGGTGTTGATACAATATAAACAGATAGGACACAGTCCCTGTCCCTTACCAAACTCGGACTAAGATGGAGGGAGAACAAATATTTTATCTCTATTTCCAGATGAGGTAACTGAGGCACAGAGAAATCACGTAACTTACCCAAGGTCACTCAGCAGGTACATGGCAGAGCCAGAATTGGAACCCAGGTTCTCTGACTCCCAGGCCTGGACTCAAGGCTGGAAATGGGACTTGTGTTTCTTGCTCTCCACGAGCATTGCTGTCCAATAGCAGCCTTCCCTGACTAACCTCTCATTTCCACCCTAGTTTCCCTCCCTCCTGCATCACCTATGCATTTAGTTGGTACCCCCTCAGCACTTTGACACTCACCCCCCAACCCACAGCACTTAACAATCACTGAGTTGTATTTATTGGGCACACTGCATGCAGAGCACTGTACTGAGCACTTGGGAGAGTACAATACAACAGAGTTGGTAGACATTTTCCCTGACCATGAGGAGCTTACAGTCCAGAGGGTTACATACTTAGGCACATAGCCTTCCCCTACATATAATTTATTTTAATGTGTGTCTCACCAGCTAAACTCCTTGAGAGTACAGCTAACTACGGCGCTTCCAAAGTGCTTAGTTCAGTGTTCTGTGCACAGTAGGTTGTAAGCTCCTCTAGGGCAGGGTTTATGTCTACTTACTGTATTGTACTCTCCCAAGAGCTTAATATAGAGCTTTGCATACCGTTAGCATTCAATAAACACTACTGATATATTGTTGACTAGGGTTGATTGTTGGCATCAAGGAAATGCAGCTGCAGAAATCAGAAGGTTCCTGCCAGGCACCAGGCAGCATGCCAGGTGCCGGGAACCATGAACATGCAATAGCAGGACAGATTCGGGTCCAGTTCCTGAAGAGCCCCCACTCTCATGGGGCAGAAGGCAGATGGTCAGACAAGAGCTCAGAGACACAAGAAATAGTCAGCCCCCATCCTGCAGATCTGCCACCAGGGTTGCCACAGTAGCCCAGGATGGCTAGCCAGAGGTTTAGGAGAGGGCGGGAGGGGGAGAGGTCACACTGACCTTGAGAAACCCCAATAGCATTCACCCCACTGGAAGTTGAAAGCAGGAAGAGGACGAGGGGAACAGTTATGCATCTTCTGGGGGAGTCCTGACCCCCAGAAGCAGCGTGGCTTAGTGGAAAGAGCATGGGCTTTGGAGTCAGAGGGCATGGGTTCAAATCCTAGCTCCACCAATTGTCAGCTGTGTGACTTTGGGCAAGTCACTTAACTTCTCTGTGCCTCAGTTACCTCATCTGTAAAATGGGGAATAAGACTATGAGCCCCCTGTGGGACAACCTGATCACTCTGTAACCTCCGCAGCACTTAGAACAGTGCTTTGCACATAGTAAGTGCTTAATAAATACCATCATTATTATTATTATTATTAACCCTCGATCCCTCACTCCTACGGCCCTCCTCCCGAGACCCCCTCCACCGATGTTCTCTCATACATACACATTTGAACACACATGCACACACACGTGCACACTAATCGTGGGTAATTACTCAACTGTAGCATCCCCTGGGGCTCCAGGTCACTTCCTGAAATGACTTCGCAGAAAACCACCACTGCTTCCCCTGAGGGAGACTACCAGCACTGGCCGACAACTCTGAGCTGCTGCTGCAGGTGAGGGAGTGGATATTACGGTACTGGGGCCACAGCGGGAGGGTCACAGCACCCTCAGAGGAGCCATCACTGACAAGTAGGGATCCAAATGTCAACACGTGGTGGACAAAGCTGACAGGAATCATGGACTTGCGGAATGGGCACTTCTCTGGGACTGGCCCAGGAGTCATCTGCCATGACCTATCTACGCTCCAAGTCAAGGGCCAAGAAATCCACTGGCTGCAGGGCATTCTGGGAACAGTTTTCCTTTGAGGTCAGACGGCAAAATTAACTTGAACACCCAACTGTATGCTCCTGGAGGGCAGGGCTGTACTCTTCCTTATGTTATACGTTCCCTGTGTAGAAAGCGCATCTCGGCCTATTGCCCATGGGAGCCTTTGCCTTGCTGACCCTGGGAGGGAGGAGTCTAGCCCCGCTCCATCGCCCATCCCACAACCTGACCTTGCCCAGCTGCACCCTGCAAACCTGATTCAACAGGGCAACTAGGACACTGGGAGGAACTGAATGCTGGTCACTCTCCCAAACCCTCATGGTCAGGTTGGACACCCTTGATATTTCCTTCTCCATCTCTGACTCTCCCCCAGTTACCCAGCATGGGCAAGCTAACATGTCTGACTTTCTCCTAGTGACCCAGCACGGATCATCCAACATCCCTGACTCTCGTCTCTCCAACCCTGACTCTCCCCCAGTGACCCAGCGTGGACCATCCAATATCTCTGACTCTTCCCCAACGACCTGGGCTGGACAGGTGGGAACCTGGTCAAGCAGGTATCCCAATAATGACCCCTAATCAGTTGACTCCGCCTAGACAGTAAAGTGATTTTTCCTTCCCCAACTCTGGGTGTGTTCCTGCCCTGCCGGTAGAGATTCCTCCGGCACGGCATCTTGGGAACATCGTGCCTAGGCCAAGACCATTGCAACACTGACCAGATCGCCCCTGGGCCCACCAGATCGACACCTGGATCCCAGTGGCACCAAGACTGCTGGACCACTGCCAAGACCACTGACTCTAAATACCAGGGACTGATTGAGACCCCTGTCAGAAACTGCCACTGGGATCACTACCGGAAAACTGTCATCAGGGCCGCTGGACTGCTGCCAGGACCACTACTAAGACCATAGGGCCACTTCTGTGACTATTACTGCCACTAAGACCACCACCAGGACTGCCACTGGGACCAGGACCACTGGATCACCACAGGGAGCATTAGTCTACTGCCATGACCACCTCCAAGACCACTGGACCACTACCATAACCACCAATGAGGCCACTACCTGGACCATCGCCAGGACAGCCGCAGGGACTGTTGCTGGGGCTGCCCCCAGGACTGCTGTATCCTAGTTTCCCTGGATCATGTTGGGGCAGGCTGCACGCTTCCTGCCTGGGACCAACACCAAGGAAACAGGGTCTCTAAGACATCCATGACTCATCCCTCCGTCTCTTCCCCCACCAAAACCTGCCATCCACGACCCATCCCTCCTCCCCCACCTAGAACCTGCCATCTACGACCCATCTCTCCTCCTCCCCACCAAACCTGCCATCCACAACTCATCCCTCCTCCTCCCTCACAAATCTTCCTCCCAGCCCAGCTCTCTGATCCCCTGCACCTGGGCACCGATGCCCAGCTGGTGCTGTAAAGTTGGAGCCGAGGTGTTGTGAGGCTGGAACAGCCATGCTACCAAGCACCTGTGTACCCCACATGGCTCCACAGTTAGGCCGAGCACCCCAACATCTGCAGAGAAAAGTTCCAGGAGCCCAAGGGCCCGGAAGGGGATTAGCCTCAAGGTCTCCTGCGGTGTTGGGGGGTGGGTGCAGGAAGTGTTGTCCGGTGCAGATCACTGCTTAGTTAACTGTTCTGAAGGTTACTTAGGCCTTTTTTCCCCCCAGCCCCCACCTAGCCTCCCCTTCTGCTTGAATCATATAAAAGGACAGACACCCCGCCTCTCTCAGAGGTAAATGCTGATCTGCCCTCACACAGGCACAGATGCACATACTCTCTCAATCCAAATGCTCACATTTCGCTTCCTTTCCGGGTCTTCGGCGGGCAGGGAAAGAAGAGAAAGAAGGTGGGGAAACAAGGAAGCAGAAAGATATAAAAACACTCACACCCAGACACACATGGAAAGATAGACCTGTGCAGTACATAGTTTGGCAGAGAGAGAGACAAACACACACCCCTTCCCCTTCTCCCTTAACCCTCCTCCCCCACCCACAAAGACTGGGAGCCCCGAGTGGGGGATGCCTGGGTTCTAACTGACAGTCTCGATTGAGCATGGTGCTCCACCTATGCCGTAAATAAAGATAAGGTACTCAGTGAATGCCCTGATAACCAAGAAAGCACTCAGTGAATAATAATAATAACTGTGGTATTTGTTAAGCGCTATGTGCCAGGTACTGTACTAAGTGCTGGGGTATATGCAAGGAAATAAGGTTGAAGACAGCCCCTCCCTGTCCCACGTGGGGCTCACAGTCTCAATCCCCATTTTACACATGAGGTAACTGAGGCCCAGAGAAATGAAGTGACTTGCCCAAGGTCACAAAACAGACAAGCGGCAGAGCCGGGATTAACACCCGTGACCTTCCGACACCCAGGCTTGTCGTCTATCCATTACGCCATGCTGCTTCCTGTGAGTGCCCTCATGACCGAGTAAGCACTCAGTGAATGCTACCCTGATAACCAAGTGCTCAGTAAATGCCCTTATAACCGAGTAAGCGCTCAGTGAATGTCACCCTAATAACCGAGAAAGCGCCCAGTGAATAATAATAATAATGATGGCATTTATTAAGCACTTACTATGTGCAAAGCACTGTTCTAAGCGCTGGGGAGGTTACAAGGTGGATCAGGTTGTCCCCCGGAGGGCTCACAGTCTTAATCCCCATTTTACAGATGAGGTAACTGAGGCCCAGAGAAGTGAAGTGACTCGCCCAAAGTCACACAGCTGACAATTGGCGGAGCCGGGAGTTGAACCCACGACCTCTGACTCCAAAGCCCGGGCTCTTGCCACTGAGCCACGCAGCTTCTCGATGAATGGTAACCTAATGACGATGATGATAGCATTTGTAAAGCGCTTATTATGTGCCAGGCGCGGTACTAAGCGCTGGGGTGCGTACAGTAGGGTTGGACACAGTCCCTGCCCCACACGGGGGTCACAGTCTGAATGCCCACTTTCCAGGTGAGGGAACTGGGGCCCAGAGAAGTGAAGTGACTTGTCCAAGGTCCCACGGCAGACAAGTGGAGAAAGCAGCGACTTTCTGCCTCCCAAGCCCGGGTTGTGGCCATTAGGCCCTGCTGCTTCCCCAGGGGCGCCCCGAGCCACTGTCCCGGGCGGGTTCGGTGCCCGGCCTTCCCCCCAGCCCCTACCAGGTGTGCGCCACGGTGAACCGCCGCCGCTTGTGGTCGTGGGCGCCGCCCACCAGCAACCGCCGCAGCTGGCGAGGGGATGGCACGGGGTAGCGGCTCCCGGGGGGCGGCCCGCCGTCCCGCCACGGGTGGTCGGCCGGGCACCGCAGCGGGTCCCCGTCCGGGCTCCCCGCCCGCTGCGCCATGCTGCCGTCCGCGCTGCCCCCCACCTCTGGGGCGAGGAGGGCAGGGGCGGGCAGGGGCGCGCAGGGGCGCGCAGGGGCCCGGGCCTCTCCGCGGGAGCCGGCGCCTCCGGGCCCGGTTGGGACGGGGCGGACGGCGCACGGGCCGCGCCGGGACCCGGGCCCGGAGGGCGGGACCCCGGCCGGGGGGCGGGACCCCAGCCGGAGCCGGGGGGCGGGACCCAGCCCGAGGCCCCCAGCCAGCGGGGGGGGCTCCCCTTGGCACACACACAAGCACACAATTTTATTTATTTTACTAGTACATATTTACTATTCTATTCATTCTGTTAATGCTCGTTCAAGCTCTCATCCTATCCCGTCTGGACTACTGTATCAGCCTTCTCTTTGATCTCCCATCAATCAATCAATCAATCAATCGTATTTATTGAGCGCTTACTGTGTGCAGAGCTCTGTACTAAGCGCTTGGGAAGTACAAGTTGGCAACATATACTCATCCTCATGTCTCTCCCCACTTCAATCTACTACTTCATGCTGCTGCCCGGATTGTCTTTGTCCAGAAACGCTCTGGGCATGTTACTCCCCTCCTCAAAAATCTCCAGTGGCTACCAATCAATCTGTGCACAAGGCAGAAACTCCTCACCCTGGGCTTCAAGGCCGTCCATCACCTCGCCCCCTCCTACCTCACCTCCCTTCTCTCCTTCTACAGCCCACCCCGCACCCTCCGCTCCTCGGCCGCTAATCTCCTCACCGTACCTCGTTCTCGCCTGTCCCGCCATCGACCCCCGGCCCACGTCCTCCCCCGGGCCTGGAATGCCCCCAATCCCTCTGCCCATCCGCCAAGCTAGCTCTCTGCCTCCCTTCAAGGCCCTACTGAGAGCTCACCTCCTCCAGGAGACCTTCCCAGACTGAGCCCCTTCCTTCCTCTCCCCCTCGTCCCCCTCTCCATCCCCCCGTCTTACCTCCTTCCCTTCCCCACAGCACCTGTATATATGTGTACATGTTTGTACATATTTATTACTCTATTTATTTATTTTACTTGTACATATCTATTCTATTTATTTTATTTTGTTAGTATGTTTGGTTTTGTTCTCTGTCTCCCCCTTTTAGACTGTGAGCCCACTGTTGGGTAGGGACTGTCTCTATATGTTGCCAACTTGGACTTCCCAAGCGCTTAGTACCGTGCTCTGCACACAGTAAGCGCTCAATAAATACGATTGATTGATTGATGTGCGTATAGCTATAATTCTACTTGTTCTGACGATTTTGACACCTGTCTACTTGTTTTGTTTTGTTGTCTGTCTCCCCCTTCTAGACTGTGAGCCCGTTGCGGGATAGGGACCGTCTCTAACTGTTGTCGACTTGGACTTTCCAAGGGCTTAGTCCAGTGCTCTGCACACAGTAAGCGCTCAATAAATACGACTGATTGAATGAATGAATGAATGAATGAATGAATGAATACCCTCCCCCCGGCTGGGGGCGGGGCAGGGGGAAAGGAAAAGGGGGGCAAGGGGCGGGAGGGTGTAGGGGAGAAGACGAGAAGGGGGCAGGAGGTGGGAGGCCTGGGCCGGGGCCCAGGGGGAGGAGCCCGAGGGGTGAGGTGGGGCCCTGACTCGCTCCCTTTGCTCTTAATAACAACAATGATGATGGCATTTATTAAGCGCTTACTATGTGCAAAGCACTGTTCTAAGCGCTGGGGAGGTTACAAGGTGGTCAGGTTGTCCCACGGGGGGCTCACAGTCTTCATCCCCATTTTCCAGATGAGGTAACTGAGGCACAGAGAAGTGAAGTGACTTGCCCAAAGTCACACAACTGACAATTGGTGGAGCAGAGGTTTGAACCCATGACCTGTGACTCCAAATCCTGTGCTCTTCCCCCCTCTTCCCACCCCACAGCACTTATGTCCGTATCTGACATTTTATTTAATAATAATAATAATGGCATTTGTTAAGCGCTTACTATGTGCCAAGCAGTGTTCTAAGCGCTGATAATAATAATAATAATAATGGCATTTGTTAAGCGCTTATTATGTGCCAAGCACTGTTCTTAGCACTGATATTGATGTCTGTCTCTCCCCCTCCCTCCCCTTAGACTTACAGCTCAGTGTAGGCAGGGATTGTCTCTATCGCTGTATTGCACTTTCCCAAGCGATTAGTAGTACATTGCTCTGCACACAGCAAGTGCTCAATAAATACGATTGAATGAATGAACTGAAAGGAAGTAATAATAATATTAATAATGATGGTATTTGTTAAGCACTTACTATATGCCCAGCACTGTTCTAAGCACTGGGATATATACAAGGTAATCAGGTTGTCCCAAGTGGGGCTCACAGTCTTTATCCCCATTTTACAGATGAGGTAACTGAGGCACAGAGAAGTGAAGTGACTTCCCCAAAGTCACACAGCTGACAAATAGAGGAGTTGGGATTAGAACCCACGACCTCTGACTCACCAGCCCGGGCTCTTTCACTAAAGGAAGCAGTGGTGGCTTAGTGGAAAGAGCCTGGGCTTGGGAGTCAGAGGACGTGGGTTCTAATCCCGACTCCGTCACTCATCTGCTGTGTGACTTTGGGCAAGTTACTTCACTTCTCTGTGCCTCAGTTACCTCATCTGTAAAATAGGGGTTAAGACGGTGAGCCCCACGTGGGGCAACCTGATTACCTTGTATCTGCTCCAGTGCTTAGAACAGTGCTTGGCACACAGTAAACACTTAACAGAGACCCTTATTATTGTTATTATTATTACTAAGCCAGGCGGCTTCTCCTGTGTGTGATGAGGCCGGGGGACCTGGCGCAGGCCGGAAGGGAGCTGGTGACTGCCCGGGGGTGCTCGGTTAGGGGGCCAGGCGGGGCAGGGCAGGGTGCTCCCTGGCGACCCTCTCATTCCTCGTTTACCACTAACACTAACTGGCTGAAATGGACCGATTCTCCCCCACTAGACTCGATGGCAGGATAATAATAATTATACTACTACCAATAATAATAGTATTTGTTAAGCACTTACTATGTGCCAAACACTGTTCTAAGCGCTGGGATATATACAAGGTAATCAGGTTGTCCCAAGTGGGGCTCACAGTCTTAATCCCCATTTTACAGATGAGGTAACAGGCACAGAGAAGTTAAGTGACTTGCCCAAAGTCACACAGCTGACAAACGGCGGAGCTGGGATTAGAACCCACGACCTCTGACTCCCAAGCCCGTGATCCTTCTGCTAAGCCATGCTGCTTCGGTGCGGGATGGGCACTCTGTCCAATTGGACAGTTTTGTAGTTTCCCCGGCGTTTCAATCAGTCACTTGCCTGGATTTATTGAGTGCTTACTCTAGACTTTAAGCTTGCTGTGGGTAGGGAATGTGTCGGTTATATTGTACTCTCATTCATTCATTCATTCAATCATATTTACTGAGAGCTTAGTGTGCAGAACAATGTACTGAGCATTTGGGAAGTACAATACAGTAATAAGGAGAGACAATCCCTGACCACAATGAGCTCACAGTCTAGAGCAGGGGAGACAGACAACAGTACAAAGAAACAGACAACAGTATCAAATAAGATTACAGATATATACATAAGTGCTGTGGGGGATGGTGAGGAGGGAAGAGCAAAGGGGGGAAGAGAGCAAGTCAGGGTGATGCAGAAGGGAGTGGGAGATGAAGAAAAGTAGGGCTTAGTCAGGGAAGGCTTCTTGGAGGAGATGTGCCTTCAGTAAGATTTTGAAGTGCTTAATGCAGTGCTATGCACATAGTAAGTGCTCAATAAATGCCACTGATTAATTAACACGGCACTAAGTACTTGGGAGAATATAGTATGATAGAGTTGTAGATGCAATCTGTGATCTTTTTTATGGTATTTATTAAGAGCTTACTATGTGCCAAGCACTGTTGTAATCGCTGGAGTAGATACAAGGTAATCGAGTGGGACAGAGTCCATGTCCCACATGGCACTCACAGTCTTAATCCCCATTTTACAGATGAGGTCATTGAGGCACAGAGAAGTGAAGTGACTTGCCCAAGGTCACACAGCAAACAAGCGACGGAGCTGGGATTAGAACCCAGGTCCTTCTGACTCCCTGCTTTGAAACAGTGGGATGGTCTAACCAGAGAAACAGACATTAAAATAAATTACAGAGAGGGGAAATGGCAGAGTGTAAAGGACCTGGACATAAGTGCTGTGAGGCTGTGGATGGGGTGAAAGAGCTTAAGGGGCACAGATCCTAGCATGTGGGTGCCACAGAAATGGGGAATAGGGTGAGGACATGAGAACTCTGTCAGGTAAAAAGCTTCCTGAAGGAGATGTGATTTTAGGAGGGCTTTGAAGATGTGGAGAGTTGGTGGTCTGCTGGATTGAAGGGAGAGGGAGTTCTGGCCCAAGGCAAGGATGTGTGCAAGCGTTGGTGGAGAGAGTCGAGATCAAGGTACAGAGAGTAGGTTTGATATAAGAGGAGCAAAGCAAGCAGGCTGGGTTGTAGTGGGAGAGGAGTGAGGAGAGAGGTAGGAAGGGGCAAACTGATTGAACGCCTTAAAACCGGTGGAGCATCATCATCATCATCAATCGCATTTATTGAGCGCTTACTGTGTGCAGAGCACTGTACTAAGCACTTGGGAAGTACAAGTTGGCAACATATAGAGACAGTCCCTACCCAACAGTGGGCTCACAGTCTAAAAGGGGGAGACAGAGAACAACACCAAACGTAGTAACAAAATAAAATAAATGGAATAGATATGTACAAGTAAAATAAATAAATAGAGTAATAAATATGTACAAACATATATACATATATACAGGTGCTGTGGGGAAGGGAAGGAGGTAAAATCGGGGGGATGGATGAGGGGGAGAGGAAGGAGGGGGCTCAGTCTGGGAAGGCCTGCTGGAGGAGGTGAGCTCTCAGTAGGGCCTTGAAGGGAGGAAGAGAGCTAGCTTGGCGGATGGGCAGAGGGACTGGGGGCATTCCAGGCCCGGGGGATGACGTGGGCCGGAGGTCGACGGCGGGACAGGCGAGAACGAGGTACGGTGAGGAGATTAGCGGCAGAGCGGGGTGGGCTGTAGAAGGAGAGAAGGGATGTGAGGTAGGAGGGGACGAGGGGATGGAGAGCCTTGAAGCCCAGGGTGAGGAGTTTCTGCCTGATGCGCAGATTGATTGGTAGCCACTGGAGATTTTTGAGGAAATAATAATAGCATTTATTAAGTGCTTACTATGTGCAGAGCACTGTTCTAAGCTCTGGGGAATTTACAAGGTGATCAGGTTGTCCCCCGTGGGGCTCACAGTGTTAATCCCCATTTTACAGATGAGGTCACTGAGGCCCAGAGAAGTGAAGTGACTTGCCCAAAGTCACACAGCTGATGAATGGCAGAGCCGGGATTTGAACCCTTGACCTCTGACTCCAAAGCCCGGGCTCTTTCCACTGAGCCACGCTGCTTCTCTGATAGGGGCAGAGTTTCGGCTCCCTCTGTAAAACCTCTCAGTCAGTCAATCATATTTATTGAGCGCTTACTGATTGCAGAGCACTGTACTAAGCACTTGGAAGAGTAGAATATAACAATATAATAGATATTCTCTGCCCACAGTGAGCTTACTGTCCAGAGGAGGAGACAGACATTAATATAAATAAATGACAAATATGTATGTAAGTGCTGTGGGCTGAGAAGGGGGATGAATAACGGGAGCAACCACCCCGCCACTCCCCACCCCTCCCATGTCTTGGAGAGATTATTAATTCCTGGGCCATGGTGGAATTTGGTGACACAAAAGCCATCTTTCTCCCACTGGTGCAGGGTTCACCCTTCATCCTTTGAGGGTGACTGATTCTGACACTGATTCTGACTTTTATTTCTTAGTACAAATTTGAACTGACCACATCTTGCTCTGCCCCTGCCCCAGCTGGCAGTTCTCTGTCCACTGGCCTGGCAGTAATAATAATCACAATGATAACAATAATAGTATTTGTTAAGTGTTTACCCATGCCAAGAACTGTACTAGGCGTTGTGGTAGATCCAAGATAATCAGGTCCCACATGGGGCTCACAGCCTAAGTAGGAGGGAGAACAGAGATTGAATCCCCATTTTGAAGTTGAGGGAACTGAGGCACAGGAAAGTGAAGCGATTTGCCCAAAGTCACACAGCAGACAAGTGAAGGAGCCAGGATGTACTTCCCAAGCACTTAGTACAGTGCTCTGCACACACTAAGCGTTCAATAAATACGATTGAATGAATGAATGAATTAGAACCCAAGTCCGAGCCCTTTTCACTTGGCCATGTTGCTGCTCTAGAAGCAGTAGTGGTAGAGGCAACCCCTTCCCCATGCTACACCTCAGCTTCCAGCCTGGGGTGGGGCCAGACCCCACCCTCCCCCTGGACTGACCCCTGGCCAACTCCTCTTTCTGGCTCAGAGGAAGGAATACCCCACGTCTGCCACACCTGACACAGTGTCCCGTAAGTAATAATAATAATAATGGAGGTATTTGTTAAGTGCTTACTGTATGTCAAGCACAGTGCTAAGCATTGGGGTAGGTACAAGATAATCAGATCCCTCATGGGACTCACAGTCTAAGGAAGAGCATGAAGAGGCACTGAATCCCTACTTTAAGGATGAGGAAAGTGAGGCCCAGAGAAGTTAAATGACTTGTCCATGGTCACACAGCAGGCATGTCGTGGGGCCGGCATTAGAATCCAGGTCCTGGGCTAATTCCACTAGACCAGACTGTGGCTTCCACAGGTCCAACACAGGGTCTGACATGGGGTCCGGTGGGTCCGACATGGAGTCCAAGGGATCTGACAAGCAGGAAGTCTGGGCGTGTCTTTGGGGCCGCTCTGGGCAGATCCCAGAGGCATGTTTACTCTAGAGGCAGGGAAAACCCTCCCATCCGGCTCACACAGGCCCCCGGCCCCCGGCCCCCCCGCCCCGTACATTCTCCTGCAAGTCAGGAACCGCCAAGAACACTGCCGTGACGTTGGCCCGGGACCCTGGGGCCTTTCTCCCCGTCTCACCCACGCCCAGCTCTGCTGAGCCAAGACCAGGATCTGCCCTGTGCCAGCTGGGCTGCGTGAGTTCACCTTGGGAAGCCTGGAAGCGCCACAACCCCGACTCCCCCCCACACACACACTCCCCACAGCCAGAAGAAAAGGCACCGGCCCCCTCATACCTATGGGCAGAACACGGAGCACCGGCCCCGTCACTCCCACAGCTGGGGCCCGGGGGCAACGGCCCCATTGCCCCCGCAACAGGGATCCAGGTCTGTGCCAGGCCAGAAGGAATGGTTCAGTGACCTGGGGTCTTTGGAGCGAGAGGTGCAGACCCAAACCATGTAGAGCTCAAGAACTTCCTGCCTGGGCCTTGGTCAGTTACCCTTCCCCAGGGGAATGGGGAGGGGCCCCATCTCTGCCAGTTCAACCCAGGGGCCGGTGAGCCAGGACCCGTCTGCTCCTGATCGCAATGAAGCCCAGGCTGTAGGGACACAGAGAAATGCTTTCTCCCACACTCTGACCCCTCAACTTCCTGGGACTGGAAACCACTCCATCACTCAACAGTAGCACCTGCTAAGTGCGGGCACTGTGCTGGGGAGAATATAATGGAGTTGGTGGACCTCAGGGAGCTCGCAGTCTACCTGGAGCGACAGACACTAAAATAAATTATGAACGGGAGGAAGCAATGGAGTTTTAAAATATGGACATAACTGTTCCCCGACTAAGCCCTCATTTCCTCTTTTCCCACTCCCTCCTGCCTCACCCTTGCACTTGGATTCACACCTTTATTCCTCCCTTCCTCAGCCCCACAGCACTTATGTACATATCATTTATTTATTTATTTATTCAATCATATTTACTGAGTGCTTACTGTGTGCAGAGCACTGTACTAAGCGCTTGGGAAGTACAAGTCGGCAACATATAGTAAATGTAATGTCCATCTCCCCGCTTTAGACTGTAAGCTTCTTGTGGGCAGGGGATGTGTCTCCAAACTCTCCCAAGGGCTTAGTACAGTGCCCTGCACCTAGTAAGCACTCAATAAATACAACTGATTGATTGACTGTTTGGGAGGGGGTTGGGGGGGGGAACTGTTCGGAGGGTGCTGGTGATGCTGAGGTGTCAGTTACAGGAGGAGGAGATGAGAGATAGATCAGGGAAGGCCCCTTGGAGAAGATGTGAGAAGACCCTCACCCTGATCCATTCCCTAGGGGCAGCTCTGCCCCTGGTCTCCTGTGTGGCCTCTGGCAGAGGAATCGGCAAAACCCTGTGAGCCTCAGTTTTCTCTCCAATAGCATAGGGAGCTGAAGTGCTGCTCCTCACTGATCTGTCTGCCCACTGGGGATGCAGGGAGGGAGCTGATGTTGACTCAATCGATGCTGCAAAATCGATGTGGTAAAAAAGCTCTGAGCCAGCCAAAGTGCTGGATGCACTTAGGAGTTAAAACATTAAAAATAACAACCACAATAATAAACAAGTCTAGAACCCCAGGAAGGCCTTCAAAGACATCCACCTTGGCTTCAATGCCAATGTTCCCTGGAGAGCCAGGGAAGGCAAGGTCTTTAGCAAAAGGCTGGAGCCAGGAGGGGTAATAATAATAATAATAATAATTAGGGTACTTGTTAAGCACTTATTATGTGCCAAGCACTGTTCTAAACACTGGGGTAGATAGAAGTTAATCAGGTTGGACCCAGTCCCTGTCCCACATGGAGCTTGTCCTCGTAATCCCCATTTTACAGACAAGGTAACTGAGGCCCAGAGAAGTTAAGTGACTTACCCAAGGTCACAGAGCAAACATGTGGTGGAGCCAGAATTAGAATCCAGGTCCTTCTGACTCACAGGTCTGTGTTCTATCCACTAAGCCATGACGGGTCCGGGGGCTGGAGGAGTCTGGGATAGAGGGGGCCAGGGCTGGGAGGGTGCGGGGACAGGTCCAGGGATGGAGGGGGCCGGGGACAGGAGGGGGCTGGAGATGGAGGGGGTGGGCTGCATAGAGCCCACCAGGCCAGGGGCCCCCATTTCTGGTCATAGAGCTGACTTGGGTGAGGCAGGGGGTCAGGCTGTCACAGCCATGGGGACTATCACCCCCCACCCCTTAGCAGGAGCCCTGATATCCTGCTGAATCAGACCCAGGATGGGCTTCTCCTCATGGCTTCCAACTGGGACTGTAATAATAATAATAATAGTGTTTGTTAGGTGCTTACTATGTGCCAAGCACTGTTCTAAGCACTGAGGTAATACAAGGTAATCAGGTTGTCCCACGTGGGGCTCGCAGTCTTAATCCACATTTTACAGATGAGGTAACTGAGCACAGAGAAGTTAAGTGGCTTGTCCAAGGTCACACAGAGGACAAGTGGCGGAGCTGGGATTAGAATCCATATCCTCTGGCTCCCAAGCCTGTGCTCTTTTCACTAAGCCACGCTGCTTCTCGGTAGGCATTGGCCAAGGTGGGAGGGCTGGTCTTTCTGTTTCCCCTTAAGGCAGTTCACCCTAGACCCACCACCCCATCGTCTCCCCCTTCCCCCACTACGGGAGGTGGGGGCTGCTGTACCTTGTGAGGAGACAAGCAGTCACTTGGAAGAGTAAGGAGGACAAATATGGCCAAAAAAATAGAGTAGCTATGGCATACATACAAACATACAAATGTAGACCAATCAATCAATCATTAAATCAATACAATATAAAAGGGATGGTAATAATAACAAATGTGGTATTTGTTAAGCATTTACTATATGCCAAGCAATGTAGAGAAACAGCATGGCGTAGATAAGCAGCATGGCATAGTGGGTCTGACACAATTCTGCCACGTGTCTGCTGTGTGACCTTGGGCATGTCATTTCACTTCTCTGTGCCTGTTACCTCATTTGTAAAATGGGGATTGAGACTGTGAGCCCCACATGGGACAGGGACTGTGTCCAACTCATTTTGCTTGTACCTACCCTAGTACTTAGTACTGTGCCTGGCACATAGTAAGCGCTTAACAAATACCATCATTATTATATCCCCCCCCCTTCTAGACTGTGAGCCTGTTGTGGGCAGGGATTGTCTTTGTTGCTGAATTGTACTTTCAAAGCACTTGGTACAGTGCTCTGCACACAGTAAACACTCAGTGAATATGATTGATTGAATGAATGAATTAGTGCTATGGTAAATAGGAGATAATCAGGTCCCCCATGGGGCTCACAGTCTAAGTAGGAGGGAGAACAGGTACTGAATCTCCATTTTACAGGTGAGGGAACTGATGCAAAGAAAAGTTAAGTTAAAGCTCTTTCCCTTATAGGCCACACTGCTTCCCTTTATTAAACACTTACGATTTAGAGAGCACTGTATCAAGTGTGTGGGAGAGTGCAAAGCAATGGAGTTGGTAGACTGGATTCCTGCCTTGGAGGAGCTTAAAGTCTAGTGGGGGATACATGCACATAAACCCCCATACATACAGACAGAAACCACAATGAGCAGGTCTCGGCTACAGTGACTGCTGGGAGGACCAGCCCAGGCAGGCTGAGATTAATCAGGAATGGCCTCTGATCCAGGATAACTGATCATGGATCTCAGTCACAGACCCCAGAGCTGTCAGGAATCCCAGGGCTCAGCAGGAGGGAGGGAAGGGTGAATGTGACTTGCTGTGTGTGTGTGTTGGGGGGGGGGGGGCGGGGACAGGGGCTGGAGGCTGGGGGGAGGCACAGGGCAGGGGGGATGGAAAGGGGGCCGGATCAGGAGGAGTAAGTGGGAAGGGGAGGGTGTCGAGGATCCCCCCCTCCCAAGGTTTTATGCAGAGCTGTGGGCCTTGCTCTCCAGGTGTGTTTGTGTGTTTTGGGGGGGTTGGGCCACAGGGTCTCCTGACAAATGATATGACAGAGGGGAGAGTGTTTGGATAAATCAGCCACAATCAGCCCGAGGCTTTAGAAAAAGCACAACAAAGCCAAAGCACTGAGGAGCCTGGAAAAGAGAGAGAGAGAGAGAGAGAGGAGAGAGGAGAGAGAGAGAGAGAGAGAGAGAGAGAGAGAGAGAAAGGTGGGGGGCGTTGGGGTGTGGGGGGCTTTTCTGATCCGATATACTTCTGATTTCCCTAGGGAGCTTTCACATCAGTTGTCTCATTTCATTCTCACAACGGCCCCAAGGGGCAGGGAGAGGCCTATTTTGAAAAGGGGCAAATGGAAGCACAGAGAGGTGAAGTGACTTACCCAGGGTTACAAAGCAGGCAGGGTGGAGGGTGAGGAGGACGTGCCACTAGCTTGGGCAGGGAACAAGCCACTAGCATGTGTGTGTGGGGGGGGGGGGGGCCCACCAGTGTGGCTGAGGGGCATGACACTAGCATGGGTGGGAGATTGGGTGGGGGGCATGCTTATCAGTGTGGTTGGGGGACATGCCACTAGTGAGGGCAGGAAGTGTGCCACTAGTTTTTTTATGGTATTTGTTAAGCATATAAACAATCTTCATTATGCTGACAATACAACCTGACTAGAAGAAAGTGAAGCAGACTTGAAGAACATATTATTAAAAGTTAAGGAATAGAGCAAAAAATGGGCCTATATTTGAACGTCAAGAAAACAAAAGTCATGACAACTGGAAGTTTTAACACATTTGTAGTGGACTGAGAGAAGATTGAAATAGTTGGGATCAATATTCAATAATAAAGGAAATAGTAGCCAAGAAATACGCTAAGGATTAACGTTAGGAAGACTAGCTATGAATAGCCTGGAAAAAGTCATGAAATGTGCTTGATGTAACGATTGCCATAAAAATACAAATTTTGTCAACCCTATGGTATTTCCAGTGACAATGTATGGATCTGAAAATTGGACAGTGAAAAAACAGGAAAGACAGAACATCGATTCTTTTGAAATGTGGTTTTGGAGAAGCTTTTGCAAATACCATGGACTGCCCAAAAGACAAATGGATTTTACAGCAAATTAAACCAAAGTGGTCTTTCGAAGGCCAAATGACTCGATTTAGATTAGCATACTTTGGACACATAACTCAAGAGGACAAGTTCTCTGGAGAAGACACCAATGCTAGTAAAAGTCCAGGGAAAAAGTGGAAGAGGCAGACCAGCAGCTAGATGGATAGAGAGCATAACAATGATAACGGAAGAACCATTAGAAAGGTTGCGGGTTATGGCAGAGGACAAGATGTTCTGGAGAAAGTATATCCATGGAGTCACTATGAATCGGAAATGACTGGATGGCACTTAATAACAATAATAATTTGTTAAGTGCTTACTACATGTCAGGCACCATAATAAACACTGGGGTAGATACTTGATAATCAGGCTGGACACTAGTGTGAGTGGGGCGTATGGGTGGGGGGACATGCCACCTATGTGGGCGGGGGGTATGCCACTAGTTCATTCATTCAATCATATTTACTGGGTGCTTACTGTGTGCAGAGCACTGTACTAAACGCTTGGGAAGTACAAGTTGGCAACATATAGAGACGGTCCCTACCCAACAGTGGGCTCACAGTCTAGAAGGGGGAGACAGAGAACAAAACAAAACATATTAACAAAATAAAATAAATAGAATAAATATGCACAAATAAAATAGAGTAATAAATTTATACAAACACATATACATACATACAGGTGCTGTGGGGAGGGGAAGGAGGTAAGGCGGGGAATGGGGAGGTGGAGGAGGGCGAGAGGAAGGAGGGGGCTCAGTCTGGGAAGGCCTCCTGGAGGAAGTGAGCTCCCAGTAGGGCCTTGAAGGGAGGAAGAGAGCTAGCTTGGAGGATGTGTGGAAGGAGG
Organism: Tachyglossus aculeatus; assembly: GCF_015852505.1. Lineage (NCBI taxonomy): Eukaryota > Metazoa > Chordata > Mammalia > Monotremata > Tachyglossidae > Tachyglossus > Tachyglossus aculeatus. Next base: position 40,586,099 of record NC_052088.1, on the reverse strand, counting down.
GCATTCCAGGCTAGGGGGAGGACGTGGGCCAGGACGTGGGTCGACAGCGAGACAGGTGAGAACGAGGCCACGGTGAGGAGATTAGTGGCAGAGGAGCGGAGGGTGCAGGCTGGCCTGTAGAAGGAGAGAAGGGAGGTGAGGTAGGAGGGGGCGAGGTGATGGACAGCCTTGAAGCCAAGGGTGAGGAGTTTCTGCCTGATGCGTAGGTTGATTGGTAGCCACTGGAGATTTTTGAGGAGGGGAGTAACGTGCCCAGAGCATTTCTGGACAAAGACAATCTGGGCAGCGGCGTGAAGTATGGACTGAAGTGGGGAGAGACAGGAGGATGGGAGATTGGAGAGGAGGCTGATACAGTATTCCAGATGGGATAGGATGAGAGCTTGAACGAGCAGGGTAGCGGTTTGGATGGAGAGGAAAGGGCGGATCTTGGCAGTGTTGCGGTGGTGAGACCGGCAGGTTTTGGTGACAGCTTGGATGTGAGGGGTGGAGTCGAGGATGACACCAAGGTTGCGGGTTTGTGAGACGGGAATGGGAATGGGGGGGGCATACAACTAGTGGGAGGGCAGCAGCACGGTCCTGCAGAACTCCCCCAACACACACCCACCCCCTCCCCACCACCCGCCAAATCTTCTCCTTCTCCAACCCAACCTCAGGTGCTCACCTTCTCACTGTGCCCCGATCTCACCTGTCTCGCCACCGAACTCTGGCCCATGTTCTACCTCTGGCCCATGTTCTACCTCTGGCCTGGAACGCCCTCCCTCCTCAAATCCGACAATTACTCTCCCTCCTTTCCAAGTCTTACTGAAGGCACATCTCCTCCAAGAGGACTTCCCAGGCTAAGCCCCACTTTTCCTCATCTCCCACTCCCTTCTGCATCGCCCAGACTTGCTTCCTTTGCTCGTCCCCCCATCCCTGCTCCACAGCATTTATGTACGTTTCTGTCATTTTATTTATTTACACTGATGTCTGTTTTTTTCAATTAATGTCTGTCTCCCTCCCTCAAGACTGTGAGCTCATTGTGAGCAGGGAATTGTCACTCTTTATTGCTGCATTGTACCTTCCTAAGCGCTTAGTACAGTGCTCTGCACACAGTAAGTGTTTAATAAATACGATCGAAATGAACCCAACTCGTCCTCCCACCCTTCCCCCACCCCGCCCTAGCCCCACCCCCCATTTCCAGAAGTAGTGGTAGTAGCGTAGTGAATGGAGCAAGGGCCTGGAAGTCATAATGTCATGAGTTCTAATCCCAGGTCCGCCACTTGTCTGCTGTGTGACCTTGGGCAAGTCACTTCACTTCTCTGGGCCTCAGTTACCTCATCTGTAAAATAGTAATAATAATAATAATGGCATTTATTAAGCGCTTGCCATGTGCAAAGCACTGTTCTAAGTGCAGGAGAGGTTACAATCAATCAATCAATCAATCGTATTTATTGAGCGCTTACTGTGTGCAGAGCACTGTACTAAGCGCTTGGGAAGTACAAGTTGGCAACATATAGAGATAGTCCCTACCCAACAGTGGGTTCACAGTCTAAAAGGGGGAGACAGAGGACAAAACCAAACATACTAACAAAATAAGATAAATAGAAAAGATATGTACAAGTAAAATAAATAGAGTGGTAAATATGTACAAACATATATACATATATACAGGTGCTGTGGGGAAGGGAAGGATGTAAGATGGGGGGATAGAGAGGGGGATGAGGGGGAGAGGAAGGAAGGGGCTCAGTCTGGGAAGGCCTCCTGGAGGAGGTGAGCTCTCAGTAGGGTCTTGAAGGGAAGGTGATCGGTTGTCCCACAGGGGGCTCACAGTCTTAATTCCCATTTTACAGATGAGGTAACTGAGGCCCAGAGAAGTTAAGTGACTTGCCCAAAGTCACACAGCTGCCAAAGTCACACAGCTGACAAGTGGTGGAGCCGGGATTTGAACCCACGACCTTTGACTCCAAAGCCCGTGCTCTTTCCACTGAGCCACGCTGCTTCATGCTGTAAAAATGGGAATTAAGATCGTGAGCCTCATATGGGGCAACCTGACTACCTTGAATCTACCCCAGCTGTTAGAACAGAGCTTGGCACATAGTAATCGCTTAACCAATATAATAATAATAATAATAATAATAATAATAATTACGAAGCAGCGTGGCTCAGTGGAAAGAGCCCGGGCTTTGGAGTCAGAGTTCATGGGTTCAAATCCTGGCTCCGCCACTTGTCAGCTGTGTGACTTTGGGCAAGTCACTTAACTTCTCTGGGCCTCAGTTACCTCATCTGTAAAATGGGGATTAAGACTGTGAGCCCCCCGTGGGACAACCTGATCACCTTGTAACCTCCCCAGCGCTTAGAACAGTGCTTTGCACATAGTAAGCGCTTAATAAATGCCATTATTATTATTATTATTATTATTATTATTATTATTACTATTATTATTGGAGGGACTTGGAGCCGGCGGCGGGCGGAGGCTGCCCTCTGCTGGCCCAGCGGAGAACCGCACCGCTCCGGGCCCAGCCTGGGGAAACGGCGAACGGCGGTGGGCGCCCTAAATAGGGCCCCGGGCCCCTGCGAGGACAAACTCACACGACACGACACGACACGACACGACACGACACAATAAGTCCACGCAGGCCGTAGTCACTCTCCCCGACCCCCCCCCCAGCCGTAAATTTCGGGCCTCTCAGAACCAGGGGAGCTGCCCGAATTCCCCTTTTCCTTCCCTACCCAGTACTCACTATACTCATTCCTTCACCAAATTGTATTTATTGAGCGCTTACTATGTGCAGAGCACTGTACTTAGAGCTTGGTAGAGTACCGTACAACAATAAACAGACACATTCCCTGCCCGCAATGAACGTACAGTCTCGAGGGGGGAGACAGATATCAATACAAATAAATAAGTTACAGATATCAATCAATCAATCAATCGTATTTATTGAGCACTTACTGTGTACAGAGCACTGTACTAAGGACTTGGGAAGTACAAGCTGGCAACATATAGAGACGGTCCCTACCCAACTGTGGGCTCACAGTCTAGAAGGGGGAGACAGAGAACAAAACCAAACGTATTAACAAAATAAAATAAATAGAATAGATATGTACAAGTAAAATAAATAAATAGAGTAATAAAGGCGAGGTGGAAAAGGGGCAAGGTAGTGGACTGCCTTAAAGCCAATGGTGAGGAGTTTCATGCACCTCCTCATCCAATATCCTTGAGGGCTACTAGTGGCCTTCCAGGTCCCCAAGCCAGTTGACAGATATGCACTTAAGTACTTTGGGGCTGGGAAGGGGAAGAACTCAGGCTGCAAGTCAGGGCAACGCAGAAGGGAGTGGGAGAAGAGGAAAGAAGGGGCTTAGTCTGAGGTCTCTTGGAGGAGATGTGCCTTCAGTAAGGCTTTGAAGCAGGGGAGAGTAATTGCCTGCCAATTTTGAGGAGGGAGTGGGTTCCAGGCCAGAGGCAGGACGTGGGCTAGGGGTCAGTGGAAAATAGGTGAGATGGAGGCACAGTGAGAAAGTTAGCATTAGAGGAGTGATGTGTATAGGCTGGGTTGTAGGAGAGGATTTATTTATTTATTTTACTTGTACATATCTATTCTATTTATTTTAATTTGTTAATATGTTTGGTTTTGTTCTCTGTCTCCCCCTTCTAGACTGTGAGCCCACTGTTGGGTGGGGCTGTCTCTATGTGTTGCCAACATGTACTTCCCAAGTGCTTAGTACAGTGCTCTGCACACAGTAAGTGCTCAATAAATACAATTGATTGATTGAGAGTAGCGAGGTGAGGTAGGAGGGGGCAAGGTGGTGGAGTGCTTCAAAGCCAATGGTGATGGAGTTTTGTTTGCTGCAAAGGAGGATGGGCAAACACTAGAGTTTTTTGACGAGCGGGGTGACATTTCTTGAACGTTTTTGTAGAAAATTGATCCGGGCAGTAAAGTATGGAATGAGTGGAGAGACAAGAAGCTGGGAGGTCAGCAAGGAGGCTGATGCAGTAATCCAGGTGGGATAGGATGAGTGACTGTATTAATGTGGTAGGAAAGGACGGATTTTAGTGATGTTGTGAAGGTGGGACCCACAGGATTTAGTGATGGATTGAATGTGTGGGTTGAATGAGAGACAGGGGTCAAGGATAGCACCAAGTTTAAGGGCTTGTGAGACAGGAAGGATGGTGGTGCTGTCCATAGTGATGGGAAATTCAGTGAAGGACATGTTTTGAGTGGGAAGGTAAGGAGTTCTGTTTTGGACATGTGATGCTTGAGATGACAGGAGGACATCCAGGTAGAGATGTCTTGAAGGTAAGAGGAAATGCGAGACTGCAAGAGAGGGAGAGAGATCACGGTTGAAAATATAGATTTGGGTATCATCTGCATACAGATGGCAGTTGAAGCCATGGGAGCAAATGAGTTCTCCAAGGGAGCAGGTGTAGATGGAGAATAGAAGGGGACCAGAACTGAACCTTGAGGGACCCCCATGGTGAGGGGTCCAACATTCAACACCCAGAGGCCACCCAGTGGATGTTTGGGTCAGAACTCTACACCTGGGAGACATACAGCATAGCACTCTGCACCCAGCAAGCACACAATACTCTGCACACAGTGGTTGCTCAGTAGCCCTCAGTAGGTGTTCACTTGCACATTCTGCAGAGTGGGCACCTGTTATATATTCCAACAAGTCCTCTTGGGTATTCAGGGGGAAATGATCTAGGCCCCCTATTTACACTCCTCCTTCTCCATGTCTTTCTTGCCATCAAATCCATCCATCAGCCCATCAGTGTATTTGTTAATAATAATATTATTATTAACAATAATAGAAGTATTTGTAAAGTGCTTACTATGTGCCAGGCACTGTAGTTAAGTGCTGGGGTAGATACAAAGTAATCGTATTGTACACAGTCCCTGTCCCACATAGGGCTCACAGTCTTAATTCCCATTTACAGATGAGGTAACTGAAGCACAGAGAAGTTAAGTGACTGGCCCAAGGTCACACAGCAGATACGTGATGGAGGCGGCATTAGAACCCAGGTCCTCCTGACTTCCAGGTCCGCTGCTTCTCTTGAGCACCTATTGATGTTGAACTGTGACAAGCACTTGGAAGAGTCCAGCATTCTTATTTATCCTTCACTGTACTCTTCCCTAGTGTTTATAACAGTTTTATCCACATAGGAGGGGCTCAATAAATACCAAGGAAAAACTGAATGAATGAATAATGGGAGATGGGGGAGCAGAAGCAGAGGTTCCCCTCAGTGCTGCCTCAGGTTAACAACCTAGCAGCACTTTGCTTTGTTCATTCTCTCCCCCTATTTAATTGGTTCTGCAGCTGCCAATCAATAAATCAGTGTTATTTATTGAGCAATTCAATCATATTTATTGAGCACTTTGTGTAGCACATTGTACTAAATGCTTGGGAGAGTGCAATATAACAATAAACAGACATGTTCCCTGCCCACAGTGAGCTTACAGTCTAGAGGGAGAGCTTACAGACTAGAGGGAGAAACACTGTGTGCAGAAAACTCTACATGGCACTTACTCTGAAAAGCACAGTTCTTGCCCCCCTCCAAACTCTATCCCCCATCTCCTTGTGCATCAAATTCTCCCCCAAATATTACCCAGCACTAATTCAAATTCTCCCAGGAATATTAGTGGGCATGAGTTCAAATTCTCCTAGGAATACTGCTAGGTGTGAGTTCATATCCTTCCGGGAATACTGATGGGCACAAGTTCCAATTTTCCCAAGAATACTGCCAGGCCCCTGTTAAAATTCTCCCAGGAATACTGGTTGGTGCCAAATCAAATTTCCTCAGGATTACTGCCAGGTGCTAGATCAAATTCTCTTGGGACTGTTGCCAGGTGCTAGATCAAATTCTCCAGGGAATATTGTCAGCCACTAGACCAAATTCTCTTGGGAATATTGTCAGGTGCTGGATCAAATTATCTTGGGAATATTGCCAGGTGCTAGATCAAATTTTCCTGGGAATAATGCCAGGAACTAGATCAAATTCTGGTAATATTGCCGGGAGTTAGATCGAGTTCTCCTGGGAATACTGCCAGATGCTAGTTCAAATTCTCTTCAGACTATTGCCAGGCACTATTTCAAATTCTCCTGGGAATATTGCTGGGCACTAGATCACATTCTCTTGGGAATATTGCCGGGCACTTTCATTCATTCATTCATTCAGGTGTATTTATTGAGCACTTACTGTGTGCAGAGCACTGTACTAAGCACTTGGGAAGTACAAGTTGGCAACATATAGAGACGGTCCCTACCCAACACCGGGCACACAGTCAGGTTACATACTCGGGAGGCATGCGGTCACTCAATCACCGTTGGCAGTGACCGAGGTGCCAAATGACTCCCTGCCCAGGGTGACCGGAGTATGTGGGTCAGTGGCGAATGCTAATTAGTTTGACCATGGAGGCAGTGCAGCCTAGCAGAAAGAGGGTGGACCTGGGAAACAGGAGACACAAATTCTAGTCCTGACTCTGCCAATGCCCTGCAACATGACCTTGGGCGAGTCAATGAACCTCTCCGCACCTCAGTTACTTCATCTATGAAGCGGGGAGTCCTTGTGAAGTTAGGTGGAGGCTGAGGCTGAGGGCAGAGGCCAAGGGGTGGAGGCCACAGAGCAGAGGTTGGGAGGTCAAGGTCAGGAGGGGGAAGGGAAACAGGAAGAGAATTTGGGAGGAGGAGGAAGCAATGTGACCCAGTAGAAGGAGCCTGGGCCTGGGAGTTGGAAGGCCAGAGTTATAATCATTCATTCATTCAATCATATTTATTGAGTGCTTAATCTTGGTGCTGCCACTTGCCTGCTGTGTGAACTTGGGCAAGTTACTTAACTTCTCTGGGCCTGAGTTTACTCATCTATAAAATCAATCGATGGTGTTTATTTAGTGCTTACTATGTGCAGAGGACTATGCTAAGCACTTGGTTGAGTACGACACAACATAGGGATGAAGTACCTGTTCTCCCTCCTACTTAGACTGGGAGCTCCACATGTCCACGGTGTCCAAACTGATTATCTTGTATTTATTCATTCATTCATTCAATCATATTTATTGAGTACTTACTGTGTGCAGAGCACTGTACTAAGTGCTTAGAAAGTATAATTCGGCAACAGAGAGAGACAATCCCTACCCAACAACGGGCTCACAGTCTAGAAGAGGGGAGACAGACAACAAAAAAAAACCAAGGAGACAGGCACCAATTGCATCAAAATAAACAGAATTGTTGATACATACACTTCAGTAATAAAATAAATAGAATGATAAATAAGTACAAATATACACAAGTGCTGTGGGGCACGGAGGGGGGTAGAGCAAAGGGAGGGAGTAGAGGCAATGGGGAGGGGAGGAGGAGCAGAGGAAAAGGGGGCCTCAATCTGGGAAGGCCTCCTGGAGGAGGTGAGCTTAAATAGGGCTTTTAAGGGGGGAAGAGGAGGATGTGAGGAGGGAGGGCATTTTAGGCCAGAGGTAGGACGTGGGCCAGGGGTTGACGGCGGGACAGGTGAGAACGAGGCACAGTGAGGAGGTTAGAGGCAGAGGAGCGGAGTGTGTGGGCTGGGCTGTAGGAGAGAAGGGAGGTGAGAGGTAGGAGGGGTCAAGGGGATGGAGAGCTTTGAAGCCAATAGTGAGGAGTTTTTGCTTGGTACAAAGGTTGATAGGCAACCACTGGAGATTTTTGAGGAGGGGGGTGACATGCCCAGGGCAGATAGAAAGATAATCTGGGCAGCAGAGTGAAGTATCTATCCCAGTGCTTAGTTCAGTGCCTGGCAAAGAGCATGTGCTTAACAAATATTATTATCATAAGAGATGGGGAAGAACAGTGGGATTGATTCTCTGCATGACTTCAAGGAATTTAATAATAAATTAAATTAAAATAAGCTATTTTAATAATTTAATTTAATAATTTAAAATAATTTAATTTAATAATACTCAAATTTAATAATTTGCTTCACTCATCTCTGAAGCAAACACCTCCTTCTGGAGCCTGAAACAGGACACTCCTCTCTCTCTTCAGCTCCCAACCCCTCTGGCGGTCTCCCCCAACCATGCGGAGAGGGTGCCATGGGCCCCTAGGCACAGAAGCTTCTGGGTCTCAGACCTTGAGTCCTCACTTGCAAACCCCACCTCAATCAATGGTGCTTATTGAGCACTTACTGCGGGCAGAGCACTCTGTTGTGTCCTTGGGACAGGACAGTACAACAGAGTTGGTAGATAAGTTCCCTGCCCACAATCATTCATATTTATTGAGTGCTTACTGTGTGCAGAGCACTGTACTAAGCGCTTGGGAGAGTACAGTACAACAGAATTAGCAGACACGTTCCCTGCCCATAACAAGCTTACAGTCAGGACGGGGAGCCAGACATGAGTATGAATACATAAGTAATAATAATAATAATGGCATTTGTTAAGCACTTACTATGTGCTAAGCACTGTTCTAAGCGCTTGGGGGGATACAAGGTTATCAGGTTGTCCCATGTGGGGCTCACAGTCATAATCCCATTTTACAGATGAGGTAACTGAGGCTCAGAGAAGTTAAGTGACTTGTTCAAGGTCACACAGCAGACATGTGGTGGAGCTGGGATTAGAACCCATGACCTCTGACTCCCAAGCCCGTGCTCTTTCCACTTTATAATATATAACCTAAAGATATGTTTATAAGTGCCGTGGGGTTGGGGGAGAATATGAAGTGTTCAAAGGTCACGGGAGCGTACAGTCTAGATGAGGATAAAAATCGTGGTTTTTGTTAAGTGCTTACTATGTGCCAAGCACTGTTCTAAGCACTGGGGCAGATACAAGGTAATCAGGTTGGACACAGTCCCTGTCCCACATGGGGCTCACAGCCTTAATCCCCATTTTAAAAATTGGGTTATTGAGGCCCAGATAAGTGAAATGACTTGCCCAAAGTCACACAGCAGATAAGTGGCAGAGCTGGGATTAGAACCCGTGACCTTCTGGCTCCCAGCCCCATGCTCTATCCACTACCCCATGCTGACATTGAAGTAAATTATGGATATGTATATAAATGCTGTGAGTAGTAGTATTTAAAGGATATAGATCCAAGTGCAATGGTGACACAGAAGAGACAGGGAGTGGGAGAAATGAGGTCTTAGTCAGGGCAGGCCTCTTGGAGGAGATGTGATTTTAAAAAGGCTCTGAAGCAGACGAAAGCGGTGGTCTGTCAAACGTGAAGGGGAGGAAGTTCTAGGCCAGAAGGAGAACATAAGCAAGGGGACAGCAGCGAGCCAGTCCAGATCAAGGTACAGTGAGTAGGTTGATGTTAGAGGAGCAAAATGTGCAGGTGATGTGTATAGCAAATTGGTGAGGTAAGTTAGGAGGGAGCAAGCTGATCGAGTGCTTTAAAGTTGACAGTAAGGAGTTTCTGTTTGATGTGAAGGTGGATGGGAAAACCACTGGAGGCTCTTGAGGAGTGGGGAGACTTGGACTGAACATTTTTTGGGGAAAATGATCCAGGCAACAGAATGAAGTATGGACTGGAGTGGGGAGAGACAGGAGGTAGGGAGATCAGCAAGGAGGCTGAGGCAGTAGTCAAGGTGGGACAGGGTAAGTGTCTGGATCAGCGTGATAGCATTTTGGATGGAGAGGAAAGGGCGAATTTTAGCAACGTTGTAAAGGTTGAACTGACAGGTTTTGTTGACAGATTGAATATGTGGGTTGAATGAGAGCAATGAGTCGAGGATAATGCCAAGGTTACAGGCTTGTGAGACAGGGAAGATGGTGGTGAAGAAGATGGGAATGTCAGAGGAGGACAGGGTTTGGGTGGGAAGGCGAGTTCTATTTTGGACGTGTCCTCCTTGAGTATACTGTATCTCTCCCCTCCCCACCCACCCCCCCGACACGTTTAGCACAGTGCTTGGGTAAGAGCTTAGAAGGGCTCTTTGGCTGTGCTCAGAGCTCCAATCCCCTGCAGTTCCAGAAGCCGCCGGAAGAGGGCGCGCACGTCACGCGCAGATACATAAATCCACAAATGAGGGTAAACGGGCGCGCATACACGAGCCCCAAAACACACAATCATGCACCACGCAGACATGCATGCAGACATATACGAGCATACACACACATATACACACAGGAGGACACAGGCGCATTCGACCCCATCGCCCCCTGCCGAGGCCTGGTGGCCCCACTGAGACAAGATGAGCATCATTCTCCCTCCCCATTCTTCCCTCTTCCTCCCAAGAGGTCCAGTCGTGGCTGGGCTCCTGTGCCAGCCTCCACCCCTCCAATCTACCCTCCACGCATCCGTGTGGATCATCTTCCCGAAGCATGGCTTGGCCCACCTCTCTCCTTCCGCCGAAACCCTCCGCAGGATCCCCGTATCTCTCCACATCAAACATCTCACCAGTGGCTGTGAGGGTCCCCAACCTCTGGCCCCGCTGACCTGTCTGCTCTCTTTTCTCACTCTTCCTAATTCGTTGCCTCCGCTCCTCCTGAACCCATCTGCTAGCCACACCGCACTCTCGTCTCTCCCATTTCCATCCCCTCGCTCACGCTGTTCCCCGGCCTTGAACTCCCTCCCTCTCCACGTTGGACAGACCCCAGTTCTCCCCACCTTTAAATTCCTCCTACAATCACATCTCCTCCAACAGCCTTCCCTGATTCATCCCTCAAACCCTGAATGCCTCAACCCTGGCCCTTGTGGACTTCCAGCCTAAGCCCTTGGGTTCAGCATGGCTCAGTGGAAAAGAGCTCGGGCTTTGGAGTCAGAGGTCATGGGTTCAAATCCCAGCTCTGCCAACTGTCAGCTGCGTGACTTTGGGCAAGTCACTTAACTTCTCTGGGCCTCAGTTCCCTCATCTGTAAAATGGGGATGAAGACTGTGAGCCCCCTGTGGGACAACCTGATCACCTTGTAACCTCCCCAGCACTTAGAACAGTGCTTTGCACAAAATAAGCGCTTAATAAATGCCATTATTATTATTATTATTATCATCATTATTATATGGATAGCAAATTGTTCATGGTATTCACCCTGATCCCACAAGCAGTCTGTCATCCCTCCTATCAGAGTGGAAGCTCCTGGCGGGCAGAGACTGTGGCTCATAAAGTGCTCAGGACAGTGCATGGCCCCTTTGGGCTCTGCTCAGCAAGTGCCATCAGGTGCCACTACCGAGGGTGAATTCCAGTGCTTAGAACAGTGCTTTGCACATAGTAAGCACTTAATAAATGCCATTATTATTATTATTATTCATTCAATCATATTTATTGAGTGATTACTGTGTGCAGAACACTGTACTGCCCCTTGGGGAGCGCTGATGGGGACAAGGAGGGCGTGAGAAGCGGAGAAGCCACTCCTGCAGGAGCGAGCGAGCGGCAGAGAGGAGCAAGGCGGGTGCCCAGGGGAGGGAGTAGGTTTCCCGTCAAACTCGGAGCAGCATTCTGGAAAACGTGCACTCGGCCAATTACCCAATTATGGCTGTTTCTTCTCACTGCTGGTGCTGGGAAGCCTGGGATCCAGCTGGGCAGCTGCCAGCCAGCTCAAGGCAGCCAGTCCGCTCACCAGATATCATCCATCCCCAGCTGCCAGCCCCATTGGAATTGTGCCTGTTGATTGTTATATTGTACTCTCCCAAGTGCTTACTACAGTGCAGTAAGAGCTTGATAAATACGAATGAATGAATGAATGAATGACCAACCCGCTGCCGGCCCAAAGCTCCCAGCTCCACTGCCACGCCTGCCACCATTCCATTGTCAGCCCTGATAGGAAGGTGAGACCTCCAGTGCTCAGTGGGTGTGGGGCAAGAGACCACAAAGGCGCACTATATAACCACCACATACACCTTTCACACCACTTGCTCACACAGAGACTCCTGCACAATATGCCCAAGGAGATAAAATCAAAAAGCAAGAGACCAGTCTCCACAAAAGGCTGCAGGTTCTCTCTGGGGTTCACACACAGCGGCTCTTGGAATGTTTTCACTGGAGATATTCCCATTCCAAAATTCTTGCTTCTCCCCAACCTGGTTCCTCTCCACCCCCATGCCACCTTCCTGGGTTCCTGGAGAGGTAGAACAAGGACAAAGATCTGCCCCATCCCATGCCCTGACTGGAGACCCAGCAGTCAAGAGGAGTGTTTTCCAGCTTTTCTCCTTTTGATCGTCTAAACTCCAGGATTTCTGAGTTCTTCCACTGACTGTTGGTTCCCGCTCCCCAACAGACCTCAACTGCTTCCCTCTTCACGGACACCAGCAAGGGGCTCAGCCATGTCTGGGAAAGGCTGGGAGGGTAGGAAGGGTCCCAAGGAACCGGTGCCCGCACCCATCTTTGGGCCACCGGCCCAGAGAGGAGACTCAAGCCCTGCACTAGGAGACCGTGCTGGACCCAGGCTGGGTGGCCAGAGCCACCACTATCATCAGTCAGCTGCCTTGGAAGCAGGGCAGTGCCTGTGCTCTGCTCTGCTCCATCCCATTCTGTCCATTCCATCCAGGATGGAACAGAACCACCAGGATGGTCAGGGGAGTAAGTCAGGATGGAACAGGGCCAACAGGAAGGTTGAGGGAGGAAGCTTGAATGGAGCAGGGCCAACAGGATGGTCAGAGAAGGAGCTGGGATGGAGAAGAATCACCAGGATGGTTGGGGGAGGGAACTGGGACAGAACAGGGTCTCCAGGATGTTCAGGGGAGGGAGCTAAGCTGGAGTAGGGCCACTTTGAGGTCAGGTAAAGGAGGTGGGACAGAGCACAGAAGCAATGTGGCTTAGTGGAGAGAAAACGGGCTTGGAAGTCAGAGGATATGGGTTCTAATCCTTGTTCCACCACTTGTCAGCTGGGTGACATTGGGCAAACCACTTAACTTCTCCGTGGCTCAATTACATCATCTGTAAAATTGGAATTAAGACTGTGAGCCCCATGTGGGACAACCTGATTACCTGGTACCTACCCCAGTGCTTAGAACAGTTCTTGGCACATAGTAAGCACTTAATAAATACCATTATGATTATTATTATTATTAGATCAGGGCCACCAGGATGGTGGCAGAGGGAGTTGGGACAGAGCAGGGCCACTAGGATGATCAGGGGAGGGTGCTGGGCCTCGAGGATGGTTGAGGGAGGGAGTCAGAATGGAGCAAGGGCCACCAGGATGATCGGGGGGAGGGAGACAGATGGGACTGGGCCATCAAGAAGGTCATGGGATGGAGCTGGACAGAACAGAGCCACCAGGATGGGTGGAGGAGAGAGCTGGGACAGAGCGGAGCCACCAGGATGGCTGGGGGAGGGAGTTGGGATTGGAGAAGGGCCACCAGGATGATCGAAAGAGGAAGCCAGGACAGAGCAGGACTACCAGAATGGTCGAGAAAGGGAGCCGGGATGGAACAGCGTCACCAGGATGGGTGGGGGAAGGAGCTGGTATGGAGAAGGACCACCAGGATGGTCGGAGGAGGGAGCCAGGATAGAGCAGGGCCACCAGGATGGTTGGGGAAGGGAGACAGATGGGACAGGGACATCATGAAGGTCAGGGGAAGGAGCTGGGACAGAGCAGAGCCATCATGATGGGTGGAGGAGAGAGCTGAGACAGAGCTGGGCCACCAGAATGTTCGGGGGAGGGATCTGGGATGGAACAGGATCACCAGGAAGGTTGGAGAAGGGAGCCAGGACAGAGCAGGGCCACCAACGATGCCCAATGGGATGGAGCAGCTTCTGTTCCAGGATGGGACTGGAAGGGCCAGGACTCCTGCAGTGTGGGCAAGTCAGGCTAAGAGGGGCAGAGTTGGAGTTTAGAGATCCAAGAAAAGGGGTGGACAGGATGAATGGAGAGCTGCTCTACCCCAAATCCCACTCCACCAGAGTGAGGGGCCCCCGGAGCTGGAGGGCAGCAGGTTCAAACCAAGAGCAGGACACTCCTTCCCTCAGCATGGAGGAGCCCAGAGAAGCCATCCCCTCAGGGAGCTGTGCGACAGGCACGCAGTCAGTGATGCTGACGGCAAAGATGGGATGAGAAGGCCCTCGACACTGCGTGAAACAGCTCGCCAAAATTCTGCCTGGCACCAAGTACTCCACCATGGAGAAAAGTGTCCCCTCTGGCAGTTTTCTTTGAATTCACCACCAGCTTGGATTAGCCAGCCAGACAAACACCATTAAGGCTGTGGGGTGGGGTGGGGGGGGTAAGCTACACCTGACCTGAATTAAGACCTGGAGAAAGGGGAGCCCGGGGAGCCCACTGACTGCCTCCCTCCATGCCATGCCCAGGCCAGAGGGAGAGGGCAGGGCTGGGGGCGGGGCTGGGGAATGGCAAAGCCAGAGAGTGGCAGAAGGAGATGCAGGACCTGGGGCAGGGCCCGAGATGCCCCTCTCCCTCAACCTGGCATCTGCACAGACCCTTGCTGCAGAACGGTAGCATCCAGATTTCAGAGTTCTTGTAATGATAATAATAATAATAATAATTAATAATAATGATAATAATTGTGGTCTTTGTTAAGCACTTACTATGTGCCAGGCACTGTACTAAGCGCTGAAGTGAATACAAGCAAATCAGGTTGGACACAGTCCCTGTCCCAAGTAGGGCTCACAGTCTCAATCCCCATTTGACAGATGAGGTAACAGGCCCAGAGAAGTGAAGCGACTTGCCCGAGTTCACAGAAGGACAAGTGGCAGAGCCGGGATTAGAACCCATGAACTTCTGACTCCCAGGCTTGTGCTCCAGCCATTAGGCCATGCTGCTCTCTTTTCTTGGCACCTCCCACTTCATCTTAGCTGGGATAAGAAAAACACAGTCACCATCCCCAAAACCGGGCTGCATCAAATGCCTGCAGCCTCTTATCACCCAGGGAGGCTTGGGGTAGCTCCAACGCTCAAAGCAACCGTCTCTGAACCAAACAAGAGTTTCTCCTCTAGCCTCAAACCCTCCAGTGGTCACCCTCTCCACATCAACCAGGCAGCTTTAATAATAGTAATAATAATTATGCTATTTCTTAAGCACTTACTATGTGCCAAGCACTGTTTCAAGCACTGGGGTAGATACAAGGTAATCAGGTTGTCCCATGTGGGCTCACAGTTTTCATCCCCTTTTTACACATGAGGTAACTGAGACACAGAGAAGTTAAGTGACTTGCCCAAGGTCACATAGCTGATAAGTGGCGGAGCCGGAATTAGAACTCATGACCTCTGACTCCCAAGCCCAGGCCCTTTCCACTGAGCCACTCTGCTTCTCTAAGGCACCCAATCGGCTCCTGCCCTCCTACCAATCCTCACTCCTCTCACACTACACCCCAGCTCACACAGTGCTCCTCTAACACCAACCTACTCACTGTGCCTCGTTCTCATCTCCTGCCTGCGACCTCTTGCTCACATCCTCCCTCCTGCTAGGAACTCCCTTCCTCCGTCACATCTGGCAGGTCGCTTTGTTTCCTAAACTCAACACCCTCTTGAAATCACAACTCCTCTAGGAGACCTTCCATGACTAATCTCTCACCAGCTCATCCTATTTTCCCCTCCAAATGCCACTTCAGGACTTCTCGTCACCAAAGCCCTCCTGTACTCATACCCTCTGCTTCCACCACTGTACTTAGGCTTTACACTCTGTTGTTTCCCCTATCTGTAATTTATTTTAACATCTTTCTCTCTTGCGAGGCTATGAGCTCCTTGAGAGTAGATATCATGCCTATTCATGCTATTGTCCTCTCCCAAGCACTCAGTATAGTAATGATGATAATAATACTAATGATGATGATGGTATTTGGTAAGCGCTTACTATGTGCCAGGCACTGTAATAATAATAATAATAATGGCATTTATTAAGCACTTACTATGTGCAAAGCATTGGGGAGGTTACAAGGTGATCAGGTTGTCCCACGGGGGGCTCACAGTCTTCATCCCCATTTTACAGATGAGGTAACTGAGGCCCAGAGAAGTTAAGTGTTTTGCCCAAAGTCACTCAGCTGACAAGTGGCGGAGCTGGGATTTGAACCCACGACCTCTGACTCCAAAGCCCGGGCTCTTTCCACTAAGCCACGCTGCTCCTCTAACTGTACTAAGTACTAAGCTGTACTAAGCACTGGGGTGGATACAAGCAAATAAATAAATATTAAGTGAATAATTATGGCATTTAAGTGCTTTCTATGTAATAATAATAATAATAATGGCATTTGTTAAGCACTTATTATGTGCCAGGCACTGGTCTAAGCGCTGGGGTAGATACAAAGTAATCAGGTTGTCCCACGTGGCTCACAGTCTCAATCCCCATTTTACAGATGAGGTACCTAAGGCACAGATAAGCTAAGTGACTTGCCCAAGCTCACACAGTAGACAAGTGGTGGAGCCGGGATTAGAACCCACGACCTCTGACTCCCAAGCCTGTGCTCTTGCCACTAGGCCATGCTGCTTCCCAAACACTGTTCTAAGCGCTGGGGTAAATACGAGGTAATCAGGTTGGACACAGTCCCTGTCCCATCCATGTGAGGCTCACAGTCTCAATCCCCATTTCACTGAGGCATAGAAAAGTGAAAAGACTTGCCCAAGGTCAACCGGCAGACAAGTGGAGGAGCCGGGATTAGCACCCATGACATTCTGACTCCGCATTCCGTGCTCTATCCACTACACCATGCTGCTTCTTTACAGTGCTCTATCCACTACACCTGCTGCTTCTTTACAGTGCTCTGCACACAATCAATCGAATTTATTGAGTCCTGTGTGCAGAGCACTGTACTAAGCACTTGGGAAGTACAAGTTGGCAACAATACAGTAGCCTGGAAGCTCCTCGAGGGCCCGGTTCTTGTCCGCTGCCTCTAGTGAATTCTGCCAAGCTCCAGCTACCATATTCTACCCCCATCAGGCGTTCAGTAAACGGTGGTGATGGGTTCCCCCCGTAGGCCCAGAGCACGATTGAGGCCCCCGGCCGAGTCCTCCCAGCCGCCACCACCAGAAGCTGATCTTGCCTCAACAGAGGCTTGATCCAGGAGAGGACATATGGCGAGGGAGCTGACGGATGCATGAGTCAGACCTTTCCTGCCTTGACGTCTGCACAGCTGCCAGCGAGTTCGAGTTCACTGGGCCTGTCCGCCCCCCTCCGCCCCCCAACTCCCCTACCCACCCAAGGCCGGCCGGGGGGTGTCAGCTGCTTGCAGGGGTCCGGGGCCTGCCGCCCCCTGGAGCTGCACAGTCACGGGTTCAGGAACAAGAGCAGGAAACATTTCTTTCTCTACTGGTAGTGGGGGAGGACGGGGTAAACACAGGGAATCCGTTCTCTCACAGAGAGAGAGCTGGTGCGGCCGGAAACACCGGCAAATTGGAGGGGTTGGGACCGGCAGACCCGTGAGGAATGTCTGAGCCGGGTCTCGGAGGGTGAGTTGGCGGTGGAGAGGGAAGAGTCGGCGTTTTGGATGTTCCATGCTGGGCTACTGGAGTCAGAGAAGCAGTGTAGCTCAGTGGAAAGAGCACGGGCTTTGGAGTCAGAGGTCATGGGTTCAAATCCCGGCTCCACCACTTGTCAGTTGTGTGACTTCGGGCAAGTCACTTAACTTCTCTGTGCCTCAGTTCCCTCATCTGTAAAATAGGGATTAAGACTGTGAGCCCCAAGTGGGACAACCTGATCACCTTGTAACCTCCCCAGCACTTAGAACAGTGCTTTGCACATAGTAAGTGCTTAATAAATGCCATTATAAATGCCATTATATAATAATAATTATTATTATGCTACTTGTTAAGGGCTTACTATATGCCAAGCACTGTTCAAAGTGTTGGAATAGATGCAAGTTGATCAGGTTGGACACAATCCATGTCCCGCCTGGGGCTCACACTCTTAATCCCCATTTTACAGATGAGGTAACTGAGGGGCAGAGAAGTTAAGTGGCTTCCCCCCAGGTCACACATCGGACACGTGGAGGAGCCGTGATTAGACCCTACATCCTTCTAACTCCCAGGCCCCTATCCACTGGGTCCTGGATGGTCCGTGTAGGGTCACAAGGGAGAGTCAGGGATGGAAAGTGGAGAATTAGGAGTGTTGGATGGTCCGTGCTAGGTCACTGGGGAGAATCAGAAATGGAGAGGGGAGAGTAGGGGGTGTTGGATGGTCCATCTTGGATCACTGGGGGGAGAGTCAGGAAAGGACAGGGGAGAGTCAGGGGTGTTGGATAATAATAATGATAGCATTTATTAAGTGCTTACTATGTGCAAAGCACTGTTCTAAGCACTGGGGAGGTTAAAAGGTGATCAGGTTGTCCCACGGGGGACTCACAGTCTTTATCCTCATTTTCCAGATGAAGGAACTGAGGCCCAGAGAAGTGAAGTGACTTGCCCAAAGTCACCCAGCTGGCAATTGGCGGAGTCGGGATTTGAACCCACGACCTCTGACTCCAAAGCCCGGTTTCTTTCCACTGAGCCATGCTGCTTCATTGGATGGTTTGTTCTGGGTCTCTGGTGGAGAGTTAGGAATGGAAAGGGGAGTCAGGGGTGTTGGATGGTCCATGCTGGGTCACTGGGGAGAGTCAGAAATGGAGAGGGGAATCAGGGATGTTGGTTGGTCCACGCTGGGTCACTGAAGAAGAGTCAGGGATGGAGAGAGGAGAGTCAGGTGTTGGATGGTTGGATGGTTCCTGCTGAGTCACTGGGGGAGGTCAGGGATGATAATAATAATAATAATAATTGTAATAATAATTATGGTATTATGGTATTATGGTATGGTATTATGGTATTATGGTGGCTGGGTCACTTGGGGAAGAGAAGCAGCATGGCTCAGTGGAAAGAGCACAGGCTTTGGAGTCAGAGATCATGGGTTCAAATTCCAGCTCTGCCACTTGTCAGCTGTGTGACTTTGGGCAAGTCACTTAACTTCTCTGTGCCTCAGTTACCTCATCTGTAAAATGTAAAATGGGGATTAAGACTGTGAGCCCCCTGTGGGACAACCTGATCACCTTGTAACCTCCCCAGTGCTTAGTACAATGCTTTGCACATAGTAAGCGCTTAATAATCCCATTATTATTATTATTATTATTATTTGCTAAGCACTTACTATGTGCCAGGCACTGTACTAAGCGCTGGAGTGGATACAAGCAAACTGGGTTGGAAAACAGTCCCTGTCCCACATGGGACTCACAATCTCAATCCCCATTGTCCAGATGAGCTAAGACATAGAGAAGTTAAGTGACTTGCTCAGGATCACACAGAAGATAAGCGGCGGAGTCGGGATTAGAACCCATGACCTTCTGATTCCCAGGACCATGCTTTATCCTCTATGCTATTCTGCTTTTCTTTATGTTCTGTGGTGGGTCAGTTGGGAGAGTCAGGAATGGAGAGGGGAGAGTCAGGGGTGTTGGATGGTCCATGCTGGGTCACTTGGGGAAGAGTCAGGGATGAAGAGAGGAGAGTTAGGGTTTTGGATGGTCCGTGCTGGGTCTCTGGGGTGGAGGCAGAGTTAGGAATGGAGAGGGGAGTCAGGGGTGTTGGATGGTCCGTGCTGGGTCACTGGGGAGAGTTAGAAATGGAGAGGGGAGGGTTGGGGATGTTGGATGGTCCATGCTGGGTCCCTGGGGAAGAGTCAAGGATGGAAAATGGAGAGTAAGGGGTGATGGATGGTTCATGCAGGATCACTAGAGGAGATCAAGGGAGAGTGAGGGGTGTTGTATGTTCTGTTCTGGTTCACTGGGGAAGAGTCAGGGATGGAGGGGAGAGAGTCAGTACATTGGATGGCCCATGCTGGGTCACAGGGGGAGAGTCAGGAATGGGGAGGAGAGAGTCAGGTGTGTTGGATGATGCATGCTGGGTAGCTGGGGGAGAGTCAGGGATGGAGAGGGGAGAGTCAGAAGTGTTGGATGGTCTAGGCTGGGTCTCTGTGGGAGAGTCAGGGATGGAGGGGGGAGCTAGAGGTGTTGGGTGGTTTGTGCTGGGTCACTTTGGAGTTAGGGATGGAGATGAGAGAGTCAGTAGTGTTGGTTGGTACAGGCTGGATCACTGGGGGAGAGTCAGGGATGGAGAGGGGAGAGTCAGAGTTGCTCCACAAACAGTAGGTGCCCAGTACTGAAGTGAAAGAAAGCAGGGCAGGCAGAGCAGCAAATGTGTTCACAACCTTCTTCTACCTTTAGCACTTCCCTGCAGCATCTCTGTCTGGAGAGTCTAAAGCCCCAGTGCAGAGACACTGGGGCAGCAAATCAGTCACCCCTTAGTCCACAAGTACCATCCAAGCAACGAGACCCGGGTGGGGCACCCGGTGCCCGTGAGGGCAGGCAGGGAGCTGGGCCCACCACCAGAAGGGACTGGAGCATGGCATCGGGGCAGGAGAAACCCTCACTGGAGGTGGAACCCCCATACTGGTCTCTGCTGGACTAGGCAGCTAGTCTCCCCACCCTCCAGTTGTTCCAGCTGTTTGTCCCCCTCCACTGGTCCCCACATTTCCCGAGGGTGAAGCGGGGGTTAATAGAACTGAGAAACGTGTCCAATGAAGAAGCGTGACATTTTATCATCCTAGAGCTATTTCTATTTTTAATTCCCCTTTTTGAGAACGAAGCATTGGGTGGCTGGTGGTTGGAATTCCGATGTCCTTTTGTTCTCTGAAGATCTCAGCGGGCTCAGAGCGGGGGCGCTGGGCCGGGCTGAGGGGAACCTGGGGAGCCCGGCTCCGGATATACCTGACCTCACTGTACAGCTGAAATTTTCAGAGAACTTGACGCCTTTGAGAGGCTTTCGGGAAGGGGTCCAGGGAAGGAGGAGTCCGGGGGAGGATGGGCCCAAGGGAGAAGAAGTCACAGAGTCAGTCTGCGGGGAGGGCTGTCAGGGGGAGGGCTTGAGTCCAGAGGAGCCATGACTTTACCCGAAGAGATCATCTCAACTCCCCTTGGGGAAGAAGCCGCCCCCACAACCATAGTTCTAGAGAAGGTTTTCCCAGCAGATGTTTCCATCTTGACCTGACCCCACGTCTAGGGTCTGGGAATAGTTCTGGGAGTCAGAGGGGCTGGACCAGGACAGATTGTGTGTGTGTGTGTGTGTGTGTGTGTGTGTGCGCGCGCGTGCACACGTGCACGTGCACACGCAGGGGTGGCGGGGGAGGCGGTGTTGACGCAGCCTGGGCCTTGCCTGTCTATTATCTCCCCCTTCTAGACTGTGAGCACGTTGTTGGGTAGGGACCGTCTCTATATGTTGCCAACTTGTACTTCCCAAGCGCTTAGTACAGTGCTCTGCACACAGTAAGCACTCAATAAATACGATTGAATGAATGAATGAATGAATGAATGAATGAATTATCTGCCCACAGGGATTCAATCTGCCTGCCCAGGCCTCAGCTCTTACCTGTGGAAAAACCCTGTCATGTTAAGGGGCGCTACAAAGTATAAAGGAGGGAAGGGTAGTCTGTTTGTTTGCAGTCTATTATCCAGAGTGCCTGTGGACACCCTACTATATACATCTTGGTAATAAAGACCTCCTATGTATGTATCTATGTATCCATCTATCATCTATTAACCATCTAGCACCTATGTATACATCCATCACCTATGTATCCATTATCTATCTATCCTAAGCACTTCTCACAGTGTTCTGCTCTGCCCTGCACACAGCAAGCACTCAATAAATACAATTGATTGATCTATCATCTAAGTATGTATGTATTCATCTAGCTATCATCTATGTTTCTATTCAACCACTTAGCTACCATGTACATATCTATCTATCTATGTGTCTATCAATCTCCCTCCCTAGCTCTCTTTAAAAACCCTGGAACTGACCGGCAGGACTGCCCGGCCCAGGTGGTGACCGGCCGGCGGCCCCGCCCACATGTCACTCAGCTTCCTGGGCTGCTGGCCCTGGGACTGGGTTTCTGCCCCCTCACCCGGCAGGGTCGCCCTCCACTGTGCTGAACCGTGGGACATCCGTGGTCCAGAAAAACTTCTCTTTGCACTGTGGGAAATCCCACCCTACAACTCTCACCTTGGCCCAAGCCGGGCATGTGCTCATACCACCCCTTCTTCCCTTGCCAAGCCTGTCCATGCCAGCCTCAGGGCCATGTGCTAGAAGGGTGGGTGCCCGTTGTGGACGAAGGGGTCTCTGCTGGTTGGAGGTCATAAAAACCCAGGCCAGGGCAGAACGGACTGTGGTCCTGTGTCAGCTTGACTTGCCCGGGAAATGGAAGCTCCTCGAGGGCAGAGACCAGGCCTTCTAGTTTTACTGGATTCTCTCAAGGACCCAGTGTGGTGCCTGCTACAGTGTTTGCCAAGCACCCAGTACAGTGCTCTCAGCACAGTGGTCTGGATCTAGGGAGTGTTCAGTAAATACTGACGAATGAGTGGCTTGGGGCTGCATAGGCTCCCAGCCCCTACCCTCACCTAGGGGTCCATCTGGGAAAAGCAAAGGTCACGGGGGAGAGATGGGGGAGGGGGGCAGCGAGCCTCCTCAAAGCTCGATACAGCCACCAGCTGGCTCAGGAGAATCTCCCCCAGCATGGCAGGTTTGTTTTGGCTGAATCCCGACTACCTAATCCTAGTGAAGCGCCCCCTCCCCCCAGCACCACAGCCCAACCCAGCAACGTTTCAGGAAACACGGCTTCAGCCCAAGGCAGGCCACGAATCTCATCCCCCTGCCTGTCCCCTGCGGCCCGCCCCCACCGTGCCGTGCATCCTGCCACGTGGCCTGGTGGATCCTATTCAAGACCTGAGTGCCACCATAGCTACCCACAGAGCAAGCCAGCCCCTCAGCGCCCCTGTTCCCCTCCACCCTCTGAGCCCCCTCTACTCCCATGCTCCCGTGCCCCTTCTCCCTCCCCCGTCCTCCCATGCCCTGCTTTACCCTCACCGTCCCTGCTTTAAGTTCCCCTCACCCCCACATCCCCCACACCTCCCCAACCCTCCATCACTCCCCTGCTCCCCCTTGCTCTCTCCACACCCTACTTCCGCCCCCAGCCCCACTCCCCTCCCCAATTCCTGGAGCAGCAAAGCATAAAACCTGCCCCAGAATCAGCCGAGCAGAGGGGAGAGAAGACCCCTCCCTTCCCCAGCCCTGCCCCAGGCTCTGGCCCAGGCTGGGCTTACCCCGACTCTGCTATGGCAGTGGCCCTGGTGAATGGTGCAGGGGTGGATGTGAACATTCTCCCCAGTTCCTTCACTCCCTCATTTCTGTCCCTGTCCGGGAGGACACCCAGGAGAGCGAGATGGATACCAGAGACAGCGGGCACCCTGGGGAGCGAGACTGATCCCAAAGACAGAGGACAGATGCCCGGGGAGTGAGACGAATCTCAGAGATGGAGGACAGACATCCATGGCCCCAACGCAAACATCTGCCTTGCCCTCTCGATCCAAAGTGAGAGAGACACATGGGGTTGAGCATCTTTGACATAGAGCATACTCTCCTGAATGCCAAGCTAGGGCAGAGTACTATACTAGGTGCCTCCCATGGGCAGAGCACTGTACTGGGCACCTACCATGGGCAGTACACTGTATTTGGTATCTACTATGGGCTGCACACTGTACCGAGCACTTTCCGGGAGACCAGAAAGAGCCTCCCCCATCCCCGCAGGCTTCCCAGCTCACTGCCAAGCCCTGCCCAGACCTGGATGCTGCACTGAGTACAGCAGAGTCTACTTGCTTTGAGTCACAGGGATCCGACAGAAAGAAAAGTGACTTGAGCGCTTGCCACCATGTCATCTCAGGTCATCTTGAACAAGGCAGCCTCGGGAGGGTGACACTGCCGGAGCAGAGAATAGGAGTGGTCCTGCTGGCACCTCAGGGAACACAGCCCTGACTAAGCTCTGTCTCCTCTCCCCAGAACCCCTCAAATCCCTGGGAGACCCTGCCCGACAGCTTTGCCGGACAACCTCTGAATGACCTTGAACAGTGTCCTCACTGGGTGACCTGGCCGGATAACCTCGCTGGACAACCTTGTCCAATCATCTCATTGGGTGACCTCACCGACAACCTCACTGTCCGACCTTGCCAAATGGCCTCACTAGATGACCTTGCCAGACGATACTGCTGGATGACCTTGCCCGATGACCTCAATGGGCAACCTCCCCAGATGACCTTGCCAGATAACCTCACTGGACGACCTTGCCGAATGACCTTGTCCAATGAACTCATTGGGCGACCATTGCTGCCAAACTAGAGAAAGCTCCCTGCTCCCACCAGCCTGGACGGAGAAGGGTTCTTGGCCTCGGGCCATGGAAGTTGGGACTGAGGACGACGGAACTGAGGCACAGATGGGAGAGTGCGGCTGGGGACCGGTTGCCACTCGGGGCTTTTCCACCATCCCTGAAATAATAGGGGCCGGCAGAAGCAGGGGCCTAGGCTGACCGGAGCAACGGCCAGGCCCACAACCAGCTCCCCACTCACCTCTCCCCTCTCTGCTCTCCTTCAACTCCTTTTCCCTTTCCCTCCTCTCTCACTCTCTCTGCCTTCCCCTCCTCCTGTTTTTCCTTTCCTCTCCCCCCTCCCCTCGGCATTGCTCTTCCTCCCTCCCCCCGCAGCCGGCACTGCCCCGGGTTTTGCTCATACAAACACTTCCACCCCCACAGCGCCATCGGGAACACGACGAAGCTCTCCTCGTCCCTCTGCCTCTCTGGGAAGGGGGCGGGAATCGGTGCCAGGAGATTTCTAAACGGCTTCCGTGGAGAACGCCAAGCAAATCTTCGCTTAACGGGCTGACAGAGTGTGGGTAACAACCCCAAGACCCATCAGCGGTGGCATATTTATGGGAGAAAACACGCAAAGCCATATTTCCCTCTCTGTCTCTGTGGCTCTCCCCCGCCCCTCCAGTGGGAAGTTGGCGGCTCCACGGCGCCCCGGGCGCATCCCCCTCCTCACCGAGACGACCTGCCGTGCTGAGCTCGGTCTGTCTGAGTCATCAGCCGGCTCCAACGCTTCGGAACATTGCACACTCGTGCACGTGCCCAGTCAGTGGCTCATTCAATTATTTATTTTGGTTTCTGGAGTTGTAAATATTTCTGGGTCCGTCTCCTCCATTTAATCAGAAGTTCCCTGTGGACAGGGAATGTATCACTTCTTTAGTCTGCACTTCCTAAGTGCCCAGCACAGTACATTCCGCTCCGCTGCTCCTGTGCTGGGCCAGCTCTTACCCAGAGGAGCCGGTTGTGGCCATGGATAGAAGAGGGTTGGGGTGGCTGTAGACAAGAGAGGGAGGGGCGGCCGTGGACAGGAGCTGGGTGGCGGTGGCAGCCGTGGACAGAAGGTGGGAGGCAGTGGCGGCTGTGAACGGGAAGGGGCGGGGGTAGGGGTGGCCGTGGACATTTCTGTACCTGCCGTGTCCCTCAGTGCCCCAGTCGCTTCGGTCGCCTTGGATCCCCATCCCAGCTCTCCAGGAGAGCCCGCGCTGCAGTGGACCATGGGGCTCGTGTCCCCTTACACCCCAGAAGTGGCTCACAACTCAAGGAGACACAGTCATCGGAGAAGCCCTCAGCCTTCTTCCCTCGGGCTCCAGGCAGGATATTCTGATGGCTCCCCAGACGGGCCACGGAGCCATCGGGCTATTGGCTGCGGCTCCGAACACTCGGTTCCCACTCTCCAGCGGGTCATGATCGGCCCCTCTCTTCCTCTGGGAGAGATAAAGAATGGCTGCGCGTGAACTCCAGCCCCCTCAGAAACAATCACTGATCGACTGGAGTCCCAAAGATGCCCCCACTTCTCTCTTAGACCACCCGAATTCCTTTAACCCTCTCTACAATTTCCTCTTGCTGATCCTTCAATCACCACGGCTTTACTTGTCGGACCTGGGGCAGGGGCATATGGGCAGCCTCGATAAGTCGAGGGGCTCAGGGAGGGAGGCAGGAAGGGGAAGAATGTGGAGTGCTATTCTGGGCACCTTCAGTGTGCCCACATGCACTTGAAGGCACCCATTTTCCTCACCTTCAAAGCCTTATTAAAATCTCATCTCCTCCAAGAGACCTTTCCCGACTAAGTCCTCATTTCCACTTCTCCCACTCCCTTCTGTGTTGCCTATGCACTTGGTCTCTACCCTTTAAGCACTTGATACACATCCCACCCTCAGCCCCACAACACTTATGTGCATATCCTTAATTTATTTATTTACATTCATGACTGTCGCTCCCCCTCTAGTCTTTAAGTGCGCTGTGGGCAGGGAATGTATCTGCTAACTCTGTTGTATTTCGCTCTCCCAAGCACCCAGTTCAATGCTCTAAGCACCCAATAAACACCATTAATTCACTGATTGACTGCTGGACTGGGCAATTTATATGTGCAGAGCACTATACTAAGTGCTTGGGAGAGTAAAATGCAATCGAGTTAGTAGACATGATCCCAGCCCTCAGGAAGCTTATAGTCTAGCAGGGTAGACCGACTCTAAGTTACAAGGGCAGAAAGCAATAGAGTGTAAAGTTATGTTCATTAGTTCTGTGCGGGTCTTAGAGTACTTGTGTGCTTTAGGTGGAGTGGGTGTGCTGAAATGGCCTTTGGGAGAGATAAAGAAGGAAGATTAGAAATCAATCGGAGAAGGCTTCCTGAAGTAGAAGTGTTCTCAGAAGGGCACTGAAGATGGGGAGGGCAGTGATCTGCCAGATGTGAAAGGGGAGAGAGTTCTGGGCAGGAAGGAGGGTGTGAGCTAGGGGTCTATGGGGAGAGAGATGAGAGCGAGGTACAGTGAGCAGGCTGGTGCTAGAGGAGCCAAGTGTGCGGGCCGGAGTGTAGTGGGAGAAGAATGAAGATGAGTAGTGGGGAGAAAGTCGATGGAGAATTGTTGGAAATTTGCGAGGAATGGGGAAGTGTGCCCAGAATGATGTTTTAGAAAGGTGATCCGGGAGCAGGGTGAAGTACAGACTGGAGAGTGGAGGGGGAAGAGGCTGGGGGCAGAGAGGTCAGCAGGGAGACTGATGTGATAGTTAAGATGGAATACGATCTGGGTTACGATGGGATTCCGATTTGTACTTCCCAAGCACTTAGTACAGTACTCTGCACACAATAAGCACTAAATAAATATGATCGATTGAATGAATACGAACAGTGCCTGCGCCAGCGTGACGGCAGTTTGGATGGAGGGAAGCAGCGTGGCTCAGTGGAAAGAGCATGGGCTTTGGAGTCAGAGGTCAGGGGTTCAAATCCCGGCTCCACCACTTCAGCTGTGTGACTTTGGGCAAGTCACTTCACTTCTCTGTGCCTCAGTTACCTCATCTGTAAAATGGGGATTAAGACTGTGAGTCCCCCGTGGGACAACCCGATCACCTTGTAACCTCCCAAGCGCTTAGAACAGTGCTTTGCACATAGTAAGCGCTTAATAAGTGCCATCATTATTATTATTATGGAGAGAAAGATTGTGAAGGGGTGGAGGAGGGATTCTGGAGATGCGGGTGAAGCACTGTGCCGTACACCCCTTGCATGCAAAGCACTGTACTGGGCACCTCAGTGTCCCCTGCTCGGGAAAGCCAGCCACGTCGCCTCCCCGGGGAAGGGGTACCAGCCCCCGCTGCCCCATCGAGGAGATGCCATCTCACCCTCCCTTCCCACACCGCGGCAGGTCAAGAAACAGCACCCGCGGCACGAAGCCTCATAAAACCTCCGGAAGGCTGGTGGCTGTAGGTGGTCCTTGCTCTCCGAGCCTCAAGGAGCCGAAAATTGTAGCCACAGCTCCTACTGATTTTGTTTTTATTGCGTCTATTTGTCCTTGTGTTTTTTCCTTTCTCAGAGTTTTATTGTTTCATCATTCCTAATGTGTTTGTCTCCAGTCCATTTCTCCCGACTTATACTTTCGGACCGTGAGCCCCTCAAGGAACGGGGACTGTGTCTAATGCCAATCGATGGGAAGCAGCATGGCCTAGTGGATAGACCACGGGTCTAGGAGTCGGAGGACCTGGGTTCTAATTCTGGCTCTGCTACTTGTCTGCTTTGTGACCTTGCACAAGTCACTTGATGTCTCTGGGCCTCAGGTACCTCATCTGTAAAATTTGGATTAAACCTCTTGAGCCCATATGGAATACAGACTGTGTTCAACCCGATTAGCTTGCATCTTCCTCTCTCCCAGTGTTCAGTATGTTGCTCTGCACATAGAGCTTAATAAATACTACAGACACTGCTACTAAACACTGGCATTAATTTCGTGCTCACTAAATGCAGAGCACTGGACTAAGAGTTTGGGTGAGTACAATGGACTATATTGGTGGATACAATCCCTCCCCATAAAGAGTTTACAGACTAGAGGAGACAGACGTTTAAATGAGTTATTGATGAGTATGCACGTAAGTGCTGTGGGGTGGGGCAGTGAAAATCCAAGTGCTTAAAGGGTACAGACCCAAGTGTACAGTTGAAGCAGAAGGGAGGGAGAAGAGGAAAAGTGAGGTCTTAGTCAGGGAAGGCCTCTTGGAGTTCACACAATTTTAGTTTGGGCTATGAAGATGGAGAGTGTGGTAGTCTTCTGGAAATGAATGGGGAAGGAGATCCAGGCCAGGGAGAGGATGTAGGCAAGGGGTGTGGTGGGAAAGATGAGACTCAGGTGTAAAGAGTAGGCTGGCATTAGAGGAGCAAAGTGTGTGGGTCAGATTGTAGTAGGAGATCAGAGAGGTAAGGTATGATGGGGGAGCTAATTAAGTTCCTCAAAGCCAGTGGAAAGGAGTTACTCTGTGATGCAGTGGTGGATGAGAAACCATTGGAGGTTTTAGAGGAGTGGGGGGAATGTTTGGTTTGGTTTTTTTTAGAAAAATGAACAGGCAGCAGAGTGAAGTAGGACTGAAGAGGGGAGAGGCAAGAGGCAGGGAGGTCTGCCAGGGGGCTGATGCAGTAATCAAAGTGGGATACGATGAGTGCTTGGATCAATTTGGTAGCAGTAGGGATAGACTGAGGGATAGATAGAGGAAGGTTCTGAGGTGTGAAGATGGAACTAATAGGATTTGGTGACGATGATGACAACTAGTTTTATTACGACTACTACTGGTCATTCATAATCCACTAGGTGACTAAGGCACCTTTTCTTGTATGAAAACATCTAATTCAAATGACTTTTTCCTTTCCATTCCCCACATGCAGAAACCCTTCCCCTTTTTTGGCAGAGTGAAAAGGGTCACCCATCAGAGCCCCGTGGTCACAGCCCCTCTTGATGACAGAGACTGTTCCAGTCCTCTCTAGCACCCAAGGCCACGGGCTCTAGGGAGTGTCCAAACCAGCTTCCAGTAGCCGGCTCCCCTCTCAAGCCTCCTGCTGCCACCCTGAACCCCGAGGGGCTCCGGCTCCCGGGCATGGCCCGGGCATAGCCAGTAGCCCACGAGGGTGACCGCTGGCCTGTGGAAGGCCGCTCTTCCATCCGAGGGCAGAGAGCGGGCTGGGCTCCCTTGTGCCAGGTCAGCACCGGCTCCTGCCGGGCCCAAGATTCACTCAATTATCGTTCCCCATTGAATACCCACTGGGCATCAGGCCCCGGGGAAGCATCCAGAGGTCCCAGCAAACCTAGGGTGACAAGGTCAGGTGATCTGAAACTCAGGAGCCCAGCAGCCCCACCCTGGGTAGAGCGCGGTGATGATAGGTACGACGAGCTACCCCTTCCTCTCTCCGAGGTCAGGGAGGGCCAACTCGCACCCTCTCAGGAGCTCCCTGGTGGGGGGCAGGGTCTTTGCTGGGGAGCCTGTGCCCTGGACTGAAGCGGCTTGGGGGCAGCAGGGTCAACGCCCCAGGAGGAGTGGGGTCGGTGCCCCAGTCACAGGTAGCCTCCGTCTGGGAAATAAATATTCCCTGGGTTTTGGGCAGGGGCACCATGGCCACTGCCATGCTTTGGAGGGGAGGCTACACCCAGCACATTTACCCACATAGCCCACGGCAACCGTCACTCGACAGGGGCACAGGGTGACCTCCCCCCACCCCTA
Source organism: Tachyglossus aculeatus (assembly GCF_015852505.1). Taxonomy (NCBI): domain Eukaryota; kingdom Metazoa; phylum Chordata; class Mammalia; order Monotremata; family Tachyglossidae; genus Tachyglossus; species Tachyglossus aculeatus. The sequence goes on along the minus strand of NC_052088.1, from coordinate 40,556,379 downwards.
CACTGCAACACAGCCACTGCACTGGAGGAGGGCCACACCCTGCACTGCCAATCAATCAATGGTATTTATTAGTCAGTCAATCATATTTATTGAGCACTTACGTTACGCAGAGCTCTGTACTAAGCTCTAGGGAGAGTACAATGTATCCACATAACAGACACACACATTCCCTGCCCACAGTGAGTTTACAATCTAAAGGGGGAGACAGACAATTAATATAAATAAGTGACAGATATGGGCATGAGTGGTGTGGGGCTGGGAGTGGGGAATGAATAATGGGAACAAGCCAGGGTGATGCAAAAGGGAGTGGGGGAAGAGGAAAGGAGGGCTTAGTCAGGGAGGCCTCTTGGAGGAGATGTGTCTTCAATAAGGCTTTCAAGTGGTAAGGTCTGCTGGAATTATTGAGTGCTTACTGTGTGCAGAGCACTATGCTAAGCACTTGGGAGAGTCCAATACAATAGAGCGGTAGACATGATCCTTGCCCACAAGGAGCACACAGTCTAGAGGAGGAAACAGAGATACTGAGATAAATTACAGATAGGTTCAGACCAGAATATAGAGCTATGTATTTAAGTGCACTGCAGTGTGAGGGGCTGCACTCTGCACTGTAACACCATCACTGTACTGGGAGAGGACACCTCTTGCATCACACTGCCACAAGGGCAGGGGAGACCCCGCACGCTACACTGTAACCTAATCACAGTATTGGGTGGCACCCCACCCTGCAATACAGAATCACAGCATCAAGGGGACGGGTGACCACACCCCTCACATCTCACTGAAATACAGTCACTGTGTAGTTGAGGAAGCCCTCACATTACACAGTCCTTCTCCAATATCATCACCTGCAGGGGAGCATGCCTTCCCCCCCAGCTGCAATTCTGTCACTGCTCAAAGGAAGACCCGCACATCATAAATCTCACTGCAATGCTGCCACTGTGCCAGCCGGGTTTGGGGAGGGTGGGGGTGGCCTGTACATTACACATCCTTCTAGACTGTGAGCCCGCTGTTGGGTAGGGACTGTCTCTATGTGTTGCCAACTTGTACTTCCCAAGCGCTTAGTACAGTGCTCTGCACACAGTAAGCGCTCAATAAGTACGATTGAATGAATCCCACTTCAAGCGTCTCTGAATGGGGGAGACCTGCACCCTGAACTGCAACACTGGCATTGCAAAGGGTGTATGTGGCCTGTACCCACACCTTGTCCCGCACCCACACCTTGTCCTGCAACACCGTCACTGGAATGGGGAGCCCGCATACCACACATCTCACTGTTAACACCGGCAGGGAGGATGGCCTGAACATGAGAATCCCGGCTCTGTCACTTGCCTGCTGTGTGTCATTGGGCAGCTCATTTCACTTCTCTTTACCTCAGTTTACTCATCTATAAAATGGGGATTTGGACTATGTGCCCCATGTGGGTCGGGGACTGTGCCTGGCCCAAATTATCCTCTGCTTGGCACATAGTTAGCACTTAATAAATAGCACAGTTATTATTGTTATGACAACCCACTACAACAGTCACTGCACGGGGGTGACCCATACAATAATAATAATAATAATAATAATAATAATAATAATAATAATAATGGTATTTGTTAAGCACTTACTATGTGCCAAGCACTGTTCTAAGGGCTGGGATAGATACAAGGTTATCAGGCGGTCCCCAAGTGGGGCTCACAGTCTTAATCCCCATTTTGCAGATGAGGTAACTGAGGCACCGAGAAGTTAAGTGACTTGCCCAAAGTCACCCAGCTAAGTGGCAGAGCCACGACCTCTGACTCCCAAGCCCGTGCTCTTTCCGCTAAGCCACAGTGCTTCTCTATATCCCATAACCCACACTGCAATACCATCATTGCACGAGGATGTGTGTGACCTGTACTCACACCCCACATCACAACATCATCACTGCCAGAGGTTCCTGCAACCCAACAGAGTCACTGCATGAGGAGTTGGGGCAGAGGGGTGACACATGCACCACCATTCCATTGCAACACTGCTACTGCACCAGAGGGGTGGGGGGGGGGGGGGGGGTTGGGGGAGAAGATAACCTGCCTGTCACACATCTCACTTAACAGTCCCTGCATGGGGGCGACGCAATACTAATAATACTAATAATAATAACGGTATTTATTAAGTGCTTACTATGTGCAAAGCACTGTTCTAAGCACTGGGGAGGTTACAAGGTGATCAGGTTGTCCCACTGGGGGCTCACAGTCTTAATCCCCATTTTACAGATGAGGTAACTGAAGCCCAGAGAAGTTAAGTGACTTGCCCAAAGTCACACAGCTGACAAGTGGCGGAGCTGGGATGTGAACCCATGCCCTCTGACTCCAAAGCCCGGGCTCTTCCCACTGAGCCACGCTGCTTCTCTACCCTACGCTGCAACCCCAATCCTCCACAGAAGTGTGTAACCGAAACCCAACACGGTCGCCGTCCTGGGGGGAACGGCACGACACATATCTCACTGCAAGTCACTGCCATTGGGGCGGGGGGCTGCACACCCCACACTGCAATGCCATCACCGCCAGGAGTTGAAGCCCAAATCGAGCCAAGTCCAGAGAGAGCCTCCATTCCGAAGAGGGGGTGCAGGTCTGTTTGGAGGTGAATCCCATGGTAAGAATAGTCCGAGACCGGCTCCCTCCATCTGATCCGAACCCACCCAGGAGACCCTGCCACAGCCCCCGACCTCCCCTGGGCCGGCCCTCAGTGTCCACCATCAAGGCACCTCTATGTTAACACTTTCCTCCCCCCAGCTCCAAAGCGGATCTTTGACTGGTGCTGTTCAGATCCTGGGGAGGAGTTGGGCCATTCAATCATATTTATTGAGCACTTACTGTGTGCAAAGCACTGTACTAAGCACTTGATGTGCGCCCAAGGTCGAATACACACACACACACAGACACACGCATGTGTGTCCACAGTCCAACACACACACACACACACACACACACACCCCTAAATGTGCATCCATGATTGAATACACACACACACACACACGCATACCCGCGTGTGTGCCCATGCTCCAACATGTACACCCTCATGTGGGCCCACGGTCGAATACACAAGCATGCATGCCTACATGTGTGCCCATGGTCCAACATGCCCTCCTGCACATGCGCCCACAGTTGAATACACACACAAGCGTACCTGCATATACACCCACAGTCCACCACACACACACACACACACACATTTACCTATGCAACCATGGTGAAACGCACACGCATCCCTACCTGTGTACCCACAGTTCAATATACAAAAGTGCACGCATGCACACACACAAACGCACACACCTGCATGTACACCCATGGTCAAACACCCAGAGGCACACCTGGACGTGTAACCTTGGTCAAACAAACTCACATGTATACCTGTGTGTGTACCCCCGATCAAACACACTCACATGCATACCGGCATTTGTACCCCCGGTCAAACGCACGCACGCACACGCATACCTGCTTGTGTCCCCCCCGGGAAACGCACACCCGTGTATAAGCCCACAATCCCAAACACGCACAGACACACACACTTACCTGTGCACCCACACTCCAACACACACACACACAGCCCCATCATCTCTGCAGCTTCGACAGCACAACTCGGTCACCAGAATCCACTAGGTGCCCCACCCAGCCCTCCAATCCAGTTTCCTTGTTGAGGGCATCTTCGGTTCTCGATCCGAGGGCCAGTGGAGCCCCCGACCCCCCGACGCTGCTCGCCGCCGGGACCCCGGGGGTGGGGGGGGGGGGTCTCCGAACCCCCCGCGAGCAAAGCTCCGGTACCTCACCCCTCCAGCCCTTTCGGGGGAGTCCGGGAGGGAGACTCCAGCCCAGTCCGGCCCTAGGGGGGCTGAGGAGGGCTGGGCTCCCGGACGCCGCGGTCTAGGCAGTCTTTGGGGGGGACCGTCGGGTCCACGGGGTCGGGGCTGGGGGTGGACTGGGGGCAGGGGGGTGGGCTGTCCGGGCTGGGCAGGGGCCGGGGCCCGTGGGGGGGGGGGAGGTCCGGGGTGCCCGGCGGCCGCTTGGCACTCACCGCCTGAGCCCCTGGCAGGACGCCGGCCAGGACATGGTGGAGCTCTTCAGGCCGGGCCTCCGGCCGCCGGCCGCCGCCAACGAGGCGCGCTCCGGGTCCCAGGAGCCGCGGGGCCGGGGCCGGAGCCGGCCCGGACCGCTCCCCCCCGACGACGACGACGACGACGGCCCCCCCGACGGCAGAGCCCGGGGGCCTGGGCCGGGGGCCGGGCTCGGCGGGAGGAGGAACGGGACCTGCTGAGGAGGCTGGGGAGAAGGAGGCTGGGGAGAAGGAGGCTGGGGAGGAGGGGGCTGAGGCTGAGGCTGAGGCTGCTGCTGCTGGTGGTGGTGGCGGCGCCGGTGCCGCTGCTGCTCCTGCTCCTGCTTCCACAGATGCTTGGGGGGCCGCAGCGTGGCGGCCCCGCCGCCCCCGGCCGCCCCGGCCCCGCTGTCCTGCATCCTCCGCCCGGACTAGGGGTCCCCTGGCCCCGGCCCCGGCGGAGAACCGGCTGTGGAGCGGAGGGAGGAGCCGGAGGGGACCGGGGGGCGGGGGCCGGAGGGGGCCGGGCCGGGGGCCCGGGGCGCTGCGGGACCCAATGAGGCCGCTCCGGCTCCGCCCCCAGACCCCCAGCCCGGCCCCCGGACAGAATGACTGCCCTCCTGCCCGCCCGCCGGCCCGCCCGCCCGCCCACGGACGGCCGGGGGCGGGGCTGTGCCCGGGGAGGGGCGCGGCGCGGGGAGGAGGGAACCGAGCTGTAGGGGCGGGGGGGGCCCTGCCAGGGGACGGGGAAGGAGGGGACGGTGCCCAGGGGGCGAGGGCTGTGCTACGGGCGGGGCCGGGCCCGGGCCGGGGGGCGGGAAGGAGAGGGGAGAGCTCGGCCCCGGGCGGGGCGGGGCCAGGGGCGGGGGGCGGCAAGGAGAGGGCAGAGCTCTCACAGGGGCGGGGCTGGGCCAGGGGCGGGGGGCGGCAAGGAGGAGGCGGGGCTCTGCCCGGGGCGGGGCCGTGCCAGGGGCAGCGGGCTGGAAGGAGAGAACAGAGCTCTGCCCGGGGCGGGGCGCGGGAAGGAGAGGGCAGAGCTCTGCCCGGGGCGGGGGGCGGGAAGGAGGAGGCGGGCACTGCCCTGGGCGGGGCCGTGCCACGGGCAGGGGGCGGGAAGGAGAGAACAGAGCTCTGCCCGGGGCGGGGCGGGGGGCGGGAAGGAGAGGGCAGAGCTCTGACAGGGACGGGGCTCTGGGGCGGGGCGGGGTTCGTGGGGGCGGGGTTCGTGGGTGCGGGGTTCGTGGGTGCGGGGTTCGTGGGCGCGGGGTCGAGGCCCCTTCCCGCCGCGCAGGGTCGGGCCCCGCAGGTTCGGCTCCGGGAGCCGAGCCGAGGTCTGGGCCGGAGGGTGCGGAGGAGCGGAGCACCTGCCAACCCCGCGGCTCCTCCCCGCGGCTCCTCCCCGCGGCTCCTCCCCGCGCCCCCTCCCCGCGGCTCTTCCCCGCGCCCCCTCCCCGCACCGCCACGGAAAAATTGGACAGCGCCCACCGAGCGGGGCCTTCCCAGACTGAGCCCCCTCCTTCCTCTCCCCATCCTTCCTCTCCCCACAGCACCTGTATATATGTTTGTACATATTTATTACTCCATTTTACTTGTACATATTTATTCTATTTGTTTTATTTTGTTAATGTTTTGTTTTGTTTTGTTGTCTGTCTCCCCCTCGTAGAGTGTGAGCCCGCTGTTGGGTAGGGACCGTCTCTATATGTTGCCAACTTGGACTTCCCAAGCGCTTAGTACACCACTCTGCACACAGTAAGCGCTCAATAAATACGACTGAATGAATGAATGAGGCTGCGGTCAGGCCGGGCCTGCTCACCACCCCTGAGCCCCGGACCCCTTCACCCCCGACTCCGGCCCGAACTTTCTGTCCTCCACAAAAAACCCGACCCGACGGGGGGGGGGGGGGGGGAGAGAGAGAGAGAGAGAGAGAGAGTGTGTGTGTGTGTGTGTGTGTCCGTGGGTCGGCCTGGGGGTGCATCTGTGGGTCACAGGGCTTTGTCTGATGCGAATATCTTGTAGCTACAAGAGAACCCTTTTTTCTTGTAGCCACCCGAGCGCTTAGAACAGTGCCGGCCCCATAGTAAGTGCTTGACATATACCATAATCATTATTATTATTACTGTCTGGGTCTGTGTGAGGGTGGACCTGAGGCAGGTAGTGGGTCTCAGTGGGTCTCGGGGAGGAGGTGGGGGTGGGGGGGTATGTGTCTGGTCATTGTGGCTGTGGGGTTGTGTCTCCGTGTGTGTGTTGTCAGTGCACGAGTGCGAGGTCGTTGTGGCTGTAGGGTTGTGTGTTTGTGTGTTGGTCGTTGTGGCTGTGCGTGTGTGTGTGTGTGTGTAGTCTGTGCGCAAGTGTAAGATTGTTGTGGCTGTGGGGTTATGTGTTTATGTGTCTGGTCGTTGTGGCTCTGTGTGTGTGTGTGTGTGTTGTGTGCGTATGTGCACACGAGGTCGTTGTGCCTCTTCCTCTACCCACTCAAGCAGCAGACCTATCAAGTTTGGGAGAACCGTCTGTCCGGGATATGTGGGTGTCGGCGGCCGGCAGAGCAGCAACGTCCAGTTCCCCCCCGGACCTACCCCGCTCCTGGTTGGGTTGGGATGAAAGTAACAATTCAAAGGGGAGATTTTCTAGGCTGTGAGCAGATGGTCAACCTGATGAAGTCCTCCTTTCCCCAGGGGGATGGGTAAACCTGAATCTCCCTTCACATCCCTGCGTACTGCCACCCCAGGGAGATGAGTGGGGCCTGTGTCCCCCGCCACCAGCCTTCACCATCCCCTCCCAGTCCTCCCTCCTGAGCCCTGAGCCACCAAGGGGACAGTCACGATGGCGCGTGCCCATGGGTAGAAGAAGTGTGGGCAGGGGCCACACGTGAGTCCACTGTTGGGTAGGGACCATCTCTATATGTTGCCAACTTGTTCTTCCCAAGCGCTTAGTATAGTGCTCTGCACACAGTAAGCGCTCAATAAATTCAAGTGAATGAATAGTCAATACCCACCGAGCGGAGCCTGAAGCTGTGGGGATGAACCCTTGGTGGTGGCAGTGACAGTGGATTTAGAGCAATTTCATTGTTCACTAACAGCCCACAACCCACAGCTCACTGCCCACAGCCCATAATAATGATAATTTTGGTATACGTTAGCGCTTACTATGTGCCAGGCACTATACTAAGCCCTGGGGTGGGTACAAGCAAATTGGGCTGGACACAGTCCCTGACCCATGTGGGGCTCACAGTCTCAATCCCCATTTTACAGATGAGGTAACTGAGGCCCAGAGAAGTGAAGTGACTCGCCCAAGGTCACAGCAGACAAGAAGTGGAGCCCTGATTAGAACCCATGATCACAGCCCCCAGATCCCAACCCACCAGCTCCCAGCTCCCAGACCAGAGCTTACAGCTCACAACTCACAGCCCTCAACTTACAGTCAACTCACAACTCAGTCCACAGCTTACTGCTCACAGCCCTCAGTTCACAGTCCACCAGCTCCCAGTTCCCAGACCACAACTTACAGCTCACAACTCATAGCTCTCAGACCACAGTTTACAGCTCACAACTCACAGCCCACAGCTTACAGCTCACAGCCCTCAGCTTACAGTTCACAGTCCACAGCTTACAGCTCACAGCCCTCAGTTTACAGCTCACAGCCCTCGGCTTACAGGCCTCAGCCCTCGGCTCACAGACCACAGTTTACAGCTCAGAGTCCACAGTTTGCAGCCCACAGCTCCCAGACCAGAGCTTACAGTTCACAACCCATAGTCCTCAGCTCACGGCTCACAGCCCATCACTCACAGTTCACTGCCCACAGACCATCAGCTCACAGTTGTCCACAGCTCACAGGTCCCAGTCCACAGCCCCTCAGCTCACAGATCACAGCCCAGAGCTCACAGCCTAAAGCCCACAGCTCCCTGGCCACAGTTGAGAGACCACAGCTCCCAGTTCCCAGCTCCCAGTCCACAGCCCCTCAGCTCCCAGACCACAGCCCCTCAGCTCCCAGACCACAGTCCCTTTGCTCACAACCCTCAGTCCACAGTCCACAACTCACAGCTCTCAACCCTCAGCTCACAGCCCATGGACCACAGCCCATAGCCCTCAGCACCCAGCTCCCAGGCCACAATCCCGAGACCACAATTCCCAGCTCCCAGCCCTCGGCTCACCACTCACTGTCTCCAGCCCACAGTTCACAGGTCACATCACAGTCCACGGTCCACTGTCCAAAGACCACATTCACAGCCTCCAGCCCAGCATGGCTCCTATAGCTCAGACCATAGCTCTCTTGCTTGCCACACTGTGGCTTAGAGAATTGATTTCACCTCAGATCATAGCTCTTTTGCTTGCCACACTTTGAGAATGGACTTCACCTCATGCCCCTTGAGTGGCTGATTCCCATCTGCCCCATCCCCACGGACCCCCGCCCTGTGGCCCTCCCCACATACCTGTGCCTATTGGCTGGCACACCACCACCGGGACGGGGGAGAGCAGGAAGATCTAATCCCCACTTTACAGAGGAGGAGACTGAGGCGCAGAGAGGTTCGGTGACTTGTCCCAAGTCACACAGCTGGCCATGGGTAGATGCCAGACTAGACCGGAACCTGGACCTCTGGATTCTCAACTCTGTGTCTTCTTCACCACCACACGAGGCACCTCACCTTACTCCTCTCTGCAGAAGTTCTAGGGATGGCGGTTCAGATATTGCCTCAGCAGGAGGGTGTGGGGACAGTGAGGGGAGCAGCAGCTGTTGGGTTGGGACAGAGGCAGTGGCAGGTGGAGGAGCAGGAGAGGAGAGGAGGCGGCAGTGGAGGAGGAGACGACAGAGGAAGTGGCGGTGGAGAAGGAAGCGGTGGAGAAGACGTCAGTGGAGGAGGCGGCGATGGAGGAGGCAGTGGAGAAGGAGGCAGTGACAGAGGAGGCGGCAGTGCAGGAGGAGGCCGTGATAGAGAAAGTGGCAGTGAGGGAGGCAGCTGTGGAGGAGGCCACGATGGAGGAGTTGGCTCTTCCCCTCCATTTACCAGAGCTGTGAAAACCCAGGGCAGTTAGCTGAGCTCCGGCTGGACACCCTCCACTCTCCAAACCCCCACTGGAGCTGCTAATTAGCTGGGTGGGAAAGTGAGGCTGTGTCGGGAGCAGGACCGGCCACGGAGAGGAGCGATGCAAACAGGGAAATTTGCAGAAGTGAACGATGACACAGGGTCAGTCACCAAGAAACGTCTTCTGCAGCCAAGTGGCTTTGCCAGGCTCCGTGTCTGTGTCTCCCGGACCAATGACATCCTCCCATTCTGGGCATTTATAGGCTAGAAAAATCTCAGTTTCCCCACTTGAGCTCGGTGAGGCGGAGACAGCACCAGGCCATGCCGCTCCCCATCGCCACCTTCTCCCTCTCCTGTCTCGTCCTCCCTTGCTTCTGTCCCATCCTCCCCTCTCCTATCCCTGACTTCCCTTCTCCTCTCATTTTCCATCTCATCCCCAAGCTCCATAGGGCTCCCTTCCTTGAGTTGTGGCCCAGCTCCTCCCTGTGGCCCCATCCCTGTGAGGAAGGCAGTGACAGCCCAGTTCCCCAGACTCCTCCTGGGCCGTGATCGAGATCCTCAGGGCCCTGAAAGATTCTCCCAGCCTCCTTCCCCTGCTTCCCGACTCCCCTGTCCAAACAGTCATTGGTTCTCCACGGCTGCCCCTGCCTGCCTCTCCAGGCCCTCAGTAATCAATCGTCCTCGGTGTCACTGCAGGCACCTGATGTACGGACCACTGCACCAAACTTTTGGGAGAGTCCAGTAGAGTCCACGTCATTAGTCAAAAGAAGTCTCCCGAGGCAAATGGTCAGTGTGAACCCCCCACCCCCGGCCCGCCTTCTCCAGCAGATTTCCCTGGTCCACCCGCCCACCCCACAGCCTGCTTCAGAGCTGATTTTGGCTTCTGGGTGCCCAGCCCTCACATGGCCCCATGGCAGGGAGCTGGGCCTCGAGCCTCGCCAATGACCGCAGTTGAGAAACTGGACCTTCCCCAGAATGCCTGGCCCCCCGGCCCAGAACGTCTGATCCGGAGCAGACATCCCAGAGAGGCCGTTCCAGAGCAGCTGTCCCCCTGCAGCTGCTCCAAATCACCTGGCTTGCCTGGGGACCGGGCCCGGGGACATGGCGTCACCCGCCCGCACATACCTGCAGGCATCGGCGGCCGTGATGGCGATGAGCGGCAGGGCCTTCAGCGGGAGGCTGCTGGGCCGCCCGCCGCTCTCGGGGTCACTCCTCCAGTCGGACAGCTCCAGCTGCCGGAAGGCCAGTGGCGGGAGCTGGACGCTGCGGCCCGAAAGTCTGCGAACCAAGAACTGCCCTGACCCATTTGAAGGGTCCTGCTGCTCTTCTTCCTCCTGCTGCTCCTCCTCCTCCTGCTTCTCCTGCTTCTCCTCCTCCTCCCGCTGCTCCTCCTGTTGCTTCTCCTGCTCTTCCTGCTGCTCCTCCTGTTGCTTCTCCTGCTCCTCCCGCTGCTTCTCCTGTTGTTCCAGGACCTGGCCGACAGCAATGGAGAGAAAGATAGCACTGTTAGCATCCTCTGACCCAGTCACCAGCCCTGTGCAGAGAAGGAAAGGGCATGCACCTGGGTAACCAAACTACATCCACCCATGTGCCACCTTCTCCAATCAGTCCCTCTCCTTTCCAGCCCAGGTCCCCATTCTCCTGTCCCAACCACACACTCCTGCTCCCCCCGTGCCTGCATCAGTCATGTGGTCCTGCCCATGTAGCACCTATGCTACTCCTGCACATCTCGTGTCTGCGCCAAACCTACACCAATTACACACTCCTCCATACACCATGCCTGCACTAGTCACGCGCTCCTGCACTTGTCAGGTCTGCACCAGTCAGCCCATCTCTATATGTTGCCAACTTGTACTTCCCAAGTGCTTAGTACAGTGCTCTGCACACAGTAAGTGCTCAATAAATACGATTGAATGAATTCCTGCACACCCAACGATGGGATTTGTTAAGCACTTACTATGTGCCAGGGACTGTACAAAGCGCTGGGGTGGATACAAACAAATCGAGTTCAACGCAGTCCCTGGCCCATGTAGGGCTCACAGTCTCAATCCCCATTTTACAGATGAGGTAACTGAGGTACAGAGAAGTGAAGTAATAATAATCATAATAATAATAATGATGGTATTTGTTAAGCACTTATTATGTGCCAAGCACTGTTCTAAGCACTGGGGTAGATACAGGGTAATCAGGTTGTCCCGTGTGGGGCTCACACTTTTAATCCCCACTTTACGGATGAGGAAACTGAGACCCAGAGAAGTGAAGTGACTTGCCCAAAGTCACACACCTGGCGGAGCTGGGATTTGAACCCATGACCTCTAACTCCAAAGCCCGTACTCTTTCCACTGAGCCACGCTGCTTCTCTGTGACTTGCCCAAAGTCACACAACAGACGAGTGATGGAGCCAGAATTAGAACTCATGATCTTCTGAATCCCAGGCCCGGGCTCTTTCCACTATGCCATACTGCTTCTCCACACCTATCAAGCACTCCTGCACACACTGTGCCGGCACCAGTCACACAGTCCTGCACCGGCAGCACCCACGCCAATCATGCACTCCTGTACCCGCGCGCCACCACCACTGTATGACTCACAACCGCCCTGCCTGGAGCTTCCCTAGCTACACACCCATCACTCCTTTCTCCTCTTATCTCTGAAATATATTTCAGTCTCTGCCTTTTCCACTGGACTATAAGCTTCTTGAGGGCAGAGATTATGTCTACTGACTCTATTGAAGTCTCCCAGGAGCTCATTACAGTTCTCTGCACACAAGAGACAGGAAGCTCCTCTAGGGCTGGGACCATATTGACTAATTCTATTGTTTCCTCCCAAGCATTAAGTACACAGGTTGAAATAACAATAATAATAAGTAGTTACTATGTGCTAAATACTGTACTGAGGTAGATACAAGATCATTCCCTGTCCTACATGGACTCACAGTCTATGGGAGAGAGGGCCAGTATTCCATCCCCATTTTACAGATGGTAAAACTTAGGCACAGAGAACTTCATTCATTCATTCATTCAATTGCATTTATTGAGCGCTTACTGTGTGCAGAGCACTGTATTAAGCACTTGGGAAGTACAAATCGACAACATATAGAGATGGTCCCTACTCAACAACGGGCTCACAGTCTAGAAACTTAAGTGGCTTCCTTAAGATCACAAGGCGGGCAAGTGGTGGAGCCGGGATTAGAACCCAGGTCTCCTGAATCCCAGCCCCAACCCAGTCCACTGGGTCCTGCTGCTTCTCAGGCACTCAAAAATACCACTGATGGGCTGTAGATGTAGTGTTGGTGGGGCTTCCACGGGAGTGGGGAAAGCAGTCCAAGAATGAAGAGAGAAAGTGAGAAGCAAGGAGCAGAGGCAGATAGATCAGCTTGTACTTCCCAAGCGCTTAGTACAGTGCTCTGCACACAGTAAGCGCTCAATAAATACGGTTGAATGAATGAATGAATGAATGAATGAATAGACAGATATGGGCAGACACAGCAGTCCAGAAGCAGAAACAGAGTGAGAAACAAACCTGGGGCAACAGACACCCAGAAACAGGGGAACAGGAAGGAAGCGAAGTGAGGCAACAGAAAGGAGAGAAAAAGGACAGAGGAAAATGTGGAGTAATGACTGGAAGCAAAAAGAGACTGGCAAATTGGGAGTCAGAGGAGAGAGAGAAAACACAAAAATTGCCTGAATTATTCTTGGGTCCCAGACAACAAGAGCCCATTCAACACTGATAAACTTGGGGACTGATGTCAGCATTGGGGCACTCTCAGTATGTGGCAGCAGGAAAGCCAACTGGCAACACGAAACTCGATGCCTACACTGAATTCTGTTACCTAGGCAGCACACTGCCCTATAATGCAACGATAGACAAGGAAGTGGGAAACCGAGTCAAGAAGGCCAGCACATCCTCTGGAAGATGGCCAAACAGAGGATGGTGGCAGTGGGGATTGGGGTCCGGACCGAACTTGAGGTGGACAGACCTGTGGCATTGTCCCTCCTTCCCTACAGCTGTGAGGTCAGGGCACCCTGCAGGTGCCACATCTGGCTCCTGGGCAGTCCTGTCAGCGGCACTGGCAGACCAGGCCACAGATCAAATGGTCAGACTGGATCACGGACACTCACGTTACGGAACATCGTCCATCTACGACAGTGAAGCTCTGCTCACTTCAACACAGCTACACCGGGGGACACCCGTGAGGAGAACAAGCGTCAGCAGGAGATCCAAACAGCTGCTGTCTGGAGAGCTGACAGTGAGAAACCGAAAGCACAGAGGGCAGATAAAGCATTTCAGAGATGCGCTAAAACCAACACCGGTTCATCGGAGCAAACACTTGCTTTTGCCACATCCATCTTTGGTCCTCCAGAGGGAGGGGGCTGGGTGGGGTGGACCGAGTGACTGCAGGCAGGCAGCTGGCCAGGGCCACTGGTCACAGGGAGAGAGGCAGCCATTGAAGCCTCAGACAACTGCTCTGAGATGGTCAGCAAACAGCACCCCAAGAACCACTACCTTTGACTCCCAAGCCCGTGCTCTTTCCATTAAGTCATGCTGCTTCTCTGGCTGGATCAGTTTGGGGTCCCCTTCTATTCTCCATCTACACCCACTCCCTTGGAGAACTCACTCACTCCCATGGCTTCAACTACTGCCTTTATACAGATGATTGCCAAATCTGTATCTCCAGCCCTGATCTCCCTCCCTTTCTGCAATCTCACATCTCCTCCTGCCTTCAAGACTTCTCTACTTGGATGTCTTGCCAGCACCTCAAAGTTAACATGTTCAAAGCAGAACTCCTTATCTTCCCACCCAAACCCTGCCCTTCCCCCAATTTTCCCATCACCATAGACAGCACCACCATCCTTCCTGTCTCACAAGCCCGTAACCTTGGCATTATCCTTGACACCTCTCCCTCATTCAACCTACACATTCAATCCATCACTAAATCCTGTTGGTTCTGCCTTCACAACATCGCTAAAATCCACCCTTTCTTCTCCATCCAAACTGCTACCACCTTAATTCAAACACATATTCTATCCTCCTTTCATTCATTCATTCAATCGTATTTATTGAGTGCTTACTGTTTGCAGAGCACTGTACAAAGCGCTTGGGAAGTACAAGTTGGCAACGTATGGAGACGGTCCCTACCCAACAGTGGGCTCACAGTCTAGAAGATTATCAGCCTCCTTGCTGACCTCCCTGCCTCCTGTCTCTCCCCACTCTACTACTTACTTCACTCTGCTGCCCGGGTCATTTTTCTACAAAAAAGTTCAGCTATTTTTTCCCTTCTCCTCAAGAGACTCCAGTGGTTACTCTAATGAACTCATCTCATTCGCTCCCCTAGTCCTTTGTCGATCCCGTACCACTAACCAACAGCTCTGGATCACCCGCACAATACTCTTCCTTTGTTCTTGTGCACAAGACACAGAGCACCGTTGGTAAAAATGTAGATATCAAGCTGGTTTCATCCACTGCAAGTTTATTCTTGCGTGCCTTAACTCTGCCCTCTTTTCTTACTGGTAAAATTATTTCTCCAACTTTATTGACACCCATGCCCATCACTCTCACCAGCTGATACAGACGTTTAACTCCTTCCTCAAAACCCTGTCCCTCTGCTTCCCCTATCCCTTGCCCCTAATGACCTGGCCACCTACTTTATTGAGAAAATTGACACTCTCAAATGTGAACTCCCTAAAATCGCCCCTGCCCCTTCCCAGTCCCTCCCCACTCCTGCCCATTTTTCTACTCTCCCATCTTTCCCAGTAGTATCTCTAGAGGAGATCTCCTGCCTTCTCTCAAAATCCACTCCCTCCACCTGAGCATCCGACCCCATTTCTTCTCACCTTATCAAAACATCTGCCTCCTCCCTAACTGCCATCTTCAACTGCTCTCCAATGGCTTCTTCCCTTCTGCTTTCAAACATGCCCATATCTTCCCAATCCTAAAAAAAAAACGCTCCCCTGACCCCACAGCTCCCTCCAGGTATCACCCCATCGCCCTCCTATCATTCCTCTCCAAAATCCTTGAGCGAGTTGTCTACACCCACTGTCTCAAGTTCCTCTCCTCCACTTTTCTCCTTGACCCCTTCCAATCTGGCTTCCGATGCCTTCACTCCACAGAAACAGCCCTCTCAAAGGTCACCAATGATCTCCTTCTTGCCAAATCCAACAGTCTCTACTCCATCCTAATCCTCCTCAACCTCTCAGCTGCCTTGTACACTGATGACCACCCTCTTCTGGAAACATTATCCAACCTTGGCTTTACTGACCTTGTCCTCTCCTGGTTCTCCTATCTCTCTGGCTGCTCATTCTCGGTCTCTTTGGTGGGCTCCTCCTCTGCCTCCCACCCCCTAACTGTGGGGGCCCCTCAAAGTTCAGTTCTGGGTCCCTTTCTATTCTCCATCTACACCCACTCCCTTGGAGTACTCAATCACAAGGCTTCAACTACCACTTCTATGTGGATGATTCCCAAATCTACATCTTCAGCCTAGATCTCTCTCCCTCTCTGCAATCTCACATTTCCTCCTGCCTTCCAGACGTATCTACTTGGATGTCCTCCCATCACCTCAAACTTAACATGTCTAAAACAGAACCTCCTATCTTCCTACCCAAACCCTGTCCTCCCAGTGACTTTCCTATCACTGTAGATGACACCACCATCCTTCCTGTCTCATAAGCCCATAACCTTGGTGTCATCCATAATTTCTTTCCCTGATTCAACCCACATATTCAGTCCATCACTAAATCCTGTCAGTTCCACCTTCACAGCATCATTAAAATCTGCTCTTTCCTCTCCTCCATCCAAACTGCTACCACATTAATCCAAGCACTTAAACTATCCTGCCTTGATTACTGTATCAGCCTCTTAGCTGAACTTCCTGACTCCTGTCTCTTCCCTCTCCAGTCTATACGTCATTCATTCATTCATTCAATCGTATTTATTGAGGGCTTACTTTGTGCAGAGCACTTCACTCTGCTGCCAGGATTATTTTTCTACAAAAACATTCAGGACATGTTTTCCCACTCCTCAAGAACCTCTAATAGTTGCCCATCCACATCCACATCAAATAGAAACTCCTCACCACTGGCTTTAAAGCACTCAATCACCTTTCCTCCTCCTACCTCATCTCACTACTCTCCTACTACAACCCAGCCCCCACACTTTGCTCCTATAGTACTAACCTTCTCACTGTTCTTCAGTCTCATCTACCTCACCACTCATCTCTTGCCCACATCCTGCCCCTGGACTGGAATGCCCTCCCTTCTCAAATCCAACAGTTACTCTCTCCCACTTCAAAGCCTTATTGAAGGCACATCTCCTCCAACAGGCCTTCCCTGATTAACACACATCTGCTAAACTAGCTCTCTTCCTCCCTTCAAAGCCCTACTGAGAGCTCACCTCCTCTAGGAGGCCTTCCCATACTGAGCCCCCACTTTTCCTCTCCTCCTCCTCACCTCCCCATCACCCCCCCGCCCTACCCCTTCCCCTCTCCATAGCACATGTGTATATTTGTACATATGTATTACTCTATTTTATTAATGATGTGTATATAGCTATAATTCTATTTATTTTGATGGTATTGACACCTGTCTACTTGTTTTGTTTTGTTGTCTGTCTCCCCCTTCTAGACTGTGAGCCCGTTGTTGGGTAGGGACTGTCTCTATACGTTGCCAATTTGTACTTCCCAAGCGCTTACTACAGTGCTCTGCTCACAGTAAGTGCTCAATTAATATGATTGAACGAATGAATTAATTAAGCCCTTCTTTCCTCTTACCTTTGTGTCACCCTTATTTTCTCCCTTCACTCTTTCTCCCTCCCATCCTCACAGCACATATGTACCTATCTCTAATTTATTTATTTAATGTATGTCTCCCCATCTAGGCTGTAAGCTCATCGTGGGTGGTGAATGGGTCTGCAATATTGTTATATTGAACTCTCCCAAGCACTTAGTACAGTGCTTTGGACACAGTAAGCACTCAATAAATACAATTGACTGACTGACTGACCTCCCTGACTAATCGCCCTCTGCCCTGGTCCATCCTCCCTGATTAATCCTCCTCTGCTCTGGTCCATCCTCCCTGACTGTTCCCCCCATTCCCTGGTGTGTCCTCCCTGACTGATCCCCTGCCACTGCCTGGTCCATCCTCCCTGACTGGTCTCCCCTTGCCCTGGTCCGTCCTCCCTGACTGATCCCCCCGGCCCTGTTCAGTCCTCACTGACAGATCTTGTACATATTTACTCTTGTACATATTTACTATTCTATTTATTTGGTTAATGATGTGCACCTAGCTTTAATTCTATTTGTTCTGATGACATGACACCTGTCCACATGTTTTGTTTTGTTCTCTGTCTCCCCCTTCTAGACTGTGAGCCCACTGTTGGGTAGGGACCATCTCTATATGTTGTCAACTTGTACTTCCCAAGTGCTTAGTACAGTGTTCTGCACCCAGTAAGTGCTCAATAAATACGATTGAATGAATGAATGATCCCCCCCACCCCTGATCCATCCTCCCTGACTGGGCTCTCCTTGTCCTGGTCCATCCTCCCTGACTGATCCTCTTTTATCTTGCTCCATCCACCCTGACCCATCCCCCTCTGCCCTGGTCTGCCCTCCAGGACCTATCACCCCCTGCCCTGATCCATCCTCCCTGACCAACCTCCTCTGCCACCCTGGTCCAATTGACCAATCTCCCTTGCCCTGGTCAGTCCTCCCTGACCTATCCCCTTCTGCCCTGGTTCCTCCTCCCTAACTGATCCCCCCCACCCTGTTCAGTCCTCACTGATTATCCCCCTACTCTTTGGGCCATCCTCTCTTACCAATTCTTCCCACCCAATCAATCAATCAATCAAGGCTACACAGTGCCTAGCCTGTGAGCTTCTTGGGGGCAAGGAAGGTGCCTACCAACCCTAGCACTTAGTACAGTGCTCTGCACACAGTAAGCACTCAATACCATTGATTAATTGCAAACAATCAATAAATCAGCCAAGGCTGCACTCAGTCAATCCACCTTCAGAAGCTTCCCAGTGACAAAGCTTAAATATCAGCTCTTCCGAACCAGGAATTTTGTGGCTTCTGGAACCTCATTCAGGAGGGCCACCATGCTCCAACTCTCCATTCCGGCCAGCCTCTTCCCCTGTGGAGGTCGGGACGGGCCAGGCCATCCACCCAGGGGCAGGCAGGGAAAAGCTCCATCCCTGAGGCATGGGGGCAGGGGTGGGGGCTGGACAGTGGATGTGCTGGGATGTGGGTGTGGGTGCCAAGGATGGGGAAAGGAGTCTGGGATGACTGAACAGGTGAATTCCAGCCTGGAGCCAGGCAGATTCGGGACAGGGGGCCTGGTGACAAGATTTAACGGTGACAAGGTTCTGACCTCATGAACTAATGCCAGCTGGTCCCACGGCTCAGGCCACCTGCGATGTCACCGGACCCCCAGTGACTACATAGCGGAGAGCAGGATGCTCGGTCTGGAGGACAATGCCTTTGCCAGCTGAAGCTCACATGTCTAGGTCCAGGAGGACGGAGTCCGGCACAACCACAGCCACTCACTTGGACTGTGGAGTTCCAAGCTGAGTGGGACATGCAGGGAGGGCGGGGCGGGTCAGGGGATGCAGTAACAATAATAATAATAATAATAATAATAATAATAATAATAATAATAATAATAATAATAATAATAATAATAATGGTATTTGTTACGTGCTTACTATGTGTCAAGCACTGTTCTAAGCACTGGGGTAGATACAAGATAGCCAGGTTGGACGCAGTCCCTGTCCCACATGGAGCTCACAGTCTTCATCCCCATTTTAGGGATGAGGTAACTGAGGCACAGAGAAGTTAAATGACTTGTCCAACATCACCAGCAGACAAGTGGTGGAAGGCTGAGGAGAGCTGAGGGGCCAAGAGAGCCGAGGCGGGGGGTCTTTCCAGGCCTGGTCGGTGGCTTAAAGGTCTGCTCAGAGGCCAGGATGAGCAAGGTCAGGGTGCAGTTCAAATAGTTGTGGACCCCGGGAACACTGACCCTATCACCTCCAACTGATCGATCAATCAGTGGTATTTATTGAGCACTCACTGTGTGCAGAGCACTACAGTAAGCACTTAAGAGAGTTCAGTAGAACAGAGTTATTAGACACTTTCCCTGCCGGCAAGGAAATTACAGTATAAAGGAGGAGACAGACATTAAAATAATTTACAGATATGGACATGAGTGCTGCAGGTCTTGGAGTGGGGTGAATATCAAGCATTTATAGGGTAACAGGTCCAGAGGCAATGCAGAAGGGAGAGGGAGTAGAGGAAATGAGGGCTCAGTGGGGGACGGTCTCTTGGAGGAGATGTGATTTTAATAAAGGCTTTAAAGGTGCAGAGACTGGGGGTGTCTGTTGGATATGAAGTGGGAGAGAGTTCCCAGTCAGAGGTTGGAAATGGGCAATGGGTTGGCAGTGAGATAGACGTGACTGAGGTACAGCGAGTATGTTGGCATACAAGATGGGTTGTAGTAGAAAATTAGCAAGGTGAGGTAGGAGGGGGCAGGTTGATGGAGTGCTTTAAAGCTACCAGTAAGGAGTTTCTGTTTGAGGCAGAGGTGCATGGTCAACCACTGGAGATTCTTGAAGAGTGGGGAGACGTAGTCTGAACAGCTTGTTAGAAAAACGATCCGTATAGCAGAGTGAAGTATGAAGGCAGGGAGATCGGTGAGGAGGTTGATGCAGTAGTCAAGGCAGGATACGATAAGTGTTTGGATCAGGGTGGTAGTGATTTGGATGGAGAGGAAAGGGCGGATTTGGGAGATGTGGTGAAAATAGAACCGAGAGGATTTGGTGACAGATTGAATATGTGGGTTGAATGAGAGAGATGAGTCAAGGAAAATGCCAAGGTTAAGGGCTTGTGAGACAAGGAGGGTGGTGGTGCAGTCTACAGTTATGGGAAAGTCAGAGAAGGACAGGGTTTGGGTGGGAAGTTGAGGAGTTCTGTTTTTGGACATGCTAACTTCGAGGTGTCGGAGGGATATTCTACCAACGGCTTCAAATCACTCAATCACCTTGCCCCCTCTTACCTCACCTCCCTGATTTCCTGCTGCAACCCAGCCTGCATACTTTGCTCCTCTAACACCAACCTACTCACTGTACCTCAATCTCATCTGTTTCTCCTCCGAACCCAGCCCACGTCCTGCCTCTGCCCTGGAATGCCCTCCCCCTTCATATCAAACAGACCATCATTCTCCCCACCTTCAAAACCTTATTAAAATTACACCTCCTCCAAAAGACCTTCCCCAACTAAGCCTTCAATTCCTCTTAGCCCACTCCCTTCTGAATCGATCTTGCACTTGGATTTGCACCATTTATATTTCAGGCCCATAGCAGTTATGTACACATCCATAATTTATTTATTTATATTAATGTCTGTCTGCCCCTCTAGACTGTGGGGGAGTCTAGACTATGAGCTTCTGTGACACTGTGGGCAGAGAACGTGTCTACCTCCTCTGTTATATTGTACTCTCCGTAAGCGCTTAGTACAGTGCTCTACACACATGAACGGTCAATAAACATTCATTCGATCGTATTTATTGAGCACTTACTGTGTGCAGAGCAGTATACTAAGCACTTAGAAAGAACAATTCGGCAACAGATAGAGATAATCCCTACCCAACAATGTCTCACAGTCCAGAAGATAACGGCATTTGTTAAGCATTTCCTATATTCTTATATATTAGGCATTTCCTACTCTCTCCTCGACCCCCTCCAATCTGGCTTCCGTCCCCTACATTCCACCGAAACTGCCCTCTCACAAGTCACCAATGACCTCCTGCTTGCCAAGTCCAGCGGCTCCTACTCTATCCTAATCCTCCTTGACCACTCAGCTGCCTTCGACACTGTGGACCACCCCCTTCTCCTCAACACACTATCCAACCTTGGCTTCACAGACTCCGTCCTCTCCTGGTTCTCCTCATCTCTCCAGCCGTTCATTCTCAGTCTCTTTTGTGGGCTCCTCCTCCCCCTCCCATCCTCTTACTGTAGGGGTTCCTCAAGGGTCAGTTCTTGGTCCCCTTCTGTTCTCTATCTACACTCACTCCCTTGGTGACCTCATTTGCTCCCACGGCTTCAACTATTATCTCTACGCTGATGACACCCAAATCTACATCTCTGCCCCTGCTCTCTCTCCCTCCCTTCAGGCTCGTGTCTCCTGCCTTCAAGACATCTCCATCTGGATGTCTGCCTGCCATCTAAAACTCAATATGTCCAAGACTAAACTCCTTATCTTCCCTCCCAAACCCTGCCCTCTCCCTGACTTTCCCATCACTGTTGATGGCACTACCATCCTTCCCATCTCACAAGCTCGCAACCTTGGTGTCATCCTCGACTGTGCTCTCTCATTCACCCCTCACATCCAATCCATCACCAAAACCTGCTGGTCTCACCTCCGCAACATCGCCAAGATCTGCCCTGGTTCAATCTCTCATCCTATCTCGACTGGATTACTGCATCAGCCTCCTCTCTGATCTCCCATCCTCCTGTCTCTCCCCACTTCAATCTATACTTCACGCTGCTGCCCAGATCATCTTTGTGCAGAAAACCTCTGGGCATGTTACTTCCCTCCTCAAAAATCTCCAATGGCTACCAATCTACCTATGCATCAGGCAAAAACTCCTCACTCTCGGCTTCAAGGCTGTCCATCCCCTCACCCCCTCCTACCTCACCTCCCTTCTTTCCTTCTACAGCCCAGCCCGCACACTCCGCTCCTCTGCTGCTAACCTCCTCACTGTGCCTCGTTCTCGCCTGTCTCGCTGTTGACCTCCAGCCCACGTCCTCCCCCTTGCCAGGAATGCCCTCCCTCCGCACATCCGCCAAGCTAGCTCTCTTCCTCCCTTCAAAGCCCTACTGAGAGCTCACCTCCTCAGGAGGCCTTCCCAGACTGAGCCCCCTCCTTCGCCTCCCCCTCCTCCCCACCCACCCCCCACCTTATCTCCTTCCCCTCCCCACAGCACCTGTATATATGTTTGTACATATTTATTACTCTATTTTACTTGTACATATTTACTATTCTATTCATTTTATTTTGTTAATATGTTTTGTTTTGGTGTCTGTCTCCCCCTCCTAGACTGTGAGCCCACTGTTGGGTAGGGACCGTCTCTATATGTTGCCAACTTGTACTTCCCAAGCGCTTAGTACAATGCTCTGCACACAGTAAGCGCTCAATAAATACGATTGAATGAATGAATGAATATGCCAGATACTGTACTAAGCATTGGGGCAGGTACCAGCAAATTGGGTCAGACACAGTCTCTGCCCCATGTGGGGCTCACAGTCTCAATCCCCATTTTACAGATGAGGTAACTGAGGCAAAGAGAAGTGAAGCAACTTGCCCAAGGTCACATAGCCGACAAGTGGCAGAGCAGGGATTAGAACTCATGACCTTCTGATTCCCAGGTCCGTTCTCTATCCACTACACCAAAGATTGATTTAAGGCAGGAAGGAATATAAGCCTACAGAAGAGAAAGATTGGCACTCGAGAGGGAAATTTGGGAATCATCCTTATAGAGATTGTAGTTGAAGCCGTGGAAACATATGAGTTCTCCAGGGGATTGGGTGTAGATGGAGAATAGAGGGGGACCCAGAATTCAGTCTTGAGGGACTTCCACATTAAGAGAGGGGGAGGCAGAGGAGGAGCCCATGGAAGAGACTGAGAAAGAGTGGCCAGAGAGATGGGAGAGGAACCAGGAAAAGACAGTGTCGGTGAAGCCAAGGTTGGATCATGCTTACAGGAGAAGGAGATCATTATTGACCTTAGCGAGGACAATTTCCATGAAGCGAAGGGGTTGGAAACTGGATTGGAGGGGTTCTAGGAGAATATTAGAGGAGAAGAAGTGGAGACAGTGGGTGTAGACAACTCATTCAAAGAGCTTGGAGAGGAATGCTACAAGAGGGATGGGGTGATAACTGGAGAGAGCCATGGGGAACTAGGGAGGGTTGTTTTTAGGATAGGGGAAACATGAGCATGTCTGAAAGCAGTGATCATGGGTTCTAATCCTGGCTCAGCCACTTATCAGCTGTGTGACTTTGGGTAAGTCACTTCACTTCTCTGTGCCTCAGTTCTCTCATCTGTAAAATGGGGATTAAGACTGTGAGCTGTAACTGTGACTGTAAGACTGTGGGACAACCTGATCACCTTGTATCCCCCCTGCCGCCCAGCACTTAGAACAGTGCTTGGCACAGAGTAAGCGCTTAACAAATGCCATCATCATCATCAAAGCAGTAGGAAAGAAATCATTTGAAAATGAGTGGTGAAAAATAGTGGTCAAGGAGGGAAGAAGTGAGGGAGCAAGTGTTCTGATAAGGTATGAAGCTTGGATATGCCAGAGCCCAGTGGTTCCAAGACCCCAAGACACCAGAGTCAGGTGGATGGGAACGCACCATCTAGGGGGGTGAGTCACTGGGCAGGCCACGGGGTGTGACATGGGGCAGGCCTTGGGGTGGGTCACGGGAGTGGTCACAGGATGGGCTATGAGGCAGGGGTCACAGGGACATTCATAGGGTGGTCCATGAGGCAGGTCATGAGGATGGTCCTTGAGTGGCCCACAGGGGAGGTCACAGCACGAGTCACGGGGCAGGTCATTGGGACGGTCAAAGGGCGGGCCATGAGACAGGTTGCGGAGGCGATCAAATGGTAACCATGGAGTAGGTCACGTGGGCAGTCATGGAGCCGGCCATGGCAGCTCATGGGGGCTATCACAGTTTGGGCCAAGGGGTGGGTCACTGGGTGGTCTCAGGATGGGCCGAAGGCAGGTCATGCGGGTGGTCACAGAGTGGGCCTTGGGGTACCTAGGGCAAGTCACTGGGCAGGGATTGGGTCAGGTCCCAAGGTGGGTTGCAGGCCGACCGAACCCTCAGCAACCACCACCACAAACAGGGTGGTGGGGTTGTGGGGAGGAGAGGGCATTACTACAGTTTCAAACCCAGATGAGGCAGGAAAGCAGAAATCCTGGGTGCAGGTTCAAACGAGGGCAGAGGGCGGACATGGGGCTCTAAGAGTGGCTAATCATCTGGCCACCCCATCAACACACTCTCTCCTCTCAGCCAACCATTCACTCTCCGGGGGCCAAATCTGTTTGCAAACTGCCACAGGCCACAGTTCCCCCCCCCCCCCCCCCCCGCCACCCCACCACCAAGGAAATGGGTGCATGCGTCTTAAATGGAGAATTGGGTGGCTGGTAGAACTGGGACAGGGCTAGAAGGGGAAGGAGGGATAGGAGGAGTGGGCCTTGTTGAGAAGGGGGCAGGAAGGGAATACTCCCTTTAGAGTGGAAGTACCTCAGGGATAGGAAGCATGGCTGGGGCTCCTGCTGCACCCTCCCAAGGATTCAGTACAGTGCTCTGCACCCAATGGGGCATTCAATATTGTGCACTAAACCTTTATGACTGTTCCATCTAGTGCACTAAACCCCAGGTAGGGGCTCAGTATAGTCTACTGCGCTCCTAGTGGGAGCTCAGGACAGTACACTGCATATAGGAGGCATTCAGTACAGTGCACTGAACTTAATAAGTACCCAAGGAGAGTGCACTGCATCCCTCCGTAGACACTCAGTACAGTGTACCTCCCCACCCCCCCGCGGTGGCCAGTGCACACTCATTGTCACACTCTGCCTCCAGTGAGTGACCAGAACAGTGCACTGCACCTCTAGCAGGCCCTCGTGCACTGCATCACCCCCGCAGCGGGCCACTGGGTGGTGCAGTTCATCTCATCCTCCATGAGCACTCAGTTCATATCATTTCTGCCTCTGCCTCGTTTAGCTATTAGAAATGGAAGGGAACCACGGCCTGGTCTGCTGCACCCAGCAGTCAACAGCAGTCAAGCATCCCTGAGACTGAGGCCCTGAATGTCAAAGCCCACCTCAACCTCATCCTCTCCCCTCTGCCTCCCTTCAGGCCGGGGGCCAGGGAATAATAATAATAATAATAATAATAATAATAATATTGGCATTTGTTAAGCGCTTACTATGTGCAAAGCACTGTTCTAAGCGCTGGGGAGGATACAAAGTGATCAGGTTGTCCCATGTGGGGCTCACAGTCTTAATCCCCATTTTACAGATGAGGTAACTGAGGCTCAGAGAAGTGAAGTGACTTGCCCAAGGTCACACAGCAGATATGTGGCACAGCCAGGATTCGAACCCATGACCTCTGACTCCAAAGCCCACGCTCTTTCCACTGAGCCACGCTGCTTCTCTAAACCCCACAGGAATCCACAATCCACAGGAGCCCCAACTCCAGACAGACAGACAGACACACACACACATATTCACTCTTGAACTGCCCGGGGCAGAGGCAAGACCAGAGCCTGGCTTTGCATGAACAGATGCCCATCCGTCAGTAGTGCCCTCTCCCTCACGAAGGGTGCCACAAGCCCTGGGACTCTGAGGGCATCAGTGTGGGGGTGATGCTGACAGCCAGGAAGAGTGAGGGGAGAGAGAGCTGCCTGAGGTCCCCTGTGTCCCCAGGAGGAGATGGGCACACTCCTGACCCAGATGCCAGCAGGGAGAAGGAGGGAAAGCTTTCCCCAGGGGGCCAAAGCCCTCCACATATCTTCCAGGCCGAACACAAGTGGAGTGGACACAGTGTCATCTCCAGGGGAGTGCAGGGTCTTCTCATGAGCCAGACAGCTGCCCACAGATGGCCCAGGCCCTGTAGAGGTGCCACAGGAATCCAGGCTCAAAGACACTGCAATTTCATCAGACCAATAAAACCACAGCCCTGAAAAAAGACTGGGCGTCTGTCATGAGCTGGGTCACTGGGTAGGGGGCAGAGTCAGGGACAGAGAGAGGGGAGAGTCAAGGCTGTTGAATGGTCCATGCTGGGTCACTTCAGGGGAGTCAGGGATGAAGAGGGGAGAGGCAGGGATGGAGAGGGGAGAGTCGGGTCGCCAGACTGTCCTTCCCTAAGCATGAGGGTGGATGAGTAGGAGGACAACCAGTTAGTGCACAGTGGCTTCAAGGGTCCAGGTGCCCACGTTGCAAGGAGATCCCTGGGCCAGACCAACCATGGCACAGAACCATGGGGGGCACCACTCAGGAGCAGAGGGGAGGCGGGATGCTTGTTGGGGCAAACGGCTCACATGACTTACGCAGTAATCGTAGTCAAGCCCGGGACTGTGGCGTCTCTCCATCGTGCAGCTCTTGGGCTTCCTCAAGCTGGGCTCAGCCACGGCCGCTACCTCTTCCTCCTCCTCCGGTCCATTCAGGTGCCACCTGCCAAGCCAGGGAGGTGGGTAGATCAGTCAGTGGTTTATACTGTGTGCCTACTGTGGGCAGAATGTTGTAAGCATTCTTACAGAGTGTCGTACTGGGTTCAGAGTGTCGTACCGGGCACCTACAGTGTGCAGGATGCTGTACTGGGCACCTACAGTTTGCCGAGCACCATATGGGGGAAACTTGAGATACCTGAAGGCAGAGGGAAAGAGCCATCAGAGAGTGATTGGTTGAAGATGGCTGTCAGGAAGGGTAGAAGGGTGTTTAGAAGTGAGAAGCTCCACTTCCAGTCCTCCCACGAAGCTCCACTCAGGTCTCCCACACAAGCTCCACCCTGGGGCCTTCCACTCAAGCTCCATTCCCCAGACCTCCCACTCGAGCTCCATCCCTAACTCGCCCACAGGAGCTCCACCCCCAGTCCACCCGCCCTTAACGAGCTCCGCTCTCAACTGCACAAACGGCCTTTTGTGCGCTCCGAGGACGTTTATTTAAAAAGCGGAAACAAAAGGCCGTATACATTAAGGAGCAGAAAAGCCAGCAGCCAGAGAAAATGAGATCAGGAACTGCAGGCTTCAGTGATCAGACTACAAAGCCTTTTAGAAATGAAGTCAAAATAGCCAGGAACTGGAAAGAAAGGGATAGATAAAGGCCTAGAATCGTTTCCAAAATGATTAGTCAATATCAGTCTGCTCCTTCCCTCGCTCCCTCCCTTTCTTTCTGTGTCCGTTCGTCCATCTCTGTGTCCAAGAACGCAGCAGGTGATAACATGGCACAGCACAGCACAGCACAGCACAGCACAGGGCTCCCAGGACGCTGCTCTAAAAAACAGAAGGGGCCCCTGTCTGTGGGGAGCCAGGCCAGCAGCACCCTGCAAACCACCGGCACCATGGGGCCATGCTTTACACCCAGAAGGCATCGGGGACAGTGCTCTGCACACAGTAGGTGCTCAGTAAACGTCACACCGATCCTGATACTGAGAAGTGTTGATGGACAATCGCTGCAGGTCCACTAGGGGAAGAATTTACGGCTGGAAGTCAGCTGGCCCAGATTCCAGCCTCGGTTCTGCCCCTGGCCTGCTGTGTGACCTTCAGCAAGTCACTCAGCTTCTCTGGGCCTCAACTGGATTGACACATTTTCCTCTGAGACACGTTAACAGGGTGAAAACCTTCAAGATGATCCGATAAATGAGCTGTTTCTAGTGGCTCTGGATCAACTGCCTTCATAGTTTAAATTACAAAGACTGTAAGCTTGTTGTGGACAGATAATGTGACTGTTACTTGTTGTATGGTATTCTCCCAAGCGCTTGGTACGGTGCTCTGCACAGGGTAAGCGTTCAAGAAATATGACTGAAGAAGCAACATGGTGTAGTGGATACAGCACGGGCCTGGAAGTCTTTTGGTCAGGGGTTCTAATCCCTGCTCACCACTTGTGTGCTGTGTGACCTTGGGCAAGTCACTTAACTTCTCTGTGCCTCAGTTACCTCATCTGTAAAATGGGGATTAAGACTGTGAGTGGGACAATCTGATCATTATTATTATTATTATTAATGAGTGAAAGTTTGCCTGATCATTTGACCCAGGGGCAGTGACAGGGAAGAGGGAGGCTGGACTTCCCATGAAGGTCCAAAGAAAAGAGAACCAGGCCAAAGGTAGGCACATGGACTGGGGGAAGCTCCAAAGCTTCAAGCACTTAGTGCAATGTTTTGCACACAGTAACTGCACAGTAAATTCCACTGAATGAATGAATGCCCAGGGAACAGACTCCACCAGGGACAGGCACGTGTAGTTCCTCCGAAGCAGACCGGCAGCCACTCCATATCCAGAAGGGCTGTGAGCATGAGGAGCTGACTATCCACCAAGGACATATCACAAAATCGCTAAAATCCACACTTCCCTCTCCATCCAAACTGCTGCCACGTTAATACGATCACTTATTTTTCTCCTGTTTTAATCACTGTTATCAGCCTCCTTGCTGACCTTCCCGCCTCTAGTCTCTCCCCACTCCAGTCTGTATTTCACTCTGCTGCCCAGATCATTTTCTACAAAAATGTTTAGCCATGTTTCCTCTGCCCTGAAAAGCCTCCAGTGGTTGCCCATCCACCTCCTCAACAAACAGAAACTCCTCACAACTGGCTTTGAAGCAATCACCTCGCACCTTCTTACCTCACTTCACTACTCTCCTACCACAACCCAGCCCTCCCTCCTCAGATTGGACAGACAATTACACTCCCCATCTTCAAAGCCTTATTGAAGGTACAACTCCTCTAAGGGGCCTCCCTGACTAATCTCTCCTTTTCTCTTCTCCCATTCCCTTTTGTGTTGCCCTCCCAGCCCCACTCCCAACCTCTCAGCACTTAAGTACATACTTGTAATTTATTTATTTATATTAATTTCTGTCTCCCCCTCAGGACTGTAAGCTCGTTGTAGACAGGGAATGTGTCAGTTTATTGTTATATTGCACTCTCCCAAGTGCTTAGTACAGTGCTCTGCACAAAGTAAGTGCTCAATAAATGGTTTTGAGTGAATGAATACATTTAAAAATAACTAACAAATGAATCCCCTGATGCTGGGGAGCACAGCTTTTATCCGTCCCGTGTCCTCACTCCACCTCCTTTTCATTCATTCATTCATTCATTAAATTGTATTTATTGAGCGCTTAACTGTGTGCAGAGCACTGTACTAAGTGCTTGGGAAGTACAAGTTGGCAACATACAGAGATGGTCCCTACCCAACAGCGGGTTCACAGTCTAGAAGGGGGAGACAATCAATCAATCAATCAATCAATCGTATTTATTGAGCGCTTACTATGTGCAGAGCACTGTACTAAGCGCTTGGGAAGTACAAATTGGCATCACATAGAGACAGTCCCTACCCAACAGTGGGCTCACAGTCTAAAAGGGGGAGACAGAGAACAGAACCAAACATACCAACAAAATAAAATAAGTAGGATAGAAATGTACAAGTAAAATAAATAAATAAATAAATAAATAGAGTAATAAATATGTACAACCATATATACATATATACAGGTGCTGTGGGGAAGGGAAGGAGGTAAGACGGGGGGATGGAGAGGGGGACGAGGGGAGAGGAAAGAAGGGGCTCAGTCTGGGAAGGCCTCTTGGAGGAGGTGAGCTCTCAGCAGGGCCTTGAAGGGAGGAAGAGAGCTAGCTTGGCGGATGGGCAGAGGGAGGGCATTCCAGGCCCGGGGGATGACGTGGGCCGGGGGTCGATGGCGGGACAGGCGAGAGCGAGGTACAGTGAGGAGATTAGTGGTGGAGGAGCGGAGGGTGCGGGCTGGGCAGTAGAAGGAGAGAAGGGAGGTGAGGTAGGAGGGGGCGAGGTGATGGAGAGCCTTGAAGCCCAGGGTGAGGAGTTTCTGCTTGATGCGCAGATTTATCGGTAGCCATTGGAGGTTTTTGAGGAGGGGAGTAATATGTCCAGAGCGTTTCTGGACAAAGATAATCCGGGCCGCAGCATGAAGTATGGATTGAAGTGGAGAGAGACACGAGGATGGGAGATCAGAGAGAAGGCTAGTGCAGTAGTCCAGACGGGATAGGATGAGAGCTTGAATTAGCAGGGTAGCGGTTTGGATGGAGAGGAAAGGGCGGATCTTGGCAATGTTGCGGAGCTGAGACCGGCAGGTTTTGGTGACGGCTTGGATGTGAGGGGTGAATGAGAGAGCGGAGTCGAGGATGACACCAAGGTTGCGGGCTTGTGAGACGGGAAGGATGGTAGTGCCGTCAACAGAGATGGGAAAGTTAGGGAGAGGACAAGGTTTGGGAGGGAAGACAAGGAGCTCAGTCTTCGACATGTTGAGCTTTAGGTGGCGGGCAGACATCCAGATGGAGATGTCCTGAAGGCAGGAGGAGATGCGAGCCTGGAGGGAGGGGGAGAGAGCAGGGGCAGAGATGTAGATCTGGGTGTCATCAGCGTAGAGATGATAGTTGAAGCCGTGGGAGCGAATGAGGTCACCAAGGGAGTGAGTGTAGATTGAGAACAGAAGGGGACCAAGCACTGAACCTTGGGGAACCCCCACAGTAAGAGGATGGGAGGGGGAGGAGGAGCCTGCAAAAGAGACTGAGAAAGAACGACCGGAGAGATAAGAGGAGAACCAGGAGAGGACGGAGTCAGTGAAGCCAAGGTCAGATAACGTGTTGAGGAGAAGGGGGTGGTCCACAGTGTCAAAGGCAGCTGAGAGGTCGAGGAGGATTAGGACAGAGTAGGAGCCGTTGGATTTGGCAAGCAGGAGGTCATTGGTGACCTTTGAGAGCGCAGTTTCCGTGGAATGAAGGGGACGGAAGCCAGACTGGAGGGGGTCGAGGAGAGAGTTGTTGTTGAGGAATTCTAGGCAGCGCGTGTAGACAACTCGTTCAAGGAGACAGACAACAAGACAAAACATATTAACAAAATAAAATAAATAGAATAAATATGTACAAGTAAAATAGAGTAATAAATATGTACAAACATATATACATATATACAGGTGCTGTGGGGAGGGGAAGGAGGTAGGACGAGGGGGGATGGGGAGGGGGAGGAGGGGAAGAGGAAGGAGGGGGCTCAGTCTGGTAAGGCCTCCTGGAGGAGCTCACCTCCTCCTCTCTCAGTAGTGAGCTCTCAGTAGGGCTTTGAAGGGAGGAAGAAAGCTAGCTTGGCGGATATGCGGAGGGAGGGCATTCCAGGCCAGGGGGAGGACGTGGGCCGGAGATCGACAGCGGGACAGGCGAGAACGAGGCACAGTCCTCTCTGACCCTCTCTGTGACTCTGTGCCCCAAGGAGCAGGGGTGGCTGCGGGTGCTCCCGGGGTCTCACCCCACCTTCAGCAGGGGCAATGGGGCACGGGACAGGGAAGGAGCCAAAGCGGTTCATGTCGGCAGGAACGAAGCAGAGAACGTGGCTCATAACCGAGCCCTAAACTAATTCCTTGAACTGAGTGAAGGAAGATCAGATAGGGGCACCTAGGGACAGCCGTAATCCAATGAGATGTAGTTTAGGCAGTTGGCACCCATGTCACGTACCTGATCCCTTTCCTTTTCTCTTTCTTTCTTTCTTTTTCATGTCTTTCTCTCCTTCTCCCTCCCTTCTTCCGAGCCCCATATGGGACAGGGACCGTGCCTGGTCTGATTGTCTTGTATCTCTCACAGCACCTGGCCCCAAGTTAAGGGCTCATAAACAGCACCATGATTATGCAGGGCATGTTTTAATTAGAGCAGCATATGTGCTGCTCCATCCCAAAGAGATCATCAAGGAGGAGGAAAGTGGCTTGAGACTGAGCGGTTTCATTCTAGGGAAGGAAAGCCTTTGATTATGATGCAGGACTTTGGCCTCCAATTAAACATTTCATTCCTGGAGTGGGCTTCTTGCTGGTTACTGGATGCGGGGGCTGCACCTGATGGACATAAGGGCTCTGCTGGACAGACCCAGGGGCTCCACTGGACAGATGTGGGGGCTCCACCTGATGAATTCAGGGGCTCTGCCAGATGGACTCAGGGGTGCCACCTGACAGACTTTCATTTATTCATTCAACTGCATTTATTGAGCCTTTATTGTGCACAGAGCACCGAACTAAGCCCTTCAGAGAATACAACAATAAACAGACATATTCCCTGCCCAGAGAGAGCTTACAGTCTAAACGGCAGCCATGGAGTGTCTGCCTGGTGGATGCAGGAGCTCTTCCAAGCAGCAGGGGCTCTGAGAAGCAGCTTGGCTTAGTAGATAGAGCTCGAGCCTGGGAGCCAGAAGGTCATGGGTTCTAGTCCCAGCTCTGCCACTTGTCGGCTGTGTGACCTTGGGTAAGTCACTTCACATCTCTGGGCCTCAGTTCCCTCATCTGTAAAATGGAGATTGAGACCATGAGCCCCATGTGGGACGGGGACTGTGGCCAACCCGATTTATTTGTATCCAACCCAGGGCTTGGTACAGTGCCTGGCACATAGTAAGCACTTAACAAATACCATAAATTATTATAGTTAGTAATATTCTTCTGGGAGGACACAGAGGCTGCCAGCGGCTGACAGAAACAGGAGCCATACAGGCCATGTGGAGGCAGCTGGGCCCGGCCCCAAGCACCCCACATCTAGGTTGTGACTGCGTTGGTTTCCGCTCTGTTGTTGTGTTTGCGGCAGGGAGCGATTTCTCTGCCCTCTGGGTTGGAGGATGGTGGGGCCCGGCGGGACGCCCAGCTGGGTCAGGACAGGGGCAGCATGGGGTGTGTCCCACAGATTCTCACCCGATTCCTGTGGGGTCCTAACGCAGCTGGGAGATCCACTGGGCCAGCAGAGACCCAGGCCCCCTGAGGGGCATGAGGTCAGAGGCCGTTCCCAAAGTACACCTCTTCAGGAAGACTGACCTCCCTGACTTCTGTCTCACCCCTCTCAATCAATCCATCAATGGCATTTATTGAGCACTTACCATGTAGTCTGTACAAGTGCTTGGGAGAGTACAATATATTGGTGTTGCTAGACATGACCACTGGACCCCAAGGAGTTTACAGTCTCATCACCAGTCGGATAACCCTTCAAAAACATTCCTCTATGCACATCTCTCCACTCCTCTAAAACCTCCCACGGCTGCCCGTCCATCTCAGCAGGTAGCATTAGGTGGGTCCATCAGCTCTCTCACTTCTACCTATTCTCGCTCTTCTCCCACTACACTTCAGCTCCCGGGGCAGCCAGGGAAAAGGGAAGGATATTTAGACCCTCAACCTCCTGGTATTGTTTCAGAGTGGACAGTCGGGATCATCACCCTGAGCCCAGGGGGCCCCACCAAAGTAGAGCTCCCAACGTCACCCTGCCAGGGCGAATGAACCCCTTCCTTCTAATGCACCCCTGGCTCCTGCCTCCTCAGCCTCTGAATGCCAATCTCCAGCCCAGCAGCCTCAGTGGGCCAGAGGAACGGTCAGTGGGCAGAAACTGCGGCTTGCGAAAAGGGAGTGTTTATGCTAAATCGTGATCCTTTTCCCCATATCCCTCATCTCCTCTGTCCCTCCATCCCTCTGATGATGCCGTTGCCCAGTTGGACCTCTGCAGCTGCCCTGGGGACAACCTGCCCCCGGCCGAGCAGGTGGATGCAAACTGACGGCTCAAGCGAGGGCCCCATCCTCGACTGCCGCTCCACAGTGAGCGCTTCCGCCTCAGGCTCGCAGCTGAAATCTCCCACAGAGAATACACTTCATAATTACAGCCCGGAAACTAAATCTGGATCCGTAATTGGTGACTAATTATTTTGAAAATGCAATTGCACACCCAAATAGATCATCACTAACTCTCAGCACCTTCCCCTCCCACTCCTCTCCCATGCCTCCTTCCCCTCCATCGCACCAAGCTTCTCCCAGTCGTTCTTTCAACTCAGAGGGGGCTGGGGTGGGGGGGACCGGAGGATGGCTCAGAGGAGTCCCTAACTTGAGCGTATTATCATCATCGTCGTCATCGTCTTCATTAGTACTTATGAAGCACCTTCTGGGTGCCGTACTATACGCTTGGGAGAACAAAACAAAAGAAGGAGACACAGCCCCTGATCTAAAGAGTTGTCAGTCTATTGGGGAGACAGGCAGAAACAGGTCGTAGACTTACAGTGAAAAGAGGATGGAAAAACACAGATACTGCACGGTGATAGCTCTCTAGGTCAAAGATGAATAGATGCTTAAATATGGAACATCGAACTAGCAGCCATGGAGGTGGAGGGAGGCTGATGGGTGGAACGGCCAGGGTGGGGAAGGGTAGCTGGGGAGGAAGGGCAGGTGAGAGATTAATGGGGAAGGCCACCTGCAAGAGGAAGGGGAGGTTAATCAGGGATGACCTCTGGAAGAGGAGGGGGAGGGGGAAGGTTGAGCAGGGAAGGCCTTCTGGAGGGGGCAAGGGACCTTAATCACGGCAGGCCTCTGGAGGATGGAGGGCTAATTGGGGAAGGTCACCGCAGAGCGCCGGCCCATTAGTGCTCTGCACAGCAGCCTGGCTTCAGTTCCTGGTAGAGTTGCTTCAGTTTCACCCCTCAGGGCTCTCAGGGAGCCCAGTACAGCCACACCCACCTCCTCCGGCCTGAGACACAGTAGCCGAGTGGCCACCCGTGAAGAATCGGGCATAGGGCATTTTCTCTCTGAGGGCAGGTGAGGCACTGAGCAAGCACCCCTCAGGGAGTCCAGCCAGCATTGCCCAAGTTGGGGTGGGCCTGGGGTAG
Organism: Tachyglossus aculeatus; assembly: GCF_015852505.1. NCBI lineage: Eukaryota > Metazoa > Chordata > Mammalia > Monotremata > Tachyglossidae > Tachyglossus > Tachyglossus aculeatus. The sequence goes on along the minus strand of NC_052088.1, from coordinate 40,521,913 downwards.
AGTCCAAGTAGCAGAAACATTCAGAGCAGGAGCCTGAAGGCCTGGTGCTGACTCATGGAACACCATCTGGCCCAGGCCCGAAGGCCCGGTGCTGCCTGACGGAGTTCGATCTGCCCCTTGATGGAGCACCATCTTCCCCCGACCTGAAAGCCCAGGGCTGACAGATGGATGGAGGGGGCACCATCTGCCCCGCTCCCCTCTGGGCTGGACGGCCTGGTGCTGACTCCTGGAGCACGGTCCGGCCTGCCTGGTAAACCATCCAACCAACCCCGCCTAGTGAAAAGAGCATAGCCCGGGCCTGGGAGTTAGAGGAGCTGGGTTCAGATTCTGGCTCTGCCACATTCCTGCTGTGTGACCTTGGGCAAGTCACTTCACTTCACTTTCCCTCATCTGCAAAGTGGGGATTCAGTACCTGTTTTCCCTCTTACTTAGACAGCGAGCTCCTTGTGGGACCTGATAATAATAATAATAATAATAATAATAATAACAACCAGAGGGATTTATCCCCATGGGCCTATCTAAGACCCCCAGCCCCTCTCAGACCCCACCCCAGCAGAGAAGCAAGTCAAGGGATCAAATTCCCTGGGGCTCTCCTCTCTGTTATCCCACCCACACCACATCCTTCCCGGCTCTTCTCCCACGTCACTGCAGTTCACACTCTGCTCCTTTCCAACCAACCTACTCAGTGGGCCTCATTCTTGCCTTTCTCATGTCCTCGCAACCCTTCCTAGAACTACCCCTTACTTCATATCCAGCAGATCACAGCTTGCTCCATTGTCTAAGCCCTTCTGAAATTGTAAGCTCCTTGAGGACAGAGATCATGTCTACCTTGGGAAGCGAGGCCTAGTGGAAAGAGCACAAGCCTGAGAGTCAGAGGAACTGGATTCTAATCCCGTCTCTGTCACTGGTCCGCTGTTTGACCTTGGGGAAGTCACTTAATTTCTCTGTGCCCTAGTCCCCTCATCTACAAAATGGGGATTAAATCCTTTACCTTCCTACTTAGATTGGGAGTCCCATGTGGAACAGGGGCTCTGCCCAAACTAATTTTCTTGTATCCACCCCAGTGCTTAAAATAGTGCTTGACACACAGTACATACTTAACAAGTACCATCCGTATTATTACTGACTTCATTGTATTCTCCCAAGTGCTTTTTGGCTTTGTTTTTATAGAATTTGTTAAGGTTTTACTATGTTTCCAGCTCTGCTTCTTTCCACACAGCTTGTGGGGTAGAAACAAATCTGCCACTGGTGACTGATCCCAGCCTTACTGCCTCCCTAGACTTGCACCCTCTTTCAGGCTTGAAGTTCCAGACTGTCAGACCACATTCTGCCCCATCCTCAGTGTCTCTAAAAAAGTCACCACCTCCTCTAAGGGGACTTCCTCCTGACTCTCTCCAGGAAGCTGTCCCTAATTAAAACTCACCCACACATTCTCTTTCTCACAGATAGACACACACAGAGACACACACATGCCTTCCCTGATTCCCCATCTCCTCTAGGAGGCCTTCTCTGATTGCCCTCCTCACCTCTTTCGGGTGGAATGCCCTGATTATCCAAATATACAAATCACCCCCTGCACTCACACCCACCTCCTCCAGGCGGCCTTCCCTGATTAAGCCCTTTTACCTCATCCAGGAAGTCATCCTTGATTTCCCTTTGGTCAAGAGAAAAGGGATGCTGGTGGGGGGGTGGGCAGGGATGAAGAGGAGAGAGATGGGAGGGTTGGATGGTCCATATGAGAAGTAGCATGGCATAGTCGATAGAGCATGGAACTGGGAGTCAGAAGATCATGGGTACTAATTCCGGCTCCTCCACATGTCGGCTGTGTGACCTCGGGCAAGTCACTCCACTTCTCTGTACCTCAGTTACCTCATCTGTAAAATTGGGATTGCGACTATCAGTCACACATGGGACAGGGATTGTGTCCAACCCAATTTGCTTGTATCCACCCCCACGTTTAGTACAGTGCTTGGCACATAGTAAGCACTTAAGAAATACCATTTTTATTATTATCCCTAACCTGAGATGGGGAGAGAGAGATTGTCCAGGCAGGCCCAAGCCACCAATCAATCAATCAATCAGTGACCTTTATTGAGCACTTTCTGTGTGCAGAACACTGTGCTAAACACTTGGGAGAGTGCAATGCAACAAAGGTGAGAGACACGTTCCCTGCCCACAACGAGTTTACAGGCTAGAGGGGAAACCCCGTGGCAGGTTTTCCCACCTGGTGAGCACAGAATCCAGGTGCTGGGTCAGTCCGCCCTGGCGCAGGCACGCCCATGCCCGCACAACCACAGGCTCCCTGCTGATCTCCCCCAGCCCTTCTCCTGTGGAGTGGGCACACAACGTCCCCAGGCCAGTGGGGTCGGGTCCACAGCGAAAGGCGATGACAGAGTTCACCACAGCAACCTGATACTGAAACAGGAACCGAACTGCAAAGCGAGAGCCACGACCCCTGAGCAACGCAGGAGTGCTGGTCTCCCACTCGTGTTCCAACAGCTCGCTCATGTGGCCGCTTGTGGAAGAACAATGCTGCAGGAAACACCCGGTCCAAACTCTCCTCAGACCTAGGTCAAAGAACTTTCCCCCAGCCCAATCTACCAATCGCATTTATTAAGCCCTTACTGTGTGCAGAACATTGTACTGAGTCCATGGGAAGAGTACAACATAACAGAGTTGGTAGACACGTTCCCTGCCCCAAACAAGTTTAGAGGGGGAGATGGACATTAATATAAATTTTGGGTATGTACATAATCATCATCATCATCATCATCATAATGGCATTTATTAAGTGCTTACTATGTGCAAAGCACTGTTCTAAGCACTGGGGTGGTTACAAGATGATCAGGTTGTCCCATGGGGGGCTCACAGTCTTAATCCCCATCTAAGTATGTATAGTACTATAAGTATATATATACTTAAAATAATTTAAGTATATTTAATTTAAGTATATATACTGTATATATGTATATATGTTTGTGCATATTTATTACTCTATTTATTTATTTATTTTACTTGTACATATCTATTCTATTTTATTTTGTTAGTATGTTTGGTTTTGTTCTCTGTCTCCCCCTTTTAGACTGTGAGCCCACTGTTGGGTAGGGACTGTCTCTATATGTTGCCAATTTGTACTTCCCAAGCGCTTAGTACAGTGCTCTGCACATAGTAAGCGCTCAATAAATACGATTGAGGATGAAGTGCTGTGGGACTGAGGAAAGGGTGAATAAAAGGTGCAAATCCATATGCAAGGGTGACGCAGAAGGGAGTGGGATAAGAGGAAATGAGGACTTGGGGAAGACCTCTTGAAGCAGATATTCTTTTAAATAAGGCTTTGAAGGTGGAGAGAGTGGATTATCTGCCAGCTACGAAGACGAGGAGCATTCCTGGACAGAGGTAGGACGTGCAGGAGGGGTCAGCAGTGAGATAGGTGAGATTGAAGTACAGTGAGTAGGTTGGCTTTAGAGCTAGGAGTGAAGTGTGTGGGCTGAGTTGCAGTAGGAAAATAAGGAGGTAAAATGCAGGGCTGAGGTGACTGAGTGTTCTAAAATCAATGGCAAGGAGGTTTCTGTTTGATGTGGAGATGGCTGGGCAACCACAGGAGGTTCTTGAGGAGAGGGGAGACACAGACTGAACAGTTTTTGTAGAAAAATGATCCAATGCAGCAGATTGAAGAATGGACTGGAGAGGAGAGAAACAAGAGGCAGGGAGGTTGGTCTGCAAGAAGGCTGATGCAGTAGTCAAGGCGAATAGGATAAGTGCTTGGATTAATGTGGTAATAGTTTGGATGGAGAGGAAAAGATGGATTTTAGCGATGTTGTGAAGGATAAACTGATAGGATTTAGTGACAGATTGAATATGTGGGTTGAATGAGAGAAAGGAGTCGAGGAGAAAGCTAAGGATACAGGCCATGAGACAAGGAGACTGGTGATGCCGTCTACAGTGATGGGAAAGTCAGAGGAAGAACAGGGTTTGAGTGGGAAGATAAGAAGTTCTGTTTGGGACAGGTTAAGTTTGAGGTGTCGGCAGGTTGTCCAAGTAGAGATGTACCTAAGGTCGGGGGGGGGAGAGAGAGAGAGAGAGAGCGAACACACACGCGTGCGCAGGGCTAGAGATGTAGATTTGGGAATCATCGACACAGAGAAGGAAGTTGAAGCCATGGGAGTAAATGAGTTCTCCAAGGGAGTGGCTGTGGATGGAGAATAGAACGGGACCCAGACCTGAGCCTTGAGGGACCCCCGAAAATTAGGTGGTGGGAGGCAGAGGAGGAGCCTGCGAAAGAGACTGAGAAAGGACAGCCAGTGAGATGGCAAGAAAGTCAGGAGAGGACTGTGTCAATGAAGCCAAGATCGGATAACGTGTCCTGGACAAGTGGGTGGTCAACAGTGTTGAAAGCAGCTGAAAGGTTGAGGAGGATTAGGTTGGATTTGGCAAGATGGAGATTAATGGTGACCTTTAGAGGGCAATTTCAGTGGAGTGAAGGGAGCAGAAGCCAGATTGAAGGGGATTAAGGAGAGAATTGGAGGAGAGGAAGTGGAGGCAGCAGGTGTAGTCAAGAAGGCTCCACATTCCATCGGCAGCCCGGCTCCCCCTTCTCTAGGGTCAGGCTCCAATTGAGGACGAGGCCTGCCCATGGCCTTGGCAGTCCAGTCACTGCTCTCTGTGCCACAGTAGGAACATGCCAGGCAGGGGGAAGAAAGTGTGTATGTGGCACCACACTAGACACTGGCACCAGAATCAACTCCTGAGCACAGGGCCTCAGCCCTGAAGTGGCAGCTCGAGACTTGGGTGTCATTCCCACCCAGAGACTCCATCATCCTGTCTGAGCTGCAGCCTGCCAGGCTCTCGGGGGCAGGGCTTCAAGGGCTGGCTTGGCTTTGCCTGAAAACCCACTTGGCTCATGGTCCATGAGCTGTCCCCTGATGGCGATCTGCTGTGTGTGACCTTGGGCAAGTCACTGAACTTCTCTGACTCTCAGTTTCCTCATCTGTAAAATGGGGGATTCAATTGCTGTCCTCCCTCCAGTTAGACTGTAAGATACATGTGGGACAAGAACTGTTTTGCAATCAGTGGTATTTACTGAGCACTTACTGTGCGCAGAGCACATAATAGTAATAATGGTATTTATTAAGTGCTTACTATGTGCCAGGCACCAAACTAAGCGCTGGGATGGCTACAAGCAAATCAAGTTGGACACAGTCCCTGTCCGATGCACTAAGTACTTGTGAGAGTACAATGTGACAATGTCACAGAGTTGGTAGACTGCCCACAACGAGCATACACCCTCTGGGCCGCAACACTTATGACCCGATCCATAATTTATTTGTATTAATATCTGTCTCCTCCTCTGGATTGTAAGCACATTGTGGGCAGGGAACACGTCTACCAACTCTGTTATGTTTTACTCTTCCAAGCACTTGCTCTCTTCTGCACATAGTAAACACTTAATATGATTGATTGATTATGGAGGTAACTTATTTATCAATTAATCAAACATCAATATTACTTATTGATTACCCCCTCAGTCAATTCCAGTTATTGATCACCTAGTGAGAGGAGGCTTCACCTAATCCATCAGTAGTCAATATCTGACACCAAACTAGCTCTCTTCCTCCCTTCAAAGCCCTACTGAGAGCTCACCTCCTCCAGGAGGCCTTCCCAGACTGAGCCTCCCCTTTTTCCTCCCCTCTTCCTTCTTTCATCTCCATCCCTGCCCCTCCCTCCGCCCTACCCCCTTGCCCTCCCAAGAGCAGTTACATATATTTCTACATATTTATTACTCTATTTTATTTGTACATATTTACCATAATTAATTAATGAAGTGTATATAGTTATAGTTCTGCTTATTCTGATAGTATTGACACCTGTCTACTTGTTTTGTTTTGTTGTCTGTCTCCCCCATCTAGACTGTGAGCCCGCTGTTGGGTAGGGACCATCTCTATATGTTGCCGATTTGTACTTCCCAAGCACTTAGTACAGTGCTCTGCACACAGTAAGCGCTCAATAAATACGATTGAATAAATGTTGAGAAGCAGCACATCCTGGTGGAAAGAGCAGGACCTGGGAATCAGAGGACCTAGGTTCTTATCCCAGCTTTGCCAAATGCTTGTTGTGTGACCTTGGACAAGTCACTTCATTTCTCCATGCCTCAGTTCCTGTTATTCCTCCTACTTAGCCTGTGAGGCCCATTCAGGATAGGAACTCTTGTCCAACTTAATTCACTCACATCCACTCCAGCATTTAGAACAGTGTTTGACACACAGTAAGCACTTAACAAAACCATTAAAAAACAAAATCACTATCAATCATCTACAAGGAGAAGAGTCATTAATTATTAGATCAATCATCAGTGGACAGAGCCCCACACTCTCTGGAAGGACCTCCACCTTCTTGTAGGGGGGAGACAGGACACACACCTTCAGGGAGGGCTCAGACCCTGGCAGGATGGTAAGCCAAGATCTGGGGATGGGCGGGGTTCGGGTCAGCTCCCAGATGGGAGCCGATGTCCCAGCTACAGGGGACCTCACAGGGCAACTGGTGGAGGGGTCTAAGCTCGGGCAGGTCCATGCCTCTGGTCATGCTCGCTGCAAGGACTGCCCACCTGCCAGGCTGGCCAGCATCTGAACCTGGCCCCTCCGGCCCCGGAGAAAACCCGGGGGGATCAACCGGGCACTTGCCGGGAGGCACCGCGTACGTGGGGAGGTGTGGTGGGGCCCCCAGAAGCTGCGGGAAGCCTAAAAAAGCCTAAAAAACGAGCCCTACCTGTGTCTCATCTGCCAAGAAGAGCCTCATCCTATAGCAGTCAACACAGACGTGTGCCAGTCCTTAACACCCATGGTTTCCCCAGGACAGTGCCAGCCTGAGCCAACCAACTGGACACACCTCAGTCTCCTCACTTTCAGGGAGGAGAGGGGGAGAGTCATGGGTATGGGACAGTCCCAGCTGGGTTATTGGGGGCGAGTCAGGAGTGTTGGATAGCCTGCACTGGGTCACTGGTGGAAGGTTAAGGATGGACAGGGGAGAGTTGGGGTGATGGAAGGTCCATCCCAAACCATGAGATGGGGACATCCAAGAGGTCATCTAGTACACAGTCCCTGTAAGCGTCCTGGTGCCGCTGCTTGAGAGCGAGACCTGAGCTGGGCAGGCTGGAGGGTTGCCTTGGTTTATGCCGCTCTGGGTCCCAGAGGGCTACAAGGGTCCCACAGTGAGTTTTCACTAGGAAACAGTGCAGGCAGGTTCTTGACTGCGCCTCCAGGAACAAATGGGTTCCAAGGACAGAGAAGAGGCCAAGAACCTGCCAGCCCCGTTTCCTGGTAAAAACTCGCTGTCATGGCCAGCTCAAGAAGGACACTGAGTTCTGAAACTCCTCTTGAGAACGGCCTCTGGTCAGCCTGGGCCTTGGGCTGCCTGCCTGGGCCTTGGGCTGCTTGCCTGTGTGTGTCTGTGTGTGTGCATGTGCACACATGTGGGAATGAGCATGAGTGCTCTTGTATTTGTATGTCCCTGTGTACCCATATCTGTACATGTCTGCGTGTCCGAATGTGTGTAACCCTGCCAGTGTGCGTGCACGCAAGGACCTGGACTGGTGCATGTGGCTTTGTTTACATGTGCCGGCACTGCATCTGTGTGCACAGGTGAGTGTGTATGCATACCCTGGGCACGCATGTGTGTGTGCGTGCGTGTGTGTGTGTGTGCATGTGCATGTATGTGTGTGAGCTCTGATAAAGGTCACAGCCTGTGAGGAAGAAGCCTGCTGTTTACCAATGGTGGGGCCGTGATTGAATGGCAAACACATGGCCGGAGCTCCTCTTTGCATTCTGGGTGCTGGCTGGAGGCCGGAGACCGGATTGGGCCAGGCCGGGTCGTCTGCCCAGTTACTGGTTGTGTGAACATGAGGCCGGAGCTGAGCCTGAACCCAGATCCCTTAATCTACAGCCTGTGTGTCCTCCCATTCTACCACTTCTCCCTCCCTCCCGCTGCCTCCCGAGTCCACTCTCTTCCACCCAGTCACAGTGGGGGACCCAGAGACCATGCTGCTCACCACTCCTGGTGGCCCCAGCCAAGATCATGCTGCTCACTGGGTGGGCGGCTCCAGCTGAGACCACGTCACTCACCGGACCCGATGGCCCTGCACAAGAGCAAGCTGCTCGCTGGCCCTGGTGGCCTCTGGCTGAGACCACACTGCTCACTGGACGGTTGGTCTCAGATGAGACCACGCCACTCACTGGCCCTGGCGACCCTGGCCAAGGCCATTCTGCTCACTGATCCCGGTGATTCTGGGAGAGCCCCGGCCCCGTTCCAGTGATGGACACCACTAGTTGAGAACATCTCACTGGATCCAAAGACTTGGCTCCTTCCTTGCCTCCCCAGACCCAGCGGGCAGACTGGGAGAAGCCTGATGACCTACTGATGTCATGGGTCAAAGCCAGAGGGTTCCCTCCCAACAGGCCTCTTGGGGTTGGCGGACCCTCCTCCGCTCAGCCATCTTCAGCCACTGGGCCTTATGCCAGCGATGCCGGAAGCACAGGCTGTCCACCACTCACCATCAGATTTCTCCCTCGTGCAGTCCCGTGTAACCCTATTGCAATTCCATGCGCGGTCCCATGCCCAGCTCTGTTCTAAACAGCTGCGGATGGAGCCACTCTGAGCTGCACACACTCACACATTCATGTGTATTAAAGAAATTTTCATTTACCTTTTGGACATAAAAAGCAACTTCATAAATCAGTGTAGTTTATGATTTCTCTCACACACACATGCACACATACACCATAGTTATTTCCAAGCAGGGTAAAACATGCATTTCCCAGAAGCCTCTGCAGTAAATGATCTTTCAGCACTACTCTTTATGATTCACTGACCTTGGGGGTGAGGATCTGGACAGAGCCCACTGGAGACATGGCCACCCCTGCCCCAGGCTGCGAGGTGGCCGCCCTGCCCGGTCAGGCCCACGTTACGGCATCTCTGACATCTCTGACATCTGATGGGAAAGGGAGGGAGCCCCAGGAGCCCCATTCCTTCCCTGCGTATATTTCAACCAAAACAAGTTGAGCGTCTGCTGACGCAGACAGTGGCCTTTACACAATGGTTTGCTTCTAATGCCTCAAAGCCCTGTTTGCTATTGACTCTGGCTCTGATGCACCAAGCTGGACAGCAAAGCGCCCGGTATCCTGAAAAACCCAGCTTAAACCTCTCACGGTCATGCTACCAATCAGCAATTTCTATCAATTTGTTTTTATTCCATACACAGCTCCTCCACACACCCATTATAGTGGCTTGTACGTGGGCCCCCCCAACAAACCCTTTTCTTCCTCTTCCTCCTTGTGGAAAGCCTTCCGCAGCCTGAAGCGGAGGCCATGGATTGCGCTGAAAATCTCTCCCAGTCAGTGGAAAGGTTTGCTGGGCGCCCAGGTGGGAGCACAACCAGGGCAGAACAAGAGACATGGCCAGATGAGGACCAAGAACTGGAGACCCCACACACCCATGCACCTGTTTCTGAGCACCAGGAGAATGCCAAACCTCATGGGTCAACCAATGCCGGCAGGAAACAGGACTCAGGACCCTCCCGCCACTGACCACCACTGCCCAGCACAAGGCACCTCCCTCCACCTGCACCCATCTGCCAGACCTCCCTCACCCCCAACACCACCCAAGTCAGAAAAGCCTGGCGGGAACGTCTGCTCGGGCCCAGGCTCTGCCTAGAAGCAGGCAAATTAGCCGGGACAGAGAAGAGCAATTGAGAAGTCCAAGACTGAGCTCCTTATCTTCCCTACCAAACCCTGCCCTCTCCCTGACTTTCCCGTTACTGTAGACGGCACTACCATCCTTCCCATCTCAAAAGCCCACAACCTTGGTGTCATCCTTGACTCCGCTCTTTCATTCACCCCACACACCCAATCCATCACCAAAACCTGCCGGTCTCACCTCCACAACATCACCAAGAACCACCCTTTCCCCTCAATCCAAACTGCTACCTTGCTGGTTCAATCTCTCATCCTATCCCGACTGGATTACTCTATCAGCCTCCTCTCTGATCTCCCATCCTCCTGTCTCTCCCCTCTTCAGTCTATACTTCACTCTGCTGTTCGGATTATCTTTCTACAGAAACGCTCTGGGCATGTCACTCCCCTCCTCAAAAATCTCCAGTGGTTGCCTGTCAACTTTCAAATCAAGCAAAAATGCCTAACTCTCAGTTTCAAGGCTCTCCATCACCTCACTCCCTCCTACCTAATCTCCCGTCTCTCCTTCTACAGCTCAGCCCATACACTCCGCTCCTCTGCCGCTACCCTCCTCACTGTGCCTCGTTCTCGCCTGTCCTGTTGTCGACCCCTAACCCACGTGCTTCCTCTGGCCTGGAATGCCCTCCCTCCACACATCCGCCAAGCTAGCTCTCTTCCTCCCTTCAAAGCCCTACTGAGAGCTGACCTCCTCCAGGAAGGCTTCCCAGATTGAGCCCCCCTTTTTCCCCTCCTCCTCCTCCTCCCCTCCCTATCGCCCCACTCCCTCCCTCTGCCCTATCCCCTTCCCCTCTCCACAGCACTTGTATATATTTGTACGTATTTATTACTCTATTTTATTTACTATATTTACTATAATTCTATTTATTCTGATGGTATTGACATCTATCTACTTGTTTTGTTTTGTTGTCTGTCTCCCCCTTCTAGACTGTGAGCCCGTTGTTGGGTAGGGACTGTCTTTATACGTTGCCGATTTGTACTTCCCAAGCGCTTAGTACAGTGCTCGGCACACAGTAAGCACGCAATAAATTCGACTGAATGAATGAATGAGATGATCAGGAGTATGGAGGAAGAGAGGGAGGGGAAGGAGAAAACCAGAAGGATCCCTGCTCAAGCCCTCACTGTACCTCAATCTCGCCTATCTCACCGCCGACCTCTTGTCCACATCCTACCTCTGGCCTAGAACACTCATATCAGACAGATAATTGCTCTCCCCTTCAAGAAGCCTTCCCTGACTAAACCCTCCTCTCTTCTTCTCTCACTCCCTTCTGCGTCGTTCTTACTTGCTCCTTCATTCGTCCTCCTTCCCATCCCCACAGCACATATGTATATAGCTGTATATATCTGTAATTCATTTATTTAAAATAATGTCTGCATCCCCCTCTAGACTGTGAGCTCATTGTGGGCAGGGAACGTGTCTGCTTCTTGTTATATTGTACTCTCCCAAGCGCTTAGTACAGTGCTCTGCAAACAGTAAGCGCTCAATAAATACGATTGAATGATTGAAGGAAGCCCCTTGAAGGGGTCCCCAGCCCTTCCCCAACCGGTCCCACCACGGTCCCACTCCAATCCCAGTTCCACCCCAATCCCAAACCCGAGGTGCTGCAACGTGGCACAGATTCAGTCCAAATTTCAAGCAGGCCCTGGACCCGACAAGGACAAGGAATGGCCTGGGCCCCTTTGAGTCCAGAATTGGACTCCCTGCTCTTGGGGGATCCTAGGACCCCATTCCAGACGGGATCCTTTCACCCCTACCACACAGGCTAGCGGCCACCAGAGACCAATCAAGGGGCCACCCTGTCCCACCAACAATAACAAACTCATCTCACAATGGCCAGTTGGAGTTCCTTCCATGCCACACATAGAAAACCCAATCCATTTCCCTGACCAAAGGCTCTTTCCTTTCTCCCTCCCTTCCGGCTCCTTCTCTTCCTCCCTCCAGCTGCATGAGCAAGACCAAGAGGTTCTGGTGACCAGCAGTACTTCCTGCAGCCAGACTAAGTCCCCCTTTCCCTTAGCTCCCCCTTCCCTCCGTGTTGCCCCAACTCGCTCTCTTTGCTCTACCCCCCCGCCCCACAGCACTTGTGTATATATGTACATATTTATAATATCTATCTCATCCTATCCCGACTGGATTACTGCATCAGCCTCCTCTCTGATCTCCCATCCTCCTGTCTCTCCCCACTTCAGTCTATACTTCACGCTGCTGCCCGGATCATCTTTGTGAAGAAACGCTCTGGGCATGTTACTCCCCTCCTCAAAAATCTCCAGTGGCTACCAATCAATCTGCGCATCAGGCAGAAACTCCTCACCCTGGGCTTCAAGGCTGTCCATCACCTCACCCCCTCCTACCTCACCTCCCTTCTTTCCTTCTACAGCCCAGCCCGCACCCTCCACTCCTCTGCTGCTAACCTCCTCACTGTGCCTCGTCCCGCCGTCGACACCCAGCCCACGTCCTCTCCCTGGCCTGGAATGCCCTCCCTCTGCCCAACCGCCTTCCCAGACTGAGCCCCCTCCTTCCTCTGCCCCTCCCCATTCCCCCGCCCTACCACCTTCCCCTCCCCACAGCACCTGTATATATGTTTGTACAGATTTATTACTCTATTTATTTTACTTGTACATATTTACTATTCATTTTATTTTGTTAATATGTTTTGTTTTGTTGTCTGTCTCCCCCTTCTAGACTGCGAGCCCATTGTTGGGTAGGGACCGTCTCTATATGTTGCCAACTTGTACTTCCCAAGGGCTTAGTACAGTGCTCTGCACACGGTAAGTGCTCAATAAATACGATTGAATGAATGAATGAATGAATATAATTCTATTTATTTATATTGATGCCTGTTTACTTGCTTTGATGCGTATGTGTCTATAATTCTATGTATTTATATTGATGCCTGTTTACTTGTTTTGATGTCTGTCTCCCCGCTTCTGGACTGTAAGCCCGGTGTGAACAGGGATTGTCTCTTTATTGCTGAATTGTACTTTCCAAGCACTTAGTACAGTGCTCTGCACACAGTAAGCACTCAATGACTACAGTTGAATGAGTGAATGAGGCCAGGGGGAGCCAGAGAAGATGGAGGGAGGCCCAAGGAAGGCTGAGAAAGGCGAAGGGTTGCGGAGGGAGGCCAAGAGAGACAGATAAGTTGGACTGAAAGGAGGTCTGGAGAGGCCAGGGAAGTCAGAGGGAAGAGGAAGGAGGCCAGGGGAGGCTGAAGGAGGCCAGGCAGGAAAAGAGTTCAGACCAGACCAGACTTTTCTCCACAAGTGGAGACTTACTGGTGTCCAACAGGGGAGAAAGGGATTGCCTACCTGTGGCTAGTCTTCATGGGCTCCCAGATTGGCCACAATGACCCCAGCCCAGGTGATATGGCCTCTTTCGCTCCACAGGACAGGGATGGACAACTCCCATGTGGGTGTGCCAGACAGGGTGGGTGGATGGGAGGGGTTGCGAACTAACCTGAAAGCCTCAAGTTCCCCTCAGAGCCTGGAGTAAGGCGGGTTGAGGGCAATTATGTCCTAAAGCAGTGATCATGGACTCACCAGGAGAACCGATGTGGCCAGAGCCCTGGCCACAACCTGCCGGCCACAACCTACCAGCCACAACCCACGGGCGATGATCCTGAGGCTGACAGGGCAGGATCATGGTCGACCAGACTCCAGCACCTGCTGCCCACAGGATTCCCCACACCACTGTCACTGTGGTAAACCTCGGGGAACTGGTCTGTGATGCCAAAGTAAATGAGGAATGACTTTGTCTACGAAGGTCAAAGACACAGGGTGTAGTGGGGTAGGAACAACCTTGAGGAGGAAGGAGAAATTTGTTTATGCGCGTCTCCCCATCACTGAGCTCCACAGTGGCTGCTCTGTTATCCAATCTACTGCCAACGGCAGTGCTTCCCGAGAGCTTCACACTAGTTCAACACTCAAGGAGCCTCAACTTCCAGAGTGGAAACTCAGGGAGGACCTGGGAGACAGGGGCCAGAAAACCCATCCTGGCCACCTGGTCCCAAAGGTCAATCCTGCCAGTTCCCACCAAGCCCGCCCTCCCGCGCACTCCTGGCTCCCAGCACCAAATGGACAAGAAGGAGAGCAGCCGTGGGCTTAAAGGGACAGGAGCGAGGATAGGAAACATCAGACAGAAAACATCTGGATTGGAGTATAAAGCAAATATTGAATGGAACTGCAGCAGGGGGTTATGGCTCAGCAGAGAAATCATTCATTCATTCAATCGTATTTACTGAGCGCTTACTGTGTGCAGAGCACTGTACTAAGTGCTTGGGAAGTACAATTTGGCAACATATAGAGATGGTCCCTACCCAACAGTGGGCTCACAGTCTAGAAGGGGGAAACAGAGAACAAAACAAAACATATTAACAAAACAAAATAAATAGAATTAATATGTACAAATAAAATAGAGTAATAAATACGTACAAACATATATACATATATACAGGTGCTGTGGGGAGGGGAAGGAGGTAAGGTGGGGGGATGGAGAGGGGGAGGAGGGGGCTCAGTCTGGGAAGGCCTCCTGGAGGAGGTGGGCTCTCAGTAGGGCCTTGAAGGGAGGAAGAGAGCTAGCTTGGTGGATGTGCGGAGGGAGGCCATTCCAGGCCAGGGGGAATCGAAGCAGATGGGGTCCAACTACAGATTATGGGTTGGAAACTAACTCAGAACTTTACAAATTCCAGAAATATTATTCATAGCCCTCAGTGGAAAGAATACAACAGCCTTGGTTTCTTTCCAGAATTCCAGTACAATTAAGCTAAAAAAAAAAAGGAAGCGGTATGATTTATTATGTCCCTTTGTATCAAAGTTCATTCTTCTCAGTAACCCAGACAAGTCATTGGTACCAATTAAAAAAAAAACATCTGTGTGGCACTTCCACAATTACACGGACTATTGATCTAACTAGTTTGAGATCCAAAGTGCCTCTAGTTTCCAGTCAGAGCTATTTTAAACACAAGCCTCATGAGTCCAAGGAAACCCTCAAGCTTGAAATCTGAATTAGAAGCAGTGGAAAAAACACAGGCCTTGGGAATCAAGAGACCCAGATTCTAATCCCAGTTGTCCCACCTGCCTGCTTTGTGAACTCAGGCAAGTCACTAAGCCTGTGCCTCAGAGTTAAAATAGCTGTTCTCCCTTCCCCTTAGACTACGAGTCCCATTTGGGGCAGGAGCTGTGTCCAACCTGATTATCTTGGCACCCAATATTTGACACACAATAAGCACCAAATACCACAATAATTATTATACTATCAACATTATTATCAATAGTAACAATAATAACAATAAAAGCAACCAGTTAGCTGTGTCCTCTCTTGAACCGGCTGGCTAGTGTTACTGTATGAGAGCCCTGGGACAGAGAGAGAGATGCAGAAAGGAAAGAGCCCTTGTATTGACCACAAAATTAATAGCAATTGAAAGAAACCTCTGAAATTAGGTAAAACAGCAAAATGTAACAGGTGACTCACCTCCGCTGATGGAATTACTGAAGCCAAAGTGGGGAAGTGGTTTTGCTTGTATCCACGATCAACTTCGCCTTTGCCCAACTCCTCTTGCTCCACCCCCACTCCAACTACCACCTCTACTAACTGCCAACTGCACACCGACATACCCACAACCACCCGTAGCTCTTCCGGACTTATCTGGTTATGCAAGCACTCACTCAACTACATGTCCCACTGTTTCTGCTTCCTCCTAGCCATAGAAATAATAATAATAATAATGGCATTTATTAAGCGCTTACTATGTGCCAAGCACTGTTCTAAGCGCTGGGGAGTTACAAGGTGATCAAGTTGTCCCAAGGGGGATTCACAGTCTTAATCCCCATTTTACAGAGGAGGTAACTGAGGCACAGAGAAGTTAAGTGACTTGCCCAAAGTCACACAGTTGACAATTGGTGGAGCTGGGATTTGAACCCATGACCTCTGACTCCAAAGCCCGTGCTCTTTCCACTGAGCCACGCAACAGTAGTAGTAGTAGTACTACTAGTAGTAGTACTGCTTTGCACATAGTAAGCACTTAACAAATGCCATCATCATTATTATTAGTAGTAGTGGTAATAGTAGTAATATTTGAATGTCCACTTGTTGCCGGTCACTATACTAGGCGTTTGGGAAGTACAGCATAAAAACCTGATATGCTCTCTGCCTGCAAGGAGCTCTAACAGGGGAGACAAATATAAAATTATTTACAATTTGAGTAGTCAAGAAAAATAATTTGAGCAGACTTCAATACATGCATGTTAAGGAGAGTTTGAATAAGTTTAAGTGCTTTAGTGCTCTGCACACAGTAAGTGCTCAGTAAATGCCATTGATTGATTGATTGATAAGAAAACGTGTTTCAGCTTGTGGTTATCATTCAAATTGGAAAAGGGAGGAATCCATCAGCCCTGAGAGACCAGTGGGGTCACTCAAGCTATGTCTCTGTGCAGTCCCAAAGCATCACTGAGGTCACGATGATCAATGGGCTGCTGAGCCTCATGGTGTCCCAGAGACAGGCGTGGACAATGGCCTGGGAGAGATGAGAACTGGGGAGGGAAGCGCGAGGTGGAAGCAAACCAGTAGAGGAGCTGGGCGAAGGCAGGCCCTTGGTGGGGGGCATGAGGTCAGGGCGATTGATCTTGGGGACATGAGGAAGACATGGTGTGGGAAAAGGCTCAGAAATAGCCCAAGTGCTGGGGGAAATCATTGTCCTGGAAGGGATGGGAAAAATGCCCCTTCACAATCAGCAGACTGCCTGCTTCTGAAATCACACCTCCTCCAGGAAATCTCTCCTGATTGATTTCTAACCTCCCACCTTATTCCTACCTGGTTCCCTACTGCTACTTTAGCATCACCTAAGCCCCCGTAGCCCCATCTCTGAGGAGGAGCTGGATGTGGAAGAGGGTCCCAGGGGCATCGTCAATAATTAAATCCCACAATGGGCCAGAAAAGGCCTTCATCTATGCACAGGGACCAAACCCCACAAGCCTGGCTCCCTGGCTGCCTTCACTACCAAAGGAAAGCAGCCGAACCCAGCAATGACCAGAAACACACACTATATAGGGACAAGACTGTCACCTTCTCCCCGCTCCCTGACATCCTCCCTTCCCTCCTGGCCTCACCCCATAACTCTACCGGGTCTCTCCCCACCCCTCCCAATATCTTCCCCAACCCCTAGAGTTCTCGCCCCCTCCCAGTGCTCTTTCCCCTCATGCGCCTCCCCCACCACCCCACAGACTCTCCACCCAACCTCCCTACCGGCCCCCACCACTTCCAGCAGTTTCTAATCTTCCAAAACAGCATCTGAGGCCGCTTGGCTTGGGTCAGTCCTCCTTCCTCAACCCACAACATCCCCCCCACAAACATAACTTGGTTATCTGCTTGGCTCTGGCTCTGATGTCAGCTTTAAACAGAGCCAGTGCCAGTTGTGAGGGGTCCACAACAGTGCTGGAGTCCTGAGTCCTTGGGGAGTTTGTCGGGCCATGGCCCGGGGGAACAGTTCTGCCCACGTTTGATCAGCCAGGTCCAATCCCCGGCGCTCAGCACACACAAGGAGCTGTGGAAGACTACAAGTGCTTGCTAACCCAGTAGGCAGATTTTAGGAAATAAAATTCAAGTGCGTTAGTTCCCCTCTCAAACTCTAGCGGCAGCATTAACAGCCAGTTGTTGAGGAGCAAGAGGAGAGAGAAGATTCGAAGCCCAGATTGGTCAGCACCAAGGGACTCGGAGCGACAGCCCCAACCAGCAGGGAGTCGAGTTGGGCAGGAACACGGGCCTGCGGTCGTCCTGCTTCACAATCCCAAACTGACTCTGGTCTCAGCAGCTCCTGGAATGGGCCCAGCCCCACAGCCGTGGGTGCATGGGCGGGTCAGTGTTCACGGCTCCCTGGCAATGTCTCCCCGGGCACGCTCGCAAACAAAAACATTTCTTCTGTTGCTGCAAGACAAGCCCAGATCAAGTGTTGGGGGCTGGACAAACACCATCACTTCCGTTTCTCCACACAAAGCACGCTGGGAAGGCTTGGGCAGTCTGTGCTTCGTGGACAGGTGGGCTTCCTTTGCCAAGCCAGTCCGCCTGGACTGTACGACTTTCCTCTTCACTGCTTCTGACCTTGGGCAGTGCAGCAGGACTTAAACCATCAGCAATCCTCACTCCTGACTCAGCCCCACGGCCCAGTCAACTCCGGACTTTTTCCTCCAACAGCAGCACCAGGATGACTGGAAGAACCGTGTAATAATAATAATAATGGCACTTATTAAGCACTTACTACGTGCAAAGCACTGTTCTAAGTGCTGGGGAGGTTACAAGATGATCAGGTTGTCCCACGGGGGGCTCACAGTCTTAACCCTCATTTTACAGATGAGGTAACTGAGGCCCAGAGAAGTGAAGTGACTTGCCCAAAGTCACACATCCGACAAGTGGTGGGGCTGGGATTTGAACCCATGACCTCTGACTCCAAAGCCCATGCTCTTTCCACTGAGCCACGCTGCTTCTCTAACAATAATAGCACTTGTTAAGTGTTTATGATGTGCAAATCACTGTAAGTGCTGGGGTGGATACAAGGTGATCAGGTTGTCCCACACGGGGCTCACAGCCTTAATCCCCATTTTACAGATGAGGTAACTGAGGCACAGAGAAGTTAAGTGACTTGCCCAAAGTCACACAGCTGACAAGTAATGGAGTAACCTCTGACTCCCAAGCTAGTGCTCGTTCCAGTCACCTACCCATGCGGTTAGTGATGGACCATTCAATATCTCTGATTCTCATCCAGTGACCAAGCCTGGACCATCCAACACCCCTGACTCTCCCCCAGTGACCTATCGTGGGCCATCCAACAAACCTGGCTCTTCCCAAGTGACCAAACACAGACCATATAAGTAGCAGTGACTCTCCCCTCTCTATCCCTGACTCTTCTCCAGTCACCCAGCATGGATCATCCAACCCCCCGACTCTCCCGACTCCATCTCTGACTCTGCCCCAGCAGTCCAGCACAGACCATCCAACATCCGTGACTCTCCCTTCTCCATCCCTGACTCTTCCCCCAGTGGTCCAGCACCGACACTCATCTCCGGGTGGATATAGCCCCCTCCGGAGCTGCTGGTGTTTCCGACCACACGGCTCCCTGTGGGAAGGGAATCCCTGTCTTTACCCCTCACTCGGGGAAGAGGAGCTTCCTGCTGTTTGTTTGAACCTTAAGCCACAAGGCAGTCTAGTGCAGCTCTCTGGAATGCTAATTCAAGAATAGCTCTAGTTCTTTGTCCTCAGACCAACCCCCAAAGGCTCTACATATCTGATTGTTCACTCAGTCAGCAACATGTCGCCCTCCTAACCTGTTCTATGGCCCCCACCCTCGCTGTCACCCTCAGCCCCTCTCTCCACGTCCCTCTACTGCCAAATCCGGCTTGTCCTTTCTCCACGGCATCGCCTGGATCCATCCCTTTCTCTCCACCCAGGCGGTGACTACCCTGGTCCGAGTCAGGGTCACATCCTGTTGAGATGACCGTTTCAGCTGCTTCATTGGCCATGCTGACCCCAGCCTGACCTCTCGCTCAGGCTGTCCCCCAACCTGGAACTTCCTAATCCATCACCAGACCACCAGCTCATGCCGTTTTCAAGCCCCCCTAAAATCTGACTTCCAAGAGGCCTTCCCCAGTGGACTCACAACCCCCTCCAGTCAGTGTCTTAGAAACAGTCACTCAGAAATTGCTGTTTGCAGGTGCCAGCACCCACACCCAGAAGACCATGCAAATGACTTCTCCAAATCAGCCAAGCGCCACGGGCTGACCAGAACCGAAAGACAACCGAGCCGGTGGATCCACCCACACCAGGGACGCTGCACCCCCCCCACCCCAAAACTGCACATTGGCCACCAGGAGCTCGCCGCCACCGCCACAGAGTTCTGTCATGGAGGCAGCACACTGTCCGACGATGCGACGAAAGTCAAGGAAGTGGAAAACCAAATCGAGAAGGCCGGCATATCCTCTGGGAGATGGCCTGACAGAGGGTGGCGGGTGTGGGGTATTGGGCTCTCGACCAAACTCGAGGTGGACAGAGCTGCGGCACTGCCCTGCCTTCCTTAAAGTTGGGAGGTCAAGGCACCCTGCAGGTGCCACATCTGGCTCCTTGGGCAGTCCCATCGGTGGCACTAACAGACCAGGCTCCAGATTAGATGGTCACACAGAATCACGGACATTGAATCAATCAATCAATGGTATATATTAAACACTTACTATGTGAAGAGCACCATACTAAGTGCTTAGCAGAGTGCAATAGAACAGAATTAGCAGACATGTTACTTGTCTATAACGAGCTTACAGTCTAGAAGAAGATCAGGAATATTGTCTGTCTACATCATCGAAGCTCTGCTCACCTCAACACAGCTACGCCAGGTGGGATGCGTGAGGAGAATGAGTGACAGCAGGAGAAGCTACCCTGCTTCTCCCCTCCCCTAACCCCCTACTAGCTACTCCAGCACCTCCACGTCACCTAAGCACTTGGGTACACACACACACACACACACACACACACACGCACACACACACACGCACCTAGCTAGAACTTATGTACATATCCTTATAGTCTTCCTTCCCTCTACCTGTAATATAGTTTACTGCCTTGTTACGTATATATCCTTAGACTCTTCCTTTCCCTTGCCTATAATATATTTTACCATCTCCTCAGGGAGACTACAAGCTTCTTGAGGGCAGAGATCACTTCTACCAACTCTGTTGTACTCTCTGCAGCACTTAGCACAGTGCTCTGCACACTGAAATCACCCACTGAATAATACTGTAGTATACCATTTATCCTCCCCGTCACACAAGCCTGTATTGACATTGTCCTTGACTCATCTCTTTCATTCAATCCACATATTCAATCTGTTGCCAAATCCTGCCAGTTCAATCTTCACAACATCACTAAAATCCACCCTCTCTTCTCCATCTAAACTGCTACTCTATCCTGCCTTGACAACTGCATCAGCCTCCTCACTCACCTCCCTGCCTTCTGTCTCTCCCCACTCCAGTCCATACCTCACCTTGCTGCCAGGATCATTTTTCTAAAAAAAAGAAGAAAAACTTAGTCCACTTACTACCCCACACTTCTCAAGAATCTCCAGTTGTTGCCCATCCACCTCCACATTAAAAAGAAACATTACCCTCAGCTTTAAGGCACTTGATCAGCTCTCCCACTCCTACCTTACTACACAAATCTATTTCAGCCTAACACACACATTTCACCCCTCTAATGCCAACCTACTCACTGTACCTTTATTTTGTCTGTCTCACTACCAACCCCTTGCCCACATCCACCCTCTGGATTGGAACTCCTTCCCCTTTCATATCCAACAGACCACGACTCTCCCCACCTTCAAAGCCTTATGACAATCACATCTCCAAGAGGCCTTTTAATAACAATAATAATAATAATTATGGTATTTGTTAAGCGCTTGCTATGTGCCAAGGTAATCACACTTTTAATCCCTATTTTACAGATGAGGAAACTGAGGCACAGAGAAGTTAAGTGACTTGCCTAAGGTCACACAGCAGACAAGTGGCAGAGCCGAGATTAGAACCCACGTCCTCTGACTCCCAAGCCCTTGCTCTTTCTACTAAGCCACACTGCTTCTTTCCCCTAGTCCCTCTCCCTTCTGCGTCACCTATGCACTAGAATCTGTACCCTTTAAGCACTTGACATTCCCCCCACCCTCAGCCCCATGGCCCTTATGTACATATCTACAAATTATTTTAATGTCTGTCTCTCACTCTAGAATGATCATAAGCTCTTTGTGGTCAGGGAACCTGTCTACCAACTCTGTTGTGTTGTGCTCTCCCAAGTGCTTAGTTCAGTGCTCTGCACCCAGTAAACACTCTACAGATACCAATGATTGACTGATACTAGCTGACTGCTCTGGGTGCCTCCTCTTTTGGCTCTACGTCCACTTTGTCGAGGGGCTCAGCTTACCACACGGTTTTAACTCTCCACCACCTCCGTGAAGGCGGATCCCAAATTTACCTCTCCAGCCCCAACCTCTCTCCTACACTCCAACCCCACACATCCTCTTGTTCCAGGACACATCTACTCAGAGAAGCAGCACGGATAGAGCACGGGCAAGGGAATCAGAAGGTCGTGGGTTCCAATCCCGGCTCCAATACTTGTCTGCTGGGTGACCTTAGGCAAGTCACTTCACTTCTCTGTGCCTCAGTTCCCTCATCTGTAAAAGGGGGATTGAGATTGTGAGCCCCATGTGGGACAGGGACTGTGTCCCACCCAATTTGCTTGATCCCACCCCAGCCTAGTAAAATACCACAGTTCTTATTATTTTGTGCAGCGACAAGTTGCTCAGCACTCCTTGTCCCGTTCCCGAAGCCCCCAGCTGGCTGCCCAGCTTCCCCCACATCGGGCATGACACGCTGAGCCCCAGCTTTTAGGCTCTCAGACGGCCCTGCCCATTTTATCCGCCAGCTCTTGGAACCTGCCACTCCCAAGCTCACTCTCCACGCTCCCCCCAGATTCCCGCTTGCCAGGGCTTGACTCTTCATCTCCAGCTACTGTGACCCTTTGCTCAGGCTGTTCCCACTGTGCCTGGAGTTCTTCTCCCTCCCCCTCCAAATCTGCCAGGCAACAGTCCTTCGCTAAGACCCCCTGAGTCCTCGCAGCCTCCAGGAAGCCCTTCCTATGACACAGGATAACTTCTGACTGGAGGGGGTCTGGGGAGGAAGGAGGTCCGCACAAAGGAAGTGCTTAACAAGCAGCACTGGCCTACTGGAAAGAGCATGGGCCTAGGACTCAGAAGGCCTGGCTTCTAATCCGAGTTCTGTCACTTGCCTGCTGTGTGACCCTGGGTGAATTACTTCATTTCTCTGGGCCTCTGTTTCTGCATCTGGAAAATGGGATTCAATAACTGTTCTCCCGCCCCCTTAGACTGCGAGCCCCATGTGGGACGGAGACTGTGTCCCATCTGATTATCTTGTATCTACCCCAGAGCTTAGCACTGTGCTTGGCACATCCAAAGAGCTTAATACCACAGCTATAGTCATGATAATGATAACAATAATATTGTTTAACAAGTGTCGCCATTATTATTGTTATTAGTGGGAGGAGGCTAGAGAAGGGGAGGAAGGGATGAGAAGCGGGGGGAGGGTGAGGAGGAAGGAGCCTGGATCACCAATGCACCCCAGACAGTAGCAAGGCCATCACTGCTTCCTCCCCAGCACAAACACACAAAAGGATGGACACTTGTGTATGCATGAACGCGCACATACGCATGCATAAACATACATTTTTAGAAACTTGCAGAGGTACGGAAACTCTGCTGAAAGAAAAAGAAGCAGGGTCCAGGGGCTCAGTCCTGCAACCACGATGGCCAAGTCAGCCCCCCACCCCCAACGTCCATGACCCTGGGATAGATTAAAGCCCCCAGAGCCTCGTGATCCTGTCTGAGAACCCCGATGGTCCAACACTAGCACAGAGATTGAAGAGGAGGAGGAGGAGGAGGAGAATAAGGAGGAGGAGAGCGGCCCAGCAGCAGGAGGGACAATAGGCCCAGTGTCCTTCCAGCCCCAGAGACGCCTCTCCTGCCAGCCTTCTCAAGGACGTTGCATGTTGGGGTCACTCACTAGGTAGCTCTCAGCCTGAGAGTTTCTGTGGGCCCAACCCGGGACTACAGATGCATATGCATGTGTGTACCCATGCCCCCTAGCATAGATAGGCCACGTGTGCACACATGTACATGTATTCCCAGCATATACAGACCACATGTGTGCATTTGTACAGATGCTCCCAGCTTGTACAGACCATGAGTTTGTTTTTATGTATACACTCATAGTCCTTTGACTTTCAGACCATGTGCTGGCATAAGATAGTTAATCACAGGATGTTCAGGCTGAGTATGCCTGTGTGTTTGTGTGTATGTGTGCATGTGCACATAGTAATAATGGCATTTATTAAGCGCTTACTATGTGCAAAGCACTGTTCTAAGCATTGGGGAGTTTACAAGGTGATCAGGTTGTCTGGGGAGGTTACAAGGTGATCAGGTTGTCCCACGGGGGGGCTCACAGTCTTCATCCCCATTTTACTGATGAGGTAACTGAGGCCCAGAGAAGTTAAGTGGCTTGCCCAAAGTCACCCAGCTGACAATCGGTGGAGGTGGGATTTGAACCCATGCCCTCTGACTCCAAAGCCCGTGCTCTTTCCACTGAGCGATGCTGCTTCTCATATGGGTTAGGGACCCACAGCAGCAGGGACACGGGAACCTTCCCAACCCTGTGGGAGGGGCAGCAGGGTGAGTGGGGAGAGGTGGCCCACAGGTACCTAACCACTGCTCTTCCCAGGGCCCCGGCCAGCCGGGAACCACACGGCGGTGGTGCAGGGTGCTCAGGTGGGGCACTAGGGGATCACACGGTGGGCACACGAAGAGGGGGCACCCCCTGTGGATTCCTTTATCTGCCGCGGGACAGGGCTCACGGAAACCCCAATCCAAACTCTGTGGTCTCCCCGTAAGGTTGTCGCCGGGGCTTGGGGCTTGGGGCCGGGGGAAGCGCACTAAGGCGGGAGGGGAGGTCGAGGCCGCTGGCAGGAAGGACCTTTGAGCGCGGATCCTTTTAGACTGTGAGCCCACTGTTGGGTAGGGACTGTCTCTATATGTTGCCAATTTGTACTTCCCAAGCGCTTAGTACAGTGCTCTGCACATAGTAAGCGCTCAATAAATACGATTGATGATGATGATGATGATCCCGGCGTCCCGGCCAGGGAGGGGGGCCCGGAGGAGATCCGTGGGATGGGGGCCCGCCCCTTTGTCCCCTCCCGCCCCCTCGCCGCTCATGCAACCTACGTGCTGCCCCGCGTTCCTCCATCATGTGTGTGTGTGTGTGTGTGTGTGTGTGTGTGTGTGTGTACACACACACGGCTCTGCCAACTGTCAGCTGTGTGACTTGGGGCAATTCACTTCACTTCTCTGGGCCTCACTTCCCTCATCTGTAAAATGGGGATGAAGACTGAGCCCCCCGTGGGACAACCTGATCATCTTGTAACCTCCCCAGCGCTTAGAACAGTGTACATATTTATTATTCTATTTATTGATTGATTTATTTTACTTGTACCTATCTATTGTATTTATTCTATTTTGTTAGTCTGTTTGGTTTTGTTCTCCGTCTCCCCCTTTTAGACTGTGAGCCCACTGTTGGGTAGGGACTGTCTCTAGATGTTGCCAACTTGGACTTCCCAAGCGCTTAGTCCAGTGCTCTGCACACAGTAAGCGCTCAATAAATACGATTGATGATGATGACTGTCTCTATATGTTGCCAACTTGGACTTCCCAAGTGCTTAGTCCAGTGCTCTGCACATAGTAAGCGCTCAATAAATACGATTGATGATGATGACTGTCTCTATATGTTGCCAACTTGGACTTCCCAAGTGCTTAGTCCAGTGCTCTGCACACAGTAAGCGCTCAATAAAAGCGATTGATTGATTGATAGTAAGCGCTTAATAAATGCCACTATTATTATTATTATTGTTACACACGCGTGCAGCCTCTGGTTTCCCGGCCCGCCTTGGCCCACGCATACTTGGGTGTGAGCCCGGAGACCCAGTCCGGCGGGGGCCGGCGGCTGTCCCACCGTCACGCTCATTCATTCATTCATTCCATCGTCTTTACTGAGCGCTTACTGTGTGCAGAGCACTGGGCTAAGCGCTTGGGAAGTCCAAGTTGGCTGTGGTGCGGGGCTGGGCCCGGATAGAGGGGGGGTCCCGGCCGTGGGGCCGTGGGTCCGGCTCCGTCCCTCGTTCGGCCGCGCTGTACCTGCTGTGTCCTCCGCAGGCCCGGGGGAACCGGGGGTCAGGGGTCGCCGCCGGAGGGGCCGGGCGGACTCCGTCCAGTCCGCTCAATTTGCCAAGTGACTCTTCGTCGTCCCGCTGCTTCTCCTCCTCCCTCCCTCTTCCTTCCTCCCTCCCTTCCCCCTCCTCCAACCTCCAGCTGACTGCGGTTTAACCGCGTGAGGGCTGCAGGGTGGCGGGGCCGAGGCGTCGCCGGGAGGAAACCCCGCCCTCCCCCTCCGCCCCCCGGCAGGGCCAGCGTTGGCCCCCCCCCCTTGCCGGGAGACGACAGAGTTCGGACTGGGGTTTCCGTGAGCCCTGCTCCGCCGCTGATAAAGGAATCCACAGTGATGATGATGTGAGCCCACTGGTGGGTAGGGACTGTCTCTATATGCTGCCAATTTGTACTTCCCAAGCGCTTAGTACAGTGCTCTGCACACAGTAAGCGCTCAATAAGTACGATTGATGATGATGATGGCATTTCTTAAACGCTTACTGTGTGCCAAGCACTGTTCTAAGCGCTGGGGTAGATACAAGGTCATCCGGTTGTCCCACGTGGGGCTCGCAGTCTTCATCCCCATCTTCCAGACGAGGGAACTGAGGCCCAGAGAAGTGAAGTGACTTGCCCAAGGTCCCACAGCAGACGAGTGGCGGAGCGGGGATTAGAACCCACAACCTCCGACTCCCAAGCCCGGGCTTTTTCCACTAAGCCACACTGCTTCTCACCTAGCCGTGTGCCCACAACCTGCCCTCCTTGTGCCCACCAGACCAGCCTGCACCACTGCTGGGTGGCCCCCCCCCCGGCTGGCCAGGATCCTTGGAAAAGCAGTGGTTAGAGACCTGTCGGCCAGGAGAAGCAGCATGGCTCAATGGAAAGAGCATGGGCTTTGGAGTCAGAGGTCATGGGTTCAAATCCCAGCTCTGCCAATTGTCAGCTGTGTGACTTTGGGCAAGTCACTTAACTTCTCTGGACCTCAGTTACCTCATCTGTAAAATGGGGATTAAGACTGTGAGCACCCCGTGGGATAACATGATCACTTTGTAACCTCCCCAGTGCTTAGAACAGTGCTTTGCACATAGTAAGTGCTTAATAAATGCCATCATTATTATTATTATTATCTGGACTAGCCCCACTACAGAGATGCTAACCCCCATCCCCCCAGCTCCCCGTGGACCCCCAGCAGCCCTGAAGGGCAGGTTTTGTTTCCCCTAATGTACAGGGGAGGAAACAGATCCAAAAATGATAAGCCACTTTTTTTTAATGGTGTTTGATAAGCACTTACTATATGCCAGGCACTCTTCTAAGAGCTGGAGTAGATAGAAGATAATCAGGTTGGACACGGTCCGTGTCCCACGTGGGGCTTGATGGGGTCTTAATCTCCATTTTACAGATGAGGTAACAGAGGCATAGAGAAAGTAAGTGACTCACCCAAGGTCGCACGGCAGACAAGCGGAGGAATCAGGACTAGAATCCAGGTCCTTCTGACTCCCAGGCAACACTTAGTACAGTGCTTTGCACGCAGTAAGCGTTCAATAAATACGATTGAATGAATGAATTGAATGACCCTGGGTACCTCAGGCCAGACTGCCACTGCCACTCCCACACCCTCCTCCAACCTCCTCCCACCCCCGCACCAAGCCATTCCCTGGAAAGGGGGTTGGGGAGAGCATCAGCAGGGGAAGGGGCATGTGTAGCCTGGCACATTCTCAAGGCCTCACCAGTTTGAAAAGCTC
The DNA here is from genome assembly GCF_015852505.1 of Tachyglossus aculeatus. Classification (NCBI taxonomy): domain Eukaryota; kingdom Metazoa; phylum Chordata; class Mammalia; order Monotremata; family Tachyglossidae; genus Tachyglossus; species Tachyglossus aculeatus. The sequence goes on along the minus strand of NC_052088.1, from coordinate 40,494,649 downwards.
CACCACCTCCCTCCCTCTGAGTGCCCGGCTCCCTGAGATCCGGTCCTGCGGCCCTCCCCCTGCGACCCTCTCCCACCACCCTCCCCTGCCCTGCCTCGCCCCCCCCACCCCTAGCCTGTCAGCCAGACGTCCGTCCACCCGCCCACACCCCCAGAGCCAAGGCCTAGCTGGAGAGGAGTGGTGCCCATCATGTTGTGCAGGGGCCAAGGAAGGCCTGCGTCGCCACCAGTGCCCCCTCCCCAAGACCCTGCTCCTGCCCCCTTGCCAACCGCCAGCCAACACCAAGGCCACAGCTGCAGCTCCACCGCCCCATCCTCCCACGCCCGGCACTTAAATATGTTTCTTTATACTCTATTGCTCCTTCCTTCTTGCATTGCATTTTAGTGTCAGTCTTCCCCCACTAGACTTCAAGCTTCTCAAGGGCAGGACTAGTGCTTTTTTCATTCATTCATTCATTCAATCGTATTTATTGAGTGCTTACTGTGTGCAGAGCACTGTACTAAATGCTTGGGAAGTACAAATCGTCAACATATAGAGATGGTCCCTACCCTTTTTGACTCTATTCCAGTCTTCCAGGTGCTCAGTAAAGTGCTCTACATGTAGTAAGCGGTCAGTAAGTACCACTCTTTGGCCCTGCTGCACCAGATGGCCCCATATATGCCCAGGGAGCCCTTGCTGGGCTGGGGACGACAAGAAGTTGTGACTTTGTGAGCAGACCACACGGGCGTGGGGTTCCTTGAGGTGACCACTGGGAAAATGTGAACATCCCACCTAGTGCAGTTCCACTGGAGGGGAGACCTTTTTTTTTTGATAGCATTTATTAAGCGCTTACTATGTGCAAAGCACTGTTCTAAGTGCTGGGGAGGTTACAAGATGATCAGGTTGTCCCACGGGGGGCTCACAGTCTTAATCCCCATTTAACAGATGAGGTAACTGAGGCGCAGAGAAGTTAAGTGACTTACCCAAAGTCACACAGCTGACAAGTGGCGGAGCCAGGATTTGAACCCATGACCTCTGACTCCAAAGCCCGAGCTCTTTCCACTGAGCCACGCTGCTTCTCCTGAGAGTCAGACCCACCCAGCTGGGACTACAGAGTCCAACCTGCAGAGCCAGGATTGGAAGAGGGCCTGGGCTGAAGGGAGGGAGGGAGATAAGGGGCTGCCACCCCAGGAGACCTCTGGGAGAGGGAGAGATATGGGAGTCCAAAATACCATCCCTGTTCAGCCCTTCTGTGCCCCTTGAACACCAGCAAACTCCCAAGGTCCCCTCACTTCTTTCTGGCCACGGCTAGCCAAACCATTCAATCATTCAGTCATATTTAATGAACACTTACTCTGTACAGAGCACTGTACTAAGCCCTTGAGAGAACACAACAATAAGTAGACACATTTCCTGCCCACAACTAGTTTATTCATACATTCAGTCAATCGTATTTATTGAGTGTTTACGGTGTGCAGAGTACTATACTGATTGGGAAGTACAAATTGGCAACATATAGAGACGGTTCCTACCTAATAACAGGCTCAAAGATGGAGTACAGAAGGAGACCAAGAACTGACCCTTGAGGAACCCCTAAAGTAAGGGGATGGGAGGGGGAGGAGGAGCTCGCGAAGGAGACTGCGAATGATCGGCCAGAGAGATAAGAGGAGAACCAGGAGAGGACGGAGTCTGTGAAGCCAAGGTTGGATAACATGTTGATGATGACGGTGATGGTATTTTTTCATTCATTCATTCGTTCAATCGTATTTATTGAGCACTTACTGTGTGCAGAGCACTGTACTAAGCGCTTAAGCACTTTGTTAAGTGCTTACTATGTGTCCAAGCACTGTTCTAAGCGCTGTGTTGAGGAGAAGGGGTTGGTCCACAGTGTCGAAGGCAGCTGAGAGGTCGAGGAGGATTAGGATAGAGTAGGAGCCAATGGATTTGGCAAGAATGAGGTCATTGGTGACCTTTGAGAGGGCAGTTTCGGTGGAGTGTAGGGGACGGAAGCCAGATTGGAGGCGGTCTAGGAGAGTTTTCAGTCTAGTTTACAGTCAGGAGACTGTAAAACCCTGCCACTTATGCATCAACTCAGGAACAGCGGTAATCACAACAATAGCAGCAGGCAGGGAGTGCTTACCATGTGCCATACGCTGGCATCTACGCAAGCTAATCAGGTCCAACATGGTCCCTGTCCTGCTTGGGGCTGTCCAAGAGCAAGGGAGAGGAGGGATCTCATCCCTGTTTTATAGATGAGGCCCAAGGAGGTTAGGTGATTGATGGATCGGCTTCAAGGCTGTCCATCACCTCGCCCCCTCCTACCTCACCTCCCTTCTCTCCTTCTCCAGCCCAGCCCACACCCTCCACTCCTCTGCCGCTAATCTCCTCACCGGGCCTCATTCTCGCCTGTCCTGCCGTCGACCCCTGGCCCACGTCATCCCCCGGGCCTGGAATGCCCTCCCTCCCCACAACCACCAAGCTAGCTCTCTTCCTCTCTTCAAGGCCCTACTGAGAGCTCACCTCCTCCAGGAGGCCTTCCCAGACTAAGCCTCCTCCTTCCTCTCCCCCTCCTCCCCATCTCCATCCCCCCCGCCTTATCTCCTTCCCTTCCTCACAGCACCTGTATATATGGATATATGTTTGTATGTATTTATTTCTTTATTTTACTTGTACATATCTATTCTATTTATTTTATTCTGTTAATTTGTTTTGTTTTGTCCTCTGTCTCCCCCTTCTAGACCGTGAGCCCACTGTTGGGTAGGGACCGTCTCTAGATGTTGCCAACTTGTACTTCCCAAGCGCTTAGTACAGTGCTCTGCACACAGTAAGTGCTCAATAAATACAATTGATTGATTGATTGATTGCCTTAGGTCATCCAGTGGGCAAGTGGCAGAGGTGGCAGAGCTGCTTTTAGACTGTGAGCCCACTGCTGGGTAGGGACTGTCTCTATATGTTGCCAACTTGTACTTCCCAAGCGCTTAGTACAGTGCTCTGCACACAGTAAGTGCTCAATAAATACGATTGATTGATTGATTGATTGATTGATTGAACTCTGTCTCCTGACACCCAGGCTTGAGTTCTTTCTACTAGGCTTTGCTGCCTCCTAATTCATCACAGTGTCTGTCTCCCCCTAGTGTTTTGTTGTTACAAGAGGAGGGTAATAATAAAAAATAATGATGGTATTTGTTAAGCACCAAGCACTGTTCTAAGCACTGGGGTCGCTACAAGGTTATCAGGCTGTCCCACATGGGGTTCACACTCTTAATTCGTATTTTACAGATGAGGCACAGAGAATTTAAGTGACTTGCCCAAAATCACACAGCTGACAAGTGACGGAGGAGGAATTCGAACCCACGACCTCTGACTCCGAAGCCCGTGTGTTCTTTCCACTAAGCCACGCTGCTTCTCGTGTTCTGCAAGCAGTAAGTGCTCAATAAATACTATTGAATGGTAGGGAAAGGGGGAAGGGAAGCCAAAGAGAAGCAGCGTGGCTCAGTGGAAAGAGCACGGGCTTTGGAGTCAGAGGTCATGGGTTCGAATCCCGACTCCGCCACATGTCTGCTGTGTGACCTTGGGCAAGTCACTTAACTTCTCTGAGCCTCAGTTCCCTCATCTGTAAAATGGAGATTAAGATTGTGAGCCCCACTGTGGGACAACCTGATCACTTTGCATCCCCCCAAGCGCTTAGAACAGTGCTTTGCACACAGTAAGCGCTTAACAAATGCCAACATTATTATTATTAAAGAGTTTGGAGGGGGAGTCGGGGCTGGGCTGTGGGGGTGGAGGGCCTGGTTGGGGGTGGGGGAACAGCAGGGAAGAGGGAGTGGTGCTTTTAGAGTTGTGAATGTAGTATTGTTTTCAGGAACTGGTTTTATTGGTTGAAATCTGGAGCCCTCAAACAAGGATAGAGGACAACTTCCTTCCCTTCTCTGTTGGGGCAACACGGCAGAGCCCTGGCCCACCAGACCGGAGGTCGGTGTGGGGGTGGGGAGGGGGGCCCAGATCTAGGGTTGCAACAGCAGCCGCAGGAGCTAGACCCATCTCACGGGACCCCCGGAAACCCAAGAATCAGGGGGAGACAGGGCTTGTGATCTCAAGCATTCATTCAATCGTATTTATTGAGCGCATACTGTGTGCAGAGCACTGTACTAAGCGCTTGTACTAAGTGCTATGCACACAGTAAGTGCTCAAATAATAGGATTGATTGACTGCTCTCCATGTCCAGGGGAGGAAACTGAGGCCAGAGAGGGGAAAGGGCAGGCCCAAGACACAGGGGGGAACACTGTCAGAGCCCCAGAAGGGACCTGCAGAGACGCCAGGGAGACAAGCAGACAGACGGGAGGCAGTGCACCATAGTGGAGAACGCCCAGGACTGGGAGGCAGGAGACTTGGGTTCTAATCCCAGTTCTGCCCTAGGCCTGCTGTATGACCTCAGAAAAGTCACTTAACCTCTCTGGGCTAGAGGAGAGAACACGGGGCTGAGAGTGAGAAGACCCAAGTCCTAGTCGCAGCTCTGCCCTGGCTGCTGTGCAACACTGGGCGAGTGACATAACCTTTTTGGGCTAGTGGAGAGAGAGAACAGGATTGAGAGTCAGAAGACCCAGGTTCTAGTCCCAGCAGCTCCAAGGAGCAAGAGTTCAGCAGCCTTCGGCAGGACACTTAAGAGAAGGAGCCCAGAGCCCAGCCCAGCCCAGCAGGTTCACACTGAAGTGGGCCAAGTCCCAGCTCTCGGCTGCGCAGGAGACACACTTGTCATATTGTCTGCTGTGTGACCTCGGATGAGTCACTTCACTTCTCTGTGCCTCCATTTCCTCAACTGCAAAATAGGGATTCGATGCCTGTTCTCTCTCCTACTTAGACTATGAGCCCCATGTGGGACAAGGACTGTAACTGGCCTGAGTAACTTGTACCTATCCCAACGTTAAGAACAGTGCTTGGTACACAATAAGCACTTAATGAGTACCACAAAGCAAACAAACTTAAACCAAAGCAACCACTTGCACAGACTTGTCAAGGGGTTGGGGCTCTCCATACACCCAGTGGCCCCCATGTCACTGGGCCGCTCAGGTTGGAAGTGAGCCAGCCCCCACACGGCCCAAGGAGAAACCTGGGAGGGGGCAGGCTGGGGGTTGGGGGGGACCAGATTGGGGAAGTCCAGGATGAGAGGGAGAGGCAGACTGGGGGAGTAAGACTGGAAGGACCAGGCTGGCAGGACAGCCAGGAGTGGCTAAGGCATTGCTTCCCCACTTGCTTCCACACCACCCCTAGCCAAAGATGTCCCCCCGCCACCCCCCCGCCACCACAAACACAGCCTCTTTGGGCCTCGATTCTGTACATACCTGCTTTGTCTATACTGGGTTAGGGGTGTTCATTCATTCATTCAATTGTATTTTTTGAGTACTTACTCTGTGCAGAGTACTGTACTGAGCACTTCTCTCCTTCTACAGCCCAGCCTGCACCTGCCGCTAACCTCCTCACTGTACCTTGTTCTCACCTGTCCCACCGCCGAACCCCGGCCCACGTCCTCCCCCTGGCCTGGAATGCCCTCCCTCCACACATCCGCCAAGCTAGCTCTCTTCCTCACTTCAAAACCCTACTGAGAGCTCACCTCCTCCAAGAGGCCTTCCCAGACTGAGCCCCCTTTTTCCTCTCCTCCTCCCCGTCCCCCCTGCCCTACCTCCTTCCCCTTACCACAGCACCTGTATATATGTTTGTACAGACTTATTACTCTATTTATTTTACTTGCACATATTTACCATTCTACTTATTTTGTTAATGATGTGCATTTAGCTTTAATTCTATTTGTTCTGACAACTTGACATACGTCTACATGTTTTGTTTTGTTGTCTGTCTCCCCCTTCTAGACTGTGAGCCTGTTGTTGGGTAGGGACCGTCTCTATATGTTGCTGACTTGTACTTCCCAAGCGCTTAATACAGTGCTCTGCACACAGTAAGTGCTCAATAAATACGATTGAATGAATGAATGAATGAAAGTACAGTACAACAATAAACAGACACACTCCCTGCCCACAATGAGCTTACAGTCTAGAGGGGGGAAGCAGACAGCAGTACAAATAAATATTAAGAGTCTGCCCTTCACATGTCCCCACAATTCCCTGACTCGGGGCTCAAGGGCCCAATGCCGGGCCCCAGATTCTGAAAAATTTAGAAAAATATGTCTGGTAGGACTGTAGCTAACACCACCACCCTTCCTATGTCTCCAGCCTAAAACCTCAACAGTATCCTGGACTCCTCCCTCTCCTTCAACCAGTTTATTGAGTCAGCCCCCAGATCCTATCAGTTCTAACGCTACTACACCCTCAAAACCTGCCCCTTCCTCCGCATCCCAACTGCTGCCACGCTGATCCGAAGCACTTGCCATTTCCCAACTCGACTACTGCATCTGCCCTCCCTGATCTCTCTATCTCCAGTCCTTCCCCTCTCCAGTCTATACTTCACTCTGCTGCCCTGGTCATTTTTCTAAAAATCGTTCTGTGCGTATCTCCCACTCCTCAAAAACCTCCAGTTTCTGTCCATCCACCTCCGTCTTGAGTAGTACCTCCTCACCCTTGGCTTCATGGCGTCCGACCAGCTTTCTTCCTCCTTCCTAACCATGCTCCTTTCCCGCTTTAATTATGGTACTTGTTATGTGCTATGTAGCACTGGGATAGATACAAGTTAGTCAGGTTGGACCTGGTCCTTGTCCCAGATGGTGCTCACAGTCTTTATTCCCATTTTGAGGTAACTGAGCCACAGAGAAGTGAAGTGACTTGTCCAAGGTCACACACCAGACAAGTGGTGGAGCTGGGATTAGAACCCAGGTCTTCTGACTCCCAAGCCTGCTTCTAGACTGCGAGCCCGTTGTTGGGTAGGGATTGTCTCTGTTGCCAAATTGTACTTTCCAAGCATTTAGTACAGTGCTCTGCACACAGTGAGTTCTCACTAAATACGACTGAATAAATGAATGTGCTCTATCCACTAAGCCATGCTGCTTCTCCTTTCTAACCTTATTTCTCTCCCTCCTTCCTATCCTTGGTCCTTTCCCGCTTCAGCAGAGCTCTTCTAGTTCTTTCTGGTAGAAAGCAACCCTTAGAATTCTGGAGCTGAGAGGGAGCTCAAGAAGTCATGTAGGACAGGCCACAATGACTACGGGAATCCTCCTGGGCAAATAGAGCCACCTGATTATTCAAGAAAACGTTTCTCTTCAGCAGGAGGCACGGCTCTGTTTGAAGAATTTTCCCCCCTCCCACACTTCCGGCTGTCCCAGGTGCCGGAAGCGTTCTTCCCCAAGGAATTTCTAGATCTCACTTTGGAATTACATCTGGTTTGTGAATGGTGACAGCTGCCTTTGATAGTGTGTTAATCCATTATTTTGTTAGTATGTTTGGTTTTGTTCTCTCTCTCCCCCTTTTAGACTGTGAGCCCACTGGTGGGTAGGGACTGTCCCTATATGTTGCCAACTTGTACTTCCCAAGCGCTTAGTACAGTGCTCTGCACACAGTAAGCGCTCAATAAATACAATTGATTGATTGATTGATTGATTGAAGGAAGGAGTGAGTCCAACTGACCCAACATTATCCAGTGGAATTGCCCGGCACGATGCTCATGCTAACATGCCAGAGTGCGCAGGATGCACATGCTAACTCAAAAAGGAGCACTTTGGCCTAGTGGAAAGAACACGGACCTGGGCGTCTAAGGACCTGAGTTCTAATCCTAGTTCTGCCACTTGCACACTGTGGGATTTAGGGTGAGTCACTTAACTTCTCTGAGCCTCAGTTTCCTCTTCTCTCTTCCCTCTAGACTGTGAACCCCATGTGGAACAGGGACTGTGGGGGTCCTGATTATTCATTTATTTCATTCAATTGAATTTATTGAGCCCTTACTGTGTGCAGAGCACTGTACTAAGCGCTTGGGAAGTACAAGTTGGCAACATAGAGAGACGGTCCCTACCCAACAGCAGGCTCACAGTCCAGAAGGGGGAGACAGACAACAAAACAAAACATATGAACAAAATAAAATAAATAGAATAAATATGTACAAGTAAAATAAATAAATAGAGCAATAAATATGTACAAACATATGTACATATATATATACAGGTGCTGTGGGGAGGGGAAGGAGGTAAGGCAGGGGGGATGGGGAGGGGGAGAAGGGGGAAAGGAAGGAGGGGGCTCAGTCTGGGAAGGCCTCCTGGAGGAGGTGAGCTCTCAGTAGGGCTTTGAAGGGAGGAAGAGAGCTAGTTTGGTGGATTATTTTGTGCCCACCCCAAAATTTACTATAGTGCTTAGTATATAGTTCATTCATTCATTCAATCATCTTTATTGAGTGCTTCCTGTGCACAAAGCACTATACTAAGCCCTTGGGAGAGTACAGTACAACAACAGACACATTCCCTCACCACAACGAGCTCACAGTCTACAGGGGGAGACAGACATTAATATACATAAATAAGTGCTCAATAAATAAAAAATAAGCGCTTAATAATCTCTCAATACCACAATTATGATTTCTACGGTGCACGTGCTTACCACATCCGTCCATGCCAACTTGCTAACATGCTAATGTGTCGTGAACATCAATAATAATAATTATTGTTATGGTATTTTTTAAGCACTTACTATGTGCCCGGCACTCTACTAAGCGCTGGGGTGGGTACAGGCAAATTGGGGTGGACACAGTCCTTGTCATCATCATCATCAATCATATTTATTGAGCGCTTACTATGTGCAGAGCACTGTACTAAGTGCTTGGGAAGTACAAATTGGCAACATATAGAGACAGTCCCTAACCAACAGTGGGCCCACATGGGGCTCACAGTCTCAATCCCCATTTTACAGATGAGGTAACTGAAGCCCAGAAAAGTGAAGTGACTTGCCCAAGGTCACAGAGCAGACAAATGGCGGAGCTGGGATTTGAACCCATGACCTTCTGTCTCCCAGGCCCATGCTGCTTCTCCTAATGGTGCTCATAGTAACACACTGCAGCACACAAGCTAATGTTCCCCTTATCACGCTGGGAAAGCAGCGTGGCTCAGTGGAAAGAGCACGGGCTTTGGAGTCAGAGGTCGTGGGTTCAAATCCCGGCCCCGCCACTTGTCAGCTGTGTGACGTTGGGAAAGTCACTTCACTTCTCTGGGCCTCAGTTCCCTCATCTGTAAAATGGGGATGAAGACCGTGAGCCCCTCGTGGGACAACCTGATTACTTTGTACCTACCCCAGCGCTTAGAACAGTGCTTTGCACATGGTAAGCATTTAACAAATACCAACATTATTATTATTATTATTATTATCATCACCCTGGAACCACAGTTGGATCTTGGGGGCGCCGGCCTCAGACCCCCCAAAACTGGGCCCCAGGAGCCTGTGGGGGGTCCTGCCCAGCCCTCCACCCGGCCCCCCACCCCCTCAGCTGGATGCCACCAGAAACACCTCATGGCCCAGTGGGAGGCTGTTTCTCCTCCACCCAAGTCCACCTTCTAACGGCACCTCATTCTGCCTTGGTCTCTTCGCTCACACAGTTCCCTCCATGGGACAGACCCCAACTCTCCCCACTTTCAACTGGCCTAGAGGAAAGAGCAAGGGCCTGGACGCCAGAGAACCTGTGTTCTATTCCCAGCTCAACCACTTACCTGTCGTATGACTTTGAGCAAGTCACTTAACTTCTCTGTGCCTCCGTGTCTTCACCTATATAATGGGGGTGAAATCATCATCAATCGCATTTATTGAGCACTTACTGTGTGCAGAGCACTGTACTAAGCGCTTGGGAAGTACAAGTTGGCAACATATAGAGACAGTCCCTACCCAACAGCGGGCTCACAGTTTAAAAATGCCCGTTCTCCTTCATGGGTCAGGGACTGTCTTAACTGATTATCTTGAATTTACCCTGAGTTTACTACAACGCTTGATTCACAGTAAGCACTTATACACCACTATTATTATAAATTATTTAATTATATTATAATCATTATTATAAATTATTTATATTAATGTCTGTCCCCACCCTCTAGACTGTAAGCTCGTTGTAGGCGGAAAACGTCAGTCAACTCTGTTGTACTGTACTCTCCCAAGCACTTAGTACAGTGCTCTGCACAAAGTAAGTGCTCCATAAGTACCACTGATTATTTCCCCTATAATCCTGCCCCAGTCCAAAGAACTTTCCCCAGTTAATTTCCCAGCACCCAAAGCCACATCACACCCTCAGCCCCCACTCCGCCTTTTGGACTGATCTGCACATCACTCCACCTTCTTGCGCATATGTCTATTCTATTGTACACTCATTTATTTGTATTCCTCCTGGAAAGATTTTTGTGTATGTCATAGAGTGTAAGGTCCTTGCGGGCAGGGAACATGTTACATCATTATTCTTTACTCCCGCTGCATCTCGTGCAGTGCTCCACACCAAGAAAGTGCTCAATAAATACCACCTTTAAATCTACCATTCGTTCAATAATATTTATTGAGGAATTACTGTGTTCCAAGCACTGTACAAAGCGCTTGGGAGAGTAGGCTAGAACAATAAACAGATATTTTCCCTTACCAGAACACCCCCTCCTCACATCCAACGCATTTGGAGGGGCCCATCAGCACCGACGTGGTTGCCGGCTTCTCCCGCTTCTTTACTTTTCCCTCACTTTAGCCGGTTAAGTGGAACCTGTTTTCCTTCTTCCCAAGGTTCAGTTCCCTGTCTGGCTGGCTGCCCACCTGCCTGCTCAGCTGGGAGCTCCACAAGGGCAGGGCCCAAGGCTGCTGTTTTTTATCAGAGGTGCTCAGGCCCCAATTTAGGCCTAGGCCCAAAGCAGACATCCAGGTGAGGGGCGGTGGGGGGTGGAGTGGGGTCGGAAGGAGGGGAGGAAGGAGCAAGGGAGCCGGGCCAACACTGGAAAACCGGGCCCAGCCCTGACTGTCGCAACAGAGATACAGGACAAAATGCTGATGGTGGTTGGAATGTTTATTGTCCCAGTGGGGAAGCGGGAAGAGGAAGAGGAAGAAGAGGAAGGCTGGTGGGGAAAATCTAGGTTCAGAAAACACATCTCGGAGATATTGGTGGAAACCTGCTCCTTCTGGCTGGGTCCTGGAGTCCCTCCAGGCTGCCTGCTTTGCCATGGCTGGGCATGGGGGAAGCGGTTGGCCAAACCACAATTTTGGTGTCATAGAGACCTCACTGGCCTCAATAGAGTAGCTTTGTGAACTCGTCACGGCTTCCCACCCTTGGGTGATGGAAGAGGGGAGAGGGAGCCTTGCATTTGTTCATGCAGTGTGGGAGGGAGCCCCCATCCCACAAGTCAGAGGTCAGGAGCAGTGGGAGGGGATGGGGGGGAGAGAGAGAGGGAGAGAGGGAGAAAGGGAGAGAGGGAGAGAGGGAGAGAGAGACTGAGAGAGAGAGAGAGAGAGAGAGAGAGAGAGAGAAAGAAACTACTCAGCTGGCCCCAGCCAGGGCTGCTGCCAGTACAGCCCAGAGCCCTGCAACAGCCTCCAGTGTCATAGTGATAGAGTCCAGTGCCACCTGCAGCCCAGCAACAGTGTTCTGGGTCATAGTGATAGTGTCCAGTGCCACCTGACAGCTCTGCAACAGCATCCCGGATCCAGCAATGGTGTCCAGCATCACATGTGATAGTGTCCAGTGCCACCGGGCAGCCCAGCAACGGCATCCAGGCTCACAGTGATAGCTTGCAGTGTGACCTGCAGCCCAGCAACAGTGTCCTGGGTCCAGTAACAGTGTTCAGTGTCACAATGCTAGTGCCCAGTGCCACCGGCAGCCCAGCAACAGAGTCCGGGGTCCAGGAATAGAATCCAGTGTGACAGTGATGGTGCCCAGCACCACCTGCAGCCCAGCAAAAGCATCCTGGATCCAGCATTGGCATTCAGTGTGGCCTAGAGTCAATCAAGAGCGTCCAAGACAGCAGCAGCAGCAGTATCCAGTGTTCCAAAGTTGTTCTTGTCCCCGCCCCTACAGGGGTGACCTGGGTCCCCAGACACCTGCTGTTCAGAGAGAAGCAAGGGGCTGAGGAACCCCCGGAGCGACCAGCAGCGAATGGCCTGAGGTGGATGGTGCCAGTAGACAGTACCGGTGGACAGCCCCCAGGGGACAAAGAGGCAGCCGGTCCCCGCCAATCCACATTTAAAAAAGTAACTCATGTCTCCATTTCACATTTGTTCATGTAAAAGCCCACCTGAGGAGGTAAAACCCCGAAACGATGGCTGCCCACTGGCCGACCAGTGTCCAGGGAGCAGGCCGGCGGACCCCCACGTCTGCCTGTCCGGTGGCCCCCGCCGTCACACCCGGAAGCTCCTGGTCCTGTGAAAGGCCTGGAAGGGCCTGGTCAGTGCCCGCACCAGCAGCGGCGTCCTGGGCCGCTCCACCAACAGCGCCGCCGCTTGGCTCTCTGGCGTCGGAAACCGCTCCTGGAACGCCGCAGGGTGCGATTTCTGGAACTGCGGGAGAAGGAGGGGCGGGGGTACAGTGGGTGTGACTTAGATTCCCCGGGCCCTGGTGTCTACCGAGTTGAAAGAAAAACTCAGAATTTCCATAAAAAGCACTGGACACAAACAATATATGAAAATGTAGAATGCACTTCAATCTGGAGAGTACATGGAGAAACTATTTTACCCCTGGAGAAAATATCTTAATAATTTTCTATAGTTTCTTAAATTTGATAACAGAGGAGGACCTTCCAACTGCTTATGGCTGTGCCCTAGAAATTACATGGAAAGAAGACACAAGAAGCAATTGGATAACAATTAGCTGGAGAAAGACTGAAACTATGTTTTTAACTTGTTTCTGGCAAGACGTACACCTAACCAAGCCCAGCCCGCACCCTCCGCTCCTCTGCTGCTAATCTCCTCACCGTACCTCGTTCTCGCCTGTCCCGCCCTCGACCCCCAGCCCACGTCCTCCCCCGGGCCTGGAATGCCCTCCCTCTGCCCATCCGCCAAGCTAGCTCTCTTCCCCCCTTCAAGGTCCTACTGAGAGCCCACCTCCTCCAGGAGGCCTTCCCAGACTGAGCCCCCTCCTTCCTCTCCCCCTCCTTCCCCTCTCCATCCCCCCGCCTTACCTCCTTCCCTTCCCCACAGCACCTGTATATATGTATATATGTTTGTACATATTTATTACTCTATTTTACTTGTACATATCTATTCTATTTATTTTATTTTGTTAACATGTTTGGTTTTGATCTCTGTCTCCCTCTTCTAGACTGTGAGCCCACTGTTGGGTAGGGACCGTCTCTATATGTTGCCAGCTTGTCCTTCCCAAGCACTTAGTACAGTGCTGTGCATACAGTAAGCGCTCAATAAATACGATTGATTGATTGATTGATTGAGGCCTGGGCAGGGGTGGGAGAGGGCAGGACCAGGACCCAGTGGGGACAACAGGGTGGATGACGTCCGGATAGGGACTGGGCTAAGGCAGGGCCGGGGGGCAGGTGCCAAACTGCCATCGCCAGGTGGGTGACTCCCAAATCTGCCTCTCCAGCCCCAACCTCTCTCCTTCCCTGCAGTCTCCATCTCCTCCTGCCTTCCGCTCATTCTTACTCCTTGGTCTTGCCAATGCTTCAAACTCTACCTGTCCTAAACAGAACTCGTCTTCCCACCCAAAACCCATCCTCTCCTGACTTTCCCATCATTGTAGACAGCACCACCACACTCCCTGTCCCCAAAGCCCTTCACCTTGCCATCATCCTTGACTCAGTGGAAAGAGCACGGGCTTGGGAGGCAGAGGTCGTGGGGTCTAATCCAAACTCTGCCACTTGCCTGCTGTGTGACCTTAGGCAAGTTACTTCACTTCTCTGTGCCTCAGTTCCCTCTTCTGTAAAATGGGGATTATGACTGTGAGCTCCACGCGGAACAGCCTGATTATCTTGTATCTACCCCAGTGTTTAGAAGAGTGCTTGGCACATAGTAAGCACGTAACAAATACCATCATTATTATTCAGACCGCATATCCAGTCCCTCACCAAATCCTATCGGTTTTATCTCCACAGAGTCTTTAGAACCAGTCCCTTCCTCTCCTTCCAAACGGCAACCACTTTGGCCCAACCAACTGTCCTATCCTGCCTCAACTACTACCTCAGCCTCCTCGCTGGTCTTCCTGACTCCCGCCTCGCCTCTCTCCAGTCCAAACTTCACTCTGCTGCCCAGGTTATTTTTTCTAAAAATTTGCTTTGTGCACGTCTCCCGGATCCTCAAAAATCCTCCAATGGCTACCAATCCACTTCCACACCAAAAAGAAACTCCTTACTGTGGGCTTTAAGGCTCCCAGTTGTTTCTCTGCCTCCTTTCTCACCTCTCTGATCTCCTATTACAAACCAACCTTCACACTTCACTCCTCTAACATGAATGTACTCAAACTACACCTTGATCTTGTCTCTCCCACCAGTGACCCCTTGCTCATTCCCTCCCTGTGGTCTGGATCTCCCTCTTGCTTCAAATCTGAGAGGCCAACGCTCCCTCCATCTTCAAAGCCAGGCTAAAACCATGTCACCTCCAAGAAGCCTTCCCTGACTAATCTCTCATTTCCCCTCCCTACCGGCCCTCCCTTCTGTGCCACCTATGCTCTTAGATCTGTACCCTTTTAGCACCTGGATACTCACCCAGCCCTATAGCATTTATGTCCATAACCTTATACTCAGCCACTGCCCATGTCTGGAATTTCTTTTAATGTCTCTCTCCCCGCCTACAGGGCAGGGTTTGTGTCTACAAACTCTATTGTACCGTCCTTGCCCAGGGGCTTAGTACAGTGCATTGCACACAGTTAGTGCTCAATAAATACCACTGATTGACTGACAGGACAGACAAGCGGTGCGGGCAGGACAAACAGTGGATGAGGACAGGACAGACAGTGGGGTGAGAGGAAGACAGTGCGGGGAGCCAGGCACTCTGCCCATGGGGGGAGCTCAATAAATACCACTGAGGGACACTCCCTGCCTCCAAGAGATGACAAAATTCAAGGGAAATTTGCGATTCAGTTCCAAGGGAAGCAGAGAGAATAAAGCCATAGTGAGGACAGCCCCGGAGCCCCGCTGGGGCACAGCCCTCCTTACCTGCTTCAGTTTTTTCCTTTTCTCTTTGACCGATAGTTTGGGATCGGCTAGTGTCCCCTCCAACAAGGCCGCTATTGGCTCCTGAGCCCCAAATTCCTTCTGGTATTCAAATTCCTCGGGACTGATTTGGCGGCAAAACGATGGGCCGGGCAAGGTGGTGTCAGGGTCGGCTCCCGGGTATTTAATCTGAAAGCACCAAGGAGCTGAGGGAAGCAAGCTGAGAACAAGCAGCAGGAAACACTTCTTCCCCCAGCCAGGGGAAAGCACTGGGAATCTTCCTATGGGGGGGGGGGGGGGGGGGGGGGGGGGGGGGCGGGCTGGGCCGCCAGAAAAACACCAGCAGCTTTACAGAGGTTTTGATCCAGACAGAGATGAGTGTCCAAACTGGGTCACTGGGGGAGAGTCAGGAGTGTGGAATGGTCCACACTGGGTCACCAGAGGAGAATCAGAGAAGAAGAGGGAAGAGTCAGGGGTGGTCTATGCTGGGTAACTGTGAGGGGAGTCAGGGATGGAGAGAGGAGAGTCGGAGTGTGCGATGGTCCATATTGGGTCACCAAGGGTGAATCAGGGATGAAAAGGGAAGAGTCAGGGGTATGAGATCTCCTCCAAGAGGTTTTTCCTGACAAAGGCCTCCTCTCTTCTTCTCCCTCTCTCTTCTGAGACACCCTGACTTGATCCATTCATTCATCCCTGCTACGGGCCCCACAGCACTTATGTACATATCTGTCATTTATTTATATTAATGTCTGTCTCCCCCTCTAGACTGTAAGTTCATTGTAGGCAGGGAATGTGTCTGCTTATCGTTGTATTGTACTCGTCCAGGCACGTAGCACAGTGCTCTGCACACAGTCAGTGCTCAATAAATATGATTGAATGAATGAATGAAAGTCTGTGCTGGGTCACTGGGGTTGAGTCTTCGGAGTAAGAGGTCAGAGGCCATGGGTTCTAATCCCGGCTCTGCCCCATGTCTGCTGTGTGACCTTGGGCAAGTCACTTAATTTCTCTGGGCCTCAGTTAGCTCATCTGTAAATTGGGGATTAAGACTGTGAGCCCCACGTGGGACAACCTGATCACCTTGTATCCCCCCCAGCGCTTAAAACAGTGCTTCAAACATAGTAAGCGCTTAACAAATGCCATCATCATCATTATTATTATTATTAGTGTCAGGGACAGAGAGAGGAGAGTCAAGGGTATTGTATGTTCTGTGCAGGGTGACCGGGGAGAGTCAGGGATGGAGAGAGGAGAGTCAGGGGCGTGCAGGGGTATGTGCAGGGGAGTGACAGAGATGCCTTTTGATGTCCCTGCTCTGGTTACCAGCTGAGCCTTAGTTGAACCCTTGCCTATGTACCCACGCTCACCATGGGAGAGGGTGAAGGCCACTGATGTCGGGGCACAAAGCCAACAGCGTAGCGGGGCGGAGGGCCCTGGCTGTACGGCCATACCTGGACCCTGCGCAGGTGAGCCAGGCGCTCTTCTACAGCCGCCTGCAGGGCGGGGGGCACCGTCAAGATCTCCTGGTGATGGTCCAGGAGAAACGTCACCAGCTGTGCCGACAGCAGCTCGTCCAGTTCTGCCTCGGCTCCGGAGCGCAGGATGGGGCGCGAGAAGGTCTGGACCATCTGCATGCAGAAAGTGGGAGCAGAGGGAGCAATTTCACCGCCAACTCCAAACTGGGCACCGGCAGGGGACGGAAGGCAGCGCCGGGCACCTCCTGGACCCTCAGCCGAACAGGAGCTCACACATCCACAATCTCATCCTCTTCCGTGTGAGTGGGGCCGTGTCGCAACCTTCTCGCTCCCCCAACTCTTACTCCCTCTCCTCATCCTGGGATTCCATGGGGACCAAGTTCCCTCCCCACCAGCCTGACCCTCTCTCCAGCTGGGCAGCCCCTCTGGTCGACCCAAAGGTGTTTGCCGCCCCATCACACGGCACACTGAGCCCTGCCCTCTGGGGCCCACCACCACCTCACCCTTCCCTTCCTCTCCCCCGCCCAGAGCTCCCATGTCCCAGTCCTCCCCATCCCAAGCCCTCGCACCAGGGCCCGAGTCCCGGAGTGCTCGCAGAGCGGCGGCAGCCGGCGGTTGTCGTGGATCCTGGCCATGAGGCGCGTCAGCAGCTGCAGCTTCCGCCGGTTCTCGGGGGGCAGCAGGAGGCAGCACGTCTGCAGGCCCTCCACAGCCGCCGCTTCTTTCTGGAACAAACCTGGGAGAGGAGAAACCGCCTGTCTCGAGGAGCCCCACCCCTCCATCTCCCTCCCGTCTTCTCCCACACCTCCCGGCTCTGGGTCCTCGTTGAACAACTGATTCCCCCAGGGGTTGACTCTGCTGCCCTTTTTAGCCTGCCATCCTCCCCCTGCATCAAACACGAGGGTCCCCGAGGGTCTGTCTTCCCTACCCACCTAGAACCAAGCCCGACCCACAGGAGGCTCCCAGTCCAGGGCCTGCCCGGAGCTGACCAGTGGATGTCTGTGACCTCAAAAAAACTCCCAGAGGTGGGAGGCAAGCACATTCACAAGTCCACCGGTCCACCCATCCATCCATCCATCCGTCTGCCTGTCGCCTCCCCAGCGGCCTCACCAAGCACGCTGACGAAGGCGTCAAAGAGCTGGAACGTGAGCAGTGGCTCCTTCAGGCGGCCATAGTAGTCGGCGATCGTCCTGAAGACGTCCTTCTCGAACCCCGGGTACGAGGGCTGCTTGGTGTCGGAGCTGCCGGGCCCTTCGCACACATACACACAAACAGGCGTGCAAGTGAGTCACGTATGACTGGATGTGCATGTGTTTTCTGGCCAGCAGGCAGGGGGAGGGTGAAGGCAGCTCACAGGCCCAGCATGGGGTGGGCAAGGGCTTGGTGGGGGGTGGAGGGGTGCAGGGTCAGGGATGTAAGCATTAGGGCAGTGGCGGGGAAGGTGGGCATGGGCACTTACAATTTGCTAAACACTTCATCGCTGAGAGTACCCAGTGTGGAAGCTCCTCTGAGAGAAGATGGAGAGAATTTGTGGATTAGAATTTGCCCGTGGTGGGCAAGGAGAACCCGAAGGAAACCCCAGTGCCAAGGGCAGGCTTTCGTCCAAACCCGCTGGGTGGTGAACGTACACGCGGCACGGCCTGGGCGGAGGGAAACCCAGGCCTGAGACTCGACCTGCTGTGTGACCTAGGACAAGCTGCTCAACCTCTATGGGCCTCTGCCTTCTCAACTGTAAAATGGGGACAATACTTCCCGCTCCTAATGCACTGGGATGGAGGGGAGGGTGAAATGGACCATGGAAAGAACATCACGTATCTAGAACCTGCCCTTTCTGCTCCATCCAAACTGCTCCCAGGCTGACCCCAAAGCTTATATCCCACCTTGACTACTGCATCAGCCTCCTCCCTGAAATCCCTGCCTCCTGTGTCTCTCCACTCCAGTCCAGACTTCACTCTGTTGCCTGGATCATTTCCCTCAATACCATTCAGTCCATATCTCTCCCCTCAACCCCTGAAGAGCTTCCAGTGGTTGCCCATCCACTTCTGTATTATTCTTATGGTATTTGTTAAACACAACACTATGTGTCAAGCACTGGACTAATTGCTGGGGTAGATACAAGATAATCAGGTGGGACACAGTTTCTGTCTCAAACAGTCTAAGTAGGAAAGAGAACGGCGTCTCCCTCTCTAGACTGTAAGCTCACTGCTCCTTCCACTCGGTCACGCTGCTTCTCAGCTTCTCTGTATCTAACAGAAACTCCTTCCCCTCAGCTTTAAAGGACTGTCAGCTCACCCCCTCCTTCCTTACCTCACTGATTTCCTGCTCCATCCCAGCTTGCGCAGTCAATCAGTGGTATTTACTGAGCACCTACTATGTGCAGAGCACTATACTAAACACTCGAGAGAGTACAACAGAATTAGCAGACATGCTCCCTGCCCTTTACGAGCTTATAGTCCAGAGGGGGAGACAGACATTAATATGAATAAGGAATTTATAATATATAATCGAGAGATATGTATGCAAGTGCTGTGTTGTTGGAGGTGGGGGTGAATCTCAAATGCCCAAAGGTCACAGAACCAAGTGCACAGATGCACACTTCGCTCTGCTAATGCCAACCTACTGACTGTACCTCCATCTCGCCTATCTCGCCACCAACCCCTCACTGCTGACCCCGGTACCACGTCCTTCCTCTGGCCTGAAACTCCCTCCCTTTCCATGCTCTGTGAGAAGGAGCTTGGCCCGGTGGTTAGCGAACTGGCCTGTGGATCAGAAGGACCTGGCTTCTAAGCCCAGCTCCACCACTTGGGCAAGTCACTTCACTTCTCTGTGCCTCAGTTACCTCAACTATAAAATGAGGATTAAGACTGCAAGCTCCATGTGGGACAGGGACTGTATCCAACCCAAATTGCCTGTAGCCACCCCGGCATTTAGTAAAGTGCCTGGCACCCAGTAAGTTCTTCACAACGGCCACTATTATTACATCCGACTGATGATCCCTCTCCCCACCTTGAAAGCTTTATTAAAGTCACATCTCTTCCAAAAGAATTTTCCCGACTAAGGCCTCATTTACCCTACTCCCTTCTGCATCACCTTCGCCCTTGGGTCTGCAGCCTTTAGTCACCCTACTCTCAGCCCCACAGCACTTATGTCCAAATCCATAATTTATTTATTTCTATTAATGTCTGTCTCCCTCTCTAGGCTGTAAGCTCCTTTGTGGGCAGGGAACAAATCTAACAACTCTGTTGTAGTGTACTCTCCTGAGCACTTAGTCCAGTGCTCTGTACTGAGTAAGCACTCAATAAATACCATTGACTGGTTGATTGAAAATGCCCAGGACTCTGCCCGTATCTGCACCCAGCAGATGCTGGAGGATGGAGGAATGGGCGGTCAGGACAGGAAACCAGTGAGGCAGGAGGGCTGCATAGGCTCAGACCAGCTGGGCCCTGGCCCAACTGATCAGCCCAGGGAAACCCAGAGGCAGGACCCTGTGGCCACTCCCGCCCTGCCACTCACGTGATTTGTCCTCCAGGAGCACCAGGCCCTGCCGGCTGACACGGTACACGTTGTGGACGATGTTCTTTGACTTGACCAGCTTGGCGTCCAAAACGGCCTCCAGGGAGTCCAGCCCCAGGACTTTCTGTAAACTGGTCACAGAGAGGAGCAGCGTAAGAGCCCCCCGGATGGCCCCTGGGATGGAAGGACCTCAACTTGATGTCACTCTGTAGGGGTGGGGGCAGAAGGGAGTGACCAGAGCAGGGAGGGGAGAGTCGGGGATGTTGGATGGTCCCTGCTGGGCCTCCGAGGGAGAGTCAGGGATGGAGAGAGAGGGGAGGGTGAGGGGCATGGACTGGTCCATCCTCAACTGTGAGGGCGGGTGTCCAAGAAGACCACCGGCACTCAACTCCACCCAGGGTCCCGGCACTACTACTGGAGACAGAGCCCCGGTGTGGGTGGGCCGGTGGCTGAAACAGGAGTGGGCATGGCTAAAGGTCTCAAAAAGCACCTTGCTATTAACCAGGACAGAAGGAGCTGGTAGATGAGTAGAAAATGGAAAAGAAATAAAGCGATGCTTCGGAGGCACAGATTCTGGCCGCCAGAGGAGGCCGTCTCCAATACAGCCAAAGCAGAGATGACATCACTTCAGCAAAGACACGCTGCTACAGCACGGGTGCTGCAGCAGACACACCGCCGCAGCAGACACACCGCTTCAGCAGGGGTGTCACAGCAGAGATACTGCATCAGAGACATGCTGCCACAGCAGGGATGCCACAGCAGAGGCATGTCACTGCAACAGAGGTGCCATAGCAAAGACATGCCACCGCAGCAGAGCTGCCAAAGCAGAGACAAGCTGCCGCAGCACAGGTACCACAGCAGAGTAGGTGCAGCAGAGACACGCCACTGAAGCAGAGGTGCCACAGTAGAGACACGCCACCGCAGCAGACACGTGTGTGCACAGCAGAGAAGGCCCAGCACCACGCGCTGCTCATTGTAAGCCGGCACAGCCCCCACCGAGGTTCAGAGCCACATACTGGGCCAGGGTCATAGCCTTCCAGATGTCCTCGACGTTGGCTTCCGTCAGCTGCCGGCGCTGCACCAGGCGGCAGGCCGGGATCTCCCCGATGGCTATGCTGTGCCGCTTGAACCACGCTTCCGAGTTCTGGGCAGGAATGGAAGGAAGGGAAGGAGGGAGGGTGCGTATCACGGCTGGGACAACCAGCCAGCCAGCCGGCCACCCAGCCAGGCCCTCCCCCTGAGATCCCGCTCATTTGGGCCGGGCCCCTGGTGGGTCAGAACGCAGGCCTGGCGGGGACCAGTGCGGCACCAGAGGGTCAGACCCGGCGCGGCCCCCCAGCCCAGGACAACCTCTGCTTGCGGACAGAGCGCCGGGGGTGGGATCGGGCCTTATCGAGACAGGAAGAGGGTGGATGGCTCCTCTCCCAGGGACGTGGCTCCTCCCTCCAAGGAGCCCAGCCTAGGGATCCTACCCCAGGGACTCCTCGCCTGGAGCCACCTGGGGCCCCCTGGGATGTGGATTGTACCAGAAGAAGAGGCCGCACGGGGATGTTGTCCTGGGATGTGGCGGGCGGGGGGTCGCTCCAGGACGGGAACTTCACGGGGTCCCCTTGGAACGGCGGCCTCCTGGGATAGGGCTTCAGCGGGGACGAAGGGGGAAACCTGGGAGGAAAGGTTTCATCTATCATCTCTATGCTGATGACACCCAAATCTACATCTGTCCCTGCTCTCTCTCCCTCCCTTCAGGCTCGTGTCTCCTCCTGCCTTCTAAGACATCTCCATCTGGATGTCTGCCCGCCATCTAAAACTCAATATGTCCAAGGCTGAAATTCTTATCTGCCCTCCCAAATTCTGCCCTCTCCCTGACTTTCCCATCTCTGTTGACGGCACTATCATCCTTCCCGTTTCACAAGCCCGCAACGTTGGTGTCATCCTCGACTCTGCTCTCTCGTTCACCCCTCACATCCAATCCGTCACCAAAACCTGCCGGTCTCACCTCCGCATCATCGCCAAGATCCACCCTTTCCTCTCCATCCAAACCGCTACCCTGCTGGTTCAATCTCTCATCCTATCCCGACTGGATTACTGCATCAGCCTCCTCTCTGATCTCCCATCCTCCTGTCTCTCCCCACTTCAATCTATACTTCATGCTGCTGCCCGGATCATCTTTGTGCAGAAACGCTCTGGGCATGTTACGCCGCTCCTCAAAAATCTCCAGTGGCTACCAATCAACCTACTCTTAAAGCAAAAACTCCTCACTCTCGGCTTCAAGTCTCTCCATCACCTTGCCCCCTCCTACCTCACCTCCCTTCTTTCCTTCTACAGCCCAGCCCGCACCCTCCGCTCCTCTGCCTCTAACCTTCTCACCTCGTTCTCGTTCTCACCTGTGCCTCGTTCTCACCTGTCCCGCCGTCGACCCCCAGCCCACGTCCTCCCCCTGGCCTGGAATGCCCTCCCTCCGCACATCCGCCAAACTAGCTCTCTTCCTCCCTTCAAAGCCCTACTGAGAGCTCACCTCCTCCAGGAGGCCTTCCTAGACTGAGCCCCCTCCTTCCTCTCCCCCCTTCCTCCTCCCCATCCCCCCGCCCTACCTCCTTCCCCTCCCCACAGCACCTGTATATATGCTTGTACATATTTATTACTCTATTTATTTTACTTGTACATATTTACTATTCTATTTATTTTATTTTGTTAATATGTGTTGTTTTGTTGTCTGTCTCCCCCTTCTAGACTGTGAGACCGCTATTGGGTAGGGACCGTCTCTATATGTACTTCCTAAATGCTTAGTACAGTGCACTGCAACAAGTAGGCTCTCAGTATGTGCTACTTTACTACTTCCAGCAATTATCACATGGAAACAAGTGTCCGGGGACTTTTTCCTTAACTGAAGCAAATTGTGGCTTGTTCCAGTTTACTTTCAGCAATGCGTACTGGCAAGGATATAGTTGTCAGTGCAGTCAAGCAGCTGCCCACCAGAAGCCTCTGTAATAGCAGATATTTATTTCATAGAACCAGCCTGTTCCAGCCCTGCATCTTGGAAAGCATAACACACAAGGGACAGTTTCCAGAAGTAATAATAATAATGATGGAATTTATTAAGCACTTACTATGTGCAAAGCACAAAGAAAGTAAAGAGAAAACGTGCCTACCAACTCTGTTACACTGTACTCTCACAAGTGCATAATACAGTGCTCTGTGCAAAATAAACTCTCAATAATAAATACAATTGATTGATTGAGAAGGAGCGTGGCTTAGTCGGAAGAGCATGGCCTTAAGAGTCAGATGATGTGGGTTCTAATGCTGGCTCCACCACTTGTTTGTTTGTCTCTACCACTTAACTTTTCCGTGTCTCAGTTCCCTTATCTGTAAAATGGGGATTAAAACTGTGAGCCCCACATGGGACAACCTGATTACCTTGTAGCTACCCCAGCACTTAGAACAGTGCTTAGCACATGGCAAGCGCTTAACAATGAGAAGTAGATAGAACATGGCAAAGTAGATAGAACATGGAACTGGGAGTCAGAAGGTCATGGGTTCTAATCCTGACTCCACCATTTGTGCAACCTTGGGCAAGTCACTTCACTTCTCTGTGCCTCAGTTACCTCATCTGTAAAATGGGGATTGAGACTGTGAGCTCCCTCTGTCCAACCCAATTTGCTTGTACACACTCCAGTGCTTAATACAGTGCCTGGCACATAGTAAGTGCTTAACAAATCTTATAATAATAATAATTATTATTATTATTGTTATTAAGGAGCCAGGTTTGAACCATGACTCACACCCACAGTTAATGAGGAAAGCTTTCTGATTGCGGTATAAACTGGTTAAGTAGGAGAAGATTTTAATAGTTTCATCAGGTTCACTATCAAATATTAATGTTATATTTCTATATATCTATACATGTGTTCGTGTGTGTATATCTACCTAACTAGCTGAGATAGCTAGTTGCTAGCTGAGGACAGTGTGTTACTATTTGCCCACCATCATCATTATCAGTGAATATTTCTTAGTAAGCTATCTATTCATACTTACCGACTGGCAAATTTAACCTCTGAAAATTGCTTATCACTGCTTATTCTACATCTCTTCTAGACTGTGAGCCCGTTGTTGGGTAGGAACCGCCTCTATATGTTGCCAACTTGTACTTCCCAAGTGCTTAGTACACTGCTCTGCACACAGTAAGCACTCAAATACGATTGAATGAATGAATGAACTTGTACTTCCCAAGCACTTAGTACAGTGCTCTGCACACAGTAAGCTCTCAATAAATACGATTGAATGAATGAACGAAAGGACACTGAAAGGCTGCCATGAAACACTGACCCAAGGGGCCCAGCTCTAGTCTGGACACTTGGGTCACTTCCATTGTCTTGGTTGGGCCATGCAGGACCTCAGAGCCAAAGCCCAGCAGGGCAGAGGTGCCAACTCCTCCCCCTTCCCTCATCCCTGCAGGTGATGAAGAGTTGCCCACCCCCTCCCGGGGTGGTTGGATGACTGGGCACGGCCCCTCCATGTGCCCACAGGGGACGGGGCACTTCCCTGTCAGACAGGAGCAAAGGGAAGGATCACTGGGACTAGGGGGCTCAGTCTGTGGTCAGTGGCTCCCCTGGGGTGCAGCCAACTTTTTGGTTTATTTCCATGTCTCCCCATCAGTGGTGCAAAGATTTTTATTATTACTATAATTATTTATTGCATCTGTTTAATGCTTACCATAAGTGAAGCACTGTTCTAAGCGTTGGGGTAAATGCCAGCGAATCAGGTCGGACACAATCCTTGCACCATATAGGGCTTACAGTTAGTCTATGGGGGAGGGAGAACAGATACTGAACCCTCAATTTATGGAAGAGGAAACTAAGGCCCAGAGAAGTTAAATGACTTGCCCAAGTTCACACAGCAGGCAAGTGGCGGAGCCAAACTTAGAACCCAGGTTCCCTGGCCCCCAGGACTGTGCGTTTTTCATACTGCTCCAGAAACAGCATTTGACTGCCTCTGCCTGTTCTGCCAGCCACCAGGGTGTGTGTGTGCACACATAAACACACACACACACCACACACACCCCCGATCTGTGACTCTTTGGGGGGTGTCCACTGCCTTCAGTGTCTGGGGTTCTTGTGGGAGGGGCAGGGTGGGGCAGGGCCGGGCTGAGTCAACTTCCAGGTTTCTCTTCTCTCAGTGTTGCTCCACCTTGCTCTCCCTCTGCAAGCCGTTGCTGGATTTTGCAGCAACAGGAAATGCCTGGTCTCTCACTTCCCCTCTCCCCAGCTTCAACCCATCCTGGGCCCCCACCATTAGCAGCGAGCAGAGAGTACAAGGTGATTGTGGTCCCTGGAGCCCAGTGGGGCAGGGCCAGCGGTCCAAAGCCTTCTGTTCCCCACCCAGATCGCCGCCAAGCTACCCCAGACTCCGGGCCGATCATGGCTGGGCTACTGTGCCAGCCTCCTAGCCGGCCTCCCTGCCTCCAGCCTCTCCCCCTCCACACACCCATGTGGATCATCTTCCCGAAGCGTGGCTCGGCCCTCTTCTGTCCTCCCGACGAGACTCCCTCGCGGGCTCCCCACGTCTCTCCGCTTCTCACCGGTGGCTTCGAGGGTCCCCACCCTTTGGCCCTGCTGACCCATCTGCTAACTTCTCCCACTCTTCCTAACTCATCACCTCCGCTACTCTGGAGCCCACCTGCTAGCCACAACTCACTCTCGTCTCTCCTGCCTCCATTCCCTCGCTCACGCCATTCCCCGGCTTGGAATGCCCTCCCTCCCTCAGACAGCCCCCAGCTCTCCCCACCTATAAATCCTTCTTATAATCCCACCTCCTCCAACCTTTCCAGACTCAGTCTCAAAATCTCCAATCTTATCAATGGGATGGGAGCTTCTAGCACTACGTACTGTGGTCTGTAATTTGGGCGTGGAGCACATGTACAACTACTCATCCGGCTTTTCATTTTGACTCCGTTAAAATCCATTCACGGGCCCTTGGCCGGGTGCTGCCTCTCTGCCCCCTCTGCCTTTCCCGCTTCACCTGCTTCTCCAGAGGGAACCCGGTGGGCAGGGGCGGGAGGGAACAAGGGAGGGCGCGCCAGCCACCGGCCCAGGAATCAACCCCTCCGCGCAGAAGTCCTGGTTCTCAAGTCTCCGGCCGACGGGGGACTCGGTCCCCTGGAGGATTACAGCTTCAAACCAACTCCTCTTTCAAGGAAAGCAGTAGTTTCACTGTGCAAAAAATTTCTCCAAACCATCTCAAGAGCTGCTGCCATCAGCTGCTGCCCAGGAGGCCTTCCCATACCAAGCCCCCTTTGTCCTCTCCCCCTCCCCACAGCACTTGTATATATGTTTGTATAGATTTATTACTCTATTTATTCTACTTGTACCTATTTACTATTCTATTTATTTTGTCAATGATGTGCATCTAGCTTTACTTTCTATTTGTTCTGATCACTTGACATCTGACCACATGTTTTGTTTTGTGGTCTGTCTCCCCCTTCTAGACTGTGAGCCCATTGTCGGGTAGGGATGGTCTCTATATGTTGCCAACTTGTACTTCCCAAGAGCTTAGTACAGTGATCTGCACACAGTAAGTGCTCAATAAATACGACAATGAATGAATGAATCATATAATAATAATAATAATGACGGTATTTGTTAAGCGCTTACTATGTGCAAAGCACTGTTCTAAGCACTGGGGGATACAAGGTGATCAGGTTGTCCCACATGGGGCTCACAGTCTTAATCCCCATTTTACAGATGAGGGAACTGAGGCACAGAGAAGTGAAGCGACGTCCCGCAGAGACGGCACGTGCCCACCAGAGGTTACCCCGCTCCAGCCGCTGCCCGCAGGTGGAGAAGCAGGGTCATCATCATCATCATCAATCGTATTTATTGAGCGCTTACTGTGTGCAGAGCACTGTACTAAGCACTTGGGAAGTCCAAGTTGGCAACATATAGAGACAGTCCCTTCCCAACAGTGGGCTCACAGTCTAAAAGGGGGAGACAGAGAACAAAACCAAACATACTAACAAAATAGAATAGATATGTACAAGTAAAATAAATAAATAAACAAATAAATAGAGTAACAATAGAGTAATAGAGTAATAAATAGAGTAACAGGGTCCCGGAGTGACCCTGTCCAACCGACCCAGGCAGGACACACTGGATTCCAAGCGCCTCGCCCCCGAGGGGATAGTTCAGCCCGGACCAGAGGATGCCTGACTGCATGCCTTGGCCCCGAGTGGATGGTGTAGCCCAAACTAGAGGGCAGCTGACCAAGCACCTCATCCCCTCGGCGGACAGTCCAGCCCGGACCGGAGGGCGCCTGACCAAGCTCCCCAAACAATGGGGGACAGGCCAGCCTGGACCGGAGGGGGCCCAACCAGGCACTCCATCCCCGCAGTGGATGGTCCAGCCCGAACGGCAGCGTGTTGGAACAAGCGCCCTGCCCAAAGCAGATGGTCCAGCTGGGATCAGCGGGCACCCAACCAAGCAGCCCATCCCCGTAGGAGACGGTCCAGCCCATCCCAGAGGGGGCCCACACACAAAACTGAGCCAAATCTGGGAATCTGGGAGGGGTGGAGCAGACCGTGCCAGGCGCAGCGGGTAGCAAATGTGACAGCCCTGCTCCACGGGGGACACGGGGTATACGGGTGTCTGTCCCTCCGTGGCCAATCAATCAATCAATCATATTTATTGAGCACTTACTGCGTGCAGAGCACTATACTAAGCGCTTGGGAAGTACAAGTTGGCAACATATAGAGACAGTCATCATCATCATCAATCGTATTTATTGAGCACTTACTGCGTGCAAAGCACTGTACTAAGCGCTTGGGAAGTACAAGTTGGCAACATATAGAGACAGTCCCTACCCAACAGTGGGCTCACAGTCTAGAAGGGGGAACTATGACAACCCTGTACCATGGGGGACATGGGGTATACAGGTCTCTGTCCCACCATGGCCAATCAATCAATTAATCAATCGTATTTATTGAGCGCTTACTACGTGCAGAGCACTGTACTAAGCGCTTGGGAAGTACAAGTTGGCAACATATAGAGACGGTCCCTACCCAACAGTGGGCTTACAGTCTAGAAGGGGCCAACTATCTAGTACCTGCACAACGCACGGGGGCGGGGGGGGGAGGTGTGTGTGTGTGTGTGTGTTGTGTGTGTGTGTGTGTGTGTGTATACATACATATATATATATATATATATATATATATATGTACTGTATATATATGTACACATATATACCTGTATAGCTGCCGATTGTCCTTGAAGTCCTCTGTCCCCCACCGGCCCTGGATGTCTTCGATGACGTGGTTTTTCAGGAACTTTCCAAGCAGCTGGATCGTCTGCCTGCGGGTCACCTCGGGACCGAAGTTGTGGCTGCCCTGGAGCAGGGCCAGCAGCCAGTCCACGGCGGCGCGGGCCACGAAGCAGCGCTCATAGCTCCTTAGGCGGCACCGGTGCCTCCCCACGGGCACGCCGGCCCGGAACTGCTCGATCATCTCGTTCCACTGTGGGAGGCAAGCGACAAGAGGGATGGGGTCTGGGTTACCATCTGTCCATACACGTACATGTATACACACACACACACACACACACACACACTCTCTCTCTCTCTCTCTGTCACTCTCACTGTCCCCCTCAGGCCTGGGAATCAGAAGAATCTGGGTTCTAATCCCAGCTTCGCCAATCAATCAATCAAATTTATTGAGCGCTTACTATGTGCACAGCACTATACTAAGCACTTGGGAAGTACAAATTGGCAACATATAGAGACAGTCGCTACCCAACATTGGGCTCACAGTCTAAAAGGGGGAGACAGATAAAAAAAAAACCAAACATACTAACAAAATAAAATAAATAGAATAGATATGTACAAGTAAAATAAATAGAGTAATAAATACGTACAAACATATATACATATATACAGGTGCTGTGGGGAAGGGAAGGAGGTAAGATGGGGGGGATGGAGAGGGGGATGAGGGGGAGAGGAAGGAAGGGGCTCAGTCTGGGAAGGCCTCCAATCTGCCACTCATCTGTTGTGTGTCCTTGGACAAGTCACTTAACTTTTCTGTGCCTCAGTTCCCTCATCTGTAAAATGGGGATGAAGACTGTGAGCCCCATATGGGACATGGACTGTGTCCAACCTGATTAGCTTTAACCCAGCGTTTAGTACGGTGCCCAAAGTCACACAGCTGACAATTGGCAGAGCCGGAATTTGAACCCATGACCTCTGACTCCAAAGCCTGGGCTCTTTCCACTGAACCATGCTGCTTCTCTAAGTATCTATCTGTATATATCTGTAATTTATTGTTTTATCTATTTGTCAATGTCTGTCTCCCCCTCTAGACCGTGAGCTCATTGTTGGGTAGGGACCGTCTCTAGATGTTTCCAACTTGTACTTCCCAAGCGCTTAGTACAGTGCTCTGCACACAATAAGTGCTCAATAAATACGACTGAATGAATGGCTCCCCACAGCACATACGTATTTATCTGTATATATCTGTAATTTATTGTTTTATCTATTTGTCAATGTCTGTCTCCCCCTCTAGACCGTGAGCTCATTGTTGGGTAGGGACCGTCTCTAGATGTTGCCAACTTGTACTTCCCAAGCGCTTAGTACAGTGCTCTGCACACAGTAAGCGCTCAATAAATATGACTGAATGAATGACTCCCCACAGCACATATGTATCTACCTGTATATATCTGTAATTTAATGTTTTATCTATTTGTCTTAATGTCTGTCTTCCCCTCTAGACCGTGAGCTCGTTGTTGGGTAGGGTCCGTCTCTGTTTCCAACTTGTACTTCCCAAGCGCTTAGTATAGTGCTCTGCACACAGTAAGCGCTCAATAAATATGACTGAATGAATGAATGAGTGAATGCCTGGCACATAGTAAGCAGTTAACAACTATCATACAAAAAGACCACCCAAGTCACTCTTCCAAACTGATACACACCATGTTGCCGCTTTGCAGAAACAAATGGTAGGTGGGCAGTGTTGCCTGGTGGAAAGGGTACAGGGCTGGGAGGTAGGTCTCCCAGGTTCTAGTCCCAGTGTGACCTTGGGTTAGTTGCTGAATCTCTCTGGGCCTCAGATTCCTCCTCTGTAAAATGGGGATGAGACACTGGCTTCCCCTCCCATGTGCAACTGGGACCTGTGCCTGATCTGATTGTAAAGGAGTTTAATAAAGGCCATAATAATGCAGATTATGACAATAAGGCAGTGACCTGTTGAATACTCAACAACCAGC
The DNA here is from genome assembly GCF_015852505.1 of Tachyglossus aculeatus. Classification (NCBI taxonomy): domain Eukaryota; kingdom Metazoa; phylum Chordata; class Mammalia; order Monotremata; family Tachyglossidae; genus Tachyglossus; species Tachyglossus aculeatus. Next base: position 40,464,413 of record NC_052088.1, on the reverse strand, counting down.
TGGGAGCTGGTCCCAGGTTACCTGGATGGTCAGCACTGACCCCCGAAGAAGGAACACACCCCAGATATGGCTGCTTCCCCCTTGTGAACAGTGCTTTGCACATAGTAAGCGCTTAATAAATGCCATTATTATTACTGCGGAAGATGGGTCGGGAGAGCCGACAGGCAGGATGAAAGGGTTTTGGACAGATTCATGGATAAGAGTCTTTGCCGGTCACTGGGGGAGAATCGGGGGGGTGTCAGGTCAATCAATCAATCGTATTTACTGAGCACTTATGGTGTGCAGAGCACTGTACTAAGCACTTAGAAAAAATACAGTATTAGAGTTGGTGTACACGTTCCCTGCCCACAACAAGCTTACAGTCTAGAGGGGCGGTCTGTGTTGGGTCGCTGGAAGGGAGAGTTAAAGATGGAGAGAGGAGAGTCGTGGGATCTCTGTGTGCAGAGCACTGCTCTGAGCGGTGGGAAAAAATACATGGGTGAAAATTAAACACAGTCCTTGGCCCTCAAGGGGTTCACAATCTAAGAGAGACTGTTGGTTTTTAAAATACATTTGTTCAATAGTGTTACTTCTGTCAAACTATGGTGTTTATTTTGAGAAGCAGCGTGGCTCAGTGGAAAGAGTACGGACTTTGGAGTCAGAGGTCATGGGTTCAAATCCCGGCTCCCCCACTTGCCTGCTGTGTGACCTTGGGCTAGTCACTTCACTTCTCTGTGCCTCAGTTCCCTCATCTGTAAAATGGGGATGAAGACTGTGAGCCTCACGTGGGACAACCTGATCACCTTGTATCCCCCCAGCGCTTAGAACAGTGCTTTGCACATAGCAAGTGCTTAACAAATACTATTAGTAGTAGTAGTAGTAGTAGTAGTAGTAGTAGTAGTAGTAGTAGTAGTAGTATGATCCCTGTCCTCAAGGGGTTTACTATCTACTAAGGGAGACAGACATTAAATTAAATTACAGTTTGGGAAGCAGCAGAGTATAAGGATATGAACATAATAATAATAATAATAATGGTATTTGTTAAGAGCTTACTATGTGCAAAGCACTGTTCATTCATTCATTCATTTGATCGTATTTATTGAGTGCTTACTGTGTGCAGAGCACTGTACTAAGCACTTGGGGAGTACAAGTTGGCAACATATAGAGATGGTCCCTACCCAACAGCAGGCTCACAGTCTAGAAGGGGGAGACAGAGAACAAAACATATTAACAAAATAAAATAAAATTCATTCATTCGACCGTATTTATTGAGTGCTTATTGTGTGCACAGCACTGTACTAAGCGCTTGGGAAGTACAAGTTGACAACATATAGAGACGGTTCTAAGCATTGAGGGGATACAAGGTGATCAGATTGCCCCACGTGGGGCTCACAGTCTTAATCCCCATTTTACAGATGAGGTAACTGAGGCACAGAGAAGTGAAGTGACTTTCCCAAAGTCACACAGCCGATAAGTGGCAGAGCCAGGATTAGAACCAATGACCTCTGACTCCCAAACCCGGGCTCTGTCCACTAAGCCACGCTGACATAAGTACTGTGGAGCCAGGGGTGGGGTCAGTATCAGCTGTGTGACTTTGGGCAAGTCGCTTAACTTCTCTGTGCCTCAGTTACCTCATCTGTAAAATGGGGGATTAAGACTGTGAGCCCCCCGTGGGACAACTTGATCACCTTGTAACCACCCCAGTGCTTAGAACAGTGCTTTGCACATAGTAAGCGCTTAATAAATGCCATTATTATTATATTATTATTATTATCAAAATGCTTAAGGGGTACAGGTAGGTGATGCAGAAGAAAGGGAGAACAGAGTGGGGAGATGAAAGGTTAGTGAGGGAAGGCTTCCTGGAAGAGATGGGATTTTAAATGAACTCTGGAAATGGGGAAAGGGTTGGTCTGTCGGGCACAGGGTGCCAACTGGGTTCGGAGTGGTGCCCTGGGCCCACAACTTTCCAGTCTCCAAACTCTTCCTCCAGCCCTCCGCCCTGCCTGAAGCTCCAAGGGCGGGAGGAGGCAGGTCTGGGGTCATCATCATCATCATCATCAATCGTATTTATTGAGCGCTTACTATGTGCAGAGCACTGTACTAAGCGCTTGGGAAGTACAAGTTGGCAATATATAGAGACAGTCCCTACCCAACAGTGGGCTCACAGTCTAAAAGGGGAGACAGAGAACAAAACCAAACATACTAACAAAATAAAATAAATAGAATAGATATGTACACGTAAAATAAATAAATCAATAAGAATAATAAATATGTACAAACATATATCCATATATACAGGTGTTGTGGGGAAGGGAAGGAGGTAAGATGGGGGGATGGAGAGGGGGACGAGGGGGAGAGGAAGGAAGGGGATCAGTCTGGGAAGGCCTCCTGGAGGAGGTGAGCTCTCAGCAGGGCCTTGAAGGGAGGCAGAGAGCTAGCTTGGCGGATGGGTCAGACATGAGGAGTGGCCTGTCCCCGGCTGGCTGGCCGCCATCACCGTCCAGCGTCGCCGTCCATCCTCTGAGGACTGAACCTGCGCTTTAGAGAAGTGGCAGGAAGAAAGTCCTGCCCCTCAATCAATCAATCGTATTTATTGAGCGCTTACTGTGTGCAGAGCACTGTACTAAGCGCTTGGGAAGTACAAGTTGGCAACATATAGAGACAGTCCCTACCCAACAGCGGGCTCACAGTCTAGAAGGGGGAGACAATCAATCGTATTTACTGAGCGCTTACTGTGTGCAGAGCACTGGACTAAGCGCTTGGGAAGTACAAATTGGCAACATATAGAGACAGTCCCTACCCAACAGTGGGCTCACAGTCTAAAAGGGGGAGAACAAAACAGAGAACAAAACCAAACATATTAACAAAATAAAATAAAAAGAACAGATATGTACAAGGAAAATAAATAAATAAATAGAGTAATAAATATGTACAAACATATATACAGGTGCTGTGGGGAAGGGAAGGAGGTAAGATGGGGGGATGGAGAGGGGGACGAGGGGGAGAGGAAGCAGGGGGCTCAGTCTGGGAAGGCCGGGGTCTGACTGTGACCACTTAATCATCAATCGATGGTACTTACTGAGCATTTACTATGTGCAGAGCACTGGACTAACCCCTCTGCGCCACAATTTCCTCATCTGCACAATATGGAGGAGTGATGAAAGGAGACCGCTGAGATGAAAGTGCTGGAGGAAAACAAGCCCCCAGATTGTCATCTCCAGCTGTGGGGAAGGGGTGGAGTTACACCTCTTCCTCCCCTCCAAAAACAGACCTCTACAGGACAGATCAATCAATCGTATTTATTGAGCGCTTACTGTGTGCAGAGCACTGTACTAAGCGCTTGGGAAGTACAAGTTGGCAACACATAGAGACAGTCCCTACCCAACAGTGGGCTCACAGTCTAGAAGGTGGGCTCACAGTCTAGAAGACGATTTGCTCCCTTTATTCATTCCCCCTCCCAGCCCCACAGCACTTATGTCTGTGTCTGTAATTTTTTGATTTATTCATTCAGTCATATTTATCGAGTGCTTACTGTGGGCAGAGCACTGTACTAAGTGCCGATTTATATTAATATCTGTCTCCCCCTCTAGACTGTAAACTCACTGTGGGCAGGGAATGTGTCTATTGTAAAACTGTACCCTTCCATGTGCTTAGTACAGTAAGCGCTCAATAAATATGACTGAACGAATGACAAATGTAGAGTTCAAACCTGGGCCCCTTACAGTAGTCGCTGAATCTGAGCCTCAGCATTCTCATCTACGAAATGGATGCTGAATGCCTTTTTCCCTCCCCCTTGACTCTGCATCCCACGTGGGACAAGGATTGGGTCCGATCTGATTGTACTCGGCACGGTGCTTGGCATAAAGTAAGTGCGTAACAGAATACCTCAATTACCATGATGTATTTTTATTAGAAACTCCTCGAGGGCAGGGATTGAGTCTTTCAACTCGGTTGAACTCTCATAAACACTAGCTTCTGAGCCCTGCCCGCCGCAGGCACCCTATAAATCCCACTGATGGATGGCTTGTTTGAGCGTACGACAGACAGACGGGCAGACAGACAAATGGGAATAAATACTCTGTTTATTTATTTATTCATTTTACTTGTACATATCTATTCTATTTATTTTATTTTGTTAGTATGTTTGGTTCTGTTCTCTGTCTCCCGCTTTTAGACTGTGAGCCCACTGTTGGGTAGGGACTGTCTCTATATGTTGTCAACTTGGACTTCCCAAGCGCTTAGTACAGTGCTCTGCACACAGTAAGCGCTCAATAAATATGATTGATTGATTGATTGATTGATGGGCAGATGGGTGGGGGGCCCTCGCTCTCTCCTACCCCAAGTTGACCCCTACCACGGGGTGAAACACAACCGGCCAGGTGAGACCGTGGAAGTGAGAAGCATGACGTAGTGGCTAGAGCCCAGGCCTGAGAGTCAGAAAGCAGCGTGGCACAGTGGAAAGAGCCCCGGCTTGGGAGTCAGAGGTCATGGGTTCGAATTTCAGCTCCGCCCCTTATCAGCTGTGTGACCTTGGGCAAGTCACTTTAATAATAATAATGGCATTTGTTAAGCGCTTACTATGTGCAAAGCACTGTTCTAAGCACTGGGGGGATACAATGGGATCAAGTTGTCCCACGTGGGACTCACAGTCTTAATCCTCATTTTACAGATGAGGTAACTGAGGCTCAGAGAAGTTAAGTGACTTGCCCACGGTCACACTGCAGACATGTGGCGGAGTCGGGATTCAAACCCATGACCTCTGACTCCAAAGCCCGGGCTATTTTCACTGAGCCACGCTGCTTCTCTATGCCCCAATTCCTCATCTGTAAAATGGGGATTAAGACTGTAAGCCCCACGTGGGACAACCTGATCACCTTGCATCCCCCCTCAGTGCTTAGAACAGTGCTTCGCACACAGTAAGGGCCTAGCAAATGCCATTATTATTATTTATTGAGTGCTTACTGGGTGCAGAGCACTGTACTAAGCACTTGGGAAGTATAAATCGTCAACAGAGACGGTCCCTACCCAACAACGGGCTCACAGTCTAGAAGGGGGAGACACAGAACAAAACCAAACATACTAACAAAATAAAATAAATAGAATAGATATGTACAAGTAAAATGAATAGAGTAATAAATATGTACAAACATATATACATAATTCATGGCTCAGTGGAAAGAGCCCGGGCTTTGGAGTCAGAGGTTGTGGGTTCGAATCCCTGCTCCGCCACATGTCTGCTGTGTGACCTTGGGCAAGTCACTTAACTTCTTGGAGTCTCAGTTCCCTCCTCTGCAAAATGGGGATGCTGACTGTGAGCCCCATGCGGGGCAACCTGATCACCTTGTATCCTCTCAGCGCTTAGAACAGTGCTTTGCATCATCAATTGTATTTATTGAGCGCTTACTATGTGCAGAGCACTGTACTAAGCGCTTGGGAAGTACAGATTGGCAACATATAGAGACAGTCCCTACCCAACAGTGGGCTCACAGTCTAAAAGGGGGAGACAGAGAACAAAACCAAACATACTAACAAAATAAAATAAATAGAATAGATATGTACAAATAAATTAAATAAATAAATAAATAAATAGAGTCAAAAAATATGTACAAACATATATACTTATATACAGGTGCTGTGGGGAAGGGAGGGAGGTAAGATGGGGGGATGGAAAGGGGGATGAGGGGGAGAGGAAGGAAGGGGCTCAGTGTGGGAAGGCCTCCTGGAGGAGGTGAGCTCTCAGCAGGGCCTTGAAGGAAGGAAGAGAGCTAGCTTGGCGGATGGACAGAGGGATTGGGGGCATTCCAGGCCCGGGGGATGACGTGGGCCGGGGGTCGATGGTGGGACAGGCGAGAACGAGGTACGGTGAGGAGATCAGCGGTGGAGGAGCGGAGGGTGCGGGCTGGGCTGGAGAAGGAGAGAAGGGAGGTGAGGTGGGGGGGGGCAAGGTGATGGACAGCCTTGAAGCCGGGGGTGAGGAGTTTCTGCCTGATGCGCAGATTGATTGGTAGCCACTGGAGATTTTTGAGGAGGGGAGTGATATGCCCAGAGCGTTTCTGGACAAAGATAATCCGGGCAGCAGCATGAAGTATGGATTGAAGTGGAGAGAGACACGAGGATGGGAGATCAGAGAGAAGGCTGATGCAGTAGTCCAGATGGGATAGGATAAGAGCTTGAATGAGCAGGGTAGCGGTTGGGATGGAGAGGAAAGGGCAGATCTTGGCAATGTTGTGGAGCTGAGACCAGCAGGTTTTGGTGACGGCTTGGATGTGAGGGGTGAACGAGAGAGCGGAGTCGAGGATGACACCAAGGTTGCGGGCTTGTGAGACGGGAAGGATGGTAGTGCCGTCAACAGAGATGGGAAAGTCAGGGAGAGGACAAGGTTTGGGAGGGAAGACAAGGAGCTCAGTCTTCAACATGTTGAGCTTTAGGTGGCGGGCAGACATCCAGATGGAGATGTCCTGAAGGCAGGAGGAGATGTGAGCCTGGAGAGAGGGGGAGAGAGCAGGGGCAGAGATGTAGATCTGGGTGTCATCAGCGTAGAGATGATAGTTGAAGCCGTGGGAGCGAATGAGGTCACCAAGGGAGTGCGTGTAGATCGAGAACAGAAGGGGACCAAGCACTGAACCTTGGGGAACCCCCACAGTAAGGGGATGGGAGGGGGAGGAGGAGCCTGCAAAAGAGACTGAGAAAGAACGACCGGAGAGATAAGAGGAGAACCAGGAGAGGATGGAGTCTGTGAAGCCAAGGTCGGATAGTGTGTTGAGGAGAAGGGGGTGGTCCACAGTGTCAAAGGCAGCTGAGAGGTCGAGGAGGATTAGGATAGAGTATGAGCCGTTGGATTTGGCAAGCAGGAGGTCATTGGTGACCTTTGAGAGGGCGGTTTCTGTGGAATGTAGGGGACGGAAGCCAGACTGGAGGGGGTCGAGGAGAGAGTTGGTGTTGAGGAATTCGAGGCAGCACGTGGAGATGACTTGTTCAAGGAGTTTGGAAAGGAACAGTAGGAGGGAGATGGGGCGAAAACTAGAAGGTGAGGTGGGGTCAAGAGAGGGTTTTTTTAGGATGGGAGAGACATGGGCATGTTTGAAGGCAGAGGGGAAGGAACCAGTGGAGAGTGAGCGGTTGAAGATGGAAGTTAAGGAGGGGAGAAGGGATGGAACGAGAGATTTCATGAGATGAGAGGGAATGGGGTCAGAAGCACAGGTGGCTGGAGTAGCACTTGAGAGGAGGGAGGAGAGCTCCTCTGAGGACACTGCTGGGAAGGATGGGAGAGTAGTAGAGAGTGTATACATATATACATGTACACATATATACATGTATACATATATACATGTTAATCCCCATTTGACATGTTAATCTCCCCCTCGTCCCCCTCTCTGTCCCCCCATCTTACCTCCTTCCCTTCCCCACAGCACCTGCTGTGGGGAATAAATACGATTGATGATGATGATTTGACAGATGAGGTAACTGAGGCTCAGAGAAGTGAAGTGACTTGCCCAAGGTCACACAGCAGAGATGTGGCGGAGCCGGGATTTGAACCCACGACCTCTGACTCCAAAGCCCGGGCTCTTTCCACTGAGCCACGCTGCAAGCGCTCAATAAATGCGATTGAATGAATGCAAGGAAGCGCTCAATAAATACGACTGAATGAATGAAAGGAAGCGCTCAATAAATACGATTGAATGAATGAAAGGAAGCGCTCAATCATCATCATCATCATCCATCGTATTTATTGAGCGCTTACTATGTGCAGAGCACTGTACTAAGCGCTTGGGAAGTACAAATTGGCAACACATAGAGACAGTCCCTACCCAACAGTGGGCTCACAGTCTAGAAGGGGGAGACAGAGAACAAAACCAAACATAGTAACAAAATAAAATAAATAGAATAGATAGGTTCCCATACCTATTCCATAGCTATTCTATTCCCATCCATATCTATTCCCATGTCTATTCTTGGCCCATCTGCCAAGCTAGCTCTCTTCCTCCCTAAATACGATTAAATGAATGAAAGGAAGGAAGGAAGGGAGAGCGGGAGTGGGGGGGTGGGGGGTGTCCGGACCCCGGGGGCCTCACCAGCCTGGTGGCCCGGTACGGCCCGGGACCAACGATCCGCTGCTGCTGCTGCTGCTCCTCCATCGGCTCGGTCCGGTCCGGTCCGGGTCCGGTGGGGATCCGGTCCGGGTTTGGGTCCCGCCCCGCGGAGGTTTGAATCTGGAGGCCGATGAGCGCCGTCCTCTGATTGGGCGCCGCCGCCTGGGGGGCGGGGCCCGGCCCCACCACGTGACCCCCAGACCGACCACGTGACCGCCCGCTGCCCCCGCCCGGAGGGGGGCGCTGCGAGGCGGTTGTGGGGGAGCGGCCCCAGCGCTTGTTGCAGTGAGCTCGGCCCAGACCCTTCACCTGCGCCCGCCGCGGGAAAGTGAGCTTCGCTGAAACGCCTCCCCCTCGGCTTCAAGGCTGTCCATCCCTTCCTCACATTCCTTCTCTCCTTCTCCATGCCCACTCTGATCCTCGGAGACTTCAATATCCACATGGATATCCCTAACGACTCCTCTGCCGCCCGCCTTCTATCTCTCCTTGACGCTGCCAACCTCTTCCTCCACCCCACCTCGCCCACTCACCAACTTGGTCATACCCTCGACCTCATCATCTCCTACCGCTGCACTGTGTCCACCCTCACCAACTCTGTGATCCCTCTCTCTGATCATAATCTTCTCACCTGCCTCCTCACTCACACTCCTTTCCCCTGTAAATCCGTATTACTCCCTCACAGAGATCTCCGCTCTCTGGACCCCACCCATCTTTCGGAGCGCCTCACACCCCACCTCGCCGCCCTCTCCTCTCTACCCAGTCTTGATGATCAGATTACTGCTCTCAACTCTACCCTTTCTACTCAGCTAGACTCGCTCGCTCCCCTTTCCCTTCGCCGCTCTCGCACCACTAACCCACAGCCCTGGATCACTGCCACTGTCCGCCTCCTTCGCTCTTATGCTCGAGCTGCCGAACGCTGCTGGCGAAAGTCTAAACACCATGCCAACCTCGTTCACTTCAAGTTTATCCTTTCCTGCCTTAACTCAGCCCTCTCTTCTGCCAGACAAAACTGTTTCTCCTCCCTTATTGACACCCATGCCCATCACCCCCGCCAGCTCTTCCGTACATTTAACTCCCTTCTCAGGCCCCCGGTTCCTCCCCCTCCTCCTTCCCTCACCCCCAACGATCTGGCCTCCTACTTCATTAACAAAATTAAATCCATCAGGTCCGACCTCCCCAAAGTCTCTTCCCCCCTTTCTCCAACCCCCCGGCTCTCAACACTCTCTGCTACTCTCCCATCCTTCCCAGCGGTATCCTCAGAGGAACTCTCCTCCCTCCTCTCAAGTGCTACTCCGGCCACCTGTGCTTCTGACCCCATTCCCTCTCATCTTATGAAATCTCTCGCTCCATCCCTTCTCCCCTCCTTAACTTCCATCTTCAACCGCTCACTCTCCACTGGTTCCTTCCCCTCTGCCTTCAAACATGTCCATGTCTCTCCCATCCTAAAAAAACCCTCTCTTGACCCCACCTCACCTTCTAGTTATCGTCCCATATCCCTCCTACCATTCCTTTCCAAACTCCTTGAACGAGTTGTCTACACGCGCTGCCTAGAATTCCTCAACAACAACTCTCTCCTCGACCCCCTCCAGTCTGGCTTCCGTCCCCTTCATTCCACGGAAACTGCGCTCTCAAAGGTCACCAATGACCTCCTGCTTGCCAAATCCAATGGCTCATACTCTGTCCTAATCCTCCTCGACCTCTCAGCTGCCTTTGACACTGTGGACCACCCCCTTCTCCTCAACACGTTATCTGACCTTGGCTTCACAGACTCCGTCCTCTCCTGGTTCTCCTCTTATCTCTCCGGTCGTTCTTTCTCAGTCTCTTTGGCAGGCTCCTCCTCCCCCTCCCATCCTCTTACTGTGGGGGTTCCCCAAGGTTCAGTGCTTGGTCCCCTTCTGTTCTCAATCTACACTCACTCCCTTGGTGACCTCATTCACTCCCACGGCTTCAACTATCATCTCTACGCTGATGACACCCAGATCTCCATCTCTGCCCCTGCTCTCTCCCCCTCCCTCCAGGCTCGCATCTCCTCCTGCCTTCAGGACATCTCCATCTGGATGTCCGCCCGCCACCTAAAGCTTAACATGTCGAAGACTGAGCTCCTTGTCTTCCCTCCCAAACCTTGTCCTCTCCCTGACTTTCCCATCTCTGTTGATGGCACTACCATCCTTCCCGTCTCACAAGCCCGCAACCTTGGTGTCATCCTCGACTCCGCTCTCTCATTCACCCCTCACATCCAAGCCGTCACCAAAACCTGCCGGTCTCAGCTCCGCAACATTGCCAAGATCCGCCCTTTCCTCTCCATCCAAACTGCTACCCTGCTAATTCAAGCTCTCATCCTATCCCGTCTGGACTACTGCACTAGCCTTCTCTCTGATCTCCCATCCTCGTGCCTCTCTCCACTTCAATCCATACTTCATGCTGCTGCCCGGATTATCTTTGTCCAGAAACGCTCTGGACATATTACTCCCCTTCTCAAAAACCTCCAATGGCTACCGATCAATCTGCGTATCAAGCAGAAACTCCTCACCCTGGGCTTCAAGGCTCTCCATCACCTCGCCCCCTCCTACCTCACCTCCCTTCTCTCCTTCTACTGCCCAGCCCGCACCCTCCGCTCCTCCACCACTAATCTCCTCACTGTACCTCGCTCTCGCCTGTCCCGCCATCGACCCCCGGCCCACGTCATCCCCCGGGCCTGGAATGCCCTCCCTCTGCCCATCCGCCAAGCTAGCTCTCTTCCTCCCTTCAAGGCCCTGCTGAGAGCTCACCTCCACCAGGAGGCCTTCCCAGACTGAGCCCCTTCTTTCCTCTCCCCCTCGTCCCCCTCTCCATCCCCCCGTCTTACCTCCTTCCCTTCCCCACAGCACCTGTATACATGTATATATGGTTGTACATATTTATTACTCTATTTATTTATTTATTTATTTATTTTACTTGTACATTTCTATCCTACTTATTTTATTTTGTTGGTATGTTTGGTTCTGTTCTCTGTCTCCCCCTTTTAGACTGTGAGCCCACTGTTGGGTAGGGACTGTCTCTATGTGATGCCAATTTGTACTTCCCAAGCGCTTAGTACAGTGCTCTGCACATAGTAAGCGCTCAATAAATACGATTGATTGATTGATTGATTGATTCCTCCCTTCAAGGCCCTACTGAGAGCTCACCTCCTCCAGGAGGCCTTCCCACACTCAGCCCCTTCCTTCCTCGCCACCTCTCCATCCCCACATCTTACCTCCTTCCCTTCCCCACAGCACCTGGATATATGTAGATATGTTTGTACATATTTATTACTCCCTTCCTCTCCCCCTCTCCATCCCCCATCTTACCTCCTTCCCTTCCCCACAGCACCTGTATATATGTATCTATGTTTGTACATATTTATTACTCCATTTATTTATTTATTTATTTTACTTGTACCTATCTATTCTATTTATTTTATTTTGTTAGTATGCTTGGTTTTGTTCTCTGTCTCCCCCTTCTGGACTGTGAGCCCACTGTTGGGTAGGGACCGACTCTATATGTTGCCAACTTGGACTTCCCAAGCGCTTAGTCCAGTGCTCTGCACACAGTAAGTGCTCAATAAATTCGATTGATTGATTGATCCCCTCGCCCCCTCCTACCTCACCTCCCTTCTTTCTCCAGCCCAGCCCGCACCCTCCACTCCTCTGCCACCGCTCACCTCCTCACTGGGCCTCATTCTCGCCTGTCCCAATGTCGACCCCCAGCCCACATCCTCCCCCTGGCCCGGAATGTCCTCCCTCCACACATCCACCAAGCTAGCTCTCTTCCTCCCTTCAAAGCCCCACTGAGAGCTCACCTCCTCCAGGAGGCCTGCCCAGACTGAGCCCCCTCCTTCCTCTCCCCCTCCTCATCCCCCCGCCTTACCTCCTTCCCCTCCCCACAGCACCTGTATATATGTTTATACATATTTATTACTCTATTTTATTTGTACATATTTATTCTATTTATTTTATTTTGTTAATAGGTTTTGCTTTGTTCTCTGTCTTCCCCTTCTAGACTGTGAGCCCACTGTTGGGTAGGGACCGTCTCTATATGTTCCCAACATGTACTTCTCAAGCGCTTAGTCCAGTGTTCTGCACACAGTAAGCGCTCAATAAATACGATTGAGTGAATGAATAAACGCTGCTGCTCTGGTTGGCAGGGGCCCAAACGGCGCCCCCGGCCCCGAGCCCCCCGACGGCCTCCTGCCCGCAGCTTTGGGCCGGACGGCTAGTGGGGGTCCATGGGACAGGAGGAGGAGGAGGAGGAGAAGGGACCCCAGCCTCCTCCTGTGCCCTCTCCCCCAGCCCTGGCCCCGGCCGTAGGGGGCCTGACTCCCACCTGCCCAGCCAAGACCAGAGCACAGGCCGCCCAGCAAAAACCCAGCCTTTTATTCACATGTCTCAGCTCACATTCCTCCTCCTCCTCCTCCTCCACCACCGGCCCCAGCGCGGGCCCGCTGGGGAGCCCCGGACCCACCTGGCATCTGAAGCCGGGGCTCCGGCGTGGGGGAGAAAAAAAATGATGGCATCCGTTAAGCGCTTACTATGTGCCAAGCACCGTTCTAAGCACCAGGGGGATACAAGGTCATCAGGTTGTCCCCCGTGGGGCTCACACGGTCTTCATTCCCATTTTACAGATGAGGTCACCGAGGCCCAGATAAGGTGCCCAAAGTCACCCAGCCGACAAGTGCAGCGTGGCTCAGTGGAAAGAGCCTGGGCTTTGGAGTCAGAGGTCGTGGCCTCAAATCCCGGCTCCGCCACTTGTCAGCTGTGTGACTTCGGGCAAGTCACGTCACTTCTCTGGGCCTCAGTTCCCTCATCTGTAAAATGGAGGTGAACACTTTGAGCCCCTTGTGGGACAACCTGATTACCTTGTATCTGCCCCAGCGCTTAGAACAGTGCTTTGCACATAGTAAGCGCTTAACAAATACCAACATTATTATTATTATTAAGTGGCGGAGGCAGGTTTAGAACCCATGACCTCTGACTCCCAAGCCCGGGCTCTTTCCACTGAGCCCCGCTGCCTTTCCTTTCTAGGGAAAGGACCGGCCTTGGCGGTCATTAGTCCAGCCGCCCCCACGGGCCTGCGAAAGCCCCTCCCCCACCCCCTGGCTTGGGCCGGGGAACCATCCCGTCCTGGGGAGCCGCCCCAGGCCTGGACCTGGCACTTGTCGGGCAGCTCTGACAAGGGGCATCACCGCCCTTTTTTTTATTTTAGAGAAGCAGCATGGCCTAGTGGCAAAATCATGTGCTCGGGAGTCAGAGGACGTGGGTTCCAATCCCCCCACTGGTCTGCTGTGTGACCTTGGGCAAGTCACTTAACCTCTCTGGGCCTCAGTGACCTCATCTGTAAAATGGAGGTTGAGGCTGGGAGCCCCACGTTGATGCTTGTCTACTTGTTTTGTTGTCTGTCTCTCTCCAGTCCAGACTGCGAGCCCATCGTTGGGTAGGGATTGTCTCTATCTGTTGCTGAATTGCAGTTTCCAAGGGCTTAATACAGTTCTTTGCGCCCAGTAAGCACTCAATAAATAAGACAATGAATGAATGAACAACCCGACTACCTTGTATCTACCCCAGCGCTTAAAACAGTGCTTGGCACGTAATAAGCACTTAACAAATACCGTCATTATTACTATTATTATTATTATTATTATTATTGTTCAGGTTGGCAGGGCAGTTGGGAAGCATCAGGTCCGTCTGTCCATCTCCCCGGGGCGGGCTTCCCCCCGAGGCCGGCCGGTGGTCACAGGGCGCCGCCGGTCCCCTGGGAGGCAAGGTGGGCGGTAGGCAGCGGGCTCAGGGCATTTTGGCGTGGCCGACGCCGTTCCTGCAGGCCTTGGGCAGGCGCCGGCCCTGGGTGTAGGCGCGGTACCAGAAGTGCAGGAACAGGAGGAGGAAGATGACGCCGTAGCTCAGGATGATGTACACGAAGATGGGGAACTGGTACTCGCAGTCCGGCATGAAGAAGAACTGGCCGATGTGGACGGTCACCACCACGAACTGCACCTGAGCGACAGGGGCCCCCGGGAGCCCCCCCAAACCCGTGAGCTCGCAGGGCAGTGCCCGACTGGGGGGGGCCGGACTGAGCGCCGCACTGGGCAGGCACCTGCCTCGTTCACAATGCTGGACTGGAAGCTGCACTGAGCACCCGCTGGGTGTGGAGCACTGCGAGCCCGCTGTGCGCACAGCGCTGCACTGGGCATCTGCCGTCTGCGGTGTGCCGCACTGGGAGCCGCACTGGACGCTCTCTGTGAGTGTTGAGCTGCTCTGCTGCCTGCTGTGTGCAGAGCGGTGGATTGGGCCCTGCACTGGGAGTCTGCTGTGTGAACAACGCTCGATAATAATAATGATGGTATTGTTAAGCGCTTACCGTGTGCCAAGCACTGTTATAAGTGCTTGATAGACTGGGCCTTTTACTGGTGCTTGGTGGCGTGCAGCCCTTGACTGGGCACTGCTCTGGGCACCGGCTGTGTATGCAGAGAGCTGGATTGGCTGCCGCACAGGGCACCTGCTCTATGTATAGCACCGGACTGGGCGCTAGATTGGACACCTGGTTTATGCGGAGCGCCAGGCACTGGGGAACACCCAGTAAGAGGAAGACCTGGGCCCTGCCCGGGAGCGGGGGGTAGGGCCCCCGAGCCTGAGTTGCGCGATCTAGAAACACCTAGAAGCAGTACTAGCCCCCATCCCTCCCTCACCAACCCCCTCATCTCCCGCCCACAGCCTAGGGATGCCAGGAGAGGGCAGGGACTCCAGGACAACCAGTCTGCTTCCGATCGACCGATGGCTCCAAATGCAACACGAATGGGTCACTTCGTTCCATACCCAGCCCTGTCCTCCTCTGTCCAAGGGGCGTGCGGACCCCAGGCTCTTCCCTCGGGAGAAGGGGAAGCGGCAACAAACACCCAGCAGCGCTCTAGGATAACTGACTGGATACTGACTGGACTGGATAACTGAGTGGACTGGATAACTGACCATTGAGCAGGTCCCGAGGTGGGTGGGCGTCCACTCCACGGGGGCTGGGGGTAGCTCCACGGCTGGGAGAGGCAGGCTCTCCAGCCCCTGCCGCAGATCTGGGCCCACACCTACTGGAGTTTCCCACAAGGGCTGGAAAAACCACCAAACAGAGACCCAGCACAGTGCTCTGCACACGGTAGGTGCCCCATAAATACAGAGAAACGAATGTACACGTTGTGCTTGGAATTAGGGTGGCTTTCCTGCCTGGGACTCAAGGGACCCTGGGGTGGAAGGGAGTGGGGGGCTTCGGGGTTTCCTCTCCATCCAAACCGCTACCACATTAGCACAAGAAGCAGCGTGGCTCAGTGGAAAGAGCACGGGCTTTGGAGTCAGAGGTCATGGGTTCAAATGCCGGCTCTGCCAATCGTCAGCTGTGTGACTTTGGGCAAGTCACTTCACTTCACTGGGCTTCAATTCCCTCATCTGTAAAATGGGGATTAAGACTGTGAGCCCCCCGTGGAACAACCTGATCACTTTGTAACCTCCCCAGTGCTTAGAACAGTGCTTTGCACATAGTAAGTGCTTAATAAATGCCATCATTATTATTATTACAATCACTCATCCTATCCCGACCGGATTACTGCGTCAGCCTCCTTTCTGACCTCCCAACCTCCTGCCTCTCCCCACTTCAGTCCATCCTTCACTCCGCTGCCAAGATTATCTTTCTTCAGAAATGCTCTGGGCATGTCACCGCCCTCCTCAAAAATCTCCAGTGGTTGCCTATCAACCTCTGTATCACAAAAATTCCACACCATTGGCTTTAAAGCTGTCCATCTCCTTGCCTCCTCCTGCCTCGCCTCCCTTCTCACCTCCATCCCAGCCCACATACACTCCGCTCCTCTGGTGCCGCTAACCTCCTCACTGTGCCTCCTTCTCGCCTGTCTTACCGCTGACCCCTGGCCCACGTCCTATCTCTGGCCTGGAATGCCCTCCCTCCTCAAATCCCACAAACAATCACTCTTCCTGCCCTTCATTCATTCATTTAATTGTATTTATTGAGCGCTTACTGTGTGCAGATAGAAACAGTTCCTACCCAACAATGAGCTCACAGTCTAGAGGTGGGAGACAGACAACAAAACAAGTAGACAGGTGTCAATACCATCAAAATAGGTAAATAGAATTATATATACACATCATCAATAAAATAAATAGAGTAATAACTATGTACAAATATACACAAGTGCTGTGGGAAGGGGAAGGGCAGAGCGAGGGAGTGGAGGCAGTGGGGAGGGGAGGAAGAGCAGAGGAAAAAAGGGAGGGCTCAGTCTGGGAAGGCCTCCTGAAGGAGGTGAGCTCTCAGTAGGGCTTTGAAGGGATGAAGGAAGCTAGTTTGGCGGATGTGCGGAGGGAGGGCATTCCAGACCAGAGGTAGGACGTGGGCAAGGGGTCAACGGCGGGACAGGCGAGAATGAGGCACAGGGAGGAGGTTAATGGCAGAGGAGTGGAGTGGGCGGGCTGGGCTAGAGAAGGAGAGAAGGGAGGTGAAGTAGGAAGGGGCAAGGTGATGGAGAGCTTTGAAGCCAACAGTGAAGAGTTTTTGCTTCATGTGAAGGTTGATAGGTAACCACTGGAGATTTTTGAGGAGGGGAGTGACATGCCCAGAGCGTTTCTGTAGAAAGATAATTCAGGTAGCAGAATGAAGTATAGACTGAAGCGGGGAGAGACAGGAGGATGGGAGATCAGAAAGGAGGCTGATGCAGTAATCCAGTCGGGATAGGATGAGAGATTGAACCAACAAGGTGACGGTTTGGATGGAGAGGAAAGGGCGGCTCTTGGCGATGTTGTGAACATGAGAATGGCAGGTTTTGGTGATGGATTGGATGTGTCGGGTGAATGAGAGAGCGAGGTCAAAGATGACACCAAGGTTGCGGGCTTACGAGACAGGAAGGATGGTAGTGCCGTCCAAAGTGACAGTTAAGTCAGGGAGAGGACAGGGTTTGGGAGGGAAGATAAGGAGCTCAGTCTTGGACATGTTGGATTTTAGGAGGCGGGCGGACATCCAGGTGGAGATGTCTTGGAGGCAGGAGGAGATACGAGCCTGGAGGGAGGGAGAACGGGCAGGGGAGGAGATGTAGATTTGGGTGTCATCTGTGTAGAGATGATAGTTGAAGACATGGGAGTGAATGAGTTCACCAAGGGAGTGAGTATAGATGGAGAACAGAAGGGGACCAAGAACTGACCCTTGAAGAACGCTTACAGTAAGGGGACGGGAGGGGGAGGAGGAGCCCGCGAAGGAGACTGAGAATGTACGGCCAGAGAGATAACAGGAGAACCGGGAGAGGACAGAGTCCAGGAAGCCAAGGTTGGATAACGTGTTGAGGAGAAGGGGATGGTCCACAGTGTCAAAGGCAGCTGAGAGGTCGAGGAGGATTAGGATAGAGTAGGAGCCACTGGATTTGGAAATCCAAAGGATTTGGATTTGGAAAGGAGGAGGCCATTGGTGACCTTTGAGAGGGCAGTTTCGGTGGAGTGTAGGGGAAGGAAGCCAGATTGGAGGGGGTCTAGGAGAGAGAAGGCACCCCTCCTCCAAGAGGCCTTCCCAGATTAAGCCCCCTTTCCTCAGCTCCCACTCCCTTCTGCTTCTCAACTTGCTCCCTTTGCTCTTCCCCCTCCCTGCCCCACAGCACTTGTGTATATATGTACATATCTATAATTCTGTTTCTTTATATTGTTGCCTTTTACTTGTACTGATGTCACCAAAGCCTGCCGTTCTCACCTTCCCAACTTCGCCAAGATCCGCCCTTTCCTCTTCATCCAAACCACTACCACGTTAGTACAATCACTCATCCTATCCCGACTGGATTACTGCATCTCCTTTCTGATCTCCCAACCTCTCGCCTCTCCCCACTTCAATCTATATTTCACTCTGCTGCCCCGATTATCTTTCTACAGAAAAGCTCTGGGCATGTCAGCGTGGCTTAGTGGAAAGAGCCCGGGCTTGGGAGTCCGAGGACATGGGTTCTAATCCCAGATCGGCCACTTGTCTGCTGTGTGACTTTGGGCAAGCTACTTCTCTGGGCCTCAATTCCCTCATCTGGAAAATGGGGATGAAGATTGGGAGCTGCACGTGGGACACCTTGATTACCTTGTATCTACCCCAGCGCTTAGAACAGTGCTTTTCATAGGAAGTGCTTAACAAATAGCATCATTATAATTATGTCGAACCACCCCCCGGCAAAAAAAAATCTCCGGTGGTTGCCTATCAACCTCCATATCAAGCAAAAACTCTTCACTATTGGCTTCGAAGCTCTCCATCACCTCGCCGCCTCTCACCTCATTTCCCTTCTCTCCTTCTCCATCCCAGCCCACACACTCCGCTCCTCTGGTGCCGCTAACCTTCTCACTGTGCCTCGATCTCTCCTGTCCCGCCGTCGACCCCTGGCCCATGTCCTACCTCTGGCCTGGAACATCCTCCCTCCTCAAATCTGCCAATCACGCCTCCCCCTTTAAAGCCCTGTTGAAGGCACACCCACTGCAAGAGGCCTTCCCAGACTAAGCCCCCCTTTTCCTCAGCTCCCCCTCCCCTCCCCATCGCTCCATCCCCCTCCCTGCCCCACAGCACTTGTGTATATAGGTACATATCTATAATTCTATTTATTTATATTAATGCCAGTTTACTTGTTTTGATGTGCATATATCTATAATTCCATTTTTTTATATTGATGCTATTGATGCCTGTTGACTTGTTTTGATGTCTGCCCCCCACCCCCTTCTAGACTTTAAGCCCGCTGTGGGCAGGGATTATCTCTCTTTACTGCTGAATTATACTTTCCAAGTGCTTAGTACAGTGCTCTGCACACAGTAAGTGCTAATAAATAGGATTGAATGAATGAATGATTGAATGAATGTCCATCTCCTCCCCGCTATACTGTGAGTCCGTTTTGGGCAGGGACTGTCTCTCCTTATTGCTCGCTTGTATTTTCCAAGCGCTTAGCCCAGTGCTCTGCACACAGTAAGCGCTCAGTAAATAGGATCGAATTAGTGAATGAATGAATGGGGGTGGTGGCCGCTCACCAGCTGGAGGGAGGTCAGATGCTTCTTCCACCAAAGGATGCTGTGAAAGGTGGGCCCCAGCGCGCTCAGGCCGTAGTAGGAGTACATGACAACGTGCACCGCCGAGTTCAACAGGGCGTGGAATGTCCCCAAGCCGCCTATGGGAGCAGACTCCGTGTGCGACAGGGACACACACACACACATGCATACACACACACACACCCCTGGAGGGGGGGCGTCTACAGAGGGGGCAGCCCGTAGGAGCGTCCAGACTGGTCCAGGGCTATGAGGGGGAGTGCAGTAGGGGGCAGAGGGAGGAAGGGGGGAGGCTGAAGTGATGAAAACTGCCCTTCTCCATCCCACTCCCACGACAAACCTCCCACTGACACTGGCCCCATCCTTATATCCACTGGTTCAAGAGGAGGCTGGACAGGCAGAGATGGGTGGAGGGGAGGCTGGAGAGTGGAGGTCAGTGAAGTGGAGGCCAGAGAGGTGGAGATGGGGAGAAGGGAGGCTGGGGAGGCGGAGATGAGTAGAGGGGGTGCCCAGGCCATTTCCCAATTTTCCCTTCCCCAGGTCAAGCAGCGGCCGGGGGCGGCTCCGCAGATATGACTTGAGGCCTCCCCGCCCGCTGGCCTCTCACCGCCGCCAGTCTCCCGCCTGCCGGGGGCATTCCGCTACCTGGAGCGAACTTGACTCCGAACCACCAGGTCCAGGGCATGATGGTGTGGTGGAACACGTGCAGGAACGTCACTTGGCTGGTTTTCTTCCGCAGGACGAAAAAGATCTGAAAAAAGAGTGGAAGGAAATCCGCCTCATGGCCGAGGGGGAGCGGGAGCCAGAGGGAGGACGAGGGCAAACCCCTCCCCTGCAGCCCCAGGGGGTCGACCCCTGGCCGGGGACCCGTGGGGGTCCGTGGTCACCACGGGGCTGAGGAACGCGGAGCCGAGGGCACTCGGCAGTGCCCGGACTGTGCTTGGGAGAAGGTCGTTGTGGGGTGGGGCGGGGTCACCACCTATCTGACCTTCTCCAAAACGCCCTCCGCCTCGCTTCCTCTCCTCCCTCCAACAGCCTAGCGAGGACGGAGGCCTGGGGACACAAGGGGTCGTGGACTTGGTTGGCATCTTAGAGGGGGTGGTGGTCCCCTCTGGCGACTTGGGGCTCTGGGCAGGGAGAGGGGTTGTGGCACCCACTGGCAGCTCGGAGTTCTGGGCAGGGGAAGGTCATGGTCCCCACTGGCAGCCCGGGAGTCGTGATGGAGGGGGGTAGTGGTCCCCCCTGGCAGTTCTGGGGTTGACATGTCCCACCACACTGGCTGTGCAGGGCCTGCGTCTCCTTCTCCCAGGAGACTTGGAGAATGTCCGGTGAGCACTACTGCCACTCGGCCCCTCCCACGCTCCCCGGACACGCTCGGACCACTCCCCGCCCCTGTCCCGACCGCACTGACCGTGTCCAGGAGCTCGATGAACTTGGAGAAGTAGTAGAGCCAGCAGGTCCAGGCCATCTGCGGGGATGGCAGGGGCGCAGGCTCTCAGGGTGGGAGGGGACAGTGGGGATGGCGGGGACGGGGCAGTGGGGAGGGGGCAGGACAGTAGGGTGGGGACAGTGGGTGGGGACAGAGGAGCCAGGACAGGCGGGAGCCGCCAGACCAAAGCCTCTAGACCTCAGCTCCCCCTTCCTTCTCAGGGCCCACTAAAGCGCCCACCCCTTCCAGCAGGCCTTCCCAGATTCTCCCCCAACGGCTCAGCTGGACGAAGGCATCAATCACCTGTAGCCCTCAAGGGCTTACAGTTAAGCCCCCATCCTTGGCACGCTCGTCTATGGGGATCTTCAGTTGTCCTGGCCGTTGTTTATTTTGCTTACTCTGTTTGTAAAGTCTTTTAGGTTTATCTCCCCCAGCAGAGTGGCAGCTCTTGTGGGCAGGGAAAGTGCCTGTATTTTGTATTTCCCAAACACACGGTACAGTGCCCAGGGCCCAGTGGACCCTCAGTTGCCTGCTCCCGGCGGCCACTCGGCACAGACCTATTAATGTCTGTCTCCCCCTCTAGACTGTAAGCTCATTGTGGGTAGGGAATGTGTCTGTTTATTGTTATATTGTACTCTCCCAAGAGCTTAGTACAGTGTTCTAAACGCAGTAAGGGCTCAGTAAATATAATTGAATGAATGCGGTGCCCTGCTCCCAGTGCAATGAATCCAGTAGGCACGCAGTAGATGGCGGAGCATTCAGGAAGCATTCTGTAGAGCACCATGTACAGGGGAGAGGCTCAGGGAGGTGTCATGGCCTAGTAGAAGCAGCGTGGCTCAGTGGAAAGAGCCCGGGCTTTGGAGTCAGAGGTCAGGGGTTCAAATCCCAGCTCTGCCAATTGTTAGCTGTGTGACTTTGGGCAAGTCACTTCACTTCTCTGTGCCTCAGTTCCCTCATCTGTAAAATGGGGATTTAGACTGTGAGCCCCCTGTGGGACAACCTGATCACCTTGTAACCTCCCCAGTGCTTAGAGCAGTGCTTTGCACATAGTAAGCGCTTAATAAATGCCATCATTATTATTTATTATTAGTAGTAGGGTCTCAGGACACGCCTCCTCCTGTAATTCCTGCTGCTGGTCTTCTCTCACTGTGGATCCATCCCTTTGGCCTCTGTCGTGTGACTCAGTGATAGCTTTGTTTCTCCAGACATTTTTGGGGAGCGAGCCCCACATCCCGGCTTAGCTCCAGCCCCTCCCTCCACCCCAGCCGGGCTCACTGGGCTGTGGGGCTGCGGCGTGGCCTAGTGGAAAGAGCCTGGAGGCCTGGGAATCAGAGGACCTGGGTTCTAATGCCGGTTCTGCCACCTGCTTGCTGGGTGATCTTGGGCAAATCACTTCGCTTCTTTGTGCCTCGGTTACATCGTCTGTAAAATGAGGGTTAAAACCGGGAGCCCCCTGTGAAAGTGGGACTGTTTCCAATGTGATTATCATGTATCTAGCTCGGCACTTAGTACAGTGTGTGGCATAGGATAAGCAATTAACAGATACCATAAAAAAGTCACCACAGTTTCCTCAATTTTGTAAAATGTGGATTAAATGCCCGGTCTCCTTCCTACTTAGACTGTGAGCCCCATGTGGGACAGGGACTGTATCTGATCTCATTAGCTCACACCTACCCCAGTGCTTAGAACAGTGTTTGACGCATAGTAAATGGTTAACAAAGGGTGGGGGGGGGGGAGAGCACGAGGGGGCCGGGGAATGGGGTCCTGAGGGGTCGTGCAGGTTCGGCGAAGGCACTCACTCTTAAGGCCGCAGGGGAGGTGGAGTAGTCGACCAGGTCACACCGGAAAGAATAGCCCGTGCCCCAGCCGGACATGACAAACTGCAGCGGGAGGACAGAGGGAGAAGGTCTGGGGTTGGATGTACCCCTGGGAATGCAGGAAAAGGCACGCGCACACGCGTACACACACAAACACGTGTCCACCCACACCATTCAAGCCCACCCATGTAAACGCACATGCAAAATATGCATAACTGAACCTGCCTGAAATGCTATACATGCAGCCATGCATGGGCCCACAGGAACACATGCTTAAATGCTAACCTGCATTCATTCATTCAATCGGATTTATTGAGCGCTTACTGTGTGCAGAGCGCTGTACCAAGCGCTTGGGAAGTACAAATCGGCAACGTATAGAGACGGTCCCTACCCAACAACAGGCTGGCAGTCCAGAATGCATGCATTAGCACACGTGTGGACACACGCACACACCGCGACACGTGCACGATTCCCTGCCCGCTGTAGCAGAGGATTCCAGGTAGAACCTCCCAGGCGTCAGCCCCCACCTCCTCGGCCCTCCCCCTGCCCCCGAGACCCCGGCTGGGACCGAACCACTTGCGGACGGACCCCCGGGCCCGGCGGCGAAGCCCCGGGCGGCCGCGCTGGCGATTCCTTGTTGGCAGAAATCCCGGGGTCTGGACTAGCCTGGCGTCTGCCGGGTCGGTGACCCTGACGTCTGGCCCGGGGTCAGCTGCAAAGAGCGCAAGAGTCCAAGTGAGGAGAAATATCATTTCGCCAGAAGCCTGCGAAATGGGCCACAGAGCCGGGTCCGCTGGTCTGGAAGCCCGCTGAGGGCAGGGACTGTGCTGTGTAGTTTCTATGTGCCCCCAAGGGGCCAGCTCAGCTCTCTGCACAGTGAATGCCCATCAAAGGGTTCTGCAAAGCGGGCATTCAGCATAGCGCTCTGCATACAACTGGTGCCCAGCACCCAGTGGATGCCCAGGACAGTGCTCTGCGTGCCCAAGGTGCCCAGCACAGCACTCTGCCCGCAGCAGGTGCCCAGCCCGACACTGAATAAGTAGGTAGGTGTCCAGCATAGTTCTCTGCCCACATCAGGCAGAGAACTTTTTAGACTGTGAGCCCACTGCTGGGTAGGGACTGTCTCTATATGTTACCAACTTGTACTTCCCAAGCACTTAGTACAGTGCTCTGCACACAGTAAGCGCTCAATAAATACGACTGATGATCAGGCACCCAGCATAGAACTCTGCACACACCATTAGGCGCTCAGCAAATTCCATCGGCTTAGTGATCCATTAGCTTGGTCTTTCATACAGCAGGGCTGCTTCTGGTGGAGGGGCTCATGGGCCAGGTCAAAGATTGCCCCGGCAATCGATGCTTACTGTGTACAGGGCACCGTACTAAGCGCCTGGGAGAGTCCAATATAACAGTAGAAGAGGCACCCGCCCAGTATCCAGCGAGCGCCCGGTCGCTTAGCTGAGGGACTCCCATTCTGGATGAGGTGGCCGACGCGGTGAAGGAGCGGTGCCGGAAGAACACTAGCGGGCCGGGTTGGCTAGGGTCGTCCCCCTGTTGCCCACGGACCTCAGGGCTATGGGGTAGACCCAACTGCTGCCAGGCCTGCCAGGGGACAGCAGACTCCTACCCCAAGGTCTTCCCTGCACACAGCAAGCACTTAAGAGCAGCAGCATGACCGAGTGGACAGAGCATGGGCTGAGGAGGATCTGGGTTCTAATCCTGCCTCCGCCACTTGTCTGCTGTGTGACCTTGGGCAAGTCATTTCACTTCTCTGGGCTTCAGTTACCTCATCCGTAAAATAGGAATTAAGACTGTGAGCCCCATGTGGGACAGGAACTGTGTCCAACCTATTTTAGCTAGTATTCACCCCAGCACTTAGAACAGTGCCAGGCACATAGTAAGTGCTTAACAAATACCATCATTATCATTATTACTATTAGCGCCTGTACCTTGTCTGGTGCTCGGTACGCTGCCCAGCGCACAGGAAGTACTTAGCCCCTGTACCTTGCCCGATGCTAAGTACACTGCCTGGCACGCAGGAAGCGGTCAGTCCCTGTACCTTGCCCGGTGCTCAGGACATCAGATGGCACGCAAGAAGGCGGCGCCTCGGCGTCCACGGCCTGCGACGCGCTCACCTCATAGCACATGTACAGGGAGTAGGCCACCATGAGGAAGTTGTAGGCCACCATCGGTTTCTTCAGGTCAAATGGCTTTCGGTTTTCCATGAGCTTCGGCCCCAGCAAGGTGACGAAGTAGATGTAGGCCGTCAGGATGGCCGCCTGAGGCAGTGGGGACGACATGAGGGGCCACTCCCCGACCCGCGGGTCTGAAAGGACAAGGATACGGTGGGCATAGTGTGAGCACACAGGCGCAGCCAGCAGGGGAGATGGGGGTGGGAAACACGGAATGGAACGGGATATGGATTCTGGGGGCAGAGGCTGGGGGAGGGTGCAGGGAGCGACGGGAGCAGTAGGGAAGCAGCACGGCACGCAGCGTGGCTTAGCGGCTAGAGCACGGTTCTGGGAGTCAGGAGGTCATGGGTTCTAATTCCGGCTCCACCACCTCTGCTGTGTGACCTGGGGCAAGTCACTTCACTTCTCTGGGCCTCAGTTGTCTCATCTGTAAACTGGGGGTTAAGACTGGGAGCCCCATGTGGGACAGGAACTGTGCGAACCCCACATGGGACAACCTGATTACCTTGTATCTACCCCAGAGATTAGAACAGGGCTTGGCACATAGTAAGCACTTAACAAATACCATCGTCATTAAAATTAATAATAATAATAATAATCATAATGGCATTTGTCAAGTGCTTACTATGTGTGAAGCTCTGTTCTAAGCGCTGGTGGGGGGATACAAGGTTATCAGGTTGTCCCACGTGGGGCTCACAGTCTTAATCCCCATTTTACAGATGAGGTAACTGAGGCCCGGAGAAGTTACGTGACTTATCCAAAGTCACACAGCTGACAAGAGGCAGAGCCGGAACTAGAACCCATGAACTCTGGCTCCCAAGCCCATGCTCTTTCCACTGAGCCACGCTGCTTCTCACTATTATTATTATTATTATTATTAGGGGAGGGTGCAGGGAGCGGTGGAGTGGGCAGGGGTGTGGACAGCGGCAGGCAGGGGGAGGGGAGGAGATGTGGGCCTCGTTTCTGGGTCCAAGAACTCGTCCATCACCGGCATTTTTGATCCAGTCCCCGTAGAGTCGAGCAACGCTCAACGTGAGATTGCTGAAGGCCATTTTCCTCGGAGTCCCGGGGTCCTTGAGTCCTTGGTTCTCAGGGTCTCAGGTCCTCAGTCTTGGGGTCTCGGGCTCCTTGGGTCCTCGAGGTCTTCGGAGTCCTCAGTTCTTGGGGTCTTTGGGGCCTGGGGATTTTTGGGTCCTTGGTGTCCCGTGGTCTTTGGGTCCTTAGGATCTGGGGTCCACAAGATCCTGGGTCCTCGGGGTCCTTGGGGGTCTCAGGTCCTTGGGGTCATCGAGCTCCAGACTCCGCCCTGGAGGTGACAGGGATGCATCCATGCAGACCCAACACGGGTCTCCTGGATGCTGACCCTGGATGCTGACCCCTGGCATTGACCCCCGGTTGTTGACCCACAGAAACTAAACCCCTGAGTGCTGACCCCCAGACCGTGCCTTCGAACAATATCGACCATCTCCTTCTCCTGGAAACATTATCCGACCTCAACTTCACTAACTCTGTCCTCTCCAGGTTCTCCTCTTATCTCTCTGGCCGCTCATTCTCAGTCTCTTTTGTGGGGTCCTCCTCTTCCTATCACCCCGTAACTTACTGGGGTGGGGGGCGGTGTCCCTCAAGGTTCAGTCTGGGCCCCCTTCTTTTCTCCATCTACATCACTTCCTTGGAGAATTCATTCACTCCCACGGCTTTAAATACCATTTCTTTGTGGATGATACCCAAATCTACATCTCCAGCCCGGATCTCTCTCCCTTCTCTGTAGTCTCACATTTCCTCCTGCCTTCAAGACATCTCTACTTGGATGTCCCTTCCATCATCTCAAACATGTCTAAAACGGAACTTCTTATCTTCCCACCCAAACCCTGTCCTCCTCCTGACTTTCCCATCACTGTAGACGGCACCACCGTCCTGCCTGTCTTACAAGGAAGTAACCTTGGCGTTATTTGGCTCCTCTCTCTCATTCAACCTACATATTCAATCCATCACTAAATCCCGTTTGGTCCCGCCTTCACAGCATCACTAAAATCTACCCTTTCGTCTCCATCCAAACTGCTACCATGTTACTATAGTCCCTCATCCTATCCTGCCTTGATTACAGTATCACCCTCCTTGCTGACTTCCCAGCCTCCTGTCTCTCCCCACTCCAGTCCAGTCTTCACTCTGCTGCCCAGATCATTTTACCACAAAAAAAGTTCAAGCCACGCCTCTCCACTTATCAAGAAACTCCAGTGATTGCCCATCTACCTCCACTTGTCTTATGCCATCGAGTCATCTCCGACCCATAGTGACACCATGGACACATCTCTCCCAGAATGCCCCGCCTCCATCTGCAATCATCCTGGTAGTGGATCCACAGAGTTTTCTTGGTTAAAATACAGAAATGGTTTACCGTTGCTTCCTTCCGCACAGTAAACTTGAGTTTCCGCCCTCGACTTTCTCTTGTGCTGCTGCTGCCCAGCACAGGTGAGTTTTGACTTGTAGCAGATTGCCTTCCACTGGCTAACCACTGCCCAAGCTAAGAATGGGTAGGCCTCTGCTTGACTCTCCCTCCCCTAGTCAAGACCGGTAGAGTACTGGAAACTCTCCAGGTGTGACCCTGAGAGGGAAATCTACCTCCTCACCAAACAGAAACTCCTTGCCATCGGCTATAAAGCCTTTAATCACCTTGCCCCCTCCTACCTCACCTCGCTAGTTTCCTACTACAAGCCAACCCACACACTTCACTTCTCTAATGCCAACCTTCTCCCTGTACCCTGATCTCACCGCTGACCCCTAACCCTCGTCCTGTCTCTGGCCTGGCATGCCCTCCCTCTTCAAATCCTACAATTACTCTCCCCACTTTCAAAGCCCTATTGAAGGCACATCTCCTCCAAGAGGTCTTCCCTGATTAAGCCCTCCTTTTCTCTTCTCCCACTCCCTTCTGTGTCGCCCTGACTTGTTCCCTTTATTGATCCCCCCACCCCCGACAGCCCCATGGCACTTATGAACGTATCTGTAATTTATTCACACTGATGTCTGTCTCCCCCGGCCTAGACTGTAAGCTCGCTGTGGGCAAGGAATGTGTCTGTTTATTGTTATATTGTATTCTCCCAAGTGCTTAGTACAGTGCTCTTCACACAGTAAGCTCTCAATAAATATGATGGGCTGACAGACTGATTGATATTGACCCCCTAGGTGCTGAACCCCAGGCACTGACCCCCCAGGATGGCAACCCTGGATTGTGACCCTCCCGGATACTGACTCTAGGCACTGACCCCCGGTTGCTGACCCACAAATGCCGACCTCCAGGTGCTGAGCCCCGGACGCTGACTCGGGGTGCTGACCCATGGATTGGACCCCCCGGATGCTGACCCCGGGAGCTGATGCCCAGATGATGTGGGACAGCCTTGAACTCATTCCCAAGTGGACCCTGGGTGACCCTGGCAGCCACTCTCAGGGCAGCAGTGATTTCTGCAGTGCTGCTCCCAACCCCCTGGCCCACCAGACCCCTTCTCCTCCCTCCCACCTCGCACCACTCCCTGTCTGTGCACTCCCATCTGGCGGTGTCGGTCTCCCCTCCCTGCTCCTCAGCCCTCGGGCCCCAGCGAAGCTGACACGGTGTCTCGAGTCCATCCCTTGTCAAAGAGCAAGGTATTGGAGGTTGGGACTGTGACTTCTGTGGCCCTGAAAATGTTAGGTGTAATACAGCACCCTGCACACGGCGGGCACCCAACACACAGCCCTACCCACGGCAGGCGCCCAGTAGAGCACCTTGCGCACAGCCCTGCACACACTGAGCATCTGACACAGTCTTGCACAAAGCAAGTGCCTGATACAGCACCCTGCACACAGTGGGCACCCAAGTCGTGTTGTTGAGGATAAGAATGACCCTCTGTTGCTGGCCAAAACAGAAACTTCTTGGCAAAGGCCAGGATCGCACACCCCTTCTGCCTACAAGTCTGGCTGCTGCAGCCTGAGCTGAGGTCCAGTGCCACCAGATAATGGCTCTAGGCTGCAGCACAAAGGTCTTGGGTCTGATGCCCACAAAGTTTTAACCAGCACTGCCCTGGACCAGGAGGGGAGTGGTTCCAGCGGCCAACGAGGCCTTAAAGCCTTGCCCAGCGCAGTAAGACGCAGTCCTGGAGTGCCATCACGTCCCGGGACAGGCCGTGAGACAGGCTACGACTGTTACAGGTGTTAGAGCTGAGGGGGTGGACAGAGCCGGACAGAGAGAAGATGTCAGAGCCGAGGGGGTGGACAGAGCCAGATCGAGGTGATGTGTCAGGACCGAGGGGGGGGACAGAGCTGGGCAGAAAGGAGGTGTCAGGGCCAAGGGGCGGACAGAGCCGGACAGCGAGAAGATATCAGAGCCGAGGGGCGGACAGAGCCGGACAGCGAGAAGGTGTCAGAGCCGAGGGGGCAGACAGAGCTGGATGGAGAGAAGGTGTCAGAGCCCAGAGGGCAAACAGAGCTGGACGGAGAGAAGGACAGAAGGTCCGAGGGGGCAGACAGAGCCGGACAGACAGCAGGTGTCAGGAGGGTCACCCCACCTCTCCAGCCCCCGCAATTGGGTCTCCCTCCTTCCAGCCCTTAACTGCTGCATCATCTTCGCACTTGGATTTGCACCCTTATTCACCGTCCCCTCAGCACTTATCCTTGCACCCTTATTCACCGTCCCCTCAGCACTTATCCATCCATATCCGTCATTTATTTATTTATATGACTGTCTGTGTCCCCCCTAGACTGTAAGCTCATTGTGGGTGGAGAACGTGTCTATCAACCCTGTTACATTGGGCTCTCCCAAGCGCTTAGTACAATGCTCTGCAATCAATCGCATTTATTGGGCACTTATTGCTTGCGGGGCATCGTACTGAGTGCTTGGGAGAGTACAATAGAACAGTATAACAGTTGGTAGACACAGTAAGCACGCAATAAATAGGATTGATTGATGGAGGGACGGGGGAGCGAGGAAGGTGTGTGGTTCAGGAGAGGGATGGGGCTCAGCAGAGGGGGTGGGGTGAAAGAACAGGGGGAGGGAGGAAGGCGAGGAGAGGGGGCAAGGCCGAGTCTCAGAGCGTGTTTCCCAGGAGCCAGGTGGATCCTACAGGGGTCGGGAGCGGGGACAGCACTGGGAGAGGCGTAGCGGATAAAGCACGGGAGTCAAGAAGTCATAAGTTCTAATCCTGGGTCTGCCACTTGTCTGCTGTGTTACCCTGGGCAAGTCACTACACTTCTCTGGGCCTCTCAGTTCCCTCATCTGTAAAATGGGGATTGAGATTGTGAGCTCCATGTGGGACAGGGACTGTGTCCAACCCGATTTGCTTGTATCCACCCCAGCGCTCAGTACAGTGCCTGGCACGTAGAAAGCACTTAACAAATGTCATTATTATTATTAGTAGTATTAGTATTAGTATTAGTATTCTTAGTGGGGGCAGCCAGCCTGGCGGCTCTGTAAATGGAGTGGAGACCCAGCAGCGGCACTGTTGGCTCTCCCACTGCTGTTCCTTGGTTCCCTGGCTCCAGGGGGGATGCTGTCCTGGAGGCTTAGAGAAGTTGAGTGACCTCTTGAAAGTCACCCAGCAGACCAGAACCCAGGTTTCCTGTCTCCCAGCCCCGCTCTCTTGCCACACCTCCTCCCTTATTATATCCGTGCCCCACCAATCACGAGGTCGTCTCCAAGTTTCTGACCACCCTTGCCCAGAAAGAGCATTCAGCCACTGCCACCCCTGAGTCATAAACTCTCTCCTGCCTTGTAGATCAGCTTTGGCGTTCAGTTCATAATCATCATCATAAGAATAAGAACAATGATTATCATAATCATAATGCTGGTATTTGTTAGGTGCTTACTAAGCGTTAAGCACCATACTACGGGCTGGAGTAAATACAAGATATCCAGACCCTGTCCCATATGGGGCTCACAGACTAAAATGGAGAGAAAAAGGATGAGGAAACTGAGGCCCAGAGAAGTGAAGTGACTTGCCCAGGGTCCCAGCTCTGCCATTCACATGCTGCGGGACCCTGGGCAAGTGACTTCAGGGTCCCACAGCGTATGAACAGCGGAGCTGGGATTGGAACCCAGCTCCTCTGACTCCCAGGCCGGCGGTCTCTAGGCTCCACTGCGGGCAGAGCTGGACCCTCTAGCCCTAGTGAGGCTCGTTCTCGGCAGAAAAAAAAAATAAATAGGAGCCACTCTCAGCACCAGGCTAGGGGGAGTGAAATGTGTGGCAATCTTTGTGGTAACAATTTCGCCAGCGCCCAGATCTTATCGTCCAGCCATGCGGCCCACCGGGCTTGGCGGGATCGGGGCCGCCCACATTGGCCAGGGTTGGAACACGGCTCCTCGGCGTAGGAGGGGGCCCCTCCCGCCCGGCGGCCCGGCAGCCTACCTTCCTCTCTCCTCTCCTCCCTCCCTCCCAGTCCCAGACTGGATCTGACCATACTGAACTGGCAGAGGGGGCGGGCTGTGATGGGGGAGGGTGGGCTGAGGAAGCACCCTCCCTCTGTCCTGTTCTACTCTCTCCCTCACCCACCCCCGTCTCCGGGATCCGGTGGTAGTCCCGCTCCCTGCTAAGGGCCAGTCATCCATCTTCTTGCCCCGTGGAGGGTCGAGAGCGGGAGCGGAGCTGGAGGAAGGAACTACTTCATTCGTGTCTCTCCCTCACCTCCCTGAGTCCACTTTCTTTATCCCACTACCGACCCATTCGATTGGCACCTCCTCGAGGGAAGGACAGGGGAGGACAGGACCAGGCAGGGGCCCGGCCTTCTACTTTTATTGCAATTTCCCAAGCCTCCAATGCACAGCAGGCACCCAGTATATAGCTGTGCCCTGAGTACATGCCATGCCCAGGAGGTGCCCAGACCATGCTCTGCCCACAGACGGTGCTGAGTGCGGCACTCAATGCCCGGTAGGTCTCCAGTATAGCACTCTGCATATAGCAGGTGTCGAATACAACCCAGTAGAAAACCCAGAAGGTACCCAGCACACTACACCCAGTAGGTGTCCAACACGTTGTGGTCCTTCTA
This sequence comes from Tachyglossus aculeatus, assembly GCF_015852505.1. Classification (NCBI taxonomy): domain Eukaryota; kingdom Metazoa; phylum Chordata; class Mammalia; order Monotremata; family Tachyglossidae; genus Tachyglossus; species Tachyglossus aculeatus. Next base: position 40,432,850 of record NC_052088.1, on the reverse strand, counting down.
GACTGTAAGATCGTCATGGACATTAGTACTCGTTATTAATGTACCTTTATTGTTATACTGTACTCTCCCGAGCACTTAGTACAGTGCTCTGCAAACAGTACGCTCTCAATAAATATGACTGACTGACGGCACAAGGTAGGGATCCTGCAGACTGCTGGGATTCAGGGAGGACCAAGTGGCTGACAAACTGCACTTTGCGTTTCGGTTCCTATGGGAGTAGATCAAAACTCGTCCCTTGACCCCACCCCTGGGGCCTGGCACCCCCCTCCCCTGGGAAGCTGGGAAGAGGGCAGGAAGATATGGGGATAGAGTAGGGAAATGGAGGAGAGGGAAGGGATGGCGAGGGAGAATTAGGGAGAGGGGAAGAGGAGTGGGAAGATGAGAAAGTTTAAAATTTACATTACACGACTGTATGGGCTGAGGTGAGACAGCACGGTGTAGTGAATACGGCCCGGGCCTGGGAGCTAGAAGGTCCTGGATTCTAATCCCAGTTCTACCATTTGTCTGCTGTGTGACCTTGGGCAAGTCACTTCACTCCTCTTTGCCTCAGTTACCTCTTCTGCAAAATGGGGATTGAGACTGTGAGCCCTAAGCAGGACAGGGACTATGTCCAACCTGATTTGCTTGTCCCCATCCCGGTGCTTAGTACAGTGCCTGGCACATAGGAAGCGCTTAATAAATACCATTAAAAAAAGGCTGCGAGAACAGTCATTAAGGGGGCTCCTGCCCTCTCGTGGCCTGAACTTGGTGCCTCCCACCCTTCTCCGCCCCCTGGTAAGCCGTGTCTCTACCGGGCCGGGGAGAGCCCGAGGGAACCAGCCCTGGGAGAATGGAATGAAACAGAAGGTCTCCAGTATGGTAGGTCACCTTGGAACACGACGCGGGGCGAGGAGCTCCTGCACGGACGGATCCCACACAGGACAGACCTGCCCGGATAGGCCCTGGAGGGTGGGACCCCACCACGGACAAGATCCCGGTGTCCCCACCCCCTCCAATACCCAACGGACTAGCACCCACAAGGAGAGAACCCTTCCACGGACAGGCCGCAGGCCGGTCTCAGCAGGTGCAGGGCGCAAGAAACGGCAGAAAAACAAGGATCCGAGCCGGAGGACCGGGGACCTCCCGGGCCCCCACCCGCAGCAAGTGACCACCAGCTCTCTTACCGGCCGCCCCGCGTCCCTGGTGCCTCGACCACTCCTCTCTGGCCCCCTCCAACCCCAGAGCCCAGTCCAAGCTGCCCAGCACCTCCGGGCCCACTGCGACGGCCCAAGACGGGAGGGAACGGAGGCCGCGCAGGCGGGTGTGTGGGCATGGGCTGGCCCTTTACCAGGGGCAGATTCCATGGGGAGGAAGGACTGCCGGGTGTGGGCTGCCCCAGGGTCCACCCCTGGGCAGGGCAGTGCAGGGCAGGGCAGACCTGGGCCCACGGGGGCGGAACCGTCATCTCCCACTCACCAGCCCCTCATCCCTCAGCCCCAGACACCACCTCCATCTCCCCTTCCTCTGTTCTCTCTCCCGCTCCCTCATCCCCCTTGACCGACCCTCCCAACCATGCTCGGTCTCCCCAGGGGCCCCAAATCCAGGCACATTGGGAACGTCATCGGGAAGCTGCGGAGCCAAGATAAATGGGCTTGGAAGCTGAGAGTCAGGAGACCTCTGTTCTGCCAGCTGTGTGAAGCTAAGGCCAGTCAGTTTACCACTCTAGCCCTCTGTTTTTTTGTTTTTTTTTAATCTGTAAAATGGGACTAATCCCCGTCTTCCAGGGATGCTGATGGGAGAGAGGGGAGTGAAGGCAGGTCACTGGTATGAGAGTATTTTGGGAAAAGGCAGCATTGTCCAGTTCAGTGTCACTATCACCCTTTCACACATCCATCCTGACTCGGGGGCATATTTTTAGGAAATCATCGCTGGAGTCAGGGCCTGCAGCCCTAAGAATGTTAACAATGAAAGCCAGGCCTGAGGGTCTGGGGAACCTCCCTGTAAACCAGCAGTGCCAATTTACCCACATTCACATTTGCTTACTGAGTCCCCAGCCAAATCACCTGGCAGGGCCCGCCAGGCGTGGCTGCCCCAGGGATCATCAGGCATTTCAAGAGCTGGGAGACCGGTCTTGTGTTCCCTTCCTCAGACCACAGAATGGGGCTCCTTACTGGCTGCAAAGTAGACATCCCACCTTCTCCAGCAATAAGCCGTGAAACGTGGGCTCGAGGCAGGCAGGAGAGCAGTCTGGGTAGTACGTAGAATTACTTTAGTGGGATTTAATCTTATTCAAGCATCGGCTTGGTCTCGTAGCTTCAGAAATGGATTATTGCCACTCTCACCCCAACAGAATGTGCATCTGTGTCTGGAGCAGCGATGTAATCATCATCAGGGGTATTTATTGAGTGCTTAGTGTCTGCAGGGCACTGTACTAAGCACTTAGGAGAGTACAATATAATAATGTAATAGACACATCCCCTGCCCACCGTTGATGTAATTGTAGCCTGGTTAAGTCGGCCTGGGATGGCATCCGTTTTTAAACCTGTTGATGGAAAGGCTCACAACAAAGTTGGTAGACACAGGGAGCTTACAATCTAGAGCTTTACGATTGTGCTCAATCCCACTTCCTCACTGACTCCCACGACCTCCCCCAACTGTTCCATTACTCCTGACACCTCATTCATTCATTCACTCAATTGTATTTATTGAGTGTCGTGTGAAGAGCACTGTACTAAGCACTTGGAAGAGTACAATACAGCAATAAACAGTCACGTTCCCTGCCCACAATGGGTTTACAGTCTAGAGGGGGGGAGACAGATATCAGTACAAATAAATAAAATGACGGATACGTACCTAAGGGCTGTGGGGCTGGGATGGGGAAAGAGCAAAGGAGGCAAGTCAGGATGATGCAGAAGGGAGTGGGAGATAAGGATAAAAGGGATTAAGTCTGGGAAGGCCTTTTGGATGAGATGTGCCTTCAATAAAGCTTTGACAGGGGCCGGGAGTAACTGTCTGTCGGATTTGAGGAAGGAGGACATTCCAGACCAGAGGCAGGACGTGGGCTAGGGGTTGTCGGTGAGACAGGTGAGATTGAGGCACAGTGAGAAGGTCCAGGCCCTATACTCCTTCCCTGTTTCCCTGAACCTCGATCTCATCTCTCTCGCTACTGACCCCTCGCCCACATCCTGTCTTTGGCCTGGAACTCCCTCCCTCTTTATATAATAATAAGAATATTTTTAAGCACTTACTATGTACCAAACACTGCTCTAAGAGCTGGAGCAGATGCAAGATAGTCAGGTCCCATATGGGACTCACAGTCCAAGTAGGAAGCAGAACAAGTATTGAATCCCCATTTTGCAGATGAAACAACTGAGGCAAAGAGAAGTGAAGTGACTTGCCCAAGGTCACACAGCTGGTACACGGAGGAGCTGGGATTAGAACCCAGGTCCTCTGACTCCCAACCCCGTACTCTTTCTTATATCTGACAGACATTCACTCTCCCCACCTTCAAAACCTTATTAAAAGTGCATCTCCTTCAAGAGGACTTCCCTGACTATTCCCTCATTTCCCCTACTCCCCCTCCTTTCTGTGTTGCCCTTGCACTTGGATTCGTACTCTTTATTCTCCCCATCCACAGCCCCCCCCCAACCTGTGTACCTATCCATAATTTATTTTAATGTCCATCTCCCCCTCTAAACTATAAACTCTTTGTGGGCAGGGAACATGTTTACCAACTCTGCTCTGGGATACTGTACTTTCCCAAGCATTTAGTACAGTGCTCTGCACACAGTAAATTCTCAATACCATTGGTGACTTCACCACCTACTTTGTCTGAAAGGTAGAAATCATCAGAGAGTCCATTTCCGAAGCCTCTCCATCTCCTTCTCACTGCCCGCCTCTCCTCTCCTCCTCTCAATTACTCTCTTCCAAGAATTTAGTCCAGTTCCCTTACCCTGTCCCTTAGATTGTCAGCCCCATGTGTGACAGGGACTGAGTCCAACTTGATTATTTTGTATCTACCCCAGCACATTCCCCAGGTCATTCCCAAAGTCTCTCCGCTCTCCTACCAATTTCTCTTCTTCCTGCTTCCCAGCTGTTTCTCAAGAGGGAGGTCTCGCCACTCATTTTCTAACTACCTAAGCCCTTGGCCCCACCCCTGTCATCTTGAAAACAATCTCTCCCACTCTCCTCCCCTCCCTTGCTGCGTCTTCAACCTCTTACTCACAGGTGGCTCCCTCCCCCATCTGCTTTCAAACATGCTTAAGTCTCCCCTCCCCACAAAATGCCTTCTCTGGATCCCTCAGGCCCCTCCAGCTATCACCCCTTCTGTCTCCTCCCTCTCCTGTCCAAATTCTTGAAAAACTTCTCTAGACCGGCTGTCTCCTCACCAACCTCCTCCCCTATTCCTTTATGATCAGAGTTTCACCCCCTTCGCTCATCCAAGACCAGGCCCTCTGATGTCACCGATGACACCCTCAGAGCCAAGTCCAATGGGCTAGGGTGATCTGTCTTCCTCTCTGACCTCTTGGATGCCTGTTTTTTAATGGCATTTGTTAAGCACCTACTATGTGCCAGGCATTATACTAAGTGCTGGGGGTAGATACAAACAAGCTAATCAAGTTGGCTTGATCAAGGAAATCCCCTTCCTTCCTCTCCCCCTCGTCCCCCTCTCCATCCCCCCCATCTTACCTCCTTCCCTTCCCCACAGCACCTGTATATATGTATATATGTTTGTACATATTTGTTACTCTATTTATTTATTTATTTATTTTACTTGTACATATCTATTCTATTTATTTTATTTTGTTAGTATGTTTGGTTTTGTTCTTTGTCTCCCCCTTTTAGACTGTGAGCCCTCCGCTGGGTAGGGACTGTCTCTATATGTTGCCAACTTGGACTTCCCAAGTGCTTAGTACAGTGCTCTGCACACAGTAAGCGCTCAATAAATACGATTGATGATGATGAAGTTGGACATGGCCCAGGCCCTACATGGGACCCCCAGTCTTAATCACCAATTTACAGATGAGGTGACTAAGGAACAGAGAAGTTAAATAACTTGCCCAAGTTCCCACAGAAGAACAGTGGTGGAGCCGGGATTAGAACCCAGACGCTTCTGACTCCCATGTCCATCCTTTATTCACTAGGCCATGCTGCCTTTGACACTGTGGCCCGCCCCCACTACTCAATCTCATTGCCAACTTGTACTTCCCAAGCGCTTAGTACAGTGCTCTGCACACAGTTAAGCGCTCAATACGATTGAATGAATGAATAAATAACTCCTCTTTGGGTGACCCCCGCCTACCCCCAGCACCTTCAAACTCAGTATGTGCCAAACTGAACTTATCTTCCTTCCTAAATCCTCTCTCCCTCCCAACTTTTCTATCTCTGTCAATATCCTGCCATCTTCCCTGTTCTGAAGCCCCCCATCCTGGGGACTCTTCTCTGCCTCCCAGCTCTCCCCTCCTGTCAAATACTGCGGTTGATTCTCCCTCCAACAAATTCCCCAGATCCACCCTTTCCTGGATGCCCAAGCAGCATCTCCCTGCTCCCAGCTCTTGTCTTATCACAGTTAGACTACTGTATCAGATTGCTGGTCTCCCTGCAATCTGCAATCTGGTCTCCCCACTTCAATCTGCCCACCCGACTGCTGCCTGATCACCCTCCGAAAATATCTCTCGGGACACCCTGCCCCCTCCTCTGACTCCTCTGGATAACAATAATAATAATAATAATGTAATAATTGTGGTATTTGTTAAGCACTATGTGCCAGACACTGTACTAAGAGCTGTGGTGGACACAAGCAAATCGGGTTGTACACAATCCCTGTCCCACGTGGGACTAGCAGCCTCACAGATGAGGGAACCGAGGCCCAAAGAAATGAAGTGACTTGCCCAAGGTCACACAGCAGACACCTGGCGGGGCCGGGATTCAGTTTACTGGGGTGGGACCCCCGGCCAACAGAGGTGATGGGAACCCCACCCATGCTAAGGTAGCCAAACCGGGCAAGTGGGAGCCGCTTACTCCCACTCACTGCTTATTTCACATAGTAAGCACTTAACAAATACCATACTAATGAATAATAATTAGTTGCCATTATTTCTGGGTCTGACTCCCCCCGTTACAGTGGACGCTCCGGGTGAGCAAGGAAGGGGTCTCATGGTTCTGTTGGACTTCTCCCAGCGCTCAGTACAGTGCGCGGCCACCACAGGGTGCTCAGTTAAGCCCCTCACCCCCACTGCTACCATTCATTCATTCATTCAATCGTATTTATTGAGCGCTTCCTATGTGCAAAGCACTGTTCTAAGCGCTGGGGGGGATACAGGGGGATCAGGTTGTCCCACGTGGGGCTCACAGTCTTCATCCCCATTTTACAGATGAGGTCACTCCCACTTTCCAGTCCGCTAACTATTGCCACAAAATCACAAATTTTCAACTCCGTGGTGTTTCCAGAGACGATGCACGGATCCGATAGCTGGACAGTGAAAAAACAGGATAGAAGGAACAACGATTCTTTTGAAATGTGTAGTTGGAGAAGGCTTTTGCGAATACCACAGACTGCCCGAAAGACAAACAGATGGATTTTCCAGCAAATTATACCAAAGTGATCTTTCATTCATTCATTCATTCATTCAGTCGTATTTATTGAACGCTTACTGCGTGCAGAGCACTGTACTAAGCACTTGGGAAGTACAAGTTGGCAACATGACGACTTAGATTAGCATATTTTGGACACAGAAGCGGGAGGACTAATTCCCTGGAGAAGACACTAATGCTAGGAAGAGTCCAGGGAAACCGTGGAAGAGGCAGACTGGCAGCTAGATGGATAGAGACCATCACAACGATAGCGGAAGAACCGTTACAAAGGTTGCGGATTATGGCAGAGGACAGGACGTTATGGAGAAAGTATATCCATGGAGTCGCCGTGAATCGGAAACAACTCGATGGCACTCAATAATAACATTGCCCTAAAAGTCCTAAAGCATTAACCCCGCTCAACACGCAACAGATCAATCCGTATGATTGACTGATTGCTTGATCGATTGGCTGATTAAGTTTGAGAGAACTTCAGTTTATCCCATGGACATGTTTCCATGCCTGGCACATAGTAAGCGCTTAATAAATACCATCATGATTATTATCATTATTATTATTATTATTCCCGCTCCAGTGCTGTTCACCCTCCTAAACTTGGAGAGGTCCATGGTGGCCATGGACCACCCTTGGCTGCTCCTCGGCCAGGACTCTGTTTCTTACCCCTGCTACAGTTAAAACCCCCGCTGGTGGTTCGGGAGACCCCTGCCGTCCCGGGTCAGGACCTGAATGCCTGGGAGCTGTGTGTCCCCTCGACAGCACCCACAGTGACGGGCAGAAAATGGGGTGCCAGCGCTAACTCCGACTTTTCAACGCTTACCAACCTCTTTCCCTGAGATCCCTTGAGAGGGAGCTGACCTGCAGGTTGGCCTCTGAACACCTGGGAGGGAGCTACACCTGTAGCATCATCGTCATCATCATCATCAATCGTATTTATTGAGCGCTTACTGTGTGCAGAGCACTGTACTAAGCGCTTGGGAAGTACAAGTTGGCAACATATAGAGACAGTCCCCACCCAACAGTGGGCTCACAGTCTAAAAGGGGGAGACAGAGAACAAAACCAAACATACTAACAAACTAAAATAAATAAAATAGATATGTACAAGTAAAATAAATAAAGTAGCAATTCTTCTGAGAACACCTGGGAGGGAGGTGGCCTGTAGGTTGGCCTCTGAGAATACCTGGGATGGAGGTGGACTGCAGGGTGACCTCGGAGAACATCAGGGAGGGAGCCAGTCTTACTATGTTCCAAGAGTGTGGATCAGGGCCTCGCAGACCCATCTCCGGACCTGCTTCCGACTCAGTTCTGCCTCGCCCTGTCCTGGGCACCCTCCCCACCGGGCTCCCGGGTCCAGGCCGCCAGGCTGAGGTCCGACTCCTCCCACAGTGGAGGGGACTCCCAGTCCCCTGCTGCGATGGGGCCAAGCCGGGTCAGTAGGAAGCCACGACCGAGTACTATAGTCAGGATGCAGACACTTCTGTGTCTGGTCGAGTTGGGCGGTGCTGGGGAGCCCACAGGCTCCGGCACAGACAGGAAGTTTTTGGCTCCTGGCAGCACGGAAATTGGACTCTAGGAAAACACTCCTGACACCTATACCTGCTCCGTCTTCACCACAAAAACGCTCCCAGCTGGATGGTTGGGTGAGGCTAGTGGGGAGCCGGAATGGAGGAAGAGCATACGGGACATTTTCCTGGGGCCAAGTGGGAGGAGGAAACAGGGGGAGGAAGTCAGGAAGCTGGGAGTGATCACTGGCTACCCCAGCTCTCCTCCGCTGCAGCTCTTCCTGGTCTCACCAAGCCTCAGTCTGCATACTGTGGTCTGGAATAGGAAACAGAGAGAAAGGGCCAGCTCTGTCACTATAACAAAGCGCAACACAGGCCCCCTCACCTGCTCTGCACCTGCACTCAGGTCACTACATCCCAGAAAGGACACACAGGGACAGAGCAAGGCAACCAGAATAGTCGGGGGAGGAGGCCCAGATGAAGCAAGGCAACTATGATGCTCAGGAAGGTGCTGGGATGAAGCAGGGCCACCAGGATGTTCGGGGGAGGGAGCCGGGACAGAGCAGGGCCACCAGAGGGGTCCAAGAGGATGGAGCAGCTTCTATCCAGGATGGACTGGAAGGGCCAGGACTCCCCTAGTGTAGGCAGGTTCAGGATAAGAGGGCAGGGGTGGAGTTCACAGATCCAAGAAAGGGGTGGGCAGAGATGAACAGAGGGCTGCTCTACCCCAAATCCCACTCCACCAGAGTGAGGGGCCCCCGGAGCTGGAGGGCAGCAGGTTCAAACCAAGAATGGGACACTCCTTCCCCCAGCATGGAGGAGCCCAGAGAAGCTGTCCCCTCAGGGAGCTGTGCAGCCCGAAATACCAATCAATCAATCAATCGTATTTATTGAGCGCTTACTGTGTGCAGAGCACTGTACTAAGCGCTTGGGAAGTCCAAGTTGGCAACATATAGAGACAGTCCCTGCCCAACAGTGGGCTCACAGTCTTAAAAGGGGAGACAGAGAACAAAACCAAACACACTAACAAAATAAAATAAATAGAATAGATATGTACAAGTAAAATAAATAGAGTAATAAATATGTACAAACATATACACATATATACAGGTGTATATATGCCAGCACCTGGGTCACGGGGGGAGTGTCATGGATGGAGAAGGGAGAGTCAGAGGCGTTGGATGGTCTATGTTGGGTCACTGGGGGAGAGTCAGGGGTGGAGAGGGGAAAGTCAGGGTTTTGGATGGTCTGTGCTGGGCCATGGGGGAAGAGTTTGATGCTATTGATGCCTATCTACTTGTTTTGTTTTGTTGTCTGTCTCCCCCTTCTAGACTGTGAGCCTGTTGTTGGGTAGGGACCGTCTCTATACGTTGCCGACTTGTACTTCCCAAGCGCTTAGTAGAGTGCTCTGCACACAGTAAGCGCTAAATAAGTACAATCGAATGAATGAAGTTAGGAATGGAGAGGGGAGAGTCACGGGGGTTGGATGGTTCATTCCGAGTCACCAGGGGAGAGTCAGCGATGGAATGGAGAGAGTCGGGGTTCTGTGAGGAGTCTGGTCTGGGTCACTGGGGCAGAGTAAGAGGTGGAGGGGGAGAGTTAGGGGTGTTGGATGGCCTGCACTGAGTCACTAGGGGATAGGGAAGCAGCATGTCTTAGTGGGTACAGCACGAGCTTGGGAGTCAGAAGGTCATGGGTTCTAATCCCTGCTCTGCCACTTGTCTGCTGCGTGACCTTGGGCAGGTCACTTCACATCCCTGGGCCTCAGTTACTTCGTCTGTAAAATGGGGATTGAGACTGTGAGCCAGAAACCGAGGCACAGAGAAGTCAAGTGATTGGCCCAAGGGCACACGGGAAGCCAGTGGCAGAGCAGGGATTAGAATGTAGGTCCTTGGAATCCCAGGCCCAGGCTCTTTCCCCTAGGCTGCGCTGCCTTGCCGGGAAAGTTTTCCTGGAGCTTGGAGAGAGCGGGCTGGCAAGGTGTTGGATGGGGAGGTCGCTTTGGGCTTCGTGTTGTGGGATTCCCCCTCTGTCCCCACCAATGTTTGGATTGAATCTCTCAGGGCCCGCGCCCCCACTCTCTGCCCCAAACTCCCGTTCCCCGGGCCTGGAGTAAACAAACTCCGCACGTGGGTTTCTCACGGCGAAGCCGGACAGGGGATGGACCGGCTGGAACACAAACCATCTGGCGTAAACCAGGTGGCACAGTCACCACTTCCTGAGCCAGAAGTTGAGGTGGAGGAAGCCCTGAGACCTTCCTACTCTCCTACTACAACCCAGCCTGCCCACTTCGTTCCTCTAATGCCAACCCTCTCTACCCTTGCCATCCATCTGGCACTCCTGTCCAGCCTCTGGCCTGGAATGCCCTCCCTCCTCAGAGAAGCGGCGTGGCTCAGTGGAAAGAGCCCAGGCTTGGGAGTCGGAGGTCATGGGTTCGAATCCCGGCTCCACCAACTGTCAGCTGTGTGACTTTGGGCAAGTCAATTCACTTCTCTGGGCCTCAGTTACCTCATCTGGAAAATGGGGATTAATAATAATGGCATTTATTAAGCGCTATGTGCAAAGCACCGTTCTAAGCACTGGGATTAAAACTGTGAGCCCCCTGTGGGACAACCTGATCACCTCGTAACCTCCCCAGCGCTTAGAACGGTGCTTCGCACATAGTAGGCGCTTAACAAATACCATCATTATCATTATTTGACACGCACCGACTCTTCCCTGCTTCTAAGCCCGATTAAAGGCACATCTTCTCCGAGAGGCCTTCCATGACTAAGCCGTCCTTTTCTATTCTCCCACTCCCTTCTGCATCACCCTGACTTGCTTCCTTTATTCATCCCCCGCTCCCAGCCCCACAGCACTTACGCACACATCCATAACTTATTTATCTGTATTAATGTCTGTCTCCCAGTGCTTAATGCAGGGCCTGGCAGAGGGAGAGGAAGAGGAGAAGGAAAAGGGGGAGGAGGAGGCGGAGGAGGGCGACTCCACCATCGGCGGAAATCTGGTCCCATTGAGTGGCCTGGCCTGGTATGGCCAGGGTGTGGAGGGGGTCCTGGTGGGCGGAGGGACCCAGTGAGGGGCCCCGGCCCGGCCCCTAGCCAAGGCCACAAATCGCCTCCCCCGCGTCCCCTCCCCGCCGCCCGCCCGCGCGACCAGTTCCACAACTCCTGCCCCGCAAGCCCAGACTCCTCGCCCCCACCTCCACGGCTCCGGGTTGTGTCTGTGCGCGTGTGTGCCTGTTCAGGTGTGTGCTCCGGGTGTGCACGTGGGGCCGTGTCCATGCATGTGCTCCTGGGTGCGTGGATGTGCGCGCTCGGGTGAGTGTTGGGTGTGTATGTGTCGGTTTTCATTCATTCGCTCATTCAATCGTATTTATTAAGCACTTACTATGTACAGAGCACTATCCTAAAAGCTTGGGAAAGTACAATACAGCAATAAAGAGTGACAATCCCTTCCCACAACGAGCTCACAGTTTGGGGGGGTGGGGGGGAGGAGAGAGACATTAGTACAAATAAGCAGACATCAATGTAAATAAATAAAATTACAGATACACTACCAGAATGATTGCAGATGGAGATGGGGCGTTTTGGGACAGATGTGTCCGTGGCATCACTACGGGTCGGAGATGGCTCAACGGCATAAAGTAACCCAAGGAAACGAGAGAGAGAGAGAGAGAGAGAGAGAGAGAGAGAGAGAGAGAGAGAGAGAGAGAGTGTGTGTGTGTGTGTGTTTTCCCAGATTCATGTGTTTGTGTGTAATCCAGGTCAGTGGGTGTGGCCATGTTCATGTGTTTATTTTTGAGTTCATATGTGAGAGTGTGTGTGTGTGTGTGTGTGTGTGTGTGTGTGTGTGTGTGTGCGCGCACGCCCACTCCTGGATGTATGCATCCCTGGGTCCCTGTGTCCATGATCCCTGGGTAGGTGAGTACCTGAGTATGTGAATTCTGAGTATGTGAGAAGCAGCATGGCCTAGTGGATAGAGCCTGGGCCTGGGCGTCAGAAGGCCATGAGTTCTAATCCTGATTCCGCCACTTAATGATGGCACTTATTATGCGCTTACTATGTGCAAAGCACTGTTCTAAGTGCTGGGGTTCTAAGCGCTGTTCTAACCTGTATATATATATATATATATATATATATATATATATATATATATGTGTGTGTATATATGTTTGTACATATTTATTACTCTATTTATTTATTTTACTTGTACATATCTATTCTATTTATTTTATTTTGTTAGTATGTTTGGTTTTGTTCTCTGTCTCCCCCTTTTAGACTGTGAGCCCACTATTGGGTAGGAACTGTCTCTATATGTTGCCAACTTGTACTTCCCAAGCGCTTAGTACAGTGCTCTGCACACAGTAAGCGCTCAATAAATACGATTGACGATGATGATGATGATGATGTGGAGGTTACAAGGTAATCAGATTGTCCCACGGGGGGCTCACAGTCTTCATCCCCATTTTACAGATGAGGTAACTGAGGCACTGAGAAGTGAAGTGACTTGCCCAAAGTCACACAGCTGACAATTGGCGGGGCCAGGATTTGAACCCATGACCTCTGACTCCAAAGCCCATGCTCTTTCCACTGAGCCCCACTGCTTCTCGTCACTTGTCTGCTGTGTGACTTTGGGCAAGTCATTTCACTGCTCTGGGCCTCAGTTACCTCATCTGAAAAATGGGGATGAAGACACATAGTAAGCGCTTAACAAAACACCATAAAAAGAACAATTGTATCTGGTGCTCCTGGGGGTGTGTGTCCTTGGGTGCGTTCCCGTGAGCTTCTACCTGACCGGCGGTCCCGCCCTAATAATGATGATGGAATTTGTTAAGTGCTTACTATGTGCAAAGCACTGCTCTAAGCGCTGGGGAGGTTACAAGGTGATCAGATTGTCCCACGGGGGGCTCACAGTCTTCATCCCCATTTTACAGATGAGGTAACTGCGGCCCAGAGAAGTGAAGTGCCTTGCCCAAGGTCACACAGCACCCTGACTCTCTCCCTCTGCTCTTGCCACACCACGGCGCTTTTTCATTCATTCATTCAATCGTATTTATTGAGCACTTACTGTGTGCAGAGCACTGTACTAAGCGCTTGGGAAGTCCAAGTTGGCAACATATAGAGACGGTCCCTACCCAACAGTGGGCTCACAGTCTAGACGGGGGAGACAGAGAACAAAACATATTAACAAAATAAAATAAATAGAATAAATAATACAAATAAAATAGAGTAATAAATACATAATTAGTGTAATAAATACTTATGTGTATATGTGTACATCTGTAATTCTCTTTATTTTTATTGATGCCTGTTAACTTGTATTGATGTCTCTTCCCCCCTCCCCGTCTGTGAGCCCGTTGTCTGTAAGTATTTATTGCTCTATTTATTTTACTCGTACATATTTATTCTATTTATTTTATTTGGTTAATATGATTTGTTTTGTTGTCTGTCTCCCCCTTCTAGACTGTGAGCCCGCTGTTGCGTAGGGACCGTCTCTGTTGCCAACTTGGACTTCCCAAGCGCTTAGTACAGTGCTCTGCACACAGTAAACGCTCAATAAATACGATCGAATGAATGAATGTCGGCAGGGATTGTCTCTCTGTATTGCACTTTCCAAGCGCTTAGTCCAGTAAGCGCTCAATAAATACGATTGAATGAATGCATGTCGGCAGGGATTGTCTCTCTTTCTGTATTGTACTTTCCAAGCGCTTAGTCTTGAGAGAAGCAGCGTGGCTCTGTGGAAAGAGCCCGGGCTTTGGAGTCAGAGTTCATGGGTTCAAATCCCGCCTCTGCCAATTGTCGGCTGTGTGACTTTGGGCAAGTCACTTAACTTCGCTGTGCCTCAGTTACCTTATCTGTAAAATGGGGATTAAGACTGTGAGCCCCCCGTGGGACAACCTGATCACCTTGTAACCTCCCCAGCACTTAGAACAGTGCTTTGCACATAGTAAGTGCTTAATAAATGTCATTATTATTATTTATTATTATTAGTCCAGTGCTCTGCACATAGTAAGCGCTCAATAAATACGATTGAATTAATGACCGCAGTCGGAGTGGCTCCGCTCCCCCCGGCCCTCCCCATCCTCTAGGTGCCCCGGCTCTCCCATAACAATTATAATAAGAATAATAATGGTATGCATTACTGTTAATAATAATAATAATAATAATAATGGTATTTATCAAGCGCTTATTGCGTGCCGGGCACCGTACTAAGCGCCGAGGTGGGTACGGGCAAATCGTGTCGGACACAGTCCCTGTCCAGCGTAGGGCTCGCGGTCTCGATCCCCACTTGAGCAGCGTGGCTCAGTGGAAAAGAGCCCGGGCTTTGGAGTCAGAGGTCATGGGTTCAAATCCCGGCTCTGCCACTTGTCAGCTGTGTGACTTTGGGCAAGTCGCTTCACTTCTCTGGGCCTCAGTTACCTCATCTGTCAAATGGGGATGAAGACTGCGAGCCCCCCGTGGGACAACCTGATCACCTTGTAATAATAATAATAATAATGACGGCATTTGTTAAGCGCTTACTATGTGCCAAGCACTGTTCTAAGCGCTGGGGGGACACAAGGTGATCAGGTTGTCCCACGGGGGTGCTCACAGTCTTCATCCCCATTTGACAGATGAGGGAACTGGGGCTCAGAGAAGTGAAGTGACTTGCCCAGGGTCACAAAACTGACATGTGGTGGAGCCGGGATTCGAACCGATGACCTCCCCTTGTAACCTCCCCAGCGCTTAGAACAGTGCTTTGCACATAGTAAGCGCTTAATAAATGCCATTATTATTATTATTATTATTGTTATGTGGGAACGGTGGCCCGGAGAAGTGAAGCGACTTGCCCGAGGTCCCACGGCAGACGAGCGGCGGAGGCGGGATTAGAATCCAGGACCTTCTGCTTCCCAGGCCCGGGCTGTAGCCCCTCCGCCACGCTGCTTCCAGCATTCATTCATTCAATCGTACTTATTGAGCGCCTACTGTGTGCAGAGCACTGGACTAAGCGCTTGGGAAGTCCAAGTTGGCCACATCTAGAGACGGTCCCTACCCAACGGCGGGCTCCTCCCCCTCGTCCCCCTCTCCATCCCCCCCGCCTTACCTCCTTCCCTTCCCCACAGGACCTGTAGATATGTAGAGATGTTTGTACCTATTTATTACTCTATTTATTTATTTATTTTACTTGTCCATATCTATTCTATTTATTTTATTTTGTTAGTATGTTTGGTTCTGTTCTCTGTCTCCCCCTTCTAGACTGTGAGCCCGCTGTTGGGTAGGGACCGTACATATTTATTACTCTATTTATTTATTTTACTTGTACATATCTATTCTACTTATTTTATTTTGTTAGTATGTTTGGTTTTGTTCTCTGTCTTCCCCTTTTAGACTGTAAGCCCACTGTTGGGTAGGGACTGTCTCTATACGTTGCCAATTTGTACTTCCCAAGCGCTTAGTCCAGTGCTCTGCACACAGTAAGCGCTCAATAAATACGATCGATGATGACGATGATGACCGTCTCTAGATGTTGCCCACTTGGACTTCCCAAGCGCTTAGTCCAGTGCTCTGCACACAGTAAGCCCTCAAGAAATACGATTGATGATGAGGATGATGACCGTCTCTAGATGTTGCCAACTTGTGCTTCCCAAGCGCTTAGTCCAGTGCTCTGCACACAGTAAGCGCTCAATCAATACGATTGATTGATTGATTGATTGGAAGGGGGGGACAGAGAAGAAAACGTATTAACCAAATCGAATCAATCTGTACAAATCTAAAATCAAGGAATAGAGGAGTAAGTAGGTCCAAAGATCTATAGCCCATCTCTCCAGCAGCTCCGGCCCTCCCCGGCCCCCCCCCCCGCCCGGTCCCCGGGGCCGCACTCACGCACCGTGGGTGGGTCGGTCGGTCGGTCGGCCGGTGGGTCGGTCGGTCGGTCGGTCGGTCGGTCGGTCGGTCGGTCGGTCGGTCGGTGGGTCGGTCGGTCGGTCGGTCGGTCGGCCGTCGGCTCGGGGGCGGCGCGGAGCGCGGAGAGGAGCGGAGCGGCCAGCCCAGCCGCCCGCCCGGCCGCCCGCCCGCCGCGCACTGGCCGCGCCCACACCGACAAGCCCCGCCCACAACTCCGGACACGCCCACATCGCCAAGCCACGCCCACACCGACAAGCCCCGCCCACAACTCCGGGACACGCCCGCCTCGCCAAGCCACGCCCACACCGACAATCCCCGCCCACAGAAATAGGCCACGCCCACAACTCCGGACCCCGCCCGCAAACCAAGCCACGCCCGCGCAAAAACAGGCCCCGCCCACACCTCGAGGCCAAGCCCATCACGACGGGTACGACCCCAACCGCAGGCCCCGCCCACACCGCCAGGTCACGCCCACGCCGCAGCCCCCCCCAAAACAAGCCTCGCCCACATCGCAGGCCACGCCCACACAAAGCAGGCCCCGCCCACACCTCGGGCCCGCCCACACCGCCAAGCCCCGCCCACTCGCAAACAGGCCCCGCCCACACGCAAACATGCCCCGCCCACATCTCGAGGCCAAGCCCGTCACGGCGGGTCACGACCGCAACCGCAGGCCCCGCCCACACGGCCAGGCCACGCCCGCGCCTCAGGCCCCCTCCCACTAAACAAGCCTCGCCCACATCGCAAGCCACGCCCACAGAAACAGGCCCCGCCCACGCCTCGGGGCCCCGCTCGCCCCGGCAGGCCCCGCCCACAAATTCAGGCCACGCCCACGTCCCCAAGCCCCGCCCACACAAAGCAGGCCCCGCCCACACCTCGAGGCCAAGCCCGCCACGACCGCAACCGCAGGCCACGCCCACACCGCCAGGCCACGCCCACGCCGCAGGCCCCCTCCCACTAAACAAGCCTCGCCCACATCACAAGCCACGCCCACACAAACAGGCCCCGCCCATGCCTCGGGGCCCCGCCCGCCCCGGCAGGCCCCGCCCACAACTCCGGACCCCGCCCACAAAACCAGGCCACGCCCACATCGCCAAGCCCCGCCCACGCGAAAACAGGCCCCGCCCACACCTCGAGGTCCCGCCCACCACGGTGGGGCACGGCCGCAACCGCAGGCCCCGCCCACACCGGCAGGCCACGCCCACGCCGCAGGTCCCCTCCCACAAAACAAGCCTCGCCCACATCGCGAGCCACGCCCGCACTTCGGGGCCCCGCCCGCCCCTCCAGGCCCCACCCACAACTCCGGACCCCCGCCCACAAACCAAGCCACGCCCACATCGCCAAGCCCCGCCCACACCTCGAGGCCAAGCCCATCACGACGGGTACGACCGCAACCGCAGGCCCCGCCCACACCGCCAGGACACGCCCACGCCGCAGGCCCCCCCCCCCCGAAAACAAGCCTCGCCCACATCGCAAGCCACGCCCACACAAAACAGGCCCCGCCCACGCATCGGGGCCCGCCCGCTCGCCAGGCCACGCCCACATCGCCAAGCCCCGCCCACGCAAAAAACAGGCCCCGCCCACACACCCGAGGCCAAGCCCATCACGGCGGGTCACGACCGCAACCGCAGGCCCCGCCCACACCGCCAGGGCACGCCCATGCCGCAGGCCACGCCCACCAAACAAGCCACGCCCATACAGCAGGCCCCGCCCACGCCTCGGGGCCCCGCCCGCCCCGCCAGGCCACGCCCACAGCTCCGGATCCCGCCCACAATCCAAGCCACGCCCACACCGCAAGGCCCGCCCACGCAGCAGGGCCCGCCCACATTTCGAGGCCCCGCCCACCACGGCGGGGCACGGCCGCAACCGCAGGTCACGCCCACACCGCCAGGCCACGCCCACAAATCAGGGCCCGCCCACAAAACAAGCCACGCCCATACAAGCAGGTCCCGCCCACATCTCGGGGCCACGCCCATACAAACTGGCCCCGCCCACACCTCGGTGCCACGCCCGCATCTGGGGGGGCGGGGCTCTTCCCCTCTTAGACTGGGAGCCCACCGTTGGGTAGGGACCGTCTCTAGATGTTGCCAATTTGTACTTCCCAAGCGCTTAGTCCAGTGCTCTGCACACAGTCAGCGCTCAATAAATACGATTGATTGATTGATTACACCTTGCTGCTTCTCCTCTTTCCTCTCCCTGACTCCACTTTGGGAGCACCAGCCCCGGCGGTGGTGTCGTTGCTGCTGGGGGAGGGTGAGGGTGGAGGACAGGGGGACACCAGGCTTCAGCAAGTGGGCCGTTACCTGCAATCCCAAGCGCTTCCCAAGCGCTTAGTACAGTGCTCTGCACACAGTAAGCGTTCAATAAATACTATTGAATGAATGAATCCCCTGCCTCTGGGCCAGGCAGCCTTAGAGAACCCAGTGGGTCGGGGACAGGGAAGGAGGAAGGGGTGCAGAGAGGTTCTCGGGGTCACGGCCACTGGAACAAAGCCCAATTTCTTCCCCCCCTCAGTCCTGCTCCCCTCCCAGCTGACCCTACCTTGCTGGCCAAACCCAGGCCACTCTTGGGGACGGAGGTGTATTGTTCATTCATCCGTTCAA
This sequence comes from Tachyglossus aculeatus, assembly GCF_015852505.1. Classification (NCBI taxonomy): domain Eukaryota; kingdom Metazoa; phylum Chordata; class Mammalia; order Monotremata; family Tachyglossidae; genus Tachyglossus; species Tachyglossus aculeatus. The sequence goes on along the minus strand of NC_052088.1, from coordinate 40,414,294 downwards.
TCGTATTTATTGAGCACTTACTGTGTGCACAGCACTGTACTAAGCGTTTGGAAAGTACAATTCGGCAGGAGATAGAGACAGTCCCTACCCAACGACGGGCTCGCAGTCTAGAAGGGTGAGACAGGTAACAAAACAAAACAAGTAGACAGGCATCAACAGCATTGCTCATTGTTCATTTTGGCTTGTTTAGTGTGACTATTCGCAACGTGGGTATTTTCACCTGTTTGTATTGTGGGCGTTGTGCATGCTCTGAATCAATCAATCAATCAATCAATCAATCGGATTTATTGAGCGCTTACTGTGTGCAGAGCACTGTACTAAGCGCTTGGCAAGTTGGCAACATATACAGTCCCTATCCAACAGTGGGCTCACAGTCTAGAAGATCACCACCACCACTGTACACAACCCTGTTTCTTCAACCAGACGCCTTCATGCAGAAGCCACGCAGCTAGCTGAGGACCCTCAGTCAATAGCAGAGTCATTTTTGGCCTTAAGGAAAACATCAGCGGCATGTACTGAGCACCTCCGGAGTGTTAGGCACCGAACTAAGTGCTCTGAGAGCACAACCAGAGCAAGACACGTTCCCTTGCTTCAGAGAGCTTACACTCTGCAGGGAGAGCCAGATACATCCAAATTGTTTACAAATGGTGGGAGCGGAAAGAAGAAACAGGAATGTAAAAGATAGTAAAATGATGTCCAGATGAAATAATTGAATTGAACATACACAAATATACAGGCACGTGAAAACCTACATCTTGAGGAGTGTAATCAAAACTATGAGAGCTAAGGATGTGACTGTGAGCCTACTGTGGGGTAGGGACCGTCTCTATATGTTGCCAACTTGTACTTCCCAAGTGCTTAGTACAGTGCTCTGCACACAGTAAGTGCTCAATAAATACGATTGAATGAATGAATGATGGTTTTGGAGAGATGTGGCTAAGACGGTATGAATTGATTGGAGAAGGCTTCCTGGAGGAGTTGGGATTTCTTCTAGACTGTGAGCCCACTTCTAGACTGTGAGCCCACTGTTGGGTAGGGACTGTCTCTATATGTTGCCAACTTGGACTTCCCAAGTGCTTAGTACAGTGCTCTGCACACAGTAAGCGCTCAATAAATACGATTGATTGATTGAAGATGGGAAAAGCTATATTCCAGTAGATCTGGGGCGGTGGGAGAACCAAGCAGGGGATGAAGATGGGAGTCGAGAGCAGAGTCCTGTGAGAAGAGGGGCTGGGGAAAAGCGAGGGAACGGAGTTGATGCGTAACACGGGAATGCAGGTGGAAGCACAGTTCGGAGGGAGTTAGGGTGTGGTTGGAGGTCCTGAGGAGTGGAGAAGTTGTGTCGAGTGACAGACAGCTCAAAACTAGTTACCGAGGCAGCACACTGACCACAGTGCACAGTGCAAAGAGCCCCTTCCTTCCTCTCCCCCTCGTCCCCCTCTCCATCCCCCCATCTTACCTCCTTCCCTTCCCCACAGCACCTGTATATATGTAGATATGTTTGTACATATTTATTACTCTATTTATTGATTGATTTATTTTACTTGTACATATCTATTTTATTTATTTTATTTTGTGAGTATGTTTGGTTTTGTTCTCTGTCTCCCCCTTTTAGACTGTGAGCCCACTGTTGGGTAGGGACTGTCTCTATATGTTGCCAACTTGGACTTCCCAAGCGCTTAGTACAGTGCTCTGCACACAGTAAGTGCTCAATAAATACGACTGATTGATGGATTGATTGATCTTACCTCCTTCCCTTCTCCACAGCACCTGTATATATGTATATATGTTTGTACATATTTATTACTCTATTTACTGATTGATTTATTTTACTTGTACATATCTATTCTATTTATTTTATTAGTATGTTTGGTTTTGTTCTCTGTCTCCCCCTTTTAGACTGTGAGCCCACTGTTGGGTAGGGACTGTCTCTATATGTTGCCAACTTGTACTTCCCAAGAGCTTAGTACAGTGCTCTGCACACAGTAAGCGCTCAATAAATATGATTGATCGATTGATTGATAGACAAGGAAGTAGAAAGCCAAATCTAGAAGGCCGGTACAACTCTGGGAGGCGGCCAGGCAGAGGGTAGTGGTAGCGGGGTATCGGGGTCTGGACCAAATTTGAGGCGGACAGAGCTGCGGCGCTGTCCTGCCTTCCCTACGGCTGGATGGTCAGGGCCCCCTCGGGCACCACGGCCGGCTCCTCGGGCAGTCCCGCCGGAGGCACTGACGGACCAGACTCCGTAACACAGGGCACACAGGAGAACGGACACTGCCATTCCAGAACCTTGTCCATCTACTGCCTCGAAACTCTGCTCACCTCAACACGGCTTCTCCGGGTGGGACGCGTGAGGAGAACTAGAAGGGGAGGTGGGCTCAAGAGAGGGTTTTTCTAAGATGGGGGAGACGTGGGCATGTTTGAAGGCAGAGGGGAAGGAACCAGTGGAGAGGGAGCGGTTGAAGATGGAAGTTAAGGAGGGGAGAAGGGACGGAGCGAGAGATTTCATGAGATGAGAGGGAATGGGGTCAGAAGCACAGGTGGCCGGAGTAGCACTTGAGAGGAGGGAGGAGAGCTCCTCTGAAGATACTGCCAGGAAGGATGGGAGGGTCGCGGAGAAGCAGCGTGGCTCAGTGGAAACAGCACGGACTCTGGAGTCAGAGGTCATGGGTTCAAATCCCGGCTCTGCCCATTGTCAGCTGTGTGACCTTGGGTAAGTCACTTCACTTCTCTAGGCCTCAATTACCTCATCTGTAAAATGGGGATTAAGACTGTGAGCCCCCCGTGGGACAACCTGATCACCGTGTAACCTCCCCAGCGCTTAGAACAGTGCTTTCCACATAGTAAGCGTTTAATAAATGCCATTATTATTATTAGCGGAGAGGATTGAGAGCGGCAGAGTTGGAGAAGGGGGGAGGAGTGATTTGGGGGGGCTCAGACCTGATGGAGTTAATTTTACTAATGAAGTAGGAGCCAAAGTAGGAGTCAGTTACTGAGGGCTGACTGGCGGGGTGCAACACCATCAAGGACGGAGGGGCTCTGAGCAAAAGCTTCCTGTGGAATGAGAGACAAAAGAGAAAACAGCACCCCAAAACATCAAATACAATAGCACGAGGGTCAGCCTCTGCCCGTGCCCAGTGAGGCCGGGGCTGGCTGGGACAGGCTGCTGTGGGTCCACTGCTGTTACCGTATGGCTGCTGTGTGGCATTGGACAAGTCATTTCACTTCTCTGTGCCTCAGTTACCTCATTTGTAAAATAGGGATTAAGACTGTGAGCCCCATGTGGGACAAGAACTACGTTTGTTGTGTTGCTCTCTGTTCCCCAGTGCCCAAGAATGTTCGTGTGATGTTTTCTTCCTTATCACTGCCTCACTCCTATGTGTGTTTAAGAGAAACCCAGGGGTCTACTGCAAGCCCTGGCTTAGCCTGGCCAAAGACTGAGCCCTGAGATCAATGCCCACTCCCAGCTGGGCTTCTCCTTCAGGGAATTGTTGGTGTCAATGTGAGACCATTCTGTGTTTCAGAGAGTATGTGTGTGAATGTGTGAGTATGTGAATGTGAGAGCAAGTGTGAGTGTGTGGATAAATTTGCTTTCTGAAGCCATTTCACCAATACCACCTTTGTGCCACTCTGAACAGTGAAACAGCGTGGCCTATCAACCAGTTGTATTTATTGAGCACTTACTATGCACAAAGCACTGTACTAAGCAGCTGGGAGCATACAATACAACAAAATTAGCAGACACTCCTTGCCCATAGGGGAAAGAGCTCAGGCTTGGGAGTTGGAGGATCCGGGCTCTAATCCCAGCTCTGCCACTTGACTGCTCTATTACCTTAGCTTCTCTGTGCCTCATTTTCTTTATCTGTAAATTAGACATTAATAATAATAATAATAATAATGGCATTTGTTAAGCGCTTACTATGTGCAAAGCACTGTTCTAAGAGCTGGGGAGGGGAAACAAGGCAATGAGGTTGTCCCAGTTGGGGCTCACAGTCTTAATCCCCATTTTACAGATGAGGTAACTGAGGCTCAGAGAAGTTAAGTGACTTACCCAAGGTCACACAGCAGACATGTGGTGGAGCCGGGATTCGAACCTATGATCTCTGACTCCAAGGCCCGTGCTCTTTCCACTGAGCCATGCTGCTTCTCCTAAATTAATCAATCAATCAATCGTATTTATTGAGCGCTTACTGTGTGCAGAGCACTGTCCTAAGCACTTGGGAAGTACTAGTTGGCAACATATAGAGACAGTCCCTACCCAACAGTGGGCTCACAGTCTAGAAGGGGGAGACAGAGAACAAAACCAAACATATTAACAAAATAAAATAAATAGAATAGATATGTACAAGTTAAATAAATAAATAAATAGAGTAATAAATATGTACAAACACCTATACATATATACAGGTGCTGTGGGGAAGGGAAGGAGGCAAGATGGTGGGGGTGGAGAGGGGGACGAGGGGGAGAGGAAGGAGGGGGCTGTTCTCCTTCCTTCTAAGACTATGAGCCCTGTATGGTTCAGGGACTGTGTCTGACCTGATTATCTTGCATTTATCCAGCTCTTAGGGCAGAGCTTGGCACATAATAAGTGTTTATCAAATAGCATCAAAAAAGAAAAAAAAAGGATCAGTAAAGATGAGGGCCCAGAACGCACCTCCACCAGATTGTAAGCTCATTGAGGGCAGGGAGTGTGTCTACCAAATTGTTTTAATGCACTCTCCCAAGTGCTTAGTACAATGCTCTGCTCACAGTAAGTGCTCAATAAATACAATTGATTGATTGCAGCAATGCCCGTCCAGCACAAATAAATGCTATTACTACAACTACTACTTCTGCAGCGGCTCTGGGCAGTGTGGAGACTGGATGGCAGTGGTGGGCTACCCCCCAGCAGCTCTGTGGAGGGGCCCTGAGGGCCACCTGAGCTGCGGGGACAGAAGAATGGTCTGGAGAGGCCATGGTGGAGAACCCCAGCTGGAAGCAGCCACTGAGGACAGGCCAGCCTGGTGGGTGGCGCTCAGAAACAGGGTCTCCCTGCCCCATCCCAGCCCCCAGGCCATGGAGAGATGGTGACCCTGAGCTGGAGGCCTTACTGAGAGCTCACCTCCTCCAGGAAGCCTTCCCAGACTGAGCCCCTTCCTTCCTCTCCTCCTCGTCCCCCTCTCCATCCTCCCCATCTTACCTCCTTCCCTTCCCCACAGCACCTGTATATATGTATATATGTTTGTACATATTTATTACTCTATTTATTTTATTTGTGCATATCTATTCTATTTATTTTATTTTGTTAGTATGTTTGGTTTTGTTCTCTGTCTCCTCCTTTTAGACCGTGAGCCCACTGTTGGGTAGGGACTGTCTCTAGATGTTGCCCACTAGTACTTCCCAAGCGCTTAGCACAGTGCTCTGCACACAGTAAGCGCTCAAGAAATACAATTGATTGATTGATTGGAGAATAGAACAAGAGAGGCACCCGGGCCCCAGATGCAATCGCCCAGCCGTGGGCAGTGCTTGCAGCACATGCCCGCAATGGCCCGTTGGCCTACATCCGTCTGGTCAGCCCAGATCACACCAGGCAGTGATCTAATCTCTCTGACAGGGCCATCTCCCACTTGGAAGGGTGGCTTGCTGTGCACATGCACAAACACTCCTCCCACACAAACGCGCACGGTGCCTGCCCATGCGTGTAATAATAATGATGGCATTTATTAAGCGCTTGCTATGTGCAAAGCAGATGCTATTTGCGTAAGTTTTGTGTGAAAGTGTATGTGAAATATAGGCTTCCCGTGTGCTGGTGTGGCTTCACCTGGTCAAGAGGCACTGGGCAACCAGGTGTCTTTGTTTACCCGTTTCCAGGACTACTTCTTGGAAAAGAACCAGCCTCTTCCTCTACTGTAACAATCTAGATGATTGATCAATTTATCCGGGGGTTTATTGAGCACTTACTTTGTGGAGAACAATGAACTAAGTGCTTGTGAGTATACAACAGAGTTGGTGGACATATTCCCTGCCCACAACAGTTGGGGGGGGGGGGGGGGCGGGGTGTGTGTGTGTGTGTGTGTGTGTGTGTGTGTGTGTGTGTTCATTCATTCAATCATATTTATTGAGCGCTTACTGTGTGCAGAGCACTGTACTAAGTGCTTAGGAAGTACAAGTTGGCAACATATAGAGACGGTCTCTACCCAACAGTGGGCTCACAGTCTAGACGGGGGAGACAGACAACAAAACGAAACATATTAACAAAATAAAATAAATAGAATAGTAAAAATGTACAAGTAAAATAGAGTAATAAATATGTGTGTGTGTGTATATATATATAATGAGATATAGACAGACATTCAGAGACAGAACCCGACAGGAATGGAGAGACACACAGAACCCAGAGGAGCAATAAATATGTGTGTGTGTGTGTGTGTGTGTGTGTGTGTGTGTGTGTATAGTATGAGATAAAGACATTCAGAGAGAGAACCAGACACGAATGGAGAGACACACAGAACCCAGAGAGAGAGACTGACAGACAGACATAGGCAACTAGCTGGGAGTATGGAGGTGGGAGTGAAATGTCCTCAATAAGTACTAGAAACTAGTGGATGGCATGACTGAAGGCTGCTTTTCCGGGGGTAGGAGTGTGTGGGCTGTGTGTGTGTGTGTAGACATGTTTGTCTGTATGTGCACATGTTTGTGTATGTGGGGGGGGACCATGTATACATGCGTGAGTGTGTGTGTGTACCTGGGGGAAGCAGCCTGTCCCTGTCTTGGAGGCCAGTAATGGAAGAGGCTGGACTGATTTTCCCCTGGATGCTGGAACTCAGTCCCCCCAGAGACAGTCTGAGAGACGTCAGAGAGAGGTCCTCCCTTCTAGACTGTGAGCTCATTTTGGGCAAGGAATGTCACTGTTTATTGCTGCATTGTACTTTCCCAAGCGCTTAGTACAGTGCTCTGCACACAGTAAGCGATCAATAAATACGATTGAATGAACAAATGAAGTCAGGCCCTGTTGCTTGGATCTGTGCCCCTTATTCACCCTTCCCTCAGCCCCAGAGCACTTATGTCCATATCTGTAATTAATCTAGTTATATCAACATTGAGAAACAGTATGGCTCAGTGGAAAGAGCACGGGTTTGGGAGTCAGAGGTTGTGGGTTCTAATCCCCACTCCGGCACTTGTCAGCTGTGTGACTTTGGGCAAATCACTTCACTGGGCCTCAGTTACCTCATCTGTAAAATGGGGATTAAGACTGTGATCCCAACATGGGGCAACTCATTACCTTGTATCTCCTCCAGCGTTTAGAACGGTGCTTGGCACATAGTAAGCGCTTAACAAATACCACCGTTATTATTATTATTATCAATGTCTGTCTTCCCTTCTAAACCGTAAGCTCCTTGTGGGCAGCAAACGTGTCTACCGATTCTGTTACACTTTACTCTCCCAAACACTTAGTACAGTGCTCTGCACACTATCAGTGCTGAATAAATATGAGTGATCGATTGATTGCCGAGAGCGATCTGCAGACTTAGCTGTAGGCCACGGCCCGGGCTGGACTGGGCTGGGCCGGGCTGCAGTCGGTCCAGGGACGCAGCATTCATTTGGGTTTCTCCTCAGACATCTGCCGAGGTCTGGCCCACACAGCCTGTGGGTGCACTTCCTCTTGCAGCTCAGGAAATACTTTGTGGGTGTCCTGCATTGAAAATAATAGTAATAATATTAATAACAATAGCATTTGTTAAGCAGTTACTACTTGCCAAGCACTGTACTGGGATTGATACGAGATAATGAGGTTGGACACAGTCCCTGGCTTACATGGGGCTCATAGTCATCATCATCATCGTCATCAATCGTATTTATTGAGCGCTTACTGTGTGCAGAGCACTGTACTAAGCGCTTGGGTAGTACAAGTTGGCAACATATAGAGACGGTCCCTACCCAACAGTGGGCTCACAGTCTAAAAGGGGGAGACAGAGAACAAAACCAAACATACTAACAAAATAAAATAAATAGAATAGATAGGTATAAGTAAAATAAATAAATAAATAAATAGAGTAACAAATATGTACAAGCATATATACATATATACAGGTGCAGTGGGGAAGGGAAGGAGGTAAGATGGAGGGGATGGAGAGGGGGATGAGGGGGAGAGGAAGGAAGGGGCTCAGTCTGGAAAGGCCTCCTGGAGGAGGTGAGCTCTCAGTAGGGCCTTGAAGGGACGAAGAGAGCTAGCTTGGCGGATGGGCAGAGGGAGGGCATTCCAGGCCCGGGGGATGACGTGGGCCGGGGGTCAATGGCGGGACAGGCAAGAACGAGGTACGGTGAGGAGATTAGCGGCGGAGGAGTGGAGGGTGCGGGCTGGGCTGGAGAAGGAGAGAAGGGAGGTGAGGGAGGAGGGGGCGAGGTGATGGACAGCCTTGAAGCCCAGGGTGAGGAGTTTCTGCCTGATGCGCAGATTGATTGGTAGCCACTGGAGATTTTTGAGGAGGGTAGTAACATGCCCAGAGCGTTTCTGGACAAAGACAATCCGGGCAGCAGCGTGAAGTATGGATTGAAGTGGGGAGAGACACGAGGATGGGAGATCAGAGAGAAGGCTGGTGCAGTAGTCCAGACGGGATAGGATGAGAGCTTGAACGAGAAGGGTAGCGGTGTGGATGGAGAGGAAAGGGCAGATCTTGGCAATGTTGCGGAGCTGAGACCGGCAGGTTTTGGTGACGGCTTGGATGTGAGGGGTGAACGAGAGAGCGGAGTCGAGGATGACACCAAGGTTGCGGGCTTGTGAGACGGGAAGGATGGTAGTGCCATCAACAGAGATGGGAAAATCAGGGAGAGGGCAGGGTTTGGGGGGGAAGACAAGGAGTTTAGTCTTGGACATGTTGAGTTTTAGGTGGCGGGAAGACATCCAGATGAAGATGTCCTGAAGGCAGGAGGAGATGCGAGCCTGGAGAGAGGGGGAGAGAGCAGGGGCAGAGATCCAAGTCCAAGTAGGAGGAGGGAGAACAGAACCCCCAGTTTGCTGGTGAAGAAAGTGAGGCAAAGAGAAGCGAGGAGACTTGCCCAAGGTTACGTAACAGGCAAGTGGTGGAGCCAGGATTAGAACCCAGGTCCCCAGACTCTCAGGCCTGCAGTCTTTCTACTAGGTCTCTCTGCTTTTCTGTATGTAGGTCGCCAGTCCCCAGTGGCCATGGCGGATTGTAAACTCTAGACTCCAGACTATATACTCACTGTGGGCAGAGTTTACCAACTCTGTTGTATTGGATGTTCCCAAGCATTCACTAAATACCACTGATTGATTGATTGGCAAAGATTGGGGCCTTTGAGAAAGGCCAGGCTGAGACTCTGTCAGTCGGATGGGGGGAGGAAAGAGGAAGAAGGGGAGGAGAGGGTAGAGACGCAGCAGCTGGAAGCTAGGGGCTTGGTTGGGGCCAAGCTCAGGGACTGCTAAGCCAGTAGATGGTCCCCACCCAGAGCCTCAGGATGGCTCGCTGAGCGTGGTGATTGTAGTGATTACGAGGCCCCGGAAAGCCCATGGATCTCATGGCCGCAGGGATCCGGTTTTAATCTGACCCCAGACTGTCCATGTGATGCCCACATCCACGGTCGACCTCCTGCTCCTGTGCTCCCCGTCTCTCCTTGCACTTTTCCTGATGGGCTGTTGCCTGGGGGTACCCTAGGCTCGCTTGTAAATCCGGCTTCTGCCTGGAGGTGGAAAGTGGAGGCAGTGGGGCGAGCCTGGGCAGGAGCCGTGGGCACTGGCCCCTGATTCAGGGGCAGAAGACAGTTGCACCATGAGGCCACAGTGGTAGCTGAGTAACTCCTGCGCTCAGGGTGAGAAATAGAGAAGAAGCATGGTCATCCCTTGCCCCCATTCATTCATTCATTCAGTTGTATTTATTGAGTGCTTACTGTGTGCAGAGCACTGGACTAAGCGTTTGGGAAGTACAGGTTGGCAACATATAGAGACGGTCCCTAACCAACAACGGGCTCACTGGACACCTATTTTATTAAGAAAATTGACACTCTCAGGTGTTAGCTCCCTAAAATCACCTCTGTCCCTCCTCAGTCCCTCCCCCCTTTGGTCTCTTCTTCAACTCTCCCATCCTTCCCAGCAATATCTAGAGATCTCCTGCCTCCTCTCAAAAGCCCCCCACCCTCCACCTCTGCATCTAACCTCATTACTTCGCGCACCTTATGGAAACTCTCAACACCTCCCTTCTTCCCTCCCTAACAGCCATCTTCAACTGTTTGCTCTCCAATGGCTTCTTCCCCTTTGCTTTCAAACATGCCCATGTCTCCCATATCCTAAAAAACCCTCCCTTGACCCCACGGCTCCCTCCAGTTATCTCCCCATCTTCTTCTTACCATTCACCTCCAAACTCTTTGAGCGAGTTTTCTACACCTGCTGGCTCAAATTCCTCTCCTCCAATTCTCTCCTTGAGCCCCTCCAATCTGGCTTCCAACCCCTTCACTCCACAAAAACCGCCCTCGCAAAGGTCACCAATGACCTCCTTCTTGCCAAATCCAATGGCCTTTACTCCATGCTAATCCTCTTTGACCTCTGGGCTACCTTCGACACTGTGGACCACCCCCTTTTCCTGGAAACATTATCCAATCTTGGCTCTGTCCTCTCCTCATTCTCCTCATCTCTCTGGCCATTCATTTTCAGTCTCCTTTACGGGCTCCTCCTCTGCCTCCCACAACCCTAACTGTGGGGATTCCTCAGGGACCAGTTCTGGGTCCCCTTCTACTCTCCATCTACACCCATTTCCTAGGAGAACTCATTCGCTCCCATGGCTTCAACTACCACCTCTGTGCGGATGATCCCTAAATCTCCATCTCCAGCCTTGATCTCTCTCCCTCTCTGCAGTCTCGCATTTCCTCTTGCCTTCAAGACATCTCTACTTGGATGTCTTCCCGTCACTTCCAACTTAACATGTCCAAAAGAGAACTCTTTATCTTTCTACCCAAACTCTGTCCTCCCCATGACTTTCCCGTCACTGTAGACTGCACCACCATCCTACCTATCTCACAAGCCCATAACCTTGGCGTTATCCTTGACTCTTCTCTATCATTCAACCCACATATTCAATCCATCACTAAATCCTGTCAGTCCCACTTTCACAACACTGCTAAAGTCCGCTCATTCCTCTCCATCTAAACTGCTACCACGTTAGTACAGTCACTCGGCCTATGTCGCCTGGATTACTGCATCAGCCTCCTTGCTGCCCTCCCTGCCTCTTGCCTCCTCCCACGTCAGTCCATACTTCACTCTGCCACCTGGATCATTTTTTTTATCAAGCGAAAGCTTCTCACTACTGGCTTCAAAGCTCTCCATCACCTTGCCTCTTCGTATTTCACCACCCTATTCTCCTTCTCCTCTCCAGCCCACACACTCCGCTCCTCTGGTGCTAATCTCCTTACTGTGCCTCGTTCTCACCTGTCCCACCATCAACCCCTGGCCCAAGTTCTGCCTCTGGCCTGGAATGGCCTCCCTCCCCAAATCCACCAATCTTACTTCCCCCCTTCAAACATCTACTGAAGGCTCACCTCCACCAAGAGGACTTCCCAGACTAAGCCCCCTTTTCCTCAGCTTCCCCTCCCCTCCGCGTCGCCCTATTCACTCCTTTTGCCCCATCTCCCTCCCTCCGCCCCGCAGAACTTGTGTATATATATAATAATGATGGTTTTTGTTAAGCGTTTACTATGTGCCGAGCACTGTTCTAAGCGCTGAGTTAGATACAGGTTATCAGATTGTCCTACGTGGGGCTCACAGTCTTAATCCCCATTTTACAGACAAGGGAACTGAGGCACAGAGAAGTGAAGCGACTTGCCCAAAGTCACACAGCTGACAAGTGGCAGAGCCGGAATTAGAACCCACGATCTCTGGCTCCCAAGCCCGGACTCTTGTCACTAACATATCTATAATTCTATTTATATTGATGCCTGTTTACTTGTTTTAATGTGTATGTATCTATAATTCTATTTATTTATATTGATGCCTGTTTACTTGTTTTGATGTCTGTCTCCTCCCTTCTAGACTGTAAGCCCATTGTGGGCAGGGATTGTCTCTATTTCTGAATTGTACTTTCCAAGGGCTTAATACAGTACTCCGCACTTAGTAAGCACTCAATAAATATGATTGAATCAATGAATGAATGAATTTTTCTACAAAAACATTCAGGACATGTCTCCCCACTCCTCCAACCCAAATCTCCATCTCCAGCCTTGATCTCTCTCCCTCTCTGCAGTCTCGCATTTCCTCTTGCCTTCAAGACATCTCTACTTGGATGTCTTCCCGTCACTTCCAACTTAACATGTCCAAAAGAGAACTCTTTATCTTTCTACCCAAACTCTGTCCTCCCCATGACTTTCCCATCACTGTAGACTGGGGGGGAAACAAGGTCATCAGGTTGCCCCACGTGGGGCTCACAGACTTAATCCCCATTTTACAGATGAGGGAACTGAGGCACAGAGAAGTGAAGTGACTTGCCCAAAGTCACACAGCTGATAAGTGGTGGAGTAGGGATTAGAACCCACGACCTCAGACTCCTAAGCCCGTGCTCTTTCCACTAAACCACGCTGCTTACAGATATGTACATAAGTGCTGTGGGGCTGGGCATGGGGGGAGGAGAGGAAAAGGAACACCTTGTATCTAGCCCCGTGTTTAGTACAGTGCCTGGCATATAGGAAGCACTTATATATATGTTTGTACATATTTATTACTCCATTTATTTATCTTACTTGTACATATCTATTCTATTCATTTTATTTTGTTAGTATGTTTGGTTTTGTTCTCTGTCTCCCCCTTCAAGACTGTGAGCCCACTGTTGGGTAGGGACTGTCTCTATATGTTGCCAACTTGTACTTCCCAAGCGCTTAGTACAGTGCTCTGCACACAGTAAGTGGTCAATAAATACGATTGATTGATTGACAACAAATACCATAAAACAATAACGTGGCATCCAGCCATGACTGGCATCATCAGCTCTGCCACGAGCATCCCAGGTTCCAGTAGCGATCGCTGCTCTGCCCACTACATTCAGAGCCCTGAATTGGGTATCTGTGACAAACAGAGCACCACACTGTATGAAGGGTGCCGACTGGGTGCTTACTACATACAGCGTGCCATACTGGATGATTACTGCATGTAGATTGCTATATCAATCATTTGCTACCTGCAGGGTGGAGCACTGGGAGCTACTACATGAAGTAGCAGAGCGCTGGACTGGGCTACTGCTCTTTGTAGAGTGCTGCGTTAGGGAGTTGGAGCAGACAGGAGGGGTAGATGTGACCCAACTTGGGCTTTCTAATTTCTTTCTTTTAGACTGTGAGCCCACTGTTGGGTAGGGACTGTCTCTATATGTTGCCAACTTGTACTTCCCAAGCGCTTAGTACAGTGCTCTGCACACAGTAAGCACTCAATAAATACGATTGATTGATTGATTGATTTCTAATCTGGACACAAAGGCAGGGAGAAACAGGTTCAGTCTCTCACTTCCCTGTCCATTTCCAAACTGCCCAGTGAAACTCTTGGTCACTCCCCCTCTGCTCATCAGTTTGAACATCCCCCCAAACTTATGGTCTCCTGAACTGACAATCCCCACAAACTGACGCCCACCCAAACTGAAGTTCCCCTGGAATCACCGGCTACACAGACTTTTCCGGAAGGGGCCTTCCCCTTCCTCCCAGAATCATTCAGGCTCCCACCTTTGCCAGAGTGGATGTCTGCCAGCACCACGGACTACTGCCCCTGAGCTGGGCGAAGCGTCTGGCCAGCTGTCGGCTGGGGCCGGGCCTCCTCATAGCCGACGGCTCCGGCTCCAACCCCCAACCCCCGGGATCCCCAGGCAACAAGCTGGTCGACTCCTCTTCCCCACATCCTGGATACACAAGATGCTCAACCCCCAGGGTGGCAGACGGCCAGCCCGGGCCCTGCGGCCCCCCCACCTGCTCTGCTCCCAACTTGGCCTCCCCCGCATTGGCCTCGACGCCCAGGAGCAGGGCAGCTCCCCATTCCTTCGATTTCAGGCCACTGGGAAGGGCTTGGCTACCACGCTCCGCCTACAGTAGCCAGCCTGGCTGAGGCGCAGTGGGAGTGACTTGCTTCCAGTCTCCCTTGGGCCTGGTGGGCAAACGCCCTCTGGTCCGGTCTCATGCAGCCGAGGGAAGGTGCCAATTAATGCCAACTCGTCGGAATTTGAACTTGCCCAGGACGGCCGAAACGATGCTTGAGTAACTACCGCCTTTCCCTCCTTCTTTATCTTGATTGTCCTTTAGATCTGTGGCCCATGTGAAATGTACCCTCACGCCTAGTCTTCCCATCAGCTGCTTTGACACCCATTAGGAAACTCCAGTTTGGTAACGGCCCCTGGCCCTGGGGCAGGGCACAATCCAGTGGAGCTGAGTCACCCAGGTAAGGCGAGGGCTGGGACACCCCCGCCCTTCAGCACCTATCGGGCGGGAACGCTCATAGGCCACGGCATAAGGGACTGTGGGAAGATTTAAGGAAGAGCTGCCTGCTAGTACTGTTGAACATGGAGCCTTGGGGGACACCAGCCCAGCCCAGCAATCCGTCGAGACCTGGACACTGGCTCTGACAGCGGCACCAGGATGTTCAGAGAGACCTGGTGTTTGTCCTTGGATACCCACCCTTATCGTTTCAGATGGACCACCCAGCGTCCCGAACTCTCCCTCTTCATCTCCGACCCTCCCCCCGTGACCCAGCATGGGCCATCTAACCCCCCTGACTCTCCCTCTCCATCCCCGACTCTACCCCAGTGACCCAGCATGGACCATCAAACACTCCTGACACTCCCCCGGTGACCCAGTGGACTGCTCACTGTGGGCAGGGAATTTGCTTAATGTTGTATTGTACTAGCCCAAGAGCTTAGTACAGTGCCCTGCACACAGTAAGTGCTCAATAATTACGATTGAATGAATGAATGACTGTCCCACACCCCTGACTCTCCCCAATGACTTGGCACAGACACTAGTCTCTGAGTGGATCCAAACCCCTCTAGAGATGCTAGTGTTTCTGGTCACTCAGTTCCCTACAGGAACAGATTCCCTCTGCTTCCACCTGCTGTGGGGAAAAGCATTTCCTGTTATTTGGGTCGAACCCCCAGCTCCAGTAGGTGCCCCTTTGAGTTTGGTGCAGAATAATTCTGGATTTTCCCTGCCACAACCAGAGGCAGGATATAAGTAGTAACAATAAAAATAACACTACTAATAATGGTATTTGTTAAGCACATCCTCTGTGCCAGGCACTGTACTAAATGCTGGGGTAGATACAAGGTAAATGGTTTGAACACAGTCCCCGTCCTACACTGGGCTCACCATCTTGATCCCCATTTTCCAGATGAGGTAACTGAGGCACAGAGAAATGAAGTGACTTGCTCAAGGTCACACGGCAGGTAAGTGGCAGAGTTGGGATTAAAACCCAGGTCCTTCTGACTCCCGGGCCTGCGCTCTATTCACTAGGACATGCCACTTTCTTTCGCTTCACCCATGCCCTGTATCTGCCCATGACTTTCTTGGCTTCAGTAGGTCCTAGTCTAGAAGCCCCTCCATCCCCTGACCATCCTGGCAGCCATCCCCTCCCCCTCTTTTGGCTCCATCTCACCTTGCTGAGATGTGGCAACCAGAATGGCGGCGCCTGTGTGTGGTGCCCCATGCCTTATACAGGGGACCTCACCTCTTCCTCCCTTCCTCTTTCCTGTAGACAGTCAACTCCTTATGGCCAGGGAACATATCAATCAATCAATCAATCATATTTATTGAGCGCTTACTCTGTGCAGAGCACTGTACTAAGCGCTTGGGAAGTACAAGTTGGCAACATATAGAGACAGTCCCTACCCAACAGTGGGCTCACAGTCTAAATGGGGGAGACAGAGAACAAACCCAAACATACTAACAAAATAAAATAAATAGAATAGATATGTACAAGTAAAATAGAGTAATAAGTATGTACAAACATATATACATATATACAGGTGCTGTGGGGAAGGGAAAGAGGTAAGATGGGGGGGATGGAGAGGGGGACGAGGGGCAGAGGAAGGAAGGGGCTCAGTCTGGGAAGGCATCCTGGAGGAGGTGAGCTCTCAGTAGGGCCTTGAAGGGACGAAGAGAGCTAGCTTAGCGGATGGGCAGAGGGATTGGGGGCATTCCAGGCCCGGGGGATGACATGGGCCGGGGGTCGAAGGCGGGACAGGCGAGAACGAGGCACGGGGAGGAGATTAGCGGCAGAGGAGCGGAGGATGCGGGCCGGGCTGTAGAAGGAGAGAAGGGAGGTGAGGTAGGAGGGGGCGAGACAGCCTTGAAGCCCAGGGTGAGGAGTATCTGCCCGATGCGCAGATTGATTGGTAGCCACTGGAGATTTTTGAGGAGGGGAGTAACATGCCCAGAGCGTTTCTGGACAAAGGCAATCCGGGCAGCAGCATGAAGTATAGATTGAAGTGGGGAGAGACGTGAGGATTGGAGATCAGAGAGAAGGCTGATACAGTAGTCCAGATGGGATAGGATGAGAGCTTGAACGAGCAGGGTAGCCTTTGGATGGAGAGGAAAGGGCGGATCTTGGCAATGTTGCGGAGATTGCGAACATATCTACCGACTATCGTACTGTACTCTCCCAAGCGCTCAGTACAGCGCCCTGCATACAGTAAGCACTCGATAAATACCACCGATCGATATCCCAGTGAGCCTTCGGGCTGATCGCTCCCTGGGGCTCGTCCCCACAACAGGCCCACTTAAACTGTGTCTACCGGTTTGCTTCCCTGCCCAGTGATAGTGAGGATGCCCGCCTTCCTCACTGCTCCAGTCCCCAATCCCTCCTGACAACCCCGTCCTGCAAAGCAATCACTTTTCCTCTCCCCAGAGCCCTCCCCAGTCTCTCCTCTTTCAAGCCCTTCTTTCCCCTCACCCACTAAATGATTGGTCACGGAGCAGAGAGAGCTGGTTATTTATTTACATTGATGTCTGTCTCCCCCTCTGGACTGAAAGCTTATTAATAATAATAATATTAATATCAACAATTATGGTACTTCTTAAGTGCTTACCATGTACTGAGCTCTGCTCTAAACGCTGAGGATTAAGTCCTATCTTTCTCAGCTCCCCCTCCCTTCCGCGTCACCTCGACTCTCTCCCTTTGGTCTCCCCCGCCACCTTCCGCCCCACAGCACTTATGCATATACGTATATATCTATAATTCCCTTTATTTATCCTGATGCCTGTTTACTAGTTTTGATGTCTGTCTCCCCCTTTCTAGATTGTAAGCCCATTGTGGGCAGGGATTGGCTCTCTTTATCGCTGTATTGTACTTTCCAAACATTTAGTACAGTGCTCTGCACGCAATAAGCGCTCAATAAATACAATTGAATGAATGAATGGGGTAGATATAAGTTAATCAGGTTTGACAAAGTCCCTAACCCACATAGGGCTCACACTCAAAATCCCCATTTTACAGATGAGGTAACTGAGGCCCAGAGAAGTGAAGTGACTTGACCAAGATGGTGACGATGATGGCATTTGTTAAGCGCTTACTATGTACCAAGCACTGTTCTAAGCGCTAGGGTAGATACAAAGTAATCAGGATGTCCCACGTTCTTAATCCCCATTTTACAGGTGAGGTAACTGAGGCAAAGAGAAGGTAAGTGACTTGCCCCAAGTCACACAGCTGACAAGTGGCAGAGCCGGGATTAGATCCCACGACCTCTGACTCCCAAGCGTGGGTTCTTTCTACCAAGCCACGCTGCTTCTCAAGATCACACAGCAGACATGTGGCAGAGCAGGGAGGAGAACTCGGGTCCTTCCGACTCCAATCAATCAATCAATCAATCAATCAATCGTATCAAAGTCCTGTTCCACTAAGCCACACTGCTTCACGCCGCTTCGGCCCACCTTTGTGGGCAGGGAATGTGTCTACCAAGTCTGTTGTACTCACTCAAGTGCTTACTACAGTGCTCTAAACACAATAAGCCCTCAATAAGTACCACTGATGATGATGACGATGATGAAGAGAGTGGAGAAGAAATCAGACAGCAGGTTTTCTCCCTCTCTCCCTCCCTGCCAGAGGAGGAGAGCCTGCCTAGGGAGGTACCGGCACTTCTTACACCGTCGCTGGCCTATCCACTTGCAGTAAATTTGGGAATTCGGCCCTCTGAGTCTCCATTAGCCCTTCCTCCAAGCACTTGTAACTGGGAAACTTGAGGTTTACAGTTCAAATGCAGCAAGGGCGATGGAGCTGGAGCCAGGTGGTGGGAACGATGGTGGCGCGTGGGACGGAGATAGGGATGCAGGCGTGAGAAAGAAGTAGGTCAGCCAACTCCCAACCCCCACCCATCCCCACCCAGTAGATCCTCCCCTCAGGCACTTCAGTTAGGCCACAGAGAAGACAAGGCCGTAGGAATGAGGGCCTTCACATGGTTCAGGCTGGAGGAAAGCTCTCGATTCCTTCCCAGTCCTGCCTGGTACATGCCTGACACCAGAATGATAGTGTTAACACTGTGCTAAACACTGGGGTAGACATCAAAGATTCAGAGAAGACCCAGTTTAAGAAGGAGAGAGATCAGATATTTATCTCTAGTGTACAGATGGGGAAGCTGAGTTCCAGAGAGGTTAAGTGACTTGGCCAATGGGGCGGAGTCGGGCTTACATAATAATAATAATAATAATAATGGCATTTATTAAGCCCTTAGTAGGTGCTAAGCACTGTTCTAAGCTCTGGGGAGGTTACAAGGTGATCAGGTTGTCCCACAGGGGGCTCTCAATCTTAATCCCCATTTCACAGATGAGGTAACTGAGGCACAGAGAAGTTAAGTGACTTGCCCAAAGTCACACAGCTGACAATTGGCAGAGTCGGGATTTGAACCCCTGACCTCTGACTCCAAAGCCCGGGCTTTTTCCACTGAGCCACGCTGCTTCCCCAGGGTGTCTGCACTCTTTCCACCGGGCTGCACTGCCTCCATCTGGGTGGCCGTTGCCTATTGAACCAAAGACAGAAAGGACAATAGCTGACCCTTGTATTTCCTTCCCAGAGCTCAGCACGGTGCTTTGCATCCCAAGGGTGCTTAACAAATACTACTACCCCAGCTGCCGATGAATCCGCACTTTCCCCTCCATCACGCAGTGGGCCCTGGGACCCTTTTCCTCGGGTACGTCCCTGATGCTTGCTCCACCACCCCTCGGCTCGGCCCTGTGTCGTTTCCCGCAGTTTGTCCCACCCATCTGTCCCGCACAGCTCCTCACGAAGGCCTCAGTGTCATCGCATGGCCGGAGCCCTCCCCACTCACGACCATGGGCAGATCTCAGAGTTTGACTACACTCCTCCCCTGAGAGCCCCACCTCCCTCTGGAAGAGGAACCGGTTCTGCCCCATCCAGTCCTGGTACCCATCTGGTCCAGAGGGGCCCACCCATCCTGGGGTTCCCGGGGTTCTTGAAGTAGTCGATGACACCAGTCTCCATGCTTTGTTTTGTTGTCTGTCTCCCCCTTCTAGACTGTAAGCCCGTTTTTGGGTAGTGACCATCTATATGTTGATGACTTGGACTTCCCAAGCGCTTAGTACAGTGCTCTGCAGACAGTAACTGCTCAATAAATATGATTGAATGAATGAATGAATGGACCCAGGTCTCTTGGAGAATCAATCCATCAATCAATGGTATTTATTGAGCATGTTTTGTACACAGAGGCTGTACTAAGTGCTGGGGAGAGCACCATAGCATTGGTAGACATGATCCCTGCCCTCAAGGAGCTAATGGATGCTGGTCCCTGACTCGCTTCCCTCCACCTGCACATGGCCTAGTGGGGAAAGCATGGGTCTGGGATTAGGAGACCTTTTTTGATGGTTTTTATTGAGCTCTTTCTATCAATCAATCAATCAATCAATCGTATTTATTGAGCGCTTACTATGTGCAGAGCACTGTACTAAGTGCTTGGGAAGTATAAATTGGCAACATATAGAGACAGTCCCTACCCAACAGTGGGCTCACAGTCTAAAAGGGGGAGACAGAGAACAAAACCAAACATACTAACAAAGTAAAATAAATAGAATAGATATGTACAAGTAAAATAAATAAATAAATAGAGTAATAAATATGTACAAACATATATACATATATACAGGTGCTGTGGGGAAGGGAAGGAGGTAAGATGGGGGGGATGGAGAGGGGGACGAGGAGGAGAGGAAGGAAGGGGCTCAGTCTGGGAAGGCCTCTTGGAGGAGGTGAGCTCTCAGCAGGGCCTTGAAGGGAGGAAGAGAGCTAGCTTGGCGGATGGGCAGAGGGATTGGGGGCATTCCAGGCCCGGGGGATGACGTGGGCCGGGGGTTTCTATGTGCCAGGCACTGTTCTAAGCACTGGGGTAGATACAAGGTGAGGAGGTTGGACACAATCCATGTCCCACAAGGGACTCACGGTCTTAATCCCCCATTTACAGAGGAGGTAACTGAGGCCCAGAGAAGTGAAGTGACTTGGCCAAGGTCGGACAGCAGACAAGGTGGCAGAGCCGGGATTAGAATCCAAGTCCTTCTGACTCCCAGCCCATGTTCTATCCACTAGGCCATGCTACTTCTCTGGGTTCTAATCCCAGCTCTGTCACTTGCCCGTCGTGTGCCGTCGGGCGAGACATGTAACTTCTCTGTGCCTCAGTTTCCTCACCTGTAATATGGAGATTCAATACCTGTTCTCCCTTTCCTTCAGAATGTGAGCCCTTTGTGAGGCAGGGACTGTGTCCCATCTGATTATATTTTATCTACCCTAGTGCTTAGCACAGTGGCTGACACGTAGTAAGCACTTGACAAAAGCACAGTTATTGTGGTCCCTGGCCCTTCCAGGAATGGGGGTGGAACTCTCCCACCCATCCCCAGCCCCTGCCCCAACCCCTTCGCAAGAAATCCATTCATTCATTCAATCGTATTTATTGAGCGCTTACTGTGTGCAGAGCACTGTACTAAGCGCTTGGGAAGTACAAGTTGGCAACAAGAAATCAAAGCTGGGGATTCCCTCTGTCCACCCCCCCACCCCTCCACCCCACACAAATTTAATCCAGAGTTCCACTGGCCTGGAATGTTCTCCCTCCTTAAATCAGACAGACAATGACTCTCTCCCCCTTCAAAGCCTTTTTGAAGGCCCATCTCCTTCAAGAGGCCTCCCCTGACTAAGCCCTCTTTTCCTTTGCTTCAGCTCCCTTCTGCATCACCCTGACTTGCTCCCTTCATTCATTCCTCCTCCCAGCTCCGCAGCACTTATGTGCAAATCTATAAGTTATTTATTCATAGTTAATGTTTTTCTCCCCCTCTAGACTGTAAGCTCGCTGTTGGCAGGGAATGTGTCTGTTTATTGTTCTACTGTACTCTCCCAACAGCTTAGAGTACAGTGCTCTGCTCTCGGTAAGTGCTCAATAAATATGACTGAATGAATCTCCTGCCAGCTTTGAAAGTTAGCCTCTACTCCTGTGCCTCTGACCCCATTCCGTCTCATCTTTTAAAGTCATTTGAGCCCATTCTTCTTCCCTCTCAGACCACCAATTTCAACCGCTCACTCTCTGATGGCTCTTTCTGCTCTGTTGTCAAACACATCTGCTTCTCCTCTACCCTCAAAATCCTTGCACCAGCCAGCTATCATCCCATCTCCCTCCTCCCATTCCATCAATTAATCAATGATATTTATTGAGTGCTTATTGTGTGCAGAGCACTGTACTAAGTGCTTGGGAGAGTACAGTACAACAGAGTTTGCAGACAGGCTCGCTGCCCTTAATTCCTTCCCAAGCTTCTCAAACAGGTTGTTTTCACCTGCTGCCTCCACTTCCTCTTCTCCAATTCCCTCTGTGCTCCTCCCCCACTGCTCCACTGAGACTGCTCCCCTTCTTGATAACTCTCATGGACTGTTTACCCTCAGCCTTCTCACTCGCTCAGTTGCCCTGGACACTGTGGACTGATCCCTTTTCTTGGAAACCCTATCTAACCTTCATTTTTCTGCCCATCCTCTCCAGGTTTCCCTCTTCCCTCTGTGGCTGATTTTTCTCGGACTCCTTCTCTAATTCCCATCATCATCAATGGTATTTACTGAGTGCTTATTGTGTGCAGCAAATTACAACAAAATACAAAATGTTCCTCAAAATGCAACATGTTCCTCAAGTCTGTTCCGGGACCCCCTCTCGTTTCATTCAACACCCACATCCATGGAGAGTTCAACTGCTCCCATGGCTTCAACCACTACCTTTATACTGACCCTGCCTCCTGTCTCTCCCCACTCCAGTCCATACTTCACTCTGTTGCCCAGATCATTTTTCTATAAAAACGTTCAGGTCATGTTTCCCCACTCCTCAAAAGCCTCCAATGGTTGCCCATCCACCTCTGCATTAAACAAAAACTTCTCACCACTGGCTTTAAAGCACTCAATCACCTAGTCCCCTCCTACCTCAACTCACTACTCTCCTACTATTCATTCATTCATTCAATTGTATTTAATGAGCGCTTACTGTGTGCAGAGCACTGTACTAAGCGCTTGGGAAGTACAAGTTGGCAACATATAGAGATGGTCCCTACCCGACAACGGGCTCACAGTCTAGAAGGGGAAGGCAGACCACAAAACAAAACATGTGGACAGGTGTCATCAGAATAAATAGAAATAAAGATAGATGCACATCATTAACAAAATAAATAGAATACTAAATATGTACAAGTAAAGTGAGTAAAGTAATAAATCTGTACAAACATATATACAGTGCTGTGGGGGGGGGAAGGAGGTAGGCCGGGAGGATGGGAGGAAAAAGGGGGCTCAGTTTGGGAAGGCCTCCTGGAGGAGGTGAGCTCTCAGTAGGAGCTCCTACTACAACCCAGACAGCACACTTCACTCCTTTAATGCTAACCTTCTCACTGTATCTCAATTTCCTCTATCTCGCAGCGGACCTCTCGCTCACGTTCTGCCCCTGGCCGGGAACTTCCTCCCTCCTCCAATCCGAGAGACAATTACCTTCCCACCACTGCCTCAAAGCCTTATTGAAGGTACATCTCTTCCAAGAGGACTTTCTGGATAAACCCTCCTTTCCTCTTCTCCCACTCCCTTCTGCATCACTCCATCTTGCTACCTTCATTCAACCCCTCTCCCATCCCCATAGCACTTATGTACATATCTCTAATTTATTTATTTGTATTAATGTCCATCTCCCCCTCTAGACTGTAAGCTCATCGTGGGCAGGGAATCTGTTTATCCTACTGTACTCTCCAAGTGCTTAGTACAGTGCTCTGCAAATAGTAAGCGCTCAATAAATATGCTTGAGTGAATTATAACTTCCCAAACAACCTCGCTAGCCCCAACCTCCCCCTTCCTCTGCAGTGGCACAGGTCCTCCTTGCCTCCAGCCCATCTCCGTCCCAGTAGTCCCGTCATCATCAATCGTATTTATTGAGCGCTTACTGTGTGCAGAGCACTGTACTAAGCACCTCGAGCTCTACACGTCCTAAATTAAATGCCTTATCTTCCCTTCCAAATCCTTTCCTCCACCTAACTTTCCCATCACATGTGACACCACCACCATCCTCCCCGAATCACAAATATGTGACTTTGCATGAACCTTGACTCTTTCCTCATTCGATGCCCCGCAGAGTCAGTCGCCAAATCCTGTCAACTTTCTTTTCACAGCATTTTCAGAATCTGAAGAACGCTTCCTTTCCAACCAAACCACCGACACCACTCTGGTCCAGATATTGGTCATATTCCAACTCGACTACTACAACGGTCTCCTTGCTGGTCTCCCTGCCTCCAGCCTGTCATTCTCTACATATCTCCCCATTCCTTAAAAACCTCAAATGGTTGCCCGTTCTTCTCCACATCAAGCAGAATCTCCTCACCACCGGTTTTAAGGCATTCAATAAACTTTCTCCCCACTGCTTCTCCTCAGTCCTCTCCCACCAGACCCCATCTTGCACGCTTGGCTCCTCCCAAGCCAATCCATCCTACCCTCTTGCCCAATCCCTCCCTGCAGCCTGGAACTCTCTCCCCCTTCAGTCTGCAGACCTCTGTTCTCTCTTCAAAACCCTCCTTGAAAACCTAACTCCTCCAAGAAGTCTTCCCTGACTAAATCCAAATCTCTCCACCTCGAATCCTCCAAATGCCATTTCATCGTTTCCAAGACACCTAAGCATTTCATCAATCAATCAGTGGCATTTATTGGGGCCTGCCTGTACGCAGAACATTGTACTAAGCCCTTGGGGGAGAGTACAGCCTACCATAGCCCCTGTGGGATGAAGCACTTTACATGTGGGAAGTAAGGAATCCTCAACTCCCCACATGACCCCAGCGTAGCTCAGTGTCCTGCCCTGTGTCTACCTGGCCAGTGAGAGGAGTTCAGGGGCGGGAAAGAGCCTCATTTTGAGAGCCAGAATTGAATTTTATGAAGCCCCCACCCCCGATCTCTGGCTGGCCTAGGAATTATTTGGGCATCTCCCCTGCCTCGACCATCTGGCTGGCAAGGCAGCTGCTCTTCCCGAGGGGATCTAGGCCCTGCTGGGTGCTTCTGTCTGGGTCCCAGGGTTCACAGGGTTTCTCACACAAGAGAAGGAAAGTTGGGGACAAAGGGCGGTCAGCACTCAGCGATCTCAGATCCAGAAGCGAGGCTAGAAGAGCACTGGGTTCCCACGGCCTGAAATCAATCAGTCAATGACATTTACTGAGCATTTATTATAAGCAGAGCACTGTCTTAAGCACTTGGGAGAGTACAGTACAACAGAGCTGGTAGACATGTCTTGCTCACAAGTAGCTTACAGACTAAGGCGGGGAAAGGCAAAATACATACATTACAGGTAGGGGAAAAAGCCTATTTCAGTGCTCTGGGGCTGAGGAGTGGGCAAATATCAAGTTCTTAAGGCATACAGATTTTTGTGCATAGGTGACCAGAAGGGAGAGGGAGTAAGTGAAATGAAGGTTTAGTCAGGGAAGGCCTCTTGGAGGAGATATAAGGCTTTGAAGGTGGGAAGAGTGGTGGCCTAGTGCATATTAAGGGGGAGGGAATACCAGGCCAGAGGGAGGATGCGTGCAAAGGGTCGGTAATGAGACGGGGGAGATCGAGGTACAGAGAATAAGTTGGCATTAGAGGAGCAAAGTGCATCAGTTGGGCTGCAGTAGGAAATCATCAAAGTAAGGTAGGAGGGAGTGAGGTGATTTGAGTGTCTAAAGGCAGCTGACGGTAAGGAGTTTCCGTTGGATATAGAGGTGGGTGGACAACCACTGGAGTTTTCTGAGGAGTGGGTAGATAATAATAATGATAATAATAATGGTGGCATTTGTTAAGCGCTTACTATGTGCAAAGCACTGTTCTAAGCGCTAGAGGGGATACAAGATGATCAGGTTGTCTCACGTAGGGCTCACAGTCATCATCCCCATTTTGCAGATGAGGGAACTGAGGCTCAGAGAAGTGAAGTGACTTGCCCATGGTCACCCAGCAGACATGTGGCAGAGCCGGGATTCGAACCCATGTGGACTGAATGCTTTTTTTAGAAAAATGATCTGGAAGCAGAGTGAAGTTGTGCCTGTGGATGTGAGGGCACTGCTTCCTTTTAGACTTCCCTTCCCCTCCACAGAAAGGCCCTGAAGCTAGAGAGGAAAGAGACAGGAGGCAAGGAGGCCAGCCAAGTGGCTGATGCCACGGTCAAGGCAGGAAAGGATAAGCGTTTGGATCAATGTGGTAGTTGTTTGGATGGACAGAAAACGATGGATTCTAGCGATGTGAGGAACTGACAGGATTTGGTGAAACTGAATATGAGGATTGAAAGAGAGAGATTAATCGAATGAATTGAGGTTAATGCCAGAGTTATGGGCTTGTATAAGTACTAGTATTATTGTAGTAACGACTTTGTGTCAAGCACTATTGTAAGTACTGAGGTAGATAGATATTAGTTGATGGGGTTGGACCCAGTGCCTGTCCCACACGGGACTCACAGACTCGTGAGACAGTGAGGATGGTGGTGCTGTCTACGGCGATGGGCAAGCCAAGGGAAGGACAGGGTTTGGGTGGGAAGATGAGGAGCTTTGTTTCAGACGTTACACCTGAGGTGTCGGCAGGATGCCCAAGGAGAAGTTCCGAAGCCAGGATCCTCAGGGGAGCAGCCCCCCTCCAAGCGATCGCCGTGCTCTCCTCTCTGCCCGGTTCCAGCCGCTCAGCCCATATCTCACCCAGTGCCACCTTGGTCCAATGCCGAGTTCCTTTCCAGCTCCCTTCCTTTCACCCCCGATTTACCATCAACCTCAGGGGAACCCAATCCCAGTTGTGCCAGAGGATGTGAGGACCCTTCTTTCGCTCAGCCTTCCCCCCTAACAATGCCTTGAGACTGGGGGCCGGCTCAGGGTTGGGGGTGTGAAAACCGAATCAAGTTGCCCTGGCCCGTGACTCCATGCCTCATCCCAGTGCCTAACATGCTAAGCACCATGCCAATTTCACAGTTCCTGCCATGCACATGGGCCAGTGGGAAGGTGGGCATAATTTCAACCCCAAAGGCTTGGCCTGGCCACCATGGGGTGCTCACTTGCTCATTCACCAATGTGCCCAAAATGAAGGCCTGGGAGATGCCGCCCCTGCCCTCTGGGAGTTTTCACGCTTGGCATCCAGGTGGTGGTGGCCTGCTATGTGGGGTAGAGCCCCGCACCTCCAGTGCCCTTCCATCTTTAGGAAGACCTCACCAGATCCCTAATGCCCATGACAACCTTGTAGACTGCATAATTTATTTTTCAAAATGCCCAACATAAACAGAGAATGAAAGCCTTAAAAATAATCATTCACAGACAAAACCACAATTCCAGTAATCCTGGAAAGAGTCTCACTTCTCAATCTCATCCTACTCTGGGAATGTGGCTTTCCTCAATTCAAAAGAAGTGTCTATGTCTCTGTATATGTCTCTCTCTCTCACTCTCTCTCTCTCTCTCTCTCTCTCTCACTCACACACACACACAAACACACACGGCTTCAGGTCCATTTTGAGCTCACGAAATGTTGCGTGCTCATCGATACAGTCTCATTTGGGAAAGGCCAACAGCTTTCTTCTAAAAGAAGCCAGGGCCTCGGAAGACGAGAAGGGAATCCAAAGACGCAGCAGACAGGTTTGATGTCTCCTCCCAGCAGGGCAGCGAGGTGCCCAAAGCTTCCAAAGGCTCCCGGAACACAGGCCCTCGCCTGGGCCATCATCGGCAGAAGAGAGATCAGCCCTTTGTTTGCCGGGGGGCTGAAGTTCACCCTTCTTCATCCGTACTGCTCCAAGCATCTTCAAAAGCTGGATTCACCTGTGATCGCGGGAGGGCCTAGGAGAGAGGAGGTAAGATGGTAATTTGCTGCTTCAGAACATTTTTGTTGCATCAAAGGAAATGCTGGAAAAGGAATTCAAGAGCACGTGTGATGCCCGCCGGCCACGGAGCCCAGGCATGGTGCCATTCCCCAATTCACCAGCACATTTTAAGGAAAACAAAGAGGCAGCAGAAACTCACACCAGGGCTCCATACCCAGCTCCCACCCCACAACTCAAGATTAGCATGAGCCCAAGCCAGTGGCAGGAAAAGAGTGGCCTCCAAGCTCCTTTCTTGCCTGGAAATGTTGAAATATCGCTCTCTGTTTAGGAAGACCGATTTTGCTGCCCGCTCCATAGTGGGGTCACAGATTTTCCCACACTGTTTGGGCTGTCCCTGACATGGCTTTCAAAGGGCCTTTGGCCTCAGCCTGCCTCAAAGAGAGGAAGGGCTAGAATGAGGTTTGTATATGTATGTCTCTCTCTCTCTATCACACACACACACACACACACACACGGCTTCAGGTCCATTTTGAGCTCACGAAATGTTGCGTGCTCATCGATACAGTCTCATTTGGGAAAGGCCAACAGCTTTCTTCTAAAAGAAGCCAGGACCCTGGAAGATGAGAAGGGAATCCAAAGACGCAGCAGGCAGGTTTGATGTCTCCTCCTAGCAGGGCAGTGAGGCGCCCAAAGCTTCCAAAGGCAGCAAGGCGGCAACCCTACCTTCCAAAAGGAGGGTGGGCAGCAGCACTGGAGCCTTGCTGGACAAAGATGAACGGGTGGGGGCTCCCAGAAGAGGTCATGGCTGGTGACCAACGCAAGAAAAGCGTCCGACTCCCGCATGGACAGTGGTCTGCCTGAGCAGCTCCACCTCCCTGTCGCCGGTCAGTCAGCTGTGTGTTATGGGGGGGGCGGGGGAACTTTGTGGTGGGGTGGTCCTGTTGGCTGGGGGCCGGGGGGTGTCTAGGGATCCAGGGAGTCAAAGAGGAGGGAGGAGGAGGAGAGAGAGAAAGGGCAGAGAAGAGGTACAGTTTAAGCTCTTGGTTCAGTGCTGTTTATACAGCAGAGAAGCAGCGTGGTCTAGTGGCAAGACAGAGGTCAGGGGTTCTAATCCCGGCTCCGCCACGGTCTGCTGTGGGACCTTTGGAAAGTCACTTCACTTCTGTGTGTCTGTTACCTCGTGGAAAATGGGGATTGAGACGGTGAGCCCCATGTGGAACAGAAACTGTGTCCAACCTGTCGGCACTGTATCTATCCCAGTGCTTAGAACAGTGCTTGGCACATAGTAAGTACCAAATACCATAATAATACCATACCATATACATACCATAATAACAAATACCAAAATAATAATAATAATTAATAATAATAAGTACTCAATAAATACTTTTGACTGGTTGATTGAGAGGAGGGGGAGAGAAGAGGGGAAGGAGAGGTGCTCTTCATACAGTAAGCACTTAATAAATACGACTGAATGACAGTCCAGGCAAAGGGCACTGACAGCACAAATGCCGGGGGGAATTCATTCAGTCCAACAAACTTCTCAGTAAGAATCCTTTTTTTTTCTGATATTTGTTAAGCATTTACTAAGGTCCAGGCACTGTTCTAAGCGGTTGGGGTAGACATGAGGTAATCAGACTGTGGTAATCAGACTTCTACTGTGAGCCTGCTGTTGGGTAGGGACCGTCTCCATATGTTGCTAACTTGTACTTCCCAAGCGCTTAGTACAGTGCTCTGCACACAGTAAGCCCTCAATACATATGACTGAGTGAATGAAATCAGGTTGGACACAGTCCATGTCCCACATGGGGCTCTCAGTCGTAAACCTCATTTTACACGTTAGGTATAATTGAGGCCCAGAGAAGTAATAATAATAATAATAATAATAATGATGGCATTTATTAAGCGCTTACTATGTGCAAAGCACTGTTCTAAGCACTGGGGAGGTTACAAGGTGATCAGGTGATCCCACGTGGGGCTCACAGTCAATCCCCATTTTCCAGATGAGGTAACTGAGGCCCAGAGAAGTGAAGTGGCTTGCCCAAAGTCACACAGCTGACAACTGGTGGAGCCGGGATTTGAACCCTTGACCTCTGACTCCAAAGCCTGGGCTCTTTCCACTGAGCCACGCTGCTTATGACTTCCAGAGCTTAGAACCGTGCTTTGCACATAGTAAGCGCTTAATAAATGCCATTATTATTATTAATTATTGCCCCAAGCTCACACAGCAGACAAGTGGCAGAGTCAGAATTAGAACCCAGGTCCTTCTGAATCCCAGGCCTGGGCTCTGTCAACTAGGCCTTGCGGTGCGGTGGGCAGTACTGATGTGAACCCACGCCTCTCAGGGGCCTACAGAAAAGGCCTAGCTTCCCAGACTGAGCCCCTTCTTTCCTCTCCCCCTCGTCCCCCTCTCCATCCCCCTCATCTTACCTCCTTCCCTTCCCCACAGCACCTGTATATATGTTTGTACATATTCATTACTCTATTTATTGATTTATTTTACTTGTACATATCTATTCTATTTATTTTATTTTGTTAGTCTGCTTGGTTTTGTTCTCTGTCTCCCCCTTTTAGACTGTGAGCCCACTGTTGGGTAGGGACTGTCTGTATATGTTGCCAACTTGGACTTCCCAAGCGCTCAGTACAGTGCTCTGCACACAGTAAGCCCTCAATAAATATGATTGATTGATTGATTGGCCCCTTGTCCCCCTCCCTCAGCTGCTCAGGTGCTCTGGGTCCCAGCGGCGGAACACCACAGGCCGGAAGGAGAGCGCGAGGGGCACCGCGCAAACCACTAGCACTGTAATCAACGCCCACCCGCGGGGTCTCCGTCTTCAAGCCACAGGACGGGGGCTCAGCCATTGTTCCCGGGCAGAGAGACCACCCACCGTTGCGGAAGAAACTCAGGAAAATAAGATGTCTTTTAGACTGTGAGCCCGCTGTTGGGTAGGGACTGTCTCTATATGTTGCCAACTTGTACTTCCCAAGCGCTTAGTACAGTGCTCTGCACTCAGTAAGCGCTCAATAAATACGATTGACTGACATTGATGTAAAACTCATGAGAAGGGATTTAAGAATCCATTGGCAAGAAACTAAGTTTTAAAAGCTCAAGTGAAAAGAATCCACCAAACTCGATTGATTTTTTTTTGTCCCTAGTCCCCTCTCCCCTTGACTTTGCTGCTTTCCTACAAGCAATGTCTACAATCAATCAATCGTATTTATTGAGCGCTTACTGTGTGCAGAGCACTGTACTAAGCGCTTGGGAAGTACAAGTTGGCAACATATTGAGACTGTCTCTACCCAACAGTGGGCTCACAGTCTAGAAGAGTGGGCTCAAGCACTCTAAGAGCAGTTTCACCTTTGGAAATGCAAAGGTAATTGAGAAACTGGGAAATCAACAAAAACCATCAGAGGGATGCAGCTTTTTGCTAAATTAAGCAGTTTAATTTTCTTCCAATATCCTTTTTTATACACAAGTCACAGTAGATTTCCTTTTAATTTATTTCTGATGGTTTTCATCTGGCATGCTCTTCTTCCACTATTTAAAGATATTTTCCCTATAATAACTCGGATGGACTATTTATGAGGTAGTCTCAACACAGTGGGTGCAGTTAATAAATAATAATGTAAAATATGTAAAATAGAGAACCAGCGCAGCTTAGTGGCAAGGGCATGGGCCTCGGAGTCCGAGGACATGGGTTCTAATCCTGGTTCCACCACTTGTCTGCTGTGTGACCTTGGGCAAGTCAATTCACTTCTCTGTGCCTCAGTTCCCTCATCTGCAAAATGGGGATTAAGACTGTGAGCCCCACTTGGGGCAATCTGATTACCTTGTATCTACCCCAGCGCTTAGAACAGTGCTTAGCACATAGTAAGAGCTTAACAAATATTACGATTATTATAGGTCACTAAACTACATTCTTTGACTCTGTTGTGCTTTCCGGAGTAGGAAATTTGGTCACTTAATACATGGCAGGACGTGACAACGGATCCAACCCAAGCAAACCCACCGAGACGGAGGTCGGGGGCTGCGAGTGGCGGGCAGGGCACTGGGCTGGGCACCGGCCGGAAACTCAGCCATGCGGGCTTTCCCTGAAGGCTCAGAACTCCAGCCACAGAGCTTCTCTGTGCCTCAGTTTCCTCATCTGTGAAATGGGGATTAAAACCGTGAGCCTTATGTGGGACAGGGACTGTGTCCAACCTGATTAACTTGTATCTACCCCTGTACTTAGTACAGTGCCCGGCACATAGCAGACACTTTGCAAATAGCGCTTAGAACAGTGCTTTGCACATAGTAAGTGCTTAATAAATGCCATTAAAAAAATATCACAGTAAAAAAAGAGGATAGTGCTGAGGCTGTGAGTTTATGAAACAAGGAGGCGAGTGGTACTGCCTATAGGGATGGGAAAGGCCAGGGAACATTTTTAGCTGCTCCACTTTCAGACCATGGGCTATTTTTCAGTAGCTGGTGTGATTTTAATGGTCCTTAAGCCAAACACAGATCCCACGCTACTACTGCATGAGGTGGCAACAACCTAAACCACAGAAAAAACACACTGTTTTGTTTCTATTTGTTGCATACTATGCTCTGGATTTCAGTTTACTAACACAGAATTAAAAGCACAGGATGCAACGGCAAATAACCCCCAAGCAGTGATAATGGAAAAACTGCATTTTTCAGCAAAGTGTACTAATCAGTTTTGGAAGATAGAAGGGCTTTTCTCCAATTTTATTCCTGTACCTCTCAGTGCAGCATCAAAAAAACACTATGCCTTTACCCAGAGTCAAACCCTTAGAAAACCAATCTGCTGGGACCATGGTGAGAGGAGCCCCAGAAGCTTCCCAAGGGCACCAAGAAACCCCGTTTCTAGCACGTCATTCAAAGGCGAGCGTTAAAAATGCACCAGGAGCCGACAGGAGGTGGAGAAAGCAAATTCAGCGGTTGCCATCTGGAAGTGGAGTTTTCTGGGTATCTGAGTGGGTTCATAGAGAAGCAGTGTGATCTAGTGGATAATAATAATAATAACAATAATGATGGAATTTGTTAAGCACTTAGTATGTGCAAAGCACTGTTCTAAGCGCTAAAGCGAGGCCCCAATTCCTTCAGCACTCGCCCATGGGCTCCTGGCTCTGGGATCATTGCGGTAGCTCTTCTCCGACTGGGAATTCTTTCAAGTGTGAGGGCCACAACTTGCCTCAGGACTCACACAGGCTCAGTGGAGAGCTTGCTTCCTCATTCTTTCTTTCATTCTTTGGAAGCAACACCATGGCTCAGTGGAAAGAGCCCGGGCTTTGGAGTCAGAGGTCACGGGTTCGAATCCCGGCTCTGCCAATTGTCAGCTGTGTGACTTTGGGCAAGTCACTTCACTTCCCTGGGCCTCAGTGACCTCATCTGTAAAATGGGGATGAAGACTGTGAGCCCCCCGTGGGACAACCTGATCACCCTGTAACCTCCCCAGTGCTTAGAACAGTGCTTTGCACATAGTAAGCGCTTAATAAATGCCATTATTATAGAGAAGCAGCGTGGCTCAGTGGGGAAGAGCCCGGGCTTTGGAGTCAGAGGTCATGGGTTCGAATCCCAGCTCCACCACGTCTGCTGTGTGACCTTGGGCAAGTCACTTCACTTCTCTGAGCCTCAGTTCCCTCATCTGTAAAATGGGGATGAAGACTGTGAGCCCCACATGGGATAACCTGATCACCTTGTATCCCCCCCGCCCACAGCACTTAGAACAGTGCTTTCTTTTAGACTGTGAGCCCACTGTTGGGTAGGGACTGTCTCTATATGTTGCCAACTTGTACTTCCCAAGTGCTTAGTACAGTGCTCTGCACACAGTAAGCGCTCAATAAATACGACTGATGATGATGATGATTCTTTCTTGCTCGGCGTCTCCCTGTTGTTGTTTCCCTGGACCGAGCACTTTTAACTTATCAGTCAATCTATCCACAGCCCTTACTGAGCGCCTCCTGGGTTTAGGGCACTGCGCTAAGCTTGGGAGAGTACAGTAGGATTAGCAGACACTATTCCTGCCCTCAAGGAGCTTACATGTGTGCACGGAAGTGGTAAATGGTATTCAGTCATGGGGTTTCTGCCTCCGCCACTTAATAATAATAATAATGTTGGTATTTGTTAAGCGCTTACTCTGTGCAAA
Organism: Tachyglossus aculeatus; assembly: GCF_015852505.1. Taxonomy (NCBI): domain Eukaryota; kingdom Metazoa; phylum Chordata; class Mammalia; order Monotremata; family Tachyglossidae; genus Tachyglossus; species Tachyglossus aculeatus. Next base: position 40,380,900 of record NC_052088.1, on the reverse strand, counting down.
GCACTGTTCTAAGCGCTGGGGTAGATACAAGGTGATCAAGTTGTCCCACGTGGGGCTCACAATCTTCATCCCCATTTTACAGATGAGGTAACTGAGGCTCAAAGAAATTAAGTGACTTGCCCAAGGACACACAGCAGACATGTGGCGGAGCTGGGATTCGAATCCATGACCTCTGACTCCAAAGCCCGGGCTCTTTCCACTGAGCCGTGCTGCTTCTCTAAGATAGAACCTGGGCCTGGGAATCAGATGGACCTGAGTTCTAATTCTGGCTCTGCCCCTTGTCTCTTCTGTGACCTTGGGCAAGTCACTTCATTCATTCATTCATTCATTCAATTGCATTTATTGAGCGCTTCCTGTGTGCAGAACAGTGTACTAAGCGCTTGGGAAGTACAAGTTGGCAACATATAGAGATGGTCCCTACCCAACAACAGGCTCACAGTCTAGAAGGGGGAGAGAGTCGACAAAACAAAACATGTGGACAGGTGTCAAGTCAACAGAATAAACAGAAGTAAAGCTAGATGCACATCATTAACAAAATAAATAGAATAGTAAATATGTACAAGTAAAATAGAGTAATAAATTGGTACACTTCACTTTTCTGGGCCTCAGTAACCTAATCTGTAAAATGGGGATTAATAATAATGATGGTATTTGTTAAGTGCTTACTATGTTCTAAGCACCGGGGTAGATACAAGGTAATCTTTTAGACTGTGAGCCCACTGCTGGGTAGGGACTGTCTCTATATGTTGCCAACTTGTACTTCCCAAGCGCTTAGTACAGTGCTCTGCACACAGTAAGCGCTCAATAAATACGATTGATGATGATAACCTGGTTGTCCCACGTGGGGTTCACAGTCTTAATCCCCATTTTACAGATAACTGAGGCACAGAGAAGTTAAGTGACTAGCCCAAAGTCACACAGCTGACAGTGGTGGAGCTGGGATTAGAATCCACAACCTCCCAAGCCCTTGCTCTTTCCACTAAGTTACGACCGCAAGCCCCATGCGGGACAGGGACTGCGACCTACCTGACTACCTTATACCTATCCCAGCACTTAGAGCAGTGCATGGAACATAGAAAGTGCTCCACAAATACCATTAACAACGACAACATGGGGTTAGGCACTTGAGTCACACATTGGCTTCTTAAAATTACATTTTTCTCAAAAAAAAAAAAAAGATGACGGTCCTTGATCTTGCTGTTTCAGGAAGCACCGTGGTTTGGCTAACACACACAACGTCTCCAAGCATCACTGGCTACCATGGAGTCACTTGTTATGGCCAGGCATGGCAGAAAGGGTAGAGGCTCTCGAGAAGCTTCCGTTCTAACTCACTATCTGCCGCCCGGATGGCATTTATGTTAAAAATCCAGACGAGACCCGGGCTGTGGGCGATTTACAAGCAAAGGAACGTGCAACTTCATAGTGAAGACCAAAATATAGAGCAGAGCCTGGGATACCAGGAGACTGGAGGGCCCCTCAGCTGAGAAAAAGGACTCGTTTTCAGTAGGAAAAAATTGTGATTAATTCCTCCCTGATAAATCTAGCTTGAACTTTTAATAAGGGCAGCAGAAGCGATCATCACAAGGGGAAACATCTTGCGGGCGCAGAAGGCACCAGAACAAGAAAACACTTGCAATCAAACAGGCTGGCCCGGAGCCATTGTGCCCTAACACTGTCACATGATGATGATGATAGCATTTATTAAGTACTTACTATGTGCAAAGCACTGTTCTAAGCGCTGGGGAGCTTACAAGGTGATCAGGTTGTCCCTCATGGGGCTCACAGTCTTAATCCCCACTTTACAGATGAGGTAACTGAGGCGCAGAGAAGTGAAGTGACTTGCCCAAAGTCACACAGCCGTCATTTAGCAGGGACACTCCAAAGGCATCCAGTCACAGCTGGAAGTTTCCTGAAGGACCAAGTGATCCTGGCAACCAGCGAGATTGGAGGAACTGTTCAGTAGAGGGACCAGACGAAGTCTTACTTAACATCTTAATTAAAGATGCGGAACAGAAGGGTAAGCAGCATGTTAACTAGATTTACAGATGACGCTGACTGGGAAAAGCTGCCCAGGAAAAAAGTAGTAAAAAACAAACAAAACCTAATGAGGTTAGAACACTAAGAAACAATCAATGACACAGACACAAAAATTTCAACAACGTCCAAAAAACCCCCACAAGACACATATTCAGAGCAAGCGGAGATTTAAAATGAGCAATGGCTCCATTGAGGCGATGAAGAAACTGTCACAGAGGGACAGAAAAAAAATCACAACAAAACCATCTCAAAACCACTAACGCTGATGCGGAAACCCCATGACTGAATACCATTTACCGCTTCCGGGCACACGTGTAAGCTCCTTGAGGGCAGGAATAGTGTCTGCTAATCCTACTGTACTCTCCCAAGCTTAGCGCAGTGCCCTAAATCCAGGAGGCACTCAGTAAGGGCTGTGGATTGACTGACTGATAAGTTAAAAGGGCTCAGTCCAGGGAAACAACAACAGGGAGACGCCGGGCAAGAAAGAATGAGGAAGCAAGCTCTCCACTGAGCCTGTGTGAGTCCTGAGGCAAGTTGTGGCCTCACACTTGAAAGAATTCCCAGTCGGAGAAGAGCTACCGCAATGATCCGAGAGCCAGGAGCCCACGGGCAAGTGCTGAAGGAATTGGGGCCTCTCTTTAGCGGACAAGTCTGGGAGTCAGAAGGCCCTGGCTTCTAATCCCAGCTCTGTCGCATGTCTGCTGTGTGACCTCGGGCAATTCACAACTTCTCTGTGCCTCAGTTACCTCATCTGTAAAATGGGGATTAAGACCGTGAGCCCCTTGTGAGACAGGGACTGTGTCCGGCCTGATTAGCTTGTATCTACCCCAGTGCTTAGACCGGTAAGTGCTTAACAAATACCATCACTGTTATTTTCTTATTAGAAAAGGCGGAGGGGAAAAGTGAGGGGATGATTTTAATGGGGCAGGGCTAACAAACTGTTTTGGGGGCGAGGGTTGTCCACTGAGACAAATTCAATTAAAGCAAGATGATACAGAGGACCTGGTATGACCTCCCTCTGCCCATCTGCCAAGCTAGCTCTCTTCCTCCCTTCAAGGCCCTACTGAGAGCTCACCTCCTCCAGGAGGCCTTCCCACACTGGGCCCCTTCCTTCCTCTCCCCCTCGTCCTCCTCTCCATCCCCCCATCTTACCTCCTTCCCTTCCCCACAGCATCTGTATATATGTATATATGTTTGTACATATTTATTACTCTATTTCTTTTACTTGTACATATCTATTCTATTTATTTTATTTTGTTAGTATGTTTGGTTTTGTTCTCTGTCTCCCCCTTTTAGACTGTGAGCCCACTGTTGGGTAGGGACTGTCTCTATATGTTGCCAACTTGTACTTCCCAAGCGCTTAGTACAGTGCTCTGCACACAGTAAGCGCTCAATAAATACGATTGATGATGATGATGATGATGATACCAGTCGGCCCAACAGAATAATGTCCTCGCTGAGTTGGGGGGTGGGGGTGCCCCACACTGGTCTGTCAAAAGGAAGAGGAAGGGGGCAGGTGACTCCCGTCTGACTTTTCTACGACCCAGGCATCCAAATAGAATAACTGGGAAAGCGAGACAGATCAGTTTCTTTCAAACAAGACCCACTTCGCTATATTTAACAAGGACATGAAAATATACGAAAGGACATGAGGAGCAGTATGGCCTAGAAGGAAGAGCACAGGCCTGGGAGTTCAGAGGACCTGGGTTCTAATCCCGGCTCCACCACTTTCTTGTTGTGTGACCTTGGGCAAGTCACTTCACTTCTCAGTGCCTCTACTTCCTCATCTGTAAAATGGGGATTAAATCCTACTCCGTCCTACAGTGACTGTTAGCTCCATGAGGAAAAGAGACTGGGTTCAACCCGATTAACCTCATCAACATCATCAATCGTGTTTATTGAGCGCTTACTGTGTGCAGAGCACTGTACTAAGCACTTGGGAAGTACAAGGTGGCAACATCTAGAGACAGTCCCTACCCAACAGTGGGCTCACAGTCTAAAAGGGGGAGACAGAGAACAAGGCCAAACATAGTAACAAAATAAAATAAATAGAATAGATATGTACAAGTAAAATAAATAGAGTAATAAATATGTACAAACATATATACATATATACAGGTGCTGTGGGGAAGGGAAGGAGGTAAGATGGGGGGGATGGAGAGGGGGACGAGGGGGAGAGGAAGGAAGGGGCTCAGTCTAAGTGTCTACCCCAGCACTTAGAACAGTGTTTGACACATAGCAAGTGCCTAACAAGTACCATTAAGGAAAAAAAAATATGGGCTAGGTCTATGGTCCGTCCTGGTCCCTCACTTGGGGCAGCCTCCTCACTCTAGCTCATCAGCATCCTCCCCTTCTTCTGTTCAAACAGTTCCTGAAATTCCACCTGCTGGCCATGAAGTCTTCTCTAAGCAAGTTGGAGAGAGGATGACTACCCACGGGTTCCATCTTGCCACAAACCTCAGAGCCCTCAACCCCTCCCACCTGCCCCGAGCAGCCCTGGCTCCGCATGACTCGCACCTTTGATGGTTGGCGGTTCCCCCGTCTCACCCCGGTTCCGAGCTTGGTCGACCACTTGTCTGCCCGCCGGCCTCCAGCATTACCCATCTTCGGGTCTCACAGCTCAGGGCCCTTCCGTTCGCCCTGTGCGGGGCCCTAAGACAGTGCCATACCGATAAGCACTCCATCACGATGATAACTCCATACAATGACTGAGAGCTCAAGGCCCTACTGGGAGCTCACCTCCTCCAGGAGGCCTTCCCAGACTGAGCCCCTTCCTTCCTCTCCCCTTCGTCCCCCTCTCCATCTTGCCTCCTTCCCTTCCCCACAGCACCTGCACATATGCATATATGTTTGTACATATTTATTACTCTATTTTACTTGTACATATCTATTCTATTTATTTTATTTTGTTAGTATGTTTGGTTTTGTTCTCTGTCTCCCCCTTTTAGCCTGTGAGCCCACTGCTGGGTAGGAACTGTCTCTATGTGTTGCCAACTTGTACTTCCCAAGCGCTTAGTACAGTGCTCTGCACACAGTAAGCACTCAATAAATACGATTGATGATGATGATGATGACTGCACCTTTTATCCTTATCATCAGAATAATTTGTTCAACTGGCTGAGCCCTTTTCTTTTTCCTCATGCCCTTTCATTGATCCTAAGCCCCCTGAAGACAGGGACCACCCTTTTGAGTCTGGTTCTTTCTCTCCAAGCGCTTTGTACTGTGCTCTATACCCAATATAAATGCCACTGCTGGATCCGTCATTTCAATGCCATTCTTGTAATGCTCCTGTGAAGTAGAGAGAGTGCGGTACTGCCATCTCCATTTCCCAGATGAAGAAATGGGGGCTCAGAGAGGCTTATAGATTTATTAACAATATCATCATCATCATTAGGATTGGTTTTTGTATTCATTCAATCATTTTTATTGAGCACTTACTGGGTGCAGAGCACTGTACTGAGCGCTTGGGAAGTCCAAGTTGGCAACATATAGAGACGGTCCCTACCCAACAGTGGGCTCACAGTCCAGAAGAGTGGGCTCACAGTCTAGAAGACTGTTTTGTATGTGTTAAGCTAATGCTGCTGTATTGTGCTCCCCCAAGCACTTAGTACAGTGCACTGCACATGGTAAGCGCACAATAAATACCACCAATTGATTAAGCTCTTACTATGTGCCGAGCACTGAACTAAGTGCTGGGTTAGATACAAGACAATCAGGTCCGACACAGTCCCTGTCCCCCAAGGGGCAGGCTCACAGTACGTAGGAAACAGAGTAGTAATGAGTCCCCATTTTACAGATGAGGGAAGTGAGGCCACACAGCAAGCAGGTGGCAGAGCTGGGATTAGAACCCAGGTCCTCTGCCTCTCAGACCTGTGCTTTCTTCCACTAGATCAATGCTGCTTCTCAACTTGAAATACATCCTGTGAATAGGCAGTGTACAATGAATCAGGGTAAAATCAATGGTATTTATTGTGCAGTTTACAGTGTGCAGAGCACTGTACTAAGCACTTAGGAGAGCAAGCAGTGTGGCTTAGACCCCAGGCTTGGGAGTCAAAGGTCGTGGGTTCCAATCCCGACTCTGCCACTTGTCAGCTGTGTGACTTTGGACAAGTCACAACTTCTCTGTGCTTCAGTTACCTCATCTATAAAGTGGGGATTCAGATTATAAGCCCCATGTGGGACAAGCTGATTACCTTGCATCTCCCCCAGTGCTCGGAACAGTGCTTGGCACATAGGAAGTGCTTAACAAATAGCATTATTATTATTACGTTACCTGCCCACAATGAGCTTACAGTTTAGGGTGTAAAGCAAATCGAGCTTTACATTTTTAAAATGTGCTTAAATGGATGACTTCCTTAGGTTGAGCAGAGCCACCCATGGCTTTGTTCTGTTTAACTAAGGTGCCAGGGAGCATTAGACTTGCTGGCTCCAAGATTCCTTGAAGCCATAAGGGAATAAAGTTGTGTACTTCAGCTCTCTGTAGTTTCCTCAGCCTAGAGTTAAGTCACCAAAGGGTCAACAGAGGTAAACACAGGCCTCACTGGAGACCACTCTAGACCCCTCTAGCTCACTGTGGGCAGAGAACACATCAACTCTGTTGTACTGGAGTCTCCCAACAACTTAATTCAGTGCTCTGAACACAATAAGTGCCCAATAAATACCACTGATGGTGACCCAGCAGATATGGCTTGAACTCTGGTGGGCTGGCAAGCCATCGTAGTTATCAATCAATGGCATTTATCGAGCGCTTACTATGTGCAGAGCCCTGTACTAAACACTTGGGAGGGTCCAATGCAAAAGAGTTGGTAGACACGTTCCCTACCCATAATGAGTTCACAGGCCCGGAGGGCAGAGTTGTACATTCATATTCTCCTTCCAGCCACCACTCAGGGAGACTTGGAAGATGTGGCAATGTTCAGGTAGCTAAGCCCCGTCAGGCTCCAGGGCTGCCAGTCAAACTAGAGCGAGGGGCCCCAGGGAGGACACACCTTGGCTCCCCTGGGCCTCTCTGGGCTGAGCCCCAGCCCCCAAATCTCCTGGGTTACGGCCACGATCGTGGCTTTCTGAACTCCCCCTGGTCCGCACAAGTTCAAGTGACTCCAACCCGTGAAAAAACACCCACAGTTTGATTCTGAAATAAAGTCACAATTCTATGCAGCAATAAGCACTTAACAATAACTTTGAAAATGCAACAAAGGAATCAGAGGTACAATCTCAATGACATCTAAGAGGACAAAAAACACAAATCCCTAATGGGAATAAACAATTCTATTGTCTACTCCCTCAAAAATGACTACAACTGGCATTTCTGGATTTAAAAACTTACAAGTCACTCAATATTCTGTGACTGTTAGAAAATCACGTACGAATACCTGAAAATTATGGTAAGACCCCAAATCTGTTAGGGCAAAGAAAAAAAAATACCTCATTTTACACCACCAGAGACTTTCAAGACTGCCATTACAATGCCACTCAAGTGCCAGTAAAAACTAATGAGGCATTCCCAGCCCCCAGACTAAAACCAACTGGAATTCTAAGGCAATCCTTGCTATTTTCTGCAGTTATCAGAGCCCCGGGGTTCACATTCTAAGCGTTAGAGAAGCAGCGTGGCTCAGTGGAAAGAGCCCGGGCTTTGGAGTCAGAGGTCATGGGTTCAAATCCCGGCTCCACCACTTGTCAGCTGTGTGACTTTGGGCAAGTTACTTGACTTCTCTGTGCCTCAGTTCCCTCATCTGTAAAATGGGGATGAAGTCTGTGAGCCCCACGTGGGACAACCTAATCACTTTGTATCCTCCCCAGTGCTTAGAACAGTGCTTTGCACATAGTAAGCACTTAATCAATGCCATCATTATTATTACAAATTAAGTCCTGCTCTCCTCTCCACCCTGTCCACCTGCCCATGAATGTGAGACCGTGTGTGCAAAACCGCAATGTTGGGGAGTGGGCAAGGGAAATGTCCGGATGGGCCTGCTGAAAATTAGCAGCTACCTAGGAACAAACTAGAAGGGCAGAAGAGGCACACTGACTGACTGAAACACAGAGATCCTCAGAGTGTGCTCAAGTCACACCCTAAACTACATTAGAACATGGTTGGCATAACATTTGGTTACTAATAGAATAATCAAACGACTGCATTTTCCCATTTTCTACCCAGGATGCCTTTAGACGCTCGTGGGGCAGACCATTAAATGCTGCAATTTCTGATACAACCCTCCACTCCTGACATATTGGATTTTTCTTCTTTTTTCCCCTCTCCGGCAGAGACAGATTAGATCCAAGGTCCTCTGACTTACCCAAGGTCACACAACAAGCCAGTGGCTGAGGTAGGACTAAACCCAGGTCTCCCGACTCCTCCACCCCACTGCAAGAGACTCCGTGATAATATGCGCCAGTTACCAAGGGGCCCAGTCCACGGGGATGAGGGAAGCGAGGCCTCCTCAGCCAAGAAACAGACTCCTCGACCGCCCTAGCTCTCTGACAACACCTGACAGTTTCAAATCAGATTTGGAAAGATGCAAAATGGCAGCTGTGGTCTCTAAGTTCTTTGAAGCCTGCCCCTATCCCAGTCCTCATCCCACCATAAAATCCCTTTGCCCCATTGGCCCATGCACTCATAATGAAAAGTGGGTACTTTTCCCAGTTACGTGAGATGGGGCTGGGGTTTTACAAGCCCCCAATCCAAGTTAATGTTCTGTCCAATGTGCTACAATCAATTCCTTCATGCAGCTTCCCAGTCCTGAAGTCTCAGAGCCGTGAGTGGTCCAGTGTTCCCCAAAGGCGACTCTGTCCTCCCTCCCCATCAGCACACTCATGCCTCAGCCCAGAGTCCACTGAGAAATGCCCAGACAGGTCTCAGATGGAGATGTGCCCATTTTTCTGTTTGGGCGTGGGGGAGAGAGAAGAGCAGGAATGGAGGAGGGAATGAGGAGTAGCAGGAGACAGCCTTCAGTGAAGCAGTAGGCCAGAGTGGTGCCATTTTGGGCCACCCCACCCCTGATTGGAAACTCTCCAGACTGGTCAGAGACAGCTGGGATGAGTAAGCCTAGGGGCCGTTGCCCCTCTCGCCTCTGTGGACTAGGCTCTGGCAGTCTGGGAGGTCCCCGAGCCATCTCTTGGCATCTGCCACGCAGAACTCCCAAGGGAGGCAGAGGCAAGGAACAGCAGGAAGCCCCAAGCCAGGTCACTCTCTTGGCGCTGGTGGAGAAGTGAGTTTCCTAGAACACCCAGTTTCTCCCGGAGCCCAGGCAGAGTGCTCGCCAAACTACTACTGGCCATAAGAGAAGCAGCGTGGCTCAGTGGAAAGAGCCCGGGCTTTGGAGTCAGAGGTCATGGGTTCGAATCCCGGCTCCGCCACATGTCCGCTGTGTGACCTTGGACAAGTCACTTAACTTCTCTGAGCCTCAGTTCCCTCATCTGTAAAATGGGGATTAAGACTGTGAGCCCCACGTGGGACAACCTGATCACCTTGTATACCCCCAGCGCTTAGAACAGTGCTTTGCACATAGTAAGCACTTACCAAATGTCATCATTATTATTATTATCATATTTGACGCGGCATGTCTGCGAACCCTACCTTCCCTGGATGCAGCACGCGACCCAAACATATCTTCGGACAATCCCGGTTCCTAAATGGCACATCCAGCCTGGCCTGTGCCCACAAATGCTGGCAGAATGGAGGGTGTGACACATCCACGCCAAGGGGTCTCCTCTCAGTTGGACCACTTAAAAATCCCTGATGGTTTTTAGCACCATATCTAGGTGCAAATCCTTTACACGACCACACAATGATACCGATCAGTGGACCGAGCTGAAAGCGTCTGCAATTGCCGGGCAGTGGAGACAGATGAAATCATGCCCACCTTATCACTGTCTTCATCGGGGACTGGCTCGCGGAGCACGGGCACCCAAGCCAGGACGTTGCAGTCACGGCTGCCGCTGTACAGCTCCTGGAAGACAGAGTCCGAAAGAGGCTCACGATTGTGGCCAGTGGAAGGAGTTTCTGGTAGCCACCGGGTCAATCAGGGCTTTCGGAAATGAAAGTGGGCTTAATTAATTGTGGTATTTGTTAAGTACTTATTATGTGCCAGGCAGAGAAGCAGCGTGACTCAGTGGAAAGAGCATGGGCTTAGGAGTCAGAGGTCATGAGTTCTAATCCTGGCTCCGCCACTTGTCAGCTGTGTGACTTTGCGTAAGTCACTTTACTTCTCTGGGCCTCAGTTACCTCATCTGCAAAATGGGGATTAAGACTGTGAGCCCCACACGGGACAACTTGATTACCTTGTGTCCCCCCCGCCCCAGTGCTTAGAACAGTGCTTGGCACATAAGTGTTTAACAAATACTATTATTATTATTACTAAATGCGGGGATGGATATAAGCAAAGCGGATTGGACAAAGTCCCCATCCTGCAAGGGCCTCACAGTCTTAATCTCCAGTGGGCTGCCTCCAATCAATCAATGGCATTTATTGAGTGCTTTCTGTGTGCAGAACACTGAACTAAGCACTTTTCTCTATGAAAAAAGCTGAACAAAAGTTAGTCATGAAGATGCATCTCCGAATTTTTAAATTAAAAAAAAAAAACATTTTATGTTTCTACAGAGGAAGAAATACATTCTTGGCTTGAAGGACAAAGGGCAAACACCTTGCAATTCTATTCTCCTTGGGTGATTACAAGATAAAAATAGCAAAGACAGACTGCAGCTATTTATTTTGCGGTGGATTCATTCCGCACCAGCAAGATAAGACACATGTGAAAACACTGTAGTGTTTTTTTCTCATCTGGGTTCCCTTTCAGAGCAGTTAGCTGGATTTTACAAAACAAAGCACCCATTTAGATGAATAACTATGAGTCGTAGGCCCAGGGAGCTGTAGAGAGGTCCCTTCAGCTTGGTGGCTGCCAACAGGAGATCCACTGGGCTCCTTTCCCAGGAGCTGTGAAGTCGGCGCAATATTATATATTATATATGTATATATGTTTGTACATATTTATTACTCTATTTATTTATTTTACTAGTACGTATCTATTCTATTTATTTTATTTTGTTAGTATGTTTGGTTTTGTTTTCTGTCTCCCCCTTTTAGACTGTGAGCCCACTGTTGGGTAGGGACTGTCTCTATATGTTGCCAACTTGTACTTCCCAAGCGCTTAGTACAGTGTTCTGCACACAGTAAGCGCTCAATAAATACGATTGATTGATTGATTACTATTACTAATACATTCTTATTATGTTCCAAGTAATGTACTAAGCACAAGATAATCAGGTCAGACATAGTCAATGTCCTACACAGGGCTCACAGTCTTAATTTCCCTTTTTCTCAGTACAGTGCTAAGCGCTTAGTACAGTACTCTGCACACAGTAAGCACTCAATAAGTACGATTGAATGAATGAATTTTTCAGATGAGGAAACTGAAGGTTCAAGCCTGGACACTTTCCAATAGGCCCCGTTGCTTCCAACAGCCTAGCACTCAGGCACTGGATTCCTAATCATCATCAATTGTATTTATTGAGCGCTTACTATGTGCAGAGCACTGTACTAAGCGCTTGGGAAATACAAATCGGCAACACATAGAGACAGTCCCTACCCAACAGTGGGCTCACAGTATAAAAGGGATATGTACAAGTAAAATAAATAAATAAATAAATAAATAAATAGAGTAACAAACATGTACAAACATATATACATATATACAGGTATACATATATACAGGTATCTAATCGCTTCTCCGTCAATTACCTGCTGTGTGACCTTGGGCAGGTCACTTCACTTCTCTGTGGCTCAGTTACCTCATCTGTAAAATGGGCATCAAGACTATGAGCCACTCAGGGGACATGAACTGTGTCCGATCTGATTAACTTGTATCTACCCCACTGCTTAGAACAGTGCTTGCCGCATAGTAAGCATTACCCCAAAACTTACTGGCATACAAACACCATAAAACAACCTTAACAAATGGCTTAATACCATAAAAAACAATTATTTGGAGCAGGCAATCATATATGCCTCACTCTTTATGAGATCACTAGAATGTTTGACCGGAAACTGCCACTCCAAGGATCCCTCCCTCCTACCCATTTTTCATTGTCTAATAATAGTAATAATAATAATAATAATAAATTGCAGCCAGTGCTCTCCCCCTTCCTTTCTCCCCCCAACCTCCAACTAGAGACTCATGCACCGCTGGCCCCCCTACTCCTGAACTGCTGAGTCCCCCTTGTAAAGCCTGGATTTGGATTTTCCAAAGCTACCAACACCATTACGGCTAGAACTTAAGAATTAAAGAACCACAACCTTCTTGGAGGCCTCAGCTTTGCTTTCAGCCATAGAGAAGCTTAAGGAAACAAACGCTTAATGCGGCACCAATTTAAGTGAGGCTTAATGTCAGCGTGCTTAGTACAGTGCATTGCACCCGATGGGTGCTCAGCATATACTTTACTGCTCCCTACTACTATCACTGCTGCTCAAGCCTATGGGGGTGTGAGCCTCTCAATGGACGAAACTGTCAAAAGAGAAAATGGAATTTCCTTGATTTTTGGTGGCACTGCTGCTGCTGCTCCTTCCCATTTGAATTCAGGTGTCCAAGGTGGTCCAGTTGCCCATTTCACCCTTCTAGTGCCTTCGCCTGGCCAACTAACTCAAAGAAAAATGCCCTGAGAAAGAACAACCTCCAACCCGTCCCCATCTAAGGTGTGACTCTTTAGTGATCCTGGCCCACAGTGGGTTTCTCTTGAGTGGGCAGGATCAGAGGGTACTCTATAAACACACAGGACCAATGACTCCTGGAAGGTTTGGGCCCAGTGCCCGCATGCACTTATCAGTAAATGTCTCACTCTACCCTTTCTGCTGCCTCCATCCATCTCCCTGTTGAGGTGGTATCCATTTTGCGATTAGGACTGATGGTAATGACCAGAGCTGAGGTGAAAGACCTGGTTACTAAGGACCAGTCAGTCAATCATTCAGTCGATTGTATTTACTAAGCGCTTACCGTACACAGAGCACTCGTCCTAAGCACTTGGTAAAGTATGATCCAGCAATAAAAACAGACACATTCCCTGCCCACATCTGGCTTACAGTCTAGAGGAGGAGACAGACATTAATATAAATGGATAAATTACAGATATGGACATAAGTCTTTTAGACTGTGAGCCCACTGTTGGGTAGGGACTGTCTCTATATGTTGCCAACTTGTACTTCCCAAGCGCTTAGTACAGTGCTCTGCACACAGTAAGCGCTCAATAAATACGACTGATTGATTGATTGATTGATAAGTGTTCTGGGACTGGGAAAGGGGGTTGAATAAAGGGAGCAAGTCAGGGTGACGCAGAAGGGAGTAGAGAAGAGGAAAGGAGGGTTTAGTCGGGGAAGGCCTCTTGGAGGAGATGGGCTTTCAGTAAGGTGAGGGAGAGTAACCATCTTTCAGATATGAGGAGGGAGGGTGTTCCAAGCCAGAGACAGGACGAGAGCGAGAGGTCAGTGGCGAGACAGACGAGATTGAAGTATAGTAAGAAAATTAGCATTAGAGGAGTGAAGTATGAGGGCTGGGTTGTAGTTGAAGAGTTGAAAGGTGAGATAGGAGGGGGTAAGGTGATTGAGTGATTGACATGCTCTGGGCACGTCACTCTCCTCCTCAAAAAACTCCAGTGGTTGCCTGTCAACCTACGAATCAAGCAAAAACTCCTCACTCTCGGCTTCAAGGCTGTCCATCACCTTGCCCCCTCCTACCTCACCTCTTTTCTCTCATTCTCCAGTCCAGCCCACACCCTCCGCTCCTCTGCCGCAACTAACCTCCTCACTGGGCCTCGTTCTCACCTGGCCCGCTGTCGATTCCCGGCCCACGTCCTTCCCCTGGCCTGGAATGCCTTCCCTCCACATATCCACCAAACTAACTCTCTTCCTCCCTTCAAAGCCCAACAGAGAGCTCACCTCCTCCAGGAGGCCTTCTCAGACTGAGCCCCCTTTTTCCTCTCCTCCTCCCCATCACCCCCCCTGCCCTACCTCCTTCCCCTCCCCACAGCACTTGTATATATATTTGTACAGATTTATTACTCTATTTTACTTGTACATATTTACTTTTGTATTTATTTTGTTAATGATGTGCATTAGCTATAATTCTATTTATTCTGACCAGTTTGACACCTGTCCACATGCTTTGTCTTGTTGTCTGTCTCCCCCTTCTAGACTGTGAGCCAGTTGTTGGTAGGGACCGTCTTTATATGTTGCCGACTTGTACTTCCCAAGCGCTAGTACAGTGCTCTGCACAGAGTAAGCGCTCAATAAATACGACAATGAAAGAATGAGTGCTTTAAAGTCAAAGATGAAGAGTTTTTGTTTGAAGCGGAGTTGGATGAGCAACTACTGGAGTTTCTTGAGGAGTGGGGAAACATGGACTCAACGTTTTTGTAGAAAAATGATCCGGGCAGCAGAGTAAAATATGGACTGGAGTGGGGAGAGACAGGAGGCAGGGAGGTCAGCAAGGAGGCTGATACAGTAACTAAGGTGGGAGAGGATTAAATACTTGGATTAATGTAGCGGCAGTTTGGATGGAGAAGAAAGGGCAGACTTAAACGATGTTGTGAAGATCAAACAGACAGGGTTCTACCAACTACTTGGCACTAGTCAGTACCGAGGGAGAGACGGTGAATAGGGAGGGCCTGTGGGAACTGGATCTGAGCTGCGCTGAGTGCAAGACTTGACTGAAACAAAACAACTTTGTCACCATCATAAGCCATCATGCCCCAGCAGAGACGAAGGTAAAGAATGCTTCTAAACGCCATCAATAATCAATCAATGACGTGTGAATGCTTAACGTGTACAGAATACTGTACTAAGACTGCAGACTGAAAGCCAGACTGTAAACTCATTGTGGGCAGGGAACGAGTCTACCGACTCTGTTGCATTATACTCTCCCAAGTGCTTAGTACAGTATTCTGCTCACAGTAAGCGCTCAATAAATACCATTAATGGGGTCAATACAAGAGAGTTAGTGGAAACAATCCCTGCCCACAAGGAGCTGACAGACTAGAGCAGTAGTAGTAGTAGCATTTATTAAGACTTTACTGTGTGCAGAGCACTATACTAAGCGCTGGGAGTGAGAACACTAGTGGGAAGTAGAGCTCAGGGGGCTCACAAGCTAGGAGGGCTTAGATAAGCTCTTCACGGGAACACCGATACCTGATCAGTTCATTGTATCGAGCGACTCCAATGCCAGAGTTTTAAGTATTGGCCACATGTGAGAAGAGCAGGGTGGCTCACTGGAGAAGAACACGGGCTTTGGAGTCAGAGGTCATGGGTTCGAATCCCCGTTTGAATCCCGGCTCTGCCACATGTCTGCCGTGTGACCTTGGGCAACTCACTTAACTTCTCTGAGCCTCAGTTACCTCATCTGTAAAATGGGGATTAAGACTGTGAGTCCCATGTGGGACAACTTGATCACCTTGTATCCACCCCCAGCGCTTAAAACAGTGTTCTGCACATAGTAAGTGCTTAACAAATGCCATCATTATTATTGTTATGTGGAGTAAAGTCATTAAGGCCCACGAGACTGGAAAACTCAACAGCGTCGGCTTTCTTTTGTCGAGTGGATATGCCCAACATTATACCACTGCATCTCTTCACAGTTTACACCCCCTCACAATTACAGCTACAGCCAACACCACTGTTGGCCTGCCAAACAAGAGAAACACATCCTGGATGTGTGCGGCATCTAAACAGGGGTCCCTTTTTGATTACGTCGTAGGCCAAATGAGGGTGGGACTCGGGAAGCCACCTCCTGCCGTTCAACTTGAAGTCTGCGGTCCTGGCAGATGACCGAGGCCTCAGCACCACCACTAGCACTGCTGTTCTAAAGATCTAGACTGTGAGCCCACTGTTGGGTAGGGACTGTCTCTATATGTTGCCAACTTGGACTTCCCAAGCGCTTAGTACGGTGCTCTGCACACAGTAAGCGCTCAATAAATACGATTGATTGATTGATTGACTGATTGATTGTTGCAGCCTCAGCTGCAACAGGCTACAAAACCAGCTCAGAGGAGCAGAACGGAGAGGAGGGAATAATGAGAGCCACAGTGGTATCTGTTAGGTGCCTATTATGGGCCAAGCGCTGGGGCAGATACAACCCGATCGTATGCAACCCCACGGAGTCTGAACTGTGTGAAACGCTGGGCGCCGTGGCACCTGGAGACTCCCACAGACTCAGGGGATAATGGGCAGGGTGGGGAAGCAGGCGGGGAGCCCTGTATCTGATCGGGACTTGTAGGAGGGGCTGGAAGATGTTCTCTTGATTAGCTTAGGCCGGAAAAGGGTGGGGGTTGGTGCAAACAAAACCAGGAGCACCCACTTTTCCTAATAATTAATAATAATCGTGGTACTTGTTGGCACTTACTATATGCCAAGCACTGTTCTAAGCACTGGGGTAGACACAAGTTTGGATCAGGCTGGACACAGTCCCTTTCCCACATGGGGCTCACGCTCGTCCCTATTTTATAGATGAGGTAACCAAGGCTCAGAGAAGTTAAGCAACTTGCCCAGGTCACATGTGGCAGTCGGAATTAGAACCCAGGTCCTTCTGACTCCCAGGCTTGGGCTCTATCCACTAAGCCATACTGCTTCTACTCAGTCACAGAGGGCATACCAATAACAGGCTGCACCTAAGACTCATCAGTCATATTTATCAAGCACTTGCTATATGTAGAGCACTATACTAAGTGCTTGGAATCTACTGGAATATAACAAGCTCCCGGAATATAACAATAGAATGACATTTCCTGCCCACAACGAGTTTATAGTCTAGAGGGGGAGACAGACATTAATATAAGTAAATAAAATTACAGATATGTACATAAGTGACTTATGAGCTCAACTGGGGGTTTCACCTTGAATCCCTTTTTTCTTGTTATTGTTATGTGCTTACTGTGTGCCAGGCACTGAACCAAGCACTGGGGTAGATACAAGCTAATTAGGTTGGACACAATTAGTCCCTGTTCCATAGTTTTAATCTCCATTTTACAGATGACGTAACAGAGTCAGAGAAATGAAACGACTTCTCCAAGGCCACACAGCAGCCAGGAATAGAACCCAGGCCCTCGCTCTTCCAGGCCAAAAGCCCAATCCACCCTTGGGCGAACGGCCCGAACGCCTGAACCCCGGCCCCACCATGAAGTACTGGATTTACCTGGAAGTTAGGCTGGAACACACAGCAGTCCACGGTGTTATAATGTCCCCTGAGCATGGTTATCAGTTCTCCCGAGTACACAGTGTACACCGCAATGGTGCTTCCATATGGCACAAAAACAAATTCCGGACTGCAGCCATGAGAGATGGCGAATTTCAATCCTTTTCGACTTTCGTTACAGACTTTTCCATAATTTACCTGCAAGAGTCGAGGTTATCAAGTTACTTGTTACTGAAGCTAAGCATAGAATTTCTTATTGATTTTTGAACATCTCGTAGTTAAACTATTCTTTGGCACATGATCAAATAATAATAATAACAATAATAATAATAATAATAATGGCATTTATTAAGCGCTTACTATGTGCAAAACACTGTTCTAAGCGCTGGGGAGGTTACACTGTGATCAGGTTGCCCCACGTGGGGCTCACAGTCCCAATCCCCATTTTACAGATGAGGTAACAGGCACAGAGAAGTTAAGTGACTTGCCCAAAGTCGCACAGCTGACAAGTGGCGGAGCGGGGATTTGAACCCATGACCTCTGACTCCAAAGCCCGGGCTCTTTCCACTGAGCCATGCCGCTAAAATAATAATAATGGATAGTGATATTTGCCAAATGTAGGTTATGTGCCAAGCACTAGGATAGTTAATCCAGCCAGACACAATCCCTGTCTCACATGAAGTTTTCAGTCTAAGAGGGAAAGGAAAACAGGAATTTCCTCCCCATTTTAAAAATGAAGAAATTGAGGCCCAGAGAAGTGAAGTGACTTGTTCAGGGTCACACAATAGGGAAGTGGCAGATCTAAGATTAGAACCCAGGTCCTCTGGTTCCCAGGTCCACATTCTTTCCACTAGGCCACCCTCCTTCTCTTGCTCCACAATACGGTCTTACCCAAGACTTTCCTGATGGAACGCATTAAGAAATGTCATATTTTAGAGAATGGTGGGCTATTTCACAAGAAAAGATTTACACTGCAACCCAAGCAATCCCATCAGAGTGCTAATCACAAGATATCCAAAACTCCCCACTCCCTAGGGATTTAGTTAGGGCATATCTGTCCTGCGTCCTCCTCTTCCGGCTTCCTGATCTCAAGTTTCTGGCCAGGCGGCTGGCTGTTAAGCCAGAGGTCTTAGGAAGTGCTAGAGGAAGGGAGGAGCCGATTTTATAATGTGGTAGCCAACCTAGTCAGAAGTTGGTGGGTGAGGAGGGAGGAGAGAGGAGGAGCTCATATAAGCAAAATTACCAAAGCATTTCAGTGGCCTAGCTCAATCAGTCAACAGTATTTGAGGACTTCCAGGGCTCAGAGCCCTTGGGAGAGGTGAACAGAGTCAGAATAATAATAATAACGATGGCATTTGTTAAGACATAACAAATAACAAAAGACATAACGCGCTCTCTCAAGGAGCTTATGGTGTAGCTTCTAGACTGTGAGCCCGCTGTTGGGTAGGGACTGTCTCTATGTGTTGCTGACTTGTACTTCCCAAGCACTTAGTACAGAGCTCTGAACACAGTAAGCGCTCAATAAATACGATTGATTGATTGATTGATTGACAAATACTAAAGGAAAGTTGATTCTCCCCACCTATATGGCGACTTGGCTCGGCAAAGCCTGCAGGTCTGCTCACTTGACATAGGAGCCCAAGGATACCCTCCTATTTTGGGCAAACATATACACCACAGGGTTTCAGGGAAAGGAAAGGTATTTTCAAAATGTTTCTTTCCTCCAAATGGAAGGGAGAATGCATTCATCAGCCTGAGACTGGTTCTAGGTCAGACCAGACTGGAAAGAGCAGTCAATTGCTCGCATCTGGTGACTGCCTGCTAGCCTCTCTGAAATAATTTGGCGACAACTCGGTGGATGGTAGCCACTTCAAAGCAACAACAACCCATCCAACCAACACCAAAGCAGGACAGAATAGGGATTCCACACTGGTGCCTAACAAAAGAACCCTGTTAACAAACTTGCATTGTTGCCACAGGAATCGTGCCCACTCTGAGACCAGAGTAACTCAACCTCGAGGCTTCCAAATCAGAACCAGGAAGGTGACACCATTAACTAGCTAAGTGAATAAGACGAGGGCTCCTGTTACCTATTCTTGTGATTTACTAAACAAGTTCAACGACTCCAACTGGGATATACATGAGCGCTAATCGTACAGACAGAGCGCCCGAGGCAGTCAGGTAAGTACAAAACACGTTCCCCTGCCCACAGGGAACTGACACTCTAATGGAGGAGACAAATAGAGCAGTCAAGATAAATCACTGAATGTACAACTGATCAAATTTATACCAAAGGGCTGCTGATGGGCTTAAATGACAATTTCAATCCACCCTCCACATTATAACACATACGTACACTTGATGATTTGCTTTGATGATTCTAGAAACATTTTTATGCCAGTCTTTCACTTAAAGAGTATAAGCTTCCTTGAGACTGTAAACTCACTGTGGGCATGGAACATGTTACTAACTCTCTTATATTGTACTCTCCCAAGCACTTACTACAGTGTTCTACACACAATAAATGCTCAATAAACATGATTATGGCCAGGGAATACGTCACTTTGTTTTACTTCCCAAGTGCTCAGTACAGTGCAATGCACGAAGGGGGCAAACAATATATACTATTACTCCTCGTCCTATTGCTACTATATTAAATGAAGTAAATTTGTTGGTTTATCCAAAGCTCCTGGGCCTCAAAACAATAATAACAATAATCACAGAATTTTTAAAGCATGAACTGTGTGCCAAGCAGCATGGCTTAGTGGTTGGAGCACGGGCCTGGGTGTCCCAGCTCCACCATATGTAGTAATAATAATAATGATAACTGTGGTATCTGTTAAGTGCTTACCATGT
The DNA here is from genome assembly GCF_015852505.1 of Tachyglossus aculeatus. NCBI lineage: Eukaryota > Metazoa > Chordata > Mammalia > Monotremata > Tachyglossidae > Tachyglossus > Tachyglossus aculeatus. The sequence continues at coordinate 40,360,840 of NC_052088.1, read as the reverse complement.
GCTTTGCACTATACTAGGCGCTGGACTGGATACAAGCAAATCAGGTTGAACACAGTCCCTGTCCCATGTGGGGCTCAAAGTCTCAATCCCCATTTAACAGAAGAGATAACTGAGGCCCAGGGAAGTGAAGTTCCTTGCCCCAGGTCACAGAGCAGACAAGTGGCAGAGCCGGGATTAGAACCCATGACTTTCTGATTCCCAGGCCCGTGCTCTATCCGCTACACCATGCTGCGTCAAACATCTGCTGTGTGACCTTGGGCAAGTTGCTTAACTTCTCTGGGCCTCAGTTACCTCATCTGCAAAATGGGGATTAAGAGTGTGAACCCCATGTGGGACAGGGACTGTGTCCACCCTGATTAACGTGTATCAGCTCCAGTGCTTTGAACAGTGCTTGGCACATAGTAAGCCCTTAACAATACCATAGTTATTATTATTAAGCGCTGCGCTAAGTTCTGGGGTAGAAATGAGATAATCAGGTCTGACACCTGTCTCTTGGGGCTCACAATCTAAGTGATAAAAAAATAATGACTATGATAGCAACAATAGAAGTGGTATTTGTTAAGCCTTATTATTTTTCCAAACCATTCAGTTCATGTCTCCCCACTCCTTACGAAACTCAAGTGGTTACTCAACCACCTCTGCATCCAACAGAAACTCCTTACCCTCAGCTTTAAAGCATTCAATCATCTTGCCCCCCTCTTACCTTACCTTGCTGATTCCCTTCTACAACCCATCCCATACACTGCACTCCTCCAACACCAACCTATTCAAAGTACCTCAATCCCGTCTAGCTCACCGCTGACCCCTTGCCCACATTCTACCTCCGGTCTGGAACTCCCTCCCCCTTCATATTCGACAGACCGCCACTCTCCCCAACTTCAAAGCCCAATTAAAATCAAAGTTCCCTCTGCTCCCCAGTTCCTTTTCCTGAAGAATCGATTGATCGATTAATGGTATGTACTGAGCACTTACGGTATGCATAGCACCGCCGTAAGTGCTTGAGAGAGCACATCTCTGCACTTCTCAAAATTCCTCCAACGGTTGCCCCCCTATTCCTTTCCACGTCACACAGAAACTCCTGCCCTCTGACTTTAAAGCTTTCAATCAGCCTTCTCCCCTCTCTATCTTCACTCCTCTCTTACTACACCCCAGTGCACAAGCTTCTGTCCCCCATGCTAACCTAATTCCCTGGGCCTCATTCTCTTCTCTCTCACTGTGGACCCTCTGTTCACGCCTGGAGCTCCCTCTCGTCACACCTAGCAGACCCGTGCTCTCCCGCCTTCAAAGCCCTTCCAAAACCCCATCTCCATAAGGCTTTCCCTGATGAATCTCTCATCTCCTCCATCCTATTCCCCGACCACTGCCACCCCACCACTTGCGTGTCACCTAAGCCCTAGGGTACTTTCTCCGCTTCCCCCCAGCACTTAGAGAAGTATCATTAAATTGCTGTTGATTCCCCCATCTGTAATTTATTTTTGTGACTGACTCCTCCTGCTACTTCTCCTCGAGGGCAGAGATTGGGTTCCACAAGGGATTACTACAGTGCCCTGCACGGCATGTGCGCTCAGTCGATACTGCTGATAGATGAACTGATATCCACTCTCCCTTCCTTTTAGATTGGAGCTCTGGGTGGGACCAGGGATTGTGATCAAGTCACTTCACTTCTCCGTGCCTCAGTTCCCTCATCTGCAAAATGGGGATTAAGACTGTGAGCCCCCCGTGGGACAACCTGATCACTTTGTAGCCTCCCCAGCGCTTAGAACAGTGCTTTGCTGTTTCTAGTAAGTGCTTAATAAATGCCATTATTATTATTATTAATTATATCGTCTACCTTCCCCAGAGCTTGACAAGGAGTAAGTGATAAATAAGCCATATCACCATAGCATCGGAACTACCACTATCATTATGATTAGGGTGTGAATGGCTATGGAGAAGAAGGTGTGTGGGTGAATTCATAAGGGTGAAAGGAGGGGGAGTAGGGTGGGGGCCCAGTGTGGCAATCCTGAAGTTCTTGGGCAGACGAGTCACCAACCATTTTGAACTTGCAGCTGAAGACACAGAGGCATGAGGAAGCTAGTGAGCTCTCACAGGGCCATAAAGAAGCTAGGAGCAGCTGACATAACTTTACCTGGTAGCTGTTGAGCTACTAGGCCGGAGCCTAAGCTATCGAGCCCCTTGCGCCTTCAGGGGAGAAGGGGGAAGGAGGAGGGAGGTGGCAGAAGCGCCAACTTCCACTTTGAGCACCAGGACAAAGAGAGGGCAGGGATGACCTTGGGCAAGTCACTTAATTTCTCTGGGCCTCACTTCCCTCATCTGTAAAATGGGGATTAAGACCGTGAGCTCTATGTGCGACAGGGACTGTGTCCAACCCGGTTACCTTGGATCTATTCCAGTGCTTAATACAGTGCCTGGCACATAGTAAGCACTTAACAAAAACCACAATTATCATTATTATTGTATTATTTTAAGAGGATGAGGCCGCCCAAGGTCATGCAGCAGGCCAGCAGGAGAGCTGGCTCCAGAACCCGGGTCTCCTGACACAGTCCCACGTCCTTTCTGCCAGGCCACACTGCCTCTCTACAGCAGAAAGCTGTACGGAAAAGCGTGAAGAGATCCATTTCCCGACCAACTGTGAGTAGGTGGTCTGGAGTGCCGACCGCCCCTGGCCGGGCCGGGCACCTCTCACCAGCGTGTTCTTCCCAGCCGAGCTGTTCCACAGCCTCATCCGGTCATCCGTCCCCACGGTCAGAAGATGGAGCCCGTCCCTTGTGAAGCACAGGCCGTTCACTCTCCCGTTGTGAGCGGTATTGGCTGCCGTGACAAACAAGAGGCTTTCAGTTTCCTGCCTGCCTCTGGAGAAGAGCCGGACCAGACGGTGTCCAGCACCCTGCTTCGACATGTGGAAAGGACCGCTGTCCAGACGGTCGGCATGATCTGAATTCATACTAAGGCTAATCTGAGACTCGATGTAATCAATCCCTGGAGCTCCAAGATCAATCAATAGTATGTACTGAATACTTACTGCGTGCAAAGCACTGTACTAGGTGCTTGGGAGAATTGGTACGACACAACAGAGCTGGCAGACATGTTTCCTGCTGACCCAGAATGATAAAGAACAGATGCCAAGTGCAGGCTGACAGTGGAAATGCTCAGGTCATGGGGAGGGATGCCGGAGTTAGTGGGTAAGCCCCCGTCAAACCCAATACAATGAGAATCCAGGCTCCTGTTGGTTCATATCACTTTAAAATCAACTGCCAAAACTGGAATTGCTTATTCTTAAACTATCCAAAATGGTACTTCCATTCCCGGTCTAATGAAAATTTCACAGAACAATTTGAAAAAAAAAATCAAATAGGAATATTTCAAGCAAACTGACCACGGTTGTACTTTGGTCGGGAGGAACGAGGCTTGGCCCTCCATCGGACGCGAGGAACGCTCCCCTGATGGAGCGCCGCCACCGTTTCAGATGATCGGTTCTCAGAGGCGGAATGTCGATTTCTTCTTTATTCCCTGTGGGCCCAGAACTAGTCTCAACTGACTTTAAACTGAGGACCCTCAAGAAAAACCCTCAGAAGAGGCTCCCAAGCCTTCGGCCAGCTTCTACCCTGCTGACTGCATTCAGCCCCTTGTGTTCACGCTCCTCACTCCAGTCAAGCTCACCTGCTCACCATGCCTTGCTCTCACCTCTCCCTCCCCACTCCTCTTGCTCTCCGCTTCCCTTCTCCTCTCTCCTTCACATTACAGACCTATGCTCTCCCCATTTCTGTAACCCTTCTGAGATCATATTTCCGTGAGGACTACCCATTGATTTCGATTCCCCCCAGCCTCAACTGCCTCACCATCAGCACTTCCACCTCACCTAAGTACTCCTGACTCGCTGCAGCTCCTCTGTTTATATCTCTAAGCTCTACTCCGTCCTTGTGCCTGTCTCTCCTGTGTCCTGGAAGGTCGTTGAAGGTGGGGCTAGGGTCTGCTCACTCTCTCGCACTCTCCCAAGTTCACGGCACAGATGTCTGCACACAGTAGGTGCTCGGTAAATAACCGAATAACGTCTGGATCCTTCCGTCTTTATGTGAACTGCACGGGCACAGAGACGGCGGCTCATTGTGCGCACAGCAAGCCACTGCCATGTTTCTGAACCGGGCACCCCACGCAAGCTCCCCAGCCTGCTGACCTCCCCCTTTTAGACTGTGAGCCCACTGTTGGGTAGGGACTGTCTCTATATGTTGCCAATTTGTACTTCCCAAGAGCTTAGTACAGTGCTCTGCACATAGTAAGCGCTCAATAAATACGATTGATGATGATGACGATGGATGGAACCGCCTCCTTTTCTGAACCTGCGGTGCTGAAATTTGCTATTTGCCTGCGTTTTTGAAACTGACGGCCTAGTCTGGCATAGTGGAAGGTGGGCACTTGATTTGTGGGAGAGGGTCATGTTCAGAACACCGGAACTCTGGAGTTTCAACCCCGAGCGACTTCAAGTTGTGAGGAGGAGACGAGCCCGGCCGCCCCCGCTGCTGTCCCATTACCTGCTTCAGAAGAGCCTTTCGACTTTTCTCCATTGTGCTGATCCAGGGTAGCCAGACATCCGCTTGCTCTTCTCACATCCCACAGTTTCACGCGGCTGTCAGCGCTGAGCGGAAAAACAAACCCTGCTGATCTATGCTTAATAATAACAATAATAATAATGACTGTGGCATTTGTTAGGTGCTTACTATGTGCCAGACATTGTACTAATCGCTGGGCTAGATACAAGATAATCGGGCTGGGCACAGTCCCTGTCCCACATGGGGGCTCACAGTCTTAATCCCCATTTTACAGATGAGGGAACTGGAGCTCAGAGAATAATAATGATGGTATTTGTTAAGCGCTTCCTATGTACCAAGGACTGTTCTAAGCGCGGAGGTAGCTACAAGAAGCAGCGTGGCTCAGTGGAAAAAGCACGGGCTTTGGAGTCAGAGGTCATGGGTTCAAATCCCGGCTCCACCACTTGTCAACTGTGTGACTTTGGGCAAGTCACTTAACTTCTCTGGGCCTCAGTTCCCTCATCTGTAAAATGGGGATGAAGACTGTGAGCCCCACGTGGGACAACCTGATCACCTTGTAAATTCCCCGGCGCTTAGAACAGTGCTCTGCACATAGTAAGCGCTTAATAAATGCCATTATTATTATTATTATTATTACAAGGTAATCAGGTTGTCCCACGTGGGACTGTGGTCTTAATCCCCATTTTACAGATGAGGTAACTGAGGCACAGAGAAGTTAAGTGACTCGCCCAAAGTCACGCAGCTGACAAGCGGCAGAACCGGGATTAGAACCCAGGTCTATGCTCTATCCACTAGGCCAGGTTGTTCCCATCTGTAACCTGTACCACTGAGGCGGGACGGATATGGGAGAGAAAGCTGCCCTGGCCTGGCTCTGCCCCCAGGCACTTCTGGTCGGGGGGTGAGGGCTTGGGAATGCCCTGCAGGAAGCAGAACAGCAGCAACTGGATCAAGTCGGAATAATAACCCACTCCTGACACTGCCGCTGCAATGCCCCAGGGCCACGCCTCCGCTGACACCCCAGACAGCAGCAGGCCACCAGTAGCAGGTGCGAGTAGGAGAACAAACCAGGCCCCGCTGCTATCCCCTCTGTCTTTTGGCCATGATGGGCAAGAGAATGGCTGCTCCAGGGCCCTTAGAGCACCACCCCCAGACACATCAGAAGCAGCGTGGCTTGGTGGAAAGAGCATGGGCTTTGGAGTCAGAGGTCCTGGGTTCAAATCCCGGCTCCGCCAATTGTCATCTGTGTGATGATGATGGTGGCGTTTGTTAAGCGCTTACTATGTGCAAAGCACTGTTCTAAGCGCTGGGGGAGGTTACAAGGTGATCAGGTTGTCCCACAGGGGGCTCACAGTTTTAATCCCCATTTCACAGATGAGGTAACAGGCACAGAGAAGTGAAGTGACTTGCCCAAAGTCACACAGCTGACAGTTGGCAGAGCCGGGATTTGAACCCACGATCTCTGACTCCAAAGCCCGTGCTCTTTCCACTGAGCCACGCTGCTTCTCCAAGCTGTGTGACTCTGGGCAAGTCACTTCACTTCTCTGTACCGTAGTTACCTCATTTGTAAAATGGGGACTAAGACTGTAAGCCCCCCATGGGACAAGCTGATCACCCTGTAACCTCTCCAGCAATTAGAACAGTGCTTTGCACAAAGTAAGCGCTTAATAATTGCCATCATTATTATTATCAGCTGGCCTGAATCCCCCCAAACCACTGAGGTGTTTCTAGAGGACCCCCCCCCCCGAAGCTTTTTAAAGGTTCAGGCAGCCGGTGGGTTGCCCGGTGGCTGGCTGCCAGGAGCCCGCCCTGGGAGACCAGTTGGGCGCCATCCCAGTTGGGCCTTTCACCAGCTGATTCCTTCAGCTGAGGAGGTCCAACTTCCTGGTCAGCACAAACACATCACTTTCCGACACTACCACCTACAACCAAGCCCCACCCAAATGGCATCTTACCTCCCGGTTGCCAGGATATATTCTGAGCGTGGAGACCAGGAAACTGCCAATATCTCTTGCCGGTGACCTACGGGAATGAGAGGTGGTGTGGGGAGTTGCGTTTTGAACCCGGAACCTGGCTACCCCGCCACCATGGGAGGGGCTTGTGGAGATCAGGGTCCGACCCTCCCCGCTTCCCTCCAGGAAACGCTGGATGAGCCAAGAGTGACAGCAGGGACCTATGTGTGCCAAGAGTCTCCAGGGCTCTCTTTCCCGAAGTCAGCTACCATTTTCCTCATCACTCTGTCGCTCCATCAGATCTCCCTTGTGCCCCACCACCGCCCTTTCTGCCCAACTCCTCTGGCTTCCGTTTCTGTGGCAAGGGAGGCTTCCACCCCTGCGGTACTTTGCTCACAGTACGTGCTCAATAAATAGGATTGACTGAATGAATGCAACCTATCTCCAAAGAACACCCTGGCTTTAAAGCATTCAATTACCTTGCCCCCTCCTACCTTACCTTACTGATTTCCTACAACCCAGGACATTCATTTTCCTCCTATAATACCAACCTACTCACTGCACCTCAGTGTCATCTGTCTCGCTGCCGACCTCTCGTCCATGTCCTGCCTCTGGCCCGGAACTCCCTCCCGCTTCATATCCGACAGATGATCACACTCCCCACTTTCAAAGTCTTACTGAAGGCACATCTCTTCCAAGAGGACTTCCCTAACTAAGCCCTCCCTTCTACGCTGCCCTTGCACCGGGATTTGTACTCTTTATTTACCCCACCCTCAGCCCCAAGGTATTTATGTACATAGCCATTATTTAATGTCTGTCTCCCCCTCCAGACTGTGATTTCCCTGTGAGCAGAGAATGTATCTACCAGATCTGTTATAGTGTACTTTCCCAGGCACTTACTACAGTGCTCTACACACAGTAAGCACTAAAAAAACACAACTGACTGAACACCATTAGTGGATAGTCCAGAAAACAAGGGACGAGCAAGGGCATAAAAGCCAGAGCAGACAGATGACAAGACATTTGGGGTATACAGACTACCCATAGGTGGTTATCAGCTCACACCTCCTCTTGGGCTTCATCCCCCTACAGCCCTTGGTTCTCACGCCTGGAGGAGAGCACGGGGACCCTGAAATGCGAGCCAAACCTCAATGACGGTGGCAAAAGAAATACCCTTTAACCATAATTATTTGACTGCAACAAGATGCCTTGAGCCAGAAGACTGGTACAAAAGCAAAAATTAAAACTTTCAACTTTTCATGGCTAACAAAGGACACATTCACTGACAATTTTTTCAGTAGCTCTCGGCTGGTTTTTGTCCCCTATAATTTTCAGGATACTAAACTGAAAGGCAAAGACGTTTTTCCATCATCTTCAAAGCATGAAAACAAATCACTTCTCTAGAGGGTGAAAGAATAAACCCAAACGTGAATGACTCGATCTGGTAAGTGGCTCCGAACCTCCAATGCATAAACATCTGCCCACCTGAACAGCTCGTCTAGTTTCAATCCTCTCATCACATTGGAAAAACCCCACCCGGCAATGTTCCTTCTTGGCAACTGTTTCTCTTAATGACTGCCAAGCCAGCTGGAAAGGAACCATCAAAGTCCTGGATTCAAACACTCTGTTTCACGTGGATGGAGAAAAGCTCTTTCTATCTTACAATTCCGTCTGTCTGTTGCTACAATAAAACTCCAAGATGCTCAGCCCGGATCCTGGGGTGCTTCCTCAGTAAAACCACAATCACTTACTTGCTGTAGCCCATCAACCCAAAGCCGTGGAATGACGGTGCATTCCCGAAATAATGGCTCGGAAGCAACATCCCCTTTCCCCATCGCCCAATTTTGGCGGAAATAAGAGATGGCTGGCAAGCAGGGATAGCTGTGCATAGCGAGGTAGGAAGAGGAGAAACATCAGAATGTTACAGACGCAGGTTCGCACAGGCAGATAGTTTCTACTTCACCCACTGTTGGGTAGGGACTGTCTCTACATGTTGCCAACTTGTACTTCCCAAGCGCTTAGTACAGTGCTCTGCACACAGTAAGCGCTCAATAAATACGATTGATGATGATGATGATACTTCAAAATGTCTGCATGTGCCAGGGTAGGAAGAGGGGAAGGAACTGGAATCCACTAATGCCACAGATGCGAGCTTTTACAGGGGATGGAGTGTTTATTAATGCGGAGGATGATGTTGATAATAATAATGATGATAACATTAAGTGCTTACTATGTGCCAAAGACCGTACTAAGTGCTGAGGTAAATACAAGATAACCAGGTCAGACACGGTCCCTGCCTCACATGGGGCTCACACGGGGTTTGCCTGTCCAGAGAAGCAGCATGGCTTAAAGGAAAGAGCCCGGGCTTGAGAGTCAGAGGTCGTGGGTTCTAATCCCGGCTCTGCCTCTTGTCAGCTGTGTGACTTTGGGCAAGTCACTTCGCTTCTCTGTGCCTCAGTTCCTTCATCTGTAAAATGGGGATTAAGACTGTGAGCCCCATGTGGGACAATCTAATTACCTTGTATCTACCCCAGCGCTTAGAACAGTGCTTGGCACATAGTAAGCGCTTAACAAATACCAGGATTATTATTACTATTATTACTTGTTTTGTTTTGTAGTCTGTCTCCCCCCTTCTAGACTGTGAGCCCGTTGATGGGTAGGGATTGTCTCTACCTGTGGCCAAATTGTACTTTCCAAGAGCTTAGTACAGTGCTCTGCACACAGTAAGCGCTCAATAAATACGACTGAATGAACGAATGAATAAAGGGGCGGGAGGACAGGCATCGAATCTCCATTTTACAACTGAGGAAACTGAGGCCCAGAGCAGTGAAGTGACTTGCCCCCGGTCACACGGCAGGCAAGTGGCAGAGTCAGGAATTGAAATCAGATTCATTCATTCAATCGTATTTATTGAGCACTTACTGTGTGCAGAGCACTGTACTAAGCGCTTGGGAAGTACAAGTTGGCAACATATCCTCCGACATCAAGGCCTGGGCTCTTTCCAGGAGGCCATGTTGCCTCTTCCCTGAGACTGGGATGGGAAGAGGAGAAGGGGAAGGGACTAGCTCATTGAGTGACTACTGAAGAGCCTCTTGGTCAAAAACACCAGTTATCTACAAGTGATTTTGAATAACCAACCTCAATTCCAAAATGTCGATAGGATGGCGGGAGTTGGCCCAAAATCACAGAGTGGGCTCCAGGCGAGTCTCTCCAAGGATGTCTGCGGGCAATCACCATGTGGCGATCCCAGAACGGGCCAGCCCGGGGCTGGGAGGCAGGAGAGTTGAGTTCGAAAGAGCTGGGTTCGAGTCCCAGCTCTGTGCCTAGCCTGCTGTGTGATGTTGGGTAAGTCACTTACCTTCTCTGGGCCTCAGTTACCTTGCTTGCACAATGGGGAAAAACTATAGATTCTCCCTCCCTTTTAGTCAGTGAGCCCCATGTGGGACAGGGCCTGGGTCCAATCTGATCATATCTGTTCACCAACAGAGTTTGGCACATAGTAGTAAGTTATTTATAAACACCATCATTATTATCATCATCATAATCATTATTGCTATTAAAAAAACGTCAAGGGTAGGCTTAGGAGAGTAGGACACTGCCTCTGCCCTCAAAGAGCTTAAAAAACACAGCGGGAGAAGGGGCAAGGATGATGCTACAACTGTTGAGGGCAAGCATATGGTGGGTATGATAAATACTTGTGAATAATAACAATAATAATGATGGCATTTGTTATGCGCTTACTATGTGCAAAACACTGTTCTAAGCACTGAGGGGGGAATAGAAGGTGATCAGATTGTCCCACATGGGGCTCACAGTCTTCATCCCTACTTTACAGAGGCACAGAGAAGTTAACTGACTTGCCCAAAGTCACACAGCTGACAAGTGGCAGAGTCGGGATTAGAACCCATGACCTCTGGCTCCCAAGCCCGGGCTCTTTCCACTGAGCCACGCTGTTTCTCTAAATGTATATCTGGATGCAGAGAAGGATGTGAACAAACCTAAGTGCCCAGGGTAGCTGTTGGATGGGCAGGACTTGAGAAGAGGGAGTTTCATCAGGGAATCACTTCCAGGAGAGAGAGGAGGGTTGATAGGTGGGCTTTGAGAAAAAACAAAAAAGGGGGAGTGTTGCCACAACCAATGTGATTGCAAAACAAGGGGCACACTTTGGGTAGGGCCTGGATTAAACTGCTGTATTCTCATTAAGACTTTCAGCCCCACTCGCCATTGGTAAAGCTGGCACCATAGCAACACCCTGGAAGATGGCCAACTGTTCTCCCATCAGGACTGTGGGAAGAAAGAATGTTTGCTGATCAGATTAGGAGACCACATCACCGCTGAAATAGTTCAGGGGAGAGGACTGTTTACTAATCACATTTGCAGAATGGCAAACGAAGACATGAAGCTGAGGAGCAGAGGGTTTATGCAAAGAACCCGGGGGGTTTGCATGCCCATAGTGAGGACTTACTTTCCTCTCCCCCTCGTCCCCCTCTCCATCCCCCCGTCTTACCTCCTTCCCTTCCCCACAGCACCTGTATATATGTATATATGGTTGTACATATTTATGACTCTATTTATTTATTTATTTATTTTACTTGTACATTTCTATCCTACTTATTTTATTTTGTTGGTATGTTTGGTTCTGTTCTCTGTCTCCCCCTTTTAGACTGTGAGCCCACTGTTGGGTAGGGACTGTCTCTATGTGATGCCAATTTGTACTTCCCAAGCGCTTAGTACAGTGCTCTGCACATAGTAAGCGCTCAATAAATACGATTGATTGATTGATTGATTGACTCAACCATGGTAAACTTCTCCGTGAAGAATCAACTGACCAAGAATCCTCTCGTGCAGGAGACACCAGGAAGGTGGCTTTCCTTGGTTAACTCAGCCTGTGACACCAAATGTTTACAAGCGAAAGGCCATGACCTGTTTGTCGGGCTCTTTCTAGATCCCCAGTAGCTGCTATAATTCATAAATACTAGAATACCACATAGGCTCTTTCCCCTTTTTGAGTTTAAACAACATGAGATACTTTAGTCATATATCTTACAAAGGATACATTGTTAGCACCGTATTTCACTCGAAACAGTTTAAGGAATTCTTGTTTAACGTTTATGTCTCAAACTGAAACGTACCCTGAAGAATGTGGGAACAGGATCCAGACTTCAGGTCACAAAGTTGTACTTTGGGGCTTTTGGTACCAACTGAAACAACAAAAACAGCCACGTTTTAAAGTCAATGACATTTCAGTTAAAAAAAAAATGTAAAGAACAAGCAAATCTAATTGGGATCTGTCAACTTCACACACACATACACACACACGTCTATTTTAACTGCCTGCTCAACACTGTTTAATAAATGGATTCTATTTTCAAAATTATTGGATGAAGATGAGTACCCTGTTTCCAAAAACATGTGAAGGGACAATAACAGTACACCCAAACAACAGCAGTTTGGTGAGCTGAAATTGGGCAACAGGAACATAGAGGGCACAGGAAAAGTTTGAGGAAATAGTAGAACAGAGGCTCAGCTGAAACCTGGGAGACAGACAGACCAGCATGGCACAATGCAATCAATCAATCAATGGTATTTATTGAGTGGTTACTATGTGCTCAGCACTGAATTAAGAGCTTGGGACAATACAATACAATTATGGATGTATACATAAGTGCAGTGGGCTGAGGGTGGGGTGAATATTAAGTGCTTAAAGGGTTCAGACTCAAGTGCTCAGGCAAAGCAGAAGGGAGCGGGAGTAAGGAAAACGAGGGCCAGGATTTTGGCTAGAGGGAATGGGAAGACTGTGAGCCCACTGTTGGGTAGGGACTGTCTCTATATGTTGCCAATTTGTACTTCCCAAGCGCTTAGTACAGTGCTCTGCACATAGTAAGCGCTCAATAAATACAATTGATGATGATGGGAAAATTTGCTGGAATGGCTGAAGAATGTCCATCATTGGAGATCTTTTTAAATAGAAGATCCAGGATCATTAAAGCATACTGTGGGCAGGGAATGTGTCTGTTGTTCCACTCTCCTAAGGGCTTAGTATGGTGCCGTGCACATAGTAGGTGCTCAAAAAATACAACTGAATTAAAGGTGCAAACTATCACTCTTGCTGCATACTGTAAGGTACTGAGAGATCACCTCCTCCAGGAGGTCTTCCCAGACTGAGCCCCCCTTTCTCCTCTCCTCCTTCCCATCCCCCCAACCCTACCTCCATCCCCTCCCCACAGCACTTGTATATATTTGTACAGATTTATTACTCTATTTTACTTGTACATATTTACTATTCTATTTATTTTGTTAATGATGTGCATATAGCTATAATTCTATTTGTTCTGACAGTTTTGACATCTGTCTGCACGTTTTGTTCTGGTGTCTGTCCCCCCTTCTAGACTGTGAGCCCGTTGTTGGGTAGGGACCGTCTCTGTATGTTGCCGACTTGGACTTCCCAAGCACTTAGTACAGTGCTCTGCACACAGTAAGTGCTCAATAAATACGATTGAATGAATGAATTAATAAAGTTGGCAGACACTTTCCCTGCCCACAGTGAGTTTACAGTTTAGAGGGAGAGACAGAAATCAATATGATGATGACGATGGTATTTGTTAAGCGCTTACTATGTGCAAAGCACTGTTCTAAGCACTGGGGGGATACAAGATGATCAGGTTGGCCCACGCAAGGTTCACAGTCTTCATCCCCATTTTACAGATGAGGTCGCTGAAGCTCAGAGAAGTTAAGTGACTTGCCCAAGGTCACACAGCAGACACGTGGTGGAGCCGGGATTCGAACCCATGACCACTGACTCCAAAGCCCGGGCTCTTTCCACTGAGCCATGCCGTTTCTCATAAATACATTAAATATTTCTATATTATTATCATATTATATCTATAATAATACAGTATATATAATATTATACATAATATATATTATATATAATTATATTATTATTATATTGTTATATAATATCTATATTAAATATATCTCTAAATATAAATAATTTAGAATACATAATTTAAAGATATGTACATAAATGCTGTGGGGTTGAGGGTGGGGCAAATATCAAGTGCCCAAAGACAGGAGAGGCTCTTCTGGAACAGAAGGAGGTGTAGCCAAACAAAAGAGCACCAGGGGCTGCAAAACCAAGGTGACAGCCCACACAGCTCAGTTCAGGGGAAGCAGTTGGACCCCAAGAATCAGAGGACCAGGGCTCGAGTCCTGGCACTGTCACCTGAGTGACCTTCGCCAAGTCACTTCACTTTTCGGCACCTCAGTTTTCTCTGCTGCACAATGGGGATTTGATACCTATTCTCCCTTGTACTTAAGACCGTGAACCCCTTTGTGTGGCAGGGACTGTGTCCGACCTGATAATCCTATATCTACACCACAGCGTAGTACAGTGCTTGGTATGTAGTAGGTGCTTAACAACACAATTATTATTATTAAGAACAGACTGTTGGATTGAGACTCTGGGTCCCTCACTGACTCTCTCACACCGCTATGGGTCAATTGCACCATCAAGAACAAAGGAGAAATACATAAATATGAATTAGACTGATTCATGTTTTCCAACTCTACTGTACTCTCCCAAGTGTGACTGTAAGCCTGCTGTTGGGTAGGGACTGTCTCTATATGTTACCAACTTGTACTTCCCAAGCGCTTTGTCCAGTGCTCTGCACACAGTAAGCGCTCAAGAAATACGATTGAATGAATAAATGAAAGCGCTCACGCCAATGCTTTGCAAACAGTAAGAGCTCAGTAAATATCGTTTATTGATATAATAATAATTATGGTCTCTGTTAAGCACTTACTATGTGCCAAGCACTGTTCTAAGCACTGGGGTAGACACAAGGTACTCAGGTTGGACACAGTCCAGGGACTGTCCCACAGGGGGACCTCCATTTTACAGATGAGGTAACTGAGGCCCAGAGAAGTGAAGTGACTTATCCAAGGTCACACAAGAGACAAGTGGCGGAGCTGGGAATAGAACCCGGATCCTTCTGACTCCCAAGCCCGTGCTCTATTCACTAGGCCACACTGCTTCAATATAGCTACATGTAAGTAACTGAAGGAAGAAAGGATTTTATTTCACTGTGTAAAAAGGTGCCTTCCACACTCACAACCCCAAAAAGATTTTGCTGAGGCAAGAGTGCATTGTTAAAGAGTTCTTAAAAAGCACTACCAGTGTCCTTTGGGCTAAAAACACATGAATCTGGGGACAGGAGAAGGAAAGGAGGTGGTGAGGGGGAGAGAGGAAGACAGAAAGCATGAAAAAAAGATACAGTCAGGAATTTTGCTGAATAGCTGATTTTTAAATTCCATACAAACCTGCTATCAAGCAATGCTTGGTGGCAACTGGAGACAAGTGGTGACTATAGACTGTCCCCTCAAAATGAAACTCATCTGCAGGCTGTTGATGAAAAAATTAAAGATTGAAATAAAAATAAAGCTTCTGATCCGATTAAACGCACAATGAAAACTTCATTTGCCACTCAAGTTTTCTTGCAGCTGTCATTTTTATATTCAATCACATCGTTTTGTTCTCTTTGTTTTGTTCTGTCTCCCCCTTCTAGACTGTGAGTCCACTGTTGGGTAGGAACCGTCTCTATATGTTGCCAACTTGTACTTCCCAAGCACTTAGTACAGGGCTCCGCACACACAGTAAGTGCTCAATAAATACGACTGAATGAATGAATGAATACGGTGCAGCTACTACGCTTCCAGAGTTACATTTCTGCTATCTATGGACCTCCCCTTTGAGAAATTTCAATTCCCCTCCCATATTCTGAAAGGAGATCATCTAATAAGATGCACTGAGGCTGAAACAGTAACATCTCAATACAGGCGGCGGAGTGTTCTGGATCCCATCCATGGGGAATGAAGCCTGCCCGCTGCCCCAGCAAGACGAGGCAACCCAGGCTTCTCCGTGTCAGGAAAGCCTGCAAAACCCTGGCTTGCTGCAGGCTTGCTGAAAACATTACAAAATCAAATATCTGGATTTCTCATTATTAGGAAAATGTTCCTTAAAGCACTCTGGGAAATGCTAAATCATTTGGATATCAAATTGTCCTTGCAGGCGTTTCAGAAACCACACAAGTTCTTTGGATAGACAAAGAACTTTCTGTTCCTGCTTCTTACACGATCTGTTTAAACTGAGTATCTCCCTTTAGGAAATCTATGTCAGCAAATTAGTATCCTGCTTTTCAAAGAAGATCCAAACAGTAATCTCCCCACTTTTCAGGTATCCTCTATTAGGGGTCGAACTGTTCCTTCTCTGCTGCCTATGTGGAGCCACGGGATCTGGGCCGATTCCACCCTGTCAGTTCTGCTGGAGCAGGGAAGGCATCTTTTATATTTTTGGAATGTGGTTCCAGCACCTAGAGCACAATGCTCTGTCCACAGTAGCTGCTCAAAATGCTGATGCTGATGTAAATTCCACCTTCTACTACAGAAATTCTTCCTTTTGCCATCTTGGGGTGACAGTCATGGACACATTCCTGTTACTTGAAGAGCTGCTTGAGGCCTCATTCACTGGTACATCCAAACATGAATAACTCAGTCCAAATAAATGCTAGAACCTTGATATCAACTGAGAAGCAATTAAAGAGGCAGCGTGGCTCCGTGGAAGGAGCACGGGCTTGGGAGTCAGAGGTCGTGGGTTCTAATCCCAGCTCCGTCACTTATCAGCTGTGGCAAGTCACTTTTAACTTCTCTGTACCTCAGTTCCCTCATCTGTAAAATGGAGATTAAGACTGTGAGCCCACGTGGAACAACCTGATCACCTTGTATCCTCCCCAGCGCTCAGAACGGTGCTTGGCACATAGTAAGCGCTTAAAAAAATGCCATCTTATTAATTGGCCCAGGGGTTTTCAGGCCACACCGTCTAGCGCACACCGTCTTCCTGACGGTTTCCGGTGGAGTCAGGCCTTTGGGGCCCTGTGGCGGCCTGTACGCTCCCAGCCCGGCAGAGGGACCGAGCTCAGTGGCAGGAAGCATTTCTAACAGCCTCGAGGAAGGTTCCAGGCAGTGCTCCCAGCCCGGCCTCCTCCCTCGACCTCTGCCCCACCCACGCTCACACTTCTGCCTGCTCGCCCCGCCGACTGGCTCACACACAAGAGCGCCCATTCACAAGTACCTCCTCCTCCGCACCCACAACAGCTCTCGTTCCCACGTCCTGCCCTTTCCCACCAACCCAAACACGGGCCCAGCTGCAGCCCAGGCCACCTCGATTCCTACTCCCCCTACCATCTTTCCGGGTCATCTGTAGCGCACACCATAACAGGCCCGTCATACAAAACCCATTTCTCCTTGGGCAGCCCGGGTGTGTCCGATTCTCACAGCTGGTTTCCAGTGAAGGTGAGAACTGCTGCCCATAAATGCACCCGGTTCCCCTGGCAGGTTTAGGGACACCCACACAGCAGTCCCGGCCCCATGTCTGACGCCACGCCCTGCCAGACACAGCCTCCGCCTCATCCCCTCCTCCACCGCTAATCTCCTCACCGTACCTCGTTCTCGCCTGTCCCGCCATCGACCCCCGGCCCACGTCATCCCCTGGGCCTGGAATGCCCTCCCTCTGCCCATCCACCAAGCTTGCTCTCTTCCTCCCTTCAAGGCCCTACTGAGAGCTCACCTCCTCCAGGAGGCCTTCCCAGACTGAGCCCCTTCCTTCCCCTCCCCCTCTCCATCCCCCCATCTTACCTCCTTCCCTTCCCCACAGCACCTGTATATATGTATATATGTTTGTACATATTTATTACTCTATTTATTTATTTTACTTGTACATATCTATTCTATTTATTTTATTTTGTTAGTATGTCTGGTTTTGTTCTCTGTCTCCCCCTTTTAGACTGTGAGCCCACTGTTGGGTAGGGACTGTCTCTATATGTTGCCAATTTGTACTTCCCAAGCGCTTAGTACAGCGCTCTGCACACAGTAAGCGCTCAATAAATACGATTGATGATGATGATGATGATCCACTCCACACGGAGCGGGGAGCGAGAAAGCAACATATGGAGGGGGCAGTGGCTTCTGCCAGGCCACAGAAAAAGCTACGGGTAAGTGTGCTCAAGCTGGCAGCAGCCCAGAGGCACTAAGTTACGGAGCACCAGTCTCCCAGCAACAGTGCTGCACTCACCTTAACCTCTCTCCCCCTGCTTCAGTCACTCACCCAACCTCTCCCTCCCCTCAGTCACTCACCCTAATCTCTCTCCTCTCCACCTCACTCACCCTAACCTCTCTCCCCCCAACCCAGGCATTCCCTAACCTCCCTCCTCAGTCACTCATCCTAACCTCTCTCCCCTGGCCTCATTCACTCACCCTCTCCCACAATTTCAATCACTCACTCTATCCTCTCCCCCCGCAGCCTCATGAACTCTCCCTAATCTCTCTTCCCTCACCTCACACATTCACCCTAACTCCTCTCCCCCAGGCCTCAGTCACTCACCCTAACCTCTCTCCCCTCGGCTTCAGTCACTCACCCTAACCTCTCTCCCCCCAATCTCAGTCAGTCACCCTACCTTCTCTCCCCCAACCTCAGTCACTGCCACAGGGCACAACACCATGGGGCAAGTGTCTGTAGGAGGCTCAGGTCAATCACAGGTGAATCCTAGCCCACTGCAGTCTTTGACCTCAGAAGCCTGGCGAAGGACTGAATTCCTCTTCCTCTCAAGTGGGCATAAAAAGTGTACAGTAAAAAGAATGATGACGATAATGAGGATAATTGCAGTACTTGTTAAGCACTTACTATGTGCCAAACACTATTCTAAGCACAGAAGTAGACACACTATAAACAGATCGAACACAGTCATTATCCCACACGGGGCTCACAGTCCAAGAGGGAAGGAGAACAGGTATTTCATCCCCATGTTTCAGATGAGGTGAAATATGTTGCCAACTTGTACTTCCCAAGTGCTTAGTACAGTGCTCTGCACACAGTAAGCGCTCAATAAATATGATTGATTGATGAGGTGACCAAAACACAGCGAAGGTAAGTGATTCGCCCGAGGCCATACAGCATGCACATGGCAGAGCCAGGATCAGATTCCCGGTCGCCTGATTCCCAGGCCCATGGTCTTTCCAGTAGGTCATGCCGTGTCTCTGGTTTCTCCGCACACTCACTTGTAAGGTGTTTGTGTCCCAGATTTTCAGAGTTTTATCAAAGGAGCTTGAGGTGAAGATGCCAGTGTCGTGAGGATACCACTGAACCGTCTCCACGCTGAACTTGTGAACCGCAGGGTGACTCCTACAGAGCAGAAGCATCGGAGGTTCTTGTCAACAGTGAGTTTTAGGACCAAAACAGATGGAGAAAAAACAAGTCGAACCAGTGTTAGACCGAGCTGGGAACCTGGTCAATGGCTCGGGGTGGGGGCGGCTGGGATGAGCGAGGGTGACGGCTGTTGCCCATTTCCTTCAAACCATCTGCAGCTTTGGATTTGGCTTTTGCTGAGGTACTTGGATCCAGTGGGGACAAAGGGAAGAAAAAGCCCACTGATTCCAAACGAAATCCCCATGTGCTTCCAAACCCTTTGCCTCTCCATCCTCCTCTCTCCCCTGCAACCCAGGCCTCTCATCGCTCCATCCGGACTGGCAGTACCTTCATGAAGACAGGCAGGAGGGTAAGAACTCCTTTTCCTGTGTGGCCTTTGAGAAGCAAAACAAGCAATCCTGCTGATGATGGAAGGCAGGTGCAGGCCCTTGGATCAATAAAGAATGGGCAAGGGCCACACGTCCTCATTAAGGACCTCCACAAAAACCACCTTCACTTCTAACCAGCCAGCGCTTCCCCCGTCCTGGGAGGAACGGTGAGGAACTAGAAGCCATTTCACTCAACCTCTGTAAGGCACCGATGTTTTCAGGATTGCTTCACTGAAAACCGAGATTTTTCTTTTACGGTATTTAAGTGCCTATTCTGTGTCAAGCACTGTTCTAAGCGCTGGGGTAGATACAAGTTTATCAGGCTGGACTCAGTCCCTGTCCCACTTGGGACTCACAGTCTAAGTAGCAGGGAGAACGGGTATTAAATACTCATTGTGCTGTTGAGGGAACTGAGGCCCAGAGAAGTGAAGTGACTCATCCAAGGTCACACAGCAGGTAAGTGGAAGAGCCAGGATTAGAACCCAGGTCTTCCCTTTCCCAGCAGCGTGATTTCTGTCGACTCCCAGCAAATTCCTGACCCGCTTTAAATACGTACCTGCCCACTGAGCAGATGGCTTTGCATGTATAGTAAGGTTTTCTGCTGAAGTTCTCCAGATCGTAGAGCACAATAACGCCATCCGAACCACCCGACAGCATGCTGCAAAAAAATTTCCCACACAATTTTACCCATTTGGTAGCTTCTGTCTGTTCAAGACCATTTCTCAACAAGGAATGAATCATCAGCTCGCTCAACGGCACTCCTGGTTCCGAGAAAATAGCAGCCCCCTCTGAGCCCCCTCTTAAGCACTTAATACAGTGCTCTGCACGCAGTAAGCGCTCAATAAATACGATTGATTGATTGATTGAGCCAAACGCACTTACTATCTCCCTTCCACAGGTTCGATGTCGAGAGTATTGACGCCGCTGCTGTGGACTCGCTCCACATCCCGGTCCTTGTTTAGCTCCAGACTCAGAACCCTTGAAGAGAAAAAGGAGTTGTCGATGAAAGGGGGAAAGAACCGAAAGCCATTTTAAAATCACTTCCAGTCCTCCCTAACCTCTGCAGAAAAACAGAATATTGTTATCCTTAGCCTCTCGTGACACTCAACCCAGCCCTTCGGCAGTTCCGTCCACATCCTTCTACTCTATTCTTTCCCCTACCTGTAATCTATTTTCATATCTGTCTCCCTCTATAGACTGTAAACCTCTTGTGGGCAGGGATTCATTCATTCAATCATATTTATTGAGCGCTTACTGTGTGCAGAGCACTGTACTAAGCGCTTGGGAAGTACAAGTTGGCAACGTATAGAGACGGTCCCTACCCAACAGCGGGCTCATGCGTAACAACTCTATTGTACTGTACTTTCCCAAGCCCTTAGTACAGTGCTCTGCACGCAGTAAGTGCTCGATAAGTACCATCGACTGATTGATTATTCAACCTATTATTACTGTGAGAAGCAGTGTGGCCTAGTGGATAGGAGTCAGAAGGGCCTGGGTTCATCATCATCATCATCAATTGTATTTATTGAGCGCTTACTGTGTGCAGAGCACTGTACTAAGCGCTTGGGAAGTACAAGTTGGCAACATATAGAGACAGTCCCTACCCAACAGTGGGCTCACAGTCTAAAAGGGGGAGACAGAGAACAAAACCAAACATACTAACAAAATAAAATAGAATAGATATCATCATCATCATCAACTGTATTTATTGAGCGCTTACTATGTGCAGAGCACTGTACTAAGCGCTTGGGAAATACAAATCGGCAACACATAGAGACAGTCCCTACCCAACAGTGGGCTCACAGTATAAAAGGGATATGTACAAGTAAAATAAATAAATAAACAGAGTAACAAATATGTACAAACATATATACATATATACAGGTATACATATATACAGGTATCTAATCGCTTCTCCGCCAATTACCTGCTGTGTGACCTTGGGCAGGTCACTTCACTTCTCTGCGGCTCAGTTACCTCATCTGTAAAATGGGCATCAAGACTATGAGCCACTCAGAGGACATGAACTGGGTCCGATCTGATTAACTTGTATCTACCCCAGTGCTTAGACCAGTGCTTGCCATATAGTAAGCACTACCCCAAAACTTATTGGCATACAAACACCATAAAAAAACCTTAACAAATGGCTTAATACCATAAAAAAACAATTATTTGGAGCAGGCAATCATATATGCCTCACTCTTTATGAGATCACTAGAACGTTTGACCAGAAACTGCCACTCCAAGGATCCCTCCCTCCTACCCATTTTTCTTTGTCTAATAATAGTAATGATAATAATAATAATAATAATAATAATAAATTGCAGCCAGTGCTTTCCCCCTTCCTTTCTCCCCCCAACCTCCAACTCAGAGACTCATGCACCGCTGGCCCCCCTACTCCTGAACTGCGGAGTCCCCCTTGTAAAGCTTGGATTTGGATTTTCCAAAGCTACCAACACCATTACGGCTAGAACTTAAGAATTAAAGAACCACAACCTTCTTGGAGGCCTCAGCTTTGCTTTCAGCCATAGAGAAGCTTAAGGAAACAAACGCTTGGAACCTGAAACAAATGTTTAAAAGGGGAAAACATAAAATGTACTTAGAAAACGCTCCAGCTGCCGGTTGACAATAAAGCAAAATCAGGGACACCTACTGGGCAAAAAGAAGAATATTTTCTTCCGTTCCACATGAAAACAAAGGAAAACATTGTCATCAATCGATAATATTTATTGAGGGTCTATGGTGTGCACAGTGCTATAGGTAAGCACTTGGGAGAGCACAAGTGAGGTTGAATCAGAGACTTGGGAATCAGAGGTCATGGGTTCTAATCCCGGCTCTGCCACTTGTCAGTTGTGTGACCTTGGGCAAGTCACTTCACTTCTCTGGGCCTCAGTTCCCTCATCTGGAAAATGGGGATGAAGACTGTGAGCCCCACGTGGGACAACCTGATCACCTTGTTTCCTCCCCAGCGCTTAGAACAGTGCTTTGCACATAGTAAGCGCTTAACAAATGCCATCATCATCATTATTATTATTATTATTGAAGGAACAATCCCTGCCCTCAATCAGCTTACAGTCTAGTGGCTCACGAGACGAGAAAAAAATGAAAACTGAAACTCCAACTCATTTTTAGCATCCGAAAGGTTTTTCGCTTCCTTTCGGTTACTGAGCAAGGGAGGCAATCAAGAATGAAACTTTCCCATTACTTCGGATTCTGAGGAAGCGTCCCCAAAGAATCAACGGTAGATGAGCCCATCCACATTCATTCCTCACGTGTGTTTCCGAATGGCTCGAGGGCCGGAGAAATGTGGGTAGATGTACTTTCCTTCGCTGCGCAGATTATCATTCTACAGAAACGCTCAGGGCGCGTCACCCCCTTCTCAAAAATGTCCAGTGGTTGCCTATCAACCACTGCTCACTATTGGTTTTAAAGCTCTCCATCACCTAGCCCCCTCCTACCTCACCTCCCTTCTCTCCTTCTCCTGTGTGACTTTGGGTAGGTCACTTAATTTCTCTGTGCCTCAGTTACCTCATCTGTAAAATGGGGATTAAGATTGTGAGCCCCATGTGGGACAACCTGATCACCTTATCCCCAGCACTCAGAACAGTGTTTTGCACATAATAAGCGCTTAACAAATGCCATTATTATTATTATTATTATTCTCCATCCCAGCCCGCACACTCTGCTCCTCTGGTGCCACTAACCTTCTCATTGTGCCTTGATCTTGTCTGTCTTGCCGCCGACCCCTGGCCCACGTCCTCCCTCTGGCCTCCTCAAATCCTCCTCCTCAAATCCATCGATCCCTCTTCCTCCCTTCAAAGCCCTACTGAAGGCAAATCTCCTCCAAGAGGCCTTCCCTGACTAAAACAGTAATAATGGCATTTATTAAGCGCTTACTATGTGCAAAGCACTGTTCTAAGCGCTGGGGAGGTTACAAGGTAATCAGGTTGCCCCACCGGGGGGGGGGGGGGGGGCGGCTCACAGTCTTAATCCCCATTTTACAGATGAGGGAACTGAGGCCCAGAGAAGTGAAGTGACTTGCCCAAAGTCACACAGCTGACAGGTGGCGGAGCTGGGATTTGAACCCATGACCTCTGACTCCAAAGCCCGGGCTCTTGCCACTGAGCCACGCTGCTTCTCCAGAACTCTTACGTATCTATGCATACATCTATGCATAGATATATATGTACATATTTATTACTCTATTTATTTTACTTGTACATATCTATTCTATTTATTTTATTTTGTTAGTATGTTTGGTTTTGTTCTCCGTCTCCCCCTTTTAGACTGTGAGCCCACTGTTGGGTAGGGACTGTCTCCTATGTATCTATGCATATACCTATGCATAGATATATATGTACATATTTATTACTCTATTTATTTTACTTGTACATATCTATTCTATTTATTTTATTTTGTTAGTATGTTTGGTTCTCTGTCTCCCCCTTTTAGACTGTGAGCCCACTGCTGGGTAGGGACTGTCTCTATATGTTGCCAACTTGTACTTCCCTAGCACTTAGTACAGTGCTCTGCACACAGTAAGCGCTCAATAAATACGATTGATTGATTGATTGATCTATAATTCTATTTATTTATATTGATGCCTGTTTACTTGCATTGTTGTCTTTCTCCCCTCCTCTAGACTGTGAGCCTGTTGTGGACGGGGAATGTCTCTCTTTAGCGCTGTTGTACTTTCCAAGTGCTTACTACAGTGCACCGCACACAGTAAGTGCTCAATAAATACGACCGAATGAATGAAGAGTCAGTGATTGGGCAGATCAGGGGCTCAGGCCCAGTTAGGGAGGGGGAACAGAGTGGGCCAGAGGCTGTCTCTCCTTGATAGTTCATCTGTCTGCTCTTGTCTCAACATCTCTGCGCCCTCCCCCGCGGCTGCAAACTGGACCCCACGCCCGTTGTCAGGGTCCGACCAGCCCAGCAGAACCGATGTCTTTTTCATTCATTCGTTCGATCGTATTTATTGAGCGCTTACTGTGTGCAGAGCATTGGACTGAGTGCTTGGGAAAGTACAATACAGTAATAATACTGTATTATTATAATACCGTCCTCTAGACTGTGAGCCCGTTTGGGGCAGGGACTGTCTCTCTTTATTGCCGTATTGTACTTTGCAAGCGCTTAGTAAGGTGCTCTGCACACAGTAAGCGGAGAAGCAGCATGGCATAGTGGATAAAATAATAAAAATAATGATGGCATTTATTAAGCGCTTACTACGTGCAAAGCACTGTTCTGAGCACTGGGGAGGTTAAAAGGTGATCAGGTTGTGTTGTCCGCAAGCGAACTTGGCATGACTGACTCCATCTTGTGCATGCCAATGGTCACCCTTTATTTTGTGTGGACCGAAAGCACTCCAGTGTGTGTAAAGTAACATTAACCAAAGTGGCCCCTCTCTGTCTGGAATGTCCCCATCCTGTGTTGACCGTTATCTCCTGATAACATCTTGTAAACAGGGATTTTAACACTAACCAAACCCTGACAAAGGGTTGTACTGTAACTTAGGATCTAGGAATGCCAAGGCCTCACGTGTGGCACTACTCTTGGGAATTCTTTGTGTTGTGTAGCTCGGATTTGAAACCCAAGAAAAGAGGAAGAAGCGGCTGGGATCGGGGCTGCTTGTCACTTGTACCTCTCCGGGGAGGTGGACGGACAGGGAGCCACTTTCCTTCTTTCCTGCTCTATCTGAACTCATGTCTCCGAGTCATTTTTCCTATCTTCAGTCACCACCCTGGGTATACAAACCCTGTGGCTGATTTACACCACTTAACCTGTTTTCCACCCTACTTTTCAATAACAGGTTGTCCCACGGGGGGCTCACAGTCTTAATCCCCATTTTACAGATGAGGTAATGGAGGCACAGTGAAGTGACTTGCCCAAAGTCACACGGCTGGCAGAGCCGGGATCAATCGTATTTATTGAGCACTTACTGTGTGCAGAGCACTGGACTAAGCGCTTGGGAAGTACAAGTTGGCAACATATAGAGACGGTCCCTACCCAACAGTGGGCCCACAGTCTAGAAGGGGGAGACAGAGAACAAAACCAAACACATTAACAAAATAAAATAAATACAACAGATATGTTCAAGTAAAATAGAGTAATAAATATGTACAAACATATAGACAGGTGCTGTGGGGAAGGGAAGGAGGTAAGACGTCATGGGATGTGAACCTATGATCTCTGACTCCAAAGCCCGGGCTCTTTCTACTGAGCCACGCTGCTTCTCTGACCTCTGGGAGTCCGAGGTCTTGGGTTCTAATCCCGGCTCTGCTGTGTGACCTTGGGGGAGGGGGATGGACATCAGTACAAGTAAACAGACATTGATATAAGTAAATATAATTACGGATATATACATAAGTGCTGCGGGGTGGGGAGATGGGGAAACAGCAAAGGGATGGAGTCAGGTTGACCCCGAAGGGAGTGGGAGGGCTGCTCTTAGGGAGAAGCAGCGTGGCTTAGTGGATAGAGCACAGGGGAGTCCGAAGGATATGGGTTCTAATCCTGCCTCTGCTACATGTCTGCTGAATGACCCTGGCTATGCCACTTCTCTGTGCTTCAGTTACCTAATCTTTAAAATGGGGATAATAATCATAATAATGGCATTTTTTAAGCACTTACTATGTGCAAAGCACTGTTCTGAGCACTGGGGAGGTTACAAGGAGATCAGGTTGTCCCACAGGGGGCTAACGGTTTTAATTCCCATTTTACAGATGAGGTAACTGAGGCACAGAGAAGTGAAATGACTTAAGAATGTGAGCTCCGTGAGGGACAGGGACTAAGTCCAACCTGATTAACGTTTACTACCCCACTGCCTAGAACAGTAAGCGCTTAACAAGTACTATAATTATTATTAATTATAATTATAATTAATACAGAATACAGTCATTCATTCATTCGTATTTATTGAGTACTTACTGTGTGCAGAGCACTGTACGAAGCGCTTGGGAATCAATCAATCAATCAATTGTATTTATTGAGCACTTACTTACTAAGCGCTTGGGCGGTCCCTACCCAACAGCGGGTTTCCAGTCTAGTAGGGGAAGACAGACAACAAAACATATTAACAAAATATAATAAATAGAATAAATATGTCCAAATAAAATAGAGTAATAAATACATACAAACATACATACATATATACAGGTGCTGTGGGGAGGGGAAGGAGGTAAAGTGGGGGAGGGTGGGGAGGGGAAGGACTTGTGCTTCCCAAGCGCTGAGTACAGTGCCCTGAATTCATTCAATCGTATTTACTGAGTGCTTACTGTGTGCAGAGCACTGTACTAAGCGCTTGGGAAGTCCAAGTTGGCAACATATAGAGACGGTCCCTACCCAACAGCGGGCTCACAGTCTAGAAGGGGGAGACAGACAACAAAACATATTCATAAAAGAAAATAAATAGAATATGTACAAATAAAGTAGAGTAATAAATACGTCCAAACATATATACATGTGCTGTGGGGAGGGGAAGAAGGTAAGGCGAGGCGGGGGGGGGGGGGGGGGGGGGGGGGGGAGGAGGGAGAGAGGAAGGAGGGGGCTCAGTCTGGGAAGGCCTCCAATTGTCAGCTGTGTGACTTTGGGCAAGTCACTTCACTTCTCTGGGCCTCAGTGGCCTCATCTGTAAATCAATCGTATTTATTGAGTGCTTACTGTGTGCAGAGCACTGTACTAAGCGCTTGGGAAGTACAAGTTGGCAACATCTAGAGACGGTCCCTACCCAGCAGCGGGCTCACGGTCTAGAAGGGGGAGACAGACAACAAAACAAAACATATTCACAAAATAAAATAAATAGAATAAATATGTACAAATAAAATAGAGTAATAAATACGCCCAAACATATATACATGTGCTGAGGAGGGGGGAAAGAGGTAAGATGGTGGGGAGGGGGAGAGGAAGGAGAAGGCTCAGTCTGGGAAGGCCTCCAATTGTCAGCTGTGTGACTTTGGGCAAGTCACTTCGCTTCTCTGGGCCTCAGTTGCCTCATCTGTAAAATGGGGATGAAGGCCTCCTCCAGGAGGCCTTCCCAGACTAAGCCCCTTCCTTCCTCTCCCCCTCGCCCCCCTCTCCATCCCCCCCATCTTACCTCCTTCCCTTCCCCACAGCACCTGTATATACGGATATATGTTTGTACATATTTATTACTCTATTTACTTATTTATCTTACATGTACATATCTATTCTGTTAGTATGTTTGGTTTTGTTCTCTGTCTCCCCCTTCTAGACCGTGAGCCCGCTGTTGGGTAAGGACTGTCTCTAGATGTTGCCAACTTGGACTTCCCAAGCGCTTAGTCCAGTGCTCTGCATACAGCAAGCGCTCAAAAAATACGATTGATTAATAATAATAATGACGGCATTTATTAAGCGCTTACTATGTGCCAAGCACTGTTCTAAGCGCTGGGGAGGTTCCAAGGTGATCAGGTTGTCCCACAAGGGGCTCACCGGCTTCATCCCCATTTTACAGAGGAGGTAACTGAGGGCCAGTGAAGTGACTTGCCCAAAGTCACCCAGCTGACAATTGGCGGGGCTGGGATTTGAACCCACGACCCTCTGACTCCGAAGCCCGGGCTCTTTCCACTGAGCCAGGTGACTGTGAGCCCCCCGTGGGACAACCTGCTCACCTTGTAACCTCCCCAGCGCTTAGAACAGTAAGCGCTTAATGAATTCCGTTATGATGATTATTATTGTTCTTATTGTTTGTTATTGGGGCCCTTTACCTGCGGGCAGCCTCGGCCCTCCGGAGCCGCCTCGGTTCGTCCAAACCGGCCTGGCGGGCCCACAGCAGGCCCAGCATCCCGGCCCCGACCCCGCGAGGAGGAGGAGGCCGGGGGGCGGGGCCGAGAGCCCCAAGTCGCAACAGCGTCCTCGCCCATTGGCTGACAGCTCTAGCTCAACCCTGGGCGGGCCAATCGCGTGCGCCGCTCCGCCCCGGGAGGCGGGGCCCACCCCGGGCGCGTCTCCTGACAGAGGGAAGGCCCAATCGCGTGCGCCGATTCTACCGGGGGGGCGGGGCCCACCCGGGGCGCTTCTCTTGGCGGACGGCGGAGCCAATGGCGTGCGCCGCTCCAGGCCCGGCCCGCGCCGCAACAGCGTCCTCACCCATTGGGTGAGAGCGCCGGCCCCATCCTGGGCGGACCAATCGCGTGCGCCGCTCCGGCTGGGGGGCGGGGCCGACCCTGGGAGCTTTTCCTGACGGACGGCGGGGCCAATCGCGTGCGCCGCTCTTCCCGGGGGGGCGGGGCCGATCCTGGGCGCTTCTGCTGACAGAGAGAAGGGCCAATCGCGTGCGACGCTTCTGCCGGAGGGCGGGGCCGATCCCGGGCGCTTCTCCTGACAGAGAGAAGGGCCAATCGCGTGCGCCGCTCCTCCCTGGGGGGCGGGGCCGATCCTGGGCTCTTCTTCTGACGGACGGCGGGGCCAATCGCGTGCGCCGCTCCAGCCCCGGCCCCGTGTGGGGGCGGGGCCGCGCGGCCCGTGCCCCACCAGCGTCCTCACCCATTGGTTGAGAGCGCCAGTCCGATCCTGGGCGGACCAATCGCGTGCGCCGCTCCAGATGGGGGGCGGGGCAGATCCTGGGCGCTTCTCTTGACAGAGGGAAGGGCCAATCGCGTACGCCGATTCTGCCGGGGGGGCGGGGCCCACCCGGGGCGCTTCCCCTGACGGACGGCGGGGCCAATCGCGTGCGCCGCTCCAGGCCCGGCCCGCGCCGCAACAGCGTCCTCACCCATTGGTCGAGAGCGCCAGCCCCATCCTGGGCGGACCAATCGCGTGCGCCGCTCCGGCTGGGGGGCGGGGCAGATCCTGGGCGTTTCTCCTGACAGAGGGAAGGGCCAATCGCGTGCGCCGCTCCTGCCAGGGGGCGGGGCCGACCCTGGGAGCTTTTCCTGACGGACGACGGGGCCAATCGCGTGCGCCGCTCCTGCCGGAGGGCGGGGCCTATGCCGGGCGCTTCTCCTGACAGAGAGAAGGGCCAATCGCGTGCGCCGCTCCTCCCTTGGGGGCGGGGCCTATCCTGGGCCCTTCTACTGACAGAGAGAAGGGCCAATCGCGTGCGCCGCTCCTGCCGGGGGGCGGGGCCTATCCTGGGCGCTTCTGCTGACCGAGAGAAAGGCCAATCGCGTGCGCCGCTCCTGCCGGGGGGCGGGGCCTATCCTGGGCGCTTCTGCTGACCGAGAGAAAGGCCAATCGCGTGCGCCGCTCCTGCCGGGGGGCGGGGCCGACCCTGGGCGCGTCTCCTGACAGAGAGAAGGGCCAATTCATTCAGTCATTCGTATTTACTGAGCGCTTACTGCGTGCACAGCACTGTACTAAGCGCTTGGGAAGTCCAAATTGGCATCATATAGAGACGGTCCCTACCCAACAGTGGGCTCACAGTCTAGAAGGGGGAGACAGAGAACAAAACATATTAACAACATAAAATAAATAGAATAAATATGTACAACTAAAATAAATACAGTAATAAATACGTGCAAACATATATACATATATACAGGTGCTGTGGGGAAGGGAAGGAGGTAAGATGGGGGGGATGGAAAGGGGGACGAGGGGGAGAGGAAGGAAGGGGCTCAGTGTGGGAAGGCCTCCTGGAGGAGGTGAGCTCTCAGCAGGGCCTTGAAGGGAGGCAGAGAGCTAGCTTGGCGGATGGGTCGGACATGAGGAGTGGCCTGTCCCTGGCTGGCCTCCATCACCGTCCAGCGTCGCCGTCCATCCTGCAGAGGCCTGAACCTGCGCTTTAGAGAGGTGGCAGGAAGAAAGTCCTGCCCCTCAATCAATCAATCGTATTTATTGAGCGCTTACTGTGTGCAGAGCACCGTACTAAGCGCTTGGGAAGTCCAAGTTGGCAACATATAGAGACAGTCCCTACCCAACAGTGGGCTCACAGTCTAGAAGGGGGAGACAGACAACAAAACCAAACGTACTAATTAAATAGAATAGATATGTACAAGACAAATCAATCAATCAATAAATAGAGTAATAAAGATGTACAAACATATCATCATCATCATCAATCGTATTTATTGAGCGCTTACTATGTGCAGAGCACTGTACTAAGCGCTTGGGAAGTACAAATTGGCAACACATAGAGACAGTCCCTACCCAACAGTGGGCTCACAGTCTAAAAGGGGGAGACAGAGAACAAAACCAAACATACCAACAAAATAAAATAAATAGGATAGATATGTACAAGTAAAATAAATAGAGTAATAAATATGTACAAACATATATACATATATACAGGTGCTGTGGGGAAGGGAAGGAGGTAAGATGGGGGGGATGGAGAGGGGGACGAGGGGGAGAGGAAGGAAGGGGCTGAGTGTGGGAAGGTCTCCTGGAGGAGGTGAGCTCTCAGTAGGGCCTTGAAGGGAGGAAGAGAGCTAGCTTGGCGGATGGACAGAGGGATTGGGGGCATTCCAGGCCCGGGGGAGGACGTGGGCCGGGGGTCGATGGCGGGACAGGCGAGAACGAGGCCTAACGGTGAGGAGATTAGCGGCGGAGAAGCGGAGGGTGCGGGCCGGGCTGAAGAAGGACAGGAGGGAGGTGAGGTAGGAGGGGGTGAGGGGACGGACAGCCTTGAAGCCGATCATGGGCGGGCCAATCGCGGGCGCCTCTCCTGCAGGGGGGCGGGGCCGATCCTGGGCGCGTCTCCTGACGGACGGCGGGGCCAATCGCGTGCTCCGCTCCACCAGGGAGGCGGGGACTATTCTGGGCGCGTCTCCTGTCAGAGGGAAGGGCCAATCGCGTGCGCCGCTCCCGTCCCGGGATGGGGGGGCGGGGCCGATCCTGGCATTTCTCCTGTCAGAGGGAAGGCCCAATCGCGTGCGCAGCTCCTCTCCCGGGGGGGTAGGGGGAGCGGGCAGGGGGCGGGTCCTCGCGTTCTCCCCCATTGGCTGGGCGCGCCGACCCCATCGTGGGCGGTCCAATGGCGTGCGCCGTTCCTGTCGGGGGGCGGGGCCGATCCTGGGCGCCTCTCCTGACAGAGAGAAGGGCCAATCGCGTGCTCCGCTCCATCCTGGGGGCGGGGCCTGTTCTGGGCGTTTCTCTTGAAAGAGGGAAGGGCCAATCGCGTGCGCCGCTCCCGTCCCGGGGTTGGGGGGCGAGGCCGATCCTGGGCGCTTCTCCTGACAGAGACAAGGGCCAATCGCGTGCTCCGCTCCATCCGGGGGGCGGGGCCTATTCTGGGCGCGTCTTCTGTCAGAGGGAAGGGCCGACCGGGGGAGCGGGCATGGGGCGGGTCCCCGCGTCCTCCTCCATTGGCTGGGCTCACCGACCCCAATCGCGGGCGGGCCAATGGCGTGCGCCGTTCCTGTCGGGGGGCGGGGCCGATCCTGGGCGCTTCTCCTGACAGAGGGAAGGGCCAATCGCGTGCGCCGCTCCCGTCCCGGGGGGCGGGGCTGGGATCGGTCAGGGGGCGGGTCCTCGCGTCGCGCTCCGCCCCGGCGTCCTCCCCCATTGGCTGGGCGCGCCGACCCCAATGGCGGGCGGGCCAATGGCGTGCGCCGCTCCTGTAGGGGGGCGGGGCCTATTCTGGGCGCTTCTCCTGACAGAGGGGAGGGCCAATGGCGTGCGCCACTCCTGCCGGGGGGCGGGGCCGATCCTGGGCGCTTCTCCTGACAGAGGGAGGGGCCAATCGCGTGCGCCGCTCCCGTCTCGGGGGGGCGGGGCGGGGATGGGTCAGGGGGCGGGTCCTCGCGTCGCGCTCCGCCCCGGCGTCCTCCCCCATTGGCTGGGCGCGCCGACCCCGCTGGCGGGCGGGCCAATGGCGGGCGCCGTTGGGGCCGGGGGGCGGGGCCGAGCTGCCCTTCTTCGCCTTTTCCTTCGCCTTCCTTCGCCTTCCTTTTTCCTTCCTTTTTCCTTCCTTTTTCCTTCCTTTTTCCTTCCTTTCCTTCCTTCCTTCCTTCCTTCCTTCCTTCCTCCCTTCCTCCCTTCCCCGGGCCCGGCGATGAACGGTGCCCGGGAGCTGCTCCGCGGGCTGTGGAGGGCGGTGGTCAAGGACGGGAAGCAGCACGTGGGCACCGACCAGTTCGGAAACAACTACTACTTCGTGCCCCGGCACAAAAACTGGAGAGGTAATCAATCAATCAATCAATCAATCAATCGTATTTATTGAGCGCTTACTGTGTGCAGAGCACTGGACTAAGCGCTTGGGAAGTCCAAGTTGGCAACATATAGAGACGGTCCCTACCCAGCAGTGGGCTCACAGTCTAGAAGGGGGGACAGACAACAAAACAAAACATGCTAACAAAATAAAATAAATAGAATAGATGTGTACAAGTAAAATAAGGAGAGTAATAAATGCGTATAAACATATATACATATACGTTTGTACAGATTTATTACTCTATTTTACTTGTACATATTTACTATTCTATTTATTTTGTTAGTGATGTGCATTTAGCTTTAATTCTATTTGTTCTGATGACTTGACACCTGTCCACATATGTTGTTTTGTCGTCCGTTTCCCCCTTCTAGACTGTGAGCCCGTTGTTGGGTAAGGGCCGTCTCCATATGTTGCCAGCTTGTACTTCCCAAGCCCTTAGTACAGTGCTCTGCTCACAGTAAGTGCTCAATAAATACGATTGAATGAATGAGTGAATGAGCGGTGACGTGATCTGCCCGGGTTCACACAGCAGGTCCGTGCCCAAGGCGGGGGCTCAGAGAGGTGACGTGACCTGTCCGGGGTCACACAGCGGGTCCGTGCTCAAGGTGGGGGCTCAAGAGAAGTGATGTGACCTGCCCACGGTCACCCAGCGGGTCGGTGCCCAAGGCAGGGGCTCAGAGAGGTGACATGACTTGCTCAGGGTCACACAGCGGATCCGTGCCCAAGGCAGGGGCTCAGAGAGGTGACATGACTTGCCTGGGGTCACACAGCGGATCCGTGCCCAAGGCAGGGGCTCAGAGAGGTGACATGACTTGCCTGGGGTCACACAGCGGATCCGTGCCCAAGGCAGGGGCTCAGAGAGGTGACGTGACTTGCCCGGGGTCACACAGCGGATACGTGCCCATGGCAGGGGCTCAGAAAGGTGACGTGACTTGCCTGGGATCACACAGCAGGTCCGTGCCCAAGGCGGGGGCTCAGAGAGGTGACGTGACCTGCCCGGGATCACCCAGCGGGTCCGTACCCAAGGCAGGGGCTCAGTAGAGGTGACGTGACCTGCCCGGGGTCACACAGCGGGTCCGTGCCCAGGGCAGGGGCTCAGAGAGGTGATGTGACCTGCCCGGGGTCACACAGCGGATCCGTGCCCAAGGCAGGGGCTCAGAGAGGTTACGTGACCTGCCCGGCGTCACCCAGCTGATCCGTGCCCAAGGCGGGGGCTCAGAGAGGTGAAGTGGCCTGCTGGATGTAGGGGCCCGGACAGATTAAGTGGTTTGCCTGAGGTCACACAGTGGATCGGTGTAACCGGCCTGCAGTTAGGGCCCAGAGAAGTTAAGTTATTTACCAGAGGTCACCCAGCAGATGGGTGGCCGGGGCAGGAGTCCAAACGTCTGTGGCCGAGGGACACCAGGAAACGGTGCCTTGGGCAGAAACTCACGAGTTGGAACCATTTTAATAATAATAATCATAATAATGATGGCATTTATTAAGCGCTTACTATGTGCAAAGCACCGTTGTAAGCGCTGGGGAGGTTACAAGGAGATCAGGTTGTCCCACGGGGGCTCACAGTCTTAATCCCCATTTTACCGATGAGGGAGCTGAGGCCCAGAGAAGTCAAGTGACTTGCCCAAAGTCACACAGCTGACAATCGGCAGAGCCGGGATTCAAACCCGTGACCCCGACTCCAAAGTCCGGGCTCTTTCCACTGAGCCACGCTGCTTCTCTTTTCCAGTTAGAACTATGGGAAATTATTACTATCGTAGTTGCGGGTTTGGTTCATTCCTTCATTCAATCGTATTTATTGAGCGCTGTGTGCAAGGCAGCGTACTAGGCGCTTAGGAGAGTACAGTACAACAACAGACAGACACATTCCCAGCCACAACGAGTTTACAGCCTGGCAGGGGAGACAGACATCTATATAAATAAATAAATTACAGATACGTACATAAGTGCTGTGCGGTGGCGGGGCAGAAGAACCAAGCA
The DNA here is from genome assembly GCF_015852505.1 of Tachyglossus aculeatus. Classification (NCBI taxonomy): domain Eukaryota; kingdom Metazoa; phylum Chordata; class Mammalia; order Monotremata; family Tachyglossidae; genus Tachyglossus; species Tachyglossus aculeatus. Next base: position 40,326,638 of record NC_052088.1, on the reverse strand, counting down.
TGGCTTAGTGGATAGAGCAGTACAACAACTAACAGGTACATTCCCTGCTCACAATGAGCTTACGATCTGGGGGGGAGATAATAATAGTAATAATGATGGCATTTATTAAGCGCTTACTATGTGCAAAGCACTGTTCTAAGCGCTGGGGAGGTTACAAGGTGATCAGGTTGTCCCTCGTGGGGCTCACAGATTTAATCCCTATTTTACAGATGAGGGAACTGAGGCCTGGAGAAGTTAAGTGACTTGCCCAAAGTCACACAGCTGACAATTGGTGGAGCCGGGATTTGAACCCATGACCTCTGACTCCAAAGCCCGTGCTCTTTCCTACTGAGCCACGCTGCTTCTCATAATTGGCATTTGTTAAGAGCTTACTATATGCAAAGCACTGTTCTAAGCGCTGAGGGGGATACAGGGTGATCAGGTTGTCCCACGTGGGGCTCACAGTCTTCATCCCCATTTTACAGATGAGGTAACTGAGGCCCAGAGAAGTTAAGTGACTTGCCCAAGATCACACAGCAGACATGTGGCAGAGTCGGGATTCGAACCCGTGACCTCTGACTCCAAAGCCCGTGCTCTTTCCACTGAGCCACACTGCTTCTAGATAGATATTAATATACAGAATTAATGTACATAAATAATTTACAGATATTAATATACAGAATTAATATACAGAAATAATTTACAGATATATATAAGTACTCTGGGGCTGGGAGGGAGGCTGAATGTAGGGAGCAAGTCAGGGGGATGCCGAAGGGAGTGGGAGAAGAGGAGGGGAGGGCTTAGTCAGGGAAGGCTTCGTGGAAGAGGTGTGCCTTCAGTTAGGCTTTGAACTGGAGGAGAGGAGTTATCTGATATGAGGAGGGAGCATATTACAGGCTTACTATATGCTAAGCAACGGCTTAGATGCCAGAACATCAGGTGAGCCACAGTCCGCAGTAGTAGTAGCAATAGTATTTACCAAATAATAATGATGATGGCATTTATTAAGCGCTTACTATGTGCAAAGCACTGTTCTAAGCGCCGGGGAGGTTCCAAGGTGATCAGGTAGTCCCACGGGGGGCTCACAGTCTTATTCCCCATTTGACAGATGAGGCCACTGAGGCACAGAGAAGTTAAGTGGCTGGCCCAAAGTCACACAGCTGACAATTGGCGGAGCCGGGATTGGAACCCATGACCTCTGACTCCAAAGCCCGGGCTCTTTTCCGTTGAGCCACGCTGCTTCTCTGGTGCTTCCCCTCTTTCCCCTCTCCATCCCCCCCACCTTACCTCCTTCCCCTCTCCACAGCACCTGTACATACGGATATATGTTTGTATGTATTTATTACTCTATTTATTTTACTTGTACATATTTATTCTACTTATTTTATTTTGTTAATATGTTTTGTTCTCCGTCTCCCCCTTCTAGACTGTGAGCCCACTGCTGGTCAGGGACCGTCTTTAGATGTTGCTAACCTGTACTTCCCAAGCGCTTAGTCCAGTGCTCTGCACACGGGAAGCACTCAATAAATACGAATGAATGAATGAATGAATGAATGCTTACTGGGTGCAAAGCGCTGCACTAAATGCTGGGAAAGAATATACAGCTGAGAATTAGGCATCTCTCTAGGGGCTCAAAAATCTGAAAATAAAAAGGTAGGGAGGGGGTTGGCGACAGACACGTAAGGAATGATGAGATAAAACTTTAAGACAACTTGAAGATCAGAACAAAAAGGTGGCTAGGGGACTGTAGCCAGAGGAGCAGATTTTTAGGCCCCACGCAACTGTATATATGTTTGTACATATTTATTATTCTATTTATTTATTTATTCTACTTGTACATATCTATTCTATTTATTTTATTTTGCTAGTATGTTTGGTTTTGTTCTCTGTCTCCCCCTTTTAGACTGTGAGCCCACCGTTGGGTAGGGACCGTCTCTATATGATGCCAACTTGTACTTCCCAAGCGCTTAGTACAGTGCTCTGCACATAGTAAGCGCTCAATAAATACGATTGATGATGATGATGCTGTCCCAGTCTCGACGCCGATAACCCTACGGCATCGGCCGCCCCAGCCTTCCCAAGTTTTGCGGAAGCGACGCCGGACCGTGGCCGCGCTCCTCTGCCTGGCCACGGCGGCGGAAGGTGGATGGGGATGGAAGTTCTTTTGGGGACGCGAAGGAGAGTCCTTCTCCTACTAAGCGCTTAGTACAGTGCTCTGCACACAGTAAGCACTCAATAAATACAATTGATGAGGAGAGTCGGGGCGGGCTCCCTGGGAGGTAGTGTGGCACAGAGGAAAAAGTACCGTGCTGGAAATGGGGGGACCCAGGTTTTAGTCCCGACTCTGCCAGTTGCCTGCTGGGTAGCCTTGGGCAAGTCATCATCATCATCAATCGTATTTATTGAGCGCTTATGGTGTGCAGAGCACTGTACTAAGCGCTTGGGAAGTACAAGTTGGCAACATATAGAGACAGTCCCTACCCAGCAGTGGGCTCACAGTCTAAAAGAAGTCACTTTTCCTCTCCGTGCCTCAATTTCTCCTTCTGTAAAATGGGTAGGGTAGTTCCTACCCCTCTTTCCCTTCCTCACAGGGACGTTGTGAGGACTAAATGGAGATAAACAACGTGAGGACGTTGTGAGGACTAAATGGAGATAAACAACGTGAGGACGTTGTGAGGACTAAATGGAGATAAACAACGTGAGGTGCTTTGACAATAAAAGCCCTAAATAGAACTAAGGTTTACCAGTACTACTACTAATAATGTTGGCATTTGTTAAACGCTTACTATGTGCAAAACATTCATTCATTCAGTCGTATTTATTGAGCGCTTACTGTATGCAGAGCACTGTACTAAGCGCTTGGCAAGTACAAGTTGGCAACGTATCATCATCATCAGTCGTATTTATTGAGCGCTTACTGTGTGCAGAGCACTGCACTAAGCGCTTGGCAAGTACAAGTTGGCAACATATCGAGACGGTCCCTACCCAACAGTGGGCTCACACTCTAGAAGGGGGAGACAGAGAACAAAACAAAACATATTACCAAAATAAAATAAATAGAATAAATATGTACAAATAAAATAGAGTAATAGCACTGTTCTAAGCGCCGGGGAGGTTACAAGGTGATTAGGTTGCCCCATGGGGGGCTCACAGTCAATCCCCATTTTTCAGATGAGGTAACTGAGGCCCAGAGAAGTGAAGTGACTTGCCCAAAGTCACACAGCTGACAGTTGGCAGAGCCGGGATTTGAACCCGTGACCACTGACTCCAAAGCCCGGGCTCTTTCCACTGAGCCACGCTGCTTCTCTAAGACGGTAAACGCCTTGTGGGTAAGGATCATGTCTACCAACTCTATTGAATTGTATTCTCTCACTCTTAGTACAGTACTGTGCACACAGTTCACTAGAAATCACTGATGGAGTGATTGAGCCCTAGACTGTCCCTCTAGACTGTAAGTTTGCTGTGGGCAGGGAATGTGTTATTGTTAAATTGTATTCTCCCAAGCGCTTAGTACTGTTATCGACAAGTAGGGTGCAAAATAGGTTAATCGGTGTAAATCGGCCGCAGGGTTCTTGTACCCAGGGTGGTGACGCAGAGAGGAAAAATGACTCGGAGACATGAGTTCAGATAGAGCAGCAAAGAAGGAAAGTGCCCGTTCACCTCCCGGGAAAGGTACGAGTGACAAGCAGCCCCGATCCCAATATCACTGTGTCTTTTATTGAGTTACAGCAACATCATCATCATCATCATCAATCGTATTTATTGAGCGCTTACTGTGTGCAGAGCACTGTACTAAGAGCTTGGGAAGTACAAGTTGGCAACATATAAAGACAGTCCCTACCCAACAGTGGGCTCACAGTCTGAAAGACAGCAACATGGGAGTGGGGCTTTTGGAAATTTCAGGAATTCAATTGGGACCGGCAGGATGTTACAAATTCTCTTTGTTCTCCGTTCCCACGGCCTCGTGCAGGATGTTGTTATTTGCCCTGTGGCCTTGCATAGGTAGGTACGTAAATTCTCATTAATAGGGATGGAAATTCTCTCAGCCTGCACAAATGGAGGGTTACTGTCAGCACACACAAAATGGAGTCAGTCATGTCAAGTCTGCTAGTGGACAACGGTACAGTGCTCAATCCCAACCTGTGGTAGGGTGGGAGTTGGCGGTGTCCTGCAGCGGCCTCGGGAGGCCCTGCGGGCTGTACTCTGGGGCTGGGGTGGACGTGCCATGACACTTCGGTGTTGGGGTGTGGGTGCGGGAAGGAGGCGGAGGTCCTGGGCCACTGGAGCTAGTCGGACGGTGGAGTTGGGCCTCAGAACTGGTAATAATATTAATAATAATGGCATTTATTAAGCGCTTACTGTGTGCAAAGCACTGTTCTAAGCACTGGAGAGGTTACGAGGTGATCAGGTTGTCCCACGGGGGGCTCCCAGTCTTCATCCCCATTTTCCAGATGAGGTGACTGAGGCCCAGAGAAGTGAAGTGACTTGCCCAAAGTCAGACAGCTGGGATATGAAACCGTGACTTCTGAATCCAAAGCCCGGGCTCTTTTCCACGGAGCCATGGGTGAGAGGCGCTGGGCGTGGGCTTGGAGACCCCCGTTGCACACCGCGGGAGCTCCCCGACGCGCCAGGGACTCAGGCTGTCAGCGGGGACCGAGCACCAGAGGCGACGTGGAAGGGGAGGGGAGGGACGGCGTCAGCAGGTCGGAGCCCCCTCCGTGATCTGCCGGACCACCTTGGACCGTGGGGGCAACAACGCCGCTTGAATCTCCCTCCCCGCACCGCGGCGGGGCTCAACCCAGGCCACGGTTTGGGAGCCAGAGAGGGCAGGTGGGAAAAACGTCCTCCGCAGCCCGAGCCCAAGGAGGACCAGGGGAACACCATCCAAAACAGAAGAAAAGCAGCGTGGCTCAGTGGAAAGAGCCCGGGCTTTGGAGTCAGAGGTCATGGGTTCAAATCCCGGCTCCACCAACTGTCAGCCGTGTGACTTTGGTCAAGTCACTTTTAACTTCTCTGGGCCTCAGTTACCTCATCTGTAAATGGGGATGAAGACTGTGAGCCCCCCGTGGGACAACCTGGTCACCTTGTATCCTCCCCAGTGCTTAGAACAGTGCTTTGCACATAGTAAGCGCTTAATAAATGCCATTAAAAAAACAAAACAAAACAAAAAAAACTCCTAATCTGCCCAAACGCATACCCTGTCCTCCCCTCTTCTTTCCCATTATTGGATAGGAAAACAGCATGGCCTAGTGGAAAGAGCACAGGCCCGGGACTCAGAGGACCTGGGTTCTAATCCCTGCTTCGCCACAGTCACACTGCTTAGCTCACAGTCTAGAGGGGGAGACTGACACCAATTTAAATAAATAAATGACAGATATATACATTAAGTATAGCGTGGCTCAGTGGAAAGAGCACGGGCTTTGGAGTCAAAGGTCATGGGTTCGAATCCAGCTCTGCCACATGTCTGCTGTGTGACCTTGGGCAAGTCACTTACCTGTATATATGTTTGTACATATTTATTACTCTATTTATTTTACTTGTACATATCTATTCTATTTATTTTATTTTGTTAGTATGTTTGGTTTTGTTCTCTGTCTCCCCCTTTTCGACTGTGAGCCCACTGTTGGGTAGGGACTGTCTCTATATGTTGCCAACTTGGACTTCCCAAGCGCTTAGTACAGTGCTCTGCACACAGTAAGCACTCAATAAATACAATTGATTGATTGATTGATATCTATTCTATTTATTTTATTTTGTTAGTATGTTTGGTTTTGTTCTCTGTCTCCCCCTTTTAGACTGTGAGCCCACTGTTGGGTAGGGGCTGTCTCTATATGTTGCCAACTTGTACTTCCCAAGCGCTTAGTACAGTGCTCTGCACACAGTAAGCGCTCAATAAATACGATTGATGATGATGATGATGATCTGTAAAATGGGGATTAAGATTGTGAGCCCCACGTGGGACACCCTGATCACCTTGTATCCCCCTAACGCTTAGAACAGTGCTTTGCACATAGTAAGCGCTTAACAAATGCCATCATCATTATTATTATTATTATAAGTGCTGTGGGGCTGGGAGGAAGTATGAATAAAGGGAGTAAATCAGGGCAAAACAGTGGGAGAAGACGTAAAGGGGGCTTAGAAAACGTCTCTTGGAGGAGATGTGCCTTCAGTAAGGCTTTGAAGGGGAGGGAGAGTCATTATCTGTCAGATTTGAGGAGGGAGAGTGTTCCAATTTAAATATCAACTGTAGGTTTGGTGTGTGTGCAATGTGTCTACCAACTCTGTTGCATTGTATTCTCCCAAGAGCTTAGTACAGTGCTCCGCACACAGTAAGCATTCAATAAATCGGATTAATTGAGTGAAGTCATTTCCAGCCATCCTGAGGCCTGTGGTCCAAGAATGTCCGCTCCTGGGCAAGACTAGGGTTTTGGGCTGAGTCAGGATCCGGCTTTGGATCGTTTTCCATTAATTAACTTTGAAAAGGGGGCAAAAATGAATCGCCTCACCTAATCGTTTTTATTTAGAAGGTACCATCCATTCTACACCTCGTTTAAATGGAGCGAGCCCCCCCTCCCCTAATCGAGGTGGGGGAAGCAGTGATTGATGACTTCCTTCACCACGTAGGACAAGTCTTTCACCAAACCGAGTAGATGTATCTATGCAATGCCTTCTTCTTTTTTTTTTTGAACTGTATAACATACTGTCAGGGCTTTCTGCATGATGAATTGTTTCTGCTCAGCAACCCGCAGTGGCTTTCAAGCCATTCGGAGTTCGGTAATTACAAAGCGGATCCCTTCCACGGTTTCTGCATTTTATTCATTCAGCTTGGCTTCCAGAGACAGTTCTTTCTCCTTTGCTTTCCTTTGTGAAAAATGTACAGCCTTTCTATTTTATGAGTATGAATAAATAAACCAAAATTATTTGGTATCTGATGGATAATTCCTTCGCCTTCTGGATTCCGTTTAGATTTAAAAGATGTAGCAACTTATTTTGTTAGAGTTGGCTGCACTTTCCTCGATGCCTATTCTAATAGCTAACCGATGAAAATCGAACTGACCTCTGAGTAGAGAAGCAGTGTGGCTTAGTGGAAAGAGCACGGGCTTGGGAGTCAGAGGATATGGGTTCTAATCCTGGCTCCGCCACTTGTCTGATGTGTGACCTTGGATAAGTCCCTTCACTTCTCTATGCCTCAGTTCCCTCATCTGTAAATTGGAGATGGAGACTGTGAGCCCCACGTGGGATAACCTGATTACCTTTCATTCATTCATTAGTATTTATTGAGCGCTTATTGTATGCAGAGAACTGTACTAAGCGCTTGGAAAGCCCAGTTCGGCAACGGAGAGAGACAATCCCTACCAACAACGGGCTCGCAGTCTAGAAGGGGGAGACAGACAACAAAACAAAATATATTAACAAAATAAAATAAAAAGAATAGTAAATATGTACAAGTAAAATAATAGAGTAATAAATATGTACAAACATATATACAGGTGCTGGGGTGAGGGGGGATGGAGTTAAGGCAGGGGGATGGGGAGGGGGAGGAGGAGGAGGAGAGGAAGGAGGGGGCTCAGTCTGGGAAGGCCTCCTGGAGGAGGTGAGCTCTCAATAGGACTTTAAAGGGCTTTAATAGTGACAGACATTTTCCACCCCGCTGTTTTCTCTGCCTACCCCTTATCATTGCCAGTGGTTAATTTAGGATGATTCGTGTCCTCGTTCGGCCTTCATTTTGGTTCCTCAGTATCCCCCCAAATGCTGACGTGTCTCTGGGAATGATGTGATGGTAATCCTACGAAGCTTAAGAGAGGCAGGTGGGATGGTAGGTCTTTTTTTAGCTGAAGCTGAATCATTCATTATATGAGGGGGAGAGAGAGTAAAAAGCTCTTTTTCCTCTGTTCTAACCTCCTTGAAATAACTCAAATTTGGGGCCCAGCCCTCTAACCTGGGTGTGTTTCGACAGTGAAACCTTTTGAATGGTCCCTTCCCTTCCTAGATCAAGCATCACGGTAATTGGAGGTCCTGGATCAAGATCTTGTCGATTACATTGGTTTGTGTTGCCTGATATTAAATAGGAAGCAGTATGGCAGTAGCCCAGGCCTGAGAGTCGGAGGACCTGAGTTCTAATCCCAACTCTGCCGCTTGTCTGCTGTGTGACCTCGGCTGAGTCCTTTAGCTTCTCTGTGCCTCAATTCCCAGTCTGTAAAATAGGATTCCATATCTGTTCTCCCTCCTAGTTAGTCTGTGAGCCCCACCAGGATTAAATTACATCTCCCCCAGTGCTTAGTATACTGCTCAGCACTTAACAAATAACCCAAGTATTATTATTCATGTTACCGTCATGCATAATGTCGCCTCAGCCTAAGTGTACATGGATACCAGATAAAGTCTAAATACCAGATAAATCCCGATAAAGTCTAGGGGGTCCTCTGGACTGGAAGCTCATTGTGGGCGGGGAACATGTTTACCAGTTCTATTGTACTGTATTCTCCCAAGCACTTAGTACAGTGCTCTGCACACAGTAAGTACTCAATAAATGCCATTTATTGATTGATTGGGCCCAGACTAGGCCCCACTTTTCCTCTGCTCCTCCTCCCCTCCCCATCGCCCCAACACCCTTCCTCTGCTCTACCCACCTCCCCTCCCCACAGCACTTGTGTATATATGTGCATAGTTGTTATTCTATTTATTTTATTAATGATGTGCATATATTTATAATTCTATTATTTGCATTGATGCTATTGATGACTGTTTACTTGCACCTGTTTTGTTGTCTATCTCCCCCCTTCTAGACTGTGAGCCCGTTGTTGGGTAGGGATTGTCTCTATCTGTTGCTGAATTGTACTTTCCAAGCGCTTAGTACCGTGCTCTGCACATAGTAAGCGCTCAATAATACGATTGAATGAATGAATGAACCAGAAGCATCCTCATAGACGAAGTAGATTCTTATTGCAACAACTGAGGAATAGTCCAGTGGTAATTAGACAGGCCTCAGTTATTCAGAATTGTCTAGTGACACATCTTGGAGAAGCAGCGTGGCTCAGTGGAAAGAGCCCGGGCTTTGGAGTCAGAGGTCATGGGTTCAAATCCCGGCTCTGTCGCTTGTCAGCTGTGTGACTTTGGGCAAGTCACTTCACTTCTCTGGGCCTCAGTTACCTCATCTGGAAAATGGGGATTAAGATTGTGAGCCCCACATGGGACAACCTGATCACCTTGTATCCCCCCAGCGCTTAGAACAGTGCTTTGCATATAGTAAGCGCTTAACAAATACTATTATTATTATTATTATTATTATTATTATTATTATTATTATTATTATTATTATTATTATTATTATCTTGGCCCAGAGAAAATAGCGAAGACTGGTATGTCGTAGCCCTTTTGAACGTGAAATCTGATTTGAAGGCTTGGAGAGTAAGGACAGTATTCTATACTTGCCCAGGAGGAGGCAACATCGTTTCATCATATAATTAGATTTCATCCGCTATTAAATGCTTTGGCTTTGAGTTCATGAAGGAGAAATCGTTTCCCTTCAAAATAATTGGATGTGTTTTTTTTCCTCCAAATAAGCCTTACAGTACAGTTATAAACTGCCAACTTTTAGCACAAAGACTGGGAAACGTCAGGGCACGTTTTGGGGGTGCACAAAAAGCGCCGATGTAAATAGCAGATCTCGAAGAATTCACTAATTTTTTTTTTCCAAGCTTACATAGAATTTTCCCTGGACATTTACTGACGTTGCCGTCAGTTGCCAGGGCGTAAAACGATACGGAAATATCACCGATTTGGGTCCGGGAAGTTGGTGGCGATTTCTACCAAACCGTCATATCACTGCAGCCAAAACCTGCTTCCCGAACAGGTATGAGGTTCTCTCAGGTGGAATTCCACTTACCTTCCCGTCAGTTGTTGGTTGCCGGGTGAATCTGGACTTGACTTGTGAGGGCAGTTGCTGACTGGAGAGGTTGGTTTTAGGTTTTTAGGGGTTTTTTCATTTTTAAGCTGCAGATGGTAGAAAGAAAACAAGAAGGAGCAGATGGTTTGGTGGAGCGGAAACCCCAAAACTTTATACTGCTGTCGGCTGGCCGGTGGACGTGTCACTCCCCTCCTCAAAAATCTCCAGTGGCTACCAGTCAACTTACGCGTCAGGCAGAAACTCCTCACCCTGGGTTTCAAGGCTGTCCATCCCCTCGCCCCCTCCTACCTCACCTCCCTTCTCTCCTTCTACAGCCCAGTCCGCACCCTTTGCTACTTTCCTGCCGCTCACCTCCGCACTGGGCCTTGTTCTCGCCCGTCCCGCCGTCGACCCCCGGCCCACGTCCTTCCCCTGGCCCGGAATGCCCCCAATCCCTCTGCCCATCCACCAAGCTAGCTCTCTTCCTCCCTTCAAAGCCCTACTGAGAGCTCACCTCCTCCAGGAGGCCTTCCCACACTGAGCCCCCTTTTTCCTCTCCTCCTCCCCATCCCCCCGTCCTACCTCCTTCCCCTCCCCTCAGCACTTGTATATATTTGTACAGATTTATTACTCTATTTTACTTGTGCATATTTACTATTCTATTTATTTTGTTAATGATGTGCATATAGCTTTAATTCTATTTGTTCGGACGATTTTGACACCTGTCTACATGTTTTGTTTTGTTGTATGCCTCCCCCTTCTAGATTGTGAGCCCGTTTTTGGGTAGGGACCGTCTCTATATTATAATAATAATAATAATAATGCTTTTATTAAGCGCTTACTATATGTTGCCGACTTGTACTTCCCAAGCGCTTAGTACAGTGCTGTGCACACAGTAAGCACTCAATAAATACTATTGAATGAATTAACACAAAAAAGGTGCTAATCACCTCACCGGTGCTAATCCTTACTCACCCCCTGCTCTTCATCTCCCAGTCTTGTTGATTCCTTGATTAGGAGCAAGGGCCTGGGAGTTAGAAGGTCATGGGTTCTAATCCTGGCTCTGCCACTTGTCTGCCATGTGGCCTTGGGCAAGTCACTTCACATCTCTGTGACTCAGTCACCTCATGTATAAAATGGGGATTAATGACTGTGAGCCCCATATGAGACAGGGCCTGTGTCTAACCTGATTACATTGTATCTGCCCCAGCGTTTGGTACAGTGCTTGGCAAATAGTAAGCACCTAACAAAGACTATAATTATTATTATTAAAGTCAGGGAAAGGACAGGGTTTGGGTGGAAAGAAAAGGAGTTCTGTTTTAGTTCTCCCTCTCCATCCCCCCCATCTTACCTCCTTCCCTTCCCCACAGCACCTGTATATATGTATATATGTTTGTACATATTTATTACTCTATTTATTTATTTATTTATTTTACTTGTACATATCCGTTCTATTTATTTTATTTTGTTAGTATGTTTGGTTTTGTTCTTTGTCTCCCCCTTCTAGACTGTGAGCCCACTGTTGGGTAGGGACTGTCTCCATATGTTGCCAACTTGTACTTCCCAAGCGCTTAGTACAGTGCTCTGCACACAGTAAGCGCTCAATAAATACGATTGATTGATTGATTGATTCAAGGTGATGGGAGGACATCCAATTAAAGATGTCTTGAAGGCAGGAGTAAGTGTGAGACTGCAGAGAGGGAGAAAGATCATGGCTGGAGGTGTAGATTTGGGAATCATCTGCGAATGGGTTCTCCAAGGAAGTGGGTGTAGATGGAGAACAGGGGGGAACCTAGAACTGAGCCTTGAGATGATGATGATGATGGTATTTGTTAAGCGCTTACTATGTGCCAAGCACTGTTCTAAGCGAAACAGTCACAGTTAGGAGGTGGGAGGCAGAGGAGGAGCCCATGAAAGAAAGTGAGAATGAGGGTCAGAGTGATAGAAGGAGACCCAGGAGAGGACAAACTCAGTGAAGCCCGAGGTTGGATAATATTCCCAGGAAAAGGGAATGGTTGACGGTTTCAAAGGCAGCCGAGAGGTTGAGGAGGATTAGAGGCCGTTGGATTTGGCAAGAAAGGAGGTCATTGGTGACCTCTGAGAGGCCAGTTCAGCTCTCTGCTCACAGGAGTCCATTGGAGTGCTCTGTAAACAGTAGGTGCTTCCTAAACTCTGATGTTTAATTTTTCATCCATTGCATTTTGCTTCTTTTCATTAAGATGTGCACCTTCCACGTCAGGTGCACATTTGTTTACTTTTGTGGGAATTTGAATTTCACATATACGTGCAAATGAGGGGATTCGGGTAACTTTCTCCTGCTGAAGTGTACTTCCTGGTTTTTAAAAATCATCTTCTAGAACTAAAGTGGTTTTAGCGAGTGAGTCAAAATGCTTCACATGGCTCTGCCTGAATGGCACGCCTAATTTATGGTTATCATCGTTGCGATTACTGTTAGTGGTGTTTTGTTGAAGATCTGGGGCTGGAGCAAGCTGGCGTTTCAAGCCGAAAGGGGAGCTGTGAGTCACTGAGGGATGTTGAAGAAAGCGGACATGGGATGCTTCCATTATCTGCTCCCTTCAAATGAGGAAAATTTCAGATTTAATAATAATAATGGCATTTACTAAGCGCTTACTATGTGCAAAGCACCGTTCTAAGCGCTGGGGAGGTTGCAAGGTGATCAGGTTATCCCACGGGGGGCTCACCGTCTTCATCCCCATTTTCCAGATGAGGGAACTGAGGCCCAGAAAAGTGAAGTGACTTGCCCAAAGTCACACAGCTGACAAGTGGTGGAGCCGGGATTTGAACCCATGACCTCCGACTCCAAAGCCCGTGCTCTTTCCACTGGAGCCTCGCTGCTTCTCCGCTATCAGAGTGAAGAGCCAGAGAACACGTGTGAAACCTTGAATCCTTTGCATTGAGCGGCAGCAAGCCTCTGTTGAGCAGAAGTTCTCATTTAACTCCGTTTCCAATGTGGTGAGCTCGGGGCAGAGCCCACCGCTGGAACCCCCCATCGCACACCTCCACCAGCCCCCGTGGCTCCCGGCCAGTTCCCTGGTCAGCCTCCCCCGGCCACCTGCCCGCGGAGACCCCTCCACACCACCACCTGCCCCCGGGGCTCTTCCCTCACTCGCTTGATCGATACTGATTGATTGATTGATTGATTGATTGGATTGAGAGCAGGTACCCAGGCTTGGGATGCTCTGCCGTCCACCAACAGTGCTGCTACCCTGTTCCCAGTCATTACTGCAACACTCTTTTCACAGAACGTAATAATAAACATAACAATGTGCCATTCCCCTGGCTTGGAACTCCCTCTCTCCCCACAGTCATTCATTCATTCAATTGTATTTATTGAGCGCTTACTGTGTGCAGAGCACTGTACTAAGCACTTGGGAAGTACAAGTCGGCAACATGTAGAGACGGTCCCTGCCCAACAACGGGCTTACAGGCTAGAAGGGGGAGACAGACAACAAAACATGTAGACAGGTGTCAAAATCGTCCCAACAAATAGAATTAAGGCTAAATGCACATCATTAACAAAATAAATAGAATAGTAAATATGTACGAGTAAAATAAATAGAGTAATAAATCTGTACAAATATATACAAGTGCTGTGAGGAGGGGAAGGAGGTAGGATGGGGGGGATGGGGAATAGGAGAGGAAAAAGGGGGCTGAGTGTGGGAAGGCCTCCCGGAGGAGGTGAGCTCTCAGAGAGGGATTGGGGGCATTCCGGGCCAGGGGAAGGACGTGGGCTGGGGATTGACGTCAGGACAGGCGAGAATGAGGCCCAGTGAGGAGGTTAGCGGCGGCAGAGGAGCGGAGGGTGCGGACTGGGCTGGAAAAGGAGAGAAGGGAGGTGAGGTAGGAGGGGGTGAGGTGATGGACAGCCTTGAAACCGAGAGTGAGGAGTTTTTGCTTGATTCTCCCAATATCAGACAGACCCCTGCTCCCTGACTTTCAGAGTCTGCCTAAGATCCCGCATCCTCCAACAAGCTTTCCTCAGTTAAATTCCCAGCTCAGGCTGAGTTTTTGCACCTAGTAATTTATTTGCATCCTTCTCAACACTCCCATATGTGTATCGACTTGATTTCTCTTTGACCTCTTTAGTTGTAAAAAATGTCATGTTGGGTAGAGAGGAAGCTTGTGACATCTTTGTTCTACTCTTCCTAAGTACCTAGTACGGAGCACTGCACCGAGCGAGCGCACGCTCCAAGTACTGCTACTACTACTGCTTGTCTTATGCCGTCGAGTTGCGTCCGACCCATAGCGATGCGGTGGACACGTCTCTTCCAGGATGCCTCACCTCCGTCTGCAATCGTTCTGGTAGTGTATCCGTAGAGTTTTCTTGGTAAAAATATGGAAGTGGTTGAAAGTGGTTGACCATTGCCTCCTTCCGTGCTGTAAACACGAGTCTCCACCCTCGACTCTCTCCCGTGTCGCTGCTGCCCAGAATAGGTGAGTTTTGACTTGTAGCATCATCATCATCATCATCAATCGTATTTATTGAGCGCTTACTATGTGCAGAGCACTGTACTAAGCGCTTGGGAAGTACAAATTGGCAACATATAGAGACAGTCCCTACCCAACAGTGGGCTCACAGTCTAAAAGGGGGAGACAGAGAACAAAACCAAACATACTAACAAAATAAAATAAATAGGATAGATATGTACAAGTAAAATAACCAAATAAATAGAGTAACAAATATGTACAAACATATATAGATGTGGCCAGATGGCCTTCCACTCACTAGCCACTGCTCAAGCTAGGAATGGAATGGGTAGGCCTCTGCTTGACTCTCCCTCCTGTAGTCGAGACTGGTAAAGTACTGGAATCTCTCCAGGTGTGACCCCGAGGGGCTGCTACTACTGCTGAAAAGCAGCTTGGTCTAGAGGAAAGATAACAGGCTTGGGAGTCAGGGGACCCGGGTTCTAATCCTGACTCTTCCACTTGCCTGCTTTGTGAAGTCACATTTCTGTTCCCCAGTTTTCTCATCTGCAAAATGGGGATTCAATACCAGTTCTCTCTCTACCTTAGACTGGGAGCCCAATTTGTGGACAGGTACTATGTCTGACCTGATTATCTTATCTATACCCCAGTGCTTGCTTAGTTCAGTGCTTGGCACATAGCAAGCATTTAACATATACTATTATTATTGAACTTCTTATTCACTTAGGAAAAGTGAAAGTGGCCTTCTGGTCTGAGTTACAGAGAAAGTAGCCATAGCAGCAATGAATTTCTTGGCTTTTTATATTGGTGGAATGTTAGAAAACAAGGGTTGTTTCAGAACTTTTTTTTTTTCTTGCTAACAGAGCCATCCTTCTCCAAAGCTAGGGACCGAGGATCTGAAATAATTGCCGGTCACGTCAATTCTTTTCTATCCCAAATTTCTTTCAAGCATAAAAAACCCAAAATTAATAAATCCTAATTGTTTTCCCCTAAAAATAGTATGCCCCCGGCCCCCCCACTTCCCTCGGCCCTGGAGCTGACTTGGCTAACCAGTCCTCAGAAAGCAAAGGCTTGAAATGAAGTTCTGAGGCAGCCAGGGCTACTTCCGAAATGGGTTCGTGCCATCTTTCGGGGGGCATCGGATACAAAGCACAGGTGTGGCAGCCCCCCAGCCCAGGGCACTGCACCCAGTGGACCCTCAGTAAATACTGCTACTACCACCACCACCACCACCAGGTCACAGAGTCCTAGATTCTGACTTCGAACCTAAACTATAGACTAGACTGTAAGTTCACTGTGGGCAGGGAATGTGTCTGTTTATTGCCGTATAGTACTCTCCCAAGCGCTTAGCACAGTGCTCTACGCACAGTAAGCACTCAATATATACAGTTGAATGAATTGGAACTGAGGAGAAGTGTGGCTCATTTTGGGGAGGGAGTTGTGGGTGTAGGAAACGTCTAGGTTTGACGGTTCCAGGGTAGGAATTAGAGAGATTCTGGAAAGACTAAAACGATTCTTGAGCAAAAATGATTTTTATTCCTTTTCAGTAATGCGTTAAAGAGGTTGTCATTGTGGACTGTCTCCTTTTTCTTTGGCAAATTGTGAAAACGCCTCAGAATCTGTTGCAAGAACAGAAAATTCTGTTGGTTTGGAACCGCTGTAGCTTGATGACGCTTCAAATGTTCCTGTAGTTAAATGAGTGTCAGAAGAGGCTCACAACGAATGCATTTGCTATCGAAATGCAGAAAACGTTTTTGTTCTCAGATGGGAAGATCTGACGAAGGGTGAGATTTACCCAGCAAGAGCTGAGGCTGTTACAGAATATGTATAAAAACTGCAGAGGCTACAGAGTCTGAGACGCTGAGAGAGCAGTTAATGAGAGATAGAGCGAGCGAGTGAGCGAGGGAGTGGATAGAGGGATGTAGGCAAGGGATTGGGGCCCATCGGATCCCACGCCAGCAGCTCCGGGGGAAGCCCGGCACAGTTTGAAGGTGGCCGGCTCGGAACCAGAATCTTCACCCAGTAGAGAGGAAACCCATGAAATCTGTTTCCCCAGGAAGAGGAGCAGGTGAAAAACCATTACAGATTCAGGAGGGGTTTGGTGTGCTCCGCAGATAAGCTGCAGTCCCAATTGGGACAGCAGAAGGAGAGGCAAGGATAGAGGGGGAGAGCCAGGGGTGTCCCTGCTGGGTCACTCAGGGAGAGTCAGGGATGAAGAAGGGATGATGATGATGGCATTTGTTAAGCGCTTACTATGTACAAAGCACTGTTCTAAGCGTTGGGGAGGTTACCAGGTAATCAGGGTGTCCCACAGGGTGTTCACAGTTTTTTTTAATCCCCATTTTACAGATGAGGGAACTGAAGCACAGAGAAGTTAAGTGACTTTCCCAAAGTCACCTAGCTGACAGTTGGCGGAGCCGGGATTTGAACCCATGACTTCCCTGTCCCCCCCGTCCTACCTCCTTCCCCTCCCCACAGCACCTGTAGATATGTTTGTACAGATTTAGTACTCTGTTTTACTTGTACGTATCTACTATTCTATTTATTTTATGTTGTTAATATGTGTTGTTTTGTTGTCTGCCTCCCCCTTCTAGACTGTGAGCCCGCTGTTGGGTAGGGACTGTCTCTATATGTTACCAACTTGTATTTTTCAAGCGCTTAGTACGGTGCTCTGCACACAGTAAGTGCTCAATAAATACGATTGAATGAATGAATGAATGAATCAGGTTGTCCCATGGGGGGCTCACAGTCTTCATCCCCAAGTACAAGGGAGAGTTGGGTCCTGGACAGTCTCTGCTACTCAGGGAGAGGCAGGGGTGTTGGATGGTCTGTGCTGCACCACTGGGGGAATCAGGGATGGAGAGGGGAGAGTCAGAGGTGTTGGATGGTCCATGCTGGGTTACTGGGTGAGATTCAGGGATGCAGAGAGGAGAATCAGGGATGTTGGATGGCTTTGTGCTGGGTCACTAGGGGAGAGTCAGGCATGTTGGATGGTCTGCGATGGGTCAGTGGGGGAGAGTCAGGGATGGAGAGGGGAGAGTTGGGGTGCTGGACAGTCCATTCTGGGGCACTGGAGGAGAGCAAGGGATGGAGAAGGGAGAGGTGTGGGTGGTCTATGCTGGGACACTGGGGGAGAGTCAGGGGTGTTGGATGGTCCATTCTGGGGCCCTGGGGAAGATTTAGAGGTGGAGAGTCAGATCTGTCAGATGGTCCATCCCTCACCATGAGGGTGGGTGGCCAGGACTCAGAAGTCACGTCCCTTTCCCCCTAGCCGGTTGACTCATTGATTTGACCTCGCCGGTCAGTGCTGGTCACTGAGCACCTTCTGTCCCAAGAGTTTGCAGAACTACTACGGACCCCAAGCCTGTGCTCCAGCCCTCATGGAAGCATGGCAAAGTGGATGGAGCGTGGGCCCCGGAGTCAGAAGGTCACGGGTTCTAATCCTGGGTGTGCGACTCATCTGCTGTGTGGCCTTGGGCAAGTCACCTCACTCCTCTGGGCCTCAGTTACCTCATCTGTAAAATAGGGATTGAGACTGTGAGCCCCGTGTGGGACAGGCACTATGTCCAACCTAATTTGCTTGTATCTACCCTTACGCTTAGTACTGTGCCTGGCACATGGTAAGTGCTTAACAAATACCACAATTAATAATAATAATAAAATAATAATAATAACAATAAGAGCTTGTGGCCACCATCCGCTGCAAGTGGCAGATAGAAATGGGTCACCCAGAGTGGGAGCAGAAAGTGGAATAAATGCTTAGAGAAGCAGCGTGGCTCAGTGGAAAGAGCGTAGGCTTTGGAGTCAGAGGGCATGGGTTCAAGTCCCGCTCCGCCAATTGTCAGCTGTGTAACTTTGGGCAAGTCACTTAACTTCTCTGTGCTTCAGTTACCTCATCTTTAAAATGGGGATTAAGACTGTGAGCCCCCCGTGGGACAACCTGATTACTTTGTATCCCCCACAGCGCTTAGAACAGTGCTTTGCACAGAGTAAGCGCTTAACAAATACCATCATTATTATTATTATTATTAATAAAGGTAAAGCAGAAAGAGGTCCAAATATGCGAGGATGAAATAGCTAAATCAGTCACTGACTGACTCAAGTAATACTATTTCTTCTCCTCTTCCAACCTTCTTTTTTGCGGGGCGGCAGCATACCTTACAAGGGCCTTGGGGCCTCGATTCGGCTCTGCCCCCTCATCATCCTTTCTCCCACGTCCTGTTGGTTTCATCCTTCAGTGACACACACTTCCTGGGGTTCTCCTCCCCAGCGGGTAGGTGGCCTGCAGCCACCTGAGGTCATGTTGTGCCAATTCAACCTGAAGCTGAGAAATTTGCCCAGTTGTCACACCTCGAAAGCTGAATGTCCACTCCTTTTCTCCCTTCTCAGGGTCTAACCTGTACCCCGGAGACGGAAATCCTTGTTCAGGTGAACGGCCGGATGCATTGATGCCACTGGGATCTGTACACTATTCAATAGTCAATTTTGGATCCTGGGTGACGAATCTGTTTCTTTCTTGTGAAAGGGGGCTCTGGCGTCACTTTAGGGTATTGGAACCAAAAATGAAAATATCCATCTGCTCAGACTCCATTCAGAGAAGCGTCCAAACCCTCGCTCTGACTAAAAATGACAGCATAATCGGTCTTTTTTCCTCTTTCTTCCATCCTGGGAGTCTTTAAGCTCTAAAGAGAGGAGTCCTTTTTTTTTTTTACTCCGGTCCAAAGCGTGAGGCCCATTCTCCTGTTCCCCCAGAAAAGCCACTTGCCAGCAAAGCTCTAATCCTGCCCCGTTTCCTCCCTTTGGAGGCCCCAAGAGAAACTGGCCTGTTGGCAGGCGACGGTGAGCCCTGAGTGAACAGAGCCTTCTTTCTCTGCCGAGGGGTGGGTGGGTGGGTGGGTGGGTGACTGCTGCCAGTAGTATGTATCTGGCGGGCCCGGGAATGCATTGATTCTTTCCAGCCAGAGTTTGGAAGGTAGAGTTGGAGGGTGGTTGGCTTCATTGATCGGTCTCCCTTTGGGTAGAAATGGGCTCTTGGGCCAGAGGTCCTCAGGTACTTTGAGTCTGTTTTATGGGGGGTTCGGGATAAGAGGAGAAGCTGGATCTATAATGACGCCGTTTGATGGAAGCGCAGGAGTTGAAAGGGCTGCTTTGGTAGCGGGCCCCTGGACCGGAACAGTGTTGCAATTGGCGTCGTTGTCATCATCATCAATCGTATTTATTGAGTGCTTACTGTGTGCAGAGCACTGTACTAAGCGCTTGGGAAGTACAAGTTGGCAACATATAGAGACAGTCCTTACCCAGCAGTGGGCTCACAGTCTAAAAGGGGGAGACAGAGAACAAAACCAAACATACTAACAAAATAAAATAAATAGAATAGATATGTACAAGTAAAATAAATAGAGTAATAAATATGTACATACGTATATACAGGTGCTATGGGGAAGGGAAGGAGGTAAGATGGGGGGGATGGAGAGGGGGACGAGGGGGAGAGGAAGGAAGGGGCTCAGTCTGGGAAGGCCTCATTTGTCATTCAGAGGTGGGAGCGAGTGCCCGGGGGTGTCTTTCCCTGGGGGTCACGTGGCTATGAGGCAGACCACATAGCATCACCTTCCCCTCCCGCCCTCGCCCCCAGTCATTTCAAGATGATGATGATGATGATAATAATAAAAACACTACTAATAGTAATAGTAATATTGAGGCCTTCCCCAATTAAGCCCTCTTTTATAATAATAATAATAATAATGGCATTTACTAAGCGCTTACTATGTGCCAAGCACTGTTCTAAGCGCTGGGGAGGTTACAAGGTGATCAGGGTTGTCCCACGGCGGGCTCACAGTCTTCACCCCCATTTTCCAGATGAGGTCACTGAGGCCCAGAGAAGTGAAGTGACTTGCCCAAAGTCACACAGCAGACAAGTGGCGGAGCCGGGATTTGAACCCATGACCTGTGACTCCAAAGCCCGGGCTCTTTCCACTGAGCCACGCTGCTTTTCTTTTCCCCAGCTCCCTCTCCCTTCTGCGTTGTCGAGGCACTTGGATCTAGGCACTTAGTACGGTGCTTTGCACACAGTGCGCGCTCAATAAATATGATTGAATGAATGAATGCTCTGCACATAGCACTCAATAAATACCAGTGATGATAACGATAATAATAACAACGATATTTGTTAAGCACTAACTGTGTGCTAAGCACTGTACTTAATGTTGGAATAGGCTCAGAATAATCAGATTGGTCACAGTGCCCATCCCACAAGAGGCTTACAGTCTAAGTAAGAGGAGAACAGGGATTGAAGGATGAGGACTATAAGTTTGTTGTGGGCAGGGAGTCAGAAGAACCTGAAGTTCTAATCCTGGCTCCACCACTTGTCTGCTGTGTGACCTTGGGCAAGTCACTTAACTTTTCTGTGCCTCAGTTACTTCACCTGTAAAACGGGGATTAAGACTGTGAGCCCCATGTGGGACAGGGACCGGGTCCAAACTGATTTGCCTGTCTCTACCCCAGCACTTACTACAGTGCCGGGCACATAGTCAGTGCTTAACAAATACCAGTAAAGCCAAAATAATGCTTAGTACAGTGCTCTGCACACAGTAAGCACTCGATAAATAGCATTGTCTGATTGGATGTGTCAGTCGGAGTTTGGCAGGTGAATATTTTATTCTCCATCAGTTTAGGCCAGGACCCGCCCCTAAGGCAACTTACTTGCTGTACCTCGGACTTTTCTACCGCGCTCACGCCCTCCCTCCGGCCTGGGCCTCCCTCCCTGCTTCATATCCAAGAGACCGCTGCTCTCCCTATCTTCAAAACCCTCCTAAAATCATATCTCCTTGAAAAGGCCTTCCCTGACTAAGCCCTCATTTCCCTACCTGCTGTCCTTTTGTGTCCTCTGTGCACTTGGTTCTGGACTCCTTAAACACGTAGGCATTCACCTCACCCTCGGCCCCACAGAACTTTTGTCCATATCCTTACACTGCCATTTCCCCTATCTGTAATTCACTTTTAAGGTCTGTCCCCCGCTCTAGACTGTAAGCTCTCTGTGGGCAGGGATCTTGCCTACTTTCTTTCCCAAGTGCTTAGTACAGTGCTCTGCACACAGTAAGTGCTCAATAAATCCAATTAATTGACCGACTGATACTGAAGCTTGTTGTGGTCAGGGAATGTGTCTACCAACTCTGTTATATTGTACTCTCCCAAGCGCTTAGTACAGTTCTCTGCACACAGTGAGCACGCAATAAATACCATTGGCTGATTGATTGACTGACCGATACATTTACGTAAGCATTCCTGGGGCCATACTGTAAAATACTGTCCAAGTGCTTTAGGGCTATTTCTAGCCAGCCTGGCGATGGTCAAAGGTGATGACTGTAGAGAAGCAGCGTGGCCTAGTGGATAGAGCCCAGATCTGGGAGTCAGAAGGACCTGGGTTCTAATCCTGACCCCGCCACTCGTCTGCTGGGTGACCTTGGGCGAGTCACATCACTTCTCTGTGCCTCAGTTCCCTCATCTGTAAAATGGGGATTAAGACTGTGAGCCCCATGTGGGACAGGGACCGTGTCCAGCCTGATTTGCTCGTATCCACCCCAGTGCTTAGTACAGTGCCTGGCACATAGTAAGCACTTAACAAACACCACAGCGGTGGGGAGCAGTGGCTCGATTTGGGGGGCGGCGGGAGTGGGCGGACAGTGGTCCAGTTGGAGCCCTCAACTCTTCCGTTTGAGATCTGGGCCTTCTGAAACACAGCCAACGCCGGGCGACTCGGAAAGTACTTTCAAATATTCTCTTCTGTTGCCTTCTGCTCTTGGTTGCTGGTTTGGGATTTGGGGACTAATAATAACGTTTGGAGTTTTTAACTTCGGGGCGACTGAGAAATGGTCCTTCTTCTGCGGAAGACCTGTGCCGGGTCGTGAGCGACCACGTGCTAAGAAGGAAGCGTTGAGTTGGGACGTTTAGGAATTTCCTTGGAAGTGAAAAAATCATTTCTTTAGATGGCGTGCCTTTTTTTTTCTACTTGGGTAGATCCTTTGTTATATTTGAAGGCGTTAACCACTTTTATGAAGCCGGATTTTTATAATTTGATAAGCAGAGTCATTTTCAGCTTTGTATGAGCCTTGTGAAAATATAAAATAAATAAGGACATTGAAGATAAGGATTGACACAGAAAAAGGAATTTAGTACTGCCATTATGACCTCATTCAGTCACGGGTCATTACCAATTCAACTATTAAAATTTGAATGATGATTTGCTTGAACACATCAAGCCTGCCTGTGCTTTCTAAGCTGGGACCTCATAGATTTCATAATATAGCAGCTTAAGCTGGAAATTTCCCTTCCAGGTTACTGCAGTAGGAGGAAAACACATTCTTGAGTTGAGGAATTATTAAACTACGTATAAAGCAAATAAAATTAGCTGTTATTATTGTAGACATTTGGACAGAAAAGCCAGAGAAGTTATTGGAGTCTGTGGAGTGTGTTTTTGATGACCACAGGAAACAGCTGATGCTGAACAAAATGTTAGTCGATTTTATTCACGTGAAACTCCTGAAGTGGTGAAAGAATCTTAATGAGATTTGTCTTTCAAACATTTAATTTATGGAAGAGTAGTCGTTTCTTTTGGATTTTGGTTTGTTTAGGTTTTAAATCTGTCCTTATTGACATTAATGTCTGTCTCCCCCTCTAAACTGTAAACTCGTTATGGGCAGGGGAAGTAACTTCCAACTCGGTTGTATTGGAGTCTCCCAAGCCTTAGTACAGCACTCTGCACACAGTAAGCACTCAATAAATGCCATTGATCGATTGATTATATGTTGGAGATAATAAAATCTACTTAGGATAATTACTTTCTGGTAAAGGAAAATACTGTAATAATTTTTCCATTCATGTGTAATCGTTTCATTACAATATGCAATTATGAGTACTAACTTAAAAAATTTTTTTATGGTATTTGTTAAGTGCCTACTCTGTGCCAGGCACTGTACTAAGCGCTGAGGTAGATACAAGATAATCAGGTTGGACGCAGTCCCTGTCCCGCATGGGGCTCACAGTCTGGCAGTCAATCACTCAGTGGGATTTATAAAGCACCTACTGTGTGCATAGCACTGTAGTAAGTACTTAGGAAAGTACAGCGTAGAAGAGTTAGTAGACACATTCCCTGCCCACAGTGAGCTTACAGTCTAGTGTCAGAGGGAGGAGGAAGAGGAGGATTTAAATCCCCTTTACAGATGAGGTAACTGAGGCACAGAGAAATTAAGTGATTTGCCTGAGGTCACACAGCAGACAAGTGGAGAAGCCAGGATTAGAACCCAAGGCCTCCAACTCCCAGGCCTGAGCTCTTTCGTTCATTCATTCAGTCGTATTTATTGAGCGCTTACTGTGTGCAGAGTACTGTACTAAGCGCTTGGGAAGTACAAGTTGGCAACATATAGAGACGGTCCCTACCCAGTAGCGGGCTCACAGTCTAGAAATTCATTCATTCATTCATTCATTCAGTCGTATTTATTGAGCGCTTACTGTGTGCAGAGCACTGGACTAAGCGCTTGGGAAGTACAAATCGGCAACATATAGAGACGGTCCCTACCCAACAACGGGCTCACAGTCTAGAAGGGGGAGACAGATGACAAAACAAGTAGACAGGTGTCAGTACCATCAGAATAAGTAGGATTATAGCTATATATACATCATTAATAAAATAGAATAATAAGCACTTAGTACAGTACCCTGCACACAGTAAACACTTAATACATTTCAACTGAATACGTGTTATATGGCACCCAGAGAAGCAGCGTGACTTGGTGGCAAAGAGCTCGGGTCACTTTTAGCTTCTCTGGGCTTCAGTGACCTCATCTGTAAAATGGGTAAGACTATGAGCCCCACGTGGGACAACCTGATGACCTCGTATCTCCCCTAGTGCTTAGAACAGTGCTTGGCACATAGTAAGCGCTTAACAAATACCATCGTTATTAGTATTATTATTCTAGTGCTTAGAACAGTGCTTGGCACATAGTAAGCGCTTAACAAATACCATCATTATTAGTATTATTATTCTAGTGCTTAGAACAGTGCTTGGCACATAGTAAGCGCTTAACAAATACCATTACTATTACAGTGCCTGGCACCCAGTAAGCACTCAACTGAGTGAATGAAGCGGTGGTGTCAGAATTAGGATTCAGGCCCCCCGCCGCCCTTGCCCAAGCTCTTTCCATCAGGTCACGCTGTTGCTGAGATCCACAAGGCCTCGCTGCTTCTAAAAATCGGACACTTATTGACTACTAGCCTGCTCACCCTATTTATCGTTCCTCCTTTCTGCCTCACCCTGCACTTGAGTCCGAAAATGTAATGGGATTTAATTGGAGGCAGGGACTGGGGGTGGGGAGGAGAGAAGAGGGCTTCCCCCGGGACTTGTTGTACATATTTATTACTCTATTTATTTATTTATTTATTTATTTATTTTACTTGTACATTTCTATCCTATTTATTTAATTTTGTTGGTATGTTTGGTTCTGTTCTCTGTCTCCCCCTTTTAGACTGTGAGCCCACTGTTGGGTAGGGACTGTCTCTATGTGTTGCCAATTTGTACTTCCCAAGCTCTTAGTACAGTGCTCTGCACATAGTAAGCGCTCAATAAATACAATTGATTGATTGATTGATTGATTGACTTAGTTGTTTAACTCTCTGAGTGGCCAGGGGGGCTAAAAAGAGACAGCAGCTGGCCTCCGCCTGCTGGGTCGGACATCCAGACTAACACGCTTTTCCTGCAGCTGAAATTCAAACATGAGGAAATGGCAGAAATTTCCAATTCAATGTGCGTTTCATCAGGGAGGAATCCGCAGATTGTTTTGACACTCAGTTAAAAATTCAGCACGGAGATGGACGGCTCATGAAATTTGCAGCTGCTGATTGAATTTCTATTTCCATAAAGGCCATCAGCAGAAGCAGCCTGCAGGGAAAAAGGGGGGAAGAAAATGACAAAAACCGTCAGGCTAGCATTTTTCCTCCGCCTCCGAGCTGCAAATGACTGGCGATAAGGGCTTCCGTCTGCTGGCCGGGGGTAGGGCGGTGAAAGATGAATGTAGGTGGCCGGGAGGAAAGGATTTCTCAGCTTAATTGCTTTTAACTTAGAATGGCCAAATTTGATATCTCAATATGTCTGCGGTCCCCCGTAGAGGGCAGGAATCGTAACTGAAAATCTGGGCTTTCACCTCCCCTATTACTTAGGGTGAAACTACTAAGGTGTCTCTGGCTAGTACCCAAGGCTCCACCAGTCCGATCGTTCCCATAATAGCGTTCCCCAAAAGAAGAGGAGTGCTCTGAAATTACAAAAAAGAGTTACCTACGTGGAGGAAATGGAAGGAATCTAATTATTCTGTGGCCTTTTCAAAAGCCCGCAATTAATTTGGGAGTCCCAACAAGCTATCGATTCTTTTCGAAAATCAAATTTGATGTAAAATCCCATAATATATACTGAGTAAGTGGCTAATTGGACCCAAGATGAATGGATTTCTCCCCCTCTTTAAGCGTTCTGGGCCCGATGTCATTTGTGACTCGGAGCTGTTCCTCCTGGAGAAACATAAACGCCGCACCGTTGAATAATCCAGTTTCCCCAGCAGACCACTTGGGCTTGTGAGAAGCAGGGCTCGTTGACCACGGTTGTGCCGGCCCGTGGGCACCGGCCACAGAATTCCCGCTCCCGGGGTGGCTCCGGGAGGCTCTGGGCAAATTTGGGCACCCGCCGGAAGCTGCCAGGGACTTTGGCTGTTTTGGCGAAAGAAGCAGCGTGGCCTAATGGCTCGGGCGCGGGCCTCGGAGTCAGAAGGACCCGGGTTCTAATCCCAGCTCCGCCGCTCGTCTGCTGCGTGACCGTGGGCAAGTCACTTCGCTTCTGTGGGCCTCAGTTACCTCGTCTGTAAAATAGGAAGCAGCGTGGCCTAGTGGATAGAGCCCGGGCCTGGGATTCGGAAGGTCATGTGTTCTACTTGTCTGCATGCGTGACCTCGGGCAAGTCACTTCAATTCTCTGTGCCTCAGTTTCCTCGTCTGTAAAATGGGGATTGAGACCGTGAGCCCCACGTGGGACAGGAGCTATGTTCAACCCTATTTACTTGTATGCACCCCAGCCCTTAGTACAGTGCCTGGCACATAGAAAGCGCTTAACAAACACCACAATAATAATGATTATTATTAATAATAATTAATGGTAATAATAATAAAATGTGCATTAAGACTAAAGCCCCTGTGGGACAGCGACTATGTCTAAATTAATTAGCTTGTTCCTACCCCCATGCTTAGAACAGTGCCTGGCACATAGTAACTACTTAACAAATGCCTTTTAAAAAAAAATGGGAACAGGCCTCCAGGGAAACGATATTCCCCACTGGCTTGTTTCTAGAGTCGGCCGCACAATAATAATAATAATGACGATGGTATTTGTTAAGCGCTTACTATGCCCACTTCTAAAGTCTGCTAATTCTACCTCAGGAGCAGATGTTTCCATTGCCATCTGTATAACATTCTTTTGTCTAAGAAGATCCAAAATGCAAGGAGATAGCAAAAATCTTTGTTGGTAACGGAGACTGCCCTGAATAGGGCGATTATAATCACATTATAACTATGGGTCACTAAAATGTGCCCGTGGTCATTTTAGCACAGCTAGTGGTAGGGATGTGACTTATTGCCTATCATTTAGTAGAAAATGCCAGAATAGACTGCAAGAATGCGCTGTTCCTGCTAGGCTGGATGGTTTCTGTCTAATCTTTCGTCCTATTGTTTCATCCACAGTGAATCAGTGAAAGAGAGAGAGAAAGAGAGTGTGTGTGTGTGTGAGATGCACTCCGTGCCCCACGTCATCCAGCAGACCACAGCTCTCCCCACCTTTAAAGCCTTCCAAAAATCCACCCCGCTCCCATAAGCCTTCTTCGATGTCCAGCCAACACCCCAAGGCACACATCCAGGGCACGCCAACCCACCAGCCACCTCCAGAACTTCTCTATATATTTACTTCTACCCTCCCCCGGCCCCCTTTGTGTGTATAGGTGCAATCAATTGCACATTCAGGAAGCGGATTATTTCTAGCCTGCCCCCTGCCAGAGACCAGGCTGCAAATTCGCAAGGAGAAACAGCTCCTCGCATCCCTGGAGAAAGGCAGAAATCGGAACGACTGGGGGTTGGAATTTCAGGTATGGAAGAAGCGTGGCCTAGTGGAGAGAGCATGGGCGTGGGAGCCATTCAACCCACACATCCAATCCATCACCAGATTCTGTTGGTTTCACCTTCACAACCAAAATCTGGCTAAAATCAGCCCTCTCCTCTCCATGCAAACTGCCACCACGTTAGTACAATCACTCATCCTATCTTGCCTAGGTTACTGGATCCTTTCTGACCTCCCAACTCCAGTGCAGACTTCATTCCGCTGCCCAGATTATCTTTCTACAGAAACAATCAGGACATCTCACCGCCGCCCCACTCAAAAAAAAATTCCAGGGTTGCCTGTCCATCTCCGTATCAAACAAAAACTCCTCACCATTGGCTTTAAAGCTCTCCGTCACCTTGCCCCCTCCTACCTCACCTCCCTTCTCTCCTTCTCCACCGCAGCCCGCACGCTTCGCACCTCTGGTGCCGCTAAACTTCTCACTGTGCCTCGATCTCACCCATCTCGCCGCCGACCGCTGGCCCATGTCCCACCTCTGGTCTGGAATGCCCTCCCTTCTCAAATCCACCAATTACTCTTCCCGTCTTCAAAGCCTTACCGATGGCACAGCTCCAAGAGGTCTTCCCAGACTAAGCTCCATTTTCCTCATCTCCCACTCCCTTCTGCATCACCCTGACTTGCTCCCTTTACTCCTGTCCCCTCTCCCCGCCCCACAGCACTTATGTCTATATCTGTAATTTTATTTATTTATATTGATGCCTGTTTACTTGTATTGATGTCTGTCCCCCCGCCCCCGCCAAGACTGGGAGTTTGTTGTGAGCAGGGATTGTCTCTCTCTATTGCTGTATTGTACTTTCCCAAGCGTTTAGTATGCTCTGCATACAGTAAGTGCTCAAGAAACACAATTGAATGAACGAATGAGTCAGAAGAACCTGGGTTCAAATTCTGGTTCCGCCACTTGTGCGCTCTGTGACATTGGACAAGTCACTTCTCTGTACCTCAGTCACCTCATCTGTAAAATGGGGGTGAAAACTGTGAACCCCATGTGGGACATGGATCGTGTTCAACTTGATTAGCTTATATCTACTTCCAGCGCATAGTACAGTGACTGGCACATAGTAAGTGCTTTACTAATATATTAAAAAAAAGGTACAGGGGGAAAGTCGGCCAAAACCTGGGGACTCGGTGGTGACATTGGTGGCTACTCATCAGCGACCAACGTCAAAGTACAGGTCCCTCTTACTGTGATTGTTTATTACACTCGTTGAGCATTCAGTGGGTGCCCTGCACTGTACTGATGCTCATCGCCCCCTCCTCTAGTCTCCCACCTGGTCCAGAATTTGCCACCTCCCCACTGTTCCAACAGTTGCTGCAGGTGTGTGCGGCCCTGCCATCTGCCCACCCTTCGCCTGTCCTTGGACCGCTCTCTGCCCATCCCGTCGAGTGGGAGGGACGCCCTCGGACAGGGAAGTCCACGTGGCCGCAAGCATTTAGCTCTGGACTCCGGGAATCAGGTCAGTCTCTAGAGGCGGCAGGTTGAGTGAGGTTTCCGTGGACTGGCGAGCTAAGCCCCGATTGGACGTTGCCATCCTCAGGAAGTACAGACTCCGTCCCAGCTCTTCCCATCGATCGTTAAGAATTATTATGTTAATACATGGAATGCATTATGCCGCAAACAATATTTTCATTAATTTCCATTAAACATGCTTTAAATCTGTTTACGATGCTCAGTGATCTTTTTATTCCAATTAAGTGCAAGCCTCATTAAGTGAAAATGCACAGTAGGTAGTCGATGCTCTATTTCAGATGAAATTAGAAACTTGAAATGAGTTTTGGGGGCTCCTAGGAAAGAGAGGATAGAGAGCAATCTCTGCGGTGCCACGTTGGAAACCATTGTTCTCTCCTAGGTGTCTGCAGGTAACGACATAACATTCATGGTCTATTTTAGCTGAACGGTAACGTGATCTAGACCTTAGTGTCCTACTCCAGGAGAAGGAAGGAAAGAAGGTTCCCGAGTCACAAAATCCTGACCCTCAGTGCTGCCTTCTGGAACAGTTGAGCAGCTCATTTCACCACGTTCTGAACTAGAAACAGGGACTGGGGTAAGCCTCGATAGGAGGAAAGTTTAGGAATATGCCAGTCTCCCAGAGGACTCTGGAAAATGTTGTTCCCAGGAGTAGGGAGCTGCCTGGGCAGGTTTCCTTTTTTACCTTCAGTTTCACATCCAACGGGAGCCTGTATCCCCCGCCTCCCGGTTGCCGGGCTCTTGGAGAGCCACTGGGAAGAGGGCGAAGCCCAAGTGGTACAGGGGCTATGTTTGACCTGATTGCCTTGACTCTACCCTTATGCCCAGTACAGTGCTTGCCCTCTAGTAAGCACTCAACAACTGCCACAGTTATCATTATTCATGTATTTAAGGATATGCTTTGAAAATGGGTATCAAGTATCCCTAGTTCTGATAACAACCTTCCCCCACAGTGCTCCCTAGGGGGAACAGCAAGGGGACAGATAATGAGTTGGGGAGATGATGGGTGAGTTGACAATGATTTTGCGGTATATACAAAATATACCATACAATCTCTCAGAGCCCCAGTGCACCAGCACTTAGGCCCACTCCTGGGTATGGTCAGAGTCATCGTGGTGGGCGAGCAGGAGAGGGATGGAGAGAGGCTTCAGTTTCCCCTTGGGAACCAGGGTTGGGACCCTCTGGGCCCGAGGACTGTGGCGTCAGAAAAGACGGCCCCAACTTAGAACTGGACAGACGGGACCCCTATAAGCTCTTGGATGGATGGGTCAGGTGGCTACCGATTTTGCTACGATTCCTTCCTGGCCCGTGGAGCCGACCCAATGACCTACTTCCAGCGTAGTTTCTCTAATCCACTGCTCCCAGTCAAAGGGCAGTGGTCAAGGAGAAGCAGCGGGCCCTGAGGGAAAGAACAGGACTGGAGGTCGGGAGACCTGGGTTCTAATTTGCCACTTGTCTGCCGTGTGAGCTTGAGCAAGCCACTTAATTTCTCTGAGCCCCCGTCTCCTCATCTGTAAAATTAGAATTACATACCTGCTCTCCCTTCCGCTTAGACTGCGTGCCCGTATGGGAACGGAACTGTTTCTGATCTGATCGTCTTGTCTGTAGCCTAGTGCTTGGTGCAGAGTATGTGCAGAGCCAATCCCGCTGTGATTTTTGTCGTGGTTATCTTCCCAGCACTGTAAACAGAAGAGAGGGCAAGCGTGTGCGAGTGTTAGCTTACTGTGCTTAAGGAACGTGTCTTGTTTCCACTATGCTTTGCCAAGCGCTCAGTACAGTGCACAGAGAGTGGTAGGCACTCAGTCGATCTCGTTACCACTCAGAGAGGGAGCCTTCTTGTGTGAGCATTTGGAGCAGCTCCGCTCCCCATTGAAGCCCGGCTTCCCAAGGAGGAATTCTCTCCCGGAATAGCTCCTGCTCTCTGGCTCGCACACTGAACGACCGTCTCGAGGGAGCTTTCACCAGCCTGCTTCCTTGGAAGCATCCTGAACTTGTTAGCTGCCAGACACGTTCCTTGGAAAGGCTTGTTTGGGCTGGGGGTGGGGGATCAAGTGCCGATGGGTAGTGCAGAGCCATTTCTAATTGGAGCGTAATTAATCACCCGAAACAGACCGTAACACCGTTGTTTGGGGTCACGTTGCTTAATTGGCATTCTCCACAGCTGTAACTTTCTCCTGGTTTTATTTACACTTCCCACCCGGGGCTGCCGGCGCGCGGGTCTCTTCCTCGCACGAGCGTTTCTCATCTCCCTCCGAGGGCCATCCGGTTCTATCCGGGAAGCAGAGCGTTCTCGGGCTGCTGCTGCTTTCTCCTCGACCCAGCGACGCCCCGTTCCCATGTCGGGTAGGATACGGGAAATGCCCGCTGTTTCCTCTTCAGCTGGGAATGTTCTCAGGCGGCGACAGTAATTGGTAGAAACCTGTTTTTCCGCACTGACGGGCCCTTCTCCACCCCCAAAACAACAAGGGTGACACAGCCCCCCCAGTCCAGCCTAGGAGGAGAAGCAGAGGGACAGCCTGAGGAGCTCTCATGTCCCGGAGGCAGTTGGCCTCATCACTTAGGGCTCCGTCGAAAGAAGCGTTTTGTAAGAGGTTGGATCGGTATTCAGTTCATTGGAGGGGTCAGTGCCTGATGGCGTTAAGAAAGAGGTGGGCAGCAGTTGGTTTGAAGAACCCTGTAGACCAAAAGCCTGTTGTGGGCGGGGAATGGGTCTGTTTTAAGGTTATATTATACTCCCCAAAGCGCTTAAAACAGTTCTGTGCAAACGGTAAGCGTTCAATAAATAGAGTTGACTGCCTGCCTGACTGACTGACTGACTGAGAAGGCCGAGGAGACAACCCGCCTGGTCCTGCGGTGCTGCTTTGCAAGCTCCAATTTGAAAGGTCTTTGCTGCAGAGTCATCACAAAGATGGGCTTTAGTCCTCGCCTTCCCCAAAAGAAATACCGCTCGGGGTCCTGTGTGGGGGTAGGGTTAGGGTGTGCGTCGGCTTGCGTGTGTGTGTGTGTGTGTGTGTGTGTGTGTGTGTGAGCGCACGTGAGAGAGACAAAAGAAATGGGATGACACGCCCTGCTCTTTGGCATGTCGACCAAAAAGGTTTCCATTTTCAGAATATTTTAAAAATTCCCTGGAGAAGTCGGCTCTCCGCAGTCTATTTTGTGTTCCAAGAAGCACACACTTCAAATTTCAGGGCTCTCTCTCTCCCCACTGCAGAAGAGCGTCATTCTACAATTGGCGTTTCTGCACCTCCAGCAGAAACTGGACTTTTAGACTGTGAGCCCCTTTTAGACTGTGAGCCCACTGTTGGGTAGGGACTGTCTCTATATGTTGCCAATTTGTACTTCCCAAGCGCTTAGTACAATGCTCTGCACACAGTAAGCGCTCAATAAATACGATTGATGATGACACATGTCCCAGGGCCTCCCTTCTTCCTGCCCGTGATGAGGTTGCCAGCCCGGGGCCACTGACCCCCGAAGCCAGAGCCCGCTGGGGATGCGGAGCCAAGCCCGGAGGGTCCCCACCTACCCCATCCCCATCCCAAGGGGCTCCAAAGCTCCGCTTCCTCCTCTCCCTGGCCTGCAGGGTTGGTTCCCAGGCCACGTGCCTCTGGACACAGGAGATTGGGGATTCGCAAGGAATGGGAGGTGGGGGTGGGAGGGCCTCTCCTAGAGACCACGGAGTTGTTTGGTTTTCCGTGAAATCACGGGTCTGTGGGTGCGGGGTGGGGCTTTCACACTGATGAATGGAGTTCAGGGCCCTTGGACTTGCTGGGTTATTCAACCCACTGGGTTACTCTTCTTTACTCATTGAGAAGCAGCGTGGCGTAGTAGATCTGAGAGTCAGCTCTGGGTTCCAATCCTGGCTCCGCCACGTGTCTGCCGTGTGACCCTGGGGAAGTCACTTTACTTCTCTGGGCCTCAGTTCCCTCATCTGTAAAATGGGGATGAAGACTGGGCCCACGTGGGACAACCTGATCATCTTGTATTCCCCCCAGTGCTTAGAACAGTGCTGCGCACATAGTTAGCGCTTAATAAATGCCATTATTAGTATTATTCTCTGTGCCTCAGTCACCTCATCTGTAAAATGGGGGCTAAGATTGTGAGTCCCATGTAACCGTCTCTATATGTTGCCGACCTGTAGTTCCCAAGCGCTTAGTACAGTGCTCTGCACACAGTAAGCGCTCAATAAATACGATTGAGTGAATGAATGAATGTGGGACAGGAACTGTGTCCAATCCGATTTGCTTGTATCCACCCCCGCACTTAGTTCCTGGCACAGGATAATAATTGTAATAATCGTGGTATTTGTTAAGCGCTTACTATGTACCAAGCACTGTACTAAGTGCTGAAAACAAAGGGGACATCCCTGGGTGGGCTCGAACCACCAACCTTTCGGTTAACAGCTGTGAGTGTGCTAATAGATTGCGCCACAAAAACTGGTCCTTCTATGACCCAGCCCGCATACTTCACTCCTCTAGTGCTAACCCTCTCACTGTGCCTCTA
Organism: Tachyglossus aculeatus; assembly: GCF_015852505.1. Taxonomy (NCBI): domain Eukaryota; kingdom Metazoa; phylum Chordata; class Mammalia; order Monotremata; family Tachyglossidae; genus Tachyglossus; species Tachyglossus aculeatus. The sequence goes on along the minus strand of NC_052088.1, from coordinate 40,293,165 downwards.
TCTATATATATGTATATATGTTTGTACATATTTATTACTCTATTTATTTATTTATTTTACTTGTACATATCTGTTCTATTTATTTTATTTTGTTAGTATGTTTGGTTTTGTTCTCTGTCTCCCCCTTTTAGACTGTGAGCCCACTGTTGGGTAGGGACTGTCTCTATATGTTGCCAATTTGTACTTCCCAAGCGCTTAGTACAGTGCTCTGCACATAGTAAGCGCCCAATAAATACGATTGATTGATTGATTGATTGATCTCCCCTGTCTCGCCCGGACCCCTGACCCATGTCCTGCCAAAGCAAGACAAGGGACAGTCCGTGTGCAGTGCTGCCAACTTGTACTTCCCAAGCGCTTAGTACAGTGCTCTGCACACAGTAAGTGCTCAATAAATACGATTGAATGTGTAGAGGGACCACAGGTTCCACACCAGCTACTTGAGAGAGACACACGCACACACACACGCCCACCGCCATGGGTGAACTCCACTCTCAGTGGCACCGTCTTTGTGTGCAAATGGAATTTTATATGTTTGTGTGTGTGTGTGACTATATAGTTGAAATATCTGTGAACATTGACTAGCAGTTAATATTTGTCATTGGAAATTAATTTTTCCCATTTTCTGCATTAGCTGTATGATTTGAGAAGCAGCGTGGCTCAGTGGAAGGAGCCTGGGCTTGGGAGTCAGAGGTCATGGGTTCTAATCCCGGCTCCACCACTTGTCAGCTGTGTGGCTTTGGGCAAGTTACTTCGCTTCTCTGCGCCTCAGTTACCTCATCTGTAAAATGGGGATGAAGACTGTGAGCCCCACATGGGACAACCTGATCACCTTGTATCTCCCCCAGCGCTTAGAACAGTGCCTTGCACATAGTAAGCGCTTACCAAATACCATTATTATGATTTGGACACCACACCACCTCAGGCATTTAGAGGAGTCATTCTTTGTTCTTTACGTCTCCTGGATAATTATTTGAAAATCCTTTTCGACTGTGAGCCCACTGTTGGGTAGGGACTGTCTCTATATGTTGCCAATTTGTACTTCCCAAGTGCTTAGTACCGTGCTCTGCACACAGTAAGCGCTCAATAAATACGATTGATTGATTGATGATTGATTGATTGAAAATCCTGTATGGCAACTCAAGATCTCTCGGAGGAGTCTTTCCCCAGTTAATCTCCCCACACTTCTGGTCTTGATGCCCCCTCAGCTACCTTGGGTACTCATGTATTATTGATTTATTAAGTCTTCCCGCTGTTTCGTCCGTTCGTGTCTGATTGTCACCCCGATGTGACTGTAAGCTCTTCGAAGTCAGGGAACGATAGTGGTGCTCAGTACTGGGAACAGGTAGGGTTACTTTCCTAGGTGTCCATCCTTCCTCAGTGAGGCAGCGGGTCCCCCTGGGATCAGTTGGATTTGCACGCTTTATTTAGTTTAGATTTGCACGCTTTATTAGTTTGCAATTAGTTTATTGGGGATTTGACCTGGCTTTCGGTAGGTACAGTGCTGGGCTCGCAGCGTGAGCTCAGTAGATTCCGCCACTGCTTTGCTGGGCTTTCACCACATTTTCCCTAGTTCAGATATCTCCCAGGAAATTTGGAAACATTTCTTTTTGACTTTCAGGTTCTTCCTGTCATTTAGTCTTCTCGCCACGCAAGGTGCACTTATGAACTTTCCCCCAGAATTCAACTCGGGTGTTTTGATTCGTCTTATTAATTCTAATCACCCGACTATGTATTATGTTTTACATAATACTCATTGGGAGCACCAGGAATTTTAATTGTACATTGGTACTTGTAAGATCTATTAAAGCCATACAAATAGCAAGTTCATTTGGAGACCTAAATTATCTTGTACTAAATGGTGACACTTGAGCAGGTAGTTGAGTTTGTTCCCCAGTTGTCCCTGAGCATGGAAAATGTTCCGGGTAGGTTGAGCGGGGCTCTCATTGCCAAAGTAATTTGAAAGTGCTCAGGCGTGTTTGCTTTTCAGTCAATCAATCAATCATATTTATTGAGTACTTATTATGTGCAGAGTACGGTACTAAATCCTTGGGAGAGTTCAGTATAACAGAGTTGGTAGACATGTTCCCTGCCCACAATGGCTTGCAATCTAGAGGGGGAGACAGACATTACTGAGTAAATAAATTGAATTATGGAGATATACATAAATCCCGTGGGGCTGAGAGAGGGGTAAATAAAGCGTGCAAATCCAAGTGAAAAAGGGCAGCTCAGAAGGGAGTGGTAGGAAAGGAAATGAGGGTTTAGTCGGGGAAGGCCTTTTGAAGATGTGCTTTAAATAAGGCTATGACCGTGAACCCGTTGTTGGGTAGGAATTGTCTCTGTTGCTGAATTGGACTTTCCAAGCACTTAGTACAGTGCTCTGCACACAGTAAGCGCTCAATAAATACGATTGAATAAATGAATGAACGGGGAGAGTGAACATCTGCCCGTTATAAAGAGGGGGGGAGTTCCAGGCCAGAGGCAGGATGTGGACAAGTGGTCGGTGGTGAGACAGATGACATAACGGTACAGCGAGCAAGCTGGCAGTAGAGGAGCAAAATGTGTGGGCCGGGCTGTATATAGTAGGAAAGCAGCGAGGGAAGGTAGGAGGAGGCAAATCAATCAATCAGTCGTATTTATTGAGTGCTTACTGTGTGCAGAGCACTGGACTAAGTGCTTGGGAAGTCCAAGTTGACAACATCTAGAGACAGTCCCTACCCAACAGTGGGCTCCCAGTCTAAAAGGGGGAGACAGAGAACAAAACCAAACATACTAACAAAATAAAATAAATAGAATAGATATGTACAAGTAAAATAAATAGAGTAATAAATATGTACAAACATATCCGCAAAGTGAATGAGTGCTTTAAAGCTGATGGTAAGGAGTTTCTGTTCATTGTGGAGGTGGATAGGCAACCACTGGAGGTTCTTGAGGAGTGGGGAAACATGGGCCTTATCGTTTTTGGAGAAAAATGATCGGGGCAGCAGAGTGAAGAATGGACTGAAAGGAGGCCGGGAGGTCAACAGGAGACTGATGTAGTAGTCAAGGCTGGTTAGAAAAAGTGCTTGGATTAATCAATCAGTCAATCAATCATATTTATTGAGCGCTTACTGTGTGCAGAGCACTGTACTAAGTGCTTGGAAAGTACAAGTTGGCAACATATAGAGACAGTCCCTACCCAACAGTGGGCTCACAGTCTAAAAGGGGGAGACAGAGAACAAAACCAAACATACTAACAAAATAAAATAAATAGAACAGATATATACAAGTAAAATAAAAATAAATAAATAGAGTAATAAATATGTACAAATATATATACATATATACAGGTGCAAGAGTTTGGATGGAGAGGAAAGGGCAGATTTTAGAGATGTTATGAAGGTTGTATATTGTTGTTGCATAGCCAGAGAGTCCTACATTTTCCTGCTGATTCATAAGTGAGCCCCACAGAGAATTTAAGCTAGGCAGGGAATGATTTGGGAGCAATCTCTCCCCTTCCCCGCCCCAACCCCAAATCTCTGTCTGATTATGAAGAAGCCTTACGTGGACTCTGAAGGGCCGTAATTTAAATCCTCGAAGCCCAGTAGAATTTATTTTGCAGTAGATTGGAGACATGGATTCTGTATAAGCACAGGTTCTCTGGGTTGTGGAGATGGTGGATTATCATACTCTCCCAGGCGCTTAGTATATAGTGCTCTGAACATAGGAAGGGCTCAGTAAATACCACTGGTTGATTGATTAGGGAGCCGTTGGCTAGCTCGGTCACTGATAGCGAGGCAGGCTTCCACTGGTCTGCCCAGGGGAGAACTGAGTGAAGGGCTCTCCCCCTCCTCCCCCAAACACACACACACTAAGAGCAAGTCATGGATCTGCAATTGGAAAGCTCCTGGGGGCATTCAGCCTTAGACCCAGTGAGAGGTGGGACCTTTGGTCCTTGATTTGGTCTGAAATTCTTCCCCCTCTCCACTGCTTCCCGTTAAAATCAATGGCTTCTCAGAAAATCTGGGTGTTCCTGAGAGGGGAGCTCTGGGAATTCACGGGTATTTGTGGAACTAGCTATTGGAACCCCACCCCCGCCACCTTGCCACTCAATTTTCTGGGGTGTCCACCCTTTCCCTCCTCACCCTCCATCTTCTCCCCATCATGGTGCTTCTGTGGCCTGGGAGTGTGTCTCTGTCTCTCTGTCTTTCTCTCAGATGACTGGGCCCTAGCGTTTTCACATGTGATTCTGAACTGTCCATCTAGAGACAGGGAGATCCTTTGTGTTCAAAGATGGTGCACTGACGGTGTAGTGAGCCTGGGTTGTGAGTCCCATGTGGGACAGGGATGTGCCGGAATTGTATATTCTGCATCTATTCCAACATTTAGCACAGTGCTCCCCATACAGCGAGCGTTCAGCGAGACACCGGGATGGATTGCGGACGCTGGCGGGACACCAGAGTGGGCCGGGGGTGCAGGGCTGGAACATCGGGCTGGATTGTGGGTGCCTGGGGGGTGGGGTACCGCTGCGGGCCACGGGCGTGGGAGTAAGCTGTTGGGAGGGGCTGTGGGCCCAAGAAGTTGTGTGGGGGTTGGAAGTGGGTGTCAAGCCCTCCACCCAACCTGGGCCTTCACTTTACTTGATGTAGCTCGGGGCAGTTACCCCCAATTACCCCCACTTAGGCTCTTCCCATACCTCCTTCTTGCCCCAAGAGTCAAGTAGTCATGGGTTCTAATCCCGGCTCCGCCAACTGTCAGCTGTGTGACTTTGGGCAAGTCACTTAACTTCTCTGGGCCTCAGTTCCCTCATCTGGAAAATGGGGATTAAGATTGTAAGCCCCCCGTGGGACAGCCTGATCACCTTGTAACCTCCCCAGCGCTTAGAACAGTGCTTTGCACCTAGTAAGCACTTAATAAATGCCATCATTATTATTATTATTGTTATAGCGCTCAGTTCTGGAAAAACCCCATATACCGAATGGGTGGGAGAGAGAGAGAAAGAGAGACAGGGCCTGCACAATTGCTTCCCCCCCTGCCCCCGGGTCCCCAGATGTGTGTGCGCGCGCGCACACACACACACACACACACACACACACACACACACACACACACCCCTCCCCCCCCCAGCCCCCTTCTCTTTAGACATTATTTTTCAAATGACTCTCCCATCCTGGACATTCGGCTCAAATTCCCACTAGTCAGAACAGCCACCATCCCTCAGAGAAGGCCATGGATAATAATAATAATAATAATTATTATTATTATTATTATTATTATGGCATTTATTAAGCACTTACTATGTGCAAAGCACTGTTATAAGCGCTGGGGAGGTTACAAGGTGATCAGGTTGTCCCACGGGGTGCTCACAATCTTAATCTCCATTTTACAGATGAGGGAACTGAGGCCCAGAGAAGTGAAGTGACTCGCCCAAAGTCATACAGCTGACAATTGGCAGAACTGGGATTTGAACCCATGACCTCCGACTCCAAAGCCCGGGCTCTTTCCACTGAGCCACGCTGCTTCTCCCCCCCAGCTGCGATGGGAGGTTGATTGCTGCATTTGGCAGGCGGAGCAGCAGTCCATTTGTCAGTCAATCACAATACAAGGCGGTGACCCGGGCAACAACAGTCACATCCTTCTCGGTTTCCCTGGAAAGTCTAGTGCCCCATTTCTGGCGACCCCACGTTACGGAAAGCTCTTGCCTTATGCAGGTGGCTCTCTGACCCTGCCCACAAACGCACAACAGTCCCCTCCAACCTGGCATGGCGTTGTATCCAGACATACGGTATGTTCATCTTACCCAGTCCCTGGAATTTTTAATGGAGAAATGAATTCACTTTCCCTAGAAATGTAATGGGGAATGTTGCATTTAGTGGGCAGGAATGTCCGCTCTGGAGGCACCTTGATGGATTCTTGGAAATCCGGGCCAATGCAAACATGCCCAACTGTGACAGCCTGACAAGTTGTTGGGGCCTTTTGGGCTTGTTTACCCTCCTCCGTGGAGACGTGGAAATAAAAGCCAATCAAATAATCAACTGACCTGTCAACTAAAAGCATCGCCGGAAAGCTTGTGTGGCACGAGCGTACGTTTGGAAAGTTAATGCCTTTTCTTTTCTAGGACAGATTATTCGGGAGAAAAGATTGGTAGAAGCAGTCGGTAAGAAGGAGGAAGACTATGAAGTGGGGGATATTCCAACAGAGTGGGAAGGTAAGGTCGGCTCTTCCGGGGAAATCCTCTGATGGGGGGTCTTAGGAAAGTGAACCCGACTGGCTGATGTGGGGTCTCAGGCTGCCTCGCGCTTTCTCATTCCTGTTTCTTTTGAGAATGGAAAAGCGCAACCAGGCCCGCGTGGTCTGAGAGCACTCGGGGTTTAAGGGAAATGATTAGGGGGCCCCTAAGGTGTAGATCCCATTGCAGGGAGGGAGAGGACTCTATTCACATGGCTTCTTGAGACCAAGGCAGCTGGTGGACCAGTCGGCGGATAGAAAGGGCCAACCGCCCCCTCGCTCGCCTCCCACATCAAGAGTGGAAACCAGAGCAAGTCAATAGCCCGTTGGTTTTAATTAGTAGAACAAAGGAAATAACACCAGGCGATCAGTGGTATTCATTTTGGGCAGAGCACTTGGGAGAATCCAGTAGAGTCAGTAGACACAATTCTTGAGGTTGAAAGAGCTTCCAGTCTACTGTATGGAGGACACAGTTCTGAGCACTTGGGAGAGTCCAATACAGCCACTTATACAGGATCCCCGACCTCAAGGAGCCTAGCGGAGGAGTCAGACACTGAAGAATGCTACAACTAAGAAGGAGTCAGAGTGGAAAGATTTGTACATAGAGAAGCAGCGTGGCCTATTGGAAAGAGTTTGGGCCTGGGAGTCCGAGGACCTGATTCTAATCCCAGCTCCACCATTGGTTGCTGTGTGACCTTGGGCAAATCACTGTACTTCTCTGTGTCTCGGTTTTCTCATCTGTAAAATCATCATCATCATCATCAATCGTATTTATTGAGCGCTTACTATGTGCAGAGCACTGTACTAAGCGCTTGGGAAGTACAAATTGGCAACATATAGAGACAGTCCCTACCCAACAGTGGGCTCACAGTCTAAAAGGGGGAGACAGAGAACAAAACCAAACATATTAACAAAATAAAATAAATAGGATAGATATGTACAAGTAAAATAAATAAATAAATAGAGTAATAAATATGTACAAACATATCTACATATATACAGGTGCTGTGGGGAAGGGAAGGAGGTAAGATGGGGGGGATGGAGAGGGGGACGAGGGGGAGATGAAAGAAGGGGCTCAGTCTGGGAAGGCCTCCTAGTCTGGGAAGGGGGTTAAAATGGGGGTTTAATACCTGTTCTCCCTCTCCCTTAATCCCTAAGACTTATTATGTGGAACAGGGGACTGTGTCTGACTTGATTATCTTGTTTCTACCCCAGTGCTTAATGCAGGGCTTGGCACGGAGTAAGGACGTAACCAATACCATGTTTATTATCGTCATTACTTCATAAGTGCTGCGGGGCTGTGGTATCTAATTTGAACAGTAAATCAATCTATTGTATTTACTGAACACTTACTATATACAGAGCACGCTACTAAGCGAATGGGGGAATACAGCAAGATTCCCACCTGTATACTCCTTCTCAGCGCTTCGTAGAGTGTTCAGTAAGTGCTTAATAAATACTATTACTACTTCGGCTACTACTGTCATAACTGAGGTGCCCAAGGGGCCAATAGAGACTGAGATGGCAATTGGACAACGTTGGATGAGAAGTCTATATGTATATATGTTTGTACGTATTTATTACTCTATTTTACTTGTACATATCTATTCTATTCATTTTATTTTGTTAATATGTTTTGTTTTGTTGTCTGTCTCCCCCTTCTAGACTGTGAGCCCACTGTTGGGTAGGGACCGTCTCTATATGTTGCCAACTTGTACTTCCCAAGCGCTTAGTACAGTGCTCTGCACACAGTAAGCGCTCAATAAATACGACTGATGCATATGATATATGAAATAGAGGCTTCTGGGGAAAAGCCTCAATCAATCAATGGTATTTGTCAGGTGCTCACTGTGGGAAATAATAATAATAATGATGGTATTTGTTAAGCGCTTACTATGTGCAAAGCACTGTTCTAAGCGCTGAAAGTACTGTACTAAATGCTTGGGAGAGTACAGTATGACAGAGTTGGTAAATACTTTCCCTGCCCTCAACAAACTTACAGTTTAGAGGCAAGCATACGGTTTAGAGGCGAGCTTTCAGTCCTAGAGGAGGCGAGCCGAGGTTTGTGCAGGGGCAAGGGTGGGAGGCCAGTGCTCTGCACACAGTAAGCGCTCAATAAATACGATTGAATGAATGAATGAATGGCCCAAGGCAGAGAGCTGAGTGTCTGTCTCTCCTTCTAGGCTGGGCAGGACACTTTCATTCATTCATTCATTCATTCAATCGTATTTATTGAGCGCTTACTGTGTGCAGAGCACTGGACTAAGCACTTGGGAAGTCCAAGTTGGCAACATCTAGAGACAGTCCCTACCCAACAGCGGGCTCACAGTCTAGAAGGGGGAGACAGACAACTAAACAAAACATATTGACAAAATAAAATAAATAGAATAAATATGTACAAATAAAATAGAGTAATAAATACGTACATGCATATATACAGGTGCTGTGGGGAGGGGAAGGAGGTAAGGCGGGGGGGTGGGGAGGGGGAGGAAGGGGAGGGGAAGGAGGGGGCTCAGTCTGGGAAGGCCTCCTGGAGGAGGTGAGCTCTCAGTAGGGCTTTGAAGGGAGGAAGAGAGCTAGCTTGGCGGATGTGCGGAGGGAGGGCATTCCAGGCCTGGGGGATGACGTGGGCCGGGGGTCGACGGCGGGACGGGCGAGAACGAGGCACAGTGAGGAGATTAGCGGCAGAGGAGCGGAGGGTGCGGGCTGGGCTGGAGAAGGACAGAAGGGAGGTGAGGTAGGAAGAGGGGAGGGGATGGACAGCCTTGAAGCCCAGCGTGAGGAGTTTTTGCCTGATGCGTAGGTTGATTGGTAGCCACTGGAGAATTTTGAGGAGGGTAGGGGAGGACACGGAATGTGTCTGCCAACTCTGCTGCATTTTACTTTCCCAAGCGCTTAGTACAGTACCCTGCACACCATATGGGCTCAGTAAACACCAGTGATTGATTGATTGATTGATTGATTCCTTTTGGGATTCATGACAGAGGGACCCAAGCTGTGATTTTTCTCCTGCACAACTGGAGAAAAGGGCCCGTGGGCTTCATAACCCTGAGTGTGGGCCTTAATATGCATCAGTGGGGATCAGCTCGGCAACTTTATTTCTCAAGCAGAATCGCAAGTTTCAATATTATTTTTCTTTCACAGCTTGGATTAGAAAAAAGAGAAAGGAGCCACCCACTATTGAGGTAAGAATGAAATGAAAAATACTGGAATAATAATGACTCTAACTGAGAAAAGCCAAATCGTTTAGAATGCGTTGCCTGCCTGTCTGGCTGTAGAAAATGTACGCTTTCCATCACATGTCATTTCCATAAATGTTTTAGCCTGCAGAGACTTTCCAGGTCTGACGTTTTCCCCGAAAGTGACACAGCCACTGTGGGGGTGGGTTGGGTTCGGCTGGGCTTCAAGCTTGGCAAGGCAAGCCTACAAGGAAAATGCCCCGAAAGAGAAAATTGATGGAAATGGTTCATGGTTCTCGAAGAATGGGTCTCCATGTAAAACAGTCAGATGCTGAGGCTGTGTTATGAGGATGACAATTTTCTTATTTTTTTTTTTTAATGAGAAAACACCCTGGACGAGGTCACGTGAGTTCCTGGCAGTCATTCACCTGTCCCTGTGGGTATCAGGGCCTAGAGCAGCCCCACTCCATCACCCGTTCGCTTCTCCCTGCGGGTCTCAGGGCCTAGAGCAGCCCCACTCCAACGCCTGTCATTTCATTTGATTGTTCATTCATTCATTCAATCGTATTTATTGAGTGCTTGCTGTGTGCAGAGCACTGTACTAAGCGCTTGGGAAGTACCATTCAGCAACAGAGACAATCCCTCCCCACAACAGGCTCACAGTCCAGAATGGGGGAGACAGACATCCACACAAGTAAACAGGCATCAGTAGCATCGTTATAAATAAATAGAATTATAGATACATACACATCATTAATAAAAAGTAGAATTATAGTATAATGTACATGTAATAATAATAATGATGGCATTTAAGCACTATGTACAAAGCACTGTTCTAAGCGCTGAAGCGTATATATACACAAGTGATGTGGGGCAGGGAGAGGTAGTAGAGCAAAGGGAGCGGGGAAGCAGAAGAAAAGGGGGGCTCAGTCTGGGAAGGCCTCCTGGAGGAGGTGAGCTTTCAGCAGGGTTTTGAAGGGGGGAAGTGTGCTAGTTTGGCAGATTTGAGGAGGGAGGGCGTTGCAGGCCAGAGGTAGGACGTGGGCCGGGGACGACGGTGGGACGGGCGAGAACGAGGCACAGTGAGAAGGGTAGTACCAGTTGTGAGGCAACAAGTCACGTTAGCCTCTCTGACAGGGCTGGGGAGGAGGCCGGACAGAAGAGGTTTCTAATGGGATCAAGCTTGGGGATGTTGCCCACACTTTCCTGCTGACAAATGCGCTGGGAGAAGGGAACCGGTTTGACCGTTGGCAGGGCCATGAAGCCTCATCAGTGCCCCTGGCCGTCGATGAAACGGACAAGGGGCGCTAAGTGCCGGCCTGCTCGTCTGCCCCATTTTAGGGCCACAGTTAGAGAACCGGCAATCCCCAGCCGCCTTTGGGCCTTCGGACGGTGCACTGTCAGGGTTGCCTAAATGACCGCCGGGGCGACCTGGGCTCCGGTCAGGCACGCAGACCTGGACCGCTTCGCATAGTCTGCTGCGTCTTGAGTGGTGCCATCTTTTGCAGATGGCACGTTGGGCTCCGGCCGATTGTTCGGGATGGTTTGGGCCTCTTGGGTGGTCGTGCCGGGGCCTCCAGGAGTTCCCTGGACCCTGAAGGTGGCCCTGCGCTGTGCTGGGCCACTTCTTTCAGGGAAACCAATAAGACCGGGAGATCTGAGACCCCCGTGTAACTGCGCGCCCTCCCTGGGTGTGAGCGGAGATGCCCGCATACTTCCTGGGGAAGCCGGTGCTCACTCTTACCTGCAGAGACTCCACCGGGGGCTCTTATTAATCAAGCCATTTTCACTCGTGTGGTTTAGCGCGCCTTGCCCGCCGGCTGCCCTGGGCCTACAATCCCTCCCCAGTGTGGGCGACAGATCCAGCCAGGGGGCCCGCGTGCCCAGACTGCCGCCATGGCAACCCCTGGGACCGGGCACCAGAGACTGGCCCAGGCGACGGGCAAGGGCACAGGCCTTTTCTGGGCCAGCAGTCAGGGTGGACTGTGGACTTCTGTGGACTGGGGACTTCTAGACTGTGAGCCCACTGTTGGGTAGGGACTGTCTCTATATGTTGCCAACTTGTACTTCCCAAGCGCTTAGTACAGTGCTCTGCACACAGTAAGCGCTCAATAAATACGATTGATTGATTGATTGATTGATTGGAGGCCCAGGATAGAGAGGCTCAGGGCCAGCCGTGGCTCAGGGTGGGTGTTTTATCCCGTGGCCCTGTTACACCCAAGAGGGAGAGTGGAACCGGGTCTTCTCCTTACGACTCTCCACAGAACTCTCCCCAAGTAATATTAGTCTTAGTAACGGTATTTCTTGAGCACCCACTGGGTGCTATGCACTGTACTAAGCCCCGGGGGGAGTGACAGAAGTATGAGACGCAATCCCTGCCCACAGGGAGCGTGTGCTGGAAGCGGGGAGCCAGCCAGAGAAATATTGACAAATAGAGGAATCATTCTCTGTTGACAAATTGACAAATAGAGGAATCAGAACAAATAGGTTGGCGCTAAGTAAATACCGGTGGTGGCGATGACGGTGGCAGTGAAGAGGCATCCTAGTGGATGTCCCGCTCTAGTGTATCCCTGTTCCCGTCTTTGCCCTCCTCAGGGGAGCAGATTCCCCTGCCTTCCCTCACATGGTGAATCCTCGCCAAGAGCTGACAATCCCTCTTTCCAAGAAAGTCTTTTTCTGGCCAACCCACGTTCCTACTTCGGTTTTCTCTGGTTCTGTGCTTTGGGGAGAGGGGGATTCTCTGAAATGGCGGGGGGCTCAGCCCCCAAACCATCCACCGGAAAGGACGAATTGACCTAGCTGAGTTTTCTTTTGAAGAACCTGCTTGACTGCCACGGGGACTGGCCGGGCTCTGGGTTAACACCTAGAGACAGCTCTGTAGAGCGCTGATGGTTCCGCCGTCTGCCATCACAGCGGTGGTGGGCCTGGGGGCAGGGATGGAGTTGGTCAGTAAGCCATATTCATTGAGTGCTTACTGTTTGCAGAGCACTGTACTAATGATGATGATGATGATGGCATTTATTAAGCGCTTACTATGTGCAAAACACTGTTCTAAGCGCTGGGGAGGTTACAAGGTGATCAGGTTGTCCCACGGGGGGCTCACAGTCTTAATCCCCATTTTACAGATGAGGTCACTCAGGCCCAGAGAAGTTAAGTGACTTGCCCAAAGTCACGCAGCTGACAAGTGGTGGAGCCGGGATTTGAACCCATGACCTCTGACTCCAAAGCCCGGGCTCTTTCCACTGAGCCACGCTGCTTCTAAAGCACTTGGGAGAGTACAGCAACAGAACAGATACATTCCCTGCCCTCAGTGAGCTTACAGTCTAGAGGGGGAGACAGTCATTAATATAAATTCTTTATTTACGGAGGGGCTGGGGATAGTGAGAGGGGTCCGAAGTGCGTTTTGGGGCAATGCACAGTTGGCGACGGCGTCTCATTGCCCGCGTGTGAATGGGCTGGATTCGTAGTGGTTTCTGGATTGGTGGACCTACAGATACCGGGTATCTTTCTGAGGGAGAAGAGGAAGGCCTGTCTGCCAGCACCGGTCAGCGTGGCACTTTCTGGGGCGGGGGCGGCCACGATAGTCATGAGGCGCCAACCCAAAGGTACACTGATTAAACGGTTGCTCACCTCCCGAGGGGCAGCCTTTCTATAGTTTCATTTGATTGAGGACGTCGTCCATTTCAGAAGAGGAAGGAGGAGAAGACATGTCATTGGTTGGTGTCTGTAGAATTGATTTCCGAGTCTCCGCCCCTAGAGCCGAACTGAGTTGTAACTCGGGCTCCGGCAAGAGGTTTACAGATCCTGCTGATACAGTTAATAATAATAATAATAATAATAATAATGGTATTTATTAAGTGCTTACTATGTGCAAAGCACTGTTCTAAGCGCTGGGGAGATTACAAGGTGATCAGGTTGTCCCACAGGGGGCTAACAGTCTTAATCCTCATTTTACAGATGAGGGAACTGAGGCCCAGAGAAGTTAAGTGACTTGCTCAAAGTCATACAGCTGACAAGTGGCGGAGCCACTTGTTAAAAGGATCTTGTGCTGTCACAACATGTGGTGCCTGAGGAGTGACTGCTTCAGTTAAGACGTTTCTGTCGATGCCCCCACCAGATGCGTTCAGAACAGTGCTTGGCACATAGTAAGCCATACCATCACTCACCAAATACCCTCATCACCACTCATTCTGCCCTGCAGAACATCGCATCACCCCTCCATGAGTCTCCCCCTTTCCCTGGGGTCCCCCGCCTTTGGTTGGCACAGCCTGGGGAGCGAACTCCCACAGTCCTCTGAGCCGACCGCCCCGGGCTAATAATAACAATAATAACTATGGTATCTGTTAAGTGTTTGCTATGTGCCGAGCACTGTTCTAAGCACTGGGGTAATAATGATGATAATAATAATGATGATGGTGTTTATTAAGCGCTTACTATGTGCAAAGCACTGTTCTAAGTGCTGGGGAGGTTACAAGAGGTTGTCCCACGGGGGCTCACAGTTTTAATCCCCATTTTCCAGATGAGGTAACTGAGGCCCAGAGAAGTGAAGTGACTTGCCCAAAGTCACCCAGCTGACAATTGGCAGAGCCGGGCTTGGAACCCATGACCTCTGACTCCAAAGCCCGGGCTCTTTCCTCCGAGCCACGCTGCTTCTCATAGAGTACAAGATGCAAGGGTAAAGGTGATCAGGTTGTCCCACGGGGGGCTCACAGTCTTCATCCCCATTTTCCAGGTGAGGTAACTGAGGCACAGAGAAGTTAAGTGGCTTGCCCAGGGTCACACAGCAGACAACTGATGGAGCTGGGATTAGAACCCACATCCTCCGACTCCCAAGCCCGGGCTTTCCATCGAACCCGTGGGAGGGGAAGGGAGAGGAGGGACTGTGTTGCGATGGGGACCCCAGGTACACTGAGGGGGTGCCCCAGCCCCTCTCCCCAACGTTTCCCGGGGCAGCCTTCTGATCGCCGCCCGTCACCGTGCGCTGCTCTTTCCCCTCTGCCCCGCAAAACAGCCTCCAGTGCGGTTTCCCTGGGCAGGGACCAGGGTGGGTGCTGGGGGCCCCCACTCTAAGACAGGGGAGAAGTGACTTTTGTAATAATAATAATGATGGCATTTATTAAGCGCTTACTATGTGCAAAGCACTGTTCTAAGCACTGGGGAGGTTACAAGGTGATCAGGTTGTCCCACAGGGGGCTCACGGTCTTCATCCCCATTTACAGATGAGGGAACTGAGGCACCGAGAAGTTAAGTGACTTGCCCAAAGTCACACAGCTGACAATTGGCAGAGCCGGGGTTTGAACCCATGGCCTCTGACTCCAAAGCCCGGGCTCTTTTCCACTGAGCCACGCTGCTTCTCTTTTGTGGAGCCCCAGCGGGGAATCGATTACTTAAATAATCAATCAGTGGTATTTATCAAGGACTTACTACGGGCAGAGCACTGGACAAAGCGCTTGGGAGAGAACAGATGTGGTAGACGCATTCCCTGCCCACAAGGAGCTTACCGTCTAGAGATGAAGGGGAAGGGCAGATATCCAGCCAGGGTTAGGCCGCTGCACTCGGGGCCTTTTTAGCTGGTGTGTGGGTGCGGGATGAGGGGGTGCAGGGATGTGGGGGCACCTTCCATTTGTGAAAGGACAGTGCTTTGCACATAGTAAGCGCTTAATAAATGCCATCATTATAAAGGACCCCTCCTTCAGACCCTTTCAAGGCCGGGGGGCATCCTCGCCAAGTGCCTTGGGGGTGCTTCTCCTCCCGTCTCACCTCTACCCCGAGGTCAGAAGAAAGAGAAACAGCGTCACCGAGAATGAGTAGATGCCTGTACCCTTTCACGAGGCAAGTGCTTTTTTTTACCAGGGAGATTTTAATGAGGGTGGATTTCTCGTCTCTCCCGCTCCAACCCCCACTGCCTCCCAGCTGTGCCCCATATTTATGGAAAGACAGCTGCCCTCTCAACCAAAGCAGAGATTCCCAAAAAGGCTGACTTTGATCCGGAGCACTGCGTGACTGACTCCCCCAGGGCGCCACGGGGGGTTACCGAGGGGTTCCCCGAAGCTGGAGGGGGCCATCTGCCCCGGGGCAGAGACGGTCTGCCTCCCGGGTGAGCGGTCCCTGACCCCAGCCGCCTCCCCCGTAACCTAATCGCGCTTCCGTCCTTGAAGGCCCTTTTCCGTGCACTGGGGCCAGGGCTGAGGGAAGGTCCGAGGAGAAACCGCGCCATCTGCAAAGCCCCTTGTGACTTTAGCCGTCTGAATGGCACTCAATCAGTCAACCAATCAGTGGTATTTATCGAGCATTTACTGTGTGCAGAGCACTGTACTAAGTGTGTGGGAGAAGACAGAGTTGGCATTCGGCGGCGGTTAATCCTTCATCTGGAGCCAAAGAACCAAGATTGGGAGCCAAAAGCCTCCACTGGCCCACAGCGAGCCAACACCATCGCCTCATCCGTCCGAGTCCCGGAGCCTCTTCCGAGTGGTTTGTTGGGAATCGAAACGTTTTGACAGTCAGCAGGCCCCGCACACACGGAAGCGTGTCAGGATCACAAAACCAGATCCTGTTTTCGTGACTGTGTTTGAAGAAAGGGTGTTTGCATCAGGGTGACCGGATGATGTCCGCAGCAAAGGACAGAGAGCCGACCCCCTGGGCAGCAGGGGTGCTAGGTGGGTGAGGGAGCTTGGCCGTGCTTTTTAGACTGTGAGCCCACTGTTGGGTAGGGACTGTCTCTATATGTTGCCAACTTGTACTTCCCAAGCGTGTAGTACAGTGCTCTGCACACAGTAAGTGCTCAATCATCATCATCAATCGTATTTATTGAGCGCTTACTATGTGCAGAGCACTGTACTAAGCGCTTGGGAAGTACAAATTGGCAACATATAGAGACAGTCCCTACCCAACAGTGGGCTCACAGTCTAAAAGGGGGAGACAGAGAACAAAACCAAACATACTAACAAAATAAAATAAATAGGATATGTACAAGTAAAATAAATAGAGTAATATGTACAAACATATATACATATATACATGATATCAATCATATCAATAAATATGATTGATGATGATGATGATGCCGGACCCAGGCCTGGCCGTCCGCTTGGGCCAGCTCAGTCTGGGAGTGCGGCTGGCCCTCCTTCCTCCTCCCCGTCCCTTCTCTCTGATGGGAACCCCGTGGCGGGCCGACCCCCGGCGATGTGCTCCCCGGGATGACCAACAAGCCCAGCCTGCCTAAAGCTTTGTACTGTCAGAGCCTGGGCAGAGGTCGCAGCAGGCAGGAGGTCTCTGCCTCGTGCGGCCCTGAGCTGCTCTTCCCCGGTCCGGCCTGGAGCCTAGGGTCTGCTGCTGCTGCTACCAGCACCATCAGGGCCCACATCTGATCTTCCCCAGGCCGTTCTGGAGCTTGGGCTCTGCCACCACTGCTGCTGCAGCCATCACCAACACCCTCGCCCCCAAACCTTGATCTGGCCACCTCCGGGCTGGGGGAATGGGGCAGCTCCATCGTGGGGGGGTCAGCGCCCACCACGTTCACCCACATCTTGCAGTCTTATAGCCGAGAGGGCGATACGTAACCTAGAGGGCTGGGAGCAGGACTGCCCGCTCTATGGGGTTCTTCCCAGGGTCCAGCACAGCGCTCAACACACAGTAGTGGCTCAAATACCATCGACTGATCGGTTGCCGCTGAGTGTCGCCGCAGCTGGGAGAGTTATCCAGGATTCGCTGCCCGCTTACTCCCAACCTTCCAGGGGACTGTCGCCGCAGCCAGCCTTGTTCAAAGCTGGCAGCGGGGGAAGGACAGTCCCTGGGTGTTCTTACCGTCTGTCTGAAGCCCTTGAAAAAGACCGGAAACTTTCTCTTTCTCTCCTCTGTGTCCCCAGGAAATCATGAAGAATGAAAAATACCGAGAAGACATCAAATTAAAAAGCCGAGAATTTTCTGAAAAAGAAAAACTCCTTGAGGCCGGGGAGAGCCAGACGGGCCTGGGCTCTCCCCCGGGCTCCACCCTGGTCCGGGGCCACGCTTCGGCCCAGCTGTACGGGAAGAGCGAGCCGTCCGAGGACCCCACCAGCACGGGCCAGGCCTTCCAGCCGGGCTCCTGGAGGCCGCGCGGGGGCAAGGACTGAGCCTTCCGCTTCGCTCTTGTAATCCGCAAATAAAAGCCGACGAGCTGGGAACTGCTGCGCTGAGCACTTTGGAGGGGGGAGAGAGTCAGGGAGGGCCGGGAGGGAGGCAGGGAGGGCCAGGAGGCCACCTGGATCCGGGATCTCTGCTTGGAAAGTGCACTGCAGTGGCGTAGCATCGGGGCCCACGCCAGAGTCTGAGCTTCCCGTGTCATCCTTTCCTGAGGGAATGCCGACTCCCGTTCTGGGGAAGGGCTGGGAGTGGTGTCCACCCGGCTTCACTGTCAGTTCTACCGGTGGGCAGGGGCGGGCTAGGGTCTCCCTATCTACATACACCCTCCATACATTCAAGCACACATACCCACAGTCATAACAAAATCTCCTATTTAGAGTTGGCCCGTTTCCTGAATTTTGATTGAAAAGGAAACCGGGGAAGCATCTTCATGAACCCCCACCAACCTGATGGCCCTACCGAAAGAGCCAGGCCCTGGGCTACTTGCACTCCCCCCCCAACCACTAGCCCCTTTCCAAGAGACAGGCTCTGCAGTCCCTGCCTTACCCTCCTCCATCAGCCTCTTCCAGAGAGCCAGGCCCTAGCCTACCTGCACTACTCTGCCCCTGCTCGCCACCGATCTTTCTCCAAGAGCCAGGCCCTGGACTCCCCAACAGCAGCCTCTCCCAAATACTCCTTCCTCTTCCACCCATCCCTCTCTTCCCCAGAGCCTTTCTTCTAAGTGCCGCTGGACCCCCTCCTGCCCGTAGAGACTGCTGGAGGGAGAAGTTGTGCATGAGTGTGTTTCCCGGGGACCCCTAGCCTTCCGCTTGTCACATACTGGAAACTTAAGCGCCCATGGAGAGGTGGAGGAAGCATCTCCTGTCCCATCCCCTCCTGGATTTCTGTATCGCTGGTAGCTTTGCG
The DNA here is from genome assembly GCF_015852505.1 of Tachyglossus aculeatus. Lineage (NCBI taxonomy): Eukaryota > Metazoa > Chordata > Mammalia > Monotremata > Tachyglossidae > Tachyglossus > Tachyglossus aculeatus. Next base: position 40,274,755 of record NC_052088.1, on the reverse strand, counting down.
TTAAGTTCCGAAGGGGACTTATTCCAGCCTCTTTCCGCATCCTGCAGGCACCTGTCAGGGTGGAAGGCCCAACATTCAGGCCTGCCCTCAGTGGCCCCTCAGGACTGGGGGGCCCGGGGGCCTGTCTCTACAATGACTCGGTGCCAGGTGGAAACCGTGTGCGCAGAAGTGCCGCGTGCCCCGCCCAGAGGGGTCGAACGGCTTCCTTCCTACCCCAACGGCCACACGTGGGGGTCCGCAGGGGGCACGGGAGCCAGCCCGCTGGCATCTATGCAGCGAGGGAGGGGCCAGCCAACGGCCAGGCGGACTTTCAGTGGTGGGGACGCCCCATGTCTCACCAGCTCCTGCCACGCCGCCAGCCGAGACCGTGCGGGAGGAGCAGCGGGGACACACCATGGCCCCGACGGGTGGTGATGGTGGTGCTGCCATGGCAATCCAGCCGGCAGATGCTCCTAACGAGCCCATTTGGGGCCCAGCTGCCATTCACTTGCCCCATTTGAGCCCCAATCCTAGCTGCAACATAATAATGATAGCATTTATTAAGTGCTTACTATGTGCAAAGCACTGTTCTAAGCGCTGGGGAGGGTACAAGGTAATCAGGTTGCCCCATGGGGGGCTCACAGTCTTAATCCCCATTTTTACAGATGAGGTAACTGAGGCCCAGAGAAGTTAAGTGACTTGCCCAAAGTCACACAGCTGACAAGTGGCGGAGCCGGAATTTGAACCCATGACCTCTGACTCCAAAGCCCGTGCTCTTTCCACTGAGCCACGCTGCTTCCCTCTGACAAAGCTATAGGAGGCACGGTTTTGGGGGAGTCCTCCCTGTCCCGCGTCTCATATATTGTTGTATTTAACTCTCCCAAGCACTTAGTAGAGGGCTCCACACACAGTAAGCGCTCAACAAATATGACTGACCAACTGCTTCTCGCAGGTCTGGGCCCATAGCAGGGGAGAAGCATCCGCATTGTTGCTTGTCAAAGCTCAAGGTTCAGTCCTAGCAGGGTGGAGTGATAATAATGATGGTATTTGCTAAGTGCTTTCTATGAGGCAAGCACTGTTCTAAGTGCTGGGGTAGATACAAGTGAATCAGGTTGGATGCAGTCCCTCACATTGTTAACCCCCCATTTTACAGATGAGGTAACTGAAGCACAGAGAGGTGAAGTGATTTGCCCAGGGTCACACAGCAGATAAGGGACGGCACTGGGATTAGAACCCGGGTCCTTCTGATTCCCAAGCCCGTGCTCTATCCACTAGGCCACGCTGGTTGGGCATGTAGCCGTGGAGGGCAGAGGACAAGGCTCCTTCTGTGGGAATGCATCCTGCCCCCGGCCCCTCCCCTAGGCAAGGGTGCCCACTGTTCCCGCTACCCACCCCCTGCCCAGGTCGTCTGCACTCCAGCCGGTGCCACTCGATGCCATCAGCCCAGACCCTGTACGGGCAAAATAGGAAGGCGGTGTGCAGCCAGCGTCTTCTCACCTCTTCAAGTTTTCCTCCCAGCTCCCTGAGACGAGCAGCGCGGGGCAGCCCCCATCACCCCGGGCACCTGCTCTCAGTCCTGTAGCCGCTAACGCGCAGAAGGGTGATCCCCTCAACCCCCGGGTCGGAGGTTTCCGCCGCCCCCCAACGCTAACCAGCTCCCACAAGGCACGAACCGGGCGGCCCCTCCGCCGGCCCAGAGATTCTGGAACCGAAAGAGGCTCTGCCCAGAACCTCTTTACGAAAGTATCAAATTTATTCGTTCGGCAAATTTTGTGGTCAAGTGATCTAGTATTGGTGCATTCTGGTTAATTATTTTAAACTTCGATTTCTATCAGATATGAAAAATACCCCGTCCTGATCTGTCCAAGAGGGACAGCGTCACGGGGATCTGACGCCGGGGCCGGCGGACCCAGAGACGGCCACGCGCTGCCGGGGCCGGATCCGAGCTGGCGGCGGCGGGAGGCAGGCTCCTCACGGACTAGACGGGCCGAGTCTGTGTCAGTCGGGGCCGCGGAGCCGGCTCACGGGGGCAGACGGGAGGAGAGGAGCTTCCCACCCTCTCGTTCCCATGTGTGCGCGCCGGAATTTTCCAGCCCTGGGGAAGACTGTCTTTTACCAGATACTGAAACGGAGAAGAAATTGATTTTCAACACCTACCTCCCCGATAGTACGAGCTCGCCTTGCTAGTCGTAACCCCGGCCCCCAGAAGTCGAGCTCCAACCACTCCATCCTTCCCGCTGGAACCAGGCCGCGCCATCCCATCCTTCTTCTTAGCAGCAGAGCCCAGGGAGGAGTCCAAAGCCAAAGGGTCGGAGGGGGGCCTAAGAGTCACTGGAAACAGCGTGAGCGTCCCAACGCCCGACCTAAAAAAGTGGCTCCCACCCCCGGCATGCCAGGTCCCGAGAGAGCCCGGAGGTCTTCCCTGGCGCACACCGGCTCCGTTTTGCCCAGGGCCCGGTCGCAGCTCATCGGAGGAACCAGACGAAGTGGTGCAAAAACAACGGGATTTACTGTGGGGTCCGGAGCAGAGGAGCCGCAGTCCCTCGTTGGAAAAAGAAGAGTGGCGACAGCCGCACCCGAAGCCCAGACCTTTATGTTTCTAAAATAACCTTGCTACCCGCCCGGGACGGACCCCCCTGGCCACGCTGTGACCAGAGCAGAGGCTCAACTCCCGCCCCTTGTCTGAGGGGGAGTCTTGGCTTCCCCGCCCGCGGGACAGGAGGGCAGCGGGGCGGCCAGGCCCCCAAAGGAAGCGGGAATCTCTAGGGTGTGCGCCTGCCGGGAACTGAGGAGTTACGGCCGTTGGACCCCGGCCAACGGGCGCCCGGCGGTCGAGCGACGACTGGGTGCAGCATCGCGGTTAGAGTGGAGATGTTTCACGGGGCCCAACCGAGCAGGACGGCAGATGTGACGGGAGATCACGGGCGAAGCCTTTCTGAGCAGTTCCCGGGCCCCTCATTCTCCCGCCTCGCGGCCGCTCACCGACAGACTCACTCCTTCTTCACGCGCTTGCACTTGGCGATGTTCTCCTGGCGTTTCTGCTTCTTCTTCTGCTCCTTCTCCCGGGCCTCAATCATGTTTGCCAGCTTCCAAGACAACACCGCGCTAGCTAGGAAGAGCGGGGTCAGGGCCAGGATCACCGTGGTGAGGAAGCCGTAAGGGTCCTTCGCGGCCCATTCCACCACGTACTCCGCCCAAGCCTTGACGTCCAACATCTCGGCGGCAGCCGCCCCGGCAAAATCCCACGCACGGACTGGAGACGGTGAGCTCCTGGGGTGGTTAATCGGGTACATTTCAAAATGAATCATAATAAAAGGCATTTGTTAAGGCATTTTCTATGTGCCAAGCACAAGAATATCAGGTCAGACGGTCCCTGACCCTCTTGCCTCACAGCCTCAGTAGGAGGGAGAACAGGGATTTCAGCTATTACTCTATTGGAGGGAGAACAGGGATTTCATCTATTTATTACTCTATTATTACTCTATTTTACTTGTACATATTTATTCTATTTATTTTATTCTGTTAATATGTTTTGTTTTATTCTCTGTCTCCCCCTTCTAGACTGTGAGCCCGCTGTTGGGTAGGGACCGTCTCTATATGTTGCCAACTTGTACTTCCCAAGCGCTTAGTCCAGTGCTCTGCACACAGTAAGTGCTCAATAAATATGACTGAATGAACGATTGAACGAATCCCCATTTCACGGTAAGAAAACTGAGGCAGGGAAAAGTGACTTGTCCCAGGTCACACGGCAGGCAAACGGTGGATTAAAACTCAGGTCCTCATCCCCAGGTGCCTAATCATCATCATCAATCGTATTTATTGAGCGCTTACTATGTGCAGAGCACTGTACTAAGCGCTTGGGAAGTACAAATTGGCAACATATAGAGACAGTCCCTACCCAACAGTGGGCTCACAGTCTAAAAGGGGGAGACAGAGAACAAAACCAAACATACTAACAAAATAAAATAAATAGAATAGATATGTACAAGTAAAATAAATAAATAGAGTAATAAATATGTACAAACGTATATACAGCGCCCTGCACCCAGCACTCAATCAACACTCCCACTACTAGACTGTGAGCCCACTGTTGGGTAGGGACTGTCTCTAGATGTTGCCAGCTTGTACTTCCCAAGCGCTTCGTACTGTGCTCTGCACACAGTAAGCGCTCAATAAATACGATTGATTGATTGATTGGATTATCAGCCCTTGACAGAGCCAAGCAAATGCCTCAAGACGGGACCCCGAGGAGGAGGAAGAGTGGTAATAAAAGTATTTATTACGCTCTTACGGTTTGTCTAGCACCGTACTGAGAGCAGGGAAACCACACACAAGTGAAAATCGGGGCCAGACCCTGTCCCTTGAGGGGCTCACCATCTGGGAATGAGGGCCCGCCAGGCCCGGGGCCGCGGTGGCGGGCCCGCAGGCGGCACCCCTGGCCAGGGGATGCCACGATGACCTCCCGTCAGCCTCCTCCTCCTCCTCATAATAATAATAATAATAATAATAATGGCATTTATTAAGCGCTTACTATGTGCAAAGCACCGTTCTAAGCGCTGGGGAGGTTACAAGGTGATCAGGTTGTCCCACGGGGGGCTCCCAGTTTTATTCCCCTTTTGACAGATGAGGCCACCGAGGCACAGAGAAGTGAAGTGACTGGCCCAAAGTCACCCAGCTGACAATTGGCGGAGTCGGGATTTGAACCCATGACCTCTGACTCCAAAGCCCGGGCTCTTTTCCACTGAGCCACGCTGCTTCATAGAGAGGGCCGCTCAAACCTGCTGGCTGCCGTCGACAGCCTCTAGACTGTGAGCCCACTGTTGGGGAGGGACCGTCTCTATATGTTGCCAACTTGGACTTCCCAAGCGCTTAGTGCAGTGCTCTGCACACAGTAAGCGCTCAATAAATACGATTGATTGATTGACAGAACTCTACCTGACTTGACCTAGCGGCAAAGGCCCAGGCCTGGGGACGGTCAGGGGACCCGGGTGTAATTCCAGCTCAATCAGCTGCCCACCGTGGGCCCCTGGGCCGGCCATTTCATTTCTCTGGGTCTCGGTTCCCATCTGTAAAATGGGGTTTACTTCCTGCTCCCCCTTAAACTGTGTGGGACAGGGACTGTGTCTGGCCAGGTTATCTGTATCTACCCCAGTGCTTACTAAATGTGTTTTAATAAACACAAGATGGCGACTTGTACTTCCCAAGCGCTTAGTACAGTGCTCTGCACATAGTAAGTGCTCAATAAATACGACTGAATGAATGAATGAATAGCTCTCTTCCTCCCTCCAAAGCCCTACTGAGAGCTCACCTCCTCCAGGAGGCCTTCCCACACTGAGCCCCCTTTTCCTTCTCCTCCCCATCCCCCCCACCCTACCTCCTTCCCCTCCCCACAGCACCTGGATATATGTTTGTGTAGGTTTATTACTCTATTTTACTTGTACATATTTACTATTCTATTTACTCATTTATTTTATTTTGTTACTATGTTTTGTTTTGATGTCTGTCTCCCCCTCCTAGACTTTGCGCCCGCTGATGGGTAGGGACCGTCTCTATATGTTACCAACTTGTACTTCCCAGGCGCTTAGTACAGTGCTCTGCACACAGTAAGCGCTCAATAAATACGACTGAATGAATGAATGAATGGCGGAAAGGGCTCCCCGGCCTCCGACCCTTCTGGCCTCCTTCCCTTCCCCACAGCACCTGTATATATGTATATATGTTTGTACATATTTATTACTCGATTGATTTATTTTACTTGTACACATCTATTCTATTTATTTTATTTTGTTAATATGTTTGGTTTTGTTCTCTGTCTCCCCCTTCTAGACTGTGAGCCCACTGTTGGGTAGGGACCGTCTCTATGTGTTGCCAACTTGTGCTTCCCAAGCGCTTAGTACAGTGCTCTGCACACAGTAAGCGCTCAATAAATACGATTGATTGATTGATTGATTACTACAGTGCGGATGACAACAGCAAGCACTTAGCAAATGCCATAATTACGATTATTATTACGTGGAGCACTGAGGTGTCCCAGGTAAAAGCTCTCGTCTCGTTTGCCTTTTTTTAAATTGTATTTGTTACTACGTACCAGGCACCGTACTACGCGCTGGAACAGATAGAAGATTATCGGGTTGGACAAATGGTCTTCATCCCCATTTTCCAGATGAGGTAACCGAGGCCCAGAAAAGTGATGTGCCGATTTGTACTTCCCAAGTGTTTAGTACAGTGCTCTGCCATGCAGTAAGCGCTCAATAAATACAACTGAATGAATATAATAATAATAATAATAATAATAGTGGCATTCATTAAGTGCCTACTATGTGCAAAGCACTGTTCTAAGCACTGGGGAGGTTACAAGGTGATCAGGTTGCCCCACGGGGGACTCGCAGTCTTCATCCCCATTTTACAGATGAGGTAACAGGCACGGGAAGTGACTTGCCCAAAGTCACACAGCTGACAATTAGCAGAGCCGGGATTTGAACCCATGACCACTGACTCCAAAGCCCGGGCTCTTTCCACCGAGCCACACTGCTTCTCTATGCCCAAAATCACACAGCAGACGAGTGGGGGAGGCAGAATTAGAACCCAGGTCCTCCTGACTCCCAGGACAGGGCTCTATCATCCACTAGGCCACGCAGACGGCAAGTGCTAGGGGTCCCCCCCATACTTCCCAAGCGCTTAGTTCAGTGCTCTGCACACAGTAAGCGCTCAATAAATACGATTGAATGAATAGGGGCTTAATGGAAAGAGCCCGGGCTTGGGAGTCAGAGGTCGTGGGTTCTAATCCCGACTCTGCCACCTCGGGCAAACCGCTTAACTTCTCTGTGCCTCAGTTCCCTCCTCTGTAAAAAGGGGATTAAGACTGAGCCCCACATGGGACCACCTGATGACCTTGTATCTACCCCAAGGCTCAGAACAGTGCCTGGCACATAGTAAGCGCTTAACCGATACCATCATTATTATTAATGATCATAATCCCCATTTTCCCGATGAGGTAACTGAGGCCCAGAAAACTGAAACGACTTGCCCGAGGTCACACGGCAGACCAGGGGCGGGAAACCCAGGCTCTTTTCATGCGTTCATTCGATCGTCTTTATTGAGCGCTTATTAGGTGCAGAGCACTGGACTAAGCGCTCGGGAGAGGTTTTGACGTCCGTCTCCCCCTTCTAGCCTGTGAGCCCGTTATGGGGTAGGGACCGTCTCTACTATTGCCGACTCGTACTTCGCAGCGTGGCTCTGTGGAAAGATCCTGGGCTTTGGAGTCAAAGGTCATGGGTTCGAATTCTGCCCACCCCAGGTCTGCTGTGTGACCTGGGGCAAGTCACTTCACTTCTCTGAGCCTCAGTGCCCTCATCTGGAAAATGGGGATTAAGACTGTGAGCCCCACGGGGGACAACTTGATCGCCTTGTAGTTCCCCCCTAGCACTCAGAACAGTGCACATAGTAAGCGCTTAACAAATGCCATCATTATTATTATTATAATCAATCAATCAATCAATCGTATTTATTGAGCGCTTACTGTGTGCAGAGCACTGGACTAAGCGCTTGGGAAGTACAAGTTGGCAACATATAGAGACGGTCCCTACCCAACAGTGGGCTCACAGTCTAAAAGGGGGAGACAGAGAACAAAACCAAACACACTAACAAAATAAAATAAATAGAATAGATATGTACAAGTAAAATAAATAGAGTAATAAATATGTACAAACATATCTACATATATACAGGTGCTGTGGGGAAGGGAAGGAGGTAAGATGGCGGGGATGGAGAAGGGGACGAGGGGGAGAGGAAAGAAGGGGCTCAGTCTGGGAAGGCCTCCTGGAGGAGGTGAGCTCTGCTTAGTCCAGCTCTCCGCCCACCGTAGGTGCTCAATAAATAGGACTGAGTGACTACAAATCGGCAACAGGTAGAGCCGGTCCTTACCCAGCAACGGGCTAGGCCCCACCGCCTCTCCGGGGGGCCCGGGCCCGCTCTCCCCCTATTACCCCGTGAGCCCGTTGTGGGGGAGGGACCGTCTCTATATCATCATCATCATCATCAATCGTATTTATTGAGCGCTTACTATGTGCAGAGCACTGTACTAAGCGCTTGGGAAGTACAAATTGGCAACATATAGAGACAGTCCCTACCCAACAGTGGGCTCACAGTCTAGAAGGGGGAGACAGAGAACAAAACCAAACATACTAACAAAATAAAATAGAATAGATATGTACAAGTAAAATAAATCAATAAATCAATAGAGTAATAAATATGTACAAACATATCTACATATATACAGGTGCTGTGGGGAAGGGAAGGAGGTAAGATGCGGGGGTGGAGAGGGGGCGAGGGGGAGAGGAAGGAAGGGGCTCAGTCTGGGAAGGCCTCCTGGGGGAGGTGAGCTCTCATCATCATCATCATCAATCGTATTTATTGAGCGCTTACTATGTGCACAGCACTGTACTAGGCACTTGGGAAGTACAAATTGGCAACATATAGAGACAGTCCCTACCCAACAGTGGGCTCACAGTCTAAAAGGGGGAGACAGAGAACAAAACCAAACATACTAACAAAATAAAATAGAATAGATATGTACAAGTAAAATATATAAATAGAGTAATAAATAGGTACAAACATATATACATATATCCAGGTGCTGTGGGGAAGGGAAGGAGGTAAGATGGGGGGGTGGAGAGGGGGACGAGGGGGAGAGGAAGGAAGGGGCTCAGTCTGGGAAGGCATCCTGGGGGAGGTGAGCTCTCATCATCATCATCATCAATCGTATTTATTGAGCGCTTACTATGTGCAGAGCACTGTACTAGGCGCTTGGGAAGTACAAATTGGCAACATATAGAGACAGTCCCTACCCAACAGTGGGCTCACAGTCTAAAAGTAGGGCCTTGAAGGGAGGAAGAGAGCTAGCTTGGCGGATGGGCAGAGGGAGGGCATTCCAGGCCCGGGGGATGACGTGGGCCTCTGTATGTTGCCAAGCGCTTAGTCCAGTGCTCTGCACACAGGAAGCGCTCAATAAATACGATCGAATGACTGAATGAATGGCTGGTGGCCGGGCCGCATTGCCACTGTGACCTGCAGGCGATGGTTCTGCCGCCCCAAGAACCCAGACTGAGCCTCCTCCTTCCTCTCCCCCTCCCCAAAGCATCTATATATATATATCTATATATATATCTATATATATAGATATATATAGATATATATATATATATGTGTGTCTGTGTGTACGTATTTATTACTCTACTTATTCATTTATTTTATTTGGACATATTTACTCTATTTTATTTGGTTAATATGTTTTGTTTAAGAGCACGGGCTTCGGAGTCAGAGGTCATGGGTTCGAATCCCGGCTAAGCCACATGTCTGCTGTGTGACCTTGGGCAAGTCACTTCACTTCTCTGAGCCTCAGTGACCTCATCTGTAAAATGGGGGGGGTGGGGGGGGGTTACGACTGTGAGCCCCAGGTGGGACAACCTGATAATAATAATAATAATAATGGCATTTATTAAGCGCTTACTATGTGCAGAGCACTGTTCTAAGCGCTGGGGAATTTACAAGGTGATCAGGTTGTCCCCCGTGGGGCTCACAGTCTTCATCCCCATTTTACAGATGAGGTCACTGAGGCCCAGAGAAGTGAAGTGACTCGCCCAAAGTCACACGGCTGACGAGTGGCGGAGCCGGGATTTGACCCCGTGACCTCTGACTCCAAAGCCCGGGCTCTTTCCACTGAGCCACGCTGCTTCTCTGATCACCCTGTATCCCCCCCCCAGCGCTCAGAAGCAGCGTGGCTCATTGGAAAGAGCCCGGGCTTTGGAGTCAGAGGTCATGGGTTCGAATCCCGGCTAAGCCACATGTCTGCTGTGTGACCTTGGACGAGTCACTTAACTTCTCTGGGCCTCAGTTCCCTCATCTGTAAAGTGGGGATTAAGACTGTGAGCCCCCCGTGGGACAACCTGATCACCTTGTATCCCCCCAGTGCTTAGAACAGTGCTCTGCACATAGTAAGCGCTTAACAAATGCCATTATTATTATTATTATTATTATTAGAACAGTGCTTTGCACACAGTAAGCGCTTAAAAAATGCCATCATTATTATGATTATTATTTTGTTGTCTGTGTCCCCCTGCTAGACTGTGAGCCCGCTGTTGGGTGGGGACCGTCTCTCTATGTTGCCAACTTGGACTTCCCAAGCGCTTAGTACAGTGCTCTGCACGCAGTAATTGCTCAATAAATACGATTGATTGAATCAATCAATCGAATAAGTGAATGAATGACAACTCACCCGCACCACAGGACCGCAGGGACCAGGACGGGAACGCCAGAAGGAAAGAAGGAAGGAAAGAAAGAAGGAAAAGGGCTGAGGAAAAGAGGGAAAGAGGGAAGGCCAACAGCAGGCCCCGCCCTCAGGGCCCCGAGGGGCGGGGCCGGAAGTGGGGTTAGGGCGCGCGGCGCGGGCACTTCCGGCCTGCGCGCGCGGCGTGTCGGGGCGGGTTCACTTCCGGTGGGGGCAGCTCCACTTCCTCCCCCTCGATTATCCGCGGCAGGGGAGCCGGCGGGGCGCGGAAAACCGAGGGCCCGCCACCGGAAGCGAGCGCCTGAGGGGAAAACACGGCTCTCTGAGGAGAAGAAGGAGAATAACAGTATTCATTCAGTCAGTCAGTCAGTCAGTCAGGCGTATTTATTGAGCGCTTATAAGAAGCATATTCATTCATTCATTAAATCGTATTTACTGCTTATTATTATTACGTACTTATTACTTCTATTATTTATTAATTCATAAATAATTCATAATTACACTTTTCAGACTCAGTTGGCCGTCAATTTTGTATGGACTGTTATCTTTAAATGTAATTTTAAGCAATTAATAAAAACTCAGCATATGATTGGAGAACAAGCCGAAAGATCTAGGGGAAATGCATTGATTGTAGGACTATCTGTTTTTTTCCAGGGCTGTGTGTCCCTTCCTAAAATTAGGGTTGGTCTTAATGGCTGATAGGATCATTTTCTTGTAGGTCTTTGCAGTTCTCCTCAAATTTCTGCACTTCAGCAGAAGGTAAATTTTTGCGAACATTGACATCTGATAAAAGAGTAACACAGGTGTACTAAAAGAAAGTATTTCAGAAGGTATGTCAAGTTCAATGAGGGGTGTAGAGGCCTACCTTGAAATGATGGCCTAATCATAGAAATTCACAATTATGGTACTTGTTAAGCACTTACTATGTGCCAAGCACTGTTATAACCACTGGGATAGATGCAAGTTAATCATTCTGGACCCAGTCCCTGTCCTATATGGGTCTCACAATCTAAATAGGAAGGATTAGGATTTAATCCCCATTTTGCAGCTGAGGTAACTGACTTGCCCAAGGTGACACAACAGGCAAGGGGCAGAGCCAGGCTTAGAACTCAGGTCTTCTGACTCCCAGGACCGTGGTCTTTCCACTAGGCCACACTGCTTCCAAATTGTTTCCGTTCCTTTCCAAAGCTCTAGACATCATCATCATCATCAATCGTATTTACTGAGCGCTTACTATGTGCAGAGCACTGTACTAAGCGCTTGGGAAGTACAAATTGGCAACATATAGAGACAGTCCCTACCCAACAGTGGGCTCACAGTCTAAAAGGGGGAGACAGAGAACGAAACCAAACATACTAACAAAATAAAATAAATAGAATAGATATGTACAAATAAATAAAAAATAAATAGACGTGCCCCTCTGCAGAGCACCCACAACCCTGCAAGGGGATCTAGCACCTAATTATGGAACCACTGATTTAGAGCTATGCATTGAGACTGTAGTATCATTTTCCCCCAGAAATGCAGCCTTCTCTGGGGAAAACAAAAAACAACCTGAAATAGCTATTATTAAGCCACAATCCCGTCATAATTTAGGCCTGATTTTATTTAATTTTTTAAAAAAGAGGTTTGAAAACATTGAAACTTCCTGAAGCGTACTTTATTAGTTCTCACATTGAGCCCAATTTCCCTGTAGCTGAAATTTACTCCTCGGTAATGCTTTTCTGGGCAGATTTTGAAGGCCCGATCCTAGTAATTATCTGCGGCAAACCATCGCCCTCCATCAGATGCCATTCTGATGTTTAAGGACCTCTCCAAATGAAGCTGAATCCAGATCCCATCTCCCTAAGCTCTCCTTAATCAGGCTGTCCATTCTCACCCAACGCAGCCCAATCCATGTGCTACAAGAAACACCTCACATTCTGATTGATTAATACTTTGTCATGCAGTGCCTTGTCAGAGGGGGATAATATATGGAAGTGACCCTTATAGCCAGTGATGGGTTAAGGGAGGAAAAAATTAAAATCCCAAACTCTGCACCCTGCCAGCCAGGAAGATGGGAGTGGGAACACCATGATAACCAGAAAAGTCCCCTTTTTTTGAATTTGGGACGTTAGAGGAACATATTGAAAACAGAAAGTATACTGTTCTCTTGTGGTGGGGATCTGGTTGGAGCATTGTCAGCGAGTGAGACTCATTTCCATTTTCAAAATATTGGTGATTAAGTTGCCAATTTGTACTATATGTTGCCAATTTGTACTTCCCAAGCACTTAGTACAGTGCTCTGCACACAGTAAGCACTCAATAAATACGATTGATGATGCTGATGCTGATGATGATTTATTATGTTGCCAGAGGGAGGGAGCCTGAGGAGAAAACATGGCTCTGTAATGAGGAGAAGGAGAATGTTCATTCATGAAGAAGGAGAATGAGATTATTCATTCATTCAGTCAGTCGTATTTATTGAGCGCTTATAAGAAGAATATTCATTCATTCATCCAATCGTATTTATTGCTTATTATTATTACGTACTTATTACTTATAGTATTTATTATGTTGGCAGAGGGAGGGAGCCTGAGGAGAAAACACGGCTCTGTAATGAGAAGGAGAATGAGAGTATTCACTCATTCATTCAGTCAGTCAGTCGTATTTATTGAGCACTTATGATAAGAATATTCATTCATTCAATCGTATTTATTGCTTATTATTATTACATACTTATTACTTATTATGCTGCCAACTTGGACTTCCCAAGCGCTTAGTCCAGTGCTTTGCACACAGTAAGCGCTCAATAAATATGATTGATTGATTGATTACTCTATTACTCTATTTATATTACTCTATTACTACTCTATTATTCCTCTATTCATTCTACTTGCACATATAATAATAATAATAATGGCATTTATCATCATCATCAATCGTATTTATTGAGCGCTTACTATGTGCAGAGCACTGTACTAAGCGCTTGGGAAGTGCAAATTGGCAACAGAGACAGTCCCTACCCAACAGTGGGCTCACAGTCTAAAAGGAGGAGACAGAGAACAAAACCAAACATACTAACAAAATAATTTAAATAGAATAGATATGTCCAAGTAAAATAAATAAATAAATAAATGGAGTAATAAATATGTACAAACATATCTACATATATACAGGTGCTGTGGGGAAGGGAAGGAGGTAAGATGGGGGGGATGGAGAGGGTGACGAGGGGGAGAGGGAGGAAGGGGCTCAGTCTGGGAAGGCCTCCTGGAGGAGGTGAGCATGAATGAGGTGAGAATGAATTCATTCATTCAGTCAGTCGTATTTATTGAGCGCTTATAAGAAGAATATTCATTAATTCATTCAATCGTATTTACTGCTTATTATCATTACGTACTCATTACTTACTTATATTATTTATTATGTTGCCAGAGGGAGGGAGCCTGAGGAGAAAACACGGCTCTGTAATGAGAAGAAGGAGAATGAGAATATTCATTCATTCAGTCAGTCGTATTTATTGAGCGCTTATAAGAAGAATATTCATTCATTAATTCAATCGTATTTACTGCTTATTATTATTACGTACTTATTACTTACATTATTTATTATGTTGCCAGAGGGAGGGAGCCTGAGGAGAAAACACGGCTCTGTAATGAGAAGGAGAATGAGAGTATTCATGCATTCATTCAGTCAGTCAGTCGTATTTATTGAGCACTTATGATAAGAATATTCATTCATTCAATCGTATTTATTGCTTATTATTATTACGTACTTATTACTTATATTATTTATTATACTGCCAACTTGGACTTCCCAAGCACTTAGTCCAGTGCTCTGCACACAGTAAGCGCTCAATAAATACGATTGATTGATTACTCTATTTATTTATATTACTCTATTACTACTCTATTATTACTCTATTCATTCTACTTGTACATATAATAATAATAATAATAATGGCATTTATTAAGCGCTTACTACATGCAAAGCACTGTTCTAAGCACTGGGGATGTTACAAGGTGATCAGGTTGTTCCACGGGGGGCTCACAGTCATCATCATCATCATCAATCGTATTTATTGAGCGCTTACTATGTGCAGAGCACTGTACTAAGCGCTTGGGAAGTACAAATTGGCAACATATAGAGACGGTCCCTACCCAACAGTGGGCTTATATTTCACCTATTCTTATCTCCCATGTCTCTCTTACAGATGGCCTAGTGGAAAGAGTGCAAACCTGGGTATCAGAGGACCTGGGTTCTAATCCACAACTTGCAATGTTTTTTTAATGGTACTTGAGAAGTGCTTACTATGCATCAAACACTGTCTCAATCCCCATTTTACAGATGAGGTAACTGAGGCCCAGAGAAGTTAAGTGACTTGCCCAAAGTCACACAGCTGACAATTGGCAGAGCCGGGGTTTGAACCCATGACCTCTGACTCCAAAGCCCGACATATCTATTCTATTTATTTTATTTTGTTAGGGTGTTTGGTTTTGTTCTGTCTCCCCCTACTAGACTGTGAGCCCGCTGTTGGGTAGGGACTGTCTCTAGATGTTGCCAACTTGTACTTCCCAAGCGCTTAGTACAGTGCTCTGCACACAGTAAGCGCTCAATAAATACGATTGATTGATTGATTGATTACTCTATTACTCTATTTATATTACTCTATTTATTTATTATTACTCTATTTATTTATTATTACTCTATTCAGTCTACTTGTACCTATCTATTCTATTGATTTTATTTTGTTAGTATGTTTGGTTTTGTTCTCTGTCTCCCCCTTTTAGACTGTGAGCCCACTGTTGGGTAGGGACCATCTCTAGATGTTGCCGACTTGGACTTCCCAAGCGCTTAGTCCAGTGCTCTGCTCACAGTAAGCGCTCAATAAATACAATTGATTGATTGATTGATTGATTGAGCGCTTACTGTGTGCAGAGCACTGGACTAATCAATCAATTGTATCTATTGAGCGCTTACTGGGTGCAGAGCACTGGACTAATCAATCAATCAATAGTATTTATTGAGCGCTTACTGGGTGCAGAGCACTGGACTAATCAATCAATCAATCGTATTTATTGAGCGCTTACTGGGTGCAGAGCACTGGGCTAATCAATCAATCGTATTTATTGAGCAATTACTGGGTGCAGAGCACTGGACTAATCAATCAATCAATCAATTGTATTTATTGAGCACTTACTGTGTGCAGAGCACTGGGCTAATCAATCAGTTGTATTTATTGAGCACTTACTGGGTGCAGAGCACTGGACTAATCAATCAATCATATTTATTGAGCACTTACTGTGTGCAGAGCACTGGACTAATCCATTGTGTTTATTGAGCACTTACTGTGTGCAGAGCACTGGACTAATCAATCAATTGTATTTATTGAGCGCTTACTGTGCGAAGAGCACTGGACTAATCAATCAATCAATCAATCATTTATTGAGCACTTACTGGGTGCAGAGCGCTGGACTAATCAATCAATCGTATTTATTGAGCGCTTACTGGGTGCAGAACGCTGGACTAATCAATATCAATCAATCAGTCGTATTTATTGAGTGCTTACTGTGTGCAGAGCACTGGACTAATCAAATATCAATCAATTGTATTTATTGAGCGCTTACTGTGTGCAGAGCACTGGACTAATCAAATATCAATCAATCATATTTATTGAGCGCTTACTGTGTGCAGAGCACTATACTAAGCGCTTGGGAAGTCCAAGTTGGCAGCATATAGAGACGGTCCCTACCCAACAACGGGCTCACGGCCTAGAAGGGGAAGACGGACAACAAAACAAAACATATTAACAAAATAAAATAAATAGAATAAATATGTACAAATCAGAGTAATAATGTAATAAAGTAATAATGTACTACGTAATGTAACAAGTAATAATGTACTTCCCAAGCGCTTAGTAATAATAATAATAATAATGATGGCATTTATTCATCCATAAGAGAAGCAGCGTGGCTCGGTGGAAAGAGCCCGGGCTTTGGAGTCAGAGGTCATGGGTTCAAATCCCGACTCTGCCAATTGTCAGCTGTGTGACTTTGGGCAAGTCACTTCACTTCTCTGTGCCTCAGTTACCTCATCTATAAAATGGGGATAAAGGCTGTGAGCCCCACATGGGACAACTTGATCACTTTGTAACCTCCCCAGTGCTTAGAACAGTCCTTTGCACATAGTAAGCGCTTACTAAATGCCCAGCGCTTAGAACAGTGCTTTGCACATAATAAGCGCTTAATAAATGCCATCATCATTATTATTATTATTATCAATTCAATCGTATTTAGTGAGCGCTTACTGTGTGCAGAGCACTGTACTAAGCGCTTGGGAAGTCCAAGTTGGCAACATATAGAGACAGTCCCTACCCAACAGCGGGCTCATGGTCTAGAAGGGGGAGATGGACAACAAAACAAAACATATTAACAAAATAAAATAAATAGAATAAATATGTACCAATAAAATAAATAGAGTAATAATGTAATAAAGTAATAATGTACTAAGTAATGTAATAAGTAATAATGTACTTCCCAAGCACTTGGTAATAATAATAATAATGATGGCATTTATTCATCCATTCAATCGTATTTAGTGAGCGCTTACTGTGTGCAGAACACTGGTCTAAGTGCTTGGGAAGTCCAAGTTGGCAACATATAGAGACGGTCCCTACCCAACAGTGGGCTCACAGTCTAGAAGGGGGAGACGGACAACAAAACAAAATATATTAACAAAAAAAATAAGTAGAATAAATATGTACAAATAAAATAAATAAATAAATAGAGTAATGTAATAAAGCAATAATGTACTAAGTAACGTAATAAGTAATAACATACTTCCCAAGCGCTTAGTAATAATAATAATAATGATGATGGTATTTATTCATTCATTCAATCGTATTTAGTGAGCGCTTACGGTGTGCAGAGCACTGGACTAAGCGCTTGGGAAGTCCAAGTTGGCAACATCTAGAGACGGTCCCTACCCAACAGTGGGCTCACAGTCTAGAAGGGGGAGACAGAGAACAAAACAAAACATATGAACAAAAAAATAAATAGAATAAATATGCACAAATAAAATAGAGTAATAATGTAATAAAGTAATAGTGTTACTAAGTAATGTAGTAAGTAATAATGTACTTCCCAAGCGCTTAGTAATAATAATAATGATAATGATGGCATTTATTCATCCATTCAACCGTAGTTAGTGAGCGCTTGGGAGTCGGAGGTCGTGGGTTCTAATGTTGCTCTGCCACTTGTCAGCTGTGTGACCCTGGGCAAAGGGTCTTCTGGACTTCTCTGTGCCTCATTTTACCTCATCTGTAAAATGGGGGTTAAGGCTGCAAGTCCCACGTGGGACAATCTGATCACCTTATATCTACCCCAGTGCTTGGGGCACATAGCAAGAGCTTAACAAATATCATCATCATTGCTATTGCATAGTAAGTGTTAACTGATCTAAGTGCTGCAGTTTACCTCACCGACCTCAAGCGCTTAGTACAGTGCTGTGCACACAGAAAGCGCTCAATAAATATGATTGAATGAATGAATGGCTTCACCGTGACCCTTCCATCCCCCTCCCCGCTCCTGTCTGCCCATCCCAGTAGTCACCTCCCCCATCCCCTGCCCCCTGGGCCTGTGTCCCATGGTCCCATTGAGATAGTTGTGCTTCCCGTCGTCCTGTCTCTTCCAGAAAGGGCTCCGGGGCAGAGGCGTGACAAGAGGACAGCGGCTGTTGGGCTCCGGAACAGAGACGTGACCGCTGCTCAGTACAGCTCCTGGAATAATAATAATAATAACAATGATGGCATTTATTAAGCGCTTACTATGTGCAAAGCACTGGGGAGGTTACAAGGTGATCAGGTTGTCCCACCTGGGGCTCACAATCATAATCCCCATTTGACAGATGAGGTAACTGAGGCCCAGAGAAGTGAAGTGACTCGCCCAAAGTCACACAGCTGACAAGTGGCGGAGCCGGGATTTGAACCCATGACCTCGGACTCCAAAGCCCGGGCCCTTTCCACTGAGCCACGCTGCTTCTCTACTCTTCTTCCAGGAACACAGTTCTTACTGGAACACAGTAAACGTTTAACAGATACCATAATTATTACCTGAAGTCAGGGCTCTGGGGCAGAGACGTGACCCGAGGGCAGTGACTGTCAGGCTCCAGGCCAGCGCTCCTGGCTTTGGCCTTGGGCCACAGTCTGATCGCCCTGTCTTTTCTACCCGGGACCCAGACCGCCGCCCTCTGCCTCGAGACTGTAAGATCACTGTGGGCAGGGGATGTGTCTGTTTATTGTTATAGTGTACTCTCCCAATAGCTTAGTACGGTGCTCTGCACAAAGTAAGCGCTCAATAAATACGATTGACTAACGAAAGTCCCGGCCCACGTCCTCCCCTGGGCCTGGAATGCCCTCCCTCCGCCCATCCGCCAAGCTAGCTCTCTTCCTCCCTTCAAGGCCCTACTGAGAACTCACCTCCTCCAGGAGGCCTTCCCACACTGAGCCCCCTCCTTCCTCTCCCCCTCGCCCCCCTCTCCATCCCCCCATCTTACCTCCTCCCCTTCCCCACAGCACCTGTATATATGTATATATGTCTGTACATATTTATTACTCTACTTATTTATTTATTTTACTTGTACATATCTCTTCTATTTATTTTATTTTGTTAGTATGTTTGGTTTTGTTCTCTGTCTCCCCCTTTTAGACTGTGAGCCCACTGTTGGGTAGGGACTGTCTCTATATGTTGCCAACTTGTACTTCCAAAGCACTTATGCTTTGCACACAGTAAGTGCTCAATAAATACAATTGATTGATTGATTGATTGATTGAAAGCCTTTCTGAGAGTGCCTCCTGATCGGGGCAACTGACGTCAGGGCCAAGGGAGGGCTACCCACGTCCACCCTGCGGGCCCGAGTCGGGGCTGCCCATGGCCATCCCACAGGACTGAGGTGGGGCTGTCGACTTCCATCCTGCAGAACCGAGGTGATTCCGTCCACGTTGCCCCGCGGGGCTGAGGCACGGCTGCCGACGTCCACGCTGCAGTGTTGCGGGCCCGGGGCACACTCCCACTGCGGCAGTGGCCGAACAAGGTGGATTTGGGCCGGAGGTGGTCAAGAGGTGTCCTCGGGCATCAGGCGGGGGCTCCGAATCAAGCCTTCCTTGGGCCTCGGTGTGTGGCGTTGGCCCGCGCCGGCCCATCTTGGAGCGTGCTGGCCCAGGTTTGAGCATGCCAGTACGGGCCTCTGCATCTTGGCCCATATCAAAGTGTGCCGGTCTGCTCCATCATCATCATCATCAATCGTATTTATTGAGCGCTTACTGTGTGCAGAGCACTGTACTAAGCGCTTGGGAAGTACAAAATTGGCAACATATAGAGACAGTCCCTACCCAACAGTGGGCTCACAGTCTAAAAGGGGGAGACAGAGAACAAAACCAAGCATACTAACAAAATAAAATAAATAGGATAGATATGTACAAGTAAAATAAATAGAGTAATAAATATGTACAAACATATATACATATATATAGGTGCTGTGGGGAAGGGAAGGAGGTAAGATGGGGGGGGATGGAGAGGGGGACGAGGGGGAGAGGAAGGAAGGGGCTCAGTCTGGGAAGGCCTCCTGGAGGAGGTGAGCTCTCAGTAGGGCCTTGAAGGGAGGAAGGGAGCTAGCTTGGCGGATGGGCAGAGGGAGGGCATTCCAGCCCCGGGGGAGGACGTGGGCCAGGGGTCGATGGCGGGACAGGCGAGAACGAGGTACGGGGAGGAGATTAGCGGCAGAGGAGTGGAGGGTGCGGGCTGGGCTGGAGAAGGACAGAAGGGAGGGGAGGTAGGAGGGGGCGAGGGGATGGACAGCCTTGAAGCCCAGGGTGAGGAGTGTCTGCCATGCTTCAGAACATGCCAGAGCCGGCCGGGGAGGGGGAGTTTCTGAGGAGTTTCTGCCATGCTCCAGAACATGCCAGAGCGGGCCCGGGGTGGGGGCTCGGTCAGTCAGTCGGCCAGCCAGTCAGTCCTATTTCTTGAGCACTTACTGTATGCGGAGCACTGTACTGAGCACTTGGGAGAGTACAGTATATCAATATAACAGACACACTCCCTGCCCACAATGAGCATACAATCTAGTTGGGGAGACAGACGTTAATATAAATAAATTACCAATAAATACAGCACATATGTACTGTGGAGCTCAAGGGGAAGGGGAATGAATGAAGGGAGCAAGTCAGGGTGAAGCAGAAGGGAGGTGAAGAAAAGGAAGAGGGCTTAGGGAAGGAGGAGATGTGTCTTCGATTGGGCTTTGAAGCCGGGGAGAGTAATTGTCCATCAGGTATGGAGGAGGGTGGGCGTACCGGGCCAGAGGCGGGATGTGGGAGAGAGGTCAGCAGTGAGATAGATGAGGTGGAGGTTAAGTCATGGCCTGTGCCTCTGGGGAGCTTGGGGAGGCTGCGGCAGAGCACGCTACCGATTGACTACCCCGTGCAGAGCTCCGTGCTGACCGTTGTCCCGGCCACGTAGCCCGTGCTGAGTGTTGCCCTACGTACCTGCATTTGAGGGAAGGAAATGTGTCTCCTGCTGCTGTGGTACTGTCCCCAGTGCTCGGCACGGCACCGGGCCTTTGGCTGCGCTCAGGAAACGCCGCTGGTGGATCGGTCGGGCCCGCTTGGCGTGGGTAGACTGCCGGAAACAGCTTGGGTGTGGATTCGGGAGGCGTGTGCTCACCGCCCTTTACCAGAAACAGGGGCGCTCCGGGGCAGCGTGGCCTGTTGCCTTATAAAATTTTAAAGCTAATGACCCAACCCGCTCAAATGGTGATTTTGGCAGGTGCCCGAGTGCATCTTGGGGTGAATAAATTATGGAAGTCAAAGGGAATTGTGATGGCAGTGGACCCCAGATGGGGTAACTGAGGCCCAGAGAAGTTAAGTGACTTAGTCACCCAGCTGACAAGTGGCGGAGCCGGGATTTGAACCCATGACCTTTGACTCCAAAGCCCGGACACTTTCCACTGAGCCACGCTACTCCTGAGAAGCGTGGGAGTCGGCGATCGTAAGTTCTCATCCCCAAGTGCTTAGTACAGTGCTCTGCACACAGTAAGCGCTCAGTAAATACGATTGAATGAGTGAATGGATGTATGTTTGTACAGATTTATTACTCTATTTTCCTTATACATATTTACTATTCTATTTATTTTGTTAATGATGTGCATTTAGTTTTAATTCTATTTGTTCTGACGACTTGACACCTGTCCACGTGTTTTGTTTTGTTGTCTGTCTCCCTCTTCTAGACTGTGAGCCCGTTGTTGGGTAGGGACCATCTCTAGATGTTGCCAACTTGTACTTCCCAAGCGCTTAGTACAGTGCTCTGCATACAGTAAACGCTCAATGAATGAATGAATGAATGAATGAATGAATGAATGAATGAGTTGCAGCCCCAGGGCCAGGGCAGAGGTGGTCAGAAAGGGTGGGATTTGTGTTGGAGAAGGAAAGGGCTAATGTTGAGATGGTCTTGGGTGGGTGGGATTGAGGCGGGGTGGGGGGGTGGTCCCCAGATAACGGTGACGTTGTGGGTAAGGAGAGAAGGACCTTTGAGACGATCCCCAGAGAGACTTGCTGGCACCTCTTGGAAAGTGACTAGAAACCCCAGGGGGAGGGGGATGTGGTGCTGACCACCTGGGAAAACCGGCTTGGGTCCTCACTATAGCATCTTCACCTGGCAGTAGCAAAGATCAATCAATCAATCAATCGTATTTATTGAGCGCTTACTGTGTGCAGAGCACTGTACTAAGCGCTTGGGAAGTACAAGTTGGCAACATCTAGAGACAGTCCCTACCCAACAGTGGGCTCACAGTCTAAAAGGGGGAGACAGAGAACAAAACCAAACATACTAACAAAATAAAATAAATAGAATAGATATGTACAGGTTAAATAAATAAATAAATAAATAGAGTAATAAATATGTACAAACCTATATACATATATACAGGTGCTGTGGGGAAGGGAAGGAGGTAAGATGGGGGGATGGAGAGGGGGACGAGGGGGAAAGGAAGGAAGGGGCTCAGTCTGGGAAGGCCTCCTGGAGGAGGTGAGCTCTCAGTAGGACTTTGAAGGGAGGAAGAGAGCTAGCTTGGCGGAGGGGCAGAGGGACTGGGGGCATTCCAGGCCCGGGGGAGGACGTGGGCCGGGGGTCGATGGCGGGACAGGTGAGAACGAGGCATGGGGAGGAGATTAGCGGCAGAGGAGCGGAGGGTGCGGGCTGGGCTGAGAAGGACAGAAGGGAGGGGAGGTAGGAGGAGGCGAGGGGATGGACAGCCTTGAAGCCCAGGGTGAGGAGTTTCTGCCTGATGCGCAGATTGATTGGTAGCCACTGAAGATTTTTGAGGAGGGGAGTAACATGCCCAGAGCGTTTCTGGACAAACACAATCCGGGCAGCAGCGTGAAGTATGGATTGAAGTGGGGAGAGACACGAGGATGGGAGATTTCAACACAGCAGGGGACTCATTTGAACGATCCAACTGAGCCAGTGTAATACATGTGTGCACACCAAGCCCGAGCAGCGGGCGGAGAAGGAAGTGGCCACCATCGCTCGCCTTCGGGGTGGCGTTCACAGGCGCCATGGGGAGTTCAGATGTGAGCTGAGTGCAAGGTAGGTGCTCTTGTCTCAATCAATCAATCAATCAATTGTATTTATTGAGCGCTTACTGTGTGCAGAGCACTGTACTAAGCGCTTGGGAAGTACAGGTTGGCAACATATAGAGACAGTCCCTACCCAACAGTGGGCTCACAGTCTAGAAGGGACTGTGGCTCACATAGGGTTCACACTCTTAATCTCCATTTTACAGATGAGGGAACCGAGGCCCAGAGAAGTGAAGTGACTTGTCCAAGGTCACACAGCCGACAGGGGCCGGGTGTCAGGGTCCCAAGTCGTTTGGTCTTTGGGTCCTTTGGCTGAAAGGGGCTTTCTGCTGGGAGATGAGGGTCAGCGGGTTTCGACACCGTCCTCGCTTGTGGCCGGGGAGCAGGGGAGGAGTCACGTGGGGCCCTGGCTAACCATTTGGCTTATGCTACAACCCCACCGGCCGGCCCTCGCTATTTTGAGCGGATCTGCTAACTAAATTTCCCAATGTTGAGCTTCCAGTGTCCTTGGTTAGGTTGAGAAGTCAGCATCCAGGTGGAATTGGGCCCGGTGCAGTGATGAGGGAAGACCTGGGGCCGGTTCCGCACCCCTCGGCGTGGCCACCATCATCATCATCATCAATCGTATTTATTGAGCGCTTACTGTGTGCAGAGCACTGTACTAAGCGCTTGGGAAGTACAAGTTGGCAACATACAGAGATAGTCCCTACCCAACAGTGGGCTCACAGTCTAAAAGAGGGAGACAGAGAATAAAACCAAACATACTAACAAAATAAAATAGAATAAATTTGTACAAGTAAAATAAATAGAGTAATAAATATGTACAAACATATCTACATATATACAGGTGCTGTGGGGAAGGGAAGGAGGTAAGATGGGGGTATGGAGAGGGGGGACGAGGGGGAGAGGAAGGAAGGGGCTCAGTCTGGCCCATCCTGAACCGGAGGCGGCAGCTGATGGCTGCAGGTCGTGGCCGGCCCGGCGGGGCAGGCCCGAGGCTACTAGCCCATGGCCCCCGTTGCCACCCCACCCATCCCCTGTCCGCCTGCCCCAGCTGAGTTGGGACTTGGTAACCACCGCCTGCTCAGCGTGGAGACATAGAGGAGCAAAGTAGGTTGGTCGGGGCTTAGTCGCACTGAGACCGGGGCTGCGCCATGGGCAGGATGGGGCAGCGGGGATGGGGACCGAGGGCAGCCGGGCTCCTTCCCTCAGGGCAACTCTGCCCCTGGGTGAAGCAGGGCCTGGCAGACAAACCACCCAAGCTTGCACATACTCTGTTTATTTTACTTGTACATATTTGCTATTCTGTTTACTCATTTATTTTATTTTGTTAATATATTTTGTTTTGCCGTCTCTCCCCCCCCTTCTAGACTGTGAGCCCGCTGTTGGGTAGGGACTGTCTCTAGATGTTGCCAACTTGTACTTCCCAAGCGCTTAGTACAGTGCTCTGCATCCAGTAAGCGCTCAATAAATACGATTGAATGAATGCACAGCTTCCCGGGTGCCCTTGCCCCCAGCTCAGGCCATCCTCCAGACCTGCCTGCTCAGACGTATTTCCTGCAGGCACCAGGCTACAGTCTAGCTCAGATACTGAGGCCCCGCTTCCTGACGTTGCTCCTGCTCCCAGCATCCCCTGTCTGTCACCCATTGTCCAGAGCGCAGAGGTTGGTCAATCAATCAATCAATCAATCAATCGTATTTATTGAGCGCTTACTATGTGCAGAGCACTGTACTGGTCCAGCCCATGGGTCCCTGTAGCCCGCTCCCTGGCACCTCTGCTCAGGAGGTGGGCGGACCCTGATCCTCCCCACGCTTCCGAGCCCTCACTCTAGTGAGAACACAAGACCTGGCTGCCTGCTGGGTGTGTGGAGAGCCATCCTGAGCACATGGGCACACACAAAAGGAGAGGAGACACAGTCCCTGCCCTCGGGGAGGACCCAGTCATACGGGGCAGACCACGCAGAAAACCTAGAGCCAAAAGCCCCAGGCTGAGCCCCCTTTTTCCTCTCCTCCTCCCCACCCTGCCGCCCTACCTCCTTCCCCTCCCCTTAGCACCTGTATATATGTTTTTGTACAGATTTATTACTCTATTTTACTTGTACATACTTACCATTCCATTTATTTTGTTAATGATGTACACCTAGCTTTATTTCTGTTTGTTCTGACGTGGACTTGACACCTGTCCACGTGTTTTGTTTTGTTGTCCGTCTCCCCCTTCTAGACTGTGAGCCCGTTGCTGGGTAGGGACCGTCTCTCTATGTTGCCGACTTGGACTTCCCAAGCGCTTAGTACAGTGCCCTGCACACAGTAAGCGCTCAATAAATATGATTGAATGAATGAATGAATCGATTTTGTAATCTTTCATCTCTGCTCAAGGCCCCTGGGGCCGCTCAGTTTGGTGTCAGGAAGCTGCTTGCCTTCCCAAGATGATTACCTGGCCCCCACGTATGCAGCCTGCGGGGGTCCAGCTGGGCCCCGGAGTCTGGGGTCTGGGCTTGCCATACTGAGACAGACACACTCACACACTCACACTCATCCTTATCTCCAGGATCCCCTTCCAGTTGGCCTACATTTTCACCCAGGGCGGGCCAGGGCCCAGATTTCCCCATCGGCGTCTCCGGGATCCCGTTTCTCCGCCTAATGTTGCTGCTGTACTTTGCCACTTCCACCCTCCCACACAGTAAGGGGCTTGTTGAGAAAGTCCCAAAGGATAAGTAGGAAGTGGGGGCTGCCCCCTGAATCTGGGGCTTGGGTGCGGGGAATGGGAATCGGCGTTATGGGTGCGCAGACTGGGTGGGGGGTCCCACAATGTGCAGGATGGGAGAACTGGGCTGATGCCTTGCGAGCTGTTGCCGTGAGCTGCTCATCTGAGAGCGGACGGACAGTCAGACAGACGGACCAACCTCGATCTTCTCCAGTGACATAATAATAATTAATAACAATGATGATGATGGTATTTGTTAAGCGCTTACTATGTGTCAAGCACTGTTCTAAGTGCTGAGGGAGATACAAGGCAATCAGGTTGTCCCACGTGGGGCTCATAGTCTTTAATCTCCATTTTCCAGATGAGGTAACTGAAGCCCAGGGAAGTGAAATGACTTGCCCAAAGTCACCCAGCTGACGAGAAGCAGCGTGGCTCAGTGGAAAGAGCCCGGGCTTTGGAGTCAGAGGTCGTGGGTTCAAATCCTGGCTCCGCCACTTGTCAGCTGAGTGACTTTGGGCAAGTCACTTAATCAATCAATCAATCGTATTTATTGAGCGCTTACTGTGTGCAGAGCACTGTACTAAGCGCTTGGGAAGCGCAAGTTGGCAACATATAGAGACAGTCCCTACCCAACAATGGGCTCACAGTCTAAAAGGGGGAGACAGAGAACAAAACCAAACATACTAACAAAATAAAATAAATAGAATAGATATGTACAAGTAAAATAAATAAATAAATAAATAGAGTAATAAATATGTACAAACATATATACATATATACAGGTGCTGTGGGGAAGGGAAGGAGGTAAGATGGGGGGGATGGAGAGGGGGACGAGGGGGCCTCAGCTCAGTTCCCTCAACTGTAAAATGGGGATAAAGACCGTGAGCCCCCTGTGGGACAACCTGATCACCTTGTAACCTCCCCAGCGCTTAGAACAGTGCTTTGCACATAGTAAGTGCTTAATAAATGCTATCATTAATAAATGCTATCATTATTGAGTGGCGGAGCCGGGATTAGAACCCACGACTTCTGACTCCGGAGCCCGTGCTCTTTCCACTGAGCCAAGCTGCTCCTCTATGCCCCAACGGGGGTGAAACGAGCGGCTCAGCCTCGGCACCGGTCACTAGCACCTGGCTGGACCCTCGACCCGGACCAGGCCGGAGTGGCGAAACTCAAAGAGAAGTTGGCCAGGCTCCATGGCAGAGGGTTCCCGGGCAGCGGCGAGCTGGGGAGTGGGTGGGTGATCAGGACAGTGGGCGAACCGGGCAGCGGAGACCCCAACAGTGACCCCACGGGTGCTGAGGGGGCTCCGTGGATCAATCAATCAATCAATCGTATTTATTGAGCGCTTACTTTGTGCAGAGCACTGTACTAAGCTCTTGGGAAGTACAAGCTGGCAACATCTAGAGACAGTCCCTACCCAACAGTGGGCTCACAGTCTAGAAGGGGGTGACAGAGAACAAAACCAAACATACTAACAAAATAAAATAAATAGAATAGATAGGTACAAGTAAAATAAATAAATAAATAGAGTAATACATATGTACAAATAGGTGGATCGATCAGTCCGTCAGTCAGTGGTATTCATTGAGCGCTTCAGGGAGGGACTGAATGTGGAATTCCGGGGCTTTTCCATCCCGGTTGACTGTGGTCCTTTTCATCGGGGCATTGGGTTTGCAGACTTGGAAATAAAAGTGTCCATTCATTCATTCATTCATTCATTCATTCATTCATTCAATCGTATTTATTGAGTGCTTATTGTGTGCAGAGCACTGTACTCAGCGACTGGGAGAATACGGTGCAACAATAAACAGACACAGTCCCTGCTCGTAACGAACTTACAGTCTAGATGGCCAGACAGACATTAATATAAATGGATAAATGATAAATAGATTATGAGAAGCAGCGTGGCTCGGTGGAAGAGCCCGGGCTTTGGAGTCAGTCATGGGTTCAAATCCAAGCTCCGCCAATTGTCAGCTATGTGACTTTGGGGAAGTCACTTCACTTCTCTGGGCCTCAGTTCCCTCATCTGTAAAATGGGGATTGAGACTGTGAGCCCCCCGTGGGACAACCTGATCACCCTGTAACCTCCCCAATCAATCAATCAATCAATCAATTGTATTTATTCATTGCTTACTGTGTGCAGAGCACTGTACTAAGCGCTTGGGAAGTCCAAGTTGGCAACATCTAGAGACAGTCCCTACCCAACAGTGGGCTCACAGTCTAAAAGGGGGAGACAGAGAACAAAACCAAACATACTAACAAAGTAAAATAAATAGATTAGATATGTACAAGTAAAATAAATAGAGTAATAAATATGTACAAACATATATACATATATACAGGTGTTGTGGGGAAGGGAAGGAGGTAAGATGAGGGCTTAGAACAGTGCTTAGAACAGCTCCCCAGTGCTTAGAACAGTGCTTTGCACATAGTAAGTGCTTAATAAATGCCATTATTATTATTATTATTATTATAAATTACAGGTATGTACATAAGAGCTGTGGGACTGGGAGGGGACTGATGAATAAGGGGAACAAGTCAGGGCGATGCAGAAGGGAGTGGGAGATGAGGAAAGGAGGGCTTAGTCAGGGAAGGCCTCTGGTTACGTATGCACGTATGCACGCACACATGTACACACATACACACACAGCTTCCTGTGTCTAACCCTGTCATAAGAGCCTGCCGTTTGCGGCTCTGTATTGTTTGTATTGTTTTCTCCCAATGGATACCCGCAACAAGTAGCCTCATCATCAGTGGCATTTATTGAGCGCTTACCGTGTGCAGAGAGAACTGTCCTAAGCATCTGGGGTCTGATGGTGGGTGGTTTGATTTAGGGGTTGACACTGTAACTTTTCGATCACAAGCCCCCTCAAGAGCCAGGGATCGGTCTCCTTCCCACCCGTGTATTCGCTCGGAGTGCTTAGCACAGTGCTCGGTATACGGTGAGCGCCTAATGAGTGCTGTTATGACAAGTTCCAGGAGGAACTGAAAGAAATGAAGCATCGGCCCGGCTCTGGGCCGCCGGCCAAGCGGCTGCCACTGCGGCCGCCGCTGCTGCGTGACTGTTGTTGCTTGTTTCCCTGGGTGGTTCTGTCTCCCTGCACCCCGGCCTCCCCGCTGCCCACCCTCATCCCTCTCAGTGCCCAGATTGCCGCCTCCGCCGGGCGCCCATACCCACCGGAACGGGTCCTGGCAGGCCAGAGGATTCATGGACGTCGTTCATCCTGGCCGTCACCGCCTCCTCCTCCTCCTCCTCTCTCTCCGCTTCTTTCTCCCCTTCCTCCTTCTTCTCACCCTCCTCCCAGGGAAGGGGCAGGTGCCCCCGGAAACCCCTCCGTGCTTTGGGATTGCTTTGCTTTTTGTTTTTCTGAGTTTCCTCTGGGAACTTTGGGAAAAGAAGGAAAAATCCCAATGGAAGCCTGGGCTGGAAGTGGTTTTTTTGTGAAATTCCCAGAGCTCTTTCTTTTACAGTATTTGTTAAGCGCTTATTATTCTTTTAGACTGTGAGCCCACTATTGGGTAGGGACCGTCTCTATATGTTGCCAACTTGTACTTCCCAAGCGCTTAGTACAGTGCTCTGCACACAGTAAGCGCTCAATAAATATGATTGATGATTATGTAAGCAGCATGGCGTAGCGGATAGGGCGCGGGCCTGGGACTCAGAAGGTCATGGGTTCTAATCCCAGCCCTGCCACTTAACTGCTATGTGACCTTGGGCAACTCATTTCACTTCTCTGTGCCTCAGTTACCTCTTGTGTAAAACGACAATTGAGACTGGTGAGCCCCATGGGGGACAGGGACTGTGACCGGATTTGTTTATATCCACTGCAGCATTTAGTACAGTGCCCGGTGTATAGTAAGTGCTTAACAAATACCATTATTGCTATTTTTTTTGATGGCATTTATTAAGTGCTTACTATGTGCAAAGCACTGTTCTAAGCGCTGGGGAGATTACAAGGTGATCAGGTTGTCTCACGGGGGATTCACAGTCTTAATCCCCATTTTACAGATGAGGTAACTGAGGCCTAGAGAAGTTAAGTGACTTGCCCAAAGTCACACAGCTGACAATCGGCGGAGCCGGGATTTGAACCCATGACCTCTGACTCCAAAGCCGGTGCTCTTTCCAATGAGCCACGCTTCTTCTATTATTATGCGTCAAACACTGTGCTAAACGCTGGGGTAGATACAGGTTAATTAGGATGGACACAGTCCCTGTTCCACATGGAGCTCACAGTCTAAATAGGAGGGAGAACAGGAGAACTGAGGCACAGAGAATAATAATGATGGTATTTGTCAAGCGCTTACTATGTGCAAAGCACTGTTCTAAGCACTGAGGAGGTTACAAGCTGATCAGGTTGTCCCTCGTGGGGCTCACAGCCTTCTTCTCACACTGGAGAAGCAGCGTGGCTCAGCGGAAAGAGCCCAGGCTTTGGAGTCAGAGGTCATGGGTTCGAATCCCAGCCCCGCCACATGTCTGCTGTGTGACCTTGGGCAAGTCACTTCACTTCTCTGAGCCTCAGTTACCTCATCTGTAAAATGGGGATTGACT
The DNA here is from genome assembly GCF_015852505.1 of Tachyglossus aculeatus. Taxonomy (NCBI): domain Eukaryota; kingdom Metazoa; phylum Chordata; class Mammalia; order Monotremata; family Tachyglossidae; genus Tachyglossus; species Tachyglossus aculeatus. The sequence goes on along the minus strand of NC_052088.1, from coordinate 40,244,631 downwards.
GTGAGCCCCACGTGGCCTGATCACGTTATATCCCCCCAGCGCTTAGAACAGTGCTCTGCACATAGTAAGCACTTAACAAATGCCATTATTATTATTATTATTATTATTAATCCCCATTTTACAGATGAAGTTAACTGCCCAAGGTCACACAGCAAGCATTTGGCTGACCCAGAATTAGAACCCGGGTCCTCTGACTCGCGGGCACGTGCTCTTTCCACTAGGCCAGGCTGCTTCTCCTGCTCATTAGTAGCAGGGGCCCGGCTGGAAGTGGGATGTGCCAGAGAGAGCAGCATAAAGTGAGTTCAGATTATGCTCTAGGAAGGGTGGGCACAGGAGAGAAAGGAGAAGACATGATGCGAGAAGGGAAAGAAAGGAGTGAGTCCGGCAGAAAGTCACCTAAGAGTCATGGTGGACCTCAAACAGGTTCCTAGTTTATAGCAACAGCAGATGCAGCCATCAATCATGGGGATTTACGGAGCCCTTTCTCTGTTGCACAGCTCGGTATCGTGCTCGGGAGAGTACAACAGAGTGAGTGGACATGATCCCTGTCCTCAAGGAGCTTACAGTCTACATGCATGCAGAGCACTGTACCAAGAGCTTAGGTGAGGACAATTTGTACGTATTTATTACTCTATTTATTTATTTTATTTGTACATATTTATTCTAATTATTTTATTTTGTTAATATGTTTGGTTTTGTTCTCTGTCTCCCCCTTCTAGACTGTGAGCCCACTGTTGGGTAGGGACTGTCTCTATATGTTGCCAACTTGTATCTTACCTCCTCCCCTTCCCCACAGCACCTGTAGATATGTATATATGTCTGTACATATTTATTACTCTATTTATTTATTTATTTATCTTACTTGTACATATCTATTCTATTTATTTTATCTTGTTAGTATGTTTGGTTTTGTTCTCTGTCTCCCCCTTCTAGACTGTGAGCCCGCTGTTGGGTAGGGACTGTCTCTATATGTTGCCAACTTGTACTTCCCAAGCACTTAGTACAGTGCTCTGCACACAGTAAGCGCTCAATAAATACGATTGATTGATTGATTGAATGTAGCCAGCAATCATGGGTATTTACGGAGCCCTTTCTCTGTGCACAGCTCTGTATCGTGCTCAGGAGAGTACAGCAGAGTGAGTGGACATGATCCCTGTCCTCAAGGAGCTTACATTCTACATGCATGCAAAGCACTGTACCAAGTGCTTAGGTGAGGACAATTTGTACGTATTTATTACTCTATTTATTTATTTTATTTGTACATATTTATTCTAATTATTTTATTTTGTTAATATGTTTGGTTTTGTTCTCTGTCTCCCCCTTCTAGACTGTGAGCCCACTGTTGGGTAGGGACCGTCTCCAAAATGTTGCCAACTTGTACTTCCCAAGCGCTTAGTCCCGTGCTCTGCACACAGTAAGCGCTCAATAAATACGATTGAATGAATGAATGACAACAATAATAAATTACGGGCAGAGAAAGCGAGGGAGTTTAAACATCTGGACCTAAGTGCTGAAGGGGAAGGGTGGGGGTGAGTACCAAAGTGGTTAATTGACAAGAGAGAACTGAAGTAGCAGCTGGAGCGGTTAGGGGGATAGGGAGCTGAGAGATCAGTCAATTAATAATAATAATAATAATAATAATAATGGCATTTATTAAGCGATTACTATGTTCAAAGCACTGTTCTAAGCGCTGGGGAGGTTACAAAGTGATCAGGTTGTCCCATGGGGGGGCTCACAGTCTTGGCACACAATAACCGCTTAACAAATGCCATCATTATTATTATTATGGGTTCTAATCTCGGCCCCGCCACCTGCCAGCTGGGTGACTCTGCGCAAGTTACTTCTCTGGGCCTCAGTCCCCTCATCTGTAAAACGGGGGTGAAGACCGTGAGGCCCTCATGGGGCAACCTGATCACCGTGCAACCTCCCCAGCGCCCGGAACAGTGCCCGGCACATAGTAAGCGCTCAACAAATACCATCTTTATCATTATTATTATCCCAGCGCTTAGGACAGTGCTTGGCACATAGTAAGTGCTTAATAAATGCAAAGAAGTGGGGGAGGAGGAGCGGAGGCCTTCGACGGGGGTCCGCTCCGCTCCTCACTCAGTCAAGGAAGGCCTCTGGGAGGAGCTGGAATTTCAGGAGGGCTTTGAAGGTGGGGAGAGTGGTGGTCTGCCAGTGACAGATAGGTGAGGGAGTTCCAGGTCAGAGGGAGAGGGTGAGCAAGAGATTGAGGAGGGTGGGATGAGAGCGAGGCACAGCTGGAGGGGAGGGGAGTGTGCCAACTGAGGCAGAGTGGGAGAAGAGCCAGGATAAGTAGGGTACGAAGATCTGTTTGGACGCAGGCGGGCCTCAGCATCCGGCCGAATCTGCTAACTCAGTCTGACCCCTCTAAACTCCGGCGGAACAGCAGGACCCCACCCAGAGTCCTCCGAATCATCCCTCCCGGGGGGGCAGGATCGACCTGGATGTGGGAAACCAGGGGCCAAATGGATGACGCTCACTTCGCAGGACGGAAAAATTGAACCCAAGAGGAAAGGGTCCTGGAGAGGGTGGAGGGGGCGACTGAATAATCACGATGATGATGATGATGATGATCACACTGGGTAGTCATCGAGTGTTTTGATATGTCCCCTGGGCTTTCACATCAGTTGCCTCATTTTCTGCCCATAACATTCCCGGCAGGGAGGGAGGGAGAAGCCGGGAGTGACTCTTCTCTCCTCGTACAGACGACGGCTCTGTCAGTCCGAGGTGCCCCGGCCGGTCAGCGGCAGAGCCGGGGAGACAATCGGTCACTCAGTCAAGCAGTCAGTGGTATTTAATGAAGCCCGTACCAAGAGCTTGGGAGAGCACAGGACAAAAACGGTAGTTCCCTCGATGCGCCCGGGGGCCTCTGGGCCTCCTGATCATGGCACAGTGAGATGTTCCTACTCCTCCCTTCCAGTGTGAACCTCAGATCAGGCCGGTTCGGTCCTGCCCCCACACTTGGCAGCGAGGCAGGCAGCGATGCCAGGAACCTCAGCCCCGCGTGGGGATGTTTCCGTTGAGGAACAAAATGGAGAAATCAGCGATTGAGGGCTACTTCCTCGTTCTGCCTCTCCCAGCCTCGTGGGCAGCGGGAAGAGCGCTTGGGGTTCCACCTCCTTCTGTCTCATTCTTAGACTCCCAGAGCTGGAAGAAACTTCGAGGGGTCATCTGGGCCATTCCTCAGCCTCCAAGCGGGCAAATCCCTAGGCTGCCTGATGTTTTGGGTAGTTCTAGAGGACAGGTATTAAAATGCCCTGTTCTAGAGAAACGGCAGTTGTGCGCTCCCGGGCCTAAGCAGAAATTGCACCCTCGCTGCCACCGTCACCTTCCCCATTACCACCAGATTCATTCATTCATTCAATCGTATTTATTGAGCGCTTACTGTGTGCAGAGCACTGTACTAAGCGCTTGGGAAGTACAAGTTGGCAACATATAAATACAGTCCCTACCCAACAGTGGGCTCACAGTCTAGAAGGGGGAGACAGACAACAAAACAAAACATAGTAACAAAATAAAATAAATAGAATAAATATGTACAAACAAAATAGAGTAATAAATACGTACAAACATATATACATATATACAGGTGCCGGGGGAGGGGAAGGAGGTAAGGGGGGGATTCATTCAATCGTATTTATTGAATCAATAATGGTACCGGATCACCTTCATGAGCACCGTCTCCATTAACGCTTTTGCTGCCAAGGTGGGTCCAGGCTTGAAATAAGACCCAGGTTTTAACCCAAGCCAAGCGGAGCCATCAGCTTTGGTCCAGCCCTGCCAACCCTGACCTTTCCATTTCCAGATCCGACCTAGCGTGGACCCGACACCATGTTTCTCCACGTGTGGATGGTAGGTCTCGGCCTCCACGTTGGGGCCCGATCAAACTACCCGCCCACCCTGGAGCGGGTCCAGGGGAGGGGCCTGCAGCCCCGAGCCCCAGCTCCGTGGACAGCGGTGACCAGGGGCACGGGGAGAAAGAGGGTGACACCCGGGCAGGACCGGCCAGCTTGACTTTCCCAGGATTCTGGGAACAAGGCGAGGAGTGCCTGGCTGCCAGTGGCTGGACGTTGAAATGGCATTTGGGAATTTTCCCGGTGTTCCAACGGGGCAAGATTCTCTTTTAACAACCACCGCCTACCAAAGAGCTTCACCATAAAAACTCCTGCACCTAGTCGAGACCAATGTTTTGCCAAATATAGCCATTTTAAATGCATTCAGTGAAGTCGTGCAGTCGGGAACAATAGCTGAGTCCACGTGCAATAACTGAGTAATGACTACTTTGGAAGATGATTATGGATAATCACCCAGAAGTTTCCAAGTATCATTTCCGGCTAAGAAGGTAGAAAGTTTTCAGGAATAAGGGGGAATGACTCTTCCGGCAAAGCCTTCGGGAAGTTCAACCTGTTCTTCCGCACCCAGAGGAATGGAAGAGCTTTTGCGAAACACGGTTATTTCTGGAGCTCGCAATCCCTTTCTCTATTTAAATAATCCAAACAAGATAGCGTTGGAAACGCCTCAGTTTCCAGAACGGCAGTACCAGCCTATCCAAGAGGAGGGTTCAGGCTGGGGACCTGTCTCCGAGGTGCCCTCCCTGGGTGAAGGTAAAGCGCCCGTCCATAATTATAATAATAATGGTCTTTGTTAAGCGCTTAATCATTTATTCATTCAGTCATACTTAGTGAGCGCTTACTGTGTGCCGAGCACCTTACTAAGCGCTTGGAAAGTACAATTCAGCGATAAAGAGAAACAATCCCTGCCCACAACGGGCTTACAGTCTAGAAGGGGGGAGACAGACATCAAAACAAGTTAACAGGCATCATCATCATCATCATCAATCGTATTTATTGAGCGCTTACTATGTGCAGAGCACTGTACTAAGCGCTTGGGAAGTACAAATTGGCAACACATAGAGACAGTCCCTACCCAACAGTGGGCTCACAGTCTAAAAGGGGGAGACAGAGAACAAAACCAAACATACCAACAAAATAAAATAAATAGGATAGATATGTACAAGTAAAAAAAATAAAAAAATAAATAGAGTAATAAATATGTACAACCATATATACATATATACAGGCACCAATAACATCGATATAATTAAATAGAATTAGAAGGACTATGTGCCAGGCACTGTACTAAGCGCTGGGGTAGATACAAACAAGTCCATCCACCTGTCCATCATCATCATCAGCATCAATCATATTTATTGAGCGCTCACTATGTGCAGAGCACTGTACTAAGCGCTTGGGAAGTACAAATTGGCAACATATAGAGACAGTCCCTACCCAACATTGGGCTCACCCTGCCCGGCTGCCTTCTCACCCCCTCCTTCTCCAGAGCCCCAAGGGGCGGGATGGGGCTGGGGGAGAAGAGGGAAAAGGATGTGGGATAGGGGACTTGTCGTGATCGGATGGAAGTGGTTGCTTCTGCGTAAGGAAGGGCCACCGCGGAGCCCTGGAGTCTGAACAATGTGTAGTCACACCTCGGCCCCGCGTCCCGCTGGATTTCCCAGGCCGTCTCGCCCACAGCTCAACATGCTTGCCGACCGTGCCAGGATGGAGAACTCGGAGCCCGGCTGTCGGGGACGCAACGCCCCGGAGAACGCCGCCAGCATTTTTACTGCTGGAAAACGGCATCTGCTAAATGCGATTGGCCTCTTGGCTTCATTCAAAGAGAAATGCATTTTCCGCTCAGAGTCCCTGTTGGAAGGCGAGCCCTGGGATGTTAAGAGCGTGGGCACTCTTGAGGAAGGGCTTGTGTCACCCTGGCGGCAGCGGCGGGGTCCCCGGTGGGCCGCCCCTGGGCCCCGCCGGCCTCTCTGGAGTTCAGGGGAGGGTGGGGATTGGGTCACCCCATTATCAGAGAAATGGAGGCTGGAGTTTCCAGAGCCTGGACTTCTGGGCTCACCCTTATTCGCCGCTTCTTGGGTTCATCTGCTTCTATGTACAGATCCGCAGTTTGTGGCCAGAGCTGTAATTAATTTATTTATTCATATTAATGTCTGTCTCCCCCTCTGGACTGTAAGCTCACTGTGGGCTTACCAACTCTGTTGTACTATACTCTCCTAAGCGCTTAGTACTGTCCCCCTTTTAGACTGTGAGCCCACTGTTGGGTAGGGACTGTCTCTGTATGTTGCCAATTTGTACTTCCCAAGCGCTTAGTACAGTGCTCTGCACATAGTAAGCACTCAATAAATACGATTGATGATGATGATGATGATGATGCCCCCTCACACAGTAAGCGGTCTATAAATACCATAGATTGATTTTCCCCTCTCCTTTCATCAAAAAGGAGGGGAAATGGGCACCGCCCCGTTAGTCCGCATGGAAATCGAGGTGGGATGGGAGGAGGGAACTCCCGATGGGGTCAATCAATCAATCAATCGTATTTATTGAGCACTTACTGTGTGCAGAGCACTGTACTAAGCGCTTGGGAAGTACAAGCTGGCAACATATAGAGACAGTCCCTACCCAACAGTGGGCTCACAGTCTAGAAGGGGGAGACAGAGAACAAAACCAAACATACTACCAAAATAAAATAAATAGAATAGATAGGTACAAGTAAAATAAATAGAGTAATATATATATATATATATATATATATATACAAACATATATACATACATATATACCCCTGCCAGTCTTGCCCAGGGGCCGGCAGCTAGAGGGGATGAGGGATCCCTGGACATCAGACCCTCTCAAGCGTCCATCGAGATGCAGCGTGGCCTAGTAGAAACAGTAAGGGCCTGGGAGCCAGAAGACCTGGGTTCTAATCCCGATTCCCCGACTTACCCGCTGTGTGGCTTTGGGCAAGTCACTTCCCTTCTCTGTGCCTCAGTTCCCTCATCCGCAAAATGGGGACTCAATACCTGTTCTCCCTTCTACTTAGACTGTGAGCCCCGTGATGAGCTTGTATCTACCCCAGTGCTTAGTACAACGCTTGGCACATAGTAAGTGCTTAACAAATACCACAATTACTGTTAATTAGGGCTGCTTCTCTACCCCACGATCCTGTATCTCAGGGCGGGGAGCTTGCTCTGGCCTTGTTTGGTCAAGGGCACTGTTTAACTGGATGGACTGAGGAAGAAGCTCCGTGATTCCGCCAAAATTGGTGCCCGTCCCCCTGCCCCCCGCCCATCACACCCACCACAGACCTGCTGGGTCACCTGCCGCCAAGAGCTCCGTCCCCAGGCCTCTTGCCCGCCCACCCCGGAGGGGTCCAAGACGAATCTTGTCTCTCTCCTGGTGTGCTTCTAGACTGTGAGCCCACTGTTGGGTAGGGACCGTCTCTATATGTTGCCAACGTGTACTTCCCAAGCGCTTAGTACAGTGCTCTGCACACAGTAAGCGCTCAATAAATACAATTGATTGATTGATCGATTGATGAGCAGGGCGGACCTGTGCAGGCCTGGGCATGATTATCCGTTGTCAACCAGGGCCTGGGTCAGGCAGATCGCTGATTGCCCTTTTTCCTCTCCTCCTCCCCATCCCCACCCGCCCTACCTCCTTCCCCTCCCCATAGCACCTGTATATATATTTGTACAGATTTATTACTCTATTTATTTTACTTGTACATATTTACTATTCTATTTATTTTGTTAATGATGTGCATCTAGCTTTACTTCTATTTATTCTGACGACTTGACACCCGTCCACATGTTTTGCTTTGTTGTCTGTCTCCCCTTTCTAGACTGTGAGCCCGTTGTTGGGTAGGGGCTATCTCTATATGTTGCCAACTTGTACTTCCCAAGCGCTTAGTACAGTGCTCTGCACACAGTAAGCGCTCAATAAATACGATTGATGATGATGATGATGATAGGGGCCGTCTCTATATGTTGCCAACTTGTACTTCCCAAGCGCTTAGTACAGTGCTCTGCACACAGTAAGCGCTCAACAAATACAACTGAATGAATGAATGATTGTCCGGCAAAGCCCCAGCGCAGTTTCTCGGAGAGATTTATTTCACTTGTACATATCTATTCTATTTATTTTATTTTGTTAGTATGTTTGGTGACAGTGAGCCCACTGTTGGGTAGGGACTGTCTCTATATGTTGCCAACTTGTACTTCCCAAGCGCTTACTACAGTGCTCTGCACACAGTAAGCGCTCAATAGATATGATTGATTGATTGATTGATTTGGTTTTGTTCTCTGTCTCCCCCTTTTAGACTGTGAGCCCACTGTTGGGTAGGGACTGCCTCTATATGTTGCCAACTTGGACTTCCCAAGCGCTTAGTAAGCACTCAATAAATACGATTGATTGATTAGTACAGTGCTCTGCACACAGTAAGCGCTCAATAAATACGATTGATTGATAGATTGAATGAGCTGTCGGAGAGGGGGCTTATTCCAGAAAGGGTGTTAGTCTTCGGTGGAGCTCAACCAACTGGCTTGGGTCCTTCGGGGAGCTGCTGGGGGTCACCGGGAGCCCGTCGAAGGTCCCCGCCTGTGACACGCCAGCCGAGGGGTGAGGAGGCCCGGGTAGGGAGCGGCTTTAGGTAGCAGTGCTCTTCGGGTCACCGACACGGTCGCCGGCCAGCCGGCCAGCGACCAAAAGTCTGGCAGGGTGGGGCTGCGGGGGCCGCCACAGTAGGAACTGCAGAGGCCAGCAAAGAATGCAGTCCCAGCCTGCTGCTGCCGCAGCCGACAAGCCTCTAGTTCCTCCTGGCTGGGGGCAGCGGGAAACAGCTGGCCACCGGCCACACGTCCGAGATCATCCGTTCCTGCGGCCGCCCTCGGCCGCTGCTCTGTTGGTGCCCGGCCTGGAGGCCCAGTGGAGCAGCAGCCCAATCAATCAATCAATCAATCGTATTTATTGAGCGCTTACTATGTGCAGAGCACTGCACTAAGCGCTTGGGAAGTACAAATTGGCAACATATAGAGCGGGGCGGGTGTGGAGCAAATAAATACAATTGATTGATTAACACCCAGCTCTGACCACCAGCCCCTTCCTTCCTCTCCCCCTTGTCCCCCTCTCCATCCCCCCCATCTTACCTCCTTCCCCACAGCACCTGTATATATGTATATATGTTTGTACATATTTATTACTCTATTTATTTATTTTAATTGTACATATCTATTCTATTTATTGTATTTTGTTAGTATGTTTGGTTTTGTTCTCTGTCTCCCCCTTTTAGACTGTGAGCCCACTGTTGGGTAGGGACTGTCTCCATATGTTGCCAATTTGTACTTCCCAAGTGCTTAGTACAGTGCTCTGCACACAGTAAGCGCTCAATAAATATGATTGATGATGATGATGATATATGTTTGTACATATTTATTACTCTATTTATTTATTTTACGTGTACATACCTATTCTATTTATTGTATTTTGTTAGTATGTTTGGTTTTGTTCTCTGTCTCCCCCTTTTAGACTGTGAGCCCACTGTTGGGTAGGGACTGTCTCTACATGTTGCCAACTTGTACTTCCCAAGCGCTTAGTACAGTGCTCTGCACACAGTAAGCGCTCAATAAATACGATTGATTGATTGATTGATTGGAGCGGAGATACAGGCCCCGGCCGGGGCCGGGGAGGGGTCTGCCCCACCCGGCTGGGACTGGGCCGTAGACATCAGGCCGAGGAGGGGATGATGGATCTGCCGCTCACACCCTCCCTAGGCTCTCTAATAATAATAATTATGGTACTTAATAATAATAATAATGATGGTATTTATTAAGCACTTACCACGTGCAAAGCACTGTTCTAAGCCTGGGGAGGTTACAAGGTGATCAGGTTATCCCACAGGGGGCTCACAGTCTTAATCCCCATTTTACAGATGAGGTGACTGAGGCACAGAGAAGTTAAGTGACTCGCCCAAAGTCAGACAGCTGACAAGGGGTGGAGCCGGGATTTGAACCCATGAACTCTGACTCCAAAGCCCGGGCTCTTTCCACTGAGCCATGCTGCTTCTCCAGCTTGTTAAGTGCTTGTTCAGCGCTTACTATATGCTAAGCACTGTTCAAAGCCCTGGGGTAAATACAAGTAAATCGGGTTGGACACGGTCCTTGTTCCTCATGGGGCTCACAGAATTCACCCTTATTTTACAGATGAGGAAACCGAGGCCCAGAGAATTGAAGTGATTATTTGCCCCATGTCACGGCAGAAAAGGGGCAGATCTGGGATTAGAGCCCAGGTCCTTCTAACTCCCGATTTGAACCCATGAACTCTGCCTCCAAAGCCCGGGCTCTTTCCACTGAGCCATGCTGCTTCTCCAGCTTGTTAAGCGCTTGTTCAGCGCTTACTATATGCTAAGCACTGTTCAAAGCCCTGGGGTAGATACAAGTAAATCGGGTTGGATGCGGTCCTTGTTCCTCACGGGGCTCACAGAATTCACCCTCATTTTACAGACGAGGAAACCGAGGCCCAGAGAATTGAAGTGATTTGCCCCATGTCAAGGCAGAAAAGGGGCAGATCTGGGATTAGAACCCAGGTCCTTCTAACTCCTGATTTGAACCCATGAACCCTGCCTCCAAAGCCCGGGCTCTTTCCACTGAGCCATGCTGCTTCTCCAGCTTGTTAAGCGCCTGTTCAGCGCTTACTATATGCTAAGAACTGCTCAAAGCCCTGGGGTAGGTACAAGTAAATCGGGTTGGACACGGTCCTTGTTCCTCACGGGGCTCACAAAATCCATCCTCATTTTACAGACGAGGAAACCGAGGCCCAGAGAATTGAAGTGATTTGCCCCATGTCACGGCAGAAAAGGGGCAGATCTGGGATTAGAGCCCAGGTCCTTCTAACTCCCAGATCTGTGCTCTCTCCACTGAGCCACAATGCTTCTCTCTAGACCTCATTTCCCTCATCTGTAAAGTGGGGATAAGATCCCCCCCCCCCATCTTGTAGATCGCAAGTGCCTAGTGGATTGATTTGACTCTGCCTTCTATCTGGCCCGGCCCTTGGCATAACAACTACCATCATCATTCTTATCACATATGGCCAGCGCAGTGTGTCTCCTAGATTTGTGACTTCAGAGCGTGAGCCGTCCTCCTACGAAAATAGCAAACCGTCCAGAACCCAGGGCCTTTGAGGGGCGGGGGGAACCCATCCGTAGAGAAGGGGGCCTTCCCTTCCCTCCGCCCTGCAGAGGGGATTCCCAGAGCCGCCCGCCGGGGCTGGCCAACGACAAGTCCCGTGGACCCGATCTCTCCTCGGTGACCCTGGGCCTGGTCCTCCCCGCCCTGACCCGCCGGAGCATCTTGGCTGTGGGCGGCCAGTGACCTGCTAGACCAAAGCCTCCTTCAGGGCCAGGACGGCAGCTACTAACTCTGTCAGAATAAATAAATAATAATGATGGCATTTGTTAAGCGCTTACTATGTGCCAGGCACTGTCATCATCATCATCAATCGTATTTATTGAGCGCTTACTATGTGCAGAGTACCGTACTAAGCGCTTGGGAAGTACAAATTGGAAACATATAGACAGTCCCTACCCAACAGTGGGCTCACAGTCTAAAAGGGGGAGACAGAGAACAAAACCAAACATACTAACAAAATAAAATAAATAGAATAGATATGTACAAGTAAAATAAATAAATAAATAGAGTAATAAATAGGTACAAACATATATACATATATACAGGTGCTGTGGGGAAGGGAAGGAGGTAAGATGGGGGGGATGGAGAGGGGGACAAGGGGGAGAAGAAGGAAGGGGCTCAGTCTGGGAAGGCCTCCTGGAGGAGGTGAGCTCTCAGTAGGGCCTTGAAGGGAGGAAGAGAGCTAGCTTGGCGGATGGGCAGAGGGATTGGGGGCATTCCAGGCCCGGGGGAGGACGTGGGCCGGGGGTCGATGGTGGGACAGGCGAGAACGAGGGACGGTGAGGAGATTAGCAGCGGAGGAGCGGAGGGTGCGGGCTGGGCTGGAGAAGGACAGAAGGGGCGCTGGGGTGGATACAAGTAAATTGGGTCCCTGTCCCAAGTGGGGCTCACAGTCTCAATCCCCATTTTACAGGTGAGGCAACTGAGGCACAGAGAAGTAAAGCGACTTGCCCAAGGTCACACAGCAGACAACTAGTGGAGCCGGGATTAGAACCCTTGACCTTCTGACTCTCAGGCCCGTGCTCTATCCGCTATGCCATGCTGGAGTCACAATAATAATAATAATGATGGCATTTGTTAAGTGCTTACTATGTGCAAAGCACTGTACTAAGCGTCGGCGGGGGGATACAAGGTGATCAGGTTGTCCCACATGGGGCTCACACTCTTAATCCCCATTTTACTGATGAGGTAACTGAGGAGCAGACAAGTTAAGTGACTTGCCCAAGGTCACACAGCAGACATGTAGCGGAGCCGGGATTCGAACCCATGACCTCTGACTCCAAAGCCTGGGCTCTTTCCACTGAGTCATGCTGTCCCACGTGCCCAGTATTCTTCTGTGCGCGCGCTAAGTGCTCAAGACAACATTGTGCACGCAGTAGCCAACCAGTACAATGCTCCCCATGCAGTAGGTCTGTCTCCCTGCTTCTAAACTGTAAGTCCGGCGTGGGCAGGGATCGTCTCTTTATTGCTGAATTGCACTTTCCAAGCGCTTAGTACGGGGCTTACGCACAGTAAGTGCTCAATAAATACAATGGAATGAATCAATCAATCAGTCAATCGTATTTATTGAGCGCTTACTGTGTGCAGAGCACTGTACTAAGAGCTTGGGAAGTACAAATTGGCAACATCTAGAGACGGTCCCTACCCAACAGTGGGCTCACAGTCTAAAAGGGGGAGACAGAGAACAAAACCAAACATACTAACAAAATAAAATAAATAGATATGTACAAGTAAAATAAATAAATAAATAAATAAATAGAGTAATAAATATGTGCAAACATATATACATATACAGGCGAGAACGAGGTACGGTGAGGAGATTAGCAGCAGAGGAGCGGAGGGTGCAGGGTGGGCTGGAGAAGGAGAGAATGGAGGTGAGGTAGGAGGGGGTGAGGTGATGGACAGCCTTGAAGCCCAGGGTGAGGAGTTTCTGCCTGATGCGCAGATTAATTGGTAGCCGTTGAATGAATGAATGACTGTGCTCTGCTCCACAAGGCACTCAGTACAGTGTTCGGCCCACAGCAGCGGATCAGTAAATGGCACTGAATGACTGACCGAATGAGTGAATACAAGTGAATGGATAATAATAATAATTGGCATTTGTTAAGCGCTTACTATGTGCAAAGCACTGTTCCAAGCGCTGGATAACTGACTGACTGACTGAGGGACGTGCTGCGGGTGCGGCCCGGACCCGCCCATGGATCCGTTTGGCAGTTTGGGGGTCCGAAGCTCGGCCCCTCGCCTGACCGCAGAGACCTCTGTGCCCCCCGGGTCCCTCCCGTGTAGCGCGCAATTCTCGGTGAGATGCCAACGTCTTGGCCTCAGAGAGGGAAGGGAGGAAGCAAAGGGTTTGGAGGTCCAGCCCACCTTGCAATAATAATAATAATAACAACAATGATAGTGGTATTTCTTAAACGCTTATAACGTACCAAGCACTGTTCTAAGCGCTGGGGTAGATACAATCAATCAATCAATCAATCAATCATATTTATTGAGCGCTTACTGTGTGCAGAGCACTGTACTAAGCGCTTGGGAAGTACAAGTTGGCAACATATAGAGACAGTCCCTACCCAACAGTGGGCTCACAGTCTAAAAGCGGAGACAGAGAACAAAACCAAACATACAACAAAATAAAATAAATAGAATAGATATGTACAGGTTAAATAAATAAATAAATAAATAGAGTAATAAATATGTACAAAAATGTAGGTTGTCCCACCTGGGGCTCACAATCTTAATCCCCATTTTACAGATGAGTTAACTGAGGCCCAGAGAAGTTAAGTATATATGTATATATGCTTGTACATATTTATTACTCTATTTATTTATTTATTTATCTTACTTGGACAAATCTATTCTATTTATTTTATTTTGTTAGTCTGTTTGGTGTTGTTCTCTGTCTCCCCCTTCTAGACTGTGAGCCCGCTGTTGGGTAGGGACTGTCTCTATGTGTTGCCGACTTGGACTTCCCAAGCGCTTATACAGTGCTCCGCACACAGTAAGTGCTCAATAAATACGATTGATTGATTGATTGATTAAGCAGCTTGCCCAAGGCCACATGGCAGACAAGTGGCGGAGCCGGGATTAGAACTCACATCCTCTGATTCCCAAATCCGTGCTCTTTCCACTAAGCCAGGCTGCTTCTTAGAAGGTCTGTCTCCCCCTCTAGACTGTAAACTCGTTGTGGGCAGGGAATGCGTCGGTTTATTGTTATACTGTACTCTCCCAAGTACTGAAGGCCTTATACAGTGCTCTGCACACGGTAAGCGCTTAATAAATATGATTGACTATGCTGTGTTGGACCCCTCCAGACCCACCGCATTCACCTGGGGCCAGAGGGAGGGCCGGGTATCCTTCTAGGGTGGGACGAGCAAACTCCCACCCCGACCCCCTCACCACCCTGGACCAGCACAGGGCAACTGGTGGCCAAGGAAGGTGGGAGGGTCTTCTCCCTTCAGCGGGTCAGAGCGGATCCTGGCCCTTATAGTCCTCTTTCAATCAATCAATCAATCAATCAATCATATTTATTGAGCGCTTACTATGTGCAGAGCACTGTACTAAGCGCTTGGGAAGTACAAATTGGCAACACATAGAGACAGTCCCTACCCAACAGTGGGCTCACATTCTAAAAGGGGGAGACAGAGAACAGAACCAAACATACCAACAAAATAAAATAAATAGGATAGAAATGTACAAGTAAAATAAATAAATAAATAAATAAATAAACAGAGTAATAAATATGTACAACCATATATACATATATACAGGTGCTGTGGGGAAGGGAAGGAGGTAAGATGGGGGGATGGAGAGGGGGACGAGGGGGAGAGGAGGGAAGGGGCTCAGTGTGGGAAGGCCTCTTGGAGGAGGTGAGCTCTCAGCAGGGCCTTGAAGGGAGGAAGAGAGCTAGCTTGGCGGATGGGCAGAGGGATTGGGGGCATTCCAGGCCCGGGGGATGACGTGGGCCGGGGGTCGACGGCGGGACAGGCGAGAACGAGGTACAGTGAGGAGATTAGCGGTGGAGGAGCGGAGGGTGCGGGCTGGGCTGGAGAAGGAGAGAAGGGAGGTGAGGTAGGAGGGGGTGAGGTGATGGACAGCCTTGAAGCCCAGGGTGAGGAGTTTCTGCCTGATGCGCAGACTGATTGGTAGCCACTGGAGATTTTTGAGGAGCTGTGAGCTGTGGTGCTGCTGCTACCATTCACTCATTCAATAGTATTTATTGAGCGCTTACTGTGTGCAGAGCACTGTACTAAGCGCTTGGGAAGTCCAAGTGGGCAACATCTAGAGACGGTCCCTACCCAACAGTGGGCTCACAGTCTAGAAGGGGGAGACAGAGAACCAAACAAAACATATTAACAAAATAATATAAATAGAATAAATATGTACAAATAAAATAGAGTAATAAATATTAAGAGCTTACTATGAGCCAAGCTTACTATGAGCCAAGCAATCAATCAATCAATCGATCGTATTTATTGAGCGCTTACTGTGTGCAGAGCACTGTACTAAGCGCTTGGGAAGTACAAGTTGGCAACATCTAGAGACAGTCCCTACCCAACAGTGGGCTCACGGTCTAAAAAGGAGACAGAGAACAAAACCAAAACATCCTAACAAAATAAAATAAATAGAATAGATATGTACAAGTAAAATAAATAAATAGAGTAATAAATATGCACAAACATATATACATATATACAGGTGCTGTGGGGCAAGGGAAGGAGGTAAGAAGCACCACGGTGGGTACAAGCAAATCAGGTTGGACACAGGCTGTCATTCATTCAATCGTATTTATTGAGTGCTTACTGTGTGCACAGCACTGGACTAAGCACTTGGGAAGTACAAGTTGGCAACATATAGAGACGGTCCCTACCCGACAACGGGCTCACGGTCTAGAAGGGGGAGACAGATGACAAAACAAAACATGTAGACAGGTCACTACCGGTGCCCCCACTCAGAGGTCCAGGGAGAGGAAGAGAGGGAGAGGGGAGAAGCTTTGTCTCGGGGCGGGGGAGCAGGGCAAATCACCTCGAGAGTCTGGGCAGGCCCCGTCCCTCCCCGGGAACCGTTCTCCAGGTGCCATGGGAAGTTGGTGGTGAGAAGAAGGGCGGGGGGCGTTTTGTCCTGCTGAGGGTCAAAGGGCAGGGTGGTGGGCATGGGAAAGTCCAAGGAGGAAGTGAGTAGAGCAGAGATAAACAAGTGACAGACACGGCCAAGGCATAGATAGAAGGAAAGACAATGCACAATGCCCCCCACACAGCCGACTGAAAGGGGTGGGGCGAGGCCAAGGGAGGGGATGGGGGCACCGGGGACGGGATGACACGCGGAAGGAAGGGCAATGGCAGCCGCTCCAGGGCCGGAGCCGCTCCAGATCAGGGAAAGGGAAGAAATCCGAGTACCACTCAGGGGGCCTTCAAGGAAAGAGGGGACCGTCTGGAGGGAGGGAGGTTGGCACTTAAACGGGAAAAGCACATGGAAAGAGAGAACTGGAGGGACGGAAGCCCGCGGGCAGGGCCGAACCGAGGAGGCAGCCACCACGTCTGCCTTAAACTGCCCAGGCGATCGCTGACCTCGAACCTACAAACACTGGGGGTCAGAAACTGGGGCGTGAAGATGTTGTTTGACGAGGAAAGGCGGACGATGTTGGCCTGCGGCCGTGTGGATGGGCTATTTTTTCCCCTGAGATGCAACCACAGGCACATCTCCTCTTTGGCCCGGTAGTCTACTTGATTGACAACTCCCGCCTGGGCGTGTTGGTTGCCTCCCGCCAGGGTGACGACAGGCTGGCAGCGGGGGAGAGGTGGTGACGTTGTGCCGTGGTGAGGGGATGCGGTCACCCCGCTCCTCGGGGCAGGCCCGGTGGTGGACCGGATCGATACCGCTGACCCGGAAAGGTGCCGAGCCTGGTTCGCCCCAGGCAGATTCCGGACTGGAACCGGACTTTATCTAGTCAAGCGCACTCCAAAAACGGGCCCCCGGCCGTCCGGGCATGGTGGACTAAGAGATGATTGAAATTCAGCTTCTGGCCTGCCGGGTGGCCTCGCACGCGTCACTTACCCTCCCTGGGCACCCAGACTCTGCCTCTGTAAGACGAGGAGAATCATCATCATCATCATCAATCGTATTTATTGAGCGCTTACTGTGTGCAGAGCACTGTACTAAGTGCTTGGGAAGTCCAAGTTAGCAACATATAGAGACAGTCCTGCCCCAACAGTGGCTCACAGTCTAGAAGGGGGAGACAGAGAACAAAACCAAACATGCTAACAAAATAAAATAAATAGAATAGATATGTACAAGTAACATAAATAAACAAGGAAATAAATAGAGTAATAAATAGGTACAAACATATATACATATATACAAGTAATAGAATATACACTTCTAGACTGTGAACCCGCTGCTGGGTAGGGACCGTCTCCATGTGTTGCCAACTTGGACTTCCAAAGTGCTTAGTACAGTGCTCTGGTCGGCCCTCGCTCCACACGCCTGGATGGGGATGGCAGCGTCGGGGGGCCCGGGATGCCACCCGCCCCAGCCTCTGCCTCCCAAGGTGGAGCTGACCTCCCCCTCCACCCCTCGCCCCCAGAAAGCAGAGGGTGTAATAATAATAATAATAATAATAATATTGGTATTTGTAAGCGCTTACTGTGTGCCAAGCACTGTTCTAAGCGCTGGGGGGGATACAAGGTGATCCGATTGTCCCGTGCGGGGCTCACAGTCTTAATCCCCATTTTACAGATGAGGTAACTGAGGCACAGAGAAGTTAAGTGACTTGCCCAAAGTCACACAGCTGACGGGTGGCAGAGGCAGGATTAGAACCCATGACCTCTGACTCCCAAGCCCGGGTTCTTTCCACTGAGCCACGTGAGGGGCAGCTGCAGCACCAGGTGTGGGAAGGCGGTGAATCTGCCCGGGCAGAAATCCCCGGTGCCCTCGCTGCCAATATGTTGCCAATTTGTACTTCCCAAGCGCTTAGTACAGTGCTCTGCACATAGTAAGCGCTCAATAAATACGATTGATGATGATGATGACTGGGCTGCCCCCTGGGATTTTTGGTGCCATGGGGAGAGACCATGGCAGAGCGCAGAGCATCCCTAGTCTAGGTACTGGACTCTACCTGGAGTCGACACCCAGGACAGGGCTCGACACATAGTAGGAGCTCAGTACAGTGGCCTGTCCCCGATAGACGCTCAGTCCAGCACTCTAGACACAGCAAGTGCCCACAGAAGATTCCCGACACTGCTCCCTGGATACAGGAGACACCCAGAACTCCGAGCTTCAGCTTCCTTAGAGAAGCAGCGTGGCTCAGTGGGAAAGAGCCCGGGCTTTGGAGTCAGAGGTCATGGGTTCAAATCCCGGCTCCGCCACTTGCCAGCTGTGTGACTTTGGGCAAGTCACTTCACTTCTCTGGGCCTCAGTTCCCTCATCTGTAAAATGGGGATGAAGAACGTCCTTCTCCTCAACGACGGGATCCGTGGCCAGGACAGGGCCCTGGACGCAGCAGAGGAGTAGTGATAGCTCTTCCTGAGGCACTCGAAGCGCTTTGGGAAGCCCAAAACCAACAAGTGACTTGTTCCCTCCTAGGAGGAACTTATGCTCCGATGGGGGAGACGCACATAAGAGGATTTAGAAACAGTCATCCAAATAGACACCGTAGTCGCTCCCATAATGGCCGCTATCCAATCTGATTTTTGAGGAATAGGAAAAGGACGAGAGAAGCGGTGTTGTGGGTAGGAGGAGTGGGGTCAGAACGTCGATGGGCACAGACTGGCTTGGGAGCTGGGAGATGGGAGAAGCAGCGTGGCTCAGTGGGAAAGAGCACGGGCTTTGGAGTCAGAGGTCGTGGGTTCAAATCCCGGCTCCACCAACTGTCAGCTGTGTGACTTTGGGCAAGTCACTTCACTTCTCTGTGCCTCAGTTACCTCTGTAACTGAAAAATGGGGATTAAGACTGTGAGCCCCGCGTGGGACATCCTGATCACCTTGTAACCTCCCCAGCCCTTAGAACAGCGCTTTGCACATAGTAAGCGCTTAATAAATGCCATCATTATTATTATTATGGGGGAGGTCGGGGTAGGGGGTGGGGGGTTGGAAAGACCGTAGTTCACTGAGTGCCGGCCGGACATAACCCTTGAGAGAGGGCAGTAGAAGTCAGGGCTACAGTCTCAACTGCCCTCTTACCTCTCCCCTCCTCTTCCCCTTTCTGCCTCCTTCCTTTTTTTGTTTCTCTTTTTTCTCCTGCTCTTTTTAATGCTAGGCTTAATTCTTGGTGTAATAGCCCCTTTCCGTTTTGTGGATACAAAAGTGGGGCGATTAAGCGAGTAAATATGGGAATGACGTGGCATTGGCTCTCGATATAGGTCGGCGTGTGTCTGTGCGTGTATGTAGGGTGAGTGTGTGTGTCTATGTATACTAATTTGAAGGGCTAGCAAAGACAGAGGGTTTATTTGACTTGGGGTGCTGAGAACTAATTGGGGAAGGTGGATGGAGGCTCAGCACAGTGCTTTGCACATAGTAGGCCCCCTCTAGAGGTCCCATGATCATCACTGTCATTTCTCTGACCTTTGTGGATTAGGATGCAGGTTAGCATGTATACTATTTTACTTGTACATATCTATTCTATTTATTTTATTTTGTGAGTATGTTTGGTTTTGTTCTCTGTCTCCCCCTTTCAGACTGTGAGCCCACTGTTGGGTAGGGACTGTCTCTATATGTTGCCAACTTGTACTTCCCAAGCGCTTAGTACAGTGCTCTGCACACAGTAAGCGCTCAATAAATATGATTGATGATGATGATGATGATAATTTGAAGGGCTAGCAAAGACAGAGGGTTTATTTGACTTGGGGTGCTGAGAACTAATTGGGGAAGGTGAATGGAGGCTCAGCACAGTGCTTTGCACATAGTAGGCCCCCTCTAGAGGTCCCATTATCATCACTGTCATTTCTCTGACCTTTGTGGATTAGGATGCAGGTTAGCATGTATACTATTTTACTTGTACATATCTATTTTATTTATTTTATTTTGTGAGTATGTTTGGTTTTGTTCTCTGTCTCCCCCTTTTAGACTGTGAGCCCACTGTTGGGTAGGGACTGTCTCTATATGTTGCCAACTTGTACTTCCCAAGTGCTTAGTACAGTGCTCTGCACACAGTAAGCGCTCAATAAATATGATTGATGATGATGATGATGATAATTTGGAGGGCTAGCGAAGACAGAGGGTTTATTTGACTTGGGGTGCTGAGAACTAATTGGGGAAGGTGGATGGAGGCTCAGCACAGTGCTTTGCACATAGTAGGCCCCCTCTAGAGGTCCCCATGATCATCACTGTCATTTCTCTGACCTTTGTGGATTAGGATGCAGGTTAGCAGCAGGTCGCCCCATCTCCAAGACCATCAGGGTTGGGCAGGTGGGTAGGAGAGGAGAGGGACCAGAGGTTCAGCATCGTTCACCCGACAGCAGCTGTGAGCCCACTGTTGGGTAGGGACCGTCTCTATATGTTTCCAACTTGTACTTCCCAAGCACTTAGTACAGTGTTCTGCACACAGTAAGCGCTCAATAACTACGATTGATTGATTGATTGACAATACAAATACAGCTGTCCCGCCCCAGCCTCCAGCTCTCCGCTGGACAGACCGTCACTCTCCCCACCCTCAAAGCCTTACTGAAGGCACATCTCCTTCAGGAAGCCTTCCCCGACTAGGCCCCCCGGTTCCTCTTCTCCCACTCCCTTCTACCTCGCTCCGATTTGCTCCCTTTACTCACCCCTCCCTCAGCCCCACAGCACTTAGATACATATCCGTAATTCATTTATTTATATTATATTTATTTATTTATATTAACATCTGTCTCCCCCTCTAGACTGTAAGTTTGTTGGGGGCAGGGAATGTGTCTATTAGGTAGTTCTGTTGAACTCTTCCAAGCGCTTAATTCAGTGCTCTGCACACAGTAAAGCATTCAATCAATCCGACTGATTAATTGCCCACCCCCAGCCCCAGCCCAGGCAGGCCCCAGGCCAGACTCAGGCCTCAATTTTGCTGGGAAAATCCAGGGTTTTTCGCACCCCGCCCCAAGGAACTACATCAAAGGGGCCGGCAGTGCCCCCTTGCAACCCAGATGCCAGTCTGGCCAAAAGGCTGCTCTTTGGGCATCAAGGACCCAGATTGGGTAGAGGTCCATGGACGGACATTCATTCAATTGTGTTTATTGAGCGCTTACTGTGTGCAGAGCACTGTACTAAGCGCTTGGGAAGTACAAGTCAGCAACATCTAGAGACGGTCCCTACCCAACAGGTGGCTCACAGTCTAGAAATGATGGCATTTATTAAGCGCTTACTATGTGCAAAGCACCGTACTAAGCGCTGGGGAGGTTCCAAGGTGATCAGGTTGTCCCACGGGGGGGCTCACAGTCTTAATCCCCATTTTACAGATGAGGGAACTGAGGCCCAGAGAAGTGAAGTGACTTGCCCAAAGTCACACAGCTGACAGGTGGCGGAGCTGGGATTTGAACCCATGACCTCTGACTCCAAAGCCCAGGCTCTTTCCACTGAGCCACGCTGCTTCTCATCCGCACTGGCTCACTGGGGGAGTCATGGAGGGGGGGTTAGATGGTCCGTGCTGGGCCACTGGGAGCGAGTCAGGGATGGAGGGGGGAGAGTCAGGGATGGAGAAAGGAGAGTCAGGGGTGTTGGATGGTCTACGCTGGGTCGTGGCGGAGAGTCAGGGATGGAGAAGGGTGAGTTAGGGGTGCTGGATGGTCCATGCCAACCATGAGGGTGGGTGTCCAGGAGGGCATCCGGCACACAGTTTCTCCAAGCATCCTGGTGACCCTCTCGGAGAAAGGGTTGGGGCTGACCAGAGCGGGGGGCTTAGGCGGCCCGTGGAGGTGGAGCAGCTCAGGGTCCGAGTGGACCAGGGGCTGGGAACACGGATGGACGGACGGATGGACGGATGGACGGACGGATGGGAGCCATTGCTCTGAGCTGCTGGAAACAGCTTGTTTCATAGGTATGCTTTCTCAATCCTCTCAAGTCAGTCTCACTTTCTCTTCCTGCTCAGCCGCCTGCCGAGAAGCATTCCGGGCCTGGAATGCCTTCCCTCTGCCCATCCGCCAAGCTAGCTCTCTTCCTCCCTTCAAGCCCCTACTGAGAGCTCACCTCCTCCAGGAGGCCTTCCCACACTGAGCCCCTTCCTTCCTCTCCCCCTCGTCCCCCTCTCCATCCCCCCATCTTACCTCCTTCCCTTCCCCACAGCACCTGTATATATGTATATATGCTTGTACATATTTATTACTCTATTTATTTTACTTGTACATATCTATTCTATTTATTTTATTTTGTTAGTATGTTTGGTTTTGTTCTCTGTCTCCCCCTTTTAGACTGTGAGCCCACTGTTGGGTAGGGACTGTCTCTAGATGTTGCCAACTTGTACTTCCCAAGCGCTTAGTACAGTGCTCTGCACACAGTAAGCGCTCAATAAATACGATTGATGATGATGATGATGATGAACCCTGGGTCTGGCCCAGCCCCCACAGCAGTCAATCAATCGTATTTAATGAACGCTGTGTGCAGAGCACTGTACTGAGCACTTGGGAGAGGACAATATAACAGTAAACGGACGCATTCCAAGCCCACAACCAGCTTAGGGTCCAGAGGACTGTTAAGCGCTTACTATGTGCCAAGCATTGTTCTAAGCGCATTCCAAGCCCACAACAAGTTTATGGTCCAGAGGACTGTGAGCCCACTATTGGGTAGGGACTGTCTCTATATGTTGCCAACTTGTACTTCCCAAGCGCTTAGTACAGTGCTCTACACACAGTAAGCGCTCAATAAATACGATTGATGTGAAGCTCTTACTATGTGGCCAAGCATTATTCTAAGCACCGGGGTAGATACAAGTTAACCAGAGTGGACACAGTCCCTGTCCCACGCGGGGCTCACGTTCATTCCCATTTTATAGATGAGGTAACTGAGGCCCAGAGAAGCGAAGCAACTTGCCCAAGGTGACCCGGCAGACACGTGACGGGGCCCTTCCTTCCTTATCATCTGTTTCCTGCCCCTGTTCCCTCCTCTCCTTCCTCTCCCTCTCCCAGCCTCAGCTGTGCGGATCGGGGACTGGAAAGCCGAGGTCCAGCTCAGTTTGCCATTAGCTTCCCAGTCCCCAGCTTCCCATGGGAAGCATTCATTCATTCAATCGTATTTATTGAGCGCTTCCTGTGTGCAGAGCACTGGACTAAGCGCTTGGGAAGTCCAAGCTGGCAACATATAGAGACGGTCATTCATTCATTCATTCAATCGTATTTATTGAGCGCTTCCTGTGTGCAGAGCGCTGTACTAAGTGCTTGGGAAGTCCAAGTTGGCAACATATAGAGACGGTCCCTACCCAACAGCGGGCTCACAGTCTGGCCTAGTGGTTAGAGCCCGGGCCTGAGATTCAGAAGGACCCCGGTCTAATCTCAGCTCTGCCACTTGTCTGCTGTGCGACCCTGGGCAAGTCACTTCACTTTTCCGGGCCTCAGTTTCCTCATCTGTGAGCCCCACGTGGAACAGAGATTGTGTGCAACTTGATTAGCTTGTACCTACCCCAGGGCTTAGAACAGTGCTCAGCACTTAATAATGATGATGGTATTTGTTAAGCGCTTACTGTGTGCCAAGCACATTAGCTCCCCCTCCCCTCTGTGTCACCCCAACATGCTCCCTTTACCTTACCCCTTATCCCTTAGCTCCCCCGCACAGCAGTTGTGTATATATGTACATATCTATAATTCTATTTATTTATATTAATGCCTGTTTACTTGTTTTGACATATATCTAGAATTCTATTTATTCTATTTATTTATCTTATTTTTATTTTATTTATGTTAATTTTTATATTAATTTTTATTTTTTATAAAAAACTGCTCCCCCGCACAGCAGTTGTGTCTATATGTACATATCTATAATTCTATTTATTTATATTAATGCCTGTTTACTTGTTTTGACATATCTAGAATTCTATTTATTTATCTTATTTTTATTTTATGTTAATATTTATATTAATTTTTATTTTTTATTCTATTTATTTATATTAATACCTGTTTACTTGTTTTGATGTCTGTCTCCCCCCTTCTAGACTGTAAGCCCGGTGTGGGCAGGGATTCATTCATTCAATCGTATTTATTGAGCGCTTACCATGTGCAGAGCATTACTTGTACATATCTATTCTGTTTATTTATTCTATTTATTTATTTATTTATTTTATTTTGTTAATATGTTTTGTTTTGTTCTCTGTCTCCCCTTTCTAGACTGTGAGCCCACTGTTGGGTAGGGACTGTCTCTAGATGTTGCCAACTTGTACTTCTCAAGCGCTTAGTACAGTGCTCTGCACACAGTAAGCGCTCAGTAAATACGATTGATTGATTGATTGATTGATTACTAAGCGCTTGGGTAGTACAAGTCGGCAACATATAGAGATGGTCCCTACCCAACTACGGGCTTCCAGTCTAGAGGGGCGAGGCAGACAGACGACAAAACAAAACATGTGGACGGGTGTCAAAATCGGCAGAATAAATAGAATTATAGCTATATGCACATCATAAACAAAATAAATAGAAAAGCGAATATGTACAGGTAAAATAAATAGAGTAATAAATTTGCACAAATATATACAAGTGCTGTGGGGAGGGGAAGGAGGTAGGGCAGAGGGGGGGATGGGGAGGGGGAGAGGAAAAAACGGGGCTCAGTCTGGGAAGGCCTCCTGGAGGATTGTCTCCATTCATTCATTCATTCATTCAATCGTATTTATTGAGCGTTTACTGTGTGCAGAGCACTGTACTAAGCGCTTGGGAAGTACAAGTTGGCAACATATAGAGACGGTCCCTACCCAACAATGGGCTCACGGTCTAGAAGGGGGAGACATTATCATCACCATCAATCGTATTTATTGAGCGCTTACTGTGTGCAGAGCACTGTACTAAGCGCTTGGGAAGCACAAATTGGCATCATATAGAGACAGTCCCTACCCAACAGTGGGCTCACAGTCTAAAAGGGGGAGACAGAGAACAAAACCAAACATACTAACAAAATAAAATAAATAGAATACATATGTACAAGTAAAATAAATAAATAAATAAATAGAGTAATAAATATGCACAAACATATATACAGACGTGGACAGGTGTCGTCATTAGAATAAATAGAAGTAAAGCCAGATGCACATCATTAACAAAATAAATAGATAAGTAAACAAAATTCTATTGCTGAATTGTACTCCCCAAGCGCTTAGTACCATGCTCTGCACATAGGAAGCTGCTCGATAAATACGATTGAATGAAGTGCTCAATAAATATGATTGATTGATTGATGAATGATGTTTTTTATTCATTATTATTTATTTTTTATCTTGCTCTCCCCCACATTGCACGGTGCCGCGCTGCCCACGGTCTGGGTGAGGCCGAGCCTACGGTGGAGCTGGGCATGGGGGAAGTCTAGGCCCTGCCGAGGTCTGGCCTGCGGCACGGTGATGGAGTCAATCAGCTCTGATTTCTGGGAGCCGCAGCAAAACCTGCACCTGGAAAATTGTCTGTTTATTGTTATATTCTCTCCCAAGTACTTAGTACAGTGCTCTGCACACTCAACAAAGAATAATAATAATAATAATAATAATAATAATGGCATTTATTAAGCGCTTACTATGTGGAAAGCACTGTTCTAAGCGCTGGGGAGGTTACAAGATGATCAGGTTCTCCCACGGGGGGCTCACAGTCTTAATCCCCACTTTACAGATGAGGGAACTGAGGCACAGAGAAGTGAAGTTACAAGATGATCAGGTTGTCCCACGGGGGGCTCACAGTCTTAATCCCCATTTTCCAGATGAGGGAACTGGGGCCCAGAGAAGTGAAGTGACTTGCCCAGAGTCACACAGCTGACAATTGGCGGAGCTGGGTTTTGAACCCCTGACCTCCGACTTTTAGACTGTGAGCCCACTGTTGGGTAGGGACTGTCTCTATATATTGCCAATTTGTACTTCCCAAGCGCTTAGTACAGTGCTCTGCACATAGTAAGCGCTCAATAAATACGATTGATGATGATGATGATGACTCCAAAGCCCGGGCTCTTACCACTGAGCCACGCTGCTTCTCTAACAAATCCGACAGAATGAATGAACGAACTCCCCGAGAGGGGCAGCTGGTGCCATGACCAGCCCCAAGTGACGTGTCGTGCCATCTTTCTTTTTTTTTTTTGATGGTATTTATTAAGCGCTTACTACGTGCAAAGCACTGTTCTAAGCGCTGGGGGGGATACAAGGTAATCAGGTTGTCCCACAGGGGCCTCACAGTCTTCATCCCCATTTTACAGATGAGGGAACTCAGGCACAGAGAAGTGAAGTGACTTGCCCAAGGTCACACAGCTGACAATTGGCAGAGCCGGGATTTGAACCCCTGACCTCTGACTCCAAAGCCCGGGCTCTTTCCACTGAGCCATGCTTTCTTGGGTCTCCACTCACGGTCGGGCTCGGAGGGTGTGGGCAGGGTGTGTCCAGTGCTCTGCACACAGTAAGCGCTCAATAAATACGATTGAATGATTGATTGGGCAGCCTGGACGGCCGGGCGGAACAGGGGCTGCTCTTCTCCTCCAGAAAGGAACTCCTCTCCCCATCCCTGCGGGGAAGTTGTGCACTGTTAATAATAATAATAATAATAATAATGGCACTAATTAAGCACTTTCTAAGTGCAAAGCACTGTTCTAAGCGCTGGGGGGATACAAGGTGATGAGGTTGTCCCACGTGGGGCTCACAGTCTTAATCCCCATTTTCCAGATGAGGTAACTGAGGCCCAGAGAAGGGGAAGCAGCATGGCTCACTGGAAGGAGCATGGGCTTTGGAGTCAGAGGTCGTGGGTTCAAACCCCGGCTCCGCCAATTGTCAGCTGTGTGACTTTGGGCAAGTCACTTAACTTCTCTGGGCCTCAGTTCCCGCATCTGTAAAATGGGGATTAAGACTGTGAGCCCCCCATGGGACAACCTGATCACCTTGTAACCTCCCCGGCGCTTAGAACAGTGCTTTGCACATAGTAAGTGCTTAATAAATGCCATCATTATCATTATTATTATTAAGTGACTTGCCCAAAGTCACACAGCTGACTAGTGGCGGAGCCGGGAATCGAACCCATGACCTCTGACTCCAAAGCCCGGGCTCTTTCCACTGAGCCACGCTGCTTCTCACTGTTGGGGGGGAGGGTGTGTGTGTGCGTGTGTAGGGGGGCCAGGGGCATCCAAGGGGCACCCCAAAGCCATAAGTGGGCACCGGTTTGCCCCACCATCAATCACCAGTTCATCCCAGGGGACCCAGATCATCTTCCGGGCCTGGCCCCCTTGGGGGAGTGGGCGGGCCCCGGGGCCCAGGGCAGCTTGGTGGGCTCCGGGCAGGGCTGGGGCTGGGGGGTCCAGGGCTGGGGGGTCCAGGGCTGGGGGGTGGGCACCGTCCTGGCACCCCGGGTGAGCCCCGCTGCTTCCGCTCGGCCTGGGACCCCCAGCCAGGTCCCGGCCTGGCCGGCCCCTCTCCTCTGGCTCAAGCCAGGATGCCCAGCCCTGGGGGGGGGGGGGGCGGGGAAGAAGAAGAAAGAAGAAGAAAGAAGAAGGAAGAAAGAAGAAAGAAGGAAGAAGGAAGAAGGAAGAAGAAAGAAGAAGAAGAAAGAAGAAAGAAGGAAGAAGGAAGAAGGAAGAAGGAAGAAGAAGAAGAAGAAAGAAGAAAGAAGAAAGAAGAAGAAGAAGAAGGAGGAGGAGGAAGAGGAGGAGGAGGAGGGGGAGGAGGGGGAGGAGGGGGAGGAGGAGGCTGCCCTGTAGGAGGAGGCTGCCCTGGGGAAGGAAGATGCCCTGCAAGAGGGAGGAGGAGGAGGAGGAGGAGGAGGAGGAAGAGGAGGAGGAGGAGGAGGAGGAGGAGGAGGCTGCCCTGTAGGAGGAGGCTGCCCTGGGGGAGGGAGGAGGAGGAGGAGGAGGAGGAGGAGGGGGAGGAGGAGGAGGAGGAGGAGGAGGCTACCCTGGGGAGGAGGCTGCCCTGGGGGAGGAAGGAGGAGGAGGAGGAGGAGGAGGAGGAGGCTGCCCTGGGGAAGGAAGATACCCTGCGAGAGGGAGGAGGAGGAGGAGGCTACCCTGGGGAGGAGGCTGCCCCGGGGGAGGGAGGGAGGAGGAGGAGGAGGAGGAGGCGGCTACCCTGGGAAGGAGGCTGCCCTGGGGGAGGGAGGAGGAGGAGGAGGAGGAGGAGGCTGCCCTGGGGAAGGAAGATGCCCTGCGAGAGGGAGGAGGAGGAGGAGGCTACCCTGGGGAGGAGGCTGCCCTGGGGGAGGGAGGGAGGAGGAGGAGGAGGAGGAGGAGGAGGAGGAGGAGGAGGAGGTTGCCCTGTAGGAGGAGGCTGCCTTGCGAGAGGGAGGAAGGGGGGGCTACTCTGGGGAGGAGGCTGCCCCGGGGGAGGGAGGAGGAGGAAGAGGAGGAGGCTGCCCAGTAGGAGGAGAATAAATAGAAATAAATAGATAGAGTAATAAATACAGCAGCGTGGCTCAGTGGAAAGAGTGCGGGCTTTGGAGTCAGAGGTCATGGGTTCAAATCCCGGCTCTGCCAACTGTCAGCTGGGTGACTTTGGGCAAGTCACTTCACTTCTCTGGGCCTCAGTTTCCTCATCTGGAAAATGGGGATTAAGACTGTGAGCCCCACGTGGGACAACCTGATCACCTTGTAAACTCCCCGGCGCTTAGAACAGTGCTTTGCACATAGTAAGTGCTTAATAAATGCCATTATTATTATTATTATTATAAATAGAGTAATAGAGTAATACACAGTAAGTGCTCAATAAATGCGATTGAATGAATGAATGCTCTGCACACAATAAGCACTCAATACGATTGAATGAATGAATGCTCTGCACATAGAAAGCGCTCAATAAATACGATTGAATGAATGAATGAATGGTCTGCACACAGTAAGCACTCAATAAATACGACTGAATGAATGAATGAATGAATGAATGCATGCTCTGCACATAGAAAGCGCTCAATAAATACGATTGAATGAATGAATGCTCTGCACACAGTAAGTGCTCAATAAATACGATTGAATGAATGAATGCTCTGCACACAGTAAGTGCTCAATAAATACGATTGAATGCTCTACACAGTAAGCGCTCAATACGATTGAATGAATGAACACTCTGCACACAGTAAGCGCTCAATAAATACGATTGAATGAATGAATGCTTTCCACACAGTAAGCGCTCAATAAATACGATTGAATGAATGCTCTACACAGTAAGTGCTCAATACGATTGAATGAATGAATGCTCTGCACACAGAAAGCGCTCAATAAATACGATTGAATGAATGAATGCTCTGCACACAGAAAGCGCTCAATAAATACGACTGAATGCTCTACACAGTGAGCGCTCAATAAACGCGATTGAATGAATGAATGAATGCTCTGCACACAGTAAGCGCTCAATAAATACGATTGAATGAGTGAATGCGCACGCGCGCTGGGGAGTGACAGGCCCGCACAGGCACGCCCCCTGGCGGGCAGCTCGCGCACCCCCCCCGCGCGCGCTCCCCCCGGCACGCGCACCCCCCCGCGCGCGCTCCCCCCGGCACGCGCACCCCCCCGCGCGCGCTCCCCCTGGCACGCGCACGCACGGACGCGCAGGCGCGCGCCTGGCTGGGTGCGGGAGGGGGGGGGCCCGGCGTCCCCCGCTGTCGGTGTCGGGAGCTCCGGACGCCCCTTCTTTGTTGCGGAGGGATCCCGGGCCGGACCATCCCCCGGAAGGGGGGCGGGGGGGGGGCCCGGCCTGCCGCGTCCGCAATCGGCTCCGCCCCGGGACGGACGGAGGATGGGAGGGACGGAGATCCAGGCAGGATCCCGCTCGTGGCCGCCTCTATTTACGTTTGGCTCATTTACATCCGCCCCGCCCCCCCCCGCCCGGCCCTCGACGTGGACCGCTCCGCCCCCCCTGGCCACGCCCCCTCCCCGCCCTTATAAGGAGCGGCCGGCCCTATATGGCGGCGTGACGTCACGGCGCGCTTGCGCACGTCGCGCGGTTTATAGAGCCGGGGCACTTCCGCTCCGGGCTCAGAAGCGGCGCGGCGATGGCGGAGAGAGGGCGGCAGCAGCCAGAGCAGCCTCCTCCGGCGAAGCGGCTGTGCTGCCGGCCCGGGGGCGGCGGGGGCGGCTCGGCCTGCCGTCCGGGGGTCCGGCCCGGAGGAGGAGGAGGAGCGGGGGCGGCGGCGGTGCCCGCGGCGTCGGCGCCGGGACCGGGGCTGCCGCCGCCGCCGCCGGCGCCGGCGCCGGCCGGCCAGACGCAGAGCCCGGAGTCGCTGCTGGACATCGCGGCGCGGAAGGTGGCGGAGAAGTGGCCGTTCCAGCGGGTGGAGGAGCGGTTCGAGCGCATCCCGGAGCCCGTGCAGCGCCGCATCGTCTACTGGTCCTTCCCCCGCAGCGAGCGACAGATCTGCATGTATTCGTCCTTCAACACCGGCGGCGGCGGCCCCGGCGGAGGGCCGGGCGGCAACGGCAACGGAGGCGAGGAGAGCGGCGGCGGCGGCGGGGGGGCCGTCTCCTCGGCGACCACCACCTCCTCGTCGTCGTCGTCGCCGCCGTCTTCCGCGGTCCCCGCCGCCGCCGCCCCCGCCGTGTCGTTGGGGCCCGGGGACGCGGGCGACGAGCCGCGGCTGCCGTTCCGCCGGGGCATCGCGCTGCTGGACGGCGGCTGCGTCGACAACGTCCTGCAAGTCGGTAAGCGCCCGGACCCAACGGGGAGACCGGGGGGGGGGGGGAGTGAATCAGCAGAAGGGGCGGCAGGAAGCACCGGACGGACGGACGGACGGACAAAGGCGTGGGGGGGGGGGAGGCGCGTGCCCGTCTGTGCGCGTGCCCGTGTGCGCGCCCCCGCCGGGGGGGGGGGCTGCCGCAGACAATGCAGCGCGCGGGGCCCGGTTGGGGGGGGGGGGGGGCCGTGACCGGACCGTTGGCTCCTCCTCCTCCTCCCCGCAGCACCTGTAGGGATGTTTGCTTGTATCTATTGCTCTGATGATTTATTCTATTCGTGCGCCTTTATTCTGCTTATTTTCTATGTTTTTTTTTGCCTCCCGGCTCCCCCTTCTAGACCGTGAGCCCGCTGCTGGGCAGGGGCCCTCCCTGTCGTGGGCTTCCCAAGCGCCTAGTCAATCAATCAATCAATCAATCAATCGTCTTTATTGAGCGCTTACTGGGTGCAGAGCACCGGACTAAGCGCTTGGGAAGTCCAAGTCGGCAACATCTAGGGACAGGCCCTACCCAACGGTGGGCTCACGGTCTTGAAGTCCAGTGCTCCGCACCCAGGAAGCGCTCAGTAAATACGGTTGAATGAATGAATGAAGGGGCAGGGGCCGTCCCTTGAATGAATGAAGGGGTAGGGACCGTCTCTAGGTGTTGCCGACTTGGACCTCCCAAGCGCTTAGTCCAGTGCTCTGCACCCAGGAAGCGCTCAGGAAATACGATTGAATGAGTGAATGAATGAATGGGTAGGGACCGTCTCTAGATGTTGCCGACTTGGACTTCCCAAGCGCCTAGTCCAGTGGTCTGCACACAGCACGATTGAATGAATGAAAAGTAAGCGCTCAATAAATACGACTGAATGAATGAATGGGTAGGGACCGTCTCTAGATGTTGCCGACTTGGACTTCCCAAGCGCCTAGGCCAGTGCTCTGCACACAGCACGATTGAATGAATGAAAAGTAAGCGCTCAATAAATACGATTGAATGGGTGAATGGGTAGGGACCGTCTCTAGATGTTGCCGACTCGGACTTCCCAAGCGCCTAGTCCAGTGCTCTGCACACAGCACGATTGAATGAATGAAAAGTAAGCGCTCAATAAATACGATTGAATGAGTGAATGGGTAGGGACCGTCTCTAGATGTTGCCAGCTTGGACTTCCCAAGCGCCTAGTCCAGTGCTCTGCACCCAATAAGCGCTCAATAAATACAATTGAATGAATGAATGGGTAGGGAACGTCTCTAGATGCGGCCAACACGGACTTCGCAAGCGCTTAGTCCAGTGCTCCGCACCCAGGGAGCGCTCAGTAAATATGAATGAATGAATGAAGGGGTAAGGACCGTCTCTATCTGTTGCCGACTCGGACTTCCCAAGCGCTTAGTCCAGTGCTCTGCACCCAGGAAGCGCTCAGTAAATACGATTGAATGAATGAAGGGGTAGGGGCCGTCTCTAGATGTTGCCGACTTGGACTAACCAAGCGCTTAGTCCAGTGCTCTGCACCCAGGAAGCGCTCAGTGAATACGATTGAATGAATGAGTGAATGAATGAATGGGTAGGGACCGTCTCTATATGTTGCCAACTTGTACTTCTCAAGCGCTTAGTCCAGTGCTCTGCACCCTGTAAGCGCTCAATAAATACGATGGAATGAATTAATGAATGAAGTGGCCCCCGTGGCGGGAGGGGCGGCCGGCCGGGGGGCTGTTGAACGCTGAGCCCCTTGTGTTCTGTGCGGGACGCCCTCCTCCTCCTCCTCTTCTTCTTCCTCCTCTTCCTCCTCCTCTTCCTCCTCCTCTTCCTCCTCCCTGCGCCGCTGCGGACCCGGCAGCCTCCCAGGGGAGCGGGCCGCCCCGACCGAGCCCCCGCCTTACCTCCTTCCCCTCCCCACCGCACCTGTATAGACGTATATCTCTTTGTGCGGGTTTATTACTCTTTATTTTGCTTGTACATATTTATTCTATTTATTTTATTTGGTTTATATGTTTGGTTTTGTCGTCGGCCCCCCCGCCCCCCCCCCCGGTCTAGACTGTGAGCCCACTGTTGGGTAGGGGCCGTCTCTAGATGTTGCCAACTTGGACTTCCCAAGCGCTTAGTCCAGTGCTCCGCGCACAGTAAGCGCTCAATAAATACGATTGAATGAATGCACACAGGAAGCGCTCAATAAGTGCGATTGAATAAATGAATGAATGAATGAATGAGGATCCTCCTGCGCCACCGGTCTCTCCCCCAACACACACGCGCACACACACACACACACAAACACACCCGTCCCCTGCTTCTCCCCCTCCTCCTCCTCGGTCAGGACGCTGGCCACCAGCCCCCCCCCCCCCCCCCCCCGAAGCCCCCTATAGAGGCACAGACTCTGCCGGCCCCGGGAGGTGACCGGGGGGGAGGAGGACCGACACGCTCTCATTTTGATGTGTCTCTGCATCCATTTCCGTCTTCTGCCCCACTCTGAAACAAAAGAGCCCGTTCCTTTGTCGGACCCGGGAGATAGAAGACATCTGACAAAGGCGAGCGGGAGAGGGGGCTAGGGACTCTCCCCATCCCCATCCCCTCAGCTGTCTCTTTGGCCGTGCTCTAAAAGGCCCAAAACAAGACAATCCTACTCACCTGCCTCCGTCCTCTCGAAATAGACAAGCCTGAACCGGGCCCCCTCCTCCTTTTCTAGGTTAAGTTGGAGATTTGAGACCTCATGGTGCAAGTGGGCCTGGTACGGTTTGGATCTTGCACATCCAGAATTCCAGTGGAAATTAATCATCGCCCCCCCCCCCCTCCCTCCTTCTCTGTGTCTCTCTCCCCCTCCCTCACTGTGTCTCGCACGCAGGCGCAAACACCCCCACATACAGTCAATTCCTCCCACTCTCCTGTCTACCGGTGGGCCTCCCTCTCCGCCTCCTAAGAGAACTCAGATTTGTTTTCATCCCCGTCAGTCTGCGGTTCATGTGAATTATAACGCAGCCCGCGGAGGTGATTTTTCGCCCGGTCATTTCTTCTCTGGGCATCCTGGCTCTCGATCTTCCGCAGGCCCCCTCGCCCACCAATCTGCCCCGCAGGGCTGGGCTCCCTGGCTCTCCCGGCTCTTGGGGCTCTCGTTAGCAATTCTTAGACTGCCCTGCCTGTCTTCCGCCAGTCTGGAAAGGATCGAGGGCCCCGTTGTCCTCGTCTCCGGTTTCCCGGTGGTGGTGGCGGCGGGCGCGAGGCCCGTGTGCCCCGGCGGGGCGGTGGGCGGGTTTCTTCTCTCCCCCGTGCTTGGCTCTGCTTGCGGGCAATGAGGAATGGCCGGAGCGCGCGGAGGGAGGAGGGTTTCTTGGCTGATTGCGTCTGAGCCAGGAATTCGCTGTGAAAATAAAGCCAAGGGGCGATAAATAAAAGATGCAATCTTCTCCGGGAGACAGACACACAGCATGGGCTTTGCCTGCTTTCAGCCCTGGAAGAGGCCTCAGTGAGGCGTACTGAAAGAAAATAGTCGCTTTTTGTCTCGCCCCGAAGAGGAGGGGCTGTCGACTGACTGATGCTGGCAAGCTCAACGCAGAGAAAGAAGTTATGCCCTTAGGCTGGCTGGAAGGGCAGGCCGCTGGAATGGCCAGACGGGCCCTTAACAGACACTGTCCACATTGGGGAAGGAAGGCTGGGATAAGTAGATGTACGTGCCAGAGAGAGTGTACGCGCGCGCACTTCTCTCTGATTCTGCCGGTTTCTGGGACTCCCCAAACTGGTCCAGTTGCCGTGGTGGAGGGCTACCCGGGGGCCTGTCTGGGAGCCCACCTTGTGAGATAGGACCAGCGGGGGCGAGGCGAACCCCGTCCGCCGCCGGTCCGTGGTGAGTGGCCGGGAGCCGGGCCTCGGCCTGTGCTGCGCAGAAGAGGTCCGGCGGCCATCTGCAACCCACCGCCTTCACTAGGTTCTTTCCAGCGTCGCATTTGGCAAAGGTGCCTTTTGACGATTTGGGGGTAGAGATGGGGAGGGGCTTTATCTCAGGATGTTGCATCTTGTGGCAAACCCTCGTTTACGGGGTGGGAAACGAGTTGGCGCGTGGGCCGACCTCTGGGTACAGAGGTGAGGATGGAAGCCTCCGGAGCTACCTAGCCCCCGAACGGAAGGGCGAGAGAGAGGAGAGAGATTGAGATGGGTTATAGGTCAGTGGAGATGAAAGGCCGGCCAGATTTTTATAGGGGTCCCAGGGCGGTAATGGGCACCGCTGCGGTGCCTGTCACCACTCGGGCGTGTCTCTCCAACGTGGCAAATCAGGGGACCTGAAAGTGGCTCCGCTTTGAGAACTGGTCCAGAAAGGCTCCGTATCCCCTGAGCTTGTCCTTGGGCGCAGGTTCACCGGCCTCACGCAACCCTCGGTCTGGTCTGCGTCGGGGGTCTGGGGAAGCAGCGTGGCTCAGTGGAAAGAGCGTGGGCTTTGGAGTTAGAGGTCGTGGGTTTAAATCCCGGCTCTGCCAGTTGTCAGCTGTGTGACTCTGGGCAAGTCACTTAACTTCTCTGGGCCTTAGTTCCCTCATCTGTAAATTGGGGATTAAGGCTGTGAGCCCCACGTGGGACAACCTGATCACCTTGTAAGCTCTCCAGCGCTTAGAACAGTGCTTTGCACATAGTAAGTGCTTAATAAATGCCATTATTATTATTATTATTAATGAGCTGGAGGGCCAGACCTGAACGGCCCCAGGCAGAGCCGGAGGAGCTCTTCCCAGGGCTGGATCCGGAGGCCGAGCGAGCCAGGCCTGCAACCCGCGTTGCGTCACATCTCCTCTTTATTCCGCTTGTCATTTTAAAAGTACAGCTCTTTCCTGCACATACTTGTGTTTTTATTACCAGCTTAAAGTACATTCAGCCTCTATCGAAGGGCCAACTTCATGGAACTCTTTTTTTTTTTTAAAGGCGACCTTCATGCAGGGGTTCTTTGTTAAATTTCACTGAGTTCCTAGGACCATGTGAATGCCACTTTTTTTTTTTTTTTGGTCCTTTTCCAAATGGAGTTTTTGTCATCCAGAATTCGTTTACGGAGGAGATTTCAGGACAAGAGGAGAGGGCCCAGATGAGCCCAGGATTCTGGCCCTACTCGGGTCCCCGGGTCATACCGAGGAGTTGAGCTTTTCTGGCGACTTCTCTTCTGGGTTTCAGCATCTTGTCTTTCAAAGGCCTCGGTCTTGTTTGCTGGCTCCGGAGCCCAGCTTCCTCCAGTACGTGGAGGGTTGCACCAGCTCTGCTTTCAGTGGCCCACTGGCTACTGAGACAGGCTTCTCGGGGTCCTGCCTCAATCTCATCTGTCTTGCCGCCGGTCCCTCGCCCGTGACCTGCCCCTGGCCTGGAGTGCCTTCCCTCCTCAAATCCAACAGATTCTCCGCCCCCCCTTAGCGAAGGCCCAGCTCCTCCAAGAGGCCTTCCCTGACTAAGCCCCCCTTTCCTCTTCTCCCACTCCCTACTGCTGTTGCCCAGACTTGCTCCCTTTGTCTTCCCCCCCTCCCAGCCCCACAGCGCTTATGTACATATCTCTAATTTATTTATTTGTATTGTCTGTCTCCCCCAACCTCTAGACTGTAAGCTTGCTGTGAGCAGGGAGTGTTTGTTGTACAGTGCTCAGCACACAGTAAGTGCTCAATAAATACGAATGAATGAATTAAAGCTAAAATAGAATTCTTCACACTGCAGTGAAAAAATGCCCTTTCAACCAGGTGGGAAAGAGCTTGCTGCTGACTTGGGATGGGCCTGCGCCTTTACTGTCTCTGAATTCCTCAGCCTCCTTTCTTGGGCCCTCCCCCTCCCGCAGACCCCTCCGCCGTCATCACCCCCCACCAAGCCCCAGGCCTTGGGGGGGCCGGGGTGGGGAGGAGGGAAGAGAGCAGGGTGCTCGAACCTGGCGGTGCCGTTCCGTCGTCGGGGCTGAGGCTGTGTTGGGTACCCCTGACTTGTCAGAGGGGAGAGAGAGGAAGCAGAGACCGCTCCTGAGACACCCTCTTCCTGAGCAGGCGAGCGATGGCTTGTGTTTGAGTGACTTGTTTATGCCAAGAGGGTAGGGCCCGAGAGACCCTGGGGGCAGCCAGTGCTCTGCCCCCAAAAGATCCATGGAGCCTGGCGGCAACGGGTCCGCTGGTCCTGGTCACCCAGCAGAGGTGGGCCCGCCCTGTGGACCCAAGGAGGCGAGAGCGGAGGTGGGGTGGGGTGGTGGCCGGCCCGGCCCGTGGGGAGGGCGGGGGCGGGGGTGGCGTGGCGGCGCGAACACGTCTCCAGCGGACCCCGATCGACGTCGAGCTGAAATTACAAATGTGTTTTCTCAGGAGGTCGGACCGATTCTCGGGTCAGGGCCAGTGGCGGCATCCGGGCTTCCCGGAGCGCCCCCGGGCCCACTCACCGGCCTTCCTGGCTGCCATCCACTTCTCCAGAAAGAAAGAACACCTCCCCCTGCCCCCCCACCCCCCAAACCCAACTCTGACCCCGCCGGCCTGCTAGTCGACCTGGGCTTGTCAGTCTCCCCTCCGTCCCCGGATGTCTCCCGGGAATGCCGTTCGATTCTGAGGGTGGCTGCGTTAGCAGGGGAATCGGCCAGGGCGTTGACCGAACGGGTGGCCGAGGCCGGAAGTCACCGTCGGTGGCGTCCCCTTTGAATGGGAGGAAAGATGCCTCTGCAACCTCTGCATCCGTGGGCATGGAGCTTTTCGCCGCTCCGCAACCCGCGCCTGTGCAAACGTGCCTTGTCGGTGCAGGTCTTTGGGCATTTGGTTCCTTGTTCAGCATGGGTGTCCTGGTGTGGGCCTTTACTGCTTCCCGCTTCACCTTGTTCTTCCTGCTGTGCCTACGAAACCTGTCAAGACCGTGTCTGTCTCCTCCGTTACGTGGGAGGCCCCTTGAGGGCAGGGGACCTGTCTCCCGACTTTGGAGTCCTGCCAAGTGCTTCATACGGAGCCTAACCCTCAGTCAGCTCCCAGGAAAGCCCCTTGGGTCTGGGGTTTGTTTGAACCCTCCTGAAGGTCTCGTGTGGCACAGTTTGGACACTCGCCCCACGCGGCCTGTACCCTGTATCTCGTTTGATTCCTGGAACTTGGCCCACGTAGTAGAGTTGACAGGCAAGAATATTTCCATTTTAACAGAGTTTTCCGAGGTATGTCCCGAGGCCCCTTCTGGAACTAGGTTGCCCTGTCCCGGCAAACACGACCATCCTAGCTCCCGTTCAACACGTCCATGTCGCGAACTCTCCCCTGGCACTTCCTGCACCACTTTCCTGCCCCTAACCCATCCAGGCGTCGGCGATGGGGAGCCAGGGCTTTGGGGGGCGGGTTGGGGGGAGAGGGATGAGCTCCGCAAGTCTGGCCAGTCCGTGTGCTGAGAAAGCAGGGGTCTCCCAGCTCCGCTCCACCCGGGACCCCCCTTCGTTTAACCGCCGACCTGGGTGCGGAAGCCAGTTTTCATTGTTCAGTGGTGGGGTTCCTTAAACACGGTGGCGAGCTATAGGAAACCGGTGCTCAGGAATCCGCTTGGGGAAAATGGCCTTTCCCAACCCTCTCCTTTTCCTCCTCTCAGTCGAATGTGTTGAGTGTGCAGAGCGCTGTACTAAGCACTTGCAAGAATACAGTCTCAAAAGAGTTGGTTCCTCCACCCCCATCCAGACTGTGAGCCCTTTTCATTGCTGTATTATACTTTCCAAGCCCTTAGTACTGTGGTCTGCACACAGTAAGAGCTCAATAAATACAATTGATTGAAATACGAATGAATGGTAGATGCATTCCCAGCCCACAATGAGCTGACAGTCTAAAGGGGGAGAGGGTCATTAATATAAATGACAGATATGTTCCCAGACTGAGCCCCTTCCTTCCTCTCCCCCTCGTCCCCCTCTCCATCCCATCTTACCTCCTTCCCTTCCCCACAGCACCTGTGTATATATATATATATATATATATATATATATATATATATATATACGTTTGTACATGTTTATTACTCTATTTATTTTACTTGTACATATCTATTCTATTTATTTTATTTTGTTAGTATGTTTGGTTTTGTTCTCTGTCTCCCCCTTTTAGACTGTGAGCCCACTGTTGGGTAGGGACCGTCTCTATATGTTGCCAACTTGTACTTCCCAAGCGCTTAGTACAGTGCTCTGCACACAGTAAGCACTCAATAAATACGATTGATGATGATGATGATATGTTCAAAAGTGCCGTGAGCCTGGGAGGGGGAGTTAAGGGGTACAAATCCAAGTGTAAGGGCAACACAGAAGGGAGAAGGAGTAGAGGAAATGAAGATTTAGTCAGGGAAGGCCCCTCGGAGGAGATGTGATTTTTCGGAGGGTTTTGAAGGCGGGGAGAGTGGTGGTCTGTGGGAGGTGAAGGGGGAGGGACTGGCAGGCCAGAGGCAGGATGTGGGCAAGGGGTCGGCGGCCAGACGGACGAGATCCGAGGTACAGTGAGTAGGTTGACATTTCAGGAGCCGGCTGTACTGGCCGAGTGTGTAGTAAGAAATGAGTGAGGTACGGTAGAAGCGGGCAAGGTGTTTGAGTGCTCTAAAGCCAGAGGTAAGAAGTTTCTATGTGAGGTGGTGGACGGGCGACCACCGGAGTTTCTTGCGGAGTAGGAAAACGGACTGAATTTTAGAAAGGTGATCCAGGCATCAGAGTGAAATATGGACCGGAGTGGGGAGAGAGAGGCGGCAGCGGGGTCAGTGAGGAGGCTGATGAGGTAGTCAAGGTGGGATGGGCTAAGTGGTTGGATTAAGTGGCGTGGCTCAGTGGAAAGAGCGTGGGCTTTGGAGTCAGAGGTGACGGGTTCAAATTCCGGCTCCGCCAGTTGTCAGCTGTGTGACTTTGGGCAAGTCGCTTCACTTCTCTGGGCCTCAGTTACCTCATCTGTAAAATGGGGTTTAAGACTGTGAGCCCCCTGCGGGGCAATCTGATCACTTTGTAACCTCCCTAGCACTTAGAACAGTGCTTTGCACACAGTAAGCGCTTAATAAATGCCATCATTATTATTATTTATTATTATTAACATGGTAGCAGTTTGGATGGAGAAGGGAAACGGTGGACTTTAGTGATGTTGTGAAGGTAAAACCGACAGATTGAATATGTGGGTACGATGAGAAATGAGTGGATAACGCCAATTTTATTTTTAATATTTTTTTTAAGTGCCTACTATGTGCCAGGCCCTGTACTAAGTGCTGGGATAGATACAAACTAATCAGGTCTGACACAGTCCATGTCCCACAGGGTGCTTGCCATCTTAATCCCCATTTTACAGATGCGGTAACTGAGGCACAGAGAAGTGATTTACCCAAGATCACAAAACAGACAAGTGGTGGAGTTGGGATTAGAACCAAGGTCCTTCAGGCTCCCAGGCCCTCGCTCTATCGACTAGGCCACGCTTCTTCTCTGCAGGCTTGTGAGATGGAGGGTGGTGATGCTGTCTACAGTGATGGGAAAGTCAGAGGGAGGATACGGTATGATTGAGATGAAGAGTTCTGTTTTGGTCATGTTTAGTTTGAGGTATCAGTGGGACAATTGGCTAGCGATGTCCCGAAGGCAGGAGGAAATATGAGACTGCCGAGAAGGAGATTGAGGAATTGTTCATATAAAGGTGATAGTTGAAGCCATGGGAGCAGATGAGTCCTTTAAGGGAGTGGGTGCAACTGGAGAATAGAAGGGGATCCAGAACTGAACCATGAGGGATTCGCGCAGTAGAGAGTAGAAGGCAGGGGAGAACCCCACAAAAGAGACTGAGAATGAGCGGCCAGAGATAGGAGGAGAGCCAGGGGAGGAAATGTCCGTGAAGCCAAGGTTGGATAATAGTTTTAGACTTTATCAGTCATTCGGGATCTGCTGGTCTAAGTCCAACGGTTCCCCCTCCAGGGATGGACTGTGGAGACCCATGAGGCTGGATGGATGCCCCGGTCCGATTCCTACAACAATAATAACAACAGCAACAACAACAATAATAGTATTTGTTAAGCGCTTACTATGTGCTAGGCACTCTACTAACTGCTGGGGTGGATCCAAGCAAATCGGACTGTCCCCGGTGGGGCTCACAGTCTCAATCCCCATTTTACACCTGAGATAACCGAGGCCCAGACAAGCGAAGTGACTTGCCCGGGGTCACGCAGCAGACAGGTGGTGGAGCCGGGATTAGAACCCATGACCTAAGGCCTCCCAGGACCTTGCTCTTTCCACTACACCATGCTGCGGAATTCCTGTCCTCCTGGTGAACTGGCTCGCTGAGCAACACATAGTAAGCGCTCAATAAATACGATTGATGATGACGATGATGATTCCCCTCGGGGCCAAAGGCTTCTGTCTGGGGTCAGAAGGTGGCGGGGGGCAGAACGGACAACCGGGGCGGGTTCAGCTTGGGTGAAGCGGCCACCGCCGGGGCACGGCCTGGCTCAGCAGACACCTCCGCTGCTGCCCTCGTCCCGCCCTGCGCACCCACACTTCGTTCTTGGTGGCTGATCTCCGGATCAGACTCCACGATCCGCTCTGAAGACCCTCCGACCCTGGGCCTGGTTTTGATCCTGTCGGTCGTATTTGTTGAGCACTTACCGTGTGCAGAGCACTGAACTAAGCGCTTGGGAGAGTACGCTAGAACAGACATGGTCCCTGCCCGCAACGGGCTTACAGTCTAGAGGGGGAGACAGACATTAATATAAATCATCAATCGTATTTATTGAGTGCTTACTATGTGCAGAGCACTGTACTAAGCGCTTGGGAAATACAAATTGGCAACACATAGAGACAGTCCCTACCCAACAGTGGGCTCACAGTCTAAAATAAATAAACTGCAGGTAGTGCTTGGGGACTGGGATGGGCGGGGGGGGGATGAGGAAAAGGAACAATTCGGTGATGCAGAAGGGAGTGGGAGAAGAGGAAAGGAGGGCTTAGTCAGGGAAGGTTTCTTGGGAGAGATGTGCCTTCAGACTTCCCAAGCGCTTAGTACAGTGCTCTGCACACAGTAAGCGCTCAATAAATACAATTGATTGAATGAATGAATGAATGAACAAAGCTTTGAAGGGGGAGAGAGTAACTGTCAGATTTGAGGAGGGAGGGCGTTCCAGGTCAGAGGCAGGACGTGGGCCTAGAGGTCAGTGCCGAAAGTAACCGCCGCCTCCGCCGCACCCCACCCTCCAGCGTGGTGAATGTGTGTTTTGTGTACACACAGCGGTGGTGGGTGCTGATGTGG
The DNA here is from genome assembly GCF_015852505.1 of Tachyglossus aculeatus. NCBI lineage: Eukaryota > Metazoa > Chordata > Mammalia > Monotremata > Tachyglossidae > Tachyglossus > Tachyglossus aculeatus. The sequence goes on along the minus strand of NC_052088.1, from coordinate 40,202,656 downwards.
TGTGCCCACTCTATAGATAGATCTTGGCGCGGTGTCCCCCCGAATGGCTGCAAGCCCTCTAGCTGGTCAGCCCCTTGCCGTTTTCAGAGGGTCATCCATCTATCCGTCCATGATGCAGTCGCTTGCCCCAACTACAAACGGAGGGGTGCTTTTTTAAATTTTAATGGCATTTATTAAGTGCTTACTATGTGCAAAGCACTGTTCTAAGCGCTGGGGAGGTTACAAGGTGATCAGGCTGTCCCACGGTGGGGGGGCTCACAGTCTTCATCTCCATTTTACAGATGAGGTAACTGAGGCGCAGGGAAGTGAAGTGACTTGCCCAGTCACACAGCTGATATATGTTTGTACATGTTTATTACTCTATTTATTTTACTTGTACATATTTATTTATTTTATTTTGTTAACATGTTTTGTTTTGTTGTCTGGCTCCCCCTTCTAGACTGTGAGCCCACTGATATATGTATATATGTTTGTACATATTTATTACTCTATTTTACTTGTACATATTTATTTTATTTTGTTAACATGTTTTGTTTTGTTGTCTGTCTCCCCCTTCTAGACTGTGAGCCCACTGTTGGGTAGGGACCGTCTCTAGATGTTGCCCACTTGGACTTGAGAAGCAGCGTGGCTCAGAGGAAAGAGCACGGGCTTGGGAGTCCGAGGTCATGGGTTCAAATCCCGGCTCTGCCAGTTGTCAGCTGTGTGACTTTGGGCAAGTCACTCAACTTCTCTGTGCCTCAGTTCCCTCATCTGGAAAATGGGGATTAAGACTGTGAGCCCCCTGTGGGACAACCTGATTACCTTGTAACCTCCCCAGCTCTTAGAACAGTGCTTTGCACATAATAAGCGTTTAACAAATGCCGTCATCATCATTGTACTTCCCAAGCGCTTAGTACAGTGCTCTGCACACAGTAAGTGCTCAATAAATAGGATTGAATGAATGAATCTGTCCCTACCTACTGGGTTGGCATTTTCCGCGAGCCTTCCCCCAAGCCGCAGGAGGTCTCAATGTCGCGGGTCTCGGGACAGTTCCATGGCTGGCTGGCGCTCTGGGTTGGTGACTTTGCAGCCAGCCAGGCTCTTCATCTTATTTTGCTCATCTTCATTTTACTTGTACATATCTATTCTATTTATTTTATTTTGTTAGTATGTTTGGTTTTGTTCTCTGTCTCCCCCTTTATAGACTGTGAGCCCACTGTTGGGTAGGGACCGTCTCTATATGTTGCCAACTTGTACTTCCCAAGCTCTTAGTACAGTGCTCTGCACACAGTAAGCGCTCAATAAATACGATTGATTGATTCATCGCGCTCTCGTTGGCCGGGGTTTGAGTGGGCAGCTAATCCGCCTGGGACTCCGCTCTGCAGCCCAGTTTGGAGGCTCACGGTTTGGGGTGGGGCTGGGATGCGCCCCGAGTGACGGAGCAGGGCCGTCTAGTTGAAAGAGCTCGGGCCTAGGAGTCCCCGGGTTCAGGTGCTGGCTCTGCCACAGGCCTGCTGTGTGACCTTGGCAAGTCACTTCACTTGTCTATGCCTCAGTTACCGTATCTGTGAAATGGGCATTAAATCCTCCTCTCTCCTCCTCAAACTATGAGCCCCATCTGGGACAGGGATTGTGTCCAACCTGATTAACATAGCTACCCCAGCGCTTCGAACAGCGCTTGGTATGTGACAAGTGCTTAACAAAGACTTTTGTCCTTCTTCTTCTTGTCGTCGGTGTTGTTATTAGTAGCAGGGAAGGTCAGGCGGCTGGGATGGTGTATACCATGTGGGTAGCTGGGAGTGCTGCTCTGGCCCCAGCCCCAACTGCAACCTTCACAACCTCGCCAAAATCCACACTTTGCTCTTCATCCCAACTGCTCCCACGTTAATCCGATCACTTGGCCTTTCCTGCCTTGATTACTATGTCTGCCTCCTTGCTGACTTCCAGGCCTTCTGTCTCTCCCCGACTCTAGTCCGGACTTCACTCTGCTGCCTGAATCGTTTTTCTACAAAAGATATTCCAGCCATATTCCCCCAATCCTCAAGAAACTCCAGTGGTTCCCATCCACCTCTGTGCCAAACAGAAACTCCCCACCATTGGCTTTAAAGCACTCAGTCACCTTACCACCTCCTACCTTAGAGAACCTTAGAGAACCTCCTACCTTAGAGAAGCAGCGTGGCTCAGTGGAAAGAGCCCGGGCTTTTGGAGTCAGAGGTCATGGGTTCGAATCGTGGCTCCACCACAAGTCTGCTGTGTGACCTTGGGCAAGTCACTTAACTTCTTTGAGCCTCAGTTACCTCATCTGTAAAAATGGGGATTAAGACTGTGAGCACCACGTGGGACAACTTGATCACATTGTATCCCCTCCAGCGCTTAGAACAGTGCTTTGTACATAGTAAGCGTTTAACAAATGCCATCATTATTATTATTATTATTACCTCACCTTGCTACTCTCCTACTATGACCCACCCCTCCCACGTCAGTCCTCTAATGCTAACCTTCTCACTGTACCTCAAGCTTGTCTATCTCGCTGCCGACCCCTCACCCAGGTCCTGCCTCTGGCCTGGAACGCCCTCCCTCCTCATCTCTGACAGAAAATTACTTTCTCCCCCATTCATTCATTCATTCATATTTATTGAGCGCTTACTGTGTGCAGAGCACTGTACTAAGCACTTGAGAAGTACAAGTTGGCAACATATAGAGACGGTCCCTACCCAACAACGGGCTCACAGTCTAGAAGGGGGAGATGGAGAACAAAACAAAACATGTGGAACTATAGCTTGGGAGAGCACAAGACAGAATTAGCAGGCACATCTCTTCCAAGAGGCCTTCCCTGACTAAGCCCTCCTTTCCTCTTTTCCCCACTCCCTTCTGCATCACCGACTTGCTCCCTTTCTGCATCTCCCCTCCCAGCCCCGCAGCACTTATGTACATTATCTGCCATTTATTTACTTTTCTTAATGTCTGTCCTCCCACTCTAGACTGTAAGTTCATTGTAGGCAGGGAATGTGTCTTTACTGTTATTTTGTGCTGTTCCAGACGCTTAGTACCGTGCCCTGTGCACAGTAAGCGCTCAATAAATATGATTGATTGACTGAGAGGCTGGGCCAGTCCTCCATCTGCCCAGCCCTGCTCCACCTCCCTGCTCCCTGTTGAGGCCTCTCCCCAACCCCCTCTCCTAGGTCCTCGAGGAGGGGGACAGGGCATTAAATAGAAATGCTGTCGTTGCTATTATTGCTATTATTATTGCCACGGGAAGCAGCGTGTAGAAAGAGCCCAGCCCCCAGAGTTGGAGAACCTGGGCTCTCATCCCAGCTTTGCCGCTTGCCTGCTGTGTGATCTCGGGAAAGCCATTAAACTTCTCTGGGCCCCAGTTTCCTCATCTGTAAAATGGGGATTAACAACCTGTTCTCCCTTCTGTTTTGTCTGGGAGCTCTGTGAGAGACTGTGACCGGCTGACCTTGTTATTTGTATCTACCCTAGTGCTCTGTACAATGTTGTGGAAAGCAGCTTGCTCTAGTGGGTAGAGCACAGGCTCGGGAGTCAGAAGGACCCGGGTTCTAATCCCTGCTTCGCCACTTGTCTGCCGTGTGACCTTGTGCAAGTCACTTCACTTGGGCCTCAGTTACCTCATCCGTAAAATGAAGATTGAGACCGTGAGCCCCAAATGGGGCAGGGACTGTGTCTAACCTGATTATCTTATATCTACCCCAGTGCTTAGAAAATTGCTTGGCACATTGCAATGCTTAACAAACGCCATCATTATTATCTGGCACATAGTAAGCCCTTAACAAATTCCACTGTGGTTGTTCTTGTCATTATTATTCTTATTATTATCTCGTGCTAAGTGTTGAGATAGATACAGTAAGCGAGCACAGACACACAGGTGCTTGGTTCCCCGGGGAGAAGAGCAACACTGGCCTGTGGGACGGCAGCGGTCACTTGCTCCACTGTAGCCTGGCTCGGGCCTCGGGCCGCCTGATCAGTCAGACGGACGGACAGCAAGCCAGACATGCAATGCTGGACTGGGAAACTGAGGGGAAAGTTCACTCAGGGCAAAGGAGGATCAGGGAGGGCACGTTAACCCCTTGGCCACTGGTGTACAGAAAGTGACTGTCGAACCCAGCGGGCGGAGGCAGGCACACGCTCAGGGGGACGAATGGAACACGGCATAAGACGACTCCTAAGCAGGTCCAGGCTCCCAGAGGATGAGCTGCAACTGGTGAGTGTGTGGAGGATGGGGAGGTGGGGTTGCCCTCCCAAGGGGAGGCCCAGAAGCCCGGGCCTCGTGGGGCCCAGAGAGCGGATCTGGCAGAGCGAGTGGAGGGGCGGACGGGCAAGGAGCCAGACCGCCGGGTCAGAGGGGCCGCCATATGAAGACGGACCTTTCGCTCCGTGGCTGGGCGGCGGCAGGAGCAGTGATGACCGAACACCCCACGGCATCCAGAGTGGAGATGGCCGGAGCTCTTGTAGCCAACAGAAAGGATGACTGTGACGATTACGTAGCGGAATTTGTTCAGCGCTTACTGTGTGCTGGGCACTGGGGTAGATCCAAGCGAAGCCCGTGGTAAACACTCCAGTCTTCACCCCATTTGGGTGGGGTGGAGGTAAGGGTTTGGAGGAAGAGCAGTGGGATGAGCAGGCGTGTCCATCTGTGCCCGGCTCCCTCGGGGCTGCGGTCCGCTTGGCGAGAGCCGGGCTCGGTTCACCCCACGGTCACAGTGGGAACAATTGGCTGCCGCTCTTGCGGCCCAGATGACTGGCATATCCAGGCACCTCCCGGCACCTGGGGAAGCTGCAGCTGGGCAGGGTCTCTGTCCCAGCCCTATGAGCCAGCAGCAGACCTGTTTTTCCTCCTGGAGGGCAGAGCGGGAAGTGGGTTGGCTGTGGGGGCGACCACGTTAGTACAATCACTCATCCTATCCCGACTGGATTACTTTCTGACCTCCCAACCTCCTGTTTCTCCCCACTTCCGTCTCTACTTCACTCGGCTGTCCGGATTATCTTTTTACAGAAACGCTCTGGGCGTGTCTCCCCCCTCCTCAAAAATCTCCAGCGGTTGCCTCTCAATCTCCGTATCAAGCAAAAACTCCTCACCGTTGGCTTCAAAGCTCTCCATCCCCTTGCCCCCTCCTACCTCACTTCCCTCTCTCCTTCTCCAGCCCAGCCCTCACGCTCCGCTCCTCTGGTGCTAACCTTCTCACCGTGCCTCGTTCTCGCCTGTCCTTCTGTCGACCCCTGGCCCAAGTCCTACCTCTGGCCTGGAACACCCTCCCGCCTCAAATCCGTCAAAAGATCCCACTTCCCCCTTTCGAAGCCCTACTGAAGGCTCACCTCCTCCAAGAAACCTTCCCAGACTAAGCCCCCCTTTTCCTCCAATCCCCCATCCCTCCCCATCACCCCGACTCGATCCTCTATCCCCCACCCCTCCACGCTTGTGTATATATGTACGTATTTATAATTCTATTTTTTTATATTAATGCCGGTTTACTTGTTTTGATGTGTACATATCTATGATTCTATTTATATTGCTGCCTGTTTACTTGTTTTGATGTCTCTCTCCACCCTTCTGGACTGTGAGCCCATTGTGGGCAGGAATTGTCTCTCTATTGCTGAATTGTACTTTCCAAGCACTTAGCACAGTGCTCTGCAAATAGTAAGTGCTCAATAAATACGATTGAATGAATGAAGGGTCTTTCTCCCAGCCAACATGGCCCAGCCCCCAGTGGAGTGCCCCGCTCTCCTCTTCACAGTCCACCATGGTCCCGCCAGGCACCGGGGGAGGCTGCAGCCGGCCGGGGTCTCTCTCCCAGCCCCACGAGCCAGCATCAGAGCCGTTGTTCCTCTTGGAGAGCAGAGCGGGAAGCGGCTCGGCTGTGAGAGCTATGGTGGGGTTTGGAAAGCCGGTTCCGTCTGCTCCAGGGTGGCCGGGATAGCTGGTGCCCGCCTGGAAGGCCGAGGGCTCAGCCCACTCTGTGCCTTTCCAGCCGTCCTGCTTCCCTTGGTTGGGGTGGGGAAGCTGGGCTGCATGGAAGGCCTTCCCTGGGGGTCAGAGGCGCATTCACTCCCATAGACAAGGCCTCGCTCGGCTCCCCTGGCTTTCGGTGCCGCCCAGCCACCGGGCCTGGTCCAGTTAGCCGCCCGTGGCGGGTGGATCACAGCCCCAGGGTCGAAGGATGGAAATGTTTCTGGGGATGGTAGTGGAGACTCTGAGGAGTTCTCTGGTGCCTGAATCTGCTTCTCTTGGGATAACAGCAAGAGAACCCAATTGTCTCCCCTCCCACCCCCACACACCCCTCCAGCCCTCATCGCGTGGCAGGTGCTTGGGGAGGTGCCACTGCCATCTACCAGTCAGTTGGTCGGCCTGTCAGCCTCCTCTCAGCTGCTGCGCCCAGAGCTGCCCGTGCCTCGCTTGCATCTGCTCAGCTTGACACCTGGGTCCCCCAAGGCCCTCTGAGGGGCAGACTTGTGGGTGGGGGCTGCCCCCACCAACCAACCAGCTGGGAGGCTGGGGACCGACCACCGCGTTAAGCAAGAGGGAGAGGCCGCCAGACTTAGTAGAGATGGATCCCTGCCCTCGGACAGCCTCCGGTCCAGCACCCGATCTCACAACCTCCCCACCTTTGAACTGTGCTGAGTCAGCCTCATCAGTGGCTCGGTCAGCAGCCGGAGCCCGGGCTCGAATCCACGGTGGCCGAGGGAGGCCCAGTTGCGGCCTGGGTAGCCCAGCCGCTCCGACGTGGGCTCACCACTTAGAGAAGGGCCGTTGGTCAGCAGTGTGGGAGGGACCGGCCCACCCACCAACTGCTCTCCCTGTCCGGGAAAGCTGTCCCCAGAGTTGGCTTGCGTTTGGCTGCCGGTCGAAGCCATTACCCCACTGGGATGGTTTGGCGTCGGATCTGTCTGATCTGGGATCCTGTCTGATGGTGTCTGCTCACTCTCTGTTCTCCATTTTCCACGTGCCCTTTGGATGGCTGGATGCTCGGCACAGCAGTTATTCCTTACGGACCTTGGCTGGTCCTCTGGCCCTGATGGTCCTGCCTCCACCTCCCCACTCCCCCCTGGAGTGGGGAGGATCCTGTGACCTTGGGGTTCTTGGAAAAGGCAAGGCCTCCCTTGAGTCCAGGATGGCTGCAGGGTCACTGGGTGCCAGAGTGGCAAGACTCATGAGTCCTCCAGCCGGGCCCTGAACCAATTCTTCTAGGCCCACGTTCAACACCGCAGCCCTCCAGCTTCCCCTCCTTCCGGCCTTCTTTGCTTTCTTTGCTGGCCCCCTTAGCTGCATCCCTGGCCGGCAAGTGGCCGTCAGATGAGCTCTCCCACCCACTGCCATCATCTTGAAGGCCGCTGCCCAGACAGAGAGTTGGAGAGCAGACACAGCTCGGTTGACGTCTGTGGGTCCGCGAATCCGTTTCTGTTGGGCGTCTTCACTGGCCACCCCCTCCCCTGGTGCGGAGCTTCCTTGGTGTAACTGCAACGCTCTTCTTCCGATCTGTCGTCTTGCTCTAAGGCATTAAAAGCCACCGGGCCAGGGCCGGGCAGGGGTGAGCCGACCTCGGGAACCCTGAGAACCAGGGAGTCCCCGGGAGCCCTCTGGCTGGTTGTTGGGCCCAGCCGGTTGGGGTAGGGGTCAGAATTCGGACGCCGGGTGGCTGTCACAGTGAGGTTGGGGGCACTGGGCCCTTGGCTGTGGAATTCCCAGCCCCGGGGACTAAGGGGGGCTGGGGAGCAGTAGGGGCAGAGGTTCCGAGTCCTGGTCGGATTCCGACAGCTTCCTTACTGGAACAACTGGGGACGTGACTGTTGCTCACTTTTCCGGCACCGAGGAGGAGAGCGGTCGACTTCTGCTTTCGGTGTCGGCAATTTCCTCCCGAGGCTCGGCCGTGATTCGCTTTGACCTCGGGGACAGACCCGCGGCGAGGGAGTCGCCACAGAATCTCTGCCGTCAGCATTCCCTGCCCGCGCCCATCGGCCCCCGCCTCGTCCGGGGGGCCGGCAGCAGCGGCGGCGGCAGCCAAAGCGGCGGGTGGGCAGGCTGGTTGTGGCTCTCAGAGCCCTCTGGTTCTGCCAGTTGTGGGGGGCTGCAAGGGACTCCATATTGGGGCTGGGAGAGTCGGGGGGCGGGGGGGGCGGTCCTGCAGGCTGGGGGAGCGGAGGCGGCGAAAACTGAGTTGTAGGTGAGCCCTCTGCTTCTCGAGGAAGTGGAGGAAATGGGCATAAACTGCCAGTTGAAGACATTGGCAAAGGGAGGGAGGGGGGAGATGAGGGAACTGAGGCCCAGAGAAGTGAAGTGACTTGCCCAAGGTCGCACAACAGATAAATGGCAGAGCTGGAATTAGAACCCATATCACACAATCACCTTCAAAGCTTTATCCAAGGCACATCTCCAAGAGACCTTCCCCAACTAAGCTCCCATTTCGTCTTCTCCCACTCCCTTCCATCACCCTGGCACTTGGATTTGTTCCCTTTATTCACCCCTCCCTTAGCGCCACAACACTTTTGTACATATCCATAATGTATTTATTTGGATTAATGTCTGTCCCCCTGCTCCAGACTGTGAGCTCGTTGTTGGCAGGGAATGTCTTATATTGAACTGTAAAGAACTATATTAAGCTCCTCCAACTGCTTCATACAGTGCTCTGCACACAGTAAGTGCTTAATAAATATGATTGATTAATTGATTCATTGCTTGTGGTTCCCGGAGCTCTAGTCAATTGGCCCGGGCCTTTCCCTGGCTTCTCCAGGAGACGCCAAATGAGGGAAGCACCTGAACTAGGCTGGAAAATGTTCTGTCAGCAAGTGTCTCCACGTGCAGAGTTGGCCCGGTCCTGGCAAGGTGCAACCTTCTGCGAACAGCATCGTGGCCGATCGGCTGGTTGCTCTGTCTGTCTGTCTGCCCACCTGCCCACCTGTCTGTGGTTTGCAAGTTGTTGCCGACTTGTACTTCCCAAGCGTGTAGTACAGTGCTCTGCACACAGTAAGCGCTCAACAGATATGATTGAATGAATGAACATCAGACGAGGTGACCCCTTGAGCCTTCCTGCTGTGGCTGACCATGCACCTGAGGAGGAAGGACACTCCAAAGCCACCTTAGTTTCTAAGGCCCTGCATGGGTGTGGGGGGAGGACCGTCACCAAATCCTGCCGGTCTCACCTCCGCAACATCGACAAGATCCGCCCTTTCCTCTCCATCCAAACCACTACCCTGCTCGTTCAATCTCTTATCCCGACTGGACTACTGCATCAGCCTCCTCTCCGATCTCCCATCCTTCTGTCTCTCCCCACTTCAATCCATACTTCATGCTGCTACCCGGATCGTCTTTGTGCAGAAACGCTCTGGGCGTGCTACTCCCCTCCTCAAAAATCTCCAGTGGCTACCAATTAACCTACGCATCAGGCAAAAACTCCTCACCCTGGGCTTCAAGGCTGTCCATCCCCTCACCCCCTCCTACCTCCCGTCCCTTCTCTCCTTCTCCAGCCCAGCCCGCACCCTCCGCTCCTCTGCTGCTAATCTCCTCACTGTGCCTCGTTCTCACCTGTCCCGCCGTCGACCCCCGGCCCACGTCCTCCCCTGGGCCTGGAATGCCCTCCCTCCGCACATCTGCCAAGCTAGCTCTCTTCCTCCCTCCAAAGCCCTACTGAGAGCTCACCTCCTCCAGGAGGCCTTCCCAGACTGAGCCCCCTCCTTCCTCTCCCCATCCCCCCGCCTTACCTCCTTCCCCTCCCACAGCACCTGTATATATGTATATATGTTTGTACGTATTCATTACTCTATGTATTTATACATATTTATTCTATTTATTTTATTTTGTTAATATGTTTTGTTTTGTTCTCTGTCTCCCCCTTCTAGACTGTGAGCCCACTGTTGGGTAGGGACCGTCTCTATATGTTGCCAACTTGTACTTTCCAAGTGCTTAGTCCAGTGCTCTGCACACAGTAAGCGCTCAATAAATGCGATTGAATGAATGAATGAATTCTATTTATTTTATTTTGTTAATGTTTTGTTTTGTTTTCTGTCTCCCCCTTCTAGACTGTGAGCCCACTGTTGGGTAGGGACTGTCTCTCTATGTTGCCAACTTGTACTTCCCAAGCTCTTAGTCCAGTGCTCTGCACATAGTAAGCGCTCAATAAATACGATTGAATGAATGAATTCTATTTATTTTATTTTGTTAATATGTTTTGTTCTCTGTCTCCCCCTTCTAGACTGTGAGCCCACTGTTGGGTAGGGACCGTCTCTCTATGTTGCCAACTTGTACTTCCCAAGTGCTTAGTCCAGTGCTCTGCACACAGTAAGCGCTCAATAAATATGATTGAATGAATGAATGAATGTAGTTTGGAGGGGCTTAGCGTTCCCTGGGCGCCACAGATTCCCGGGGCAGGTTCGGAGAGCCACTCACTGCTCTTGGGATGAGAGGAGAAGGGGAGAGGGTCACCGGACACGAGCCACTCTGTCCCTGGAAAACCCGGCCGCTTGAAGACGCTGGGCCTTTCTGGGCCGAGCCAGTTTCTCCGTCCAAGAGAGTTGGACGGTCGGAGTCTCCCAGACTGTTTTAATTGCCATTCTGATAAAGGTGGGTTCCACAGCGCCCGTCTCATCCAGCCCCCTGCCCCGGAGCATGGTGGCAGCCCCCCAATTCCCTGAGCCCGTTGGGGAGGGGAGGAGGAGGACTCAGTCCAGGCTCCGGGGCACTGGGAGCATGGGTTGGAGGGCTCCCCACCCCCCAACCCTGTGCCCTGGCAAAGGAAAGTGGAGGCAAGTGTCTGCAGACCGTAAAAGTAGCCCCTGCCTTCTGACTGCTTGCAATCTAATGGATAGAAGAGGAGCTGGTTTTTTAGGCACTAATTTAAGATATCTTTTGATTCCTCATTTGTATCTTCACAGAACCTAGTAAATAAAAGGACGATTATCAGAAATGTCACTTGGTCTTTCAGTGATCTTCAACCTTTTCTGCATTCAAATATTTAAATTGGTGACATTTAGCATAATCATCTATTTCAAGGCCATGGGGGTGTGTGTGTGCATGTGTGTGTGCGCGCTCGCTTGTCTTGTTCCTAAGTATTGGTGGGGTATGTTTGGTTGCCTTCATTCTTCGAAGCACATAAACCGGTGCAGCAGTGCAACATCCCTCAGCTGTTTGACTTTGGGCAAGTCACTTAACTTCTCTGTGCCTCAGTCGCCTCATCTGTAAAATGGGGTTAAAACTGTGAGCCCCCCCCCCCCATGGGACAACCTGATCACCTTGTAACCTCCCCGGCGCTTAGAACAGTGCTTTGCACATAGTAAGCGCTTAACAAATACCATTATTATTATTATTATCCCACACCCAGGGGTGCAGCCATGCAATATTTTGGGATCCCGAGGAATTTTCCACCAAGATTTTTCCTTATTTCTCCTCTCTCTCTATGCAAACATCTTTTGCTGCTTTTGACATGCTGTAGCCCTTGAGGGATCGGATGTCCACCCCCCTCTCTGCTGATCCTCTGTGGTTCCCAGCTCATGGATGGGGCGCGGGGGTGGAGACGGGGCACCGGGCCGCTGTCGGTTGCTGGCTTCCTGTGGGATTCCTGGATTGCGGAGCTGGGCTGTAGTCCTCAGAGCAGTTTGTGGAAGGTCTCTGATTGCCCCCAAAGTTAATCCTTGGGGGTCTACCCTTGCCAAGTGGCCAACTGTAGCTCAAGAGACAGAGCCCGCAGCAAAGTGACAATGGCTGTGGATCTTCCGGAGTGGCCCCGGAGCCTGGCCTTGGTCTTCCCGAGTGACTGCTGATCGTGGTCGTGGATCCGCTTGTTGGCCGTGGTCTTCCCGAAGGGTCGTGTTTGGCCAGAAGCACTGAGGCGGGCGACACCTGGGAAGTAGCTCGTCTCTAGACTGTAAGCTCGTTGTGGGCTTACCAACTCTGTTGTGTTGTACTCTCCAAAGTGCTTAATACAGTGCTCTGCAAACAGTGACGCTTGATAAATACGATCGATTGATTGATCATTTGAGCAGTGTTCCCCAGCGCTGCAGCCGTGTTCGGGACCCCGTGAGCCCTGGAGGGATGGCAGCGGCGAGAAGCTCAGCCAACCCGGTTCCTCAGTGTGTGCGGCGTCTGGAGAGGCATGGGAGGGTGGGGGTGGCGGCTGGTTCTCAGAACTGTGTCCAACCCAGTTATCTTGGATCTACCACAGTGCTTAGTTCAGTGCCTGGCACATAGTAAGCGCTCAACAAATACCACAATTATTATTATTATTAGCGGCCTGCTTGGCCCCCTCGGTCCCCAAGGACCCATTGGAAACATCTCATGCCCGACTTGCGAAGTCTGGAAATATTTCCTGGAAGGGAATTGGGGATGAATGGAAACAAGGGAAGCATTTCATTTCTGTCTCCAAAATGTCCTAAAAGAGAGGCTTCTGAACAGATCCCTTCTGTTACGTGTTTTTAATTCCTTTTTGGCCTTTTTGATGGGGAATTTCAATATAATGTAAAAAATACATGAGGCTGAATTTTCATCATTACCTAGCTATTCCTCTGTCCATAGGGCAGGATAGGGCAGCCAGGAAAACCTCTCCCTGGGCCCCGGGGAAGCTAGCTTGCCTGCCTCTAGACTGTAAGCTCATTGTGAGCAGGGAATGTGTCTGTTTATTGCTACATCGTCCTCTCCCAAGCGCTTAGAACAGTGATCTGCTCACAGTAGGCGCTCAGTGACTATGACCGCCTGATTGACTGACCGGGGACGAACCTCTCTTTGGTGCTTGAGGTGGTAATAATAATAATAATGATGGCATTTATTAAGCGCTTACTACGTGCAAAGCACTGTTCTAAGGTAGCTTTCCCGAGGGTTGGGAGAGTTCCACAGGTGTCACGATTCTTCCCCCGGCAGCGGGTCACCGTGGGGAGAGTCAGGGGTTTTGGGTGGTCCAGGCTGGGTGACTGGGTGGGGGGAGTCAGGAGTGTGGCATGATCCATGATGGATCACGGCAGGGAGAATCATTCATTCATTGTCGTATTTACTGAACGCTCACTGTGTGCAGAGCACTGTACTAAGCGCTTAGGGACAGAGAGGGGAGAGTCAGGTGTTGGATGGTCCTTGCCGGCTACCTGGGGGGGACCGATCCTCCCTCTGACCCCAATCACTTCACTGCCTTTGTGGAAATCATAGGTTGGGTCGTTGTGTGCGACGTGATGAATCTCCTTATTAGGTCTCCCTGCTCCTACCCCCTGTGTTTTATAGCGTTTGTGTATTTTGTATCTATGTTTGTCCCGGAAGCCACCAGCCTGCCATCAGAAATGGGAGCTCCCGCCGCTCCGCCCCTTCCTTCCAGAGGGAGTAGTTAGCCCGGCTTTAATGAGGTGGGAGGGAGCGGGCGCTGGAGGCACAGGAGGAGCACCAGGGCACAGAGCAGAGGAGCGGGAAGCCAAGCCGGAAGCCCTGGCCTCCACGCCAGAGTCGGGCTCTTATTTTCGGCCCTCTGTGGCTCGAGGTCAGGTGGGGAGGGGGGTCATTATGGAAGACTCATTTTTGTATCCTTGAGACCGAGGGCTCTCAGCTTTGCGTGTGGTGGGGTCCCGAGCCCCCGAGCCGGCGATGAGCAGCAAGCACTCGGCTAAAGAGGCCAGGCTTCCCCACTTTTAACGAGCGACTCGGGGTCCCCGTGACCTCTTGGGGCCGGCCGGTTTGGTTTCTCAACTTGGAACCCTTGGCGGCGCAAGCCCATTTTAGCCCGTTCAACCTCGCTCCCCATGGAGCCCAGGGCTCTGGGACTGCTTGGTCCTTCTGGTTGTCGGTCCTCGGGGGCTGGCCTGGAATCCCAGAGACGGGTGGGAGACACCCGGATCAGGACTCGGGCACCCTTCTCCCGGTGCTCCCCGTTCCGTCCCCAAGGGCTCATAGACTGTGAGCCCACCGTTGGGTAGGGACTGTCTCTATATGTTGCCAATTTGTACTTCCCAAGCGCTTAGTACAGTGCTCTGCACGTAGTAAGCGCTCAGTAAATACGATTGATGATGATGATGATGGGAAGCCCCCTGCCCAGGTGATTTGGGCCGGGCCTCTGACTTTCCTAGTAGAGTCTGACTTTCATATGGCGTGGCCTCCCATCGGGCAGAATATTAGGTTGAGAGGGAACCAGATTCAAAGGAGAGGGGCCTTGACAGAACATCCTGGGGCTGGCGGGGAGGAACATTGTATTGAATGTTCTCGACGGTGTGCCAGAAAGTCATCTCGTGGTAATTAAAGAGTAATTTTCTTTCCCCACTGCCGAAGAGTCTGACACCATTTCACTACCCTCGTAATTCTTGTGCTAAAGAATGAGGCTTAATTAAGACGTAGTGGGCATGTGTTGCCGTGGACATAAAATCGATGGCTGGGTTTTTTTCCCCTGCTGGGGGCCTGACGAAGACCCTCCCGCTTGCACTGTCCCCTTTCTCTATTGTGAAGGAGCGGGAGCAAATGGCGCATTCAACTTCATGTCCTCCGACGCTAATTGGGAGCTGTGAGGCTTGAGTGACCTCTGGGGCCAGCTCCGGTGCTTCAGACAAAGGCGTGTTGTATTCAGTCTGCCCGTTGCAGGGGCTGTCCAACCGGTGTCCCACCCCTCTTCTGGACAACATGAAACTCAGCCTTGCTGTCCAGATTTGAATTTTAAGAGGGAAGAGGCGGTGACAGGACTCCAGGCTTCTCTGGGATCGGGTCAGCCGGGCCCTCGGGTCAGAGGAGGCAAAGTGAAGGGTGGACTTGAGTGTCCCAAAATTCTTGGCAGACTTTGTGAAGAAGGTGCTAACCGTTTGTCCGCCCACCTTTGTGGAGCGAGACTGGACCAGAGCTACTTAGCAGGGCAGTGGCTGGGGATAGATGGGTGCGGGTGATGATGGTGGTTGCATTTGCCCCACTATGCATCCCCCCAAGGATCTGCGGCGTCCGTGTGGAGCCTGCAACCCCCCCCCAGCCATCCCTCAGCCGGTGTTGGGCCATCACCTCTGACCAGTTGGCCCACGGCCGTGTGGTTCTGTCCGGACTTCCCTTCCTGCCTACCGAAATGCGGGAGCCCATCCCTGGCCACTCTTTCATCCTCTGCTCAGTCCTCCCAGCTCAGCACCCCGGGGTTGTTCGGGAGCGGGAGCGAGTAAGAGAGGAGCCTGATGGGGGGTTCTGTTTGACCGCAGGCCCAAAGTGAACTGCTCACGAGCATTTAAGGTGAGTCGCCCAAATGAGGGGTCATTAGCCAGGCTGCAGCCCGGAGGAGCATTGTGGAGTCAAAGGAGGCCTTGTGGGTGGAGAGGGGCGGTAGGCTGACCCTGGGCTCTCCCGTAGCAGGAGTGGGCGGCTGCAGGGAGGAAATTCTCTGGACTTGGTTCGGCCCCCGCCAAAGAGCTGAAGCGTCCCCAAGGCCACCTGTGGGGCGGGACAACGGTTCCCTGGCCAGGATGTACGCCGGGCCCAAGAAGCCGCCCTAAATCCGGGGGCCGGGGAAGGCCCCTCAGGGAGCGGCACCGGCCCACTGAGGGAAAAGCTGGGAGCCGTTTCAATCAATCGTATTTATTGAGCTCACCTGAGAGCTGAGAGCTCACCTCCTCCAGGAGGCCTTCCCAGACTGAGCCCCTTCCTTCCTCTCCCCCTCGTCCCCCTCTCCATCCCCCCCATCTTACCTCCTTCCCTTCCCCACAGCACCTGTATATATGTATATATGGTTGTACATATTTATTACTCTATTTATTTATTTATCTTACTTGTACATTTCTATCCTATTTATTTTATTTTGTTGGTATGTTTGGTTCTGTTCTCTGTCTCCCCCTTTTAGACTGTGAGCCCACTGTTGGGTAGGGACTGTCTCTATGTGTTGCCAATTTGTACTTCCCAAGCGCTTAGTACAGTGCTCTGCACATAGTAAGTGCTCAATAAATACGATTGATTGATTTGATTGATTGAGCGCTTACTATGTGCAGAGCACCGTTTCACCCAAGGGATGGTGGGCAGGGTCTGAGCAAACAGGCGGGGAGCCGTGGGGGATTCCGTACCCGCCGCGGCGGCAGGTGACGTCAACCGTAACTTCTCGGTGAGGCGCTGAAGCTTTTGTTGTGAAGTGGTAGGGAAGCAGAGTGGTCTAGTGGAAAGAACAGGGAACCTGGGTTCTAATCCCAGCTCTGCCACTTGCCTGCTGTCTGACCTTGAGCGAGTCACCTCATTTCTCGGGGCCTTGGTTACCTCATCTGCCGAATGGGAGTTAAGACTGAACCAGGCCTATGTGGAACAGGAACTGTGTCCCACCCGATGATCTTGGATCCACCCCAGCACTTAGTTCCTCGCTTGGCACATAGCAAGTGCTTAAAAAAAATGAGCGTGGGGGCGGCTGCCTCTGGCCATGGATGCCGCTCCGCCCACCGCTCCCATGCTTTCAGGGAACGGCTCATCTGCGCAACAGTGGCCCAGAGGGGAAGGCAGACTGGTGGGCAGGAGGGAGAGCCCGGTTGCCGGGAGCCCGGGCCTCCACCCACTGGGGCGCCCAGCTGGGCTGCGAAGCGGACTCGCTCCCTGTGAGCCAGATGGAAATGTGCTGGCCGGGGATGCGACGCGTATGGGACTGGTGCATAACTTCCCGGCCACGGGACTGGGTCCAGGTCACGTCTCCCAAGCACTTAGTACAGTGCTCTGTATACAGTCAGTGCGATAGAAAAATGATTGATTGATTGACTGATTGAGCCTCCTCATTGCAGAGGAAGGGAGGGAGAGATGAAGAGGTAAAAACAAAGCCGGTTACCCCCAGGCTCCCTTTGGGAGAAGGAATTTTGCTTGTATTTCTGTCCCGAGGCAGCACAGGGGTGATTTGGGCAGCGGAGCCCCCCAAGCGGACACTCGGCTCTTCTCCCCGTAAACAGGCCTGAAGCGGGGTGTCTCCCAGCTGGAGTTGATGGGCTCGAATGACTAATTTTCATTAAATCCGGTCGGCGCTAGTCTGCGGTGGAATCTGGAAGTCGGAGAGAAATACGGAATGGTCATGAGCCACCTCTCTATGCTACGCAGATGTTGTCGGTTCTGTTGATGGGACTGGAGTAATCGGATGCATGATTATGATAAATATATTCATCCTTTGAATTTGAAGAAGACGGCTCTGATGGGGAAATTCCTCAGGGGGCACGGGTGTGGTTGCGATGGCCAGCGCGGGCCCCAAGGGCCTGGCCACGTTGTCCCTTGTTGGGTTTAAACGGTTAGCTTTGGCAGCACCTGATGCAGTTATCTCTTTTACCCTCCTTGTCTCGCGTTCCCGATGAAGCTTTTGCTCCAAGAGAGCTGCTCCTTTCTCGACGCCAGACGCCAGGACGCCAACTGCCAGGACGCCAGGCAGTTGACTCCCCTTTTTCAGCTGGGAAGTAGCATTGTCTCTGGCTCCGTCTCCCCTGCCCCCCCATGCTCTCTGTTTCTCCAAGTCAGAGCTCCACAGGGCAAATTTGTGGCTCTTCTGTGGTGGCTCATTCTCCTCACATCATCATCATCAATCATATTTATTGAGCGCTTCCTATGTGCAGAGCACTGTACTAAGCGCTTGGGAAGTACAAATTGGCAACATATAGAGACAGTCCCTACCCAACAGTGGGCTCACATTCTAAGAGGGGGAGACAGAGAACAAAACCAAACATACTAACAAAATAGAATAAATAGAATAGATATGTACAAGTAAAATAAATAAATAGAGTAATAAATATGTACAAACATATATACATATGTACAGGTGCTGTGGGGAAGGGAAGGAGGTAAGATGCGGGGGTTGGAGAGGGGGACGAGGGGGAAACATACCCCATCTGGTGTAGCCGTGTCAAGATGAGCAGAGTTTCGATGCCGTAGAATAATGGCATTCTGGAACATCAGTGTCCGTGATCCCGTGTGGCCCTCTGCTACGGAGCCTGGTCCGCCGGTGCCGCCGGCGAGACTGCTCAAGGTGATGGACGTGGCACCCGAGGGGGCCTTGACCACCCAGCCGTAGGGAAGGCAGGGCAGCGCCACGGCTCTGTCTGCCTCGAGTTCAGTCCAGAGCCCGATACCCTGCTGCTGCCATCCTCTCTCTGGCCGTCTCCCGTTGCGTTGTCTATTATTGCATTGTCAGTCAGCATGCTGCCTCAGTGACGGAATTTTGTGGCAACGGTGGCGAGCTCCTGGGGGCCAATGTGCAGTTTTGGTGGTGCGTGCAGCTTTCTGGGTGCGGATGGGTCCATCCGGGGTAATAGTTGAAGTAGTAGTGGCGGTGGTGGCGACGGTGGAATGTGCTGAGTTCCCACCAGTACTAGACTGTAAGCTCCTTGTGGGCAGGGAATGTGTCTGCTTATTGTCGTAGTGTACTTTCCCAAGCATTTGTACAGTGTTCTGCACAGAGTAAGCACTCAAGAAATATGACTGAATAAATGAATACTAAGCGCCTGAGAAAGCACAAAAAAAGCACACGGTGGGCATTCCCTGTGCTTGAGGAGCTTCCGATCTAATGGGGTCAAGGTAGATGTGACGATTTCCAAGTCGAGGGAGCTGGAGGGAGAGCACCCACTGGAGAGGGAGAAGAACAGTGATGTGAGGATGAAACATCCGGAGAACTCAGAGAGCCTGACGCCCGGGGTGGCCGACCTGTTTGTGCCACTTGAGGTGTTGGGAGGGAATCAGGGAGTGGGTAGGAAGGTGAGCGGCCCGGGACCAAGGCATGTGCTGCCAGGGCCAATCTGGGGGTGGGGAGGTGCCAAGAGGGGCACGGGGATCAGGATTTGCCAAGACTTGAAATCCCCGACCGCCTTGGATGGTTGATGATGATGATGGCATTTATTAAGCACTTACTACGTGCAAAGCGCTGTTCTAAGCGCTTCGGAGGTTACAAGGTGATCAGGTTGTCCCACGGGGGGCTCACAGTCCTAATCCCCATTTTACAGATGAGGGAACTGAGGCACAGAGAAATTAAGTGACTTGCCCAAAGTCACACAGCTGACAATTGGAGCCGGGATTTGAACCCATGACCTCTGACTCCAAATAATAATAATAATGATTTTACGGATGAGGGAACTGATGCCCAGAGAAGTGAAGTGGCTTGCCCAAAGTCACACAGCTGACAATTGGCAGAGCCGGGATTCGAACCCTTGACCCCTGAGGGTGCTCTTTCCACTGAGCCACGCTGCTTCTCTAAGCAGCTTCTTTGTGGTCGGCAGAGGCCAGCCCCAAGCTTTCCAACCGGAGGGAAGAGCCCCTCGCCAGGAAGAGGTTGAGTGGGCAAGGCACTGCTCTGAGCTGCCGGGAGTGGGAGACAGCCATCGGGGGGTTGGGGCGGAGGTGGCGGGGACTGTCTGGCCGCCCCTGGGGCTCCTCCCTCCCTCGTGGGTCCTGATTCTGCCCAGGCATTCTTTAGTATCCCCAGGAAGGGGAAATGGTTGGGCGGTCAGGGGAGGCAGGGGGACCGGAGAGCGGGCCTCCCAGCTTCGTTTCCTCACCACCCCGACTCAGCCTGTGGGCTACTTCTCCTTCTGGGGGCCTCTGGTCACGAGGGGTGTGAGTGCTGTGCAGCGAGCACGGTCTGGGCCAGTGCCCGGGAACCCTCAGGAAGGCTCATTCGGGCACCTGGGTCCCCACTTCCACCGATAAGGAAGTCACAAACCGCAGGGGCGGAGCCAGTGGTACTTCTGCACAGAATCTGGTGGCAGCTGACTGGTGCCCTGTGGGCTGCCCTGGGTCCCCCGTGTCTTCCTGCCGGCCTCCCCCGACCTCTTCCCACTTCCCTTCTGAGCCTCTGCCCCCCGCAAGCTGACCAACTTGTTGCCAACTTGTACTTCCCAAGCGCTTAGTACAGTGCTCTGCACACAGTAATCGCTCAATAAATACAATTGATTGATTGACCCGAGCTCTCTGCGTCCCCGAGGCGCCTGGACCCCCCGCTCCCCGCAGGCCAGTTTCCTCAGCGAGGCCGTGACTGGCTGAGACCCACCCGCCTCGTGCCCTGGGTAGGGCGCTGAGGGAAACATGGTCCCCACGTGAAAGGCCTCATTTTGGAGGGGTTTGGGCCGAATTCCAGACCAGGTGATGAGGACTAGGGAGAAAGAGCTGAAGAAGGATTTAGAGGCAGTCGTGCCAATGAGAGCAGTCCGCAGGAACCCAGGGGCTTCAGCTTCCTTTCCCTCCGACGCTAGTCCGAGGGAGAGCATCCTGCCCCCTGCCCCCACACCGGTTGGGCCTGTGGCCCCATGATTTCCCTGGGACAGGAAGGGGGTGCCGTGTGCGTCGGTTGTGAGAAGCACTGGGCCCAGCGTGACAGGCCCTCCTGCCTGGTGCTGCAGTGGCCGCTCAGCGCAGAGGCTTCCCGTACGTGAACCGTCTGAGGTCAGGCCGTGCCGCCCACTTTCCCAGGCTCAGATCGGTGCCGGAGGGGCAGCCCATTCCCCCGGCTGGCTTTGACTCCATTTACTTGTCTCTTTTAGACAGTCTCTTTTAGACTGTGAGCCCACTGTTGGGTAGGGACTGTCTCTATATGTTGCCAACTTGGACTTCCCAAGCGCTTAGTACAGTGCTCTGCACACAGTAAACGCTCAATAAATACGACTGATTGATTGATTGATTTACGGGGACTCCATCCCTATTTTCCCCTCCCCCTTCGACTGGAAGTCCCATGGGGGACAGGGCTTTTAGATCAGTGCTTGGCACATTGTAAGTACTAATAAGAACTGTAGTTGTTATTATCATTATTATTGTCATTATTATTATTGTTATTATCGAGCTCTCTTCCTCCCTTCGAAGCCCTACTGAGAGCTCACCTCCTCCAGGAGGCCTTTCCAGATTGAGCCCCCTTTTTCCTGTCCTCCTCCCCATCGCCCCCCCGCCCTACCTCCTTCCCCTCCCCACAGCACTTATATATTTGTACGTATTTACTACTCTATTTATTTCACTTGTACATATTTACTACTCTGTTTATTTTATTAATGATGTGCGTGTATTCATTCATTCATTCAATCGTATATACTGAGTGCTTACTGTGTGCAGAGCACTGTACTAAGAGCTTGGGAAGTACAAGTCGGCAACATGTGATTCTAGTTATTCTGACAGTTTTGACACCTGTCTGCATGTTTTGTTGTCTGTCTGTCTCCCCCTTCTAGACTGTGAGCCCATTGTTGGGTAGGCACCGTCTCTATATGTTGCCGACTTGTACTTCCCTATCGCTTAGTCCAGTGCTCTGCACACAGTAAGCGCTCAATAAGTACGATTGAATGAATGAATGAATTGTTATTATTATCAGTACATCCTTTAAGGGATTTTGGATTTGAGGAATTAGGTGGTCTAGGACCCATTTGTAGAATTTTCTTGGTTACACTTGGCAGGAGCCCAGTCTCACAAACCCCCCTCCCCACCCCCTCAAAATCCCATCCCTGTGTCGAACATATGAGTACATCTGTCTGCTTCCCATCCAATGGTTTTGTTCCCTGTTTTTGTTTTTGGGTGACCCACTGCTTTTTCATTCGTCCATTTGTTCATTCAGTTGTATTTATTGAGCACGAACTGGGTGCAGAGCACTGTACAAGTGCTTGGGAGAGTAAAATATAACAATAAGCAGACACATTACTTGCCCACAATGAGTTTACAGTCTAGAGGGGGAGACAGACAGTAATATAAGTAAATAAATTACAGATATGCACACGAGCGCTGTGGGGCTGGGAGAGGGGATGAATGAAAGGAGCAAGTGAGGGCGACACAGAAGGGAGTGGGAGAAGAGGAAAGGGTGGCTTAGGGAATTCCCCTTGGAGGAGATAGGCCTTTGATAAGGCTTTGAACGGGGGAGAGTAATTGTTGGATTTGAGGAAGGAGGGTGTTCCAGGCCAGAGGCAAGCGGTGGGCCAGGGGTCAGCTGGGAGATAGAGGAGATCAAATCATAGTGAAAAGGTTAGCATTAGAGGAGTGAAATGTGCTGGCAGGGTTATAGTAGGGAAGTAGTGAAGTGAGGTAGGAGAGGGCAAGGTGACTGACTGCTTTGAAATGTGAGAAATTTTTTTTTTTTGATGCGGAGGTGGATGGGCAACCCCTGGAGTTTCTTGAGGAGTGGAGAAACATGTCATGAACGTTTTTATAGAGAAATGAACCAGGCAGCAGAGTGAAGTATGGACTGGAGGGAGGAGAGACAGGAGGCTGGGGGTTTCTCCCTTCTGACTGTAAGCTGTTGGAGGGCGGGGGCTGGGCTTCAACTGGCCGAGCCTCCCAACCCCGGTGCCGGGGACTGGGCCCTGCCCCCAACAGATGGTTAGTTCACAGCGTCCTCAGCTGCCTCCTCACTCCCCTTGCCTCCAACTCGGGCTTCCTTCTTCCCCACGCCAATTTGTGCAACACAAGATCGCGTCAGACATCTGGTCTCCCTCGCCTGCCTTGGTTCTCCAGGCGCCTCCCTTCCGGAGCGAGCCAGAAGAATGGGTAGGTTGGGGGCCCCAGGGGGCCACCCTCCT
Organism: Tachyglossus aculeatus; assembly: GCF_015852505.1. Lineage (NCBI taxonomy): Eukaryota > Metazoa > Chordata > Mammalia > Monotremata > Tachyglossidae > Tachyglossus > Tachyglossus aculeatus. The sequence continues at coordinate 40,180,258 of NC_052088.1, read as the reverse complement.
TAGTCGGGGAGAGGAGCCTCCCCTCAGCTGGTGTCCTCTCGGTGCAGGAGACCTGGAGGTCCGTGGTCGGAGACCTGTTGTGGGAAAGGGAGGCTGAGAGCATCTCCGACCCGTCAGACCCCCTGGACCCCCTGGGCTTGCATCCCCTGGGGCCACAACGTGGAGGAGCCTTTGACCCTGCAGGTTGGAGAGTGCAGGGAAGAAAGGCCGGATTTCAAGCATCAAGCTCAGGATTACCACATCCACATTTCCCCCCCAAATGTTCCTGTGTCGGTCCCGGCACTTGCCTCTCGTGTGGTTGATGGCCCGTAACTCTGAGTCCAGAGCACTTGGGGGAAGCATCGTGACGCGTTCACAACGTTTCATTTCCTGACTCTGGTTTGCATTAAACATCGTCGTAAGCTCCTTGCGGGCAGGCATCTTGTCTACTTCCTCTCCTGCCCTCTCCTGGGTGCCTCCTCTGTGCAGAGCGTCCAGGTGGCGCGTTCACCACTGGGCTGGCCCCGGGGTGTGTCACGCGGGTAAATGCCAGGGGAGATTGGACTCTGCTGGGCGACTTCCCGAGTGCTGGGGCACTGAGCTAGGGTGCCTGAAGGCTTTTTAATTCATCATAATAATAATAATCATCATAATAGTAATATTTGTTAAGCGCTTACTCTGCCAAGCACCATCCTAAGCACTAGAGTAGATGCTAGGTAATCAAGGTAACTCCTCACTATTGGCTTTAAAGTTCTCCATCGCCTTGCCCCCTCTTACCTCACCTCCCTTCCCTCCTTCTCCATCCCAACCTCCACACTCCGCTCCTCTGGTGCCGCTAACCTCCTCACTGGGCCTCGATCTCTCCTCCGACCCCTGGCCCGTGCCCTGTCTCTGGCCTGGAACGCCCTCCCTCCTCATTTCTGCCAGATAATCACTCTCCCCCCTTCAAAGCCCTGCTGAAGGTGCACTTCCTCCAGGAGGCCTTCCCAGACTAAGCCCCACTTTTCTTCAGCTTCCTCTCCCTTCCCCATCACCCTGACCTCCCTTCCTTTGCTCTCCTCGCCTCTCCCCGCTCTACAGCACTTATCTATAATTCTGTTTATAGTGATGCCTATCTGCTTGTATTGATGTCCATCTTCCCACCTCTAGACTGTGAGCCCGTTGTGGCCAGGTATTGTCTCTCTTTATTTGCTGCATCGTACTTTCCAAGCGCTTATTACAGTGCTTTGCACACAGTAAGCACTCAATAAGCACGATTGAATGAATGAATAAATTCCGGCCCCAATCCCCGGGGCTGAAACAGCGGAGGCTGCTTAGAAACTGGCCCGGGCAGGGGCACCTGGCTCCCGTCACCTGGCTCCCGTCCCCCGGCACACCCTGAAAACTCGAGCTACCCGGCTGATCCCCCGAGAGCCGCTTTGCGTGAACAAAATCTGCTTCCAGCTGCTGTCGGGAATCCCGGGCGGGACACATCGCCTAGGAGCAGTTTGTCGGTCCCCGGGTCCCAGGGTGGCTGCCTCCTGGGTCGTTTGAGCCCAGATGCTGCTCAGCGGAGATGCCGCATCGCGATATTAATTCATTAGTTAATTCATTCTTCATATTAATGTCTGTCTCCCCCTCTAGACTCTAAGCTCCTTAATAATAATAATGGCATTTATTAAGCGCTTACTATGTGCGAAGCACTGTTCTAAGCGCTGGGGGGGATACAAGGTGATCAGGTTGTCCCACATGGGGCTCACAGTCTTAATCCCCATTTTCCAGACGAGGGAACTGAGGCCCAGAGAAGTGAAGTGACTTGCCCAAAGTCACCCAGCTGACAAGTGGCGGAGCCGGGATCTGAACCCATGACCTCCGACTCCAAAGCCCGGGCTCTTTCCACTGAGCCATGCTGCTTAAGGGTAGGGAAGGGGTCCACCAACTCTGTTGTGTTCTCCGAAGCGCTCAGTACAGTGCAGCGCACATAGTAAGCGCGCAGTAAATCCCGTGGACTGACTGATGTCTGACTGATGTCGGATGACTGACTGACTTCTAGACTGTGAGCCCACTGTTGGGTAGGGACCCGTCTATGTTGCCAACTTGGACTTCCCAAGCGCTTAGTCCAGCGCTCTGCACACAGTAAGCGCTCAATAAATGCGATTGAATGAATGACTGCATGTGATAGCCCACCTCTGCCCTTCCGTGGTGGTGCTCTGCACATAGTAAGCGCTCAATAAATACGATTGATGATGATGATGATGCTCACCCCGCCTCTCCGCTCTCCCCCTCCAGGCTTCCACCTGAGCGGTACCGTGACGGAGCCGGCCGTGCCGGCGGAACCCCAGACCGTCTGCAACGTCGCCATCAGCTTCGACCGCTGCAAGATCACCTCCGTGACCTGCAGCTGCGGGAACAAGGACATATTCTACTGCGCCCACGTGGTGGCCCTGTCCCTCTACCGCATCCGCCGGCCCGACCAGGTCAAGCTGCACCTTCCCATTTCCGAGACCCTGTTTCAGATGAACAGGGACCAGCTGCAGAAGTTCGTCCAGTATCTGATCACCGTGCACCACACCGAGGTTCTGCCCACCGCCCAGAAGCTGGCCGACGAGATCCTCTCTCAGAACTCGGAGATCAACCAAGTCCACGGTGAGCGCGGCTTCCCTCCACCTGCTTCTCCCCTGCCTCCTGGGCGCCGTCCGCGGGCACCGTGGCGGGGGGGACCGTTAAGGAGCTTCTAGACCGTGAGCCCGCTGTTGGGTAGGGACCGTCTCTATATGTTGCCAATTTGGACTTCCCAAGTGCTTAGTCCAGTGCTCTACGCACAGTAAGCGCTCAATAAATACGATCGAATGAATGAAAGAAGCTGGTGACGCCGGAGTTGAGCGGCCCAGAGGTCGCGGGATCGGAGTTGGGCTGGGTCATCATCATCAATCGTATTTATTGAGCGCTTACTGTGTGCAGAGCACTGTACTAAGCGCTTGGGAAGTACAAGTTGGCAACATGTAGAGACGGTCCCTACCCAACAGTGGGCTCACGGTCTAGAAATAGTGATAGAAATAGGTAGAAATAGACAAATAGTGATGCATTTCCAAAAATCAGCAGTGAAATCCTGGGTGATTAATCTGGCTCTGCCACTTGTCTGCTCTGTGACCTTGGGCAAGTCACTTCACTTCTCTGTGCCTCAGTTCCCTCATCTGTAAAGTGGGGGGTGGAGACTATGAGCCCCACATGGGATAGGGACTGTGCCCAGTCCGATTTGCTTGTATCTACTCCAGCGTTTAGTACAGGGCTTGGCACATAGTAAGTGCTTAACAAATAACACAATTATTATTATTATTATCATCATTCTCAGAGAGGAATTCTGGGTGAGCTGCTGTTGCCAGTCACTTAGTGGGAAGAATTAGCTGCGTGCGTGTGTATGTGTATGTTTTCTCTGTCCTCTGTGTCCTCCTCTGCCTCTCCTCCCCCTCCTCTGTCTCTCTCCTTCCTCTGTCTTTCTCCTCCCCCTGTCTGTCCTCTCTCTGTCTCTCTCCCCTCTGTTTGTTTCTCCTCCCTCTGTCTGGGAAATGGCGGCGGAAAGAGTAGAGAGCAGCCTAGAGGGTGGAATGCTTGCCTGTCAAGTCTCCGCCTCATTGTGTTTCTGATCCATTGTCATTGTCCCTGAGAGGCTCAGGGCCTTAAAGGAGGACAGCAGCCAACACAGCCATGTCAGAAATTCAAATTAAAGACACTTCTGGACGATTGGAACACTTCTTTTGGACCAGTGTCAGCTTGGAGGAGGATGAGTGGGATAGAGAACCAGACTGCAGTGTCTGCTTCTGGAGGAAACAAACCAGGGGTTTCTTTGGCTGTTGTTGAGACAGATATTTCTCCGTGGGAAAGTCAATGTTCCCATCCCCAAATCTCAAGACCAATTAGCCCCAGGGAAAAAAAAAGAATCAATTCGTCATTCATACATTCAATTCAATAGTATTTGTTGAGTGCTTACTGTGTGCCGAGCACTGTACTAAGCGCTTGGGAGAGTACAGTAAAACAATAAACAGACACATTCTCTGCCCACAACAAGCTTACAGTCAAGAATGGGAGCTAGACGTTAATATCACTGTAAGAGGCCATCCTTCTCTTGTGGATAAGGGAAGAAAGCTGTAGAATACCAGGATTTCTGGAAAAGATATTGATGACCCTCTGGCCACTTTGATAAGGGGGAAGAAGAGTCAAATGTGAGATGGTAGTCCAGGCTGGGTCACTGGAGGATAGAATCAGGGATGAGGACGGGGCGGTTGGTGCAGTTGGCTCTGAGGATGGGTGTGCGGGAGAGCAGGAACCCCATGGTTCCTGTGAGCCTCCTGCTGGACCCGATCTTGGAGCAGTGGGACCGTGAGCAACTCCCTCCTGCTTTTCAGAGAGAGGTGTTATTGGAAATATTTCCACTTTCCCCATGAGGATGGCGTATAACGAATGAGAAGAGTTATCCTGAGGCTAGTTGGGGTTGGTCAGGGCCTCCTGCCAGCTGAAGCTCCGTGGGGCGGTGGGGTGGGAGCCCGGACCTGGGATCTCAGAGTTAAAACTTCCTGGCCCGGCTTCTGAGTCCACTGTCCACCTACCCAAAGCTCCCCTCACCTCCTCCCCACCAGACCGGGGAATGAAGAAGCAGCCGCAGTGGCCAAAGCAGACACAGTCGGTACCCGTGTTAGTAATCTTACCCAGCCGAGGGTCTTAAAGGGGTTTGTATGTCCGTCCGTCGTCATCTCCCCCTGCCCCGGAGTACAGCAGCTGCTCCATCTCCTGCTAAGGGGTAGCGGTTCTCGGTTTTTACCGGCTTTTACTGGCTTTCCTGTGATGAAAGACGAGGGCCAGGTGGGTGGCGTAGAGCAGCGGTATTGGGAATGCTCACAGGTTAAGCAGAACGTCCCCTGAAGGACTTATTTTTGGTCCTGTCTCCCGATTTTGAAAACTCTCTTTCCTGGGTGCTTTCCTACCCAGGCTCATATGAAAAATCCACATTTATGGCTCTGTTACTGAAATCTCCAAGTCCATCCCATGGTGGCCAAGACGTCTATTTGGGGACCGGGCCAGGGGGCGGCAGGGTGGGGGTGTCGGCAGACTGGGCGTCTTTCAGAGGGGACAGGAGGACGCTGGGCCAGCTCTCGGAGTCTGTGGGCCCAGGCCCGGCATCACTGCCTCGTGCTCAGCATCCGGAGTCCTCAGAGCCTCTGCCCACCCGGCGTCTCTCCTCAGGGCACATGGGGACAGGGGAGAGGTTAAGGCAGGGGGGCCTGGCTCGGGACTCAGGGTGGCCGCTTTTTTCTCGCCTCAGGTGCTCCAGACCCCACGGCCGGAGCCAGCATTGATGATGAAAACTGCTGGCACCTGGACGAAGAGCAGGTCCAGGAGCAGGTCAAACTCTTCCTGTCCCAGGGCGGATATCACGGGTCCGGCAAGCAGCTGAATTTGCTCTTTGCCAAGGTAAGGGCGGGCGGCGGAGCCCGCTGCGTCCTCATCTCTGACGTCTTCCTCCTGTCTGGGTGGGCACGTAGGCCAGCCGCCATTGAGACCAGAGACCAAACAGTACTCAGAGGCTGCAGATATAAATCCTCAGGGGAAGCGGCCGGGCCTGGGCCACTCCACGGTGTGAGGTGCTGCCGTAAGCACTGAGTCTGTTTTCCGTGTTTTCACCCCCTGAGGACTCCCTCCTCAGTACACTGCCCCAGTCCACCGCTGAAATACCTGAAGGCTCAGTTTCCCTCAGAGCATGCATAAAGGGAGGGAGCACGGGAGGAAGGTATCTTTGTGAAGCCCCTAGTCCCAGCCCCCAGCCTCATGTCTGGAGCGGCCAGCTCCAGTTCCAAGGCATCTGGGTGGAAACATCGCCTCGGGGCCGGGCGGGTTTGCCATGGAGAGAGAGTTCTCCTGTTTCTCTTCTCTTGCCCTGGGCACCAGCCTTCCCCGAGCCGTCACCGCTGTGGGCGGGTGGGTGGCTGTGGCGTTCAGGGGACGATCGTCTCTGGCTGGGTGAGGCAGATCATCTATTAATTCTCTTCCTTCTGCCCCACAGGGTGGCGGGGGATAACAGAGGGTGGGGTTTCTTCCCGGCGGTCAGTGCCCCCACCCTCCCTGCCCGCCACGCAGACCTCTCACGACCCACCCGCCTCATCCACAGGTGCGGGAGATGCTGAAAATGAGGGACTCGAATGGTGCCCGCATGCTGACACTCATCACGGAGCAGTTCATGGCGGACCCCCGCCTCGCCCTGTGGCGTCAGCAAGGGACAGCCATGACGGACAAGTACCGGCAACTCTGGGATGAGCTGGGTAATTATAATAATAATAATAGAAAAATTATAACTGTGGTATCAAGTGCTTACATGTGCCAAGCACTGAACTAAGCGCTGGGGTAGATACAGATAATCACGGCCCAGTGGAAAGAGCCCGGGCTTGGGAGTCAGAAGTCATGGGTTCTAATCCTGGCTCCGCCACTTGTCAGCTGGGTGACTTTGGGCAAGTCACTTAACGTCTCTGGGCCTCCGTTACCTCTTTTGTAAAATGGGGATTAAGACTGTGAGCCCCATGTGGGACAACCTGATTACCTTGTATCCCCCCAGCGCTTAGAATAGTGCTTTGCACATAGTAAGCGCTTAACAGATGCCATCATTATTGTTATAATCAGGTCTCACATGGAGTTCACAGTCTAAATAGGAGGAAGAAGAGGTCTTGAATGGCCATTTTGCCAGTGAGGGAACTGAGGCATAGAGAAGTGAAGTGATGTGCCCAGGTCACACAGCAGACAAATGGCAGGGTCAGCATTAGAACCCAGGTCCTCTGCTGCCCGAGCTCTTTCCACTAAGGCATGCCGCTTCAATGATCCCCAGAACAAACACGCACATGCCTGCTCCACAGTCGGTGTGGGGGGCTGCCCTAGACCCAAGCTGCGTGTTTGTAGGGGTTGAGGGAGGGTGGCAGAGTTGGCCAGGGGAGAGACGGGGAGAGTTGGGGGTTGGTGGGGTGGGGAAGTGATGCAGCCGGGTAGATGCCGGTGGGGGCCACCAGCCAGGAAGGAAACGAACCGAAGGGGCGGGTTACGGCCCCCACACCAGTGGCACTGGGAAAGAGGGCCCCAGCTAACAGCGGGGAGGACAAACAGGAAATGCAGCAGTTGTATCAGGAAGAAGTAGCCGAATAAAGGATTGACTAGATCAATCGCTAATATTGACAAAGCCCCTATCCCAGGCTTGGGAGAAAACTATCTATTCTAAACACAACCCCTAACTTTGAGGAGCTGCCAGTCCGGCAGGAGAGGTCGGTACTGAAATAAGTTCAGGTTGGGAGGGACTCCCTTTTCCTCTACAAATATGGTGTCCCCAGTACCTAAGCGCTGGCCTAGTGGAGTAATGAAGCGTAGTCGTCCTGTGGGTAGGCAGGAGTTGATGTAACTGGGGCCTGGAGAATGAGTCAGAGCAGGCTTCCCCGAAGAGATGGGACTTTGGAGCTGGGGAGAGCTGTGGCCTGGCAGATTTGGGTGGGCAGGGAGTGCCAGGCCGGGCAGACAGTGTGGGCGATAGGTTGGAGGCCGGAGAGGTTAGAAGGCCAGAAGGAGTTCGGCGGATTCCGAGAGCCGGAGGGTAAGATGCGAAGGGCCGGCCGAGAGCCTGGAAGCCAGGGCTCAGCCGTGTCTTCCTGACACCAAGGGAGCCGGGCAGCCGGCATGGGGGCTTCGGGAATGGGGGAGAGCTGTGGACTGGGGGTCACTTGAGGAAGGGGAAGTGGGCGGCGCTACGGAGAGGTCGGAGGCAGGGAGACTGGCAAAGAGACAGGAGCCAGTCAGAGTAGGTGGGAGGCCAGCAGTGTTGGGGCAGAAGAAGAACCGGTAGGTTCTCGCTGGGGACAAAGGATGGTTTAACCTTCCGCAGAGACAGGGCTCTAGACTCTGAGAGACGCTGGCTTGGCCGAAAAGGGAAGCAGCGTGGCTCAGTGGAAAGAGCCCGGGCTTTGGAGTCAGAGGTCATGGGTTCAAATCCCGGCTCCGCCAATTGTCAGCTGTGTGACTTTGGGCAAGTCACTTCACTTCTCTGGGCCCGAGTTACTTCATCTGTAAAATGGGGATGAAAACTGTGAGTCCCCCGTGGGACAACCTCATCACCTTGTAACCTCCCCAGCACTTAGAACAGTGCTTTGCACATAGTAAGCGCTTAATAAATGCCATCATTATTATCAGCGCTTAGAACAGTGCTTTGCACATAGTAAATGCTTAACAAATGCCATCATAATTATGTTCTGCTCCACGGGCTGGTGTCCGCTGGTGGATTTTTCCAGAACCATGTGCCGCTGACTGCCCTGGTTCTGAGACCGAACCAGGCTGCCCCTGACCGTGCCCTCTGCCCCGTAGGGAACCTCCAGCGGCTTCCCCTACCCTCCGGCCCCAGGGAATGGACCTTGGCTTGCTCAAAGCCCACAGACAGAGAGCTTCCTCTCCCACAGCCGAGGGCGGATGTGTTGCAGGGCAGAGGAGGGCTGGGGGGATAACTGGGAGGCCCATGGTGACACTGAGCCCGGGCAGGAGAGCGGGCTGTGATTTATCAGCGGATGGGAGCTGCAAGGTCATTTTGGGATAGGATAAGGCATCAGTTGTATTTATTGAGTGCTTACTGTGTTCCAAACACTGCACTAAGCACTTGAGAGAGTCCAACTCAACAGAGTTGGTAGACGAGTTTCCTGCCCACAAGGAGCTTACAGTCTAGAGGGGGAGACAGATGTTAATGTAGTGTATGGACATAAGTGCTGTGGGACTCTGGGTGGGAAAGGAATCTTCAGACCCCTGAGCCCCAGGTATAGTTCAGGAACACGTAACTAGGGGGTCACTGCCTCCAGGCAGTCCAGCCCTGGCCGTCAACCACGGCCCTTTCAGCCCGGGAATCGCCCGGAAGCCAGAATCCCTGTTCGCTTTTCCCACTCTTCCACGGTGTTCTTAGGAAAAATTAAGTGATGGATTGATTTAAAGGAGAAGATGCTGTTGGGGAAGCTGCAGAAGCAAACTAACCTGGAATTGCTGCCCATGGGTTTGGAGTGAATCGTTCCACTTTTCAACCCTGCCTGTAGCTCCCCCACCCCATCCAGGGCCGGCTACCTGGCGGGGACCAGACCACCCCCATGGCGACTGAACCATGGCGAGCCTAGCCACCCACCCTCCCCCTCCCTCCGTCCACCCATTGCGAGGGAAACATCAGCCGGCCGGACGGCCCTGGTTCAGTACTTCCTGCATCTGGCCCGCGGTGCCCGGAGCCTGGTCGACCTGCCGGAGGACTGGCGGATGAGCCTCTGTCTGAGGAGCCGCCGCCGTCCCCTTTCTGCACAGAACACCGAATTGGGTCTTGACAACTGGGTGGCTTCAACCAGGGGCTTCCTGGCCATTGGCCTGGAATTAGATGGTCACCATTCCAGACAGTTGGATTCCAGTTCGGCCAAGGGAAGCGAAGCCCTCTTTCCAAGGCTGGGTGCTGTTTCACAGACTGAATTTTCCCCTGCTTCCAGGGCCCTCATTCCCTAGTGAACTGACTTAAAGCGTTCGAATGGCAGGGCGGAAGTGTTCTGCCCCCCAGGCGGGTTTCCTCCTTTGCACAGGTGGGATTTGTGTGGCTTTCCCTCCCTTTCCCCCTCCCCTCCCCGACCTGATCAGGGTCCTATGGGAAGCGTGGCCGAATGTGGCCACGGGTGAGCTTTCTGTCTGCTTGTGGCCAGTCACCCCGACCCTGGAGGGGCCTCTCAGTCCTCCTCCTACCTCTCTCCAGATTTGTCCTTCATTGTCCAGTGCAGCCTTGCCCCACAGTCCCCTTCTGTCCCTTCTGCTTCCCCTCCTCCTCCCCGTCCTCTTCTTCTCAGAGCCCAGCCTGTCATCTGTCATGGGGAAGCAGCGTGGCTCAGTGGAAAGAGCAGGGGCTTTGGAGTCAGAGGTCGTGGGTTCAAATCCCCGCTCCGCCACCTGTCAGCTGTGTGACTTTAGGCAAGTCACTTCACTTCTCTGGGCCTCAGTTCCCTCATGTGTAAAATGGGGATGAAGACTGTGAGCCCCTCGTGGGACAACCTGATTACCTTGTATCTACCCCAGCGCTTAGAACAGTGCTTTGCACATAGTAAGCGCTTAACAAATACCAACATTATTATTATTATTATTATTATTATTATCTGTCCCCACTCCCCAACAGACCCAGACACATTCCCTCCACCTCTTTTCTTTTGCTTCACCTCCCTCGCCCCAAAGAGCAGGGATTCCCCACATGTTCAGGCTGCAGGGGAGATCTGGCAGTGGCCAGTCCACTGGAGGAACTACAGAACTGTCAGTTCGGCGTACTGATTGGCATCGATTGGTCAACAGTTAATTCAGGAATAGGGTGGATTAGAGGAAGAGCGAATTAGTTTTTTCTCCCAGAAGCCCGGTGCCCCCAAAGCAGGTTCTTTGGTATGCCTCAGCAGGAAGAGCTGTGGGGAGAGGTGAGGTTTGCTTTTCCCGGATAGATTCACAGCCCCAGAAGGGATTTCTCTGGGGCTCGGCCAGCTCGAGGCCCCTGGAGTGGCCACCCCGCCCTGTGAGGAAACGCAAACCTTCTCGGTCTGGGCGGGCACACGTGCGGGCCATGCTTGGGCACCCTCCGACGTCGACTGAGATAGCAGGAGACCGATTGGGGGGTCCTGCTGGGACCCTGGGGGTCGGTGGGCACCCGGCACCCACCGGGGGAAGCACGTTCTCGGCCTCCGCCAGCCTCATTCACTCTCCAAGCCTCCCCATTGCATCCCCTCGAGACCAGAAGCTCCCTCAGCAGCTAGCAGCAGCAACACCACCAGTGGTGTTTATTGAGTGCTTCCCGTGTTCGGAACACTATTCTAAGCGCTTGGGAGAGTACAGTACAACGCAGTTGGTACACAGCCCCTGCCCACAACGAACTTAGAATCTAGAGGGGAAGGTGTCTTCCAAATTCGTTAGATTTTAATCTCCCAAGTGCGTAGTGCAGTAGCCTGCCCATCATAAGCTATCAGTAAATACGCTGATTGAACAGCCGAGGCCGGGCTCAGACAGGGACCACGGTTTGGGAAAGAAGAGCGAGAACGAGTGAGAGGGCATGTGGTGTCTTTGCCACCCTCCTCTGGGCCCCGGAGCCAAGCTGAATGGGACAGCATGATGGGCACCAGTGGGGACAGAATTCTGGGCTTCCGGGGACGTGATTCCCTCCTGGCACCCCCCCACCACTTCCTGCATCGTCTGTTCAGCGGGGCCGCTTTTCGAACAGCCTCAGAGAGGAGCTAACTTTCATTTCCCACCCCTTCTGAGCAGATCTCCACCACACCCAGGGGGTTCTAGTGGGATGGGACGGGCAGGAGAGGCTGGCAAGTGCCACCTGGATTAAAAGATTACCTACCAGGATATCAGGAATCAGAGTCGGGATTGATTGATCGATTAATTACTTAACCTTGGCTTCACCACCACTGTCCTTTCCTGGTTCTCCTCATATCTCTCCGACTGCTCTTTCGGTCTCTTTTTCAGGCTCCTCCCACCGCCTAATTCTGGGTCCCCTCAAAACTCGATTTTGAGCCCTCTTCTATTCTCCTTGTACACCCACTCCCTCAGAGAACTCATTTGCTCCCACGGCTTCAATTATCTCCATGGATAATTCCCAAATCTACCTCTCCAGCCACGACCTCTCTCTCTCTATAGTCTCCTGTTTTCTCCTGCTTTCAGGTGACCTGCCAACACCTCAGACTAAGTCGCACGTCCAAAAAGGAGCTCCTCACCTTCCCATCCAAACCCTGTCCACTCCCTATCTTTCCCGTTACTGTAAACAGAATCACCGCCCTCCCTATCTCCAACAAGCCCCTTAGCCATGGCATCATCCTTGACTCTGTCATTCAGCGAATGTCTCCGATCTGTCACCAAGTTATGTCAGTTCAGCCTTCACGACATTGCTAAAACATTACTAAATATTGTGATGGGGGTGGACGAGTGGTTAAGGAGTTGGACTGCAAATCTATCACGCTCTGCTCGCGTGGGTTTGAATCTTGTCATCTAGATTTTCCCCTCTAGACTGTAAGCTCATTGTGGGCAGGGAATGCCACTTTATTGTTGTATTGTACTCTCCCAAGCGCTTAGTACAGTGCTCTGCACACAGTAGCGCTCAATAAATCTGATTGAATGAATGAATGAATAAAATCTGCCCTCTCCTTTCCATCCAAACCACTATGCTGATCCAAGCGCTTATCATATCCTTGCTGAACTACTGCATCACCGTCCTTGCTGACCTCTCTGCCTCCTGTTTCTCCCCACTCCGGTCCATACTTTACTCAGCTGCCCAGCTCATTTTTCTACCAAACCACTCAGTCCCCATAATAATAATAATGATAATAATGTTGGTATTTGTTAGGCGCTTACTACGTGCCGAGCACTGTTCTAAGCACTGGGGTAGATACAACATCTCTCTACTCCTCCAGAACCTCCAGTGGTTGCCCATCCATCTCTACATCAAGCAGAAACTCCTTACCATCATCTTTAAAGTATTCAGTCGGCTCACCCTTCTGCTGATTTTTTGCTACAACTCAGTCCTCACTTTTCATTCCCCTAAAGCCAAAAGCCTACCCACTGTACCTCAATCTCACCTGTTTCATCACTAACCTCTGGACCGAAGCCCTCTCCCCCTTCATATCTGACAGACCACCACACTCTTCACTTTCAAAACCTACCTGAAATCACATTCCTCCCCAAGAGGCCTTCCCAAATTATGCCCTCATTTCCCCTGACCCCTCTCCCTTCTCCATCGCCTATTCACGGATTCCTTTAAGCACCCGACGTTCACCACCACAGCACCTACGTGCATATCCGTAATTTGTTTAAACATCTGTCTCTCCCTTTGGACTGAAAGCTCCTCATGGGCAGGGAACATGTCAACCAAGTCTGCTGTATCATACTCTCCCAAGCGCTCAGCACAGTGCTCTGCACACAGTAAGCGCTCAATAAATACCACGGATTGATGATGGGGGGGAAAGGATGACCGACGTGGTCTACGAGGGCAGGTCCGTCCCTCGACCTGATCGGTCTTGGCTCCATGAGGCGGGCAGAGGCGTCATCTGCCCTCGGAACGCTTCTCCGTGGTCAGGAGGCAGCCCAGGGAGGTGGCCCTTCCTCCGGGACATCTCCTCTCGGTCTGGAGGCGTAGGCGGATTGAGACCTTCCGGGATCTGTGCTTTGCTGGTCTCCTAAACCCTGAGTCCCAAGCAGGCCAGGGACCCTGTCTGGTCTCTGTGTGTTGCCTGTGCACCAGCGCTCAGCACAATGCTTGGCACAGAGCGATCGGACAAGGCTACGGCTGGCATCTGGTTCAGTTTCACAGGGTCAGCGATTGCTGGTTGTGGACATTTTTCCAATGAGTATGGAAACCGTTGGAAATCCGCCCCCCGTTCTGCACCCCCCCAAGCGAGGGAGGGGAGGGAGAGGATGGTGTGGGTGGTGTGGGTCCCACCCAGGGCCCACGCTTCTCCCGTGTGCTCATGTGTGTCTTTGCGCCAGGGGCCCTGTGGATGTGCATAGTCCTGAACCCCCACTGCAAGCTGGAGCAGAAGGCCAGTTGGCTCCGACAGCTGAAACAGTGGAACAGCGTGGACGTGTGTCCCTGGGAGGACGGAAACCATGGAAATGAACTGCCCAATCTGACCAATGCTCTGCCTCAGGGGGCCCACGCCTACCAAGGTGAGCCTGGGGAGACCCTTGGGAAGCGGGAACCCCTGTCCTTCCTGTGCTCCCCTCTCATGCGGGTGCCCTCCTGCGTAGCCCCAAGGTTGGGGGCTTCCGTGGTGGTGGCTTGGGGCAGCCGGGATCAGCCCCCGCTCTCATCGTGCCTTCCGAGCTTTCCACTGGCTTGGCCTCTCCGAGGCAGAGGCTGGTGATTCTGGGCCACGTCTGTCCCGTTGGATCTGCCCCTGACCGGTGCCGGGGGCAGGGGGGATCGGTACGACCCGAGGAGCCGCCGAGCGACTGGCCCTCCCACATGCAACTTATTGGCATCTCATGGTTGTCCATCCACCGACTGAGCGAGAGGTGACCGTTGAACGTCAAGCGCCGCCCTGGGGCCCAGCGCCGGGGATTAGGCCGCGTGGGTCCTGGTCCTGCCTCTGCCTTCTGGGCACGTGCCTTTGGCAGTGAAGGTTTCTGTTGGAAGAATCACCCGGGTCATTCCATGAGACGGACGGGCCCGACGGGAAACTGGAAAAACCGCTGACCGATGCGGGCGGCAGAGCCCACATGCCCGCTGATGTGCGTGGCTTCAGCCTAGTAGCGGCCCTTGGCTGCTGACCCTTCGGCCGTCATGACACTTTGGATTCCACATGGAAGAGACCTCTGTGGGCCCTTCGCCACCGGGTGCTTGCCGTGCCCTCCCTCCACCCCCACCCCGCACCCACAGCTTCGGCCGCTACGCCCCCTGCCCCAGCAGGCATCTGGTGGACAGGGACAGGACGGCACTCGTGAAGCCACGCCAGCCACCCGCACTGGAATCAGCTCATTCGTCCACCATTGCCTCCTTTAGGGCACCTGGGGACCAGTGGTCTGCGTCCCTTCAAGTTCTTTGCCCTGGTTTCTTAGAACTGAAAACTTGTCTCTTCCGAGAGTGAAATCACCATCTCCCACGTGCCCCGTTGAGGCTGGAAGGCGGAGCTGGATTACACTGGAAGGAAACTTGTCTTCCCCTGGCACGAGGGGCACTTCCCACTGAACGCCGGGCAGCCAGGAACATCAGGAGGTTCAGGAGGCGAATGGATGAGGTTGTGGATTAACATCCAGGAGGGGCTCCTGCCGCAGGATCCCTGCTGGGTCACCGGAGGGACAGTCAGAGATGGAGAGGGGGACGGTCGGATGTCTGGTGGTCCATCTTTGGGTCACCGGAGGGACAGTTGGAGATGGAGAGGTGATAATCAGGCTTAGGATGGTTCATGTGTACGTCACTAGAGGGTCAGTAAGAGATGGAGAGGAGACGGGTATCGAATGGTCCATGTTTGGGCCACCGGAGGGACTGTCAGAGATGGAGAGGAGAGGGTCAGAGGTGTCGATGATCTTTGTGTAACCAGGAGGTCAACCAGCACCCGGTTCCTCCAAGTTTCCGCCTGCTGCTGGCCGGCAGAGTTCTGGACCGGGTGGGCTGTGGTTCTCCCAGCAGCTGTCCGTGCTCAGGAGCAAGTGTTCTTAACCTATCTACGGACTTCTCCAGATGGAGAACTAGCAAGTTTCGTTTAGATGGATCGATTAGTAGTAATGACTGAGTGCCCACTGTGTGCGGGGCACTGTGCTGAGCGTGCGGAAGAGTCCGACAGAGGTGACGGACCCGATACTTGCCCTCGAGGAGCTTCTAGTACAGCAGGGCAGACGGGCTTCAGAGAAAACTGCCGCCAGGAGGAAGAAGGGAAGGGTGACCGGTGGGCCACAAGTGCGCAGTTGGCGCAGGACTGCAGACGGCACCGAAGGGGGCTGTGTGGCAGGGAAGGCCTCAATCGATCAGTCGATCAATCGTAGGTATTTGTGATGCGCTTTCTGTGTGCAGAGTAGTGTACCAAGGGCTCAGGAGCTCAATATGGCAGAGTTGGTAGACACGTTCCCTGCCCACAACGAGCCTCTCAGAGGAGAGAGGATCTCAGGAGAGCTTAGAAAGACGGAGGGAGCAGCGACTCACCCGGTGGGCTGTGCCGGGCCGGAGCCGGGAAGGGATGAGCTCGAGGTCGGCCCGAGAGCAGTGAAGACCACGGCCTGGTGGCAGCGGAGAAGCGGGTAGGAGGGAGAGAGCTGAAGGCGAGTTGTAGAGGCAGCGCGCTGGAGGTGGAGAGGATGGATGGGTGGATGGATGGATGGATGGATGGATGGCCGGCCCCTGGGGGCTTTTCGAGGAGTGGAGAGAGAGGCAGAGAGGCGTGCAGGACGGCGCAGTAGAAGGCTGGAGAGCAAAGTCAAGGGGCACGAGAGGCACCGCCACGAGGCCCTGGAGCCTTGTGAGCTGGCGCCCAGTTACCAGGAGCCAGGAGCAGGCGGGAGCCGGCCCATCGTTCCCCCAACGTTTGTCTTCCGTAGGACTTGGCACTTTGCTCCTCCCCAGATGGTGTGCTCCTGCCCGCTCGCGGTGCCCGGCGGCCCGGGCTCTGCCGGGGGCATCACACCGGTCGTGAGTCTCTGCCCTGGAGCCGGAGCCGGAGCCGGCCCGTGGGGGCAGGTAAGTCCGGTGCCGGGGGCTCGTTAACCATGCTGTGTGGCTTTGCGGCGCGCCCTGGGCCGCCCGCCTCTGCGCCCTTGCGGCCGGGCCCGTGCCCCGGGGCCTCCTCTCCCCCCGGAGCAAAACCGCACAGGATCGTTAAAGGAAAACCGGGAGCCCCACACTGCCGAGAGGAAGCAAGCGCCCGAGGCCCAGGAGGCTCCGGCCAGGCTCCGGGGCCGACGTGGCGTCGCGGGGCCGGGGAGGGAGCTGGGGACGGAGGCCCGGGGCCCGGCTGATGAGATGTTCACGCCGCCCTCTGAATTGTGGCAATGACAGATTCGCCGAACAACAGGCCCCACCGGACCGTGTTCACCCGGGCCATCGAGGCCTGCACCCTGCATTGGCGGGACAGCCACCTGCAGCACATCATCGGCGGCGACCTGTACGCCGGCTACCGCTACCGTGCCGACGCCGACGGCTCCCTCTTCGACGCGCACGGCTGGCCCCTCTGGCACGGTGAGCGGGCGGGCGGGCGGACGCGCGAGCGCGGAGGGGCCGGGCCGGGCCGAGGGATCCCGAGGAGCCCGGCGACGGCCCGGTGGGGTCTCCCTCGGCAGCGGGGCCGCCTGACGCCGCTCCCCGCCGTTCGGCGTCCGCAGAGCACGTCCCGACGGCCTGCGCGCGGGTGGACGCCCTGCGGTCCCACGGGTCCCCGCGGGAGGCCCTGCGGCTGGCCATCGCCATCGTCAACACGCTGAGGCAGCAGCAGCAGAAGCAGCTGGAGACGTTCCGGGCTCAGAAGAAAGGTGCGCGGGTCCCCTGGCCGGCTCGGTCCTGGGAGGACGGGGTGGGCGACGTCGGTCGGGTGGTGCCCCGCTTCTCGGGTCCAGCGGGGATGAGGTGGATCTGGGGCCTGGGGGCTCGGGCCAGCCAGGGGGCCGTTTTCGTCGTCGGGGGCCTCGGGGCCCCAGGGGAGGTGGCCCGACATGGGCCCCGGTTCTCACTTGGACGTTTTTGCAGCTGGGTGGGGGCAGGGTGCCGTCTGCCTTAGTTTACCAGGGGTTCCAGGGGCAGAGAGCCGAGGGAGAGGATCCAACTGGGAGCTCGACCTGGTCATCCGAGGGGGACGGGGAGCCCAAGTTGCTCTCGGGAGTTGGCCGACCCAGAAGCGCACTGTTAGCAGGCAGCGCCACCGTGGATTTCTCTAAACTCTAGCGGGTTGACGTGGTCGGGCGGCATCCTGGATTCCTTCCACGCTGGCGGGGGCCGGCAGTGCCGTGCCGGGCCACGCAAGCCCGCTCCCACGTCCGTCCGCCGGGGCGTTGGGGAACCCGGGGCCAGGCAGGCCGGTCGCTCTCCCCACCGTCCGGCCGCTCGACTGACGGCGGGTGCCCGCGTGTGCTTCCTTCCCCGGGGCCGTGGCGGACGCAGAGCTCCTGCACAGAGGGGTCACGTCCATCAGCAATCTGGAGGGCTGGGTCGGCCACCCGCTGGACCCCATCGGCACCCTCTTCGGCAGCCTCATGGAAGCCTGCAGGGGGGAGGACCACAGCTGCGCCGGTGGCTCCGACTTGGCCGGTACGGCGTCGGGCTGGCCGTGGTGCGGGGACTGCGGGTGCGCGCGTGTGTATGCGTGCCCCTGGGCTTTGTGCGTCCGCTTCCCGGCCTCCCCGGTTCGCTACGAAGCCGGCGGCTGGCATCGCTTCCCGCATCGTTCACAAGGGAGATCTCAAAAATTCAGGATAGACTCTGTGGCCCCGCCGAGCCCTGCTAAGAGGTGCCCGTGTAGACTCTTAGTGAGGGAAGAATCACATCAGTGAAAGCCAGACTGGTTTCTTTTTCTTCTGAAAACCAGCCTACATTGCCCTCGCCCCCGGGCGGGGTGGTGTCGCTCAAGTGGGCGCCTGCGCCCACAGACCAGGGTATCAGGCAGACGGAGGCCCTGCTAACACAGCCTTCAGATAGAGGAGTTTATTCTCAGAGGCCCCGGCCCTTCCCAAGCTGGCTGCTTTCTCCCCCTCTCTCCCTGGCCCAGCTCAGAGGTCGGGTGTGCGAGGGTGTGAGCGTTTTTGTGTGCGTGGGTGTGTGAGTGTGCATCCACACATGCGGGCGGACGTTTGGGGGAAATGGGCAAGCGGGGCCGTGGGCCAGGCAGAGGGCAGGGCCAAGGGCTGGGCCGTGGGCTTGCCCGTTGTCGCCCAGCAGTCACTGCCGCTGCTTGGTAGCATTTCCCTGGACCCAAGCAAGGGACTATTTCCGGGGTCATTACAGTCGAGTCCCGCTGTGATTGCTGAGCACTGGGGTGGATTCAATGTCGGGACCCCTCCCTCCCCACCCCGCCCAATTCCAGGCATGAGGAAATGGAGGGCCAAGGGTCCTACCTGCCTAAGTGGCCTAGCGGGAGGTCAGGTCAGGGGCCAGACTGAGAGCGGAGCTCCGGGCTCTCACTGGCGTGCCACCCCCACCGTTAGGACGCACGAAACCCCTCTGGGACCGGGCCTCGTGGTTTCTGGCCCATTTCCCTCCCCGCGTGGGCACCGTTGCCGGGGGGCGCGGGGGTGGGCCGGGATGGGTGCGGCCCATCAGCCCCGTCCCGTCCTCGTCTGGGCGCAGAGGGCACGGGGCCGGGGTAGGCGCGGCCCGTCATCCCCGTCCCGTCCTTGTCTCGGCGCAGAGGGCACGGGGCCGGCCAAGCCCCCGGACCCGCAGCACCCGCCGGCCGCCCCGCCGCAGTTCCTGGCCGAGGGCGAGTCGTACCTGAGTCTGGCGGTGGAGGTGGCGCTCATCGGGCTGGGGCAGCAACGCCTCATGCCGGACGGGCTGTACACGCAGGAGAAGGCCTGCCGCCACGAAGAACACCTCATCTCCAGGCTCCAGGAGATCCCCCTGGACGACACGCTCGTCAAGATCTTCCGCAAGCAGGCCGTCTTCCTCCTCCAAGGTACGGCCGGGCGTGGTGGAGGCTCCGCCCTGGGGCCGGTGGTTGGGGACCACACACCCGGGCGGGTGGCAGAGTGTGAGGACGACCTCCCCTCTGGGTGCCGAGCGACCTCGGGGCTGGTGGCGGGGGACACACCCCTTATGGGTGCCGAGTGCCCCCAGGGCCAGGCGTGTGGCTACTTGGGAGTGTAGAGCGAGTTGTAAGCTCGTGCCCGCGGGGACTGAGTCTGTAGTGCTTTGCGCAGACGCTTACTAAAACACACTTCTACCGGGTACTGTCCTGTACTCTCCCTGGTGCTCAATACAGAGCTCCACACAGAGTAAGTACTCAGTAAATACCACCGACTGAGCAGGAGTCCTAGACATGTTTCGTGCCCATGAGGCGCTTTCACTCTCAGGGCATAGAGACAGTTTTCAAAACTGACCGCACCTGACGAGTAATAGTAATTTCGGTCGATACCAATTATGTGCCAGACGCTCTACTGAGGCACAAGATAGGGTGGACACGGTCCCTGTCCCACCCGGGACTCATAGTCTAGGAAGGAGAACAGGTATTTAATTCCCCCTTTTACAGATGAGGAAACTGAGGCCCAGAGAAAGTTAAGTGACTTGCCCAAGGTAAGCACAGCAAGCGAGTGACTGAGCCAGGATTAGGATTTAGACCTGTTCTCCTTCCACTAATAGTAATTGTGGTATCTGTTAAGCGCTTACTATGGGCCAGGCACTCCAAGCGCTGGGGTAGATATAAGGTAATGGGATTGGACACAGTCCCTGTCCCACCTGGGGCTCACAGTCTTAATCCCTATTTTCAGATGAGGTAACTGAGGCCCGGAGAAGTGAAGTGACTTGCCCAAGGTCACCGAGCAGACAAGCGGCAGAGCCGGGATTAGGACCCAGGTCCTTCCGACTCCCAGACAAGGGCCGTATCCACTAGGCCACGCTGCTTCTCTCCCACCTGGGGCGGGGGGCGAGACGTAAATAGCTGTGTGACCGCTGGAGCTGTCGGGAGTTGGTGTGGCCGAGACGGGGAGCCCGGGGCCGAGAGCTGGATTGGTGTAGCAGGGCCTGGCTATTCACAGCTAGACTGGAAGCTTGTTGTGGACAGGGAATGTGTCTGGTATATTGTTCTGTTGCACTCGCTTAGTTCAGTGCTCTGCACCCAGTCAGTGCTCAATAAATACCTTTGATGATGATGACAGCGGCAGTTGCCGCCACCTTGGGCCCCGATGCCCTAGGCGAGGAACGGAAGAGGGCCAATCTGACCCACTGTGGTGGCGGTGGCGACAGCTACCCGGGAAGTTTGGGGGGCGGTACCTTTCCGTTATTCTCTGGCCAACGGTGTTGCGAGCGAGGGTCCGGTGGGTGGGGGTCCCGGCCAAGTCTGCCTAGAGCGGGAGGCGGGCAGCTCACGGACAAGCCAGGGGGACGGGTGGGAGTGAGCGGAGAAGCAGGAAGCTGCGACTGAGCGCAGGGGCGGAGGGATCCTTGGGTCACCCAGAGTACAGATCAAGGAACCGGCCCTGCTTCGGGAAAAAAAAAAGGGGCCGAGTTGGAGGTTTTAACACTTCCTGTGCCCCAGGGCGTGCCGGGAAGGGGGAGAGGGTCATGGCAAGGAAGCGGGTACCAAGTGGGGGTGGGCCACAGTGAGAGTGAGGAACCACCGCTACCTTGCCCCCGCCAAACGTTTCCCCGAGGGACCAGCCGGCAGCCACGGGTCCAGTGGGAGTTGGGCTTCCCCCTGCAGCCATCCCCGCTCTCTGCTCAGCACAGGGGCTGACGACCTAGGGTGGGTTGGGCCATCCCCACATCGGATCGATCGTCTTCCTCGCGATACCTGAGAGGCGGCAGCCCGGACAGGAATCTAGGCCGCTTAGCCTCTGTGGGCCAGGGGGAGTCCACAGTGTGTTTGGCCAGCTTCCTGCCTGCCTCCTTCCCTCTTTTCTCTCCCTCCCTCCTTATCTCTCTCGGCTGGCTTGGTTCTTTGCCTGGCCAGAGTCCCCGCCTGGACCCTTGCTCCGTGGCCTCTTGTGAGGACGTCTGGGCCAGGTGGAAACTGGGTTCCCTGCTCTCCCTGCTCTCGGGCCTCACTGGGCTGGTTCTTCCTGGGGAGGCAGAGATGGAGTCAGGATGCGTAGAAGAGGGGCTGCTGGAGGGCATCCAGACCCACCCAGCGGAGGCCACAAGGTTCAGGGACGGGGCTGCTGGGGGATGTTTCCACAGCCTTGCCCACTGAGGAGGAGGAATTTGATGGCGAGAGGAACTTCCTGGGCCGTGATAAGAGAAGCCATCTGTTCACCCTGCACTCTGTGTGTGTGTGTGTGTGTGTGTGTGTGTGTGTGTGTGTGTGTGTGTGTGTGTGCGCGCGCGCGCGTATGTGTGTGTGCGTACATGCACATTCTTCCCCCAGCCGGGCCCTACAGTGGACTGGGAGAAATCGTCCATCGAGAGAGCGTACCGATGCACACATTTGCCAAGTATCTCTTCGCCTCCCTCCTACCTCACGATGCCGAGCTGGCGTACACAACCGCGCTGAGGGCGATGCGGTACGTGCTGGGGGCTGGGAAGGGGGAGGGAAGGGGCGGCCCACCCGTCTACCCCCGTTTCCTGGGAATGATGTTGCAGATTACCAAGTAGCTTCTCACTTCTGGGTAGTTCAGTTTTTCCGAAAAGGGGGGAAGAATAGATGTACGTCTGATGGATGGGTCAGTGTGGCTCGGTGAAACTCGCCTCCGCGTCCCCCAAGCACAGTGGGGGTGTCCGCGGGCCGACGGTGACACTATCCAGACCCGGTCCGTGGGCAGTCTCTCCCAGAGACACTACGCCAGTGCCCTAGACAGGCAGGAGTTTGGGTGGGCATGGCACTGGGAGCGGGGCTGGGGGGTACCGGAAGCCGGAGCCTGGCAGTTTGAGAAGCAATGTCCCCACGCCACGCTTCTGCCGGGGCCTCAGCTTCAGTAATGGGGGCTGTCGGGCCACACTCTCCCTTCTTGAGGGGGAGAGGGGCAGCAGCAGGCTGCTCGGCAAAGGAGCAGGGTCAGCGGGTGGTGCCCGGAGCCGGCCATCCGGGAGTGCGGCGGGTGAGAGCTGCGCGTTGTCCACAGGTTGCTCGTGCTGGAATCGACCGCACCGACCGCGGACCTGGCCCGTCCCCACCACCTCGCCTCTGTCGTCCCCAACCGCTACCCGCGCTGGTTCACCCTCAGCCACATCGAGTCGCAGCAGTGTGAGCTGGCGTCCACCATGCTCACCGCGGCCAAAGGTACGCACCCTCCGGCCCGGCCGAGCGGGCAGGATCCATCTGCATGAGCGCCTCGGGGCACCCGGGGCCCCCCAACCCCCCACGGTGACTGGGGCCTCCTTCTGCACCGCAGGCGACGTTCGGAGACTGGAGACCGTTCTGGAATCCATCCAGAAGAACATCCACTCGTCAGCACACATCTTCAAGCTGGCCCAGGACGCCTTTAAGATCGCCACTCTCATGGACAGCTTGCCCGACATCACGCTGCTCAAAGTGTCCCTGGAGCTGGGCCTTCAGGTACTGCGCGGCGGCAGCGGCGGCCCCAGCCAGCGTGTCCCCGTTCACCGGCCGCCGGCCGCCCCGGCCCGGGATTCCGGAGGCCGTGTCCACGCTAGTTAGTCCCAGCGCGGCACGGCCTCCTCTCCCGAGGCACGCTAGGGATGGCGGCCGCGGTGACAGAACCACCCTGAGCCTCTCGGCCCCCCTGCCCCGTTCCCATGGCGCCTGCCGGTTTCCATAGAAACCCTCGGCTCCAGCTGAGTTGTGCAGGCGAAAGGGAAGCCCCGGGGGCTTCTCCCCGGGGATGGCCTTCCACCCCTGGGAGAGGAGAGGCTGCGAGGAGGCGGGTCCCTGGCCTGCCGAATCAACCCCTCACCACGGGCTCGGGGGCCGTTCTACAGGTGATGCGGATGACCCTGTCCACTCTGAATTGGCGTCGCCGGGAGATGGTGAGGTGGTTGGTGACGTGTGCAACAGAAGTAGGTAAGCAGGCGCCTTCCCGGGAACTCGGCTCTCCGTCCGCCTCGAGTCCCGCGCCGAGACAGGTGGGGACCTGGAGGCCAGCAGATCATCTCCGGCAACCTGGGCTTCGTTCTGGAGTCCCCGGGTGTCGGGGCTCCCGTCTGCTGCAGGGAGGGTGGGCGGGCTAGGTTTCGGGGGCTGCTGCTGCCGCGCCAGCCTTGCCTGTACTCTCCCAAGCGCTTAGTACAGTGCTCTGCACATAGTAAGTAGTCGATAAATACCACTGATTGATTAATAGTAGCAAATAGCTGCGTTGCCTGAGCGCGCGTGAGGCCCCAGACTCCATACTAGCAAGTGACACCGACGCTGGCCAGAAGGAGCTTACACTCTGCCCAGGGAGACGGACATAAGCACATCTACAAAAAGAGAAATCAAGAGGAAATCATTACTTGGACAACAGGAAACATGGGGGATTCAGGCACCATGGTGAATGGGTTTCCCTGACTTGGGGGTGAGGGGAAGGAAGGGGCCTTGCAGGAGGACTTGAGTCGCAGGGAGAGCTGTGGTCTGTCGAGCGTTGGGTGGGAATCAGCATCAGACTCCTCGCTGACCTCCTTGCCTCCAGCCTCTGCCTCCTCCTGTCCATACTTCACTCTTCTTCCTGGAGCGTTTTTCTTAAAAAACCATTCAGTCCACATCTCCTCACTTCTCAAAAACCTCCAGTGGCGGCCCATCCACCTCCACATTCAACCGAAGCTCCTTACTGTTGGCCTAAAGGCACTCAGTAGACTTTCCCCCTCCTAAATTGTGTCACTGATCTCCTACAACTCATCCAACAGGCTCCAGTCCTCCAACACCAAACTACTCACTGTATCTAGGTCTCTTCTGTTTCACCACTGACCCCTTTCCCGCATTCTTCCTCTTGCCCAGAATCAATCAGTCAGTGGTATTTCAATCAATCAATCAATCAATCGTATTTATTGAGTGCTTACTGTGTGCAGAGCACTGTACTAAGCGCTTGGCAACATATAGAGACAGTCCCTACCCAACAATGGGCTCACGGTCTAAAAGGGGGAGACAGAGAACAAAACCAAACATACTAACAAAATAAAATAAATAGAATAGATATGTACAAGTAAAATAAATATTAGTAGTGTCAAATAGTATCAAATCAAATAGTATTTGAGTGCTTGCTGTGTGCTGAACACTGTACTGATCGCTTCGGAGAGTGCAGTACAACAGAGGTGGTAGACACATTCCCCGCCCACCAGGAGCTTACAGTCCAGAGGGGAAGACAGACATTGAACTGTGGATATTTACATGCACGTCGTGGGGCTGAGGGTGGGGCGAATGTAAAACGCTTTAAAGGGTACAGATCCAGTGCATGGGCAACGCAGAGGAGAGTGGGAATAGGGGGAATGTGAGCAGTCGGGGAAGGCCTCTTGGAGGAGATGGGATTTTAATTACACTTTGAAGGTGGGGAGAGCAGTGATCTGTCAGATAGGACGGGGGAGGGAGTTCTAGGCCAGAGGGAGGATGTGGGCGAGGGGTTAGCCGCAAGATAGATAAGGTCGAGATACAGTGAGTCGTTCGGCGATAGAGGAGCAAAGGGTGCGGAGTCGGTTATAATAGGAAATCAGGAAGGTAAGGTACGAGGGGATGAGCTGAGTGAGTGAGTGAGTGCCCTGAAGGCGTCGGTAAGGGCTTTCTGTTTGATAACAGAGGTGGATGGGCAACCGCCGAAGGTTCTTGAGGAGTGGGGAGGCATGTGCTGAATGGTTCCGTGAGAAATGGTCCAGGCAGCATTCATTCATTCAGTCAGTCGTATTTATTGAGCGCTTACTGAGTGAAGCAAGGATTGGAGTGGGGAGAGACAGAAGGCAGAAGCAGTAAGCACGACGGGATAGGATAAGGGCTTGGATCCGTGTGGAAGCAGTTTGGGTGGAGAGGAAAGGGCGAATTTTAGCCATGAGGCAAAGGTAGAACTGACAGGATTTGGTGACAGATTGTATATTTGGGTTGAATGAGATCAATTGGTCAGGGTAATGTCAAGATTATAGGCTTGCGAGATGGGGAGGATGGTGGTGGTGTTGTCTGTAGAGATGGGAAAGTCAGTGGGGCGTAGGGGATTTGGGTGGGAAGAAGAGGAGTTCTGTCTTGGTCATGTTCAGTTTGAAGTGATGGCGGGACATTCCTCTAGAGATGCCCTGAAGGCAGGAGGAAATGCGAGACTGCAGAGAAGAGAGATCAGGGCTTGGAGAGGTAGATTTGGGAATCATCCATATGGAGGTGGTAGTTGAAGCTGTGGGAGCAAATGAGTTCTCCAAGGGAGTGGGTGTAGGCGAAGAACAGAACTCCCGAAACTCCCTCCCCCAGTTCATATCTGACGGTCCACCTCTCTCCCCTTCGTCAAAGCCCTCCTAAAATCTCATCTCCAAGAGCCCTCTTTTACTCTACTCCCTCCCTCCCTCTCTCTTCTGCGTCACGTATGCACTCAAATCTGTACCCCTTAAGTACTTGATATTCAACCCGCTCCCAACTCTGCAACACTTATGGATATATCCTAATACTCAAGTATTAAAATAAATTAGAGAGGGGAAATGGCAGTCTCCCCCTCTTAAACCGTAAGCTTCTTGTGAGCGGGGGTCGTGTGTCTCAGTTTTAAAAACGGTGGTACCTGTGAAGCGCTTAATGTGTGCCGGGCACTGTACTAAGCGCTGAAGCAAATACAAGGTAATCAGATTGGACGCAGTCACTGCCCCACATGGAGCTCACAGTCCAATGGGGAGGGAGAACAAGCATTTCAACCCCATTTTACAAGTGAGGTAACAGACGCAGAGAGTTTAAGTGAGTTGCCATAGGATACCGGTAGGCAGGTGGCAGTGTCAGGATTAAAACTCAGGCCCTCCGAAACCCAGGTCCTTACTCTTTCCCCTAGGCTGCACTGTTTCTATTTTTTTTTACCCTCTTAAACGCTTAGTACAGTGCTCTGCACGCAGTCAGTGCTCAATAAATACCATTGCATGAGTGAAAAGGGAGGGCGTTCCAGTCCAAGGGCACAGAGGTGGGAGACTCCAGACCAGGCACCCAGTAAATACTTTTGGTTGAGTGAAGTACAGATTGGAGGCAGAGAGACCAGTGAGGAGCCAAGGCCTAGAACCAGAGCTGGGACCCGAGTGTAGGTGGAGAGGAAGGGATGGATCTGGGAGGTGTCTGATGTAATAATTAGGTTTTTGTTTAAGTGTGGACACAGGATAAGTGGATCGGACACAACCCCCATCTCTCATAGGGCTCACGGTCCAGGAGGGAACAAAATGCTCATCCTTATTTGACCCTGAGGCCCAGAGAGGTCCAGCAACCTGTCTCAGGTGATACAGTAGGCAGGTGGCGGGACTGGGACGAGAACTCAGGTCCTCAGACGCCCGGGCCTGCACTCTTTCCACTAGGCCCTTTAGACTATGAGCTCGCTGTGGGCAGAGGACGTGTCTACCAACGCTGTTGTGTTGTACCCTCCCAAGCATTCTGTATTTTTACTTGTTTTGACCGGTACATATCTATAACTCTACTTGTATTGATGCCTATTTACTTGTTTTGATGTCTGTCTCCCCCCCTTCTAGACTAAACCCGGTGTGGGCAGGGATTATCTCTCTTTATTGCTGAATTGTACTTTCCAAGCGCTTAGAACAGTACTCTGCACACAGTAAGCGCTCAATAAATACGGTTGAATGAATGAATGAATGAGTAAAAGAACCGCCACGCTTCGGCAGAAGATTGAATGAGTTGAGGGACAGCAAGAGTCCAGTTTGATGCTGAGGATGTTGGTTTTATCGGTGGAGAGTGAATAGCGAGATGCGATGGATTTGGCAGAAGATGGCAAGATGTGAGGAGCCGGTGGGTCAGCCGAGTGGACAGGCGGGATCGGGGCTGGAGAATTAGGGTTGGGAGTTGCCGCCACCCTGGGAGCAGACGTGCCCCCTCAACGGGCATGGGGAGAATGAGAAGAGAAAGGGCCTAGGACAGGACCTCGCCGGCCCCCGGCAGTGAAGTGGGGAGAGGCAGAGGAGGAGCAGTCGGAGAGGGTGGAGGAGAACTGGGTTAGTACAACTGGGGCCTGCAAGGGTTTCGGGGAGGAGGTCGGGGGAGGCGGGGTGGGGGCGTCCCCCTTGTCAGAAGCCGCTCAGAGGTCAAGGAGAAGCAGGACAGAGTAGCGCCCGGCAGATCTGGCTGGAAAGAGGCTGTCGGTGACCTTAGCGAACAGTGTGGTCCCGGTGGGTCCAGAAGAGGGGTGTTCCAGAGGAAGTTGAAGGCAGCGTGGAGGATGGGGGTCAACAACCCTGGGCCGGGAGCAGGAGAACTGGGGCCGAAGCCCAGGGGGCGGCCCAGGGGATTGACGCGGGGCCTCTTTTAGGCAGGAGGGGAGAAGGCTGGGAGCGAGGGCTTTTTGGAGAGAAGGGGGAAATGGTCAGCAGCACAGGTGCCAGGAGGGGATCGATGGATTTCAAGATCAGGTAGGATAGCGGAGTGGGGGGACTTGAGAAAGAAGCAGCGTGGCCTTTTGAAAAGAACACGGGCCACCCGGGAGTCAGAGGACTTTTCTGCTGTGTGGCCATGGGCAAGTCACTTAACTTCTCTGTGCCCGTTAACTCATCTGTGGAGAGTAAGACTATGAGCCCTATGTGGGACAGGGACTGTATCTAGCCAAATTATCTTGCATCTACCCCAGTGCTCAGCATAATGCCTGGAATAGAGTAAGCACCTAACAAGCACCTTAAAAATGCCATGATACTTTCTATTTTGCCAACCAAATGATGGGTGGAGCCATCGAGGGCGAGGGAGGGAGGGAGGGAAGCAGTGGGAACGCCAGGGGTTGCCAAGAGAGAGTTCAAAGTTTGGCAGAGGGGATGGGGATCTTGGGCATGGGATTTGAGGAGGGAAGAAGAGATGAGGAGGGGAGCAGACAAGCCTAGGGCAGAAGCCAGGCCAGGCCCAAATTTCCTTCTGCAGCCCCGGGCGGGGAACCGAAGTGGCAGGCCCTGCGGGTGGGCCGTGCGAGGAGAGCCAAGTCAGTCAGGCGGGTTGGGGAGGGCAGAGGCTTGATTTTGTTGGTTGTTTTGGGGTGGGATTTTTTTGGTATGTAGTGTTTATTACGTGCCAAGCATCGTACTAAGCGCTGGGGTAGATACAAGCTGATCAGGTTGGACCCAATCCCTGTTCCACATGGGCCTCACAGCTTTAATTCCCATTTTACAGATGAGGCAACTGAGGGCCACAGGGTGAAGTGATTTGCCCAGGGTCACACAGCAGACAGGTTGCGGAGCCGGGATTAGAACCCAGGTCTTTCTGACTCCCAGGCCATTGCGGTCTCTACTAGGCCACACTGCTTTATTTGTTGAGACGCAGGCCTGCGTTTGTGTCAGTCAGTCAATCATATTTATTGAATGCTTAACCTGTTCAGAGCACTGTACTGAGTGCTTGGGAGAGTACAGTGTAACAGTATAACAGAAACATTCCCTGCCCACAACGAGCTTACAGTCAAGAGGGGGAGACTGACATTAATAGAAATAAATAAATTAGGGATATGTACCTAAGTGCTATGGGGCTGGGAAGGGGATGAATAAAGGGAGCAAGTCAAGGTGACACAGAAGGAAGTGGGCTAAGAGGAAAGCCTTCTTGGAGGAAATGTGCCTTCAATAAGGCTTTGAAGGGAGGGGAAGGTAATTGTCTGTTCCAGGCCAGGGGCAGGACGTGGGTGAGAGGTCGGCGGCGAGATGGGTGAGATCAAAGTGCAGCGAGAAGGTTAAAATCAGAGGAGTGAAGTGCGCGGGCTAGGTTGTAGTAGGAGAGTAGCGAGGTGAGGTAGGAGGAGGCAAGGTGATGGAGTGACTTCTGCCCGGGGAGGGGCAGGAGTGGAGAAAGGTGGGATGGGAATGGAGACGCTAGGGCTCAGAGGAGTGGGCTCAGAGCCTGGATCTGTGGGTCGAAGGTTGCAGTTAGAGATGGTGTGGTGTCTGAGGTGACCAGAGCTGGGGTGGAGGGGAGGCGTGGGGTTCTGCCCTAATGGATGGCAGGGACAAAGGAGGGAAGCAGCAGGACTGGCAAGAGAAAGGAAGCGGCGTCCAGCCAGTAGGAAGCCCAGTAGGGGAGACCGGGCCGGTGGCAGAGACGGAAAGGCCCTGACCCAGTCGGCTCACGGCGGACTTGGGCCCGGGGCTGGGCTCCAGAGGGTTTCGGTGGGCCGGAGGTAATCCCCCTCCTGCTGGGGGCCCCCACCGGGCCCGGCTCAGCAGACAGGGAAGGAAGGAGACGAGCGCTCCTTTCAGTTTCTTTTTTCTGCGCCCGGGCTCCCGCAGCAGACGCCCAAGGCAGGACCATGGAGAAAACCCACCTCCCCGGCTGTCCCGGCCTCGGTCAGGCGGTCTCACCCGTTGGATGCCACATACTGTGCCGTGCAGTCCATCATATGGGACCCCATCCCCGTCCATAGGGAGGTTACGTTATAACAGGGAGCTCATCCCCTACCGTGATTTCAGTTACCACACCTTTGTGCGCTTATGTGACATTTCCTCCCGCCCCCGGGACGCTGCTTCATGGCTGTCCCGCTGCCACCTGGCACTCAGCAGGTGATGCCCAAGTCCTGTCGTCCCCCTGAGCTTTCCGCCACCACTGACAACCAAGTCTAGCCCCCTCCCCATCCCCAAAGCTCACGTCCTCGGATTCCTCCCTTCGAACTGTCGCGTTCAGGCTTTGTGTCCCTCACAGAGCTTTTCCCAGCTGGCTTCTGCCCGGATGGCCACTGGGCCGATCCACAGGTCCACCCAGACTGCCGGTTCAGCCTCAGTCTCCCCGCCTCCGGCCCGCCCGTCCCCTCCATCACCCGTCCACCCTAGGCTGCTGCCTAGGTCATCTTTCTAAAACAGCGTCCCACGCCTGTTTCTCCACCCTCCAGAGGCCTCCGATAGCTACCCGTTCATCCCGGACCACCGCAGACATTCACCCTCTCCATCATCATCAGCTCACCCCACTTACCGACCTAGCTCTGTGGTCTCCTCCCACTGTCTTCAGCCCACCTTCTCACCGTGCTTTGTTCCCAACTCTTCCCTGTAACGACCCCTGGCACCCACCCTTCCTTCCGACTCCCAACTCTGGTCCCTTCGCATCCTTGTACCGCAGTTCTCCTCATCTCCGAAACCCTTTCCACATCTTACTTGATCCGGCTAAGAGGCTGGATTTTTGGGCTGTTAATTTCTCTTCTCCCCGGACAGACTGATTGTCCAACTAATCAATTAAATCATATCAGTCTATAGATTTTTATTGTGCTCCTGTTCTACGCGGAGCACTATACTGAGCGCTTTGGGAGGGTACAGAAGATTTAGTAGGCATGACCCCTGCCCTGAATGGAGAGGCGGAGACTGAAATACTTGCGAGGGCGGAGGAATCTGCCGAGTGGAGAGAATAAAGATATGGACCTTTGGGCCCACTTTTATACACATCACGTCATGAGCCCCTCTGCCTAGTTGTAAATTGTTTTAGTGCCAGCCTTCCCCCTCGACTGGGTGCTTCCCGTGGGCGGGATCGGGTCTCTCTTACACTCAAGGAACCTAGTAAACCTTGATGGGCTTGGAGAGGCAGAGACGGACAAACCCAGGAATAGATCAAAAAGAGTCACCAGAATGAAGCCCTGCCTGGACAACCTGTAAATTCTCAAGGGCCGGAGGCAGAGTTGGCAGTGCTGCAGTCCCCTCTACTCTGTAAGCACCTTGTGGGTGGGGGTTTTGCCTGCCCCTTCTCTGTTGTGACTCCCAAGCGCTGACCGCAGCGGTCTACGCACAGTAAGTGCTCAAAAAATACCACCGATTGGAGGCGGAGCAGGTGTGGCCACCTCCCTGATAATAATAATAATAATAATGATGGCATTTATTAAGCGCTTACTACATGCAAAGCACTGTTCTAAGCGCTGGCTGATCCTGATCCTGGGCTACCTCAGTGTGCCTCTCTGGGAAATGGGGAAGATCCCTGCCATCCTCACAGGGAGGGGGCGAGTACCACTGGATGCAGCGCAGGCTGGATGGTGGCTGAGGGGCAAGCCCCGTGGGCCACCTCCGGACGGGGGCCTGGGAGCCGCCAGCTGAGGGTGGACAGCCCCGACCCACACGCCCCCCATTTCCCGGTGCGCCGGGCCTGGGGTGCCGATGCGGGGGGCAACGGGGGGAGCCTTCGCCTCCTTTGCCTCGGTTTCCCGCCCAGGGATCAGTCCCGGAGGGCCGGCGAGTAAGGACTCGCCTTACTCAGGCCTTCCCCGACTGAGCCCCTTCCTTCCTCTCCCCCTCGTCCCCCTCTCCATCCCCCCCATCTTACCTCCTTCCCTTCCCCACAGCACCTGTATCTATGTAGATATGTTTGTACATATTTATTACTCTATTTATTTTACTTGTACATATCTATTCTATTGATTTTATTTTGTTAGTATGTTTGGTTTTGTTCTCCGTCTCCACCTTTTAGACTGTGACCCCCCGGTTGGGTAGGGACTGTCTCTATATGTTGCCAATTTGTACTTCCCAAGTGCTTAGTACGGTGCTCTGCACATAGTAAGCGCTCAATAAATACGATCGATGATGATGATGATGATGACTCCGTTCGGGGCGCTGAGGCCGTTCCCGAACCAGACGCATCCTCAGCGGCCACAGACTGGGAACCGAGCCGGCGCCGGGCGGCCGTGTCGGTGCCCCGGGGGCTCAGCCGGGCCCCCGTCAGAGCGCGAGGCAGGGCCGGGCGATGTCCCCGTGGCGGCGGCGGCGGCGGCGAGAGCCGGCCGGCGGGGTCCCGGCCGGCCAACTGGGCTGCGGCTGGGGGAGGCGCGACGCCCCCGGCCCCTGCTGACGGCCCTGCCGGGCTCTCTCCTAGGTGTTTACGCCCTGGACAGCATCATGCAGAGCTGGTTCACGCTGTTCACGCCCACCGAGGCGACGAGCATCGTGGCCACGACGGTCATGTCGAACGGCACCATCGTGCGCCTGCACCTGGACGCCCACCAGCAGGAGAAGCTGGCCGGCAGCGCCCGGACGCTGGCCCTGCAGTGCGCCATGAAGGACCCGCAGAACTGCGCCCTGTCGGCCCTGACCCTGTGCGAGAAGGACCACATCGCCTTCGAGACGGCCTACCAGATCGTGCTGGACGCGGCCACGGCCGGCATGAGCTACACGCAGCTCTTCACCATCGCGCGCTACATGGAGCACCGCGGCTACCCGATGAGGGCCTACAAGCTGGCCACGCTGGCCATGGCGCACCTCAACCTCAGCTACAACCAGGACACGCACCCGGCCATCAACGACGTGCTGTGGGCCTGCGCCCTCAGCCACTCGCTGGGCAAGAACGAGCTGGCCGCCGTCATCCCGCTGGTGGTCAAGAGCGTCAAGTGCGCCACGGTCCTGTCGGACATCCTGCGCCGCTGCACGCTCACCACGCCCGGCCTGGTGGGCCTGCACGGGCGCAGGAACTCGGGGAAGCTCATGTCCCTGGACAAGGCCCCCCTCCGCCAGCTGCTGGACGCCACCATCGGCGCCTACATCAACACCACGCACTCGCGCCTCACGCACATCAGCCCCCGCCACTACAGCGAGTTCATCGAGTTCCTGAGCAAGGCCCGGGAGACCTTCCTCATGGCCCACGACGGACACATCCAGTTCACGCAGTTCATCGACAACCTGAAGCAGATCTACAAGGGCAAAAAGAAACTGATGATGCTGGTCCGGGAGCGGTTTGGCTGACCGCCCCCCCCCCGCCCCGCGGGGGCCGGGGGTGGGCGCGGCGGGGGGGGGGGGGGGAGGGGGCCGAGCGGACGAGGGGCGGGTGGGGGGGGCGGGGGGAGGTTTGTTTTTACTTGAGCCTGCCTTTGTATCCTTTTTAACTTAAAAAAAAAACAACAGCGCCACACCGGTATTATATGTATAGTTCTATTGAGTTTGCAAACTAAATTGTCGTGTTGTGGAAGTTTGTGTGTTTTCCATTCTTTTCCCTCTTTTCTGTTTCGTGTGTGTGTGTGTGTGAGAGAGAGAGGGAGAGGGAGAGAGAGGTTAAAAAAAAAAAGTTTGGTTTACACTGAGTCTATGTTGTCAAGTGGCAAAGCCCCCCCTCCCCTCTCCTGTCTTCTGTACACGTCCAGAGTCTCCAGAGCACACGGCAGTGGCTTTGGAGAGCCAACGGAACGGCGGCGGCGGTGGTGGCGGTTCCTCCTCCTCTTCCTCCTCCTCCTCCTCCTCGTCCTCCTCTTCCTCCTCCTCCACCACCCCCTCCCCCTCCTCCTCCAGCCTGTGACGACAAGTACCTCGAGCGGACCCAGCTTTACTCCTCTGTAACTCCTCTTTGCATTTCAGCGGCTCGACGCCACCAATGGGGAAATCCACCGGGTCGGGGCCCGGCCCCGGCCCCCCGCCTCCCCCAACCCCCGGGGGAGCTCCGCCGCCGTTGGGCGGGGGTCCGCGCCCCGGGGGGGGCCGGGGCCGGGGTGGGCACGCTTGGCGGGCGCGCGGGCACGGGGCACGCGCTCGTGCGCGCGGGAACGGAGCGACTGTCAACATACATTCTCAGGGATTTATCCAAAAACTAAAAGAAGAATGAGAGCATTTATTGTACTGTATATATATATTATAGTCTATGTCTGAGGAATATTGAAAAGTATAACATTAACTAATTTATAAAGAATATTCTATGTAATGCAAAATACTTGAAGCTGCGGGAGCTTGGTTTGAAAGCGAGGAGGCGGGTGAGAAGGGATGACCGACTCCGCGCCCGGCTCCGCCCCGGCCGGCCGCGTCCGCGTCCCCATCCCCGCCCCGGCCCTCCATCCCGCCCTCCGTCCTCACCGGGCACGGGGGGGATGGCGACGGGGGGATCAGGAGGGGGGCGAGGGAGCAAGTCGGGCCGAACGGGATGGGGCCTGGGGCCGCCGGCCTGCAAAACCGAGCAAGGAGGCCCGAGGCCTGCAGTCGCAGGCACAAAACGTTCTCCAGATCCCGGGACATCCATTACGCCTTTGCAGTGAGCTAATAATAAGCTAACCTTTGTGCACAAATAACAAACATTATATATATATATATATATTATATATATATTCTGCATAGGTATTTTGACTTTGTGCGGGACAGAAAGTTGTGTGGGTAGGTGACTGTTCGACTTTTCCGTTCTTTTTTTTTTTAATATATTTTTATTTTCTCTGTAGAGTTACTCAAACAGAAGCAGCCTTCTATCTTGCCTTGTCTTAATGCTTTAAAATAACCAAACTGGAGATCGAACTACCAAACCGTTCATTCTATGATTAAAATACCCACTTGGGTGACCGTCTAGTTAGCGTCTTTACTTTGGCGGTTCCGTACTCTTGTGCTTTTTAAAACGATTTCTTTTTCTTACGTTCTGGTGCGAAAAGTGTCCCGTGTCTGTCTCTCGTTCCCTTCATTAGCGAACATGCTAGAGGTATGTTTGTAGTTCTCTTTGTTTAGAGAAACGATTTCCTGCTCTCCGTTTTATTTATTATACTACTAGGGAAAAAAGGGTGTACTTCCCCACCCGTGGCAACATGCTCCTCAAGTGGAAAAGAATTAAGATTTGATACACTGATATCAATTTATTTATGTAACTAAATCACTGTTTTATAAACTTGTTAATGATCAACAATTTTTGTTTTGATTAAAATTAGTTTTTTGAAAGTTGATTCTGCCTCCTTTATGGTGTGTGTTTCCCCGGCCAGCCGTGTGCGGGCGGCTGCCGCCGCCGCCGCCTCCTGGGTGCCCGCCCCGCGTGCTCGGTCCGGGACCAGATTTTGCGCCAACCCGGGCAGGGCACGTGGCATTTCTGGGGCAGCGGTGATTCCCGCGTGCCCCGTCCTGACCGTGAGCCCGGGCAGCGGGGCTAAAGGGGACGGTCTGTGGGCCGTGCTCCCGGAGTGGGGGGTTCCTGTCCCACGCGGGGCTCAGTCTTGAGCTCCCTTTTGCCGATGAGGTACAGAGAAGTGAAGTGACTTGCTCAAGGTCACACAGCAGACAAGTGGGGGAGCTGGGATTAGAACCCATGACCTTCTGATTCCCAGGCCTGTGCTCTATCCACTCAGCCGTGCTGCTTCCTTCCCCAGCTCTCCGTGGGCCCGAGGGAAAGGGGCTGAGACCGAAAGGCCGACGGGCCCCTGGATGGGCTTCTGGCCTCCTGGCTGTGGCTGATGCCTACGATGTCCACCCCCCGACATCGCTCCTACGGACCACAGACGGAAAGACCCCCTTCCCTCCCCTGCCCCCGACGCTGGCGGCCAGGGACTGGCAGGTGGTTCTGTTTTGGCAGACGAAGCGAGGACTGGCCAAGCAACTCCGGACTGACCGTGTCCTCCCCAAGGCCCGAGAGCCGTGCGGAGTGCGACCCCATCTGCGCATAAACCAGTGCTAAGCGCCTAGTACAGAGCTCCGCACACAGTAAGCGCTCAATAGGTACGATTGAATGAATAAACCCCGGCGAGGGGTGGCTGACGAAGAGGGAACGCTGGCTGCTTTCTAGAGCGGGAAGGAGCACGTCGTTGGAGGTGGGCGGTCCCGCCTACCTCGTGGGGACTCTGGAACACGCGGTGACCTCCACCTCCGTGACCCGTGGGGTGTTCCCATCAGCCCCTGACTTTCTAAAAGGGGAACTCAGGGCCGTGGGTGTCCCATCAACTGCCGCTCCGTGACCGCCACGCTGGGTTCGCTCCCGGCCTTCCCAGCCAGCTTCCCCCCCGCCCTGGGAAATCATGACAGACTTAACAGTGGGGGCATGTAGAAGCCACTGACCCACCCGTCCACACGAGCCATTGCTTTCCGGGGGTCTTCTCCCTCAAGCCATTTCTGAAGCCCCGGCCACAGAGAGGGACCACGGAAAGGCCGGTGTCACTGTCGGAGTTGGTCGCCTAGACTCTGGCCTCTCCAACAAGGGAGCCGGTGGCCCGGCGGGAAGCTGTGGGTGCAGAGCAAGCCCCAGGCTACCTCATCTTCTCTGCTCTGCTTCCTGTGCGGTCCTCGGTCTACCTCCTGCTCCCCTCGTCCGCAAATCATTTCTCTCACCGCCTCTGTCAGATTGGAAGCTCCTGGGAGCAGGGAATAGGTGTGTTTCGCTACCTCCGAACTCTCCCAAGCATTCGGTTCAGTGCCTAGCACTTAGTAGGGGTTTAGCAAATATGAGTGACTGACCGGTTCTCCTGAAAGCCCACCTCCTCCAACATGCCTTCCCTGCTCCATTCCCAGGGTCTCTAATCATACCAGCCCATCAATCATCTCTAGCCCTGGTGTACTCCTTGTACTTATCTATCCTCGGTACTCGTGTGTGTGTGTGTATGTGTGTGTGTGTGAGCATGTGTTTGTGTATACATTCAGTTTTTTGACTACTCTGTAAATATTTTCATGTCTGTCTCCCTGTTTTGTGGGCAGAGAACGTTTTCAACTTCATAAGTGCTTGGTACACAGTGCTTTTATGCAGCAGTTGCTCGATAAATGCCATTACTACTATTACTACTCCCAGACTGAGCCCCCTCCCCCCACCTTACATCCTTCCCTTCCCCACAGCACCTGTATATATAAATATATGTTTGTACGTATTTATTACTCTATTTTACTTGTACATATTTATTCTATTTATTTTATTTTGTAAATATGTTTGGTTTTGTTGTCTGTCTCCCCTTTCTAGACTGTGAGCCCGCTGTTGGGTAGGGACCGTCTCTAGATGTTGCCAATTTGTACTTCCCAAGCGCTTCGTACAGTGCTCTGCACATAGTTAGTGCTCAATAAATACGATTGATGATGATGATGATGTTGCCAACTTGCACTTCCCAAGCGCTTAGTCCGGTGCTCTGCACCCAGTAAGCGCTCAATAAATGCGATTGAATGAATGAATGAATGAATGAATACTACGACCACTACCTTCTTCCTTCCCTCCCAAATTACTCTCAGCCTCGTTCCTCTCCACGACAGCCTGGAGGTCCCAGGAACGTAACTGAACTTCTCAGCCCTGTTCCGTGGTCACTTGGAGTGGGCCGTGGGAGACCACGTGTATCCCGCCCACTGGGGCCGGGCGCGTCGTGGGTAGGGGTGGGCCCGAGGCCAAGCCGAGCCCACCGTCACCTCCGACCAGTCCGCCCAAATGTCTTGCCTGAGAGTCTCGGTATTTATGGGCCGTGAGTTTCTCATTAAATACTAATTAATGCCATCACCAGCCTTGTCAGCCTTCCCCATCCTTTACCACCACTGTCACTTTGATTAATGCGGCACCATTTATTCGCTTCTTTAACAAGCCGCCGCTCTGCCTCTGGCCCAGCTCGAGGAGACGGTCCTCAGAGCTGCCTCTTAAGTGCACAGAGAGACTTCTGCACTTAATAAAAATCGTCCGCAATAATTTTCACTCCCTGCAACCTGAAATGATTGGACGGGTTTCCCTGTTTGATTTATACCGTGTGGAATCGTCCCGCCCGTCAGCGCAACGGAAAAGTTCACTGCAGCTCCATCGTGGCGGGAGTTCTGGCGTCCCGGCTGCCCGTTGTCTAACTTTCGCCGCAGTTGCAAAGATAATTAATGTCCTGACCAGAGACTAAAACACCCGCTAGAAGGAGATAATTAGAGGCATAAATAATGTTTAGGCCTTGTGGGTTGCTTTTCTTAATTAATTGTTTTGTTTTGGAAGGAAGCGGGAGTTTGCCGTGCCAGTCGGGGGTGAGGCTGGGAAAGCTCGTCGAGGGAGGGAGGGAGGGAGGCGTGGGGCACAAGGCCTGGGAATCAGAGGGCCTGGGTTCTAATCCCAGCTCTGCCAGTTACTAGCTGCGTGACCTTGGACAAATCACTTTCCACTTGAGAAGCAGC
The DNA here is from genome assembly GCF_015852505.1 of Tachyglossus aculeatus. NCBI lineage: Eukaryota > Metazoa > Chordata > Mammalia > Monotremata > Tachyglossidae > Tachyglossus > Tachyglossus aculeatus. Next base: position 40,142,316 of record NC_052088.1, on the reverse strand, counting down.
GTGGCTCCGTGGAAAAAGCCCGGGCTTTGGAGTCAGAGGTCACGGGTTCAAATCCCGGCTCCGCCAATTGTCAGCTGGGTGACTTTGGGCAAGTCACTTCACTTCTCTGGGCCTCAGTTCCCTCATCCGTAAAATGGGGATTAAAACTGTGAGCCCCCCGTGAGACAACCTGATGATAATAATAATAATAATTGCATTTATTAGGCGCTTACTATGTGCAAAGCACTGTTCTAAGCGCTGGGGAGGTTCCAAAGTGATCAGATTGTCCCACGGGGGCTCACAGTCTTCATCCCCATTTTACAGATGAGATAACTGAGGCCCAGAGAAGTTAAGTGACTTGCCCAAAGTCACCCAGCTGACAATTGGCAGAGCTGGGACTCGCATCCGTGACCTCTGACTCCAAAGCCTGTGCTCTTTCCCCTGAGCTACGCTGCTTCTCGATCACCTGATCACCTTGTAACCTCTCCAGGGCTTAGAACAGTGCTTTGCACAAAGTAAGCGCTTAATAAATGTCATTATTATTATTATTATTATTATTATTACTTGACTTCTCTGCGCCTGTTTCCTCAACTGTAAAATGGGGATTCAATACTTGTTCTCCCTCCCATTTCAGCGGGACAGGGACCGTGTCCAGCCTGATTGACTTGTACTTACCCCTGCTCTTGGAACAGTGTTTGACACATAATAAGCGCTTAACAAGCACCATCAAACAAGCACACTCGCCTAGCCTGGTCGAGCCAACAGCTCCCTTAGCACCTGGATGTTTCCGCCCACCCTCAGCGCTCTCTACGTCCTCTGATGAATCAATTCATGGTGTGAATTGGGGGTCTACTGTGCACAGAGCACGGAATCAAGCGCTCAGTCGAGCGTCATAGTAGGAAGGAAAACAAAACATATTAACAAAATAAATAGAATAAATATGTACAAGTCAAATAGAGTAATAAATATGTACAAACATATATACAGGTGTGGTGTCAGCTGTGTGACTTTGGGCAAGTAGCTTGGCTTCTCTGTGCCTCAGTTCCCTCATCTGTAAAATGGGGATGAATAATAATAATACTGATGATGGTATTTAAGTGCTTACTATGTGCAAAGTAAATATTTATTTGTTTATTTATTTATCTTGTACATATCTATTCTATTTATTTTGTTTTGTTGATATGTTTTGTTTTGTTCTCAGTCTCCCCCTTCTAGATTGTGAGCCCGCTGTCGGGTAGGGACCGTCTGTAGATGTTGCCAACTTGGACTTTCCAAGCGCTTAGCACAGTGCTCCATCCCCCCCGCCTTACCTCCTTCCCTTCCCCACAGCACCTGTATGTATGTATATATGTTTGTACGTATTTATTACTCTATTTATTTATTTTACTTGTTCATATTCATTCTATCTATTTTATTCTGTTAATATGTTTTGTTTTGTTCTCTGTCTCCCCCTTCTAGACTGTGAGCCCACTGTTGGGTAGGGACCGTCTCTATATGTTGCCAAATTGTACTTCCCAAGTGCTTAGTACAGTGCTCTGCACACAGTAAGCGCTCAATAAATACGATTGATTGATTGAAGGAGATGTCTAGAATCGGTAGGCTGTGCTGAATCCCTGACAGTCTTGGTTGCGAGTTAAGGTCACATCTCCTCCAAGAGGCATTCCCTGATTAAGCCCAGCTTCCTCTCCCTTCTGCGTTGTCTATGCCCTTGGATCTGGGACCTTTGGGCCTTTGATATTCACCCACCCTCAACCTCACAGCACTTTTGTACATATAAACTATATATCATAAATTATTTATTTACGTTAATGTCCATCTACCCTTCTATCAATCAATCAATCAATCAATCGTATTTATTGAGGGCTTACTGTGTGCAGAGCACTGTACTAAGTGCTTGGGAAGTACTAGTTGGCAACATATAGAGACAGTCCCTACCCAACAGCGGGCTCACAGTCTAAAAGACCATAAGGTCACTGTGGGTGGCGAACATGTCTACTAACTGTTGTACTCGCCCATGCACTTGGTGCAGTGCTGTGCACACAGCGCTCAATAAAAATTGATGATGATGATGAGGAGGAGGAGGTGGAGAAGGAGGAGGAGAGCTCTGGGCTGTTCACCTATCCAATCAGAGCAAGTTACCACCAATTCCCAGGAAGCGAAGGGGATGGGCCCACTACCTGGATGGAGCCTAGCCCCCTGAGGTTTCTTTTCCCTGGGTCCTGTGGAAGGAAAAATGGACTCTTGCCTCTCTGAGAGGAAGCTCCACCTGAGCTAACAAAACTGATGGGAAAGGCAGGCCAGAGAAGCAGGGGGCTGGTGATTGGTTTCGGGGGTTTCTGCTTCTGATCTTCCGGTCTTAAAAATCTCCATTCCAAATTCCTCTGCCTTCTTCTGGGTCATCTCGCCGATAACACTGCTTGCCGGCCCACCTGGGGCAAGCTAGATTTGGGAAGACTCCCTTTGGGCTTCTGGCCAGAGATCCCCGTGAAGGCCTGGATTAATGGTGGGGGTGGTCCTCTGTCTTCTCATTCCATGCACGACCCCCGGCCCCCAATGCACGGGAGGCTCACAGGATATCAGCTAGGCGTTCGGCTCTTCATTCGTCTCCCCCAAACAGACCTTTTCTGGCTGGCCCGGGCAAATCCTCGTTCCTCTGCGGTCTAACGTCATGGGTAAATAATAGTTGTCTGGCTGGGTCCCAATCCAGGCTCTTCCACTTGTCTGCTGTGTGTTCTTGGGTGAGTCACTCTACTTCTCTGGGCTTCAGTGTCCTCATCCGCAAAACGGGGATTCAATATTCATTCTCCCTCCTTCTTATGTAGACTGTGAGTCCCATCAAGCGCTTAGTACAGTGCTCTGCACACAGTAAGCACTCAATTAATACGATTGAATGAATGAATGACAGGGACTGTGACCAATCTGATCATCTGTCTCTACCCCAACACTTAGTACCGTGTTTGGCACATTGTAAGCACTTCTTCTAGACTGTGAGCCCGCTGTTGGGTAGGGACCGTCTCTATATGTTGCCGACTTGTACTTCCCAGGTGCTTAGTACAGTGCTCTTCACATAGTAAGCACTCAATAAATACGATTGAAGGAATGAATGAATGAACAAATACCACAATTATCATTTTTCAGTCAATCAGTTGTATTTATTGAGCACTTACTCTGTGCCGTGCACTGTTCTATGCTCTTAGGAGAGTACGATATAACAGAGTTGGTAGTCACCTTCTCTGCCCATAACAACCTTACAATCTAGAGGGGGGAAACTGACATTAATATAAATAAATAAATTACAGATATGTAACTTGGCGTTGAGGGAGTCAATTTGGTCATCAAGGGAAGGTAGTTTGGGAATGAGAACAAAATGAGGCATGATGACTTGGAAAAATTGGTGTGGATCAAGAGATTGGAGGTCTCTGTGGAGGAACAGGATCGATTTGCCGGTGTGTGTGTGAGAGAGAAGGCAGGTGAAGAGGTCCGGGTGAGATAGAGGGATTTCAGAGTAGGCAAAGGTAGAGACTGTAAAGTGACGAGAGATGATGAGATTATTTGTCCAAGTTGGTGAGTGAGTTTAGTTTTCAAGCTTTAAAGCACTCAATCACCTTCCCCCTCGTCCCCCGTACCTTACTTCTCTGATTTTCTACTACAACTCAACCAGCTCACTTAGCTCCTCTAACACCAACCTACTCACTGTATCTTTATCTTGTCTATCTCACCGCCAACCCCCCCGCCCACATCCTGCCTCTGGCCTGAATCAATCAATCCTATTTATTGAGTGCTTGCCGTTCGCAGAGTACCCTACTAAGCACTTGGAGAGTCCGATATATCAATAGAACAGACACATTCCCTGCTCACTGGGAGCTTACAGTCTGGAGGTGGAGACAGACATTAATATAAATAAATAAAATTACAGATATGCACATAAGTGCTGTGGGACTGAGGGGAAGGGGCGAATAAAAGGAGCAGATCAGTTTGACACAGAAGGAAATGGGAGTAAAGGAAATCGATCAATCAATCATATTTATTATGTGCAGAGAATACGATATAACGAGTTGGCAGGCATGTTCCCTCCACACAGGGAGCTTCCAGTCTAGAGGGGGAACTCCCTCTCCATTCATAAGAAGCAGTGTGGCTTAGTGGAAAGAGCCCAGGCTTGGGAGTCAGAGGACGTGGGTTCTAACCTTGGCTCCACCACTTGTCTGCTGGGTGACTTTGGGCGAGTCACTTAACTTCTCTGTTCCTCAGTTACCTCATCTGTAAAATGGGGATTAGGACGGTGAGCCTCGTGTGGAACAACCTGATTACCTTGTATCTGCCCCAATGCTCAGAGCAGTGCTTGGAACATAGTAAGTGCTTAACATGCCATAATATTATTATTATTATTATTATCATTATCCATGAGACCACCACTCTCCACACCTTCAAAGTCTTTTTAAAATGACATCTCCTCCAAGTGGCCTTCTCCAACTAAGCCCTCATTTCTCCTGCCTCCTTCCTCTCCCTTATCATCATCATCATCATCAATCGTATTTATTGAGTGCTTACTATGTGCAGAGCACTGTACTAAGCGCTTGGGAAGTACAAATTGGAAACATATAGAGACAGTCCCTACCCAACAGTGGGCTCACAGTCTAAAAGGGGGAGACAGAGAACAAAACCAAACATACTAACAAAATAAAATAAATAGAATAGATATGTACAAATAAAATAAATAGAGTAATAAATATGTACAAACATCTATACATATATACAGGTGCTGTGGGGAAGGGAAGGAGGTAAGATGGGGGGGATGGAGAGGGGGACGAGGGGGAGAGGAAGGAAGGGGCTCAGTCTGGGAAGGCCTCCTGGAAGAGGTGAGCTCTCAGCAGGGCCTTATACATCGCCCTGGCACTTGGCTCTGTACCCACTAAGCACTTGATATTCAGCTCACCCTCAGCTCCACAGCACTTATGTAGACATGATAATGTTGGTATTTGTTAAGGGCTTACTATGTGCCAAGCACTGTTCTAAGCACTGGGGTAGATACAAACTATTCAGGTCGTCCCGCATAGGGCTCACAGTCTTCATCCCCATTTTCCGGATGAGGCAACCGAGGCACAGAGAAGTTAAGTGACTCGCCCAAGGTCACACAGCTGACAAGCGGGGGATTAGAACCTATCACCTCTGACTCCCAAACCCGTGCTCTTTCCACTAAGCCACGCTGCTTCTCTGCTTCTACATATCCATAATTTATTTTAATGTCTGCCTCCCCCCTCTAGATTGTAAGCTCCTAGTGGGCAGGGAACATATCTACCAATGTTTTTATACTGTATTCTACCAAGCGCTTAGTACAGTGCCCTGCACACAGTAAGCACCTCAATAAATACGTTTGATTGATTTATTGAGCGCTCATCATCATCATCATCATCATCAATCGTATTTATTGAGCGCTTACTGTGTGCAGAGCACTGTACTAAGCGCTTGGGAAGTACAAGTTGGCAAAATATAGAGACAGTCCCTACCCAACAGTGGGCTCACAGTCTAAAAGGGGGAGACCTTTCTGACTCATAGCCCTACTGGACCCTTACTTGTCTGTTCCATCAATTGAGCCTCAGTTGTTGACTCATTCAGTCATTCATTCGCAAAGCACTGTACTAAGCGCTTGGGAGAGTGCAATACAGAGATAAATAGTCACATTCCCTGCCCATAACGGGCTTACAGCCTGTGAGTAGCGTGGGGAAGGATTTTAGTCTGTCCGTCTCCCCTCAGAATGTCATCTTCTCGAGGGCGAGGACTGCGTCTGCTACATTTATCGCCCGTTGCCAAGGGCTCAGCTCAGCCCTTCATCTGTGGCTGCGGCCCCGCAAAAAATCAGTGGGAAAAAAAGAAATTGACGGAACACAAGGAGCGACGGACATGCAGTGTTCAGGTGAGGAGGATGGGCAGAGATGGGGAAAGGAGAGCCTAGGAGGTTCTGGAGTAGGGGAGAGTGGAAAAGTCAGAGAGGCCGAGCTGGGGCGCAGCCCTGAAGCCAGAGATAAAGAAGTGGAGGTGGAGGGAAGTGAGCAGCCCGTGGAGGTTCCTGAGGACAGGAGAGATACGATTTCGATGGCGCTGCCAGGGTGGAGAGGGTCCATAGATATTGCAGGGGAAAAAACAGACAGCGAGTAGAGAAGGACCCTGGGCTGAGGGATTCAATAATAATAATAATAATAATAATAATAATAATGATGGTATCCGTTAAGCGCTTACTAGATGCCAAGCACAGTTCTAAGAGCTGGAGTAGATTCAAGGTGATCAGGTTGACCCACGTGGGGCTCACAGTCTTAATCCCCATTTTCCGGATGAGGTAACTGAGGCATAGAGAAGTGAAGTGACTTGCCCAAAGTCACACAACTGACCACTGGCAGAGCCGGGATTAGAACCCACGACCCCTGACTCCCAAGCCCCAGCTCTTTCCATTAAGCCACTCTGCTTCAGGGATGAGGAGGATCGCACTGTCGCCGACTGAGAGGGGGAAAGTGGGAGGGAGGTTGAAGGGCTCGACCTGAGCCGGGTCGAGCAGAAGGGGCAGGCGCGCCATCAATCAATCAATCGTATTTACTGAGCGCTTACTGTGTGCAGAGCACTGTACTAAGCGCTTGGGAAGTACAAGTTGGCAACATATAGAGACAGTCCCTACCCAACAGTGGGCTCACAGTCTAAACAGTCGCTGGGAATGTCATGCAGGCCAGAGGGAGGGAAGCGCCACACGGTCTTGGATCTGGACGTGACGTGCTGGCTTGGCTGGATGTCTGGGATACAGCGGCCAAACCCACCAAACCCGGGACAAGCCTTAGCTTCTGAACTTTTTTTATTCAGTGCTGTCGTGTTGTTTCCGATTCGTAGCGACTCCATCGATACACTTTCTTCAGAACGTCCTGTCCTCTGCCATAATCCACAACCTTTCTAACGGTTCTTCCATTATCTAGCTGCCGGTCTGCATCTTCCGTGTTTTCCCTGGACTTTTCCTAGCATTACTGTCTTCTCCAGAGAATTAGTCCTTCTGATTATGAGTCCAAAATATGCTAACCTAAGTCGAGTCGTTTGGCCTTCCAAAGACAACTTTGGTTTAATTTGCTCTAAAATCCATTTGTTTGTTTTTCGGGCAGTCCGTGGTATTCACAAAAGCCTTCCCCAACACCACATTTCAAAAGAATTCATGTTCTTTCTATCCCATTTTTTTCCACTGTCCAGCTTTCGGATCTGTGCACTGTCACTGGAAGCACCATAGATTTGACAATTTGCATTTTTGTGGCAATTGTTACATCAGCACATTTCACGACTTTTTCCAGGCTCTTAGCTTTCGGAACGGGACTCAAAAACACAAATGGCAGAGAACCTAGATGGCTTTTTAAATGTGGGATGAGTCCAGCTCTTTAAATAAAACACTGGGGGCTTGAAGGGGGGTGGGGGGCACAAGAATCCTTCTCGGTCTGGAGCGAGGAGGAAGGAGGGAAGGAGAGGAGCAGAGCAGGGAAAGAGACAGAAGGGAGAGGACGGGGCGGGGAATGTCGGGGATGGAGGAAGCGAGGGAGGGAAGAAGCCGGCTCCAATGGGGCTCCTGGGACAACGGAAGGGGGAACCCAGTAGTTCGTTGCCATGGAGACCCTGGACCTACTGCTGATGAAGTATCTGATGGGAGGGAGGAGAGGGTCTGATGTCCCTGCCCGCAGCATGGGACAGGAGTGAGTGTGTGTGTGTGTGTGTGTGTGTGTACGCGCTCATGAGAAACGTGCAGTGTATGTGTGTGAACGTGAAAGCATGCAGTATTACCATTATTATTATTATTGTTGGAAAGAGCACGGGCTTGGGAGTCAGAGGACACGGGTTCTAATCCCGGCTCCGCCACTTGTCTGCTGTGCGACCTTGGGCAAGCCGCTTAACTTTTCTGTGCCTCGGTTCCCTCATCTGTATAATGGGGATTAAAACTGTGAGCCCCACGGTGGGTAGGGACTGTCTCTATATGTTGCCAACTTGTACTTCCCAAGCGCTTTAGTACAGTGCTCTGCACACAGTAAGCGCTCAATAAATACGATTGAATGAATGAATGAATGACAACTTGATTACCTTGTATCTACCCCTGTGCTTAGAACAGTGCTCGACACATAGTAAGCGCTGAACAAATACCATAATTATCCTCTAGACTGTAAGCAGGGCAGGGATTGTCTCTCTTTCCAGCACTTTCTACAATGCCTGGTACATAGGAAGTGCTTAACAAACGCCAGTGTTGTTATTATTATTGTTATGGCATTTGTTAAATGATTACTCTGTGCCAGGCACTGTACTAAAGGCTGGGGTGGATACAAGCAAATTGTGTTGGACACAGTCCTTTGTTCCACATGGGGCTCAATCTCAATCGCCATTCTACAGATGAAGTCACAGAGACGTCAGATGACTTGCCCAAGGTCACAAAGTAGACAAGTGGGGGAAGCGGGATTTGTATGTGTGTGTATGAGAAAGCATGCAATAATAATAATAATAGTATCTGTTAAGTGCTTACTATGTGCCAAGCACCGTTCTAAGATCTGGGGCAGATACAAGGTCATCAGGTTGGACCCAGTCCCTGTTCCACATGAGGCTCACAGTCTCAATCCCCATTTTGCAGAAGAGGGAACTGAGGCCCAGAAAAGTGAAGCGACTTGCCCAAGGTCACACAGCAGACAAGCGGCAGAGCCGGGATTCAAACCCAAGCTTAATGGCTCTGGCCATTAAGCAATGTGCATTCAGTCGCATGGGCCGGGAATGTGTCTTCCAATTCCGTTGTATTGTGCTCTCCCAAGCGCTTAGTACAGTGCTCCGCCCAGTACGGACCACTGATGGATCGACCGGAGGAAGAAGAGTAGCTTGAAATGTGCGTCCTCCCAAGTGACCCGAGGAGGTGTCCCGCCCCACATCCAAATTCTGCATCCCCCCCGGCCCCACTTCTAGACTGTGAGCCCACTGTTGGGTAGGGACTGCTGCACTTCACGGAAAAGAGAAGTGAAGTGCAGCGTGGCTCAGTAGAAAGAGCTCGGGCTTTGGAGTCAGAGGTCATGGGTTCAAATCCCGGCTCCGCCACTTGTCAGCTGTGTGACTTTGGGCAAGTCACTTCACTTCTCTGGGCCTCAGTTCCCTCATCTGTAAAATGGGGATTAAGACTGTGAGCCCCCCGTGGGACAACCTGATCACCTTGTAACCTCCCCAGCGCTTAGAACAGTGCTTTGCACATAGTAAGCACTTAATAAATGCCATCATTATCCTGCTTCCCCTACCCACAGCACCTGTATATATGTATATATGTTTGTACGTATTTATTAATCTATTTATTTTATTTGTACATATTTATTCTATTTATTTTATTTTGTTAATATGTTTTGTTTTGTTCTCTGTCCCCCTTATAGACTGTGAGCCCACTGTTGGGTAGGGACTGTCTCTATATGTTGCCAACTTGTACTTCCCAAGCACTTAGTACAGTGCTCTGCACACAGTAAGTGCTCAATAAATACGATTGATTGATTGATTGATTGATTGATTATTCCCAGAAGCCTCTCAGCCCCCCGGGACCTGGCAGCCTCTCCCCTGGCCAGCCAGACCACCTTAGGCCTTTCGTTTCTCCTGTACATATTTATTATGGTTGTACATATTTATTTCTCTATTTATTTTACTTGTACATTTCTATCCTATTTATTTTATTTTGTTGGTATGTTTGGTTCTGTTCTCTGTCTCCCCCTTTTAGACTGTGAGCCCACTGTTGGGTAGGGACTGTCTCTATGTGTTGCCAATTTGTACTTCCCTAGCGCTTAGTACAGTGCTCTGCACACAGTAAGCGCTCAATAAATACGATTGATTGATTGATTGAAGAGAATTCAGATGGTTCAAGAGGTGGGGAAATGCCGGAGGTCTGTCCAGGGCCACAGCTCTTTCTGCCTTTCATTCATTCATTCATTCATTCATTCATTCATTCATTCGATCGTATTTATTGAGCGCTTACTGTGCACAGAGCACCTTACTAAGCGCTTGAAAAGTAATAATAATAATAATAATAATTGCATTTATTAAGCGCTTACTATGTGCAAAGCACTGTTCTGAGCACTGGGAAGGATACAAGTTGATCAGGTTGTCCCACGAGGGACTCACAGTTTTAATCCCCATTTTCCAGATGAGGTAACTGAGGCCCAGAGAAGTTAAGTGACTTGCCCAGAGTCACACAGCTGACAAGCGGTGGAGCAGAATTAGAACCCATGACCTTTGACTCCAAAGCCTGTGCTCTTTCCACTGAGCCATGCTGCTTCTCAGTAGAGAAAGCAGCCTGGCATAATGGAAAGAGCCTGGGCTTGGGAGTCAGAGGTCGTGGGTTCTAATTCCGCTTCTGCCACCTGTCCGCTGTGTGACTTTGGGTAAGCCATTTCACGTCTCTGGGTCTCAGTTCTCTCATCTGTAAAATGGGGTTGAAGACTGGGAGTCCCAAGTGGGACCCCCTGACTTCCTTGTATCTACCCCAGTGCTTAGAACAGTGCTTGGCACATAGTAAGTGCTTACCAAATGCCATCATCATCATTATTATTATTACAATTTGGCAACAGATAGAGACAATCCCTACCCAACACTGGGCTCACAGTCTAGAAGGAGGGAGACAGACAACAAAACAAGTAGCAGGCATCAATAGCATCAATAGAAAAAAACAGATTTATAGATCAATCAATCAATCGTATTTATTGAGCTCTTACTGTGTGCAGAGCACTGTACTAAGCGCTTGGTAAGTACAAGATGGCAACATATAGAGGCAGAGTCCCTACCCAACAGTGGGCTCACAGTCTAAAAGGGGGAGACAGAGAACAAAACCAAACACACTAACAAAATAAAAGAAATAGAATAGATATGTACAAGTAAAATAAATAGAGTAATAAATATGTACAGACATATATACAGGTGCTGTAGGGAAGGGAAGGAGGTAAGATGGGGGGATGGAGAGGGGGAGAGGAAGGAAGGGGCTGAGTGTGGGAAGGCCTCCTGGAGGAGGTGAGCTCTCAGTAGGGCCTTGAAGGGAGAAAGAGGGAGGGCATTCCAGGCCCGGGGGGAATCTATAGATGTGCACAGCTATCTATACACATCATTAATAAAATAAATAGAATAATATGTACATATATGCACAAGTGCTGTGGGGAGGGGAGGTCTCGGCCTTCCCCATACTGAATGTGCCTGGCCCGGCTCCTTTCCGCCTAGAATGGGGATTTCCCAAATTCCACTCGAGGACTCCCATTTCCCAAGGACGGCCCCAGATGTATTTTTGCGGGGGGGGGGGGGGGGGACCCTGCTTCCCTGTCCCCTCTCCCTGCCCCTCACCCTGCCCTGCTCTCCACACACTTCCGAGCCCCAGCCCGGATTTGGGGGAGACCAGGAGCTCCTGCAAGCCGGGGGCATCTGTGCCTTTGCACGTTCGATGGGCCCCCTCACTGCCTCCTGCAGAGTTCATTTGTCAGTTTATAAATTACCACATTAACTTAAATGCTGAATGCCTCAGAACACAAATGTATGCACCGAGGGCTTGAATACTTAATAATGATGGTATTTCTTAAGCGCTTACTATGTGCCAAGCACTGTTCTAATAATAATAATAATAATAATAATGATGATGATGATGATGGTATTTGTTAAGCACTTACTATGTGCCAAGCGCTGTTCTAATAATAATAATAATTATGATATTTGCTAAGCGCTTACTATGTGCCAAACTGTTCTAAGCCGTGGGGTAAATACAAGGTAATGGGGTTGTCCCACGTGGGGCTCACAATCTTAATCCCCATAATAATAATAATGATGGTATTTGTTAAGCGCTTACTATGTGCAAAGCACTGTTCTAAGCTGTGGGGTAAATACAAGGTAATTGGGTTGTCCCACATGGGGCTCACAATCTTAATCCCCATAATAATAATAATGATGGTATTTGTTAAGCGCTTACTATGTGCACTGTTCTAAGCTGTGGGGTAAATACAAGGTAATTGGGTTGTCCCACGTGGGGCTCACAATCTTAATCCCCATAATAATAATAATAATAATGATGGTATTTGTTAAGCGCTTACTATGTGCAAAGCACTGTTCTAAGCGCTGGGGAGGTTACAAGGTGATCAGGTTGTCCCATGGCAGGGGCTCACAGTTTCAATCCCCATTTTACAGATGAGGTAACAGAGGCACAGAGAAGTGAAGTGACTTGCCCAAAGTCACACAGCTGACAGGTGGTGGAGCCGGGATTTGAACCCACGACATCTGACTCCAAAGCCTGTGCTCTTTCCACTGAACCATGCTGCTTCTCATGTTACAGATGAGGTAACTGAGGCCCATAGCAGGGAAGTCATCGGCTCAAGGTCACACAGCAGACAAGTGGTGGAGCCAGGATTAGAACCCATAAGCGCTTAGTACAGTGCTCTGCACACAGTAAGCGCTCAATAAATACGATTGATTGATTGATTGATATCCACAAAGATTCCCAAGCGCAGGCTCTTTCCACTAAGCCACGCCGCTTCTGGAAGCGCTCGGGTTCTAGAGGGAAATGATTTTGTCGTCAGGCGGTGGCAGAGCCGGCGCCGTTCAGGATACGAGGCCATTTTCATCCGCGCTGGGGGTCGACGATGGGTCGGAACCCTGGCGAGGTGGGGGTGGGAGGAAGGGCCGGGGGATGGGGGCGTCATCTTTTATCACTATTGTGTGCCGTGCAGGTCCAGATGGAAGATAAAACATGCATGAGTTGCCCGCAGCTCTGAAAATAATTACACTCATTTGCCAGCGATGGAGAGAGTGCGTCCAAGCACGCTACCAGCCACCCCGGAGAAACGCCACTCGCATACTGATGAGGCTGGGAGGGGCCCAAGACAATGGCCGGGGGACCCCGGCCGCCCAGACGGGAAGGACAGGCTGGGCAGGACGGACCTCGCCGGCCACGGCACGTGGGACTCCCTCCCGGGGTCATCGCCGGGCTGGTTGCGTTTCCAGACGCGCAGGGCGCCAGGCCCTTGACAGCGTTGCCACTCGCTTTAATAATAATGATAATAATGTTGGTATTTGTTAAGCGCTTCCTATGTGCAAAGCACTGTTCTAAGCGCTGGGGGAGATACAAGGTAATCAGGTTGTCCCATGAGGGGCTCACGGTCTTCATCCCCATTTTACAGATGAGGGAGCTGAGGCCCAGAGAAGTGAAGTGACTGGCCCAAAGTCACCCAGCTGACAAGTGGCGGAGCCGGGATTTGAACCAATGGCCTCTGACTCCAAAGCCCGGGCTCTTTCCACTGAGCCACGCTGCCCAGAGGAAGGACAGACTTTCTTGTTCCTTTGGCCTAAGAAATCGCAGCCAAAAATAGCCGCTCCCCCTGCCCTCCCCAAAGTTCCCAGACAGTAGTGAGGACACATGCCTCTTGGCGCGTCTGTCCACCCGTCAGGACAGGCTGGGCAGGACGGACCTCGCCGGCCACGGCACGTGGGACTCCCTCCCGGGGTCATCGCTGGGCTGGTTGCGTTTCCAAACGCGCAGGGCGCCAGGCCCTTGACAGCGTTGCCACTCGCTTTAATAATAATGATAATAATGTTGGTATTTGTTAAGCGCTTCCTATGTGCAAAGCACTGTTCTAAGCGCTGGGGGAGATACAAGGTAATCAGGTTGTCCCATGAGGGGCTCACGGTCTTCATCCCCATTTTACAGATGAGGGAGCTGAGGCTCAGAGAAGTGAAGTGACTGGCCCAAAGTCACCCAGCTGACAAGTGGCGGAGCCAGGATTTGAACCAATGGCCTCTGGCTCCAAAGCCCGGGCTCTTTCCACTGAGCCACGCTGCCCAGAGGAAGGACAGACTTTCTTGTTCCTTCGGCCTAAGAAATCGCAGCCAAAAATAGCCGCTCCCCCTGCCCTCCCCAAAGTGCCCATCCAGTAATGAGGACACATGCCTCTTGGCGTGTCCGTCCACCCATCCGCCAGCCTGGTAGGAGAGAAGGGCGCGGGAGTGTGCCCCGACACCCCGGGCCCCTCTCCACTGCAGAGGAATTGATGAATGGGTTTTTAAAGTGCACAATCAGAATGAATACAAGAGGGTCCCGAGAGAATCCTCCTCTAGCTGGAGAACGGCTCCCCAGCCGGGGTCTTCGCTTTCACCGGAGGAGCCGGATGAAAGGGCGACCCACGGTGTCCCCCACGGCCTAGGCCGGGGTGAGAGAAGTTGCATTCATTCATTCACTCCTTCATTCATTCAATCGTATTTACTGAGCACTTACCGTGTGCAGAGCACTGTACTAAGTACTTGGGAAGTACAAGTTGGCAACATATATTATTATTCTTATTATATAGAGATGGTCCCTACCCAACAACGGGCTCACAGTGTAGAAGGGGGAGACAGACAACAAAACGAAACATGTGTCAAGTCATCAGAACAAATAAAATTAAAGCTAAATAATAATAATAATAATAATAATAATAATAATAATAATGGCATTTATTAAGCACTTATTATGTGCAAAACACTGTTCTAAGCACTGGGGAGGTTACAAGGTGATCAGGTTGTCCCTCGGGGGGCTCATAATAATAATAATAATAATAATGGCATTTATTAAGCGCTTACTACATGCAAAACACTGTTCTAAGCGCTGGGGAGGTTACAAGGTAATCAGGTTGTCCCACGTGGGGCTCAAAGTCTTAATCCCCATTTTACAGATGAGGGAACTGAGGCCCAGAGAAATGAAGTGACTTGCCCAAAGTCACCCAGCTGACAATTGGCAGAGCCAGGATTTGAACCCATGACCTCTGACTCCAAAGCCCGGGCTCTTTCCACTAAGCCACGCTGCTTCATTGACATCACATTAAATGCACATCATTAACAAAATTAATAGAATAGTAACCCGGCTTGGGGGCTGCTCCCTCACCTCCAGGGAACCCTGAAGGCCAGTGGGCCTCTTGGGGCTCGGCCCACTGTCCTCGCCTCCCCGAAACCCCGATTTGATGGAACCTCTTTTGGGGGTGAGGAAGAGGAGTGATTTTGTGGGTTTACAGTATTTCGAGCCAAAAGCTGAGAAAGTCAGCTGAGCCTGGAGCAGGCTAATAAAAGTCAGTAGTGGTGGTATTCATCCAACACCCACCTACTGCCGTGAATAGACACCCTCCTTTTCCACCGTCTGATGACAAGCACACCTAGCAAGGCTGTGTGATCCTGTGGAGCTTAGGGCTAGAGATGGGCATTTGGTGGTTGGAAATTAGACTTGGCAAAGGACCTAGATTCATTGGGGGAACTGAGCCTTCAACTGGCATTAACCCCGAGCTTGGCCCTCACTCCTAAGTGGACGCCTACCCTCGTTTCGTCAAAACCGAAACCCCCGCGCCATTCCGGGACCCCCATAGCCCCTGAACCCCAGGCCCCAGGGCGCGACGGGGCAATGAAACGGCATCGCTGTTGTTGCTCGTTCTGTTTCCTCCCAAGAATCAGGGGCTGAGAATATTCCAGAGAAGCATGTTTCACCTGCAGAACAGAGCTAGTAAAGAGCTAACTAGGAAGACCAGGGCATCCCCGTCGGCAGAACCTGTGTATATGTATATATGTTTGTACGTATTTATTACTCTATTTATTTATTTTATTTGTACATATTTATTTTATTTATTTTATTTTGTTAACATGTTTTGTTTTGTTGTCTCTCTCCCCCTTCTAGACTGTGAGCCCTCTGTTGGGTAGGGACTGTCTCTATATGTTGCCAACGTGGACTTCCCAAGCGCTTAGTACAGTGTTCTGCACACAGTAAGCGCTCAATAACTACGATTGAATGAATGAATGAATGAACAGTTCTCCACCTCCCTTAGTGGTGTCCGCACCAGTGTGGGCCAAGAGATTAGCCACAATTCCCCCCCCAATTCCAATTCATTCCTTCATTCAATTGTATTTATTGAGCATTACTGTGTGCAGAACACTGTATTGAGTGCTTGGAAGAGAACAATTTAACAATAAACAGACACATTTCCTGCCCACAATGAGCTTACAGTCTAGAGGTGGAGACAGACATTAGTTCCCACAAATGACAGATATTTACATAAATTCTGTGGGTCTGAGAGGGGATATGAAGAAAGGGAGCAAGTCAGAGAGCTTGCGAGAGAGCCATAGGGTTGGGCAGGTGAAGAGTGTGATCGACCTCTAGCCGTCCATCCTATTTGGACTGTAGACTCTAGACTGTAGGCTCACTGTGGGCAAGGAATGTGTCTACTGACTCTTATACTGGTCATTCATTCAGTCAGTCATATTTATTAAGTGCTTATTGTTTACAGAGCACTGTTCTAAGTGCTTGGGAAAGTACGATACAATAAAATTATGAGAAGCAGCGTAGCTCAGTGGAAAGAGCACGGGCTTGGGAGCCAGAGGTCATGGGTTCTAGTTCCGGCTCTGCCACTTGTCAGCTGTGTGACTTTGGGCAAGTCACTTCACCTCTCTGGGCCTCAGTTACCTCATCTGTAAAATGGGGATTAAGATTGTGAGCCCCCCGTGGGACAACCTGATCACCTCGTATCCCCCCAGCACTTAGAACAGTGCTTTGCACATAGTAAGCGCTTAACAAATACCATCATTATTATTATTATAAACAGTGACATTCCCTGCCCACGGCGAGCTCACAGTCTAGAGAGGGGGAGACAGACATCAATACAAATACAGAGAAGCAGCATGGCTTAGTGGGCAAAGCATAGACCTGGGAGTTAGAAGGTCATGGGTTCTAATCCCAGCTCCTCCACTTGTCTGCTGTGTGACCTTGGGCAAGTCACTTCACTTCTCTGGGCCTCAGTTCCCCCACCTGTAAAATGGGGATTGAGACTGTGAGCCCCATGTAGAACAGGGACTGTGTTCAACCCGATCTGCTGCACATAGTTAAGCACTTAACAGATACCATTATTATTATTATTATTATTACAAATAAGATTGTTCTCTCCCCAGTGCTTAGCAGAGGACACTGCACAGAGTAAGTACTCAGTAGATACAACGGATTGATTGATTTGCAGAAGACAGTACTGCACCTGCATAGTGAGCCGACCCAACTCAGATCTTCTTCAATCTCCGTGCCCCACCACTCAGATGACCTGAGTTCAAACTGGGACTGGGAGCCAGGCAGGAAAACAACTCCCCACTGGGGAAACCCGGCACAGGCACCCAGTCGGAGCCGGGCATAGTCTGATCTCCCACCTCCACTGCATCCCATCGCATCTGATTAAAGCCCTTACCCCGTCCCTTCTTTCCTCCCGGACCACGATTTTCAATCGCTCAGTCTCTGACGGTTCCTTCCCCACTGCATTCAAACATGCGTATGTATCCCCTATCTTCCCAACTCCCTCCTTCCATTCCTCTCCAAATTCCTTGAGTGAGTTATCTGCACCACTGCCTCCACTTCCTCTCCTCCAATTCTCTCCCTCACCCCCAGCAATCTGGCTTCTGCTGCCTTCGTTCCAGAGAAACCACCCTCTCCAAGGTCACCTTAGATGATCTCCTCCTTGCCAAATCCAACGGCCTCTACTTCATCCTATTCCTCCTCGACCCCTCAGCTGCCTTTGACCCTGTGGACCACTCTCTTCTCCTGGAAACATTATCCAACCTTGGCTACACTGACACTGTTCTTTCCTGGTTCTCCTCCTATCTCTCTGGCTACTCACTCTCAGTCTCTATCACAGGCTTCTCCTCTGCCTCCCACCCGCTAACTGTGCAAGGCTCAGTTCTGTGTCCTCTGCTATTCTCCATCACATTCACTCCCACAGAGAACTCATTCAATCAATCAGTTATATTTATAAAGTGCTTACTGTGTGCTGAGCACTGTACTGGGCGGTTAGGAGAGCACAGTATAGAGAAGTTGGAAGACACGTTCCCTGCCTACAACCAACTAAGCAGTCTAAAGGAGGATACAGACGTTACTATAAATAAATGTTCTGGAAATGTATATAAATGCTAAGGGGCCGAGAGTGGGGGTGAAGAAAGGATGCAAATCCACGTGCAGAAGTGACACAGAAGGTCTGCACTTCACTCTGTTGCCCGAATCATTTTTCTAAAAAAATGTTCTATGCATTTATTCATTCATTCATTCAATCGTATTTACTGAGTGCTAACTGTATGCAAAGCACTGTACTAAGCACTTGGGAGAATACAATATAACAACAGACAGCTCCCTGCCCACAACGAGCTCACAGTCTAGAGGAGGAGACACATAAATATACATAAATAAATAACAGATATTTACAGATATAAATAAACGTGTGCGCTATGGGGATGGGAGGGAGGATGAATGAAGAGCAAGGAAGAGAGGCACAGAAGGGAGTGGGAGAAGAGGAGAGGAGGGCTTAGTCAGGGAAGGCTTCATGGAGGAGTTGTGCACATCTCCCCACTCCTTAGGAACCGTCAGTGGTTTCCCATCATCCTCCGCATCAAACAGAAACTTCTCACCATTGACTTTAAGGCATTCAATCCGCTCTCCCCCTTTCTAGCTAACCTCGCTGCTCTCCCACTATAAACCCCAACAACACACTTAGTTCCTCTAACACCAACCTACTCAGTGTACCGCAATCTCATTTCACTCCCCACTAATGCCTTGCCCGCATCTTCCCTCTGGCCTGGGGCTCCCTCCCCCTTCTTATCCCACTCTCCCACCTTCAAAACCCTCCTCAAATCACGTCTCTTCCAAGAAATCTTCCCTGACTAACCCCACATTCCTCCACCCTATTTACCCTCCTGCCTGCATTACTTAAGCACTTGGTTCTCTATCTTTCAACACTGGATTCTCAGCCCACCCCCAGCCATTATGTCCATATCCTTAAACCTAGTTATTTCCTGATCGGTAATTTATTTTATTGGCTGCCTCCCAACTAGACTGTAAGCTCCTTGAAGGCAGGGATCACGTCTACCAACTCTACCGTACGGTACTCTCCAAAGTGGTTAATACACTGCTCTGCACGTGGTAAGCTCTCAATAGATACCACGGATTGACTGATTGCCTCAGGGAAATGAGGAGATGCCAGGCTTTCCACATCCTGGCTCTGTTGTTGAGCCACTGGCCTGGGCAATACTTTTTATTGTTGTTGTTTGGTTGTTTTATGGTATTCGTTAAGCACTTACTATGCGTCAAGAACTGTACTAAATGTTGAGGTAGATATAAGGTAATCAAGCTGGACGAAGTCCAGAGAAGCAGCGTGGCTCAGTGGAAAGAGCACGGGCTTTGGAGTCAGTGGTCGTGGGTTCAAATCCCGGCTCTGCCAATTGTCAGCTGTGTGACCTTGGGCAAGTCACTTCACTTCTCTGGGCCTCAGTTCCCTCATCTGTAAAATGGGGGTTGACTGTGAGCCCCCCCGGGACAACCTGATCACCTTGTATCCCCCCAGCACTTAGAACACTGCTTTGCACATAGTAAGCGCTTAATAAATGCCATTATTATTATTATGTCCCACAGTCCACATCCCACGTATACTATACGTATACTATACTATACTACGTATACGTATACTATACGTATACTATACTACACTACTGTACTATATTTTTCTAGACTGTGAGCCTGTCTTCTAGACCATGAGCCCGTTGTTGAGTAGGGACTGTCTCTATATGTTGCCGATTTGTACTTCCCAAGCTCTTAGTACAGAGCTCTGCACACAGTAAGCGCTCAATAAATACAATTAAATGAATACTGTTTCCCCCCTTCCTAATTTTCATAATAATAATAGTAATAATGATGGTATTTGTTAAGCGCTTACTATGTGCCAAGCCCTGTTCTAAGCACTGGGGTAGATACAAGGTAATCAGGTTGTCCCACGTGGGGCTCACAATCTTTAACCCCCATTTTCTAGATGAGGGAACTGAGGCACAGAGAAGTTATGTGACAGGAGTTGTGTAGTCAGTGGGGGCTGCTCGGATAGCGTGACCAGGAAGGTGGTCTTCCTGGCAGAGGCAGGATCTGGGGAGGTTCTGAATCTGGATGCAACTGAGGCCTGGTGGGGAATGGGGAGTTAAATGGGGAAGGGAGTCTGGGAAGCAGGAAGGGTCTTTTCAAGGGGTTGGAGGTGGGAGAATCGAGAATGAGGGACAGCTAGGAAATGAGCTCGGGACGATCAATTGATCAATGGTATTTACTGAGCGCTTACTCTGTGTAGAGTCCTGTACTAAGTGCTTGGCAAAAGACAATGTGATTGAGTTGGTAGACACGACCCCTGCCCATGAAGAGCTTACAGTCTTCAGGGGGAAGCCAGACATGAAAATGAACTGGGGAGAGGGGGAGCAGTAGCGTATAAGGATAGCTATGTAAGTATTGAGGAGCTGGGGTGAGTATCAAAGTGCAGAAGGTGCTCACAGCCAATTGCAGAGTTAACGGTGAAGACCACCTCCCTTTTAGACCACCTGGTCTTTCAGACTGTGAGCCCACTTGTTGGGTAGGGACTGTCTCTATATGTTGCCAACTTGTACTTCCCAAGCGCTTAGTACAGTGCTCTGCACACAGTAAGCGCTCAATAAATACGATTGATGATGATGGTCACGCTATCCAAGCAGCCCCCACTGACTATGCAACTCCTCACTGTCATTTGGCTCTCCCAGACAATCATTAGTTAAATCCCGCTAAGCCTGAATTAATGTCAGTTTATTCATTCATTCATTCAATTGTATTTATTGAGCACTTATTGTGTGCAGAGCACTGTACTAAGCACTTGGGAAGTACAAGTTGGCAACATATAGAGACGGTCCCTACCCAAAAATGGGCTCACAGCTTAGAAGGGACATAGTTTTGAATTTATGATTTCATCTTTCTTATTGTTTCTGGTCCCCAAACCCTTCTCATCTCCCTGACAACCCAGGCTGGGGAGTCATTCATTCATTCATTCTTATTTATTGAGCGCTTGCTGTACTAGGCGCTTGGGAGAGTACAACACAACAATGAACAGACGCATTCCTTGCCCACAATGAGCTTACAGTCTAGAGGAGAGCTGGGTTCCAATTCCCACTCTGCTAGTTTCCTACTGTGTGACCTTGGGTGAGTCATTTCACTTCTCCGTGCCTCAGTTTCCTCATCTGCAGAATGGGAATTCTATACCTGTTCTCCCTCCCATTTAGAGTGTGGGTCCCATCTGGAACAGGGATTGTGTTCCACCTCATGATCTTGTATCTACCCTAGGAGTCCGGTGTTGGGCACTTGGTAAGTGCTTAGACACCATTGAGCAGAAGATTGATCGACTGGACAGTCAGCCCATATCGCTGGGAAGAGGCGGGAGAGGTCATTTCTGCCGACTTGGGCTGGGGTCAGGAAAAGGCCCAGGTGCGCTCATCTTAAATGATCTAGTGAAATGCGATTGCCTTCTCTTCCAGACCGGGCAGGTTCTTGGCCCAGGTCTCGGGGCCGTGGCGCTTCCCACCGATCGCCAATCTGTTCCGGCAGCTGCCAGGAGCCTTCCGGTCATGGAGCTTAGCCTGACGCACACAAAAAAAGGACAAAATCCAGCTATTTCCCCTCAAATGATCTTTCCAATTCCCATTTTATCCCAGAAGAGCATCTCCCCGAGCTGGCCAGAGCAAGCGTCTGAGCTGGCCCTCAGCCAGGTCCGTCCCCACCACCGGGTTCAGGGGTGCACAGCAGGGGACAAGAACAGGAGGAGGAAGAGGGAGAAGAGGAGCTCTGTTCAGCCGACCCACGGCCCTGAGCTGCACCCTGGGCTGCTCCCTGCCCGGCCCGGCCTAGCTCCAGCTCTGGTCTTCCCACTCTGCAGCACCGCTGGGACCCAGGCATCAGCACGGTAGGAAGGACGCTCGAGACCCTGGACTGGTCATTTCTAAC
Source organism: Tachyglossus aculeatus (assembly GCF_015852505.1). NCBI lineage: Eukaryota > Metazoa > Chordata > Mammalia > Monotremata > Tachyglossidae > Tachyglossus > Tachyglossus aculeatus. The sequence goes on along the minus strand of NC_052088.1, from coordinate 40,120,535 downwards.
GAGGTAGAGGAATCTCGCCTCCCCACCCTTCCCACCCCCAACAAGTCCCCACTTTCTTCCAATTCATCGTCTCACTTCACTGGCACCTACCCCATCCAGGCCCATTTTCCCTTCCCCCCACCCTCCCACTAGTCTGGGGGAGACGGCGGGGCTGACCCCCTCAGGCCGGCACCCCCCCGCTTGCCCAGTCCAAACACGGCCAGGCCGCCCGAAGGGTTAACCGTCTGTCGTTCTCCCATCCCTCCTTAGAAGCCTAATTATTTTGTGCATCTTCATTTCATTAATGAATTGCTGCTTTTTGCCGACGTCCCCTCCCCCATTGCTTTTGTTTAAACCTCCTGGTGGGAAGGGAGAGATTAATTTTGTTGTGCCCTAATGAAACTGTACGCTCCATTAGACTTCACCATTTGCACACACTGCCAACATCACCATTACGCATAATGAATGGGTTTGGGGGAATCCCAGGCATCCCACGTGACGCGGGGCCGCAGGGTTCCTCTGGTCCAGATTGCCGGGCGCCTCGGCCGGCCCAGCCTCCCGCCCGGTGCCGGCCACCTACCCAGGCCAAACGGGGCCTGGGACTTGGCCTCAGGCCTGCAGTCTCGCCCGGAAACTGTGTGGCCTAGTGGATAGACCGTGGGCAAGTCACTTCGCTTCTCTGGGCCTCAGTTATTTCATCTGTAAAATGGGGATTAAGACCACGAGCCCTGTGTGGAACAGGGACTGTGTCCAGTCCGATTAGTTTGTGCCTACCCCAGTGCTCAGTACAGTGCCTGGTGTTTCACAATGGCCCCAGGGGGAACGGGAAACCCCAAGCCACCGGTACGGAGGGCAAATGGGCATTTTTCCTAGATGCTGCCTACCGGGAAGCTGCCGAGGGTCAGGGGGATGGGGCAGCTGCTGGACTGCCGCCTCAGTGCTCATTGAGCACTAATGACTCCCAACCACCAGGACCACATCTGTGCGCATCAACTTTGAATCTTAATACTCCCACACCCACTCATACACTCATCTACTTTTCTTCCTCTCATCTGTAAATGATTTTAGCGTCTGTCTCTCCTGGCCCTCATTCGGCGCTCCCCTTTACTTAGCCTTGCTCATCTCTCACTATGACCCAGTTTGCACACTCCGCTCCTCTAAAGCCAACCTACTCACTGGACCTCGATCTCGTCCCCCCTGCAGCCGACCCCTCGTTCATGCCCTCCCACCTGCCAGGAACTCCTTTCCCCTACGTATCCGACACACCACCGCTCTCCCCGTCTTCAAACCTCGACTGAAATCCTATCTCCTCCAGAAATCCTTCTGAGACTAAACTCTCATCTCCCCTCTCCCGTGCATTGAGACCCAAGCACTTAGATTTTTCCCTCCATCCCCACGGCAACTATGTACCTATTCTTCTACTCAATTGCTTCCCTTCCCTGTAATTTATCTTAATGTCTGCTTTAATACGTCTCCCCCTCCATTAGGCTGTAAGCAGGGATCATGTCTACCGATTGTATTGGACACTTCAAAAGCTCAGCACAATCCACTGCACACAGCAGATGCTCACTAAATGCAGCTTTTTTTTTTGATTGACTGATTGAGGAGACCCTGAGTCAGGATTCTTCAGTCTGGGAAGATGCAGGCGGAGAGTGGGGGAGGATTGGATTTCACAGATCCTGGGTGAACCCAGACTTGCCGCACCCCAAATTGCACCCACCAGAACGAAGGGCACCAGTTAGAGCTGGGAATAGGGGGGCAGGGGGTGGCAGGTTCAGACCAACAGCAGGAAACGTCTCTTTCCCCAGCAAGGGGTGAGCACAGCGATTCCTTTCCCACAGGGAGCCATGTGGCTGGAAACACTGGCAGCTCCAGGGGGGATTATATCCTCCTGTAGACCAGTGGCACTGGGGGAGAGTCGGGGTGGAGAGGGGAAAGTCAGGGATGACTTGAATGGTCCTAGCTGGGTCACAGAGGGAGGCAGGAACAGATAAGGGAGAATCAGGGAGTGTAGGGAGGTCCATTCCTAATCAATCAATCATATTTATTGAGCGCTTACTGTGTGCAGAGCACTGGACTAAGCGCTTGGGAAGTACAAGTTGGCAACATATAGAGACAGTCCCTACCCAACAGTGGGCTCACAGTCTAGAAGGGGGAGACAGAGAACAAAACAAAACATATTAACAAAATAAAATAAATAGAATAGATATGTACAAGTAAAATAAATAGAGTAATAAATATGTACAAACATTATACATGTATACAGGTGCTGTGGGGAAGGGAAGGAGGTAGGACGGGGGGTTGGAGAGGGGGACGAGGGGGAGAGGAAGGAAGGGGCTCAGTCTGGGAAGGCCTCCTGGAGGAGGTGAGCTCTCAGTAGGGCCTTGAAGAGAGGAAGAGAGCTAGCTTGGCGGATGGGCAGAGGGAGGCCATTCCAGGCCTGAGGGAGGACGTGGGCCGGGGGTCGACGGTGGGACAAGAGAGAACAAGGCACGGTGAGGAGATTAGCGGCAGTGGAGTGGAGGGTGCGGGCTGGGCTGTAGAAGGACAGAAGGGAGGTGAGGTAGGAGGGGGCGAGGTGATGGACAGCCTTGAAGCCCAGGGTGAGGAGTTTCTGCCTGATGCGCAGATTGATCGGTAGCCACTGGTAATCATGAGGATGGGTGTCCAGGAGGGCAGTGTCTACATGCCTGTCCATAATTTATTTATTTATATTAATGTCTGTCTCCCCATCTAGACTGTAAGTTCATTTGGGGCAGGGAACATGCCTACTAAGGCTATTTTACTGTACTTTCCCAAGCACTTAGTAGTGTGCTGTGCACACACTAAGCGCACAGTATATACCACTGCTTGGTTGATGTGCCCAGTTCCACCCAGAGTGAGGAGTCCTGTCAGACTCCGGCAGAGCCCTGGGCTGGGTGGGCCACAGGGCTGGGTGGGCCTCGATGGTGTCGCTTGGTGGCCAGGCTCTTGCTCCAATGCGACATTTGCTAGTCATCATCATCATCATCATCAATCGTATTTATTGAGCGCTTACTGTGTGCAGAGCACTGTACTAAGCGCTTGGGAAGTACACATTGGCAGCATATAGAGACAGTCCCTACCCAACAGTGGGTTCACAGTCTAAAAGGGGGAGACAGAGAACAAAACCAAACATACTAAGAAAATAAAATAAATAGAATAGATATGTACAAGTAAAATAAATAGAGTAATAAATATGTACAAACATATCTACATATATACAGGTGCTGTGGGGAAGGGAAGGAGGTAAGATGGGGGGATGGAGAGGGGGACGAGGGGGAGAGGAAGGAAGGGCTCTTGCTAGAGAAGCTGAGTGGAAAGAGCCTGGGCTTGGGAGTCAGACGCCATGGGTTCGAATCCCGCCTCTGCCGCCTGTCAGCTGTGTGACTTTGGGCAAGTCACTTCACTTCTCTGTGCCTCAGTTACCTCATCTGTAAAATGGGGATTAAGACTGTGCGCCCCCTGAGGGACAACCTGATCACCTTGTCATCTCCCCAGCGCTTAGAACAGTGCTTTGCACATAGTAAGTGCTTAATAAATGCCATCGTTATTACTCTCCATCACCTGTTCAACCAAGATGTCTATAGGGGTCTGAGTCCAGTAGCTGGAAAACACAGCAGTCCCCAGGCCCCCCACAATCACTCCCTCAGTCATAGAGAAGCAGCATGGCCTAGAGGATAGAGCACCAGCCTGGGAGTCCGAAGGACCTGGGTTCTAATCCCGGTTCTGCCACTTGTCTGCTGTGAGTCACTTCTCTGTGCCTCAGTTCCTACATCTGTAAAATGGGGATTAAGACTGTGAGCCCTGTGTGGGACAGGGACTGTGCTAACCCAATTACCTTGTTTCTCTCCCAGTGCTTAGAACAGCGCCTGGTACCTAGTTAAGTGCTTAACAAATACCATAATTAGTATTCTCTGTGCCTCCGTTATCTCATCTGTAAAATGGGGATTGAGGCTGTGAGCCCCTCATGGAACAGGGACTTGGTTTGACCTGATTTGCTTGTATTTAGTCTAAATATATTAGATTGTATTAATATAATATATTGTATTAGATTCAGTCTAAATCCCCCTTTTAGACTGTGAGCCCACTGTTGAGTAGGGACCATCTCTGTATGTTGCCAACTTGTACTACCCAAGCGCTTAGTACAGTGCTCTGCACACAGTAAGCGCTCAATAAATACGATTGATTGATTGATTCAGTGCTTAGTACAGGGCCTGGCACAGAGTAAGTGCTTAACAAACACTGTATTTATTATTATTCATTCATTCATTCAATCATATTTATCAGGCACTTACTCTGTGCAAAGCACTATACTAAGTGCTTAGGAGAGTACAATATATAACAATATTATTATTCCCCACCAACTCCCACCTGCCGCATCTTATTATTAGGTATTTATTAAGCTCTTCCTATAGGTGCCAACCCGAGTCCAGGTAATAATGGTAATTGCTGATTGCCATGTGACAAACACTATGCCAAGCACTGGGGTAAATGCAACCGGATTGCACACAGTCCCTTCTGCACATGGGTCCCACAGTCCAAGTGGGAGAAACAGTGGGTCTGTAAACTCTATTTTATGGATGAGGCAAGTGGAAGTGGCAGGATTAGAACTCAAGTCTCCCGGCTCCCAACCCTGGGCTCTTCTCGAACATTCTAATAATAGGCTATTATAATAAGCGTTATTATAATAATGAGTATCCTGAAGGCTAGTGCTAATGGCGAGGATAATGATGAAGGACCAGGCATGGTGTAGTGGATAGAGCACGTTTGGGAGGCAGGAGGTTGTGGGTTCTAATCCCGGCTCTGCCACTTGTCTCCTGTGTGACCTTGGGCAAGTCACTTCATTTCTCTGTGCCTCAGTTACCCCCTCTGTAAAATGGGGATTGAGACTGTGAGCCCCACATGGGGCAGGGACTTTGTCCAACTCAATTTGCTCACGTCCACCCTAGTGCTTAGTACAGTGTCTGGCTCATAGTAAGCACTTAACAAATACCATCTTTTTTTTGGTATTTGTTAGGTGCTTACTATGTGCCAAGCACTGTTCTAAGCCCTGGGATAGATACAAGGTTATCAGGTTGCCCCACTTGGGGCTCACAGTCTTGATCCCCATTTTACAGATGATATAACTGAGGCCCAGAGAAGTTAAGTGACTGGCCCAAGGTTGCACAGCTGACAAGTGGCAGAGTCGGGATTAGAACCCACGAACTCTGACTCCCAAGCCCGGGCTCTTTCCACTGAGCCATGCTGCTTCTCATTATTCTCATTATTATGATTATTATTGGTAAGGCTAGAGCAGTGAACAGGGAGAGCAGTTCCAAATGTCCTTATCCACCCCAGTGTTTAGTACAGTGCCTGGCCCATAGTAAGCACTTAAGAAATACCATCATTATTATTATTATTGGTAAGGCTAGAGCAGTGAATGGGGAGAGCAGTTCCGAATGTCCTTATCCACCCCAGTGCTTAGTACAGTGTCTGGCCCATAGTAAGCACTTAAATACCGTTATCATTATTATTATTGCTAAGGCTAGAGCAGTGAACGGGGAGAGCAGGTCCGAATGTACTTATCCACCCCAGTGCTTAGTACAGTGCCTGGCCCATAGTAAGCACTTAACAAATACCATCATCATTATTATTATTATTGGTAAGGCTAGAGCAGTGAACGGGGAGAGCAGTTCCAAATGTCTTTATCCACCCCAGTGCTTAGTACAGTGCCTGGCCCATAGTAAGCACTTAACAAATACCATCATTATTATTACTATTGGTAAGGCTAGAGCAGTGAAGGGGGAGGGCAGTTCCGAATGTCCTTATCCACCCCCAGTGCTTAGTACAGTGTCTGGCCCATAGTAAGCACTTAACAAATACCATCATTATTATTACTATTGGTAAGGCTAGAGCAGTGAACGGGGAGGGCAGTTCCGAATGTCCTTATCCACCCCAGTGCTTAGTACAGTGCCTGGCCCATAGTAAGCACTTAACAAATACCATCATTATTATTATTATTGGTAAGGCTAGAGCAGTGAACGGGGAGTGCAGTGCCGAATGTACTTATCCACCCCAGTGCTTAGTATATATGTATATATGTTTGTACATATTTATTACTCTATTTATTTATTTATCTTTTTTGTACATATCTATTCTATTTTATTTTGTTAGTATGTTTGGTTTTGTTCTCTGTTTCCCCCTTCTAGACTGTTAGCCCGCTGTTGGGTAGGGACTGTCTCTATGTGTTGCTGACTTGTACTTCCCAAGTGCTTGGTACAGTGCTCTGCACACAGTAAGCACTCAATAAATACAATTGATTGATTGATTGATTAGTACAGTGCCTGGCCCATAGTAAGCACTTAACAAATACCATCATTATTATTATTATTATTGGTAAGGCTAGAGCAGTGAACAGGGAGGGCAGTTCCGAATGTCCTTATCCACCCCCAGTGCTTAGTACAGTGTCTGGCCCATAGCAAGCATTTAACAAATACCATTATTATTATTATTATTATTGGTAAGGCTAGAGCAGTGAACGGGTAGGGTAGTTCCGAATGTCCTTATCCACCCCAGTGCTTAGTACAGTGTCTGGCCCATAGTAAGCACTCAACAATTACCATCATCATTATTATTATTATTGGTAAGGCTAGAGCAGTGAACGGGGAGAGCAGTTCCAAATGTCTTTATCCACCCCAGTGCTTAGTACAGTGCCTGGCCCATTGTAAGCACTTAACAAATGCCATCATTATTATTATTATTGGTAAGGCTAGAGCAGTGAACAGGGAGAGCAGTTCAGAATGTCCTTATCCACCCCCAGTGCTTAGTATAGTGCCTGGCCCATAGTAAGCACTTAACAAATACCATCATTATTATTACTATTGGTAAGGCTAGAGCAGTGAACGGGGAGAGCAGTGCCGAATGTCCTTATCCACCCCAGTGTTTAGTACAGTGCCTGGCCCATAGTAAGCACTTAACAAATACCATCATTATTATTATTATTGGTAAGGCTAGAGCAGTGAACGGGGAGGGCAGTTCCAAATGTCCTTATCCACCCCAGTGCTTAGTACAGTGTCTGGCCCATAGTAAGCACTTAAATACCATTATCATTATTATTATTGCTAAGGCTAGAGCAGTGAACAGGGAGAGCAGGTCCGAATGTACTTATCCACCCCAGTGCTTAGTACAGTGCCTGGCCCATAGTAAGCACTTAACAAATACCATCATTATTAGTATTATCGGTAAGGCTAGAGCAGTGAACGGGGAGAGCAGTTCAGAATGTCCTTATCCACCCCCAGTGCTTAGTACAGTGTCTGGCCCATAGTAAGCACTTAACAAATACCATTATCATTATTATTATCGCTAAGGCTAGAGCAGTGAACGGGGAGAGCAGGTCCGAATGTACTTATCCACCCCAGTGCTTAGTACAGTGCCTGGCCCATAGTAAGCACTTAACAAATACCATCATTATTAGTATTATTGGTAAGGCTAGAGCAGTGAATGGGGAGAGCAGTTCAGAATGTCCGTATCCACCCCCAGTGCTTAGTACAGTGTCTGGCCCATAGCAAGCATTTAACAAATACCATCATTATTATTATTATTGGGAAGGCTAGAGCAGTGAACGGGGAGAGCGGTGCTGAATGTACTTTCTAGTGGGACCGGCCAGGCACACATAATCCCTATGTCTGGGAGGCAGAGGGTGTTGGAGGAGAAAGCACGGGGCAGGGAGCCAAGAGACCTGGCCCTTAATCCCAGCCCCGCCACATCCCTGCTGCGTGGCCTCGGTGAGTTACTTAACCCCCCTGAGCCTCATCTGTTCACCTGTAAAATGGGGACAACCACAGCTGCCTCGGTCTACCCCACCCACGTCCTGAAACTGAATTTCTCCTTTTGGTTTGAAAAAGGAAAGTTTCCAGTCACCTCAGGAGACGGCAGTTTGGGGGGCAGAGGAATAGAGCTGGGTGGTTCTCATGGAAACCAGGTGGAAAATAGCTGAAGGGAACGTCGCAGGAAGCTGAATAATAGTGACAGGTAGATGCTAATTAGCAATCAGAACTTAATTGAGATTTAACAGCTGTTTCCCACCCCAGTTACCGGGAGGGAGGCTGAGAAGATGATGAAAATCGCCCAAGATCTGCTTTGTGACGTTGGAGCTTCTGAGTGAGCGGTGAGATTAAGGGGGATTGAGATTGTGCATTGACCGGTCAGATGGGGGGTGCACTGTTAATAATAATGATGGTATTTGTTAAGTGCTTACTATGTGCACAGCACTGTTCTAAGCGCTGTAGAGAGTGCTCTAGGGAGTGGGGGAGTCAGACTGGACGGATGGACCGTGGGTGGGGTGGAGGATAATAATAATAATAATGGCATTTATTAAGCGCTTACTATGTGCAAAGCACTGTTCTAAGCGCTGTAGAGAGTGCTCTAGAGAGTGGGGGAGTCAGACTGGACGGATGGACCGTGGGTGGGGTGGAGGATAATAATAATAATAATAATAATAATAATGGCATTTATTACGCGCTTACTATGTGCAAAGCACTGTTCTAAGTGCTGTAGAGAGCGGGGGAGTCAGACTGGACGGATGGATCGTGGGTGGGGTGGAGGATAATAATAACAATGATAATGGCATTTATTAAGCACTTACTATGTGCAAAGCACTGTTCTAAGCGCTGTAGAGAGTGCTCTAGAGAGTGGGGGAGTCAGACTGGACGGGTGGACCGTGGGTGGGGTGGAGGATAATAATAATAATAATAATAATGGCATTTATTAAGCACTTACTATGTGCAAAGCACTATTCTAAGCGCTGGTCAGAGGATGGTCAGAGGGGCTGGAGGTGAAAGCAACAATCCAGCACATGGGGAGTTGGGTGAAAGGCCAAGTGGTCAAGCCTGGGGGAGACAAACTGGTGTTTAGTATAGTGCTCTCCACACAATGGGTGCCACTCCAGTGCCCTGCACATGGTGGGGGAAACAGGGTGGTTTAGTGGATAGAGCACAGGCCTGAGAGTCAGAAGGACCTGGCTTCTAATCCTAGCTCCACCGCTTATCTGCCGTGTGACCTTGGACAAGTCACTTTACTTCTCTGGGTCTCAGTTACCTCATCTGTAAAATGGGGATGGAAGTGTGAGCCCCAAGTGGGACAGGGACTGGGTCCAACCTGATTAGCTTGTATCTACCCCAGCGCTTAGAACAGTGCTTGGAACATAGTAAGTGCTTAACAAATACTGTGGTTATTATTAGTAGGTGTCCAGTACAGGTCTGTTGATGATATTCCTGACTGTCCCTCCAGTGTCCCAGCCTGGACCATTCAGATCCATCTGAACCCTCTGGAAACTACTGGTCCGTCTTGCCCGTCCGGCTCCTGTTGGGCGGGATCCCACCCGTTTAACCTCCCGCTTTGGCCCAGTGCTGGAACTGGTCTGTGCTGGGTCTACTGGGACTCCAGACCTCCAGCCCAGCCCTGTTTCCCGGGGATTGCCAAACAAGGTGCCAGTGAGGGAGCTGGTGGGAGAAGCAGCGTGGCTCAGTGGAAAGAGCATGGACTTTGGAGTCAGGGGTCATGGGTTCAAATCCCGGCTCCGCCAATTGTCAGCTGTGTGACCTTGGGCAAGTCACTTCGCTTCTCTGGGCCTCAGTGCCCTCATCTGTAAAATGGGGATTAAGACTTTGAGCCCCCCATGGGACAACCTGATCACCTTGTAACCTCCCCAGCGCTTAGAACAGTGCTTTGCACATAGTAAGCGCTTAATAAATGCCATTATTATTATTATTATTATTATTCCATGAGATTCTCTTTGGCTAGTCAACCTCCCCACAGCGGCTTGCCAGCGCCGCGGGGAACGCTGACCTGTTGTCGGCTGGCCGGCCTCCCTGAGGGTTCAGAGGGGTCCCGGGTGTCCCCCGCTGCAGCGTTCCCGCCGCTATGGCCTGACCCCCGAAGAAGAAAACGGCCCGCTGATTCCGTCTTAAATGATGTATCGTGTGAGATTGGCATAGCAAGGAATTGATCCCCACCGCACCGTGGCCTCCAACGGGCTGGGACGTGTTTCCATGCTGCAGGGTGGCCTGTGACTCAGTGGATCAGCGCAGGGTGACATCTGAGCCGCACCAGCACCCCGAGCACAATTCGATCCAGACACCTAGCAGCTGCGGGAGAGGAAACCGCCACGGGCTTCTGGTCCCGCCTGCCAGGCGAAGGTGGGAACATCCGTGACTCAGAAGGCCCTTCAGATGAGCCATTGTCACTGAGGCTCAGCACACACGCACACCCTGACAGGGCTGCGAGAAGCAGTGGGGCTCAGTGGAAAGAGCACGGGCTTGGGAGCCGGAGGTCATGGGTTCAAATCCTGGCTCTGCCAAGTGTCGGCTGTTTGACCTTGAGCAAGTCACTTAACTTCTCTGTACCTCAGTTACCTTATCTGTAAAATGAGGATGAAGTCTGTGAGCCCCACATGGGACAACCTGATTACCTTTTATCTACCCCAGCGCTTAAAACAGTGCTTTGCACACAGTAAGCACTTAACAAATGCCATCATTATTATTATTATTATTAAATGTGGGGCATCTTTTGGGCAGCTGGGTGATCAGTGGTATATACTGAGTGCCTTACTGGGAGCAGAACCCTGGACTGTGCATCTCTGGGGTTCAACCCTGGACTGAGCAACTACTTGTCACCCACTAGGTGCAGAGCCCTGGACTGGATATCTGTTGGGCGCCTATTGAATCAATCAATCAATCAATCGTATTGAGCGCTTACTGTGTGCAGAGCACTGTACTAAGCACTTGGGAAGTACAAGTTGGCAACATATAGAGACAGTCCCCACCCAACAGTGGGCTCACAGTCTAAAAGGATGATAATGCCACGAGTTGGTGGAGAGCTTTTATTTTTCTGTAGCACTTTTCTATTAGCTGCCTCACTTTTCGTCCTCACAAAATCCCCGAGGTAGAGAAAGGAGGCATTACTAGTCTCATGACTGTTTAACAGAGACAGAAACTGAGGCTGAGAGGCGAAGGAAACTCCCCCTCTAGACTGTAAGCTCGTTGCGGGCAGGGAATGTGTCTGTTGATTGTTACAGTGCACTCTCCCAAGAGCTTAGTACAGTGCTCTGCACACAGTAAGCGCTCAATAAATACGATTGAATGAATGAATGCCGTGCACACAGGAAGCCCTCAGTAAATACAATTGACTGACGGACTGAGTGAGGTAGCTCAGCAGGCCAGAGGCAGACTCGGGACTAGAACATGGGTCTCCTAACTCTGAGCCCAGGGCTCTTCCCAGTAGACTCCCAGATTCCCAGTGCAAGCAAGGCATTCCCGTCACCCGCCACAGACCCCCGGCCGCCAGTTACCCACTCCTGTCCTGTTGATTTCTCTTGGATCATTTAAGGGTCCAAAGGGCAGGGATGTTGGGAGGCCTCAGGGTCCAGGCTGTGGTACGGTTCTCTTTGAGGGGGGTCCCTCTTGGAGGGCTGATGCCCTTAGAGCAGCCCACCTTCTCTGGAGAGAAGCTGGGAGGCTTGCTGCCTCTCCACATCCCCCCCCCAATCAATCAATCAATCAATCGTATTTATTGAGTGCTTACTGTGTGCAGAGCACTGTACTAAGCACTTGGGAAGTCTGCTTCAGACATAAGTAGATCCTGAGGGAGGGAAAAGCTCTCTGCCACTCTTCCTGCCACATGACATCACTGCACCACACCAAAGGCACTAATAATAATAATAATAATAATAATGGCATTTATTAAGCGCTTACTATGTACAAAGCACTGTTCTAAGCACTGGAGAGGTTACAAGGTGATCAGGTTGTCCCACGGGGGGCCTCGCAATCTTCACCCCCATTTTACAGATGAGGTAACTGAGGCCCAGAGAAGTGACTTGCCCAAAGCCACACAGCTGACAATTGGCGGAGCCGGGGTTTGAACCCATGACCTCTGACTCCAAAGCCCGGGCTTTTTTCCACTGAGCCACGCTGCTTCTCATAGCCGGGTTCCATAGGATGCCATTATGTCTCTCGGCAGCCCATTGAAACCCCCCAAGCTAGGGTGTTTCTCTGGGGGCTCCTGACCACCCCCACGCTTCAGAGAAGCTACAACCCTTCCTTGATCCCCGTGATTCTGACTCGCTTTCAAATTTTTGGTGTGCTGCAACCCCCTGCGGTATGTCCTGAGGCAATTGCCTCCCGTAAGGTCACTGGAAGGACCAGACCATATTAGTTTCCTCACACAACCTCCCTGGAGGACTGGGGCAGGGAGAATTGCCTCACATAACCGTTGCTGAAGAGTTCTGACAGGAAGTTAGACCTGGAGGGCCAAAACAAAAGAGTTTTCACCCAAAACCTCACTGGGGAGCCCAGACAGGAAACTATCTCACAAAACCCTTGCTGGAGGGTTCAGATGGGAAATTACCTCACAAAACCCTACTGGAAGTTCAGACAGGAGGTTACCTCACTGGAGGGTCCTGACCAAAACAGTTTTCTCACAAAACGTCTTCGGAGGTCTCAGACAGAAGGTTTCCTCAGGATGACACTCCCGAACCTTCCAAGAGGGATTCTGAGGTTGGAAGAGATACTTTGTCGGCATAGCCAGCCACTGACGGAGCAGGCCGGCATGGCCTACCATTCAGTGGGCATTTGCTGGGCCTTCCCCTTCCAAACAGGAATGCTCCGAGCGTCTCCTTGCCAGCATTTTTCTCTAAGAGATGATGCAATGGAATCTCTGGAAAGGAAGTTTGGCCGAGCACAGACACAGTCTGGATATAATGATCACAGCAGCCACATTGCTGTGGAGCAACGGGCCGGCAGAATGCTTGTTTCATGATGACACCTGACCGAAAAAGGGCCTCCAAACTGCCAAGACAGTGAAGCGTTAGGCCCCTGGAGAACCAAGACATCAGCAAGGGGCTCTGCGGCGCCAGCACAACAGCCCTATGGGAACGGGAAATTCCACCCACATTCACCAATATAAACCGCAAATGGGCATTTCTCCATGCTGCTGTCTAACGGGCAGCCATCAAGACACTGGACCCGGCCAAGCAGAGTCACTGAGCTCGGTCCGACGTGGAAATTAAAATGCCTACGTGAAGCCAAACTTCTACTGCAGCAACAGCACCTCGCTATCCCCCTAGGACTCGGGAGGCTTGCAGAAACCCACACTGTGACATTCAATTGTATTGATCGAGAGCTCACTGGGTGCAGAGCACTGTACTAAGCAGTTGGGAGGGTACAACAGTAAACAGACACTCTGCCTGACCACAACGAGCTTAGAGGGAGAGATATGCAAACTGACTTAAGATGTATATGCGATGGGGTGGGATGTCAGAGCGGGTAACATAACGATGGCATTTATTAAGCGCTTATTATGTGCAAAGCACTGTTCTAAGCACTGGGGAGGTTACAAGGTGATCAGGTTGTCCCAAGGGGGGGGCTCACAGTCTTAATCCCCATTTTACAGATGAGGGAACTGAGGCCCAGAGAAGTTAAGTGATTTTCCCAAAGTCACACAGCTGACAAGTGGCGGAGCTGGGATTTGAACCCATGACCGCTGACTCCAAAGCCCGGGCTCTTTCCACTGAGCCACGCTGCTTCTCAGTGGATGAGATCTGGGGCTGGGTAGGTGGCGAGGGGCATTGTTATGGTACCCCTGGAGAGCAAAAATAGCTTTAGCTCCCCACACACCAGTTCTTATTTATATAAATAAATCATATTTATTGAGTGCTTACTGTGTGCAAAGCACCGTACTAACTGCTTGGAAGGGTATGATAAAAACATAAACAGACGTATTCCCTGCGCACAACAATCTTACAGTCTAGAGACGAGCTTAGGAGACGACATTCAAGTTTCAATGTTCTCCTCCCCAGTACCTCTACTGATGAAGACAAGAAGAGGTACTTGATGCCCCGGAGTGGCTGTCCAGGAATTTCAGAGGCAATGGAGCGGCAGGGAAGGCCAAAGGGCAGAAGGACCAGTCAGGACCCCATTAACTCTCCAGGACCCCATTAATTCTCTATCAAGTAGAGAAGCAGCGTGGCTCAGTGGAAAGAGCCCGGGCTTTGGAGTCAGAGGCCATGGGTTTGAATCCCGGCTCCACCACAAGTCTGCTGTGTGACCTTGAGCAAGTCACTTAGCTTCTCTGAGCCTCAGTTACCTCATCTGTAAAAATGGGGATTAAGACTGTGAGCCCCACATGGGACAACTTGATCACATTATATCCCCCCCAGCGCTTAGAACAGTGCTTTGCACATAATAAGTGCTTAACAAATGTCATTATTAAGACAAGACCCTGCAAAGCACAGAACGCCTTTCACCAGGTGAGGATGGGGCCATTGTCCCAGTAGTGAGGAAGTCCAGGCGGATGGTAGCGGGCACGGCCGAGGGGGGCCACCAGCTGTGTGCCCGGTCCAGGCAGGATCGTGGAGCTCTTCAGCCCCTCCGCTCAAAGAGGGGACCAGCCCTGTGGGTGCCACCCTGTTTGAATCGAGGCGCATCAGTCCAAGGTCATCCAAACAGTAAGGCAACATGGTCGACGGCAACCACAAATGGAAGAATGCCTCCAAACTGGCCTGTTGGATGGATCGCTTTTCCGGGAGCTGGGTGAAGGTCGGGGTGCGTCCCTCCTGGGGTTGCCCACCGTTGGGTCAGCTCCCCACTGGGTGATCTGGAGCCCCGGGCCCGGCCTGGAGGTTTATCCTTGTTGGGGGGAGACCGTTAATGGGGTCGTGACTGGTCCTTCTGCCCTTTGGCCTTCCCTTTTGCTCCATTGCCTCTGAAATTCCTGGACGGCCGCTCCGGGGCATCAGCCTGGAATGGGCCCCAAGAGGAGAAAGAGGTGGGGAATGGGCACATTGGCTCAGTGGAAAGAGCCCGGGCTTGGGAGTCAGAGGTCATGGGTTCTAACCCCGGCTCCGCCACTTGTCAGCTGTGTGAGTTTGGGCAAGTCACTGAACTTCTCTGTGCCTCAGTTACCTCCTCTGTAAAATGGGGACTGTGAGCCCCACGTGGGACAACCTGATTACCGGGCTCTGGAGTCAGAGGTCATGGGTTCAAATCCCCACTCCGCCAAATTGTCAGCTGTGTGACTTTGGGCAAGTCACTTCACTTCTCTGGGCCTCAGTGACCGCATCTGGAAAATGGGGGTGAAGACTTTGAGCCCCCCGTGGGACAACCTGGTCGCCTTGTAACCTCCCCAGCGCTTAGAACAGTGCTTTGCACATAGTAAGCGCTTAATAAATGCCATTACCATTACCATTATATCCCCCGAGCGCTCAGAGCAGTGCTTGGCCCATAGTAAGCGCTTAACAAATGCCATCATTATCATTATTATCTGTTATCTTCGTGTCCCCACTCCCCACCTCTGGAGCCCCCACGGGTTCCCTCTGTTCCTGGGGGGCAGCCACCCGCCTGGGCCCGCTGCCCACCGTCCGGAGCCGCCGCTGAGTGGAGATGCCCCTTTTAGACTGTGAGCCCACTGTTGGGTAGGGACTGTCTCTATATGTTGCCAACTTGTAGTTCTCAAGCGCTTAGTAAAGTGCTCTGCACACAGTAAGCGCTCAATAAATACGATTGATTGATTGATTGATTGATTGAGATGCGGTGCCTGGTGCCCACTGCATGGAGCCGCAGTGCCCCCTGGCGGCCGCCAGCCCCGCCCCGAGCTTGCCCCCTTTCCACTGCCAGCCTTCCCACTTAGGCCCATAATAATAATAATAATAATAATGTTGGTATGTGTTAAGCTCTTACTATCAATCAATCAATCGTATTTCTTGAGCGCTTACTGTGTGCAGAGCACTGGACTAAGCGCTTGGGAAACACGAGTCGGCAACGCTGTTGGCTACCCAACAGTGGGCTCACAGTCTAGAAGGGGGAGACAGAGAACAAAACAAAACATATTAACAAAATAAAAGAAATAGAATAGATATGTACAAGTAAAATAGAGTAATAAATATGTACAAACATATATACGGGTGCTGTGGAGAAGGGAAGGAGGTAAGGCAGGGGGGATGGAGAGGGGGAGGAGGGGGAGAGGAAGGAGGGGGCTCAGTGTAGGAAGGCCTCCTGGAGGAGGTGAGCGCGCAGTAGGGCCTTGAAGGGAGGAAGAGAGCTAGCTTGGCGGATGTGGGGAGGGAGGGCATTCCAGGCCAGGAGGATGACGTGGGCAAAGCACTGTTCTAAGAGCTGGGGTAGATACAAGGTAATCAGGTTGTCCCACGAGGGGCTCACAGTCTTCATCCCCATTTTACAGATGAGGGAACTGAGGCCTAGAGAAGTGACTTGCCCACAATCACACAGCTGACAAGTGGCGGAGCTGGGATTTGAACCCACGGCCTCTGACTCCAAAGCCCGGGCTCTTTCCACTGAGGCACGCTGCTTCCCCATATCCACCAGGACTAGTCTCCCCCTCCCTCGGTAAACCAGGCGTGCCTAAGGGCCTCCCCTAACTGATCTTCAGCAGTTGGGGGCAGGTACTGGCCTTTTTACTGCTTCTTCTCTCCCTCAAACATCCACTGCAACGTGGAGTAATAATAACAACGATAATGGCATTTATTAAGCGCTTACTATGTGCAAAGCACTGTTCTAAGTGCTTGGGAGGTTACAAGGTGATCAGGTTGTCATTCATTCATTCAATCGTATTTATTGAGCGCTTACTGTGTGCACAGCACTGGACTAAGTGCTTGGGAAGTACAAGTTGGCAACATATAGAGATGGTCCCTACCCAACAGTGGGCTCACAGTCTAGAAGGGGGAGACAGAGAACAAAACAAAACATATTAACAAAATAAAATAAATAGAATAAATATGTACAGATAAAATGAATAAATAAATAGAGTAATAAATATGTACAACATATATACAGGTGCTGTGGGGAGGGGAAGGAGGTAAGGCTGGAGGGGATGGGGAGGGGGAGAGGAAGGAGGGGGCTCAGTCTGGGAAGGCCTCCACGGGGGGCTCACAGTCTTCATCCCCATTTTACAGATGAGGTACATGAGGCCCAGAGAAGTCAAGTGACTTGCCCAAAGTCACACAGCTGACAAGTGGCGGAGCCAGGATTTGAACCCATGACCTCTGACTCCAAAGCCCATGCTTTTTCCACTGAGCCACGCTGCTTCTCTAGGATGTGGGCTAGAGGTCAGAGGTGAGATGGAGGCCCAGCGAGAAGGTTAGCATTAGAGCAGAGAAGTGTGCCGGCTGGGTTGTAGAAGGAGAGAAGTAAGGTGAGATAGAAAGGGGCAAGGGGATTAAGCATTTTAAAACTGTTGTTAAAGAGTTTTTGTTTGATGCCGTGGTGGATGGACCACCACTGGAGGCTCTTGAGGAGTGGGGAAACACGGACCGAACGTTTTTGTGGAAAAATGATCGGGCAGCAGAGTGAAGTATGGACTAGAGTGGGGAGAGACAGGAGGCTGGGAGGTCAGCAAGGAGGCTGATGAAGTAATCCAGGCGGGATAGGATGAGTGATTGTATTAATGTGGCAGCGGTTTGGACGGAGAGGAAAGGGCAGATTTTAGTGAGGTAGTGAAGGCGGGACTGACAGAATTTAGTGATGGGTTGAATGAGAGACAGGAGTCGAGGATAACATCTGACTTCCAATCTCCCCTCCGGTCGGTCAGCGGGGCTTTGGGCCCCTGGGGCGTAAGGGGTGCCCCTTTGGGCCAGGCTAGAGGAGGTTGAAGGAGAGATCTCACAGCTGATCCCCAAGAATGGTACCCGACAGGCCGGGCAGGAGAAAGCGGGAGGGAGGCGGCCGTCCTGCTTGGTCAGCCGCAGTGGTGAACCCACTGACCGACTGGGGGAAGGGCCCACAGTTCCACGCCAGCGGCGAGATTAGGATTTGGCAGCCTCCTCGGATAGGAAGATATTGGCTGCGGCAGCGGCTGCTGTTGCGGCTGTGATTGCCGCTGCTATTATTAAAGATTTTACATCTCGCAGGCTCCCCGCGGGATTGGAAGTGTAAATTAAGATACGCATTCGGAAGACAGTAAATAAGCTCCTGGCCCATGCGGCGGTGGGAATGAGGAGGAGGTGGGAATGGGTTTCAGGGAGGAAGGCACCACCGAAAATAGGGAAGAGGATGCAAAATGGGGTTTGGGCGCCCTCCCCCACCTTCCCGCCATGATAACGACTCGAGGTACATCAATCTGGGGGGCTTGTCTGCTCTGTGACCTTAGGCAAGTCACTTATAATAATAATAATAATAATGATGACATTTGTTAAGCGCTTACTATGTGCAAAGCACTGTTCTAAGCACTGGGGAGGTTACAAGGTGATCAGGTTGTCCCACGGGGGGCTCACAGTTTTAATCCCCATTTTACAGATGAGGGAACTGAGGCCCAGTGAAGTGACTTGCCCAAAGTCACACAGCTGACAGTTGGCAGAGCCAGGATTTGAACCCATGACCTCTGACTCCAAAGCCCGACCTCTTTCTACTGAGCCACACTGCACTTCACTTCTCTTTTCCGTGCCTCAGTTACCTCATATGTAAAATGGGGATTAAGACTGTGAGCCCTATGCAGGACAGGGACTATATCCAACCTGATTTGCTTGTATCCACCCCAGGGCTTAGTACAGTGCCTGACATATAGTAAGCGCTTAACAAATACCATTATTATTGTTATTATTATTATTATTATTATTATTACCTTCAGTATTTAAATACAACAAGTTCTCCAATAATACCAGAGTTGCCTTCCAACAAAGCATCCATTTACAGAAAGCTCATGCTGTATTGTCTTCTGGCCCCCTGGTGCATGGTACAATAATAATAATTGTAATATATTACAATAATATAATAATATATTATATTAATCTTAATAATATTACAATAATAATTGTACAGCACCTGTATATATGTATATAATAATAATAATAATAATAATGTTGGCATTTGTTAAGCGCTTACTATGTACAAAGCACTGTTCTAAGCGCTTGGGGGATACAAAGTGATCAGGTTGTCCCATGTGGGACTCACTGTATATATGTTTGTACATATTTATTACTGTATTTATTTATTTATTTATTTATTTATTTATTTATTTTACTTGTACATATCTATTCTACTTATTTTATTTTGTGAGTATGTTTGGTTTTGTTCTCTGTCTCCCCCTTCTAGACTGTGAGCCCACTGTTGGGTAGGGACTGTCTCTATACGTTGCCAACTTGGACTTCCCAAGCGCTTAGTACAGTGCTCTGCACACAGTAAGTGCTCAATAAATACGATCGATTGATTGATTGATCAATCTGGGGTGAGCCAGAGCTCGGCCCATTAGTGACCCCTCCCCAGGCCCTGGAGTTTTGGGGGGTGTTGGTTACTGTTTTCCAGAATTCCCCAGATAATCTGCATCGCGCCACAGTCCTGGATCAAACAGAGGCCACAGGGATTTCCAGCAGCAGCAGCAGCTGCTGCCAACTTCCTAAGCAGCCTCAGTGTAGGAATCCCTAGGGAAGCAGCGTGGCTCAGTGAAATCAATCAATCAATCAATCAATCGTATTTATTGAGCGCTTACTGTGTGCAGAGCACTGGACTAAGCGCTTGGGAAGTACAAGTTGGCAACATATAGAGACGGTCCCTACCCAACAGTGGGCTCAAAGTCTAGAAGGGGGAGACAGAGAACAAAACCAAACATATTAACAAAATAAAATAAATAGAATAGATATGTACAAGTAAAATAAAGAAATAAATAGAGTAATAAATATGCACAAACATATATACATATATACAGGTGCTGTGGGGAAGGGAAGGAGGTAAGACGGTGGAGGGGATGGAGAGGGGGACGAGGGGGAGAGGAAGGAAGGGGCTCAGTGTGGGAAGGCCTCCTGGAGGAGGTGAGCTCTCAGTAGGGCCTTGAAGGGAGGAAGAGAGCTAGCTTGACGGATGGGCAGAGGGATTGGGGGCATTCCAGGCCCGGGGGATGACGTGGGCCGGGGGTCGACGGCGGGACGGGCGAGAACGAGGCACGGTGAGGCCTGTTCGACCTATTTTATGCTGAGAGATCTGGGCGCCGGAGTCGGGATGCGCTTCCAATCCACCAGGAAGCCCAGGCTACGAGCCTCACGGAGGCAGCATTAAGCACTAAGCGCTTAGTCCAGTGCTCTGCACACAGTAAGCGCTCAATAAATACGATTGATGATTGATGATGATGATGGCCGAGCAGATAGAGTGTCAGGCTAGGAGTGAGGAGAGACTACTCTCAGCTGGACAATGGGCCCCCTTTTAGACTGTGAGCCCACTGTTGGGTAGGGACTGTCTCTATATGTTGCCAATTTGTAATTCCCAAGCGCTTAGTACAGTGCTCTGCACATAGTAAGCGCTCAGTAAATACGATTGATGATGATGATGATGATGACCTCGGGGCAAGTCACTTAGCCATTCAGAACTTCGGGGTCTTCATCTGTAAAGGAGAAATGAGATCCCTGCTCTCCCTCCCTCTTTGCCGGGGAGCCCCGAGAGGGACGGGGTCTGTGACTGAACTGATTACTTTATATCTATCTCAGCGCTTGGCACAGAGTAAGCACTGAATAAATATCATTAAAGTAAAGCCACCGTACGCTGATGGCTCTGCTCTGGAGGCCCAGAGCTGAGGAAACAAGCAGATAACCACAAATAATAATAATAATAATGATAATGGCATTTATAAAGTGCTTACTATGTGCAAAGCACTGTTCTAAGCGCTGGGGACATTACAAGGTGATCAGGTTGCCTCACGGGAGGCTCACAGTCTTCATTCCCATTTTACAGATGAGGGAACTGAGGCACAGAGAAGTTAAGTGACTTGCCCAAAGTCACACAGCTGACAATTGGCTGAGTTAGGATTTGAACCCATGACCTCTGACTCCAAAGCCCGTGCTCTTTCTGCACAAGCAGCATGGCACAGTGAATGGAGCACGGGCCTGGGATTCAGAGGGTCAAAAGGTCAAATTGTGGTATTTGTTAGATGCTCACTATGTGCCAGGCACTGTACTAAGTGCTGGAGTAGGTACATATTTACTATTCTATTTATTTTGTTAATGATGTGCATCTAGCTTTATTTCTATTTATTCTGATGACTTGACACCTGTCCAAATGTTTTGTTTTGTTGTCTGTCTGCCCCCTTATAGACTGTGGGCCCTTTGTTGGGTAGGGACCGTCTCTATATGTTGCCAGCTTGTACTTCCCAAGCGCTTAGCACAGTGCTCTGCACACAGTAAGCACTCAATAAATACGATTGAATGAATGAATGAATGCAAGGTAATTGGGTTGGATATAGTCCCTGTCCCACATTCATTCATAGAGAAGCAGCGTGGCTCAGTGGAAAGAGCCTGGGCTTTGAAGTCAGAGGTCATGGGTTCAAATCCCTGCTCCGCCAAATGTCAGCTGTGTGACTTTGGGCAAGTCACTTCACTTCTCTGGGCCTCAGTTACCTCATCTGTAAAATGGGGATGAAGACTGTGAGCCTCCCGAGGGACAACCTGATCACCTTGTAACCACCCTAGCGCTTAGAACAGTGCTTTGCACACGGCAAGCGCTTAATAAATGCCATTGTTATTATTATTATTCTTTCATTCAATCATATTTATTGAGCACTTACTGTGTGCAGAGCACTGTACCAAGCGCTTGGAAAATACAATTTGGCAGCAGATAGAGACAATTTCTACCCAACAACGGGCTCACAGTCTAGATGGGGGAGACAGACAACAAATCAAAACAAGTAGGCATAGTCTTAATCCCCATTTTACAGATGAGGGAACTGAGGCACAGAGAAGTGAAGTGACTTGCCCAAGGTCACATAGCAGACAAGTGGCAGAGCCGGGATCCGAGGTCCTTCTTACTCCCTGGCCTGTGCTCTATCCACTAGCCCATGCTGCCATGTGCGGAGCACCGTACAAAGCACTTGAGAGAGTACAATATAACAGAGTTGGTTGACATGTTCCCTGCCCACAGTAACCTTACAGTCTAGAGGGGGAGACAGACATTAATATAAATAAATAAATGATAATAGTGGTATTTGTTAAGCGCTTACTGTGTGCAAAGCACTGCTCTAAGCGCTGGATGTACAGAGATGTACATAAGTTACATAAGTACATAACTTATGTACATGTGAAGAGCACTGTACAAAGCACTTGAGAGAGTACAATATAACAGAGTTGGTTGACATGTTCCCTGCCCACAGTAACCTTACAGTCTAGAGGGGGAGACAGACATTAATATAAATAAATAAATGATAATAATGGTATTTGTTAAGCGCTTACTGTGTGCAAAGCACCGCTCTAAGCGCTGGATGTACAGAGATGTACATAAGTTACGTAAGTACATAACTTATGTACATGTGCAGAGCACTGTACAAAGCACTTGAGAGAGTACAATATAACAGAGTTGGTTGACATGTTCCCTGCCCACAGTAACCTTACAGTCTAGAGGGGGAGACAGACATTAATATAAATAAATAAATGATAATAGTGGTATTTGTTAAGCGCTTACTGTGTGCAAAGCACCGCTCTAAGCGCTGGATGTACAGAGATGTACATAAGTTACGTAAGTACATAACTTACGTACATATGCAGAGCACTGTACAAAGCACTTGAGAGAGTACAATATAACAGAGTTGGTTGACGTGTTCCCTGCCCACAGCAACCTTACAGTCTAGAGGGGGAGACAGACATTAATATAAATAAATAAATGATAATAATGTACATAAGTACATAAATTACAGAGATGTACATAGGTGCTGTAGGGCTCAGGGTTGGATGAGTAAAGGGAGCAAATCCAAGCTCAGGGGTGACAAAGAAAGGAGTAGGGGAAGAGGAAATAAGGGCTTGGTTGGGGAAAACCCATCCAGTCATGGGCCCTCTGACTCCCGCCTGGGCGGGCCAGGGTGGCGGCCCGAGGAATGGGACCGGCGGGAAAGGGCAGGTGATGAGCCCCGGCAATTAGAAAACCCAGAGCTCTCTCTCGTCACTGTAATTAACGTTGTCTCCTAATCCCTTCCCTCTGGGGAACTCTGGCATGTTGTTGGACAAAACGTCACCCCACTTCTTCCCGTTCCCGCCAATGCAGTTTCCCGCCGGGAGCCCACCGGCATGGCTATCCCACCGGAACAAATCCCAGAAGGCTGTCAGCTCCCTGAGGACAGGGATCCGTGCCTACCAACTCTATTAAACTCTCCCTAGCACTTAGCACAATAATTACCTTTGACTGATGGACTGCTTGACTGACCAGACTTCCACCAGCTTTCCATCCCCAGGCCAAGAACTTTCAGGGAGCGAGAAGCCTGGCTGGGAAGGGGTGGACAGACTGGCCGCCCCCACCCCTGTGGCGGAGGAACCAGGAGAATGAAAAGGTGGGCATGGGAACGTGGGTACACATGCGTGCTAAGTTCATTCATTCGTATTTGTTGAGCGCTTACTGTGTGCAGAACACTGGACTAAGTGCTTGGGAAGTACAAGTTGGCAACATAGAGAGACAGTCCCTACCCAACAGTGGGCTTACAGTCTAGAAGGGGGAGACAGAGAACAAAGCAAAACATATTAACAAAATAAAATAAATAGAATACCTATGCACAAATAAAATAAATAAATAGAGCAATAGAGTAAGTGCCAGCGAAGGGCTCGGAAACCAAGGGAACTCAGGGCGAGGGGAAAAGCTGTCGTGCAAGGTCAAGTGGGAGAGGCCCGGCTCTCTGGTCAGGAAAGATCATCATCATCAATCGTATTTATTGAGCGCTTACTGTGTGCAGAGCACTGGACTAAGCGCTTGGGAAGTACAAGTTGGCAACACATAGAGCCAGCCCCTGCCCAACAGTGGGCTCACAGTCTAAAAGGGGGAGACAGAGAACAAAACCAAACATACTAACAAAATAAAATAAATAGAATAGATATGTACAAGTAAAATAAATAAATAAATAGAGTAATAAATATGTACAAACATGTATACATATATACAGGTGCTGTGGGGAAGGGAAGGAGGTAAGATGGGGGGATGGAGAGGGGGACGAAAGATGAAGGGCAAGAGGAGCCAGGTTTGAAGAGGAGGCTGGGTATGGTGTTTGAGGTGGGACCCACCGTGAGCCTTGCGATTCCATCTCCTTTGTGTGCCAGGCTAAGGCGGGACTGACCCCTGAGCTGCGGTGGCAACGGCAGTGGTGGCAGGAGTAGGGGTGTTCAGCCGTCTTGGCACAGCAGCCCCTGCTCCCACTGCAACTGGGCCCCTCACCCTGGGGAGAGGGGGCCTCATCCAGTCCCCCCAGAAACTCTTTTGGTGGCAGGGAGTCCGGTTTGGGCTTAGCTTCCATGGCCACCTGGCCTCCCCGCCGTGGTTGGGCAGTGAAGAACCGCCTGGAGCCTGTGGTGCGGGCAGCAGTGGACAACGGAGGCGGGGTGGCCAGGCTCTTTCTCCTTGCCCATCCCATAATAATAATAATATTGGTATTGGTTAAGCGCTTACTATGTGCAAAACACTGTTCTAAGCACGGGGGGGGATACAAGGTGATCAGGTTGTCCCACATGGGGCTCGCAGTCCTAATCCTAATCCTAATTAGAGAAGCAGCGTGGCTCAGTGGAAAGAGCACGGGCTTTGGAGTCAGAGGTCATGGGTTCAAATCCCGGCTCTGCCAATTACCAGCTGTGTGACTTTGGGCAAGTCACTTCACTTCTCTGGGCCTCAGTGACCTCATCTGTAAAATGGGGATGAAGACTGTGAGCCCCCCGTGGGACAACCTGATCACCTTGTAACCTCCCCAGCGCTTAGAACAGTGCTTTGCACATAGTAAGTGCTTAATAAATGCCATCATTATTATTATTATTATTATTATTATTAATCCCCATTTTACAGATGAGGTAACTGAGGCTCAGAGAGGTGAAGGGACTCTCCCAAAGTCAAATGGCTGACAGGTGGTGGGGCCAGGATTAGAACCCATGACCTCTGATTCCTAAGCCAGGGCTCTTTCCACTGAGCCCCGCTGCTCCTCTAATCTCCTTGCTGATTTCCTACTATAACCCAGCAGGCTCCCTTCCATCCTTCAGTGCCAACATTGATCGAGTCTATCTCGCCCCCGACCCCTTACTCACATTCTCCCTTTATCCCGGAACGCCCTCCCGCTTCATAGCTGACAAACGATCACTCTCCCCACCTCCAACTAAAGCACATCTCCTCCAAGAGGCCTTTCCCAACTAAACCCTCATTTCCTCTTCTCCCACTCGTTCTGCGTCACCTGTGCAGGTGGATTTGTCACCCTTTATTCACCCCTCCCTCAGGGGTGAATAGCTCTGTAATTTATTAATTTATATTAATGTCTGCCTCCTCCTCTACATCATAAGCTCCTTGAGGGCAGGGGACGTGTCTACCAACTCTGTTATATTGTATTCTCCCTAGTGCTTAGTACAGGACTCTGCACACAGCAAGTGCTCAATAAATTGCCCCACTCCAACCCCATCTCCTTCTCTTCCCTGCCCTTTTCTCCTCTCTTCTTCTCCTCTCCCTCCACTCCTCTCTCCTGCCTGCCGCGAGTTGAGAAGTGATTGCTGGGTGATTAGTTATAATAATGATGGCATTTGTTAAGCGCTTACTATGTGCAAAGCACTATTCTAAGCGCTGGGGAGGTTACAAGGTGAGCAGGTTGTCCCACAGGGGGCTCACGGTCTTAATCCCCATTTTACAGATGAGGTAACTGAGGCACAGAGAAACAAAGTGACTTGCCCAAAGTCACACAGCTGACAAGTGGTGGAGCCGGGATTTGAACCCATGACCTCTGACTCCGAAGCCCAGGCTCTTTCCACTGAGCCACGCTGCTTCTCTATGCCAGGACCCATTCCGAAGCAGCGTGCGTAGGCCCGGGAATCAGAAGATCCTTGATTCTAATTCCGGCTCTGCCACATGTCTGCAGCGTGACCTCGGGCAAGTCACCTAACTTCTCTGGGCCTCAGCTACCTTATCTGTAAAATGGGGATTAAGAGTCTGAGCCCCATGTGGGACAGGGACTGTCCAACTTGATGAACTTGTGTCTATTCCAATGCTTAGGACAGTGCTTGGCACATAGTAAGAGCTTAACAAGTACCATTATTATTATTATTCTGACTTCTGGCAGGTGCCCAGGATTGCAAGAATAATAATAATAATAATGATGATGGCATTTGTTAAGCACTTACTATGTGCAAAGCACTGTTCTAAGCGCTGGGTGGGTTACAAGGTGATCAGTTTGTCCCCGTGGGGCTCACAGTCTTCATCTCCATTTTACAGGTGAGGTAACAGGCTCAGAGAAGTTAAGTGACTTGCCCAAGGTCACACAGCAGACATGTGGCGGAGCGGGATTCGAACCCATGACCTCTGACTCCAAAGCCCGGGCTCTTTCCACTGAGTCACGCTGCTTCTCTATCCCAACCAATAATACTATTACTACTACTACTAACAATAAAATAATTCTGATTAACCTGTTTTGGTAATAGCAATGATGATGATAATAATAATTGTGGTATTTATTAAGTACTTACTATGTGCCATACTAAGTGTGGGGGTAATTACAAGATAATCAGTTCAGTTTCAGTCCCTAGACCACATCGGGTTCACAGTCCCAGTAGGAGGGAGAAGAGGTAGCTAATCCTCATTTTACAAAGCAGTAAACTGAGGTACCGAGAAGTGACATGACTTTCCCGAGGTCACAAAGCAGGTGAGTGACAGAGCCGGGATTAGAACTCAGCTCCCAGGCCTGGGTTAATAATAATGATAGCATTTATTAAGCGCTCACTATGTGCAAAGCACTGTTCTAAGCGCTGGGGAGGTTAACAAGGTGATCAGGTTGTCCCACGGGGGGCTCACAGTCTTCGCAGGCAAGGAGCGAAGTCTTTGGTTTGGTTTCCTGTAGTCGGTGAGCAGCGTTTGTTAAATATTATTCTATTTATTTTATTTTATTTGTACATATTTATTCTATTTATTTTATTTTGTTAATATGTTTTGTTTTGTTCTCTGTCTCCCCCTTCTGGACTGTGAGCCCACTGTTGGGTAGGGACCGTCTCTAGATGTTGCCAACTTGTACCTCCCAAGCGCTTAGTACAGTGCTCTGCACACAGTAAGTGCTCAATAAATACGATTGAATGAATGAATCCTTCCCAATTACCCTTGTCCCCCTCTCCATGCCCCCCATCTTGCCTCCTTCCCTTCCCCACAGCACCTGTATATATGTATATATGTTTGTACATATTTATTACTCTATTTATTTATTTATTTTACTTGTACATATCTATTCTCTCCCCCTTTTAGACTGTGAGCCCACTGTTGGGTAGGGACTGTCTCTATATGTTGCCAACTTGTACTTCCCAAGCGTTTAGTACAGTGCTCTGCACACAGTAAGCGCTCAATAAGTACGATTGATTGATTGATTGATAGTATGTTTGGTTTTGTTCTCTGTCTCCCCCTTTTAGACTGTGAGCCCACTGTTGGGTAGGGACTGTCTCTATATGTTGCCAATTTGTACTTCCCAAGCGCTTAGTAGTGATCTGCACACAGTAAGCACTCAAATGCGATTGATGATGATGATGATGACTGTCTCTATATGTTGCCAACTTGCACTTCACAAGCGCTTAGTACAGTGCTCTGCACACAGTAAGCGCTCAATAAATATGATTGATTGATTGATTACTCTATTTATTTTACTTGTACATATCCTATTTTATTTTGTTAGTATGTTTGGTTTTGTTCTCTGTCTCCCCCTTTTAGACTGTGAGCCCACTGTTAGGTAGGGACTGTCTCTATATGTTGCCAACTTGTACTTCCCAAGCGCTTAGTACAGTGCTCTGCACACAGTAAGCGCTCAATAAATACGATTGATTGATTGATTGATTCACCCCATTTTCCAGATGAGGGAACTGAGGCCCAGAGAAGTGAAGTGACTTGCCCAAAGTCACACAGCTGACAAGTGATGGAGCCGGGATTTGAACCCATGCCCTCTGACTCCAAAGCCCGGGCTCTTTCCACTGAGCCAAGCTGCTTCTGGGTTCCTTCCAGGAGGCCGCTTTGGCTGCACGGTTGCACATTGTGCTCATGAAGACCCTGAAACTTCTGCCTTCTCCCAGGGCCGTCTCCCCTCGTATTTCCACAGCTTTGTTCGCTTTCCCAAAGAGCTTCCGCAGCTGTGATGGCACCGTGCCCGCCCCACACCCCTGAGAAGAAGGGGGCGCGGTATCTTATCCTTATTGAACAGCGAGGAAACTGAGGTACAGAGAGCTTCAGGGAGTGGTCCCAGGTGGCCCGGCCGGCCAGGGGCAGAGCGAGGGCTAGCCCTGGGCCTGCCACCTCCCAGCTCCAGACTCTTCTCTGGGCCGCGTTATCTCTTGAAATACGAAAATTAAACGAAAGGAGTGAGAGTGAAACCGTCAACCCCCGTTAAAATCCTGAAAGTGCCTGAGAGCTCACCTCCTCCAGGAGGCCTTCCCAGACTGAGCCCCTTCCTTCCTCTCCCCCTCGTCCCCCTCTCCATCCCCCCATCTTACCTCTTTCCCTTCCCCACAGCACCTGTATATATGGATATATGTTTGTACATATTTATTACTTATTTATCCCCCTTTTAGACTGTGAGCCCACTGTTGGATAGGGACTGTCTCTATATGTTGCCAATTTGTACTTCCCAAGCGCTTAGTACAGTGCTCTGCACATAGTAAGTGCTCAATAAATACGACTGATGATGATGATGATGATTACTCTACTTATTTATTTTACCTGTACATATCTATTCTATTTATTTTATTTTGTTAGTATGTTTGGTTTTGTTCTGTCTCCCCCTTTTAGACTGTGAGCCCACTGTTGGGTAGGGACTGTCTCTATATGTTGCCAACTTGGACTTCCCAAGCGCTTAGTACAGTGCTCTGCACACAGTAAGCGCTCAATAAATACGATTGATTGATTGATTGATTGGTGGAACCACCGGTGTGGGGGCCGGGGGCATCCTCACCAGAGACCCTGATGGGCTGCCCAGAGTCATCTAATTTAGGATAAAGCCAGGAGATGAAAGAATCACCTGGGAACTGGGCGGGGGGCGGGGGGGGCGGGTATATGTGTCTGCAAGGGGAGGGTCACTTTTCATTAATTCATTCATTCAATCATATTTATTGAGCGCTTACTGTGTGCAGAACACTGTACTAAGCACTTGGGAAGTACAAGTTGGCAACATATAGAGACAGTCCCTACCCAACAGCGGGCTCACAGTCTAGAAGGGGGAGACAGACAACAAAACAAAACGTATTAACAAAATAAAATAAATAGAATAAATATGTACAAATAAATAGAGTAATAAATCCGTACAAACATATATACATATGTGCTGTGGGGAGGGGAAGGAGGTAAGGGGGGGAGGAGGAAGAGAGGAAGGAGGGGGCTCAGTCTGGGAAGGCCTCCTGGAGGAGGTGAGCTCTCAGTAGGGCTTTGAAGGGATGGAAACTGCATGGAGGGAAATTGAATTCTGGTTGTTTTATCTTCTGCAGATGTTCAACTTTATTTCTGTCAGCTTGGAGTTAAGCTGGAGAGAGAGAGACGACTTCCTCAGAATAGAAGCGTGAAGCCCTAATGTTCCCATCCTCATTGTCCTCCTTCTAGTCTTCTTCTAGACTGTGAGCCCACTGTTGGGTAGGGACCGTCTCTATATGTTGCCAACTTGTACTTCACAAGTGCTTAGTACAGTGCTCTGCACACAGTAAGCGCTCAGTAAGTACGATTGATTGATTGATTGATGGAAGGGGATGGAAGGCTTTCCATCCAGAGAGTGCAGAACATAAGTGATGAACGGGGGTCCGTTTAGAGAAGCCGCATGGCCTAATGGATAGAGTACGGGCACGGGAGTTAGAAGGACCTGGGTTCTAATCTCTCCTCTGGCACTTGTCTGCTGGGCAAGTCACTTCACTTCTCTGTCCCTCAGTTACCTCATCTGAAAAATGGGGATTGAGACAGGGAGCCCTGTGTGGGACGGGAACTGTGTCCAACCTGATTATCTTGGATCTACCCCAGTGCTTAGCACGGTACCTGGAACACGTGAGCCCGTAGTTGGGTAGGGACCGTCTCTATAGGTTGCCGACTTGTACTTCCCAAGCGCTTAGTACAGTGCTCTGCACACAGCAAGCGCTCAATCAATGCGATTGAATGAATGAATAGTAAGTGCTTAACAACTACCACAATTACAATGTCCGTCTCCCCTGTTCTTGACATCTGTCTCCCCGCTTCTAGACTGCAAGCCTGGGGTGGGCAGGGATTGTCTCCCTTTATTGCTGAATTGTACTTTCCAAGCGCTTGGTACAGTGCTCTGCACATAGTGAGCGCTCAATAAATACGATTGATGATGATGATGATGCTATGCATACAGTAAGTGCTCAATAAACAGGATTGAATGAATGAATGTTTCACTGTCATCCAGGCCTGGGAGGAAGAAGCATGGCCACAGACTCCCCCGGCCCAATCAATCAATCAATCAATCGTATTTATTGAGCGCTTACTGTGTGCAGAGCACTGTACTAAGCGCTTGGGAAGTACAAGATGGCAACATATAGAGACAGTCCCTACCCAACGGTGGGCTCACAGTCTAAAAGATTGGTCTTTCACCCCCAACTCCCCACTCACACCCGGGCCCTTCGGAGACTGCGGGCATCTTTGTGTCTCTGCTTCTCCTCCATCTCGGGGATGACTGCGAGGCGCCAACGAGGACGGGGACATTAGGGCTTCACGCTTCGATTCTGAGGAAGTCGTCTCTCTCTCCAGCTCAACTCCGAGCTGACAGAAATAATGTCGAACATCTGCGGGAGATAAAACAACCAGAATTCAATTTCCCTCCATACAGGCTGAGCCCCATCCTCCTGTCATTTAGATGAAAGGACACAAAGATTTTCTCTAATATTTAAGTGAAGCAAGTTTCTCAGCCCTGCCAAGAGGAAGACGGCACTAAACCTCCTCCCCTTCCCCTTCAAAAGGAGTTCTGGCAGTCCCGGGCAGAGTGAGCCATCCCCGCCGGACTGAAACCTCTGCGGGGGCGGACACTAGGTCATTCATTCATTCATTTAATTATATTTATTGAGCGCTTACTGTGTGCAGAGCACTGGGCTAAGTGCTTGGAAAGTACAATAGAGACAATCCCTGCCCAACAATGGGCTCACAGTCTACAAGGGGGGGAGACAGACATCAAAACAAGTAGACAGGCATCAATAGCGCCAATATAACTAAATAGAATGATAGATATATACACATCGTTAATAAAATAAATAGAATAATAAATATGTACATATATACACAAGTGCTGAGGGGTGAGGAGGGGGTAGAGCAGAGGGAAGTAGTCGGGGCGATGGGGAGGGGAGGAGTAGCAGAGGGAAATAATAGCAATAATAATGGCATTTATTAAGCGCTTACTATGTGCAAAGCACTGTTCTAAGCGCTGAGGAGGTTACGAGGTGATCAGGTTGTCCCACGGGGGGCTCACAGTCTTCATCCCCATTTTACAGATGAGGGAACTGAGGCCCAGAGAAGTGAAGTGACTCTCCCAAAGTCACACAGCTGACAAGTGGCGGAGTCGGGATTTGAACCCATGACCTCTGACTCCAAAGCCCGGGCTCTTTCCACTGAGCCACGCTGCTTCTCTTGGGGCTCAGTCTGGGAAGTCTCTTTGCTTTACTTAGAATACAGCATTAAGCATCCAGTACAGTGCTCCGCACCTACTACAGTATTACTGCACTGTATGAAAAGCAGCCTAGCCTAGTAGAAAGAGCACAGACGTGGAAGTCAGATGATGTGGGTTCTAACCCTGGCTCCGCCATAAGTTAGCTGTGACCTTGGGCAATTCACTTGACTTCTCTGTGCCTCAGTTACCCCATCTGTAAAATGGGGATTAAAGCTGTAAGCCGCGTGTGGGACATGGACTGTGTCCGACCTGATTACCTTGTATCTACCCCAGTGTTTGACACATAGTAGAGTGTTTAAAAAATACCACAATTATTATTATTATTGTTATTACAGCACTCCACTCCCTCAAAGAATATGATTGAATGAATGAATTTATACATACTTATACATATTTATTCTATTTGTTTTATTTTGTTAATATGTTTTGTTTTGTTGTCTGTCTCCCCTTCTAGACTGTGAGCCCGCTGTTGGGTAGGGGCCGTCTCTAGATGTTGCCAACTTGTACTTCCCAAGCGCTTAGTCCAGTGCTCTGCACACAGTAAGCGCTCAATAAATACGATTGAATGAATGAATGCATACATATTTATTCTATTTATTTTATTTTGTTAATACGTTTTGTTTTGTTCTCCATCTCTCCCTTCTAGACTGTGAGCCCGCTGTTGGGTAGGGGCCGTCTCTAGATGTTGCCGACTTGGACTTCCCAAGCGCTGAGTACAGTGCTCTGCACACAGTAAGCGCTCAATAAATGCGATTGAATGAATGAATGTATACATATTTATTCTATTTATTTTATTTTGTTAATATGTTTTGTTTCATTCTCCGTCTCCCCCTTCTAGACTGTGAGCCCTCCGTTGGGTAGGGACCGGCTCTATGTGTTGCCGACTTGGACTTCCCAAGCGCTTAGTACAGTGCTCTGCACACAGTAAGCGCTCAATAAATACGATTGAACGAATGAATGAACTCCCAGTAGGCACCCAATCTAGTGCTTTCACACTGTAGGCACGCGTTACAGTGCTCTGAACAAGTTGACCCTCAGTTTATGGCTAACTTTCTTTTATAGTATTTGTTTTGATATTTGATCCTTATCCTCTCCTCCTCCCAACCTCCCGGCCCTACCTCCTTCCCCTCCCCACATCACCTGTATAGATGTTTGGACAGATTTATTACTCTATTTATTTTACTTGTCCATATTTACTATTCTATTAATTTTGTTAATGATGTGCATCTAGCTTTATATCTATTTATTTTGATGACGACACCTGTCCACCTGTTTTATGTTGTTGCCTGTCTCCCCCTTCTAGACTGTGAGCCTGTTGTTGAGTAGGGGCCGTCTCTATATGTTGCCAACTTGTACTTTCCAAGCGTTTAGTACAGTGCTCTGCCCACAGTAAACGCTCAATAAATATGATTGATTGAATGAATGAATGAATATTTGCTTACTATATACTAAGCAC
The DNA here is from genome assembly GCF_015852505.1 of Tachyglossus aculeatus. Classification (NCBI taxonomy): domain Eukaryota; kingdom Metazoa; phylum Chordata; class Mammalia; order Monotremata; family Tachyglossidae; genus Tachyglossus; species Tachyglossus aculeatus. The sequence continues at coordinate 40,087,498 of NC_052088.1, read as the reverse complement.
TATACTAAGCACTGGGGTAGATACAAGCTAATCAGTTGGGACATGGCCCATGTGCCACACGGGACTCACAGTCTTAATTCCTGTATTACAGAGGAGGTAACTAAGGCACAGAGAAGTTAAGTGGCTTGCCCACGGTCACACAGCTGACAAAAAACAGAGTCAGAGACTTTCAGGCCTGTGCTCTTTCCACTAGATCCCGCTGTTTCTCATGCAGAAATACTCAATAAATGCTTGTGTCCATTTGACTCAATCAGCTTATATCTACGAGCATGGCTCAGTGGAAAGAGCCCGGGCTTTGGAGTCAGAGGTCACGGGTTCAAATCGCGGCTCCGCCAATTGTCAGCTGGGTGACTTTGGGCAAGCCACTTCACTTCTCTGGGCCTCAGGTACCTCATCTGTAAAATGGGGATTAAGACTGTGAGCCCCCCCCATGGGACAACCTGATCACCTTGTAACCTCTCCAGCGCTTAGAACAGTGCTTTGCACATAGTAAGCGCTTAATAAATGCCATCATTATTATTAGTAGTAGTAGTACAGTGCTCTGCACACAGTAAGCGCTCAATAAATACGATTGAATGAATGAATTAATTAAACTCGATGGATGGATTGATTGATCTCCGTTGTTGGCTGTGGCATTTTTCCCAGATGCGGTGCCCTCCCTCATTCATTCATTCAATCGTATTTATTGAGCGCTTACTGCATGCAGAGCACTGGACTGAGCGCTTGGGAAGTCCAAGTTGGCAACATCTAGAGATGGTCCCTACCCAACAGCGGGCTCACAGTCTAGAAGGGGGAAATTCAATCATATTTATTGAGTACTTACTGTGTGCAGACTTCTAGATTGTGAGCCCACTATTGGGTAGGGACCGTCTCTATATGTTCATTCATTCATTTATTCATTCAATCATATTTATTGAGTGCTTACTGTGTGCAGAGCACTGTACTAAGCACTTGGGAAGTACAAGTTGGCAACATATAGAGACGGTCCCTACCCAACAGTGGGCTCACACTCTAGAACGGGGAGACAGAAAACAACTTCCCAAGCGCTTAGTACAGTGCTCTGCACACAGTAAGCGCTCAATAAATATGATTGAATGAATGCAGAGCACTGTACTAAGCACTTGAGAAGTACAAGTCCTCCCGCTCCCCATCCCCCCAGGCCTTACCTCCTTCCCCTCCCCACAGCACCTGTATATATGTATATATGTTTGTACGTATTTATTACTCTATTTTACTTGTACATATTTATTCTATTTTATTTTGTTAATATGTTTTGTTTTGTTGTCTGTCTCCCCCTTCTAGACTGTGAGCCCGCTGTTGGGTAGGGACCACCTCTATAAGTTGCCAACTTGTACTTCCCAAGCTCTTAGTCCAGTGCTCTGCACACAGTAAGCGCTCAATAAATACGACTGAATGAATGCAGAACACTGTACTAAGCGCTTGGGAAGTACAAGTCCTCCCCCTCCCCATCCCCCTGCCTTGCCTCCTTCCCCTCCCCACAGCACCTGTATATATACATATATGTTTGTACATATTTATTACTCTATTTATTTATTTTACTTGTACGTATTTATTCTATTTATTTTATTTTGTTAATATGTTTTGTTTTGTCATCTGTCTCCCCCTTCTATCAATCCCCATCCCCCCGCCTTACCTCCTTCCCCTCCCCACAGCACCTGTATATATGCATATATGTTTGTACATATTTATTACTCTATTTATTTATTTTACTTGTACGTATTTATTCTATTTATTTTATTTTGTTAATATGTTTTGTTTTGTCGTCTGTCTCCCCCTTCTATGAATCAATCAATCAATCATATTTATTGAGCACTTACTGTGTGCAGAAGGGGTGCTTACCCCTTCTAGACCGCGAGCCCGCTGTTGGGTAGGGACCGTCTCTATATGTTGCCAACTTGGACTTCCCAAGAGCTTAGTCCAGTGCTCTGCACACAGTAAGCGCTCAATAAATACATTTGAATGAATAAATGGACGAAAGTCGGCAACATCTAGAGACGGTCCCTACCCAACAACGGGACTCACGGTCTAGAAGGGGGAGACAGACAACGAAACAAAACATGGAGATGGGTGTCAAAACCATCAGGTGTTGGTCAGCCCTACCTAAGTCCGTCCTGGCCCAGGAAAGTAGAGCTAGTGAGGCCCCTCGGACCAGGATGGGAAGAAAGGCTACCTCATTATTATCATTATTATTATTATTACTATTATTATTATTATTATTTAACCTTGAAAGGCTACCTCATTATTATTATTATTATTACTATTATTATTATTATTATTATTATTTAACCTTGAATGAAAAGGAAAGGGGCTGTCTGAAATCTGATATTTCTTGAGTGCCTATTTGGGGCAGAGCACTTGTGCTTATTCCTACTGTGTGTAGGCCGTTGGGCTGGGCACCTGGTGGACGTGGGACATTGGGCTGGATGGTAGAGGACTCAAACCTGGACCCTCATCCCTACCCACCTCCCTCACCTCAACGCCTTTTCCCCAGTCTTGTCTAGATCAGCGCTTAGTACAGTGCTCTGCACACAGTAAGCGCTCAGTAAATCCGATTGATTGATCGGCCCAGTACCCGCAACAGACTCTGCAGTCTCAGATGCCGCCTTCCGGGCCAGAGCCCATCCTGGCTGGAGAAACCTGAGAAGGAGAGAGTCCCTCCGTCTCAATCAGTCAATCAATCAGTCGTATTTATTGAGCGCTTACTGATGATGATGATGATGGTATTTGTTAAGTGCTTACTATGTGCAAAGCACTGTTCTAAGCGCTGGGGGGGATACAAGGTGATCAAGGTGTCCCACGTGGGGCTCACAGTCTTCATCCCCATTTTACAGATAGGGGAACTGAGGCTCTGAGAATTTAAGTGACTTGCCCAAGGTCACACAGCAGACATGTGGCAGAGTAGGGATTCGAACCCATGACCTCTGACTCCAAAGCCCGTGCTCTTGCCACTGAGCCACGCTGCTTCTCTACTGGGTGCAGAGCACTGTACTAAGCACTTGGGAAGTCCAAGTTGGCAACATAAAGAGACGGTCCCTACCCAACAGTGGGCTCACAGTCTAGAAGGGGGAGACAGAGAATAAAACCGGAAATATTAACAAAATAAAATAAATAGATTAGATATGTAGAAGTAAAATAAATAAATAAATAGAGTAATAAATACGTACAAACATATATACATATATACAGGTGCTGTGGGGAAGGGAACTCAACATGTCCAAGACTGAACTCCTTATCTTCCCTCCCAAACCCTGCCCTCTCCCTGACTTTCCCATCACTGTTGACGGCACTACCATCCTTCCCGCCTCCGGCCGCAACCCCCAACCCGGCTGCTTACCGCCTTCACAGCTGGGACGTTCCTCCTTAGGTCTGACTGAATGTCCGCCTGCTGCCCCTTTAGTCAGCCAGTCGATCGTATTTATTGAGCACTCACTGTGTGCAGAGCACTGTGCACTGTGCAACGATAAATAGACACATCCCCTGCCCGCAACGAGCTTGTAGTCTAGAGGAGGAGACAGTCTCGCTACATTTCTAGGGGGTGCTTCCCAATGCAAGCCTAGGCCCTCTGAGCGTCGATTTTCCACTCCATCCATGCACTTCCATCCCTCATCCAACCCCCAGCGGTGTCCCCGAGCCCGCTGGCCCCTCCCGAGGGGAGCATGGGGGGCAAGTAGGGAGCAGGACCCAGGAGGAGTACCCCAATCCTGAGCCGGTGGTGCGGCCCCGGGTCACCGGGGCCATGGAAAGCTGTTGTCCGTCATGGCAGCACAGCATGGCAAGATGAATGGGCAGGCGTTTCCGGGGCAACCGCAGGACACCCTGGGAAATGCCACCAAGCCTGAGCCTGCCGCATCCATTCCCATGGCAACCGCAGAGTGTGCGGTGAGGATGAACAGGCTGGAGATGCTCCCGGAGATGTGGTTAGGGGAGACCCCCCTCCATACGACACGCGCCTGGCTCCGCTTTTGCAAAATCAGGCTACCTCACTCCCTTACCTACCCTAGAAAAGGCCAAACAGTCACCCGGGCCTAAGGGGAAACCGTCAATCAATCGATTAATCACTGATATCATCATCAATCGTATTTATTGAGCGCTTACTGTGTGCAGAGCACTGTACTAAGCACATCAAACCATCAATCGATTAATCACTGATATCATCATCAATCGTATTTATTGAGCGCTTACTATGTGCAGAGCACTGTACTAAGCACATCAAACCATCAGTCAATCGATTAATCACTGACATCATCATCAATCGTATTTATTGAGCGCTTACTATGTGCAGGGCACTGTACTCTGTGCAGAGTACTGCATTGGGCACCTACTGGGTGTCGTGTGGAGATTTGGACTGGGCACCTAAGAATGAGCAGGGAACATGTCTGCTACTTCAGTTGTACTAAGCGCTTAGTACAGTGCCCTGCACGCAGTAAGCGCTCAATAAATACGATTGAATGAATGAATTTATTACTCTATTTATTTTACTTGTACATATTTATTCTATTTATTTTATTCTGTTAATATGTTTGGTTTTGTTGTCTGTTTCCCCCTTCTAGACTGTGAGCCCAATGTTGGGTAGGGACTGTCTCTCTATGCTGCCAACTTGGACTTCCCAAGCGCTTAGTCCAGTGCTCTGCACACAGTAAGCGCTCAATAAATATGATTGAATGAATGAATGAATGTACCCTCCCAAGTGCTTAGTCCAGTGCTCTGCACATAGTAAATAATAAATAAGTACTCAGAGAAGCAGCGTGGCTCAGTGGAAAGAGCCCGGGCTTTGGAGTCAGAAGTCATGGGCTCAAATCCCGGCTCCGCCAATTGTCAGCTGTGTGACTTTGGGCAAGTCACTTAACTTCTCTGGGCCTCAGTTACCTCATCTGTAAAATGGGGATTAAGACTGTGAGCCCCCCGTGGGACAGCCTGATCCCCTTGTAACTTCCCCAGTGCTTAGAACAGTGCTTTGCACATAGTAAGCGCTTAATAAATGCCATTATTGTTATTATTATTATAAGAGGAAACCATCAATCAATCGATTAATCACTGATATGTGCAGGGTACTGTACTCTGTGCAGAGTACTGCACTGGATGCCTTTTGGGTGTCGTGTGGAGATTTGTACTGGGCACCTAAGTAGGAGCAGGGAACATGTCTGCTACTTCAGTTGTACTAAGCGCTTAGTACAGTGCTCTGCATGCAGTAAGCACTCAATAAATACGATTGAATGAATGAATTTATTACTCTATTTATTTTACTTGTACATATTTATTCTATTTATTTTATTCTGTTAATATGTTTTGTTTTGTTGTCTGTCTCCCCCTTCTAGACTGTGAGCCCACCGTTGGGTAGGGACTGTCTCTCTATGCTGCCAACTTGTACTTCCCAAGCGCTTAGTCCAGTGCTCTGCACACAGTAAGCGCTCAATAAATACGATTGAATGAATGAATGAATGTACCCTCCCAAGTGCTTAGTCCAGTGCTCTGCACGTAGTAAATACTCAATAAATAAGTACTCAGAGAAGCAGCGTGGCTCAGTGGAAAGAGCCCAGGCTTTGGAGTCAGAGGTCATGGGTTCAAATCCCAGCTCTGCCAATTGTCAGCTGTGTGACTTTGGGCAAGTCACTTAACTTCTCTGTGCCTCAGTTACCTCATCTGTAAAATGGGGATTAAGGCTGTGAGCCCCCCGTGGGACAACCTTATCACCTTGTAACCTCCCCAGCGCTTAGGACAGTGCTTTGCACATAGTAAGCACTTAATAGATGCCATTATTATTATTATTATTATTATTATTATTATTATAAGAGGAAACCATCAATCAATCGATTAATCACTGATATGTGCAGGGTACTGTACTCTGTGCAGAGTACTGCACTGGATGCCTTTTGGGTGTCGTGTGGAGATTTGTACTGGGCACCTAAGTAGGAGCAGGGAACATGTCTGCTACTTCAGTTGTACTAAGTGCTTAGTACAGTGCTCTGCACGCAGTAAGCACTCAATAAATACGATTGAATGAATGAATTTATTACTCTATTTATTTTACTTGTACATATTTATTCTATTTATTTTATTCTGTTAATATGTTTGGTTTTGTTGTCTGTCTCCCCCTTCTAGGCTGTGAGCCCACTGTTGGGTAGGGACTGTCTCTCTGTGTTGCCAACTTGTACTTCCCAAGCGCTTAGTCCAGTGCTCTGCACACAGTAAGCGCTCAATAAATACGATTGAATGAATGAATGAATGAATGTACCCTCCCAAGTGCTTAGTCCTGTGCTCTGCACATAGTAAATACTCAATAAATAAGTACTCAGAGAAGCAGCGTGGCTCAGTGGAAAGAGCCCGGGCTTTGGAATCAGAGGTCAGGGGTTCAAATCCCGGCTCTGCCAATTGTCAGCTGTGTGACTTTGGGCAAGTCACTTAACTTCTCTGTGCCTCAGTTACCTTAACTGTAAAATGAGGATGAAGACTGTGAGCCCCCTGTGGGACAACCTGATCTCCTTGTAACTTCCCCAGTGCTTAGAACAGTGCTTTGCACATAGTAAGCACTTAATAAATGCCATTATTATTATTATTATTAAATACCACCGATTGATTGACTATAGAGCACTGAACTACGAGCTTGGAAACGAATAGCATAAGTGAAAGACTCACTCCCCGGCCTTGGAACGATCTAATGGAGGAGACACGCTGACACTTGGAAATTTAAATCTGATTTTTACCCAAGTTAAAGTGAAGGCGCAAACGACTGCCACCTCCCATTTCCTCTCCGGCCATGGTTTCTTGCCACCCTGGAATCCCTACGCCGAGCAGAACCCGACGCGACTCCTGATTTATTATGTCGAAGGTTCTAAATATGCCGTCTTGTCTCCGAATTTCCGACATCGTGATCTGGGCAAGCTTCCCTCCTTGATGGTGGGAGGGAGCGAGAGTTTAACAGAGCCATGATCCTCAGGCTAGGGTAAGTGTGCGAGGCGGCAAGGAGTGTCCAACCTGATTTGCTTGTTTCCACCCCAGAGCTCATTACTGTGACTGGCACGTAGTAAGCGTCCAACAAATGCTATAAAGGGCTGGGACACTTGCAAACACACGTGGAGCTCGGCAGTGAGGATGAGATCCCACTCTCCTGGAGGTCTTGGAAAATCAATCAGAGGAGTGCCAGCCTCAGTGAGGGTGAGGGGGGTGGGTGGCATGCACAAGGCGAATGCCGAACCAGTTTCGCGGGAGCCGAGGACCCCAGGCCAGCTCGGTGGTGGCCGCGAGGCATTTGCTTCCGCTCCCCGACCGTGAAAACGAGGTCTTTGGTGATGCCGTTTGCCATTTCAGAGCTCCTTCCCGGCCTGACAGGTCCCAGCGGCCTTTGCAAACCGCATCCTTGGCGTCCCTGTGATTAATGCGGATCCCGCTGCTCCTTCTCCCGATGGAGCCGCCGTGGGGCTGGTGGCGCCGGAAATAATCGCTAGATAAAGGGGAAATGGAGACCCGCTGGGGCCCGCCACTCCCACTTGGCACTCTCTGAAAAGAGGGCTGATAGCCCTCCCCCAACCAGGATCCATTACGTTTTCGTGGCAAGAAAAGCGGAAGGTGGGGGAGGAGAGGGATCCCAGGGCCGTGGTGATCGATAGCTTCTGGTGGGAGGCAATTCGAGCCCAAGGCATTAGAGTCCACGATCCATCACTGGGTAGGGCTGTGAACGCAGGGCTACCTAGCTCAATAAACTCCACGACTGGCTGCCTGCAGTACTTGTACTTCCCAAGCGCTTAGTACAGTGCTCTGCACACAGTCAGCGCTCAATAAATACAATTGATTGATTGATTGCAGGCCCACAGACCAGCTTGTTGGAATCCTGGATTTGAAAATCCATTCCCCTGCCTTTAGGCCAGTTGGTCTGCCGCTAGTTCCTCCCAACCGAAGGCCTCCATCTTCCTTCTTCCCGGTCTTTGAAAAGGCTCCACGACTTTCCTCAGGGCCGGTTCTGTAGCCTCATAGCTCTGCCTGGCCTGTGTTCATGAATTCTAACCTAGAAAAAGCGCAGGACTGGAGAGACTTCAGTCCGTACTTCACTCTGCTGCCCAGCTCATTTTTCTACAAAAACATCCAGTCCATATTTCCCCACTCCTCGATGACCTTCAGTGATTGCCCATCCACCTCCGTTTCCACTGGCTTTAAAGCACTCAATCAGTTCATCCCATCCTACCTCACCTCACTAACGTCCTAGCCCGCACAATTCCGCTCCTGTATTGCCAGCTTCCTCGCTGTGCCTTATAATTTAAAAATAATAATAATAATAATAATAATAATGGCATTTGTTAAGCACTTACTATGTGTAAAGCACTGTTCTAAGTGCTGGGGAGGTTGCAAGGTGATCAGGTTGTCCCACGGGGGGCTAACAGTCTTAAACCCCATTTTACAGCTGAGGGAACTGAGGCACAGAGAAGTTAAGTGACTTGCCCAAAGTCACACAGCTGACTATTGGCATGTTCCCTGCTCACAGTGAGATTCTGAATGTCTATAGTTTTGTTTATTCATTTTCTGTCACTGCAAAGGACAAAATCAAAAAGAAAATCTGAATGTTCATAGACATGCAATTTAAGAATATTACGGTAAAATATCCACGTAATAGGTCACGTAGTATGTGCTGTTTGTGTGCAGAGGTTCTAGGTTGAGCCTGCCCTTCTTCTTGGCCTCTATTTCAAAATATATTGTGAAATGAATATCTTGATCAATCAATCAAATTTATTGACTGTGAGCCCACTGTTGGGTAGGGACTGTCTCTGTATGTTGCCAACTTGTACTTCCCAAGCGCTTAGTACAGTGCTCTGCACACAGTAAGCGCTCAATAAATACGATTGATTGATTGATTGATTGAGCACTTACAATGTACAGAGCACTCTATTAAGCACTTGGGAGAGTACAATACAAGCGCATTCGCCGATGCTTTCCCTGCCCTGAACGAGCTTATAGTCTAGAGTTTTGATAACAAAACATTTGCAATTCCTCTCTGAGGTTAAAAGTTATTCATTCATTCATTTAATCATATTTCTTGAGCGCTTACTACGTGCAACGCACTGTACTACTGAGAAGCAGCATGGCTCAGTGGAAAGAGCCCAGGCTTTGGAGTCAGAGGTCATGGGTTCAAATCCTGGCTCCACCACTTGTCAGCTGTGTGACTTTGGGCAAGTTACTTAACTTCTCTGGGCCTCAGTTCCCTTATCTGTAAAATGGGGATGAAGACTGTGAGCCCCCCTTAGGACAATCTCATCACCTTGTAACCTCCCCAGCGCTTAGAACAGTGCTTTGCACATAGTAAGCGCTTAATAAATGCTATCATTATTATTATTATTACTAGGCACTTGGGTGAGTACAATATAACAACAAACAGACACATTCCTGACCAATCAATCAATCAATCGTATTTATAGAGCGCTTACTGTGTGCAGAGCACTGTACAGTCCCTACCCAACAGTGGGCTCACAGTCTAGAAGCTACAAGAAGAACAAGCTACAACAAAATCGAATTGATTTTCATCAAGAAGAATGGCCCAAAAGGATTTAATCATAGGGTTGTAAAAACCAAACAATTCCGGCAAATGGTGAACAGTCAATAAAGACCATTTATTGATTTACCAGTTGATTGATTGATTGACTGATCAAGGCCCTACTGAGAGCTCACCTCCTCCAGGAGGCCTTCCCAGACTGAGCCCCTTCCTTCCTCTCCCCCTCGTCCCGCTCTCCATCCCCCCCATCTTACCTCCTTCCCTTCCCCACTGCACCTGTATATATGTATATATGGTTGTACATATTTGTTACTCTATTTATTTATTTTACTTGTACATATCTATTCTATTTATTTTATTTTGTGAGTCTGTTTGGTTTTGTTCTCTGTGTTCCCCTTTTAGACTGTGAGCCCACTGTTGGGTAGGGACTGTCTCTAGATGTTGCCAACTTGGACTTCCCAAGCGCTTAGTACAGTGCTCTGCACACAGTAAGCGCTCAATAAATACGATTGATGATGATGATGATTGATACTGGCCAAGTCGACACTTCGCCCCCCCAGAAGTCTGAGTCTTTTTCTCTCCATCTCCTTCCTCTTCTGAAAAGCGGAGATAAGCTAGACTGCCAGTCCCTGGTGGGTCAGGAACTGTGTCTAACCCCATGACCTCCTTTCTACCTCACTGCTTAGCACAGAGTAGGCACTTAATAAACGCCAGAATAATTACTATCCATGGGTCCCACTGCATCTACATGAGAAGCAGTGTGGCTCAGTGGAAAGAGCGCGGGCTTTGGAGTCAGAGGTCACGGGTTCAAATCCCAGCTCCGCCAACTGTCAGCCGTGTGACTTTGGGCAAGTCACTTCACTTCTCTGGGCCTCAGTTCCCCCATCGGGGAAATGGGGATTAAAACTGCGAGCCCCCCGTGGGACCACCTGATCACCTTGCAACCTCCCCAGCGCTTAGAACAGTGCTTTGCACATAGTAAGCGCTTAACAAATATCATCATTATTATTATTATTATCTCCTTCCGCTGAGCCCCCTTGTCATCCGACATCATCATCATCATCAATCGTATTTATTGAGCGCTTTCTATGTGCGGAGCACTGTACTAAGCGCTTGGGAAGTCCAAATTGGCAACATATAGAGACAGTCCCTACCCAACAGTGGGCTCATTTCGGGAAGAGCGGTGTCTTACCAAAGGTCCACCTTGGAGCCTCTGTTGTGTATGGAAAACGGAGAGGTGATGTTCCCATCTCCTGGTCCTGGAGGTACCCACCAAAATGCTGAGGGTTTCGGCTGGGTTCCCGGCACACGCGTAGACAGTCCGAGTGCGCACAGCCAGGCCAAGAGTAGTCGGAGAGCGCACAGCCGGCCTCGGTTTCCAGGCTCCTTTCGCACTCACGTCCCGGCTGGACCCACTCAGGGCTGCCAGAGGCAGAGCTGAGGTGCCCCATCTCAGCCTTTCCCCATTCCCGCTGTTGGGAAGCAGGACTGGCTCGCTGGTCCGTCTGTCCTAAGGGGCCAGGCTGCGGTACTAATGAGAGGTCTGGATGTTAGGATCAGGATGGACCTCAGATCCACCAGGAAACAATCGCAGCTCACAAGGTCCGGAACATCACTAGCATCCTTGAGGCAGCCATTCGGGAACTTCTGGGGCTCATAACCAGCCTCTGCAGGCATTTATACCCAAGAGGAAACCCAGGACTAGCCTCAGCTGTGCTCCTGGCTTGCTGGGTGACCTGGCACAATAATAATAATAATAATAACGACGACATTTATTAAGCGCTTACTACGTGCAAGCACTGTTCTAAGCGCTGGGGAGGTTACAAGGTGATCAGGTTGTCCCACAGAGGGCTCACAGTCCTAATCCCCATTTAACAGATAAGGTCACTGAAGCACAGAGAAGTTAAGTGACTTGCCCAGAGTCACACAGCTGACAATTGGCGGAGCCGGGATTTGAACCTTCCCCACAGCACCTGTATATATGTATATATGTTTATATGTATATATGTTTATATATGTATATATGTTCTGTCTCCCCCTTTTAGACTGTGATCCCACTGTTGGGTAGGGACTGTCTCTATGTGTTGCCAACTTGTACTTCCCTAGTGCTTAGTACAGTGCTCTGCACACAGTAAGCACTCAATAAATACGATTGATTGATTGATTGATCTCCGACTCCAAAGCCCGTGCTCTTTCCACTGAGCCACGCTGCTTCTCATTGTAAGTGTGAGCCCCGAGTGGGATATGGACTGTGTCCAACCTGATTAACTTGTATCTATCCCAGGGCTTACAATAGAGCTTGACACACAGTTAATGCTTAACAAGTACCATAATTACTATAATGGTAATACATATTACCATAATTACTACCAGAGAAGCAGCGTGGCTCAGTGGAAAGAGCACGGGCTTTGGAGTCAGAGATCATGGGTTCGAATCCCGGCTCTGCCACATGTCTGCTGTGTGACCTTGGGCAAGTCACTTAACTTCTCTGAGCCTCAGTTACCTCATCTGGAAAATGGGGATTGACTGAGAGCCCCACGTGGGACAACCTGATCATGTTATATCCCCCCAGCGCTTAGAACACTGCTTTGCACCTAGTAAGCGCTTAACAAATGCCATCATTATTATTATTATTATCATTACTTCCCCGCCACTTGCTGGTTTCAATCAATCAATCAATTAATCATTTTTATTGAATGCTTATTATGTGCAGAGCACTGTACTAAGTGCTTGGGAAAGTACACAATATAATAAATCACAAGATACATAAATCACAAATATATAATAATAAATCATAATAATATAATATAATATAATATAATATAATAATGTAATGCAATATAATATAATAATATAATATTATAATATAATATAATATATAATATAATTAATAGAATTGAATTGAATATATAATAATAAATAATAATAATAAATCATAAGATACAATAAATCACAATATAATATAGTTGGTAGACATGCTCCCTGCCCACAATGAGCTTACAGTCTACAGCCTTGGCCAGGACTGGCCTTAGGGTGCTCAGGCAACCCCAGCAGGAGAGAGTGGCCAGTGGCAAGGGCTGAGAAGCGGAAAGCAAATAGCCGGTCGCCGGGTTGTTTTATGCAGGGAGGAGGATTCATCATCATCATCATCAATCGTATTTATTGAGCGTTTACTATGTGCAGAGCACTGTACTAAGCGCTTGGGAAGTACAAATTGGCAACATCTAGAGACAGTCCCTACCCAACAGTGGGCTCACAGTCTAAAAGGGAGAGACAGAGAACAAAACCAAACATACTAACAAAATAAAATAAATAGAATAGTTATGTACAAGTAAAATAAATAAATGGAGTAATAAATATGTACAAACATATATACATATATTCAGGTGCTGTGGGGAAGGGAAGGAGGTAAGATGGGGGGGATGGGGAGGGGGACGAGGGGGAGAGGAAGGAAGGGGCTCAGTCTGGGAAGGCCTCCTGGAGGAGGTGAGCTCATGATGGCAGGCTTGTTGTTCGGGAAGAGCCACAAACCCACCCTTTTTTCCTGTAGTGATCCCAGGAAATTTGAGGGAAGAAAATGGTATGGGGGGGCATCACCGACTTACCCTTTGGATTTCTTTTCCATCCAACTCCGCCTCTGGGCTCAGATCACAACAATGATGGTATTTATTCGTTTATTTCATTCACTCATTCATTCAATCGTATTTATTGAACGCTTACTGTGTGCAGAGCACTGTACTACTAATAATAATGATGGCACTTATTAAGCACTAACCATGTGCAAAGCACTGTTCTAAGCGCTGGGGAGGTTACAAGGTGATCAGGTCGTTCCACGGGGGGCTCACAGTCTTAATCCCCATTTTACAGATGAGGTCACTGAGGCCCAGAGAAGTGAACTGACTTGCCCAAAGTCCCCCAGCTGACAATAGGCGGAGCCGGGATTTGAACCCGTGACCTCTGACTCCAAACCCGGGCTCTTTCCGCTGAGCCACGCTGCCATCTAAGCGCTTGGGAAGTCCAAGTTGGCAACATAGAGAGACGTTCCCTACCCAGCAGCGGGCTCACAGTCTAGAAGGGGCAGACAGAGAACAAAACATATTAACAAAATAAAATAAATAGAGTAAATATGTACAAATAAAATAAATAAATAGAGTAATAAATATGTACAAAAATATATACATATATACAGGTGCTGTGGAGAGGGGAAGGAGGTAAGGCAGGGTGGATGGGGAGGGGGAGGAGGGGGAGAGGAAGGAAGGGGCAATCATCACCATCATCATCATCAATCGTATTTATTGAGCGCTTACTGTGTGCAGAGCACTGTACTAAGCGCTTGGGAAGTACAAATTGGCAACATATAGAGACAGTCCCTACCCAACAGTGGGCTCACAGTCTAAAAGAGGAGGAGTCTAAAAGGGGGAGTTTACACTGTGTCAAGCACTGTGCTAAGTGTTGGGTTAGATACAAGATAACCAATTAGCCACAGTCCCCCATCCCCCCCAGAGGTCCCGCAGAACAGGAGGAGACTGAGATCAAGGTGCTGGGAGTTGTGGCACCTGATCATGGCCCCAATTTGCTCGTATCTACCCCAGCGCTTATTACAGTGCCTGGCGCATAGTCTGCACTTAACAAATACTATAATTATTATTATGGAGAAGCAGCGTGGCTAAGTGGAAAGAGCCCAGGCTTGGGAGTCGGAGGTCTTTTAGACTGTGAGCCCACTGTCGGGTAGGGACTGTCTCTATATGTTGCCAATTTGTACTTCCCAAGCGCTTAGTACAGTGCTCTGCACATAGTAAGCGCTCAATAAATACGATTGATGATGATGATGGGTGAATAATAATAAGAATAATGGCATTTGTTAAGCGCTTACTATATGCAAAGCACTGTTCTAAGCGCTGGGGTAGATTCAAGGTCATCAGGTTGTCCCACGTGGGGCTCACAGTCTTAATCCCCATTTTACAGATGAGGTAACTGAGGCACAGAGAAGAGAAGTGACTTGCCCAAGGTCACGCAGCTGACACTTGGCAGAGCCGGGATTTGAATCCATGACCTCTGACTCCCAAGCCCGTGCTCTTTCCATTGAGCCACGCCGCTTCTCTAATCCCGCTTCTGCCACTTGCCAGCTGTGTGACTTTGGGCAAGTCACTTTAACTTCTCTGGGCCTCAGTTCCCTCATCTGTAGAATGGGGATCATCATCATCATCATCAATCGTATTTATTGTTTCGTCATCTGTCTCCCCCTTCTAGACTGTGAGCCCGCTGTTGGGTAGGGACCGTCTCTAGATGTTGCCAACTTGGACTTCCCAAGCGCTTAGTCCAGTGCTCTGCACACAAGTAAGCGCTCAATAAATACGATTGAATGAGTGAATTTATTGAGCGCTTACTATGTGCAGAGCACTGTACTAAGTGCTTGGGAAGTACAAATTGGCAACATAAGTCTGTGAGCCCTATGTGGGACACCCTACCTTGTAATTACCCCAGCGCTTAGAACAGTGCTTGGCACGTAGTAAGCGCTTAACAAACGCTATTATTATTATTATTATTATTATTATCATGGCCCCTGCCTCCTCTCCTCCAGTCCTCCCACGGATACAGCAGGGGCCTTGCAACCAGTAGGCTCTCAAAAATTGCCATCGAACAAACGAGGAGAAAATTCACAATTCCTCCATTTTCTTTCTCCGTCGGGTTTTGTTCCAGGGTGTTTTGGGACCACCCAACTTGGGCCATTGAAATGGGAAGTGGGGAGGCAAATTTTGTTATGTTCCAAGGCCTGGGGGAGGCACACTGGGGGAAACACTTCCTTAGACAGAGCGGCTTAAGCCGACCTTAATTTCACCAAGGACCCAAGAAGAGGAAGAAGCCGCCATTCCGTCATTTCCCTGCCCCGTGCGTGATCCCCGACTTCCTTTGTAGAGCCGACATGTCGACACAGCCTCGTCTGAGTCCTGCTAATTGTCATTAGGATGGCTCGCGAGGGTTTCCAAGGTAACGGTTGTCGCTGAGCTGCTCCGTTGTCAACTCTCCTGCGGATCCCACAAACGCCATGTGACATTTGGATGGAAAATATCGGGGCTGGGTGCGGGAGGGTGATGTTTTTCTTTTAAAGGAGAGGAAAGCAGTAATTAACTTTTCATTCCCCACCAGGCGCAACATCTGGTCCCCAGTTCCTTGACTCTCACGCTCAGGAAGAGCCGATGGACTGCTCACCATCCCTTGTTCTGGGTTCTAAACCCCAGCTCTCCTCCTCTCTCAAGTGATCGGGACTCTGCCTGTCTTCCGGCCAAAATAGCTGGTGATGCTCTCTGTCGAACGGGGAAACTTCCAGCACTCTCTACCAATCAGTGGAATTTACTGAGCACATACTGAACGCAGGGTACTGTAATAATCATAATAATGATGGTATTTGTTAAGCGCTTCCTATGTGCCAAGCACTGTTGTAAGCGCTGGGGTAGATACAAGGTAATCAGGTTGTCCCACGTGGGGCTCACCGTCTTAATCCCTATCTTACAGATGAGGTAACCGAGGCACAGAGAAGTTAAGTGACTTGCCCAGAGTCACACATCTGATAAGTGGCAGAGCCGGGATTAGAACCCACGACCCCTGACTCCCGAGCCCGTGCTCATCCCACTAAGTCATGCTGCTTCTCTATTGAGTATTGGGAAATAATAATTTTGGGGGGGGGGGGTATTAAGCACTTACTATGTGCCAGGCACTGTTTTGACCCCTGTCTACATGTTTTGTTTTGTTGTCTATCTCCCCCTTGTAGACTGTGAGCCCGTTGTTGGGTAGGGACCATCTCTATACGTTGCCGATTTGTACTTCCCAAGCGCTTAGTACAGTGCTCTGCACACAGTAAGCGCTCAATAAATACGATTGAATGAATGAATGAATGAGTACTCAGGGAGTTCAACAGAAAAAAGACACCCGCTCCAATCAGTCGACCAATAAATGGAATTTACTGAGAACCTACTGAATGCAGAGGACTGTACTGAATGTTAGGGAGAGTACAACAGAAACAAAATACAATTTCCAGTCCCTCAAGGGGCTTCTAGTCTAATGTGAGAGTCAGACAAAAAATATTGACAAAGAACAGAAGTAGGAGAACAAAAATATTGCAGCAATAGTCTCCTCCTCCTCCATTCCTTCTTCCCACTCCCTCATCTTCTCCTCCCAGCCGGCCCCTTGCCCCCCATCACACCCCTCCCCAACCAGCCCCCCACCATCACCCACCCCTCTGGCCTCCCCTCCATGCTCAGGCTCAAATCTTCCACAGTTCTGGGGCCTCTTGTTGTAGAGGACAATCCGCGGCAGAGAATGACGATGGAATTTATTGGGTGTTTTCTCAGTTCCAAGCCCTGATATAGAGATAAGATATTCGGACCAGACCCAGTTCCTGCCCACATGGGGTTCACAGTCTAAGAGGTTTGGAGAGCAGGTATCTTAACCCCATTTTGTGGATGGAGGAACTGAGGCCCAGCGGGGCTTTGCCAGGGATAGAACCTGGGTTTCCTGAGCCCCACCCCATGGTCTTCCCCCTAGGCCATGCCGCCTCCGATCCCGCTCCCTTGGCTCTTTCTTATCAAATCTGGGGGACCATACTCCAAGAGAGAGGGGGATAAATCTGTCTTCTCCATGGAAAAAAATCATTCATTCCATCGTATTTATTGAACACTTACTGGTGCAGCATGGTTCAGTGGAAAGAGCCTGGGCTTTGGAGTCAGAGGTCATGGGTTCAAATCCCAGCTCCGCCACTTGTCAGCTGTGTGACTTTGGGCAAGTCACTTCACTTCTCTGTGCCTCAGTTACCTCACCTGTAAAATGGGGATTGATTGTGAGCCCCACATGGGACAACCTGATCACCTTGTATCCTCCCAGTGCTTGGCACATAGTAAGCACTTAACAAATACCAAAATTATTATTATTATTATTACTAAGTACTTGGGAGAGCTCATTCATTCATTCATTCAATCGTATTTATTATAATAATAATAATGATGGCATTTATTGAGTGCTTACTGTGTGCAGAGCACTGTACTAAGCGCTTGGGAAGTACAAGCTGGCAACATATAGAGACGGTCCCTACCCAACAGTGGGCTCACAGGCTAGAAGGGGGAGGCAGAGAATGAAACAAAACATATTAACAGAATAAAATAAATAGAATAAATATGTACAAGTAAAATAAATAGATAAATAGAATAATAAATACGTACAAACATATATACAGGTGCTGTGGGGAAGGGAAGGAGGTAAGGTGGGGGGGATGGAGGAGGGGGGAGACTCATTTCCAGATCCTTTCCAGGTACGCTCGCTTCCAGGATATTTCCAGCTCATCATGTTAGATTCCCTTCACATTGGAAGGGAATCAGAGTGAGGGACAGGAAATGGAAAGCACTAGGCCCCCAACGGATAGTTTACATAGGCGAGTCAGAAACAGAAACTCCAAGCCAAAAAGCAACCGCAACAGGGCCCGGGCAACAAGGTTTCGGCGAGTGGGGAAGTCCGGGGAGGCCGAGCGCTGCTATTTCTAACGAGGGCGAGAGAGACGTTGGAAGATGAATAATGTTTGGATAATGTTAATTACTGGGAAGTTAGGCCGGCTGGTGTGCCGGTTGCTATAACAACCCCATTCCCTATTGGTTCTCGGGTGATCCCCTGAACGGGAGCTGGGAGGGAACCTCGTCGCTTCAGGATGGGGTCGGCTGGCACTTGCCGGCCCCTGAAACTGGAAGCGTTTTGTGTCATGTGTGTGTGTGTGTAGGGTACATCACTGAGGCTCCCAAAGCCTCACAAACACAGATGGGGAGCGCACACACGCACACACATTCCTGTAGAACGTCTTCGGGCCGGCCCACCATGGACCAGGCATGATCTGGGGGTTTATGCCTCTGAAGCAGACAGCACCGTCCTCTCGCAGAGCCCCTTCCTGAGAGGAGCGGCCCCCTTCCTGATGGTGAGGCGCTCACTACAGTAGCTAAGCGCTGGGAGAGATCCAAGATAATCAAATCGGCCCCTGGCCTGAACAGGGCTCACATTCTAAAAGGGTGAGAGAGCCAGGATGATAATAATAATAATTGTGGTATTTGCTTAGCACTAACTATGCGCCAGGCACTGTACTAAGCACTGGGGTGGATACAAGCAAATCAGGTTCATTCATTCATTCTATCGTATTTATTGAGCGCTTACTGTGTGCAGAGCACTGTACTAAGCATTGGGAAGTACAAGTTGGCAACGTATAGAGACGGTCCCTACCCACAGTCCATGTCCCACACGGGGCTCACAGTCTCAATCCCCGTTTCTAGACTGTGAGCCCACTGTTGGGTAGGGACCGTCTCTATAGGTTGCCGACTTGTACTTCCCAAGCGCTTAGTACAGTGCTCTGCACACAGTAAGCACTCAATAAGTACGATTGATTGAATGAATGAATTTAACAGATGAGGTCATCGGGGCACAGAGAAGAGAAGTGACTTACCCAAGTTCATACATCCGACAAGTAGAGGAACCGGGATTAGAACCCCTAGTCGTGCTGCCTCCGGGAGTAAATAAGGAACCGTTTCCCGAGAGGGATCAATCAATCGAATTGATTGATTGAGGGATAATCAATCAATCAATCGTATTTATTGAGCGCTTACTGTGTGCAGAGCACTGTACTAAGCGCTTGGGAAGTACAAGTTGGCAACATATAGAGACAGTCCCTACCCAACAGTGGTCTCACAGTCTAGAAGGGGGAGACAGAGAACCAAACCAAACATATTAACAAAATAAAATCAATAGAATAGATATGTACAAGTAAAATAGAGTAATAAATATGTACAATCATATATACATAGTCCCTGTCCCACACTGGGAGCCCCGTGTGGGACAAGGACTACATCCAACTGGACTAGCTTGTATCTTTCCAGCGCTTACCCGGACAAGTCATCCATCTTTTCCGTGCCTCAGTTACTCCATATGTAAAATGGAGATTGGGAGTCCCATGTGGGACAGGAACTACGTCCAACTGGACTGGCTTGTATCTTTCCAGCGCTTACCTGGACAAGTCATCTAACTCTTCCGTGCCTCAGTTACTCCATGTGTAAAATGGAGATTGGGAGCCCCGTGTGGGACAGGGACTACGTCCAACTGGACTAGCTTGTATCTTTCCAGCGCTTAGTATGATGCCCAGCACATAGCGCTTAATACCATTAGAACAAAAAAAAAGACGCAGAGAATATCAAAGACCCTTCAAAGCCCTACTGAGAGCTCACCTTCTCCAGGAGGCCTTCCCACACTGAGCCCCCTCCTCATCCCCCCCACCTTACCTCATTCATTCATTCAATCATATTTATTGAGCACTTACTGTGTGCAGAGCACTGTACTAAGCGCTTGGGAAGTGCAAGTGGGTAGAAGTACAAGTGGGATAGTGGGTAGAAGCCAAGGGGGCCAGGATAAGGGTCCCAGGTGGGGTGTGACCGCAGGGCCCTGACTCGGGGCTGGGCGGTGGGACGAGCCCTGAACACCTGAGCCGGGAGGCGGGAAGGTCAGTGGTGGTGAGTGGGGCCAAGGTGAGCGGGATGATTCAGGAGCCCACGTGAGTCAGTTTGGGGCTGATCCGTCTCTCCGGGTGCGGAGAGTCAGCCCGCTCCTTCATGGCCACCCCAACCGGCCCCACGAACTCCAGTAGGTCACAACCGGGGCCGCACAACCGGTGTCCCCCAGATCCTCAGGTGGGACCAGGGTCCTACTAGAGGGCAACAAGTTCTTTCCACTAGGCCCTGCTGCCTTGCCAGTTCTCTGGGGTTTCCCAGGTCGGGGTCGCCCTCCTGGCACCAGAAACCCCATGTTTGGCAGCAGCGCAGCCTCAGCAGCAGCTGACGGAGCCGGGATGCTCGGCTGGACGGCGGCAAGGGTGCTCTCTGCCCGGCTCTGTCCTGTGCCTACGGTCAGGGCCGGTTTGGAGCAGGCGCCGGGCCTGGGGAGAATGGGGTCAAAACGTGTGGTCTGGCCAGGATGGCGGCGGTGGGATTGAGAAGGGTGCAGATGGGGGCAGCTGGCGGTCAACGGAACTATCCCCTGAAGGTTGGCATCCTCAAAGATTCGTGTAGATGATGGGAAGGATGTGATAATAGTGATGATAATAGTATTTATTAATTGCATTCTACGTACCGAGGACTGCACTCAGCGCTGAGGTAGATAATAGTGTTTATTTATTGCATACTACATACCAAGGACGGCACTCAGCAACTTGGCCTGACAATCCGAATGATGGTTACGCAGATATAAGGCAGGATTGGACTTATTGGGTGCTTACTATGTGTACAGCACTGTACTAAGTGCTTGGAGGAGCAGTGTGGCTCCGTGAAAAGAGGTGGACTTGGCCTGACAATCCGAACGATGGTTACGCAGATATAAGACAGGATTGGATTTACTGAGTGCTTACTATGTGTACAGCACTGTACTAAGTGCTTGGGGAAGCGGTGTGGCTCAGTGAAAAGAGCGCGGGTTTGGGAGTCAGAGGTCATGGGTTCGAATCCCGGCTCCACCACTTGTCAGCTGTGTGACAGGGGCAAGCCACTTAACTTCTCTGAGCCTCAGTTCCCTCACCTAAAGGTGCAAGCTCCTTGTGGGCCGGGAATGTTTCTGTTTAATGTTGTATTGTCCCCTCAATATATACGATTGAATGAATGACTTCAGAGTGAATGGAGATTGAAGTCAGAGGATGTGGATTCTGATCCCGACTCTGACTCTTGTCTGCTGTGTGACCTCGGGCAAGCCACTTCACTTCTCTGTGCCTCAGCTACCTCATTTGTAAAATGGAGATTAAGAGTGTCAGCCCCGTGTGGGACGTGGATTGTGTCTGCCCTGATTAGCTTGTATCATCATCAATCGTATTTATTGAGCGCTTACTATGTGCAGAGCACTGTACTAAGCCCTTGGTAAGTACAAATTGGCAACATATAGAGACAGTCCCTACCCATCAGTGGGCTCACAGTCTAAAAGGGGGAGACAGAGAACAAAACCAAACATACTAACAAAATTAAATGAATAGAATAGCTATGTACAAGTAAAATAAATAAATAAATAGAGTAATAAATATGTACAAACATATATGCAGGTTGTATCTACTCCAGGGCCACTTTGCTGCTCTGTGCCTCAGTGACCTCATTTGTAAAATGGAGATGAAGACTGAGAGCCTCATGTGGGACAATCTGATGACTTTCACAGAGCTTAGAACAGTGCTCGGCATATAGTAGGTGCTTAAATACCGTTATTATTATTATTTTATTATTATTATTATTCTCTGGGCAGTTGGAACACCCATCCGCATGGCCACACTGGTCTCGGGTGAAGGGATGAAGCATCGCGGCTCAGTGGAAAGAGCGCGGGCTTGGGAGTCAGAGGTCATGGGTTCGAATTCCGCCCCTGCCACTTATCAGCAGTGTGATTTTGGGCAAGTCACTTCTCTGTGCCTCAGTTACCCCGCCTGGAAAATGGGGATTAAGACTGTGAGCCTCATGTGGGACAACCTGATCGCCCTGTATCTCCCCCAGAGTTTAGAACGGTGCTTGGCACATAATAAGTGCTTGACAAATACCACAATTGGCAGTATTTTTATTTTTATGACCGTAGGGGCTGGTCAGAAGTCGCCTCAGAGCCCGCCTTCGACCCTCCGCGCGCGCCCGGGCCGCTCCCTCAGCCCGCGCGCACGCGCCCCTCGTGGGGGGGGGGGGGAGGAGCCGGACTCTTGGGCGCATGCGCAGTGAGGAAAGGCGCCTCGGAGCCCTACTTCTGCGCGTGCCCGTACTGGCGGCCGCTCCCTCAGCCCGCGCGCACGCGCCCCACATGGTGGGGGGGAAGAGCCGGCTCGTTTGGCGCATGCGCAGTGAGGAAAGGCGCCTCGGAGCCCGCCTTCGCCCCTCCGCGCGTGCCCGTACTGGCGGCCGCTCCCTCAGCCCGCGCGCACGCGCCCCGCATGGGGGGGGTGGGAGCCGGACGCTCGGGCGCATGCGCAGTTAGGAAAGGCGCCTCGACACCGCCTTCGTCCCTCGGCGCGCACCCGGGCCGCCGGCGGCCGCTCCCTCAGCCTGCGCGCACGCGCCCCGCATGGGAGGGCGGAGGAGCCGGCCCCTTAGGCGCATGAGCATTGAGGAAAGGCGCCTCGGAGCCCGCCCTCCGCGCGCGCCCGGACCAATGGCGGCCGCTCCCTCAGCCCGCGCGCACGAGCCCCGCATGGGGGGAGGGAGTAGCCGGACGCTTGGGCGCATGCGCAGTGAGGAAAGGCGCCTCGCCACCGCCTTCGTCCCTCCGCGCGTGTCCGGACCGGTGGCGGCCGCTCCTTCGGCCCGCGCGCACGCGCCCCGCATGGGAGGGGGTGAGGGGGAGGAGCCGGCCCGTTGGGCGCATGCGCAGTGAGGAAAGGCGCCTCGACACCGCCTCGGTGCCCGCCTTCCGCGCGCGCCCGGACCAATGGCGGCCGCTCCCTCGGCCCGCGCCCCGCATGGGAAGGGGTGAGGGGGAGGAGCCTGCCCGTTGGGCGCATGCGCAGTAAGGAAAGGCGCCTCGGAGCCCGCCTTCCGCCCATATCCGGACCGCCGGCGGCCACTCCTTCAGCCCGCACGCTCGCGCCCCGCATGGCGGGGGGGTGGTGAGGGGGAGGAGCCGGCTCCTTGGGCGCATGCGCAGTGAGGGAAGGCGCCTAGGAGCCTGCCTTCGGCCCTCGGCGCGTGTCCGGACTGCCGGTGGCCGCTCCCTCAGCCCGCGCGCACGCGCCCTGAATGTGAGGGGGGAGGAGCCGGCCCCGTAGGCGCATGCGCAGTGAGGAAAGGCGCCGCGGGGCCCGTCTTCGGCCCTCCGCGCGTGTCCGGGCCGCCGGCGGCCGCTCCCTCAGCCCGCGCGCACGCGCCCCGCATGGCTGGGAGTGGTGAGGAGGAGGAGCCGGCCCCTTGGGCGCATGCGCAGTGAGGAAAGGCGCTTCGGTGCCCGCCTTCCGCCCATATCCGGACCGCCGGCGGCCGCTCCCTCAGCCCGCGCGCACGCGCCCCGAATGGGGGGGTGAGGGGGAGGAGCCGGCCCCTTGGGCGCATGCGCAGTGAGGATAGGCGCCTCGGAGCCCGCCTTCGGCCCTCCGCGCGTGTCCGGACCGCCGGCGGCCGCTCCCTCAGCCCGCGCGCACGCGCCCCGAATGGGGGGGTGAGGGGCCTCAGCCCGCGCGCACGCGCCCCGAATGGGGGGGTGAGGGGGAGGAACCGGCCCCTTGGGCGCATGCGCAGTGAGGAAAGGCGCCTCGGAGCCCGCCCGTGTCCGGACGGCCGGCGGCCGCTCCCTCAGCCCGCGCGCACGCGCCTCGCAGCGCATGCGCAGTAAGGAAAGGCGCCTCGGAGCCCGCCTCAGCCCGCGCGCACGCGCCCCGCAGCGGTGTGTGCGGGGGGGGGGGGAGGGGGTGCCCGGCCCCTGGGGCGCAGGCGCAGTGAGGCGAGGCTCCCCGACGCCGCCGCCGGTGCCGTCGGTCCGGGCCCGCCGTGAGGGGATGGCCGCCAACAGCTTCGGCAAGATCCTCATCGGGATTTACGTGGAGATTAAGCGGAGCGATGGTGAGCGCGCGGACGGGAAACCCCGGAGGGGAAAGGGGGCGGGCGGGGGGATTGGCCACGGGGCTATTGTGTGTGTGTGAGTGTGTGTGAGAGTGTGCGCGCGCCGCCCGAGGCTCCGGAGGGGGGAGGGGCGGGCGCTGCTGCAGTGCCGGGGGCGGGGATGGGGGGGAGGGGAGGGGCCCGGACGGTAATGATAATAATAATAATAACGATGATGGCATTTGTTAAGCGCTTACTATGTGCAAAGCACTGTTCTAAGCGCTGGGGAGGTTACCAGCTGATCGGGTTGTCCCACAGTCTTCATCCCCATTTTACAGATGAGGTAACTGAGGCCCATTGGCGGAGCCGGGATTTGAACCCATGACCTCTGACTCCAAGCCCGGGCTCTTTCCAATAATAATAACGTTGGTGTTTGTGAAGCGCTTACCATTTTCCTCTGGAAAATGGGGATGAAGACCGTGAGCCCCCGTGGACCTGATCACCTGGTAACCTCCCCAGTGCTTAGAACAGTGCTTTGCACAGAGTAAGCGCTTAATAAATGCCATCATTATTACTATTATTATTATGTGCAAAGCACTGTTCTAAGCGCTGGGGGGATACAAGGAGATGAGGTTGTCCCACGAGGGGCTCACAGTCTTCATCCCCATTTTCCCGATGAGGGAGCTGAGGCCCAGAGAAGAGAAGCGACTTGCCCAAGGTCACACAGCAGGCATGTGGAGGAGGCGGGATTTGAACCCATGACCTGCGACTCCCAAGCCCGCGCTCTTTCCACTGAGCCACAATTATTCTCTTTTGTTAAGCGCTTACCATGTGCAAAGCACTGCTCTAAGCGCTGGGGGAGATACAAGGTGATCAGGTTGCCCCACGAGGGGCTCACACTCTTCATCCCCATTTTCCTGATGAGGGAACTGAGGCCCAGAGAAGTCACACAGCTGACAAGTGGTGGGGCCGGGATTTGAACCCACGGCCTCTGACTCCAAAGCCCGGGCTCTTTCCACTGAGCCACGCTGATGCCCCCGTTGGCCGAAACGGCCGGTCCTTCCCGTTCAGTCAATCAATCAATCAATCAATCAATCGTATTTATTGAGCGCTTACTGTGTGCAGAGCACTGTACTAAGCGCTTGGAAGTACAAGTTGGCAACATATAGAGACAGTCCCTACGATCCCCCCCTTTCAATCGTATTTATTGAGCGCTTCCCGTGTGCAGAGCACTGGACTAAGCGCTTGGGAAGTCCGAGTCGGCAACAGATAGAGGCGGGCCCACGTCCTCCCCCTGGCCCCAGCTGTACTTCCCAAGCGCTCAGTACAGTGCTCTGCACACAGTAAGCGCTCAATAAGTTCATTCATTCATTCAATCGTATTGATTGAGCGCTTACTGTGTGCAGAGCACTGGACTGAGCGCCAGGGAAGTCCAAGTTGGCAACATCTAGAGACGGTCCCTATCCAACAGTGGGCTCACAGTTTAGAAGGGGAAGACAGAGAATAAAACATATTAACAAAATAAAATAAATAGAATATGTACAAGTAAAATAGAGTAATAAATCCATACAAACATATATACAGGTGCTGTGGGGAAGGGAAGGAAGTAAGGCGGAGGGGATGGAGAGGGGGAGGAGGGGGAGAGGAAGGAGGGGGCTCAGTCTGACGACTGAATGAATGAATACAGTTGAATGAATGAATTCCCTCCCTCCGCACATCCGCTAAGCTCGCTCTCTTCCTCCCTCCAAAGCCCTACTGAGAGCTCACCTCCTCCGGGAGGCCTTCCCGCACTGAGCCCCCTTTTCCCTCTCCTCCTCCCCATCACCCCCGCCCTACCTCCTTCCCCTCCCCACAGCACCTGTATATATGTTTCTGTAGGTTTATTGCTCTATTTTACTTGTACATATTTACTATTCTATTTACTCATTTATTTTATTTTGTTAATATGTTTTGTTTTGCTGTCTCTCCCCCCCTTCTAGACTGTGAGCCCGCTGTTGGGTAGGGACCGTCTCTAGATGTTGCCAACTTGTACTTCCCAAGCGCTTAGTACAGTGCTCTGCATCCAGTAAGCGCTCAGTAAATACGATTGAATGAATGAATGACCGTCTGCATATGTTGCAAACTTGTACTTCCCAAGCACTTAGTACAGTGCTCTGCATCCAGTAAGCGCTCAATAAATACGATTGAATAAATGAATGAACGGGTCACAGGCTAGAAGGGGGAGACGGACGGCAAAACAAAACATCTAGACAGGTGTCCAAACCGTCAGGACAAATAGAATTAAAGCTATATAAGCGTCAGTAACAGAATAAATAGTAAATATGTGTGAGTGAAATAGAGTACTAAATCCGTACAAAGATATATACAAGTCCTGTGGTGGGGGGGAAGGAGGTAGGGTGGGGGGAGGGGGGATGGGGAGGAGGATTGTGAGCCCGTTGTTGGGTAGGAACCGGCTCTATATGTTGCTGACTTATACTTCCCGAGCGCTTAGTACAGTGCTGTGCATGCAGTGAGCGCTCAATCAATACGATTGATTGAATGAATGAATGAATGAACGGGCTCACAGGCTAGAAGGGGGAGACTGACGACAAAACAGAACATGTAGACAGGTGTCCAAACCGTCAGGACAAATAGAATTAAAGCTATATTCGCATCAGTAACAAAATAAATAGTAAAGAACAGTGCTCTGCACGTAGTAAGCGCTTAACAAATGCCATCATCATATGTGTAAGTGAAATACAGTACTAAATCCGTACAAAGATATATGCAAGTGCTGTGGGGAGGGGAAGGAGATGGGGCGGAGGACTGTGAGCCCGTTGTTGGGTCGGAACCGGCTCTATATGTTGCCGACTTGTACTTCCCAAGCGCTTAGTACAGTGCTCTGCACGCAGTGAGCGCTCCATCAATACGATGGAATTGAGCCCCTTCCTTCCTCTCCCCCTCGTCCCCCCCTCCATCCCCCCATCTTACCTCCTTCCCTTCCCCACAGCACCTGTATATATGTTTGTACATATTTATTACTCTATTTATTTATTTATTTTACTTGTACATATCTATTCTATTTATTTTATTTTGTTAGTATGTTTGGCTTTGTTCTCTGTCTCCCCCTTTTAGACTGTGAGCCCACTGTTGGGTAGGGACCGTCTCTATATGTTGCCAATTTGTAATTCCCAAGCGCTTAGTACAGTGCTCTGCACACAGTAAGCGCTCAATAAATACGATTGATGATGATGATGAATGAATGAACGCCTGCCTGTCCGTCCGGGCCGTGCTCGGGGGGTGGGTGGGTGTGCGCGTGCGCGGTGGTGGTGGGGGGGTGTGCGCGTGCGCGCGGGCGGTGGGGGGGTGTGTGTGCGCGTGCGCGGAGGGCCCCTCACAGCGAGGGGCGGGCAGTGCAGCCCTCCGCCCGGGCAGCCCCCTCATTCATTCGTTCATTCATTCATTCGTATTGATTCATTCATTCATTCAGTCGCATTTATTGTGCTCATACTGTGTGCATCATCATCATCATCATCAATCGTATTTATTGAGTGCTTACTGTGTGCAGAGCACTGGACTAAGCGCTTGGGAAGTACAAGTCGGCAACAGATACAGTCCCCACCCAACAGCGGGCACACAGTCGATGCCCTGCCTTCAGTCGCGTGGCTCAGTAGGAAAGAGCCTGGGCTTTGGAGTCAGAGGTCATGGGTTCAAATCCCCGCCCCGCCAATTGTCAGCTGGGTGACTTTGGGCCAGTCGCTTCACTTCTCCGCGCCTCAGTTCCCTCAGCTGTAAAATGGGGATTAAGACTGTGAGCCCCACGAGGGACAACCTGATCACCTTGTAACCTCCTCAACACTTAGAACAGTGCTTTGCACAGAGTAAGCGCTTAATAAATGCCATTATTATTATTATTAATCGCGTGAGAAGCAGCGTGGCTCAGTGGAAAGGGGACGGGCTTTGGAGTCAGAGGTCATGGGTTCAAATCCCGGCTCCACCAGTTGTCAGCTGTGGGACTTTGGGCAAGTCACTTCACTTCTCTGGACCTCAGTTCCCTCATCTGTAAAATGGGGATTAAGACTGTGAGCCCCCCGTGGGACAACCCGATCACCTTGTAATCTCCCCAGCGCTTAGAACAGTGCTTTGCACATAGTAAGTGCTTAATAAATGCCATAATTATTATTATTATTAATCGTGTGAGAAGCAGCATGGCTCAGTGGAAAGGACATGGGATTTGGAGTCAGAGGTCATGGGTTCAAATTCCGGCTCCACCAGTTGTCAGCTGTGGGACTTTGGGCAAGTCACTTCGCTTCTCTGGGCCTCAGTTCCCTCATCTGTAAAATGGCGATTGACTGAGCCCCCCGTGGGACAACCTGATCACCTTGTAAGCCCCCCAGTGCTTAGAACAGTGCTTTGCACATAGTAAGTGCTTAATAAATGCCATTATTATTATTATTATTTATGGAGCGCTTCCTATTTGCAGAGCCCCGGACTCATAATATAATAATAATGATGGCATTTGTGAATGCCTCCTTCTCCTCCTCCTCATCCCCCCCACCCTACCTCCTTCCCCTCATTCAGTCGTATTTATTGAGCGCTTACTGTGTGCAGAGCACTGTACTAAGCACTTGGTATATATTTCCCCACAGCACTTGTATATATTTGTACAAATTTATTACTCTATTTTACTTGTACATATTTGCTACTCTGTTTTGTTAATGATGTGCATAAAGCTATAATTCTATTTATTCTGATGGTTTTGACACCTGTCTACATGTTTTGTCATCTGTCTCCCCCTTCTAGCCTGTGAGCCCGTTGTGGGGTAGGGACCGTCTCTCTATGTTGCCGACTTGGACTTCCCAAGCTCTTAGTACAGTGCTCTGCACACAGTAAGCGCTCAATAAATACAATTGATTGATTGATTAATTGATCAGGTTGTCCTATGTGGGGCTCACAGGCTTAGTCCCCATTTTACAGATGAGGTAACTGAGGCCCAGAGAATAATAATAATGGTGGTATTTGTTGAGCGCTTACTATGTGCCAAGCCACCGTTCTAGGTGCTGGGGGAGTCCAAGGTAATCAGATTGTCCCACGTGGGGCTCACAGTCTTCATCCCCATTGTCTTAATTCCCATTTTACAGATGAGGGAACTGAGGCTCAGAGAAGTGAAGCGACATGCCCAAGGTCTCATAGCAGACATGTGGCGGAGCCGGGATTAGAACCCACGACCTCTGACTCCCAAGCCTGCTCTCTTTCCACTGAGTGCCCGACGACAGCGAGATGGGCAAGGCGGCAGTGGGCGGGGTTCATTCATTCGGTCAAGCGTATTGATTGAGCGTTGACTGTGTGTGGAGCACTGTACTAAGCGCTTGGAAAGCCCAGTCCAACAATAGAGACAATCCCTGCCCACAGCGGGCTTACTGTGTGTGTGTGTGGGGGCAGACATGATAGTGATGATGGTATTTAAGTGCTTCCTATGTGCCAAGCACTGTTCTAAGCGCTGGGGTAGATACAAGGTAAACAGGTTGCCCCACGTGGGGCTCACAGTCTTCATCCCCATTTTACAGATGGGGGAACTGAGGCACAGAGAAGTTAAGTGACTTTTCCAAGGTCACACAGCAGACAAGTGGCAGAGCTGAGATTAGAACCCATGACCTCTGACTCCCAAACCCATGCTCTTTCCACTAAACCACGCTGAAGTAAGCAGGCACCGGTATAAATAGAATTATAGATGAATAAATATATACATAAGTGCTGTGGGCAGGGTGGGGGGGAGAGCAAAGGGAGCGAGTCTCAGGGAAGTGGAAGAGAGGGAGAGTTGAAGAAGAGGGGGCTTAATCCGGGAAGGCCTCTTGGAGGAGGTGTGCCTTCAGTTGGCTCTGAAGGGGTGGGAAGAGGGATTGTCCGGCGGATTTGAGGAGGGGGGGCCTTCCAGGCCAGAGGCAGGATGTGGGCCAGTGGTCAGCGGACAGCGGGCTGAAGGAGAGAAGGGCTCTTGTGCAGTGGCAGAGGCCCCCCTCCTGCCCCTCGGAGCCGGCTGCCCAAGCGCAGAGGCAGCGTGGCTCAGTGGAAAGAGCCCGGGCTTTGGAGTCAGAGGTCATGGGTTCAAATCCCAACTCCGCCACTTGTCAGCTGGGTGACTTTGGGCAAGTCACTTCACTTCTCTGGGCCTCAGTTCCCTCCCCTGTAAAATGGGGATTAAGACTGTGAGCCCCACGTGGGACAACCTTATCACCTTGTAACCTCCCCAGCGCTTAGAACAGTGCTTTGCACATAGTAAGCGCATAATAAATGCTATCATTATTATTATTATCACCTGCCTGTAGGGTAAGCATGGACATGATGGGGTCGCCCCCGGTGTTCCCCCTTCACCACCACCATCCCCAAACTGTTAAGTATTAATTACCAGGCTGGACGTGGAAATGTGAATGTTTTATGTGCCACCTCCCAACCGATGCCGTGGAAACGTGAATGTTTTACGTGCCACCTCCCAACCGATGCCTCCCTCTTGGTCCACCTGTCCCTAGCCTTGACCACTCTAGCCTACTGATGGCCCTGCCAGGGTTAGAGGTTTGTTTCCAGCTTTTTGCTTCATGGTTAGTTCATTCATTCAGTCCTATTTATTGAGTGCTGACTGTGTGCGAAGTCAGTCATACTTATTGAGTGCTTACTGTGTGCAGAGCACTGTACCAAGCGCTTGGCAGACTACCCTGTAACAATAAACAGACACATTCCGTGCCCACAATGAGCTTATAGTCTAGAGTAGAGCTGTAGTAGCCCCTGAAAGCTCTGCTGCCCTGTACGTGGAAACCTGCTGTGTGAACTTGGGCAAATCGCTTCACTTCTCTGGGCTTCAGTTCCCTCATCTGTAAAATGGGGATTGAGACTGTGAGCCCCACGTGGGACAGAGACTCTGTCCAACTTGATGTGCTTGTATCCAACCCAGTGCTTAATACATTGCCTGGCACATAGTAAGTGCTGAACAAATACCATTATTATTATTATTATCATTTATATGGTACCCCGATGACTCCAGAGCTTCTGTGGGAGGGGCAGGTCTCAGGGTGATCATTGTGTGGGTTCACTCACACTCGATTTCTTTTCTCTCAACTCAGTACCAAAAATACCAGGAGTGTTTATCACAAGTTAAAATTGAAGTACAAATGGCTTCACGTGTGCATTTGGGTTAATTTGGGCCGCAAAATATGCTGCAGTGGTGTGCTTGTGAGCTGTTTATTGGACCCCCCCAATATGCAGTAACAATTTTCCATTTATTATGTTGAGGGGAAAATCAGATAAGAGCTTTCTAGCAGAAGTTTCAAGGTGAAATTGGAGGGGAAGGTTTTTGTGTATTTCATGTCTTAATGGGTGTGTCCAGACCCCACAAAGGGAGAGATGGAGTCTTCCAAGCACTTAGCCCTGCACTCTGTACACCGTAAGTGCTCAAGAAATACCACTGATTTCATAGTAACCTTTACATTAAAAAAAAAACCCTGTTGTTAGCATAGATCTGTTTCTGGAGGTGTGGGCAAAGTCGGCTGTGCAACACCAGTAGGAGCTGGCTGAGAATGTAATCACATCAATCAATCGATGGTATTAATGAAGAGGGGCAGACAGACGTTTGTTCTCCACCGGGCCGGCCATCATCATCATCAATCGTATTTATTGAGCGCTTACTGTGTGCAGAGCACTGTACTAAGCGCTTGGGAAGTACAAATTGGCAACATCTAGAGACAGTCCCTACCCAACAGTGGGCTCACAGTCTAAAAGGGGGAGACAGAGAACAAAACCAAACATACTAACAAAATAAAATAAATCGAGGGCGGCGGCCGCTACAGCAGAGCTGGGTTTGTGCTCTGGTCTGGGCCGGCCTGACTCTGTAGTGGAGAAGCAGCGTGGCTCCGTGGAAAGAGCACGGGCTTTAGAGTCCGAGGTCCTGGGTTCAAATCCCAGCTCCGCCACTTGTCAGCTGTGTGACTTTGGGCAAGTCACTTCACTTCTCTGTGCTTCAGTTACCTCATCTGTAAAATGGGGATTAAGACTGTGAGCCCCCCTTGGGACAACCTGATCACCTTGTAACCTCCCCAGCGCTTAGAACAGTGCTTTGCACATCGTAAGCGCTTAATACTATCATTATTATTATTATTCTGGGATGGGTCCTGGCATCTGGTTTTGTCCAGATTCCCCAGGCCTTGCTTTAAAACCTGCCTGAAGTGCCCCTGGGCTGTTCCGACCCAGACCAGGCAAACTGAGGCCCCTGCATCCGCCCACCTGCTTCTCGGCCCGGCCGCCAACCCTACATTCGCCTCTGGAGAAGAGTGGTTCCTGGGGGTTTTCGATTTCTAGGTTTCCCCCTCCAGTTGGACAACATTTCCTGCAGACTGCTGCTGATAGGGGAAGAGAAACGGGATCTCTATTCCTGGGGACAGGGGAATTGGGTTGTGTGGCTCCCAGCTGCTTCGCTAACTGCCATTCTTAGACTTGGAGGGCAAGGCAGGAAGGGTCCCATTCTCGAAATAGTGCTGGAAGCAACTTGCAGCATGTGCACTCCTGGGGAAGGGGCTGAAAGCAAGAGGTCAGATCGTGTGGCGGCAGTTTGTCTGCCGGCTCCTTGAAGTCCTTCGCAAACCCCAGAAACTCGTGAAGGACAGAAGGACCCACCCTGAAGTGATGGTGCGATTTGATTAACTTCCTCCCCTTCCTCTCTCCTCCATTTTGCTCCTTGGCCCCCTGCAATTTGGCGTCTTCCCCCTTCACTCCGTGGAAACTGCCTTCTCTACTCATTCATTCATACAGTCATATTTATTGAGCGCTTACTGTGTGCAGAGCAGAAGTACAGGTTGGCAACATATAGAGACAGTCCCTACCCAACAGTGGGCTCACAGTCTAGAAGGGGGAGACAGACAACAAAACAAAGCATATTAACAAAACAAAATAAATAGAATATGTACAAGTAAAATAGAGTAATAAATACGTACAAACACATATACATATATACAGGTGCTGTGGGGAAGGGAAGGAGGTAAGGCCGGGGGGATGGAGATGGGGTGGAGGGAGAGAGGTTGGAGGGGGCTCAGTCTGGGAAGGCCTCCAGCCTTACTCCATGGATTACTCCTTACTCCATCCTAATCCTCCTTGATCTCTCCACTGCCTTTGACACTGTGGGCCACCCCTCTCTCCTGGAAACTTGACCCGTCTTGACGTCACTGACACTGTCCTCACCTCATCATCATCATCAATCGTATTTATTGAGCGCTTACTGTGTGCAGAGCACTGTACTAAGCACTTGGGAAGTACAAGTTGGCAACATATAGAGACAGTCCCTACCCACCAGTGGGCTCACAGTCTAAAAGGACTCACCTGGTTCTCCTACCTCTCTGGCTGCTCCGTCTAAGACTCTTTTGTGGGCTCCTCCCCTGCCTCCCAGCTCCTTAATCTGGGAGCCCCTCAGGGCTCAGTTCTTGGCCCCCTTCTTTTCTCCCTCTATGCCCACGTTATCAGAGAACTCACTTGCTCCCATACCTTCAACTACCATCTCTATACGTGTAATTCCCAAATCTACCTCTCCAGCCCTGGTCTTTCTCCTATGCTGCCTTCAGGTCATCTCCTTCATTCATTCATTTATTCATTCAGTCGTATTTATTGAGTGCTTACTGTGTGTAGAGCACTGTACTAAGCGCTTGGGAAGTACAAATCGGCAACATATAGAGACGGTCCCTGCCCAGCAATGGGCTCATTCCTCAAGCTTAACTTGTCCAAAACAGAATTCCTCATTTTCTCACCCAGACCCTATCCCTCCCATCATTCATTCATTCATTCAATCATATTTATTGAGCGCTTACTGTGTGCAGAGCACTGTACTAAGCACTTGGGAAGTACAGATCGGCAACATATAGGGATGGTCCCTACCCAACAACGGGCTCACAGTCTAGAAGGGGGAGACAGACAACAAAACAAAACATGTAGACAGGTGTCAAAACCGTCAGAACAAATCATCTTCCCCATTACTGTTGACAGCTCCACCATTCTCCCTATCTCACAAGCCCTTAACCTTGGCGTTATCCTTGGCTCATCTCTCGTATTCAACCCACATATTCAGTCTCATGAAATTGTCAGTTCTTCCTTCATCACATCTGTAGACTTTGCCTCTTCCTCTCCATTCAAACTGCTACTATGCTGATCCAAGCACTTGTCAGTCATATCATGATCAGTGGTATTTTCTGAGCGCTTATGATGTGCAGAGCACTGGACTAAACTGCTTGGGAGAGAACAGGACAACTGAGTCGGTAGACCCGTTCACTGTCTGCAAATTCCTCCTTGACTACTGCGTCGGCCCCCTCCCTGACAGCCTGGTCTTTAGTGTCTCCCTCCTCCAGTCCTTACGTCACTCTGTTGCACAGATCATTTTTCCAATAAAAATGCGTAAACGAATTTTAAAAAATTCCATCCACATCTCTGCACTGCTTAGAAACCTCCAGTGATTGCCCATCCATCTCCATATCAAACAGAAGCCTCTTACCACTCAATCAGCTCTCTTCCTCCTATCTAACCTCACTCATCTCCTGCTACAACCCAACCCACACACTTCCCTCCTCTGTCACCAACCTGCTCACTGTACCTCGATCTCGTCCATCTCACTGTCGACTCCTTGCTCACGTGAACTCTCTTCCCCTTCGTGTCCATCAGAACACTTCTCTCCCCATCTTCAATGACATCTAAAATGACATCTTCTCCAAGAGGCCTTCTCTCACTTCCCCACGTAAGCGCCCTCTTAGGCACTTTGGCACTTACCTGGCCCTACAGACCCTCTGCTATCCAAATCCTCTTATTCTGCCGTTTCACTTATTTGTAATTTATTTTAGTGGCTCACTATACTGTAAACTCCTTAAGGGCAGGAATTGTGTCTACCAAATATATCATGATGTATTCTTCCAAGTGCTTAGAACAGTGCTCTGCATGTAAGTACTCAATAAATACCATTGATTATCTCCTCACCTCACTACTCTTCTACTACAACCCAGCCTGCCCACTTTGCTCCTCTGTTCGCAACCTTCTCACTGAATCTTGATTTCAGTACAGTGCTCTGCACACAGTAAGCACTCAATAAATACGATTGAATTCATTCATTACTGTGTGCAGAGCACTGTATTAAGCGCTTGGGAAGCACAAGTTGGTAGCATATAGAGACGGTCCCTACCCAACAACGGGCTCACGGTCTAGAAGGGAGAGACAGACAACAAAACATGTGGACAGGTGTCAAGTCGTCAGAACAAATAGAAGTAAAGCTAGATGCCCATCATTAACAAAATAAATAGAATAGTAAATATGTACAAGTAAAAAATAGAGTAATAAATCTGTACAAACATATATACAGGTGCTGTGGGGAGGGGAAGGAGGTAGGGCGGGGGGGTGGGGAGGAGGAAAGGAAGGAGGGGGCTCAGTGTGGGAAGGCCTCCTGGAGGAGGTGAGCTCTCAGTAGGGCTCTGAAGGAAGGAAGAGAGCTAGCTTGGCAGATGTGCGGAGGGAGGGCATTCCGGGCCCGGGGGAGGACGTGGGCCAGGGGTCGACGGCGGGACAGGCGAGAACGAGGTACAGTGAGGAGGTTAGTAAATCTAGCTCGCCGCCGACCTCATGCCCACATCCTGTCTCTGGCCTGGAACGCCCTCTCCATATCAGATAGACGCTTACTCTCCCCTCCTTCAAAGCCTTGTTGAAGGCACCTCTCCTTCAAGCCATCCTTTCCTCTTCTCCCACTCCCTTCTTCGTCGCCTTAACGTGCTCCCTTTACTCATCTCCCTCCCAGCCCAGTAGCACTTATGTACATATCTGTAATTCTATTTATATTAATGTTTATCTCCCCCTCTAGACTGTAAGATCGTTGTGGACAAGGAAACGTGTCTGTTATTGTTACACTGTACTCTCCCAAGTGCCTAGTACAGTGCCCTGCACACGATAAGTGCTCAATAATTACAATTGACTATTGACTGCAGTTCATTGTCATTGAAAAGCAGCATGGCATACTGCGTAGAGCATGAACCTGGGAGTCTGAAGGTCATGGGTTCTAATCCCAGCTCTCGCACGTGGGTGCTGTATGACCTTGGGCAAGTCACTTTACATCTCTGGGCCTCAGTTACCTCATCTATAAAATGGAGATTGAGACTGTGAGCCCCAAGTGGGACAGTGGTTTCTCCGTTCGCCTGTCCCGCCATCGACCCCCGGCCCACGTCATCCCCCGGGCCTGGAATGCCCTCCCTCTGCCCATCCTCCAAGCAAGCTCTCTTCCTCCCTTCAAGGCCCTACTGAGAGCTCACCTCCTCCAGGAGGCCTTCCCAGACTGAGCCCCTTCCTTCCTCTCCCCCTTGTCTCCCTCTGCATCCCCCCCATCTTACCTCCTTCCCTTCCCCATGGCACCTGTATATATGTATATATGCTTGTACATATTTATTACTCTATTTATTTTACTTGTACATATGTATTCTATTTATTTTATTTTGTTAGTATGTTTGGTTTTGTTCTCTGTCTCCCCCTTTTAGACTGTGAGCCCACTGTTGGGTAGGGACTGTCTCTATATGTTGCCAACTTGTACTTCCCAAGCGCTTGGTACAGTGCTCTGCACACAGTAAGCACTCAATAAATACGATTGATTGATTGACAGGGACTGTGTCCAACCCGATTTGTTTGTATCCACTTCAGCGCTTAGTACAGTGCTTGGCACATAGTAAGTGCTTAAAAAATACCATTATTATTATTATTATCAGTACTTGAGTGGTCACTGCAGACAGAGCACTTTACAGAGCATTTGGGAGTATGCAGTAGAAGTAGAAATTACCGTCCCTGCCCTAGAGGAGCTTGCCTTCTCATGGGAGAGAGTGGCAGACCCAACTGAAGTGATCTAATACGGAGAAGAGTAAGAAGTAAGCCAGGGAGAGATTAAACCGAAGAAATAAGGAGATCTTCATGAGGGCTAATGATGACTAGCAGTGGTGGGGTGGAGGGGAGAGGGGATGGTACAGCCCACGTGGAGAGGAAGCAGGTTTGTGATGAGGTGGTAATGTCCATGGCCATCCTCGTGTCTCTCCCCACTTCAATCCATACTTCATGCTGCTGCCCGGATTATCTTTGTCCAGAAACTCTCTGGGCATGTTACTCCCCTCCTCAAAAATCTCCAGTGGCTACCAATCAATCTGCGCATCAGGCAGAAACTCCTCACCCTGGGCTTCAAGGCTGTCCATCCCCTCGCCCCCTCCTACCTCACCTCCCTTCTCTCCTTCTCCAGCCCAGCCTGCACCCTCCGCTTCTCCGCCGCTAATCTCCTCACCGTACCTCGTTCTCGCCTGTCCCGCCATCGACCCCCGGCCCACGTCATCCCCGGACCTGGAATGCCCCCAATCCCTCTGCCCATCCACCAAGCTAGCTCTCTTCCTCCCTTCAAGGCCCTACTGAGAGCTCTCTCCTCCAGGAGGCCTTCCCAGACTGAGCCCCTTCCTTCCTCTCCCCCTCGCCCCCCTCTCCATCCCCCCATCTTACCTCCTTCCCTTCCCACACCACCTGTATATATGTATAATCTCCAAGCAGGAGTCCTCCCTGCGGGATGGTGGCCTTCCCTCGCTAGCCCAAGCCACAGAGAGCAGGGCCCAGTGGAGCTGGGCAGTTGGTCCAGGTGGCCCTCCCCCTCCACCCTTTTTTTGGTATTTAAGTGCTTACTATATGCCAAGCACTAGACTAGAAGCACTGCGCCTAGAACCCATGTTCCACCCACTAGACCATGCTACTTGCCCCCCCGGGAACCCTAGCAGGATAATAATAGTAAATGATAACAATAATGGTATTTGTTAAGCGCTTACTATGTGCCAGGCACTGTACTAAGCACTGGACGGGAGAGCTCAGCTGATGATTCCTTCCAGGTGCCTTAGTGGAGCCAGAGGAGTGGAGTGGATTCATTCATTCATTCAATCGCATTTATTGAGCGCTTACTGTGTGCAGAGCACTGTACTAAGCGCTTGGGAAGTAGAAGTTGGCAACATATAGAGACGGTCCCTACCCAACAATCAATCAATCAATCGTATTTCATTCATTCACTCATTCAGTCAGATTTATGGAGCGCTTACTGTGTGCAGAGCACTGGACTAAGCGCTTGGGAAGTGCAAGTTGGCAATATATAGAGACAGTCCCTACCCAACAGTGGGCTCACAGTCTAGAAGGGGGAGACACAGAACAAAACATATTAACAAAATAAAATAAGTAGAATAAATATGTACAAGTAAAATAAATGGAGTAATAAATATGTACATACATATATACAGGTGCTGTGTGGAAGGGAAGGAGGTAAGGCGGGGAGAAGGAGGAGAGGAAGGAGGGGGCTCAGTCTGGGAAGGCCTCCTAATTGAGCGCTTACTGTGTGCAGAGCACTGTACTAAGCACTTAACAACAGCGGGCTCACAGTCTAGAAATGTGCCAAGCACTGTTCTAAGCGCTGGGGAGGTTACAAGGTGATCAGGTTGTGGATGACTCCATTGTCCTCTCCCCAGCTCCACAGTGGCCCCCGGGAGGGCAGCCTGAGTGTAGCTGAGCAGGAGCTGCTGGAGGCCCGCCACCATTCATTCATTCATTCAATCGTATTTATTGAGCGCTTACTGTGTGCAGAGCACTGTACTAAGCGCTTGGGAAGTACAAGTCGGCAACAAAGAGAGATGGTCTCTACCCAACAACGGGCTCACTGTCTAGAAGGGGGAGACGGACAACAGAACAAAACCTGTGGACAGGTGTCAAAACCGTCAGCACAAATAGAATTAAAGCTATATGCACATCATTAGCAAAATAAATAGAATAGTAAATATAAGTAATAATAATAATGACATTCGTTAAGCACCCACTATGTGCAAAGCACTATTCCAAGTGCTGGGGAGGATGTAAAGTGATTCATTCATTGACAACCCAGTCCCCCAGCCCAGGAGACTTGGCCGCAGGGCCCCTCCCTGTCCATACCAGGTGGGTCCCCTGGCTGGGGAATTTAAGCTTTCTGGGTACTGGGGGTCGAGACCAAAGACCCTCACCAGTGCCATAATAATAATAATAATAATAATGGTGGTATTTAAGTGCTTACTATGTGCAAAGCACTCTTCTAAGCTCTGGGGGGATACAAGGTGATCAGGTTGTCCCATATGGGGCTCACAGTGTTAATCCCCATTTTACAGATGAGGGAACAGGCACAGAGAAGTTAAGTGACTTGCCCAAAGTCACACAGCTGACAATTGGCGTAGTCAGGATTCAAACCCACGACCTCTGACTCCAGAGCCCGTGCTCTTACAACTGAGCCACGCTACTTCCCTAACGGCCGTAGATGCCGTTAGTTCCGTAAAGAGTCTTCATGAAACAGCAGCAGAGAAGCAGCGTGGCTCAGTGGAAAGAGCCCGGGCTTTGAAGTCAGAGGTCATGAGTTCAAACCCCGCTCTGCCAATTGTCAGCTGTGTGACTTTGAGCAAGTCACTTAACTTCTCTGCACCTCAGTTCCCTCATCTGTAAAATGGGGATTAAGACTGTGAGCCCCCCCGTGGGACAACCTGATCACCTTGTGACCTCCCCAGTGCTTAGAACAGTGCTTTGCACTTAGTAAGCACTTAATAAATGCCATTATTAATGAAACCCTTTGGCTAGAACACCATTAGGGACTGTTCCTCCCCTGACGCTTGTCAGTTTCGGATGCCGTCCCTCAGATGAAACAGTTTGGTGTTCTATAACGCCAGCGTCCCTTACCTCGGGGTAATGTCTAATTGATGATAGGTTTGAATTCCAAGCATTGCCTTTCATTCATTCAATCATATTTATTGAGCACTTACTGTGTACAGAGCACTGTACTAAGCGCTTGGAAAGTACAATTCGGCAACAGTTAGAGACAATCCCTACCCAACAACGGGCTCACAGTCTAGAAGGGGGAGACAGACAACAAAATAAACCAAGTAGACAGGCGTCAATACCATCACAATAAATAGAATTATAGATGGGAATACACTGAATTTTGACATCTCCCTTCCGCGCAACTTGAGTTGTCTCAAAGCCTTTTCAGCCCTTGTCTGTTGTTGCTATCAGAAGTGCCAGCAGGAGCCAAATGCCTCTCTTTGTTTTCCCAATGACTTCATTCCTACTCTGCTGCCGGCAGAGTCGTGATAGGAAGGAAGTGGTGGGTACCATCTTTGTTTCCCTGCTTGCCATATTCGCCAGTTTCAGGGGAAGCAAGGAGCTGTTGACATCCTCTTGCCCCTGGGACGGCGTGGGCTACCTCGTCAGAGGTCCGGGAGCGGCAGCAGTGAAACTTGTAGAAAGGAACCAGGAACCAAAGCCCCCGGCCTCTCC
The DNA here is from genome assembly GCF_015852505.1 of Tachyglossus aculeatus. Classification (NCBI taxonomy): domain Eukaryota; kingdom Metazoa; phylum Chordata; class Mammalia; order Monotremata; family Tachyglossidae; genus Tachyglossus; species Tachyglossus aculeatus. The sequence goes on along the minus strand of NC_052088.1, from coordinate 40,047,124 downwards.
CATTTCCCATTTCCCCTCAGCCTGAGTAATCAAGCAGTCGTATTTATTGAGCACTTACTGTGTGCAGAGCACTGTGCTAAGCGCTTGGGAAGTACAAGTTGGCAACATATACTGACAACTCTGTGACTCCTTAGCTTCCTGTCATCCCTACACCGTGGAGTTTCTTCTCCTCTCTGTCATCCCTTCAGTTTGGAGTTCCTTCTCTTTCTCCCCTTTTGCCTTTGTCCTCTAACCAACTTGGGCTTTCATGGGACCCCCCCCAGGAGCTCTTTTTTTTATGGTATTTGTTAGACAATTACAATGTCCCAGGCAATCATCAGCAGTAGCAGCAGCAATCGTATTTATTGAGCGCTTACTGTGTGCAGAGCACTGTACTAAGCGCTTGGGAAGTACAAGTTGGCAACATCTAGAGACAGTCCCTACCCAACAGTGGGCTCACAGTCTACAAGGGGGAGACAGAGAACAAAACCAAACATACTAACAAAATAAAATAAATAGAATAGATATGTACAAGTAAAATAAATAAATAGAGTAAAAAATATGTACAAACATATATACATATATACAGGTATATACAGGCAATTTACTAAGCGCTGGGGGTAGATTCATTCAACTGTATTTTTTGAGTGCCTACTGAGTGCAGAGCATAAATGGGGATTAAGACGGTGAGCCCCATGTGAGACAACCTGATTACCCTGTATCTACCCCAGTGCTTAGAACAGTGCTTAGCACATAGTAAGTGCTTAACAAATACCACCCTTATTATTATTATTACTAGGCACATGGAAAGTACAATTCAGCAACAGATAGAGACAATCCCTGCCCACAACGGGCTCACAGTCTGGAACAGGGCAGACAGACATCAAAACAAGTAAACAGGCATCAATAGCATCAGTATAAATAAGTAGAATTATAGCTATATACACAACGGGCTCACAGTCTGGAACGGGGCAGACAGACATCAAAACAAGTAAACAGGCATCAATAGCATCAATATAAATAAGTAGAATTATAGTTATATACACAACGGGCTCACAGTCTGGAACGGGGGAGACAGACATCAAAACAAGTAAACAGGCATCAATAGCATCAATGTAAATAAGTAGAATTATAGCTATATACACATCATTAATAAACATAAATAGAATTATAAATATGTACATATATACACAAGCGCTTCTAGACTGTGAGCCCATTGTTGGGTAGGGACCGTCTTTATATGTTGCCAACTTATACTTCCCAAGTGCTTAGTACAGTGCTCTGCACACAGTAAGCGCTCAGTAAGTATGATTGAAGTGCTGTGGTGGGGAAGGGGGTAGAGCAAAGGGAATGAGTTGGCAATAGGGAGAGGAGGGGGAGCAGAGGAAAAGGGGGGCTAATAAGATACAAGCTTATCGAGTTGGACACATTCCCTGTCCCACTTTGGGCCCTCGGACATAATCCCCATTTTACCGTTGAGGTACCTGAGACACAGAGCAGTGAAGGGGCTTGCCCAAGGTCATATAGCAGACAAGTTGTGGAGCTGGGCTTGAAAGCCAGGTTTCTCTGACTCTTCAGGCCTGTGATCTATCCGCTAGACTGCACTCCTCATTGATTTACCCCTGTATGACCTCTACATTCCTGACTTTCCCTCTAGTAAAATGTTATGGATCTTTTATCCATATATTGATTCAAACCCTTCCTGATCGACCAATATTTTTGGCCTGCACAACTTTCTGTGGTAATAAATTCCATGTTTACCACCACCTGGCTGGACTGAAACTAACCCTGCCTGGAGTACACTCAATCAGTCTCTCAGTCAGTGGTTTTTATTGAGTGCTTTCTGTGTACAGGGCACTGTACAAAGCACTTGGGAGAGTACAAAATAAGAGCTGCCCTGTCCACAATGAGCTTACACACTGGATAAGGCTATTATAATAATAATAATAATAAATTCCTGTAGGGATGGGTGGGAAATAACTTAATTTTAGACATTAGCAGTCCCCTTTCTTGAGTAGAGAAAATCCAAGGCAGAACGTCAGTTTAGGTGGATTGCGTCCCCCAGTCAGACCCTCCGTGATGATTCCAGGCCCCTTGTGGGAGGACACATCCCGGTGGACTGGAGAGGGCGGAGCCCATCACAGCCGCTCTGTTGACATGGGCAGGATGTTGGTTGGATGTAACAACTTCTGGGAATGGATCTGGAGTTTCTGACCAATTCACACCCATTCTGCCAACGAGAGGAGTTTTTGCAGAGTCCTGGGGGCTGGCCATGACACTACTCTCTCTCTCTCTCACCAACCCTTCAACCTCTCCTCCCCCAAGTCTCCTGGGCAGGCCCTTTCTAGCCCTTCTCCCTCCGACCCCTCCCCCTTGTACTCCCTAAATGATTTGATGGGGCCTTAGGCTCACCGCAGCAAAGTTGGCAGTTTTGGCCCGTGATGGCCTTGGGGTATTCACAGAGGCTAGGACTGAGAAGAGTAGCTTTGGTTCACGGCGTAAAACTTGTTGGCTGCCTATCACCGATTGGCTCGGAATCAGTCTTTACCTGCTCCTTTGAGGCCAGTCTCTTCCGATCCCAAGAGCTTGAGTGTTTCCAGCAAGAAAATGCTCAGAGATGCCTGGAGGAAATGACTTAATATAATAATAACAATAATGGTAATAATAATTGTGGTATTTGTTAAGCACTTACTATGTCCCAGGCAGTGTACTAAGCACTGGGGTAGATACAAGCAGATTGGGTCGGGCACAGTCCCTTTCCCACGTGGGACTCCCAGTCTCTTCATTCCCAATTTCAGATGAGGGAACTGAGGCCCAGAGAAGTGAAGTGACTTGCCCAAGGTCACACAGCGGACAAATGGCAGAGCCTGGATTAGAACCCAGTCCCGTACTCGTTCCACTAGGCCATGCTGCTTCAAATGGCTCCAGTCCATCTGGCCACTCCTGGGGAGAGGTGAGGGCTGGGGTCCAATTCCGATGATCCTTGAGCCAGTTGTGGTGTGTTCTGCCTCTGCCTAGGGTGGTCTGCTCAGGGCGACTCAGCTCACTTGGGCTTATCATCATCATCATCATCAATCGTATTTATTGAGCGCTTACTATGTGCAGAGCACTGTACTAAGCGCTTGGGAAGTACAAATTGGCAACATATAGAGACAGTCCCTACCCAACAGTGGGCTTATTAGCGCATGGGCTCGCTCTCTCTCCCTCTCTTCCTCTCCCTCCCTCTCTCTCCCTCCCTCTCCCCCTCTCCCCAGTGTCAGTTCTTTGTACTAGGGAAGTAACTCTGTGGGAACAGACGGGCTGGGGTGGGTGGCTATTTTGAGCGGCCGGCGTCCCCGTTCCTGATGTGGAAGCAGGCAGGGGGCTGGCTGCCTGACACTGGAGCAGCAGGCGCGCCGGCTGGCTCGGAGTTAGGTAGGGGGTCTGTGGTGAAAGGGCCGTGATTCCCTCGCACGGCTCAGGGACCCGCATTAAATCAATCTTCGGGGGGTAGGGGAAGGGGCAGCGGCCCTGGTCCCACAGGTCAGGTTAAGTGGACGACAGGGAGCTGCTCTGTCCGGGCAGGCCTGGTCTAGAGGCCTGAGGTTGACGCTCAAGTCCTTCCTTGAGGCTAGGCTGGGCAGGACATTGGGTTGGTCAGGATTGCGGTCATTGCAGTTGTCCGTGAGTGTGTGGGCTAAGTTCTGTCTCCGGTTCTGCCATATAAGATATTGAAATGAACCCCATTTTGGAGGTTGTCGTCTCCCAAAATGTAACTGAGTGATCTGTGTTGCTAGAGAGTCTAGGACACAGTGAGAGGTCACAGTGAGAGGTTGTCTTTAAACTCTTTTGCTTCCCCTTCCCTGTAATTTACTTTAGTGTCTATTACTCTCCCCTGCTTCAAAGGCTTATTGAAGGCATATCTTCTCCAGGAGGCCTTCCCTGAATAAGCCCACCCTTTCCTCTTCTCCCACTCCCTTCTGCGTCACCCTGACTTGCTCCCTCTGTTCTTACCCCCTCTCAGCCCCGTAGCACTTATGTGCATATCTGCAATTCATTTATTTATACTAATATCTGTCATTCATTTATTCCGTTGCATTTATTAAGCGCTTACTACTGTGTGCAGAGCACTTTACTAAGCACTTGAGAAAGTGTGATCCAACAATAAACAGTGACCTTCCCTGCCCACAAAAAGCTCACAGTCTAGCCGGGGGGAGAGAGACATCAATATAAATAAATAAAATTACAGATATAATCATGAGTGCTATGGAGCTTGAGGTGCAGAGGACGAGCAAAGAGACCAAGTCAGGGTGACGTAGAGGAGAGGGAGATGAGGAAGAATGGGGTTTAGCCTAGACTGTAAGCTCACTGTGGGCAGGGAATGTCTATTGTATTGTACTCTCCCAAGTGCTTAGTACAGTGCTCTGCACTCAGTAAGCATTCAATGATTATGAACGAATGAATATCTCCCCCACTCGATTGCAAACTCCTTTAGGGCAGGGATCAGTTCTACAAGCTTATTACATTCTCCCAAGCACTTAGTACCAGAGTAAACACTTAATAAATACTCTTGATTCATTGATTGCTTTATGGAAGGGTGAAGAAATAGTCCTTTAAAGTGATCTTTTGCCTCACATTCCTCCAGATATTGATGCCAAGTGCTCCGGGCCTGTTGTTAATAATGGCACTTGTTAAGCATTACTATGTGTCAAGCACTGGGTGAAGTATCGGGTTGGATGCAGTCCCTGTCTCACATGGGGTTCACAGTCTAAGTATTTCTTTGCAAATGAAGAAACTGAGGCAGAGAGAAGTGAATTGACTTGCCCCCGATCACACAGCAGACCACCAGCAGAGCTGAGATGAGAACCCAGTTCCTCCGACGCCCAGGCCTGTAGTCTTTCCACTAGGCAACGCTGCTTCCTGTTGGTAATGCACCCCTGACCTGACCAAATTCAAAAATCACCATCCCGTTGATCAAGTAACTTAAATTTTCCCTTTTTTTAAAGACTCTTTTTTTTCCACTCCTGAGCCTACATTTTCAGCTCACCTAATTCTCAAATGTCCTACCTCTAAGCCCTGTCTCATGCTTTCTCTTCCCACAGCCTGGAGCTCTCTCCCCTTCGCTTTCTTCATCTCCTCCAAAAGGCTTTCCCTGATAACTTATTTTCTCTCCGCCTCCTCAGCACTCGGGCACTAGGAAGTCCTTAACAAATACCACAATCCTTTACCTGTACATAGTGATTTAGATTCTCCACCACTCATCTACTTTTTTATTCACAGTCCATCTTTTCCTTCTCTTCTTTCTCCTAATAATAATAATAATAATGATGATATTCGTTAAGCGCTTACTGTGTGCAGAGCACTGTTCTAAATGCTGGAGAGGTTACAAGGTGATCAGGTTGTCCCACGGGGGGCTCACAGTTTATATCCCCATTTTACAGATGAGGGAACTGAGGCACAGAGAAGTTAAGTGACTTGCCCAAAGTTACACAGCTGAATGTCACACAGTCCTAGCAATATGTTATTTTATGACTTGTCATCCCCATTAGACTGCAAGCTCCTTGCGGTCAGGGATTGCATCTTCTATCTCTGTGCTCCGCTGTGCTGTGCACTCAGTAGGCACTCGAGTATTATTGATGGATTAATTTGTTAGTTTCAATTGTTATTTTCAGCTCATAGTTTAACCCAATAACAGCACCAGCATTTTGTAGATGGTCAGATTGGCCCAGAGACCTACTTCGCTCAGAGGCCGCTGCGTGCCGGGCCCGGAACTACGCCTGACTTTCCAGGGTCCGGCCGTCGAGTTTCCGGGTTGATGCGGAGCGTGGTGGCCGCCTCTTTCCCCACCCCCTGCCCCACAGAAGCCTTTAGGACATGCAGCTTGTTGTGCTGGTCAGGTTTTCCTGCTTTCCCCCATTTGGGAACCGGGAGCTTGGCTGGAGAAAAAGCAGAGGTTGAGGCCCTCTCTGTGAATTAACTAGGCAGAGGGTGGACTAGACTGTAAATTTGTTGTGAGCAGGGAACAACTTGTCTGCCAAATCTGTTGGATTGTACTCTCCCGAGCACTTAGTACAGTTCTCTGCACATAGAAAGTGCTGTATAAATACCATCAATTGGTTAGCAGCTGGCCTGAACTTAGAAGGGTGAGCTGCTGCTGCCGAGCAGGACTCCGGCTTCCTCCGTCAGAGAATCCGGTGGAAACACCTAAGGACGTGATGGTTCGTAAAGATTTAATACAGCTCTATCCGGTGGAAACACCTAAGGACACGATCGTTCGTAAAGATTCGATACAGCCGTGGCTGCTCGGCTGGCTGACGCTGGGGAGCTGATCCAGAGGTCCCGGTTCTCTGCCTCCTTGGTTACCAATGCGACCTGGTGGACATCAGTTTAGGCGTTCTTCCTCTTTCCGTCCGGGAAAATCAGAACGCCACAGAACACAGTTGCCCTGACCTAATAGAAAGTGCCGTTACCTGGTAGCCCGACTCTTGGCAACCTACTGGTCCTGTGGTGGGGGATGGAGGGGATGGTGACTGGCTGGTTTCTCCAACTCCTTCAAGGGCAGCGTGGCTCAGTGGAAAGAGCCCGGGCTTTGGAGTCAGAGGTCAGGGGTTCAAATCCCAGTTCCGCCAACTGTCAGCTGTGTGACTTTGGGCAAGTCACTTAACTTCTCTGTGCCTCAGTGACCTCAATTGTAAAATGGGGATTAAGACTGTGAGCCCCCTGTGGGACAACCTGATCACTTTGTAACCTCTCCAGAGCTTAGAACACATAGTAAGTGCTTAATAAATGCCATCATCATCATCATCATCAAGGGCAGAGGGAGAGGGGTTGCTGTAGGGCTGCGGCCGAGGGTTAGAAGAAGGGAGGGAGGTCATCATTGTGGGATTGATTGTGGTGGAAAATAGTAATAATTGGGATATTTGTTAAGCACTTAACTATGTGTCAAAGTGCGGTTAATAATAATAATGATATTTGTTAAGCGCTTACTATGTGTCAAGTACTGTTCTAAGGACTGAGGGAGATACAAGGTAATCAGGTTGTCGCATGTGGTGCTTACAGTCTAATCCCCATTTTGCAGATGAGATAACTGAGGGACAGAGAAGTTAAGTGACTTTCCCGAAGTCACACAGCTGACAAGTAGCGGAGCTTGGATTAGAACTTACAACCTCTGACTCCTAAACCAGTGCTCTTTCCACTGAGCCACGCTGCTTCTCTAGCGCTGGAGTAATGAATTAAGTTGGACACGGTCGTTGTCCCACCCGGGGCTCCCAGTGTATGTAGGAGTGGGGGACAGGTTTTGAAGATGGACTCTTGCCCAGCATCCTCACTCCCAGCCTGTCTCATGAAAGGGCTGTTTGCACTGGAACTGGTGCTGGAGAGGAAGAAACCTTCTACTGTAATCCCCTTACCGGGAGAGCTTTAAGAAGAAATCCGTTGCCCATCTGTCTTGGGTTCTCGGATTCTACGCAGAAGAGGCTTCCAGGTTGTTTTTGGCCCTGCACTGGAGGAAATCAGAGAAGGAGAGCGAATAGAGCTCTTAGAACAGTGCTTTGCACATAGTAAGTGCTTAATGCATGCTATTATTATTATTATTATTATTATTATTATTATTACTAGAGACCCCAAGTCATCTTTTTTTTCCTTGGGTTTGGTTTCTGGCATTGCTAGTCCGAGAGAGGCAGTCGAGTGTATTGGGCAGTGTATTCCATCTCCTCGGTTTAGCAAACCTGACTTCGGGGTAGGACAACAAAACTGTGTTATTAATAATACTAATAATGATGGCATTTATTAAGCGCTTACTATGTGCAAAGCACTGTTCTAAGCGCTGGGGAGGTTACATGGTGATCAGGTTGTCCCACGGGGGGCTCACAGTCAATCCTCATTTTACGGGTGAGGTAACTGAGGCACAGAGAAGTGAAGTGACTCGCCCAAAGTCACGCAGCTGATAATTGGCGGAGCCGGGATTTGAACCCATGACCTCTGACTCCAAAGCCCGGGCTCTTTTCCACTGAGCCACGCTGCTTCTCTGTTATTGTATCTTCTTGGGTCTTTCCCGTTACTTGCCGTTAGTTTTCCACCATTTTCTTGCCTCAAGCCATGCTATTCTGTGATCCTGAGATCACTTAGGAACAGGTACTTTTGTACTGCATTGTGGAAACCTGGCAGAGAATGTCAGGGTAGTTTAGGGCCCTCTTGCTTTCATGACTTTATAACACAATTTTCGAGTGAGGAGAAATTGGATTCACAGTGATAATTCCAAAATTCCTAGCGCTAATGCATAGGACAGAAAACTAGTTTTCTATTTTATAATAATGGTAGTAGTAGTATTTAAGTGCCTAATATGTGTCGAGGATTGTTCTAAGCACCTGGGTAAATACAAGCTAATCAGATTGGGCACAGTCCCTGTCCCACCTAGGGCTCACAAGTCTTAATCCCCATTTTACCAGTCAATCAATCAATCAGTCGTATTTATTGAGCGCTTACTGTGTGCAGAACACTGTACTAAGCGCTTGGGAAGTACAAGTCGGCAACACATAGAGACAGTCCCTACCCAACAACGGGCTCACAGTCTAGAAGAGGTAGCAGCTATAGAGAAGTGACTTGCCCAAGGTCACACAGCAGACAACCCAGGTTTTTCTCCCCCCCCCCCCCGCCCCCGGCTCGTGCTCTATCCACAAGGCCATGCTACGTCCTATTTTATTTGAGTTTAAGCCATCTCGAGTACCTCCAACTGTTTATTTAAGGAGGGGTAAGCCAGTTCTAACTTCTCTGTGCCTCAGTTACCTCATCTGTAAAATGGCGATTAAGACTTTGAGCCCCCCGAGGGACAACCTGATCACCTTGTAACCTCTCCAGCGCTTAGAACAGTGCTTTGCACATAGTAAGCACTTAATAAATGCTATTATTATTATTATTCTAGGCCCTGTTCCTCCTCTCTGTAAGTACTTTTAAACTGTAGGCTCTTTGTGGACAGGGACCAGGTCTACTAATTTTATTGTTCTCTCCCAAGTGCTTAGTACAGAGCTCTGCACACAGTTCCACAATCAATACTGTTGCTTGATTGGTTACTTTTGGTCCCACTTTCCCACTTCTCCAATTTTTTCCCCCATTTTACTTCACATGAATATCCTACCAGGGAATGAACCTCAGAATCGGTTTTGTTCTGATCAGCCTCTCTGATAGAAAGTTTTGTGTGTGCTTTGCACACAGTAACCATTCAGTAAATACGATTGAATGAATGGAAGAGTAAAACTATTGGCCAAAATTATTTTTTTGGTTTATCCATCCCATATAACTCTCATCATTCTCCATTCGCCACTCTGTCAGTTTTGCAGTCCTCATGTTTTCCCTTTGCAGTCATGCTAGTGACTTATTTATGGTACTCAGTGGCCTGATTCCAAGCCTAGGTTAAATGGCATGTGAGCCAGGAAGCAGCTCTGAGGGGTTGGGGTGTGTATGTCATATCAGGGGCTTGAACATGGCATCTTGTTGGGTTGAACTGTTCAAAACCCTTGCTTTTTCTTTAAATATCTGCAGGTTTCATTGTAAACATTTTTTTTCATCGAGCCTCCTGATCTCAGCAGCACTGCTTCTAACAGCTTCAGATTTGTTAATTGTGCTCTGTTTGGCAGTAATTGGGGCCCAAACTGTTGTTTTAGGGGTAGGACCTTTTCCAGGCTCTCCTCCTGGCTCTACCAGCTGTCTCTCCTTCTCCTCCCACTCATACACAACGGAATGCTGTTAGATTTTAATACTGGACCTTACCATGGTTTTCTATTTTGTACTTAGCTTGTTGGTTGGCTTACCAAAGGATGAAGCACCTAAAGAAGTTTCTTGGCCACTGCCCTGTCACGCTTCTCCCCCCCACCCCCACCCCTGCCAAAAAAGGTGTCAGATTTAAATTTCTGTGTCACATCTCAGAGTATTAGTAGTAGTCTTAGTCATTGATTTCAATTTCAGCGGACCCTCCATTTGTGTAAAAAAAAAAAAAAAAAAGTCTCCTTTCTCTGATCTGCAGCCAAATAATAAGTGCTTTTGTTTAAGAAACTCAGATTTCCTACCTCGAAATCCAAGGGGAGATTGCCAGAGTTCATTTGTCATGGTAAATTCATACTTAAGTGGTTTCATTCAAAACCAGGTAAGCGTTTTGGTTTGGTCCCGTCTCTGGGCACCTACTTCATTAATAAAATTAATTACATCAGGTCTGAGCTCCCCAAAGTCATTCCCCCGCCCCCCCCCCCCCCTTCTGCAACCCCCCGGCTCTCAACGCTCTCCGCTACTCTCCCATCCTTCCCAGCAGTATCCTCAGAGGAGCTCTCCTCCCTCCTCTCAAGTGCTACTCCGGCCACTTGTGCTTCTGACCCCATTCCCTCTCATCTCATGAAATCTCTCACTCCGTCCCCTCTCCCCTCCTTAACTTCCGTCTTCAACCACTCATTCACCACTGGTTCCTTCCCCTCTGCCTTCAAACATGCCCATGTCTCTCCCATCCTAAAAAAACCCTCTCTTGACCCCACCTCACTTCTAGTTATCGCCCTATCTCCCTCCTACCATTCCTTTCCAAACTCCTTGAACGAGTCGTCTACACGCGCTGCCTCGAATTCCTCAATGCCAACTCTCTCCTCGACCCCCTCTGATCTGGCTTCCGTCCCCTACATTCCACGGAAACTGCCCTCTCAAAGGTCACCAGTGACATCCTGCTTGCCAAATCCAACGGCTCCTACTCTGTCCTAATCCTCCTCGACCTCTCAGCTGCCTTTGACACTGTGGCCCACCCCCTTCTCCTCAACACGCTATCCGACCTTGGCTTCACAGACTCCGTCCTCTCCTGGTTCTCCTCTTATCTCTCCGGCTGTTCATTCTCAGTCTCTTTTGCAGGCTTCTCCTCCCCCTCTCATCCCCTTACTGTAGGGGTTCCTCAAGGTTCAGTTCTCGGTCCCCTTCTGTTCTTGATCTACAGTCACTCCCTTGGTGACCTCATTCGCTCCCACGGCTTCAACTGTCATCTCTATGCTGATGACACCCAAATCTACATCTCTGCCCCTGCTCTCCCTCCCTCCAGGCTCGCATCTCCTCCTGCCTTCAGGACATCTCCATCTGGATGTCTGCCCACCACCTAAAACTCAACATGTCCAAGACTGAACTCCTTGTCTTCCCTCCCAAACCCTGCCCTCTCTCCCTTACTTTCCCATCACTGTTGACGGCACTACCATCCTTCCCGTCTCACAAGCCCGCAACCTTGGTGTCATCCTCGACTCCGCTCTCTCGTTCACTCCTCACATCCAAGTCGTCACCAAAACCTGCCGGTCCCACCTCCGCAACATCGCCAAGATCTGCCCTTTCCTCTCCATCCAAACCGCTACCCTGCTGGTTCAATCTCTCACCCTATCCCGTCTGGATTACTGTATCAGCCTCCTCTCCAATCTCCCATCGTCCTGTCTCTCCCCACTTCAATCCATACTTCACGCCGCTGCCCAGATTGTCTTTGTCCAGAAACACTCTGGGCATGTTACTCCCCTCCTCAAAAATCTCCAGTGGCTACCAATCAACCTACGCATCAGGCAGAAACTCCTCACCCTCAGCTTCAAGGTTGTCCATCCCTTTGCCCCCTCCTACCTCACCTCCCTTCTGTCCTTCTCCAGCCCAGCCCACACCCTCTGCTCCTCTGCTGCTAATCTCCTCACCGTGCCTCGTTCTTGGCGCCTGTCCCGCCGTCGACCCCCGGTCCCCTTCCTCCCCCTGGCCTGGAATGCCCTCCCTCCGCACATCCACCAAGCTAGCTCTCTTCCTCCCTTCAAGGCCCTACTGAGAGCTCACCTCCTCCAGGAGGCCTTCCCAGAATAAGCCCCCTCCTTCCTCTCCCCCTCCTCCTCCTCCCCATCCTCCCCGCCTTACCTCCTTCCCCTCCCCACAGCACCTGTGTATATGTATATATGTTTGTACGTATTTATTACTCCATTTATTTTATTTGTACATGTTTATTCTAATCATTTTATTTTGTTAATGTGTTTTGTTTTGTTCTCTGTCTCCCCCTTCTAGACTGTGAGCCCACTGTTGGGTAGGGACCATCTCTATATGTTGCCAACTTGTACTTCCCAAGTGCTTAGTACAGTGCTCTGCACACAGTAAGCGCTCAATAAATATGATTGATTGAATGGGCACCTGAAGTGCTCAGGACAAATTGTTTTCCATGCCGCCCCATTGGTTCGTTGACTAGAGCTGAGAGTTCTGCTTTGGGGTGGGCCACTGATCTGCTTTGGGATGACCTCACTTGACATTGCCCACCTCCCATTTATTTGCCCAAAAGTAGGGCCAGGCTTAGCCCCAGGGTCACTGAGGCTGCGAGTGATGGGGAGAAGTCTTTATCCTTCTGCCCCCACAACCCTTTCTGGGCTTCTTTCTTAAGAAATCTCATAGTGAATTGAAAACTGGAAGCGTACTCATGTTTCAGATGGTAGTAAGTGACACTGTGGAACTTCGTCAGAAGTTGTTCATCGGCCTAGCTTTTAACAGGAAAACGTCACCTTTGGGAAAAGGCTTCTCTGCCGGCTGCTGCTTCTCATACATGGATACAGACTGTGTGGACGCTAAATCTCTTGCCGAGCATCAGGAGCGCTTACACATCATCCGGAGGGTGATTGGTGAGCATGTGGAATTTGTTAGCCAACAAGTTGTGCGGTCTGAAAGTATCGTTCGATTCAAGGGAGGGGCGGAGAGGCCCTTAAGAAAAGTTAGGTGACGGGTGTTGGCTGTCCCCAAAGATTAGGATGGGCCTTGAGTCTGAAGGCCGGCTCACGGTTCCTGATGATGATGATGATGGAGAAGTAGCATGGCATAGTGGATAGAGCACGGGTTTGGAAGTCAGAAGGCCATTGGTACTAATCCCGGCTCCACCACTTGTCTGCTTTGTGACCATGGGCAAGTCACTTCACTTTTCTAGGTCTGTTACGTCACCTGTAAAATGTGGATTGAGACTGAGCCCCACCTGGGACAAGGGACTGTGTCCAACCCGATTTGCTTGTAATAATAATAATGATAACAATAATGGGATTTATTAAGCGCTTACTATGTGCAAAGCACTGTTCTAAGCGCTGGGGAGGTTACAAGGTAATCAGGTTGTCCCACAGGGGACTCACAGTCTTAATCCCCATTTTACAGATGAGGGAACTGAGGCTCAGAGAAGTTAAGTGACTTGCCCAAGGTCACACAACAGACATGTGGCGGAGCTGGGATTCGAACCCATGACCTCTGACTCCAAAACCCGGGCTCTTTCCACTGAGCCACGCTGCTAGGGAAGCAGCATGTATCCGCCCCAGCACTTAGTACAATGCCTGGCACATAGTAGGCACTTAACAAATACCACAATTATCATTATGGTGATGATTGTGTTATTTGATCAGTGCTTATTGGGCATCCAGCACTCTCTCGAGTGCTGGCGGAAATACAGTCAGATAGATGAGACACAGTCCCTGTCCCTTTTGGGCAGGGCTCACAGTCCTTGGTTGGAGAGGGAACTGGTGGTTTATCCCCATTCCTTCCTGCTGAGGAAACTGAGGCCCAGTGAAGTGAAGTGACTTCCCCAAGATCATTTGGCGGGCAGGTGGCTGAGGTGGGATTAGAGCCTAGATATGCTGATTCCCAGACACGGGCCCTTCCCCACTCTGCCAGGGTTCCCCTGGGTACTTCACTTCTCTGGGCCTCAGTTACCTTATCTGTGAAATGGGGATGAAGACTGTGAGCCCCCGTGGGACAACCTGATCACCTTGTAACCTCCCCAGCGCTTAGAACAGTGCTTTGCATATAGTAAGCGCTTAATAAATGCCATTATTATTAGTATTATTATTACCAGTGACCGAGACCTTATTCTGGGCAGCCTGGACAGTCGACTTGGCTCAGGAGAGGCTTTGCTTAGGCTGCTCTGCACCTTGGTAATCCTCAGGAAGGAGTCCAAGCTGAATTTAGGGGAACAGCGTGGCTCAGTGGAAAGAGCCTGGGCTTCGGAGTCAGAGGTCATGGGTTCAAATCCCAGCTCTGCCACTTGTCAGCTGTGTGACTTTGGACAAATCACTTCACTTCTCTGTGCCTTAGTTGCCTCATCTGTGAAATGGGGATTAAGACTGTGAGCCCCCTGTGGGACAACCTGATCGCCTTGTAACCTCCTCGGCGCTTAGAACAGTGCTTTGCACATAGTAAGTGCTTAGTAAATGCCATATTAAAAAAAAAACTTATTTCAGTTGCAGCTCAGGTTCTCCACCTGTGAGGAAGCCTCATTTGAGGTGGCAGGAATTTTGGAGCCAGAGGTTTTGAGGCGTTTTATCTCCCCGTTGTTAGTTCTTCCCTTTGGGACTTCTCAGGGGACAAGCATTCTTTGCAAAAACTTCCAGGGGAGATTTTTCCCCTGGCCCCTTGAACTAGCTGAGTAGTCAGTCCTCGCTTGAAGCCAGTGGGATATTTTACCCCTTCCTTTCTCTCCTCCTGAAGCAGCCATCTTCCTCCTACCGCCTGCTTTGGGGAGTAGTTTCCAGGAAGTGAAAATCAAATTAGCCTCTGCTGGTGAGCTTTCCCCAAACGGGTTCTCTTTAAAGGTAACATTTGCCCCCTCCCTGTCCTGATTCAAATCGCGAAGGCATGAAGGGCCTCTGTCTTTTGTGTAGACTCTGTTGTGGAGGGGAGGGACGCTGTTGTTACTTTAGAGGTTTTGAGGTTACATCATTGTGGGATTCAAATTCCCAAGGGGCTCCCCGCCGGAATGGGCAGTGGCATGGATGTTGGGGGGATCTCCACCTCAGCTTTATCACTAGGTAACTCGGAACCTAATGCTCTTGTTTGTTGGTTTTTGTTTGACTCTGAGCCAGAAAGCAGCAGCCTGCCTAAACTTTGATTTCAGTGGCCTTGCACGTTCAAGCTTTTAAAATATACTTATTAAGGGCGTAGGATGCTTAAAGATCTGTGGAGGCTGAATTGGGTGAGAAAAAGTGACTCGCCAATAAACAGGGTGATGGATGGGAAATGTGGCTTTTTTGGAAGGCTGCCAACGGTCCTGGTGGGCATCCCAATGCCACGAGGAGTGGCCGGGCAGAACTGCAGGGCAGGATGCATCCCTGACTTGTCAAAAGCAGCAGCTCCCTGTTTTTAGGAGCCCGGATGGACTTTTGATCAAGTCAGGGAGTTCCTCCGTCGACTATCTTCCCCCGGTCCTCAGCCAGTCACCTTTTCCATCCAAATCTCCAACTTGTTGAGATTTGAAATAACTGGGCTCTCGAGGACTGAGGGTCGAATAGTGAGGCTTCGCTGGTGTTCCCTGCTGAGTGCTTGGCTTTCGAGCGCTCACATTTGAAAATGGAATCTTACTTTATATGCTAGACAAGGTTTATGCCAGCCTAATTGGTTGCTGGCATTTCTTAGCTGCACAGCTGTGGATTCAGCTGTGTACTAGAAACAGTATAATGGGCCCCTGTTTTCGGGGAGCGAAAGGCAATTGTCGACATGTACAGCTAGTTTCTGACAGTTCAATAGTATATAAGCTTTGGAGTTGCAAATTGAATTGCTGTTATCTGTTTTAAATATACTTCGTTTCATCGGCGGTTATTTGAAGCTTGAAAAGTAACTCGGGCATTCATTGAAAGAATTATAGAGACTACCCAAAGACCTCTTTTTTATTTTTTGGCCGGGGGTGGAACGTTTCAATGATAATGAATTGCTGTAGACCTTGGAAAAGTTGGGCACTTCCAGTGTCCTTTCCTTTTTGGCACAAAGGTTGCCTTTTTTTAGGTGTTTGCTTTCTGTATTGGAGAGAGTTTTCATTTGTCTTACCTTCAGACTTTCAACCAATAGTTTTGTCCAAAGGTTTCCAAGTCAGCACACAGACGATAATTTCCCTGTACTTTAAGTTTACAAATCATGGAGCCTTAAATGACATTCAGCTAAACTTAAAATGCTTTGAAAATGAAGGAATGATCATTCATTAATTTATATTGTAGAGCAGTAATTTTATCCTTGCAATTCATGGGTACGTTCTTTTTTTAATAAATTATCTGACCCTCCAAACCTGAAGGAGTAAATGAAAGTTTTTACATTTCTTGAGGTGGTGTTAAATACAATCTTAATGGAAACTAGCTCTTTGTACTATAGTGAAAGCTTCTACTTTAAGGTACTTGGATTTAATTTTTAGATTCCAGCTGACTCCTGTAGCGAACATTGATTTCTACATCCATAATTTTTCTTTGAGATTTTAATTTTTACTCTATTACCCCAGAAATTCTCCATTCTCTTCTTAGTTGGGTTATCTCCCGCTGGGTTTTAGTGGCCTTACAAGCCATGCCTTGAAAAATCTTTAGAGCTGAGATTTCAAATAGTTTAAATAATATTATGAACCCTTGGAAACTGAGGTAGGAATTAGGTTCTCCTAGGGTTTTTTTTTCTTTGTTTTTTATTTTTTAATTGAAGTGCTTCTTTCAGTGCGGTCTCCCTGCCCATACATTGGAGGCTCCAGTTTCCTTTGCAACTCTTCAGTACTGGGAACCATGCAATCAAAATAGTATTAAGCAATGCGCTAATTATGATTTCCCTCAAGACTCTGAGCTCCTTGTAGACAGGAATCTGGTGTACTCTCCCAAGCATTTAGTAAAGTGGTCTACATACACTAGGCGCTCGAAAAATGCCATTGATAGGAGATTCCGAAAGTGGATGCATGGGCGGGTCCATTTTTGGAGGAAACATTTCAGCTAGTAGGGATGTCAGGAGTTTGGAGGGGAATATTCTCCAAGTGTTAGGTGCCTTGTCACTGTGCCACCGTGTTGGATTTGGCAAGGAGTGTGAGTGAGGAGGGAGTGCTGTGCTCATTGACATCAAAGGTGGCCACTCTTGAATTCTCAAGTTATGTTGGAAGGGGACCAGCTTTTCATTTTGAACCCAGGGACAAACTTGAGGTGGGTCAAAGAAGAACAGAGAGGGAAGGAGGAGAGAAGGGAATCCACAAGGGCAACTCCAGTTCTGAAACGGTGATTGGTTTCTCATATCGCCCATTTTAGCCTAAAAAAACCTGGGATGGTCCTCCTGGCTAAACCAGGTTGTAGGGTCAGCCAACTTATACGATGTGGTTTGAGCTGTGTGAACCCTTAGAAATCGCTACGATAGAAGACATCTGGCAAAAACAGTAGAGTAAAATGATGCAAATTGGAATCCCTGTGGTGATGCTACCAGAACAAAGTGCCCCCATTTCCCTGAGGAGATGAATAAATGCATTTTAACAAATGCCACCTTCAGAATTCATAGCTGGGTTATCTTTGCTGCATCTCTCTCAAGAAATGTGGGTGTGGGGGAGTGAGAATTTTAGTGCTAAGCAGAGGAGTGCAGCAGGTGCATCGAAGCATTCATAATCTTCGCTTGCAAGAACGCCCTTCAGTCTCCTTTGAAGCCTCTCCCCCTCGGTGGCTCCCCAGAGGCTGACGGAAAGTACTCTTTCCTGATGGAAGCTGGGCTAATGGCGGCGTTCTTCCAGCGAGATGGGTTGGATCAGACTCGCTTCCCCCTCCATCCCATTCTGCTTTAGGACAAGACAAGACGATGGACGAGAGAACGGCCCAGTCGATACTTTCAAGCCGCCATCGAGTCGCCTTGTCTCTCCCCGGAGTCCACCTTCCCACCTAGGTTATTTTTTTTTCCCTTTCTGCTCTCCGATGTCGGCGTAGCAGGGAGATGCGTCTTTACTGAGTGAGTAGAAACTGAGTTTGAGCTGAGGACTTAATCCCTCACCCAGACTGGATTGAACTGAAAGAGGGACGCTTCCCCGGTCAGAAGGAGACTGCTCCGCTCCTTAGCTTCCTCTGTCCCTGTCTGTGGGCTGGAGAGCAGGCGGGGGACGTGGCTGCCTGCAGGCAGTCTGGGTCCTGGAGGAAGAGGATGATGCCAAAGCCTTGGAAAATGTTGAAGTTGGGAGAAGAGAAGCCTGGCTTTTCCAAGATTCTTCTTTCTAGAGTTTGAACACAAAGGGCATCTCTTCTTGTACAGATAAACGGTCCCTCTGCACCAGTTTGGTTTCCATCATTTTTCTCCATTTGACGGACGGAGCCAGGTGTCCCGGAGGCTTTTGGCTATCAGCAATGGACCCTGTTCAGCCAGGTCACCTTGAAAGAGAGCAAAATCACTGGACCACACTTGGAACTTCTCACTAATCGCTGGCTGGGTTCCCCACCACAGTGGCATAGCCATCTGCCCCCCACCCCGAAGGCCCGGTGTAGAGCGTGTTGGTGTGTTACTTTGTTCTGTAAAGCTATCATCATCATCAATCGTATTTATTGAGCACTTACTGTGTGCAGAGCACTGTACTGAGCGCTTGGGAAGTACAAGTTGGCAACATATACAGTCCCTACCCAACAATGGGCTCACAGTCTAAAAGACAGGAGGAGGTTTTGAGGCTATATCTAATCAGCCCCTTGCCTGTAAGCCCAATTGCCTCATAACCATCCTGCAGCATTACAGAGTTCATCCACATCTGACCGATTTCTTTGCTCAAGGAATACAGTTGACGGACTGATGGACTCACGGCAGTTAATGCCAATTTCCTCTCCTCCTCCTTTCTCCTCTTAGTGGTATTGGTGGAGTAGTCATTATGTGCGGAGTGTTCTCCGGAGGTGGGGGATTTCAGAGGGAAATACCGAGACTCTTGGGCAGTGGATGGAAGGGTCTGTTTATACCACTCATCTTCTCTGGGTTAAATAATGCCCATTCTAACCTTTCCTTGAGGTTCTGGATTTGAACAGCACTCTAAAAGGTCTGGACAAATTTTGGACCCTGAACTGGGTCCCAGGATGCGATCGGAGTAATAGAGTTTGATTCCCCTAATGCCAACCTATTCACTGTACCTCGATCTCGTCCGTCTCACTGCCAACCTCTTTCTGGCCTGGAACGTCCTCCCTCTTCATGTGTGACACATAGTCACTCTCCCACTTTCAGAGCCATACTGAAGGCACAACTCCAGAAGGCCTTCCCTAACTCAGCCCTCATTTCCTTTTCTCCCACTCCCTTCTGCATCACCTTGGTACTTGGATTTGCACCCTTTATTCACCGCTCCCTCTGCTCCACAGCACTTACGTACGTCTCTGTAATTAATGTATATTAATGTCTGTCTTCCCCTTTAGACTGTAAGCTTATCGTGGGCCAGGAATATGTGTACCAACTCTGTACCCTCCCAAGCACTTAGTACAGTGCTCTGTACAGAGTAAGTGCTCAATAAATATGATTGATTGATCTATCGATTGAAGGACCATAGATCAGCCCTTTATTCATCAGTGGGAGAATTGCCTGGTGGTTTTCGGACATCATGAATTCCCATAAATTCATTCTCCGAGGATCACACTCCTGCCTCTCTTAGCCCTGTATTGCTCACTTGGTCACTTAGGACTCCCTAAGGCGTTTTCTCTGGAACCTTTGCCTGATTGGGATTTTAATGAATAATGATGGTATTTGTTAAGCGCTTACTATGTGCCTTCAAGCACTGTTCTAAGTGCTGGTGGGGATACAAGGTGATACATATTTTACCAATATGTACATGAGTAGTTGATTTCATCCTGCTAGGTGGACTCTCCAAGTCCATTTGATTATAAAAGAAATGGAGACGGGAGGCCTGGAGGAAATCTGGGCACTCATGGAGCGCCGAGATGTGTTTGGTAGGTCGTGGAGGGGCCACAGATTTGTTGGGCAAGAAGGCTTATGTGAGCACAAACATGATTCACTCTAAATCTTTTCACCAGGCATGCATTTTCAGGGTGGAAGAAAGACAGGGTAAAGACTTCTTAGCTACAGGGTGTTTTTTGGGGGGGGGAAAGGGTGTAGGTGTACCCCTCCACCGGCCTTTGCATTATTGACCATGGCACAGGTCCCTTCCAACCCACCTCCGACCCTTAGTGTGGAATGTGTAACAGAACCATTGTGCTTGCTAGTAAGTCTGTCAACAGAGGCTGGGATCCACCAATTTTTCCCCCTCGTGCAGTTAATTCTTGTGCCTTATTTGTGATTCCCAAAGTGAGACAGGTCTATTGTGCCCTCCGAGATTGATAGGACCACCTAGTTAATAATAGTAATGATAATAATGATGGTATTTGTTTAGCAGCATGGCTCAGTGGAAAGAGCACGGGCTTTGGAGTCAGAGGTCATGGGTTCGAATCCCGGCTCTGCCAATTTTGTCAGCTGTGTGACTTTGGGCAAGTCATTTAACTTCTCTGTGCCTGTTACTTCATCTGTAAAATGGGGATTAAGACTGTGAGCCCCCCGTGGGACAACCTGTTCACCTTGTAACCTCCCCAGTGCTTAGAACAGTGCTTTGCACATAGTAAGTGCTTAACAAATACCATTATTATTACTATTTAACTTCTCTGTGCCTCAGTTACTTCATCTGTAAAATGGGGATTAAGACTGTGAGCCCCCCCGCGGGACAACCTGATCACCTTGTAACCTCCCCAGCGCTTTGAACAGTGCTTTGCACATAGTAAGCACTTAACAAATACCATTATTATTATTATTTACCTTCTCTGTGCCTCAGTTACTTCATGTGTAAAATGGGGATTAAGACTGTGAGCCTCCCGTGGGACAACCTGATCACCTTGTAACCTCCCCAGTGCTTTGAACAGTGCTTTGCACATAGTAAGCGCTTAACAAATGCCATCATTATTATTATTATTACTATGTGCCAGACACTGTATTAAGTGCCGGGGTGGATACAAGCTAATCAAGTTGGACACAGTCCTTGTCCCACGTGGGGCTCACAGTCTTAATCCCCATTTTACAGATGAGGTAACTGAGGCACAGAGAAGTGAAGTGACTTGCTCAAGGTCACACAGCGGACAAATGGAGGAGCCAGGATTAGAACCTATGACTTTCTGACTCGGTGGGTCCGTGCTGTAGCCACTACACCGCTGCTGGCTGTCCTCTCAGTCCTGAGAGTAGCCATGTGCTGAGAGGCCGTGGGCAAGAAGGTTTCATTTGCTTCCTCGTTCTTCTTTACCCATTTCAGTTGGGGAAAGAAAACGGGAATTAAATCGTGATTGAATTGCAGTTTCTTTAGTTGTTAAAAGATCAGTATTTTCAAATGCATCCTAATGATTCCCTTGAAGGTGGGACGTTTGTCAGCTAACCCTATTGTATTGTACAAGGGCTTAGGACAGTGATGTGCATGTAGTAAGCATTCAATAAATGCCATGGATTGATTGCTTTTATTAGCAGATTTGAGGATTTTCCATATTGACTGTTGCGGTTAAAATTTATTTTATATCAGTAACTGCCATGGCTTCCCTTCTTAGCAGTTGTAGGGTTAAGGTAATTTATTATTGATGATTTTACTCGAGGGCACTTGGTCCAGATGACGACTCAATTTAGTGAAAGTGCATTAGGGAGAGGTTCATTCTAACCCCAGTTCAGACCTACCACTTTAGGATGGGGAGATCCAATTTACTGAAAGATCCGAGTTTGAATATATGCCTTTATATCAGTGCTGGTGCCGCCATGGGCGGCCTCTGACGTGGCGCTACCCCCTGTATCACTTTCTATTCTTTTTTTCTTTTGAGTTCCCAACAAGGAAAGATCATTCTGAGTAGTGATAATTTTAATGGCTCGCCTCGGGTATCGCAACAAAGCCACAGCTCGGAACAAAGAATTCATGAATACAGGTCTGTTGAGTGAGTGTTGATCAGGCATTCATTCATTCAGTCGTATTTATTGAGCGCTTACTGTGTGCAGAGCACTGTACTAAGCACTTGGGAAGTACAAGTTGGCGACGTATAGAGACGGTCCCTACCCAACAACGGGCTCACGGTCTAGAAGGGGGAGACAGGCAACAAAACAGAACGTGTGGACAGGTGTCAAGTCGTCAGAATAAATAGAAGTAAAGCTAGATGCACATCATCAAAATAAATAGAATAGTAAATAAGTACAAGTAAATAAAGCGGTACAAACATATACAGGTGCTGTAGGGAGGGGAAGGAGGTAGGGCGGGGGGAAGGAAAAAGGGGGCTCGGTCTGGGAAGGCCTCCTGGAGGAGGTGAGCTCTCGGTGGGGCTTTGAAGGGAGGAAGAGAGATAGTTTGGCAGATGTGAGGAGGGAGGGAATTCCAGGCCAGGGGATGGACGTAGGCCGGGGGTCGACGGCGGGACAGGTGAGAACGAGGCATAGTGAGGAGGTTAGCGGCAGAGGAGCGGAGGGTGCGGGCTGGGCTGGAGAAGGAGAGGAGGGAGGTGAGGTAGGAAGAGGGGAGGAACATTCCCAGAGCGTTTCTGCACAAAGATGATCCGGGCAGCAGCGTGAAGTATAGACTGAAGTGTGGGGAGACAGGAAGATGGGAGATCAGAGAGGAGGCTGATGCAGTAATCCAGTCGGGATAGGATGAAACATTGAACCAGCAAGGTAGCAGTTTGGTTGGAGAGGAAAGGGCGGATCTTGGCGATGTTGCGGAGGTGAGAACCGGCAGGTTTTGGTGACGGATTGGATGTGAGGGGTGAACGAAGTTAGGTGCTCTGGGGAATTATGAAGGGAGAACGAGATCAGGGCCCTGCCTTGAAAAAGCTTCTGTCTCATTTGGAAAGAAGGCAGACACAGATCCGCAAACGTAGGAGAAATAGGAAACTCAAGTGATTGAAATAAATAAGTGTAAGGGGGAGGAGGAGCCCAGCATCGGCAAAGCCGAGTGGAAGGACAGGCTAATTTGGCCAGAGCTAAGGGTGTAAATGGAGGGTTTTAGACTGTGAGCCCACTGCTGGGTAGGGACTGTCTCTATATGTTGCCAACTTGTACTTCCCAAGCGCTTAGTACAGTGCTCTGCACACAGTCAGCGCTCAATAAATACGATTGATGATGATGATGAGGGCGGGGGGAAGAGGTCGCGGGAGGAGAGGTGGACTGGGGATCAAGGAGCCGGCTGGTGGAGCCAGCCAAATGTCTGACCCCAGACGTAGGAAGCTCTGAGCAGCTGAGCCCACGGGGTGTTTGGGAGCTGCCGCAGGCTTCGGTGGAGGTGGTGGTTTCCTTCCTGCCCTGTTCTCCGTGCTCTACAGCTCTTAAAAGTCATATTTCTGCCATGGATTCATGAGCCAAGAAGGAATTTTTTTCTAGACTAAGAAAGAGGGAGGAGGAGGATATTGGTCTGGCTGCTTGTAACAGCCTTCCCCAAATTTTTTCTCAAGGGATGGTGTGTTTATGTTTCAGGAGAAAAAATTATATGTGTGTGTTTTTAAATGGTATTTGTTCAGTGCTTACTATGTGCTAGACACTGTACTAAGTGAAGCAGCGTGGCTCAGTGGAAAGAGCACGGGCTTTGGAGTCAGATCATGGGTTCAAATCCTGGCTCCCCCATGTCTGCTGTGTGACCTTAGGCAAGTCACTTAACTTCTCTAAGCCAGTTACCTCACCTGTAAAATGGGGATTAAGACTGTGAGCCCCACGTGGGACAGCCTGATCACCTTGTTTCCCCCCCAGCGCTTAGAACAGTGCTTTGCACATAGTAAGCGCTTAATAAATGCCATCATCGTTACCAAGTGCTGGGGTAGATACGAGGTAATCAGGTTGGGCACAGTCCCTGTCCCTCATAGGACTCACAGGCTTAATCCCCATTTTATAGATGGGGTAACTGAGGCACAGTGAAGTGACTCGCCCAAGTCACATGGCAGACAGGTGGCAGAGCTGGATTAGAACCCAGGTCCTCTGATTCCCAGTATAACGCTCTCGCCACTAGATCACGCTGCTTCCAGACTGTGAGCTCATTGTGGGCAGGGAAAATGTCTACCAACTCCGTGTACCGTACTCTCCCATCATCATCATCATCAATCGTATTTATTGAGCGCTTACTATGTGCAGAGCACTGTACTAAGCGCTTGGGAAGTACAAATTGGCAACATATAGAGACAGTCCCTACCCAACAATGGGCTCACAGTCTCCCAAGCCCTTAGTAGAGTGCTCTGCACACAGTAAGAACTCAGTAAATGCCATTGATTGATTGATTGATTCAGATGTGGAGTTCCAGATCATTAAGCCCTTCAAATAGCGAAAAGATCTGTGGGATTGATTTTACTTCCACCAATATTCTTGTGCATCAGAATAATTTTATGTTTTACTGAAGGTAGAAGTGAACTGTGGTTTTTGGAGGCAGAAGGATGAATTTGCTGGTTTTTTTTTTAATTGTCCTAATTTTAGAGTTGTTTCAAAACAGGTTTTTCCATTAGTGTTTTCTTTTCGTGTTTGAAGGAAATTAACCTTACAGTCAGTGTTGCCTGGCAAGTCCCTCGCCTTTTAATCTCACTTGAAACCAGATTCTATGTTGTGTGCCTCATTTTGAAAAAAATAAATTGAGCTCATTTCATTGCTTGAGCTCCCTAGAAATCATTTTTAAAGAAGGGACGTGCCTGGCTCATATAAAGTGTATTGGGTAGCGATGCCCCCCAACCCCCAAACAGAAAATTGATTCCGTAAAGCGAGTTGTGTTGCTATGACAATAAGCAGAGCAGGCTTATACAGGACAGATGCAGCAATCACGGTGCCGAGCCTGCCTGCATTCCTTAACCCTTTTTGCCATAAAAAGCTAGACTAAAGACTAGGTTTTTCTCCAGAAATGAGCAAGCCCCAAGTGTCCTGTATATATGTTTGTACAGGTTTATTGCTCTATTTTACTTGTACATATTTACTATTCTATTTATTCATTTATTTTATTTTGTTATTATGTTTTGTTTTGTTGTCTCCCCCCCCCCCCCCCCCTTCTAGACTGTGATCCCGCTGTTGGGTAGGGACCGTCTCTATATGTTGTCGACTTGTACTTCCCAAGCGCTTAGTACAGTGCTCTGCACGTAGTAAGTGCTCAATAAATACGATTGAATGAATGAATGAATAGCTCTCTTCCTCCCTCCAAAGCCCTACTGAGAGCTCACCTCCTCCGGGAGGCCTTCCCACACTGAGCCCCCTTTTCCTTCTCCTCCCCATCCCCCCCCCCGCCCTACCTCCTTCCCCTCCCCACAGCACCTGTATATATGTTTGTGTAGGTTTATGACTCTATTTTACTTGTACATATTTACTATTCTATTTTCTCATTTATTTTATTTTGTTAATATGTTTTGTTTTGTTGTCTGTCTCCCCCTTTAGACTTTGAGCCCGCTGTTGGGTAGGGACCATCTCTATATGTTACCAACTTGTACTCCCCAGACGCTTAGTACAGTGCTCTGCACACAGTAAGCGCTCAATAAATACAGTTGAATGAATGAAAGTGTCCCAAAGTATTCTGTGCTCCAGCTGTCACCAGTGTGAACCCGGTTGCGCTCACCTTCCTTCCCCAGCAACTGCTGGGAGTAAGAGGAGGCAGGTCCCTTCTTTCAAGTTCACCCACCTGAGTAATGGCCTAACTTTATGGAAAAGCGGGAGTAGCTGGGGCCGTCCCGCCCTTCCCTTTGAGGAAATCCCAGCCGAGATTTAGCCTGAGGGCAGAGGGCACGGGCACCCAGAGGTGCCAGCTGAGATCCTGGAGGAGAATGGCTGCCCGCAAACAGAATACCCAAGCAGCTGCTGGGTGGCCTGCCGGGACCGGGGCATCTTAGGCAGAGGGAGAGCTGCCAGGCAACACAACCACAACAATGCACCCTATTTTGGAGGCTCCCGGGAGTCAGCCACAACACACAAACAAGCCGGCGGGGGAAATCGGAAAGGAGGGGGCTAAGTGGAACCACGGCCCTGCCTGTAGCCAGTGCCAAGGGGCAACCAAGACCGCTCCGGCCTCAGTCCCACACAGGGATAAAAATCACATGGGCTGGAGGTCATCTTTGAACCCCAAGAGTAAGAGGGTGTGTGCGTGTGTGCGTATGTGTAAAATTAAAAAGCCACATTCGCAAGTGCCCAGCGAGATGGAAAATGTTCACTTCTTTGGCCCCTGTTCAGCCTGGGCCTTTTCTGAAGGTGAGGAGAAATTCATTCATTAATTCAATCGTATTTATTGAGCGCTTACTGTGTGCAGACACTTACTAAGCGCTTGGGAAGTACAAGTTGGCAACATATAGAGACGGTCCCTACCCAGCAACGAGCTCACAGTCTAGAAGGGGGGAGACAGATGACAGAACAGAACATGTAGACAGGTGTCAAAACCATCAGAATAAATAGAATTGTAGCTGTAGGTTGTTGAGGGTGGCCCAGGGACACACCCTCCCACCAGGGTGGCACTAAAGGATTGTGGACACCCCTTTGCCCACCCTAAACAGGACCTGTGTAAATACGTCAGGTTGTTTTAGGGACCTGCTGAAAGATACTTTGTAGAAGTTGACGTAATCCGTATGGCTGCCGAGGGGGACCCCAGGGGACCCCAACCCCTATGTTTCCCAGGCCTTCGAGCCCCATCACGGATCCCTATGGACGTGGATGCCACTTCCGAGACGCAGGACTCAGTGGCTGGAGCCGAGGCAGAGGGAGACTGGGCACCAGAAATCAACACCGTGGGCTGTCAGGTGGAGGGGCATGAGAAGGCATGGGACTGGCCCCCCCGGTGCCACTTCTGTGTTGAGCTGGACCTCTTCACCTTGTCTTCGTGCTGTCGGAAGATGACCCGAGGTGCTTGCTTGCAAGGGTCAGGGGCAGTTGGGTAATCGGCAACTTAGCAATCTCTGATCTGACCAGTCGTGGTTTTTATTTGACTCAAATAAAACTGACATTTGCTGAACCCTGGTGCTAAGCGTATTCGTGGAATGCTTCCTGCTGGGCTAAGCCTTGGTGTAAGTGAGTTTATGTCGGTGGGGAGAGAGGAGGGTAGGCTTTGTTTATGGACAAGAGTAGACTTAGGCCGTGTGCTGGGTAGTGGTTTTGGTTTCCAGGAAAGGGCTTGGGGAAGCATTGATTACTTGGGTAGCTGAGCCTTTCCTGGCCAGTTTTTTTACAAGATTTTACGTCTTTCAAAAATACCCAATTGGTCTCCCTGTGATGACGAGTTCTTTAGTGGCTCCAAAAGTTATGGTCCCCTGACCGGACTTCTTTGAGGGGGAGCAGGGGGATGCCTTATCTCAGGGGAGAGTGGGGTGCCGGGGGAGAGCCTTCTACTGGGAGAAGAGAAGCGGGGAAGCGAAGCCTGCCGCCAGAGCCCAGGCCAGGCTCCGGCTAGGAGGATCCATCTGGCTGTCGGGATGGAGGGATCTTTTGTTGCCAAAGCCTGCCGGCTGCAGGACCGGGAATTGGGCTTCCCTCTTGGTCTGATCCACCGGGCCGGCTCTTGGAACACCCTGGCCAATCTCTCTGTGTCCTGGTGGGAGTGTTTCATGTGGAGAAAGGCTGGTGAGTGATCTCCAAAGACCTGACCTCCCGATGCTTTCTATTCCCCTTTAGGCCGGATACACCAAGCCATGGTAACATCTCTGAACGAAGATAACGAAAGTATAACCGTCGAGTGGATCGAGAATGGAGATACAAAGGGCAAAGAGGTATGCAGATTCCCCTCACCCTCTTGGGTAATTCCAGCGTTTTCTACTGCTGCAAGCATTTTGACTCTGAGTTCAACCATAATCTTTTCTATGATTCTTCCTTCAACTGTAGGTTCTGGATTTTATTTACTGTAAGATGTGGGATTTCCTGAGTGTGCATTCTCATAGAAAAGTGGTTTGAAACAGTGAGTTCGGTGAATTGGTGCTGTTCTTGTTTTCACTGATTTTTTTAACTGCTGTTTCCCCGCCTCTGGTTGTCCTAAGAAACTGTTTGTGATTATAAGAAAATGCATACCTCTGAAAAGTTATTTATTCCCAAACTTGGCCTACAGATCGATTGCGAATTCCAGAGAATTGTTTCTATTTGGAAAATAGGATTCCTTTTTCTCATCTGCTATTGAACATGCTTGCTGTACAATGGAAATACCACTTTTGTTCTAACCCGGCTCACTAAAGTGTAATAGAATCTGTCACAGTTCCTTTTATAACCTCAATCTCCTCTTCCCTGTACTCTGTGGGCATCTTTGGACCATTGTGGGAATGGAAGGAATGAGTTGTTAACCCCTCAAATGGGGCTTCTCAAGTGAATTCAGGATAGTTTAGGTGTCCTGGTATTCAAGACCCTGCCAACCTTGGACTGAAATCAGTGTGCGTATGTGTGTGTCTGTCTGACAGTCAATCAATCATATTTATCGAGTGCTTACTGAGTGCAGAGCACTGTACTAAGCACTTGGGAGAGTACAATATAACAATATAACAGACACATTCCCTACCCACAATGAGCTTATAGTCTAGATATCAATATAAATAAAATTAATTCTATCCATAAGTACTGTGGGGCTGGGAGAGGGTATGAATAAAGGGAATAAGTCAGGGTGACGCAGAAGGGAGTGGGAGAAGATGAAAGGAGGTCTTAGGGAAGGCCTCTTGGAGGAGATGTGCCTTCGATAAGGCTTTGAAGGTGGGGAGAGTGTTGCATTCATATCAAAGGAGGAAGAGGAAAGTTGGGAGATTTGATTTTTCCCCCCCCACAAATATATCCTCAAGTGGAGTTCTGTCTTTTCTTTCTACAGATTGACCTGGAGAGTATATTTTCACTTAACCCTGACCTGGCCCCTGATGAGGACATTGAACCCAGCCCAGAAGCACTCCCACCTCCTACTCCTTCTGCCAAAATAAGTAAGATTGTGAAGGTTAGTGATGGCGGCAGCCCAGGCCAAATTGGTTGGAACTGATGGCAGAGTCTTGGGCCAGGGAAGCCAGGCGTGAAGACTGCGGGACCGCGACCCCGCGCAGAGGACCTGGTGTCGGTGCCAGTGGCTTGTGCTGTGCCCCTCCCGTCTCTGGTCCGTGCCTGCTGGGGCGTGGAGCGCCACGGAGGAAGCATACGGGTGGGGTGCAGCATGCGGTGAAGTGCCCGCGGGCAGGACCTCCTTCTGGATGAAGTGGCCCCGGGAGCCACTGCCATTTTCCCCATCCACCTTCAGCGAGCCATTTTTTCCGGATTCCCTCTTGGCCTCTCTGCCTAGCGGAATCGCTCTAGCTGGTCACACATCTGACCAGCAACGATAAAGCCATTGACTACCAGAGCGGGTGTTCCCCTGCAGGTGCCAGTGGGGTGGGTGGGACTAACAGACAGTTAAAACCAGTTGAAGCTTCCAGTTCCCTTGTGGGAGAGTTGAGCCCTAACCCTTTTGACCGAAAGCTCCTTGTGGGCAAGGATTGTGTCTGCTAATGCTGTTGTATTGGACTCTCCCAAGCATTTAACACAGCACTATGGGCACAGTAAGTGCACAGTAATAATAATAATAATAATTCATTCAGGTGTGTTTATTGAGCGCTTACTGTTTTCAGAGCACTGGACTAAGCGCTTGGAAAGTACAATTCGGCAGCAGAGACGATCCTTACCCAACAACGGGCTCACAGACTAGAAGACTATAATAATCATAATAATGAAGATGGTATTTGTTTAAGCACTTACCATGTGCCAAGCACTGTTCTAAGCACTAGGGTAGATACAAGGTTATCAGGTTGTCCCACATGGGGCTCACAGTCTTGGTCCCCATTTTACAGTTGAGGGAACTGAGGCCCAGAAAGTCACACAGCTAACAAGTAGCAGAGCCAGAGTTCGAACCCACGCCCTCTGACTCCCAAGCCTCTTTCCACTAAGCCATGCTGCTTCTCATTCATTCATTTGTATTTAATGATGCTTACTCTATGCAAAGCACTGTACTAAGTGCTTGGGAGAGTACAGTATAACAAGTTGACACATTCCTGACCACAATGAGCTCAGAGTCTAGAGGGGGAGACAGACATCGATATAAATAAATTACAGATATATACATATGTGCTTTGGGGATGGGAGGGAGGATGAATGAAGGAGCAAGTAAGAGCGACGCCGAAGGGAATGGGAGAAGAGAGGAGGGTTTGGTTGGGGAAGGCTTCTTGGAGGAGATGTGTCTTCAGTAAGGTTGAGAGCAATTATCTGTCGCAAATGAGGAGGGAGTGTGTTCCAGTCCAGATATAGGATATGGGTGTGAGAGGTCAGTGGCGAGACAGATGAAATTGAGGTACAATGAGAGGGTGAGCATTAGAGGAACAAAATGTGCGGGCTGGGTTGTAGTAGAAGAGTAGCAAAGTGGGGTAGGAGGGGGCAAGGTGATTAAGTGCTTTAAAGCCAATGGTGAGCAGTTTTTGTTTGATGTGGAGGTGGATGGGCAACCACTGGAGTGTCTTGAGGAGTGGGGAAACATGGTCTGAACATTTTAAAAGGAAGATGATTTGGGCAGCAGAATGGCTCTTGGACTGGTGAGGAGAGACAGGAGGCAGGGAGGTCAGCGAGGAGGCTGATAGAATAATCAAGACAGCATAGGATAAGTGCCTGCAGTAATGTGATTGACTGGTAACCCAAAATCATTGTGACGGATACGCAGCTGGCTCCAGGCTGCAGTGTTAGCCTCTGCTTCCAGGGTATCATGTACGTGTATACGTCCATGGGCTGTTCTTCTGTTTGCTTCTTTGGCTGCTCCTAGCAAATCGAGGCGCTCACACTGGCTTGCATTTTCTGGGAAAGTATCCTGGCTTTGGCTCTCCCGGTCTGTTTTTGGATCAGCCACCTGCCTCTCCTCTCCACATTTCTGAACCCTCTGCAGAGCATTAACTCCGTTGTCTGAAAAAGGGAGAGAATTCCTGCTCAGAGCTTATTGGAAGCAGCAGTTGGGTGCTGCACCAGAAGGACCAAACTGTAGACATCAGCCCCGTGTGGGACAGGGACTGTGTCTGATCTAATTAACTTGTATCTACCTCAGTGCTTAAAACAGTGCTTGGCACATATTAAGCACTAAAAAATACCATAATAATAATAATAGAAGAATCAGAACGCCTGAAACCTGAGGATTTTTGTAGCCGGACCAGGGTCGTCGGGTGTGATTATCTCGGGCCCGGGGAACTGGAAGAGGCCTGAGGTCTTAGTAGGCTGGTGCTCCGTGGTCTGCTCTGGGTTGCGGGGGACTCTGAGCAGCTTCTGTTTGCCCAGAGCAAATAAGAGTAGCCCAGAGCCTAGTTGGACCAGATGAACCTGTTATTTTTCTCCCCACCTTCCTCCAGCCCTCTCTTGGCCATGTTCTGTCGTGTCATCATCGCCCCTTACCCCCTCCAGCCCCACCGGCTCACCTGGGTCCCACTAACTGTGACTGTGAGCCCACTATTGGGTAGGGACTGTCTCTATATGTTGCCAACTTGTACTTCCCAAGCGCTTAGTACAGTGCTCTGCACACAGTAAGCGCTCAATAAATACGATTGATTGATTGATTGATTTGGTCAGTAGGGACAGCAGCGTGGCTCAGTGGAAAGAGCCCGGGCTTTGGAGTCAGAGGTCATGGGTTCAAACCCCGTCTCCGCCAATTGTCAGCTGGGTGACTTTGGGCGAGTCACTTCACTTCTCTGTGCCTCGGTTACCTCATCTGCAAAATGGGGATTAAGACTGTGAGCGCGCTGAGGGACAACCTGATCACCTTGTAACCTCCCCAGCGCTTAGAACAGTGCTTTGCACATAGTAAGCACTTAATAAATGCCATTATTATTATTATTATTATTAGGGGTCCTGTCCTACACCGGCCGGGTCTGGCTGACTGCAGCCTCCTGGGTTACTTAAGCCTTGGATGGAAGCAGAGCGGAGCAGCTCCTTCTGAGGAATTTCAAGTCCTGAGCAGCCCAAGGGTCGCCCCTGGGCCTTCAGCCAGTAACATACCTTCTGTTTTAAAAACTGCAATGCAGACTGTCTTCAAGACTTATACATAGCAGGAATTGCCCTGATGAGCACACGTGTTGGAACTGAGAAAAAGATGTGAAACTCCATAATCCTTTATGCTGCTTTTGTAGATTATAACTACTCACTTTTGTTCAAGGAAGGCAAGCTTCCCAGTTGGGATTGGTAATGGGGAAAATGAGAGAAATCCACTTTTTCCTTCTCTAGAATCGGCGGACCGTGGCTCCAATTAAGAATGATACTCCTGCTAGAGATAATAGAGGTAAGAGACGAATTAGACCGTTAGTTATTTCAGCTTCCATGAGTTTATGTTGTAGCTTTGATAAAGTAAGAGGAAAGGAAATATTTCCAGCCGCGTTGTTTCCAAACACCCTTGACAGAGGGATTATGATCTATTTGGAGCAGCAGCAGTACGACTGATCACCTATACATTTATGTTCTGGTTATATGGAAAATGTTATTTTAAGCCAAGAGTTTCATAAATGTGATGTATGGCTTCCTTTCAGTTCCCTAAAATAAGTAAATGGGCTTCAACTTTATTTTCCATTTTGTTAGAATTTGTTAGGATTTTTCTGGGTCTTGAGGTTGTTAAAATCATGCCAACGATGGCACCAAAGCCATTTGGGAAAGCGGGAAGGCCAGAGTAATAAATTGTAGATATTCTCAATTGCTACCATGACTCATTTCAGGTAAATGCAACTTTTAATCTCAAAACAGCCACTTCTGAGGTAAAACTTCCCAATAGTTCTATGCCCAGTGTTTTAAAATAGTTTCATCAAAATTGTTTAATGATTTGAGGTGCTTCGTGTTTAGACAAATTAAATGCAGTTATTTATTTTGGGCCCATCAAAATTTTGTTTGGAGTGGTGACTGTTTAAAAAGGCAAGAAATGAAGACTTAAATGAAATTCCGCTTTTTTTCCCCTTAAGTCTTTGGTATTTTTAAGATATTCACTGCAGGAAATGAAAGGGAAACTTTAACAGATCAATTATTCAGAATCAGACGTGCAACTCATTTAGGGGAAATTGTCCATGGGGATGTTTTCCTACCCTACTGACCTTTAGGCTAGGCCTTTAACTCCTCAAGGGTACGTATCGTATCTACAAACCTCCTGGTACTCTCCCAAGTGCTTCGTGCAGTGCTCAGCACACAGTAAGCACTTAATAAATAGATACCATTGATTGATTGCTTCCTCCAGCCCCTTAGTAATCTAATGTTTCTTTATGCCAGCTCTGGGTATGGGGTTATATTTTACCAATCTACCGGAATTCATTGAGTGTCTCCTATGGGTAGAATGCCTTATTAAGCCTTTGGGAGAGCACAATAGAGTTAATAGGCACAATCCCTGCCCTCAAGGGGCTACAGTTTAATGAGGGGAGGCAGCCACTGAAATGAATTATGCGTAAGTAGAAGTAACAGCTTCTAAAGGTAAGTGCACAGGGGC
Organism: Tachyglossus aculeatus; assembly: GCF_015852505.1. Lineage (NCBI taxonomy): Eukaryota > Metazoa > Chordata > Mammalia > Monotremata > Tachyglossidae > Tachyglossus > Tachyglossus aculeatus. The sequence goes on along the minus strand of NC_052088.1, from coordinate 40,014,030 downwards.
TTAGGGTTTCCACTCTGTTTCTCCACCCAACTGCTACGTCAGCACTTTCTCTGCACTCGAAGAGCCCCCTTATGCAATTAGGGACTCAACCCAGCCCCTCTTCCCACAGCACTCATGTACTTTATCTTTAAACTCTGATAATTCCCTCCACCCATAATTTATTTCTGTGCCTTTCTCCCCTGCTACATTGTAAACTCCTGGAGGGCAGGGATCATATTTACTTAATCTGTTGTCCTCTCCCAAGTGCAGTGCTCTGCCCGTTCAGAGTAAGCCCCCAATAACTGTTGTTGAATGATTGACTGATTAAATTAGATACAAATTAGACCATTAGTTATTTCAGCTTCCATGGGCTTATGTTGTAGCAAGTAAGCGAAAAGGAAATATTTCCAGCCCAGTTGTTTCCAAATATCCTCTACAGAGGGTATTATGATCCCAGGTATCTAGGTGATTCCAAAGTTAAGGGAGAAAGGGATGGAGAAATGAGTGTTAGGAGATGGGATTTCAGAAGAGCTCATTTTTCTAACAGAAATCTGCTTGTGTAATGTAAAGTTAGATGATTAAATGGCTCTTAACACGGTTAATTGCCATCTTTTGAAGAGCGTGATAGTTGTGAGGAACGTATTTTAATGTTCATTTTTGTGCTTTGCTTTAATACTCTGTGTGTTTTTTACAGTGGTTGGTTCTGCCCGTGCCCGGCCTAGTCAACTTCCTGACCAGTCTTCCTCTGCACAACAGAATGGTAGTGTTTCAGATATATCTCCAGTTCAAGCTGCAAAAAAGGAATTTGGACCCCCTTGTATGTAAACCGAGTATCAAGGATTCGTTCATTTTAGGCATACATGTTCTCACTCTTGGTCAACCAGATAAATCCCAAGATGGTTACACTTTACCTGGCAAAAAAAAACTAGATTTTCTGGTCACTATGGTGACCCTAACTCTGTATTCTCGGGCTCCAAGGGGCCTAAATTAGTTCTTCTTGAACTTGCGCAAAACGAGGCCAATCCAAATGGCGAATTACGTCCGACTACCCCATCCTTGGAATTCACACCAAGAGATCACATGTATCATACCATTTGGGTCATTTTCCTGACTCTTTGTTTGCATATTCATTTTCCCATCCCTCAGCGATTTTTTTTTGGTAGTAGCTTTTAGCTAGTAATCGGATAGCTGCGATAGTCCCGGCCAGTCAAGGGGGGCCCATCTTGAAATATACCAGTTTTGGTGGGAGGTCGAGTGCAGACTCCTCCTTTGTAGTTTTAAGTCAGAACGAGGAGGTGGCGTGTCACCGGGGCTAGAGGCCGAGGAGATGATGGGTTTTGGCAGTGCTTATCTGGGATCCCCGTCGCTGCCAGCGGCCCACGTGGCAGAACCCGCTCGGAAGGCCTGGGGTGAAACTCGGCTCCCAACGAAGCTAATTTCTCTTCCTCCCGAGCCTGCCAATCCAGCCCTGACATTCGTGCCCAGAGAACAGGCCGGCTTGTGAATACGCCCGGTACCCGGGTCTGATTTCTAACTCCGGAGATACCCAGGAGGCTAGATATTTGTGGGTTTGGATATTCAAGTTCCCTAGCAGGATCCAGAGCATCCCACCAGAGCCCTTCCGCGCTGTCCGTCTCTCCTAACAAGCTGCCCATTGTCTCTTCCTGGCCTCCTTGGCTTTCCTTCCTGCCAGTGGCTTGAGGCAGGAAGCACTGTCCTGCTGCCCCTTTGTGCTTTCTTCCTGATTTCCTTGACTTTCTAAGGTGTCTCCTTTGCCCCTTAGAGTTTAGACAGGATGCTTGATTCCGCCCGCGCTCCTTCTTGATGCCTGTGCTCTGCCCCGTTCATGACCTCATTATTCTTTTCATTTGTATCAGTTCTCACTCTGGGATCTCTGTGCATGATCCACCAATGCATTGAGGAAGGGATCCCTTTAATTCAAACGCGCATGGCTTTGTTTTTCTCTGCAGCACGTAGGAAATCCAATTGTGTGAAAGAGGTCGAGAAGCTACAAGAAAAACGTGAAAAAAGGAGGTTGCAGCAGCAAGAGCTTAGAGAAAAAAGGGCCCAGGTGTGTATTTTTATTTGGTGTTAGGTACCACTTTGACGCTGGCAGAGTGAGGGGAGGGAGGCTGAAGCGGGGGACGTCAGCAAACTTAGGTAGCTGCCTTGTGTGCAAAAAAAAAAAAAAGGTAAACTGATTAATGAATATTCCATATTCAAAACTCCTTAGTTGTCCTGACCCACCATGGAGAATCTAAAACAAAAGAATCATTGTTCAATTCAATTTGTCAAGCAGTGACAAACATATGAAGTTGATTCATCGTCATTATCAGTGGTATTTATTGAGTACTTACTATATACAGAGCACTGTACTAAGCGCTTGGAAGAGTACAGTATCTTTTCACACTGACACTAAAATTCCCACCCTTTTTGGCTGCTCCCATCTCTGCCCTCCCAACAAAACTCAATGGTGGAGGGAACAGGCTGAGTGGAGGGTTCCTTTTTGGGGGGATGAGCGAGGCCGATAACTGCCGTGCTGCACCTGCAGACGGATCCTGGTCCCTTTGTCGAGCCGACCCCCATGGAGACGTCCTATTTCTGCTTCCTGGGATCTCTGTGCAGACACTCTGAGGATGGGGAGGGATTTGCGGGTCATAGACCCTCCGGCACCACCCTGTGGGTTTCACTACATTCGAGAAACAGAACCCAGGAGAGAACTTCAGTCTCTCCTTGGGAATGGGGCTGTGGAGCCTTCGTTGACTGCTCCCTTGACTCGCCGGGCCGCTGCGTGACTCTAGCCAGAAAGGTGACAGCATGCTGGCCATCACCGGAACAGGGAGAGCAGACAGAATCGGGGCCCCGGCGTTAAAGCCGAAGCGCCCAGGCCTATGCATGGTTGCGCCTCAGGAAGGACAGGTTGGAGCGGAAGAAGGGACGGTGGAGACTGCTAAGGGGATCTGATGTTGGAGTTGGGGAGGAGAGAGGCCAGTGGGGTTAGGACTTGTCAGCCTGGAAGGGCAAAAACCGAGGGGGAATGGGATTGAAGTCTCCAGAGTCACCAAAAATTGGTACCAGGCATTCACAAAATTGTTCATCACAGGACCCCACAGGTTTAGGAGACCCCCTCATCCCCCTTCCTTGAGGCTTGCTCATGGTAGGTTCCCAATAGATCCTCCTTCACCCAGTAGGTGCCACCCAATCGGATTTGGGACCCACAGTCCTTCTAGACTGTGAGCCCACTGTTGGGTAGGGACTGTCTCTATATGTTGCCAACTTGTACTTCCCAAGCGCTTAGTATGTGCTCTGCACACAGTAAGTGCTCAATACATACGATTGATTGATTGATTTGGTACCCTTGAGCCGTTGGGCCAACCAGACGCAGCAGTGGGTTCCAGAGTGGCTTGGATCAATTCCTGGGCAAGCAGCCTGAGCCCTCCTTCGCCATCTCCCAGCTGGCAAGGGGCCTCCTGAAAAGAGTCTTTGTTCTGGGTGGAGCCGGAAGGGTTTCGAGGCCTCGGATTGTACTGCCGGGTTCACTGCATCGGCCCCCTCAAAGGTTGGAACCCCCATGGTTTCCCCGTTGCTTCATGACTTTCTCAGGCCCAGGACATTTCCCACCCTGAGAGGAGCCGGGGGGTGGAGCTGGCTGGAGGAGCAAGGGATGGGGAGATGACTGTGCAAGGTGGGCGGTCATCCTTCAGAGAAAGCAGGATCCAGCTGCTCTTTGGAAGGGTCTGGGAATGGTTCCTGGGAGCCACCCATGGCTCATCCCCCCCCATGTCCCACCCAGGAAGAAAGCTGGGATTCTCCCAGATCTTGGGACTTGCCTGCAGGCTCCCTTCAGTTTTCCCACTTGAGATTGTGAGCTCCTTGAGGTCAGGAAGTAGGGAACTTGCTTCAGTTGAACTCTTCCCAAGGGCTCCGTAATAATAATAAAATGATGGCATTTATTAAGCGCTTACTATGTGCAAAGCACTGTTCTAAGCGCTGGGGAGGTTACAAGGTGATCAGGTTGTCCCACGGGGGGACTCAGTCTTAATCCCCATTTTTACAGTTGAGGTAACTTAGGCCCAGAGAAGTTAAGTGACTTTCCCAAAGTCACACGGCTGACAATTGGCGGAGCCGGGATTTGAACCCATGACCTCTGACTCCAAAGCCTGTGCTCTTTCCATTGAGCCACACTGCTTTGCAAGATATTCGGGAACCACCACTGATTGATTGAAATCAGAGCAGAAGTGTTGCTTTGACCCCCTTCCTTCCTGCCAGTATCTTGGGCCCTGCTGACCGCCCACTGTCGTCTTGCTGTAGGACGTTGATGCCACCAACCCGAATTATGAAATTATGTGTATGATCAGAGACTTTAGAGGAAGCTTGGACTACAGACCCCTGACCACAGCAGATCCTGTAAGTATCTGCACTTTTTTTCTCCATTTTGGCCAGGAGTTTTTATTCATTGAACCGGAAGTCCTTAGCCTCGATTCGGTGCAGGTATGTCTGTTTTACGGAAGCAAATGTTACTCTCCTGTTGCCTCATGCGGTAAAACCTGGATTTTCCAGCTCAGTCCCTGGCTCTGGGAGATCGCCACGTATGGGACGTTGAAGGATCCCCCTCCCGTGGCTGGGGCTGATTAGCCGGGCCCAGGCCGGTCCGGTCGGGGCCCTGGAGTCATTGGAGTCGCGCTGGGCTGGCACTGACCTCACCAGCCAAGTTTGGGCAGGCAGAGATGAGTCCCCAAGTCCCCCAGCTCTGCCTTTCCCCTGTCCTGCATGACCCTTCTTCACCTGAAGTCAGCTGAAGAGTTTGGGGCGATTGCCAGTGGTGCGGTGTAACCCCTCCGGGACCATTGAGAGTTCTCAGATTGGATTTGTAGGGCTTACTGGGAATAGGGCTGCGGGAGTCGACTTGCGGGAGATCAGGAACCTGCTCCACTGTCCTGTTAAATGTGTGGGCTGGGGATGGGCCAGAGCATCTTGTCTGTGCCTCTCTGATCCGGTCAAATGTAAGGGAAACATCTTGGAGTTTCTTTAATGCCGAAATGAAGTCCTAAAAAGAGACGTCTCAAAGTTGGATTTTTTTTCTCTTCTAGATCGACGAACACAGGATATGCGTTTGCGTAAGAAAACGGCCGCTCAACAAAAAAGGTACGGCAGGCCGGCGGCCCGGGTGTCGGTGCTGGGCTGGGCAGGAATCTGATCCGAGATCAGTTGGGACCACGGGATTGAGCAAGCTCTTGAGGGTCAGGCGCCCAGGGGAGGCGGACGTCGTGTTGCTGATCCCACCAACTCTCGTGACCCCATCGATTCTCCTGCCCGCCAATGGTCATTTGCTTCTCCCCGTTCCTGGGGTCTGTGGCTGCTCTGGACAGGGAAGGTTGCTGCCCTGTTTCTGAACCGGGGAGGGGCCGAGGGGGCATCTGGGCACTTTACCCCGGATTGGCAAGTCCTTGCAGGGGCATCCCAGCGGGGATGGTTGTTGCCCCGGCCGGGCGGGCCTGAGGCCTGGGGGAATGGGGCTGCAGCTGGCAGGATAGCCTCAGAAGTCCAATTCCCGTGCCCATGTTGGAAAGTGGGGCCTGAGGGAGATGTGTTAGAGCCAAGGAAGGGCTCTGAGCTCCCAGGGGGCATTGGCCCAGTTGGAGCATAGAATTGGGGAAGGGGCTGGTCTCCGTTCTGCCTTCCTAAGGATTGAATTGGTTCATCCCCTGGAGCCAGGCATGCTGTGGGGGAGCTACGGTCCAGCAACAGTCTTATCAGTCAGTCAGTCAATCAGTTGTGTTCATTGAGCTCTTACTGTGCGGAGAGCACTGTTTTAAGCACTTGGGCGAGTATGGTATAACAGAGGTGGTAGACATGTTCCCTGCTCTTGTGGGGCTTATGGTCAAGAATCTCATGCCAAGCCTTGATGGATGATTCTATTTATGTTCTAGAAACGGTAATGAAAGACCTTGATGTGATCACAATTCCCAGTAAAGATGTCGTGATGGTACATGAGCCCAAACAAAAAGTAGATTTGACCCGGTACCTAGAAAACCAAACCTTTCGCTTTGACTACGCCTTCGATGATTCTGCTCCCAATGAAATGGTGTACAGGTATGTGTGAGCTGCTCCTCTCAAAGAATTTCGGGGAACCAGAGATCTGGGCCTTTCTCCTACCGCCCACCGAACCGTACCCCTCTCTATTTTCAGTCTCTTTTTTTTTTTTCTCCTCCCGTGCAAACCTCCGCAAATCCCATTCATCTGGCTCCCCGGCCCTTTGTTGGCTTACGAGATCTGTGGGAGCGAGGGAGGAGGAAAGAAGGGAAGAAGGCAGCAAAATCAGACCAACTTTGATATTAGCAGAAAGGATGCGGTGGAAGGAAAGCTTCCGTGGCCAAAGGAAGAGTCCCAGAAATAGTCCCTTGGGTTTGTAGAATGCCGTTTCCACTGTTTACCTCATTTTGTTCCAACAGCTGCCTGAGGTAGGGAGAAGCCGAGGCAAAACGGAGACCTCTGGGCCGGCCGGGACCGGGCAGAGAGCACACTTGGGTTTGCCCGGGACCCGCTGGGCTTCCCCGGCCCACCAGAACCGTCCCCTGGCCCCGACGACGGCACTGATACCGCTCCGGCTTCCTGTCTTCCCAGTGAACCGCCGATTGGAATTAGGGCAGAGTCCATCCCGACTGGACACTGATGCTTGTCATTTTTTGGCAAGGTTTGGGTCAGGTTCAAAGTCTCGGGAAGCTGAGTTAGCCGGGCCGGCAGGCTCACTCAAGCAGTGGGAACCGAAGGCGGAGACCCTGCCCTCTGGTCTCTACCACCTCGTAAATGGGGCTTCTGGGCTTCATAAATGGCCCGGTTCACAATTCTAAAGGCATTCCTGGCCTTGATCCGGCCCTCAACCCCTTTGGCCAAAATCATGATCAAGTTTAATATATCTGAGTTCCCCCCAAAATAATGATCATGTTTTTCCTTTTGTCAGATAGCTCTCAATCTAGTTTCATACGACTTTAAGCCCTGCTTGTGGCCTGGCAGAGAGCGTGGGAGGCCTGGGTTCTTGTTGTCTCGGCTGTGCCTGAAGCTGGCTACCATAGACCAAAACCAATCAATCGTATTTATTGAGCGCTTACTGTGTGCAGAGCACTGTACTAAGCGCTTGGGAAGTACAAATTGGCAACATATAGAGACAGTTCCTACCCAGCAGTGGGCTCACAGTCTAGAAAACCACCCAGGCAATGCACACTTGCTTGCCTATCTGCCCAGCTGTTTGCTTGGTACTCCTGTTGCCCTAGCTGGCGGACGCCGGAGTGCCAATGACATGGGGCAAGCCCTAGCTCTGTGAAGCAGCGTGGCTTAATGGCTAGAGCTTGGGCCTGGGAGTTAGAAGGATCTGGGTTCGAATCCCAGCTCTTCCACGTCTGCGGTGTGACCTTCGGCAAGTCACTTCACCTCTCTGAGCCTCAGTTACCTTATCTGTAAAATGAGAATTAAGAGCGTGAGCCGCACGTGGGACAGAGACTGTGTCCAACCTGATTAGCTTGTGTCCGCCCTAGTGCTTAGAACAGTGCTTGGCACAAAGTGAGTGCTTAACAGTATCATGATTATCATTAGCCCTGCTGTCAAGGACTCCGTGCGGGCTCACGGTCCTGAAGTGGCAGACCGAGGCCCGGCTGGTGGACCTGATGAGAGAGTCTTGTCGTCCTCGTCGGCAGGCACCCGACATTCAAATAGTCTCGACCAAGAGGATCAATTGTCCTTTTTGTATTTAACGCTCGTTTTCCTGAAGACCCAGGTGTGGAAAGCGGCAGTCTGAAAGCTCTGTGTTTTGTTTTTAAGGTTTACAGCCAGGCCACTGGTGGAAACTATATTTGAGAGGGGAATGGCCACTTGTTTTGCTTATGGGCAAACAGGCAGTGGAAAAACCCATGTAAGTTGCACTGCAGCGTAAAGCTACTCTAAAACAAATGTATAAGCTTGAACAGTTTACCCTCTCCAAACAACATCTTCACGACCTTCTCCATTCTTTTTCACGTAGACCATGGGTGGCGACTTTTCTGGCAAGAACCAAGATTGTTCTAAAGGAATTTACGCCCTAGCAGGTAACTCCTCGGAGGCCCTCTCCCCTTTCGATGCCTTTTTCTGTTTTGGCGGAGGGCTTTCCGGCTGGGGGTTTAGAGGCCCAGGGGAACACCGCAGTGCATTAGCCACTTCTGCGGCTTATCTGATTTCCACCCATGTGTTCGCTTAGTCGATCAGTGGTACTTACTGAGGGCTTACTAAGTGATTGGGGGAGTACAGTACAACAGAATTAGCAGACAGGTTTCCTGCCCATAATGAGCGCATGGTACAGTGCTACACATGCAGAAAGTCCTTAAGAAATACCGTTTCTACTACTACTTCCACCCTGTCACTTTGCAAGTTTTGGAAATGTTTGTCACTTGGGGTGGGAGGGAGATGCAGAGGCCGGCTGAGAAGGTTCACGAAAAGCAAGGTGTGGTGGTAGTGGGGACAACAGTGGAGCGGTTGAGTGGTTTTGAGTTTTTCTGCTGCTGTCGCGCTCTGTGTTGAGCCCAGACAGGAACGGATGGCGGGGTGTGGGTGGCGGCTTGGCTGTACCCTCTGCTGCTGCTGCCACCACTGCCACCTCGAGAGTGGGTTGTGGGAAATCAATCAATCAATCAATCGTGTTTATTGAGCGCTTACTGTGTGCAGAGCACTGTACTAAGCGCTTGGGAAGTACAAGTTGGCAACATGTAGAGACAGTCCCTACCCAACAGTGGGCTCACAGTCTAAAAGGGGGAGACAGAGAACAAAACCAAACATACTAACAAAATAAAATAGAATAGATATGTACAAGTAAAGTAAATAGAGTAGTAAATATGTACAAACATATACATATATACAGATGCTGTGGGGAAGGGAAGGAGGTAAGATGGGGGGATGGAGAGGGGGACAAGGGGGAGAGGAAGGAAGGGGCTCAGTCTGGGAAGGCCTCCTGGAGGAGGTGAGTTCTCAGTAGGGCCTTGAAGGGAGGAAGAGAGCTACTTTGGCGGATGGGCAGAGGGAGGGCATTCCAGGCCCGTGGGATGACGTGGGCCGGGGGTCGATGGCGGGACAGGCGAGAACGAGGTACGGTGAGGAGATTAGCGGCGGAGGAGTGGAGGGTGTGGAGTGGGCTGGAGAAGGAGAGAAGGGAGGTGAGGTAGGAGGGGGCGAGGGGATGGACAGCCTTGAAGCCCAGGGTGAGGAGTTTCTGCCTGATGCGCAGATTGATTGGTAGCCACTGGAGATTTTTGAGGAGGGGAGTAACATGCCCAGAGCGTTTCTGGACAAAGACAATCCGGGCAGCAGCAACACATGCCTCTTGTGCAAAGGCTGGGACCTCCCTTCCAGGGGGAGTGGCGAGCAGGCCTACTCGCTCCCCTCCGGGCTGGCCGAGTCCACCTCACTACGGGTGCCGTGACCAGTGCCGAGTTCTGGGAGGGGGAGAGAGAGGGTTGGATGGTCTCTGTTTGGGAGGATGGCCAAGCGTACATAAGGAGAGGCACATGCCGGCCACCTTCACCTTCGGGAGGTTTCTGCAGGTTAAAGAATGAATATTGACTTTATCCGTTTGAAATTTGGTTCACAGCTCGTGATGTCTTTCTAATGTTAAAGAAGCCAAACTACAAGAAGCTGGAACTTCAAGTTTATGCGACATTTTTTGAAATTTATAGCGGTAAGGTAAGGGCAGACTTGGGTAGTTATCCGAGAACCGCCTCGCGGACGTTGGAATGGAAGACGCGAGCTGCCTCTTAGACCCGTCGGTCCCTTTGCGACCGAGCCAGCTCACACCCGCCGCCTTCGATTCCCTCTCCCTTTTCTGCCGCCTTCTCGCTGGCAGCTCGGTTGCTAAGTCGGTGCGATCTGCTCTGTCTCAGGTGTTTGACTTGCTAAACAGGAAGACCAAACTGCGAGTGCTGGAGGATGGCAAGCAGCAAGTCCAGGTGGTGGGCTTGCAGGAGCGGGAGGTCAGATGCGTTGAAGATGTTCTGAAGCTCATTGAGATAGGCAACAGCTGCAGGTATCTCCTTCCTCCTCGTGAGCCAAGTCGGGGCCACCGGGCGCCTTCTCAGGGGCCGGTCTGAACTGTGGCAGCCCAGATTCAGCCGAAGGGTTTGCTTTCTTGGGCTTTTAGGGCTGGGTCGTTGGGGGAAAAACCCAGCTCTCCCAGAACATGTTAAGAATCTCACAGTTTAGTCCCCACACCTGGACCCTCACCATGCTTTGGTGGCCATTTCGTTCATTCAGTCCTATTTATTGAGCGCTTACTGTGTGCAGAGCACTGTACCATCCTGCAACTCCATATCTTTTAGACTGTGAGCCCACTGTTGGGTAGGGGCTGTCTCTATATGTTGCCAGTTTGTACTTCCCAAGCACTTAGTACAGTGCTCTGCACACAGTAAGTGCTCAATAAATATGATTGATGATGATCGTGTCGCGCCCGACAGGTGCACGTTGTCGAAAGAAAGTTCTCGAGGCACCAAGAAAGGCAACGGGGCGCTGGGTGGCAGGGGAAGAAGATGCTAATTCACGCTGCCCGGACCCTGCTCCCCTTTCTCCCCAGTCAACCAGGTTACTATGGAGGTGTTCTCTGTGTGGCTTTCTTGGTGTTGATATCGTGCCTCCAGCTTTCTGAACCCGTTCCAAGTGGCGATTGCTTACCTGACTCTGTAGTGTCGTACAGCGGTCAGGAACTCAAGCAGCTTTTGAAAAGATCTCTCTTTCGGTTAAAATCAAGGTCGTGAGAGAGTACCAGGGAAAGACTAATTTAAACACTGCTCAGAGAGCCTGAGGTAGGGATTGCAGGAAAAACTTCCATTTCTGAGTGAGAAAGCCATCCCATTTCCTGCTTGGGTTTTTTTTCTTCCTTTCTGACTCGAGTGAAATGGGCAAATTCTGAAATAGGAGTAAGTCCAAGGAGGGAGACGAAAGCATTGCTCGGCAAACTTGAGGGTGAAGTCTCCAGCAGCTTCCTCTTCAGCTCCTGGCCCTCAGCTGACTCCCCTGACAGGCCCACCCTCTCCGGCCAAGCCCTGGCTCATTCATTCAGCCGGCTCCCGTGTGCGTTGCCCATGACCCTGTCCTGCCTCCAGCTGTCATTGTCATTGGGGGTTATCAAGCGCTTGCTGAACAGACTGGTCCGGAAGGCCTTCCCCACTCCGCCGTACCAAACCACCTCCCCCCGGAGAGCCACTTGGTCCCGAAGACCTTCCCTGGAGCAATACCTTGCTGGACACCTGCCTGCCGATAAATTCATTCGTTCAATCGTATTTTTTGAGTGCTTTCTGTGACCAAAGCACTGTACTAAGCGCTTGGGAGAATACAATATAACAACAGACATATTCCCTGCCCACATGTTTGCGCATTTTCCACTTTTCGTTGTCCCCGTTTCTAGCTTTTCTCTGGGGCTTAATGGTCCCTTCTCTGCCCGCTGTCCCCATCAGATTGTCAGCTCCTTGGAGGGGTGGGAATGCTGCTGGGACCGCGCCTGGGATGGTGTGGTCTGTTGTGACGGACGCTGGGGTTACCCCTCCCGTTTTAGGACGTCTGGGCAGACCTCTGCCAACGCGCACTCGTCTCGGAGCCATGCGGTGTTCCAGATCATCCTCCGACGGAAAGGAAAGCTGCACGGCAAGTTTTCCCTCATCGACTTGGCTGGGAACGAGAGGGGAGCCGACACGTCCAGTGCAGACAGGCAAACGCGGCTCGAAGGTGCCGAAATCAACAAGAGCCTCTTAGCACTCAAGGTGAGAGAAGGGGAGGCCTCCCTGTCCTTGGCCCGGCCCGGCAGCGGGCCCGAGCTCCTAGCGACATCCCGGGAGAACCGTCTCGGAGCCTCCTGACCCCCAGGTCGGTGGCGGGAATGGGAAGGTAAACTGAGGTCTCAGTCTGGATGTGACCATGGTGCTCCTGAGCTGGGAGCAGTGGGTGTGGGCGGGTCTGCCTGCCACCACACGTCAGGAAGGGCAGAGCAGGGCTCTCCAGAGTAAGGGTAGCGGAGGGCAGGGCCGTCCTGCGGTGCCCCGCCGGGAAGTGGCTTCCTGGAAAAGAGAGACTGAATGCATCGGGAGTGGGGAAAAGCCGGGATCGAAGCGTACGTGAGAAGCAGCTTGCCGAGTAGAAAGCGCGCCGGGACGGGATTCAGAAGGACCTGGGTTCTAATCCCAGCTCCACTGCTTGTCTGCTGCGTGACCTCGGGCAGCTCACTTAATCAATCAATCAATCAATTGTATTTATTGAGCGCTTACTGTGTGCAGAGCACTGTACTAAGCGCTTGGGAAGTACAAGCTGGCAACACATAGAGACAGTCCCTACCCAACAGTGGGCTCACAGTCTAAAAGGGGGAAACAGAGAACAAAACCAAACATACTAACAAAACAATATAAATAGAATAGATATGTACAAGTAAAATAAATCAATCAATAAATAGAGTAATAAATATGTACAAACATCTATACATATGTACAGGTGCTGTGGGGAATGGAAGGAGGTAAGATGGGGGGATGGAGAGGAAGGAAGGGGCTCAGGGTGGGAAGGCCTCCTGGAGGAGGTGAGCTCCCAGTAGGGCCCTGAAGGGAGGAAGAGAGCTAGCTTGGCTGATGGGCAGAGGGAGGGCATTCCAATCAATCAATCAATCGTATTTATTGAGCGCTTACTGTGTGCAGAGCACTGTACTAAGCGCTTTGGAAGTACAAATTGGCAACACATAGAGACAGTCCCTACCCAACAGTGGGCTTACAGTCTAGTGGTCTCCAGGCCGCGCCCTGGCCATGCGGGGACTCACTTAACTTCTCTGGGCCTCAATTCCCTCATCGTAAAATAGGGATTAAGACTGGGAGCCTTACATGGGATATGTGGACTGTGTCCAGCCTGGTTAGCTCGTCTCTTTCACAGTGTTTAGAACAGTATCTGACTCATAGTAGGTGCTCAACAAATACCATAAGTATTATTAAATGCCATTTAAAAAAGGTCCAGGAGGAGAGCACAGATTTGTTCTTCTTCCCCAGTCCCCCAAAAGCAGAATGTGGAGGGTCCATTGAAGCCTCAGGGTAGCGGGTTCAGAACATCGGAAGGCACACTTTGACGTACAAGTAAGTTATGTGTGTGGAATTGGTTCCCACGGGAAGATGGGGAATGGGGCCAGGAGGGACAGAAACTTAGCGATAGGTTCGAAAGGGATTTGGGTAAACCCTTGTGTGAGTGGTTCACAATGGGGTTACCAGAAGGGAGATCAGGGGTGTTGGATGGTCCGTACTGGCTGGATCCCTTGGGGAGAGTCAGGGTGTCGACTGGTCCAACCCTGACCTGGAGGGTGGCTGTCTAAGAGGGCAGGCAGCACATGGTTCCTCGCAAGTGCCCAGTTGCCACACTCATCATCATCATCATCATCATCAATCGTATTTATTGAGCGCTTACTGTGTGCAGAGCACTGTACTAAGCGCTTGGGAAGTACAAATTGGCACCATATAGAGACAGTCCCTACCCAACAGTGGGCTCACAGTCTAAAATGGGGAGACAAAACCAAACGTACTAACAAAATAAAATAGAATAGATATGTACAGGTAAAATGAATAAATAAATAGAGTAATAAATATGTACAAACCTATGTACATATGTACAGGTGCTGTGGGGAAGGGAAGGAGGTAAGATGGGGTGATGGAGAGGGGGACGAGGGGGAGAGGAAGGAAGGGGCTCAGTCTGGGAAGGCCTCCTGGAGGAGGTGAGCTCTCAGTAGGGCCTTGAAGGGAGGAAGAGAGCTAGCTTGGCGGATGGGCAGAGGGATTGGGGGCATTCCAGGCCCGGGGGAGGACGTGGGCCGGGGATCGATGGCGGGACAGGCGAGAACGAGGCACGGTGAGGAGATTAGAGGACAGAGTCAGGTACGGTAATACCGTGGCCCTATGTTTATGAACTGCGCTTTTCCCCTTGGGTCTCTGCAGACAGTTAGGCAACCCAAGCCTAATCCTAGTCTCAGTCATTGGCAGTCACGGTCTCTGAGGGGGAAGTGTAACGATGGAACTCTTGCCAGAGAGAGCGAAGCCCGCAGAAGGCACTGGACGGTGCCTGCAGTCCGGCACGGAGTCAGTCTGGTGCCCGAGGAAGCTTGGTTTCTGCCATGAGGTGGCTGACCTGTGGTCTGGAGACCCCAAGAGGCCCCGGGTAACTTCTCTAGATGCTGGGTGGGACTCCTGGTGCAGGCCAGCCAACGGCAGCCTCAGGGAGTTGAGGTAGATAGAGCCTCTAAGTGTGTCGGGGCTTGGCACGGAGATGCAGGGCAGAACTCTGGGTGGACACTCCTTGGCCCTTTGGCACACAGTACTGATGGGAATGGGACAGAAACCTCTTGCAAAGACCCCCACCCCCACCCCGGCCACAGCCGGCTCTCTCTCCCCCGCGGGCCAGAAGCGGGTGTGCCTCCGGGAACATGGCAGCGGTGGCTTCGGCTTCCACAGTGGGGCAGATGGGCAAATATTCACTTATCATTCATTCAGTCGTATTTATTGAGCGCTTACTGTGTGCAGAGCACTGTACTAAGCACTTGGGAACTACATGTTGGCAACATATAGAGACGGTCCGTACCCAATAACAGGCTCACAGTCTAGAAGGGGGAGACAAACAACAAAACCAAACAAGTAGACAGGTGTCAATACCGTCAGAATAAATAGAATTGTAGCTATATACACCGTTAATAAAATAAATAGAATAGTAAATATGTACAAGTAAAATAAATAGAGTAATAAATCCGTACAAACATATACAGGTGCTGTGGGGAGGGGAAGGTGGTACGGCCCGGGGGGGTGGGGAGGAAAAAGGGGCTCAGTGTGGGAAGGCCTCTTGGAGGAGGTGAGCTCTCAGTAGGGCTTTGAAGGGAGGAAGAGAGCTAGTTTGGCGGATGTGTGGAGGGAGGGCATTCCAGGCAAGGGGGAGGATGTGGGCCGGGGATCGACGGCGGGACAGGCAAGAACGAGGCACGGTAAGGAGATTAGCGGCAGAGGAGTGGAGGGTGCAGGCTGGGCTGGAGAAGGAGAGAAGGGAGGTGAGGTAGGAGGGGCCGAGCTGATGGACAGCCTTGAAGCCGAGAGTGAAGAGTTTTTGCTTGATGCATAGGTTGGCAGGCAGCCCCAGAAAGTCCAAGGGTGAGGACTTAGCCCCAAACTCCCAGGCTTAGAGATTGCCGGTATCTGAGGGTTCCTGATTGCCTTGAGACCAGCGATTCAAGGTCTGGTAGAGTGGCCAGGGCTAGCAGAGCAAGCCAGGTCCTCTCTGGCCTGACAGCGGGGCGTTGTGTCCATCGTCCGCCTGAGGCCTTGGCTCCGCTGTTCGGTGCCGTCATCTGCTTCCGCGACTGCAGTTGAGCTCTCCCGGTGGGATTTGGCCGTCAGCACAAAGGGGCCGGGACCTGTCCTCGCCCCCGGTGACCGTTCCCCGCTCGGCCGAGGCCTTGTCCGAAGTTTTTGCCCTCTCTCGAGCAGAAGCCCCTAATGTGACTTGACTTCTTGGTTTTCAGGAGTGCATCAGAGCCTTGGGTCGAAACAAACCTCACACTCCCTTCAGAGCGAGTAAGCTCACTCAGGTGCTACGAGATTCCTTCATAGGTGAAAACTCCCGCACGTGCATGGTAAGTGGTCGGTTTGGGGGTCGCTCACATCGGGGTGGCTGCCTCGCTAGGCGCGGACCGGTCAGACCCGATCCGTCCTTTCTGTGGACAGCATCGCCGTTTTCGCCCAGATTTACCAAGTGCCTGCTGGGGTAGACCGCGGGTCGACTGGATTCTCAGGGACCCGACGATAGAGAGCAGAAGCAGGCAGGGTTCAAGGCCTCCAGAAGCGTACTGTCTAACAGGGGAGAGGGGCAGGCACAGATGTAGGGAAGATCTACAGGAGAACAAGAAAGAAAACAGACCTAACGCCGGTAATGGCAGAAGTCAGAGACGTCAACGAGTGAAGGGCCGCGGGGTGGCTGGGGCTGGGGTGACCCGCTTAGGACGTGAGCCTTAGTCGGGGAGGCCTTCCAGAGGAGCCGTTTGTAGGCGGGCCTCCAGGCGGTTTGGCAGACTCATCATCAATCGTATTTATTGAGCGCTTACTATGTGCAGAGCACTGTACTAAGCGCTTGAACAGAGAGTGAGAAGCACCGCAGAAGGCAAGGCAGCACCAGCAAACTGGCGGCCTGACAGTTGAGTGCAGACTATGCTTTGGAGGAGCAGGGAGTTTGTGCTGGGATGGAGCAGGAGCGGGAGGGAAGAGGAAAGGAGAAGAAAGCCGACAGAGGAGAGGCTGGAACGACTCGGGTTCAGAGTCAGGTAGCGCTGAGAAGCACGCTGTCGTTTTGACTGAAAATTGCAGAGACTCCTTGGGAAGGAGCAGTGCATGGACTGGGCTGTGAGCTCCGCACAGGCAGCTGGTGTCCCCTCCGACCCGGCCCTCCCGTCACCCTCTGAAGCAGCAAGGCTCTTGCCTGGTTGCCTTCCTCTGGTCACCTAGCCCCCGCTCTTCTCAGAGGCCTTGTTGGGCCCGTGCTACTGGAGCAGATCGGGATCTCAAATCGCCAGCCGTCCAACAGCAGGGATATTGAGGCTCCAGGAGGGCAGGGATCGTGGCTGCTTACTCTGCTCTATGCTCCTAAGTGCTTAGCCCAGTGCGCTTCTGGGCACCCAGTAAGCGCCCGATAAATACCATCCGTTGATTATCTGATCGCCCTCCTCGGAAATAACTGAGTGGCTAGTAACGTGGCAGTTCAGTTAAGCTCATCCTCTAGACCATAAGCTTATTGTGGGCAGGGTATGGGTCTGTTAAGTTATTGTGTTGTCCTCTCCCAAGCCCTTTGTACAGTCAATCAATCGTATTTACTGAGCGCTTACTATGTGCAGAGCACTGTACTAAGCGCTTGGGAAGTACAAATTGGCAACATATAGAGACAGTCCCTACCCAACAGTGGGCTCACAGTCTAAAAGGGGGAGACAGAGAACAAAACCAAACATACTAACAAAATAAATAGAATAAATAAATTAAATAAATTAATTAATTAAATAAAAGTGAGCAGGGTAGCGGTATGGATGGAGAGGAAAGGGTGGATCTTGGCAATGTTGCGGAGCTGAGACCGGCAGGTTTTGGTGACGGCTTGGATGTGAGGGGTGAATGAGAGAGCGGAGTCGAGGATGACACCAAGGTGCCCTGCACACAGTAAGCGCTCAATAAATATGATCGATTGATCCATTCAGTTCATCTCAAACTGGCCTCGTGGCCACCTCCTCCTTAAATTAGCCGCTTGCCAGGGCTTTTTCAGGTTCATATCCCCAGAACGGGAAAATAGGAAGCCCTGTGACAGCACTGAGTGTGGAAGTGGGGGATGTCTTGGGGTGGGTAGGCCCTTGATTCACTGGACTTGATTCATCGCTCTCCACATTTTAACCACATCTGCCATTACTCACTTGTCATTAGGCTTGCGGCAGGCAGGCCTGGCTTTCCTGATTCTCCCGCTCTGTTTTCCTCCAGATCGCTACCATCTCTCCTGGAATGGCATCATGTGAAAATACTCTAAATACCCTAAGATACGCAAATAGGTACTGCACGGGGCTTTTTCATTTTGAGGCTTGGGGCGGGACCGGTCCATTGAGGAGTTTGCCGTGCATCCCCTTGCTTTTCCTCCTCAGGGTTGACGGGCCCCCGTTTCTAGGTTTCTAAAAACCACTTTCACCTTGCGGTGAAGTGCCCGGCCTGGAGTGGGGATGCAAGCCAGGTTGTGGATCCCAGGTCGGGCCGGGGTTTGGAGGGGTCCGTCCAAGCCTCCTCAAACTTCAGCTCCCGCTTCCCTCACCTGAATTGTGAAGGGGGAGGTCGGTGACAGTCCAGGCTACCAAAGCCCCTCGTCGAAACTGAGCATCGGGCCCCCTGGACCCTCGGGTCCGAGGTCTCGGTGTGTAGCGTCACCAGCCACCAAGGTCTGCGTTGAGACAAACACAGAAGCATCTTCAGCAGTACCGTCCCTTGGGCATAGTCTGTGTTGAGCTCCGGTGGGTGGTAGGCCCCAGGGCAGGGAGGTGATGGCGGGGAGGGTTTGGACCCCAAACTGCTGGTCAAGTGGCAGACAGTGCCAAATGATACTGGGATTACTGCACTGGGAGGAGCTTCAGATTGCTCCCCGCCCTAAACCTTTCCCCAAGCCCTGGCCACGATGGCTGACTTTGGTCTTCCTTCCTTCCATTTCCACTGTCCGCGCTCGCAGGGCGGCTCCGCTACGGCACAGATAGGAAGCTGCCGGGGGTGTTGGGGCGCAGGGAGTTAGAAGCACCCGGGGAGTCACCCTCAGACTCTCACTGCCCAGAGAAGTAGCATCATCATCATCAATCGTATTTATGGAGCGCTTACTGTGTGCAGAGCACTGTATTAAGCGCTTGGGAAGTACAAGTTGGTAACATAGACAGTCCCTACCCAGCAGTGGGCTCACAGTCTGGAAGGGGGAGACAGAGAACAAAACCAAACATACTAACAAAATAAAATAGCATGGCCTAGAGCCAAGAGCACAGGCTTGGGAGTCAGAGGACGTGAGTTCTAATCCCCGCTCTGCCACTTGTCTGCTGTGTGACCTTGGGCAAGTCGCCTCACTTCTCTGGGCCTCATTTACTTCATCTGGAAAATGAGGATTAAGACTGTAAACCCATGTGGGACAGGGACTGTGTCCAACCTGATTACCATGTATCTACCCCAGCGCTTAGAACGGTGCCTGTCACATAATAATAATAATAGTAATAATGGAATTTGGTAAGCACTGACTATATGCCAAGACTGTTCTAAGCACATAAGATGTGCTTAACCAGTACCATTATTATTATTACCCATCCTGGTGGAGGTGGGGCCCCGGGGCAGGGGATTGATAGACGAGCTTGGTTAATCTTCAGAATTGCAAGTATTTGGGTTGTACAGGCTTGTGGATTTGGCAGTGGGTATCATGTACCCCAGCTGTTTTGGCTAGGCTAAAGTGTTGTGCAGCCTCCTGGTCTGTTCTCCTCGCGGCCCCGGTCGGGTCTGCCCAGCCCAAGAGGGGCGATGGATCGAGCGGCCGAGTGGCAGATTGGCTCTCTGGAGACGGTCCGGAGTGGACGGCTCGCCCGGAGCAAATGGCCTGGGGCGGTGCCGCTCCTCCTGCGCTGCTCCTCCTCCTTCCCCTCCCCTCTCTCGGGCTGGGCAGCATTGAGGAATTGAAACGGACAGTCTCAGGTTTCCTACATTCTCTGTATAAAATCCTCGCCGTGGTGAATGCTGTTTGCAGTACTGCTTTTACAAGAGCATTTTCTTTCAATTTGCTGCCGTCTCGGTGCTGCAGAGTAAAGGAGTTTGGAATTAGTCCCTCCGACATTCCCTTCTCCCAGGGGGGCGGCAGCCGCTCCGACCTCTCTCCCTCCTATGAGTGTGACGACTTTCCTCCTTCGATGGCCAGGTCCTCCTTCGTTCTCTCTGTTCAAATGCCCCTTTCTGTTTGTTCGTTGGACTGCATCATCTCAAACCCACTCATTGACTCCCCCCGCCCCTTCCCTGTCCCTTCCCTACCCCCGCAGCAGAGGCCATGGTGCCGCATGGGCCTCTTCTCCCAGAATGTGATGCTCGTTCATTTCCTTAACCCCTGGCTACAGAGTCTGGCTTGCTCGATCCCTCCATCCGTCTGTCTCCCCTCCCATGCGGTCCCCAACCCCCTCCCTCCATCCATCCCGTTTGGGAAATGGTGATGTCACCTCCGTTAACTAGGCTGGGTCCGGCTCATCTTGCAGCTAGAGGCCAAGTGAAGACGGATAGCCATCCGCTGTTATTGTGCACAAATGTTCTTCAGGTGTGGAAGCCCGATTGCTCCTCACGATGGTATAACTTTACTCTTGGCAACAAAAATGCCAGTGGTCTTTGTCCTCTGACAGGCTCACAAAGGGGATATTTTCAAGATAAAACCGTAAAAAAGATTTCCTAACTTTTTTTTTTTTTTTGCAGTTCCCGCTTGTGTCCACTCACTGGCAAAATGTCATCATCCTGTTGCTTAAATGCACGTTTTTCCTTATCAAAAGTCCCAACTACCTGTTATAATTGTTAGGCCAAATTAGTCGATACAGTGGGTATCCGACCTGCAAATGACGGGTGTCCCACCCAGATTCATTTTAGCCAGTCCAGTTTTCTCCCAGTGGAAAATCCATTTGCTCTTTGATGATCACTTCATTGAGGGGAGCAGAAGTAGGGGAGACGATGTTATCTCCGGCTCAGTATTCACTTGCGGTTCAGGTGGCTTAAGGGGAGTCTGGGTTTTTCCTGACAGGGCAGCCGCATCCCGTGCCGTTCCCCCAGGCCCCCGAAGCCCGAGCGGGAGGAGGTGACATCGCCCTTTCCCTTTGGGAAACTGACTCCCCTTGGCGTCCGACAGCGCTCGGATCGCGTCTTGCCGGTTTGCCGGCCCTTCCCGGCCGACGGTAAGACCGGCCCGTTTGCCTCGTAGAGTGAAAGAACTGACCGTGGACCCGACGGCGGCTGGGGACGTGCGGCCGGTTCTGCACCACTCGCCCAATCAGATTGACGACTTGGAGTCTCAGTGGGGCGTGGGGAGCTCCCCCCAGAGAGACGACCTCAAACTCCTGTGTGAGCAGAACGTGAGTCGAGTCGCGGGCCTGCGGGCGCCGGGGTGGGCTACTTTAACCTGCTACCGTTGGATTGGCAGGTGGCTGCTCCCACAGCCGAGGAGGGTGTTTCAGGAGACGAGTCTGTTGCCAGTGGTTCTTCCCAGTAGCTTGGTTTAGCGGGATGATGGGGCAGGGCATAGTGAGGAGGGGGCTTGGTTTCTGTCTGCTGCCCCTTGCCAGCCTCTTGCTACCTTTCTTCTGTCCGTGGTGGAGACAACCGAGTTTGTAAATGCTCGGCCTTTTCTGTCCTAAGGTCTGTCAGTCGTATTTATTGAGCGCTTATTGCGTGCAGAGCACTGCACTAAGCGTTTGGGAGAATACATACAGCA
This sequence comes from Tachyglossus aculeatus, assembly GCF_015852505.1. Taxonomy (NCBI): domain Eukaryota; kingdom Metazoa; phylum Chordata; class Mammalia; order Monotremata; family Tachyglossidae; genus Tachyglossus; species Tachyglossus aculeatus. The sequence continues at coordinate 39,993,048 of NC_052088.1, read as the reverse complement.
GTTTAACAGAGGCATGCCCCGCCCACAGTGAGCCTCCAGTCTAGAGGTGAGCTTCCCTGAGGTGGGAAGGAGGCTGGTGAGAAGTCTTCTGCGTTGTCATCGCCTCTCCACTGTCACCCTATCGTCACCCCGTCCCCCTTCCTGCTTATTTAGAAGAAGTGGGCCCCCTTAGTCCTGGACCCGTACGCAGCTCTAGGTTCAGGAGCGGGGTTTGGCTGAGGGGTGGTTGGGGATGCCAGCTGGTGAGCAGAAGCCAGCCGGGTGTGTGGTTTATGGAGTAGTATGAGTCCCGGAGCCATGGCTCTTTTGACTGTGCCTTGTTTGTTGTGCTAAAAGCACAAAAGGGGGGATTGTGGAAGCACATGGGTCAAGGTCCTGCATTTGCCCCTGCACCTTTCAGCTCAGCCTTCCTGATTACCTCTGTGTGGGCCTGGTTACCAAGGCAAGCGCTTCCCAATACATCTTGCCTTTGTTCTTAGTACAGAGTACAGTGCTTAGTACAGTAAGCACTCAATAAATATGATTGATTGATTGTTCTCTGGTCTTCTGAAAGAAGTAGCTGAAAACAGTGCTTTGCACACAGTAAGCGCATAATAAATGCCATCATTATTGTTATTATTATAATGCAAGATGAAGCCACTCCTTGATCTGATCAGGAGCCCCGGTCCTGCTGTTGGCTGGGGTTTAATAGAAATAGAAATATGGGGAGCCGAAAGGAGATCATACTTTGAAAGCCTGGCAGGAGGCAAGCGCTGAGTCTTGGTTTAGACTAGAAGAGCGGAAGCCGAATGAGGCGTCACAACCGAAAATGAGAGTCTCCGATGCTGCTACCAGAGAGGTGGCTGCGGCAGCTGCTCGCAGGGACGGGGAGGGAGTCCTGCTGCAGCGGGATCAAGCTATTGGGACCTTCTGACGGGAAATAAGCTACTAGTCTATGCCTGTCCCCGTGGGTTTGAGTTAGGACTCCGAGAGCAAACCCTTCCTTTCCTATTTATTTGTTAGTATGTTTGGTTTTGTTCTCCGCCTCCCCCTTTTAGACTGGGAGCCCACTGTTGGGTAGGGACTGTCTCTATATGTTGCCAACTTGGACTTCCCAATCGCTTAGTACAGTGCTCTGCACACAGTAAGCGCTCAATAAATACGATTGATTGATTGATAGTGGTTAGAGAACGGGCCTGGGAATTCCAGCTCTGCCACTTGTCTGCCGTGTGGCCTGGGGCAAGTCACTTGACTTCTCTGTGCCTCAGTTACCTCATCTGTAAAATGGGGATTAAGACCATGAGCCCCATGCGGGGCCGGAACTGTTCCACCCGATTTCCATAGTACGTGGTACCCAGTGAGCGCTTAACACATCATTAATTATTATCATCATACTGTCAAAGAAAAACTTCATGGACTGTGCGTTTTATTGGAGCAGTGTTACATCCCAATAGAGTCACTTAGGGACAGGGAGGTTTGTGACTCATCTTTACAGATGGAATAAACCACGATATTCAGCATCACATTAAGAAAACATTTATTAGCATACAGAAAAACATTAATATTAAAGGATCCTTCTTCTGTGAAGCCCTCAACTCAGGGGCATTTAGAATTTCCTTCTGAGGAATGGTCAGTCCCATTTGGTATTCAGTCTGAGTTCAGGCTTAAGATCAGCCCGAGCGACTTCGGTGAAAAGGTCAATCAGTCATATTTAATCAATCAATCAATCGTATTTATTGAGCGCTTACTGTGTGCAGAGCACTATACTAAGCGCTTGGGTAGTACAAGTTGGCAACATCTAGAGACAGTCCCTACCCAACAGTGGGCTCACAGTCTAAAAGGGGGAGACAGAGAACAAAACCAAACATACTAACAAAACAAAATAAATAGAATAGATATGTACAATTAAAATAAATAAATAAATAGAGTAATAAATACGTACAAACATATATACAGGTGCTGTGGGGAAGGGAAGGAGGTAAGACGGGGGGGATGGAGAGGGGGACGAGGGGGAGAGGAAGGAAGGGGCTCAGTCTGGGAAGGCCTCCTTGGGAAGGAGGCCTTCTTCTTCTCTCTTTGGGAAGACCCATAAAGGTCTTCTGCCTGGGTTGTCTCTCCCCTTTGTTTGGAGGACAGCAAGCAGCCAAGTACGGGCTGAGACCAGCGTGGGCATACCCATTCCAGTGCCCATCCTCCCATTGGAAGGTCTCCCCTGCCAGGGCTGTCTTGGTTGTCCTTTTGGGTAACAGCAAGCAACTGTTTCCCCCCAGCCTTTATGCTTGAGAGCGTCTTCCACATAACAGCCCTAATGGACGAAATACAGTTCCATTGTCTTCAGCTGTTAGAAGCCATCTCACCTGGACCCCGTGTGTCAGTGTTTATGTCTTTGCTTGGGGCCAGTTCGTCAGGCTCCCCTGCATTCTGCCAAAGGGCGGGAAGTGCAAACTGCACACTTCAAGAGGGCATGCGGTAGGTAAGTTTATTATTACTAGTGCTCACTTAGGCGGTTGACTGGCGTAATTTCCTTTGCTAGTGGAGACCAGCTCCACTCTGAGTAATCCAGTATCTAGTTCAATCAAAAAGTACAGTATAGGATAAATACACAAGGATAGGCAGCAATAACTCCTTGGGATGGGGTTTTCCCATCCAGCCCCTACCTTGTTCTCAAGGTGATTAAACTCTACCCAACGGCAGGGCCGGGGCTTCCGATTAGATCAAGTAGTCGCTTCATCCTGTTTTCAGCTACTCCTTTCAGACGGCGTGAGCTCCCTAAAGTCTCCCCAGCTCCCCCTCAGTCCTCCCCCTTCCGGCCCCCTCTTTAACTCTCCTGTCCTTCCAGCAGTATCTCTAGAGATCTTCTGCCTCCTCTCAAAATCCACACCCTCCACCTGTGCATCCGCCCCTATTCTTTCACACCTTATCAAAACTCTCGTCCCCTCCCTTTTTCCTTCCCTGATGGCCATTTTCAGCTGTTCACTCTCCAACGGCTTCTTCCCCTCTGCTTTCAAACAGGCCAATACTAAAAAAAAAAACCCTCCCTTGACCCCAAGGCCCTCTCCAGCTATCACCCCGTCTCCCTCCTACTGTTCCTTTCCAAACTCCTTGAACGAGTTGTCTACACTCACTGTCTCAAATTCCTCTCTTCCAGTTCTCTCCTTGATCCCCCTCCCCAGTTTGGCTTCTGTCCCCTTCACTAAGCAGAAAGCTCCCTCTCAAAGGTCACTAATGATCTCCTTTTTGCCAAATCAAATGGCCTCTATTCCTTACAAATCCTCCTTGACCTCTCATCACGGTCGACCACCCGCTTCTCCTGGAAACATTATTCAACCTTGGCTCACTGACACTGACTCTGCTCCTCTGGTGCCGCTAACCTTCTCACTGTGCCTCGATCTCGCCACCGACCCCCGGCCTATGTCCTACCTCTGGCCTGGAACGCCGTCCCTCTTCAAATCTGCCAATCCCTCTTCCCCCCATCAAAGCCCGACTGAAAGCGCACTTCCTCCAAGAGGCCTTCCCATCATCATCATCATCAATCGTATTTATTGAGCGCTTACTATGTGCAGAGCACTGTACTAAGCGCTTGGGAAGTACAAATTGGCAACATATAGAGACAGTCCCTACCCAACAGTGGGCTCACAGCTCCCCCTCCTTTCCGCATCACCGTGACTCACTCCCTTTGCTCTTCCCCCCTCCCCGTCCCAGGGCACTTATGTATATATGTATATTTCTATAACTCTACTTATTGATACTGATGCCTGTTTACTTATATTCATGTCTGTCTTCCCCCCCCTTTGGACTGTGCAACTGTTGTGGGTAGGGATCATCTCTATTGCTGTATTGTACTTTCCAAGGGCTTAGCACAGTGCTCTGCACACAGTAAGCGCTCAGTAAATACGATTGAATGAATTGAATGAACGAATGAATAATGCAATCACTCTTCCTATCCTGCCCCTCCTTCTTCTCCCCCTCCTCCCCCTCTCCATCCCCCCGCCTTACCTCCTTCCCTTCCCCACAGCACCTGTATATATGTATATATTTGTACGTATTTATTACTCTATTTATTTTACTTGTACATATCCTATTTATTTTATTTTGTTAATATGTTTGGTTTTGTTCTCTGTCTCCCCCTTCTAGACTGTGAGCCCACTGTTGGGTAGGGACCGTCTCAATATGTTGCCAACTTGGACTTCCCAAGCGCTTAGTCCAGTGCTCTGCACACAGTAAGCGCTCCATAAATACGATGGATTGATTGTTTGATTGCCCTGCATTATGGCATCAGCCTGCTTGCCGACCTCCCAGCCTCCTTCCTGTTCCCCACTCCGGTCCATACTTCACTCTGCTGCCTGGATCATTTCTCTACAAAAACGTTCAGGACACGTCACCCCCGCACCTCAAAAAACTCCAGGGGTTGCCCATCCACCTCCACATCCAACAGAAACTCCTCACCGTTGACTTTAAAGCAGTCAGTCACACACTTGGCTCTCCAGTGATAACCTTCCCACTGTGCCTCAACCCTGTCCATCTCGCTGCTCGTCCCTCGCTCGTACCCTGGAACGTCCTCCCTCCTCAAATCTGACAGACAATTACTGCCCCCACCTTCAAATACTTATTGAATGAAGGTCTTCTCCCAGAGGCCTTCCCTAAGCGCCCCTTTTCCTCTTCTCCCACCCTCTTCTGTGTCACCCTCACTTGCTCCCATTGTTCTCCCTCCCCTGCCCCCCCAGCCCCACAGCACTTATGTATATATCTGTAATTTATCTATATTGTCTTGTCTCTCCCTACTCTAGACTGTAAGCTCATTGTGGGTAGGGAATCATCATCATCATCATCAATCGTATTTATTGAGCGCTTACTGTGTGCAGAGCACTGTACTAAGCGCTTGGGAAGTACAGATCGGCAACGTATAGAGACAGTCCCTACCCAACAAGTCTAGAAGGGGGAGACAGACAGCAAAACAACACAAGTAGACCAATGTCAATACCATCAGAATAAATAGAACTGTAGCTATAGATGCATCATTAATAAAATAGAGTAATAAATAGAGTAATAAATATGTACAATCAATCAATCGTATTTATTGAGCGCTTACTGTGTGCAGAGCACTGTACTAAGCTCTCGGGAAGTACAAGTTGGCAGCACATAGAGACAGTCCCTACCCAACAGTGGGCTCACAGTCTAAAAGGGGGAGACAGACAGCAAAACAACACAAGTAGACCAATGTCAGTACCATCAGAATAAATAGAACTATAGCTATAGATGCATCATTAATAAAATAGAGTAATAAATAGAGTAATAAATATGTACAATCAATCAATCAATCGTATTTATTGAGCGCTTACTGTGTGCAGAGCACTGTACCAAGCGCTTGGGAAGTACAAGTTGGCAACACATAGAGACAGTCCCTACCCAACAGTGGGCTCACAGTCTAAAAGGGGGAGACAGAACAAAACCAAACATACTAACAAAATAAAATAAATAGGGAATGTGTTGCATTGTACTCTCCCAAGCGCTCAGTACAGTGCTCTGCACACAGTAAGTGCTAAATAAATGCGATTGAATGAAGACCAGTGAACAAAGGGAAGATGTGTTGTGGAGGGCTTCCCAGACTGAGCCCCTTCCTTCCTCTCCCCCTCGTCCCCCTCTCCATCCCCCCCCATCTTACCTCCTTCCCTTCCCCACAGCACCTGTATATATGGATATATGTTTGTACATATTTATTACTCTATTTTACTTGTACATATCTATTCTATTTATTTTATTTTGTTAGTATGTTTGGTTTTGTTCTCTGTCTCCCCCTTTTAGACTGTGAGCCCACTGTTGGGTAGGGACCGTCTCTAGATGATGCCAACTTGGACTTCCCAAGCGCTTAGTCCAGTGCTCTGCACACAATAAGCGCTCAATAAATACGATTGATGATGATGATGATGATGAAGTGCTTGCTTTGGTAACCAAGCCCACCCAGAGTCGATCGCTTGAGTTGAAAGGGCTAGGAGAGACTGCAGGACCTTACCCCTTGTGCTTCCACAGCGGACAGAAGAGTGGTGGGCAATCAATCAATCAATCAATCAATCATATTTATTGAGCGCCTACTGGGTGCAGAGCACACTGAACACAGTACAGTACAGTACACAGTACAGGGCACTAAGGTAGAACAGCAGCAGCCTCCCTCCCGGGGTACATCCTTTGGTTTTGCCTTCAAGGAAGAAGAGGTGTCCCCTCAGTTGTTTACCTTCCACGAAGCGGTGTCCCAGATGGTGGAGATGGAAGAGCAAGTTGTAGAAGATCACAGGGCCGTCTTCCAGGTAAAGCCGGAAATGGCGCGCCCTCCCTGGGGTCCTTGCCTTAAGGTAAGATTGGGTCTCCCGAGGGGCAGCATGGCCTAGTTGGAAGAGCGCGGAACCGGGAGGCCGGAGACCTAGGTTCTGATCCGGGAGCGGCTCCTGCCTGCTCCGTGACCTTGGCGGGGGTCCCCCTCGCTGGGCCCCGGGTGGTTCCTCTGAAAAACAGGGATCGATCGGTTGTATTTATTGAGAGCTTAGTACGGGCAGAGCACGGCCCCAAGCCCGTGGGAGAAGACACGATCCCCACCCACCGGGAGCTTCCGATCTAGTAGATGAGGTATCTGCCCTCGCCGCCGCGGCCCTGGACGGTGGGACGGGTCCATCCCCCGACATGTATATATGTTTGTACATATTTATTACTCTATTTTACTTGTACATATCTATTTTATTTTGTTAGTATGTTTGGTTTTGTTCTCTGTCTCCCCCTTCTAGACTGTGAGCCCACTGTCGGGTAGGGACTGTCCTCTATATGTTGCCAACTTGGACTTCCCAAGTGCTCTGCACCCAGTAAGCGCTCAATAAATACGGTTGGTTGATTGATTGACCGCTCCAAGGGCTTCGGGAGCGAAGGGAGCCAGCTGTCGGGGCGGCAGATGCTGCACGCTCAGTGGTCCCTTGCCTAACAACTGAGGACACCAGGGGATGGGCTTCAAGCAGGAACTAAACCCACCCGACCGCCCCCCGCCTTCCCCCGGGTCCTTCTAGGAGTCTATTCGGTGGCTGGAAGATGAGAAGGCGCTGCTGGAGATGACTGAGGAAGTGGACTATGACGTGGACTCATACGCCACCCAGCTGGAGGCCATCCTGGAACAGAAGATTGAGATCCTGACCGAACTGCGAGGTACGGCTCGGCCCTCGGCCGTGGGCGCGTGGGCCGCTCTGCCCTGGGCTCAACAACTAGCAGCCTGGAAACAGCGTGGGCTAAAGGAAAGATCCCGGGCCTGGGAATCCTAAGGACCTGAATTTTAGCCCTGCTGCCACTTACATGCTGGGTGGTTTTAGGCAAGCCACATAAGTTATCTGCGCCGGTTACCTAATTCATTCAGTCATATTTATTGAGCGCTTACCATGTGCAGAGCACTGTACTAAGCGCTTGGGAAGTCGGCAACGTATACCTAATGTCAGATGGGAATTAAGGCTGTGAGCCCCGTGTGGGACGTGGACTGTGTCCAGCCTGACTTGGTTTATATACCCCAGTGCTTAGTTATATGGTGCCTGGCACAGATAGCATTTTAAAAAAAGAAAAGAAAAAAAGTAGGAGCAGCGTCTGCAGCCCAAAGCCTCACCCCTCTGGCCCCAGGGCTGAGACAAGGAGAGGTTCTTTTGGGCCAGCGTGGTCCTCGGTCCCACTCGTGGCTGGGCGGGCTGTAGGCCCACGGCGATTGGGGTTTCCCAGACATCTTGCCGGGTGGGATGGACTGTCTCTGCATCGAGTTGTACTTCCCAAGCGCTTAGTACAGTGCTCTGCACACAGTAAGCGCTCAATAAATACGATTGATTGAGTTCCGGAGCCGTAGCGACTGAGCTGTGGTGGGCTAGCTAGCTTCCCTCCTGCTCCATGGCTTGGGATCCCCCCCGCCGTACAGGGTGCTTCCACGCCTGCCTCTTCTCTTTCATAATCCCTGCTTCCTCTCCCTTCTGCATCACCCTCGCACTTGGATTTGTATCCCTTCAACCCTTAACATTCCCCATCTTCAGCCCCACAGCACTTGTTTACGGATCCGTTAAGTGATTTCATCATCATCATCAATCGTATTTATTGAGCGCTTACTATGTGCAGAGCACTGTACTAAGCGCTTGGGAAGTACAAATTGGCAACATATAGAGACAGTCCCTACCCAACAGTGGGCTCACAGTCTAAATGACAGTCTCAATGTCCGTCTTCCCCTCGAGACCGTATCGTGGGCAGGGGACGGGTCTACCAGCCCTTATATTGTACTCTCCCAAGTGCTCAGTACAGTGCTCTGCACACAGTAAGCACTGAGGAAATAATAATGATGAAGCACTGTTCTAAGCGCTGCCAAGGCGACCAGGTTGTCCCACAGTGGGGGCCCACAGTCTTAATCCCCCTTTTAGGAGGTAACTGAGGCCCAGATAAGTGACTTGCCCAAAGTCACCCAGCTGGAGCTAGCGTTTGAAGCCATGACCTCCGACTCCAAAGCCCGGGCTCTTTCCACCGAGGCACGCTGCTTCCGTACAACTGGTTGATTGATTGATTTCAGATAAAGTGAAGTCATTCCGGGCAGCTCTCCAGGAGGAGGAACAGGCCAGCAAGCAGATCAACCCGAAAAGACCGCGGGCCCTCTAGTGCGGCCTTGCAGCTGGAAGGTGGGAAGCCCACCGCGGTCCAGCTGGGAGAACGACCCTAAAGTGTCTGCGGAAGGGGCCCGGTGGGGCCGATCAACACTCGCAGTTAGCGCGTGTGCGAAACACCTCTGACGCCCGTCCCCGCATCCCGACGGGGGCCTGCGGCCCACGCGGCTCGGCTCCGGGGTCACCCGGGTGTGATGATGATGAATCTCTTGGGTTTTTCTTTCTTCTTCTTTTAGTAACGAATCGGGCTCTGGACTTGGGGGGCGGGGAGGAGGGAAGGGGAGCAGGAGCCACAGTATTTCCTTTCCGTTCTTTGTAATAAAACAAGACGGGCCGGGCAGCTTTCAACTGTGTTTGCGTGCATGCGTACCTCATCTGTGATTGTACATACCCCTTCCTCCCCGGACACGGCTGTGCTGTCGCTCCGGCTCCGGACCGAGGCCCCCGAGCCCAACCACTCCTTTCTCCCGGAAGCACAGCCTCAATAAAACGACATTCCTCATTTGTCGATGTAAATTTACTTTTACTGTGCAGCTATCTTTCCCTGTGTTTGAAACGACTCCATTTTTGCAGGATGTGCCATATTGAGCGGAACTAACAATCTGTGATCGTGGACAAAACGCTGGATCATTCTACCTTCTAACTGTAACAAAAAAACAAAACACGGAGTTACGATTGGAATCCCGTAGAGCGTGATTATAATTTCTTAGACTTCTCTTTGTAAAGAACAAATATAAACTAGTTGGAGTGTAATGCAAGGTGAAACCAAATGGCTGTGGGTGGGTAACGCGCAGCTGCTGCCCGTAGATCGGCGGACCACGTGCTTGCTCCCCGCAAGTGGGTGGGATTGGAGTTGGGACTGGGCCAGTTAATGCCCCATCCGAGCATCCCTTTCTAGCCGCACGGGCAGTGGATCCGGTTGCCCCGGTAACCTCGGGGCAGCGACTGTGACCCACGGCTCGTTTTCTGGACCGACGCTGGCATTCGAGCGAAAGGCGTCGGCTCGGGCTGGTGCTGGCCGGGGTGGGGTTGGTCGCACTCGCTCCCGCTCGCCCAGCCTTTGCCGAAGCGGCACCGGTCCCCCTAAAAACGCCCCCCAACCTGTCATCTCCAGGGCCGATTATGGGCACGGATGGACTTAGCCCGGGGGGCCCTGGCCTGCCGCTGCTGCTGGGCAGAGGGAGAGCAGGGAGGAGCGGGGGCGGCTCTCGTGCCCGTCAAGAATTCCTGGTCTGTAATTATGGCAACGGCATCGCACATGTAGATCTGGCAATGTGTTTAATAAATTACAATAATGAAATGTAACTCCAGCTGCGAATTTACTTTACAAGGTGGTTGTGGGAGGGGCGGGGGGGAGATGGGAGGTTTGGCAGAGCTGGCTGTTCTGGCCCAGGGGCTTGGGCCTGGAAAACGAGCAGCCCTGACCCTTTAGTGGGTCACAGTTGCTACAGCCCCTGGGCGGAGACTTTTAGCAGCACCCCGTTCTCTCAGCAGCAAACCTTCAGCGTCCGCAACAGTTCCCCAGCCAGGCAGGTTCCAGGACGCTACGAAAAATGGATTCCTTCCGCGTTGAAGGCATGAAGCAACCTGAAAAGTCCAACGGTGAGGAAGAGCTGGGTGAGCTGCCACCATGGAGAGATGAAGGATAGAGGACGGATGCGCAGCCCGGGTGAGCGAGCAGGATCCGAGCCCTCCGGGAGCCCGGCCACGAAGCCCTCCGCTTGTCCGTCCCCAGCCTGTGGCTCGGCCACTGGTTGATCCCAGCCAGCCAGCCACTGTCCCTGGTTCCTCCTCATCCGGGGCAGGGCAGAACAGAGCATTCCTGCCTGCTTGGGAAAACTTCGGCAGCCAGTCCCCTGCCCGGGGGGACAGGTGGCTGGCAGGTGGAGAGGCCCCACCCCACCGCCTTAACCAATTCCTTCCAACAGGCCTCATCCCGAGAAGCAGCGTGGCTCAGTGGAAAAGAGCACAGGCTTTGGAGTCAGAGGTCATGGGTTTCAAATCCCCGCTCTGCCCCTTGTCAGCTGTGTGACTCTGGGCAAGTCACTTCACTTCTCTGTGCCTCATTCCCTTCTCTGTAAAATGGGGGTGAAGGCTGTGAGCCCCACGTGGGACAACCTGATCACCTTGTATCCCCCCCGCAGCGCTTAGAACAGTAATTTGCACATAGTAAGTGCTTAGTAAATGCTATTATTATTATTTCCAGGGGTCACGCTGGTAAAAGAAGCAGGTCAGAGAAGACAAACTAGCACTGAATGCACACTGGTGACGGGACAGGGCCCGAGAGACATTTGCAAATGGAAACGCCTTTCCTGACCCCGGCTTTGGCACCAGGCACGTACAGCCCCCGTTCCTCCTCCTCTTCCCCATCTGTCCAACCCAGGCCGCTGCCCGTCAGCTGGCTACTTAATAATAATAATAATAATAATGATGGTATTTGTTAAGCGCTTACTATGTGCAAAGCACTGTTCTAAGCGCTGGGGAAGATACAAGGTTATCAGGTTGTCCCACATGGGGCTCACAGTCTTAGTCCCCATTTTACAGATGAGGGAACTGAGGCCCAGAGAAGTTAAGTGACTTGCCCAAAGTCACACAGCTGACAAGTGGCAGAGCTGGGATTCGAACCCATGACCTCTGACTCCAAAGCCCATGATCTTTCCACTAAGCCACAGCTGTTCTTGTTCCCGAGAGCCCTTTAGCTGACGTAGGGACTGAGTCTAAAGTACCAAGCTGCAGTCGCTGAACATCAAAGGATCCTTTCTCGCAGGCCACGGTGGCTGCTCGAGCCCCACGCTGGAGACTGTGGTCTTTGTGCCATAGGAAAAAAAAAGGTTCTGCACAACCTCACGCCCACATGCTAAACTGCAATCACTGGGGTTGCAAGTCCCCCTGCTCTGACCGAGGGCTGGGGGTCCTAGGCGGCTCCCTGGGTTTCCAACTAAGTGCCCATGCGGGGGACGGCTGGGCTGGTCCAGCGCCACTGCTCCCTTCGGGGGAGCGGGGCGGCCCCCCAAATGGGGGTTAAAGGAGCTCACGGCCCTTTGCCGTTTTAGCGATGTTTCTCCAATGCACCTTCATCAATCATCAATCGTATTTACTGAGCGCTTACTATGTGCAGAGCACTGTACTAAGCGCTTGGGAAGTACGAATTGGCAACATACAGAGACAGTCCCTACCCAACAGTGGGCTCACAGTCTAAAAAAGTCACCTTCTACCAGAGACCGGACCCATCCAGCCAACGAGGGCCCCTGAGAAATCGAGTGATTATCAGAAGAGTTCCAGCACCAGTCCCGCTCTGTCACATCAACTGCTTCGCTTTCACTGAGGCAGGCTGGGCCAAGCGGCCAGAGGAGGAGGAGGAGGAGGAGGAGTTGAAAACCCAGGCACCCACTGCTAGACTGCAGAGGTTTCTTCTAAATAAATCTGGGCCCAACGGCCCCGAAGACTCCCCTGACCGACGCTATATGTGAATGGATGGGGACAGCTCTGTTCCCGGCTGATCTGCACTTGTATAAAGTCCTGCCCGCTAAACCTCGCTGAGCTGGCGTCCCGTCCACCGAGATGTCCCGCCCTCTCGCTGAGGATTCCTCCAAATCCGGGGCTCACGGCCGGCCGGAAACAAGGGCGAGGCCGGCTTACCTGATGAAGTCGTCGATATCCATCGTGCGAGCGCGCTTGTCGCTGAAGCTGATGTCGGTGAGGATCTTCTGAATCTTCTCGGCGATGCTGAAGTCATCTGGGATGGCCTAGCAGCAAAAAGGAACGGCACACGTGGGACGGATGCGGCCCAAATAGCGTTTCGGGGCAGCAGCCAGGTCACTGGGTGGGATCCAGCTCACCCCGGCGGTCAAAAAGCCAGGGTCCCCGGGCCCGTTGAGCCGACTGGCTTTCTTTTACAGCTGTTACGGTTCAAAGGCCCACGGGTCTCCCTGAACATATGGAAAGTTCCCAACTTGATACGGGCACATCCCAAAGAAGCCAGAAGTTTCCAACAGCAACACCTCTTTAACCTAAACTAAGATTCGGCCTCTGCCCCGGGAGGGAGGTCTGGTCTTCTGGACCTGTTCCCGGAGGACGTTTGCGGGTGAGGGTGTCAGTGGTGAAGCGTGTGGCTGGTTTGATGGACAGGATGGTCAGGGTCCCAGCGGGACCGGACCCGCTGGCCAAAGCAAAAGCTCGTGGGACAAAAGGGATGGAGATGCTGTGGCTCCCTTCCCCTGAGAGCTATTGGAGCGTGCTAAGCATGATAGGGTCAGTAGGATGCCCTGGTGAGAAAAAGCACATGAATATTCCCATTCTAGGGCTGGGCTCGGGGCCACCACATAATAATAATAATAATGGCATTTATTAAGCGCTTACTATGTGCAAAGCACTGTTCTAAGCGCCGGGAAGGTTACAAGGTGATCAGGTTGTCCCACACGGGGCTTACAGTCTTCATCCCCATTTTACAAATGAGGGAACTGAGGCCCAGAGAAGTGAAGTGACTCGCCCGAAGTCACACAGCTGACAATTGGCAGAGCCAGGATTTGAACCCGTGACCTCTGACTCCAAAGCCCTCACTCTTTCCACTGAGCCATGCTGCTTCTCATCATCAGCTTGCCGTCAGCGTCGCCCAGGGAGCCGGCCAGGACCACGGACCCTAGACCTCCTCCTGCGCGCCGCTAATGGCTAACCAGTAGCCTTAGTACAGTACATTAGCGCTTAGTACAGTGCTCTGCACACAGTAAGCGCTCAATAAACACGATTGAATGAATGAACCAGTCGTGGCCCACGCAGCGCCCTAAGTCTGCCTCGTCGGCAGGGGAAGCTGAATCCTAGTCAGGTGTTTCACCTCTTTTAGACTGTGAGCCCACTACTGGGTAGGGACTGTCTCTATATCAATCAATCAATCGTATTTATTGAGTGCTTACTATGCGCACAGCACTGTACTAAGCGCTGGGAAGTACAAATTGGCAACATACAGAGACAGTCCCTACCCAACAGTGGGCTCACAGTCTAAAACGGGGAGACAGAGAACAAAACCAAACATACTAACAAAATAATAAAAAAAATAGAATAGATATGTACCAGTAAAATACATAGAGTAATAAATATGTACAAACATATATACATATATACAGATGCTCTGGGGAAGGGAAGGAGGTAAGATGGGGGGATGGAGAGGGGGACGAGGGCCAACTTGTACTTCCCAAGCGCTTAGTACAGTGCTCTGCACACAGTAAGCGCTCAATAAATACGACTGATTGATTGACTGATTGATTTTGGGCTCCAAAGAGGCAGAAAAGCCAAGGGTCTGGCCCCACGGGAGGCCCCAATCCGCCACAGCTGCGCAGCAGCTTGGGGGAGGGTGGGAAAGCCGATGTCCCCTTGCTCAATTTCCCCTGGCGTGTTTCTGGAAAAGCCTTAAATGCTGGGTTGAAGGAACGACCACGCCGAAGAGGCCCTGATGAGGGAGGTGGCCATGTTCAACTTACTATGTTGTGCACCGAACAGTGAATGCGGTAATTTTTCTCCAACAGTTGTTGCACGGCACTGGACCTGTCGAAAGACGGTGAGAGAGGAATTGGCATCAGCTTCGGATTTCCAGCTGTTGCTGCTCCGCACTGGGGAAAACCAGGGGGTTTGAGAGAATAATACCAGTCCGTCAGTCGTTTTCACAGAGTGCCAGCTGCGCACCGAGCGAAAGACGGAGCCCTCGGGAGAGGACGCGGGACGAAGGAGACACGACGGCTGCCCTCGAGGGGTTACAACCCCAGAGCCGTCTGGTCTGAGGGAGAAAACTGAATTCCAACGCGTAGCAGGCCTGAAGGCGCCTTGCCTCCATCCATAAGCTTCGCCCAAAGACGAACTCCAACTCTGAGGGAAAATTCTCCAAGCGTCCAACCTTGGGCTCAGATCACTGACAGGCGGTCGCGGCCTCGGGGCAACAGCTTTGCTCTGAAGGATGTGCACGCCATCCTTTCGGCTGTGGCACGCCCGTCCCCACACCAAGACGGTAAAATTGGGGTATCGACTCCCTGCGGCCCCCTCGGATCTCTGCGATTCCCACACCGGTGGGGCTGACGGGAGGCTGCAGCTGCCTAACGTCTTCGATTGGACTGCTCGCCCGGCTCGAGGAACCAGCCCGACGGCAGAGGCCTGCTGGATCACTTTGGGGGGCAGACTGCTCCCCTCTCCACCCCCACGACCACCACTGCGGTTCGGTAACATCCAAGCGGCCGGTGGTAGGCTTAGTGACCCAAGGGGCGACTCCCATTCCCAGCAGAGTTGAGGTGGGATAGCGGGAATGCCGAGCGGGTGCGGGATCGCACGGCGTGCGCTCCTACAGCCTCCCCTCGGCCTTTTTGTGTATTTGTTAAGCGCTTACAGGCTCCCTCGTGTCCCCAGGCACTTACTTGAACGCCGCGGCCAGCGTTTTGTTTTTCCTGACGAAGGTTATCCTTACCAGGCCATCCCATTCCTAGGACACAAGACCAGCGTTCTTGGCAACAGCAAAGAGACATTAAGGCCCTGATGGTCCCCTCCCGGGGAGCCCGAATGGGGCTGGGCCTCCCTCCCGCTCTGGACCTTCGGCCTGCTGAGGGCTTGAACGGCTCTGACTGAGCCCCCAGCCCTGCTTCATCATCATCATCATCAATCGTATTTATTGAGCACTTACTATGTGCAGAGCACTGTACTAAGCGCTTAGGAGGTACAAATTGGCAACATATAGCAGAAGTCCTGCTTCTGCTCAGGATTGAGCTGCCGCCGCTCATCTGAGGGCATTCCCAAGATGCCAGGCCCCCGGGCACCGGGGCAAAGACGGGCCTGGTCCTGCCTGACCGTCCTAGGGAAGAGGCCGGTGGAGTGGGTCCAGGGGAAGGGGCGAGGTAGAGGTGCCCCGCTGCCCGGCGGCTTGACCACACTGCCGCCGGCCCCCGATTTCCGCAGACAGACAGGCAGCCCGCTACGGCGGCAGCTGGAGCCGGGCCTTCCCCGAGAAGGTCGGGGGCAGGTTCTTACCCGGAAATTGATCGGAGGTGGCGGGTTCTTGGGCTCAATCCGGACCACGCTGGATTCCACCTTGGGGGGAGGCTTGAAATTGTTCTTCCCGACCTGTTGGCCGGGAAATAGGGCGCTCCCTAAAGGTGCTGGCTGCAGGCAGCCCCTCCATGGGGGCGAACCATCCTCATCATCATCAATCGTATTTACTGAGCGCTTACTATGTGCAGAGCACTGTATTAAGCGCTTGGGAAGTACAAATTGGCAACATATAGAGACGGTCCCTACCCAACAGTGGGCTCACAGTCTAAAAGGGGAAGACAGAGAACAAAACCAAACATACTAACAAAATAAAATAAGTAGAATAGATATGTACAAGTAAAATAAATAAATAGAGTAATAAATAGGTACAAACATATATACATATATACAGGTGGTGTGGGGAAGGGAAGGACGTAAGAAGGGGGGGATGGAGAGGGGGACGAGGGGGAGAGGAAGGAAGGGGCTCAGTCTGGGAAGGCCTCCTGGAGGAGGTGAGCTCTCAGCAGGGCCTTGAAGGGAGGAAGAGAGCTAGCTTGGCGGATGGGCAGAGGGATTGGGGGCATTCCAGGCCCGGGGGATGACATGGGCCGGGGGTCGATGGCGGGACAGGTGAGAGCGAGGGACGGTGAGGAGATTAGCGGCGGAGGATTGGAGGGTGAGGGCTGGGCTGGAGAAGGAGAGAAGGGAGGTGAGGTAGGAGGGGGCGAGGGGATGGATGGACAGCCTTGAAGCCCAGGGTGAGGAGTTTCTGCCTGGTGCGCAGATTGATTGGTAGCCACTGGAGATTTCTGAGGAGGGGAGTGATATGCCCAGAGCGTTTCTGGACAAAGATAATCCGGGCAGCAGCATGAAGTATGGATTGAAGTGGAGAGAGGCATGAGGATGGGAGATCAGAGAGAAGGCTGATGCAGCAGTCCAGACGGGATAGGGTGAGGGACCCGCCCGGCGGCGGCGCCTACCTTCATCAGGTGGTCAACGCGGGCCAGCAGCTGCGTGTTGACGGACAGCCGGCAGTACAGCTTCTCTCCCGGCTTGGCCACCAAGCGCAGGGCAAACTCCCTCTGGAACATAAGCACCGCACACCTGGCGGCGGACGGGGAGACGGAGAGGGGGGCCGCTGGCCGCTTCCTGCTGTCGTGCCCTTGAACCCTCTTGGCCCCTCCGAGCCAAGGGGACTCGGGAGGCGCTCACCACGTGCCAAGCCCTATGCTTTGGAAGCCACTCATCTCACTTTGTCCTCCCGGCACGCCCGGACGAGACCGACCCAGAGGCCGGCTTTACAGGTGAAGAAACGGAGGCCCAGAGGCTTGCCCAGGTGTCGCAGCAGGCCAAGTGCACCTGGCTTGGACTTGAACCCGGGTCTCCCGCCTCCCAGTCCCACGGCCTCCTCCTCTCCCACGCTGCTGAGTGGGTGACCAGCCGAAAGAGGCAGGGCAGAAGAGAGGCCGGCAGCAAAAGCAGCTGGGTGCGGGGAACGGAGCTGAACAAAGGGAGGACTCTCCACCGGCAATTAAAAACTTCATTCTTCACGCCTCCCCCTTAGGCTGTGGGTCTCGGGAGTTCTGTGTCCAACTTGGTGATCTTGTATCGACCCCGGCCTTTAGTACGGTGCTTAGTGCGTGGTAAGCATTTCACCAATCCCTCAACCATTACTATCATTGAGGGCTGCCAAACCGAAAAGAATGGAAATGCTGGTGAAAACATTTCACGCCGATTTAGGACGTTGGAGTCACCCAGTCTGGGAAATATGCAAGCGTCAAGGGGAGTGTGAGGATTTGTCTATTTTCTCTCTCTATGGCTTCTCCCAAAGTGCTGAAGAGCAAGACAGAACGGGCATTTCCCGAAAACGGCCACCCACTTCCACTCCATCCGCCAAACGCACCGACTTTCAGTCCCACGTTAAATGAGACGAGGCCCCCCCCGCTACCCTTTGCCCGCTGCCGTGGATACCGCAGGACTCGCGCCTACCTGAAGAAAGGTCGATGGAGCAGCAGCTTGAAGACAAACGGGGAGGAAATCTGCAAAAGAGGGCGGCGCGTTACTCCCCCGCGGGGCTCCAGAGCCGAGCCCCAAACCACCACCTCCCGGCCCACGCACCTGAAATGGCAAGTTGGCCACGCACGCGTCGAAGAACGGCAACTCCGTTTTCAATACGTTGCCCACCAGGACCTGGAGCTTACCGGCCACCGGCCTGTAGTCAGAGAGAGGGGGGGTCAGGCCCGGCTGGGCTGACCCTCACAGAGGCGAGGTGCCCCCCGTCCCCTGCCGCCGCCGCACTCACGTGCCCTGGACTCTCTTGTGCAGCTCCGCCACCAGCCTGGGGTCCAGTTCACAGGCCACGACCTGCAGGGAAAGCACCCGTTGGCCCGGACGGCCCAGGACGCGGCTGCCCTGGCCCGCCCCTGTAGCCATCAGCTCCGGGCACCCACCTTTTTGGCCTTCTCTAACAGCTTTACGGTCATGTTCCCGGTCCCGGGACCGACTTCCAGGACCACATCCGTAGGCCTGAGGGCCGCCTGGGGACCGGTCAAGGGCAACAATTAGCACGCCAGAGAGGGACGTCGGGAACCTCAGCCACCCGCCTCGTTGCAGAGAGGGCCCAGGTGTGGCCCCTGCACGGCCCTCGGGCGGGAAACCTCCCCGGGCTCCGAACCACCGAGCGGGTGCGGGCTGGAGTGTGGGTTCTGGCTCGGTGCCGCAGGAGAATTGGGGCGCGTTCATCTGTCCGAGGCGAGGCTGGTGGGGCCGGTCACCGCGAGGTCGGGAGGAGTGGTGTGTGTATGCGTGCACGCAGCGTGGGACCTGCGGGGCGTCTGACTCCAGGATGAGTTTTCCTTAAGGTGTTCCTATGGGAATGCTGCTGGGGCCCAACCCTCACGCCCCGCTCTAGACAAACTTGGGGTTCTTGGTGTTTGCGGCGGCCCGGCCCACCCTCTGAAGCCTGAGAGGGCTAGACAACCTTTACAAGCCAACGCTGTCAGCTGGCCTCCCAGAAGTGGCCACTTCAGTGCTACAACCCAGTGCATTCAGCCCTCATCATCATCAATCGTATTTAGTGAGCGCTTACTGTGTGCAGAGCACTGTACTAAGCGCTTGGGAAGTACTAGAGAAGCAGCGTGGCTCAGTGGAAAGAGCCCGGGCTTCAGAGTCAGAGGTCATGGGTTCAAATCCCGGCTCCACCACTTGTCAGCTATGTGACTTGGGGCAAGTCACTTAACTTCTCTGCTCATCAGTTACCTCATCTGTAAAATATCCCACTGTGAGCCCCATGTGGGACAACCTGATCATCTTGTAACCTCCCCAGCTCTTAGAACAGTGTTTAGAGAAGCAGCGTGGCTCAGTGGAAAGAGCGCGGGCTTGGGAGTCAGAGGTCATGGGTTCGAATCCTGCCTCCCCCACATGTCTGTTGTGTGACCTTGGGCAAGTCACTTCACTTCTCTGCGCCTCAGTTCCCTCATCTGTAAAATGGGGATTAAGACTGTGAGCCCCACATGGGACAACCTCATCTCCTTGTGTTCCCCCCAGCGCTTAGAACAGTGCTTTGCACATAGCAAGCGCTTAACAAATACCAACATTATTATTATTATTACCAGTTGGCAACATCTAGAGACAGTCCCTACCCAACAGTGGGCTCACAGTCTAAAAGGGGGAGACAGAGAACAAAACCAAACATACTAACAAAATAAAATAGAATAGATATGTACAAGTAAAATAAATAGAGTAATAAATATGCACAAACATATATACAGGTGCTGTGGGGAAGGGAAGGAGGTAAGATGGAGACGGGGACGAGGACGAGAGGAAGGAAGGGGCTCAGTGTGGGAAGGCCTCCTGGAGGAGGTGAGCTCTCAGGAGGGCCTTGAAGGGAGGAAGAGAGCTAGCTTGGCGGAGGGGCAGAGAGAGGGCATTCCGGGTCAGGGGGAGGACGTGGGCCGGGGGTCGACGGCGGGACGGGCGAGAACGAGGGACGGTGAGGAGATTAGCGGCGGAGGAGTGGAGGGTGCGGGGTGGGCTGGAGAAGGACAGAAGGGAGGTGAGGGAGGAGGGGGCGAGGGGATGGATGGAGAGCCTTGAAGCCCAGGGGGAGGAGTTTCTGCCTGATGCGCAGATTGATTGGTAGCCACTGGAGATTTAGGCTGCACACGCCACCTCCCACACATTCACATCCCCGGTGCCTACTTCCTCAATTCACCCGGTTTCCGAAAGGAGAAAGTCCAGCCCAGAGGAGTAGAGGAAGGGGGTTACGAGCTGCAGGGCGAAGGGCCCACCTCCTACTTCACTCGCCCTGCACGGGGGCTCTTGAACCCAAGAGAATCGGCCACAACTCGGGGCCTCAACGCCCACCCTCAGGAGCACGGGACAGGCCGAAGGGCGGCCTCGCGGTGGCAATACCCGGAAGGTCTAGCCCACTTGGATGGGGGAGGCTCGGCCTGGAGTGGTCGGGGCGGGGAACGGGCTCGCCTCGCGGACCGATATTGCTTCTGCTATTGAGATGCAGCCTGGCTTAATGGACAGAAGCACGTGCTTCAGAGTCAGGGGTCGTGCGTCTAACCCCGGCTTCGCCATCTGTCTGCCGTGTGACCTCGGGCAAGCCACTTAACTTCCCTGTGCCTCAGTTACCTCAACTGTAAAATGGGGATTTAGACTGTGAGCCCCACGTGGGGCAACCTGATCGCCTTGTATCTACACCCCAGTGCTTAGCTTGGCACGCGGTAAGCGCTTAAATACCACAATTATCATTATTATTCTCGTGGTTTAATCACATCTACCTACTCCATCGAACTCTCCCAAGCGCTTAGTACAGTGTCCGGTCCAGCCCGAGCGCTTGATGGGCTATTTTTCTTTCTGCTCTTGCCCTGAACGCCTGTCCTCTCACCCTGTTCGACTGTGAGCTGTTTGCAGACTGGTTCGGAAACGATAGCCGTGGACCCCTTCTCTCGGCTTCAAACTGCCCCTCGAGCTGCAGTGCCCCCGTGGCTCTTTTATTTATTATTGTATTATAAGCGCTTAGTACAGTGCTCTGCACATAGTAAGCGCTCAATAAATACGATTGATTGATTATTGTTTCACCTTTTCTAACGTGCCTACCGGCAGCCCCCAACTGCTTCCCCTTATTCTTCTAGAGTGAACTTCTTGTGGGGGGGGGGGGACCAAGAACCATGCCTGGTTCTCACGCTTGCAATCCTCCCCAGTACTCACTACAGTGCTTTGCACATTGTGAGCGCTTAACACATAGCCAATGGATGGCATTCTTGATCCATCAACCAATCGGCCCTTCCCCTTCCTCCTCCTCATCAATCGTATTTATTGAGCGCTGTGTGCAGAGCACTGTACTAAGCGCTTGAATAATAATGGCATTTATTAAGCACTTACTATGATGGCATCTGTTAAGTGCTTACTATGTGCAAAGCACTGTTCTAAGCACTAAGCACTGTTCTAAGCTGGGGGGGGGGATACAATGTGATCAAGTGGTCCCACGTGGGGCTCACAGTCTTAACCCCCAATTTTACGGATGAGGGAACTGAGGCTCAGAGAAGTGAAGTGACTTGCCCAAGGTCACACAGCAGACTTGTGGTGGAGCCGGCATTTGAACCCATGACCTCTGACTCCAAAGCCCGTGCTCTTTCCACTGAGCCACACTGCTTCTCTATAATAATAATGGCATTTATTAAGCACTTACTATGTGCAAAGCATCATCATCATCATCAATCGTATTTATTGAGCGCTTACTGTGTGCACAGCACTGGACTAAGCGCTTGGGAAGTCCAAGTTGGCAACATCTAGAGACAGTCCCTACCCAACAGTGGGCTCACAGTCTAAAAGGGGGAGACAAAACCAAACATACTAACAAAATAAAATAAATAGAATAGATATGTACAAGTAAAATAAATAAATAAATAGATAAATAAATAAATAAATAAATAAATAAATAAGTCGTATTTATTGCGCGCTTACCGAGTGCAGGGCACGGTACTAAGTGCTTGTAGACAATAATAATGGTATTTGCTAAGCGCTTACTATGTGCAAAGCACTGTTCTAAGCGCTCGTTGCCCATATGAGAAGCAGCGTGGCTCAGTAGAAAGAGCATGGGCTTTGGAGTCAGAGGTCATGGGTTCAAATCCCAGCTCCGCCAATTGTCAGCTGTGTGACTTTGGGCAAGTCACTTAACTTCTCTGTGCCTCAGTTACCTCATCTGTAAAATGGGGATTAAGACTGTGAGCCCCCCATGGGACAACCTGATCACTTTGTAACCTCCCCAGCGCTTAGAACAGTGCTTTGCACGTAGTAAGCGCTTAATAAATGCCATCATTATTATTATTATTATTATAAGGACCTGAAAGACGAGAGGGGGGAGACGGGCATCCAAATATGCTGTCTCGTCTCACGCCGTGGCGCCGTCTCCGATCCGTAGCGACTCCGAAGTGAGTTACAAACGGATATGTCACATAAGCGCGGTGGGGCTCCGGTCTGGGTGCTCGACGGGTAAGAACCCAAGTGAACAGGCGATGCGGACGGAGCACTTAGTACATATCCGCCGGTTCAATCGCTCATCTTTTCCCGAGCGGATTACCGCACTGGCCTCCTCTCCGATCTCCCATCCTCCTGTCTCTCCCCGCTTCAGTCTCTACTTCACGCCGCTGACCGGATCGTCCCTGTGCAGAAACGCCCTGGGCACTGTTCTAAGCGCTAGGGAAGGTTACAAGGTGATCAGGTTGTCCCACGGGGGACTCACGGTCTTCATCCCCGTTTTCCAGATGAGGTCACTGAGGCTCAGAGAAGTGAAGTGACTGGCCCGAAGTCACCCAGCCGACAAGTGGCGGGGCCGGGATTTGAACCCATGACATCTGACTCCAAAGCCCGATCTCTTTTTCACGGAGCCATGAGAGAGAGCCTCCTCCTCCCTCGGCCGGGGCGCCAAGCCCCATGGCAGAACCAACCTTCTCGATGATGCTGTTCACTACCAGGGGGTTCTTCAGGATGTGCTGACCGATCCCAGTGTTGAACATCAGTCCTGCGGGGAAGCACATCCGAACCGCTGACGACACATCCGCGCGGACACTCGCCACCACCCTGGTTTTTTGGACCCGTGCTCCCAGAACGGCATCGCCGAGGTGGGGGACGTGGTGGGGGGCGTGGGGGGAGTCCAATCGATCAATCAATCAATCAATCGTATTTACTGAGCACTTACTATGTGCAGAGCACTGTACTAAGCGCTTGGGAAGTACAAATTGGCAACACATAGAGACAGTCCCTACCCAACAGTGGGCTCACAGTCTAAAAGGGGGAGACAGAGAACAGAACCAAACATACCAACAAAATAAAATAAATAGGATAGAAATGTACAAGTAAAATAGAGTAATAAATATGTACAACCATATATACAAGTCCAGGCTGGCAACGTATGGAGACGGTCCCCACCCAACAGCGGGCTCACAGTCTGGAAGCCAACTGGTCCTTCCCAAGCGCTCTGCACACCGTAAGCGCTCAATAAATACGATTGATTGATTGATGGAAGCGGCGTGGCTCAGTGGAAAGAGCCCGGGCTTTGGAGTCAGAGGCCATGGGTCCTAATCCCGGCTCCACCAACTGTCAGCTGGGTGACTTTGGGCAAGTCACTTCACTGGGCCTCAGTTCCCTCATCTGGAAAATGGGGATTAAGACCGTGAGCCCCCTGTGGGACAACCTGATCACCTTGTAACCTTCCCAGTGCTTAGAACATTCATTCATTCAATCGTATTTATTGAGCACTGACTGTACTAAGCGCTTGGGAAGCAATAATAACAATGATAGCATTTATTAAGCACTTACTACGTGCAAAGCGTCCCCCCCACCTTACCTCCTTCCCCTCCCCACAGCACCTGTATAGATGTTTGTACGGATTTATTATTCTATTTATTTATTTTACTTGTACATATTTATTTTGTTAATATGTTTTGTTTTGTTGTCTGTCTCCCCCTTCTAGACTGTGAGCCCGCTGTTAGGTAGGGACCGTCTCTCTATGTTGCCAACTTGGACTTCCCAAGCGCTTAGTCCAGTGCTCTGCACACAGGAAGCGCTCAATACGACTGAATGAATGGATGAATGAATGGGTAGGGACCGTCTCTTGATGTTGGCAACTTGGACTTCCCAAGCGCCTACTCCAGTGCTCTGCGCACAGAAAGCACTCAATAAATACGATTGATTGAATGAATGGATGAACAGTATGCACTCAATAAATACGACTGAATGAATGAATGAGTAGGGACTGTCTCTATATGTGGCCAACTTGTACTTCCCAAGCGCTTAGTCCAGTGCTCTGCACACAGTGAGTGCTCAATAAATACGATTGAATGAATGAATGGGTAGGGACCGTCTGTATATGTTGCCAACTCGGACTTCCCAAGCGCCTAGTCCAGTGCTCCGCACACAGTACGCGCTCAATAAATACGATTGAATGAATGGGTAGAGACCGTCTCTAGATGTTGCCAACTTGGACTTCCCAAGTGCTTAGTCTAGTGCTCTGCACACAGTAAGCGCTCAATAAATACGATTTAATGAATGAATGAATGGGTAGGGACCGTCTCTAGATGTTGCCAACTTGGACTTCCCAAGCGCCTAGTCCAGTGCTCTGCACACAGTGAGCGCTCAATAAATACGACTGAATGAATGAATGGGTAGGGACTGTCTCTAGATGTGGCCAACTCGGACTTCCCACGCGGCTAGTCCAGTGCTCTGCACACATTAAGCGCTCAACAAATATGATTTAACGAATGAATGAATGGGTAGGGACTGCCTCTAGATGTTGCCAACTTGTACTTCCCAAGCGCTTAGTCCAGTGCTCTGCACACAGTAAGCGCTCAATAAATACCATTGAATGAATGAATGGGTAGGGACCGTCTCTAGATGTTGCCAACTTGGACTTCTCAAGCGCTTAGTCCAGTGTTCTGCACACAGTAAGCGCTCAATAAATACAATTGAATGAATGAATGGGTAGAGACTGTCTCTAGATGTTGCCAACTTGGCCTTCCCAAGCGCTTAGTACAGTGCTCTGCACACATTAAACGCTCAATAAATACGACTGAATGAATGAGTGAATGGGTAGGGACCGTCTCTAGATGTTGCCAACTTGGACTTCCCAAGCGCTTAGTCCAGTGCTCTGCACACAGAAAACACTCAATAAATACGATTGAATGAATGAATGGGTAGAGACTGTCTCTAGATGTTGCCAACTTGTACTTCCCAAGCGCTTAGTACAGTGCTCTGCACACATTAAGCACTCAATAAATACGACTGAATGAATGAGTGACTGGGTAGGGACTGTCTCTATATGTTGCCAACTTGGACTTCCCAAGCGCTTAGTCCAGTGCTCTGCACACAGAAAGCGCTCAATAAATACGATTGATTGAATGAATGAACAGTAAGCGCTCAATAAATACGATCGAATGAATGGGTAGGGACCGTCTCTAGATGTGGCCGACTCGGACTTCCCAAGCGCTTAGTCCAGTGCTCTGCACACAGTGAGCGCTCAATAAATACGATCGAATGAATGGGTAGGGACCGTCTCTAGATGTTGACAACTTGGACTCCCCAAGCGCTTAGTCCAGCGCTCTGCACACAGTAAGCGCTCAATAAATACGATTTAATGAATGAATGAATGAACTTGGACTTCCCAAGCGCTTAGTCCAGTGCTCTGCACACAGTAAGCGCTCAATAAATACGAGTGAATGAATGAATGGGTAGGGACCGTCTCTATATGCTGCCAACTCGGACTTCCCAAGCGCTTAGTCCAGTGCTCCGCACACAGGAAGCGCTCAGTAAATAGGACTGAACGAATGAAATGAGTAACAATCACAGTGAATCACAGTCTCAATCCACATTTCCCAGATGAGGGAACTGAGGCCCAGAGAAGTGACTTGTACCAAGTCACCCGGCTGACGATCGGCGGAGCTGGGATTCGAACCCATGACCCCTGACTCCGAAGCCTGTGCTCTTCCCACTGAGCCACGCTGCTTCTCTAAGCCACTTGGAGAAGGCTCTATTTATTTTGTTAGCATGTTTGGTTTTGTTGTCTGTCTCCCCCTTTTAGACTGTGAGCCCGCTGTTGGGTAGGGACTGTCTCTCTATGTTGCCAACTTGGACTTCCCAAGCGCTTAGTACAGTGCTCCGCACACAGTAAGCGCTCAATAAATACGATGGATGATGATGATGATGATAACAAAATCAAATAATAAAAGGTGGGGCCTTCCCCCCTACCGGTCCTCTGCTCTTGCCGCTCGGCTCGGCGGCCTCTCGTCGCCGACTTCGCCTTCGGCATCGCCAAGGAAAGGAGGGACTTTATGTGCTGCCGACTTGGTCCTCCCAAGCGCTCAGTACAGCGCCCTGCACCCAGGAAGCGCTCAATAAATAGGCCTGAATGAGGGACACGAGGACCAGGCCACGAGGCAAAGAGAAGGGCCGCCTCCTCGCAAGGGACGCTGGGAAACCGAGTCCCCCGCGCTCCCCGCGGCCAGACACTACATTTCCCACAACCCCCCGCGCCGCCCGCTCGGATTGGCTGATCCCAGAGCCGGCTCGCAAAGGCCGCCGGGACGTGTAGTCTTCCACCCAGCCGGAGCCTCCGCGCCCGCGCCGTCCCCCTTTTCCCCGCGCGGGTGGGAGACTACACGTCCCGGCGGCCTTTGCGAGGAGAGGGAGACGGCGCAGGCGCACGGTCCCCCTTGCGGCCGTTTCTGTCGGACGCTTCGATTGGCTGAGCCGAGGGAGGGGGCGGGGCTGAGGGGAGCTGGCTGAATGCATTTACCGCCTTCATTCATTCAGTCCTGTCTGTTGATGATGATGATTGATGATGATGATGATGGCATTTATTAAGCACTTACTATGTGCAAAGCACTGTTCTAAGCGCTGGGGAGGTTACAAGGAGATCAGGTTGTCCCGGGGGGGGGCTCCAAGTCTTCATCCCCATTTTACAGATGAGGGAACTGAGGCACAGAGAGGTTAAATGACTTGCCCAAATAATAATAATAATAATAATAATAATAATAATAGCATTAATTAATAGCGTACTATGTGCAAAGCACTGTTCTAAGCGCTGGGGAACTTACAAGCCCCCAGGGTGCTCGCAGTCTTCATCCCCATTTTACAGGTGAGGGAACTGAGGCCCAGAGAAGTGAAGTGACTTGCCCAAATACTACTACTACTACTACTAATAATAATAATAATAATGTCATTTATTAATAGCGTACTATGTGCAAAGCACTGTTCTAAGCGCTGGGGAGGTTACAAGGTTACAAGCTCACAGGGGGCTCAGAGTCTTCAGCCCCATTTCACAGGTGAGGGAACTGAGGCCCAGAGAAGTGAAGTGACTTGCCCAAATAATAATAATAATAATAATGATGGCATTTATTAAGCGCTTACTATGTGCAAAGCACTGTTCTAAGCGCTGGGGAAGTTACAAGTTTACAAGTCCACAGGGGGCTCGCAGTCTTCATCCCCATTTTACAGGTGAGGGAACTGAGGCCCAGAGAAGTGAAGTGACTTGCCCAAATAATAATAATAATAATGGCATTTATTAAGGGCTTACTATGTGCAAAGCACTGTTCTAAGTGCTGGGGAGGTTACAAGCCCACAGGGGGCTCACAGTCTTCATCCCCATTTTACAGGTGAGGGAACTGAGGCCCAGAGAAGTAAAGTGACTTGCCCAAATAATAATAATAATAATGATGGCATTTATTAAGCGCTTACTATGTGCAAAGCACTGTTCTCAGCGCTGGGGAGGTTACAAGCCCACAGGGGACTCATAGTCTTCATCCCCATTTTACAGGTGAGGTAACTGAGGCCCAGAGAAGGGAAATGACTTGCCCAAATAATAATAATAATAATAATGATGGCATTTATTAAGTGCTTACTATGTGCAAAACACTGTTCTAAGCGCTGGGGAGGTTACAAGGTTACAAGGCTATATGTATTCATTCATTCATTCACTCATTCAATCGTATTTATTGAGCATTTACTGTGTGCAGAGCACTGTACTAAATGTCATCATGCAAGTGAGCAAGTATCCCTGAAGGTTATTAAGCGCTGACTATGTGCAAAGCACTGTTCTAAGCGCTGGGGAGGTTACAAGGTGATCAGGTTGTCCCTCGGGGGGCTCCCAGTCTTCATCCCCATTTTACAGATGAGGTAACTGAGGCCCAGAGAAGTGAAGTGACTTGCCCAAGGTCACACAGCTGACAATTGGCAGAGCCGGGATTTGAACCCATGACTCCAAAGTCCGTGCTCTTTCCACTGAGCCATGCTGCTTCTCTAAGAATGAATGAACGAATGAATGCCTGTCACACAGTAATGGTGCACAACAAATTCTAGACTGTGAGCCCACTGTTGGGTAGGGACCATCTCTATATGTTGCCAACTTGGACTTTCCAAGCGCTTAGTACAGTGCTCTGCACACAATAAGCACTCAATAAATACGATTGAATGAATGAATGAATGAATGAACAAATGCCATTAATGCCAGTCATGGGTTCGAATCCCAACTCCTCCACATGACTGCTGTGTGACCCTGGGCAAGTCACTTAACTTCTCTGAGCCTCAGTTACCTCATCTGTAAATGGGGATTAAGATTGTAAGCCCCACGTAGGGCAACTTGATCACCCTGATCACCCGCCTTACCTCCTTCCCTTCCCCGCAGCACCTGTATATATGTATATATGTTTGTACATATTTATTACTCTATTTATTTATCTTACTTGTACATATCTATTCTATTTATTTTATTTTGTTAGTATGTTTGGTTTTGTTCTCTGTCTCCCCCTTCTAGACTGTGAGCCCACTGTTGGGTAGGGACCGTCGCTATATGTTGCCAACTTGTACTTCCCAAGCGCTTAGTACAGTGCTCTGCACACAGTAAGTGCTCAATAAATACGATTGATTGAATGATTGATTGATTCTCTGAGCCTCAGTTACCTCATCTGTAAATGGGGATTAAGATTGCGAGCGCCACGTAGGGCAACTTGATCACCTTGTATCCCCTCCCCAGCGCTTAGAACAGTGCTCTGCACATAGTAAGCGCTTAACAAATGCCATCATCATCATTATCCTACTCCCGGGGGAGCAGCGTGGCTCAGTGGAAAGAGCCCGGGCTTTGGAGTCAGAGGTTGTGGGTTCAAATCCCGGATCCACCACATGTCTGCTGTGTGACCTTGGGCAAGTCACTTCACTTCTCTGAGCCTCAGTTACCTCATCTGTAAAATGGGGATTAAGACTGTGAGCCCCACGTGGGACAACCTGATCACCTTGTATCCCCCAGCGCTTAGAACAGTGTTTTGCACATAGTAAGCGCTTAACAAATGCCATTATTATTATTATTATTATTAACAGCAGCTCTGCCACCGACTTACTGTGTGACCGTGAATCAAGGCGCTGAACCTCTTTAGGCTTCAATCAATCAATCAATCAATCAATCGTATTTATTGAGCGCTTACTGTGTGCAGAGCACTGGACTAAGCGCTTGGGAAGTCCAAGTCGGCAACATCTAGAGACAGTCCCGACCCAACAGTGGGCTCACATCATCATCATCATCATCATCATCAATCGTATTTATTGAGTGCTTACTATGTGCAGAGCACTGTACTAAGCGCTTGGGAAGTACAAATTGGCAACATATAGAGACAGCCCCTACCCAACAGTGGGCTCACAGTCTAAAAGGGGGAGACAGAGAACAAAACCAAACATACTAGCAAAATAAAATAAATAGAATAGATATGTACAAGTAAAATAAGTAAATAAATAGAGTAATAAATATGTACAAACATATGGGGGTGAGATCCCTGCTCTCCCTCCCTCTCAGACCTAAAATATTTAATCCCCCGTCTCCATGTGGGGCCGGGATTGGTTCTGAGCTGATTATCTTGTACCTACTCCCCCGCTCCGGGGCCTTAAATCAAATCTGAAAACTGTCTGCAGAGGAATATTGCTTCTAATAATTGCCATCCATTATTTATCCCAGTCAGATTTCATCTCTCCATTTGTCCGGGAACGGCGGCGGGTCCAGAGCCTGTGGGTAGACGGAAACTTTGCCGACATTGGAGATAGGAGCTCCGTTTTGGCATTTAGATAGGAGGCATATTTATTGGCTGTCACTACGGATAGGATGTTTAATGGTTTTTAATCGAATCCAACAGCTTGAGAATAATTGGGTTTTTAATTTATTTTCATTTTATCTTGTCCAGTTGAATTACAGGATATCCACTTGTTCATCAAAGCCTGATCTTTCCATGTAATGAATTTACAATTTGATGGGAAATAAATCCTGCTAAAATTCTTTGGATGGATCTTTAATGAACACCAGGTGACTGTATTTCATAATAATAATAATAATGACGGCATTTATTAAGCGCTTGCTATGTGCCAAGCACTGTTCTAAGCGCTGAGGAGGTTACAAGGTGATCAGGTTGTCCCACGGGGGGCTCACAGTCTTCATCCCCATTTTACAGCTGAGGGAACTGAGGCCCCGGGAAGCGAAGTGACTTGCCCAAAGTCACACAGCTGACAGCTGGCGGAGCCGGGATTTGAACCCATGACCTCTGACTCCGAAGCCCGGGCTCTTTCCACTGAGCCATGCTCTTCACTTGCATACCTTCAAGTGATCCAAAAATCTTCTCCATGCATGACCCAGTGCTGAACACTTTCCCACCAGAATTAAAGGCTACATTTTCAGACCACGATGTGCGTTTAAATGGCCTCATTTTGACAAAAGCAGATGTCACGCAGATTTGTTTTACTTTTCTCGTTTACGCTCTGGATTTTCTTGAAAATCAACCAATAGGGTAAAAATCAATTAATGATGACCTTATCCTTGCATGGGATCTGTTGTATATTTCCCAACTCCCATTTTAGCATCTTCACACCACCTAAATTCTTACATTACTCCCATGAACATACCTTTATACTCTATAACTATTACTTTATTCTCTATACTACTTTATACTCTATACTACTTTATACTCTATTACTATTACTTTATACTCTATTACTATTACTTTATAATCTATTACTATACTCCTATTTACTTTGGTGTCTGCCTCCCCCACTCCACTGTAAGATCCAGGCTTAGTGGGAAGCAGCGTGGCTTAGTGGAAGGATCCCGGGCTTGGGAGTGAGAGGATGTGGGTTCTAATCCCAGCTCCGCCACTCGTCAGCTGTGTGACTTTGGGCAAGTCACTTAACTTCTCTGTGCCTCAGTTACTTCCTCTGTAAAATGGGGATTAAGACCGTGAGCCCCACGTGGGACAACCTGATCACCTTGTATCCACCTCAGCACTTAGAACAGGGCTGGGCACCCAGTAAGCGCTTAACAAATACCATCATCATCATTATTATTATTATCATTTCATAATAAATGAACTAGGAATCACCAAAAGGTCCCAAGCACCTTAAAGATGCCTTTTGCAGCAGAAAAATGACATACGACATTGCTCTGCACATAGTAAGCGCTCAATAAATACGATTGATGATGATGATGATATGACCTTAAACCAACACATTGGATTTCAATACAACTCAATACAAGCTGAAAACCAGGAATCTGTGGCTTCAGGCAGACCAGCCCGGAGCACCGCGCTGCCACCAGAAAAGGAGAGACCCTACTGGAGAAGAAGGTCTGGAAGGATCAAGACACAATAATAATAATAATAATAATAATAATAATAATAACATTTATTAAGCGCTTACTATGTGCAAAGCACTGTTCTAAGCGCTGGGGAGGTTACAAGATGGTCAGGTTGTCCCACGGGGGGCTCACAGTCTTCATCCCCATTTTCCAGATGAGGGAACTGAGGCCCAGAGAAGTTAAGTAACTTGCCCAACCAATACAATTCAGGTTATTATAATCGTGTTCCTCATAAGTTTGGAGGGAATTGACCCCAAAAGTAGATACTACCTATCTGACATGTGACATGTAAAATGCCTCAAATTCAAAATCGAAACTGTCTCAATTTAACACCGTGATAATGAATTGCAGCAATGCTCAGTTATGAATTATAATAATAATGAATTATAATGAAATGGACGTGCTGCTCTCTTGACCCATCTGTTGTCTATCAGCATGGTTTACGGTTACCAGTCCAAAGGAATTTCAGACAATGTCACATCCCAGCTGAAAACCAGGAATCTGTGGCTTCAGGCAGACCAGCCCGGAGCACCGCACTGCCACCGGTAAAGGAGAGACCCTACTGGAGAAGAAGGTCTGGAAGGATCAAGACACAATAATAATAATAATAATAATAATAGCATTTATTAAGCGCTTACTATGTGCAAAGCACTGTTCTAAGAGCTGGGGAGGTTACAAGGTGGTCAGATTGTCCCACGGGGGGCTCACAGTCTTCACCCCCATTTTCCAGATGAGGGAACTGAGGCCCAGAGAAGTTAAGTAACTTGCCCAAAGTCACACAGCTGACAAGGGATTTGAACCCATGACCTCTGACTCCAAAGCCCGGGCTCTTTCCTCTGAGCCACGCTGCTGCTCTAAGCCAAGCAAAATATTTTCCAATCACGTTCCTAATTAACTATTTTGCGATCAAAACTTAGTCTTAGTTCCATTTCAGCACAAGTCTTTTTTAAAGCACGAGTGAATAGGCGATTACTCCGATTTTTAAAAATGTATACATCTAGAACACAATACTCACAAGGAGGCGAAAGGCAGAACTGCCCCAGGCGTTCCCCGCAAAAGACACAACAACAACAACACAGCACAACAGTTCGGCCTTTGCGTGCCTGCGGTGTGGCTCCCGTGCTGGCTTTCTCAGTCACACAGGCACCCCCGTGCCCACGGGTGAATTTGGCCATCAGCAGCATCTCCTCCTAGTACAAAGGGAAAATGAAGCTTTTATTACATGTTGAATTTTTCAAACCAAATTTCAGAATCAAATACTGCTGTTTTCTGTTTATCGGGCCAGGGTGGGCAAAATTGATATTAACGGCTGTCTCCTCCTCTAGACTGTAAGCTCACTGTGGACAGGGAACGTATCTACCAACTCTGTTACATTGAACTCTCCCCCTTCTATCAATCAATCGTATTTATTGAGCGCTTACTATGTGCAGAGCACTGTACTAAGCGCTTGGGAAGTACAAATTGGCAACACATAGAGACGGTCCCTACCCAGTCTAAAAGACTGTGAGCCCGCTGTTGGGTAGGGACCGTCTCTATATGTCGCCAACTTGGACTTCCCAAGCGCTTAGTTCAGTGCTCTGCACACAGTAAGTGCTCAATAAATACGATTGAATGAATGAATGAACTCTTCCAAGCGCTTAGTGCAGCATTCTGCACAAAGCAAGTGCTCAACAAATACCAGCGATTGATTGAAAGGGAGGTTGGGTGTCCTCAGTGCAGTCTGATGTGGCCTTCACTTCTCCTTGCTTCTCCACGCAGGAAAGGTCCCTGACCTCCTCGTCTGCCAACCATTCTAGGCAACTTGAAGAATTTCTGGTGTAGCTGGGAGGAACAGCGGACAGAAGGTCATATCGCTTTTCTGAGGAAAAGAAAAGTTTCTCCTTCAGATGCTTCCCCTGAACGAAAAACACCCGTTCAAGCTAATGTCTCTATTGAGCGGGAACGTTTTCTCTCTCCATTTTATTCATTCATTCATTCAATCGTATTTATTGAGCGCTTACTGTGTGCAAAGCGCTTGGGAAGTACAAGTCGGCAACATATAGTAACGGTCCCTACCTGACAATGGGCTCACGGTCTAGAAGGGGGAGGCAATTTTATTCTTTTTAAAAGAAATTTCTCTAAACGTGTGAATACTGATTATGATTTTGAGAAAATAAATGAATCCACATTGGCCCAGTGACTAGAATGCTGCAAACCCAAACAATTTACAAAATCCACTTTGATTTTTCTTTCCTCAATTTGATTTTTACTTTTCTTTTCTATTCATTCTCTTGGTGTACGGTATTTCTATTCTTTGTTTTATTTTTCTACTGGTTTTGCCAAAAAGTGGAAAAGTCACCCCCCCCTACACTTATTAAATCAAATTGAGGGTCCTATTCAAACACGCCTTAGGAAGAACCTCTAAGGAAGAATTTATTGAGTACCTTCTTCAAATAGAGAGCACCGTACTAAGCATGTGGGAGAGTTAGTATATAAGATATAGTATAGTTAGTCTAGAAGATCACTGTCCTGGAAGGAAAGAAAGAAAGAAGGGAGGAAGGGAGGGAGGGAGGGAGGGAGAAAGAGAAGGAGGAAGGAAGGAAGGAGGGAGGGAAGGA
This sequence comes from Tachyglossus aculeatus, assembly GCF_015852505.1. Lineage (NCBI taxonomy): Eukaryota > Metazoa > Chordata > Mammalia > Monotremata > Tachyglossidae > Tachyglossus > Tachyglossus aculeatus. Next base: position 39,959,149 of record NC_052088.1, on the reverse strand, counting down.
AGGAAGGAAGGAAGGAAGGAAGGAAGGAAGGAAGGAAGGAAGGAAGGAGGGAGGGAGGGAAGGAAGGAAGGAAGGAAGGAAGGAAGGAAGGAAGGAAGGAAGGAAGGAAGGAAGGAAGGAGGAAGGGAGGAAGGAAGGACGGAGGAAGGAAGGAAGGAAGGAAGGAAGGAAGGAGGAAGGAAGGAAGGAAGGAAGGAAGGAAGGAGGGAGGGAGGGAGGGAGGAAGGAAGGAAGGAAGGAAGGAAGGAGGAAGGAAGGAAGGAAGGAGGAAGAAAGGAAGGAGGAAGGAAGGAAGGAAGGAGGAAGGAAGGAAGGAAGGAAGGAAGGAAGGAGGAAGGAAGGAGGGAAGGAAGGAAGGAAGAAGGAAGGAAGGAAGGAAGGAAGGAAGGAAGGAAGGAAGGAAGGAAGGAAGGAGGAAGGAAGGAGGAAGGAAGGAAGGAGGAAGGAAGGAAGGAAGGAAGGAAGGAAGGAAGGAAGGAAGGAAGGAAGGAAGGAAGGAAGGAAGGAAGGAGGGAGGGAGGGAGGGAGGGAGGGAAGGAAGGAAGGAAGGAAGGAAGGAAGGAAGGAAGGGAGGGAGGAAGGAAGGAAGGAAGGAAGGAAGGAAGGAAGGAAGGAGGAAGGAAGGAGGGAAGGAAGGAAGGAGGAAGGAAGGAGGGAAGGAAGGAAGGAAGAAGGAAGGAAAGAAGGAAGGAAGGAAGGAAGAAGGAAGGAAAGAAGGAAGGAAGGAAGGAAGGAGGAAGAAAGGAAGGAGGAAGGAAGGAAGGAAGGAGGAAGAAAGGAAGGAGGAAGGAAGGAAGAAGGAAGGAAGGAAGGAAGGAGGAAGGAAGGAGGGAAGGAAGGAAGGAAGAAGGAAGGAAGGAAGGAAGGAAGGAAGGAAGGAAGGAAGGAAGGAAGGAAGGAAGGAGGAAGGAAAGAAGGAAGGAAGGAAGGAAGAAGGAAGGAAAGGAAGGAAGGAAGGAAGGAAGGAAGGAGGAAGGAAGGAGGGAAGGAAGGAAGGAAGGAGGAAGGAAGGAAGGAAGGAAGGAAGGAAGGAAGGAAGGAAGGAAGGAAGGAAGGAAGGAAGGAAGGAGGGAAGGAAGGAAGGAGGAAGGAAGGAAGGAAGGAAGGAAGGAAGGAAGGAAGGAAGGAAGGAAGGAAGGAAGGAAGGAAGGAAGTTAGTTTTAGGTGGGAGAAGGGCTATGAGCAAGGGGTTCAAGAATAAGGCACAATTCATTCATTTCATTCATTCATTCAATCGTATTTATTGAGCACTTACTGTGTGCAGAGCACTGTACTAAGCGCTTGGGAAGTACAAGTCGGCAACATATAGAGACGGTCCCTACCCAATGAGAAGGTCAGTTAGGGAGGAATGGAAAGTAGGAGGTGGAATATAGAGGAAGATGAGAGGAGATGCTAGGTAAGAAGGAGAGAATTGATGGAGTGTTTTCAAGCCAGTGGCCTCAAGTGAGCTTCAGGGACGCTCGATCACTCGCATGATGGCACTTAGTACAGTGCTCTGCATGCAGTAAATGCTCTGGACTGTGAGCCCGCTGCTGGGTAGGGGCCGTCTCTAGACGTTGCCAACTTGTACTTCCCAAGCGCTTAGTCCAGTGGTCTACACACGGTAAGCGCTCAATAAATAAGATTGAATGAGTCCCCTGGGCCCGGAATGCCCTCCCTCTGCCCACCCGCCAAGCTCGCTCTCTTCCTCTCTTCAAGGCCCTACTGAGAGCTCACCTCCTCCAGGAGGCCTTCCCAGACTGGGCCCCTCCCTTCCTCTCCCCCTTGCCCCCCTCTCCATCCCCCCGTCTTACCTCCTTCCCTTCCCCACAGCACCTGTATAGATGTAGATATGTTTGTACATATTTATTACTCTATGCATTTATTTATTTTACTTGTACACATCTATTCTATTTATTTTATTTTGTTAGTATGTTTGGTTTTGTTCTCCATCTCCCCCTTTTAGACCGTGAGCCCGCTGTTGGGTAGGGACCGTCTCTATGTGCTGCCAACTTGTACTTCCCAAGCGCTTAGCACAGTGCTCTGCACACAGTAAGCGCCCAATAAATACGATTGATTGATTGATGGCCAACTTGTACTTCCCAAGCGCTTAGCACAGTGCTCTGCACACAGTAAGCGATCAATAAATACGATTGATTGATTGCCAACTTGTACTTCCCAAGCGCTTAGCACAGTGCTCTGCACACAGTAAGCGATCAATAAATATGATTGATTGATTGATTGCCAACTTGTACTTCCCAAGCGTTTAGTCCAGTGCTCTGCACACGGCAAGCGCTCAATAAATACGATTCAATGTGTGAATGAATGAATGACTGAATGAATGAATGAGCCAGTAAGCGCTCAATAAATACGATTGATTGATTGCCAACTTGTACTACCCAAGCGCTTAGCACAGTGCTCTGCACACAGTAAGCGATCAACAAATACGATTGATTGATTGATTGCCAACGTGTACTTCCCAAGCGCTTAGTCCAGTGCTCTGCACACGGCAAGCGCTCAATCAATACGATTGAATGAGTGAATGAATGAATGATTGAATGAATGAATGAATGAGGGAGCGCGGCGGCGGACACGCGGCCGGCCGGGCCTGGTTTCCCGCCTCGGCCTCGATTGGAGGGGCGCGCGCGCCCTTCTGCGCAGGCGCACTCACGCCCCCACCACCGCGCGCCGTCGGTTGGGAAGGGGGAGAAGGGAAAGCGGGCGGTGACGTCACCACCGCGCGCCGTCGGGGTGGGAGGGGGGAGCGGGCGGTGACGTTACCACAGCGCGCCGTCGGGGGGGGGGAGGGAGAGGGAGTGAGAGAGAGAGAGAGAGAGCGAGAGAGATAGAGAGAGAGAGAGAGAGAGAGAGAGAGAGAGAGAGAGAGAGAGAGAGCGCGCGCGCGCGGGTGGTGACGTCATCTAGGCGCGCCGCGGGTTGGAATTGACGTCATTTCTGTGCGCCGCGGGGAGGGGGTGGTGGCGTCATCTCCGCGCGCCGGGGGCTAGGGCTGCGGCGGCGGCGGCGGCGGGGGCACGGGGGCGCGCTTGTGCGCGCGTCCGGAGCCCGGAGGAGCCCGGCCCGAACGGTGAGCCCCTCCCCCACTCCCCTCCCCCCTCCCCTCCCCCCATCCCGGGACTTCTAGACTGTGAGCCCGCTGTGGGGTAGGGACCGTCTCTCTATGTTGCCAACTTGTCCTTCCCGAGCGCTTAGCACAGTGCTCCGCACACAGGAGGCGCTCAGTAAATACGACTGAATGAATGAATGACTCCTCACCGGGATCGCATCTCCCCCTGCTAGACTGTGAGCCCGTTGTTGGGTAGGGACCGTCTCTCTATGTTGCCAACTTGGACTTCCCGAGCGCTTAGCACAGTGCTCTGCACACAGGAGGCGCTCAGTAAGTACGACTGAATGAATGAATGAATTCTCACCGGGATCGCATCCCCCCCTGCTAGCCTGTGAGCCCGCTGTGGGGTAGGGACCGTCTCTCTATGTTGCCAACTTGTCCTTCCCGAGCGCTTAGCACAGTGCTCTGCACACAGGAGGCGCTCAGTAAGTACGACTGAATGAATGAATGAATTCTCACCGGGATCGCATCTCCCCCTGCTAGCCTGTGAGCCCGCTGTGGGGTAGGGACCGTCTCTCTATGTTGCCAACTTGGACTTCCCGAGCGCTTAGTATAGTGCCCTGTACACAGGAGGCGCTCAATAAATACGACTGATGGATTGACCGTCTGTAGATGTTGCCAGTTTGTACCTCCCAAGCGCTTAGTCCAGTGCCCTGCACACAGGAGGCGCTCAGTAAGTACGACTGAATGAATGAATGAATTCTCACCGGGATCGCATCTCCCCCTGCTAGACTGTGAGCCCACTGATGGGTAGGGACCGTCTCTATATGTTGCCCACTTGGACTTCCCGAGCGCTTAGCACAGTGCTCTGCACACAGGAGGCGCTCAGTAAGTACGACTGAATGAATGAATGAATTCTCACCGGGATCGCATCCCCCCCTGCTAGACTGTGAGCCCGCTGTTGGGTAGGGACCGGCTCTAGATGTTGCCAACTTGTCCTTCCCGAGCGCTTAGCACAGTGCTCTGCACACAGGAGGCGCTCAGTAAGTACGACTGAATGAATGAATGACTCCTCACCGGGATCGCATCTCCCCCTGCTAGACCGTGAGCCCCCCGTTGGGTAGGGACCGTCTCTCTATGTTGCCCACTTGGACTTCCCGAGCGCTTAGTATAGTGCCCTGTACACAGGAGGCGCTCAATAAATACGACTGATGGATTGACCGTCTGTAGATGTTGCCAGTTTGTACCTCCCAAGCGCTTAGTCCAGTGCCCTGCACACAGGAGGCGCTCAGTAAGTACGACTGAATGAATGAATGAATTCTCACCGGGATCGCATCTCCCCCTGCTAGACTGTGAGCCCACTGATGGGTAGGGACCGTCTCTATATGTTGCCCACTTGGACTTCCCGAGCGCTTAGCACAGTGCTCTGCACACAGGAGGCGCTCAGTAAGTACGACTGAATGAATGAATGAATTCTCACCGGGATCGCATCCCCCCCTGCTAGACTGTGAGCCCGCTGTTGGGTAGGGACCGGCTCTAGATGTTGCCAACTTGTCCTTCCCGAGCGCTTAGCACAGTGCTCTGCACACAGGAGGCGCTCAGTAAGTACGACTGAATGAATGAATGACTCCTCACCGGGATCGCATCTCCCCCTGCTAGACCGTGAGCCCCCCGTTGGGTAGGGACCGTCTCTCTATGTTGCCCACTTGGACTTCCCGAGCGCTTAGTATAGTGCCCTGTACACAGGAGGCGCTCAATAAATACGACTGATGGATTGACCGTCTGTAGATGTTGCCAGTTTGTACCTCCCAAGCGCTTAGTCCAGTGCCCTGCACACAGGAGGCGCTCAGTAAGTACGACTGAATGAATGAATGAATTCTCACCGGGATCGCATCTCCCCCTGCTAGACTGTGAGCCCACTGATGGGTAGGGACCGTCTCTATATGTTGCCCACTTGGACTTCCCGAGCGCTTAGCACAGTGCTCTGCACACAGGAGGCGCTCAGTAAGTACGACTGAATGAATGAATGAATTCTCACCGGGATCGCATCCCCCCCTGCTAGACTGTGAGCCCGCTGTTGGGTAGGGACCGGCTCTAGATGTTGCCAACTTGTCCTTCCCGAGCGCTTAGCACAGTGCTCTGCACACAGGAGGCGCTCAGTAAGTACGACTGAATGAATGAATGACTCCTCACCGGGATCGCATCTCCCCCTGCTAGACCGTGAGCCCCCCGTTGGGTAGGGACCGTCTCTCTATGTTGCCCACTTGGACTTCCCGAGCGCTTAGTATAGTGCCCTGTACACAGGAGGCGCTCAATAAATACGACTGATGGATTGACCGTCTGTAGATGTTGCCAGTTTGTACCTCCCAAGCGCTTAGTCCAGTGCCCTGCACACAGGAGGCGCTCAGTAAGTACGACTGAATGAATGAATGAATTCTCACCGGGATCGCATCTCCCCCTGCTAGACTGTGAGCCCGCTGTGGGGTAGGGACCGTCTCTCTATGTTGCCCACTTGGACTTCCCGAGCGCTTAGTACAGTGCTCCGCACACAGTAGGCGCTCAGTAAATACGACTGAATGAATGAATGACTCCTCACCGGGATCGCATCTCCCCCTGCTAGACCGTGAGCCCCCCGTTGGGTAGGGACCGGCTCTCTATGTTGCCAACTTGGACTTCCCGAGCGCTTAGTATAGTGCCCTGTACACAGGAGGCGCTCAATAAATACGACTGATTGATTGACCGTCTGTAGATGTTGCCAGTTTGTACCTCCCAAGCGCTTAGTCCAGTGCCCTGCACACAGGAGGCGCTCAGTAAGTACGACTGAATGAATGAATGAATTCTCACCGGGATCGCATCTCCCCCTGCTAGACTGTGAGCCCGCTGTGGGGTAGGGACCGTCTCTCTATGTTGCCCACTTGGACTTCCCGAGCGCTTAGTACAGTGCTCCGCACACAGTAGGCGCTCAGTAAATACGACTGAATGAATGAATGACTCCTCACCGGGATCGCATCTCCCCCTGCTAGACCGTGAGCCCCCCGTTGGGTAGGGACCGGCTCTCTATGTTGCCAACTTGGACTTCCCGAGCGCTTAGTATAGTGCCCTGTACACAGGAGGCGCTCAATAAATACGACTGATTGATTGACCGTCTGTAGATGTTGCCAGTTTGTACCTCCCAAGCGCTTAGTCCAGTGCCCTGCACACAGGAGGCGCTCAGTAAGTACGACTGAATGAATGAATGAATTCTCACCGGGATCGCATCTCCCCCTGCTAGACTGTGAGCCCGCTGTGGGGTAGGGACCGTCTCTAGATGTTGCCAACTTGTCCTTCCCGAGCGCTTAGCACAGTGCTCTGCACACAGGAGGCGCTCAGTAAGTACGACTGAATGAATGAATGAATCCTCACCGGGATCGCATCTCCCCCTGCTAGACTGTGAGCCCACTGTGGGGTAGGGACCGTCTCTCTATGTTGCCAACTTGTCCTTCCCGAGCGCTTAGCACAGTGCTCTGCACACAGGAGGCGCTCAGTAAATACGACTGAATGAATGAATGACTCCTCACCGGGATCGCATCTCCCCCTGCTAGACCGTGAGCCCGCTGTTGAGTAGGGACCGTCTCTAGATGTTGCCAACTTGGACTTCCCGAGCGCTTAGTACAGCGCTCTGCACACGGTAAGCGCTCAATAAATACGATTGATTGATCGACCGCCTCTAGATGTTGCCAGCTTGTACTTCCCAAGCGCTTAGTACAGCGCCCTGCACACATGAGGCGCTCAATAAATACGATTGAATGAATGAATCCTCACCGGGATCGCATCTCCCCCTTCTAGACCGTGAGCCCGCTGTGGGGTAGGGACCGGCTCTAGATGTTGCCCACTTGGACTTCCCGAGCGCTTAGTACAGTGCTCTGCACACAGTAGGCGCTCAGTAAATACGACTGAATGAATGAATGACTCCTCACCGGGATCGCATCTCCCCCTGCTAGACTGTGAGCCCGCTGTTGAGTAGGGACCGTCTCTAGATGTTGCCAGCTTGTACTTCCCAAGGGCTTAGCACAGCGCTCTGCACACAGTAAGCGCTCAATAAATACGACTGATTGATTGACCGCCTCTAGATGTTGCCAGCTTGTACCTCCCAAGCGCTTAGTCCAGTGCCCTGCACACAGGAGGCGCTCAATAAATACGATTGAATGAATGAATCGTCACCGGGATCGCATCTCCCCTTGCTAGACTGTGAGCCCGCTGTTGGGTAGGGACCGTCTCTAGATGTCGCCAACTTGGACTTCCCAAGCGCTCAGTCCAGTGCTCTGAACACAGTAAGCGCTCAATAAATACGACTGAATGAATGAATCGTCACCGGGATCGCATCTCCCCCTTGTAGCCTGTGAGCCCGCTGTTGGGTAGGGACCGGCTCTAGATGTTGCCAACTTGTGCTTCCCAAGCGCTTAGTCCAGTGCTCTGCACACAGTAAGCGCTCAACAAATACGATTGAATGAATGAATCCTCACCGGGATCGCATGTCGCCCTTTAAGACTGTGAGCCCGCTGTTGGGTAGGGACTGTCTCTATATGTTGCCAACTTGTACTTCCCAAGCGCCTAGTACAGTGCTCTGCACACAGGAAGCCCCCTCCCCCCATGCCCCCCATCCCGGGGGCAGGGACCGTGTCTGAGGCCACGGCATTGGGTAGGGACCGTCTCTAGATGTGGCCAACTTGGACTTCCCAAGCGCTTAGTCCAGTGCTCTGCACACAGTAAGCGCTCAATAAATACGACTGAATGAATGAATGAATGAATGGGTAGGGACCATCTCTAGATGTTGCCAGCTTGGACTTCCCAAGCGCTTAGTACAGTGCTCTGCACACAGTAAGCACTCAGTAAATACGACAGATTGAATGAGACTGTAAGCCTGCTGTTGGGTAGGGACCGTCTCTTTATGTGGCCAACGTGGACTTCCCAAGCGCTTAGTACAGTGCTCTGCACACAGTAAGCACTCTCTTCCTCCCTTCAAGGCCCTGCTGAGAGCTCACCTCCTCCAGGAGGCCTTCCCAGACTGAGCCCCCTCCTTCCTCTCCCCCTCCCCATGGCCCCCCCGCCCTGCCTCCTTCCCCTCCCCACAACACCTGTATCTATGTTTGTACAGATTTATTACTCTATTTTACTTGTGCGTATTTACTATTCTATTTATTTTATTTTGTTAATATGTTTTCTTTTGTCACCTGTCTCCCCCTTCTAGACTGTGAGCCCGCTGTTGGGTAGGGACCATCTCTCTATGTTGCCGACTTGTCCTTCCCAAGCGCTTAGTACAGTGCTCTGCACACAGTAAGTGCTCAATAAATACAAGACAGAGAACAAAACCAAACATACTAACAAAATAAAATAAATAGAATAGGTATGTACAAGTAAAATGAATAAATAAATAGAGTAATAAATATGTACATACGTATATACAGGTGCTGTGGGGAAGAGAAGGAGGTAAGATGGGGGGGATGGAGAGGGGGATGAGGGGGAGAGGAACAGCTTTCCTCCCTCTCTCCCCTCTTCTCCCCTCCCTCATCTCCCTCCCATCCCTTGTCTCCCTCCCTCCTTTTCCTCCCCTTCCCCTCCTCTCCTTCCTTTTCCTTCCCCCCTTCTTTCCCTCCCTCAATCAATTAATCAAATTTATTATTCCTTCATTCATTCAATCATACTTATTGAGCGCTTACTGTGTGCAGAGCACTGTACTAAGCACTTGGGAAATACAAGTTGGCAACATAGAGAGACGGTCACTACCCAACAGCAGGCTCACAGTCTAGAAGGGGCTTACGGTGTGCTGAGCACTGTACTAAGCACTTGGGAGAGTACAGTTTAACAGGGTTGGTAGACCCACAATGAATTTACAGTCTTGAGGGGGAGACAGACAGAGAAGCAGTGGAATATAGTGGATAGAGCACAGGCTTGGGAGTCAGAAGGTCATGGGTTCTAATTCTGGCTCCTCCACTTGGTCTGCTGTGTGGCCTCACCTCCTTCCCTTCCCCACAGCACCTGTATATATGTTTGTTCGTATTTATTGCTCTATTTATTCTACTTGTACATATCTATTCTATTTTATTTCGTTAATATGTTTTGTTCTCTGTCTCCCCCTTCTAATCAATCAATCAATCAATCGTATTTATTGAGCACTTACTGTGTGCAGAGCGCTGTACTAAACGCTTGAGAAGTACAAGTTGGCAACATATAGAGACGGTCCCTACCCAACAGTGGGCTCACAGTCTAAAAGGGGGAGACAGAGAACAAAACCAAACATACTAACAAAGTAAAATAAGTAGAATAGAGATGTACGGTAAAATAAATAAATAAATAAGTACAAACATATATACATATATACAGGTGCTGTGGGGAAGGTAAGTAGGTTAGATGGGGGGATGGAGAGGGGGACGAGGGGGTTCTTCCAGACTGTGAGCCCGCTGTTGGGTAGGGACCGTCTCTATGTGTTGCCAACTTGGACTTCCCAAGTGCTTAGTACAGTGCTTTGCCCACAGTAAGCGCTCAATAAATACGATTGATTGATTGGCCTTGGGTAAGTCACTTCACTTCTCTGGGCCTCAGTTATCTCATCTATAAAGTGAGGATTAAGACTGTGAGCCCTAAGGTGGACAGGGACTGTGTCCAAACCAATTTGCTTGTATCCACTTCAGCTCTTAGTATAGTGCCTGGCATGTAGTAAGCGCTTAACAAATAGCATTATTGTGGCTATGGAAATAAATGCTGTGGGGCTGAGGGAGGGGTGAATAAAGATGCAAATCCCTCCTTTCCCTCCCCTTCCTCCCTTCCCTTTCCTCTTCTTCCCTACCTCCCTATCTTGGTGGCATTGTGCTGGTAAGAGGATAAGAAAGAAGGGTGAACTTGATGCCGGGGTGGCATTAGGACTTTCATTCAGTCGTATTTATCGAGCGCTTACTGTGTGCACAGCACCGTACTAAGCGCTTGGAAGAGTTCAGTACGACAATAAATAGACACCTTTCCTGCCCACAAACGAGCTTACAGTCTAGAGGAGGGGAGACAGGCGTTAATATAAATGTTAGAGGTGTGTACACGAGTGTCGTGGGGCTGGGAGGGGGGGAAGAACAAAGGGAGCAAGTCAGGGTGATGCAGAAAGGAGAGAAAAGGAAAGGGGGGGCTTAGTCAGGGAAGGCCTCCTGGAGGAGGTGCGCCTTCATTCATTCATTCAGTTGTATTTATTGAGCGCTTACTGTGTGCAGAGCACTGCACTAAGCACTTGGGAAGTACAAGCTGGAAACATCTAGAGACGGTCCCTACCCAACAACGAGCTCACGGTCTAGAGGGGGAGACGGACATTAAGACAAATAGATAAAACAATAAATTACAGATCTATACAGATAGATACATATGTGCTGTGGGGAGTCATTCATTCAGTCGTATTTATTGAGCGCTTCCTGTGTGCGGAGCGCTGTACGAAGCGCTTGGGAAGTCCAAGTTGGCAACATCTAGAGACGGTCCCTACCCAACAACGAGCTCACGGTCTAGAGGGGGAGACGGACATTAAGACAAATAGATAAAACAATAAATTACAGATCTATACAGATAGTACATATCATCATCATCATCAGTTGTATTTATTGAGCGCTTACTGTGTGCAGAGCACTGTACTAAGCACTTGGGAAGTACAAATTGGCAACATATAGAGACAGTCCCTACCCAACAGTGGGCTCACAGTCTAAAAGGGGGAGACAAAACCAAACATACTAACAAAATAAAATAAATAGAATAGATATGTACAAGTAAAATAAATAAATAAATAGAGTAATAAATATGTACAAACATATATACATATATACAGGTGCTGTGGGGAACATATGTGCTGTGGGGAGTCATTCATTCAGTCATTTATTGAGCGCTTCCTGTGTGCGGAGCACTGTACTAAGCGCTTGGGAAGTCCAAGTTGGCAACATCTAGAGACGGTCCCTACCCAACAACGAGCTCACGGTCTAGAGGGGGAGACAGACATTAAGACAAATAGATAAAACAATAAATTATAGATCTATGCAGATAGATACATATGTGCTGTGGGGAGTCATTCATTCAGTCGTATTTATTGAGCGCTTGCTGTGTGCGGAGCACTGTACTAAGCGCTCGGGAAGTCCAAGTTGGCAACATCTAGAGGCGGTCCCTACCCAACAACGAGCTCACGGTCTAGAGGGGGAGATGGACATGAAGACAAATAGATAAAACAATAAATTACAGATCTATGCAGATAGATACATATGTGCTGTGGGGAGTCTTCAATAAGGCCTTGAAGGGGGGAACAAATAGTTTTCTGTCGGATTTGAAGAAGGTGGGCGTTCCAGGCCGTGGGCTAGGGATTGGTGGCGAGATAGACGAGAGAAAAGGATAGCACTAAAGAAGCGAAGCGTGCGGGCCGGGTTGTAGTCGGAGAGTAGCGAGGTGAGATAGGAGGGGCCGGGTGATGGACCGCTTTAAAGCCAACGGTGACGAGTTTTGGTTCAGTTTAGCTTTTCCAACCGAGGAGGCCGGCGAGGTTGGAGCGGCGCCCGGCCTTTCACTTTCCTTTCCCGTGACTCACCGCGGCTGAGCTCTGGGCCGAGCCCGTTCCGCCCACCTTGGCCCGTTCCGGCGCTCAGTCGGTTTCCCCCCTCCCCGTGTCGCCGGCAGATTCCCCATGGATCTCAACAGCGCCAGCAGCGTCGTCCTCCAGGTGCTCACGCAAGCCACCAGCCAAGACACGGCGGTGCTGAAGCCGGCCGAGGAGCAGCTGAAGCAGTGGGAGACGCAGCCCGGCTTCTACTCCGTGTTGTTGGTGAGACGCGGCGCCGCAGCCGAGGGGGGATGGCTGAGTGGGGGCTGGGCCTGCTGCATCAGCCTTCTCTCTGATCTCCCATCCTCATGTCTCTCCCCACTTCAATCCATACTTCATGCTGCTGCCCGGATTATCTTTGTCCAGAAACACTCTGGGCATATTGCTCCCCTCCTCAAAAATCTCCAGTGGCTGCCAATCAATCTGCGCATCAGGCAGAAACTCCTCACCCTGGGCTTCAAGGCTGTCCATCCCCTCGCCCCTTCCTACCTCCCCTCCCTTCTGTCCTTCTCCAGCCCAGCCCGCACCCTCCGCTCCTCTGCCGCTAATCTCCTCACCGTCCCTCGTTCTCGCCTGTCCTGCCATCGACCCCTGGGCCCGGAATGCCCTCCCTCTGCCCATCCGCCAAGCTAGCTCTCTTCCTCTCTTCAAGGCCCTGCTGAGAGCTCACCTCCTCCAGGAGGCCTTCCCAGACTGAGCCCCTTCCTTCCTCTCCCCCTCGTCCCCCTCTCCATCCCCCCATCTTACCTCCTTCCCTTCCCCACAGCACCTGTATACATGTATATATGTTTGTACATATTTATTACTCTATTTATTTTACTTGTACATATGTATTCTATTGATTTTATTTTGTTACTATGTTTGGTTTTGTTCTCTGTCTCCCCCTTTTAGACTGTGAGCCCACTGTTGGGTAGGGACTGTCTCTATATGTTGCCAATTTGTACTTCCCAAGCGCTTAGTACAGTGCTCTGCACATAGTAAGCACTCAATAAATATGATTGATGATGATGGGCCCGCTGGGAAGAGCTTGCCCGGCCACCCGCGTGGATCACGCGCTGCCCGCGGGGTGGGTGGCTGTTTGGCGTCAGTCTGCGGCCACGGAGCTCAGCAGGCGATGGTGTGACTGTGTCTGGGCCTGGGGACCCCGGGGACCCGCTCCCCCCGGCTTCAGCCGTCGGAGCCGGAGTCTCGGAGCCGCTCAACAAGCTCCCTGACCAGACCTGGAGAGTTTTCCAGGCAGGGCAGCGGAGATCCGGAATGGTGACTTCCTCGCTTGTTAGCTCTCCAAAGTCCATCTCCTCCCTACTGACAGCTCTCTCCCTGGTCGCCCCCTCCCCTTCTTTTTTTATTGGTATTAAGCACTTTCTGTGTGCCAGGCACTATACTGAGCACTGGGGTAGAATCATCATCAATCGTATTTATTGAGCGCTTACTGTGTGCAGAGCACTGTACCAAGCGCTTGGGAAGTACAAGTTGGCAACATATAGAGACAGTCCCTACCCAATAGTGGGCTCACAGTCTAAAAGGGGGAGACAGAGAACAAAACCAAACATACTAACAGAATAAAATAAATAGAATAGATATGTACAAGTAAAATAAATAAATAGAGTAATAAATATGTACAAACATATATACAGGTGCTGTGGGGAAGGGAAGGAGGTAAGATGGGGGGATGGAGAGGGGGGAGAGGAAGGAGGGGGCTCAGTCTGGGAAGGCCTCCTGGAGGAGGTGAGCTCTCAGTAGGGCCTTGAAGGGAGGAAGAGAGCTAGCTTGGCGGAGGGGCAGAGGGATTGGGGGCATTCCAGGCCCGGGGGAGGACGTGGGCCGGGGGTCGATGGCGGGACAGGCGAGAACGAGGTACGGGGAGGAGATTAGTGGCGGAGGAGCGGAGGGTGCGGGCTGGGCTGGAGAAGGAGAGAAGGGAGGTGAGGTAGGAGGGGGTAGAATCAGAATAATCGGTTTGGACACAGGCCGTGTCCCACATGGGGCTCATAGCCTTAATCCCCATTTTACAAATGAGGAAACTGAGGCACAGTGAATTACGTGACCTGCCCAAGGTCACTCAGCAGACAAGTGGGGGAACCAGGATCAAAACCCATGTCCTCCAGACTCCGAGTCCCGTGCTCAATCAGAAGCAACTTGGCCTAGTGGCTAGACCACAGGCCTAGGAGTCAGGAGGACCTGGGTTCTAATCCCAACTCTGACACTTGTCTGTTGTGTGACCTTGGACAAGTCACTCAATTTAGTGCCTCAGTTACCTTTTCTGTAAAATGGGGATTAAGACTGTGAGCCCTATGTGGGACAGGGATTGTTTCCAACCTGGTTACCCTGCATTTACCCGAGCACTTAGTACAGTACGTGGCACATAGTAAGTGCTTAACAAATACCATCCCCCCAAAAAATGTGCCCAGGGCTCACAACGAAAACTGGGTACCTCATTATGGAGGGGCAGGGCATAGCCACCGCTCTGGAAGAAAGAGTTGCCCACTCTAGACCCTTCTCTAATAATAACTCTAGTCATCAATCAATCAATCAATCGTATTTATTGAGCGCTTACTGTGTGCAGAGCATTGTACTAAGCGCTTGGGAAGTCCAAGTTGGCAACATGTAGAGACAGTCCCTACCCAACAGTGGGCTCACAGTCTAGAAGGGGGAGACAGAGAACAAAACCAAACATATTAACAAAATAAAATAAATGGAATAGATATGTACAAGTTAAATAAATAAATAAATAGAGTAATAAATATGTACAAACATCTATACATATATACAGGTGCTGTGGGGAAGGGAAGGAGTTAAGACGGGGGGGATGGAGAGGGGGACTAAAGGGAGAGGAAGGAGGGGTTTAAGCGCTTAGTACACTGCTCTGCACACATTAAGCGCTCAATAAATACGATTGATGATGATGAGGGGGCTCAGTCTGGGAAGGCCTCCTAAGTGGTATTTGTTGAACTCTTACTGTCTGCCAAGCACTGTACTAAGCTCTGGGTCAGATAGAATACAATAACAAATACCATCATTATTGTTATTACTAGATTGGACACAGCTCCTATCGTACCTGGGGTTCACAGTCTTAAACATCATCATCATCATCATCAATCGTATTTATTGAGCACTTACTGTGTGCAGAGCACTGTACTAAGCGCTTGGGAAGTACAAATTGGCAACATATAGAGACAGTCCCTACCCAACAGTGGGCTCACAGTCTAAAAGGGAGAACAGGTACTGAATCCCCGTTTTGCAAGAGAGGAAACTGAGGCCTGGAGAAGTTAAGTGACTTGCCAAGGTCACTACACTGCAGGCAGATGTCAGAACCCAGGTTCTCCGACCCCTAGGCCCACGTTCTTTCCAGTAGGCCACACTGCTTCAAGATTGACGCCCAATTTTTTATTTCCAGCACTTCCTTTGGACACGCTCACTGGTTTCTCTCCAACGAGAAGAGCGGTCTCAGAGGGCCGAGCGGTTCTCTTTTTCTTGCAAATGGAAGTTGATCCTCCAGTGCTTTTCTGGCTCTGAACTTGGAGGATCCTTTCCGACAAGGTGTGCGGTGCTTGGGTTGAGGTGCATAGGACAGTCTGGCTCAGTGGCTCTTTAAAAGAACCGCTCTAACATATTCGTCCATCGGTCTCAGCGCCTCAGGAAACATCTGTATATATGTATATATGTTTGTACGTATTTATTACTCTTTATTTTATTTGTACATATCTATTCTATTTATTTTATTTTGTTAGTATGTTTGGTTTTGTTCTCTGTCTCCCCCTTTTAGACTGTGAGCCCACTGTTGGGTAGGGACAGTCTCTAGATGTGGCTTAGTGGCTCTTTAAAATAACCGCTCTAGCATATTCATCCATCAGTCCCAGCGCCTCAGGAAACATCTGTATATATGTATATATGTTTGTACGTATTTATTACTCTATTTATTTTACTTGTACATATCTATTCTATTTATTTTATTTTGTTAGTATGTTTGGTTTTGTTCTCTGTCTCCCCCTTTTAGACTGTGAGCCCACTGTTGGGTAGGGGCCGTCTCTAGATGTTGCCAACTTGGACTTCCCAAGCGCTTAGTACAGTGCTGTACACACAGTAAGCGCTCAATAAATACGATTGATCGATTGATTGATCTCCCCGCTCCCACCTTCCAGCACCTGCCATCTTCTTGGATGAGGCGTTTGCTCCGTCATCATAGACGAGGACGATTCCGAAGTGCTTCCGAAGTGGAGGGAAGTTCTTGAGTGCCTCTCTCTGGTTAGGCGGGATGTGAAATGTAACTCCCATGGAGTTTTCCGTGCATTTTCCATCCCTGTTGATACGATTAAATTACTTTTCCTTGCAAGGTGGACTGAGGGAAAGAGTTGGTCGAAACTTGATTTTTCAAGCGAACAGAGGAACTGAATCAAATGTGACGATGTGAGGTTTTAGTTGAATGAAAAGGGTGGCTTGACTAGGGCCTTGGGAGCCAGATTGTCAGACTTGGTTTTGCCAATTACACAAGTAAAAACAGCCAAAAATTAGAAAATTCCACCTGAAAATTATAGCAAAAAAAAATGAGAATAAAAGATGGTGTCTTAGCCTGAGCCTTCCAGTAATTAGAGAGCAAACTCTCTCAGCACCTGAATGGTGACCTAAAAAAACCAACAAAACATTAAGTTCGTTATTATTTAGGTGAATGCTACTTTAATTTTTGGTTGGCATTCTGCCCCCGCCCTGCCCAACGTACTTTATTATAAGCACTATTATTGTAAGCATTATTATTATACGTTATAGAAGCAGCATGTTACCAACTTGTACTTCCCAAGCGCTTAGTACAGTGCTCTGCACACAGTAAGCACTCAATAAATACGATTGATGGTGATGATGATGGGCTTGGGAGTCAGAGGTTCTGGGTTCCAATCCCAACTCCACCACTTGTCTACAGTGTGACTTTGGGCAAGTCACTTAACTTCTCTGTGCCTTTTATCTCAGCTATAAAACGGGGGTTGAGACTGTGAGCCCCACTTGGGACAACTGGATTACCTTGTATCTACCCCAGAGCTTAGAACAGTGCTCGGCACATAGTAAGTGCTTAACAGATACCACAGTTATTATTATTATATGCGTGTTCATGCATTCATTCAGTTGTGTTACTACTCGGCCCCATTTTTTGCCATTTTAAAAGTTTTTTGATTTCTTTACAGAATATTTTCACAAACCATGCTCTGGATGTCAATGTCAGGTGGCTGGCTGTGCTGTACTTTAAAAATGGGATCGATCGCTATTGGAGACGTGTGGCACCCCAGTAAGTATCCCACTGTACCACTTGGATTGTGACCGACGTTCGGTCTATTCCTCAGCTCGCTGAGGTGGGTTGGAAGGACTCAGTCCGTGTCGCGACTTGCCCCCTCTGTCCCAGAAGCTCCTCGTAGGCGGGTATCGTGTCTACCGACTACATCGTAGTGTCCTCTCCCAAGGTCTTAGAACAGTGCTGGGCGGGCAGGGAGCGCTTAATAAGTGCCATTCTGGTTTTTAGTAGAAGAGTTGCTGCGGAGTTCACTCTTTCAGTCGTATTGAGTGCCCGTTGCATTCCAAGCGCAGTGGGGTTGGAGAGGATGTTGTAGCATGAATATGGAAAGTGAAAGGTAGTGCAAACTGACCTCTTTTTGGGGTGAAAAAGCACAAGTAGGTTCCCCGGAACTGATGCCGCGCACCATTGACTCGTTTCCAGAAGTGAGGGGAGTGGGCAAGCAGGGGAACGAGGGTCCGCGGGCTGACCTCCCTTGGGCAGTGTCCCTCTGTGGGCTGGGCGGGAGAGCTCCTGCTGCCCAGGGGTCCTGCGGTGCCCCGGTAGAGCCTAGGTGGAGAGCAGGAGCAGCTGCCACCCAAGGCCACATTGAAACCTAGGGAGGGGGTGGGGGCCGGAGGGGCTCGAACTCGGAGCCGGCGTGAACTCGGAGCTGACATGAGCTCAGGGGCACGTGGCACTTCAGAGAGACCACCCCCCGCCCCCCTTGTAGCCTGCCAGCTCATCCGGAGACACTCGGCGGGTTGAGGCCGGGCGATCGGGAGAGACCTGGGGACTGGATGTGGCTCCGCCGAAGCAGCATGGCCTGCTGGATAGAGCGTGGTCCTAGGAGTCAGAAGGACCGCCGTTCAAATCCCGGCTCCGTCACTCGTCTGCCGTATGACCTTGGGTAAGTTACTTCACTGGGCCTCAGTGACCTATCTGCAAGATGGGGATTAAGACTGTGAGCCCTGTGGGACTGTGTCCAACCGGATTATCTGGTATCCAGTCCAGCGTTTAGAACAGTGCAGGACACATAGAGCTTAACAAATACCATCATCACCATAATAATAATGGTGGTATTTTTTAAGCGCTTACTATGTGCCAAGCGCTGGGGTGGATACAAGGTAATCAGGTTGTCCCAGGTGAGGCTCACAGTCTTAATCCCCATTTTACAGATGAGGGAAGGGAGGCACAGAGAAGTTAAGTGACTTGCCCAAGGTCAGACGTGGCGGAGTCGGGATTAGAACCCATGACCTCTGACTTCCTCTTTCCACTAAGACATGCTGTGGGGACAGACAGTTGACACCACCCCCGAAGGCAGCCCAGCCAGTCTCGTCTTGGGTCAGTCGATTATTATTAATCATGTTTATTGAGTGCTTACTATGTGCTAAAGCACTGTTCTAAGCGCTTGGGAAAGTGTAATGTAACATCACACGTATTCCATGCCCACAACGAGCTCACAGTTGAGAGGAATAAATCTGGTATTTATTGTGCAGAGTTTCTGTTTGATGTGGAGGTGGATGGGCAACCGCTGCATGTTCTTGAGGAGTAGAGACTGAATTATTATTTTTTTTTTCCTCCAGAAAAGTGGCAGAGTGAAGTAAGTAGGTGTTCTGGAGGAGTAGGGACTGAATGATTTTTTTTTTTCTCCAGAAAAGTGGCAGGGTGAAGTAAGGGCTAGAATGGGGAAAGACAGGAGACTGATGCAGTAGTGAAAATAGGAAAGGAGAAGTGTTTGGCTAGGCATTATTGAGTCTGGATAGGGAGGGAAGGGTGGAATTTAGCAATGTTGTGAAGGTGAAACAACCAGGATTGGTTGACAGATTGAATATGTGGAGTCCAAAGGCTAGGCTTTGTACGTATTTGAAATTTATTTATATTACTGTCTGCCTCTCCATCTCCTGTTTCTAACTGGTGGAATGTACCACCCAGATTGTCCAATCTCTGAGTATGAACTCCACAGGGAATATTATTACTCTGTTATTACTCTATTTATTATTACTCTTTATTTTAGTCCAAGCTCTGAGTATGAACTCCACAGGGAATATTATTACTCTATTATTACTCTATTTTACTTATGCATATTTATTCTACTTATTTTATTTTGTTAATATGTTTTGTTTTGTTGTCTGTCTCCCCCTTCTAGACAGTGAGCCCGCTGTTGGGTAGGAACCATCTCTATATGCCGCCAGCTTGTACTTCCCAAGCGCTTAGTCCAGTGCTCTGCACCCAGTAAGCGCTCAATAAATGCGATTGAATGAATGAATGAATGAATGCCTCCCCCTCTAGACTGTAAGCTCAATGTGGGCAGGGAATGTGTCTGTTTATTGTTGTATTGTAGTCTCCCAAGTGCTTGGGAGAGTACCGTACAGCAGAATTAGCAGTCACCGTTCCCTGCCCCTGGTGAGCTTACAGTCTAGAGGTGATAAGATCAGGCCTGATCTCTGACTCTCAGTGAGCTCAGTCCAAAGAGGGAGGAAGAGCAGGTATGCCCCCACTTTACAGATGAGGAACCGGAGGCCCAGGAAGGTTAAGCGACTCGCCCAAGGTCACCCAGGGAGCCAGTGGCAGAGGTGGGCCTGAAGCCCCGCTCTCCCGGCTCCTAGACTTCAGTCAGCTTGAATGCTCGTCCTTTGCTGTTTAGCCGGATAGATTCCGGCTTAAGTTTTGGAACTGGAGTCCTAGGGATTTATCTCATGATTGAAATCTGCAGCGGGGCTCAGCGGGAAAGAGCCCGGGCTTCGAAGTCAGAGGTCATGGGTTCAAATCCCAGCTCTGCCAATTGTCAGCTGTGTGACTTTGGGCAAGTCTGTAAAATCGGGATTAAGACTGTGAGCCCCCCCGCCCCGTGGGACAACCTGATCACCTTGTAACCTCCCCAGCGCTTAGAACAGTGCTTTGCACAGAGTAAGCGCTTAATAAATGCCATCATTATTATTATTATTATTATTAATAAATCTGGGTGCGTCGCCTGTATTTCAGATTCGTGTAACGGTCACCCCGTGACCAGATCCGTTCTTCCCCGTCCCAGCAGATGTCACTCCGTCCCAGGTTTTTTTTAGAAGAGTGCGTTAGGCCTTCCTCTTCTGGGCCCTTTGAACAGTGAGATTCATTCATTCGTTCATTCAGTCGTATTTATTGAGCGCTCACTGTGTGCAGAGCGCTGGACTAAGCGCTTGGGAAGTCCAAGCCGGCAACATATAGAGACGGTCCCTACCCAACGACGGGCTCGCAGCCTAGAAGGGGGAGGCAGACGACAAAACCAAACATGTAGACGGGAGTCAGAATCGCCAGAACAAATAGAATTAAAGCTATACGCACGTCATTAACAAAATAAATAGAATAGTAAATATGTACAAGTAAAATAGAGTAATAAATCTCTACAAATATATAATAATAATAATAATGATGATGGCATTTGTTAAGCGCTTACTATGTGCAAAGCACTGTTCTAAGTGCTGGGGGGGATGCAAGGTGATCAGGTTGTCCCACGTGGGGCTCACAGTCTTAATCCCCGTTTTACAGATGAGGTAACTGAGGCGCAGAGAAGTGAAGTGACTTGCCCAAGGTCACACAGCAGACACGTGGAGGAGCTGGGATTCGAACCCATGACCTCTGACTCCAAAGCCCGGGCTCTTTTCAATGAGCCACGCTGCTTTTCTCTATATATACATATATATATATGTGTGTGTGTGTACAAGTGCTGTGGGGAGGGGAAGGAGGTAGGGCGGGGGGGATGGGGAGGAGGAGATTCATTCAATCGTGTTCAATCAATCAATCGTATTTATTGAGCGCTTACTGTGTGCAGAGCACTGTACTAAGTGCTTGGGAAGTACAAGTTAGCAACATATAGAGACAGTCCCTACCCAACAGTGGGCTCACAGTCTAGAAGGGGGAGACAGAGAACAATCAATCAATCAATCAATCAATCGTATTTATTGAGCGCTTACTATGTGCAGAGCACTGTACTAAGCGCTTGGGAAGTACAAATTGGCAACACATAGAGACAGTCCCTACCCAACAGTGGGCTCACAGTCTAAAAGGGGGAGACAGAGAACAAAACCAAACATACCAACAAAATAAAATAAATAGGATAGATATGTACAAGTAAAATAAATACATAAATAGAGTAATAAATATGTACAACCATATATACATATATACAGGTGCTGTGGGGAAGGGAAGGAGGTAAGATGGGGGGATGGAGAGGGGGACGGGGGGGAGAGGAAGGAAGGGGCTCAGTCTGGGAAGGCCTCCTGGAGGAGGTGAGCTCTCAGCAGGGCCTTGAAGGGAGGAAGAGAGCTAGAACGTATTAACACAATAAAATAAATAGAATCATACGATTGAATGAATGAGAGGATAAAGGGGGCTCATTCTGGGCAGGCCTCCAGGAGGAGGTGAGCTCTCAGTTGGGCTTTGAAGGGTGGAAGAGAGCTAGCTTGGTGGATGTGTGGATGGAGGGCATTCCTGGTCAGGGGAAGGACGTGGGCCGGGGGTCGACAGCGGGACGGGCGAGAATGAGGTACGGTGAGGAGGTGAGCGGCAGAGGAGCGGAGGGTGCGGGCTGGGCTGGAGAAGGACAGAAGGGAGGTGAGGTAGGAGGGGGCGAGGGGATGGACAGCTCTGAAGCCGAGAGTGAGGAGTTTTTGCTTGATTGGTAGGTTGACAGGCAGCCACTGGAGATTTTTGAGGAGGGGAGTAGCATGCCCAGAGCGTTTCTGCACAGAGATGATCCGGGCAGCAGATTGAAGTATAAAGTGGAGAGAGACAGGAGGATCGGTTTATTAGGAGAAGCAGTGTGGCTCAATGGAACAAGTGCGGGCTTTGGAGTCAGAGGTCATGGGTTCAAATCCCTGCTCCGCCAATTGTCAGCTGTGTGACTTTGGGCAAGTCACTTAACTTCTCCGGGCCTCAGTTACCTCATCTGTAAAACGGGGATTAAGACTGTGAGCCCGCCATGGGACAACCTGATCACTCTGTAACCTTCCCAGCGCTTAGAACAGTGCTTTGCACGTAGTAAGCGCTTAATAAATGCCATCATTATTATTATTATTATTAAAGCCCCACTTATGCGATTCAGCATCTCCGGGTGAAACAATTAGACTCCCCTGAAGACTCCCCCTTCTAGACTGTGAGCCCACTGTTGGGTAGGGACCGTCTCTACATGTTGCCAACTTGTACTTCCCAAGCGCTTAGTCCAGTGCTCTGCACACAGTAAGCGCTCAATAAATACGATCGAATGACTGAATGATGGAAAGGGTCGTTCTAAAGTAGAGATCGGCAGTTCCGCTGAAGCGTCGCCGGGCCCCTCCTTCTAGCACTTGCTTTTACTATTGTGCCTTATCTGGTTCCACTGTGGCTCCTATTTGGACTATCCCGGGCTGGGCCACGGGAGAACTTTTCTAGGGCCGAGACGGAGCTCCGGGGCTAGGTCTGTGTCGGATTCAGAAGCCGCGTGGCTTCGTGGAAGGAGAGCCCACCTCCTCCAGGAGGCCTTCCCAGACTGAGCCCCTTCCTTCCTCTCCGTCGTCCCCCTCTCCATCCCCCCCATCTTTCCCTCCTTCCCTTCCCCACAGCACCTGTATATATGTATATATGTTTGTACATATTTTTTACTCTATTTATTTATTTTATTTGTACATATCTATTCTATTTATTTTATTTTGTTAGTATGTTTGGTTTTGTTCTCTGTCTCCCCCTTTTAGACTGTGAGCCCACTGTTGGGTAGGGGCTGTCTCTATATGTTGCCAATTTGTACTTCCCAAGCACTTAGTACAGTGCTCTGCACATAGTAAGCGCTCAATAAATACGATTGATGATGATGATGATGATTACTTTATGTATTTATTTATTTTACTTGTACATATCTATTCTATTGATTTTATTTTGTTAGTATGTTTGGTTTTGTTCTCTGTCTCCCCCTTTTAGACTGTGAGCCCGCTGTTGGCTAGGGACTGTCTCTATATGTTGCCAACTTGGACTTCCCAAGCGCTTAGTACAGCGCTCTGCACACAGTAAGCGCTCAATAAATACGATATTGATTGAGTGCGGGTTTGGGAGTCAGAGGTCGTGGGTTCTAATCCCGACTCCACAGTTTATCTGCTGTGTGACCTTGGGCAAGCCACTTCTCTGTGCCTCAGCTAACCTCATCTGTAAAATGGGGATTAAGAGGGAGCCCCATGTGAGATAACCTGATGACCTTTTTTTATTTATCTTTTATTTATTTATTTTTTATTTATTTATCCTATTTATTTTATTTTGTTGGTATGTTTGGTTCTGTTCTCTGTCTCCCCCTTTTAGACTGTGAGCCCACTGTTGGGTAGGGACCGTCTCTATACGTTGCCAGCTTGTACTTCCCAACCGCTTAGTACAGTGCTCTGCACATAGTAAGCGCTCAATAAATGCGATTGATTGATTGATTGATTGACCTTGCCAGCGCTTAGAGCAGTGCTTGGCACATAGTAAGCGCTTAACAGATGCCATTATTATTATTATTCTTTGTTGTCCCAGTGGATGGGACGGGCTACGCTGGGGTCCGAACACCCTGTCGCATCCACAGCCCACAGGAGCTCAAAGCTGGTGGGTGGCACCTCAGGATTGTCAGCTCTGCTCCGGTCACGTCCGTTCAAGGTGGTGGTTCCCCTCACCCAGCCACCCTGATTCCCATATTCACTGTCAAGCGCTTAGTACAGTGCTCTGCACACAGTAAGCGCTCAATAAATACGACTGATTGATTGGCCCGCAATCCACTTCTCTCCTCCTGTGAGTAGCCTCAGTGCTGGACTGCCTCTCCGTTGTTGGTATCTGGGATTCCCTGAGTTTTGGACTGACAACCCCCGTAAAGTCACTCTTTCTCTACTTTTGTAGAACCTCTGTTCTTCCAACATAAAGGGTCAGCCGCAATATACTGTAATGGGGCTTTTTTTTAAGTTTGTTTAATAATTAAATATTTGTTAAGCGCTTATTATGTGCCAGGCTGTACTGAGTGCTGGAGTAGATGTAAAATAATCAGGTTGGATACAGTCCATTTCCCTCGTGGGGTTCACAGTCATCATCATCATCAGTCGTATTTATTGAGCGCTTACTGTGTGCAGAGCACCGTACTAAGCGCTTGGGAAGTACAAGTTGGCAACACATAGAGACAGTCCCTACCCAACAGTGGGCTCACAGTCTAAAAGGGGGAGACAAAACCAGACATACTAACAAAATAAAATAGAATAGATATGTACAAGAAAAATAAATAAATAAATAGAGTAATAAATATGTACAAACATATATACATATATACAGGTGCTGTGGGGAAGGTGATCACAGTCCTGATCCCTGTTTTACAGGTGAGGTAACTGAGGCACAGATTAGTAAAGTAATTTGCCCAAGGTCACCCAGCAAAGTGGCCGAGTTGGAATTAGAACCCAGATCCTTGTGTCTCCCAGGCGCATGCTCTTTCCCCTAGGCCACGCCGCTTCTCTGTTAAACTAAATCCTTTTTCCAGGTGCCATTTAAATGAGCGCCATTAGAGAGTCAGATTTATTTCAAGTGAGCAGATGTATAAATCTAAGAATAGTACATTGAAAAAGAATTAGAGCATCTCATCATTAGGCCCACCTTCATTTTTCAACAGCGCCGAGCTCCCCGAAAATTGGATTGTCAGCGGTTCTCTCCTTGAGCCCACTGTTGGGTAGGGACTGTCTCTATATGTTGCCGATTTGTACTTCCCGAGCGCTTAGTACAGTGCTCTGCACATAGTAAGCGCTCAATAAATACGATTGATGATGATCACCTCAGTCCGCAGCCCAGCCTCGCTGCTCCCCAAACCTTCCCCTCCGCGGCCCCCTGCCGCCTCCGACAGTTAGCCTGAGCTGTTGACTTGCGGTGTGGGCCAACCTCAGGGAAGTTCTTGCCTCAGTGGCCTTTTGGCAGACCACAGGAACCAAACACACGGCGGGTAGAGGGTTTGACAAGCAGCAGCTCCAAGAGATTTAATAATACCACTGATAATAATAATAATAATAATAATAATAATAATAATAATAATAATAACATTTGTTAAGCGCTTACTATGTGCCAGGCACTGTTCTAAATGCTGGGGTAGATACAAGGTAAAAGTCCCTGTCCCACATGGGGCTCACAGCCTTAACCCCCATTTTACATCTGAGGCAACTGAGGCCCAGAGAAATGAAGTGACTGGCCCAGGGTCACACAGCAGACAAGTGGCAGAGCCGTGATTAGAACCCACGACCTTCCAAATCCCAGGCCTTTGCGCTATCCACTGCTTCACGACCTCGAAGAGACTCGCAAATGTCCTTCTGGGAAATACCGGGGAGGGGAGGAGCAGGGGTGTTGGCGCCAGGAGAGAAAGCTGGATAATAATAATAATAATGATGGCATTTATTAAGCGCTTACTATGTGCAAGGCACTGTTCTAAGTGCTGGGGAGGTTACAAGGTGATCAGGTTCATTCATTCATTCATTCAGTCGTATTTATTGAGCGCTTACTGTGTGCAGAGCACTGTACTAAGCGCTTGGGAAGTCCAAGTTGGCAACATATAGAGACGGTCCCTACCCAACAGTGGGCTCACAGTCTGGAAGGGGGAGTCTTCAGGGGAGTCTAATTCAGGGGAGAGAATATATACATATATGTTTGTACGTATCTATTACTCTATTTTATTTGTACATATTTATTCTATTTATTTTATTTTGCTAATATGTTTTGTTTTGTTCGCTGTCTCCCCCTTCTAGACTGTGAGCCCACTGTTGGGCAGGGACCATCTCTATATGTTGCCAACTTGTACTTCCCAAGCGCTTAGTACAGTGCTCTGCACACAGTAAGCGCTCAATAAATACGATTGAATGAATGAATCTACCCCAGTGCTTAGGCCAGAGCCTGGCACATAGTAAGCACCTAGTGAGTAACTTAAAAAAAATTGAGGGCACACATATGGTGGCAGGTAGGTGTGAGGGAGCACTACAGTGTAAGTTTTCCTTACTGCTGGGGTCTTGGCATACTGGGGTTTTTTCTTTTGGTGTTTTTGCATTTTTGAGTTTTCCCGCGTGGTGAAGCTCCCTAAGGCAGGAGAAGTCAGTTAAATTAGAAGCACCATGGCCTTGACTGTGAGTCAGGAGACCTGCCCTCCGATCCCTGCTCCATCACTTGCTTGCTATGTGACCCCACTTTCATTCATTCAATCACATTTATTGAGTGCTTACTGTGTGCAGAACACTATACTAAGCACTTGGGAAGTACAAGTTGGCAACATAAAGAGACGATCCCTACCCAACAACGGGCTCACAGTCTAGAAGGGGGAGACAGACAACAAAACAAAACATATTAACAAAGTAAAATAAATAGAATAGTAAATATGTACAAATAAATAGAGTAATAAATCTGTACAAACATAGATACAGGTGTTGTGGGGAGGGGAAGGAGGTAGGGTCGCGGGGAGGGGGAGAGGAAGGAGGGGGCTCAGTGTGGGAAGGCCTCCTGGAGGAGGTGAGCTCTCAGTAGGGATTTGAAGGGAGGAAGAGAGCTAGCTTGGCGTTTGTGCGGAGGGAGGGCATTTCGGGCCGCAGGGAGGACGTGGGCCGGGGGTCAACGGCGGGACAGGCGAGAACGAGGCCCGGTGAGGAGATTAGCGGCGGAGGAGCGGAGGGTGCGGGCTGGGCTGGAGAAGGAGAGAAGGGAGGTGGGGTAGGAGGGGCGTGAGGTGATATACAGCCTTGAAGCCGAGAGTGAGGAGTTTTTGCCTGATGCACTTAACTCAGTGCCTGAGTTTCCCCTTCTCTAAAATGGGGTTCCGTTCTCCCTCCCCTTTAGACTGAGAATCCTTTGCAGGGCAGGAACTACGTCTGATGTGATTGCGTTGGATCAACCCCAGTGCCTGACATCCACAGTCAGTTCCGAACAAATACTACAGTGCTTGTCATTAATAATAATGACTAATCTGTGAATTGTAGTAACGGGATGGATTTGTGAATAATTAAGCCGTGTCTCCTCTCTTTCTAGTGCGATCTCAGAGGAGGAGAAATCCACCCTGCGAGCCGGGCTGATCACCAACTTCAACGAGCCAGTCAATCAGGTGAGGGCAGACAGGAATTTTGAGGGAGCAATTCTTTTCCTTTAGCAGGCACTCTGGAAGGGGTGGAATCGGTGTCTTTCCATCAAAATGAAGGTTTTACAGAATGAGGTGCTCTTAAAAGGAGCTCTGAAGGGTCTATTCCGCCCACGCTGGCAGGAGTATTAAGATTTTATCAGCGAGAAACACAGTGTAACTGAGGTCCGGCGTTAATGTGTCAAAAGTGACAATCCCTTTGTGATCTAATTCTCAGAAAATGCCCAAAGATAGAGTGTTGGTGGGTCGTATCGGCTTACCTTGGAGGCTCAAGTCAGCTTTGAAGCCCTGGCTTCTCCTCAGCGCAGCTTCCTCGGTTGCTCGCGGATGACTGAATTTTGCCCTGAAGCTCATTTCTCTGGTTTGAGTGTCACTTTACAGCTTCCGTGTTGGCAGACCCATCTGCTTGCCTACCCTAGGGTCTGAGATCTGGGAACCTGGTGGGGTTGTGGGTTGGGACACGGAAGTGTGGAGGCTGTGGGGTCCCTTGAGGGAGGCTTGCAGGATGAAGACGCGCGCGCACCCCTGGCCATCTTGGAATTTCCCGTCCTTTAGTCGGACCTTGGGACAAGTGGCAAGATCTGGAAGGTTCTGGAAAGATGGTTTGGATCTTCAGGCTGAACCGGCAGGGATCCGGGTTGCGGGAGGGTCCAGCAGTAGTCCGCTTTGTCAATCAGTCAATGGTATTTACTGAGCACTTACTGTACTAAGCAATTGGGAGAGCACACGGGAGCGCCGGTAGACTCGTTCCCTGCCCACGATGAGCTTATATCCTAGAGATGGAGACAGACATCAACGCAAATAACATATAGCCATGTCCATAAAGGGTGTGGGTCTGAGGGCGGGGTGAATACCGAATGCGCCATCCACGCCGAAGCGTCGTCCCGCTTTCAGACTCCACTGAGCACCAGACGTCTGTTTCCTCTGCAGATTGCTACCCAGATTGCCGTGTTGATCGCCAAAGTAGCCAGATTGGATTGCCCCCGGCAGTGGCCTGAGCTTATACCCACGCTGATAGAGTCCGTGAAAGTCCAAGAAGATCTTCGCCAGCACAGGGCGTTGCTTACATTCTACCATGTTACCAAGACCCTGGCATCCAAACGGCTCGCCGCAGATAGAAAACTGTTTTACGACGTAAGTGACCCACATAAGTGTGCAAGGGGGGTTGTGGGTGTGTTTGCATCTAGACGTCTGATGGATCGAGAACATTAAAGGAGCATTGGTATTTTCTGAGGGTGGAGCACCGTACGGACGTTTGGAAGAGCACGATAGAGTTAGTAAGCACAATCCCTGCCCTGAAGGAGCGAACAGTCTAGTAGGGGAGATGGACACTAACCTAACATAGAGAAGGGGGAGGAAGGAAAGGTAGAAATGTACACGAACCGGTGACAGACAACAGACTTTGTTAGTCGACATGTGCAGAAAAGCTACCGGTGGGGGTGAATACACAGGTGCGTACGTGACGCAAACGTGCTGAGGAAAATCCTCACCTGGAATTTGGTTGATCCGGGTGGGAAGTTTTGGAGTGTGATCCTGGGCCCTAAGTGCCTGCTGGGAATCCTGGGATATCCTGGCATATATGTCGCCAACTTGTACTTCCCAAGCGCTTAGTACAGTGCTCTGCACACAGTAACCGCTCAATAAATACGACTGAATGAATGAATGAATGAATGATATCGTCTGAAGTAGATGGTCAGGGTCAGCCATCGGATGCTCTAGAAATACTGGTGCGCTCTGTAGGGAAAGTGGCA
The DNA here is from genome assembly GCF_015852505.1 of Tachyglossus aculeatus. Classification (NCBI taxonomy): domain Eukaryota; kingdom Metazoa; phylum Chordata; class Mammalia; order Monotremata; family Tachyglossidae; genus Tachyglossus; species Tachyglossus aculeatus. The sequence goes on along the minus strand of NC_052088.1, from coordinate 39,930,397 downwards.
GTGAGGAAGAGGCTAAAGTGGAAGAACCTCCAAAGTGCATTTTGAAAAAGTTGTATGTGTCCCTGACAAGGTTCGAGGAAGGCTAATTTATTCCTTGGGCGGCTGCTCGTCCATCGGAGGAGGGGAGTCGTTCTCTGGACTTCTGTTTGTAGGGAGTTAGGGTGTGTTGTAGGCGGAGCGGTTATTTTTTTGAGCACAGTGAGGAGGTAAATGGCTACGGGCACCATATTCAGCTTTGATTTGTGTCTCAGCTTGGAGCCCTGAGCTATCGGAGCCTCCTGCCATCTCTTTCAATCAATCAATCAATCAATCAATCGTATTTATTGAGCGCTTACTGTGTGCAGAGCACTGTACTAAGCGTTTGGGAAGTACAAGTTGGCAACATATAGAGACAGTCCCTACCCAACAGTGGGCTCACAGTCTAAAAGTCTTTCACCTCCTGGCTGTTCCCACTCATCTGCCCCGGGCTATTCCCTGACTCCCAGGGTGTCCCAGCGTAGGCCTGTGTGTGAAGACTGTTCTGAAGAGCAAGTTGAGCAAATGTTGCTTTGATTCTTTACAGTTGGGGGGGAAATGTATTTGTTTTTCTGTTTTCCCTTCAGTTAATGCCTGTGGTTCTGCCACACTTGGTTTTTGTTTTAAAAGCATCCCGGCGGAGTCCAGTTAGCTAACACGGGGACAAAAGGACGTACGGGTTTTTCTGGTTCTAAGAAAAGTCTGAATCTCTTTCTTTACTACGCGTTTCCCCGGTACAAATTGAGTTGCACAGTGAATTCCCATACGGATGCTAAACTCCCCAGTGGGTGACCGGGATTTGACATAAAGGAGAATTCAAATCGGCAGTATGGTCTCCGCCCAAATCTTAAGATACACTGTGCTGATGTACAATCCAAAATTTCATCCCACCCCAGCTGGAAAATATTAAATCTAGGCCAACAACTGGAGTAGATCTGATTATATTCTAGGCCAAAGGCTGTTCCCAGAGGGCTGGCCTTTTTCAGGACTCGCTTCTCTGCTAGGTGTAAGGGGAGAGCTCCCCTCCGCAGCGGGAGGCTGGCTGGTTTTTGTGAAGAAACTTTATGTTGAGAAACTAGAAATAGAAATTAGTCTTTTTATTCATATTTATTGAGCGCTTACCGTGTATTAAGCGCTTAAAAGTCTTTGAGGATTAGGGTTTTGGATGACATCTCAAGCCTCACAAGTTGGATGTGTGTACCAACTCTGTTATATTGTGCTCTCCCAAGTGCTTAGTACAGTGCTCTGCACGCAGTAGGCACTTAATAAATACCACTGATTGATTTGACCTTCAGCATCACTGTCCCGAGTCTTGGAGAGAATCGGCAAAAATGAGCGAATGTGGTAGTTGGAGCAGGCGCAACTGCCTTTTGTACAAATGATTTCCCAGTAATAATAATAATGATGATGGCATTTATTAAGCGCTTACTATGTGCAAAGCACTGTTCTAAACGCTGGGGAGGTTACAAGGTGAGCAGGTTGTCCCACAGTTTTAATCCCCATTTTACAGATGAGGGAACTGAGGCACAGAGAAGTTAAGTGCCTTGCCCAAAGTCACCCAGCTGACAAGGGGTGGAGCCGGGATTTGAACCCGTGATGCCTGACTCCAAAGCCCGGGCTCTTTCCACTGCTTCTCACTTACACGGGGCTTGTAATCAGCCTCTTTTCTTGGGAGAAATCACACCTTGTTTCGCTGAGCATTTCAAGCGTTCCTCTGACGAGCTTTGTAACCTCCCCAGCACTTAGAACAGTGCTTTGCACATAGTAAGCACTTAATAAATGCTATTATTATTATTATTATTATGTCAGAAATCAAGCAGCAGGGTTAAGGAGACTGGCCCCAGAGGAGTCTAGAAGCAACCAGGTGGGAGCACCATCTCCCTTCTGAGCCGTCAGTGGCCGGAAGGGCAAGGCCCAGAAGCCAGCTCCCGGGCTCCGAAAATCCAAGGTTACATCCTTTGGATGGCCATCGGACACGGCCTGGACCACAGGCCACCAGCTACCTTTTAAGTGGGTCTGGCAGCTCTCCTGGCTTCAGATTGCTAACTCGCTTTGGGAAACCGAAGATCAGAAAGAGGGCGGTTGTCGACGGAGAAACATCAGCGGGGCAGTGGCGCCGTCATTCCCGGGCAGGGACAAAAAGGCCGGCGAGAGAGAAGGGAGCCAAAGTCCCCGAGAGAAGCCGAAGGGGCAAGCCAGCTCTCCGGGAGCTCTGTCACACCAGATCCATCAATCAGTATATTTATCGAACACTTTCTGCGTGCAGAGCACTTGGGAGAGTACGGTACACCAGAAACAGCGGACACTTTCCCTGCCCATAATGAGCTTACAGCATAGAAGGGGAGACTGACATTAATGTGAATGGGGAAAGACCATTGTCCCCAGGCGAATAACAGTTTGGGGCAAGAATTCTGCTTTTCAAACAGTCAGATTTTACATTTTAACCTGACTGTGTTTGACCCAGTAGCATGCGCAGCTGCTGGCCTTCCCTCAGGACTTCGCTGCTCAAGCCTGGTCTGTGGCCCTGAGGCCCCAAAGGACAAGGATCAGCGGCATCCATACTGGCCAAGGGCTGCCTGAAAGCTTCTCCTGACTCTAGTGGGACCCCACCTCTGAGGATGTAGCTAGCAGGACCTTGCTTTTTGCCCCTAATAATAATAATGTTGATATTTGTTAAGCGCTTATTATGTGCCAAGCACTATGCTAAGCGATGGGGTAGATACAAGGTGATCAGGTTGTCCCACGTGGGGCTCACAGTCTTAATCTGTAAAATGGGGATTAAGACTGTGAGCCCCATGTGGGACAACCTGATCACCTTGTATCCCCCCAGTGCTTCGAACAGTGCTTTGCACATAGTAAGCGCTTAACAAATACCATCGTTATTATTATTATCATTAACCCCTATTTTACAGATGAGGTAACTGAGGCGCAGAGAAGTTAAATGATTTGCCCAAGGTCACAGCTGACAAGCGGCATAGCCAGGATTAGAACCCATGACCTCCAACTCCCAAGCCTGTGATCTTTCCACTGAGCCACGCTGCTTCTACCCACGGCGCACCCTTAATACCTCAAACTCCTTCCCTCCATCCCTTTATTATTGGATCCTTTGCCCCCAACATTGGCATCGAGTTGGCAGGTGGAGTACTCCAGTTCTGTGGGAGATGCAGAAACTAAGAGCCCAATCCAGGCTCTCTCCCTGCCTTGGCAGGTGGCCGGGTAAGTCTCCTAGGCGTCCACTCTGCCCCCAAACACCTCAGAGATTCCTTTCTTTGTCTGGGACTGCGATGAAGGGTAGAGTTTTGTTCTTAAGGTCGTTTCCTTGCTGGGGAAGCAGGATTCTCATCCCAGAATGGTCCATGAAGGGATGGCCAAGAGTCTCAGCCAGAGCCACCAGCAGTCAGGGCATGAGCTCTGTAGGGGCAGGTATGATGGGTCCCTGGGTGGCGACGGACGGGAGGGGGATTCATTGCCTTTTGGATCCTACCAGGCTGCCGGCGGGCTCTGCCTGGGCTCGCCCCTGCTGAGCGCGATTCTGAATTGGGAGATTTGGCTCTCCAAACCTGCAGACAAGAGGGTGAGCGGTGATGGGGGCAGGAAGGAGAGAGCGGCACGGGAACTGGGGGTGGGAAGTAAACTGACCAGTACTGCACAAGGCCCCCAGTTCCACCAGATTTCAGCTTCTAGCCTGCTACTCCCGTGGGAGTCATTGATGAAGATGTAGGGCTAACGACAATAAGAGCACTTCTGAATTTCTCCGAGAATCCCACTGCTGCCCGCCAGCGATCGCCGCTCAGACCATCTGGGGTGGCACGGTGGGTAATGAGACTAATGAAAACAGAAGCAGCGCCGTGTCCAAGGCCCTTTATCCCACCGGAGCCTCCAGGCACGTGTCGGCTCACACAGCCGCCCCCTCCCCACTGTTTGGTCTTAGGTTCCTCCAGGAGGAAGGACTCTCGGTCAGCTTTCACGGGTTGTTGAGCCTTCCTGATCAAGAGCATCCATTTCCCCACTTGACCTTCAGGAGTTGGTCTGTTCACGGCGTGTTTTCCAGTTCCTTTCCCACCCCACGCAGCGCTGGCCCCTTCCTCAGCACTCACTTCTGTAAGGTCTTCATTTCTTTCAACTGTTAAAGCACCAGGCTGCCGGCAGACAGAGGTCTCTGGGGCTCCTCAGCATCCCCGTTGGTCGCGTCAGTGGTTTTAGGTGTCCCAGCCGTGCGCTCTCACCCGCGAGTCTGTTGCTTTCCGTAGCCTTTCCTTCTCTCCTTCCATCTGGGCCCAAGGGCTGCCCTCCTCTCAGTTCATCGTCCACACCGGATAACGGGTGGGCAGGGTGGTGCTGCCAGGCTCTGCCTGGACCCCTGGGCTGGCTCTCGGGGGGTGCCTGGGCTCCTGAGGGGGCTTGGGGTGGCTGGTGTTTCAGATTTGGAGTTATGGAGGAGAGGCCAGCTCCTCAGCCGCCGAATCTGGCTGACCTCCTCCGCGCCTGGCCCGAGGACTTCTGGATGCTTGAGGCGGTGAGGACTTTAATCCATAAAGAAAATCACGGCCCTATCCTGGGTGGATTAGAACCCCGGTCTCTGGAACAGCTTGTCCTGCCGTGGCCCACTCGCCTGGGCGTTTCCGGGGCTGTGTCCCACTAGCCGAGTCCCATTTCCAACCTCTTACTGCCCTGGAGCCTCCAGAATTGCCCTAGGGGAGTGGCAGGGCAGAGCTAGAACCTCCACTGAGGACCCCATTTACAGTTGATGCCCAGATGCCCCAAGTAGTTTGGCCCCGTCCCCATCTTTGCTGATTGGAGTTGGTACAGCGGGGGATGACAGCGCCTAGTCCGGCCCCTCCAGACATCAGGATTCGTTTCTGGTACAGGCCTAGGGCAGCTGGGCTTCGGGCTCTGGAATGAGTGAGGTTTCCTGGCTGGGCCGAAGCACCTTCCCTGGAAGTACGATCATCCCTTGTTATGTTGCCAATTTGTACTTCCCAAGCGCTTAGTACAGTGCTCTGCACACAGTAAGCGCTCAATAAATACGATTGATGATGATGATGATGATCTCCTCATTTGGACTTCAGCATCGCCAAGGCTAGGTTAGCACCTCTGAAACGTGTTGTGCATTTGGCACTGTCTTACTTTGAACATACCAACAGCATCACTCAGAGAAGTATATTGACAGTCATTGTTTACCGAGGGTACGTTCCGTGTCCCATTTTATCGGAAGCGTGCTTTTGGTATGCCATATGCTTTCTCTAGATGATGCACTCCCTGTGGACAGGGATCGCGTATTCCAGCTCCTGATTGTATTGTATTTTCTCAAGCGTTCAGCACAATGCTCCGCTCCCAGTAAGGGCTTAATAAATACCAGTGATGGATTGTTCGATTTCTGCAGTCTAACGTTGAATGAGTAAAGCCTTGATTTTTCTTTGCAGTTAGCATCTGGCATTTATAGTTTTGCCTGCTCCCTGTGGAATCATCACACTGATACATTCCTGCAACAGAATCCCAGAGATGGAGCTGCTCTTCTGAATTCACTGGAAAGGACCCTGCTCTCCCTAAAAGGTTGTGTTGACCAGACTTTCCATCGCTGGGGGAGGGGGTGGGCTGGAGAGGTGATAATAATAATAATGGCATTTGTTAAGCGCTTACTATGTGCAAAGCAATCGTATTTATTGAGCACTTACTGTGTGAAAAGTACTGTACTAAGCACTTGGGAAGTACAAGTTGGCAACATATAGAGACAGTCCCTACCCAGCAGTGGGCTCACAGTCTAAGAGGGGGAGATGGAAAACAAAACATATTAACAAAAGAAAGCCACCACTTTGGGTGTTTCCAGCTCTGCCTGGAACCCTCTGGTCTGGTCAGACACCTGGGGTGAGCGGGAATGCGAGTCTGGTTCTCAAAGCGGGGTGGGTGCTAAGGAGGTGTGTTTGGTCGGGAGACCCTCGCGGGAAGCCCCCCCACATTTTACATGCTGTGCCCGGGCAGCAGGGTGAGGTCGTCACATATCTTTGACTCCCTGTGGCCCGGTGGCCTTCAGGTGATTTTCCTCAAGATTAGGGCAGGACGTGACCATTTGTATCCATGCCACCTGTGGGAGATGCCCCTTCTCGGTAGAATTCGTGTGGTAGAGTGGTCAGCGTTTGGGAAAGCCGCTCCAGCTGAGGAAGAGATCCTCAGTCTTGAGGGCCTCTCAGGCTTGGGGTAGAATACCCATTTCAGGCTTCCGTTCTGCTCATCGGGCCATTCCAATGACTTCTAATGTTTTAAACCATTCCTTTTTCTGAATGGGAGATGGCTGGCCAGGCCACCCTGGTGACGGGGAAGGGCCACTGAGAAAGGTCCTTTGATTTGAAGGACTGTTTATATATATATTTATTACTCTATTTATTCATTACTCTATTTATTTATTTATTTTACTAGTACATATCTATTCTATTTATTTATTTATTCTATTTATTCTATCTTTTTTATTTATTTTATTTTGTTAGTATGCTTGGTTTTGTTCTCTGTCTCCCACTTTTAGACTGTGAGCCCACTGTTGGGTACGGACTGTCTCTATATGTTGCCAATTTGTACTTCCCAAGCGCTTAGTACAGTGCTCTGCACATAGTAAGCACTCAATAAATACAATTGATGATGATGATGACTGCCCCTAATGGCTCTTATCTGAAAAGAAACAGGTTTTTCTGGTCATCTCTTCATCCCCTCAGAAGCCGCTTGTGTTTCATGGCCTTATGCTAAAGTTTGGCCTTAGATCTCCAGACTGGAGACCGTTGCTGCGTATGGACTGACCTCAGAAGTGTTTTTCTCCACCTGCCCCCAGCCTTTGTCTAGCCAATACTTGGAGTACTTGGAGCTCCTTGCTCCAGAGGCTTACGGTAGCCCTGCTTCAGCCCCTGTTCAGAGGGGTGCCGCCTTTTGCCTGGTAGGTGGGAAAGAGCAGTGTTTTATCCCATGCTGCTCCCAGCCCCGGCATGGTCTGCCTGGATGAGGGGCCAGCCGGCTCCTTGTGCACGGGTCTTGGCCTGACCCATGATCCTTGGGGTTGGAAGCATCTTCTTGGTTTGGGCCAACATCATGCCATGCCTAACATATTCAGTTCTGCTCCAGCTCCCTCCCCCAGTTCTGTTCCTGGAAAACCCATGTGTGGGAAATACATCATTCTAGAAACCATCGATACAGTGGGAATTAATGGGGCAGGGGTTAGCAGCTCAAAGTTACCACTGGGACGACTCTTGCTGGTACAAATACTTACATTACTCTGTATTATGAGTGAATTAATGCCCGTCCCCGCGATCGTTGTTGTGAAGAACTTTTCCCTGGGCAAAAACGGCTATTTGTTCAGGGATCTGAAACCACCCCCAGAACATTCAGTATCCAAAATGTGTTGCTGTGGAAACCTGCAGCCTGCATTAACTGGCTCTGCCTGGGATTGTCAGTAGCTGAAGAGTTTAGGGCTCCATTTCCTGTGCAAATAGGGAGCAGTTGAGTAAACCACTGCTCCCCCAACCCCCACTAAAACTTGACATTTAGGACCGTAATTGATTTCATAGTAGGGAGCGGCATTATTGCTGCTGAGTTAGCTGTAGGGTGACGTCTTAGGGCCTGTCTCCCTGCCACTGGGTTATTTGGACCTGGAAAGGGCATTGATCGTGGCTTTTTTTGTGGCGAAGGGGCACGAAGAAATGATAAAATGCCAGTAATGCCCGCTTGTATCTTTCAGTGCTTCGTAAATTAACCGTTCATGGGTTTGTGGAGCCTCACAAGAACATGGAAGTGATGGTAAGTGATTCAAAACCTTTCTTCTGAGCTATTTGTTGCATTTGGAATATCCTTTCATGTGTTTTCAATTCCTGGGCAACTCTTTGGCATCCCGAAAGAGATTTTCCCTTGGGGGACTCCACCTCTTCAGCTGATGTGGAGAAGCAGTAGTGGGCTGTGTCACTTCGGCAGCTGACTGCGCGGAGAGGCTGTCTGGACAGCGTTCCGAGCAGTCTCAGCTTTGAGGACCCACTTGGGATTACCCAGGCTGCTGGGAGAACATTGATAATGGGTGCAGTTCCGCCCCCTTTCCCCGCTTCCTCCAACTGTGATGTGCAGATGATGCCCATGATGGTACTGATGGGCCATTGAAAATGGTCTCCCCGGGGGTACTGTCCATGCTTCCAGCAGGACATGCCACACCTGTTCATGAGAGGCTGCACCCATCCCATTGCTGCCATTGGGCACTGTTCCCACTGCTTATAGGGAAGCCGTTATCTCTCCCCCTCTCCTCCCCACCCCCACCCACCCTCATTGCTCCAGTTGAAATGCCCAGTGAAAATCCCACACCCTTCTCTCGCTCGACCCCACACTCTGACTGATCTGGCCTGGAAATTGCCCATCTGCATCCTTCCGATTTGGCTGTTTTCCTGTACTTGGTGGAAACATTTATGGGGCCCAGTAAATTGTAGCAAATTGTCATTTGTCGTTTTTCTCGCAGCGGGCCAGTGCAGGGATTTAAGGGCACAGTGTCTCGCATGTAGATGAGAAATTTCTCTCCCCCTTCCCACCCCGTTCTGTGAGGTCCCAAGGATCTTCCCCTCCCCGAGAATCCTTGGCTGAGCAGGGGTACTGGGAAGGTGGGGGCGAGCGGCAGGAACTTCTTAGGTTGAGTCCTGCTTGAGATCTGGGGTTCTCCTTTCTTCTCTGCTCCCCAGCTGCTCCGAGGAGCCCTTGCCCAGATATAACGCCCATCCGACTGATTCCCCCGGCCCTGGAGTGGCCCCAGCAGGGAAAGGGAGGTTTGCGCTCTGCTCTGGTTAGGGCTCTTCCAAGACCCAACCCGCTGGGGCGAGGTAGGAAAGCTTCCCATAGTGGGTGGCTCCTTCGTTGTCACACTCAATGTTAGTGCAAACACCTTCTTCTCGGATGTTTGAAGTTATCATGCAGCAGTAGCCCAGGTATTCTGCCGCTGGCTGTGAACATCGGCTTATTGTTTGTCAGTTTTGAAATTAAAGTGGCATTTGGCAAGGTTATCCTATTTCTGAGATTTGGAGCGGGTAGGTCAGCGTCATTGGATTTTGACCCTAAATTCCTCAAAATGAATCAGGTTTAGTCATTTGTGTCAAGCTTTTGCCCCGATAAAGGGACTTTTTAAAATAGTCGCAAATTTTAGTTTCATGATTTTGGGTTAGAGTGGGGGGAAAAAAAATCCTAGAATTTTGACTTTGGGCCAAAAATAATTTCGGAAAGGGTGAACCGTGGATCCAGAGAAAGGGATTTGGCAGAAATAGAGTTTTGCATAAGCTGGGAACAAAATGCTAATCGCCTTCCTCAATTAACTTGATTTTCATTTTGGCTTGGAAGTGCAGCATCAGCTATGGGCTTCGGAACCCAGGGTGCACACCTCAGGCGAAATGAGACAGCTGTCTTCATTGTGGTTTTGATGCCCCGAATGGGAGCGGTGCCCCATTTACATGCTGAGCCGTTCCTCCTCTAAGAACCTGGTGTTTATAAAGCACATCCTCTGAGCCCCCTGAGGACCAGGCACATAGTCAGGACTTAACAAATGCCACTGTTATCATTAAGCCTCTTCAGAGGGGTTGAAGTGGAGGGACGAGATGCAGACAGAATATTTGTCACCATGGCAGGGCTTCTTTGGCGGCTAAGGGGTTTAGTGGAAGCTACGAGACACTTCCAACAAAAACCCCACTGAGCCCCTCGGCTGCTTCACTTTTAAATAAAAATCTGCCACCCGAGAAGGAAAGAAATTCCAGGGGTATAACTCTAGGAAAATATTAGTGTATCGAGCCTCTCGGATGGGATCAGGTTCCTTTTCGTCCTTTTGACTTGGTGTCTTTTCATTATTTCCTTTATTTTCACGATGCTGCAAACCCTGGGCGCAGTGAGGGCATTTCAGCACTGAGTTCAGTAGCAATCGGCCGGTCCAGGCACACCGCCCCTCTCATTTGTCCGATGAAGGCGAACAAAGATCGGCCCCCGGCGATCCCTCAGCCCGATTCGGTTGGTTTGAGGGGGTTGGGGCCGACCGGGATCTGCGACCGGTGGCGCGATCTCTTTGGGCACCTTCTTCCTGAGGTGATGTACACTTCATCTTCGCTGTGAAGTGAGACTCCCAGGCTATCAGGTCACTGTCTCTTCTTGGGATCTGGGGCGTTTTTTCCAGGTGAGTTCAGTGATGATTTATGATAGTAATTATGGCAGTTGTTCAGCCCTTGCTATGTGCTCTGGGTTGGGGTGAGAGCGACATGGTCCCCGTCTGACACGGGGCTCCCGGTCTATCGCATCCCCACTTGACTGGTGAGGAATCTGAAGCTAGGAGGTTAAGGGACTTGCCCAGGGTCACATACAGCAGGTCACTGGCAGAGCTGGGACTTGGGCCCGGGCGTCCTGACTCCCAGCCTTTGACCGTTTCTCCGAGGCCGCACCACGTCTGAGGGGGAATGATCGGAGAGGATGCCCCTGTCGTATCGTGTATTCCTTCCTTTTACGGCTTCTGGTGCTCTTTCTTCCATTCTTGTGGCAATTCTTTGAATAAATGTTCCATGGCAGGACATGGGCCTTTCCCCCCCTGCCCAAGGTGTAACTGCAGGAACTGGGCCAAGGTGACTGAGTTGGATTCCCCAGGTCTGAAAGTTTCTCATTCCTAGTGCTTTATGTTTAAACATAAAACCTGCAACTTAAATTAAGGGGAAAAGTGGCAGCATTCCATCTTCAGTCATGAAATTTGGAAAGCAAGTACATCTCTTGCAGTCATTTCTGAAGGTTAAAGCGCCTCAGTCCTCGGATTTTGCAGATGGGAGAGCGGCCCGATGAACTCCCTGAAAAACAACATGATCCAGCGGCAAGTGCAGTAAAATTTAATTTAGCTCTCGTCAGTCAAAAATCCAGCAGGGAGAGTGAGTTCAAGAAAGTTCAAGAAAACACACATAGAGACGTTTCAATAAAGACATCTTGCCTGGAATAGAAAAATGAAGTCTTTTGTTAATAACATATGAGTTATGACTTGGCTTTTAGAAAATCTGTCAAGTGTAACATTGCTGGTTAAGAATTAGGGGGCTTTCCCTGGTGTTTTTGAGAGGGAATTATCTGAAGAGGAAGAAAAATAGGAAGATTGAGAGGAGTAGCTGATTCTCTGCAGTTGGAGGCTATTGAATTTTGGGGAGAAGTTTGGAAAGTTCTCTGAAAATACCATCACCCTTCTTCCCCTCCGTCCACCCCATTCTTTTCTCTTACTTGATTCATTGGTGTTGCTCTAGAACCCCAGCTGGCCTGCTGAGAAAAATTACAGGTTTGGTGGGTGGGGCTGGAGAAAGCACCCGGCAAAACCTCCTGGGCAGTGTGAGACTTGGAAGATTTCCCTTCCTTAGCTGGTCATGAGGAGTGGCTGGTGATCCATGTCCCTCTGCTCATTTGGCTCAAGCACTGATGTTTGAGCCGCTGGGTGGGTCAGAGTTGCTCGCCATTGGTCAGCACCCCATTTGTGAAAGTTTTATTGGAAACCTGGGAAGGACAGCTGCCCTGGGATTCTGCTACCTAGGTGTCCTGCAGCCCCTGGGTAAGGAAGCTTAGCGAAAGACATGGGCATCTCCTTTGGGAGGCTGTCAGGTGGACAGATGGTAGTGACATCGTGGAGCCTCAGGCACCAGGCCAAACTGAAAGGTGTAAGAGCGCCTCAGGGTTGGGGGGCACTCAGCCCACGGTGGACCCCATGCCCGGCTTCCCCAGCAGCCAGCTGGACTTTCACCGAGCGACAGAGCTACCTGTTCTCTGAAAGTTGAAGGCAGCTTTCCTGATTTTTTTTATTTTCTTTTTCCCCTCTTAGGGTTTCCTCCACGCTATTTTTGAGCGTCTGAAACAATTTCTGGAATTCAGTAAGTATCCTGGAGTGGTCTACTCTGTAGCCTACCTACCTACCCAGTGGGACAGGCTGGGCCAAGTTAGTTGAGGTCTGGATAGGAATTTAAAGCAGCAGCCTGGGAAATCTGGGCGTGTGGCCCTGCTTGAAATTTTCACCTCCTTCCTCACGGATCAGGGTATATATCAATTGCGTATATATGCCCTATAATAATAATAATGATGATGGTATATGTTAAGCGCTTACTATGTGCAAGGCACTGTACCAAGCGCTGGGATGGATACAAGCACAGGTTGGACACAGTCCTTGTCCCACATGGGGCTCACACTCTCAATCCCCACTTTACAGATGAGGGAGCTGAGGCCCAGAGAAATAAAGTGACTTGCCCAAGGTCACACAGCAGACACGTGGCAGAGTCGGGGTAAGAACCCATGACCTTTAACAAATAATGGTATTTGTTAAACGCTGACGGCGCGCCGAGCCCTGCTCTAAGCGCTTGGGTAGATACAAGGGAATCAGGTTGTCCCATGGGGGGCTCGCAGTCTTAATCCCCATTTTACAGATGAGGTAACTGAGGCACAGAGAAGTTAAGCGGCTTGCCAAAGGTCACCCAGCAGAGAAGTGGCGGAGCAGGGATTAGAACCCACGTCCTCCGACTCCCAAGCCTGTGCTGTTGCCACTGAGCCATGCGGGCAGTCATATTCCCATACGTTCCCAGGTCGGCAAAACCCAGTTATTGAACGAACCCTGAATGTGACCGAAAACGTCACCGTCACCGGGTTGGTCCCTCTGCCCAAATAGCCCAGGGGTCTGTTTCCGTCGGGCACCAGATGATTGTAGGAAATGCAGACCTGGGCATCTACCCTTCTGGGTGGCATCATCTGCCATCCTCAACTCTCCCCTCTACAACCCCGATTCACTACGTACCAATCATCCGTGATTTATTCAAACCCTTCAGGAACCTGCTGATATTTGGGCTTTCCAAATTCCTGTGGGAATAGATTCCCTGTACTCACCTATCACCCCTATGTGAGTAGAGTGATAGAGATGAGTAAAGGGTAACGCCAAAGTTATGGGCTTGTGAAACAGAGAGAACTGTGGTGGTGTCTACAGGATTGGGAAGGACAGCAGGAGGGAAGGGTTTGGGTTGGAAAATGAGAGTTTTCTTTTGGACAAGTTTAGTTTGAGGTGTTGGCAGGACATTCTAGTGGAGATGTCCTGAAGGCAGGAGGAAATGTGAGATCGCAGAGATTTGGGAATCGTCTGTGTAGAGATGGGGGCTGAAGCTTTGGGAGCAAGTGTGTTCTCCAAAGGAGTGGGTGTTGAGAGTAGAAGAGGACTTACAGTTAGAGAGTGGGAGGCAGAGGAGTTGGCGAAAGGAACAGAACGAGTGGACCGAAAGATGGGAGAAGAACCAGGAGAGGACATTGTCAATGAAGGTGAGGTTGGACAGTGTTCCCAAGAGAAGGGCGTTGTCCGAAGGCAGTCCAAAGGTTGAAGAAGATGAGAATGGCATACAGGCCATTGGATTTGGCAAGAAGAAGATTGTTGGTGAGCTCTGAGAGGGCGGTTTCTGTGGAGTGATGGGCAAGGAAGCCAGATTGTGGGGAGACAGTTGGAAAAGAGAAAATGGAGACAGCGGGTGTAGACAGCTCACTCAAGAAATCTGAAGAGGAATGATAGGAAGGAGATGGGGTGATAACTGGAGGCGGGGTCAAAGGAGGGTTTTTTTTTGAGGATAGGGGATAAGTGAGCATGTTTGAAAGCAGTGGGGAAGAAGCCTTTGGAAAGTGAACGGTTGAAGATGGTGGTCAGGGAGGGAAGAGGGGAGGGGGCGAGTGCTTTGATAAGATGTGAAGGTATGGGGTTGGAAGAGCAGGTGGAAGGGGTTGATTTTGAGAAAAGGCAGAAGATATTGAGACACTGCTGGGAATGGTGGGAGAGTTGAAGGAGCAGGAGGAGGGAGGGACTGGAGAGGAACAGGGAAAATTTTAAGGAGCTCATGCTTGATGATTTCAGTATTATCAATTAAGTATGTAGCCAAGTCATTAGGGGCAAGAGATTTGTGGGGCCGGGGGGCAGTTTGAGGAGGGAGCTAACACATCTGAAATAGCTGGTGTGGGCGGTGGTTATGGGCATCAGTAAAGATAGAGAAATAATGTCATCAGGCAGAGGAGAGGGCGGAGTTAACACAGGTTAGGTTGAATTTGAAATGGACGGGGTTGGCCTGATGTCTGGATTTCCTCCATGATTCTTGAAATGCCTCTTGTGCTGTAGAATGCCGATGTCTCAGCTGAAAAGACTGCGCATGTCAACCTGTCCTGATTTTTTCCAACTGTTTCACCAGGTAGAAGTGTAGGCTCAGATCATGCGTGTCGAGACCGACTGGAGAAGACCATCATTCTTTTCACCAAAGTGGTAAGTTGTTGCTGGACTTTTTTGTGCGCTTGTAATTTCTCTAATGGAAGTTCTGTTTGGAAAGGGCAGCCAAGGTAAACTAAATGTTGGCTTCTCGAGAAGTTTTTAATGAAAAGTCCCGTGACAAAAGTCCTGGAACCACGTGGTCTCCCAAGTCTCCGTTCTTGAGAACTTTCATTTCAGTTCCAGAAATCCATCCAAGAGAAGGAGCAATGTTTAGAGATGCCTTTAGCACCTAGCCCTGAAAGAATCATTTGACAGGGCGTGTTAACATTTTACTTTTCCATCGTCCATCTGTAGTCAGTGGTGGTTTGGCTGGATGAATGAGGCATACGGTTTTTTGGGTTTTTTTTATGGTAGTTGTTAAGCGCTTACTAAGTGTCAAGCACTGTTCTAAGCAGTGGGGTAGATACAAGTTAATCAGGTCAGCCCCAGTTCCTATCCCACATTCATTCATTCAGTTGTATTTAGTGAGTGCTTACTGTGTGCAGAGCACTGTACTAAGCGCTTGGGAAGTTCAAGTTGGCAACATATAGAGACGGTCCCTACCCAACAACGGGCGGGGCTCACATTCTAATTAGGAGGGAAGAACAGGTATTGGATCCCCATGTTGTAGTTGAGGAAACAGGCACAGAAAAGTTGTGATTTGCTCAAGGTCACCCAGCAGGCAAGTGGCAGGATTGGGATTAAAACCCAGCTCCTCTGGCTTGTAGACCTCTGCTTTATCTAGTAGGCCAAGCCACTTCTCTACAGTTCTAAAAATTAACTCGGAGGTGTTTAGCAACACCCCCTTGGGCACTTCCCTGACCCACTTCCAGCCCCAAACAAGCCCAGAGCATCCAAATTCCTGCTTCAGCTCCCAGCTGCGAGGGCCTTAGTACAGTGCTCTGCACATAGTAAGCGCTCAATAAATACGATTGATGATGATGCAAGGAACATGTCTGCCAACGGTTGTATTGTACTCTTCTAAACTCTTAGTAATAATAATAATAATGGTGGTACATCCAAATTCCTGCTTCAGCTCCCAGCTGCGAGGGCCGACTCTGCCGACCCTGTTGCTGAGGTCATTGTAGGCAAGGAACATGTCTGCCAACGGTTGTATTGTACTCTCCTAAACTCTTAGTAATAATAATAATAATAATAATAATGGTGATATTTGTTAAGCACTTACTATGTGCAAAGCACTGTTCTAAGAGCGGGGGGGGGGGTGCTACAAGGTGATCAGTTTGTCCCACTTGGGGCTCACAGTCTTATCCCCATTTTACAGATGATGTAACTGAGGCACAGAGAAGTTAAGTGGCTTGCCCGAGGTCACACAGCTGACAGGTGGCGGAGCCAGGATTGGAACCCATACCCTCTGACTCCCAAGCCCTCGCTCTTTCCACTGAGCCACGCTGCTTCCCCCAGTGCTCTGCACGTAGTAAGCGCTCAATAAATACCATTATTGATGATGACGACGGCGAGGGGACGCGTCTTCCAACTCTGCTGTATTATTTTCTCGCAAGCGCTTAGTACAGTACTCTACACACAGCAAGCACTCAATAGATACCATTGGCGATGGTAGTGATGTGATGATGACAGTAAAACGAGGTCAGGTGGCAGCGTTGTTCAGATGGTGGTGGACCATGGGGCAGATCCCTGCATGCTGCCCCGGAGCATCCAATGTTCCCTCCCATACACCGAGCGTAGCCCAGTGGTGTCACCAGTGCTAAGTGCTTAGTACAGTGCTCGACCCCCGGCCCACGTCATCCCCCAGTCCTGGAAT
Organism: Tachyglossus aculeatus; assembly: GCF_015852505.1. Lineage (NCBI taxonomy): Eukaryota > Metazoa > Chordata > Mammalia > Monotremata > Tachyglossidae > Tachyglossus > Tachyglossus aculeatus. Next base: position 39,914,345 of record NC_052088.1, on the reverse strand, counting down.
GCCCTCCCTCTGCCCACCCGCCAAGCTAGCTCTCTTCCTCCCTTCAAGGCCCTACTGAGAGCTCACCTCCTCCAGGAGGCCTTCCCAGACTGAGCCCCTTCCTCTCCCCCTCGTCCCCCTCTCCATCCCCCCATCTTACCTCCTTCCCTTCCCCACAGCACCTGTATATATGTAGATATGTTTGTACGTATTTATCACTCTATTTATTTTACTTGTACATATCTATTCTATTTATTTTATTTTGTTAGTATGTTTGGTTTTGTTCTCTGTCTCCCCCTTTTAGACTGTGAGCCCACTGTTGGGTAGGGACTGTCTCTATATGTTGCCAACTTGTACTTCCCAAGTGCTTAGTATGGTGCTCTGCACACAGTAAGCGCTCAATAAATGCGATTGATTGATTGCTCTGCTGCTCAATAAATACGATCGAATGAGTGAATGAGGTGGCCGTCTGCTCCCCCCAGTTGCGGACCCTCAGAAACAGGCCCAGGGGTGGCTGCGTGGTGAGTTTTAACCGGCCAAGCCATCGAACAACCTGCCAGCCCCCGGGGTCACGGCCCAGGCCGAAGCTGCCCGCTCCTGGCCCGGGCCCACGTCGCCCCGGAGCGACGTCCTGGTAGGCGAGAGCAGAAATGGCATCTCAAGACCCCATCAGATGGCTCGTGGGGGGGGTTTCAGGGGCCAGCAGACTCCTCCATTCCCGGGAGCCGTTAGCCGCAGGTCACCACGGGAGACAGGGCCTCCCGCAGAGTCTCGGCCGACTGCCCGCTCTGAGGAGTTGTTGCGCCGTGAGGTGGTCAATCAATCAATCAATCAATCAATCGTATTTATTGAGCGCTTCCTGTGTGCAGAGCACTGTACTAAGCGCTTGGGAAGTACAAGCTGGCAACAAATAGAGACAGTCCCTACCCAACAGTGGGCTCACAGTCTAGAAGGGGGAGACAGAGAACAAAACCAAACATACTAACAAAATAAAATAAATAGAATAGATAGGTACAAGTAAAATAAATAGAGTGATAAATATGTACAAACATATATACAGGTGCTGTGGGGAAGGGAAGGAGGTAAGATGCGGGGGATGGAGGGGCGATGAGGGGGAGAGGAAGGCAGGGGTTCAGTCTGGGAAGGCCTCCTGGAGGAGGTGAGCTCTCAGTAGGGCCTTGAAGGGAGGAAGAGAGCGAGCTTGGTGGATGGACAGAGGGATTGGGGGCATTCCGGGCCAGGGGAAGGACGTGGGCCGTGGTTGCGGGACAGGAGGGCTGTGTAGGTGCTAATGAGGTTGTCGTTAATGTAACTTGGTGATAACAAGGGCCTTTTTCCCGGGATGGCGGGGGGGGGGGGGGGGGCGGGGGGGAGTCAGTCAGGACCTGACCGGGAAGGGGGGTTGGGGGGCTCTATAAGGAAGGTCGCTTAAGGGGGGGTGGGGATGGGGTGGAAGCAGGGGGCGTCTATGGCAGCGCTCAGAGGAGAGGATCCTTCCGGGAGCAGCGAGGGCCACGTGGTGTAATGGAGGGAGGGCCTCTCGGGAACGGAGTCCCGGGCGTCTATGGGGCGTCAAGCACCCACGGTCGGGCTCGGGTGAACGCGTGACCAGATGTGACGCTCTTGCAGAAACGATTAGCTCTGGGGACTCATTTACTTGGGCAGGGGAAGCCCTTTAGACCTAGGAATTCTTTGGCGCTGCTCCCCCGGGGCCAAATTGGCCCTTGGGAAAAAGCTCTTTCCCTTCTCTTGTAGGTATAATAATAATAATCTAGCTTTACTTCTGTTTATTCTGACGACTCGACACCTGTCCACATGTTTTGTTTTGTTGTCCGTCTCCCCCTTCTAGACTGTGAGCCCGTTGTTGGGTAGGGACCGTCTCTAGATGTTGCCGACTTGGACTTCCCAAGCGCTTAGTGCAGTGCTCTGCACACAGTAAGCTCTCAATAAATACGATTGAATGAAAGAATGAATGAATCCCCCCAGCCCTACCTCCTTCCCCTCCCCGCAGCACCTGTATATATGTTTGTACGGATTTATTATTCTATTTGTTTTACTTGTACATATTTACTATTCTATTTATTTTGTTCATGATGTGCATCCAGCTTTACTTCTATTTATTCTGACGACTTGACACCTGTCCACGTGTTTTGTTTTGTTGTCTGTCTCCCCCTTCTAGACTGTGAGCCCGTTGTTGGGTAGGGACCGTCTCTATACGTTGCCGACTTGGACTTCCCAAGCACTTAGTACAGTGCTCTGCACACAGTAAACTCTCAATAAATACGATTGAATGAATGAATGAATGAATCCCCCCAGCCCTACCACCTTCCCCTCCCCGCAGCACCTGTATATATGTTTGTACAGATTTATTATTCAATTTATTTTACTTGTACATATTTACTATTCTATTTATTTTGTTAATGATGTGCATTCAGCTTTACTTCTATTTATTCTGATGACTCGACACCTGTCCACATGTTTTGTTTTGTTGTCTGTCTCCCCCGTTCTAGACTGTGAGCCCGTTATTGGGTAGGGACCGTCTCTATATGTTGCCAACTCGTACTTCCCAAGCGCTTAGTATGGTGCTCTGCACACGGTAAGCGCTCAATAAATATGATTGAATGAATAATAATAGTTATGGCATTTGTTAAGCACTTACTGTGTGCCAGGAACTGTTCTAAGCGCTGGGGTAGATACAGGCAAATGGGTTTTAATCTGCCATTTGTCTCTCTACGTGCCGGATAGGGATTCCGTACTGCTGATGACCCCCACACACCGGGATCCCAGGCAGGGAGAGGCAGCCTTAGGGAGTCAGGAAAATAGTTTTGTGGATTATTTTTTTCTAATGATTGTGGTACTAGTTCAGCTCTTACTATAGGCCGAGCACCATTCTAAGGTGGTAGAACTTAGAAATAGTGGGAGTGTTTTAATAATAATAATAATAATAATGGCATTTATTAAGCTCTTACTATGTGCAAAGCACTTTTCTAAGCACTGGGGTAGATACAAGGTGATCAAGTTGTCCCCTGTGGGGCTCACAGACTTAATCCCCATTTTCCAGATAAGGCACAGAGAAGTTAAATGACTTGCTGACAAGTGGCGGAGCCGGGATTTGAACCCATGACCTCTGACTCCAAAGCCCGGGCTCTTTCCCCTGAACCACGCTGCTTCTCTAAGCCCCACCCCAAGCCAGTGGTTAAGCTGGTATTTGCCATTTCATTCAATCGTATTTATTGAGCGCTTACCATGTGCAGAGCACTGTACTAAGCACTTGGGAAGTACAAGTTGGCAACGTATAGAGACGGTCCCTACCCAGCAGCGGGCTCACAGTCTAGAAGGGGGAGACGGACAACAAAACAAATGAACAAAATAAAATAAATAGAATAAATCTGTACAAATAAAATAAATAGAGTAATAAATACGTACAAACATCTATACAGGTGCTGTGGGGAGGGGAAGGAGGTAAGATGGGGAGGAGGGGGAGAGGAAGGAGGGGGCTCAGTCTGGGAAGGCCATGATAGTTCTTCTGTCCCTTCCCACCCTGCCAGAGAGGCTTACTACAGTGCCCTGCACACAGTAAGCCCTTAATAAATATCATTGATAGATGGATTGATTGGTCTCAGTGCTCAGACTTCCATCACGTGGGGTGCTTGTCACTCCTCGGCCGCTTGATCCTCGGGTTGCAGGAAGTGACGCAAGCAGAATCTGCCGTTGATTTCTCTGGTTTTCTTCCTGCCCGGTCCGAGCACCTTTGCCAAGAATTCCCTTCTTTTCCAGAATCTCAAGGACTTCCAGAGCAGTTGAGGGTCATGGTCATAAGCGCTTAGTACAGTGCTCTGCACACAGTAAGCGCTCAGTAAATACGATTGAATGAATCTTTCACAATTGGTTTAGTTCCCCTGGCCAAGCAGGCCTGAAAATAGAAGTCTCGCTCCGATATTGAGCTCTTAGTAATGTAACCTTATTCATAAGACAGATTCATAGGCCCTCCCTCCGCACATCCGCCAAGCTAGCTCTCTTCCTCCCTTCAAAGTCCTACCGAGAACTCACCTCCTCCAGGAGGCCTTCCTCTCCCCATCCCCCCCGCCTAACCTCCTTTCCCTCCCCGCAGCACCTGTATATATGTTTGTACGTATTTATTACTCTATTTTACTTGTACACATTTATTCTATTTATTTTATTTTGTTAATATGTTTTGTTTTGTTGTCTGTCTCCCTCTTCTATACTGTGAGCCCGCTGTTGGGTAGGGACCGTCTCTATATGTTGCCAACTTGGACTTCCCAAGCGCTTAGTCCAGTGCTCTGCACACAGTAAGCGCTCAATAAATGCGATTGAATGAATGAATGAATGAATTTTCTTCCACTCTTGCCTTCAACCTTCATTGTTCTCTCTACCCTTGGTCCCCCTTTCTTCCCAGTTTTTTTTCCCCTCTGGCTTATATCTGCTTATATCTCCCTCGCAGAGGAAGCTTTCCCTTGTTAACCCAGGCCTCTCCAGACAACCTGCCTGTCAGTGTTGCTTCCAGGACAAGGTGGATTAGTTTTCCAGACCGTGTCCATCTCAGGGGGATGACCATGGACCCTGGGGAATGGTTGTGGAGTGTCTGTGTCTCTTTTCTGTGTCTCTCTTGCCGCCCTGAGGCACTGAGCTGCTGAGAGTCCATCATTCAGTCCCTCTCTAGCCTGTGAGCTCGTTGTGAGCAGGGAGTGTGTTTGATTTTATGGTGTACTCTCCCAAGCGCTTAGTACAGTGCTTTGCGCAAAGTAAGTGCTGCCTGTTTGTTTTGATGTCTGTCTCCCCCTTCTAGACTGGGAGCCCGTTATTGGGTAGGGACCGTCTCTATCTGTTGCTTAATTGTACTTTCCAAGCGCTTAGTACATTGCTCTTTACACAGTAAGCGCTCAATAAATGCAATTGAATCACTGAATGAATTGTACATTCCAAGTGCTTAGTACATGCAGTCAGTGCTCAGTAAATATGATTGAATGAATCAATTAATCAATCAATTGTATTTATTGAGCACTTACTGTGTGCAGAGCACTGTACAAGTTGGCAACGTATAGAGACAGTCCCAACCCAACAGTGGGCTCACAGTCGAATGAATGAATGAATAAATAGGATTATTATTATTAGAAATAATAATCATACTCAATCGCTGGTATTTATAGAGCACATCCTGCGTGCGGAGCTCTCTACTAGTCTCTTGGGAAAGGACAATACAGTAGTGTTGATGGATTTATTCTCTGCTTCTCAGAGCTAGCCTGGAGAAAAGTAGTAGTGTCTTCTTGAGTCTGCTTCCAGCTGGCACCCTCCCGTCTCACCCCGACCCCAGAGACGAGCGGTGGAAAAGGAGCGCGACTTTGGAGAGCAAAATCAATCAATCAATCAATCAATCATATTTATTGAGTGCTTACTGTGTGCAGAGCACTGTGCAGACCCCACGACCGTTTGCCGGCCTCCCTCCCTGGCTGACTTCCTGCTGCTCTGCTCTCATCCCCGAGTCTCTGCCGATCGAGGCCCAGCTAAGGATGATCCCTGGGACCATTCCCTGTTGTGTCCGGGACTCGGAGCCGCCCCCGCGTTACAAGTGTTTCTCTTCCTCCCTTCCTCTCCCTGTCTTTCCAGCTCTTGGACTTCCTGGACCAGCATCCTTTCTCATTCACTAAGCTAATTCAGAGGTCCCTGGAGTTTGCCGTAGGCTACGTCTTCACGGAGGCTGGGGAAGGAGTTGCCTTTGAGAGATTCATAGTCCAGTGCATGAATCTTATAAAGATGATTGTCAAAAACTACGCTTATAAGCCATCGAAAAATTTTGAAGGTAAAACTTCTTTTTTCTTTAATGGTATAATAATAATAATAATAATAATAATGCATTTGTTGAGCGCTTTCTATGTGCAAAGCACTGTCCTAAGCGCTGGGGAGGCTACAAGGTGATCAGGTTGTCCCACGTGGGGCTCACAGTCTTTACCCCCATTTTACAGATGAGGCACAGAGAAGTGAAGTGACTTGCCCAAAGTCACACAGCTGACAAGTGGCGGAGCTGGGATTTGAACCCATGACCTCCGACTCCAAAGCCCGGGCTCTTTCCACTGGTATTTGTTCAGCACTATGTTTCAGGCATTCAGCGCTTAGAACAGTGCTTTGCACATAGTAAGCGCTTAACAAATGCTATCATTATTATTATTATTAAACTAAGTGCACAATAGATACGAGATAATCAGGTTGGACACGGTTCGTGTCCCACATGGGGCTCACAGCTTTAATCTCCATTTTGCAGATGAGGAAACTGAGGCACAGAGAAGTTAAGGTAACACAGCAGACAAGTAGGGGTACTGGGATTAGAACCCAGGTCCTCTGATTCCCAGGCTTATACTCTTGCCACTAGGCCCTGCTGCTTGCTTTATATACTGAGATATTGCTTTGGTTTTCTCGTCTGCTTGTTTTAATTTCAGCCTCAGAGCTCTGCCAGGACCCCTGTTGCCCCCACTCCCAACTTCTCTTTTCACTCGGGCTATCGCTAGAACTGACAAGATTAGGTGGGGTTAAGGAAACACACATTTTGCTGTTGAAATTCATAGACTGGTTGCAGTAGGTGCAGTATTCTGAAAATATATATGTCCTAGAGGGATAAAAAAGCTCCCTTGAGGGTCCTCAGAAATTGGATCCTGGAGATGTAGGTCTGGGGAATAAGTGGAGAACAGTGTGTGAACTGCGGGACGAGGTTTTTTGGTAGTCGGAATAGGAAGGGAGGGAGACTGGAGTTGGAGTTCTTCTCCAAAGAAAAACAAATGGAAAGCGAACATTTGTTGTTCCTTGGTGGTTTGGTTCTTGTTTCGGTTGCCAGTGCTCACTGCCAGCAGTGGAGGACCTCTGTTAAGAATTTTTGGAGAACACCATCCAGCTCGAGGCGTGAAACCTGTTAAGGGCCCAGCCTTCTGCCTCAGGTGCCAGCTCATTCATGTAAAGAAACGAAATCCGATTCAACGAGGCCGTCGGGTAATTCATCTGAAGGTTTTTTTCTAGATAGCAGCCCAGAGACTCTTGAAGCGCATAAGATTAAGATGGCCTTCTTCACGTATCCAACCCTGACGGAGATATGCCGCCGTCTTGTGACTCACTATTTCCTGCTCACAGAGGAAGAACTGACCATGTGGGAAGAAGACCCAGAAGGATTTAGTAAGGATTTGCATTTTGTTCTCTCCAAGCTTCTTTCTCTCTCATAGGAGACCTTTGGGGTGCCTGTGTGGGATTAGAGTAAAAAGGCTGTATTTTCCTGCTTCATATGGAATCTCCGCTTGAGAACCAGTGTCTGGAGCAGGCTAGTTTGACCCCAGGCCTCTGCAGCGGTCATTAGCTCAATTTTCCAGAAAGGAAGAGCTGAGACCGATCCATCAATCTGGAACATATTATTATTATTAATAATAATGATATTTTTAAGCGCTTACTATGTGCCAGGCACTGTACTAAGTGCTGGGGTGGATATGAGCAAATCGGGTTAGGTACAGTCCCTGCCCCTCATGAGGCTCACAGTCTTAATCCCTAGTTTACAGATGAGGTAACTGAGGCACAGAGTGACTTGCCCAAGCCCACAGAACAAACAAGTGGCGGAGCTGGGATTAGAACCCTTGACCTGACCCCCAGGCACTTGCTCTATCCACTGTACCATGCTGCTTCCCATTGAGGAAACTGAGGCACAGAGGAATGAAGTGACTTGCCCAAGGTCACATAGCAGGCAAGTGGCAAAGCTGGGATTAGAACCCAGATTGCCTCGACTCCCAGGACTGTGCTGTTTCCAATCAATCAAGCAATCAATCAATCAATCGTATTTATTGAGCGCTTACTGTGTGCAAAACACTGTACTAAGTGCTTGGGAAGTTCAAGTTGGCAACATATAGAGACAGTCCCTACCCAACAGTGGGCTCACAGTCGGCCACGCTGCTTTCCATTTAAGTGTCTCCTGTGTGCAGAGCCCCGTAATAATAGTAATAATAATAATAATGATGGCACTTATTAAGCACTTACTACGTGCAAAGCACTGTTCTAAGCGCTGGGGAGGTTACAGGGTGATCAGGTTGGCCCACAGGGGGCTCACAGTCTTCATCCCCATTTTTCAGATGAGGTCACTGAGGCACAGAGAAGTGAAGTGTCTTGCCCAAAGTCACACAGCTGACAATCGGCAGAGCTGGGATTTGAACCCATGACCTCTGATTCCAAAGCCCGGGCTCTTTCCACCGAGCCACACTGCTTCTCGACTGCTTCTTGCCGTACCAAGCACGGGGTTGGGAGTCAGAAGACCTGGGTTCTCATCCTCGTTCTTCTCTTTGCCTGTTGCGGACAGACTTCCTCTTTGGCCTTGGGGCTGTGTGCTGCCTGGAAACATTTACTCATTTTATCACTTTGGAGATAGAGCATTTGTCGAAGGGACAAATCAATCTCCTGTTTCATTTCCTTTTACCCTGGGAGTGGAGAAATGGGTGGTTTTCCTTTCTTCGTGTTCTTCCTGTCCCTGTGTTCCTTCCAGAAGAAGCAGATAAAAGGCTGGGATTTGTCAGAGCAGTTCATTCATTCATTCATTCAATCGTATTTATTGAGCGCTTACTGTGTGCAGGGCACTGTACTAAGCGCTTGGGAAGTACAAGTCGGCAACCTATAGAGACGGTTCCTACCCAACAGCGGGCTCACAGTCTAGAAGGGGGAGACAGACAACAAAACAAGCGCAGTGTTGAAATCACCAGAACAAGCGCAATGGAAAGAGCTCGGGCTTTGGATTCAGAGGTCATGGGTTCAAATCCCGGCTCTGCCAATTGTCAGCTGTGTGACTTTGGGCAAGTCACTTCACTTCTCTGGGCCTCAGTTACTGCATCTGTAAAATGGGGATTAAGACTGAGAAGCAGCATGGCTCAGTGGAGAGAACACGGACTATGGAATCAGAGGTCATGGGTTCGGACACTTGTCAGCTGTGTGACTTTGGGCAAGTCACTTAACTTCTCTGGGCCTCAGTTACCTCATCTGGAAAATGGGGATGAAGACTGTAAGCCCCCTGTGGGACAACCTGATCACCTTGTATACCCCCAGCGCTTAGAACAGTGCCTTGCACATAGTAAGCGCTTAATAAATGCCATTATTAAAAAAGACTGTGAGCCCCCCCATGGGACAACCTGATCACCTTGTAACCTCCCCAGCGCTTAGCACAGTGCTTTGCACATCGTAAGCACTTAATAAATGCCATTGTTATTATCAAGCGCTTAGTACAGTGCTCTGCACTCAGTAAGCACCCAATAAATACAATTGAATAAATGAATGGGCAGGAGCAGTTTCCCCATCTTTCGGGGACACATCACCCGAGAGACTACAGCTCCTCCCTCCCTCTCTCCAGGAGAAAATTCCTTGTCGATAGAGTGCTGCCTGTATGCTGGTTTCAACCCATTCTCCCACCCTCTTTCCGTAGTGCTGGGTGTCCTCTGCAGGGCCTTCCCCGTCTTCTGGCAACTGAGGGCCAGTGCTCAGAGAGCAGCCTGGTTCGTTCTCCACTCCATCGCCGATATCTGTCAAGAGCCCGGGCCTTTGGGGCTCAGCTTTCTCTTTGACCTGGGAACTACCGGGTCAGAAAAATCCCGTCACTTGTATTATTTTGGGGATGGTGAGCCACTTTCCCTGAGCTCCTGCGGGGCTGTTTCCTGTTGGGCTGGAAAGTGGCGCGCCTCCCGGCGCTTTTCCAAACAGTCAATCTAGTGGTATTTATTGAGTGGGTACAGAGGACTGTACTGAGCACTGAGGAGAGTACACTACAGCAGAGTCGGTACACATGATTCCTGCCCACAGGGAGCTGACAGTCTAGAGCAGTTGCCCTTTCTCAAAAGTTTGCCAGCGATCAGGTTCGCGGCGAGACACGGTGGCCACGAGCGTCACCATCGGCCCTTCAGAGAGCCATGTGGGAACCCTTGCCATCCAGGATCACAGTTTGATCTCTGCCCCTCCTCCCCCTCCCCATCCTCCCACCTTACCTTCTTCCCCTCCCCACAGCACATGTATATATGTTTGTACGTATTTATTACTCTATTTATTTATTTTATTTGGGCATATTTATTCTATTTCTTTTATTTTGTTAATATGTTTTGTCTTGTTCTCTGTCTCCCCCTTCTAGACTGTGAGCCCACTGTTGGGTAGGGACCGTCTCTAGATGTTGCCAACTTGGACTTCTCAAGCGCTTAGTCCAGTGCTGTGCACACAGTAAGCGCTCAATAAATACGATTGAATGAATGAATGAATGAGTCAAGCACTCCGTTTCAGGGAGTGCCCAGCCAGGTGCCCTGGGAGGCTTTCCCTGGCACTCACTAGCGGATCAGGCAGCTGGGCCTTGATGGTCGTTGCCTGATTTGGCACAAGTAGGCTTTCCTTGCTCTATTATAATGGGTCTTTGCTTTCTTCCTAGCTGCCGAAGAGACAGGAGGAGATTCTTGGAAATACAGCCTGAGGGTAAGTGCTCCAGTTAGAGCGAGGTCACTTTATTGGGATGTAGGCCAGTGGGCGGGATGGAGTTGGGCGGTGCAGCCCGCCGCGCCGGCGGCACTGAACCCACCCGGAGGGAACCAGCTTTCCAGGCTGGGCTCCATTTTGGCGTGGGATCTGTGATTGAACTATGCCCATTTTCCAATATCAGTATGTTTTTCCACAAGCTCTTCCGGGAGAAGGGGGAAAATAACATGCCTCTTGAAGTGGCAGTAGCCTATGAGATGACTGTGCTCATCCCTTTGATCCTGGCCGACTTTGGTCTCCCCGACCGACAGTTTCGAGTGAGGAACGGTCGTGTGAGGGCTCTCGCAATTCACCCATCCACTCCTTCCCGTGGCAGTTTCCGGGACTTTCATATGGGGCTGTCTTGGTCCTGGGCTTAGTACAGTGCTCTGCACATAATAAGCACTCAATAAATACGATTGATGATGATGATGATGGGCTGCTCTGGCTGATTGTTTCACGTTCCAACAGTATCACGGTCAGTCATCGTCTGTTGAGCAGCGATGAGCGAGCTGCCCATGGTTCATTAGGGTTCGTTATGAGAAGCAGCATGGCACAGTGGATAGAGCCTGGGCCCGGGAATCAAGAGGTCATGGGTTCTAACCCCAGCTCTGCCACATATCTCCTGTGTGACCTTGGGCAAATGACTTTTCTTCTCTGCACCTCAGTTATCTCATCTATAAAACGGGGACTGAGATTCTGAGCCCCATGTGGGACAGGGACTGTGTCCAACCCAATTTGTTTGTATCCATCCCAGCGCTTAGTACAGTGTTTGGCACATAGTAAGCGCTTAACCAATACCACGATTCTTTTTCTTCTTCTTATTATTATTAGGGTTTGGAGCCTCACTGCACTTAGGGTCCCGACAGTTGTCCAGCCGGAGGGGCTGGGGGGCTTGGCTGTGCCCTGGGCGTGAAAGAAGGAAACAGTAGCTTCAGCATGCCTTTCTGGGGCCTCGAGGGCAGTGGTGGAGGAGGGTGATTTTGGCCATTCCATGTGTGTTCTGTGCATAACCTCCTTGTGACCAATGTATTGTACTCTCCCAAGCACTTAATATAGTGCTGTGCACATAGTAAGTGCTCAGTAAATACCATTGATTGAGTCATTGACCTTCCCCAGGGAATATGTCCCTCACACTTTGTGCATTTCCCTTTCTCCTTCAAAAGGTCCCAACTGGGCACATTTGTACCTTTCTCAGTCTTCCCGAGACCTCCTCTAGACAAACATCAGAACTCTTGTGAAATGGCAGTTAGTAAATATGTGCTAATCTACCTTTGCTCATTTCCCAATTATCAGCCTACTCCTTTTAATTTTAACTACTATTTGAGGATTTAAATACAAACTGTAGAATTCGTCCACTAAAGGAGATTGAACCCAAAATTCCAGTACTTTTGAAAGCCAGAATAAGCCATTTTTACCCGTGGTTGAATTAGATGAAACTTTGGGTTTTCTGTAGGACTTCTGTTTGAATATTGACTTCAAAAATGCATTGAGCTGCCACCTTCTTCCTAGTGTGGGTAACTTAGCCAACCATTAATAGGAAATCCTGATCAATTGGGCACTACTAGGGTATCCATGGAAAGAAGATGCTTCTTATTTTACTGAAAGCAGCGTTTAATTCTTATTTGTGGAGTGCATTTCGAAATAGTAAAGTGCCTTCTCTCTGTGGCAGTTTTATCACAGATATACATCGTAAAATTCTTGCAAAGAAATAATTGACCTAATAATAATAGTAATAATGGTATTTGTTAGTGCTGTGTGCCAAGCATTGTTCTAAGCACTGGGGTTTATGCAAGGTAATCGGGTTAGATGCAGTTCCTGTCCCATGTGGAGCTCATAGTTGTAATCCCCATTTCACAGATGAGGTAACTGAGGCCCAGGGAAATGAAATGACTTGCCCAAGGTCACACAGCAGACAAGTGGCAGGTCTGGGATTAGAACCCAGGTCCTTCTGACTCCCAGTCCTGTGCTCTGTCCAATAGGCCAAGCTGCTTCTTTAAAACAAAACAGTGATGGTAACACACCAAATATGAGAAATAATTTTCTTAAATTACCAATGTCCTTAATGTGTATGATCCTAATCCGACAAGCTTCCTTCTCTGTGTGGAACTGTCTGCACTCAGATCTTGGCCACAGTGTCGGAAAGCTGGTAAATTTCAATCCCTGTTTTGTCTTTTTCTCCAGCCTTGCACTGAAGTTCTATTTATTGACATATTCCATGAATATAATCAAACTCTAACTCCAGTACTCCTGGAGATGGTTCAGACGCTGCAAGGTAAGATCGGGGCCTAGGGGGATTTTTTTGAATTCATCAGTTTTATGAACGGCCTTCACACCATATGGGGATTTGTCTTTTGGCTGCGTGGGGCCCAGGCTGTGTTGCCTTTTGGTTCCAGCTTTTGGAAGCTACCGCACTGTTCTTTCCCACCCATGGGTGCCCAGTTCATGGCGGAAACAAGGACATTCGTTCTTCCCCTCCTCCCCCTCAGCTTTGTGGGCTATTCTCCCAGATTTACTCCTCACGGGACCAAGAAGCGACCTGACAGCTTCCTGTCTGAGCCGAGGAGACACAAAATGGTGCCCTTTTGACCTGTCAGCTCCGGGGTCCTTGTCCCCTCCCAGTCCAAATTGCCCCGAAAATCTTGGGCCCCATATTGTCCCCATGTTCCCAATGAAAAGTTTGCAACTCTGATGGTGCCTTTGTGGTTTTATGGATGGGCCGAGTGAAATGAGGGTGATTTGCTATGGCTCACACCCGGGGCTGAGCTGGGATACTGAAGTGGGGTGTGTTTTCTGTGTTGATGTGAGTCTCTCGAGGCATTTTTTCCTCTGGGCAGGGAAAAGACGACATTCTGGACAATAAATCCCCAAATAACTTCTTTTAAAAATTGAGTTTGTCCTCTGTCCAAACTTAGCAGGATATGAAAGAGTCACTTAAACAGTGAAAACCTCCCTGTCTAACTTTGCAGTTTGTCAGTTTAATGCTTTGTAACTTGTCCTCTGGCTCCCAGGACCATGCTTTTTCCAGTAGGCCATCCCGAAAGTTGCAGTTTCCACGCAGATTTTTCCTTAAAGTCGGTCAATTGTAAACCAGGGAAAAATGCCCCACAGTTATTCTCTTGATTTTTAAGATGGCGTGGATCATGTGTCTCTCATCATTGCTCATGCATTATGTATTTGTGGAATTTTTGTTTTTGACATTGTTCCACATTTTCCCCCTTTTATACGTTTTACCTTTCACGTGTTTATAAACGTTCAAGTCAGTCTTTGTGAGCCTGCCTGCACATTGTAATCCCTGCATTCAGAGGGTTTCAAATGAAGGAAGAGATTGCTTTTGTTAATCATACTGGTCTGTGTCTCTGCCTCTGCTGACAATGTGTTTACTTCAGGACCCACCAATGTGGACAATACCAATGCCCTGCTGATTAAAGATGCTGGTAAGTTCAATTTTTGACCCTGGAAAGAGTGATAATAATTGCTTTCACAGTTTTCATGAAATAATAATAATGGTATTTGTTAAGCGCTTACTATGTGCCAAGCACTGTTCTAAGCACTGAGGTAAGTATAGAAGAAGCAGCGTGGCTCGATGGAAAGAGCCCGGGCTTTGGAGTCAGAGGTCATGGGTTCAAATCCCAGCTCCGCCAATTGTCAGCTGTGTGACTTTGGGCAAGTCACTTCACTTCTCTGGGCCTCAGTTCCCTCATCTGTAAAATGGGGATTAAGACTGTGAGCCCCACGGGGGACAACCTGATCACCTTGTAATCCCCCCCCCACCCCGGCGCTTAGAACAGTGCTTCACACATAGCGCTTAACAAATGCCATCATTATTTATTATTATTATTACAGGGTAATCCTGTTGTCCCGAGTGGGACTCACGGTCTCAATCCCCATTTTACAGATGAGATAACCGAGGCACAGATAAGTAAAGTGACTTGCCCAAGGTCACACAGCTGACAAGCGGCGGAGACAGGATTAGAACCCATGACTTCTGACTCCCAAGCCCGTGCTCTTTCCACTAAGCCGGGCTGCACTTTCAAAGATCCCCTCAAATACCCACTCAGGATTATTTTCAATTTGGGGCGGGCAAGAAGTCTTTAACTTTGTCTCAGAAAATGTGCAGAACGAATATTATTAATAATAATCACGGAATTTGTTAAGGAAACCACAGTGGTTGAAACAAATTAGGTAGGACCCAACCTTTGCCGGACACGGAGCTTACAGTTTAAAGGTGGAGGGAGGAACAGGCATTGAATGCTCATTTTACAGATGAAGAAACAATCAATCCATCAACCAATTGTATTTATTGAGCACTTACTGTGTGCAGAGCACTGTACTAAGCGCTTGGGAAGGACAAGTTGGCAACATATAGAGACGGTCCCTACCCAACAGTGGGCTCACAGTCTAAAAACCGCGTAAGGTTACACAGCAGGCCAGTAAAGGAGCCAGAATTAGAACCTAAATTCCCTGATGCCCGGGCTCTTTCTGCTGGGTCACGAATGGACAGTACAAACATGGATTATCAGTTGGCCCCCTTAGGAAGGGGTTCTTTTAAAGACATTTTGTATTTGGCCATTCACCGATTTAAGGTGCTAAATCACTCGTCTGCTAATCTAATCTGCCACTCGTCCGCCGAGACCTTGGGCAAGTCACCTAGAGAAGCAGCGTGGCTCAGTGGAAAGAGCCCGGGCTTTGGAGTCAGAGGTCATGGGTTCAAATCCCGGCTCCGCCAAGTGTCAGCTGCGTGACCTTCACTTCTCTGGGCCTCAGTTACCTCATCTGGAAAATGGGGATTAAGACTGTGAGCCCCACGTGGGACAACCTGATCACCTTGTAACCTCCCCAGTGCTTAGAACAGTGCTATGCACATAGTAAGCGCTTAGTATATGCCATCCTTATTATTATTATTATTATTGTTACTTGACTTCTCTGGGCCTCAGATAAGGACTGAGATCTTATTATCATCTGTAATAAGGGGATTAAGACCGTGAGCCCAATGTGGGGCATGGACTGTGTCCAACCTCATTAACTTGTATCAGTCCCAGGGCTTAGTAGCAAATATTTTTTTAAAAAAATTCACTTAACTTGAGTGTGAAAGCGCCCGTGTAGTCATTCATTCATCAGTCGTATTTATTGAGCGCTTACTGTGTGCAGAGCACTGTACCAAGCGCTTGGGAAGTACAAGTTGGCAACATCTAGAGACGGTCCCTACCCAACAGTGGGCTCACAGTCTAGAAGGGGGAGACAGAGAACAAAACAAAACATTAACAAAATAAAATAATTGGAATAAATATGTACAAATAAAATAAATAAATAGAGTAATAAATACGTACAAACATATATACAGGTGCTATGGGGAGGGGAAGGAGGTAAGGTGGGGGGAGGGGGAGGAGGGGGCTCAGTCAGTCAATCAATCGTATTTATTGAGCGCTTACTGTGTGCAGAGTACTGTACTAAGCGCTTGGGAAGTCCAAGTTGGCAGCATATAGAGACAGTCCCTACCCAACAGTGGGCTCACAGTCTAAAAGGGGGAGACGGAGAACAAAACCAAACATACTAACAGTCAGAGACAGCTGCTTCTTGGAGGAAAACTAATTTCAGGTTGAGACATTTTGACAGCATCCGTGCTTGTCCGTTGAGCCCAGTGATCTCTGCCTTGGGAGCCAGCGATATGGGGAGTTTGGCGTCATTATTCGTTGCCGTTTAGGTAGAAGGACTCCAAAGCACCGAGTCAGACCTTTGAGTGGTGTCTCTTGTCTGGCTGGGAAGTTTTGCTTGAAAGACAAGCCTGGGAGGCTGACGGCACTGTGCTCAGCCTTGTCTGTCACTTGCTTACTGCCAGCCTTTCTGGACCCCGGGGACCCGAGGAGGGCCGGGGGGGTGGGGAAGCCGGGTAGGGGAGTGCGTGACCAGGGGAAGCACCGTGGGATGCTGTTTGTTGCTTGGACATCTAGACGTCACGCACCTGCGAGCCTCTGCCTGGGGCAGGCTGTGTTCTCCAGAGCTCGGCGTTTCCATGCGAATTTGTGGCCAAAGGAGTGTTATTTTCAAAGCTCACCTGAGCCGTGCCAACGCGACCCATGGCTTCCGTGGGCACCCTGCCCCGAGGAAGTCCGTCCTAGACCTGGACGGAGGCGGCGCGCTGCAGGTGACGTCAAGTGGAGTGGTCGCTGATGGGCTGTGCCTTTCACCTTTCTCCCCGTAGTGTACAATGCCGTTGGATTAGCAGCCTACGAACTCTTTGACAGCGTGGATTTTGACCAGTGGTTTAAAAACCAGCTGCTCCCAGAACTACACGTGACCCATAATAGGCGAGTACCTTTTAACTAAGTTTCCAGTATGTCGGCACACACACATGCTTGCGGTGTGAACAGTACCCAATTTTCCAGTATGTCGACACACACGTGATTGCAGTATGAACCGTACCCGCTGGAACTTCAGTTTAAACAGCAGCAGTTTGAATCGAGTAGCCCAAAGGGGCAAGGGGGCACTTATCATCATCATCATCAATCGTATTTATTGAGCGCTTACTGTGTGCAGAGCACTGTACTAAGCACTTGGGAAGTACAAGGTGGCAACATATAGAGACAGTCCCTACCCAGCAGTGGGCTCACAGTCTAAAAGGGGGAGACAGAGAACAAAACCAAACATACTAACAAAATAAAATCAATAGAACAGATATGTACAAGTAAAATAAATAAATAAATAGAGTAACAAATATGTACAAACATGTACAAACAAACCCTTAAAGAAGAAAGAATCTTAAATCCAGTTTCAGCTTAAATCCGGAAGCAGCATGGTGTATTGGATAGATCATCACGGGCTTGGGAGTCAGAAGGTCATGAATTCGAGTCCTTGCTTCGCCATTTGTCAGCTGTGTGACCTTGGGCAAGTCATTTCACTTCTCTGTGCCTCAGTTGCCACATCTGTACAGTGGGGATTGAGACTGTGAGCCCCACATAGGACAGGGACTGTGTCCAACCCGATTTACTCGTATACCCCCCCAGCACTTAGTACAGTGTGTGGCTTATAGTAAGCGCTTAACAAATGCCTTGATTATTATCATCTGCTCTGGCGCGCGTCTGCAGGGTGAGATGGGTGAGTTGGGGAATGTCCATCCCCTGACTCGTCTGCTCTTTTAGGACACGATCCGCACGTTGACACGAGTGGATTTGGTGCAGGACGACGGGGTCGTGTGCGAGGTCACTGCCACCAAAGTGGAGCCACCTCCCTAGCTGCCCACTGCACGGGCTGATGGAGGCCAGTGGCCCCATGACTTTCTGGACTGGACAACCAGCTTTGCCCATCCCAGCTCTCTGCCGGGCCCCTGAACGTGTGCGTCCACTGTAGGAAGACCTGAGATGGTGGCTCTCTGCTTCATTCACTCTGAACTCTGCCTGCTGTCAGCCCCTCCCACTTAAAACCCCTGCGGCCTCCAGTGGCACCTAGTCTGAAAGTGGCACCCGTGGAGCTGCATACCTGAGGATTCCTTGCGGGAAGGTTGTGTGTTGGGGAAGGAAGATGGATAGTGGGGACAACAGGGACAGTGCCCCACCATGTTTTGTCTCAGCCCAACCCAGGTCTCTCCGACTGCCTGTAGTCTGGCTCCCCGGGGCACCTCCCACTCCCATTTCCTGGTGGCCTGACCCCTCTGCACCCAGTAAGCGCTCAATAAATGAACGTCTGGGTCAAGGCAGCCACTGTTTTCCTAGACTGCATGTCTATGTCTACCGGGAAAGGGGCTGGCTCACTGCTGCCCCAGCCAGCTGGTCTCCGTGCAGGCCTGATTTGCCTTCTGGAAGGTTGCAACTCACTCTGTCCTCACAGTCCAGACCGGCAGAGGCTTTGCCTGGAAAATCTGAGCCTGGATCATCTTCGCTCACAAGCGTGCTGCTGGGCCTGGGGAGGGGGTAGAGCCCTCTAGATCCCTGTTTTCCCCCCTTGTCGCACGCACCCGTGGCCTGTAGAATGGGACAGGGATTGTCTTTCTCCCTGGACCATCAGTCCTAGGAACCTGAGGGTCGTCAAACTCGTCCCCCGGGGTATCTTGGTCCCCAGTTGGTGTGTGAGGACCTGCTTCTGAGTCCACCCCTCATCCTCCCGGCCTTGACCTACCTCTGGATTCTGCTCCGCCCTCCCCACCCTCTAACCAGGCAGCCTATCTGCAGGATGTGCTCCGCTACAGTCCCGCTCCGGGCTTGGGAGCAACGGAGCCAGGACACCGTCCTGTTGCCAGCTTTCAGGATCCACAGCGTGCAGTCACATCGCCCTCCCCTTCTCAGGCCTGACGATCTGGGCTTCAGCCTTCCGTCACCTCACCGAGGGACAGGGTTTGGGTGTTGAGCGCGCAGGAGTTGCAGGAGCCTGCTAGCCAGTCCGGGGTTTGGAGTTGGGGACCCAGTCGTGGACAGGGAGAGAAGAAGCGACAAGAAAAATGGAGCGGTCCGGACTCTGCCGCAGAGCCCAAGCGGGAGCCCGGGGAATGGGTGGGGTGCAGCCACGGCCTTTTCTAAAAGTGCATTGCAGGCTCGAATTCTGGTTGGGGGTGTGGAGTAAAATTCAGGTGGATACTGATCCCAAAAGAACATTAGACTGTGAGCCCACTGTTGGGTAGGGACTGTCTCTATATGTTGCCAACTTGTACTTCCCAAGCGCTTAGTACAGTGCTCTGCACACAGTAAGCGCTCAATAAATACGATTGGTGATGATGATCACCAACCATTTGTATTTTCATCGACGCTGATGGGAAGAAACCAGTCGGAATTAGACAAAAAATAATAATTGTAGTGGCGGCGTTTGTAAAATGCTCACTGTGTGTCAAGCGCTGTACTAAGTGCTGGGGAAGATACAGGGTCGTCAGGTTGGACACGGGCTGGGGAGCAGATATTGAATCCCCATTTTGCAGATGAGGAGACTGAGGGCCAGAGAAGCTAAGTGACATGCCCAAGGTTATACAGCAGGCAAGTGGCAGAACTGGGATGAGAACTTCGCTACTTCCTTTAACTTCCAGGCCCATACTATTCCCACAAAGCTACACTGCTTCCCTTGTTATATAATCCCCATGTAATTCATTCAATCTTATTTATTGAGTGCTTACTGAGTGCAGAGCACTACTAATGCTTATATATACCAAAACGAATTCCACGACACGTGGCCTGATGTCTTACTAAAATATGTAAAATGTGTGTGTCACATTTTGGATGATGGAATATTGAAGTTATTGTGCTGTAATATAGACACCTCTTGTTGTGTGTGTCCAGCCTTATCCTCACACCCCTGTGTCTCTCTCTCTCAGGTATAAGCCGTTACGCCGCCGGGTGATTTGGCTAATCGGACAGTGGATTTCTGTCAAATTCAAGTCTGACTTGAGACCGATGTTGTATGAGGCGATCTGTAACTTGCTGCAAGATCAAGACTTGGTGGTACGTGCTCAGAGCCTTAGCTCTCTTGCCCTAATGCTCATGTTTCCCAGTGCTCAGAAGAGATTGAGGTGCTTGTCTTAGAATTCTCCAGGTGGAGATGCTTGGTGTTGAGAAAGGAGTGTGGGATTGTTCGTTCTCCTCCACTTGGGGGGCTTCAGGCCCCACAGTGGGCAGATTCTTACTCAGCCCGAGGACTGGTTTGGGAAGCCATAGAGGGAAATCTGCCTCTCAGGGGCCGGTAGGTCAGGACAGAAATTGTGTTTTCGCCTCCGTGGCAAATTGTCGTTGGAAAATTCCACATCCCTGCTCATGCGTCGGTCACCGCCTCATCCCCAGACAGCATTTGAGCGCGGTTTTCAGCCACGGCCTCGCTCCCAGGGCCGATCAAGCAGAGCCCCATCGTTGGAATTTCTCCTGCGGAAGACGGTCCCCATGGTCGATGTCGGTGACCATTTTCTCTATCCTCCAAGGCTTACTGAAAACCCACCTCCCCCTTTGCTTGTCTTCTCTGCCGGTCACGTCCTCCCAAATAGCAGCAGCTTGAGACTTCTTGTGCCACTTAGTATGCATTCACAACCCCTAAAACCCTTCAGCAGTATTATTTAAGTGCTTATTCATCCTCATCCTCTTTCCATTCTCTTTTTCTTCCTCTCTGTAATTTTGTGTCTGCCTTCCCCGCTAGACCAGAAGCTCCGGGAAGGCAGGAGACTTGTCTTTTAACGACTGAACACTTGTCGAGAGGTAGTTGCTGCACTAAGTGCTTGGGAGCAGGCAACAATAGCAAGACACGTGTAGCCTGACCTCAAGTGTATAACCCAAAGTGGAGACTGGCAGAAATTATCTAGAGCCAAGTGAAAGATGGTGGAAGGATAATTAGGAGCAGGAAGCAGGATGAGCACAGCAGGAGGAAACAGCTGAGAAAATGATTACGTGTACGTAAATGTGTAGCTATTACATAAATCAAACATCCTTCTGCTGGTGAGCGCTGAGGCTGTGACTGAGGTGCAGAAGTGCCACAGGAGAGTGATGAAAGGCAGCTAGGGGGTTGGGGAGTTAATTGGGGAAGGCTTCCCGGAGGAGGTGGGATTTTAGGAGAGCTGTGGGCCGTCTGATTTACGGCAGGGGTGCAGGATCAGGCTGTTTGGCCGCCTCAGCTACCGGGCGAGGCATCTCAAGAGTGGGAGTGCAGGTTTTTTAAGAAAAATGTTGAGGCTGTTACCCACGGCGCCAGGACTAGCCACACCCAAGAATGAGGTGGAGGAACTCAGAAGGCGGCACAGGGGCTGGGTCACCACTGTCTGGAAGTATCGGCCAACTGGTAGTTGTTTTGGTACCATACCGGAGCTCGGGTCTCCGAGGCCTGTGCTGGAAGAAGCTCACAGAGGGCATTGGGAACACTGACCACATAGACGCCACATAGACGTGTCTCTTCGGGGCCCAAACCCAAGTACTGTCATTTGGACATCAAGGGAAAGCCCGTGGAGAGCTCGTCTGAACTGTGACTTGAGTGAGAGGCTTCTCGGGCAGGACAGCTGGCCACCCACCCGCCACCCTTGCCCGACGTTGGCACGTGCTTTCCCGCCCTCCCAACATTAGCTTGGGCCCTGAGCCCTCAGCAGATCAGGGCTTGGTGTCTCTAAGGGAAGGGTCCGGTGGGGACGTAGGGGCGGCTGGGACGAAGGTCACGGTGTGGTAAAAATCCATTCGCTCCCATGGGCGGGATTCATTCACTCCTTCAGTCGTATTTATTGAGCTCTCACTAGGTGCAGAGCACTTTATTAAGTGCTTGGGAAAGTACAATATAATAATAAACAGACACATTCCCTGCCCACAGTGAGCTTACAGTCTAGAGGGGGTGATGGGGCAGTCTAGGCGGAAGACTTACCTCGTGTCTTGACTGTCTTGACTTAACCTCCTTCCCTTCCCCACAGCACCTGTATATATGTATATATCGTTGTACATATTTATTACTCTATTTATTTATTTATTTATTTTACTTGTGCATATCCTATTTATTTTATTTTGTTAGTATGTTTGGTTTTGTTCTCTGTCTCCCCCTTTTAGACTGTGAGCCCACTGTTGGGTAGGGACTGTCTCTATATGTTGCCAATTTGTACTTCCCAAGCGCTTAGTACAGTGCTCTGCACATAGTAAGCGCTCAATAAATACGATTGATGATGATGATGATGATGACTGTACTCTCGCAAGCGCATAGTACAGAGCTCAGCACTCTGAGCATCCAGGAAACACCACAGATAGAGAAGCAGCATGGCTCAGTGGAAAGAGCCCGGGCTTTGGCGTCAGAGGTCATGGGTTCCAATCCCCGCTCCGCCACTTGTCAGCTGTGTGACTTTGGGCCAGTCACTTAACTTCTCTGTGCCTCAGTTACCTCATCTGTAAAATGGGGATTAAGTCTGTGAGCCCCAGGTGGGACAACTTGATTACTTTGTATCTACCCCAGCGCTTAGAACAGTGCTTTGCACATAGTAAGCGCTTAATAAAATGCCGTTATTATTATTATTGTTATTATTATGGATTGACAGGGAGCTTTACCAAGTGGATTTACAGTGCCTGGCTCACAGGAGGCAGAAGTGGGGTCCTCTGTCCCGCAAACTGGGACTTGGAAGTTGTCAGGCCAGGGTTGGTAGGGAGTCTCCTCTTTTCCGCAACAGGCTGATCCTTCGGCTGAGCTGGGGCGAGGACGGAGAGTGCTGACTTGGGGATAGAGGGGCCGAAGCTACACCCTCCAGTCAGCAAATTTGCCTCTACAAGTACCCGCTCTCTGGGTAATAATAATAATAATGATAGCATTTGTTAAGCGCTTACTATGTGTAAAGCACTGTTCTGAGCGCTGAATGCCTGATACATAGTGCTGAATAAATACCAGTGGAAAGAGCCTGGGCTTTGGAGTCAGAGGTCATGGGTTCAAATCCCAGCTCCGCCACTTGTCAGCTGTGTGACTTCGGGCAAGTCACGTCACTTCTCTGTGCCTCAGTTACCTCATCTGTAAAATGGGGGTGAGGACTGTGAGCCCCACGTGGGACAACCTGATCACCTTGTAGCCTCCCCAGCGCTTAGGACAGTGCTTTGCACATAGAAAGCGCTTAACAAATGCCACCATCATCATTATTATTATTATTGTTGTTATACCATTAAAGGGGTACTGTCACCCCTCCTGCCCCCCAGCCCCACCTGGGAGAGGCGAAGCTGAAACCAGCAGAGCTCACAGAAGGCGTGGGCCGGGCTAACTAATATTCCTGATGGGCAGCTGTTTTCGAAGAGCCGCAAGAAGGGCTTTGTGAAGAAGGAACAAAATATTTTAATCAAAAAGAATCAGCTACAAAGAAGAGACGATTATCAGTGGGAGAAGCACGACTCTCTCGGTGCCCCATTTCCATCAGAGTCTTGCTGGTTTATATTAAATTTTCCTATCTTTGTCTCACCCGGCCCTATCAGGCTAAGCAAGGCCTGAGAGACTTTTAATGCGAGAGTGATTTGTAGGCGCCAGCTTCCCTATGAAAGAGCCTGACTGCTATGGTACTATTGCAACGTCCCAGATGGCGCAGAGCGTGCGGACCCACGTTGCGCTGGAATTAACCCGCCTCCTCCGCTCCCTAGATGCGGGCAGACCCAGATTCGTTCTTGAGGGAGTCTCAGGGCGGGCCCAGGAGGCACGGAGAAAGGAAGGAGGAGACCAGGAGATGCAGGCGACACACTTGGGATGTCTAGTTGCACCTTCCCCAAGCACACTCCAAGGGCCCACCTCGGTTGTGCCCCGCTGGCGTCCGGACCCGACCACAGGAGTTGGGTCTGGTGCCAAGCGGTGAGCGGCAATGAGAAGCTAAAGCAGTGCTTATCATGGTTTTAGGAACTGGAGCGAGGATCATCATCATCATCAATCGTATTTATTGAGCGCATACTATGTGCAGAGCACTGTACTAAGCGCTTGGGAAGTACAAATTGGCAACATATAGAGACAGTCCCTACCCAACAGTGGGCTCCCAGTCTAAAAGGGGGAGACAGAGAACAAAACCAAACATACTAACAAAATAAAATAAATAGAATGGATATGTACAAGTAAAATAGAGTAATAAATATGTACAAACATATATACAGGTGCTGTGGGGAAGGGAAGGAGGTAAGAAGGGGGGATGGAGAGGGGGATGAGGGGGAGAGGAAGGAAGGGGCTCAGTCTGGGAAGGAAGGATCAAACCAGTCAGCCCCAAGTCTCCTCCATCACAGTGCTCTGCACACAGTACAGTGCTGTGCACACAGTAAGCGCTCAATAAATACGATTGATTGATTGATCACCGCCCTCCCCTTAGCTCTAACGGTTTGCATTGTGTTTTTCAGGTCCGCATTGAGACAGCGACAACTCTCAAGTTAAATATCCTTTCCGGAAATTCAGTGCAGCAGGGGGGCCGGTTTGGTTTGGACACAGTCCCAGGTGGTGATTGCTCTGAGCGGGGAGGGGGTACAGACTGAGCCGGGGTGGGGGCAGCCGGTCCTGGCACCATCTTGCCCCGAGGAGAGCCTTTCAGCTCTACCCTGACAGGGAGCGGGATGGTGGGGGACGGAGGGGAAACGATAGGGAGGGAGGAGGTGGAAAGAGGGCAAGGCCCCGCAGCTTTTCTACCTTGCCCTATGTTATGCTGCCCATCTTCAAGCACGTTCTTTGCGTATGGTCTTGCATATAGCTTTAATTCTATTTGTTCTGACGATTTTGACACCTGCCTACATGTTTTTTCCTGTTGTCTGTCTCCCCCTTCTATGGGTAGAGGCCGTCTCTATATGTTGCCAACTTGTACTTCCCAAGCGCTTAGTACAGTGCTCTGCACACAGTAAGCGCTCAATAAATACGATTAAATGAATGAATGAATGAATCTGAGCCACCTGTGGCATGACCTCTCTCTTCCCCCACACCCCCGCAGGCTCCCTCTCCCCTTCCTGCCCTCCGCCACCCCCATGGAGCCGGGCGTCTTACAGATGGTGTCGTTCGTACGTGGGAGCGGCTAAGGAGAGGGGAATGAGGACACTGGGGCTGGGGTCCCGCAGCCATGCCAGCTGCTGCATTCCCTGCCTTCAGGGAATGCCTTCAGGGAAGCAGCGTGGCTCAGTGGAAAGAGCCCGGGCTTTGGAGTCAGAGGTCAGGGGTTCAAATCCCGGCTGCGCCAATTGTCAGCTGTGTGACTTTGGGAAGTCACTTCACTTCTCTGGGCCTCAGTTACCTCATCTGTAAAATGGGGATTGACTGTGAGCCTCCTGTGGGACAACCTGATTACCTTGTATCCCCCCAGCTCTTAGAACAGTGCTTTGCACATAGTAAGCGCTTAATAAATACCATCATTATTAGACTGTGAGCCCACTATTGGGTAGGGACTGTCTCTATATGTTGCCAACTTGTACTTCCCAAGCGCTTAGTCCAGTGCTCTGCACACAGTAAGCGCTCAATAAATACGATTGATGATGATCATTATTATTATTATTATTATTATCTTGCCCTGCTGTCTCTACCTCTGCACTCTGGACTCATTTGCTCGTGTGAGGCTGCTTGCCTCCCACCTCGAACATTACACTCCATCGTTTCTCTCACACCTGCCCAGAACCACTGTTTACGCTGTTCATTGAATTCCGATTCTTTTCCCGAGCTCGTCTTCTCCGCATTTTAGCCAACTAGTTTTCATGATGGATTTGAAGCGGTTGTCTTCCAGGTGGTTCACACATCTCTCTTCCTTAACCCGTGTTTACCCGTGGATGATTTTGAGTTTAGGACGGACCAGTTCTTACCGGTAAGAGCATTCACCTGTAGGCATTAAGTTAATATTTCTGAATCTGTTCTTCTTTTCCGTGCAAGTAGTTTGATTTCATTCAGTTGTATTTATTGAGCGCTTACTGTGTGTGCTTGGGAAGTACAAGTTGGCAACATATAGAGACGGTCCCTACCCAACAGTGGGCTCACATGAACTTCCCTATCTATCACACTCATTTTGCCAATGGTGAATGGACATTTTATCTTTCTGGATGTTAGGCCCACAGCCGTTGGTTATTCTTTGACCTGTGAGCACTGAGGTGGGTATAATAATAATAATAATAATAATAGTAATAATAATAATACTAATGGCATTTGTTAAGCACTTACCATGTGCCAGGCACTATAGTAACCGCTGGGGTGGTTACAAGCAAATCGGGTTGAACACAGCCCCGGTCCCACAGTTTCAGTCCCCATTTTACAGATGAGGTGAGTGAGGCCCAGGGAACTGAAGTGACTTGCCCAAGGTCCCACAGCAGACAAGTGGCAGAGCCTGGATTAGAACCCATGACCTCTGACTCCCAAGCCCGGGCTCTTTCCATTAGATGGAGAAGCAGCGTGGCTCAGTGGAAAGAGCACAGGCTTTGGAGTCAGAGGTCATGGGTTCAGATGCCGACTCCGCCAACTGTCAGCTGTGTGACTTTGGGCAAGTCACTTCACTTCTCTGTGCTTCGGTTCCCTCATCTGTAAAATGGGGATTAAAACTGTAAGCCCCCCGTGGCACAACCTGATCTCCTTGTAACCTCCCCAGCACTTAGAACAGTGCTCCCCCTCTCCCCCTCGTCCCCCTCTCCATCCCCCCATCTTACCTCCTTCCCTTCCCCACAGCACCTGTATATATGTTTGTACATATTTATTACTCTATTTATTTATTTATCTTGTACATATCTATTCTATTTATTTTATTTTGTTAGTATGTTTGGTTTTGTTCTCCGTCTCCCCCTTTTAGACTGTGAGCCCACTGTTGGGTAGGGACTGTCTCTATATGTTGCCAACTTGTACTTCCCAAGTGCTTAGTACAGTGCTCTGCACACAGTATGCGCTCAATAAAGACGATTGACGATGATGATGATGATGTGGCAATAGACAGATAGGCCCTGGCGAAAAGGCTGGCTGCTTTCTAGGGCCCGGAGCCCGGCAGGAGCAGAGAGATAAGAATTGCAATCATCTCTCGCTGCCTGAATGAGCAGTCCATCTCCACAACCAGCTGAAATCCCTCACTTCCAGAGACCCTTCAGCATCAGCCGAGAGGAGAACCGAGGCCCGTCTGCCTTCAAGTGACCCCGGTGACGTTGGCGTGCACACCTGATGGGGGGCCGGGGGCGACTGGGGACTAGATCGGGGCCTGCTCGCCGCTTTTCGGGCTCCCAGCCGCGGCAGCACGGGGCCCCACTCCCTAGGTCAAGGTGGAAGTTGAGGGGAGACGGGGGGTGGTGGTGCTTTGTCGCCCAAGAGGGTGGAGAAGGGCCAGGGTGCCCATCCGTCGGTTGACGAATGCATGTTTTCAGGGAGAGCTGTAGTCGTGTGGGGCACGTGGTGGCTACCACCTGGGAATCCAGCAGCTGACTCATCTAAAAGACTCCAACTCTGGAAAGGACGCGTGGTCTAGGGCTGGGGAGCTGGGCTTGGGGGGTGGTGAGGAGAAATCTGTGCCTCAAGTAGGTGAGCGGCTGGCCCCACCGACAGTTATACTCTTTATTTCTTTTACTTGTACATTTTATTTATTTTATTTATAAATAGCCTATTTTATTTTGTTAATATGTGTTGTTTTGCTGTCTGTCTCCCCCTTCCAGACCGTGAGCCCGCTTTTGCGTAGGGACCGTCTCTATATGTCGCCAACTTGGACTTCCCAAGTGCTTAGTACAGTCCTCTGCACACAGTCAGTGCTCAATACGACTGACTGACTGACTGAATGAATAAATACTATGGAATGAATGAATGAATCAGTTTCTCCTCCTCCAACTCCCCTCCCCATCACCCTCACTCCCTGGGTGTGTTCGTTCATTACTCCATTTATTATAATGATGGCATTGCCATCATATATTACCTGTATATATGTTTGTACATATTTATTACTCTATTTATTTTGCTTGTACATATTTACTTTCTATTTATTTTATTTTGTTAATATGTTTTCTTTTGTCGTCCATCTCCCCCTTCTAGACTGTGAGCCCGTTGTTGGGTAGGGACCGTCTCTATATGTTGCCAGCTTGAACTTCCCAAGCGGTTAGTACAATGCTCTGCACACAGTAGACACTCAATAAATACGATTGAATGAATGAATGAATATTACCTGTATATATGTTTGTACATATTTATTACTCTATTTTACTTGTATATATTTACTTTCTATTTATTTTATTTTGTTAATAGGTTTTCTTTTGTCATCCATCTCCCCCTTCTAGACTGTGAGCCCGCTGTTGGGTAGGGACCGTCTCTAAATGTTGCCGACTTGTACTTCCCAAGCCCTTAGTACAGTGCTCTGCACACAGTAAGCGCTCAATAAATACGATTGAACGAATGAGTGAATGAGCGTGGGCACTGTCTTAAGCACTTGGAAGAGTGCAATAATCAGTAGTCACAATCCCGTGTAGTAGGGAAGTGGAGAAGCAGCGTGGTTCAGTGGAAAGAGCCCGGGCTTTGGAGTTAGAGGTCAGGAGTTCAAATCCCGGCTCGGCCAATTGTCAGCTGTGTGACTTAGGGCAAGTCACTTCACTTCTCTGAGCCTCAGTTAACTCATCTGTAAAATGGGGATTAAGATTATGAGCCCCATGAGGGACAACTTGATTGCCTTGTATCCCCCCCCAGCGCTTAGAACAGTGCTTTGCACATAGTAAGCGATTAACAAATACCATCATTATTATTATTAGGGAGATGGGCATTGAAATAATTGCCAGCTGGGGTGGAAGCAAATGTGAAGTAGAGGTGAGCGAGTTTGTAAGGAATCCGGTGTGGTCCAAAGTGTGTCAGGGGGTTGTGGGTATGTAAGTGTGTAGTTGGGCCCCGGTGCCGGCGTGGTAATTGGGGGCATAAATGTCTGCAGCCACCTCCTCTTGGGTGGAACAGGTCTGACCGGTGGTGGAAGCGCTTTCACCCCTGGGCAGGCAGGCTCCGGGTAGGGACTGTCTCTATATGTTGCCAACTTGTACTACCCAAGCGCTTAGCACAGTGCTCTGCACCCAGTAAGTGCTCAATAAATACGATTGATTGATTGGTCGTCTTGGATTATGGTGGGTGGACGTCTTGGGCCTGCCCTCCTGCCGTGTCCTCGATGCCCCCGCACTGACTTGGTCCTCCTTTGCTTCCGTGCAGTACCTGGACACCATGTTCACCCTCCTCTTCCAGCTGCTCCAGCAAGTGACAGAGTGTGATACCAAGATGCACGTGCTCCACGTCCTGTCCTGTGTGATCGAAAGAGTTAGCGTGCAGGTAACGTTGAGGCCCGCCCTCAGCCCCCCGGGTTAGTCCGGGGCCCGGGCGTCGCTGACTGAACATGCCCTGTGTGGGGAGGGGGTGGCAGCTATGCCGTTTCCGTCGGCTCCTAGGCAGTCGGCAGGGGTATCATCAATCGTATTTATTGAGCGCTTACTATGTGCAGAGCACTGTAGGGGTAGGGGTACCGCTCCCTGGAGACTCTGGGGGCCCTGCCCCTCTCTCAGGGCACCATCAGTTGGGCATTTCTTGGGCATGAACCGTTTCCAGTTGGGAACTTCCAAAGGGAGTAATGTTTGTTTGGGTTTTTTTTGTTGTTATCCTTGTCTTTTGTTTTTTTTTAAATGGTGTGAAGTGCTTACAGTGTGTCAAGCTCTGTTCTAAACGCTGGTATAGATACCAGTTAATCAGGTCAGACACAATCCCTGTCCCAAGTGGGGCTCACAGTCCAAATAGGAGGGAGACCAGGATTTGAATCCCCATTTTACGGTTGAGGAAATTGAGGCACAGAGAAGTTTTGCGACTTGCTCAAGGTCATCATCATCAATCGTATTTATTGAGCGCTTACTGTGTGCAGAGCACTGTACTAAGCGCTTGGGAAGTACAAATTGGCAACATATAGAGACAGTCCCTACCTAACAGTGGGCTCACAGTCTAAAAGGTCACACAACAAGCAGTCGAACAGAGCTGAGATTAGAACCCAGGTCCTCGGACTCTCAGGCCCGTGCTCTTTCTGTTAAGCCACACGACTTTCATTCATTCATTCAGTTGTATTCAGCGCTTACTGTGTGCAGAGCACTGTACTAAGCGCTTGGAAAGTACAATTCGGCAACAGGTAGAGACAATCCCTACCCATCAACGGGCTCACAGTCTAGAAGGGAGAGACAGACAACAAAGCAAAACAAGTAGACAGGCATCAATAGCATCAAAATAGATAAGAATTATAGATACACAATTAATCAATCAATCGTATTTATTGAGCACTTACTGTGTGCAGAGCACTGTACTAAGCGCTTGGGAAGTACAAGTTGGCAACATCTAGAGACAGTCCCTACCCAACAGTGGGCTCACAGTCTAAAAGGGGGAGACAGAGAACAAAACCAAACATACTAACAAAATAAAATAAGTAGAATAGATATGCACAAGTAAAATAAATAAATAAATAGAGTAATAAATATGTACAAACATATATACACGTATACAGGTGCTGTGGGGAAGGGAAGGAGGTAAGATTGGGGGGATGGAGAGGGGGACAAGGGGGAGAGGAAGGAAGGCTCTCAGTGTGGGAAGGCCTCCTGGAGGAGGTGAGCTCTCAGTAGGGCCTTGAAGGGAGGAAGAGAGCTAGTTTGGCGGATGGGCAGAGGGAGGGCATTCCAGGCCCCGGGGAGGACGTGGGCCGGGGGTCCCACGTCCAATTGTAGATATATAGATATATATCTATATATAGATATATATATATATAATTATAGATATATTATATTATATAATTCTATATATATATACACACAACGAGGACAGGGTGGGATTGGCTACTGCAGCAGGGACCAGGTTGCAGCCGTTTTGAGCAGTTCTGGGCTCATTACTTTCTGTCAGCCTCTTGTCTCTGTGGCCTTAAGCCTCTGATCCAGACCGCCGTGGTCCTCATCTCCGGGAAGTGTTCTCGTAGTTCCAGGCGGGCAGGTCAGCTGGAAACCCACTGGGGCTGGTTTGCAACCGCTCTTCCACCTTCCCCTGGAGTCTCTCTCTCTGAAGAGGCCCACGTTGGGGCCCATTCGGGCACCTGAGTTTCTGACCCTCTGCATTGCCGCTCCACCCCGACTCCCTGTTGCCTCCTGCCCCTGTCCCGCCTCCTCCAGAAGGTGTCCCAGAGCCTCGGCTGGCTGCTGGAGGTCCCGGGGGAGGGTCTTGGCCGTAAACATTTCCAGTCCCTGTTTCTACCACGCGTGGCCTTAGGGCTACGCGACCCTTCAAGAACCCAAGACTTCTCCCCGGTGATGTGGCTGGTCAGGGCAGGCAGGAAGCACCTGGGAATTGCATGCTTGCTCCATCCCCGATGGGAGTCGAGCAGGGTTGATGCCCCGGGCCCAGGCTTGGGCGACCCAGCCTTTGTAAGCCCCCTTTTCACACAGCCCTCTGAAGATTCAATCCCACCCGATTTAAGATTCTCCCATCTTCCTTTGTCAATCAATCAATCGTATTTATTGAGCGCTCACTGTGTGCAGGGCACTGTACTAAGCACTTCGGAAGTACAAGTTGGCAACAACGTGACCCCCGGGCAGGGGTCACCAAAATCTGAAAGGTTTCTGTGGTCTGTGTTCTGTTTTTCACATTGGACGTGTCTTTCCCCAACCCTGATGGATGCACCTCGGGGCAATCGTATCGGTTACTGTCCTTTTCCAATTGTGTTAAAAATTCTTTCCCAAGTGGCAGGGTCCTAAAGGTGCCACCTACCATGGGGCTTTAGAAAGGAAGAAGGTTCCTTCAACGACTTCGAGTTGTCAGTAGTCCCCAGCTGGGTCGCCCACCGCCTAACAAGTTGGGATTCTATTCTATTTATTTTATTTTGTTAGTATGTTTGGTTTTGTTCTCCGTCTCCCCCTTTTAGACTGTGAGCCCACTGTTGGGTAGGGACTGTCTCTATATGTTGCCAACTTGGACTTCCCAAGCGCTTAGTACAGTGCTGTGCGCACAGTAAGCGCTCAATAAATACGATTGATGATGATGATGATGATGATGATTCCTTTTCTGTTTTTGCCTTTGACGCAGATTCGGCCCTACGTAGGCTGCCTGGTTCAGTACTTGCCCCTGCTGTGGAAGCAAAGCGAGGAGCATAACATGCTGAGGTGTGCCATCCTGACCACCCTCATTCATCTGGTCCAGGTAAATCCCTCACCTCTTCCACACAGTCCCGCCCCCTCCTACTCCCTCCCTCCGCCAGCCCCCAGCGCTCAGACAGTAGGGACTGTCTCTATATGTTGCCAACTTGTACTTCCCAAGCGCTTAGTACAGTGCTCTGCACACAGCGCTCAATAAACACGACTGATTGATTGATTGATTGATCAAGAGGTGGGAGCTGCTCTGATTTTTGCCGGGCGGGGAAAGGGCTCGGTGGGTCGCCACCATTGCGGGAGAGTTTCTGTTGATGCAGCATTTTGTATTTGGAGAAGCAGCGTGGCTTAGTGGAAAAAGCCCAGGCTTGGGAATCAGAGGTCATGGGTTCTAATCCCTGCTCCGCCACTTGCCTGCTGTGGGACCTTGGGGAAGTCCCTTAACTTCCCCTTGCTTCAGTTCTCTCATCAGTAAAATTGGGATGAAGACTGTGAGCCCCACGTGGGTTAACCTGATCACCTTGTATCTGCCCCAGTGCTTAGAACAGTGCTTGGCACATAGTAAGCGCTTAACAAATACCATTATTATTATTATTAGTAGTAGTAGTAGTAGTATTAGTATTAGTATTATTATTATTGGCAGTTTGGGGCCCAGAACTGTGGGGGACAGATTGGGTTAGTGGCTTTTGAAGGCAGCTCATCACCTGCTTCTGTGGGCAAGTTCCATCGCTTTCGGGTCATCGGAGTTGATCGTGTCTCTCCCCTCCTCCCTCTAAACAACCAGGAGAGACCAGCCAAAAGTGAATGAGTTTATTCTCTCTTATTAAGATGACGGTTAATCCTACAGCTTCTAGAAATACCAAATTCTAAAATAACTGAATGAAAAAGGAAGAGGTTGTCCGGAGTGACTAGTTCTTTACTGGGAAAGCATTTCAGATATAATTTATATACGGATTCTTTTTACCCAACACCCCTCTCGGGTGGCTGATTCATTCGTTCCAGAACTGGGGTTTGCCGAGTGCCCACAGTGAATGCCTGGTGTGTATGCCCGCAGCGTGCCTCCTGTGTACCCAGCCTCCTGCTTCTTCCACACTACTTTCATGCCCCCCAAATCTACCACCTGTGTGAGAGCCCCAGCTGCAGCAGCCACTCCCACCCTTGCCCAACCCCATCTCCCTTCCCCGCCGCACGCACACTTACAACACCACAACAGGTTCCCTTTGCAGGGAATTGCAAAGATTCCTTTAGAATGGAAGCCCCTTGTGGGTAGAGAATGTGTCTTGGGCTTCCACTGTTTCTTCCCAAGTGCTTTCATAGTTCCTTGTGGGGGATTCGAAAGATTCCTTTACTGCTCTTACCATCTCTCGAGCCAAACCACCCTCCCCCTGCCAAAAATAAGCACCCAGCTGTCGGTTTAGGGGTGGATCCTCTAGTGACTCTGTTTTCCTGACCTACCACTAAGCAAGAATTGGTCCAACATCTTCTTGGACGAAAGGCTGATTCTCACCCTCATGGTTTCTGGGGTTAATGGACTCCGCTTGCCGGCCACCCTTGGAGTGAATCAATCAATCAATCGTATTTATTGAGCGCTTACTGTGTGCAGAGCACTGTACTAAGCGCTTGGGAAGTACAAGTTGGCAACATATAGAGACGGTCCCTACCCAACAGCGTGCTCACAGTCTAGAAGGGGGAGTGAAGGGACGTTGTCCGCTTTTTGTCAATTCTACCCCCTCCGGCCTCGGATGCTGCACCTACCTGGTGTGGTGAGACTCGGCCAAGCCGTGTCCGTGCTTGTCAGAGCTTCTCTAGGCCTCAAATGAGTCCCTTCCCAGACTCAGCCTTTCAACTACCTGTCGATATTCCTTCCAGGAGAAGTCTGGGAACACGTTCTTAGGGAGTGCAGTCCCCGAGATGGGAAACTGCAAACAGATGGATAGCTTATAATCTTTCCCGCCTGCTCTGAGGGATGTCCTAAGTCATGTGAGGTGGAAGAAGTAGATGGCCGTTTGGTGGATGAGGGGCTGGTGCTGAGCGGTCACTCATCGTGGTTTGGGGCAAAACAAGCTAACTGAGCACCCACAAATCAGGGAGAGACAACTCTGTCCATCCATCGCTCTTCTTGCCTGATGACTCGGAGCTCAGCCTGGACCCAGTTCCCTCCTCCATCTTCATCAATCAATCAATCGTATTTACTGAGTGCTTACTGTGTGCAGAGCACTGTACTAAGCGCTTGGAAAGTACAAGTTGGCAACATATAGAGATGGTCCCTACCCAACAGTGGGCTCACAGTCTAGAAGGTTTCATCTTCATTGTCTTCCACCATCCCCCTCCACAACAGGGGCTCCCCCAGCCGCTCCCTGGGGTCTGTGTTTCCAGGTCTGCATTTCCCAGCTCCCTTTCCTGGTGGCTCATTCATGTCATTGTATGGATTATAGTGGAGCACTGTCCTGGGAGGATGGGGAGCATGCCAAAGTTTGGTGCTGCAATGCCATCCCACCAGTTTGGAGAGCCTAGAGCACTTCTGCCCGTTTCCTTTTCTGAGCACAGTTGGAGCAGGACAGGACGGGCCCTGACCCCAAGGCCCCACGGGGGTGGGCCTACAATCTGCCCCAGTTACAACCCCAAATGGAGCTTGGGAGCCTGTGAACAGCTCAACGGGCAGTCACCCCTCCAGGGGGTGGACAGCCAGCCCCGAGCCGTGCCCGAGGAGAGCCCTGGGCTGTCATCCCTCCTTGCCACCCCCACTTCTCTTCTGCCCTCTCTCATTGATTCCTCCCGCCCCCCCCATGCCTCCAGTCAGTTTATGGGGCCTTTTCCCTGGGAATCTTTAATTCCGTGGAAGCACTCTTTATAGCCTAGGGGCTTATCAGATTCCTTCCAGTGAAGGTGTCAGCTGCAAAGGTGTTCTTGCTGTGAACAGTGGGAGATATGCATCCAGATTTACATTTCAGGAGTGAAGCCTCTACTGCCCAGTGTGGGTTAAGAGAAGCAGCATGGCTCAGTGGAAAGAGCACGGGCTTGGGAGTCAGAGGTCATGGGTTCAAATCCCGGCTCCGCCAATTGTCGGCTGTGTGACTTTGGGCGAGTCACTTCACTTCTCTGTGCCTCAGTTACCTCATCTGTAAAATGGGGATTAAGACTGTGAGCCCCCCGAGGGACAACCTGATCACCTTGTAACCTCCCCAGCGCTTAGAACGGTGCTTTGCACATAGTAAGTGCTTAATAAATGCCATTATTATTATTATTATTATTATTGAGGCCTCCAGGGGCACAAGGGGTCAGAAAGCCTGCTGGCTCAAAGTACTGAGCTTCTCTGTGCATTTGAGGTGGCTGGCGTGGAGAGCAACAAAATATGGGTTTTACTGACATACGATCCCTCCGCCTGTCAGTCCGTTAGTACGTCCTCACTGGTGGATGGAGGTTTTAATTAAAAGGAATTTACAGGGGATTATTCCTCAGAAGGCAATCTTAAATTAAGTCTCTGGGACTCATTCCTTTGGGGGATGGATTTAAACCATGTGTCGGCTGTGGGCGGAGGTTGAGGCAGTGTCTGACAGCACTCCCGGGAGAGAGGTGGGCGGAACCTTAGGGATCTGTGATGTATACCCACTCCTGGGAGACGAGGAGCTCAGGGTTTCTGGAGAAGTGAAAGCAGTTTCCCAGCTGGAGGTTTCTCCATAGAGTTTGAGGCACAGTCTTTCCTCTCTCCACTCGTGGCAGCAAGCTTTAAATTCCTCCAAATCAGTGGATTTTCCTGGAGTCTGTAAACAGATCTCCATTTCCGAAAGTTAGCCTCCCGACCCTCACCGTGCGTTGAACGGTGTCTGCGGAGCCTAGTTGCCCGGTGAAGCTTTACTGGCTGTTTGTTCAGTGCTGGCTGGCGGGAAGGCAAGCAGTTTGGGAAGCCGCCCAGGAGGACGGAGAAACGGTTCAAATGATCCACACCACTTCCTCTAGCGGATTTTCCAGGTTCTAGTCGTCTCCTCTACCCCGCCATGGAGATTTCCCTTTCTGATTTATTGGGAGCATTCTCTCTTTCCCTTTTCTACTCTTTTGAAGTGTAACAGCTGCAGCCATCTCCCCTGTCCTGGGCCTGAGGGTAAAAAGTACTCAAAAGGAAAAAGCAAGCCCCAGACCATGCCTGCAGCCTAAAAGAAGACAGTCCTGTTGTTCTCTCCCTAAGATGGGTGTTCGGCAGGGGAGTTGACAAGCGACCACAGAGGGGTTCCCAAAAGAGCACCCTGTAGCCGGAGCTCAACCGCTACTTCCATTCCTGAGTGCAAACAGCAAACCCAGCTCCGGGAATCAGGTTTTGAGAAAAGCCATCGCATGCACACCGACACGCAGAGAAGCCAAACTCAGCACACTCACGCAAAGGATGGAGCATTTGACCGGGGGTGAATTTGAGTAGTGGTGGCTTGGAGGGGTCATTCTCCAAGCCCCTAGGGCCCCGCTTCCTAGCTCTGGGATGGGGGTTACCTGTGGAGCTTGAAGGGGTCAGGTTCGAAACGAACACGAGGAAGCCTTTCTTCACCCAGTCGGGGAGAAGCCTGTGGGAATTCTTCCTGGCAGAGGGGTCTGAGTTGAAAATATCAGTCAGTTCAAGAGGGATCCTTATCCATGGCTGAACGGTGGAGTCTGTTGGACTTGGGAACAATGAGGTCACGTCAGTCTGGTAGATAGCAGAAGGTCTGACGGCCCGGGAACGGCACGCCCGCTGCCGGCTCCAAACGGATGCCGAGCAGGCAGTTCCGTCGAAGGGATGTGACCGGTGGGGTTTCTGACGGGCCAGGGAGCTGGAGGGGCAGGTGGTCCTCTCTTTTCTCTTCCGAAGACTCCAACTCTGTGTTGTGGGATTCTTCGTTGTACCTTTCTCACCCTCATTCCACCAGTTGCAAATATGGGATCAGTCTTTTGGATTGACACCGGTTGAGGGGGCAGGCAGCAAATGCATGACTCAATCAGGGGCAAACAGACTTCATCCCTACCATAGAGCGCTGTACCAAGTGCTTGGGGGCGTAGGGTAAGATTAGTAGGCTGAATCCATGTCTTTTAGACTGTGAGCCCACTGTTGGGTAGGGACTATCTCTATATGTTGCCAACTTGTACTTCCCAAGCGCTTAGTACAGTGCTCTGCCCACAGTAAGCGCTCAATAAATACGATTGACTGATTGATTGATTCTTGAGGCATGGGGATTGCAGATGGGAGGAAGCAGTCAGCACAAGAAACGTACCTGCCGGTATGGAGTGTGCAGTGGGCACTTAATAATAATAATAATGATGGCATTTGTCAAGCGCTTACTATGTGCAAAGCACTGTTCTAAGCGCTGGGGAGGTTACAAAGTGATCAGGTTGTCCCATGGGGAGCTCACAATCTTAATCCCCATTTTACAGATGAGGTAACCGAGGCCCAGAGAAGTGAAGTGACTCGCCCAAAGTCACCCAGCTGACAATTGGCGGAGCCGGGATTTGAACCCATGACCTCTGACTCCAAAGCCCGCGCTCTTTCCATCGAGCCACGCTGCTTCGCTTGGGAAGGCCTACAAGAAGAGAACAGATTCCCGCTGAGCGTTCTCATTCTGACTCCTTTCTCCCTGTACTGGGAGAGACACCAGTACAGGGAGAAAGGAGTCAGGATGAGAATCTGACTCCTACAGGACTGTGGGAGAGAGGATCCTGGGATCCTGGGAGAATCAGGACAGACCCAGCCCAAACTGGATCCTTTTTCCCAGGCGCTGCAGACAGGTGCTTCCGGCTTTCCGGAGGAACAGTTGGCTGGAGTAGGCTCTAGTGAGGATATATTGAGTGATTGCTGTCCGCAGAGCACTGTACTAAGCGCTTTTTATTCATTCATTGAGTCGTATTTATTGAACGCTTACTGTGTGCAGAGCACTGTACTAAAAGCAGTGTGGCTCAGTGGAAAGAGCACGGGCTTTGGAGTCAGAGGTCATGGGTTCGAATTCCGCTCCGCCACATGTCTGCTGTGTGATCTTGGGCAAGTCACTTAACTTCTCTGGGCCTCAGTTACCTCATCTGTAAAAATGGGGATTAAGACTGTGAGCCCCACGTGGGACAACCTGATCACCCTGTATCCTCCCCAGCGCTTAGAACAGTGCTTTGCACATAGTAAGTGCTTAACAAATGCCAATTATTATTATTATTACTAAGAGCTTGGGAAGTACAAGTTGGCAACAGAGAGAGACGGTCCCTACCCAACAGCGGGCTCACAGTCTAGAAGGGGGAGACAGACAACAAAACAAAACATTTTAACAAAATAAAAGAAATAGTATAAATATGTACAAATAAAATAGAGTAATAAATCTGTACAAACATATATACAGGTGTTGGGAGGGGAAGGAGGTAAGGTGGGGGGGGAAGGAAGGAGGGCGTTCAGTCTGGGAAGGCCTCCTGGAGGAGGTGAGCTCTCAGTCGGGCTTTGAAGTGCTTGAGAGAGTACGGTAGACTAAACACTTTTCCTGACCTCAAGGAGCTTACAGTCCAGCTGGGGAGATGGACAGTAAAATAAATTTCAGGCAGGGCACACAGCCAAGTATAACAGTTTGTACAAGAGTACTTAGGGGGTAAAGACTCGGTGATGAGAGTTGAATCAGGGAAGGCTGCCTGGTGGAGAAATGTGTAGATTGATTGTAGTGGAAGGGGAATGAGGATAAATAGCTGGGAGAGAGCTGATCGCCTTAAAGCCAGTGGTGAAGAGTTTCTGCTCGAGGTGGAGAGGAATGGGCAACCAGTGGAGGTTTCTGAGAAATGCGCAGAACCACGTTTTCTGAAAAATGATACGGCCTGGAGAGGGGAGAAGCTGGAAGCCAAGAGGAAGGAAGCTAATGCAGTAGTGGAGACAAAAAAAATCAGGCCTGGGACTCAGAAAGTCATGGGTTCTAATGTCGACTCCACTACTTAATAATAATGGTGGCATTTGTTAAGCGCTTACTATGTGCAAAGCACTGTTCGAAGCGCTAGGGAGGTTACAAGGTGATCAGGTTGTCCCACGGGGGGCTTACAGTCTTAATCCCCATTTTACAGATGAGGGAACTGAGGCACAGAGAAGTTAAGTGACTTGCCCAAAGTCACACAGTGACAATTGGCAGAGCTGGGATTTGAACCCATGACCTTTGACTTCAAA
Organism: Tachyglossus aculeatus; assembly: GCF_015852505.1. Lineage (NCBI taxonomy): Eukaryota > Metazoa > Chordata > Mammalia > Monotremata > Tachyglossidae > Tachyglossus > Tachyglossus aculeatus. Next base: position 39,875,222 of record NC_052088.1, on the reverse strand, counting down.
GCCCAGGCTATTTCCACTGAGCCACACTGCACTACTTGTCTGCTTTGTGACCTTGGGCAAGTCACTTTACTTCTTTGTGCCTCTGTTACCTCATCTAGTAATCATAATAATAATGATGGCATTTATTAAGCGCTTACTATGTGCAAAGCACTGTTCTAAGCGCTGGGGAGGTTACAAGGGGATCAGGTTGTCCCACAGGGGGCTCCCAGTCTTAATCCCCATTTTGCAGATGAGGTAACTGAGGGCCCAGAGAAGTTAAGTGACTTGCCCAAGGTCACACAGCAGACATGTGGCGGAGCCGGGATTCGAACCCCTGACCTCTGACTCCAAAGCCCGGGCTCTTTCCACTGAGCCACGCTGCTTCTCTAAAATGGGGATTGAGACTATGAACCCCATGTGGGACAGGTACTGTGTCCAACACAATTTGATTGTATCTACCCAGCGCTCAGTACGGTGCCGGGCACAACGTAAGCACTTAAGAAATATTATAATTATTATTTATTGCTATTGTTATTATTTGGACCAAAGTGGTGGAAGTTGAGTTGGAGAGGAAGGGATGGTTTCTGGAGTTGTGAAGAGTGAGCCGACAAGATTTGGTAACTGATTGTGCGCGTTGAAATGGAGCGATGAGTCAAGGGCAATGCCATGGTTGTGGGTTTGTGAGGGAAGTGGTGTGATCACCAGTGATGGGAAGGTCAGCTGGGCTGGGGGTAGTCCAAGTAGCTTTCTCCCTTTCCCTGTGAGTCACTCAGCGTCCTGCAGTGTACACTCCGGATGTGGTCTGGATCAAAACTTGTTTGGGATTTCCAGCGGGGAAGCCATAGGGGCCTGCCGGGCCAGAGTATCTCCCTGACTGGGAGCCCAGAAGGGTCAATTCGGCTCGGCGTGGTGTCTTTTGGGCTCAGTGAGCACTGGGTTTCTGAGGAAAAGGAGACGCCCCCCATGATCGGTGGGAATGTGCTACGGGAGCGCGTATTCCCAACTTCACATCACATTACCTCTTGGAAGCCAGTAGGTCAGTGCCCTGCGGGCTGCCCTGAGACTTGTGGAGTCAATCAATCAATTGTACTGTACTTATCTTCATTTCTCCCTAGGGCTTCACGAGACGAAAACATTCAGAAATCTGAGTTAGACCAATCGTCTTCAGCAACAGCCAACACGACCTAAAATTAGAGCACTGAGCACTAGAATAGGAAAGATGAAACACAATTTGGATATAACTGTGAAGAGCGGACGATGGCCGTGTCGACCCCAAAGTGGCTCAGTGAGGACGGGGTGGCAGGTTTGGAGAGACACAGTTACTCTACACCAAGACTCTCGCTGTCCCACCGGCCTCAGGCAGAAAGGGAGCCGCGATGAGATCTCTCGGTGACGGAACCGTCCCCCCTCAGAAGGGGCACTGTACTAAGCGCTTGGGAAGTACAAGTTGGCAACATCTAGAGACAGTCCCTACCCAACAGTGGGCTCGCAGTCTAAAAGACGGAGACAGAGAATAAAACAGAGGAAGTGGCTGACCAGTGAGGAGGTCAGGCCGCCGAGCCGTGGCCACGGGCACTTGCGATTCAAATTTTGCCATGCAGTATGATTGATTGATTAGTCAGGGCAGACTGTTGGCACCAATGCTGCTGCCCAGGCCCTGCAGAGGATCCCGCTGGCATGTCAGACTCCACATTCTTGGGGCATCTTAAGGGCAGCCTGGGGGTGACCAATGCCTTATCCACCCCTCTTCTCCAGACTTTCCCACAGACTGCCGGTGTTAGGGGTAAGCAAGCATAGATCAGCATGCCCCGCTCAACGTCATCCTCTCTTTCTCCTGGCCCTGCCTTGGTGCCACCAGACTTTGGGGTGGTTCGGGCCTGGGCAAGTATGCCTCTGCCTCTCAGGATTTCAAAAGTGGCTCAGAGGGCAGGGGAACCCGGGTCCTACAACCACACTGGAGGACGAGGAAAGTCTGTTCAGTGGCTGCCTTGCAGCTTGGCAGTTCAGGCCTGGGCCAGGCTTCTGATGGGCCTGAAGTTGGGCTCTCAGAGGAGTCACCTAGGATGATTAAGCAGTTAGGCATGGCAAGGTGAGCTATCTGGAGCTTGACACACAAACTCATGAGGAAAAGAGCCGTGATCCAGAATTTTGAAGGAAAAGTAAGATCAGCCAAGCAAAAGGGCAGCAGAATTGGCTGGCCTCTGAGGGGGGATGGTTCTGTCACAGAGAGATCTCATCGCGGCTTCCTTTCTGCCTGAGGCCGGTGGGACAGCGAGAGTCTTGGTGTAGAGTAATTGTGTCTCTCCAAACCTGCCACCCCGTCCTCATTGAGCCACTTTGGGGTCGACACGGCCATCGTCCGCTCTTCACAGTTATATCCAAATTGTGTTTCATCTTTCCTATTCTAGTCCTCAGTGCTCTAATTTTAGGTCGTGTTGGCCGTTGCTGAAGAAGATTGGTGTAACTCAGATTTCCGAACGTTGCTTTCATCTCGCGAAGCCCTAGGGAGAAATGAAGATAATTTTAGCTTGGTTAAATTAAAGTGAATTCTAGCAAACACATGTCCTGAGGAGACTGCCAGTCCTCCTTCCACATCAGAAGGGTTGGAGGGAACCATTTTGGAGGGATGAAGAAAGAGAAGGTCAAGGAACTTTGAACCGGGTGGGTTCAGGACAAACCTTAGGCCTTCTAGACCTCCCTCATGGTTGGGGAGGGAGATGAGAGAATGAGCGTTTTAGGTGGTGGTGTTTCTCCCGCACAGCTTCCTTTGCAACCCAAGTTGGGTCACCGGGCAGTCAGTTGAAAGGAACATTCGCTCCGAGGTCCCCAATCAATCAATCAATCAATCATATTTATTGAACGCTTACTGTGTGCAGAGCACTGTACTAAGCGCTTGGGAAGTACAAGTTGGCAACATCTAGAGACAGTCCCTGCCCAACAGTGGGCTCACAGTCTATAAAGGGAGACTGAGAACAAAACCAAGCGTATTAACAAAATAAAATAAATAGAATACATATGTAAGCATTCTGGTAGGTACCGGGAATCAGGTTGGGCACAGCCCTGTCTAATATAGGGCTCACGGTCTTAATCCCCATTTTACAGATGAGGTGACTGAGGCACAGAGAAGTTAAGTGACTTACTCAAGATTAATCAATCAATCAATCCTATTTATTGAGCGCTTACTGTGTGCAGAGCACTGTACTAAGCGCTTGGGAAGTACAGTGGACTGATCCTGTTGGGGCATGTGTGTGGGCTGTCCGGGCTGCTCCCTGAACTCCGTGCCGATCGTTTCTCCCTCTGCTCAAGTGGCCCCATTCTGCTAGGAAAATGCCACCTAGCCCGTGCCCCATGGGTGAGCCACGAATCCTTTTAAAACATAGCCGGCCCTGCCCGTCCCTTCAGAGGAAACCCGGGAGGTGGTGGGGCGGGGGCGGAGAAGGGCTGTTCCCAGTCTCTTCCTGGATGGGATGTTGGTGACGGGGTGAGATTGGGAAAGACGAGCTGCCCAATGTCTCTAGTGTGGCGATCCCAGCTCTGGGCTTTCGAGTGCAGTGGTGTCTGAGGCGACGAGCTCTCTCTGCCCATTTCCCCCGGTGGGACTCCCCAAAGCACATCTTGAGCCTGTGTTGAGTCAGTCTGCTGAACTGGTGTCTGTCCCTGGTGCCGGGAGTTGAGCTTCAGCCCAAAAAAATACAGCAGACTTAAAATACTCAAAACCCCTGAAACTTCCTGGCTCTTAGAGCAGAGCAGGACCATAGTGGGATCACGTCTAGGCCACGGTTGAGTTTCCGGATCAAAGGGCTCCTTGCTCCTCTCCCACTTTCTTCCATCCTCCACTCCTGCAAGGGACCGGCCTTGGGTGGTACTTGGGGTCCAAGAGCTCCAGAAGGAGATGGAGAGGCTAGGGAAACCCAAAGGGAAAGCTCTTAATGGCTCAAAACTCCTCCAGTGTCCCTCCACCAGCCAACCACCGCTCGTGGTCACTACCCTAATGAGGGTTCAGCATCCATTGTTCCTCTTTCACGTTATTGTGTTTCTGAAGCCTACAGGCCTACAAGCGCTTAGTACAGTGCTCTGCACACAGTAAGTGCTCAAATACGATTGATGATGAAGCCCTAACTAGGGGACAAGCACTATGCTAAACCATGGGATAGACTGGTGAGCTGCTCTGTTAGTATTCACCCCAACCAATATGCGGGGAAAAAAAGTCTCCCTGGGCCCAAGGGAACTTGGATCGGCCCAAAGGAAGTGTAAAATATTATATCTTCTTGGCTTCCAGGCAGATTTTATTTGGTACGTTTTATTGGTTTATGGGGCTTTAGGATTTTGTTTCTTTCTTTCTCTTTTTTTTTTTTTTTTGATTGTCTTATGTTAAGTTTTATTTATACTTCCTGTAGGGTTTAGGAGCAGACAGCAAGAACCTGTACCCCTTCCTGCTCCCAGTTATTCAGCTGAGTACTGATGTGTCCCTGCCTCCACATGTTTATCTCCTGGAAGATGGTTTAGAATTATGGTAAGAGGAAGAACCTGATGCCACAGACCTTATTTTTGCTTGCTTCTCCCTCCCTTCCCCTCCCTTCTCCATCCCCCTCCTCCCTCCCCTCTCCCACTGGGCAGTATGCTACTGCCACAGGACCGTTCCCGGGTGCTGAGCTGTCCTGAAGTGGGCTGCGGCCCAGGTTGAACTGGCAAATTCTGCTGGGGAGTGCCAGGCGTTCGCTGGGGAGGTTGGGCTAGGGGTGGGGGATCGGCGGGTTTGCTGCTTACAGAATTAGCAGACCCCCGAGAGGGATGGCTTTACGGGGGACGGCGGTGATGGTGGGTCTGAGGTGGTTGCCACCCGTGCTGGTCCAGCAGGCTGCAGCCCGGCCTTCGGGTGCAGCCCGTGCTGTTTTTGTAAAGGGGATCCTGGCGGCATGGGAAGTACAAGTTGGCAACATATAGAGACGGTCCCTACCCAACAGCGGGCTCACAGTGTAGAAGACTCCCCCCAGGCGCTTCGTACAGTGCTCTGCACATAGTAAGCACTCAATAAATACCATTGATTGATTGATTCGCTCCCACAGCTCAGTTACCATCTCTTTTGTGAATGGTTCCCAAATCTGCCTCTCCTTCTCTGACCTATTTCCTCCTGCCTTCAGGACATCTCCACTTAGATGTCCTGCCGGTATGTCAAACTAAACATATTCATTCATTCATTCATTCAGTCGTATTTATTGAGCGCTTACTGTGTGCAGAGCACTGTACTAAGCACCTGGGAAGTACAAGTCGGCAACATATAGAGATGGTCCCTACCCAACAATGGGCTCTCAGTCTAGAAGGGGGAGACAGACAACAAAATGAAACAAGTAGACAGGTGTCAAAACCGTCAGAATAAATAGAATTATAGCTATATGCATATCATTAATAAGATAGAGTAGTAAATATGTGTAAGTAAAATAAAGTAATAAATCTGCATAAATATATACAAGTGCTGTGGGGAGGGGAAGGAGGGAGGGAGGGGGGCAATGGGGAGGGGAGGAGAAGAGGAAAAAGGGGGCTCAGTTTGGCAAGGCCTCTCCTGGAGGAGGTGAGCTCTCAGTAGGGCTTTGAAGGGAGAAAGAGAGCTAGTTTGGAGGATGAGTGGAGGAAGGCATTCCAGGCCAGGGGAAGGACGTGGACCAGGGGTCGACGGCGGGACTGGCGAGAATGAGGCACAATGAGGAGATTAGCCGCAGAGGAGCCAAAACAGAATTCCTCATGTTCCCACTGGAACCTTATCCTCCCCATAACTTTCCAATAACTGTAAACAACACCACCGTCCTCCTTGTCTCAGGCCTGTAACCTTAGCTCTATCTTCTCATCTCTCTCATTCAGCCCACGTGTTCAATGTGTCAGCCGATTCTGTCGGTTCAGCATTCACAGCCTTGCTAAAACCTGCCCTTTCCATTCAAACTGCTACTGAATTAATCCAAGCACTTATTGTGTCCCTCCTTGACTAATGCATCAGCCTCCTTGCTGACCTCCCTGCTTCCTGTCTTTCCCCACTCCAGTCCTTACTGCACTCTGTTGCCCAGATCACTTGTCTAAAAGAAACATCAGTCCACGTCTCCCTCAAGAACTTCCAGTGGTTGCTCATCCATCTCCGCATCAAACAGAAATACCTTGCCGACGGTCTTAAACCACTTTTTCAGCTCGCCCCTTCCTATATTACTCCCCCTCCACTCTCTCTCTGCCCTCCCACCCCCCCAACTATATATGACAGATCACCACTCTCTCCATCTTCAAAGCCTTACTAAAGTTAAAGTTCAAAGCCTTACTCCTTCCCTTCCCCACAGCACCTGTATATATGTATATATGTTTGTACATATTTTTTACACTATTTATTTATTTATTTTATTTGTACATATCTATTCTATTTATTTTATTTTGTTAGTATGTTTGGTTTTGTTCTCTGTCTCCCCCTTTTAGACTGTGAGCCCACTGTTGGGTAGGGACTGTCTCTATATGTTGCCAATTTGTACTTTCCAAGCGCTTAGTACAGTGCTCTGCACATAGTAAGCCCTCAATAAATACGATTGATGATGATGATGATGATGATAAAGTTGCATCTCCTCCAAGAGACCTTCCCTCACTAAGCCCTCATTTCTCCTTCTCCCTCTCCCTTCTGGGTCGCTGTGCTCTTGGATCTATATCGTTTAAGCAACTGATATTCACCCCACCCTCAGCCCCACAGCATTTAAGTACTTATCTGTAATTTATTTTCCCATCTGCATCCCCTTTTAGATTGTGTGCTCCATGTGTGCAGGGACTATGTGTAAAATTCTGTTGTATTGTAGTCTCTCAAGCGTTTAGTTACAGTGCTCCGTACACAGTAAAATGCTCAGTAAATATCATTGATTGGTTGAGTGGCTTAAAGGCAATGATGAAGCGATTCTGTTTCATGCGGAGGTGGGTGGGCAACGATCGGAGGCTTTTGAGGCATGGAGAGATATGGTCTGAATGTTTTTTAGAAAAATGATCTGGTCAGCAGAGTGATGTAAAGAGTGGAGGGAGGAGAAACAGTAGTCAAGGTCAGTAATCAGTCAAGGCGGCGAGTAAGTTCTTGGATCAATGCAGTAGGGGTTTGGATGGAGAGGAAAGGGCTGATTCTAGAGCTGTTGAGGTAGAACAGACAGGATTTATCGACAGATTCATTCAATCATATTTACTGAGCGCTTACTGTGTGCAGAGCACTGTATTAAGCGCTTGGAAAGTACAGTCCGGCGACAGAGACAATCCCTACCCAACAACGGGCTCACGGTCTAAGAGATAATAATTGTGGTATTTGTTAAGCGCTTACTATGTGCCAAGCACTGTACTGTGAGCCCACTGTTGGGTAGGGACTGTCTCTATATGTTGCCAATTTGTACTTCCCAAGCGCTTAGTACAGTGCTCTGCACATAGTAAGCGCTCAATAAATGCAATTGATGATGATGATGATGCGGAAGGTACAAGCAAAACTGGTTGGACTCAGTCCCTGTCCCACGTGAGGCTCACCGTCTCAATCCCCATTTTCCAGATGAGGGACAGATTGAATATGTGGGTTGAATGAGAGATGAGTTGAGGTTGATGCCAAGGTTAGAGGCTTGCAAGACGGAGGGCGATGGTCTTGTCTACAGTGTTAGGAAAGTTATGGGAAGGTTGGGGCTTGGGAGGGAAGATGAGGAGTTCTGTTTTGGAAGTGGCTTTGCCCCCGCCCTGTTCCGGTCGGCAAAAACAAACCCTGCTCTCTGGACTGGCGCAGATGGAGTTGTAGCTGAGGACTCCAGGGCCCTGGGGAGACATTTTTCACTGACACCGTAGAAGTAAATTTGGAAAATGTCACACCCCTCTGTTTACTTGGCAATTCCAGATTTCATAAGGAAAAACAACTCATCGCAATTTTGTGTTTCATATTGTCTGGATTTTTCAATATAATTGAAGCAACTAAATAGTGGGTCGTAACAACGAGGTTGGTATGGGAATTAATTTTCTCTTGGTCCCCAGGAACTACTGTGAACAAGGGGAATTATTTTTTGTGAGGAGTGATTCCAGTGTAATTACCACATTTAAGACGAGTGGTTCTGTTGAAAGAAAAACTAGTCAGAGAACTTTCTGGATTTCACTGGGAGCACGCATTCATTTATTCCTTCGTATTTATTGAGCGCTTACTGTGTGCAGAGCACTGTACTAAGCACTTGGAAAGTACCATTTGGCAACAGATACAGTCCTTACCTAATGGGCTCACAGTCTAGAAGACAGGTCTGCATTTCTGAAAGAGACTGGGTTGTTCCTTTGAGTTCCCATAGCAATTGGAAGAGAAGCAGCGTGGCTCAGTGGAAAGAGCCCGGGCTTTGGAGTCAGAGGTCATGGGTTCAAATCCTGGCTCCACCAATTGCAAGCTGTGAGACTTTGGGCAAGTCACTTAACTTCCCTGTGCCTCAGTTCCCTCATCTATAAAATGGGGATTAAGACTGTGAGCATCCCTGTGGGACAACCTGATCACCTTGTAACCTCCCCGGTGCTTAGAACAGTGCTTTGCACATAGTAAGAGCTTAATAAATGCTATTATTATTATTATTATCATTATTATTATTATGATGGGTTAGGGGTAGGGTTGGGGCAGGGGAAGGGGTCTCTGGGGGTGAATCACAAGCTCCTTGTGGGCCGGGAATGCATCACTTTTTTTTTTGAGGGGACTGGGGAGAAAGGGCATTTTTTTAAACACTGTGTGCCAAACACACTGCTCAGACCTGGGGTGGATGTAAGATGATCATTCATTCAGTCATTCATTCAATCGTATTTATTGAGCACTTACTGTGTGCAGAGTAGTAGTAGTGTTGGTATTTGTTAAGCGCTATGTGCAAAGCACTGTTCTAAGCGCTGGGGTAGATACAAGGTAATCAGGTTGTCCCACGGGGTGCTCACCGTCTTCATCCCCATTTTACAGATGAGGGAACTGAGGCCCAGAGAAGTGAAGTGACTTGCCCAAAGTCACACAGCTGACAAGTGGTGGAGCTTGGGAAGTCCTAGTTGGCAACATGTAGAGATGGTCCCTACCCAACAGCGGGCTCACAGTATAGAAGGGGGAGACAGAGAACAAAACAAAACGTATTAACAAAATAAAATAAATAGAATAAATATGTACAAATAAAATAGAGTAATAAGTACGTACACACATACATATATACAGGTGCTGTGGGGAGGGGAAGGAGATAAGGTGGGGGGGATGGGGGGAAGGGGAGAGGAAGGAGGGGGCTCAGTCTGGAGGAGGTGAGCTCTCAGTAGGGCTTTGAAGGGATCAAGTCCAACAGGGTCCCTGACCTACCTCGGGCTCACAGTCTAAAGTAGGAGGGAGCTCAGTACAGTGCCTGCCATGCAGTGGGCACTCAGTAAACCCCACTGCTTCAGCTTGGGTGTGCCAAAGCCCCCCACCCCCCTCCCAGTGGTCCTTTGGGCCTGGCTGCTTCGCCTCGGACATTTCTCTCCCCAGAGTGGCGGGCAAGGCAGGACCCTGCTTATGTTGCCAACTTGTACTTCCCAAGCGCTTAGTACAGTGCTCTGCACACAGTGAGCGCTCAATAAATACGATTGATTGATTGATTGACCCCTGGATTCTGCGATTGATGGCCCACTGGGGTCCTGGGCAAACAGCATTGTCTATCAGCTTGCTTCCAGGAGGCAGTGAGTCGATACCTGCCAGATTCATGGTTTTCCAGCGAGGCCTCCTTGGGTCTGGGGGGATAATGAGTCCCTCGCTCCGGTAGGGTGGTCCCAGGGCAGGATAAGAGGGAAGGGATAGCCGATCAAAGCCAAACTGGGTGACCGTGGCAATAGCAGGACGTGCTGTTGCTGGCCTGGGGCCATGTGCTTGGCCCTTGCTCAGGGGGAAGGATCCCTCCGATCCACCCAGCCCCACTTCCTAAAGGGTGGAGCCTCCCACTCATCCCCATCCCACCTCTTCTCAGTGACTGCGTCCGGGCCAAATTTCCAAACATGGAGGGTTGCCCATGGGAACTGGGGCACGGGTTTCTCCTGGCAGTTCACCTCCAGCCTAGTTTGAAAAGGCGCAGACTCCAGTGTGCCAGGCCGAGCCATGCTGACCCCTTGGGGGTCAGTCTTTTAGACTGTGAGCCCACTGTTGGGTAGGGACTGTCTCTATATGTTGCCAATTTGTACTTCCCAAGCGCTTAGTACAGTGCTCTGCACATAGTAAGTGCTCAATAAATACGATTGATTGATCGATTGGGGGCTGTGTCCACTCCTCGAGGGCTAAGCGCAGCCCTGGGAGGACCAGGAGACGCTCACCACCTCTCCGTGTCCCGGTCCAGGATTGAGCATACATCTGCATCCTGTAGCTTCCCCTGCAGCCTCAGTTTTTAAAAATTCGGCTTTCCCCTGCGTTCTTTTTTCATATTAAAAAAATGGGGCTAGAATGCAGAAAATGGATGGTCTAGGAAATCCTTTTCTCTCCGTTTCCCTGGGGGTGTTTTTAATTCTGTCTCTCGCTCTCTCACTCTCGCTCTCCTTGAAAATCCTTGGCGGTTTTGCAGCCTGCCCCTGCCTAGCCCACTCAAACAGAGTCCAGGGATTGCAGGGCCTGGTTTTAGGTTTGTGTGAGGCTGGACCAGTTTGGGTCAGTGGCCCATGCAGTCCACTGGCCCTGCACTGATTTTCTGGGCTGGGGTGACTGCCCCAGACTCTGAAACACCCCCCTGTCCCAAAATGGTTCTGTAGGAGTGGGAGTAGAGCGCAGGCATGGGAATCAGAAAAACCTGATTCCAGATTCACCACATGTCTGCTGTGGGACCTCGGGCAAGTCACACTGTGTGCCTCAGTTACCTCATCTGTAAAATGAGGATAAGAGTGTGAGCTCCCTGTGGGATAGGGACTGTGTCCGACCTAATTAACTTGTATCTACCCCAGCACTTAGAAGTGTGCTGGCCATAATTCTTCTTCTTATTATTATTATGACTAGGGCATGGTTGGGATTTCAATCCATGTTTGGGATAGGGCAGAGGAGGGAATGTGGGGGAGGAAGGTAGACAGAAGTCAGCGGTGAGCGGTTGGGTTGGGGGACTGATGACTGCCTTCCCGTGACAAGGGATTACTGATTGATCTTCCTGGCTGCTTTGTCCAGTTTCTCCTCTGTAACTGCTTTCTGCCTCAGTTTGGCTTCCGTGTGTGACCCACCACTGTTAGTGTCCAAGTGTGTGTCAGGCGGAGATTAGGGTTCGAGTCCGACAAGCGGGACACGATGGGCTCCTTTTTACTTAGAGCAGTACAGGTAATTGGATTCACAGGGCAGCCGGAGGGATTTTGCAGTTTTGCAATTTTGATTCCATTGCTCTGAGCTGAGGGATCTCTCACCGTTTCCCTCTTGGGTACAGTGCTTTCCACACCCCATCTGTACTGAATTTAAGAGACTTTTTTTCAGTAATATTTGCGGACACCCACGGAGGCCGGGCCACTATGTCTGTGTGTTTGGAATGCCTCCTCTCAAGGATTCCTTTTCTGATCTGGATGCGTACAAAAGTGTGGGTTTCCTGGTCCGCTGGGAGTGGTATTTGTTAAATGCTTAATTTATATCAAGCACTTTACTAAGGGCTGTGGTATATACAAGATAAGCAAGTCAGCCACAGTCCCTGTCCCACATGGGGCTTAGAGTTTAAGTAGGAGGGAGAACAGATATTGAATCTCCATTAGAGCGTGGCTCAGTGGAAAGAGCCCAGGCTTTGGAGTCAGAGGTCATGGGTTCGAATCCCGGCTCTGCCAATTGTCAGCTGTGTGACTTTGGGCAAGTCACGTCACTTCTCTGTGCCTCAGTTACCTCATCTGTAAAATGGGGATTAAGACTGTGAGCCCCCCGTGGGACAACCTAAATCACCTTGTATCTCCCCCAGCGCTTAGAACAGTGCTTTGCACATAGTAAGCACTTAATAAATACCATTGTTATTATTATTATTATTATTGTAACCTCCCCAGCGCTTAGAACAGTGCTTTGCACATAGTAAGTGCTTAATAAATGCCATCATTATTATTATTGTTATTATTATTGTAACCTCCCCAGCACTTAGAACAGTGCTTTGCACATAGTAAGTGTTTAATAAATGCCATCATCATTATTATTATTATTATTTGACAGTTAAGGAAACAGAAATTAAGTGAATTGCCCAAGCCCACACAGCAGGCAAGTTGCAGAACCAGGATTAGAGCCCAGGTTTTCTGGCTCCAGGGCCCGTGCTCTTTCCTCTAGGCCACGCTGCTTCCCTAGATGATGACTAATGTTCCCTGAAGCTATGTTTTTTTTATAGCATTTATTAAGCGCTTACTATGTGCAAAGCACTGTTCTAAGCGCTGGGGAGGTTACAAGGTAATCGGGTTGTCCCACAGTCTTAATCCCCATTTTACAGATGAGGTAACTGAAGCCCAGAGAAGTGAAGTGACTTGCCCAAAGTCACACAGCTGACAAATGGTGGAGCTGGGATTTGAACCCATGACCTCTGACTCCAAAGCCCGGGCTCTTTCCACTGAGCCACGCTCCTTCTCTTAACTGCTCTCTTCTCTTAACTTCTCTCTTTACTTGCCTGTCCTTGGCACCTGGGGCGAACAACCCCTTACCCCTCTGGGTCCTAAGTGCCATTCCAGTTTCAGCCCTGGGGCACTGGGTCTGGGCAGCAGCAGGCTGACTTTGGCTCCCAGCATTGACCCCGTGGCATTCTTATGTTGCCAACTTGTACTTCCCAAGCGCTTAGTACAGTGCTCCGCACACAGTAAGCGCTCAATAAATGCGATCGATTGATTGATTCTTACTGGCTGTTTTGCCTGCCCTCCACAGTGAGGATTGGCTTCCATTCCACCTGCCCAGCCTGGATTTGGGCTGACACTAGTTTCTCTTCAAGCAGTTAAGATCAATCGGTGGTATTTATTGAGCTCTTAGGGTGTGCAGCACATATACTAAGCACTTGGGAGAATACAATTCAAATGAGACGGTAGACACATTCACTCCCTACTAGGAGCTTCACCATCACAAGAGAAAAAACAAACGGAATTTATGGAAATGTGAAATGGAATTGTTGCAACTAGAAGCCAAAGAACAGCAGTCCGGTGGAGCAGGCATGTGTGACCCACCACTGTGAGTGTCCAAGTGTGTGTCAGGCGGAGATTAGGGTTCGAGTCCGACGAGCGGGACACGATGGGCTCCTTTTTACCTGGAGTAGTACAGGTAATTGGGTTCACAGGGCAGCCGGAGGGATTATGTCCCGATTTAAGGAAGCATTTCTGGAGTGTAGCTGGTCTTTGGGGAGATTTGTGGAATCTCTGGGGATCTTATTTCCTAGAGATGATTGGATTTGGGTTCTTACAAAATGTGCTAAGTCTCAACGTGATTTAATCACGTCCGCGGAGTGGGGAAAAGGCCTCTCTTTCACCCCACAAGCAATTAGCAGCTGCCTCTGCAGAGCTCCTGAAGGCACTCCAGTCACCACTTCCCAAGATGGGCTAATTGAGACCCATTTTGTCCGGAGAGTTAACTACCCACACAGAATATAAATGTCTCTTCTTTTCCATCCAGTGCCCCCCATCAGTCATATTTATTGAGCACTTTTTGTGTGCAGAGCACTGTACTAACCACTTGGGAGAGTACAGGATAACAATATAACAGGCGTATTCCCTGCACACAATGAGCTTACAGTCTAGAGGATCTCCGATCACCCAGATGGGAGACAGCAGGGTGTCCTCTCTGTCTCCATCCTGTCCGACCCTCGGATATCTCCCGGTCCTTGGAGAAGGGTGACTGATCACCAACCCTGGTTCTGCTGTTTTGTCCCTGCCCTTCTTCCCGGCTGCTTGCCAGTTCTCTCTCCATGCTCACCACATGCGGCCCGGTGACGGGCGATGCTTGGGTGAGCAGGGTCGCGCAGGCTCAGGGCCCACGGGACTGAAGATATCAGGCTCCAGACTGCTCTCCGGGTGCTTAGCTAAAGATGATCTTCCATCGCTTGGATGAGAAGCAGTAAGCCACACAACGTGCAGGTTGGAAGGCACTCCCCATCTTCAAGAATAGGGGGCTGAATGACGCCGCACCCTTGAAGGAGTCTCCGCTCATCAACCAGTGGTGTGCACTGAGCGTTTACTATATTCACTGAGTGTTTACTATATGCAGAGCACTGTTCTAAGTGCTGTGGGGTGTATAATCCAACAGAGTTGGCAGACCTGTTCCCAATCCTCAACAGTCTAGAAGGGAGACAGGCATTAATATAAATAAATAATTTGTAATCAGGCTGCTGGGCGAGATGGGATTTATTCATTCATTCAGTCGTATTTACCGAGTGCTTACCGTGTGTAGAACACTGTACTAAGCACTTGGGAGAGTACAATACAACAATAAACAGACATGTTCCCTGCCCACGAGAAGTTTACAGTCTTAAGTGGGGAAGACGGACATCAGTACAAATAAGTAAATTACAGAAATGTATGTAAGTGCTGTGGGGTGGGCCTCCCAGAGAATGAGAGAACAATGATTTCTGGAAGGAGAGAGGGACCTTGTGGGCAAGCTGCAGGGTAGGTTTTTTTCCTGGTTCTTTAATGGAGCCGGGCAGGAGGAGGGCATTTAGGTTTGGGAGCAGCATCCATTTGAGCAAGTGAAAGGTTTCTCAGTGTGCAACCAGAAGCTTCAATTATGTTTGGGAAAAAAAGTGGTCCTATTCTATTCTAAGCCTTTAATATTTAGTGCCGATATTTCTAGGGCTCCCCGAATCTTTGCTGTCCGCTGATGAATGCTTCGTGTTACGATCTGGTTGACGTTAGTTATGAGTCGAGAAGTTCAATTTTCCTGCTTTTCAAACCTGCGGTTCTCTGGCTGTTGGCCTATTCAGCTGTATTGAGATGAGTAGGGGCTGTTGTCTTCTTTCATGAAAATGTTCAGTGATTCCCTTTCTTTTTATATGTGATATTTCTTCCATCAGTATTTTTAGCAAAATTGCTACAGAATTAAGTTCAAGGACCTGTCATTAAGTTGCCCTCCAGAGAAAAGAAAATTATGTGCTTTTAATTCTTGTTAGCAAAATGGAATTTTGCTAAAGTATTTGCAAAAAGTAATTGCAGCTTGTTTACTCTAAGCTTTTGGGGGACGATTTGTTTTCCTATTTTCTTGTTCCTTTGTCTTCTCTAAAGAAAGCCATGGCTGAGTCGCACGCCCCTGCAACAAGTGGCGCGGCCAGGGCAGGGATGAGTCTTGGCACCAACATGTCCATTCCCCTGCTCTCAGGAGAGGACAGGGAGCGAAAACCCAGCCTTAAACCGAGGCTCAGGTATTTCTCAAAATATCTTTGTTGGGATGAAACATCGAATGGCCCTGCTTGATGCGGGTGAAATTTCTCAAATAGCTATCAGGTGGTGGGGTTTAGATCTCGGAAAGCCGTCTCCATGATTACATCCTTTTTGTCCGCTGTCTGAATAGAGGGGAGAAAATAATAATAATAATAACGGTATTTGTAAAGCGCTTACTATGTGTCAGACACTGGTCTAAGCGCTAGTATAGATACGAGGTTATCAGGTTATCCCACTTGGGGCTCACAGTCTTGATCCCCATTTTACAGATGAGGTTAACTGAGGCACAGAGAAGTTAAGTGACTTGCCCAAAGTCACACAGGCTGACAAGTGGCAGAGTAGGGATTAGAACCCACGACCTCTGACTCCCAAGCCTGTTCTCTTTCCACTAAGCCACGCTCCTTCTCAATGGGTCCCGCTCCCTCGGCCACCTTCCCAGTGCGTCCATTCTATCTGAAAAGCAGTTTCTGGGAGTCGACGACCCCGAATCCTCAACCAACCAGCCAATCAATGAGATTTATTAAGCCCCAACGGTTACAGAAATGTGTTCTAAGCACTTGGGATAGTACAATAGAGTTAGACTTGATCCCTGCCCTCAAGGATCTTACAGTCCAGCAGAGGAGCCTTCCGTCTTGGGGACAGTAATCATTCCTGTAGTGTCTTTTGTGTGTTGTGTAAACGTCAAGTCTGTTCGTGTTTCTCCTGGTTGTTTTAGTCTCTGTTCTCATCAGATCGTAAATTCCTTGAGGGCAGGGACCATGTTTTTCGTATCTAAGTCTCTTTCAAGTGCTTCGTGGAGTGTTCTGCACCGTATAGGTGCTTATGCAGCACTGTCGAATGAAGATGGTTCATTGTCAAGGGACTGAGTTGGCTGACTGTTTAGCAGAAAGCACTGTTAGAGCCGGCGAGTCGCAGAATGATAGAGTTGGGAAGGCCTTGTAGGGATCATGGAGCCCAGCTCCCTGCCCCCACGCTTCCCAGGGAGGTAGACTTCTGAGGGGAGGGTGGAAGGGAGGGAGGGTTCTCCCTGGGAACCCACATCAGGGATTTTATCCAAGGACCTTTCTTAGCAGTACAGCCCAGGGCACTCCTGCCTCAATAAAAGGGCACTTCCCCTTGTTTGACCCTCACTGGACAAAGGAAGCAACTGACCAGCAACTTCGGTGTGAACACGCTCCCTCCACCCACATTCAGTTTTGCCCGCACGACACCCATTTTACCTATGCGTTTGGCCAGAATGCAGGATAGGGAGTGTCCATTTATTCATTCAATCATATTTATTGAGCTCTGTGTGCTCTTGGGAAAGTACCATGCAGCAATAAACAGACACATTCCCTGCCCACAACGAGCTTACAGTCTATAAAGGGGAGACAGACATCAGTACAGATAAGTTACACATACAGTGCTGAGGGGCTGGGAAGGGGGAAGAATAAAGGGAGCAAGTCAGGGTGACACAGAAGGAAGTGGGAGAAGAGGAAAGGGGGCGGGGGTCCTAGTCTGGGAAGGCCTCTTGGAGGAGATGTGTCTTCAATAAGGCTTTGAAGTAGGGGAGAGTAATTGTCTGTAGGATTTGAGGAGGGAGGGGGTTCCAGGCCAGAGGCAGGACGTGGGTGTGGACATCATGGCGAGAGTTAGGGACAGGAGCAGGTTCCTAGAGGAGCGAAGTGTGCGGGCTTGGTTGAAGAAGGAGAGTAGCGAGGGGAGGTGGGAGGCAGCAAGGTGGTGGACTGCTTTAAAGCCATTGGTGAGGAGTTTTTCACTCGCCCCCATTCATCTGTGTGGGCACAGTGCCCCGTGCTATCGGAAAAAATGGTTTCTGGGCTTCTGTGGGGTGGCAGCCACAGGTGAGCATTCGGGCCCGAGCTCACGTTAGCGTGGTGTCCGGGGAGCCCCAGAGTGCAGATCTTCTAGACTGTGAGCCCGCTGTTGGGTAGGGACTGTATATGTTGCAAACTTGTACTTCCCAAGCGCTTAGTCCAGTGCTCTGCACACAGTAAATGCTCAATAAATGCGATTGAATGAATGAACGAATGAATGTTACGCTCTTTCGCCCAACGGGCTGCTGGGTTTGGAAGTTCTGACGGTATTTGGTTCCTGTAAAACCTCTGCCACTGACCCGAGCAACTAAGCGTGATTCCATAGTGAGACTGCACCTGGAACATGGAAATGCTTCATAATGGCCAACAGCCTGTCAGTTCATCATCATCACCATCATCGTGGTATTTTACTCTGTGCCAAGTACTGTACGAGCCGCTGGGGTGGATACAAGATAGGTCGGACACAGTCCCTGTCCTATCTGGGGCTCACAGTCCAAGTAGGAGGGGGAACGGGTAATGAAACCCCATTTTACCAGTGAGGAAATCGAGGTCCAGAGACGTTGAGTGACTGGCCAGGGTCACACAGCAGAGGCAAGTTGAGGAGCTGGGATTCTCCATGGTCTGTTGCTACCTTCTTCACCTGGCTGGCCCTTCTCACTGGGGCTGGCACTTTCACTGTAGACATCACCTGCCTGCCTTTTTCTTTCCCCTTCTCCTCCCCTCCTTCCTGCCCTCTCCCCCTGTCATTAGTCAGGTGAGATGATCTTCCCATTCCCACTTTCTCCAGTCTTTTAAAGCATCTCTCTCTCCCTCTCCCTTTCCCTTTCCCTCTCCCTCGTGATATTTAACCATTGTCTCCTCTTTTCCTGCCTCTCTTTCTTTCCCTCCCCTTTTTTCCACTCCCCGCCCCTTGCTTCCTCCTCTCTTTCCCCTTTCTCCTGCTCTCGCGCCTTGAGGATTTGATTAAAATTTCTCTGGGATACTTGGTCCCTATGTCATGCGAGGTCTTGGGGAAGGGTCTCTGCCTGCCCGGTTTCGGGGGCGGTTTCCCTCAATATTGGGGCTAAGGGAGCTGAGGGCTCCTCTTGGCGCTCTGTGGGGAAGCCGTAAAAGGCTAAGAGGAATGTTATGGGGAGAGTCGCATGTGTCACTCATGTAGCGGGGAAAAAGCTCGAGCTGTGTAAATTCCGAGAAATGGCATTGTAAATTAATTATTGATTAATTCCAAATTACCAGCTTTTCTGGGCTTGTCAGATTAATGAGGCTGAATGAATAGACACATGTCATGGTTTCCTTACTTCTTTGAACTGTTTAAAATATGAAGGCCGTGTTGCTCGAACGCTCCTGATTTAATGTAGTGTGCGCAATTGCCTAGTTGGAGTTACTGTTCATCGATTGGAGGAGATGAAAAGATTTTTCCACCCGTCCCCGGGGCCGGTATGTTTCTCGTGCAAGGCCGGAAATGAGTGTAGACTTCTGCTGTTTCATTCCAGGGTAGTGACCCTGGAGAACAGCCCGTGTCTCACCCCGGAGCTCCTTCGGATCTTTCAGAACATGTCGCCGCTGCTGGGTATGTGTGTGCATTCATTCATTCATTCAGTCGTATTTATTGAGCGCTTACTGTGTGCAGAACACTGGACTAAGCGCTTGGGAAGTCCAAGTCGGCAACATATAGAGACGGCCCCTACCCAACAACGGGCTCACAGTCTAGAAGGGGGAAGCAGACAACAAAACAGAACGTGGAGACAGGTGTCAGAACTGTCAGAATAAATAGAATTATAGCTATATGCACATCATTAATAAAATAGAGTGGTTAATATGTACAAGTAAAATAAATAGAGTAATAAATCTGTACAAATATATACAAGTGCTGTAGGGTGGGGTGGGGCGATGGGGAGGAGGAGAGGAAAAAGGGGGCTCGTTCTGGGAAGGCCTCCTTCACATTTCAACCTCTTGCTGTCCCTTCCCGCAACTACCCCGTAAGTCTGAAAGCTTCTTTCTCGGAGAGTCCCTTCTCCCCATGTACCCTCTTCCTCCTTGCTGGCCCCCGCAACCGTTAGCTCTGCCTGTTTCTTTCTACAGGTGACAGACAATGTGTTTCAACAATTCAAGCGTTTCCTCTGCAGTGCTTTCTACATTTGTGTAGTAGCTCGACCCACTTAGAGTTTGTTCCACGGTCTTTTTGTGCAATGTATTTCATTATCCAAGTTTGAAGAGGTTCAACAGCCCTCCATCGGTTGTCACAATATCCACAGGGTGTGCATTTGGTTTCTGTAAGGTTCTGTTTCTTGGGGAATTTTAGACGTTTGTGTCTGCTCAGGGCTCTTGAAGCTCTGAGGTTCAGGGCCGGGCCTGGTGTTGTGTAGTGGCAGATGGCTCTGTCCTGGATCCTGAGTCCAAATCCCCGTCTGCTGGAACTCTTGGACCATTGCCATAATAGCATCACGACGTGCCAAAACCGGAAAGGAAACGGCACCCAACTCTTTAAGTATCTGGCCCAGAAAACATCTGCCACAGGCTAGAAAAAATAGCAGTGTGTATCTTAATATAATATTAATACTGATGGTATTTGCTAAGTGCCTACTATGTGCCAAGCACTGTTCTAAGCACTAATTTCAGTAGCACCCTAAATTTTCACACACTATTCAAAAATAACACTTAGCTGACATATTTTGAATATTTAAAACAGTGCTTTGCATATAGTAAGCACTTAGCAAATACCATCATTATTATTATTATTACTCTGTACACAATAAGTACTCAATAAATATCATTGATTGATTGTGGGGAGTCTTCCTTGTCTCCTGCAAACCAACAGGGACTTCTGAATGTGACATTCGCACAGTACTCCAGACAACTACTATAATTATACGATATATGATTGTCATCTTATCTCGGAGTTGTGGAGGAAATCTAAGTATTTGCTAAGGGCTTACTATGTGCCAAGCACTGTTCTAAGCGCCGATTTCAGTAGCACCCTAAATTTTCACACTATTCAAAAGTAATACGTGGATGACTTATTGAGGGAATATTTTAACATCATCACCAGTAGCATTTGTTGAGCACCTGCCCTGTGCAGGGCTGTACTGGGCATATTCAGTAGAAAGAAGCCCTTGAAGAGCTGACAGTTGACTGGGGGAGGAGAGCAGACCCAGAATACCAGAAGTGTAGTAATAGCAGTAATAATTGTGGTATTTGCTAAGCACTTCTTATGTGCCAAGCACTGTACTAGGTGCCAGAATAAGTACAAGATAATCAGGGCATGGGGCTGACAATCCAAGTAGGAGGGAACACAGTTATTGAGTCTCTATTTGGCAGATGAGAGAACCAAGGCAAAGGGAAGTCAAGTGACTTGCTCAAGGTCACACAACTGGTACGTGGTGAAACTGGGATTAGATCCCAGGTCCTCTGACTTCTAGGCTCAGGCTCTTTCCAGTAGACCACTCTGCTTCGAGTAGAGAAAGGAGTAAGGGTGAAAACTTAGAAAAAGGATAGAGGCCAAAGCCAGCCCCTGATCCGAAAACGTTGCACAGGTAATTTCCGCCAGACTCACCCACCATCAGCTTTTTGCAGTAAAGTGGGGAGGACCAGAACGAAATGTCACTGGGGCTTGTGGATTCTTTGTCCTGAGAGGTGTCATGAGATCTGGGATCAAGTACTCTGCACACAGTAAACACTCAATAAATACCATTGATCGATTTGATTGATTGACCTGGGCTTGTGCGGCCAAGGTTTTTAGGAAGCAGGGAATGATGATTAGATGATTTTGGAGATTTCCTCCACAACTCCGAGATAAGGTGACAATCATATATCGTATAATTATTGTAGTCGTCTGGAGTAATGTGAGAATGTCACATTCAGAAGTCCTTGTTGGTTTGCAGGAGACAAGAAGGAAAACTCCCCACAATCAATCAATGATATTTATTGAGTACTTATTGTGTACGGAGTAATAGTAATAATAATAATGATGGCATTTATTAAGCACTTACTATGTGCAAAAAGCACTGTTCTATGTGCTGTGGAGGTTACAAGGTGATCAGGTTGTCCCACGGGGGGCTCACAGTCTTAATCCCCATTTGACAGTTGAGGTAACTGAGGCCCAGAGAAGTGAAGTGACTTGCCCAAAGTCACACAGCTGGCAATTGGCGGAGTTGGGATTTGAACCCATGACCTCTGACTCCAGAACCGGGGCTCTTTCCACCGAGCCAGAGTACTGTACTAAGCACTTGGGAGAGTACAGTATAACAGAGTTGGTAGACATATTCCCTGTCCACAGTGAGCTTGCAGTCTACAGGTGGAGACAGACATTATTATAAAAAAAAATTTACAGGTATGGACATAAGTGCCGTGGGGCTGAGGGAGGGGTGAATAAAGAGTGCAAATCCAAGTGTGAGAGTGGCACAGAAGGGAGTGTGAGAAGAGGAAATGACGGCTTAGCCAGGGAAGGCCTCCTGGAGGAGATGTGCTTTTGAGGGGGGGGAGTGATCATCTGCGGCATATGAAGAGGGAGAACATTCCAGGCCAGAGGCAGGATGTGGCTGAGAAGAAGGCAGCAAGATTCATGAGATCTAGATACAATGTGTAGAGGAGTGAAGAGTGTGGACCGGATTAGAATAAGAAAGCAGCGAGATAAGGTAGGTGGGGGCAAGGTGATCAAGCCTTTAAAGCCAGGGAAAATGAGTTTCTGTTTGATGCGGAGGTGGCTGGGCAACCCCTGGAGGTTTTTGAGGAGCTAGGAACACGGACTGAAAGTTTCTGTAGAAAAATGATCCGGGCAGCAGAGTGAAGTACGGACTGGAGTGGGGAGAGACAGGAGGCGGGGAGGTGAATGAAGAGTCTGATATAATAATCGTGACAGTTACACCGTGTACCCCCAGCGTCATCTCTCAACCTTTGGGAGTAGAGCTGACTTAGAAAAGTCAGGTGAATGGGCTCACATTAGGCTGAACCTCTAGGCTGTGAGCTAGAGATGGTGGGCAGGGAATTTCACTGTTTATGGTTGAATTGTGCTTTCCTAAGTGCTCTGCGCACAGTAAGCACTTAATAAATACGAGTGAATGAATGAATGAATGAATAAAGAAAGGGAATCCAAGTGTGGACTGATTCAAGTCTGCATTTTTCCCCTGATGGGAAACTGGATGCAGGTTTTTGCCTAATCCGAGTCCTTATTCAGAACAACAGTGTAACAAAGGGCTCTGGAACATGGACTGATAGGATCCTCCCGTCATCTCTAGCACTTACGGAGCTAGCCTCCTGAGTGCAGAGCCAGGTACTCACCCTTGAGAACCGCCCAGGAGGAGCAAAGTCCCTGCCCTTGAGGGCTGTAAAGGCCATTGGGGAGGACAAGCTGCTGAACACATAACGGGTTCAAGAATAAGAGCAGGCCCAAGTGGTAAAAGTCAAGCAGAATCAATCAATCAATCAATCGTATTTATTGAGCGCTTACTATTTGCAGAGCACTGTACTAAGCGCTTGGGAAGTACAGATTGGCAACACATAGAGACAGTCCCTACCCAACAGTGGGCTCACAGTCTAAAAGGGGGAGACAGAGAACAGAACCAAACATACCAACAAAATAAAATAAATAGGATAGAAATGTACAAGTAAAATAAATAAATAAATAAATAAATAAAGAGTAATAAATATGTACAACCATATATACATATATACAGGTGCTGTGGGGAAGGGAAGGAGGTAAGATGGGGGGATGGAGAGGGGGGCGAGGGGGAGAGGAAGGAAGGGGCTCAGTCTGGGAAGGCCTCCTGGAGGAGGTGAGCTCTCAGCAGGGCCTTGAAGGGAGGAAGAGAGCTAGCTTGGCGGATGGGCAGAGGGAGGGCATTCCAGGCCCGGGGGAGGACGTGGGCCGGGGGTCGATGGCGGGACAGGCGAGAATGAGGTACAGTGAGGAGATTAGCGGTGGAGGAGCGGAGGGTGCGGGCTGGGCAGTAGAAGGAGAGAAGGCAGGTGAGGTAGGAGGGGGCGAGGTGATGGAGAGCCTTGAAGCCCAGGGTGAGCAGAAGTAATTAAGTTGATCATCAAGTCCATAGATGTCAAATGAATGAATAGAAATGCCTTTTTCTGGAGAACATGACCAGCCCTGGCCTCCCCGAGCCCAGAGCAGAGGCGTCCACTCCACGGGGCCACACCACCCTCTGGGCTGGGCTTCCAGCCTTGCCCATCCCTGGTCTCTGACCAGAACTGGGAGCATTTTTGATCAGGCTTGGAGAGATCCAAAATAATGGCCTTCTGGCACCTTAATTCTTTGAAGCCTACTTCTTCCCCACCCCCAGTCCTAAAGCCCCTAACCCCCTTTCACCCCACACTTCCGCTAAAGAGTAGGCACCCCGGATCTCGAGCCCAGTTTTAAGTACATTCTGTATGCCCTGTGGTCTGTGCGCCGTCCACCCATCCTGTCCATCGAGAAGCGCAGACTCCACTCTGCCACCTTCCACCAGGGCACGGCCAACTTATTCCAAATCTCTGATGCGTGGAATTGGGGTGTTAGTGTGGTTCTTTACAGCGTTGTAGGCTCAGGGCAGGTGGCCGCTGAGAACCAAAGGAGAAGAGTGTTGCCTCTGTTTTCCTTTTCTGTAGTCCAGCTTGGGTTTGGTCTATGGGAGAGGTGCAAAGTTGTAAAGTGAAGGTTATATGCATGGAGGTGCTCCTACCTAATTCTCATCACCTGCAGCTCTGGGAGGCCGGTAGTGGGGAAAACTGTCTACAAAATTCGTCAAGCAGCCCAGAAGGAAAATGCAGTTTCCTCCCTCCTGCAGATGCCCCTCCACACCCCCCCCCACAATCGACTTACACATACACCAACAAAAACTAGGCTGATTTGGGAAGGCTCCTGCAGCATCCTGTAGCTTTGTCCTTCTCTTCCACTCTGGTGGCCCTTGGGACAAGATTGGGTGGGAAACGTGGTGATCTGTCTCTTCTTCCCCATACCCAAAGTGTAGAGTCAGTTAAGGGAGGGAGGGAGAGAGAGAGAGAGAATGAGAATGAATATAAACAAGAATATGCATAGTCCGTAAGCAGTGTCCATTTTAGGAAGCACTGCCCTTAACTGCTTGACAAAGCGCCAGTTTTTTAAAGGAATTGTGAAAATCCTGAGCCCCCGAATTCCCCTAACCTAGTGGTTTCCATAACACGGTGCCTTCCAGGATTGCTGTTGATGTGGGTTTTTGTTGTTGTTTTTTAAATAGTATTTGTTAAGTGCTTACTATGTGCCAGGCTATGTACTAAGTGCTGGCTTAGATATGAGATAATAATAATAAAAATGGCATTTATTAAGCGCTTACTATGTGCAAAGCACTGTTTTAAACGCTGATAATCAGGTCGAGCGCGGTCCCTGTCCCCCATAAGGCTCGCAGTCTTAGTCCTCATTTTACAGATGAGGTAACTGAGGCACAGAGAAGTGAAGTGACTTGCCCAAGGTCACAGCAGACAAGTGGGAGAACCGGGATTAGAGCCCAGGTCCTGCTGAATCCTAGGCCCAGGTCTATCCACTAGGCCACACTACTTAATAATTCCGGGATTCGTTAAGCGCTTGCTATGTGCCAGGCACTGCACTAAGCGCTGGGGTAGATACCAGCAAATTGGGTTGGACCAGAGTCCCTGTCCCACATGGGCTCACGGTCTTAACCCCTGTTTTACAGATGAGGTAACTGAGGCACAGAGAAATTAAGTGACTGGTCCAAGGTCACACAGCAGGTTAGTGGTGAACCTGGGATTAGAACCCATGTCCTCTTACTCCCAAGCCCATACTCTTTCCACTAGTCCACACTGCTACTTCTTGTGGTAGAACAGGCTTTCCTCACCCTTTCAGATTGGCCAGAAAACAGGAATTCAAACTCAGATGAGGCGCTGACTGCCTCCCACCCGGAGTAATAATAACAATAGTCCTTGTGTTATTCGTTAAGCGCCTTCCTATGTGCCAAGCACTATATTAACTCCTGGGGTAGATAGGAGATAAACAGGTCGGACACAGTCCAAACAGAAGGGAAAACAGGCATTGAGTCCCCATTTTGCCGAAGAGGAAGCCGAGGCCCGGACAAGTTAAGTGACTGGCCCAAGGTCAAACGGCAGGCAGGTGGCCGAGCCAGGGTTAAAAGCTGACGTGGGTGTCCTGCGATTGTCTTTTAAAGGCAGGAATTGGCCTCAAGACCCCTCACTCCTCCTCAGCTGCCCCTCCTCCCGCTGTAGAAAAGAGGGCAGAGAACGGGCATCTGTTTGCATTGCTCGATCCGATTGCTGTTATGAAGCAATTATCTGGGTGTCATATGGCTGTCAGATTCAATCAGTCACCAGTGACCTTTCCGCGTCTTTCTTCGGCTCAGCGAAGGAAGCAGCGAGGCAGAGAGTCGTCAGCGCGAGCCGACGGCAGAAACGGAAGGTTTCTTCGGGAAGGGACGGCTCTCGGCCGTGGTGGAGGGCCCGCCCCGAGACGGAAAGCGGCGTGGCGTGGTGGATGGAGTGGGGAGGCTGAAGGTCGTGGGTTCTAATCAAATCCCTCACTTGTCTGCTGTGTGGCCGTGGATGAGTCACTTCCCTTTTAGACTGTGAGCCCACTGTTGGGTAGGGACCGTCTATATGTTGCCAACTTCAGTGCTCTGCCCACAGTGAGCGCTCAATAAATACGATTGATTGATTGATTCCCTTCTCTGGGCCCCAGTTACCTCATCTGTAAAATGGGGATCGAAGCTGCGAGCCCCACGTAGAGCAGGGACTGTGTCCAACCTGATTTGCATGTCCGTGCCCCAGTGCTTAATCAATCAATCAATCATATTTATTGAGCGCTTACTGTGTGCACAGCACTGTACTAAGCGCTTGGGAAGTACAAGTTGGCAACATGTAGAGACGGTCCCTACCCAACAGTGGGCTCACAGTCTAGAAGTACAGCTTAAATACGGTGACTGGTACATAGTGCGGCTCAGTGGAAAGAGCCCGGGCTTTGGAGTCAGAGGTCGTGGGTTCGAATGCCCGCTCTGACCAGTTGTCAGCTGTGTGACTTTGGACAATCTGTGTGCCTCAGTTCCCTCATCTGTAAGATGGGGATTAAGACTGTGAACCCCCCTTGGGACAACCTGATCTCTTTGTAACCTCCCCAGCGCTTAGAACAGTGCTTTGCACACAGTAAGTGCTTAATAAATGCCATTATTATTATTAAATACTATTATCGTTAATATTATTACTATTTTTCTCACTGTTGAGCTTTGCCCATGGGCTGGGTGCCTGAGGAAGGCCTGAGGCTCGGCAGCACTTGTCAGCGGGGGCAGGTAGCGTTTCCCTGGTAATGGGGCTTGGTTATTTTTGTGTGAAAGTGGGGTCCTCTGCCCCCCTGCATGAGTCTCCCCACTCTGCAGGTCTTGGGGCTCCCACTGCCCAACGGAGGGTGCTGGAGACGGGCGCAGCCGGGCGGAGGGGGCCGGGGCCGGAGTCCGGCCCGAACTCGAGGTAGCCAGCCAGAAGAGTGGCGTTGGTGGAGCGGGGTCAATCAATCAATCAATCAATCGCATTTATTGAGCGCTTACTGTGTGCAGAGCACAGTGCCGGGCTCCTCCTCCCCCTGCTCACATCTCCTCATCTCATTAGCCCGCTACGCCGGCCGTCACGTCACCTTCCCGGCCCTTTCTGCTGGGGT
The DNA here is from genome assembly GCF_015852505.1 of Tachyglossus aculeatus. Lineage (NCBI taxonomy): Eukaryota > Metazoa > Chordata > Mammalia > Monotremata > Tachyglossidae > Tachyglossus > Tachyglossus aculeatus. Next base: position 39,848,456 of record NC_052088.1, on the reverse strand, counting down.
TCGAAGGAGGACCTGAAGGCTAATTGTCTGGCCCTGTCCGCCTGGGATACCCTTTACGGAGGAACAAAGAGGCAGCCAGGGATTCCGGGTCTGCTCCCCCAGCTTCCCGTCAGCACATTCACTAAAATTGGAACGATGCAGAGGAGATTAGCATGGCCCCTGCGCGAGGATGACACGCAAATTCGTGAAGTGTTTAGAGAAGCAGCATGGCTCAGTGGAAAGAGCACGGGCTTTGGAGTCAGAGGTCATGGGTTCAAATCCCGGCTCTGCCAATTGTCAGCTGTGTGACTTTGGGCAAGTCACTTCGCTTCTCTGGGCCTCAGTTCCCTCGTCTGTAAAATGGAAATGAAGACTGTTAGCCCCCAACCTGATCACCTTGTAACCTCCCCAGCACAGAGAACAGTGCTTTGCACATAGTCGGCGCTTAATAAATGCCATCATTATTATTATTAGTAGTAGTAGCCCATCTTTCCTCTCCGTCTCCCTCCCGAGGATGTGATCTCCAGCTGTAAGCCGAGTGGAGTCTTTGAGAAAAACTTACCGAACCGTGTGTGACCAGTCGTGTTTGAGAACATCAGTGATTCTTTTGGCACTGTTGGAGAAATTACCCCTTTCCAGCTGAGTAGATATTCATTTGAATGTGTTTGAGCCTGAAACGAAATAAAGAATTCCGTCTAAAATGAGACTGGTCCGGCTCTTCATCACTCAGAAGGGCAAACCCCTGTGATTTTCATTAGGGATTCTCATGTCAATAACCGCAGGTGCTGTTCCCGTCCCCGCCCCATCTCCAAATGGGTCTGACTCATCCGGTTTTCGCTTATTGTACCGGACAGAGGGAGCGGAGTCCTGGGCGGTACCCGTTGGCACGAGGAACACCCCCTGCTGAGCTGGGAAAGAGCATCCTCTGCTCCATGTTGTCCGCTGCTCCGTGTTCTCTGCCACTGTATGTTCCCAGCTCTGACAGACAGTGCATCCCGATGGGTCTTGAGGGCACCCCTTCTTCCATGTTGTCTCCTGGCCTCCTCATTCTTCACCCCTGGGCCGGGCAGATCGGTGGGCCCACAAGTGCCGTGCTCCTCCCTGGCTGGCAATGGTCAGTGCTACACTCAGTACCCAGCCGTGTGCTGGCCTCATTTTTCTCTAAACCAGGGAACGCCGCTGCCCCTCCCGTCCCCTGCCCCGCTCACTTCCTTCCCCTCTTCACTTGCTGCCTGACATGCTGCCCTTCTCCTGCCCCCAGCCCCCAATGCTGTGTGGGCCAAGGGCAGGGAGAGAAAGCCATCGGCGTGTGGGGACATGGAGTTGAGGAGACACAGAGTCTCCCTCAAAGGGGCAAAGAATGCCACAGAGGGCAGTGGGGCACTGGCACAAAGTTGGAGTAATCCAGGTCTATAGGATGGAGAGTTAGTGGACAATGAGGGTGAGAGCCCCTCCTTTCTGCCTCCCCTCTTCCCCTTCCCAACTCACTGCTGCTCACTGTCCTCACCTGTCCCTCCTTTCACCATCTTCCGCTTCCTCACTTCTTGCACTTTTCTCGTTTTCTGCCCTCCCCTCTGCTCCTCATCGGGCCTGTTGAGCGCCCACCCTTCTGCTCGCTGATCATGGAGTGCATGGTACAAACCAGGACCCCCGTCCCCTCCGCGCCCTAGCATTATGGAGCCGATGGAGGCCGTGGCCACGGACCCCCCACAGCCGCAGGGAGATTTCCCCCATCCTGTCTGCCACTCTTGGGAAAACTCTGATACTGCTGTTGGCTGATTGATCGGTGGCCACCACACTCCCATTCCACCCCACCAGCATTCAGAAGGACACAGTTCCCTTCCCCATATGCTCCATGCATGGTCTTCACTGGCCTACAGATGATCCAGGCTCCACAATCAAGCCATCAATCATTCAGAGGTTCTTCTAGACTGTGAGCCCACTGTTGGGTAGGGACTGTCTCTATATGTTGCCAGCTTGTACTTCCCAAGCGCTTAGTACAGTGCTCTGCACACAGTAAGTGCTCAATAAATATGATTGATTTATTGCTGACCTCCCTGCCTCTTGTCTCTCCCCACTCATTCATTCATTCAGTCGTATTTATTGAGTTCTTACTGTGTGCAGAGCACTGTACTAAGCACTTGGGAAGCCCAAGTCGGCAACATATAGAGACGGTCCCTACTGTACAGCAGGCTCACAGTCTAGAAGGGGGAGACAGACAACAAAACAAAACATACTAACAAAATAAAATAAACAGAATAGCAAATATGTACAGGTAAAATAAATATATACAAACATATATACAGGTGCTGTGGGGAGGGGAAGGAGGTAGGGCGGGGGGAGGAGGAGGAGGGGGCTCAGTCTGGGAAGGCCTCATGGAGGAGGTAGTCCTCCAGTCCATACTTCACCTTGCTGCTCAGATCATTTTTCTAGAAAGACGTTCAGTCCATGTTTCCCCACTCCTCAAGAACCTCCAGTGGTTGCCCATCCATCTCGGCATCAAATAGAAACTTCTTACCGTAACACACAATTACCTTGCCCCCTCCTACGTCACCTTTCCCCTCTCCTACTTCAACCCAGCCCATATTCTTCATTCCTCTAATGCCAACCTTCTCACTGTACCTCAATCTCGTCTGTCTCGTTGCCAACCTCTCGCCCACCTCCTGCCTCTGGCCTGGAATGCCCTCCCTCTTCATATCTAACAGACAGTTATCCTCCTCACCTTCGAAGCCTTATTGAAGGCATATCCCCAAGAGGCCTTCCCTGACTAAGCCCTCATTTCCTTTTCTTCCCATTCCCTTCTGCTCCCTTTATTCACCACCTTCCTCAGCCCCACAGCACTTAAGTACATAACTGTAGTTTATTTATTTACATTAATGTCTGCCTCCCCCTGTAGACTGTAAGCAAACTGTGGGCAGGGAATGTCTGTTATACTCTCTCAAGGGCTTAGTACAGTGCTCACAGTAAGCACCCAATAAATGTGATTGCTTGATTGATTTATGGAGGCACATCTCCAAGAGGCCTTCCCTGACTAAGCCCTCATTTCCTTTTCTTCCCATTCCCTTCTGCTCCCTTTATTCACCACCTTCCTCAGCCCCACAGCACTTATGTACATAACTGTAGTTTATTTATTTACATTAATGTCTGCCTCCCCCTGTAGACTGTAAGCAAATTGTAGGCAGGGAATGTCTGTTATGTTGTACTCTCCCAAGTGCTTAGTACAGTGCTCACAGTAAGCACTCAATAAATGCGATTGATTTATGGAGGCACATCTCCAAGAGGCCTTCCCTGGCTAAGCCCTCGTTTCCTTTTCTTCCCATTCCCTTCTGCTCCCTTTAATCACCACCTTCCTCAGCCCCACAGCACTTAAGTACATAACTGTAGTTTATTTATTTACATTAATGTCTGCCTCCCCCTGTAGACTGTAAGCAAATTGTGGGCAGGGAATATCTGTTATATTGTCCTCTCCCAAGTGCTTAGTACATTGATCACAGTAAGCGCTCAGAAAATGCGATTGCTCGATTGATTTATGGACCATTTGCTGTGTGCAGAGCACTGTAGTAAGTGCTTGGGAGAGTACAAAAATAGATTTGGTAGCCCACAAGGAGCTTACAGTCTAGAGGGGGAGATAGTAAAATTACAAATAAGGGCAAGTTAAAGGATCTGGAAATAAGTGCTGTGGGGTTGGGCATGGGGCAAGTATCAGGTGCTTAAGGGGTACACGAGAAGCAGCGTGGATCAGTGGAAAAAGCACGGGCTTTGGAGTCAGAGGTCATGCGTTCAAATCCCGGCTCTGCCAATTGTCAGCTGTGTGACTTTGGGCAAGTCATGTAACTTCTCTGGGCCTCAGTTCCCTCATCTGTAAAATGGGGATTAAGACTGTGAGCCCCCAGTGGGACAACCTGATTACCCTGTACCCCCCCAGTGCTTAGAACAGTCCTTTGCATTTAGTAAGCTCTTAAGAAATACCATCATTATTATTGTTGTTATTATTATCTAAGTTCATTGGTCGTGCTCCTGGAGGGAGCAGCTGCTTTTCCAGGGGTAAATGCTGTACCCATCCATGCTGCCTGGGTTCCCATGCCCGTTGACTGATGCATCTGAAATTAATTTATTCTTGCAGAACTCAGTTCAGAAAACCTCAGAACCTGCTTTAAGATCATCAATGGTTACATTTTTTTGTCATCGACTGAATTTTTACAGGTATGTAGCCATTATCTTTGCTTTGACTCAAATCTGGACTGTAATCCTCCTGATTTAATTTTCCCCAAGTCAGTAAGTCATTTTAAAAGCCCAGGCACAAAGGTGCCTTTAGAGTGGAAGTAATGTTCTTCAAGGTATATAAGGTCCTAGAGGTGATTTTTGGTGCATTTCCTCATTCATTCATGCATTCAGTCGTATGAGCATCTCCCCCTCGTCTCCCCCTCATCCCCCTCTCCCTCCCCCCATCTTACCTCCTTCCCTTCCCCACAGCACCTGTATATATGTATATATGTTTGTACATATTTATTACTCTATTTATTTATTTTACTTGTACATATCTATTCTATTTTATTTTGTTAGTATGTTTGGTTTTGTTCTCTGTCTCCCCCTTTTAGACTGTGAGCCCACTGTTGGGTAGGGACTGTCTCTATATGTTGCCAATTTGGACTACCCAAGCGCTTAGTACAGTGCTCTGCACATAGTAAGCGCTCAATAAATACGATTGATGATGGTGATGATGATGATGAGCATACTGTGTGCTGAGCACTGTACTAGGCTCTTGGGAAGTACAATTCAGCGACAAATAGAGACAATCCCTGCCCACAACGGGCTCACTGTTTAGAAGGGGGGAGACAGACGTCAAAACAAGTAAACTGGCATCAGTAGCATTATTTTAAATAAAAAGAATTATAGACATATACACATCATTAATAAAAGTCAGTATAAATCTGTACATATACACACAAGTGCTGTGCCCCTGCTCTCTATTGAGACAGACTTAAATTTGGTTGGTGGGGGAGTAGAATTATAGACGTATACACATCATTAATAAAAGTCAGTATAAATCTGTACATATACACACAAGTGCTGTGCCCCTGCTCTCTATTGAGACAGACTTAAATTTGGTTAGGGGGCGGGGAGTAGAATTATAGACATATACACATCATTAATAAAAGTCAGTATAAATCTGTACATATACACACAAGTGCTGTGCCCCTGCTCTCTATTGAGACAGACTTAAATTTGGTTGGGGGGGAGTAGGGGTCATCATCATCATCATCATCAATCATATTTATTGAGCACTTACAATGTGCAGAGCACTGTACTAAGCGCTTGGGAAGTACAAATTGGCAACATATAGAGACAGTTCCTACCCAACAGTGGGCTCACAGTCTAAAAGGGGGAGATAGAGAACAAAACCAAACATACTAACAAAATAAAATAAATAGAACAGATATGTACAAGTAAAATAAATAAATAAATAGAGTAATAAATATACTCAGTATATCAGGGTCAGTATTATTGAGCTTGAGGGAATGCTAGGGATGGCGATGCATCCTGGATAATTGAGAAATCAATCCATCAATCAAGTTGCTTGAGTTTAGAAGATGCCCTGTGCATAAAAGTAAACGATCACTCCCGCCACTGATTGTTTTTCAGGTAATGTGTCTGGGGTTTTTTGAAACACGGTATCCATGAATAGGAATTAGAGTAGAAAGATTTGTGCCGTCAGTTGTGTCCATCTCTCCCATTAGACTGTATACGCTCCCTGAGGGCAAGAATTGTTCTTGTACTCTCGTGTTCACACATTGCTGTTCACACAGTAGGTAATAATAATAATAATTCATTCAATCGTATTTATTGAGTGCTTACTGTGTGCAGAGCACTGTACTAAGTGCTTGGGAAGTACAAGTTGGCAGCATATAGAGACGGTCCCTACCCAATAGTGGGCTCACAAGTCTATAAAGGGGGACAGAGAACAAAACAAAACATATTAACAAAATAAAATAAATAGAATAAATATGTACAAGTAAAATAAATAGATTAATAAATACGTACAAGCATATATACATATATACAGGTGCTGTGGGTAGGGGAAGCAGGATAATGATGGCATTTATTAAGCACTTACTATGTGCAAAGCACCGTTCTAAGCGCTGGGGAGGTTACAAGGTGATCAGGTTGTCCCACGGGGGGCTCACAGTCTTAATCCCCATTTTACAGATGAGGGAAATGAGGCCCAGAGAAGTGAAGTGACTTGCCCAAAGTCACACAGCTGACACTTGGCGGAGCTGGGATTTGAACCCATGACCTCTGACTCCAAAGCCCGGGCTCTCAATACACCGTCCTGTAAAAGGAAGGGGACTCAGTTTGTGTAGGAAGCGTATTGGGGTGAGGGCCGAGTCAAGGCAGTCTTAGAAGGCAGGGCAGGCTCGCCCGACCCCTGTTTGACATTGCACACCCCAATGGAATCGAGATCTGCTGTGACGTTTGAATTTCAGACCTATGCAGCAGGCCTGTGTCAGTCCTTCTGTGAGCTGCTGAAAGAAATTACCACCGAGGGGCAAGTTCAAGTGCTCAAGGTAACGTCTCATCTTTAATACGAATCTCCCTGATATCCGGGAAGGAGGCGGGCGGTGGGGGCAGTTGCTATAGGGCAGCTGCAGCCCTAGTCAACTTCTGGTTTGGGACACCAGGCTGGCTGGGTCTGTTTGTCATTTCTGGTCCCGCAGGCTCCAACCGAGTCTCACGCTGCTTGTCCCAACCCCTGATGGATCCATAGAGTTCACCAAGCTAGCTTCCCCCTCCTACCTCACCGAGCTACTCCCCTACAACCCAGCCTGCACACTTTGCTTCTCTTGTGTTAATCTTTTCACTGTGCCTCAGTCTCGCCTGTCTCGTCGCCAACCCCTGGCCTACATCCTGTCTCTGGCCTGGGAACGCTCTCCCTCCTCCAGTCTGCCAGACAATTACTCTTCCCCCTCCTTCAAAGCCTTATCGAAGGCACATCTCCTCCATGAGGCCTTCCCAGACTAGGCCCCACCTATCCTCTTCTTCCGCTCCCTTCTGCATCACCCTGACTTGCTCCCTTTGTTCTCCTCCCCCCGCCCCCACCAGCACTTATGTACATATCTACATATGTACATTCCCCCTTCTAGACTGTGAGCCCGCTGTTGGGGAGGGACCGTCTCTATATGTTGCCAACTTGTACTTCCCAAGCGCTTAGTACAGTGCTGTGCACACAGTAAGTGCTCAATAAATATGATTGAATGAATGAATGAATATCTGTAATGAATTTATCTGTATTGATGTCTGTCTTTCCTCCCTAAACTGTAAGCTCGCTATGGGCAGGGAATGTATCTGGTTATTGTTGTATTATACTTTCCCAAGCGCTTGGTACAGTGCTCTGCATGCAAAAAGCACTCAATAAATATGATTGAATGAATATAAAGCCCCTTTATAGCCCTCTTTGGGTCTTTTCCTTGGTAGGGTTATTATTATTAATAATAATAATAATAACGATGATGGCATTTATTAAGCACTTACTATGTGCAAAGCACTGTTCTAAGTGCTGGGGAGGTTACAACGTGATCAGGTTGTCCCATGGGGGCTCACAGTCTTAATCCCCATTTTGCAGATGGGGTCACTGAGGCCCAGAGAATAATAATAATGATAGCATTTATTAAGCGCTTACTATGTGCAAAGCACTGTCCTAAGTGCTGGAGAGGTTACAACGTGATCAGGTTGTCCCGTGGGGGCTCACAGTCTTAATCCCCATTTTACAGATGAGGTCACTGAGGCCCAGAGAAGTTACGTGATTTGCCCAAAGTCCCACAGCTGACAATTGGTGGAGCCGGGATTTGAACCCATGACCTCTGACTACAAAGCCTGGGCTCTTTCCACTGAGCCAGGCTGCTTCTCTTGATTTTAACTGAGTTTGATTTTATTGATTTTAATGCTGGTATATCTTTCTTGAGGTGGGTGTTTAAGCTCCTCCTTTCCCCTCATGGAGTTTGAAGGGGTTATGTAAAATGATTAGGGTTTACATCTCTTTTTGTCTGCTAGCTTGGGGGCTTTTGGCTGACTAGGATGCGAAATACAATCCTTGGAGGTTTGAGCCTTGTATTTACCTGGGACACAAAATCTTTCATTTACTGGTTCACATCTGCTGCTGATTGATCAGCCAGCTATATTTAGGGTCCTTTCAGTCACTTTTTAAGCACTTTGACCAGAGTAATCTCGGTCAGTTCTGGGGGTTTTGGCATGCACTTGACATGATTCCCTGTGGGAGATTAGGATTTGCTGAGCGTGCTTGCTCAATACACTATTATCATGGAACCAATTAAGAGTGCAGACCAGAGAATGGTAATTATGTCCAAACCAACAATTCACCTCATTTAGAGGTGGCTAGAGTAGATATAGTGGAACCAATTCATTACAATTGAACCCGGCTCTGTAAATTGTGAGTTTTTGCAGGCCTTCCAGTTCAGGGCAGTCTAAAAGATTTCTGAGGGACTCGGTTTAGCTGGAAAACTCATAAAATTTACAAGTTCCCTTCAGAGACGTAAAAACAGGAAGCGTTGGCACTTGAAATGGGTCCACTGGGGCGGGAGAGCGGAGAGATTTGCCCTGCAGTGCAGATGTTGAGCTAATCATGGGTTATTGCTGTCACCATTTGAAAAACAGTTTCCTTCACTAGATGCTCTGTTTTCCTTTTCAAGACTCGGTGACACCCAACACTCAAGCCTTTCAAACCTCCGTTTGTAGCCAGAGGGTGAAGAGCTAAGGTCTTTGTTAGTTGGTAAAGCAACTCAACTCCTCCTGTCTAGACTGTCAGCCCCAGGACGGACAGAAGATGGTCTGAAAACTACAATAACACCCTGATTTTAGACTGAGCCCACTGTTGGGTAGGGACTGTCTCTATATGTTGCCAATTTGTACTTCCCAAGCGCTTAGTACAGTGCTCTGCACACAGTAAGTGCTCAATAAATATGATTGATGATGATTTTCACTCAGTGGGCGAATGGAAGTGAGAACAAGGTCCCAGCCATCAAGCAGTGGCATTTATTAATAATAATGGTGGCATTTGTTAAGCACTTACTATGTGCAAAGCACTGTTCTAAGCGCTGGGGGGGATACAAGGTGATCACGTTGTCCCACGTGGGGTTCACGGTCTCAATCCCCATTTTACAGGCGAGGTAACTGAGGCTCAGAGAAGTTAAGTGACTTGCCCAAGGTCACACAGCAGACATGTGGCGGAGCCGGGATTAGAACCCAGGACCTCTGACTGCCAAGCCCGGGCTCTTTCCACTGAGCCACGCTGCTTCTCTTAGCGGAGCACTGTCCAAAGCAGCTTGGGAAAGTACAGTATAACAGGGTTGGGAGTCACGTTCCAGAGCAGGTGTTTCATCCCCATGTCACGGATCAGTCAGTCAATTAATCGTGTTTATTGAGCGCTTACTGTGTGCAGAGAACTGTACTGAGCAGTAGGGAGAGTGCAATAAAAGAGTTGATAGCCCCGTTCCCTGCCTGCAAATAGCTGGCAGTCTGCCATTCCTCCAGCTTCGAGTCTATCTGAGCTCCCGCTTGAAAGACAAACGTCTCCACCGGCCGTTTTGAGACCATTGGTGTCTCTGATGATAGAACAGACTCTGGTGCCTGTCTAGCTCTTTTTTGCAGTTGTGAGATTTTCCATTTCTCTCGCCTCAACGGGAAGCCAAATAATAATAATAATAATGGCATTTGTTAAGCGCTTACTATGTGCAAAGCACTGTTCTAAGCGCTGGGGGGGACACAAGGTGATCAGGTTGTCCCGCATGGGGCTCACAGTTATCATCCCCATTTTACAGATGAGGTAACTGAGGCTCGGAGAAGTTAAGTGACTTGCCCAAGGTCACACAGCAGACATGTGGTGGAGCCGGGGTTCGAACCCATGACCTCGGGCTCCAAAGCCCGTGCTCTTTCCACTGAGCCACGCTGCTTCTCCAACTGTGGTTGGCGCTACCAAAGTAGTTCCCCGGCGCCGTCCTTCATCACTGGGTGACCTGGAGGTTCTGGAAGGATTTGGCCAACTCAGTGGGCCTGAAGGAAACAATCCAGATGTAGAAGAATTTGGGTGGCACCCGTGGGTACCAGGCTGGCAGTTTTAGAAGCCGGATCGGACCCTTGGATTTTTTTTGTTCTTGGGAAGCTTGAACTGGAATCTGGGCACTGGCAGCCGCTGCAAAGGGCCAAAGACAGCTTTGAGTCCTTTTCACCTTGCCCATCTCCCGGACCCGAACCCAGATCCGCCTGCGCTTTCAAGGCCCTAGGCAGGAGGGCCAAGTTCTTTGGCACACCTGGAGAGCATGAATCGGTATTGCTGCCATGTTCCCTGGGGTTTGACTATATCGTCCATGGCCCGGGCTGGTGGTGTTTAGTCTCCACTGGAGTTGGGGCATGGGAGAGCCGTACCAGTTCTGTTATACTTTCCTGGCACTTAGGACTGAATAAGCGCCCATTAGAGACCATTAATTGGTTGATCACAGTTCTTTTCCCTCATCGCTAGAGTCTTTCTAACTCGAGAGGCGAGGGCTAGATCTGCAGCGCATCGGGCACCGAGCTCTTCAAGCTTCTCGTGTCCCAGGAGGGAAGGAATCTGAGGTGGGTGGCAGACGAGGAGCAGAGCAGCCGATGATGCTGGTAATTTTAAGCTTGAAGGATTGGACACTTTGGCTGGAAGCCTCCCCTATTCCGAGATTCTTTTCTTGTCCTTTCCTTGAGAGGGCATCACCGAATTACATTTCGGTGTTGTATGACTCCCATTCTTTTCATTTATTTGGAAGAAAAGTGTTGGATAGTTCTACAGATGATAAGCTACCCATTCTTTTCATTTATTTGGAAGAAAAGTGTTGGATAGTTCTACAGATGATAAGCTACTGTTGATAATCGAAGGCATTATCGTGGTTTTCCGACTTTTCTCAGGCATCGTTTGTGCCCCGCCTAGGGCCGACGGTCTTAGGTGGGGGTATACCGATAAAGGTGAGGGACCCCTTAGGTTCTCGCCCTAGACCTGGGCCAGCCTGACGTCCAGAGGCCTGGTTCCTCACCCTCCTGTGGGGACGTAAAGGGCTTAGTACAGTGCTCTGCACACAGTAAGCGCTCAGTAAATACGATTGAATGAATGACATCTGGGAGCCACCGGCCAAACCAGGTTGCCCTGTGGGGCCAGCAGGCCGGGGGCACACAAAGTGGACCAGAGCCCACTGTTGGGTAGGGACTGTCTCTATAGGTTGCCAACTTGTACTTCCCAAGCGCTTAGTACAGTGCTTTGCACACAGTAAGCGCTCAATAAATACTACTGATTGATTGATTGGTCGCTTTGACGATGCTGCCAGTGCACACCAGCGTGGCTGAGTCTGGAGGAGCAAGGGAGGACCGCATGGCCACCCTCTTGGACCTGAGCAGTCACACAGGCCTCCGTGAACGGGGAAATTGATCTTGCTCAGAGAAGTGCTGTCACAGTAGAGCGGAAAAGGGGTCCCATGTCAGTTCGGGCCCTCCGCTTGTGATCAGATCACTGCCTCTTCAGAAGGTCATGGGCGCGGGGCTCGGAGGGACCAGGGGCCTCATTCGCCCGGCTTCCTCTCCCTCCTCCACCCACCCAGCTCCCACCCCCTCTAATGGGATCAAGAGGAGTTCTGTGTAAGAAGGGACAAAGGGTGCCCATCTCTGGCTATTTTGACCTGACTAACCCACTTAAATTTGATTTAATTTCATTTGCGAATATATAGCCACTCTTCATCTCATTTTGCTTAGACTCTTCACTGAGTGCCCTGGTGATTCACCTAATCCATCGGACCGGAATATTTTAATTTTGGGTTTTGCTTTTCAGGTGGTGGAAAACGTCCTCAAAGTGAACCCAGGACTAGGGCCCCAAATGTTCCAACCGATCTTACCGGGTGTGTTCAGAGGAATCATCGACGGGGAGGTGAGACGGCTCTCAGACTTAAAGTCCCTCTTAATTGTCATCCCGAGGGCAGGGTCAGATCCGCTAACGCTAGTGCACTCTCCTGAGCGCTCAGTACAGTGTGGGGCACGAAGTAGGTCCTCAGTAAATGCCACTGTTGGAATGATTTGGTAGGGGAAGCCAAAATTGCAGAAGTAGTCTGATAAACTACAGTTTTTGTGTCGTGAATCCTTCCCGCTGTCCTGAGCCCCACTGAGCCAGAGCCTCCTTGGCTCAACCCAGGCTCTCCCTGGCTCTCTCTCTCGGTGGAGGGCAGTTGTTTGGCCCCCCAACCCCGAGTACCTGCCGGGCCTGCTCACTGTTTGGCCTCCACCTGATTTCCTGGCCCATTCTCATCAGACACGCCCGAGCTTCTGGCTTTATTGCCGCCGAGACTTCCTTGGGCAGCAGTAGGGCAGAAAGGACAGGCCCTGCTCTCGGAGTTGTCGTGGGGTCAGAATTACGAGGTCTGATTTCGCTTCTTCGGGTTTACCCGCTGCAACCTAAGCATGCCTTTCATTTTTCAAAATCAATCGCACAGCATTTATTAGGAGGCCCACTGGTTTTCGGGTGCCTTTATGAATTACCGTGAATTAGTCTTCAGAGGCAGGGGCAGCCCACTCAAGTGTCAGAGGCTCGGATACATGATTCACGCGGAGTATGGGGAATAGGTCCGTTAAAAATGGAACTCCTCGCACACTCATGATGGTGGCCCCCTTGACCAGTGTCTGAAACGACCGTCTGGGGAATGAACAGCACTGCGATCGATCAGAGTGTTGAGCCGAGGAGGATTTGGTTCTCGGTGTCGATCGGCCACGAAGGGAGTCTACAAACTGGGATTTTTCTTGAACCTGGCAGAGGTATCCAGTAGTGATGTCTACGTATCTTGGAGTCATGGCCCGAGTACTTCTGCAAAACACCAGCTTTTTTTCCTCGCTTCTCAGCCAGATGGCAGTTAAAGTTAATCAAGAGGTAAGAGTTTACGTCTGCTAAATAATCATTCGAATAGAGTGAGTTTTGTTCCCTGTTGAAATTTTTTTTTACTCTGGCAAAAAGTGGGGAAAACATTAGATCGGGCTGCGTGTTTTCCGTCCAGCTGCCGATGAGGCGGTCTCAGCTTTCGGGTCCCCAGGGGAGGAGGTTTTTACTGGGTCTGAGTCCTCCGGGCCTCCGTCATCACAGGGTGCTCTGTGTAAACCTTCGGCAATTCTAATTTGCAAATGGTTTTAAATCTGCCCCTTTTCAAGTCCAGCGGTGATTCTCCCTGTTGCTGCCTGTTCTTGAGTTCGATCTCTAGCCGCCCCTGGGATGCAGGGTTTGGGTTTGCTGCCTCCGTTGCTGGGTTGTCAGTGGGATTATGTGAAGCCCTTTCTGGGCTGCTCTGAATGTTCGGCGGAGGGCATCTCCCATTCCCTTGGTTTGGAAGCAGTGTGGCCTAGAGGAAAGCGCTTGGCCCTGGGAGTCAGAGGACCTGGGTTCTAATCCTAGCTCCGCCTCTTTTCTGTTGTGTCACCCAGGGCAAGTCACATAACTTCCCTGTGCCTCAGTTACCTCATCTGTAAAATAGGGATTAACACTGAGACCTGTGTGGGACAGGGGCCATGTCGAAACTGATAAACTTCTATCTATCCAGGGCTTTGTACCGTACCTGGCACATGGTGTGTGCTTGACAAATACCACAACTATTATTATTACTTGGCCACAGGCTATCTGGGGCCAATGTAGGTCCTGGAGCAGTGGCACATGTGGGTCAGACCTCTTCCTGGCTTCTCTAGTCCTGCAAAAAGCTTCCCTGACCCTTTTCCCCACCCTTGGTGAGGGCAGGTCCCACCCTGGGGGTGGAGTCTCGGGTCATTCATTCATTCAATCATTATTTATTTATTTATTAATGGCATTTATTAAGCACTTACTATGTGCAGAGCACTGTTCTAAGTGCTGGGGGGGATACAAGGTGATCAGGTTGTCCCATGTTGGGGCTCACAGTCTTAATCCCCATTTTACAGATGAGGTAACTGAGGCTCAGAGAAGTTAAGTGACTTGCCCAAGGTCACACAGCAGACGTGTGGCGGAGCCAGGATTCTAACCCACGACCTCTGACTCCAAAGCCCGTGCTCTTTTCACTGAGCCACACTGCTTCTCTATTTATTGAGCGCTTACTGTGTGCAGAGCACTGTACTAAGCGCTTGGGAAGTACAAGTTGGCAACATATAGAGACGGTCCCTACCCACCAATGGGCTCACAGTCTAGAAGGGGGAGACAGACAACAAAACAAAGCACGTGGACAGGTGTCAAGTCATCAGGACAAATAGAAATAAAGCTAGATGCACATCATTAACAAAATAAATAGAACAGTAAATATGTACAAGTAAAATGGAGTAATAAATCTGTACAAACATATATACAGGTGCTGTGGGGAGGGGAAGGAGGTAGGGCGGGGGGATGGGGAGGAGGAGAGGAAAAAGGGGGCTCATTCATTCATTCAATTGTATTGAGCGCTTACTTTGTGAAGAGCACTGTACTAAGCTCTTGGGAAGTACAAGTTGGCTCAGTCTGGGAAGGCCTCTTGGAGGAGGTGGTCCACAGCCACAGGATGGTCTGGTGATGGGGAAATGTTAAATTAGTGACATGCTTGTGGGGAAACACTATGGGCATCGATGGAGTGAGGGGAGGGGGGAACGGGTATTCCTTTGCCAATTAGGTAGGAGAGGGCTGGGGGCCCAGTACCTTGGCGAAGACTCCTTGGGGGCTAGTGGAAGCGATGCCCCTCCCAGTACAGCCATTTGGGCCGGACCCCCAGACTCACACATCACAGCCCTCTGACCAGACCTGAGAGCTTGTGGTCAGGGCTGCACAGGCACAGAATGGCGGTACTTCCCAAGCGCTTAGTACAGTGCTCTGCACACAGTAAGCGCTCAATAAATACGATTGATGGTGATGATGATGATGGCTTTCTGGCTTGTGAGCTTTCTGAAGCCTGCTCTCTCCCCAAACCTTGCCCCCCCACACCCCGAGCTCACAATGGAGAATCCACACCTCTATCTGCAACCTACCCTGGGGAGTTGGCCCCACTGGGTCAGTCTCTGCATCGCTGGGAGTGAGTCTCCTTGTCTCTATTTGGATTAGTCGCAGTGTGAAAAGAGCAAAATCCAACATTCATCTGTAATCCTCTGAACCATTCCTTCAGGTTTAGAGAAAACACCACCGGGAAAGGTCATGTCAGCATAAATTTTTTTTTAAAATCCCCTTGGTTTACCTGACCTGTGGCTTTGTCATCACTAAGCACCTCAGAGAGTGGGAAGCGGAAGTCCGATGACAATAAGACCTTTCGTTTTCTCATTTGTTCTCACCAAAGCCCCTTGAGGAAGCAAGCATAAAGATCCCCTGTTTGACAGTTGAGGAAACTGAGGCCCGGAGAGGCTAAGCGACTTGTCCAGAGTAACCCAGCAGGTTGGCTGTGGAGCTGGTACTAGAACTCGGGTCTCTCAACTCCAGTCCCGGGTTCTTCCCGCTAAGGTCCGATGCCCCGAACTTAAATGCTGCTGCCTGCGAGGCCTCTTTTAATCACCTGGCAGACATCCCTCGGAGGATGGAGCTGGTTGCTAAGGTGTGATACATTAGTCCAGTGATGATTGTTTGTACAGATTTATTGCTCTATTTATTTATTTATTTTACTTGTACATATCTATTCTATTTATTTTATTTTGTTAGTATGTTTGGTTTTGTTCTCTGTCTCCCCCTTTTAGACTGTGAGCCCACTGTTAGGTAGGGCCTGTCTCTATATGTTGCCAATTTGTACTTCCCAAGCGCTTAGTACAGTGCTCTGCACACAGTAAGCGCTCAATAAATACAATTGATGATGATGATGATGGTTCATGCGTCCCAACAGGGGCTGGGAGAAGCAGCTCGCCGGCCGGCCTGACTTTCCCAAGGGCGAAACACAAAGCACCCCTCCACCTCTGCCCCAACCCCCCGGGTCGTAGCCTGTGTTTTGAGCGGAGCAACAGAAGCAGCTGGCCTTAGTGGTCTTCTTCTAGACTGTGAGCCCGCTGTTGGGTAGGGACCGTTTCTATATGTAACCAACTTGTACCTGTACTTCCCAAGCGCTTAGTACAGTGCTCTGCACACAGTAAGCGCTCAATAAATGCGATCGAATGAACGAATGTAGAGCTCGTCAGAAGAGCGATGCTTCCCATGGGAAGCATCGCTTGGCTAAAATTGAGAATGCCCTTTGAGACGTCGTTGCTGCACTAGTGACAAATTGAGTATTCAATTAAATATCTTCAGCCAAGCCAAACTCAGGCAAACCACGCTTCTGGATTTTTGTTTATATAAGGAAATACCAGGTGTTCAGTTTCCAAATGCAAATGCCTCCAAGTAATTCCAGTAATAAGGTTGGAGGGGTAATGTTTCCTGGAACTTCCTAATAGTAGGAGAAACAGAGCCGAAAAGCTCACATTTGCAGCCTGATTTGTATATGTCAGATGTGTCCTCTGAGTGTCCGATGGGAGTGGGGGGGATTGAGGGACTCAGAGAACTCTCCGTCCTTCCCTACGCAAGCCTTCCCCTTCAATTTTCAGACATAGGAGCTATTTCCGTGGCATTTCCTTCCTGAAGCTCTTATTTTCTCTAATATCAGCTGCCACGTACTATGGGAAAATCGGTCCGTTTTAGGCTCTTTGGAAAAAAGCTGCAAGAAGAAGGATAGTCATTTTCCCTCCTCACGGAACCGGGTTGGTCAGGAATGCGGTGGGAAGTCGGGAATTTCCGTTACCATCTTGGCGCCACGGACGTCCGACTGGCCGTCGCTCGCTCAGGATTCACTGGGCAGCAGCTGTTCCGGTTTTGGATTTTTCCGTAGCCCCCTTGGAAGCAGTTGGACGTTTGTGATGGTGGGGCTACTAGTCTGGCCCTCCCACAAAGTCAGGGCCTCACACCCCTCCCTCTCAGCAAGCCCTGCTCCCTCCGCCGCCGGGCTCTCCTGCAGGGAATACGCAGGATGCCGTTTCGAAGCCAGGGAAGAGAAGGGTGAGAGGTTGACATCGCACTCATTTTTTAATGGCATCCTGATCCCAATCAGGCAGCCCTTGGAAAAGGCCTCGAGTCATCTCATGGGGGCATGGTGTGAACCATCTAGTCTGTAGGGTTTCTGTTTTCAGGGCATGGAGTGGCTCGGGATTACGGAGGACCACCCCATCACAGATTGGGACCAGGTGCGTGGCTCAGTGAAAAAGAGCCTGGGCTTTGGAGTCAGAGGTCGTGGGTTCAAATCCCGGCCAATTGTCAGCTGTGTGACTTTGGGCAAGTCACTTCTCTGGGCCTGTTACCTCATCAGTAAAATGGGGATTAAGACTGTGAGCCCCGCCGTGGGACAACCTGATCACCTTGTAACGTCCCCAGCGCCTAGAACAGTGCTTTGCAAATAGTAAGCGCTTAACAGATGCCATCATTAGAGAAGCAGTGTGGTTCAGTGGAAAGAGCATGGGCTTTGGAGTCAGAGGTCACGGGTTCAAATGCCGACTCCGCCAATTGTCAGCTGTGTGACTTTGGGCAAGTCACTTCTCTGGGCCTCAGTTACCTCATCTGTAAAATGGGGATTAAGACTGGAAGCCCCATGTGGGACAGGGACTGCATCCAACCCGATTAGCTTATATCTCCCCAGTGCTTACTCCAGTGCCTGGCACGTAGTAAGTGCTCAACAAATACCATAAAAAACAAAAAAATCGCAGCGATTTCCCATTTAAGTGCAGCCAGGTGCTTGTTCACTCTTTCCGCTCCCCACTATACCCCGGCTCGGGCTGAGGCAGTGGGTCAGTGGCCCTCGGTCCTGGGGGCCCATTATGGCCGTGCCCACACCCACCTCCTCCTGCCAGTTGGATGCATGTGTTAGTGTAAGACATCGATACTGAATGGAGGTTCTGGGTGCGAGTCAGCAGGGCACCCCCGGCAGGTCGCATGGCTTCCACCCCCTTCCCAGAAAGCTGTCCAAGGAAATACGGGGACGAGGCTCGGACCGGGGGAAAGAGTGAGTGGGGCCTCCTCGGCTGAGAGGCAGGGCCACTTCCATTTTGGTTGTTTTGGTGTGATCACCGCAGAGGTTAAAAGAAACGTTGTTTTCAGTGCTATTTGAGGAGGGGGTACTTGATCACAGCTGATGTTCGATCTTTGTCCATCAGTAGGTTTTCACGTAAAATGTTGATTTGTTACTGTGCTCTTGAGTGGGCCCTACTAGTGTGAGACTCAGGAGGTTGTAACGCTTGCAAAAAACACACCTTGGGGGCTGCAAGTAGACTGTGAGCCCACTGTTGGGTAGGGACCGTCTCTATATGTTGCCAACTTGTACTTCCCAAGCGCTTAGTACAGTGCTCTGCACACAGTAAGCGCTCAGTAAATACAATTGAATGAATGAATGAATGCAGAAGATTCTCTCTGACTCGTGAACCACAGCCCAGACAGAAGGAGAGTTCCGGCACTGTTGCGGACCACCAGATGCTCAGGAACAACTTGGAATTCTGGAATTTTCCAGGGCTGGAAGTCCAGCCCTGTCGTCATGTCCCCTCCCCCTCCCATCAGCCAGGACCCGACCCTGCAGGGTTCCTCCTGCGCCCCTCTACCCTCCACCCCAAGCTCTCCTCTCTGATGATGATAATGGTATTTATAAAGTGCGTATTTTGTGTCAAGCTCTGTTCTATACACTGGGGTAGATACAAGTTAATCAGATTGGCCACAGTCCTTGTCCTATATGAGCCTCACAGTCACATAGGAGGGACCTTCAAACAATCAATCAGTTGAATTTATTGAGCTTTTACTGTGTGCAGAGCTCTGTACTAAGTGCTTGGGAAAGTACAGTAAAACAGAGTTGGTAGACGTGCTCCCTGCCCACAACAAGCTTACAGACTAGATGGGGAGACAGACATTAATATAAATAAATTACGGTTATGGACGTAACTGCTGTGGGGCTGGAGGACGATGAATAAAGGTGCAAATCTAACTACAAGGGCAGTGTGGAGGGGAGGGGAGGAGAAGAAATGGCTTAGTGAGGGGTGGTCTTTTGGAGGAGATGCGCTTCTAATAAGACTTACAAGATGGGAAGTGTGTTTGTCAGTTATAAAGGGAGAGGGAGTTACAGGACGTAGGTGAGAGGTTGGCAGCAAGACAGATGAGATCAAGGTACAGTTCTTAGGTCGGCATTAGAAGCTCGAAGCGTGAGGGCTGGGTTGTAGGAAATCAGAGAGGTGAGGTAGGAGGGGGCAAGGTGATTGTATGCTTTAAAGCCGATATTAAGGAGTTTCTGTTTGATGTGGAGATGGATGGACCGCTGCTGGAGGTCCTTGAAGAATGGGGAAACATGGACTGAATAGTTTTGTAGAAAAATGATCCGGGCTGCCGAGTGAAGAGGCAGGAGGCAGGAAGGTCAGCAAGGAGGATGTCCATCAGCGGAATTAATCGAGCCCTTTTTTGTGTGTGGAGCACCGTACTCAGCGCTTGGGAGAGTACAGTACAACAATGTTGGCACACACGTTCCCTGCCCACAAAGAGCGTACAGTCTAGAGGGCTTGGATCAACTTGGTAGCAGGCGGTGTCTCCTCAACTGTAGGAAACTACCTCAGACTCCCACCCAGCGACTGGCAATGGGTAGGGGCTGGCAGTTACTGCAATAAAGATTGATTTTTCTTCCAGTGTTTATGGGTATGAGCAACTGGAGATTTTCCCTGTATTTGCTTTTGAATTTGGAAGTCATTTTATGGGCATTTCGTCTCTCATCTCCATAAAATCGTGGAGCTGGATAGACCCTGAAGAAGCCATTTATTTCCTCCCCTGCCCCCAGTCTGCGGGCCAAGACGGGGTCTTTCTGTCAGACCCCCAGCCAGTGGGGTGCTCCCCTGGGAGATGAGAGTACAGGATAATCCTTCTTAATAATAACAGTATTTGTTAAGCGTTTTCTATGTTGAGCACTGTTCTAAACGCTGGGGTAAATATAAGCTAATCAGGTCATAAGCACTTCATGTCCTACATGGGGATCACAGTTGGGTAGGGACTGTCCTATACGTTGCCAACTTGTACTTCCCAAGCGCTTAGTACAGTGCTCTGCACACAGTAAGCGCTCAATAAATACGGTTGAATGAATGAATGAATTTTGCAAACGAGGTAACTGAGGCACAGAGAAGTGAAGTGACTTACCCAAGGTCACCTAGCAGGCAAATGGTGGAGCCGGGCAGGGGCTCCTGTTGTATTGAGAACTGCCCTTGGCCAGTTTCCAGCCTGAAAGGGTCTCTCTCGAGCATCCCCTCCATTGTCCAGTAAGATCGGCTTTCGTGGTTCCTTCCAGCGTGCCGGGTCCTGAAACCCTCTGTATTGTTGTCACTTGCGAGGCCGGGTGGAGGGGTGCGGTCTTCCAAGAAAGACTGCCTTGCTTCATCCAAGATGCAGACAGCTTCGCACCAGGATCAGCAGATTCGGCTTCCCAGTCATCGATCCCGATGTGATGATAGTGATGATGAGGGAATTGCTCTTCAGCCACCCTGAAATGGCCTCCGTATCTTTCAGATGGACCAGCTCCTGGGGAACATGATTGAAATGTGGGTCGACCGCATGGACAACATCACTCAGCCCGAAAGGAGGAAACTTTCAGCCTTGGCACTGCTGTCGCTCCTTCCGTCGGATAACAGGTGAGCGGAGGGTGCCGACCTCGGGGGAGTGGGGAAACGCGGACTGCGTGGTTTTGTACAAAAGTGATCGAGGCTTCCCCCAAGCGCACGATGCCTCTGGATACGGCGCCGGCCATGTTGTCGTACGTGTTTAGCAGTGGTGAATGGGTGGCAATTCACCAGGGTGAGGGGGTCGGAGGCAGGGGCAGGAGCTTGGCGCTCCGCCCTGTAGGTTGTGTTAGCAGGAAGAGCCCTGTTGGGAACAGCGTCTGCCCAGACTGTGTCTTCTTCTGAGCCCCTCATCCTCCTGGGAACAGGGGTATGAGGGACGTGGTGAGTGTGGGAGGTGGTGGTCCCTGGCTTAGAGCTCGGCCAGGGGGACGGGAAGTTGAGGGGAGTTGTTTCTTTGAGCCCTCCCGGGCTGAGAGTGATTCAGAAGCAGACCCAGTCGTGATCGATTTTTAGCAAGGGATATGTTCACTGTAAATGCCATTTCAGTCAATCAAATGTTTATTCAACATTGAAATGGGGAAGAGGTAGGAGATGGGGACAGGAGCAGGCACTCTGCTAGAACCGCATGAAAATGGGTCCACATGGGCATTGTCTCTGCCCCTCTGGACTTTGCACTCCACTAGGAGATCTCTGGGGCGGGTGAGCTGGGAATCTCCCCGAGGGATGCCGAGCACAGTCACCCTGAGGGCTTCAACAGCCTGATCTTCGTGGGTGAAGCCCACGGAGAGGGAGGAGCTCGGCTCCGGCCGGGCTAGTTCGAGTTGCGCGTCGTTCCTGGGAGTCCACCCTGGCCCTCATGCCGACGCCTCCGTCAGCGGGGGGCTGTTTGCCTTGGGGAGGGCTGACCCCTCGCTGCCTCTGCTCCGCCGGCCGCTTCTCCCCCATGTAGGCCGAGCAAGTCGCTCGTCTCCCGCAGCTCGGGGCAGGGCTGTCTGGCAGGCTGGGCCGCTCCCCCACTGGCCGCAGGGCTTACTCGTGCTGACCCTGGGGGCTGGGGAAGCTGGGCAGATGCTTGCCAGGGCCGGTGGCAACACCTTCTCCGGGCGAGCCGAGAGCGAGGCAGCAGCGTCCACGGCAGCCGGGCCCACCCGCACGCCTCCACGTCCCAAGGCAGTGGCAGGGGCGGGTCCCCACCCCGGCTGTGGTCATGGGGCTTCTGACTCAGTTGTTCTGGCCTTCGAACCTGAGTGGTGCCGCCCCCCCCCTTCCCAGGCCCTTCCCGTGGGCCGACGGTATCCCCGCGGCTCCCACCGCTTTCGTTGGGACACGACTCAGTTGGGCAAATCCTCGTGACGGCTTTATGACATCAGATTCAACGCCTTTCACAGCAAGGGTTCTCATGTCCCTGGGGAGATCCCAGGTTTTTTAAAGCTTATCTCTCACTCTGGGGGCATGGTGGGGAGTGGGCAGACTCTGGGCTGGAGGAAAGCAGGCGGAAGGCCAAAACTCTAAGTTTCAATGTGGCATACAGGACGGCTGTTCGATCCCGGCCCATCTAGAGCCCTGGGGTGGGCATGCCTACGTGCAGATTTTGAAAATCATTCTGTCCTTGGGGGATAAAGTTTGCTTTGGCTTTTCCCATGTGCTTTTTCGTACTTTGCCCACTCCCAAATTAGATCCACTTCTAGTTTCTCCTTCACTTTAGGAGCCTGAGGACTCCAGAGTTTGAGTTTATTGAATCGTCGATACTTTCTGAAAGGTCTTGTGAGCCTCCAGGGAAGGCAAAAGAGATTACTCTCCAATTCATAAGACGACCTCCCCATTTTGCTAATCTGAAAAGCGTGCCGGGTTACTTCCCAAATGACTCATCAATTAGATTATTGTTTTGGCACCGTGGAATCATTCATCATCTTTCTCCTGGAAAACATCGGTAATTTGGGTTCAGCAAAATGACAATTAAAAATACGACTGTAGTACTTCAAAAGAATCTAGTTAAACCCAAGCTGGTTCTTGGTGAAAGACGAAGTGTGCCTTAAATCTTCCACAATTTGGGAAGTGCTAGAGCTTGTTTAAAAATGAAAGGGAAGGGGTATGTGGAGATTTTGAGTTGGTTTTTGCTTCGCTTTTTTTGAATTGGCACCTCTGGTGAGCAGAGTGCTGTACTAAATGCTAGCTGGGCCCGGAGCCCAGTGCTGGCTATCTACTTGCGTGTGGGGCATTGAACTGGACGTCTGCTCTGGTACCTCGTTTCTATTCTCATGTTTCCATTGACCAAAAGGGGCCAAATTTGCATTTTGGAAAACAGAAGCAATCATTAGGCTATTCTGTGTGGAACACTGTACTGGGAGCTTGAGAGAGTATGTCTTGTCTTATGCTGTCAAGTCGTCTCCGACCCATAGCGACACCGTGGACACATCTCTCCCAGAATGTCCCCCTCCCCCCCCGCCATATGCAGTCATTCTTTCATTCATTCAATCGTATTTATTGAGCGCTTACTGTGTGCAGAGCACTGTACTAAGCGCTTGGGAAGTACAAGCTGGCAACACATAGAGACGGTCCCTAGCCAACAGTGGGCTCACAGTCTAGAAGATTGAAATACGACTGAATGAATGAATTCTGGTAGTGTATCCATAGAGTTTTCTCTGTAAAAATACGAAAGTGGTTGACCATTGCCTCCTTCCACGCAGTAAACTTGAGTCTCTTCCCTCGACTCTGTCCTTTGCCACCGCTGCCCAGCACCGGTGAATTTTGACTCGTAGCAGATCGCCTTCCATTCGCTAGCCACTCGCCAAGCCTGGAAAGGAACGAATATGCCTCTGCTTGACTCTCCCTCCCATAGTCGAGACTGGTGGAGTACCGGAAACTCTCCGGGTGCGACCCTGAGAGGTGTGAGAGCGTAGAGTAGAGGTAAAGGCGCCTGACACTGAATATACTATCTAGTGTATGTGCTCTGCACATAGTAAGCGCTTAATAAAATGCCATTATTAGTGTAGTGGATTCAGGAAGGAAACGCAGTGGAGCGGCAAACGGGTGAATGCATCAACTCCCCCGCAGTAGCAGGTGTTAGATTTTGCCACAGCCACCAAGCCCACCTCTTGCGGGCAGCCCGTGGATTGGACCACGCTCTTACTGACCAAGAAACTCGGAACGGAGATCTCATTCTTAACTGATTACGGTGATTGCTTTCTCTTCTTCTGGACATTTGTTCTGTGCGTGCTTTTAAGAGCAATTTCAAAGATCCTGAATGTGCCTAGATGAAAATGGTTAGTGAGTTTCCCCCTTCATAGATTGCGGTACAATTCATATTTAGGGAAAAAAGTGTTTGTTTTTTTTAATTACTGGATGCTTTCTTTTATGTGGAAATGATGTCCTCTTTGTTTCTTTACATATCCGCGTGGTTCGACTTTTCAAAGATCTGTGCCCACAGAGCGACAGACATAAAAGCACACTTGTGGATGAGACTGTAAATAATCAGGCTTTCTTTGGGCAATATTTCTCGAAAACAGCAATTCATCTCTGCCTTCAAAGACTCATCTCATGATGAAAGGGCCGGATTTTACCAAGTTATAAGTGCCTTTTGAGGTTGGACTTGACTAGTTTCAAATTTCACCCCAGGCTCTTGGCTTTAGGAAAGGTAGCAAGCAGGGTGTGCTAGAGCAAGGAGAAGGTTTGGCTGCCGGACTCCTGACCGGCCACTGACCGCCACCCTCCCACGGGATCCGGGTGCCCCCCAGTATCGAGGACGCAGCTCCATATAGCGGGTCCTCAGCCTTGCCACCCTCGGGAGCTGGACTGTTGAGGGTCTGGTCTCTGGGTGACGACGCCTTTGGTGCCCGCGACCTGAGGTTTGGCAGAAGGGACCCCTCCACCTCCGCAGACCTTGCTTCTGCCTTGGGTCACCACGCCCTGCCACTGGCCTGCTGGGTCACCCCCAGGCACCCCACTTAACCGCTCTGGCCCTGAGTTTCCTTGTCTGGAAAATGGGGAGAATGCTACCTGTCTCTCCCTACCTCACAGTGATGTTGTGAGAACCAAAATCATCAATCATCAATCGTATTTATTGAGCGCTTACTATGTGCAGAGCACATAAAATGACAAAATGACATAAAATGCAGAGTGCTCTCCAAACCCCAGGTAGTATGAATTAAGAGTGAACAAGTGCTTAATGCACTGCTCCTCACACAGTAAGCACTCATTAAATATCATTGATTGAACTGATTGACCTTCTCCCCCTTTTAGACTGTGAGCCCACCGTTGGGTAGGGACTGTCTCTATGTGTTGCCAATTTGTACTTCCCAAGCGCTTAGTACAGTGCTCTGCACATAGTAAGCGCTCAATAAATACGATTGATTGATTGATTGATTCTCCTTTCTACTCTGCCGAGCTTTCTGTGGCCATCCTGAAAACCGTGCCACGTTAGGAGCCCTGACGGTGAAGCCTGTGGCGAGGCCGATCTCTCTGCTTCGTTGGGGACGGTCTCGTCAATCAATCAATCAATCAATCATATTTATTGAGTGCTTACTGTGTGCAGAGCACTGCTCTAAGCGCTTGGGAAGTACAAGTTGGCAACATATAGAGACAGCCCCTACCCAACAGTGGGCTCACAGTCTAAAAGGGGGAGACAGAGAACAAAACCAAACATACTAACAAAATATTTCATCTCCGTGTGTAGGCAGCTGTGTGTACCCACGGGAAGGGCTGTGATGATTGGGCTGGGCCCCCACTGGAAGCCTCATCCCTCCCCTTTGGAGAAAGCCTGCAAGGGAACCTGTTTCTCACCCCCAGAGAATATTGGTGTTTATCGAGCGCCGGGTGCCAAGCACTGTTCTGAGCACTGGGGTGAACGTAGGAGTTCAGATCAAACCCCAGTTCCGCCCAGGGCTCAAACTCTGGGCCTGGGAGAGCAGGCAGACAGACAGACACACACAAACACTTTCTCCCTTTCGTAGAAAGAGGTTTTAAACAAATAGAAGAATCAAATATAAAGGGCAAGGTGGACTGGGAGGGGGCAGGCCTGCCATTCTTCCCACTCCCGGCTGCAGCCTTGCCTGCAGTCCGGCAGTCGCTGCTGTGGTGCCCCCCACCCTTGCCAGCTTCTGTGGCGGGCAGGGGGAAGTGGCTGCATGCAGGGGTCTGTTCCCCGTCCTGTCCAACCCCAGCAGGGCAGCCCTTGGAAGCGTCCGGAGGTCCGGCAGTGCCACTGGAGCAGAAGGGATGGTGGAGCAGCAGGCCAGAGCAAGTGAAAAAAAATGCTCTGTGGCTGCTGGAGTTGGCGCTTCTGGGCATGTGGGGCAGCTTCTTGCAGGCCCCTAGGAGGTTGGACAGACATTGTAATAATAATAATAATAATGATGGCATTTGTTAAGTGCTTACTATGTGCAAAGCACTGTCCTAAGCACTTGGGAGGTAGCAAGGTGATCAGGTTGTCCCACAGGGGGCTCACAGTCTTAATCCCCATTTTACAGGTGAGGGAACTGAGGCCCAGAGAAGTAAAGTGACTTGCCCAAAGTCACACAGCTGACAATTGGTGGAGCTGGGATTTGAACCCATGACCTCTGACTCCAAAGCCCGGGCTCTAGAAAGGAGCAGCCTCTCTAGAAGTCCGAGGAGGCCCCAGGAGCACCTTCCCTTTGGTTGCTCTGCTTCTCGCTTTCCCTCTGCCTCTCCCCCCACTCCCCAGCAGGAATCTTCAGGTTACCTTTATGGGGTCCCATCTTTGCCTATGGGGCCCAAAGCTGGTAGCAGCGTGGCTCAGTGGAAAGAGCCCGGGCTTTGGAGTCAGAGGTCACGGGTTCAAATCCCGACTCCGCCAATTAATAATGATGGCATTTATTAAGCGCTTACTATGTGCAAAGCACTGTTCTAAGCGCTGGGGAGGTTACAAGGTGATCAGGTTGTCCCACGTGGGGCTCCCAGTCTCAATCCCCATTTTACAGATGAGGTCACTGAGGCACAGAGAAGTGAAGTGGCTTGCCCAAAGTCACACAGCTGACAATTGGCGGAGCTGGGGTTTGAACCCATGACCTCTGACTCCAAAGCCCGGGCTCTTCTCCACTGAGCCACGCTAATTGCCAGCTGTGTGACTTTGGGCAAGTCACTTAACTTCTCTGGGCCTCAGTTCCCTCATCTGGAAAATGGGGATTAAGACTGTGAGCCCCCCGTGGGACAACCTGATCACCTTGTGACCTCCCCAGCACTTAGAACAGTGCTTTGCACATAGTAAGCGCTTAATAAATACCATTATTATTATTATAATGCCGGGAACACTGTTGCTTTCCTGTGGCCTCCCTCATTTGTTGAGCCCCTCCACGCGCCCATGGGACTGTCCAACAGGGACGGAGGACCCTGGGCAAGCCGGACCTCCCGTCTATGCTCGCCGGGGTCGAGTGGTCAGAGCTTTGGCTCGGCCACAGCGTAATTTGGCTTTCCTCCCTCTTCCTCTTATCCGGTCAGCGACCAGGAGGGCCTGGAGTCAGGCCTCATGGGGGCAAGGCTGCTTCGATAAGAAGCTCTTTAAAAAACGGGCTCCTTGCAGTGTCGTAGCGTGAATTTTGAAGGTGACTTGAATGATTTGGAGCACAGTGTTTGGAAGGACCCTCCTTAAACCTTATTAGGGTTGAAATACCAAATTGAATCTCATTTAAGCGGCAGTAACACAGGAGTAGAGGAGAGCAGTGCTAATAAGCAGAGCCTGGCTTGAAATTTTGTTATCCTTTTTACAGAAAGAATGCTTTCCAGTTGCTTTATGAGCTCAGCAACCCGTATCTGTAATTGGTTTTCCCCCCTCCCAACCACCCCCAGCCCTGCAGAGAGGGAATCGAGTCACCGTACATCTCCTAGTAGTGGGGCTTCTGTGATCAGTTGATTCGGGCCGCGCACCTGTATTTCCCCAGGGGTGAATGGAGTGTGTGTGATGAGTTTGCTTCATTCTTCCCCCCATGTGCTCCCTCTTCCCTCTCCTCATGTGCAGTTTAGCCGTTTGTTAATACTTGGATGTGGTAATGAGCCCCTGTTCCTGCCCCTTCCCCTTTCCCGCCATTGCTTGGATCAGTTTAATAGTAGTAATGATGGTATTTGTTAAGCGCTTACTAGGTGCCAAACACTGTTCGGAGCGCTGCGTATCCAGCAGTTGGGGAACCCAGGGAAGAGGAAGATTAGCAGCCCCAGAAGAATCAAGGTCTTGTTGAATTTCCATATTAGCCCAGAGACCAGAGGAGGGTGAATGTTGCAGGGATGTGTGAGCGGGATTCCCAGCCCTACCCACCTTCCAGCTCTCTGACCTTACCTAACGATGATACGATCCCAAATGGTGCCTCTCTGGGCCCTGCCAGCCTCACCCCCACCTGCTTCCTTCTTCCACACTCATAACAATAATAATAATAATAATAATATTTTGTTGTCTGTTTCCCCTTTCCAGTCATTCATTCATTCAATCACATTTATCGAGCGCTTACTGTGTGCAGAGCACTGTATTAAGCACTTGGGAAGTACAAGTTTCTAGACTGTGAGCCCGCTGTTGGGTAGGGACCGTCTCTATGTGTTGCCAACTTGTACTTCCCAAGCGCTTAGTACAGTGCTCTGCACACAGTAAGCGCTCAATAAATACGACTGAGTGAATGAATGATGAATAATAATAATAACTGCATTTATTAAGCGCTTAGTATGTGCAAAGCACCGTTCTAAGCGCTGAGGAGGTTACAGGGTGATCAGGTTGTCCCACGGGGGGCTCACAGTCTTCATCCCCATTTTCCAGATGAGGGAACTGAGGCCCAGAGAAGTGAAGTGACTTGCCCAAAGCCACACAGCTGACAGTTGGCGGAGCCGGGATTTGAACCCTTGAACTCTGACTCCAAAACCCGGGCTCTTTCCACTGAGCCATGCTGCTTCCCAATGATCTTAGCTCCTGCACTTCACAGTAGTTGGGAACTTACAGCGCCATCCCCAAAAACTTGTTGAAGGTTTGAGGAGCAAGCTTTGGGATAAAATTTATTGTTGATTTTCTTCAAGACCGAGTGCCTGGCTTTGAAAAGATGGGTAACCGACAAAGCTTTGCGTCACTTTGCCCCCTCCTGCCTCACCTCCCTTCTCTCCTTCTCCATCCCAGCCCGCGCACTCTGCCCCTCTGCCGCTAACCTCCTCACTGGGCCTCGTTCTCGCCTGTCCCGCCGTCGACCCCTGGCCCACGTCCTTCTTCTGGCCTGGGATGATGATGATGATGATGGCTTTTGTTAAGCGCTTACTATGTGCAGAGCACTGTTCTGAGCGCTGGGGTAGATACAAGGTTAATAGGTTGTCCCACGTGGGGCTCACAGTCTTAATCCCCGTTTTACAGATGAGGGAACTGAGGCCCAGAGAAGTGAAGTGACTTGCCCAAAGTCACACAGCTGACAAGTGGCAGAGCCAGGATTTGAACCCATGACCTCCGACTCCCAAGCCGGGGCTCTTTTCCACTAAGCCACGCTGCTTCCCTGTGGTTTAGTGGATGTGGAATGCCCTCCCTCCTCACATCCGCCCAACTAGCTCTCTTCCCCGCTTCAAAGCCCTACTGAAAGCTCACCTCCTCCAGGAGGCCTTCCCAGACTGAGCCCCCCTTTTCTTCTGCTCCTCCTCTCCCCATTGCCCCTACTCCCTCCCTCTGCTCCACCCCCTTCCCCATCCCACAGCACTTGTGTATATTTATCCATATTTATTCTATTTATTTTATTAATGACACGTATATATTTATAATTCTACTTATCTATTTTGATGCTTTTGATGCCTGTCTCCTTGTTCTGTTTCGTTGCCTGCCTCCCCTTCTAGACTGTGAGCCCGTTGTTGGGTAGGGACCGTCTCTACATGTTGACGATTGGTACTTCCCAAGCGCTTAGTACAGTGCTCTGCACACAGTAAGCGCTCAGTAAATACAGCTGAATGAATGAGTGAATGACAAGCTCACAGTGCACTGTGCTGTTTGAAAGATGAGGAATTTTAGATCCAAGACTGCCCCCATATCATACTAGCCAGGAGGAGAGTTGGGATTTTGTACGATGAGTTGCAGAATATCAAATGTAAGAAACTGTAAGCTGTCATAACACAGCAACTCTCGGGAAAGCAAAGGTTTCTGGAAGGTCCTGAGGGAAAAATGTATTTTTGGCGTCGCTGTCGTCCTGAAAAACCGACTTTTCTCTGAAGTAGCATAAGAAAAATGAACCTGTGCCCCATCGCTCATGTTCTGTGAGAGCTGGAGGCCCGGGACTCCCCAGGGGAGACAGTGGACAGCGGAGTTGCCCTCCACCTCCAGGTGGGTCTTCCCAGAATACCCATCAGTTGTCGACTTTTGGAAATCCGCAACCAAAATGCGGGGAATGCGGGATTGTGTGGGGCTTTTGAGGGAAAAGGTTCTTAAAAATGATTTTTTTGGACCCACTTAACTACTGGTTCTCGTTGCTTTCCTGCTGCGTTCATCATCATCATCATCATCATCATCAATCGTATTTATTGAGCACTTACTATGTGCAGAGCACTGTACTAAGCGCTTGGGAAGTACAAATTGGCAACCTATAGAGACAGTCCCTACCCAACAGTGGGCTCACAGTCTAAAAGGGGGAGACAGAGAACAAAACCAAACATACTAACAAAATAAAATAAATAGAATAGATATGTACAAGTAAAATAAATAAATAAATAGAGTAATAAATATGTACAAACATATATACAGGTGCTGTGGGGAAGGGAAGGAGGTAAGATGGAGAGGGGGACGAGGGGGAGAGGAAGGAAGGGGCTCAGTCTGGGAAGGCCTCCTGGAGGAGGTGAGCTCTCAGCAGGGCCTCGAAGGGAGGAAGAGAGCTAGCTTGGCAGATGGGCAGAGGGATTGGGGGCATTCCAGGCCCGGGGGAGGACGTGGGCCGGGGGTCGATGGCGGGACAGGCGAGAGCGAGGTACGGTGAGGAGATTAGCGGCGGAGTAGCGGAGGGTGCGGGCCGGGCTGGAGAAGGACAGAAGGGAGGTGAGGTAGGAGGGGGCGAGGGGATGGATGGACGGCCTTGAAGCCCAGGGTGAGGAGTTTCTGCCTGATGCGCAGATTGATTGGTAGCCACTGGAGATTTTTGAGGAAGGGAGTAATATGCCCAGAGCGTTTCTGGACAAAGATAATCCAGGCAGCAGCATGAAGTATTCCCTGCGTTCCCTTTTTTCCCTCGTATCAAAGCCGAAAATAACAAAGGTGAATCAGTTTGGGTTGTGACTCTGGTAGGTGTCTGCTCTGTGACTATGATTGTCTTTTCAAAGGCTGGGGAGGGGAACTCGTACAGGCCCAAACGGTTGATCCCCAGGGGCTGCCGGAGCCTTCCGTTCCCCTCCCGCTCTGGGGGTAATTCAGGAGCATTTTTCCCAGTCACGGGTTTGGCCGTGCTTTGGAAAAGCCACTTTGGCACATCTTTATTGTTTTGCCTTCGCCGTGGTGGGCAGCGTGGGCCTCCAGAGCACTCCTTTTCGGCATTGCCCCCGTCACAGTCTCGCTGGCCGCGGGGCCGGATGGGGCAGGGCCCGGTGGCCCAGCAGGCCGTCACTCGTCGCCGGTCCTCGTCACGGTGCAGAAGCAGCGTGGCTCAGTGGAAAGAGCCCGGGCTTTGGAGTCAGAGGTCATGAGTTCAAATCCCGGCTCCGCCAACTGACAGCTGTGTGACTTTGGGCAAGTCACTTCACTTCTCTGGGCCTCAGTTCCCTCACCTGTAAAATGGGGATTAAGATTGTGAGCCCCACATGGGACAATCTGATCACCTTGTGTCCCCCCAGCGCTTAGAACAGTGCTTTGCACATAGTAAGTGCTTAAAAAATACCATTATTATTATTATTATTAAAGGTGGCAGGCATGGGGACTTCGGGGGCAGCTGCAGGCGCCTGGGTCTTACCGAAGAGTCAGGGGACTCCACTGCGTACTGAACGGCCCATTTGACAAATCTCGCCTGTCGACCCTGTGTTGTCTTACTAAATCTGAGTTGGAGTTGGGGTTTTCTAGAGTGGAAATGGTGCTAAAAGTATGCCAGGTCATTTTACCTCGATAGCGACTTTAAACATGGTTACCCTTGCGGTGTTCCTTTCTGAAAGAATTAATCAGACACTTCCTCACTTCTTCCCTCATTTCTCCCGACCTGACGAAGTGTGGGGAATAGAGTGACCCGAGTCTCTTCCTCCCTTCAAGGCCCTACTGAGAGCTCACCTCCTCAAGGAGGCCTTCCCAGACTGAGCCCCTTCCTTCCTCTCCCCCTCATCCCCCTTCCATCCCCCCATCTTACCTCCTTCCCTTCCCCACAGCACCTGTATATAGGTATATATGTTTGTACATATTTATTACTCTATTTATTTTACTTGTACTTATCTATTCTGTTTATTTTATTTTGTTAGTATGTTTGGTTTTGTTCTCTGTCTCCCCCTTTTAGACTGCGAGCCCACTGTTGGGTAGGGACTGTCTCTATATGTTGCCAACTTGTACTTCCCAAGCGCTTAGTACAGTGCTCTGCACACAGTAAGCACTCAATAAATACGATTGATTGATTGATTGAGTGATCTGGCTGCTCTGCCACCCTTCCTCCTGCTCTTTCTTACACAGTCCCTTGTTTCCTGCCTCCTAAAAGACACCGCGAAACAGGGGACGAGAAATGTCTGTGGTCAGTGTTGCTCTTTGGGTAGGGACCGTCTTTATATGTTGCCAACTTGTACTTCCCAAGCGCTTAGTACAGTGCTCTGCACACAGTAAGCGCTCAATAAATACGATTGATTGATTGTAGGATGTGTTTACTATTGATTCTGTCCTGTTGGTTTTCAAACTCACTTTTTTTCCCCCTCACAAGCCGCCTGGCAGGATCGGGAATGTAGCCAGCATTGGGCGGTGTTTTGACTTAACCGCCTCTGCAAGTGTCCGTGAGGCAGGGCAGGAAGAGTGCGATTCTGCAAGTAGTCTCTCATCTGGGTCCCCTGGGTCCCCGTGAGGTGTTCCATACATTTTGGAATCCCATTAGTTACTTAAAATAAGAATTCAGAGACGAGAAGCCAAAAATTAGTTCAAAAGTTGGCCTCTCATTTGTCGTCCAAAATTTTCTTCTAATGTCCATTTTGACTTTTGAATTTGTGTTGTTCAGATTTTCTTGGGGGAAAAGAGAGACTATCTTTTATCTTAGCTTTTAAAGAGAATTACTGTTATTTTACCTAGGCGCTTAGAGAGTTCTCATTTTAATCAATAAACCCCAACAAAGTTTTCAATAGGCGGTTTTAACGTGTGTGTGTGTATGTGTGTCTGTGTGTGTCCCCCTGAGGTGTTCCATACATTTTGGAATTCCATTAGTTACTTAAAGTAAGAATTCACAGATGAGGAGCCAAAACCTAAGTAGACCGAGTTTTGGTGGTACAACTTTTGATATTAACCAAAAAAGCCCGTGGGATTTTCTGAGATTCACAAAAATGAATTTTGTCACGGTGGCAAAAATGATATTCAGGGTTTAAATACTGGCTTATTTCATTAAATAAGAGAAGCAGCATGGCTCATTGGGAAGAGTACAGGCTTGGGAGTCTGAGGTCATGGGTTCGAATCCCGGCTCCGCCACTTGTCAGCTGTGTGACTTTGGGCAAGTCACTTGATTTCTCTGTACCTCAGTTGCCTCATCTGGAAGGTGGGGATTAAGACTGAGCCCCATGTGGGACAACTAATAACCTTGTATCCCCCCCAGCGCTTAGAACAGTGCTTTGCACATAGTAAGCGCTTAACAAATACCATCATTATTGTTATTATTATTCCATAAACTGAAAGGTTGAGAAGCAGCGTGGCCTCATGGATAGAGCATGAGCCTGGGAGTTAGAAGGACCAGGGTTCTAATGCCAGCTCCACCACTTGTCTGCAGTGTGACCTTGAGCAGGTCAGTTAATTTCTCTATGCTTCAGTTTCCTCATTTGTAAAATGGGCATAAAGACTATAGGCCCTGTGTGGGATGTAGACTGTGTCCAACCTGATTAGATTGTATATACCCCAGTGCTTAGTACAGTGCCTGGCACTGTCTCTCCCCACTTCAATCCATACTTCACGCCGCTGCCCGGATCGTCTTTGTGCAGAAACGCTCTGGGCATGTTACTCCCCTCCTCAAAAATCTCCAGTGGCTACCAGTCAACCTACACATCAGGCAAAAACTCCTCACCCTGGGCTTCAAGGCTGTCCATCCCCTTGCCCCCTCCTACCTCACCTCCCTTCTGTCCTTCTCCAGCCCAGCCGGCACCCTCCGCTCCTCTGCCGCTAATCTCCTCACCGTTAGGCCTCGTTCTCGCCTGTCCCGCCGTCGACCCCCGGCCCACGTCCTCCCCCGGGCCTGGAATGCCCCCAATCCCTCTGCCCATCCGCCAAGCTAGCTCTCTTCCTCCCTTCAAAGCCCTACTGAGAGCTC
Source organism: Tachyglossus aculeatus (assembly GCF_015852505.1). Classification (NCBI taxonomy): domain Eukaryota; kingdom Metazoa; phylum Chordata; class Mammalia; order Monotremata; family Tachyglossidae; genus Tachyglossus; species Tachyglossus aculeatus. The sequence goes on along the minus strand of NC_052088.1, from coordinate 39,814,503 downwards.
ACCTCCTCCGGGATGCCTTCCCACACTGAGCCCCCTCCTTTCTCTCCCCCTCGTCCCCCTCCCCATCCCCTCCACCTTACCTCCTTCCCCTCCCCACAGCACCTGTATATATGTATATATGTTTGTAAGTATTTATTACTCTATATTGACTCCTCCACTTGTCAGCTGTGTGACCTTGGGCAAGGCACTTAGCTTCTCTGTGCCTCAGTTACCTCGTCTGTAAAATGGGGATTAAGACTGTGAGCCCCACGTGGGACAACCTGATCACCTTGCATACCCCCCAGCGCTTAGAACAGTGCTTTGCACATAGTAAGTGCTTAAATACCATTATTATTATTATTTATTTTACTTGTACATATTTATTCTATTTATTTTATTTGGTTTATATGTTTTGTTTTGTTGTCTGTCTCCCCCTGCTAGACCGTGAGCCCGCTGTTGGGTAGGGGCCATCTCTATATGTTGCCAACTTGGACTTCCCAAGCGCTTAGTACAGTGCTCTGCACACAGTAAGCGCTCAATAAATACGATTGAATGAAGGGATGAATGAACATAGCAAGCTCTTAACAAATATCATTTAAAAAAGACAGCAAAAAAGGAGGCCTCAATTCAGTCAGTAGTATTTATTGAGCGCTTACTGTGTGCAGAGCACTTGGGCGAGTAGAATATGACAGACACATTCCCTGCCCACCAGGAGGGACTGAGCACCAGCCAGTCACTGGTCCAGCTGCTTGAGGAACGCACAGAGCAGGAAGATGTGATCTCAGATCCTAGGGAATGTCTCCGTCTTTCTCCTCTCCTGAGCTCAGTTCATTGCCCACGGCATCCTGCTTCCCCAGCCCCCTACAAACCACCTCCTGCAACAGGGGCTTTCCTTTCCTTATTACTCTATTTATTTATTTATTTTATTTTTACATATTTATTCTACGTATTTTATTTTGTTAATATGTTTTGTTTTGTTCTCTATCTCCCCCTTCTAGACTGTGAGCCCACTATTGGGTAGGGACCGTCTCCATATGTTGCCAATTTGGACTTCCCAAGCACTTAGTACAGTGCTCTGCACACAGTAAGCGCTCAATAAATACGATTGAATGAATGACTAACTTCCTTTTCTTGGGTGATGGTGTGACACTTCAGGTGTTTGTTTGCTTTGTTTTGTTTTTTAATAGCATTTGTTAAGCGCTTACTGTGTGCTGTTCTAAGTGCTGGGGTAGATACAAGGTAATGAGGTTGGACACGGCCCATGTCCCACGTGGGGCTCAGGGTCTTAATCCCTGTTTTACAAATCAGGTAACTGAGGCACAGATAAATTAAGTGTCTTGCCCAAGGTCACACAACAGACAAGTTTGGGATTGGGAGCGTGTGGTGTGTGATGGTTGTGTGTGTGTGTCTGTCTTACCTATTTCCTTGCTTGCTTGCATTTTAGCTTCCACATGCCACTGCTACTGCCAGAGGTAAGGTTGGGGGGAATACAACTTGGACCCAGTACAATGCCTTTCATCAGCAGCTGTTGAACATTCAACCAGCATTTTCTTAATAAAAGTGATGGTATTTGTTTACTGGGTGTTTACTATGTGCCCATTATTGTACTAAACACTGGGGTAGATGCAAGATAATCAGGTCAGACGCAGTCCCTGACACTCATTGGGTGCACAGTCTGTGGAGGAGGAAGAACAGGGATTGAATCCCCATTTGACAGGTGAGGAGACTGAGTCCCAAAAAAGTGACGTGCTTCCTATGGGTTACACAGCAGGCAAGTGGCAGAGTCAGGATTAGAACCCAGGTCCTCCGATTCCCCGGCCCAAGCTCTTTACAATAGACAATACTGCCTTAGGGTGTGAGCCCCAGATGGGACAGGCACTGTGTCCGACCTGATTATATTGTATTTTCCCCAGCCTTGAGCGCAGTGCTTGGCTTGTAGTGTGCACTTCGCAAATAATACGTTGTTATAATTATTTTAGCTCTGCATCTTTTCCAGAATGCTTAGGGATGAGTTGTCGAGCCTGTGCAGAGAAGCCCCCGCCCAACACAGGGCTTCCGCCTCAGTGTAGGGTTATGGGAGGGGTCGACTGAATGTTTCCCGGACTTGATTGTTCCAATAGTAATAATAATAATAATAATAATAATGATGGTATTTGTTAAGCGCTTACTACGTGCGAAGCCGATAGGGGTTGTATAGAACGGAAATGGAAAGTTTTTGGAAGATATGGCTGGGAAAATCATGAAACCGATTATGATAAGGAAAATGACACCATTTATTTTTGTGATCTTTGTCTAGAGACTGAGTATGTTCAGGCTTCTCTGTCTCTGGGAAGGCTTTGTTCGGGTGCCCTAGCTGTTCCCGATCGAAACGGATTTCAGTATTGCTCGGGAAGAGACGTGTTCCTTGCTAGAAGAGACCGAACTCCACTTCTCCCACAGTGGCTGCTTTGGAAACGATACAAATGGATTTTTTTCCCTTTTCTTTGCGGCTTTCGGTGCTTGCGGTTAAATAATTTAACAGATGAGTAATCGGGCCAATATCCACCACAGACGACAGACATTTATTTTCCCCTGTTTTGTTCAGGGATGCTTGCAAAACAGCCTCTCTCCTCGGGAGCTCGGTTGTAGCCACGCGGAAGCGTGGATTTCCAAATGCCCCGGGAGAGCGGGTGACGTGGTGGGAGGGGATGGACGGGATGGACCGCGGGGGTTGTGTGGATTTTGCTCAGGGGGAGCAAGAAGGATGGCGGCCAGCGGGAGACCCGGGAGGTTGGCGACAGGGGAACCGGTTGGTGGGGGCCCAGCCGGGGGAGCTGGGGCTGGGCCCGGGAGACCGGGCAGGAAGATCAGACCCAGCAAAAGAGGGGCAGGGGCGGACCAGGAGAGGGGTAGGGGAAGGACGAGCAGCAGCAAAGATGTGTAAGGCGGGGCAGGGCCCAGAAGTGGGTTCCCCGCCCGCTGTGGTGCGGCGATCTTGCGGCTACCTGTGAATGCCGGTCTCAGCTCCGCAACATTGCCAAGATCTGCCCTTTCCTCTCCATCCATACCGCTACCCTGCTCATTCAAGCTCTCATCCTGTATATATGTATATATGGTTGTACATATTTATTACTCTATCTATTTATTTATTTATTTATTTATTTATTTATTTATTTATTTTACTTGTACATTTCTATCCTATTTATTTTATTTTGTTGGTATGTTTGGTTCTGTTCTCTGTCTCCCCCTTTTAGACTGTGAGCCCACTGTTGGGTAGGGACTGTCTCTATGTGTTGCCAATTTGTACTTCCCAAGCGCTTAGTACAGTGCTCTGCACATAGTAAGCGCTCAATAAATACAATTGATTGATTGATTGATCATCCTATCCTGTATGGACTACTGCATCAGCCTTCTCTCTGATCTCCTATCCTCGTGTCTCTCTCCACTTCAATCCATACTTCATGCTGCTGCCCGGATTATCTTTGTGCAGAAACGCTCTGGGCATGTTACTCCCCTCCTCAAAAATCTCCAGTGGCTACCTATCAATCTGCGCATCAGGCAGAAACTCCTCACCCTGGGCTTCAAGGCTGTCCATCCCCTCGCCCCCCTCCTCCCTCACCTCCCTTCTGTCCTTCTCCGGCCCAGCCCGCACCCTCCGCCGCTAATCTCCTCCCCGTACCTCGTTCTCGCCTGTCCCGCCATCGACCCCCGGCCCACGTCCTCCCCCGGGCCTGGAATGCCCTCCCTCTGCCCATCCGCCAAGCTAGCTCTCTTCCTCCCTTCAAGGCCCTACTGAGAGTTCACCTCCTCCAGGAGGCCATCCCAGACTGAGCCCCTTCCTTCCTCTCCCCCTCGTCCCCCTCTCCATCCCCCCATCTTACCTCCTTCCCTTCCCCACAGCACCTGTATATATGTATATAGGTTTGTACATATTTATTACTCTATTTATTTATTTATTTATTTATTTTACTTGTACATATCTATTCTATTTATTTTATTTTGTTAGTATGTTTGCCTTTGTTCTCTGTCTCCCCCTTTTAGACTGTGAGCCACTGTTGGGTAGGGACTGTCTCTATATGTTGCCAATTTGTACTTCCCAAGCGCTTAGTACAGTGCTCTGCACATAGTAAGCGCTCAATAAATACGATTGATGATGATGAATCCCTGGCTTCCCCTTACACCTCGCCGGCCAGCGCTCATCCAAGAAAAGCTTACAGCTCCCCTCCCATCGCTCCGGCCACCTGCACTTTTGATCAGGCGGGATACCTTGACTTTCAGGTATCAGAAGCAGAATCAGAATTAGAATCAGAAGCTGCCAGAAGCAGCTTGGCTCAGTGGAAAGAGCGCGGGCTTTGGAGTCGGAGGGCATGGGTTCAAATCCCAGCTCCGCCAGTTGTCAGCTGTGTGACTTTGGGCAAGTCACTTCATTTATTCATTCATTCATTCAATCGTATTTATTGAGCGCTTACTGTGTGCAGAGCACTGTACTAAGCATTTGAGAAGTACAAATCGGCAACATATAGAGATGGTCCCTACCCAACAGGGGCTCACAGTCTAGAAGGGGGAGGAAGACGACAAAACAAGTAAACAGGGGTCAATACCATCAGAATAAGTAGGATTATAGCTATATACACATCTTCTCTGGGCCTCAGTTCCCTCATCTGTAAAATGGGGATTGAGACTGTGAGCCCCCCGTGGGACAACCTGATAACCTTGTATCTCCCCCAGCGCTTAGAACAGTACTAGGCACCTAGTAAGCTCTTAACAAATTGAATTGAATAAATGAATGAATGAACAAATGCCGTTAATATTATTATTAATGAATATGATTGAATGAGAGAGGGCTGGTCACACTGCCTGGTGCCCACTGCCCGAAGGGTTCTAGGCGGGGCCTTGTGACCTCCACTGGAAGGAAGACAAGTTGTTGCTCACTTGGGGACAAACAGTGGGTGAGCTGAGAAGGCTGGCAGTGCCCAGGCCGTCTCCCCTCCACCCTCACCCGGCCCCTGTCTGGCCACTGGGGCCTTCCCGCGCAGAACAGTGCTTTGCACACAGTAAGCGCTTAATAAATGCTATCATCATCATCATGACCCACTCTGCCAGTTCCCTCGTTGTGAGGGATTGTGGCTAGTGAGCACATAGCCCAGCGTTGGGGTCCGTAGGTTCCGGGGTCTTTGTGAACATCGCTTGACCAGGGTTTCCTGCTTAGGGTAGAAGGTTGTAGAACTGATGCCTAGCTCTGCGACGGGGGTTGACTCTCACCCTGTCACCAGAGCGGCTCATAATGGTTGCTTTTGAGACTCCTCTTTTATGAAAAGAGAATGATCCATAGTTCAGCGTGGGATATTGTCCTTTCCAAGTGCTTAGTACAGTGCTCTGCACACAGTAAGTGATTAATAAATACGATTGAATGAATGCATGAAAGAAAGAAAGCATCTCAATTTGGTTTGGAGCAAATGTAAAACACACCTAAATGTCATCCATTAAGCCCTCTGGAATGATTTCTGCAATCTCTTGAAAAAGTTGTTGAGATTTCCTTTCCAACAAGAATTCTAGAACGCAAATAAATTCCCTTCCTGCCCCTCAGTTTCCTGTATCCATGGTAACTTCTTTTCCCCCCGCGACCTCTTCCCCCCCCCCCGCCCCCAGCCAGGGACAAAATGGGAAGAGCAGCGTTTCCTGAGCAAACCACGCGGACAGTGTGACAAGCCGCGAGTGTTGCGGGCCCACGGCTGGAGTTTAGGACCGGCCGTCTCCCTCCCCTGCCCCTGCGTTGAGCCCGTGAGCAGGCCGGGTGAGCTGGGGGAGGTGACACCCCTCAGATGCCAGGAGGGACGTTTTCTCGTTTTCTCCAAAGACGCACTGTGGACTTCCAGCTTTAACTGAGCTGGTGGTGCCAGCCGGAGTTCCACGGCACAGCTAGCCCTCGGGACGAACCGGGATATTTTACGGATGAGCATCGATGGCCTCCCCCTGGACCTCCATACCTTCGTTCCTTCCTTCCATAACCATCGAGGCCCAGTTTTGAGTCGCTTACAAGGTGAGATTGGTCACCCTTGGTGGTCATTGAAGGATTTATCTCAGTCTTGTTCTCCGTCACGGTCCCTTCGCTCTGAGCTGTGTGCAGCCGGTGACTCTCACCGGTGAAGGACTCTCGCCGGCCGCTGGGAACCAAGCATCAGCAAGCAGAGTTCTCAAGGAGTTCAGTTGGTATCCCCGGGTGTCGCGTCGGAGGAGGGTACAAATCGGATCCGGCCAGCTGCTCAGCCCAGACCCACGGAGGGCCTGTGCTTAGAGGATGTTTGGGCAGGCGAACTAACCACCGCGCTTTTCTCCCTGCCCCAAATAGCCATGACAGAGAGGAGCCTGACGGGCGGCCCTGGGGCCCTATGCGGTCTGCCACCTTTCCTGCCCCACCTGCAGATTAGTTGTTTACTCTTAATCGCGCATTGGCCGGGATCGTTCAGCTCCCTATCAGCGTGCCCACACTACATGGGGAGAAGCCCCCGCTGCCGGGACCCCAGCCCTTCTGGCACCCCCAAGACCGTCCCCCGCGAGGCATACCACATCCACCTGATGGGACCCGCCCTGTGCCGCCGGAGCCCAGACTGGCGGGGAGGACTTATGGTCTGGGCAGCGCTGGACCTGGGTAGCACCGGGGTGATGGGTGGCCACCCGGACAACCCAAGACACCTAAATCTAGATGTCAACTTTCTACGGCGCTCGGAGCCGGGAGCATCTGAGGGGCGCTCGGAGCTGCGGACGTGGGCCCGGGACTCTGAGCGGATAGCGTTGGTTCCCCAGAGGTTATCCAGCGGCCTCATTTCACTCCAGCACCCGGTGCTTCAGGGAAATCTCCTCACCATCCTCGGGGCTGGAGCCTGCTGGGGGCTGGCTCACCTCTACTCCATCGGTCTGGCAAGCGACAGGACTTCCAGGGTGTCTAGCACAGCGGGCCGCCACCTGCGGAGCCCCCGGGGCCCATCGCTGCCTGTCAGTGCTTTACCCCGGGTGGCACCCAACACCCTCTTGGCGCAGAAGTGCCCATGTCACCTCTCCCGCGCCCGTCTCCGGGCTATGTTCCCTTTGGCCTTCAGCGGGCTGGGCCAGCCAGGATGCCTCGGATCGGTGGGCACCAAGGTCCGGATAGGGCATAGGTGCCACCAGCGATCGGTGCTGAGCCGCGTGTGCGTGGAGAGCCTGGACTCAGGCCCCTTCCTCCGGTTGCACCTCCTGATGAGCCTGCAGCAGGGCAGCAATGGGATCATCAGCACTGTCGGCAGGGAAGGGGTGTCCCTGCGGGTCCTTGACCTGGCCCACAACGGGCTCACCGTACTACACGCCGGTGTGCTTGGCCCCGTGTCTCTACTGGCTCTGTGCCAGGCGGGGGTCAGCCCGGGGCTCGGCAACTGTGGGCTGCCCTGGCTGCGGCGGGGGCTGCCGGCCACGGCCGTCCCCACCAGCAGCTGCTGCTGGGGCTCCCCTGCGGGGCGAGCGAAGCAGACCCGCTTTGCAAACTTTGCCCTGTCCCGGTCCCGGGAGTACCAACACCGTCATAGTCGTCCCCGTGCCGCTCCCCTAATGCGGGTGCGGGATACAGAAACCCTCCCCGTGAGGTCCTGGAACAGTGCCACCTCCAGCCGCCGGGCTCTCCAGGCCAGGATCTTCCCGTCCCCTTCCGGGGCACTCCGACCAGACATATACCTGCTGGGTAGTCATCCTTGGCCCTCCCCATCCTCCCCGCTACCGACACGGTCCCGCCGTGGTGACCTGGCCAAACAGGAGGGCAGGGCCCTGCCGGGGGGTGCCCCCTGCGAGTCCAACTGTACACCCACGCCCTCCTCCGCCCCACACCAAACGCCCCCGCTCTGCCCCCAGGAGATGGACCGGTTGAGCCAGGCCTTTGACATCTTGCTTGTGTTCTTCGTTGCGGCCTGCCTGGCCATCTTCGGCCTGCTCTATAGGATTGTTCGGTTCACGCGGGCGGCGCGGGACTCCGAAAGGCTGGCAGAAAGCAGGCTGGAGTACTACAGCGTGTACCAGGCAGCCGGACCCCGTGGGCCGGGGCCGGGTCAGAGCGACTCCCCGCACTCCGAGCGGAGTCCGCTCCCCGAGCCGCCCGGCAGCCTGACGCAGGTCATCCTTTGTGAGCATTCGGTGTTGTGACCGCGGCTGCCTCCGGGCCTGCGGCCTTCAACACAGGTGCCCGAGGATGGATTTTAAAGCGGCCCGCACGCTCTGCCCGGGCGGGGGTGATGCGGGAGAAAGTATCTGCGCCAAAGTCCACAAGCCCAACCTGGATGCGTGTCGGCTAGCAGACCCTCAGGGTAGTGTGGACCTCCGACCCCGGTTTGGGAACTTGTGAGTTTTCCGGCCATCCATACCTTGCTCCCGGGCGCAGGTCCTGGGTGGTGGGAAAAGGGCGGGGAACCATCCCCTACTGTGCGACTGTTTGGCGAGGTGGGTCGCTGCTTAGCCTCCACCCCTGTGAGCACATCCCACCCCCATCTACAAACAACCCTCCCCAGGGGCTTCTCCTCCTGCATCACAGTGTCCTTGTGGGGCTGGAGGCTCCTGCAGGGCAGCAATGTGTCTTGACCCACACGACCACTCTGCCGATGAGCGCGTCTCTGTGTGTCTGTGAATCCTCACGCGTGTGTGCGTGGCAGCATCCTTGGGCTCATTACGTCATGCCGTCACCTTTCTTTCACCATCTCATGCTTCCCCTCCGCCCCCATGAAGACAACCAGCCGACTGAGGTTCCTGTCCGTGTGCGTGCCCGAAGTGTAGACTCTCGGAGAAACTTTGTGAACCCACTTAGAAATTGGTGGACAAGGGCGGTGTGTGGCTGTTGGCGGCACCGGGAAAACAAACTATGTGTGGGGCTTGGGGGCCTTGTGTTTTAGCTGAAAGGTTAGACTGGAGCAGGACATCAGCCCTCCATCAGAGTGGAAGCCCCTGGTGGGCAGGGAATGTGTCTCTCTCTCTTTTTTTAATGATATTAAGTGCTTAACTATTTGCCAGACCCTGTACTAAGCACTGAAGTCTCTTGCTTCAGAGGTATTCCTGAGCGTTCACTACAGTGAGTCTCGCCCATTACTGCTAAAAGGGGGCCAAAAAAACCCATCGGAGTTCTCTGAAACTCGGGGATAGTTACAACCTAATCCTGTATTGCCTGACAGTGTGTTAGTGTGTCCAGGCACATTTGTTTTGGAGTGAAAAATGCCAGCTGAACTTCTTTGTAGTGCCTAGAAATGTCATTGTCCGACAGTAAACCGTAAACTCTGACCCCGTGAGTCACAGTTCTTGTTAAGGTGTCAGCCTGTTTTTATTTCACATCAGGGTTGTGTGTATACATGTGTGTGTGTGTGTATGTCTGTGTGTGCTCATGACAGTCAGCTCTAGGCTCTCTCTGCCGAGGCTCAGTTCTCTTGCCACCAGCCTAACGGAAAGGAGTCGCCACGTTGAAAAACAGAGGGTCGATGGTGGCCCTTCAAAGCCATTTTCTTTTCTAATGTATCACGGGGGAGACGGCCTACCCCCTCCTCCAAAACTGAGACGCCGCTTTGTCATGCTCCCAAAACACGTGCCCTGTTTGTATGTCTAGACTGTGAGCCCGTTGTTGGGTAGGGACCGTCTCTATATGTTGCCAATTTGTATTCATTCATTCAATCATATTTATTTCTAGACTGTGAGCCCGTTGTTGGGTAGGGAACGTCTCTATATGTTGCCGATTTGTATTCATTCATTCAGTCGTATTTATTGAGCGCTTACTGTGTGCAGAGCACTGTACTAAGCGCTTGGGAAGTACAAGTTGGCAACATATAGAGACGGTCCCTACCCAACAGTGGGCTCACAGTCTAAAAGGGGGGAGACAGAGAACAAAACAAAACATATTAACAAAATAAAATAAGTAGAAAAAATATGTACAATTTTGAGATTTGTACTTCCCAAGAGCTTAGTACAGTGCTCTGCACACAGTCAGCGCTCAATAAATACGATTCAGTCAATGAATGAATTTCTGAGGGGGTGGGATTTATCCATTTTGTGGCAAGGTTGCTATTGGAGCAGCTGCTCGCGTGTTGGACAGTGCGAGCCAGGGTCCCGCCCAAGCCCCGCCGGTTCCAGAACCAGGGCTGCCAGCCATCCATGAAATCCCCCAATCAATCAATCAATCAATCAATCGTATTTATTGAGCACTTACTGTGTGCAGAGCACTGTACTAAGCGCTTGGGAAGTCCAAGTTGGCAACATATAGAGACAGTCCCTACCCAACAGTGGGCTCACAGTCTAAAAGGGGGAGACAGACAACAAAACCAAACATACTAACAAAATAAAATAAATAGAATAGATATGTACAAGTAAAATAGAGTAATAAATATGTACAAACATATATACATATATACAGGTGTCCATCCAGCCCGTGAATATGTGCGGTTGTTGCCCTGCAGCGTCCAGCTGCTTTCCTGTGTGAAAGCCGCCACCCCCACTCCCCAGAGACCCCTGCTCTCTGTCACTCTTGCTCCAACTGTAAAAGTGTGTGCCATGTCAGTGCCTTTTGATTTCCCACTTCTGGAAAAAAGCGGTCTTAGCCCCAGGCAGCAGCCTCATGGGTCCTCTCACCTCATCCCCCCTCATCAAGCGCTTAGTACAGTGCTCCGCACATAGTAAGCGCTCAATAAATACGATTGATGATGATCCCCCCGCCGAGTCCCAAATTGGCTGACAGGCCCAGCCCAGCCCAGCTGAAATCCAGCCCCCCGGGAGCCAGGAAATGTGTTGGGTTCACCATTACCGGGCAGCTCCTTTTGGTTCCCATTCCCTGTGTTCCCCATTTTCCCAGTTCTCATGCCGGGGTGGGGGTCGTCCCTTCAGCCCGTCCAGCCATGCCAGCGTCTCGCACAGTCGGGTGGGGACGGCCACCGTCCTGCGCTCCATTCCTCCGGCCAGGGATGAGGTAGCTGGGATTAAGTCCCCAAGGCCGAATGGTGATCCCTCCAATCTGTCTAATTATGGGCTTCTCGTAATAATAATAATAATAATGATGGTATTTGTTAAGTGCTTACCGTGTGGGAAGCACCGTTCTAAGCACTGGGGGGATACAAGGTGATCAAGTTGTCCCACGTGGGGCTCACAGTCTTAATCCCCAGATGAGGTAACTGAGGCACAGAGAAGTTAAGTGGCTTACCCAAGGTCACGCAGCTGACAAGTGGCAGAGCCGGGCTTCTCGTAATTATAATAATAATAATAATGACGGTGTTTTTTAAGTGCTTACTGTGTGCGAAGCACCATTCTAAGCAGTGGGGGGATACAAGGTGATCAGGTTGTCCCACGTGGGGCTCACAGTCTTAATCCCCAGATGAGGTAACTGAGGCACAGAGAAGTTAAGTGGCTTACCCAAGGTCACGCAGCTGACAAGTGGCAGAGCCGGGCTTCTCGTAATAATAATAATAATAATGACGTTATTTGTTAAGTGCTTACTGTGTGCGAAGCACCGTTCTTAAGCAGTGGGGGGATACAAGGTGATCAGGTTGTCCCATGTGGGGCTCACAGTCTTAATCCCCAGATGAGGTAACTGAGGCACAGAGAAGTTAAGTGGCTTACCCAAGGTCACACAGCTGACAAGTGGCAGAGCCGGGCTTCTCGTAATAATAATAATAATAATGACAGTATTTGTTAAGTGCTTACTATGTGCGAAGCACCGTTCTTAAGCACTGGGGGGATACAAGGTGATCAGGTTGTCCCACGTGGGGCTCACAGTCTTAATCCCCAGATGAGGTAACGGAGGCACAGAGAAGTTAAGTGGCTTACCCAAGGTCACACAGCTGACAAGTGGCAGAGCCGGGATTCGAACCCAGGACCTCCAACTCCCAAGCCCGTGCCCTTTCCACTGAGCCACGCTGCTTTTCATCTATTTCTATCCACCTCTCCATTAGACCATCGGCTCTCTGAGGGCAGGCGTTACGTCTTTTACTGCACATTCTGTTCCGCAAGCAGCAGTGACACAGCAGGCGCCTAATGCAGAGCTCTGTGGACAGGAATACGATACTGAATACTGCCTTTTGAATGCCTGTGGAGTCCTCGTGAATTATCATCATCATCATCAATCATATTTATTGAGCGCTTACTGTGTGCAGAGTACTGTACTAAGCACTTGGGAAGTACAAGTTGGCAACATATAGAGACAGTCCCTACCCAACAGTGGGCTCACAGTCTAAAAGGGGGGGATTACCATTAATTACCATTTAACTACCAAGAAGCTTTCTGATTTTTCACAAGTCGTCATTGTGGTATGCAGCTTTGGTTTTTTTTTCTATTTTTCCATAAACGATTATACTTATTTGTACTTATGAAGCATTTTGTGTTTAGCATCCATCTTCTGCACCCTTGGTCTTCCTTGTCCTCTACAAGCTCTTTCACGGCAGCAGCCTCCTTCCATACCTCAGGTGTCTAGAGCCTGAGGGACCCTCTGCTCCTCAGTGCGGTTCCCCGGTTCCAGATGGAGAAATGCTGTGCACACAAGGTAGTCCTTCCGTTTGAAAAGGCAGAATCGTGTCAGCGTTGGCCTTGAGCGTTCTGGGAAAGGAAGTGGACTTTGGTTTAAACTTTGCTCTGAAGAGCCAGGGAAGGATGAGGCTAGTGGTTGCTCAGTTTTCCTGGCTGGCCCCTTTCCAACCCAGCCAGAGCCCCGGGAGGTGACAAACAGCCCCTTGCCGGCCACCGGCAAACTAAGGAACTGTTGGGAAGCGGGAGGGGCCTGTCCATCCCATCTTCCCCACACACTCACCCCCCCCCAGCAAACCGAGGAACAGTGGGATAAGGGGAGCAGCTCCAATCTCTTCTGGCCAAGATAATGCTGCCGCTTGAGGATTTTTCCAGTGGCAAATCACTGAGGAACAGCCCCAAGAACTTGAACTTTAGCTTGAAATACCGTGCAGAGCCACGCCCCTTCATTCCTTCCTTCCCTTCCTTCCTTTCCTTCTCCTCCGTCCCCCCATCAGTACTCCCGGCAGCATCTGCTCCTCAGCCTCAGAGGGGAAACCGAGGCAGTGAACTCTCCGCCTTCCTGCCCAATCCCCGTGGGTCCTGATCCTCTACCTCCTGAGCCCCAGCCCCTGACCCCGCTTCCTCAGCCGGGCGGCCCAAGTTGTTGGTATCTGATTCAGAGTAGTCTAGACAATGGGGAGCCGGGCGCCCCTATCTCCCGCCTCCGAGGTTCGAGCTGACTGCAGCGGTCGTGACCGGTTTGGGAGGAAGGGGCTGTGGCTGAAGGGCCGCATTGAAATACAAACACCTGGGATTCCTTCAGGGTCAGAACTGACGCCCCCCCCCCCCCCCCACAACCATCCCCATGGTCCAGGTCAGAAACTCCTCACCCTCGGCTTCCAGCCTGTCCATCACCTCTCCCCCTCCTACCTCACCTCCCTTCTCTCCTTCTCCAGCCCAGCCCGCACCCTCCGCTCCTCTGCCGCTAATCTCCTCACCGTGCCTCGCTCTCGCCTGTCCTGCCATCGACCCCCGGCCCACGTCATCCCCCTGGCCTGGAATGCCCTCCCTCTGCCCATCCGCCAAGCTAGCTCTCTTCCTCCCTTCAAGGCCCTACTGAGAGCTCACCTCCTCCAGGAGGCCTTCCCACACTGAGCCCCCTCCTTCCTCTCCCCATCATTTCCCTCTCCACCCCCCCATCTTACCTCCTTCCCTTCCCCACAGCACCTGTATATATGTTTGTACATATTTATTTATTTATTTTACTTGTACATAACTATTCTATTTATTTTATTTTGTTAATATGTTCGGTTTTGTTCTCTCTCTCCCCCTTCTAGACTGTGAGCCCACTGTCGGGGAGGGACTGTCTCTATATGTTGCCAACTTGTATTTCCCAAGTGCTTAGTATAGTGCTCTGCACACAGTAAGCGCTCAATAAATATGATTGATTGATTGATTGATTGACCCCGTCCACGTCTGTGGCACAAGTTGACCTCCACCTGTCCACCTGTGGTCCCCGTCCCAGCTGTACAAGGTGGGCTTCCAACATGGTGGCAGTGGGGTTGGCCACGCCTGATTCCATCCCGGCTTCTGGAACTTCTCTGCCGCTGGCCCGCATGGATATCCGAGGTGCCTGGTACTGGGCTGAGGATGTGGGTTGCCTGCCCTGTCCGCCCTGCCCTGCTCAGCTGGACAGAGTCCGGTGGACTCTGCTTAGCTAGCCTTCTGACCTGCTCTCCCCTTCTCCCTCCTCGCCCGGCCCCGGTAACACCCGTCGGTAATGTTTATTGAGCTCCTGGAGGTAGAGCACTGGACTGAGCCCTTGGGAGAGAATGGTAATAATAATAATAATGACATTTATTAAGCACTTACTATGTGCAAAGCACTGTTCTAAGCGCCGGGGAAGTTACAAGGCCTCTCTCATTCAATCATATTTATTAATAGTAATATTAATGGCATTTGTTCATTCATTCATTTATTCAGTTCAATTTGTTAAGAGCTTACTAGGTGCCTAGTACTGTTCTAAGCGCAGGGGGAGATACAAGGTTATCAGGTTGTCCCACGGGGGGCTCACAGTCCTAATCCCCATTTTCCAGATGAGGGAACTGAGGCACAGAGAAGTGAAGTGACTTGCCCAAAGTCACCCAGCTGACTAGTGGCGGAGCCGGGATTGGAACCCCTGACCTCTGACTCCAAAGCCCGGGCTCTTTCCACTGAGCCACGCTGCTTCCCCTAAACTAAAACTAAAACTACTGGTAGTTTTAGTAGACCCAGTCCCTGCCCTCAAGAAGCTTGCAGGCCAGTAGTGGGGACAGACAGTAATTGTATACCACTAATGGGAGCAGGAGGAAGGACGTGGGCAGGTCAGGTAAGGGGCATGAGTACCCGTTAGGATGAGATGGACGCCTAACTGAATTGTACTGATTGATTATGCATGTGCAGGGAAGGGCTGAGCACAGAGGTATACACGCACACACAAACACACACAAGTCCTAAGGGTGACTGGATTGGCAAGGTTTGGGGGTTGGCAATTAATCAGGAAAGACTTCCTGGAAGAGGATGAGGAGAGCCGGTGGAATTGAAGGGGAAGGGAGTTCTGGGCAGGGGGATTGGTGTGAACAAGAAGTCAAATATGGGACAGCCATGAGCCCAGTACAGTTAGGTGAGCTTGGGAGGATTGTTTTTTTTAATGGTATTTGTTAAGCACTTACTATGTGCCACGCACTGTAATAAGCACTGGGGTAGATGCAAGCTTATCAGGTTGGACACAGGCCCTGTTCTACATGGGGCTCACGGTCTTAATCCCAATTTGCAGATGAGGTAACAGGGACAGAGAAGTTAAGTGACTTCCCCGAGGTCACACAGCAGACTAGTGGTGCCGAGTGCCAGTTGCAGCTTGGGGGGCAGGGTGGGTGAAGAGATGGACAGGGCTGGAGGAGAGATCTCAGTAGTCAGGAGGTAATAATAATAATAAAAATGATGGCATTTATTAAGCACTTACTATGTGCAAAGGACTGTTCTAAGCGCTGGGGAGGTTACAAGGTGATCAGGTTGTCCCACGTGGGGCTCACAGTCTTCATCCCCATTTTCCAGATGAGGTAACTGAGGCACAGAGAAGTGAAGTGACTTGCCCAAAGTCACACAGCTGACAACTGGTGGAGCCGGGATTTGAACCCATGACCTCTGACTCCAAAGCCCTCACTCTTTTCCACTGAGCCACGCTGCAGAGGGAAATGGGAAGCCAGTGGAGTCTGGGGGAGGAGGGAGTGGAGTGGAGAGAGATGGGCCCAGCAGCGTTGAGGAAGTGTGATCCGGACTGAAACCTGCGAGAGGCGGAGAGACCAGTAAAGAGGCCCACACGGGAGTCAGTCAGTTGTATTTATTGAGCACTCACTGTGTGCGGAGCACTGTATTAATCACTTGTAAAGTTCAGTATGACGGTATAACTGACAAATTGCCTGCCCACAGTGAGCTGACAGTCTGGAGGCGTATCGTCCCGTCTCAGCTCCCCACCTTGCCTTGCCCCATCACTGTTTCGGGGGTCCCGGGAGGAGCGGGCTGCTCTAGTGGCTCCGCTGGTCTCTTGGGGCGAGAGAGTGTGAGCCTTTCCACCTCCTGCCTCTCCTCCTTCCGTGTCGGAGGCCGGCGAGAAGGTACGGGCCTGCCATTGGGGTGGGAACTCATTTAGTGTACCCCATTTCCATTGGCTTCAACCAGTCAATTGAAACGATGGCATCGATTGAGCGCGTACTGTATGCGGAGCTCTGAATCGAGTGCATGGACAGTCCCATATGGTTGGCAGACGTGCTCCTTGTCCTAAGAGCTTACAGTCTAGTGGGGGCTTACCTCTGATCCCCCCCGCTTCCCACCAGTCCCGAGTCCCAGGCCCGCCGGCGGGAAGCGGCCGTGGTCCGCTGCTCAGCGGTCGTGCTCTGGGAAAGGTAAATCCTCTCTCACGTAAGACTCCAGACCGCACTTGTCATCATCATCATCATCAATCGTATTTATTGAGCGCTTACTGTGTGCAGAGCACTGTACTAAGCACTTGGGAAGTACAAATTGGCAACATATAGAGACAGTCCCTACCCAACAGTGGGCTCACAGTCTGAAAGGGGGAGACGAAACCAAACATACTAACAAAATAAAATAAATAGAATAGATATGTACAAGTTAAATAAATAAATAGAGTAATAAATACGTACAAACATATATACATATGTACAGGTGCTGTGGGGAAGGGAAGGAGGTAAGATGGGGGGATGGAGAGGGGGACGAGGGGGAGAGGAAAGAAGGGGCTCAGTCTGGGAAGGCCTCCTGGAGGAGGTGAGCTCTCAGTAGGGCCTTGAAGGGAGGAAGAGAGGAGGAGGATTGCAGAATTAAGTCTCGTTTTGGTTCTCCAGAGAAGAATGTTTTGAGCTCATGGCCTCTGTCGGTATTCTACATGACTGGATTTGGTTTTTTTGTGTGTTGCAGTGTCATCCAGGATAAATTCTGTGGCATCGTTAACATTTCCGTGGAGGGCCTGCATGACGTCATGACGGAAGATCCCGAAACAAGAACTTACAGAGAGTAAGTGGCCTCCCACCGTCCTCCGTCTCCCCCTCCCCCAATGTGGTACCCCCAGTGGATGCCCACTGGGCACCAGCGACGTACTCCTGGAGAAGCTACTTCTCTTCCAGCAGTCTGATGCCTGAGGCGGATGTCTGCCAAGTTTCTCTAGAGCCTCAGTCCCTAAACATAATAAGTCAGGCCACAGGAAACCCGCGGCTTTAGGAAAGAGGGGTTTGTCTATGTCGCTGGACAAAATAGTATTGGTATATTTGGTCACCAAAAAGATTTACTTCTAGATCTTTGCCATCCTGAATGCCATTACCGTAAAATAAGTGGGTTTTTTTTTCCTAACCCTGTTGGAAATCAGGGTTGTGTGAAGGCAGGCGTAAACAGAGGCTGATCCTGTGGCTGCCCCTTTTCCTTCTAGTTCACCAGACCGAGCGTTCCCTGACTGGAATGGGGTGTGAGGGGGTTGGAGGGAGTCAGTCAGTCAATTGTATTTATTGAGTGCCTGCTGTGTGCAGAGCACTGTACTATATGCTTGGGAGAGGACAATATAAAAATGAACTGACACATTCCCTGCCCACGAGCTTCCATCTAGAGAGGGAGGCTGTCTCCAGGACAAGGAGCCACGGGGCCTGCCCTCCCGGCAGCCTGCAGGTCCATGCTCACACTGAAGGAGAGCAGCTAGGAAGTGGGATCATTTGGCTCCTGGGTCTCCCCTTATTTGCCCAGAGAAGGGAGTGGTTGTAGCCCTGCTTGTACCCGGCTCTTGCCATTCCTCTCAGTCCCATTAGCCATCTCGACCCAGCCCCAGGGGGAACCTCTCACTTTTCACCCCGGGGCGGGGCACAATAGGTCCCCAGATCACACAGTCACGCAATAGGTCCCGAGGTCACACAATCTGGGCAGCACTGTGGAGTATGGATAGAAAATCAATCAATCAATCAATCATATTTATTGAGCGCTTACTATGTGCAGAGCACTGTACTAAGCTCTTGGGAAGTACAAATTGGCAACACATAGAGACAGTCCCTACCCAACAGTGGGCTCACAGTCTAAAAGGGGGAGACAGAGAACAGAACCAAACATACCAACAAAATAAAATAAATAGGATAGAAATGTACAAGTAAAATAAATAAATAAATAAATAGAGTAAAAAATATGTACAACCATATATACATATATGCAGGTGCTGTGGGGAAGGGAAGGAGGTAAGAAGGGGGGATGGAGAGGGGGACGAGGGGGAGAGGAAGGAAGGGGCTCAGTCTGGGAAGGCCTCCTGGAGGAGGTGAGCTCTCAGCAGGGCCTTGAAGGGAGGAAGAGAGCTACCTTGGCGGAGGGGCAGAGGGAGGGCATTCCGGGCCCGGGGGATGACGTGGGCCGGGGGTCGATGGCGGGACAGGCGAGAACGAGGTACAGTGAGGAGATTAGCGGTGGAGGAGTGGAGGGTGCGGGCTGGGCAGTAGAAGGAGAGAAGGGAGGTGAGGTAGGAGGGGGAAAAGAAAAGAAAAGAGGGTAGAAAAGAAAAGAGGGTAGAAAAGAAACCAGTCACCAGTCTCGTCCCCCTCTGGTTGGGGCTCAGGAGAGCCACCTCTCTAGACTGTAAGCTCCTTGTGGGCAGGAAACGTGTTCCAAGTTCAAATCTGTTCAATTGTCCTGGCCCAAGCACATAGTACAGTCTTTTGCACATAGTAAGTGCTCAAAAAATACCGTTAATTGAACGCTGAACACGTTGATAGGAACTGGGGGCAATGGACGAGACCCAGCAGCTACCCCATCATGGGTCCCGAGGAGGACCCATGGGTCTAGACTGTGAGCCCGCTGTTGGGTAGGGACCATCTCTTTATGTTGCCAACTTGTACTTCCCAAGCTCTTAGTCCAGTGCTCTGCACACAGTAAGCGCTCAATAAATACGGTTGAATGAATGAATGAAGCTGGACCTGGGTTCTCAGGCTGGGTTAATCGGACACCCAGTCAGCCTCAAGGAAAGAAAGGCCCAATGGACCAATACCTGGGGCCCTGGCCTTTGACCCCTTCGCACTTGGTAAGAGCTTCTCCCTCTGTTCCCAGACAGCTGAATGATGGTAATTGGAGCCATCAAAAGCATTAATCCTTCAAACAATCGTATTTATTCAGCACCTACTGTGTGCACAGCACTGTACTGAGCTTGGGAGAGTAGTAAAACAGTTGGGAGACACATCCCTTGCTTACAGTCTTGAGGAGAGGGAGACAGATATTAATATAAATAAATTACGGATATGTACCAAAGTGCTCTGAGGCCATGGGTAGGGTGAGTAAAGAGGGCAAGGCAGAAGAGAGTGGGAGAAGAAGAAATCTGTCCTCAAAAGAAACCAAAATGGTCAAGGTTGGGATTTCTGTTGTTAAATCATGCTGCCTGAAACAGAGCCAAGGTGTCTGACTCCAGGAACACCCCCGCCAAACAGGAAGTCAAAGCGAGCGTGTGAGTTCCAAGCGGCTGTTTTGGGCAGGTTGGAGCTACCGCAGTGTGCCGAGGACCGGCCCACTCAGCTACGGTGGTTACCGCCGCCTGCAGGGATGATCTCACTCTGTTGCATTTACACTAGAGAGCCGCTTTCAGCATCATTCATTCATTCTATCGCACTTATTGAGCGCTTACTGTGTGCAAAGCACTATACTAAGCGCTTGGGAGACTACAGTATAACAACACATTCCTGTCTGCAAAGAGCTCACGGTCAGACACTAATATCTGATAGATAAGTAAATAAATTACAGATATGTACATATGTGCCGTGGGGAAGGGAGGGAGGATGAATGAAGGAGCAAGTAAGGGAATGGGAGAAGAGAAGAGGGTTTGGTTGGGGAAGGCTTCTTGGAGGAGATGTGCCTTCAGTAAGGTTTTGAAGTGGGGGAGAGCAGTTATCTGTCTGATATGAGGAGGGAGCTTCGGGAGGTCAGTTATGGTGTCAGTTAGAGATGGGATGGAGGCCCTCAGGCTGACAATTTCCTGGCGGGAGGACACTTGGCTGTGTCAGGTGGTGGTCGGCCGCTGTGGGCTGGCCCTGCCGAGCCAGAGTCGGATCAGGAGGGTACAGCCATCCCTGTAGGCTGAGGCCAAGGGCGGGAGAGGTTAGGGTCCACTGGGCCCCCCTTGTTAGGGAGTGTGTCTGTGGCGGGGGGCGGCGGGTGGGCTTCCTCCAAGTCCTGGATGCCCCGCTCGCATCAACGACCACGTTCTGTCCTCCTCAGCTGCATGCTCATGTCCCCCTGCGAGGAGCCCAAAGCCAGTGAGGAGGAGGAGGAGGAGCCGCCCACGGAGCAGGATAAGCGCAAGAAGAGGGTGAGTGGCCGGCGGGTAGCTTCTCCCGGATCGTGGTCGGCCTGCGCCGGCAGGCTCGGGAGAGGGTAAAGTGGGGCTCGGGGTCGGGGGCTACCTGCGCCCTGCTGGTTTTTAACTGGTCTGAGGTGGGGCTGCGAAGGCCGAAAGCTGCGGGAGCAGGGGCTCACGGGGTAGCAGGGCCCCTGACCTCTCAGCCGCCCGTCAGTTGCGATGGGCCGTGGTGAGTTGAGTGGTCTCTCCAACTCTGAGAAGTTTCCAGAGCAGCCAGATGTGGCCGGGCGAGTGATGTGGGGGTCCAGGCGGGGTCTGAGGGCCTGGCAGCATCCACAGCAGCCAGGGAGAGGGCCCGGGGCCGCTCCCCGCACTTTTCTCCTAATGGCCATGTGGCAGAGGTCAAGCCCACTGGACCACCCCAGAGCCCGAAGCCGCACCGGGATCCCGGGAGCTTCCGGGTGCCGGTGCTCCTTAGCAGCCGACTCAGCTAGACTGTGGCTGGGGTCCTGCGAGCGATGTGGGGTGACGAGATGCCTCACTACAGGGGACTATCTGGGCGGGTGCCTTTCTGGTTTAAGATGGCAGTGGTGAGGATGGTATGTTTGACCTCCTGTGGCGTTTCTTCAATGGTCTCTGTGTTGAGGAAAAGGCAGTGGGCGTGCCTGGGCTGGATTTCCCCCACGTGCCGGCAGATCTCAGCAGGTAGGCTGTCCGGGCTGTCAGGACCCAGTGATTTTTCGGTTTCCTGGCTCTGGTTACCAGTTCATTCATTCATTCATTCTATCGTATTTATTGAGCACTTACTGTGTGCAGAGCACTGTACTAAGCGTTTGGGAAGTTGGCAACATATAGAGACGGTCCCTACCCAACAACGGTCCACAGTCTAGAAGGGGGAGACAGACAACAAAACAAAACCTGTGGACAGGTGTCAAGTCATCAGAATAAATGGAAGTAAAGCTAGATGCACATCATTAACAAAATAAATAGAATAGTAATAGAGTAGTAAATAGAGTATAAATAGAATAGTAAATAGAGTAATAAATCTGTACAAACATATATACAAGTGCTGTGGGGAGGGGAAGGAGGTAGGGTGGGGGGGGATGGGGAGGAGCTGTGTCTTGGCCCGTTGGAAGGTTCTGTATATTTTGAAGGGCCTCTAATTCACTAATGCTGAAGGTGGTCAGCACTTTGGTGAGCTGGTGGTCTGCATTGCCGTGGAGCTGTTTATCCTGCGATCCTTGAGTGCTTTACCAGATTGGGGGACCAATCAGTCAGTCAATTGTATTTTTTTTTATAGTATTTGTTAGGTGCTTACTTTTGTGCCAGGCACTATACTAAGTGCTGGGGTAGATGCAAGCTGATCAGGTGGGACACAGTCCCATGTGGGGCTCACAGTCTTATTCCCATTTTACAGATGAGGGAACTGAGGCCCAGAGAAGTTAAATGACTCACGGTCACACAGCAGATGTGTAATGGAGCTGGTATTAGAACCCAGGCCTTTCTAAATCCCGGGCCACGCTGCTTTTCTAGGCCATGCTGCTTCTCTATTGAGCACTTGCTGTGTGCAGAGCACCGTACTGAGAGCTTAGCAAAGCACAGTACAGTAGAATTGGTGGATGCGATCCCTGCCCACAAGGAGCTTAAGTCTACTGTGACCAAACCGTCCCAATGTCCCAGGCTTGCAACCCTGGCCACCCCGGTGATGGAGGTGGTGAGGTTGGAACTCCCATCACACGAATCCACGGAACCGACTCGTCGGCCATGGCCAAAGCGGGGGGAATTTGCCAATCAACCCGAACCCTCTCTGGCCATTAAGATGTTAAAAAAAAAAATGAACAAAATCTCATTTTATTTGGGAGGTTTAATCCTGAATTTTAAACATGATTCGGGGGACAGGAAGCTAGGGCAGGGAGCATTGTGTAATGGAAAGGACATAGGGCTAGGGATCAGAAGACCCAGGTTCTACCTCTAGGTCTAGGCCATTGGCCTGCTGTGTGACCTCAGGCAAGCTCCTTAACCTCCCTGGGCCTCGGTTTCGTATGTAAAGTGAGGATGCCAATACTCTCCCCCAGAGTTTGTGAGGACAAAAATGAGGTGATTGACGGAAAAGTGCTTTGGCAGAATGAAAACCCCGGCCAGATTCAAGCTGTTTTTAAGGCATCAGATCTAGCTCAGTCAGGTCAGAGTCCCCCAAATCCAGGCCCTGGTCTTAGACCAGGGAATCCAACTGCCACCCCATCTGTCTCTCTGATTGCACTGCATCTCCCCCATTGCACCCCGTAAACCCCCATCACATCCTTCCTGCCCCCCTGCTGTGCCCCTTCTGCCCCCAGCTCTCCTAAATTACTTCCCCGAGCCCAGCACCGCCCAGCACCAAAATATCCAACTCAACAGCCCTGCTACCGTTTATGTGGCTTGTGCAGACAGTATCACCCTTGTTTGGAAGTAAAATCACCATCTGTCCGGTCCAGTCCAATACGATCTGGTCGTCCGCCTTCTCCTGCTCCTCAGCCCCGGTGACTTCTCCCAGGATCCGGGCCCAACAGCTGCTTGAATTTTTGCCGCTGTGAGTAAGCAGGGCAGCAGCAGTGACCCCAGTGAAGAATCGTAAACCCTGGCCATTCTGCCCCAGCCTGATGTACAGCCCCCAGCTTCCTCAAGTGCTCCTCCATATTTCCTCAGCTTGGGGGCTCGACTGTCAGCAGCGCGAACCCGTCCAGCCGACGGCCCCCGAGCCTCCGGTGGGGGCCCCTGGCTTCCATTCGGCTCGACACCAAGCATTTGGTTCTCAGTGCGGCGGGTAGATCATGCAGAATAGCGGCAGCCTGCGCCCTGCCCATATCCACCCTCCCATCACATATCTCTGGTCTGTCTCACAGCATCCTCCCCGGAGAGGCTGACGGGCCTGAGAAGTATAAGGGCTGGGCCAAGGTCATGTGGTGGATTGGCGACAGAGCCAACACCAGGGGCTGTGGCTCTGTGTGGACTCAGCCATCCCGCCTGCTCAAGAACAGTGAGACTGGGAGACAGAGGCCGTTCCTCTCCCCGGCAACGCTGAGGAGGGGCACCGAGGTCGGGTTCTGCGGCCGACCTGCGCCCGGTCCTCTCTTGACCCGACAGTGTGGCTGCCTTGGTGGCTCCCATCGACCTGGGCTTTTCTCAGGCGTCCTGCCAAGGGTTGCCCGGTTTGGTGTGTGAAATTGGCCTCTGCTACATCCTGGCTGCTTCCGGGCCTCCGGGCCGGGGTCCGCTGCCACTTAGTCCGATGGGGGTTCCCCCAGGCATTCGCACAGCCCCGGGGAGCGGGGCCCGACGGCAACCCTTCTAGACTGTGAGCCCACTGTTGGGTAGGGACTGTCTCTATATGTTGCCAACTTGTACTTCCCAAGCGCTTAGTACAGTGCTCTGCACACAGTAAGTGCTCTATAAATATGATTGATTGATTGATCAAAAGGCGGGGATGGAGTGGACACAGTCCTTTCCTCTGCGGAGCACTACCGGCTCGGGGGCTCAAAGTCGCTTCCTTGCTCCCAGGGCCTTATTGAAGGCACATCTCCCAGATCTCTTCCTCCCTTCAAGGCCCTACTGAGAGCTCACCTCCTCCAGGAGGCCTTCCCAGACTGAGCCCCCTCCTTCCTCTCCCCCTAATCCCCCTCTCCATCCCCCCGTCTTACCTCCTTCCCTACCCCACAGCACCTGTATATATGTATATATTTTTGTACATATTTATTACTCTATTTATTTTACTTGTACGTATCTATTCTATTTATTTTATTTTGTTAATATGTTTGGTCTTGTTCTCTGTCTCCCCCTTCTAGACTGTGAGCCCACTACTGGGTAGGGACTGTCTCTATATGTTGCCAACTTGTACTTCCCAAGCGCTTAGTACAGTGCTCTGCACACAGTAAGCGCTCAATAAATACGATTGATTGATTGATTGATTGATCTCCTCCAAGAGGCCTTCCCAGGCTAGGCCCTACTTTTCCCCATCTCCCACTCCCTTCTGCGTCACCCTTGTTGGCTCCCTTTACTCTTCCCCCACCTCCCCAGCCCCACAACACTTAGATATATATCTGTGATTTTATTTATTTGTATTGATGTCTTTCACCCCACCAGACTGTGAGGTCCTCGGGGGCAGGGATTGTCACTGTTTATTGTTGTATTGTTCTTTCCCAAGAGCTTAGTACAGTGCTCTGCATACAGTAAGCACTTAATAAATAGGATTGAATGAATGAATGGATCCACTCGCTAGGGCAAAGGGTTATGCTTTTTTTCAAATTATTCTTGTTCACGATTTGGGGCCGTGACCTGCTGAAGGGCATCGGTTCCCCCTTCCCCTCCCTCCCCGTCCCGCCACCGTCGCCGTTCAAATTGGAATTGGGATCCGGGCTCTGGGCCTCAGTACCCTGAGTGGATTTAATTGGGGCTGGATGGACGGATGGACGGACGGACGGATGACTGGCCCCTTTTTATAGGTTGAAACACATAAACGAGTTGCATTGTGTTTTTCTCCTTGAGGGTGTGTGTGTACATTATGTATGGTTCTTTCAATAAGAATATTATAGTGATTTGAGCAGTAATTTTATCCACGGAGTCACTCTTCCCAGGTGACACGTTCAGTAATAGAAGCATTTTTTTCCAATCTTCCCAAAGGTGCCTTTTGCTGTCATTTCAAAGTAAAAATAAAACTGCAGCAGCCCTGCCTAGCGGGAAGTCATAAATTACTCTTCAAAACAAAGCATCCGCTTTCCAAGGAGTTTTTGCACCTATTCATTTAAAAGGAGGTGCAGAGAGTTCCGAGAGATTGAGCAAAATGCAAAATCGTTCTGCCGGTTGTCATTTTTTGCCTTAAAATGTACAGCCAAAGCCATTGCACTGCGCCATTCACAGTTTTAAAAACTAATTAGCCAGAAAAGACTTTTCTGTAGGTTAAGGGGGCCATCTTGGGTATCTCCCCCTGCCACCGCAGTCCCTTGTGAAAATCACGGCAGGGAGATACAGCGGCGAAGAGAGTAAGAAAGGCCATTTCTGGATGGTTTTTCGAGTCGACTGGGTGAGCGTGGTTTGAAGCTGGCCGTGGTTGTGCCAGGGCAGCCACCCCATCGAAATGCCTCCGGGTTTGCTGGCACGTGGGTTCGGGGGGGGGGCCGATCCTGATGGCAGGTGGCGGGGACCGGTCCCGGGACTCTGGGAGTCAGCGGCCCCGAGACTGCCGGGTGGCCCGGGCTCCGAGGTGGCCGGACCCTGGCTCCACTCCACTCCTCCAGGACACAGGCCTCACCACCCCCGCCCCACGCCGCTGGGCTTACACTAAAGGAGTGGGGGCAGCCACCACTTCATCACTTAGCCACCCCTCCTCCCAAAGAGAGACGACCCCCCTGGGTGGGTTGTGCCCCCGAGGGCCGGAACAGTGGCCATGTTAGGGGCTGGACAGTTGGCCAGAAGTGGTCCCTGTGTCTGGGAAGGGGATGGGGCAGAAGTTCCCCATGCCTCAGATTTCAGCTCCCACTGGGATCTGAGGCTTGGAAAGGTGAGGGAAGGTGGGGAGAGAGGAGTTGTCCAGCCACTGGTGCTTGGGTGGGAGCCGAGTCCTCGGGACACATAAGTCCCGTTGGAACACTGGAGGAGGTCACTGCAGCTCCAGAAGCCGGCCAGGGGGCGGGGAGGCTGCCCTGGTGGCTTCCCATCTCTTTGTGGAGCAGTGGTAGTAGTG
The DNA here is from genome assembly GCF_015852505.1 of Tachyglossus aculeatus. NCBI lineage: Eukaryota > Metazoa > Chordata > Mammalia > Monotremata > Tachyglossidae > Tachyglossus > Tachyglossus aculeatus. The sequence goes on along the minus strand of NC_052088.1, from coordinate 39,788,479 downwards.
GGAAGGGTATGTACTGAGCATTTGGGAAGGAAAAAATGAGCTCATGGGATGGTGCTATGGCAGGGCCTGGAGGCTGAGCATCCTGGCTCCTCTTGTCAGATTGGCCGGAGCCTGTTTCTTTTCATCCCACGCCTGGGCCCCATTGCTCCCCTCCCTCACAGCTCCCCTGTAGTTCCTATCCCTCTCCCTGCATTCCCTCCTACTTCTTTTCCTTCCCCTGCCTGCCCCACAGCTCCCAGCCGTCTCCTCCTGCTGCCCCCACATGTCCACGCTACCCGTTCCCGAGGCTCCGATCAGAGGCCGGCCACAATCCCCTCCAGTTGTAGCTCAGACCAAGCAGAGGAAAGAAACCCTGTATCCCGTCTTTGGAATTTTTCCATTTACGACCTTCCAATAGTCAAAAGCTACCCTTGGTGCAGTACCGCTAACTTTTGTTGTGGAAAGAAAATTTTGTGCTGTGTTTATGCTCTTTGAAGAAAAAAAAATCTTCGTTGGAGACAGCTTGGGGTTTCTATGTCTGGTCCGTTGGCTCTGGGGCCCTGGAAGGGTGACGGCTTCAGGGACACGAGCTCTTTGGACAGGGTGTTACCAGCAAGGCCCAAACCTCATTTCAGGATGAGCATTTCCTACCGTGCATCAGCTTGGCAGAGAGACAGCCTTCCTGCTGCCCCTGGCCCACCTTACGGAGGGAGCCTCGGGCTTCCAGGTGGCTCCTGGGGAAGGTCGGCTTTGCCATCCCTCTCAGGCCAAGAGGGGAGTGATTTCCTTTCCGTAAGGGAAATGGAGGACTCGGTGTGTCAGGGCCCACCTGGCACCGCTTAGAAGAGGAACACGTGAAATGCGTAAGTTCTCTGCAGCTCCCCATCGAACGGCTTTTTGAAAACCCAGCCCTCCCTGACTGCTTCCCCAGGGAGAGGAGAGTTGGTGTTCCACTATTACTTGCTCTTGGCCCTTCTATGACGGTGCTCTTCTTTAATGAGGAAGCGACTCTGGGCAGGTGGAATTCCCCGGGGCGAAGTGTGATGGCGGTCCTCTTCGGTGGCAGACGAACCTCTCTTCAATCCAGCAGCGTAGGATGATCCCCGCCGGATTTTATTAAGCAATAAGGCGGCGTGCGCTTTCCGTGTTCATCAATATTGCCTGAGTTGTTGTGCCTTTATGAAGGAAGCTGCGATCGTAGTGGTAATTGAGCTGGCAAAGATCCACTGTGGCAGGGGAAAGGCGGTGTCAGAACCACGCCAGAGAAAGTGCAGCCTAGCGGATACAGATTGATTAATTGATTTGATTGACAGGGAATAGGGGGACCCAGCTGCTAGTTCCAACTCTGCCCCTGAGAGGCCTGCTGTGTGACCTCAGGGAGGGTTTCTTAACCTCTCTGGGCTTCAGTTTCCTGCTCTGGGAAATAGAAATGAGATCCCTCCCTTCCTTCCCTCCTCCTTAGCCTCCTCCCCCAGTGTCTGAGGTGGTTGTCTCACCTCCGCCCCCAGACTGGGCAAAGTGGTGGAGCCCCCGTTGCACGGGTTGGACAAGACAGTCAATCCATCATACTTTGAGTGCATTTAGTACTTTAATTTTTCCTGAAGCACTTTCACATGACTTGCTCATTTTGGGAGGAAGAGAGAAGAGAAGAGTGGTGTCCCCAATGAAAAGATGAGAAAACAGAGGCCCAGAGAGGCTAAGTAACTACCCTTAAGTCGCCCAACAGACCAGTGGCAGAGCTGGGGTTAGATCCTGGATTTTTGGGTCATCGTGATCTTTGCCCTTTCCCCTGGGGCCGAGGGAGGCTGAGCAGCTGCCTTTCCCATCCCCAATTGGTAGACCAGGAATTACTGGCCCCCTGTTGAGCAGGAGAGCATGTGTTGGATGGAAGACAGTGTCGTGCTTCAGCTAGGAGCCATCAGGAAACAAACCCTCCTTCCTGTTGTGGGATGCCTGTCGTTTGCCTGCCTGTAGGCAGGGGATTACCAGACGACCTCGAGGTCCCGCCAAGTGACCAAATCACATTGGTTTTGCAATATGGAATCTACTCTAGCATTGATTTTACTGTCCCCGTTGGTGCATCTGTTTCCAATGATCCGTTGTCCCCAGTGGCCCTCACCCTTCCCTGCCCCTTTGACCCAGGGCAGACTGCAGTGAGGCCCTGTTTATAGCTGTTGACCCTCCCCTTCCAGCCCAGACCCAGTTTGGGTAGCCCAGAGTTTTGGGGGGCGATGGAGGGGGTGGGGGTTAATGGAGCCTGCCGAGGCTGTCTGGTGTTCTCTGGAGGGTCCGGATCTGGGTCCGAGCCCGTGCTGAAAAGCCCAGTGCCAGCACCTAGGTTTCAACTGCCCCGGGGCATTCATTCATTCATTAATTCATTCAATCGTATTTATTGAGCGCTTACTGTGTGCAGAGCACTGTACTAAGCACTTGGGAAGTACTTAATAGGCCTCTAGATAAAGGTCCTGAGACCCGGTCCCATCGTCAGCAGCAGGGCTGCAGGCTCGGCCCGGTTTCCCGTTCCATTTGGCTGGGTGGTACCGGTGCTGGGCTGGAATTTAAGCACATAAGGCGGGTCGTCCAAGTGTGGTTTCCCTTGAGCCCTCCTGAAGCCCGCAGTGTGATCTTTGACACAGACTTCGCAGAGTTGTTTGCGTGGGGCTCCTAATTCACAAATGGTCGGAAGTGACAAGTGGAACTTGTCCTTGGTTAAGGATCTTGATCTCCCAGATTTTCCAGGATGGAATGGATGTGTCTCCCTGGTTAAAGCAGGCGCTGAGCCTTTTAGCCACCCATTCTCCCGTGGACCCTATTAGTCTTAGACTGTATCTCAGATCACTTGGCCCACTGTTGGGTAGGGACTGTCTCTATATGTTGCCAATTTGTACTTCCCAAGCGCTTAGTACAGTGCTCTGCACATAGTAAGCGCTCAATAAATACGATTGATGATGATGAAAACCCTTCAAAATCTTTTGAGGCGACTAGTCTGTGAACCAAGAATCCAGCAATCGCAGGGATTCATTCATTCATTTCATTCAATCGTATTTATTGAGCGCTTACTGTGTACAGAGCACTGTACTAAGCGCTTGGGAAGTACAAGTTGGCAACATAGAGAGACGGTCCCTACCCAACAACGGGGCAGTGCATTGTACTAAGCACTGGGGAAATGCAACACAAAGAAGTGGCACGTTCCTTGCTGACACTCTGAATCAGTCATGGTATTATTGGGAGAGGCGGGCGTAAATATCTTCACAGATAGACCGGTCCATTGATAGACCGGTCCATTGTACAACCAAATAACATCTATCCCTGAGTGCAGAGAGAGATTGGGTTAAGTGAGAGCATTAGCACCAGAGTTGGCTGGTGGGGTTTGCATAATTTGGGGTGTGGGGAATTCACACATAATTGTGGAGGAGGAGGGGTCTTCGGGGAGCCGGGATTGGGGAGGGAACTTGACTAGGGGGAGAGCCAAGTGTGTTTCTGGAAGGAGAGAGCAGGCCATGGCTTTTGGAGGCAGCTGAGAGGTTGAGGAGGATCCGGACCTTGGACTTGGCTCTTAGCAGGTCGTTTTTAGCCTCAGAGAATCTGGTCTCGGCTGAGCGAGAAGATCGAAATAACATCTTATTTTATTTTATTTTAGACTGTGAGCCCACTGTTGGGTAGGGACTGTCTCTATATGTTGCCAATTTGTACTTCCCAAGCGCTTAGTACAGTGCTCTGCACACAGTAAGCGCTCAATAAATACGATAGGTGATGATGATGATCGAAAGCCTGATTGTGAGGGAGCGAGGAACGAAGGCCGGAAGCGGACCTCAACCATGCACTGCCAAGATTTTGGCTAGGAATGGGAGCAGGGAGAGTGTGCAGTAACCGAAGGGGACTGGGAGATCAACAGAAGCCTCTTTTAGGCTGGGGGAGACTTGAACGTGTTTGAAGGCACAGGGAGGGGAGACAGCCATCGGGGGCTGAAGCAGAAAAGGGCCAGTGAGGTTGAGAACAGAGGAGCGGAACGAGTTGTTTTCGGAGGTGAGAGGGGGTGGGTTGAGAGAGAAGGGGGAGGCTTGCTTTGGGGAAGTAGCAGGGAGGCAGGAGGAAGGCTTCTGTCTGTAAGCGTCTCCAAGTCTCCGCCAGCGGCGGGTCCGATGTGGGCCGGCAGCATCAGCACCGAGACAACTCAGGCGAAGGCGGGAAAGGCCACGGTGAAAACTGCCGCGGGCCCTGCGGGTTGGGCAGAACGGTCGCTGGCACTGGGACACGGCGTCGGGAAACCAGTGGGCCGTGAAATGAAGTGGCAGAGGATGCCAGAGGCTCTCGGCGGGTCCTCCCGGCCGGGCAGGGCGCGCGGCTGTCCGTCGTTAACGGTCCTTTCCTCCCGGGTCGACGGAGCACGAATTAGTTTTCTGGAAAAAGGCAGGGGCACCTGAGCAGTGAGTCACGGCCCAGTGTGAAGGCATAGATATCAGTGCACACCTGCACAGTGGCCTTGGGCCTGAGCTTTCCCCTGCCAGCTTGAACCCCCTCCCAGCCATGCCCGGGGGACTCCGCCCCAGAGACCCTGGGCTCTCTGGACTGGGGGGTGTCATCTTTGGGGGCCGGGGGGAGGGTGGGCCATAGAGTGGGGCTAATCTAGAAGTGGTGGGTTCACCCACTCCCTTAGTACGCATTGGGTGCCCGCCACGGGAGGCTAGCGGCAACTGGCCCTGCGCCCTCTGCCTGGAGCCTGCTCATAATAATAATAATAATAATAATAATGGCATTTATTAAGTGCTTACTATGTACAAAGCACTGTTCTAAGTGCTGGGGAGGTTACAAGGTGATCTGGTTGTCCCACGGTGGGCTCACAGTCTTAATCCCCATTTTACAGATGACGGAACTGAGGCACAGAGAAGTGAAGTGACTTGTCCAAAGTCACACAGCTAATTGGCGGAGCCGGGATTTGAACCCATGGGCTCTGACTCCAAAGCCCGTGCTCTTTCCACTGAGCCACGCTGCTCATCTCTCCGGACCCACGACTGTTCCCGGGGAATACATCCTGAAATGGCTGGATTGTGCCAGGGGAAAGCGGTATTTCCTTGGGAGTGAAGTTAGGGGTCGGGGGGAATTCTCCCTCCTCATCCGAGTGTCCTGAGCTTTTCCTGCGCTTAGTGTCCGGCTGAAGTCGGGGCCACAGGATGGGGTGAGGGGAGAGCAGGCAGGGGGGTGTGGGGGAGAACAGAGGCACGGACCGGCATCCCCTGCCTGTCTTGGGGTAACAAGTAGGGTCTCGCTTGGATCTGCAAGGCCACCAGACTGTAAGTTCCTTGTGGACAGGGATCATGTCTCCTAACTCTGTCGTACTCGCCTACGCACTTAGTACTCTGCTCTTCCCACAGCAGGTGCTCAGCACATGTTATTGAACGAATGAATGAATGAAGACCAGAAACCACCCCATTGGTAATGGCTGGATGGCAAGCAGCGTGGCTCAGTGGAAAGAACACGGGCTTTGGAGTCAGAGGTCATGGGTTCAAGTCCCGGCTCCGCCAACTGTCAGCTGTGTGACTTTGGGCAAGTCGCTTCACTTCTCTGGGCCTCAGTTCCCTCATCTGTAAAATGGGGATTAAGGCTGTGAGCCCCCTGTGGGACAACCTGATCACCTTGCAACCTTCTCAGCGCTTAGAACAGTGCTTTGCACATAGTAAGCGCTTAATAAATGCCATTATTAAATGCCATTATTCTTATGGGGGAGACAGCAGCAGTTAGTAAGTTGTATTTATTGAGGGCTTACGGTATGCAGAACACTGTACTAAGCGCTTAGGAGAGTATAATATAACCATATAACAGACACATGCCCTGTCACAACAAGCCTACAGTCTAGAGAGGGAGACAGTTACTAATATAAATAAATAAAATTGTGGGTATGTACATAAGCATAATACGTAGAGAAGCAACATGACTCAACGGAAAGAGCACGGGCTTGAAGGCCAGAGGTCATGGGTTCTAATCCTTGTCAGCCGTGTGACTTTGGGCAAGTCACTTCACTTCTCTGTGCCTCGGTTACCTCATCGGTAAAATGGGGATGAAGACTGTGAGCCCCACGTGGGACAACCTGATGACCTTGTATCTCCCCCAGTGCTTAGAACAGTGCTTGGCACATAGTAAGCGCTTAACAAATGCCATCATCATCATCATCATAAGTGCCGTGGGGCTGGGACGGGGGATGAATAAAGGGAACAAGTCAGGGTAATACGGAATGGAACGTACAGTAGCAATGGTGTCCACTGGGTGCTATGCATTACGCCAAGCGTTGGGTAGCACAGCATGAGGAATAGGTTCCCTGCCCACAAGGAACTAACATGTTAATGGGGGAAACACAAAGCTATTTGCAGAGTAATCAAGAGGCATCACTGAATATTCAGTTGAATAAACGTAAGCACCTTATTCCTGGACGTGGGCCGATGTGGCTCCGGGAAGGTTTGATGGGGGAGGTGGGCCTTCGGGAAGGTTTGCCAGAACTGGGGGCAGCAAGGGAAGGGAGCAGGTAGATAATAATAATAATTATGGTATTTGTTTAGTGCTTACTATATGCCAGCACCACAATAAGTGCTGGGGTGGATACAAGCAAATCAGGTTGGACACAGTCCCTTGTCCCAGATGGGGCTCACCGCCTCAATCCCCACTTTACAGATGAGGGAACTGAGGCACAGAGATGTTAAGTGACTTGCCCAAAGTCACACAGCAAACAAGTGGCAGAGCCGGGATTAGAACGCATGACTTCCTGACTCCCAAGCACGTCTGCCATGCTGCTTCTTTAGATAGAGGGGCAAGTTGGCAAGGGGAGCACTTGTTGCCCATCGTGAGGCGTTTATGCCTGATGCGAAGGCAGTGGAGGGTTGGGAAGAGTGGAGACGTGTGGGCCGAGCAACATTTCAAAAAGATGATTTGTGTGAGAGCAGTTACCACTTCAGCACTTCTGTGCCATCCAAGCACTTAATGAGGTATTTAAGATATGTACAAAAGCAGTACCTCACAAACTTATCTCCTTATCCTTCTTCCTCCCATCTGAGCGATGTGTCAAGAGGATGCCCCGTAGAGCATAGCTAGGAGGTGGGAGAGGCTGGAGGTAGGTGATTAGCAAGGAGGTTGATAATCAATAAATCTTACTGTGTGCAGAACACTTTACTAAGCACTCGGGAGAGTAACAGAATGGTTAAGACACCTTCTCTGCCCACAAGCAAAGGTGTAGGGGGTGGATTTTGAGAGGAGGAGGGAGAGCTTTTCTTGAGAAACTGCTGGGAATGATGGGTGTCAAAGAAGGGGCAAGAGGAGGAAGAAAAGAGAAGCAGCGTGGCTCAGTGGAAAGAGCACAGGCCTTGGAGTCAGAGGTCATGGGTTCAAATCTTGGCTCCGCCAATTGTCAGCTGTGTGACTCTGGGTGTGTCACTTAACTTCTCTGTGCTTGTTACCACATCTGTAAAATAGGGATGAAGACTGTGAGCCCCCCGTGGGACAACCTGATCACCTCGTAACCTCCCCAGCGCTGTGTCAGTAGCACCGAGACTCGATAGCGTTTCTGGGAGGAAGGGAGATCTCTAATTTCCAAGGTAGATAAGAGGTGGAGGAAGGTGAGAATGGAGAAAACCCTTGGGACTCGGTTATAAGGATGTCACCGCTGACCACAGAGAGTGCGGTCTCACTGGGGCCGAGGGGGCGACAGCCCGACAGCAGATAATCGCGGTGAGTTGGCGGAGACGACATGAAGGTAGTGGCTGGAGGTGACCCTTTTCTAGGAGTTCGATCGATTGATGAATGGTATTTCCTAATTGCTGGCTGTGTGCCGGGCCCTGTGCCGAGCCCCTGGGGGACACGATCCCAGCCTACGAGGAGCTGATGAGTTGGGTTAGGAAAGGGAGCAGGAAGGTGGGGTGGTAGTCCCAGAGGAGGCGTGGAGGGAGAGAGGCCTAGGGGAGACTTGGGTGAGAGGTGGAAAAGAGCAGAGAGGAGAGGAAGGAGGAGGAGAGATGATAGGGTATAGATAGAGTCAGAAGCACAGGTGGAGTGGATTTAGAGCGCATACCTACTCCTGAAAAAGCACTGGGAGGTAAGAGGAAGACAAGCAGGAGGGATTAGTAGAATGGTCATTCAGGGGACTTGGGAAGTTTGCATCTAATTTTTCCAACAAGTTCATCAGCAAGGGAGGGAGGTGGTGGGGGAACTGGGATCTTCAGGAAAGAGTTAAAGATGTGGAAAAGTTGGCAGGATCTGTGGGAGTGGGAGGCAGAGGGAGGCCCAAAAGAGCTATTGAGAGCCGGGTTTTAGCTAGACCTGATGAATTTCTGCGGCGGAGGTGGATCCCCTCCAGATTGGGGAGCAGACCGTGATGGTGATCCAGGGCTGGTGATTGGTGGGGCCGGAGCACCAAGAAGGAAATCAGAAGGATGAGAAGGGGGTGGGTGGTGGAGTTGAGCCAGAAGGGACTTCAGGAGGCATCAGAGAAGGGTTGCCAAAGTCGTGGCCGGGGGGGTGAAAATGATGGGGTGGGAGATGGCGGTGGGTCGGGTCTGAAGGGCGTGGGCCAAAAGGGGTAAATCCAAGTTGGGGAAAACTGAGAGATGGGGTGGTGGTTAGCTCAGGCGGGCCAAAGGTCAGCTGAGGCGAGGAGCCAAAGGGAGCAGGTGGCCGGGGAGCAGCGAGGTCATCGACATGGAGTCTGAAATAACCCAGGATTGGAGAAGAAGGGAGGGGACCCAGGGAGGAGAGAAAAACATCCAAATCACCAAGCATAGCAGTGCTCGGGCCAGAAATGCGTAGTTCCACCCTCATAATTAAACAAAATTAGGCCCCAACGTAGCAGCCCTGACTTCTATAAAGGATCAGGTTTGTTTATTCAGCTACTTGGCAACCGTCCCACGTTCAGGGGGATTTGATGCATTTTCTTGGAAAGTCCAACTTGTTAGAGTTGGTAAATACAGAGAGTGGGGTCGATCGCTGAAGGCGATGGGTGGATTGTGGTCCTTGATGGGTAAATCATCCACGTCTTTTCTCCCATAGCCGTCAAGTCTAGTAGGCCATTACCGTGGAGGCTCTGCTGTCTGGCAATGACGGCAGCGGCGAGCCACAGGACAGCTTTCTCAGTCTTCAAGATTTCTCCCATTTTGCGAGGGCCCAGCACGGTTAGCAGCCGCCTTCTGGGAGAAATCTGGGCCTGGTGTTGTGCCCACCTCACTCTGCCAGGGTGATGTAGGGGCCCTACGGTCGAATGTGCAGGAAAGGGTACTCTCTGGCCTCTCTGGACACTGTTTGCTTCCTCAGGATTCAGTTACAGCTGTTCTCCCCACCAAGTTGGCTGCTCACACTCTCTCAGCCAGAGGCTGGTCTGTGCCAAGCAGTGCCCTCACCCTTGAAGGGTTCCAGGCTTGATCTGAGGTTTGACTCATTTGGGCACGGGCGGCTCCGTCACAGTCAGGGCCGGCTGGGAAACCCCAGCTCTGCCAAGCAGGTATGGAGGTGCCAGCAGCAGGGCCTGTACTCGGCGGTTCCCGGGGAGGGGAAGGGGCTTTTTTCCGGAAGCTTGGGTTTCCGGCCGGCTCCCCCACCCCCCGCGGGGGCCGGGTGGTCCCAGACGCAGCAGTGGGTGCTGTGTTTTTGTCACTTACGCACCTGGACTCTGTGTTCTCTGTGTCCCACAGTTGGCCCTGAAGGACCCAGTCCACACCGTGTCGCTGCAGCAGTTCGTCTACGAGAAGCTCAAAGCGCAGCAGGAGCTGCTGGGGGAGCTGGGCTTCCAGGCCCTCATGGAGACCGTGGACACGGAGATCGTCAGCCAGCTGCAAGAGTTTCTGCAGGGCTTCTGAGGGCCGAGGCTCCCACTGCCGTCCCTTCCGGGCCCGGCCCCTTCCTCGGTTTGTGGGAGCCGGCGGCCGAGCCAGAGAAACCACGCGCTGTCAGGAAAACAGGGATGCAGAGACTACCCAGTTAGTTTTTTTTCCAATGCAAAATCGAAGCAGTCAATGTAAAATGCCCCCATAGGGAGCGAATTTTCACAACTGTTCCCCGGGAGAGTGTAATTTCAGAGTCAAGGGAGGAGGCGGGACCCCGGGCCGTCCAAGTTTGGTGGAGGTGGGCTTAGTTTTCTGTTGAGAGAGAGTGAGAACTCATGCGATGATGAGTTTATTATCCCAGGTACATGATGGTTATGATCTGGCATATGTTTCTGCAATCACAAGATGCCGAGTTTGGCTGCTTCCCTTCCCGCTTCACCCCCACCCACCCTCCCTTAAGTGGATAAACAACCAATAAGTCACAACAGCCAAACGTCCCAAATCGGGACATTTGTGGTTTGGTTGGCCCCGAGCTCCTGGGGTGGGAGGGGAGTGTTTTTCTCTGTTCAAAGCCAGACACTCGTACTATTGGGGTCCTCAGCCAGATGCAGAGTGAGAGCAAGGTCAGGAAAGGAGGGGGAACTTCTCATTTCATTTTCAGGAAACATGCTTAATCTTTAAATGTCCAGCACGGGGGCTGAACCAGGGGTAAGTCACCCAGCACGGAGACCCCGTGGGCTCTCGGGACCGTCCGCCCAGAAGCTCTGGCAGCCTGTCGGCCTCCGAGCCGGGCGGGCGGACCAAAGCCGGGGTGGGAGGGCACTGGTCAGGCCTCAAGCTCTGCCCGGGAGACGCCTTCCCTCCTGGCCCCTCAGCGAGACAGATACGAGATACCAAAAACCAAGGACAAGCCTTATGTCCCCCTCCAACCCTCTCCCCTCCACCTCCATCCCTGGTCCTCGGGAGCTTTTAGAAACTCTTCAGGAAAGGAAAGTCATGTCAGCAATTGCTTAGAAAAGTGGGGTGCAGTATGGTGTTGTGGAGCCCAGAAGGTCTGTGAGGATAGAGCTTGCCGGCCTCTGGGCAACTTTCCTGGCATCGAGCACAGCGGGGCAGGGCTAACCATTCGACGGTCCCTTGCAATTCCATCCCACACCCAAGTTCAGAGCGGAGCAGAAGTGTGCATTTCCTCCTTCCTCAGTTCGCTGACAGGCGTCACCACCTAGAAATTGGAGTTGCGCCATCGCTTTCTCCTCTCACTGAAAGACCGAAAGCTTCGTACCTAAGTGTCTCCTCCATCTCCCAACGCATTGACTCATTCAAGTGGGTTATTTAAAATTTCAATTAAATTTTCAAAGGAATAGTTGTGAGTTATTTTTTCCACTGGGGTCAGCTGTCCCCAAATGTACGTACTGTGATTTTGTAATAGTTCGTAGACAAACTTTGGTCTTTCTCAAACAGAGTTCGGTTTCCCTAATCTAGCCTTAGCAGTCAGAAGTCGTGGAGCCACTTGGAGCCAAGAGGACTGGCTTCCAGGAAGGCGGTGGCATTTGGAATGGGGTGGCTTGAGCCCCTTCGGTGTGCGACGCACTGTAGTAAGCACTAGGGAAAACACAACAGAAGCATGAAACACTGTCACTGCCTGCGAGGAGTTGACACTGTAGAGGTTGCCTGAAGAAAGTTTGCATTTGGAATGGTGTGGCCTGAGCTCCTTCGGCGTGCGACGCACTGTAGTAAGCACTAGGGAAAACACAACAGAAGCATGAAGCACAGTCACTGCCTACAAGGAGTTGACACTGTAGAGGTTGCCTGAGAAAAGGTTTTGTTCAGGTTTTGGAGAAAAATTCGGGTTTCAATCTTTTAGGTGGGTACAAAGGTGAAGACTATAACCTCATCATCACCGTCAAAGTGCCAGATGACACCTCCTGAGGGCAGAGCTCATCTCACTCCCACACCCTCCTTCCCCTATTCTCCCCTTCCCACTACCCTCCCTCACCCAAACACATTAACTACCACCCCAACTCTGTGCCCATTCTTACCTAAAATTCTGGAACAGGGGTCCTCTACACCCACTGCCTTTACTTTGTCTACACTGACTTTCCCCTCACTCCTGTAGAGTCAGGTTTTCAGCCTCTTCCCTCCATCCCCCCTTTTAGACTGTGAGCCCACTGCCGGGTAGGGACTCTCTCTATATGTTGCCAACTTGTACTTCCCAAGCGCTTAGTACAGTGCTCTGCACACAGTAAGCGCTCAATAAATATGATTGATTGATTGATCAGGTGGTCATCAGGAGCCGCCTTCTAGCCAAATCCAAAGGGCTCTGCTCGACCTGAGAAGTCCTCCAATGCTCAGGTGCCTCTGACACCGTGGACCATTCCTTCCTCCCCCCTGTCTCCCCCTTCTAGATTGTGAGCCCATTGTTGGGTAGGGACCGTCTCTATATGTTGCCAACTTGTACTTCCCAAGCGCTTAGTACAGTGCTCTGCACACAGTAAGCGTTCAATAAATACGATTGAATGAATGAATGAAAACCCTATCGGTTTTGCTGACACCCTATGAATCCTGTTCCCTTCTTCCCTCTCTGTCCGCACCTTCTCACTCTCATTTGTCAGCTCCTCTTCTAGTAATAATAATTGTAGTTTTTGTTAAGCACTTACTATGTGCCAAGCACTGTACTAAGCGCTGGGGTAGATACAAGCAAATAGGGTTGGACACATTTCCTGTCCCACGTGGGGCTCACAATCTCAGTCCCTGTTTTACAGATGAGGGAACTGAGGCACAGAGAAGTTAAGTGACTTGCTGAAGGTCACACAGCGGACAAGTGGCGGAGCCAGGATTAGAACCCATGACCTTCTGATTCCCAGGTCTGTGCTCTATCCACTACGCCATGCTGCTCTTCTGCCTCTCATCCACTTAGAGTGGGTGTTCTCCAAGGCCCTATTCTGAGTCCCCTGCTCTCACTCGACACACTCACTCGGAGAACTGAAATGCTCCCATGGCTTTCCCACATTCCTTCTCCCTTTCTCCACCCCTACTCTGATCCTCAGGGATTCACAACGTCCACATGAATGTTTCCAACGACTATTCCGCTGCTAGCTCCTTCTCGCAACGCCACCGACCTGGTCCGCCTCTCCTCAGCCACTCACCAGCTCGGCCACTTATAACAATAATAATAATAATAATGATGGCATTTATTAAACGCTTACTATGTGCAAAGCACTGTTCTAAGCGCTGGGGAAGTTACAGGGTGATGAGGTTGTCCCACGGGGGGTTCACAGTCTTAATCCCCATTTTACAGATGAAGTAACTGAGACCCAGAGAAGTGAAGTGACTTGCCCAAAGTCACACAGCTGACAGTTGGCGGAGCTGGGATTTGAACCCATGACCTCTGACTCCAAAGCCCGGGCTCTTTCCACTGAGCCACGCTGCTTCTCATCTCCTCATCGATCTCCTCATCTCTACTCTCTGTACTCTCTGTATATGCTGCCAACTTGTACTTCCCAAGCGCTTAGTACAGTGCTCTGCGCACAGTAAGCGCTCAATAAATACGATTGAATGAATGAATGAATGTACCATCTCCTGCCTCAGCAACTCCCACTCTCCGACCACAACCTCCTGACCTGCCTTCTCTTCTTTACTTCCCTTCCCCACAAATCTGCCCTGTTCCCCAACCCAGACATTTGATCTTTTGACCCCCGCCAATTTTCCAAAGTCATACCCAACCTACCTTCTCTGGACACACAAATCCACATCTTCAACACCGCTCCCCTCAATTTAACTCAATTTCCTCACTCCCCTGTGCCGCCACCAAACTACACCCCTAGATCACCTCCACAGTCCACTTCCTCTAGTGTTGCGCACGACCTGTGGAGCGCTTCTGGTGGGAATCAGAAGGATGATTTGAGATGAATGAAATCAGCCTGATATATTCATTCATTCAACCATACTTATTGAGCACTTACTGTGTGCAGAGCACTGTACTAAGTGCTTGGGAAGTACAAGTTGGCAATACATAAAAATATTCATTCCCTATCTTCCCACTCGTTGAAAAACCTCTGCCTCCAAATGAAACTCCTTACCGCTTTTTAAATGGTATTTGTTAAATTCATTCATTCATTCATTCATTCAATCATATTTATTGAGCACTAACTGTGTGCAGAGCACTGGACTAAGCACCTGGGAAGTACAAGCAAGTAAATGCTTCCTATGTGCCAGGAACTGTATGAGGCGCTGTGAGAGATACAAGTTAATCAGGTTGGACACAGTCCCTGTCCCACATAGGGCTCACAGTCTTAATCCCCATTTTACAGATGAGGTAACAGAGGCACGGGGAAGTTAAGTGACTTACCCAAGGTCATAAGCAGACGTGGCGGAGCCAGAATTAGAACGCAAGTCCTCTGACTTCCGGGCCTGTGCTCTTTGAGTACCACTGGGCTTTGAGGCACTCAATCAGCTCTCTCCTTCAGCGTGGCACAGTGGAAAAAGCACGGGCTTTGGAGTCAGAGGTCATGGGTTCAAATCCCGGCTCTGCCAACTGTCAGCTATGTGACTTTGGGCAAGTCACTTCACTTCTCTGGTCCTCAGTTCCCTCATCTGTCAAATGGGAATGAAAACTGTGAGCCCCCCGTGGGACAACCTGATTACCTTGTAACCTCCCCAGCGCTTAGAACAGTGCTTTGCACATAGTAAGCGCTTAACAAATACCATTATTATTATTATTATAACCTGCTGATCTCTCACTATTACCCAACCTGCGCACTTGACTCCTCTAACACCAACCTCCTCACTGTACCTCGTTCTCATCTGTCTCACCGCCTACCCCTTGCCCACATCCTCTCTCTGGCCTGGAACTCCCTCCCCTTCAGATCTGCCAGATCACCACTCTCCCCACCTTCACAACCCTCCAAAAAATCACAACTCCAAAAGGCCTTACCAGATTAAGCCTCTTATTTCCCCATCCACTGTCCTCTCTGCATCGGCTCTGAGTTTGGCTGGGCACAGTCTTTTAGACTGTGAGCCCACTGTGGGGTAGGGACTGTCTCTATATGTTGCCAACTTGGACTTCCCAAGCGCTTAGTACAGTGCTCTGCACACAGTAAGCACTCAATAAATACGATTGATTGATTGATTGATTGGGCACCACTTAAGCAATTTGATACTCCTCCCAGCCCCACAGTACTTATGTAAACATTCTTGTACTCTACTATTTCTCCTAGCCCTGATCCGTTTTAATGTCTGTCTCACCCTGAAGACTGTAAGTTCACTGTGGGCAGGGATCACATCTACCAACTCGGCTGGGTCATACTTTCCCAAGACTTAGTACAGCGCCCTGCTCACAGAAAGCACTCAGTAAATACCATTGATTGATCTATTGCCTGATGGTGTGTTCCAGGTGATTGTGCATGTGGTTACAACAAAGGACTGTATTTTGGAAATGAGCACTTCCTATAACAGTCTATCCATTCACTCATGAATAATAATAATGATAGCATTTATTAAGCGCTTACTATGTGCAAAGCACTGTTCTAAGCGCTGGGGAGGTTACAAGGTGATCAGGTTGTCCCACGGGGGGCTCACAGTCTTAATCCTCATTTTACAGATGAGGCAACTGAGGCCCAGAGAAGTTAAGTGACTTGCCCAAAGTCACACAGCTGGCTATTGGCAGAGCCGGGATTTGAACCCATGACCTCTGACTCCAAAGCCTGTGCTCTTTCCACTGAGCCATGCTGCTTCTCTAATGAATGAGTGTCTGTCTGTCTGACTCTCTCTCCCCTTCTCTCTGAGGGCAGTAGGGAGATTAGAGGAGGGGGCTGGAAAAGTTCCCCCAGTTTCCCACCAGAACTATTCACTCATTCACTTGTATTTATTGAGTGCTTACTGTGTGTAAAGAACTGTACTAAGCACTTGGGAGAGTACAATAGAGAAGCAGCGTGGTTTAGTGGAAAGTGCACCAGCTTGGGAGTCAGAGGTCGTGCGTTCTAATCCCGGCTCTGCCACTTATCAGCTGTGCGACTTTGGGCAAGTCACTTAACTTCTCTGCTTCAATTTCCTCATCTGTAAAATGGGGATTAAGACTGTGAGCCCTACAAGGGACAACCTGATTACCTTGCATCTACCCCAGTGCTTAGAACAGTGCTTGGCACATAGTAAGCACTTAACAAATACCATCATCATTATCATTATTATTATTATTACAACACAAACACACACATTCCGTGCCCCCAACGAGCTCCCAGTCTAGAGGGGGTGACAGACATTAACATACATAAATAAGTTACAGATAAATACATATGTGTTGTGGGGATGGGAGGAAGGATGAATGAAGGAGCAGGTAAGAGCGACACAGGGAGTGGGAGAAGAGGAGAGGAGGGCTTATTCAGGGAAGGCTTCTTGGGGGAGATGTGCCTTCAATAAGGCTTTGAAGTTGGGGGGAGTAATTATCTGCTGTTATGAGGAGGGAGGGCATTCCAGGCCAGAGGTAGGATGTGGGTGGGAGGTCGGTGGCAAGATAGGTGAGATCGAGGTACAATGAGAAGGTTAGTATTAGAGGAACAAAGTGTGTTTGCTGGGTTGAAGTAGGGGAGTAGTGAGGTGAGGTAGGAGGGGGCAAGGTGATTGCTTTAAAGCCAATGTTGAGGAGTTTTCATCTGATGCAGAGGTGGTTGGGAAATCACTGGAGTTTGTTGAGTGGGGAAACATGGTCTGACCATTTCTGAAGAAAAATGACCTGGGCAGCAGAGTGGGAGTATAGACCAGAGTGAGAAGGGACAGGGAGGTCAGCAAGGAGGCTGATACAATAATCGAGGCGGGGTAGGATAAGTGCTTGCATTAATGTGCTGGCAGTTTGGATGGGGAGGAAGGGGTGGATTTTAGCAATACTGTGAAGGTAGAACTGACAGGATTTACTAATGGCTTGAATATGTGAGTTGAATAATAATGATGGTATTTGTTAAACATTTACTTTGTGTCAAGCACTTTTCTAAGCTCTGGGGTAGATATAAGCTAATCAGGTTGGATGCAGTCCCTGTCCTGCATGAGGCTTACAGTCTAAACCCCCATTTTACAGATGAGGGAACTGAGGCCCAGAGAAGTGAAGTGACTGGCCTGGAATGCTCCCCCGGGCCTGGAATGCCCTCCCTCTGCCCATCCGCCAAGCTAGCTCTCTTCCTCCCTTCAAGGCCCTACTGGGAGCTCACCTCCTCCAGGAGGCCTTCCCAGACTGAGCCCCTTCCTTCCTCTCCCCCTCGTCCCCCTCTCCATCCCCCCATCTTACCTCCTTCCCTTCCCCACAGCACCTATATATATGTATATTTTTGTACATATTTATTACTCTATTTTACTTGTACATATCTATTCTATTTATTTTATTTTGTTAGTATGTTTGGTTTTGTTCTCTGTCTCCTCCTTTTAGACTGTGAGCCCACTGTTGGGTAGGGACTGTCTCTAGATGTTGCCAACTTGTACTTCCCAAGCGCTTAGTACAGTGCTCTGCACACAGTAAGCGCTCAATAAATACGATTGATGATGATGATGATGATGATGACTTCCCCAAGGTCACACAGCAGACAAGTGGCAGAGCCGGTATTAGAAGGCATGACCTTCTGATTCCCAGGCATGTGCTCTATCCACTATTCCACACTGCTTCACTTTTGAATGAGAGCCCACTGGAGTCTAGAGTCTAGAGTCTTTTAGACTGTGAGCCCACTGTTGGGTAGGGACTGTCTCTATATGTTGCCAACTTGTACTTCCCAAGCGCTTAGTACAGTGCTCTGCACACAGTAAGTGCTCAATAAATACGATTGATTGAGAGAGAAGAATCAAGGATAATGATTTGGAAACATCAACTTTGCTAGGAATGGATACTCTAAGGACTGTGGCTCAACATTTGAGAGAGACAACTTCATTGTATGTCTCCTCACTCTACCACAGCTTCAAAATCTCTTTAATCCTCTGCCTTTCACTCCAGAGTAAGCATTTCAAAGTTCATTTCCACAATATGAGTTTAGAAGGGAAAGCATCCATTCTGAGAATTCACTTAATACCTAATTAATTAAGGATAATGCTCTTACGGCATCACTAACCAATTTCCTCAAGTAGAACGTTTCAAGTGTCACGTATTCTTGGGGCATTTGAGCACTCACTGATCACTCAATTGTTCCTTTCTTTTTTGCTCCCAGCCTGACACATCCCAGCGTGGAACTCTCGAGTCACGAGAACAAGGCTTCCTATCATAGCCCTAAGAAGGAGCCACCAGAGAGGGGCAAACAGAGGCTAAATATCCCACCATGATGAATAATCCACAACAGACTTGGGCCAGGGTCAATAACGATTCTGGCCTCATCATTCCTGTTCTCTCCCGTTCTGACCATCCAACACCTCTAACTCTCCTCTCTCCTGATTCCTCCTCTGGTACCCAGTATGGACCATCCAGCCTCCATGACTCTCCCCTCTCCATCCCTGACTCACCTCACAGTGACCCAGCATGGTCTATCCAAACTCCTCTGACTCTCCCCTCTCCATCCCTGATTCTCCTCCAGTGAACCAGCATGGTCCATCCAACCCCCACGACTCTCCCTTCTCCATTCCTACCCTGGTGAAATCTGAGCTGCTTCTTCCTCAGTGAATTTCTGTTTCTCTCTGATCCATAGAGCAAGCCCTCCCTCCCTCAGCTCACCCTCCTCCTCCTCCTTCTCCAGATCCGGGCTCTCTGCCAACTCCAAGGTAAGGACGCCCCAGCATCTTCACTCACTGTCGGGAGTTGCGAGCCAGCCACAAGAGATGAGTCTCTCCTGTTCCGGCAGTGATTTCTCAGGGAACGAAGCGCGAAGCAGAAACCCATTATGTCTCTCCGTATTGATGGTCTCCCCCTGCCCAGGAGGAATGAAGGCTGCAGGGAGAGTGTTAAATGGAGGGAATACTGGAAACGCATGGAGTAGAGGTGCGGGTCCCTCCTACGGCCGGCTGCCTGGACAAATGGGATGGGGTGGAGCCAGAGCTCAGAGAGCGGGCGGCCCAGGCAGGTATCAAAACCCTTCAGAAATGGAGCAGACCAACACCTCTAACTGTCTGAGAGCTTTCTGGAGCCAGTCTGCGGGAGAAGACCCCACCACACACGTTTTCCACACCTAAACACCAACGAGTGGCCATCCACCAGACCGCCCCCACTAGAACTCGGCACCAAGACCTCTCTACTGGCTCTGGAAATCTCACAGAAGCATTTGAGCGCACGACTAAGTGTTGATAATAAGGAAACTCCATGGCCTAGTAGAGCAGGCACAGCACAGGGAGCCAGGAGACCTGGTTTCTAATCCCAACTCTATCACAATGGGTGTGTGACCTTGGGCAAATCACTTACCTTCTTCGTCCCTCGGTTTTCCTCATCTTTAAAATGGGGACTAGATATCCGTTCTCCCTCCCCCTTAGACTGTGAGCCCCCAAGGAACCAGTCCAGCCTAGCACGTTCTGGCCCAGACCAGTGGAGCAACAGCAAGGACATCAGGAGTTTCCAGGAGACCACAAACTGACCTGTTCAGGGAACCTCCCAAGGGTCAGAGTTCAGGAACCGGAGCTAGCGAGGAAACTCTTCGAGTTTGCTCCAGGTACAGAAGGTATTCAAATCCAGCCCGGGATTTTGGACGGAGCCATCGAGAACCGTCCCACTGGGGCTGATTCATTCAAATAGAGGCACGAAAGGCTATGAATGTTTCGGAAATGCAAATTGTTCTTTTGCCCAAAAAAATGGATATTTTAATTGCCCCCCAACTTTTGTTGATGATGGCATTTATTAGAGCAAGGGCCCGGGAGTCAGAAGGATATGGGTTCTAATACCGGTTCTGCCACTTGTCTGCTCTGTGACCTTGGGCAAGTCATTTAACCTCTCCGTGCCTCAGTTACCTTATCCGCAAAATAGGGATTAAGACTGAGCCCCATGTGGGACAGGTACTGTGTCCAGCTTTATTACCTTGTTCCTACCTCAGCACTTAGAACAGTGCCTGGCACATAGTAAGCATTTAACAAATACCATTAAAAAGAAAAGTGTTTTCTCTGCCCTGCAGAGTGAGCAAAGTTCTGTGGTGGATACAAGGTAATCAGATCAGACAATGTCCTTGAAGGCCCACCTTGGGCTCCCAGTCTAAAGAGGGAGGCAGAACTGGTATTTCAACCCCACTGTACAGATGAGGAAACTGAGGCACAGCGAGACTGCATGGCTTTTCCAAAGTCACAGCAGTCTTTTGGTGAAGATGAGACTAGGTAGGACCTGGGTCTCCTCCCTCCCAGTCCCGTGCTCTTTCCCCTGGACCCTGCCACCTTTTGAGGCCGCGACTCATCAGAAGTGGTAAGGGACAACTTGGCAGAGCTACTCAGGACAGCTTGCTGATTTCCCAGTCTATTGGATGTGCCATTGTTTTGTACAACTGGCACAAAACAGCATGCATGGCATGAATGTCACTAAGCACGGCTTAGTGGATAGAGCACGGGCCTTGGAGTTAGAAGGACTTGGGTTCTAATCCCAATTCTACCACATGTCTGCTGTGTGGCCTTCTCTGGGACTCAGTTATCTGTAAAATGGGGATTAAGAGTGTGAGCACCATGTGGGAGAGGGACTGTGACCATCCTGATTAACTTCTATCTACCTCAGAGCTTAGAACAGTGCTTGGCATATAGAAAGTGCTTAACAAGCACCGTAATCTTCTTCCTAACCAAGAGTGTCTACCTGCGCTGGAGTCTGTCATGGGGCAGAGGACCCATGGAGGGACAGAGAGGGTTAGATGGAATGAGGGCCACAATCCCTGTCCATCACGAGAGCAGTGTGTCGGCTCTGGAGGTGGGCTGTGTGTCTCACCTAGGCTGGATGGCACCACTGGGAACTCCAAGCGCCCACCAAGGTAAGGGGCAGAACCTGCCAGACCCTTGTACCGACCTCTGTGCCCTCTTTCCACCCTAGTCGGGTTCTAGCCCGCTCTGGAGAGGAGCATGCTGGAGTGGCCCCGGATAGTCATTCATTCATTCATTTGTATTTATTGAGCACTTACTATGTGCAGAGTATTGTACTAAGCGCTTGGGAGAGTACAGTAAAACAATAAACAGTCCCTCGCAACCCGCATTCTCTCCCCGAGCTCTGCGGACCACAGCGGAGCTGTTGGAGCGGAGAACTGGCGTTATGACCGGCCCCTGTTGGCTCTTCCCTCTGCAAAGGGAGAGCATATACAGTGGGTCCACAGCTAGAGAGCCAAGAGAGCGGTTGGGAGGAGGGAAGAGTGCCAGTTGGGTAGTTGTGGGAAAAGAAACAGGAAAGGAAAGAAGGAACCAGGAGGCCGGGGCCTTGTCGCTAGCTTTCTTTGCGCCTCAGAGGATTCCTTTCTGGTTTTTGAAGGGACGGGGGAAAGACAGTGCCAGGAAGCCAGTGCCATAGAGCCAGCGAGATCTTCGAACAGCTGTCCGTCGGCCTGGAGGACTCACTAGGCACCACCTGGCTCCAAACTGCTCCCGACCCGTTGTTCCGGCTCCAGAGGCGGCACTCGGCTACGGCATCACCGGTTGGCCTCAATGCCGCCTGCGTCGCAGCTGGGCGGAATCGCCAGCAGACGGTACGAACGGTGAGGTCTGGCAGAGGCAGGCAGGGAAGATCTCTACGAGGGAGAAGGGAAAAAACTGACATCTGGTCCACCTGGACCATCCATTTCCCCTTTGCCTCCCCCGTGTAATATGATGTGACAAAAGATTAGGCTTGAAAGAGGAAATTTGGACTTCGAAGCAGATGAACCACTAAGTCGGGAGGAAATTGATGGCGAGGTACAATATATATTTCAGCCTTTGGTGTTTATGAATTCATCCAGTAAGCTTCCTCTAACTGATGAATTGTTGTTTTGAAGTTCGAGTTCATATTATGGAAAGATGGGAAGCCTTCGAAAAGGCAAACGGCTGAGCACATCGGTGACGAAGCATCGGGTGACTAGAAAACTCCCCAGCCAAGTCAGCATGGTCATACCAAGTGGAGAACTGAGCCGTTACTGGGATAATGGAGAAGCGAGATAATCCTGCCGCCTCTGTTTGCTTTGTCCCCACAGTTTGGGGCCTGAGTTATCAATCTGTGATGTCTGCAAAGTGTGTTCTGAATGCCCCGGAACAAGGCTCATCGGGTTTGTGCACATCTCTAAAAACATTAAATCATCCAGATTGCACAATCATGGCTCCTCTGAAGAAGAAGAAATCACTGAACTTCTCTGGGCCTCAGTTTTTTCATCTGTAACACGGGGATTAATAGTTGTTCTGGCTTGCACGTAGATTTCAAGCCCCATGTGGTACAGAAAGTGCATCTGATCTGATTATATTGTATCTATCCCAATGCTTAGCACAGTGTTTGGCACATTGTAAGTGCTTATCAAATGCCACGATTATCAGATGCCCTGGGTGCAGAGAGCTTTATAACAATAATAATAATAGTATTTAAGGATTTACTGTGCTAAGCACTGGGATGGATACAAGCAAGTCAGGTTGAACAGAGTTCCTGTTCCACATGGGGCTCACAGTCTTAATCCCCACTTTATAGATGAGATACTTGGGGCTCAGAGAAGTGAAGTGACTTGCCCAGGGACACACAGTAGACAAGTGGCAGAGCTGGGATTAGAACGCAGGTCCCTGACTCCAAGGTCTACTAGGCCACGCTGCCCTGTGGGTAAACAGAATTGTACAAGAAGCTTGCAAACATATGATCAAAGTGAAAGACTTGGTTCTTGTCTTCTAGGCGCTTGCAATCTAATGGGGGAGGCAACGGACACAAATAATTCCACACCTCCTTGGCGAAAGACTGAAGAGACAAAACGGACGTGGTAGAGGAAGGTGGTGCAGTCTCAGCAGCACTGGGTGATGAGCAGAGACGAGGCACATTTCCACGTCCACCCTCTTTCTCCAAACTGGGAGCATTAATTCTCCAGCCCAGTTGAGAACCGGGTCCCTTTGGGGTCAGGGCGAGTGGTGCCCCAGGACCATTTCCTCGTGGCCCTTTGGCCACAGTCTCCAACCTGAGTCCCGGATGGAGTCAGGCCACGGTCTCGTAAATCGAAATGCTTCATCGGAGGGGCATCAAGGCCCGCAATGTTGGTGTCATTCACGACTCCGCTCTCTCATTCACCCCACACATCCAATCCGTCACCAAAACCTGCCGGTCTCACCTCCACAACATCGCCAAGATCCGCCCTTTCCTCTCCATCCAAACCGCTACCTTGCTGGTTCAATCTCTCATCCTATCCCGACTAGATTACTGCATCAGCCTCCTCTCTGATCTCCCATCCTCCTGTCTCTCCCCGCTTCAATCTATACTTCAATCTGCTGCCTGGATTATCTTCGTAGAGAAACGCTCTGGGCATGTCACTCCCCTCCTCAAAAATCTCCAGTGGTTGCCTGTCAACCTACGAATCAAGAAAAACTCCTCACTCTCGGCTTCAAGGCTGTCCATCACCTTGTCTCCTCTTCCCTCACCTCCCTCCTCTCCTTCTCCAGCCCAGCCCCCACCCTCTGCTTCTCTGCCGCTAACCTCCTCACTGTGCCTCACTCTTGCCTGTCCTGTCGTCGACCCCCGGCCCACGTCCATCCCTTGGCCTGGAATGCCCTCCCTCCAAACATCCGCCAAACTAGCTCTCTTCTTCCCTTCAAAGCCCTACTGAGAGCTCACCTCCTCCAAGAGGCTTTCCCAGACTGAGCCCCCATTTTCCTCTCCTTCTCCCCACCCCATCACCCCCCGCCCTACCTCCCCCACCTACAGAACTTATATATATTTGTACGTATTTATTACTCTATTTATTTTACTTGTACATATTTCCTATTCTATTTTATTAAAGATGTGCATATAGCTATAAATCTATTTATTCCAACTGTTTTGGCACCTGTCTACATGTTTTGTTTTGTTGTCTGTCTCCCCCTTCTAGACTGTGAGCCCGTTGTTGGGTAGGGACCATCTCCATATGTTGCTGACTTGTACTTCCCAAGTGCTTAGTACAGTGCTCTGCACACAGTAAGCACTCAATAAATACGATTGAATGAATAATAATAATGGTATTTGTTAGGCGCTTACTATGTGCAAAGCACTGTTCTAAGCGCTGGGGGGATACAAAGTGATCAGGTTGTCCCATGTGGGGCTCACAGTCTTAATCCCCATTTTACAGATGAGGGAACTGAGGCCCAGAGAAGTGAAGTGACGTTCCCAAAGTCACACAGCTGACAAGTGGCGGAGCCAGGATTAGAACCCATGACCTCTGACTCCCAAGCCCGGGCTCTTTCCACTAAGAGCCTCACCACTTCTCTGAATGAATGAATGACTGAGTCCCAGCAAGCTGTACCTTGGAAGCACCCAATGTTCTCTGACAGCCATTGTAATTTCCATTGTACTTTCCCAACAGGGTTCTGCATGTGGGTGGCATCCAATTCAGTGTTCTGCAGGCGATAGGCACCCAGTACAGAGTTCTGCTCAGAGTAAGAGGTCAGTTAGTGTCGCTACTGCTTATGGGTTGGGGGAGAACCAAGAACTCAAGATTTAGGGTTTCCAAATCAAAATTTTACACATTAAATGAAAGTGTCGTCTCAGACAAGTTTATTTTAGATTCCACATTATTATTATTATTATATTTGTTAAGCGCTTACTACGTGCCAGGCACTGTTCTAAGCACTGGGGTAGATACAAGCTAATCAGGTTGTCCCACGTGGGGCTAACAGTTTTAATCCTCATTTTACAGATGAGGTACCTGAGGCGCAGAGAAGTTAAGTGACTTTCCCAAGGACACACAGCGGACGAGTGGCGGAGTCAGGATTAGAACCCACGTCCTCTGACTCCCAAGCCCGTGATCTTGCCACTAAGCCACGCTGCATCAGTTTATCTACTGGGCTCAATTCCTCTTTTTGGTTACCTCTCTTAGAGACAGCCTCTCATTTTCTCTTCTACTTAAATATTGTGAAATTCTCCATACATCTCTCTGGTCTAGAAAAGTACCAAGAGATCCCACCGGTCTGGGAATAGTTGTAGGAAAGGTTGGGGGTGGAAGAAAGCCTAATTAGGGCCCGATTTAGAGGAGCAAGAAGAGAGTGTTTGGCTCCAAGGAGTTAGGATGAGGGAACAAGCAGAAATTAGAGAAGTAGCATGGCTTTAGTGGAAAGTGCAAGAGCCTAGGAGACAGAGGACCTGGGCTATAATCCAGCTCTGCCACTCATCTGCTGCGTGACCTTGGCAGGCCAATTCACTTCTCTGGGCCTCAGTTGTCTCATCTGAAAAGTGGGGATTCAATACTTGTTCTCCTTCCTTGTGAGCCCTGTGTGGATCAGGGATTGTGTCCATCCTGATTATCCTGTATCTTCCTCAGTGCTTAGAACGGTGCTCAACACACCGTGATACATAACACAATTATTATTATTAACAATAATAATAATGACCATTTTTTAAAAAGCCCTCTTCTGCAAGGAAAAACTATCATCCTGGAAACCCCCGTAAGCTGACTCTCTTAGGAGAAGGGTCGAGGGTCCTGTATATATGTCTGTACGTATTTATTACTCTATTTATTTATTTATTTATTTTACTTGTACATATCTATTCTATTTATTTTATTTTGTTACTATGTTTGGTTTTGTTCTCTGTCTCCCCTTTCTAGACTGTGAGCCCACTGTCTCTATACGTTGCCAACTTGCACTTCCCAAGCGCTTAGTACGGTGTTCTGCACACGGTAAGCTCTCAATAAATATGATTGATTGATTGATTGATTGAGGGTCCCAGGGAGGAGGATCCACCCACCTCCCCCAGGGGCAGGGGGGAGGATCCCTTCCTGGCCAATTTATGCCCACAACAGCCTCCCTCTGGTTCAGTTGCCCTCCAGCAGGCTTTGGGAGCTTAATCCCTCTTCTTTCTCTGTCCTGTCTACTCCCCTGTCTCCTTGTCTATTTTTTCTAGTACTGTTGCCCCGCTGAACGGCGAAAGATACAGTCCCAGACAGCTCGCTATCAGCAAAGTCGGTGTTGGCGAACCACTGGGAAACCAAGGGTGTATTCCAGCCCCCTCCTTCAAAGACCCTACTGAACCCAGACACAAACAACCCACATTGGATCCCATCTGTTTTATTCGGTGCTCTTTGCTAAAATACAATAATGCAAACAGGGTCTCCTGGGACGGTGGTCTTTCCCGAGTCCACACTTGACCTTTCCTCCTAAGTCCAATGGTTATTACTGTCATCTCACAACTGTGTGCAGAGAGCTGCACTGGGCACAAACCATTTGCAGCAGGACATCTAATGTTTGCAGTCAACCAGTACAGAGCCCTACACCCAATCTGCTCCTGGCACACAAAAGGCACCTACTAAAGAGCCCCGCACACGAAGCTACATTCAGTGCACTGCCCCAAAGACAGTAGATGTCCGATAGATAATACTGAAGGAATGAGAAATCCATGATTACAAATGGATCGGAGGAGAATTAATGTGAATGAAGTTGTGAATTCTGTTAGTTTATCAAAAAAATCTCTTTTTCCTTCAGGGAGAACATATATTTCTCCATTTCTTTCCATCTCCTTACAGCGTAGATTAAGAAAACCAGAGATAAAAGATATTGCTAGGAGTAAATGATTATCCAGTAGAAAGGATGCTAGTGGAACTTGTGAGAATTAGATAAAACCTGCTTTTTATTAACTGATTTAGTATCAAATTATGGTACCCTGGAGGAATGCAGACTGTTCTAATCTTTTAAAAATGCAACAGTTGAAGCTTATGGAAAACCCAGGACATTATTTGGGTATAAATTACTCCAGAATAAAGTTAACTCCTGAAAAATCTGCTAAATGAAAAGCTAAAATTTTATTAGCATTTAAATGTGACCTTATCTCCTAATGCTCCCTCGTGTTTGCGAGAGAAATTCGCCTTTCAAAGATTCTGATTGTGCAGAAAGCAGTTTAAGGTTTGATTGGTAACACTTAAATTAGTGTGATTTAAAATGTTTTATTCATCGTTTGGAAATGATTGCCAGAGGTGGACACGGCGGACCCGCTGTCAGGCCCGCTGCAGGCTGAGGGCAAGAGTGTTGAGAAGCAGCGTGGCTCAGAGGAAAGAGCCCGGGCTTGGGAGTCAGAGGTCATGGGTTCTAATCCTGACTCCACCACTTGTCAGCTGTGTGGCTTTGGGCAAGTCACTTGACTTCTCTGTGCCTCAGTTACCTCATCTGTAAAATGGGGACTGTGAGCCCCACGTGGGACAACCTGATCACCTTGTATCTCTCCCAACGCTTAGAACAGTGCTTTGCACATAGTAAACAAATACCATTGGAAAAAAAAAGAGAGAGAGGCAGCTCAGCCTGAGCCGGTGCTGTGGTCCCCTCCGTCTCAAAGGCCCTTCAGAAATCACAGCTTCTCCAGGAGGCTTTCCCTGGTCCAAGACTCACATCACTCACCTCCTCCTCCACCCCACCTCACCCACTCACCAACATGGTCATACCCTCGACCTCCTCATCTCCTATCGCTGCACTGTGTCCACCCTCACCAACTCTGAAATCCCTCTCTCTGATCATAATCTCACCTGCCTCCTCACTCACACTCCTTTCCCCTGTAAATCCGTATTACTCCCTCACAGAGATCTCCGCTCTCTGGACCCCACCCATCTTTCGGAGCGCCTCACACCCCACCTCGCCGCCCTCTCCTCTCTACCCAGTCTTGATGATCAGATTACTGCTCTCAACTCTACCCTTTCTACTCAGCTAGACTCGCTCGCTCCCCTTTCCCTTCGCCGCTCTCGCACCACTAACCCACAGCCCTGGATCACTGCCACTGTCCGCCTCCTTCGCTCTTATGCTCGAGCTGCCGAACGCTGCTGGCGAAAGTCTAAACACCATGCCAACCTCGTTCACTTCAAGTTTATCCTTTCCTGCCTTAACTCAGCCCTCTCTTCTGCCGGACAAAACTATTTCTCCTCCCTTATTGACACCCATGCCCATCACCCCCGCCAGCTCTTCCGTACATTCAACTCCCTTCTCAGGCCCCCGGTTCCTCCCCCTCCTCCTTCCCTCACCCCCAACGATCTGGCCTCCTACTTCATTAACAAAATTAAATCCATCAGGTCTGACCTCCCCAAAGTCTCTTCCCCCCTTTCTCCAACCCCCCGGCTCTCAACACTCTCTGCTACTCTCCCATCCTTCCCAGCGGTATCCTCAGAGGAACTCTCCTCCCTCCTCTCAAGTGCTACTCCGGCCACCTGTGCTTCTGACCCCATTCCCTCTCATCTTATGAAATCTCTCGCTCCATCCCTTCTCCCCTCCTTAACTTCCATCTTCAACCACTCACTCTCCACTGGTTCCTTCCCCTCTGCCTTCAAACATGCCCATGTCTCGCCCATCCTAAAAAAACCCTCTCTTGACCCCACCTCACCTTCTAGTTATCGCCCCATATCCCTCCTACCATTCCTTTCCAAACTCCTTGAACGAGTTGTCTACACTCGCTGCCTAGAATTCCTCAACAACAACTCTCTCCTCGACCCCCTCCAGTCTGGCTTCCGTCCCCTACATTCCACGGAAACTGCCCTCTCAAAGGTCACCAATGACCTCCTGCTTGCCAAATCCAATGGCTCCTACTCTATCCTAATCCTCCTCGACCTCTCAGCTGCCTTCGACACTGTGGTCCACCCCCTTCTCCTCAACACGCTATCCGACCTTGGCTTCACAGACCCCGTCCTCTCCTGGTTCTCCTCTTATCTCTCCGGGCGTTCATTCTCAGTCTGTTTTGCAGGCTCCTCCTCCTCCTCCCATCCCCTTACTGTGGGGGTTCCCCAAGGTTCAGTGCTTGGTCCCCTTCTGTTCTCGATCTATACTCACTCCCTTGGTGACCTCATTCGCTCCCACGGCTTCAACTATCATCTCTACGCTGATGACACCCAGATCTCCATCTCTGCCCCTGCTCTCTCCCCCTCTCTCCAGGCTCGCATCTCCTCCTGCCTTCAGGACATCTCCATCTGGATCTCTGCCCGCCACCTAAAGCTCAACATGTCGAAGACTGAACTCCTTGTCTTCCCTCCCAAACCCTGCCCTCTCCCTGACTTTCCCATCACTGTTGACGGCACTACCATCCTTCCCGTCTCACAAACCCGCAACCTTGGTGTCATCCTTGACTCCGCTCTCTCATTCACCCCTCACATCCAAGCCGTCACCAAAACCTGCCGGTCTTAGCTCCGCAGCGTGGGAGGAGCCAGAGGAGCATGGACGATCAGATAATAATAATGATGATATTTGTTAAGTGCTTACTATGTGCCAAGCACTGGGGTAGATACAAGGTAATCAGGTTGTCCCACGTGGGGCTTACAGCCTTAATCCTCATTTTACAGATGAGGTAACAGGCACAGAGAAGTTATTAATGATAATAGTAATAATAGTAATCATGGTATTTAAGTGCTTACTATGTGCCAAGCACAGTTCTAAACCCTGGGGTAGATACAAGATAATCAGGTTGTCCCACGTGGGGCTCATAGTCTTAATCCCCATTTTACAGATGAGGTAACTGAGGCACAGAGAAGTTAATAATAATAATAATAGTTATGGTATTTGTTAAGTACTTACTATGTGCCAAGCACTGTTCTAAGCACTGGGGTTGATACAAGGTAATCAGGATGTCCCACGTGGGGCTTATACTTTTAATCCCCATTTTACAGATGAGGTAAGTGAGGCACAGAGAAGTTAAGTGACTTACCCAAAGTCACAGAGCTGAGAAGTGGCAGAGGAGAGATCAGGACCCATGACCTCTGACTCCCAAGCCTGTGCTCCTTCCACTAAGCCACGCTGCTTCCTATGGGCAGTGGGATGGGCAACCAGTTGGAGGGCACCTTTCTGGGCCACCTTGATTAATGAGCCTCCACAGAGTCTGCAAATTAGAAATCCCACGGGGAGCGGGCACACCCGCTATTAAAGCTAATTTGTTTGTGTTGGCAAAATCAAGAGTGATTGTATTCAAAGCAAGCTGGAGCTGTCATTACCCACTTGATTAAATATTCTGGAGCCTATTCACCAGTGATTCCTCCTTCCAGGCCGGGCTAAGGAAAACTGGTTGGGAGTTGGGGACAGGGGAGGGCAAGGAGAAGGGGGTCCTGTCGGGGGAGGGGAGTTGCATGATATAATTCCCTTCCTTTCCCAATCTGCCGACCCTCCATGCAAGGTAGGGGTCCCCGGGTTCCCACAATAAATTCATTATCCTCAAAACGTTCTGCTCCCATCCATTCCAGTTAAACCCAGGATCTGGCATTCTGACTATAGCAGGATGAATCGGCCACGATGGCTTAATAATAATGCTGGTATTGACTGCTAACAAAGAGCCAATTTCCTGTGAGGGAAGGGAGAGTAGAGGATCATCAGATTGGCCAAAGTGTCTGATCCTTCTGGGGCGCAGAATATAAGAGAGTGGGAAAGCAGAGATCTTCTCCCCATCTTACAGGCGAAACGATCGGTGGTATTTATTGAGCGCTTGATGGGTGTGTAGCACTGTACTAAGTGCTTGGGAGGGTACAACACACAGGGTTGGTAGACACATTCCCTGAAGCTCCTGTGGCTTCAACTGGGAATGCTCCAGGCCTGCAAGGATGATGATGATGATGATGATGATGGCATTTATTAAGCGCTTACTATGTGCAAAGCACTGTTCTAATAATAATAATAATAATGGCATTTGTTAAGCACTTACTCTGTACAAAGCACTGTTCTAATAATAATAATGATGGCATTTATTAAGCATTTACTATGTGCAAAGCACTGTTCTAAGCGCTGGGGAGGTTACAAGGTGATCAGGTTGTCCCACAGGGCGCTCACAGTCTTAATCCCCATTTTACAGATGAGGTAACTGAGGCACTGAGAAGTTAAGTGGCTTGCCCAAAGTCACACAGCTGACAATTGGTGGAGCTGGGATTTGAACCCATGACCCCCGACTCCAAGGCCCATGCTTTTTCCACTGAGCCACACTGCCTCTCTAATGCTAACGCTGCCCTTTCTAGGCCCAGGCAAGTCAGTGAGATAGTTCTTGAGGCCCTGAAGTCTCACCTGCTCCCATTTATACTGTGAATGCTAAAAATCTGCTACTCTGTAGGCCCTGTAGTCCTACAGGTTAGGTTAACACCCAAACTCAAGAAGAGTAAGCAACATGGAAAACAATGAAAGCACCCAGAGTTGAACACAGCCAAACTGAGATGACCACAGGGTGTGGGGGTTGTAGAGGTTTCAGTGCAAAAGTGTGAAAGAGAGGGAGGGGGAGAGGAAGAAGGTGAGGATGTGGGAAGGTGTCCGTCCACGTGTGTCTGTGTGTATGCACACACCTGTGTGGGTGTCTGTGTGTGCAGTTATGTCCGTGTGTGTACTCAAGCCTACAGAGAGTACACAGAGATGGTTGGCTTTTTATATTCTAAATAAGTGTGTTTCTGGTTCCAGGGGTGATGCTTTTCAAACTGAGATAGAATTGGAGCCTAAAAGCCAGGAAGCACCCCCATGACACTTCCCGCCACTTTAGAACGCATTGAACACAATGACCACGGAAACCCAGCCATCCTTCCTAATCCCCAAACTGCCCAGGGTCACACCCAGGCTCCAAAGCAGGTCGGGTGTGACCCAGGGCTGGGCCGTGTCAGCAATGTCGGGTGCCCCGGGTTTTTCCCAGACCTCTGTGAGAGATGTCTAGTCATCAGGGCTTGTGGCTCTGGGAGTACAGGACTGTTAGTCAGAAGACCCTGGTTCTAGTCCTGGTACTGCCACTGGCCGGCTGCGGGACCTTGGATAAGTCCCTTAACTTCTCTGGGCCTCAGTCTTCTCCTCTGTAAAATTGGGTATAAGATTCCTGCTCTCCCTCCCTCCTCAGCTGTGAGCCCCATGTGGGAAGGACTGACCTGATCCCATGATCCCGTATCTATCTACAGAGGACTCACCTCCATGCTTGGCACCTAGGAAGCCCTTAATCAATTGAAAAACCTCCCACTCCCATCTTGAATGGAATGAGAGTCAACTCTGGGCCTACAGTCTGGAAAAGTTAGGGATCGAATGGAATGGTGAGGATGGAATTCTCTGGGACGTTCAAGGGTTCTGTGGCTCCCCCATTTCTTGGGAGAAGAAATCGAGTACCCCTCCACCATTAATAATAATAATAATAATAATAAAATGGTGGCATTTGTTAAGCGCTTACTATGTGCAAAGCACTGTTCTAAAGGCTGTGGGGGGGATACAAAGTGATCGGTTTGTCCCATGTGGGGCTCACAGTCTTAATCCCCATTTTACAGATGAGGTAACTGAGGCTCAGAGAAGTTAAGTGATTTGCCCAAGGTCACACAGCAGACATGTGGCGGAGCTGGGATTAGAACTATTAGCACTGCCATTTTGGAGGGAGATGTGGGCACTTGGTTTCCATCTCTGTTCTGCCAACGGCCCAGAGATAGACACCTGTAAGATAGTCATGGTAGTCATTAAGTACCTACTTTGCGCAAAGCACCAAACTAAGCTCTGGGAAAAGATAAGTGCAAAAGAAATAATATAATAATGGTATTTGTTAATCACTTACTATGTGCCAAGCACTGTTAGCCCTGAAGGTGCTAGTAACAAAATTCCTACTGAACCCAAGAACAGCTGGAAACAGCAGAAATAGTTATATATTGAGCATCCACTGAGGGTATCACACTACTAAGCACTTGGGAGAGAATAACATAAAGGAAAAGACATATCTCTGGCCCACAGAGAGCTTACACTCTATAGTAAAGGTCCATATATCCTCTGCCCATGAGCACTGGACACTCTTCCAAGTGCTTAGTAGAGTGCGCTGTGTGCAGTGCACTCAATAAATACCACCCATCGATGGGTTTACCAATGCAGGTTGCTTTAAAACATTCAAAGAGCAGCCAGTTCACCCACCATAGAATTGTGACTTCTACAAATGGACACATCTAACAGTCAATTAATTGTAACTGAGGGCTTACTCTATGCAGAACAATGTACTAAGCACTTGGGAGAGTAAAATACAACAGATTTGGGCAGATGTGTTCCCTGCCCACCAAAAGCTGACAGTCTAGAGGGTGACTATCAAATGCCCAGAGGTCACAGATCCAAGTGAAAAGATGATACAGAAGGGAGAGGGAGCCGGGAGGGAAAAGAGGGCTTATCTGGGGAAGGCCTCTTGGAGGAGATAGGACCTTAATAAGGCTTTGAAGGTGGGAAGAGTGGTAGTTTCATGAGTGTGGAGGGGGAAGGAGTCAAGCCTAGGTGGAGAATGATAGATGAGATTGGGGTACATTGAGTAAGCTGGTGCTAGAGGAGTGAAATGTACAGGCTGGGCTTAAATTGCGGCAGTATCTTCCATGTTTGAAGGCACCACGAAAGGTCAAGATCCCCTTTGAGGGGTGTGTGTGTCCGGAAAGACCACGGCTCCGCCTGTGTCCTGCCCACTCGAAGACTGTTTCGCGTTGAATTTCACGTTTGCTATTGGCAGTGCCTGGCACTGCTACTGTCTTTACTCTTTGTCTCATGTTGCTCTGCTTGAGCCTCTCCTGTCTGGAAGGCTGTGGTCTCATGATCTGTAGTTTTTCTAATATGCATTCCCTCCTTGGGCCATCAACAATGCAAAGGACTCTGGGAGCCCTTATCTCCCATCGCATCTTTCAATCATTCCTAGCACTGGCTCTGCAGCACTGATTTAAATTAAGTGTTACAGCCATTGACCTGCTCGTTATCAGTCCATCAGCAGGCAGTGTAAACTCATTAAATAGCTCACATGGCCAGAGCATGCAGAGCCGAAGTCATCATTTTACATTCCAGGGACAGAATAAAATAACAATAATAATATCTTGAATTCACAGGGCATATTCATTTCCCTAGGAGCCTTTCACACCATTTATCTCCTCGGACCCCAACAACAACCGGGTGATTAGGGAATAGGAAGGAATCTCTATTTTCAATCAATAGTATTTTTGGAAGGCCTGCTGTGTGCAGAGCATCGAACTAAGTGCTTGGGAGAGTACCATATCATCGGTAGATATGGTTACTGCCCTCAGGAAGCTTACCATCTAAGCAAGGAAGACACACAAAAATACATTATAGATAGGAGGAAATAATACAGTGATAGGTAAGTGCTCAGCATGATACATATCCTTTGGTACATGGGGGAAGTACATATCCAATATCCTGCTTGCACATAGTCAGTGCTTAACAAATGTCATCATTATTATAACCAAGTGCTGAATTGGCACTGGTAATGTAAGGTGGGAAGATTAGAGATTAATCAAGGAAAGCCTCTAGGATGAGATGTGACTGCAGAAGGGCTCTGAAGATGGGGAGAGCTGCGAATGGAGAGAGAGAGAGAGAGAGCGAGTCTGAGTATCAGTGGTTGGAAGCAAGTGAGAAGAGGCCCTGTGAGGACGTTAGCTTGAGAGAAGAGAGTGGGCAAGCTGGGTTGGAGTGGGAGAGAAGAAAGGATAAATGGGGGGAGTGCTTTAAAGTCAACCGTCAGGAGTTTCTGCCACTCCCATTTCACAGAAGAGGAAACTGAGGCACAGAGAGGTTAAGGGACTTGTCCATAGTCACCCAGCAGGCCTGCGGCTCGACTCCAGGTCCTTGCCCTTTGCTCTAGACCATGCAACTGCTCCCGCTGGAAAACTGCTATAAGAGGCCACAGTGTGATTTCAAAATAAAATTTGCTAGTGAAAGCATCCAGAGCAGAATTGAAGCGGAGGAGAGAAAGCCCCAGATTTCCAGAGCAGGGATCTCCATCTGCTTTAGCCCATGCGGCGATGGAATTGGTCACAGGGGTAAAATATCACTAGCAGCATCATTACCGCTATTTATTATGAGAAGCAACATGGTCTAGTGGGTAGAGCATGAGCCTGGGATTCAGAAGGACCTGGGTTCTAATCCCGGATCTGCCCCTTGTCTGCTCTGTGATCATGGGCAACTTACTTCACTTCTCTGTGCCTCAGTTACCTCATCTGGAAAATGGGAATTAAGATTTTGAGCCCCATGTGGGACATGGACTGTGTCTAACCTGATTACTTTATATCTACCCCAGTACTTTAGAACAGTGCCTGGCACAGAGTAGGGCTTAACAGATGCCATTTAAATCAATTACATTTGCCAAGCCCTTATCCCTAAATACTGGGGGAAAAGTATATGAATGTCAGGAATCGGCACGGCTGCTAGGGAAAAAACCCAGCACTGGGAGTCAGGAGATCCGAGTTCCAGTCCTGGTTCTGCTACCCATCTGCTATGCGACCTTGGGCAAGTGATTTCACCTCTCTAGGCCTCCGTTTCTTAATCTGTAAAATGGGAGATCAGATACCTGGTCTCCCTCCCTCTTAGGCTGTGAGCCCCCTGTTTTTTGGGGAGCACATCCACTCTGATTAACCTGGATCTACTCCAGCTGTCAGCTCATGCATGGTTAATAGTAAGTGCCAAATCGATCTTATATTGACTATTGAACCAGACAAAGTCCCGGGCCCATGGGATGGGTTCAGGGTCTAAAGTAGGAGACGAGATACTTCATGCTGCTGCCCGGATTATCTTTGTCCAGAAACGCTCTGGGCATATTACTCCCCTCCTCAAAAACCTCCAATGGCTACCGATCAATCTGCGCATCGGGCAGAAACTCCTCACCCTGGGCTTCGAGGCTGTCCATCACCTCGCCCCCTCCTACCTCACCTCCCTTCTCTCCTTCTACTGCCCACCCCGCACCCCCTGCTCCTCTGCCGCTCACCTCCTCACTGTGCTTCGTTCTCGCCTGTCCCGCCATCGACCCCCGGCCCACGTCATCCCCCGGGCCTGGAATGCCCTCCCTCTGCCCATCCGCCAAGCTAGCTCTCTTCCTCCCTTCAAGGCCCTGCTGAGAGCTCACCTCCTCCAGGAGGCCTTCCCAGACTGAGCCCTTTCTTTCCTCTCCCCCTCGTCCCCCTCTCCATCCCCCCGTCTTACCTCCTTCCCTTCCCCGCAGCACCTGTATATATGTATATATGGTTGTACATATTTATTACTCTATTTATTTATTTATTTATTTATTTATTTATTTATTTATTTATTTATTTATTTTACTTGTACATTTCTATCCTATTTATTTTATTTTGTTGGTATGTTTGGTTCTGTTCTCTGTCTCCCCCTTTTAGACTGTGAGCCCACTGTTGGGTAGGGACTGTCTCTATGTGTTGCCAATCTGTACTTCCCAAGCGCTTAGTACAGTGCTCTGCACATAGTAAGCGCTCAATAAATACGATTGATTGATTGATTGATTGACTGGGTGCAGACCCATCAGCAGAGAAAGCAAAGGTGGAAATTAACAACAACTCATCTGTCTGTTTTATATCTGGAAGCTCCATGTTTGCTCTAAGTATGCACAGTGAATTGCATACTGCTGCTCCTTTGAAATTTGCCAAGCGGTGCTGCTCTGGGCCTCTAATGTAGGGTATTTTTGACCTCTTGCAAGGAGCCGGGGTTCAACACCCAATGGACGGGTGGTGGGAAAGACAGAAGACGCCATAGATCAAACAGGTTTCAGATCAAATTGTTTCCCACTCTCCTTTGACTCCAGAGTCTCCAGGCTCCGAAACTGACCATGACCTCGGTTTTCTTTGGCGTTATCACAGTCCACCCACTAATTCCCCGGCGTTTTCCGTGAATACCCACCCCCCCAGACCAGTAGCCCCAGTGGAATGTATGGATTCATCTGTTCATTTATTCCATTAGTGATTTTTCCACTCAATAGTTCTCACAAAATTTTTTCTCATGTTCCCACACAACGTAAACGATTGGAATCTGCCTGTCTCTGGAATTAAAACATAACATCCTTGGGACAAGAGGCTGTGACTTGTACTGTGCCTTTCCAAGGGCCTACATACAAATCTGCCCCCCAGTAGGTGCCCTTAGTGCCCTTTCCCTGGTGTGTGCCTGGCACTGCGCCCTGCCCAAGGAAGGGGCTCAACAAATACTACTGCTTCATGCCTTTACATCTCACATCCCTCAAGCTTGGGACGGCTCGTCCTGTTCTGAGTCATTCTGAAAGGCCCAGGTCATGCACATTTGATGAGATTTTGCTGTGATCGAGTCCTGGCCATTACAGCTGTTAATTAGGCAAGCAAAGTGCTCTTTCCAGCCTCGAGGAGCGCAAGTGTTAATTGGCCTCATAACAATAACGATAATGGCAAAAAATGCTAATGAAGGCGCGAACCCTGATTACAGAAATTGGCGGGAGGCACCCTGGCTGTCGGCAGGCCAGAGTATCATTGGCCGCCGTCCGAGGGCACATGGTTGCTTTTTGGGGATCAGCTCTCAGAGAAACAGCCGTCTTTATGGCCTTGCTGTCTCTGGTTTGAGACCTGTGAAATGACCTGCTTATAGATATGTCATGACTGAATGAATGACTCCCCACAGCACATATGTATCTATCTGTATATATCTGTAATTTATTGTTTTATCTATTTGTATTAACGTCTGTCTCCCCCTGTAGACCGTGAACTCGTTGTTGGGTAGGGACCATCTCTATATGTTTCCAACTTGTACTACCCAAGTGCTTAGTACAGTGCTCTGCACACAGTAAGCGCTCAATAAATATGATTGAATGAATGACTCCTCACAGCACATATATATCTATCTGTATATATCTGTAATTTATTGTTTTATCTATTTGTATTAATGTCTGTCTCCCCCTCTAGACCGTGAGCTCATTGTTGGGTAGGGACCGTCTCTATAGGTTTCCAAGTTGTACTTCCCAAGCGCTTAGTACAGTGCTCTGCACACAGTAAGCACTCAATAAATATGACTGAATGAATGACTCCCCACAGCACATATGTATCTATCTGTATATATCTGTAATTTATTGTTTTATCTATTTGTATTAATATCTGTCTCCCCCTCTAGACCGTGAGCTCGTTGTTGGGTAGGGACCGTCTCTATATGTTTCCAACTTGTACTTCCCAAGCGCTTAGTACAGTGCTCCACACACAGTAAGCGCTCAATAAATACAACTGAATGAATGAATGAATGAATATGGACATGGCCTATATGCTCCCAACTGGCCAGTATAGTGCTCTTCATTCACCGGCAGGCATCTAGTTCAGTCTTGAGGCCACAGCAGGCACAGGTTAAAATGCATGGCACACAGTAGATGCCCACAAAGGCACTCTGCACATAGTAGGTAACAGTGTAGTGCTCTGCACTCAGTAAGAACTCAGTAAATACTATTGAAAGGAGGGATGCATTCTTTGTCACTTGCTCAGGTTTTCCTGGGTTTGTATCAATCAGCAGCACACTGGGAACATAAAAGAGTTGTACAAATTCACAGAGCAGGGGCCTGGGATTCAGAAGATCATGTGTTCTAATCCCAGCTCCTCCACATGTCTGCTGTGTGACCTTGGGCAAATCATTTAACTTCTCTGTTCCTCAGTTAC
Source organism: Tachyglossus aculeatus (assembly GCF_015852505.1). NCBI lineage: Eukaryota > Metazoa > Chordata > Mammalia > Monotremata > Tachyglossidae > Tachyglossus > Tachyglossus aculeatus. Next base: position 39,750,312 of record NC_052088.1, on the reverse strand, counting down.
CTCATCTGTAAAATGGGGATTGAGACAGTGAGCACCATATGGGACAAGGGACTGTGTCTAGCCCGATTTGCTATATCCATCCCAGTGCTTAGTACAGTTCCTGGCACATAGTAAACACTTAATACCATAATAATAATTATTATTATCATTATTACACTGCCATTATTCTGCATTACAGTGTATTTCTCCCTCTCTCCCTTTTTTTTATGGTATTTAAGTGCTTACTATGTTCCAGGCACTAAGAACTGGGGTAGAAACAAGCAAATCAGGTTGGACGCAGTCCCTGTCCCACGTCGGGCTCCCAGTCTTAATCCCCATTTTACAGATTAGGTAGCAGGCGCAGAGAGTGAAATGATTTACCCAAGGTCACAAGGTAGACATGTGGCAGAGCTGGAATTAGAACTCAGGTCCTTCAGACTCCCAGGCCTGTCTTCTACCAATTAGGCCATGCTGCTTCCCTTTAGAGAAGCAGCGTGGCTCAGTGGAAAGAGCCCGGGCTTTGGAGTCAGAGGTCATGGGTTCAAATCCCGGCTCCGCCAGTTGTCAGCTGTGTGACTTTGGGCAAGTCACTTCACTTCTCTGTGTCTCAGTTACCTCATCTGTAAAATGGGGATGAAGACTGTGAGCCCCCCCATGGGACAACCTGATCACCTTGTATCCTCCCCAGTGCTTAGAACAGTGCTTTGCACATAGTAAGCGCTTAATAAATGCCATAATAATTATTATTATTTATTAAATCAATCAATCAATCGTATTTATTGAGCGCTTACTGTGTGCAGAGCACTGTACTAAGTGCTTGGGAAGTACAAGTTGGCAACATATAGAGACAGTCCCTACCCAACAGTGGGCTCACAGTCTAAAAGGGGGAGACAGAGAACAAAACCAAACATACTAACAAAATAAAATAAATAGAATAGATATGTACAAGTAAAATAAATGAATAAATAAATAAACAAATAAATAAATAAATAGAGCAATAAATATGTACAAACATATATACATATATACAGGTGCTGTGGGGAAGGGAAGGAGGTAAGATGGGGGGATGGAGAGGGGGACGAGGGGGAGAGGAAGGAAGGGGCTCAGTCTGGGAAGGCCTCCTGGAGGAGGTGAGCTCTCAGTAGGGCCTTGAAGGGAGGAAGAGAACTAGCTTGGCGGATGGGCAGAGGGAGGGCATTCCAGGCCCGGGGGATGACGTGGGCCGGGGGTCGACGGCGGGACAGGCGAGAACGAGGTACGGTGAGGAGATTAGCGGCAGAGGAGCGGAGGGTGCGGGCTGGGCTGGAGAAGGAGAGAAGGGAGGTGAGGTAGGAGGGGGCGAGGGGATGGACAGCCTTGAAGCCCAGGGTGAGGAGTTTCTGCCTGATGCGTAGATTGATTGGTAGCCACTGGAGATTTTTGAGTAGGGGAGTAACGTGCCCAGAGCATTTCTGGACAAAGACAATCCGGGCAGCGGCGTGAAGTATGGATTGAAGTGGGGAGAGACAGGAGGATGGGAGATCACAGAGGAGGCTGATACAGCCGGGGCCATGCTATCAGTCAAGACGGTTTCAGGTGGGAGAGCCACAGGGAGCACTGAGGGAGGTGGACGGCCCCAGTGGGACTCTCGAAAAATAACTGGCTAACACGGGGGCGGGGGGGACGTGAAGAGGCTGCCAAGGAAACTGTCTGCCGCATCATGGCACTGTGGCACAACTCCCGCACTGTACTGCAGTTGCTTGGACTGGCCAGGGGTCCTGCATGTCAAAAACATCCATGTGCCCTTCGCCGTGTGCCACTTACTTCCATGGTGCACCATAACCCAGAGGGGACACAACTGACAGGGAGTAGAAAGTGCAAGTGACGCTGCACAAATCACCGGCGCTGCCGTCGATTCCGTCTCCCGGCTTTTCAGTCCTGAAGGCCCAGACCAAACCCCTCTCACCTTTCTTTATGGGAAACCCCAGCAGATGCCCCAAACCATGCTTGGCCCAAGGCCCGGCCAATCCAGGCGATGGAGTGATGACCCATGCCCACCCCATTCCTTCCTCTTGGTTGCCATGCCTTTGGCACAGCCATACCATCTTTCCACACGCCCTTTGCCCCTTGATGCTAAGCCCAGGTCTCCTAGAAAGATTCTCCTTTGGAACAAAATGACAAGTTTTGGGTGTTTCTCAGCTTCCCACAGCACTGTCTTGGCCTCTGCTGCTTCCAGGTGTGGGTCTGCTTAGGGTCTGGCAGGAACAGCTGAGACACCGGCACTGTTGAGCCCCCGACTCAGAGCCCAAGAGCCCGTGGCATTGGCTTTGGCAAAGTTCAGAATCAAATTCCGAGGTGGGGAAGCCCTTTGACTCTTCCGTGAGGTGAGATGACTGCGTCTCTTCAAAGACAGACAGAGAGAGAGAGGGAAGGAGAGAGAGGGGGTGAGGGAGAGAGAAAGGGAAGGAGGGAGGGAGAGGAAAGAGAGAGAGAGAAAATGCTGCCCAGCCTCGGAACCCCAATTCCAATCTAAGGATTTGGCAGAGGATTTCCCTGCAGGATCCCTGCCACTCCCTACCCACATCCTATACTCCCCCCACCCAATTCCTCTCTTCATCCCCCCCATCCCTGTTTCCCACCCCACAACCTGCCCCAAACTCTTTGAAGACCATTGAATCTTAACACTGAAACCTGAATTAGGCCACAAACTGGGGGTAGGGTTTGTGTGGTCTCATGGGAAGAGCACCAGATTGAGAGTCAGAAGATCCAGGTTTTAGTCCTGCTCTGCCACTGGTCTATTGGGTGACCTTAAGCCTCAGTTTCCTCATCTGTAAGGCAAACTCTCAGTCTGTGAGCCCCATGGGGAGACAGACATTGGGTCTAGTTGGGTTATCTTCTATCTGTCTCAGTGCTTAGCACCATTCTTGGCCCCGAGAAATTTCTGAATATTGTAATTAGTATCATTATGTCCAGAAGCAATTTTTGACCTTCAGCCCATTCTGGTGGTTCCTAGATTTGGAACACACATTCCCTGCTGTGCAAAGCCAATTCCAATCATGCTGCTTCCCAAGAGATTCCCACCACGGGTTGTGGCCCACTTGGCATGGGGCAGGAGATACTCCACTGCCTTTTAACTGAACGAGAGAGGAAATTGTGTCTGGGAAATTGCAATCTGACCACTCTGGCAGGGAGGTTCCCTTTGACCATTAATTGAGGTCACCATGGAGGAATTAGTCTACCATCGAGTCTGGTTAATCATTGTCGCCCACGGCTCTCCTGTGGCCTGCACAAAATCAGTGCCTGAAAACAACTTATTCCACCGGCCGGTGGATGTTGGGGTTGGGGGAAGCAGAAAAGTGTGCAGTACTCACCGTGCAGAAAAGTGTACGTTAATCACCTTGCTCTTCACCTGTCCGCTGCCGCCTTCCCTGAAGGTCTGGAAACGATGGGCAGTTTCTTCCCAGAAAGGAGCTGAATTATTAACTCGTTTGTGGAGAGACGGATGGAAAATACACTCAGTTTTCAGGATGCAGTGTGACTAGAATGCAATGTCTTCCCCCGCAACAGAACAAGCCTGTTGTGGTGGTACACGATCCCCACACTGGCACAAGAAGACTTGTTGTGGAAAGACACCTTTGTGAGCTGGGGTGGTGGGAGTTGTTGCTGTTATGCTTCCTAGCCTTCATATCACTGAGAAGCAGTGATACGAAGCAGCCACGCTGAGAAGCAGCGTGGCTCAATGGAAACAGCACGGGTTTTGGAGTCAGAGGTCATGGGTTCAAATCCCCGCTCCGCCAATTGTCAGCTTTGTGACTTTGGGCAAGTCACTTCACTTCTCTTGGGCAAATCACTACAGTTAACTCATCTGTAAAATGGGGATTAAGACTTTGAGCCCCCCATGGGACAATCTGATCACCTTGTAACTGCCCCAGCGCTTAGAACAGTGCTTTGCACATAGTAAGTGCTTAATAAATGCCATTATTATTATTATTATTATTATCAGCTAGCTTCTACTGTTCCATGGCTAATCCAGTAAAATTGCCATGAGGGACAAGGGTGGAAAACATTCTAATAGTCAGTGGTATTTATTGAGTACTTATTGTGTGGAGAGTACTATACTAAGCACTTGGGAGTGTACAATATAATATTAAGCAGGCACATTCCCTGTCCACAATGAGTTTACAGTCTAGAGGGGGAGACAGACATTAATATAAATAAATAAATTACAGATATGTACATACGATTGATATGTAATGAATGAATGAAATGCTGTGGGGCTGGGGGGGGGGCGAATAAAGGGAGCAAGTCAGGGTGACGCAGAAGGGAGTGGGAGAAGAGGTAAGGAGGGCTTAATCAGGGAAGGCCTCTTGGAGGAGATGTGCCTTCAGTGAGGCTTTGAAGTGGGGGAGAGTCATTGTCGGATATGAGGAGGGATATGCTAGTGGTGGGCAGAACAGTAATACTAGAATTGTCATTCATTAGAAGCAGCGTGGCTCAGTGGAAAGAGCCAGGGCTTTGGAGTCAGAGGTCATGGGTTCAAATCCCAGCTCTGCCAACTGTCAGCTGTGTGACTTTAGGCAAGTCACTTAACTTCTCTGGGCCTCAGTTCCCTCATCTATAAAATGGGGATTAAAACTGTGAGCCCCCCATGGGACAACCTGATCACCTTGTAACCTCCCCAGTGCTTAGAACAGTGCTTTGCACATAGTAAGTGCTTAACAAATACCATTATTATTATTATTATTTTTATTTTTATTATTATTATTAAAATCATCTGCCTCGGGCCCCATTCATTCCCATTGCATCAAAGGTTACTAGAAAATGATCCTTCCAACAATTAAACAATTGTATTTGATCCCCTACTATGTGCTTTATATTCTACTATTTCCCCTGTCCCTAATATCTTTCGACATGTCTCCCCCTGTAGCCTGTAGATTCCTTTTGGGCAGGAATCCCATTTACCAATCAGGTTGTATTGTACTCTCCCCAGTTCTTAGTAAAATGCACTGCACACTATAGGTGCTCAATACATACTACTGATTGATTGATGGATTGCAGAACATTGTTCTAAGCACTTGGGAGAATACAACAGCATTAGTAGACAGGAGCCCTGCCCTCAAGAAGCTTACCAGCCCATAACCCAGGTGTTTCAAGAAGACAACTACCAAATTGTACCAGAAATGACCATACACAAATAGTTTTACTTTAATTCCCTGGTAATAGGTGATGTTCAACGATCTCTCTCTCTCTCTTCGGCTTTACCACCCAGAGTTTCTCACTCTTTCCACCCCACACCCTGATTCTACTATTCCAGTCTCAACAGAACTTCCTAAGAATGAATTTCCATTACCATTATCAGTATTTAAGATGCCGCCCCTACTCTATCCAGTGGTTGCAAACAAACACTAGAAGTAAAAGACGCAGTACTTTCCCTCAAGGGGCTTACAATCTAATTGAGGGAAGCAACCCCCTAGGAAATGTGTCTGTTTGTTCTTACTCTTCCAAGCACAGTAAATAGTGCAGTGCTTTGCATGCAGTAAGCACTCAGTAAATACAGCTGAATGAATGAATGGAGTTCCACAAGACTTTGAGTTGCAGAGTGCTTAGTCCTACCTTTGAAAATTAAAGGAACATTCTTGGAATATGGCAAGGAGAGGCAATGTACTTCATGCATCTTTACTATTTTGAGTACCGAGATTTTGGACACAACATTTCAAGTTCCTAGGCATCTCTGCTTCTCTGGTGGATGTGGATATGTGGATATCTATATATGGACACATATATGGACATATGGACATATATAAGTGTGTGTGTGTGTGTGCAGACAAGCACACTCTAATTCCCACACTGATATGGTCTGGACAAAGTGTGGCAATTTTGTGACGTTTGTTTGCAAGTGCCCTTATTGGACTAACATTTTCTCCCTCGTCTCATTTCAGAAACATCCCCCTGGGAAGGCCCGGGAGTCTTATTTCAATCAGTGATATTTACTGAACGCCTGCCTGCTCTGTGCTGCACGCTGTCCTGGCCTCCTGGGAGAAATCAAATTAAGCAAGACACCCGTGCCCTGCACCCAGTGAGTTCACAACAAAGGGGAGGAGAGGTCAGACCCCGGAGGGGTGGTGGCGGGGAGGAGATGGATGGCTTAATGACCGATAGACTGTGGTCCGAAGGTCAGCCAAGGGGTCCTGGAGTCGGACAGGACACGGATCGGAGGGAAGGGGAGGTGAGGTGACCAGGCTGGATAGGGGCTTTGAGGATCTCTGCAGGCTGACACCTGAACCATCATGAAGCTGGTGGGACTGGGGTCTCAATGTTCAGATATGGGGGGCCGTGTCTGGTGTGTGTGAGTGCATATTTAGCCATCCTGTGAGGTCAGAGAAGGAGCCAGTGATGGGGAGACCAGGCCCACGAAGGTGCGTGTGGCTGAACATACGGACGTTGGACTGGCACTCTTTTCCACTCCATGTCCCAGTAAAAGCAGAGTCTCTGTGCACTGGTGGATTTTGGGGCTCTGTTTTAGTGCAGGTGAGCAGACTCTGTCCTGGGACCACAGAGTTGGGGATCCAGACCTGCCCTTTGGGGTTGAGAGTGACTCTGGGGGTGGAGTGGGAGGTTAGGGGGGTAGGCAGAGAACTTTAGGAGATGCTTCACTTGGACTTTAAGCTATTGATTGACTGAGATTTTTCCGGGTTCCTAACGGTCAAAACAGCATCCTTCAAAAATTCATTCATTCATTCATTAAATCATATTTATTGAGCACTTACTGTGTGCTAAGCATGTACCAAACACTTGGGAGAGTACACTATAACAACAGAAACATTCCCTGCCCACAGTGAGCTAACAGTCTAGAGAAATCAGAAAAATCAGTCAATCAGCAGTATTTATTGAGTGTTGGCTGAGTTGAAAGAGCAATACATCAACTTCTTGGAGAAAAATAGGAATAAAAATAGTTTGAGGTGGTATAGAACTTCCATTTCTCTAAAACATGGTGTAGAGGATAGATAATGAGCCTGGGACTCAGAAAATCATCAATTGTCTGCTGTGTGACCTTGGGCAAGTCACGTCACTTCTCTGTGCCTCAGTTACCTCATCTGGAAAACGGGGATCGAGACTTTGAGTCCCTGGTGGGACAGGGACTGTGTCCAACCCGATTAGCTTGTATCCACCCCAGTGCTTTGTATAGTGCCTGGCACACAGTAAGCGCTTAACAAATGCCATTATTGTTATTATTATTAATATTAAAGCACTGACATATCTGTTATCTAATTTCATCCTTACAACATGTTGGAAGAAGCAGAAATTACTATACCTGGAACTGGGTTTATTTCCTCCATTACTGATGAGAGAGTCACATTAAACTCGGTTTAAACGCTGACCTGGCACCGTGCAGCCAGCTCGGAGCAGCTGGGAAAAGGACATGGGAAACTTTGGCAAGGCGGTGAATGTCAGGACCAGTGATGGCCTCCTCACTGCCTGGACATAGCTCTCAGCCTCTAAGCAGCGTAGCTTAGTGGATAGGGCACGGCCCTGGGGTTCAGACTTCCATTCAGGGTCTGAACATACTTTGGAACTTGTGGCTCTGTCTCCCAGCCTTCCTCTTCTCCCTAAGTGAAGAGAGAGGTGGAAGCACAGTTGCTGGAAGCACTCCACACACTCCTCCACCCACCTCCAATAGACTCACTGTCCAGATACAGGTGATCAAGGAAGAGTATTCACTGATCACCCCCACTGTATTAAGGGATTGGGAGGGTGCAGAGCTTAGGAGGCATGATCCCTGCCTCAAGGAGCTTCCACTTGGTTGGGCTGCCCTGTGAGTGGCAGAACTGGGTTGGAAAGACCCTTGGGTGTGGGACTCATTGCCTGTTTGAGAGCTAGCTGGCAGGATCTGCTCAGAGCTTTGCACCCCTGAAGGGAGGGGGTTTGGGGGGAAGATCCACTGCCAGGGCACATAGTTCCCCCTTCTAGACTGTGAGCCCATTGTTGGGTAGGGACTGTCTCTATATGTTGCCGACTTGGACTTCCCAAGTGCTTAGGTACAGTGCTCTGCACACAGTAAGCGCTCAATAAATACGATTAAATAGGCTTCCCTTCTCTTCCCTCCCAGTACTGTGGAACATGGGCCTCCCACCTATCTTAGAAAATGCACTCTATAGTCTAAAGATTTCCCCTGAAATCTTTCCTGCCCCCCCTCCTATCTCACCCAGGCACCTCCTCACTTCACACTCAGCCCCTTTCCACAAAGACACCCCCACAGTTACACATATATACACACACACACTCACTCACTCACTAAAGCAGGATCATCCTTCTGCTGAATCAGAGAGCAGCAACAACTAAAGCAGATGTCCAAAAACCAGGTGGTGTGTAATAATGATGACAGCATCTGTTAAAGTGCTTACTATGTATCAAGCACTGTCCTAAGCACTGGGGTTAATAAGGTCAGACACAGTCCCCGATCCACATGGAGCTCACAGTCTCAATAAGAGAGAGATCAGGTGTTGGACTCCTATTTCCAGGTGAGGAAACTGAGGCACAGAAAAGTGAAGTGCCTTGTCCAAGGTCACACAGCAAACAAGCGGTGGAGCAGGGATTAGGACCCAGGTCCCCTGACTCTCGGGCTCCTGCTCTTTCCATTAGGCCATGCTGCTTTCCCTGGGTGATTCCAAACCTGGGGCAAGTCTCTGTCCTAGAAATCCTTGGTCTTCCCATTACCCATCCCCAATGTCTGCCTTAATAGCCGACCCTGTTCAGGTGCCTGCAGGCCCCCTGGGAACCCCAAGGAGCCCTGTTTGACCACCTCATCTCCTGAACAAACTTTCCAAGCCGAGAACAGCCCTTTTTTCACCTGCTTCTTAGAACAGCAGAGTAATAAATTCCCATCAGAGAAGATAATGAAAATAAAGCAAGCCTAACTGGGGCTGACCTGTGGGTGTCTTTATGACTTCTGGGTGTGCCTGATGATGACTCTGGCGGAGCTGGGCTGCTGAAGGACTCACCCATATGGCCACAATAAATGTCACCACAAAGACTGCCATCCGTGGCCACAGCATTGATCTTCATGAAGGGAAGAGGGGAGGCAGGGGGTGGTGAGGGCACCCTGGAACCAGTTCTCATCCCTCTTCCCTGACATGGTCGCGGCCAGTAGATATCGCCCAGATTCTCCAGCAAAGGAAGCCTAATGTTGACTTCTCAGCACAAGAGTAGTTAAGGAGAAACAGAGAAGTAGAAGAAGTAGAGAAGCAGTGTGGCTCAGTGGAAAGAGCAAAGGCTTTGGAGTCAGAGGTAGTGGGTTCAAATCCCGGCTCCTCCACTTGTCAGCTGTGTGACTTTGGGCAAGTCACTTCACTTCTCTGGGCCTCAGTTCCCTCATCTGTAAAATGGGGATTAAGACTGTGAGCCCCCCGTGGGACAACCTGATCACCTTGTATCCCCCCAGTGCTTAGAACAGTGCTTTGCACTTAGTAAGTGCTTAACAAATACCATTATTATTTTTATTATTGTTATTAATGATGCTGCCAGCAGCCCTAGCTCCATCATCTTTAAGCCTCTTTTAATAATAATAATTAATAATAATAATAATAAATAATAATCGTGGTATTTGAAAGATATGGTCCCTGCCCTCGGGGAGTTTTCAGTCCCCTTAATTCCTCTCCACACTTTGCTCCTCCCAGAGTAAGAAGTTTCCTCCCACCCCCCAAACTGCAAAGGACTGGGACAGGGACTATTTGCCCCTGTCTCTGTGTCTTGGGCCCTGTCTTGCTTGGCCCCACTGCCCCATTTAGTTATTTTGGGCAAATTATCGGGGATGGGTAATGAGAAGACTAAGGAATTCAGCAAGAAGCAGGAACAGGCACTAGGGCAGAGCCTTACAACAGTAAGTGCTTACTATGTGACAAGTGCTGTTCTAAGCACTGGGGGTAGATACAAGATTATCAGTTTAGACACCGTCCTTGTCCCACATGGGGCTCACGGTCTTAATCCCCGCTTTACAGATGAGGTAACTGAGGTCCAGAGAAGTGAAGTGACTTGCCCAAGGTCACACAGCAGACAAGTGACAGAGCAAGGGTTAGATCTCATATTCTCTGACTTCTAGGCCTGTGCTCTTTCCACTAGGCCACACTGCTCCCTCTTTTCTTGTTCAGTCGACTGCCTAGACGGTAAGCTCGGTTTGGGCAGGGAATGTATCTGTTTACTGTGTTAATGTATTCCCCAAAGCGCTTAGTACAGTGCTCCGCACACAGTAAGCGCTCAATAAATACAATGGAATAAGATTGACTGAGTGAATGCCCACGCTTGGGGTGCAACAGGCTGTGCCCAGCTGGCATTTGGGCTCCTCCTCCTCTTCTCCGCTCCCTGCTTGCCAGCCCTCCTGCCCTTCACCCCCTTCAGGATCCGGCTCCTTTTCCCCCAGATGGCAGCTGTTTCTTTCCCTACCAAATTCCTTTCTCTGCCTCTTTCATTCATCCATTCAATAAGACTTTGAAGGGAGGAAGAGTGATTGCCTGATGGATTTGAGGAGGGAGGGCCTTCTAGGCCAGAGGCAGGACGTGGGCCAGGGGTAGGAGGTGAGACAGGTGAGATGGAGGCACGGTGAGAAGATTAACACCAGAGGAGTGTGGAGGGCTGGCTTGTAGAAGGAGAGAAGTGTGGTGAGGTATTAATTCATTCAATCGTATTTATTGAATGCTAACTGTGTGCAGAGCACTGTACTAAGCGCTTGGGAAGTACAAGTTGGCAACATATATATGCCATGGGTATGCCATATATATGCCATAGGTATGAGGGGGCAAGGTGGTGGAGTGGTTTAAAGCCAATGGTGAGGAGTTTTTGTTTGATGCGGAGGTAGATGGGCAACCACTGGGGTTTTTTGAGGAGTGGGGTGACGTGTCCTGAATATTTTGAAGAAAAATGATCCGGACAGCAGAGTGAAGTACGAACTGGAGTGGAGAGAGACTGGAGGTTTGGAGGTCAGCAAGGAGGCTGGTGCAGTAATCTACGTGGTTTAAGGTGAGTGATCATATTAACATGGTAGCGGTTTGGATGGAGAGGAAAGGGTGGATTTTAGCGATGTTGTGAAGGTACGATCGACGGGCTTTAGTGTTGGATTGAATATGTGGGTCAAATGAGAGAGAGGAGTCAAGCAGGAGAGGAGAGAAGCAGAGTGGCTCAGTGGCAAGAGCCCGGGCTTGGGAGTCACAGGTCATGGGTTCTAATGCCACCTCCGCCACTTGTCAGCTGTGTGACTTTGAGCAAGTCACTTAACTTCTCTGGGCCTCAACTTCTCTGTGCCTCAGTTCTCTCACCTGTAAAATGGGGATTAAGACTGTGAGCCCCTTGTGGGACAACCTTGATTACCTTGTATCCCCCCCAGTGCTTAGAACAGTGCTTGGCACATAGTAAGTGCTTAGCAAATACCAACATTATTATTATTATTAGGGATAACACGAAGGTTACGGGCTTGTGAAACAGGAAGGATGGTGGTGCTGTCTATAGTGACGGGAAAGTCAGGGAGAGGGCAGCGTTCGGGTAGGAAGATAAGGAACATTCATAGATGCCTCCACAATTCCCCCAAAACAACCAAAATGGGGGGTGGAGCCGAGCAAAACAGGGACAAGAGACAGAGACAGTGGCAAACAGGCCCTTGTCCCAGTACTTTGTGGTTTGAGGGGAAAAAAAACACCAAAAAAACCCTCTTACTCTGGGAGCAGCAAAGTGTGGAGAAGAATTAAGGGGATTGAAAACTCTCCGAGGGCAGGGACCATATCCTTCACTTTTATGTTATTCTCCCATATGTCCGTCCAGCAAAACATTTTGTGGGCATTGGCATCCCTGAGGGCGCAACACTTGGCAAAAAGTAGGCACTTAAGACATACTATTGGTTGACTGCCTCATTGATTTCACACCATCTATTCCATTCTGCCACACACCCAAGGGATGGAGAGCCGGACTCTGTCTCCAAGCCGTAATCTGCTTTGAATTCCAGGGCTCTGTCAGGCATGGACTACAGTGCAATACCAAGATGCGGGCATTACAAGCCCTATCTTTCCCGGGTCCGGCCCAATGCCACCTCCTTGTTCTCAGTTCCTCTCCATTTTCCTCTCCTCCACCTGTCTTTCTCTTAATGTTCTCGCCCCCACTCCCCTCCCCACACCTGCCACGAGTCACTCCATGGCTCTCTGTCTCTGTCCTTATTTCCTTTACCCATTTCTATACTTGCCTCCCGATCTCACTAGGCCATAACTGCTGAGTGGAGGGGAGCTGGGCTCAGGGCCAGCTGACAGTGCTGGAGGATGCAGGGGAGACAGCAAGAGAGAGAAAGGATGTGGTCTTGGATCAGTGATGAGCCCTGCCTGCTGTGTGACCCAGGGCAAGTCAGTTAACTTCTCTGTGCCTTAGCTGCCTCATCTGTAAAATAGGACTTCGATACTGTTTTCCCTCCTTCTTAGACTGTGAGCCCCAGGTTACACAGGGGCTGTGTCTAATATGTTTATCTTGTATCTACCCCAGCCCTTCGTTAAGTGCTTGGCAAATAGCGCTTAACAAAATCCACAATTATTATCATATTCATTCAATTGTATTTATTGAGCTCTTACTGTGTGCAGAGCACTGTACTAAGCGCTTGGGAAAGTACAATACAGCAATAGAGACAATTCCTGCCCAAAGCGAGCTCACAGTCTATAGTAATGTGATAATAATAATAATTAGGGACTGAGCCTGACATGACTACTTGCATCTATCCCAGTGCTTAGCACATAATAGTGCTTAATAAATACCACAATGATTATTATTATTGCTATTATTATTAGGGACCATGTCAAAGGTAATTACTTATATCTACCCTAACAGTGAATACAGTGCTTAGCACATTGTAGTGTTTAACAAATGTTATTGTTATTATTATTATTATTATCCAAGTATGACTTTATTAGTTGTATATATGTACACCCTAGTGCTTAGTTCTGTGGTTGGCACAGAATAAGTGCTTAAATACCACAATTATTATTATTATTATGGTTTTTATGGGATGTTGTCCCTTGTGCTTTCCCTGTGCTGTGCACCTGCCTGCCTCTTGCTCCTCACCATAGAGAGGGGAAGAGTCCAGAGAAGTCCAACTCTAGTTAGTTATGGTATTTACTATGCATGTACTTGGTGCCAAGCACTGTGCTAAATCCTGGGGTAGATCCAAGATAATCAGATAATCATATGGGACTTACTGTCTAGGAGGGAGGGGAAATGTGTATCTTATCCAATAAAAATGCCATCATTATCCCCATTGTGCAGATGAATAAATAGAGGCCCAAAGAGTTGGCATGACTTGCCTGAAGTCACCCATACCCATCAGCAGGCCAGGGGCAGAGCTGGGACCGGAATTCTCTCTCCTAATAATAATAATAATAATGATGGCATTTATTAAGTGCTCACTATGTGCAAAGCACTGTTCTAAGCACTGGGGAGGTTACAAGGTGTTCGGGTTATCCCACATGGGGCTCACAGTCTTAATCCCCATTTTACAGATGAGGTAACTGAGGCACAGAGAAATTAAGTGACTTGCCCAAAGTCACACAGCTGACAAGTGGCAGAGCCGGGATTTGAACCCATGACCTCTAACTCCGAAGCCCGTGCTCTTTCCACTGAGCCACCTGCTTCTCTTTTAATAATGGTATTTGTTAAGCGCTTACCATGTGCAAAGCACTGTTCTAAGCACTGGGGGGGATACAAGGTGATCAGGTTGTCCCATGTGGGGCTCACAGTCTTAATCCCGATTTTACAGATGAGGTAACTGAGGTTCCAAGAAGTTAAGTGACTTGCCCAAGGTCACACAGCAGACATGTGGCAGAGCTGGGATTCGAACCCATGACCTCTGACTCCAAAGCCCATGCTCTTTCCACTGAGCCATGCTGCTTCCTAGACTGTGTCTGACCTGATTAACTTGTTTCTACCCAAGCTGTTGGAACAGAGCTTGACATACAGTAAGTACTTAACTTACTTGACTTACCTTAACTTGACTTACTTGACTTACTTGAAAAGCAGTGTGGCTCAGTGGAAAGAGCACGGGCTTTGGAGTCAGAGGTCATGGGTTCGAATCCTGACTCCTCCACATGTCTGCTGTGTGACCTTGGGCAAGTCACTTAATAATAATAATAATAATGATGGCATTTATTAAGCGCTTACTATGTGCAAAGCACTGTTCTAAGCACTGGCACTGTTCTAAGCGCTGAACAGAGAACTTAACTTCTCTGAGCCTCAGTTACCTCATCTGTAAAATGGGGATTAAGACTGTGAGCCCCATGTGGGACAACCTGATCACGTTGTATCCCCCCAGCGCTTTGAACAGTGCTTTGCACATAGTAAGCGCTTAACAAATGCCATCATTATTAGTATTACTTAACTTACTTGACTTACCATCAAAGACATCATTATCAACATCTGATTCCTGGCCCAATGCTCTTTCGACCAGGTCACCCAGCCTTCCTAGACATCTCTGAGCTATTCCCAGAGCTCAGTAAATACAACTGAATGAATGAATGAAAGGTGTAAGTCAGTCAGTCCGTAATATTTACTGAGCACTTACTCTATGCAGAGCACTGTACTTAGCACTTGGGAGTGTAGAGTAGAACAATATAACAGACACGTTCCCTGACCACAATGAGTTTACAGTCTAGAGGGGGAGATGGACATTAATAGAAATAATATACATTATTATATTATCGTAAGCCTCACTCCATCCCGAGTGGACCCCGCTCCAACCCAACGATGGGCCTGGCCGCGGCCAACATGCATTCATTCATTCAATCATATTTATTGAGCGCTTACTGCGTACAGAGCACTGTACTAAGCGCTTGGGAAATGCAAGTTGGCAACATATAGAGACGGTCCCTACCCAACAACGGGCTCACAGTCTAGAACGGGGGAGACAGACAACAAAACAAAACATTTGGACAGGTATCAATTCGACAGAACAAATAGAATTAAAGCCGAAGGCACATCATTAACAAAATAAATAGATTAGTAAATATGTAGAAGTAAAATAAATAGAGTAATAAAACTGTACAAACATATATACAGGTGCTGTGGGGAGGGGAAGGAGGTAGGGCGGGGTGGGGGGGTTCCAGAGCTCAGCCTCTGGACCCCTTGCTCCAGGATTCTCAAGGGTAGCCCAGTCCTGAAGGGAAGGATTTGGTGGTCCAAGAACATCTCGAAAATCAGTCAGCAGAGAACAAAATGTACATTCCTCCTCCCAAGATACTGTGCCACCCTCCATCTCCATCTCCTGGCCAGCTACAATCGGGTAAAAACAAAAATAAATGATGGCATTTGTTAAGCGCTTACTATGTGTGAAGCACTGTTCTAAGCGCTGGGGGGATACAAGGTGATTAGGTTGTCCCACGTGGGGCTCACAGTCTTAATCCCCATTTTACAGATGAGGTAACTGAGGCTCAGAGAAGTTGAGTGATTTGCCCAAAGTCACACAGCTGACAAGTGGCAGAGCCGATGATCTCTGACTCCCAAGCCTGGGCTTTTTCCACAGAGCCACGTTCTCTCTGCCCCTCTGAGTGGGTCCCCTTGGAGCCAGCAGGCAGCTTCTACCCGGCCCAGGCCCCAGCTACACAACGGGGGTGAGGGGACTGCAGACCCAGTGATTGTGGGTGCTGCTCTGCCAGCCTCACCCATCCTGGCTCTCAGACCAGTCCTGAACGTTTCCACTTGAGCCGAAAGGATCCACAACAATGGCTTTCAGGCCGATCGGCTTATTGGAGTTTACACTCCCTCATTTGTTCTCGATTTACACTCACTCCCTTGGTGACCTCATTTGCTCCCAAGGCTTCAACTATCATCTCTACGCCGAGGACACCCAAATCTACATCTCTGCCCCTGCTCTCTCTCCTTCCCTCCAGGCTTGTATCTCCTCCTGCCTTCAGGACATCTCCATCTGGATGTCTGCCTGCCACCTAAAACTCAACATGTCCAAGACTGAACTCCTTGTCTTCCCTCCCAAACCTTGCCCTCTCCCTGACTTTCCCATCACTGTTGATGGCACTACCATCCTTCCCATCTCACAGGCCCGCAACCTTGGTGTCATCTTCAACTCCGCTCTCTCATTCACCCCTCACATCCGAGCCGTCACCAAAACCTGCTGGTCTTAACTCTGCAACATTGCCAAGATCACCCTTTCCTCTCCATCCAAACCGCTACCCTGCTCATTCAAGCTCTCATCCTATCCCGTCTGGACTACTGTATCAGCCTCCTCTCCGATCTCCCATCGTCCTGTCTCTCCCCACTTCAATCCATATTTCATGCCGCTGCCCTGATTGTCTTTGTCCAGAAACGCTCTGGGCATGTTACTCCCCTCCTCAAAAATCTCCAGTGGCTACCAATCAACCTACGCATCAGGCAGAAACTCCTTACCCTCGGCTTCAAGGCTGTCTACCACCTCACCCCCTCCTACCTCACCTCCCTTCTCTCCTTCACCAGCCCAGCCCGCACCCTCCGCTCCTCTGTCGCTAATGTCCTCACAGTGCCTCGTTCTCACCTGTCCTGCCGTCGACCCCCAGCCCACATCATCCCCCTGGCCTGGAATGCCCTCCCTCTCCAAATCCGCCAAGCTAGCTCTCTTCCTCCCTTCAAGGCACTACTGAGAGCTCACCTCCTCCAGGAGGCCTTCCCAGACTGAGCCCCCTCTTTCCTCTCCCCCTCCTTCCCCTCTCCACCCCCCCGCCTTATCTCCTTCCCTTCCCCACAGCACCTGTATATATGTATATATTTTTGTAAGTATTTATTACTCTATTTATTTATTTTACTTGTACATATCTATTCTATTTATTTTATTTTGTTAACATGTTTTGTTTTGTTCTCTGTCTCCCCCTCCTAGACTGTGAGCCCACTGTTGGGTAGGGACCGTCTCTATATGTTGCCAACTTGTACTTCCCAAGTACTTAGTACAGTGCTCTGCACACAGTAAGCACTCAATATATACAATTGATTGATTGATTGATTGATTAAGTGACTTGCTCAAAGTCACACAGCAAACAAATGGCAGAGCCAGGAGCAGAACCCACAAACCTCTTACTCCAAGACCCGTGCTCTATCCACTATGCCATGCTGCTTCTCTTGTTAAGTGTTTGCTTTGGAGACTGATGGGGCGGGGGGAGGGAATACAAGCAAATTGGGTTGGATCCAGTTCCTGTCCCACATAGGGCTCACAGTCTTAATCCACATTTTACAGGTGAGGGAACTGAGGCACAGAGAAGTGAAGTCACACGGCAGACAACTGGTGGACCTGGGATGGGAACCCATGACTTTCTGACTCCCAGCCCTATGCGTCATCCACAGAGTCCCCCAATTTCTCAAAGAAATCCAACCAATCTATGTGCAGTGGATTATGTCTGATACTTTGGGTCCCCTCCTGCTCTAGGGAGTTCCTGAGAACAGGAGCGCTGACCCACAGGTGGCAAATTCAGGGCTCCAATCGGGTCACTCCAGACGGACGCAGGAAAGAGCAGGTCGGAAGCCGGACAAGCATGTGGGCTGTGGCTCCAAGCCTCTCGTGAGCGTGCCGGGAGTCCAATGGCCTGGGGCTGCTCTCCACTCACCCCCAAAACAGGCCCCGACACCCTCACCTGCCAAATGGGTAGAAACGCCACTTTTCTGGGAGACCTCAGCCCACCCAGAGCAGAGTCGTCGCGCTTGAATTCAGATTTAAAATTCAAACCGGAGTGGGCTTATTAAAGCTGTTACTCTCCGTTCCTTCAAAGAAGCTTTCAAGAAGCTTTTCACCCTCCAGCTCTAACACAATTTTCTCTTTATTGTACCACTAACTCTTCACTCTGGCTGAAATCATTTGCGAGACCTATTGCTTCTTTTGCTGGGTCGGAGGAGAGGGAAGAAGAGGAATGGGAGGAGGAGAGAAGGGGATTGGATGAAGAGTAGGAGAAAATAAGCTGGCAGCTACCAGAAAAAATATGGGAGATTTGTTACTTTCCCATTTTCCTTAGAGAAAACTATCCTCAACAGGGATGGCACCTTAGGTTGGTGGCGGACACCTACCGTCCCCCAAAATAGGGTTATTTATTGAGTACCTACCGTATGCAGAAAACTGAACTGAGTACTTGGAGAGGTGATAGAAGTAAAATCAATCACTGCATGAAGCACTTGGGAGAGTTTAGTACTAATCAAATTAGTGCACTAGTACAATACTACTTAGATTGTGAGCCCTTTGTGGACAGGGACTGTGGTCAGAACTGATTATCTTGTATCTAACCCAGTGCCTAGAATAACACTTTACACATAATAAGTTAGTATAACAAATACCACAATAATAAAATTATTATAATTACAACTTAATAGACTTGGTAGACATGTTGGTCTTAGATACAGCCCTTAACCTCAAGGATCTTGCAATTGAATGAGGGTGACAGACACTAAAATAACAGTAAGAGAGTCTAAAAATGCGTACATACATGGTACAGGGCGGGGGTGAGACTCCAAGGTGAGGTGCTGAAGTACTGAAGGGGTAGCTAGGGAGGGAGGAGAGATTATTTGCGGAGGGAATTTCTGGAGGGAATATGATTTATTTCAGAAGAGCGTTGAAGATGGGGAGTTCAGCAGTCTGTCGGATGTGAAGCAGCATGGCTCAGTGGAAAGAGCACGGGCTTTGGAGTCAGAGGTCATGCGTTCAAATCCCAGCTCCGTTACTTGTCAGCTGTGTGACTTTGGGCAAGTTACTTGACTTCTCTGTGCCTCAATTCCCTCATCTGTAAAATAGGGATGAAGACTGTGACTCCCCGTGGGACAACCTGATCACTTTGTAGCCTCTCCAGCGCTTAGAACAGTGCTTTGCACATAGTAAGCACATAATAAATGCCATTATTATTATTATTATTATGTGAAGAGGGAACAGGGAGTTGCAAGAAGAGGGGAGGGTGTGAACCAGAGAGTTAGCACAGGGAGAGTGAGAAATCCCCTCGATCATACCCTGGAGAATCCTATCCCTTTTCTAGTTCTGCCCAGTTCATCCTGAGACATTGTGAAGACAGTTGAACAGCGCTTCAGGTGTAGCCAAACAGAGAAGCAAAACTCTACACTTCGCCCCGTTTTCTAGCCCCTTCTGGGTGGCAGCAACTGGCAGTTGATCCATCCGTGGACTTTGAGTTCCTACTGAGGGCAGAGCAGTGAACTGAGCCCCCTTTTTCCTCTTCTCCTCCCTACCCCCCTCCCCCCGCCCTACCTCCTTCTCCTCCCCACAGCAACTGTATATATGTTTGGACAGATTTATTGCTTTATTTATTTTGCTTGTACATATTTACTATTCTATTTATTTTGTTAATGATGTGCATTTAGCTTTAATTCTATTTGTTCTGATGACTTGACACCTGTCCACATGTTTTGTTGTCTGTCTCCCCCTTCTAGACTGTAAGCCCATTGTTGAGTAGGGACCATCTCCATATGTTGCCAACTTGTACTTCCCAAGCGCTTAGTCCAGTGCTCTGCACCCAGTAAGTGCTCAATAAATACAATTGAATGAATGAATGAATGAACTGAGCGACCCCTAGGGAGAGATCACCAGAAGCAGAGACATGATCCCTCTGTGTCCAATCTGATGGAATTGTATCATCTCAGTGCTTAGTAAATGATGAACACTTAGAAAATACCACAATTTTTTGGATATTATTAAAGCAGTAAAATCCCTGCTCTCAAGGAGCTTCTGATGGGGGTCAGAGAGGCTTTGAATCAATAAGTTCACAGGATCTTAGGCAGGAACCCCCATTTCAGGGAGTCTCAGAGCAACCCAGCTCGACTTGAAAAAGAAGAGAACACAAGGACACGATGCACACTTTCTTTATCTTCCTTCGGGTGTCTTGCTTTTATGGCACAATTAAAAGGAAAGGAAATTAAATTTTAAAGACACATTTGAAAATGACCTTCCAGCTGCAGAAATAAATTCCAGCTGCAGAAATGATAATAAAGCCACAGAAGCCAAAATTTACAATCCCTGCCAATAGTTTGACCGGTTAGGTGAGGTTACTTTCAATATCACAGAATTCATGAAACCAAAGGCAATCCAAGATAACCAGGAGCTTAAATTCTCAAAATAGTCTGGATTCAAAATGAATTTCCAGGAATCAATCAATCAATCAATCGTATTTATTGAGCGCTTACTGTGTGCAGAGCACTGTATTAAGCACTTGGGAAGTACAAGTTGGCAACATATAGAGACAGTCCCTACCCAACAGTGGGCTCACAGTCTAGAAGGGGGAGACAGACAACAAAACAAAACATATTAACAAAATAAAATAAATGCTAAGGGGTGGTGCTTCTGTTATGTGGGGGGCGAAGATGAGCCGAGAAGAAAAACAGAGCAGGAAATCTATCCCTCACTCCTATTCATTCGGCGCATTCGATGTGCAGAACACTGAACCAAGCGAGGGAGGGAAGGAGAGAAGAGGGACAGAAAGACAGAAGGAGGGAGGGAGTTAGATGTCAAGAGGCAGAGAACCAGAAAGACATCTACAGATGGTAAGGCAGAGATTCAGTGAGAGCTAGATATAGAGTTCGATCTGTCAAAACATTGAAGGAGGAAGGGCAGGGAAGATGGAAAAGTCACCATCATCATCACCATCCCTAGGTTTAGTTGGGCACTGTGCCATGCTGAGTGTTGACCATGGGCACCACGCTGAACCAAGCACCCATCATAGGCGCCACACTGACCTGAGTGACCACTGTGGACACTGTGTCATGTTGAGCACCAACCCTGGGTGCCATACTGTGCTGAGTGCCAACCTTGGGCACCGTGCCATGGTGAGCATCCTGCCCCTCAGTGTACTTGCAGGAGACTCTGGAGACATGGTAGGAATATGGCATCTACACGTCTCGGCTTCCTGTTCCTTCACCAAGTCAAATCCCCATGTGGAGAGAGTGGTGGGGCCTTACTGACATTTTTCCTGATCTCAGGATAGCCCAGTTCACAAGAAACTCTGCTTTCCTCCCCAGCCCCTTCTTCTTCTCCTGCTCTCCTCCTTCAGGTCCCCGTAAGGGGCCCCCCATTTCCTGATTTTCTAGGCACACTCTTCCAGCCTCTTCATTTCTGCCGAGCCTTTCAGCTTCTCTTAAGAGTCACCCAGGGCTCTAGAGTAGCATGGCCTGAAGGATGAGGACTAGGTCTCAGAGTTGGAGGACCTAGATTTTAATCTTGACTCCCTTACTTACCTTCTGTGTGACCTCGGGCAAGTCACTTCACTTCTCTGTGTCTCAGTCACCAATCAATCAATCGTATTCATTGAGCACTTACTGTGTGCAGAGCACTGTACTAAGCGCTTGGGAAGTACAAGTCGGCAACACATAGAGACAGTCCCTACCCAACAGCGGGCTCACAGTCTAGAAGGTCATCCCCAATCTGAGAAATGGGGAGTCAGTAGCTGTTCTCCCTCCTACTTAGACTGTAAGCCCCTTGCAGGACCTGATTATCTGGTGCCTATCCCAGTGTTTAGTACAGTGCTTGGCACATTAGTGCTTAACAAATTCCACAATTACTTCCTTCAATCGTATTTATTGAGCACTTACTGTGTGCAGAGCACTTTACTAAGCGCTTGGGAAGCACAAGTTGGCAACATATAGACACGGTCCCTACCCAACAAAGGGCTCACAGTCTAGAAGGGGGAGACAGACAACAAAACAAAACAAGTAGACAGGTGTCAAAACCATCTGAATAAATAGAATTATAGTTATATACACATCATTAATAAAATAGAGTAGTAAATATGTACAAGTAAAATGAAATATTACTAGTCTAAGGTGACCGGGATCTGGTTTTGTCCATTGGGAGGATGCTGGACAGGGGACTGTTGGACCAGGGGAGGGAGAAATGAAGGAGCAGGGACATGGGGCAAGACTCCCAGTCCACCCCACAGTCCTGCCTCACCCATGAAGAGACAGCTTAGCATACTGGCTAGAACGCAGACCTGGGAGCTGGAAGGTCATGGGTTCTAATTCTGGCTCCACCACACAACTGCTGTGTGACCTTTCGCAAGGCACTTCATTTCTCTGAAGTTACCTCAGTCACCTCATTTGCAAAATGGGGAATTGAGCCTGTGAGCCCCACAGGGACTGTGTCCAACCCGATTTGCTTGTAGCCACCCTAGGGCTTAGTACAGTGCCTGGCACATAGTAAATGCTTAATACCATTATTATTATTATTATTATCCCTCAGGAGGCTCAGTGGAGTGACCAGAGCCAGTTCAGCAGCTGCTAAGAGAGCACCCCCTCCTCCTCCCACCACTGGCCAGATGCAGAATTATTGGCTAGTTTGAAGGACTTTACTTGGTTCCGTAGCCATCATGTCACGCAGATTCTCAGATTCCTGATTGCCCGAACTGGGTTGGAAAATCCAGGCTGGACCACAACAGAAGTTGGGTTTGGGGCCAGAAATCAATCAAGAGTATTTACTGGTTACCTACTACTTGCAGAGCACTCTATTAATAATAATAGTATTTGTTAAGAGCTTACTATGTGCCAGGCACTCTTACTAAGCACAGGGGTCGATACAAGATTATCAGCAGACAAGCAGGCACAACAGACAAGTGGCGGAGCTGGGATTAGAACCCAGGACCTTCTGAATCCCAGGTCTGGGCTCCATCCACTACAACATGCTGCTTCATTGTATTAAGAGTTTAGGGAGTGCATCAGAATTAGTCTAGAATCTAGTGGGGGAAGTAGACACTACAGAAAATTAAGGTAGGAGGAGGGGAAAGAGGAAATGTAAATGAATTAGGGCTTAAATAATAATAACAGTAATAATAATAATAATAATAATGATGGCATTTATTAAGCACTTACTATGTGCAGAGCACTGTTCTAAGTGCTGGGGAAGTACACGTTGGCAACATATAGAGACAGTCCCTACCCAACAGTGGGCTCACAGTCTAAAAGACTATGTGCCAAGCTCTGTTCTAAGCTAATCAGGTGGGACACAGCCCCTGTCCCACACAAGGCTCACACTCTTAATCCCCATTTTTCAGATGAGGTAACTGAGGCCCAGAGAAGTGAAGTGAAGGGCAGTTGCCCTCTTTACTCATGCAGGCTTGTCTCTTTGGCACTTTGTTAGATGACAACTTGTCGGGTCTGTTGGAGAGCCCCAGCGTTGTGTCGGTCAATCCCACCCAAAAGCAACCAGCATGGAAAGCCAGCGTCTTCAAAGGAAAAGCCCAGGTTACGATCGGTAATACCGAAAAAGTCAAATCCATGCAGTATGACAAGCGAGATGTAGCGGACATCTGGCAGGTCTACGGAACTGTGACTTGTAAGGTGAGGTGGCTCCTCTGTTTCCGTCTCCGATATAGAGAAGCAGTGTGGCTTGGTGGAAAGAGCCCGGGCTTTGGAGTCAGAGTTCAGGGGTTCAAATCCCGGCTCTGACAATTGTTAGCTGTGTGACTTTGGGCAAGTCACTTGAATTCTCTGGGCCTCAGTTACCTCATCTGTAAAATGGGGATTAAGATTGTGAGCCCCCCGTGGGACAACCTGATCACCTTGTAACCTCCCCAGTGCTTAGAACAGTGCTTTGCACATTGTAAGCACTTAATAAATGTCATCATTATTATTATTATTATTTGCCCAAGGTCACACAAAAGATGTGTGGTAGACCCCAGGACCTTCTGACCATTCCCTATCCACTAATCCATGCTGCTAATCAGATATGGAAGATAGAAGGGATGGAAGATATGTACACAAGTGCTACATTGGGAAAAGTCAAAATTTACAAACTGTTCACTCCCCAAACAGCTCCTGCAGGGTTCCCATTCAGTAAGAGGTGACACCACCAGCTTGAAAGGGCAGTTAATCCCCTTGCTTCAGGCGCTGCCCTCAGGCCGAAGACATTGACAATTTCGGTAAAATGAGTGTATCAGTGCAAGGCTCAGGAGAGGGGCTGTTTTGTTAGGACCAGGCAAACTCCCTGCTGGGAGACTCACGGTTCAGACAGACACACACACGCAGCCCCAATTAGTCCCAGCCCTCTGCTCTTACAGGCTGCGGGTCTATCTGATTATATTCTCATCCTAATTAATCACGAGTTTGTATTTGCGATTATTATTATTATTCCGCTGAATCCAAGTTTGATCCGAGCCTCGTGTCTTTCGGTCTGGGCAGGCCGGAGGCTTGGCCCCCCAGGAGGTGTTTAACATGTGCCAGCAGCAGGAAGCACTGAGGTTGGGGCGTACACCTTGGACAGTCTGGGAAGCTCTGGCAGCCCCTCAAGCGGTGGTGGAGCCAAGAGTGGCAGCTGGAGCGGACACAAGTCACCACCAAAGTCGTCACTTTTGCTAGTTAGCGTGTGCCCAGCCTGCCTGAATTACCAGAGAAATAACGCAGCCGTGAGCCAACCCATCAACAGTGAAAGGTGAGGCAGTGCTCTGTCATCCCAAATAACAGCACGGACTTTTACCAAACTTTGCCAACAAACCCTGCCATCTGGATGTCCATCCTCTAAACCAGCGGCATGGGGTGGCAGATCCATTTTCCCAATTTGGGCCCCGGCTGGATATGCCCTCCTGGCATAAGGACCCATGGAAAGTCTATTCATCAATCAATCCATCAATCAGTAGTATGTACTGAGTATTGATGGAGGGAAGAGCGCTGTGCTAAGCACTTGGGAGAGTACAGTGGGTTTAATAATAATAATAATGATGGCATTTATTAAGCCCTGACTATGTGCAAAGCACTGTTCTAAGTGCTAGGGAGGTTGTCCCACAGGGGACTCACAGTCTTAATTCCCATTTTCCAGATGAGGTAACTGAGGCCCAGAGAAGTGAAGTGACTTGCCCAAAGTCACACAGCTGGCAATTGGCAGAGCCTAGATTTGAACCCATGACCTCTGACTCCAAAGCCCGGTCTCTTTCCACTGAGCCACGCTGCTTGCTTGAGGCGCAATCCCTGTCTCAAGTATCTTACAGTCTGGCAGGGGAAGATAGACACTAAAATAATTTGCAGTTAGGAGGACAAAGTTGTTTGGTTCTGTTCTCTGTCTCCCCCTTTTAGACTGTGAGCCCACTGTTGGGTAGGGACTGTCTCTATGTGTTGCCAATTTGTACTTCCCAAGCGCTTAGTACAGTGCTCTGCACATAGTAAGCGCTCAATAAATACGATTGATTGATTGATTGATTGACAAAGGAGATGCGGACATGTATAGGTGCATGTACTGGAGTAGCAGGGAATGCGAGTTGATCGGTCTGCACACGAGTGCTCTGGTCCCCTTCTAGAGTGTGAGCCCGTTGTTGGGTAGGGACTGTCTCTATATGTGGCCAACCTGTACTTCCCAAGCGCTTAGTACAGTGCTCTGCATACAGTAGGCGCTCAATAAATATGACTGAATGAATGAATGAATGGTCTCCAAAGAACCTAGGTCCCCAACAGCCAGTCGAAGGCTGCCAGGTGATCGAGGGGGGCATAGTTTGGCAGAGGGTGGAGAGTGCTGTACTGTTGGTCAGACCACCTTCCTCTGAGGAATCAGCGGCTATCTGCCCTTCTCTGAGGTGGACCTTACCCCTCCCTGTCACTCAATAACATACGAGAATCTACATCCCCCAGGAAGCCTTCCCTGTAGTCCAGTGCTCTGCACACGGTAAGCGCTCAATAAATACGATTGAATGAATGAATGAATGATTCATTTCTCTTCTCCCCATCAGTAGCATTGGTTGAATGCTTACTGTTTGCAGAACACTGTACTAAGCACTTAAGCGCTAAGCACTAAGCACAGTCTTTTAGACTGTGAGCCCAATGTTGGGTAGGGACTGTCTCTATGTGTTGCCAATTTGTACTTCCCAAGCGCTTAGTACAGTGCTCTGCACATAGTAAGTGCTCAATAAATATGATTGATTGATTAAGGGAGTATTGTACATATTTATTACTCTATTTATTCATTTATTTTACTTGTACATATCTATTCTATTTATTTAATTTTGTTAGTATGTTTGGTTTTGTTCTCTGTCTCCCCCTTTTAGTCTGTGAGCCCACTGTTGGGTAGGGACCGTCTCTATATGTTGCCAACTTGTACTTCCCAAGCGCTTAGTACAGTGCTCTGCACACAGTAAGCGCTCAATAAATGCGATTGATTGATTGATTGATTGAGTATAATACAACAGAGTTGATAGACACGTTCCCTGCCCACTACAAGCTTACAGCCTAGTGGGGGAGACAGACAGTAGCAGAAATAATTTATAGTATTTAATTTATAGATATGAACATCCAAGCTGTGGGGCTGAGGGTGGGGCAGATACGATGCCCAAAGGTCACAGATTCCCAACCACCCAACCTTAACTTAGGGGAAGCAGCGTGGCTTAGTGGAAAGAGTCAGAGGTCATGGGTTCTAATCCCGGCTCCACCACTTGTCAGCTGTGTGACTCTGGGCAAGTCACTTAACTTCTCTGTGCCTCAGTTATCTCATCTGTAAAATGGGGATTAAGACCGTGAGCCCCGCGTGGGACAACCTGATAATCTTGTATCTACCCCAGCGCTTAGAACAGCGCTTCACACATAGTAAGTGCTTAATACCGTAAAAAAAAGAAACCTCAGCTCTTCTGGCTAACTCCATCCTTCTGTATTCACAGTCACCCAGTGCACTTCCATACGTCTCTATATGTTGCCAACTTGTACTTTCCAAGCACTTAGTACAGTGCTCTGCACACAGTAAGCGCTCAATAAATACAATTGAATGAATCTGTAACGACTCACAAACCTTATTACTGGAACACTCACTGGTGTGCATGTCCACTTTTCCTTCTTCCTCCTATCTGTAAATTATTTGAGTGTGTCTTTCCTTCTAGATTTCAGGCTCCTCAAGGGAAGGGATTGAGCCTAGTCCATCAGTCAGTCATCAATCATCATCATCATCACCATCAATCGTATTTATTGAGCGCTTACTGTGTGCAGAGCACTGTACTAAGCGCTTGGGAAGTACAAGTTGGCAACATATAGAGACAGTCCCTACCCAACAGTGGGCTCGCAGTCTAAAAGGGGGAGACAGAGAACAAAGGAAACATACTAACAAAATAAATAGAATAGATACGTACAAGTAAAATGAATAAATAAATAAATCGTATCTATTTATCGTATTTATTGAGTGCTTACTGTGTGCAGAGCGCTGCACTAAGCTCTGGGGAAAGTACAATATAACAGACACGTTCCCTGTCCACAACGAGCTTATAGTCTAGAGTCTACAAGCTAGCAAACTCTCCCACTCTTAGAACCATGCTCTGCACTTCATCATCATCATCATCATCAATCGTATTTATTGAGCGCTTACTATGTGCAGAGCACTGTACTAAGCGCTTGGGAAGTACAAATTGGCAACATATAGAGACAGTCCCTACCCAGCAGTGGGCTCACAGTCTAAAAGGGGGAGACAGAGAACAAAACCAAACATACTAACAAAATAAAATAAATAGAATAGATATGTACAGGTAAAATAAATAAATAAATAAATAGGGTAATAAATATGTACAAACATATATACAGGTGCTGTGGGGAAGGGAAGGAGGTAAGATGGGGGGGATGGAGAGGGGGACGAGGGGGAGAGGAAGGAAGGGGCTCAGTCTGGGAAGGCCTCCTGGAGGAGGTGAGCTCTCAGCAGGGCCTTGAAGGGAGGAAGAGAGCTAGCTTGGCGGAGGGGCAGAGGGAGGGCATTCCAGGCCCGGGGGATGACGTGGGCCGGGGGTCGATGGCGGGATGATGTCGATCAGTACAACTGACTGATTGATAACCACCCCCTCCATGGGCTCTGCCCATTTCTAGAAAATGAAAAAGCGAGCACTGGCTAGAAAGGAAACTGCAGCAGCCAGAAAAATCGCCAGTTAGCATGAGTTTCTAATAAGCATAGCCCACCTATTCTCCCTCCCTTCTGCATCTATGCACTTAGGTCTGTACCCCTTAAGCAGCATGGCTCAGTGGAAAAAGCCCGGGCTTTGGAGTCAGAGGTCATGGGTTCAAATCCCAGCTCCGCCAATTGTCAGCTGTGTGACTTTGGGCAAGTCACTTCACTTCTCTGGGCCTCAGTTACCTCATCTGTAAAATGGGGATGAAGACTGTGAGCCCCATATGGGACAACCTGATTACCTTGTATCTACCCCAGCACTTAGAACAGTTCTTGACACATAGTAAATGCTTAACAAATGCCATCATTTATTTATTGACTTGTACTTGTACTTGTACTTCCCAAGCGCTTAGTACAGTGCTCTGCACACAGTAAGCGCTCAATAAATATGATTGATTGACATTGATTAACTTCTCTGGGCCTCAGTTACCTCATCTAGAAAATGGGGATGAAGACCGTGAGCCCCACCTGGGACAACCTGATTACCTTGTATCTGCCCCAGCGCTTAGAACAGTTCTTGGCACATAGTAAGTGCTTAACAAATGCCATCATTTATTTATTGACTTGTACTTGTACTTGTACTTCCCAAGCACTTAGTACAGTGCTCTGCACACAGTAAGCGCTCAATAAATACGATTGATTGACTGATTGATTAACTTCTCTGGGCCTCAGTTACCTCATCTAGAAAATGGGGTTGAAGACCGTGAGCCCCAAGTGGGACAACCTGATTACCTTGTATCTACCCCAGCGCTTAGAACAGTTCTTGGCACATAGTAAGCGCTTAACAAATGCCATCATTTATTTATTGACTTGTACTTGTACTTCCCAAGCGCTTAGTACAGTGCTCTGCACACAGTAAGCACTCAATAAATACGATTGATTGACATTGATTAACTTCTCTGGGCCTCAGTTACCTCATCTAGAAAAAGGGGATGAAGACCGTGAGCCCCACGTGGGGCAACCTGATTACCTTGTATCTACCCCAGCGCTTATTACAGTTCTTGGCACATAGTAAGCGCTTAACAAATGCCATCATTTGTTAAGCAGCGTGGCTCAGTGGAAAGAGTACGGGCTTTGGAGTCAGAGGTCATGGGTTCGAATCCCTACTCCACCACATGTCTGCTGTGTGACCTTGGGCAAGTCACTTAACTTCTCTGCTCTTCAGTTACCTCATCTGTAAAATGGGGAATAAGACTGTGAACCCCACGTGGGACAACTTGATCACCTTGTATCCCCCAGCGCTTAGAACAGTGCTCTGCACATAGTAAGTGCTTAATAAATGCCATCATTACTATTATTATTATCATTATATCATTATATATTATATACAATATATATAGTTCATATCTATAATTATATACATATAATTATAAATATAAATAAATATATACAATATATAAAAATAAATATAAATATATATAATATATAATATATAACATATATTATATTATCATTAGAGAAGCAGCGTGGCTCAGTGGAAAAGAGCATGGGCTTTGGAGTCAGAGGTCATGGGTTCAAACCCCGGCTCCGCCAATTGTCAGCTGTGTGACTTTGGGCAAGTCACTTAACTTCTCTGTGCCTCAGTTACCTCATCTGTAAAAATGGGGATTAAGAGTGTGAGCCCCACGTGGGACAACCTGATCACCTTGTAACCTCCCCAGCGCTTAGAAAGGTTCTTTGCACTTAGTAAGTGTTTAATAAATGCCATTATTATTATTATTATTATTATTATTAAACCAGACCGCTTGGGCGGCGCAGTACTCATCCTTCACCAGCAGAGGGCCGTGAGCACATTACAGCTGAGTGAGTCGTGTGGGCCGCCGCGCACTCTACCGCCCCCTAGTGGTCCGGGAACAATTACGCCTCCCTGAGGGCCGGGCCCTGAGATAACCTGGCTGATGATGTCTATTTTATATACATTTAAAAAAGGCAGTGAGGCTCCCAGAAGGGTCCCAAGGATCCGTTCAGGGGCGGAGAGAATCGTGTTCAAAAATAAGGATTTTTCTCGATTAACCATCATTTCCATGGCAGCTAACGACCGCTCCCTCTTAGCTTTGCGCCAGTGAGTCATAATCTTCCCCATGCAATATTTGAGAAAGACTTTTACCGCCGACTTAAGGAGCTAGAAAAATGAGATTGTCAGAATAATCTTATTATGGCCCAGAAGGGGTCAGGGATCAACTTATCTATTTTCAAATTGGATTTTATCCCCCTACGTTCGTATTTATACAGTTCCGGACCCTCACTGTGTGCAGGCTCTGCTTTTGGTGTTGTGTAACAATAACTAAAAGGCATGGTCCATGACTTAAAGGAGCTTACAGTCCAGTGGGAAGGCCACTGGACTCAAATGACAAAAATAAAATACATTCCGTGGCAGAGGAAGAGGAAAGATACTGTGGGTAGG
Organism: Tachyglossus aculeatus; assembly: GCF_015852505.1. Lineage (NCBI taxonomy): Eukaryota > Metazoa > Chordata > Mammalia > Monotremata > Tachyglossidae > Tachyglossus > Tachyglossus aculeatus. Next base: position 39,720,091 of record NC_052088.1, on the reverse strand, counting down.
GATTTTGTCTATCAACTCCATTGTATTTCGATCAATCAATCGTATTTATTGAGCACTTACTGTGTGCAGAGCAGTGTACTAAGCACTTGAGAAGTACAAGTTGGTAACATACATACATTTCAACTCCATTGTATTTCACTTTTCCAAGTCTGTAGTACAGCGCTTTGCATATAGTAAGCCCTTAATAAATACCAGTGATTGATTGAAACATGGACTGAAGCTGCTGATAGGGAAGCATGACTGGGAGGTTGGGGAAATCTATCAGGAAAGGCTTCCTGGAAGAGGTGGCTATTTTGTGGGGCTTTGAAGCTGAGGAGGGACTTAATCTGGGTGATTGGAAGGAGGAGGAGATTCCAGGCAGGAGGAAGTGAGTGAGAAAGATGGGAGAGTAGAGCGTAAGGTGTGGGGAGATGATGAGCTTGGGAGAAATGTGATCGAAGAGAAGGAGCAGGAGAAGAAAGCAGAAAGGTGAGGGGGAGCCAGCTGGTGGGGTGGCTTGAATCCGCTGGTTATCACTCAGCTAAACTATCTCACACATAGTGCTGCTTTCCAATCAATCAACTGTATTTCCGTCAACTGTATTTATTGAGCGCTTACTGTATGCAGAGAACTGTACTAACTACTTGGAAGAGTATGATATAAAAGAGCCTGGCAGAGCCTCTGACACCTGTCCTAGCCCTCGTTTCCACCCTTTATTTCTCTTCCTGTCCCCCACCTCCCCTCCCCATCTAGGTAGGCAACAGAGGCACAGCCCTTCCCTCCAAGATACTTTTCTCTCCTTGTGGAATTGAGCCAAGGCCCTGAGCCTCTGGGGCTTGTTCCTCCTCAACTTGGTCTCTATCTGTCTCAATTTTGATCCTCCTCCCTTGGTCAGAGCCCAGCTTCCTGAGGGAGTTCCCCCAAGAAATCAGTGAAGCTGTCTCTGGGCCTCAAAATGGATGGGTCTCTAGTTAGATGGCGAAGGGGGAGTGCCAGCAAAGAACAGCAATGTCATGGGATGCCCAGTGGCTAGAAACCCATGCTCCCACTCATCTCTCTGAGGGAAGACTGGGGTATTTCCAGCACCGGGCAGCAGTAATGGCCAGAAGGTGGTCTTTCTCTCTGGAGCTCTGGGGGGTGAGGGATGAGGGGGTCATGAATGTGGCATCATTCCACTCTTTTCCAGGAGCGTCCAATCAGCTGAAAGACTGGACCCCATACCCCACTGTCCTGCAGGCCACCCTCCTGTCTTCCAGTGGCTCTGGCAGGGAGGGTCCCCGGATCGGGGCCCTGACAACCCAACAGCACTTCTGCATTGACTCCCATCAGTCCTTAAAAATGCACACACACACACACACACACACACACACACACACACACACACACACACACACACACACACACACACACACACTCTGCCAGTTAGTCACACAGTCATTTCATCCTGACATACTGGACCAGCCCAACCCTTCCTCGGGCTCCCACATTTTGTAAAATGCTTTGTCTCTCCCATTAGATAGAAAGCCAATGGAGGGCATGGATCATGTCCTTTACCTCCATTTACTTTCCCAAGTGCTTTACACAGTGTTTTGTAATGCTATAAGTGCTCAAAAGATACTATCGACTATCAAAGTTAGAATGATAAATGATAAAAAGATATTTCAGAAAGAAGTCTGGTGGAATGGCAGCTCATGCCAAAATTATAGCAATAATAATATTATTATTCTATTTGTTAAGTGCTTACTATGTGTCAGACACTGTACTGAGTGCTGGGATGGATACAAGAAAATTGGGTTGGACATAGTCCCTGTCCCACATGGGGTTGACAGTGTTAATCCCCATTTTTCAGATGAGGTAACTTTATTACTTACTCTTTATTGCTGAATTGTACTTTCCAAGTGCTTAGTACAGTGCTCTGCACACAGTAAAAGCTCAATAAATATGGTTGAATGAATGAATCTGTAATTTATTTTAATTTCATTCATTTATTCATTCAATTGTACTTATTGACCACTTGCTGTGTGCTAAGCACTTGGGAGAGTACAATACAACAAAAAAGTCACATTCCCTGCCCACAATGAGCTTACAGTCTAGAGGCGGGGAGACAGACATTAATACAAATAAATAAAATGATAGATACATACATAAATGCTGTGGGGCTGGGAGGGGGAAGAGCAAAGGGAGCAAGTCAGAATGAAGCAGAAGGGAGTGAAAGATGAGGAAAAGTGGGGCTTAGTCTGGGAAAGCCTCTTGGAGGAGATGCGCCCTTGATAAGGCTTTGAAAAGAGGGAAAGTGATTGTCGGATCTGAGGAAGCAGGGCATTCCAGGCCAGAGGCAGAACATGGGCGAGGGGTTGGCGGTGAGACAGGCGAGATGGAGGCCCAGTGAGGTTAGCACTAGAGGAGTGAAGTGTGTGGGCTGGGTTGTAGAAGGAGAGAAGCGATTACTTCTGTCTCCCCTTCTAGACTGGAAAGTCCTTGTGGGCAGGAAATGTGTCTGCCAACTCTGTTGTAGTGTACTCTCCCAAGTGCTTAGCAAAGTTCTCTGCAAAAAGGTAGTTCTCAGTCAATGTTATTGATTGACTGATCGATCTACATGAAGCTCCCCTCCCTCAGCTTAGATAACTGAGAGTGCACGGCTTCCCAGTAACTCATTTACACTTTGGCGTAGTGGACAAGGGTGAGGACAGTAGTCATTCCCCAGAAGGGAGGTTGAATCAAATAATTTAGATCATCCTCAGGTCCTGAATGATTGAATGCCGAAAGCCAACATCGTTTTCCAGGGACTGTTTCTAGAATCGCTAAGCTAAGAGAGGTGAACCCTGCAGCTCTTTCGGAAGATCATGACAGTAATTCTCTTGGACAACTTCAGAAATGGCAAATTCCTTCTCTCTCCTTCCCTCCCGCTCCCTCCCCCACAGCAGCCCCTGAATCCAGACTGATCTCAAAGGGCCCTTTCTCCTCACGCATGACTTTAACTCCTTCTGCCTAATCTCTCCACATCCATCAACCACCAAGGGAAGCTGGCACCCAGAACAGTAACAAGTTAAAAGCTCTTCGAACGTGGTTTATGCAAAGCAAGTGGGGTGGCAGTGAGTGCTCACAGGGAAACCTGTGCAAGGCAAGGACCTGCTCTTTAGCCAAATACACTTCTCTGCCACTGGTCCTCAGTTTTAAAATTTGCTGCCGGTCTGAAATCCTCAATAGGGGCACCATGCTGTTTGGGCTGCCATCTTTCCAATCTCATTAATCTAAACACACAATGCAGCTGAGACTAAAGGTCCCACATTGAATTTTTCAGTCTCACATCCATGCACCCAGACATAGGTCACTGTCTTTTGGGTCAAAGACCAAGTCATGATTATGAGGCTTCGTCTGTGGGCATTAATGTGACTGATAAGTCCAATGTGGGGTTGGTGGTCCCATCCACACCATTGGCAGGCATCTGAAACCGATTTTTCCAGGCACGGACTGGGACATTTTCAACTTTACGGCACATTCTTCCTTAGGCCTCCTGGGAATGGCTGGTGATCCACAGAATGAAGACTGATAGCTTTTCAGATGTGCCATTTGGAATCATTAGGAAGAGCAGGGACTGAATCAGGTAGACAGAGCTACCGGTCTCCATGGTTGGGGGAGTCAAGTCCCTCCCTCCGACGGAGACCCACTGAGATGAAGCACTAAGCTGCCTTCATTGTCCCCCGAGGGGAGGGGAAAGGGAGCAGGCAGAGCCCAGCTCTCTCCCCGCTAAATCAGGATGCCCGTCATCAGCCAGCAAGCTCATTTCACATCCTTACAGAGGGCAGGGGAGGTGGACCACGGGTACACTTTGGTTTACTAGATCCTCCAGGCTGGAGACCTTAGGGTCCAGGCTGGAGACCTTAGGGTCAGATCGTTTCTTGCAACATCGGTGGGGAGAATAACCAGGCAGCCATAAAAATGTAAATCCTGTTATTGATCCAGTCTCACAGCCACCTGGCCCAGTATCATCATCCATGTATTTATTGGGCACCTACACCTACTGTGTCCAGAGCACTGTACTAAGCAATTGGGAGAGAACAGTAGAATTAGTAGGCAGTATCCCTGGCCTCAAAGATCTTGCAATCTAGTGGGGAAGACTAACACTAAAATAATTTATAAATAAGAGGATGAAATTCTCTTCGCTTTCCTGGACACTCATCTTCATCTTCCTATCTATAAATTATTGTGTACCTGACTCCCCTGTTGGTTTTATAAACGTCTCATGGGCAAGGACCATGACTTCTACACCTTCTGAATCCTCCCAATGGCTTAATACAGTGCTCCGTTAACACTGTCTATTGATTGACTGGTTTGGGATGGACATTCTATCAACATCATCATCATCATCATCATCTTCTGGGTACCTACTTTTTGCAGAGAACTGTGCTGGGCAAATAATAATAATAATAATAATAATTTTATTAAATGCTTACTATGTGCCAGACACTGTTCTAAGATGATTAGGTTGAAAGTGCAAACATAGTACAGTACATAGAAAATGCGAGCTCTTAGTACAGTGCTCTGCACACAGTAAGCGCTCAATAAATACAATCGAATGAATACAATACATAGAAGAGTTGAGCCTGGAGAAGAATGAGCAAAGCCCACTAGGCAACTCAGTCACAGAGCACCTGTCAGATAGAGCCCACTTCCTGGAAACGCAAGCCTTCCAAAAGAAAGTTGGCCATTGAGTTAAAAAGAGAGTGGTCTTTCACAGAGGATCATGCCAACATTGGCCCTCTTTTCTGCAGAGAAGACACTGTCACCTCTGCCCTCTCCCTTCCTTCCCAGTCATGTTTCATTTCACCCCACAATAGGAAGGAGAACTCCTTTTGCTGTACCCCAACCTGCTCAGATGCAGGAGTCTGCAGTCAGATGGATGACTAAAGGACACCCCCAAAAATAATAGAAAAGGAGTCCGAGGAGGCATGGAAAAAAGCCCTCCGGAATGTGAGGGAAGGAAACCATCATGAAATTTACACCGGGGAAAATTAATAATAATTACTATAATTATATTTGCTAAACGTTTACTGTGTGCCAAGCACTGAACTAAGTACTGGGGTAGATACAAGATAATCAGGTTGGACATTGTTCCTCTTCCACTTGGGGCTCATAGTCTAGGTAGGAGGCAGTAGGATTTAATCCCTTTTTACGGGTGAGGAAACTGAGGCACAGAGAATTTTAATGACTTGCTCAAGGTCACACAGCAGAGGAGTGACAAAACCAGGATTAGAATCCAGGTCCTCAGGCTTCCGGCCCTGTGCTCTCTCCACTAGGCCATGGTACTTCTCAAACATGTCTAGAATCTGCCCCTTCCTCTCTTTCCAAACTACTATCTTGCAGGTCCAAGCACTTATCATATCCCTCCTCCATTACTGAATCAGCCTCCTTGTTAACCTCCTTGTCTCCAGTCTCTCCTCTTTCCAGTCCATATTGCCTGTATCATTTTTCTAAAAATATTATTCTGCCCACATCTCCCCATTCCTCAAATAACTCCAACGATTGCTTATCCATCTTTACTTCAAATGGAAACTCTTTACCATCAGCTATAAGGCGCTCAATCAGGCTCTCTTTAAACAGAAACTCTTTACCATCAGCTATAAGGCGTTCAATCAGGCTCTCCTTCTCCTCTCTAAATTCACTCATCTTTAACTACAAGTCACTTCTTTAACCCCGTCCTGCTCACTGTACCTCAATCTGGTCTCCCGCTCTGTTGATACCTTGCTTACAACCTCACTGTGGCCTGGAATAACCTTCTCCGTCATATCTGACAAAATCACATTCTCCCATCTTCAAAACCCTATTCAAAGCACATCACCTCTTAAAACCCTTCCCTGACCAACCTTTCATTTCTCCCCTGATTGGTCCTCCCTTCTACATCACCTTGGGTCCAGGCCTCTTATCCACTTTATTCATTCAATTTTATTTATTGAGCGCTGACTGTGTGCAGAGCGCTGTATTAAGTACTTGGAAAGTAAAATACAACAAAATAGAGTGACAATCCTGCCCACAATGGGCTTACTGTCTGGTGGGGGGGGAGGGGGGGGGTCCAGATATCAAAACAAGTAAACAGCATCATTGCAAATAAATAGAATTATAGATATAGACGTATATACATAACTGCTGTCAGGGGAAAGGGGGAAAAGAGCAAAGGGAGTGAGTCAAAGTAATGCAGAAGGGAGGGGGAGCTGAGGAAAAGGGGGCTTACTCTGGGAAGGCCTCTTGGAAGAGGTGAGCTTCAGTGGGACTTTCAAGAGGGGAAAAGTGATTGTTTGGCAGATTTGAGGAGGGAGAGCATTGCAGGCCAGAGGTAGGACATGGGCCGAGGTCGGAGGTGAGAGAGGCGAGATGGAGGCACAGTGAGAAGGTTAGCACCAGAGGCGTGGATTATGTGGGCTAAGATGCAGAAGGAGAGAAGGGAGGTGATGTAAGAAGGGGCAAGATGATGGAGAGTTTTAAAACCAATAGTGAGGAGTTTTTGTTTGATATGGATGTTGATAGGAAACCATTGGAGATTTTTGAGGAGGTGGGGGTGACATGCCCTGAGCGTCTCTGGAGAAAGATAATCCAGGCAGCGGAGTGAAGTATGGACTGAAGTGGGAAGAGGCAGTAGGTTGGGAGGTCAGAAAGGACCCCGAGCCCACAGTATTTATTACACGATGACAACTGACAATTAGCATTTTCTTCCAAATTTTGTGACCTCGAAGCCTATAATTTAGGGTGTGTGTATTATTGTTGTAAAATTATTGTTATTATTATTATTATTATATACTATGTGTGTATTCCTAACAAATAAATGAAAACCCCCAAGCCCAGAATTCTGAGGCCTGACAGTTTTCTTGTCCCGTCAGTCCAGGAGCCAAAATTGCTCTACCCACCTTCCCCACACTTACCCCCACATCTCTTCCTGACCCCTACAGGGCTGGTGACCTCCCATGGTTCCTCACAGTGACAGCTAAGGAGGAGGGCAAGGGGGATGCAGTGGGAAGTTTATTGGGCTTCCACCATGGACCCCATGGACTCTAGTCACCTCTCCCAACCGGAACCTCATTTCCTTCCCAGCCATTGTCAAACACAGCCTCTCTCCCACCTCTAAAGGGGGACCCACATCTTGTCCTCTTAAAACATGCTTCTCTCAAGGACTCATCACCATCCAGGGGTTCATTCATTCAAGCGTTTTTATTGAGCGCTTACTGTGTGCAGAGCACTGTACTAAATGCTTAACTAAGTGTTAACAGAGAGTCTTCACTCCTAGGCAATAATAATTACAGAACTATATATTGTCACATTACTACGGTATTCATTAAGTGCTTACTGTGTGCCAAGCCTGGTACTAAGCACTGGGATAGATACATGACAATCAGATCAGATAGAGTCTCTATCTTTAAGCCCACATGGGGCTTAAAGTCTAATGAGGGAGGGCAGGTACCTTCTCCCATTATACAGAGGAGGAAACTGAGGCCTTGAGAAGTTATGGGTCTTATCCGAGGTCACTCAACAGGCCAGGGGCAGCACTGGAACTAAGACCTGTGTCTCGTGATCCCCTACTCTGCCATCTTTCCACTAGGCCATGCACGCCACCTTCCTAATGTTTTTAAAGAATTCCTTTTTGTGACAGGGAACCCGAGACCCAGATGTCACCAGCAAAACCAAAGGGGTTAGGCCCTTCCAGCCATCAATCCCAGGAGGCAGGAGTCGCCCTCCTCGGCTCAGCTCAAACCACCCTCTTGCTCAGCTGAGGTTCATCAAAAAGAAAAAAAAAGCTGTCATGGTTACACTGGAAGGCTCCTAAGCATTGTAGAGTATTTTCCAGTCATCAGCGACGAAGAGTGAGGCTGATGCTGAGGATGTTCATTATGCTTGTTAGACAGAGAGAGGCCCCAAGGAAGTAACAAGCTTGAAGTACACCTGATGGAGGGGTGTAGGAGAGGTGAGGAGCAGCTGAAACGGAGGCCAGAGCCAACCCCCTGGGAGAGTTATTTTCCAGAAATTATCTGCAGGAGAACTCCCTTCTTCTTCCATGTTGCTCCCCAACTTGCCAAAGTTTCAGAAGACCCTTTTCTTCATTTTGGAAAGCTCACAGGGATGGTATCCAATGTGGATTTGAATTTCAGCTGGATCCAGTGTTCCCAGCTAAGATCCAGCACCCAACAGGATAGGGCTCCTCTAGTCTCCTTCTTCTTCCTCTCAGGGTCGCACCTGGAAAGTTATGGCAGGGAGAGTCTAGCAGAGGCCTACTCATTCCATTCCTAGCTTGGCCAGTGGCTAGTGAGTGGAAGGCAATCTGCTACAAGTCAAGACTCACCCATACTGGGCAGCAGCGGCATGGGAGAGAGTTGAGGGAGGAACCTTAAGTTTACTGCGTGGAAGGAGACAATGGTAGACTACTCCTGGATTTTTACCGAGAAAATTCTATGGATTCACTACCAGAACAATTGCAGATGGAGAGTGGGGCATTCTGGGAGAGATGTGTCTGTGGTGTCACTACGGGTTGGAAACAACTCGACGGCATAAGACAAGACAAGTCTCCTTCTTGGAGAACTGAAGTCCATATGTGGTGAGATTTCCCTTATCACACACCAGGGCTCCTTCCCAACCCACCCAGCCCAGGGCTCTGTCTCTACACCTGAAATAACAAGTGAGGGATGCCCCGTTGGACACCTGCCCTCAGGGTAATGGATGGACCATCCAGCACCATCAGAATAGATTCAATGCCCACAGAGTACTGAGTGCCACCCTAGGCCCACATGCTAAGAGTAGAAGCCACAGCCAGGCCCCTGTCCTGCAGGAGCTTGCCAAGAATAGAGCACAGTTAGTCCCCTGAGTCCCCTGCTGTTGGAATGGAGCCCCAGGAAATGTACCCATTCACCTTTGACCTTCCTCCATCTTCACCGCCTAAAGGCCACTTTGGACTTGAAGAGTGCGAATCAGGGAGGGGGACATTTGTAAGAGAGGAAACAGGAGAGATTGCCCACTTCTTTTGGAGTTTCTTTAGTCCTCTGGTCAATATGTCCCTAGTTTTTCCAAGAATGCACAGAATCGCAGGAGGAGTTACCACCTCAGACATCTCCTGGGCCAATAGAGGTCTATGGGATGAGAACTAGCCACAGACTCTTTTGGGGAGTCGGAGGTCAGTCAATCCTTGAGAGGATCAAGCTTCGGTATGAAATATGGCTCCCTCTAGCACCTCAGAACCAAACACATCGAAGACTCCTCCTTTGCCCGGCCCTAGAGCTAATAAGACTCCTCCAGGGAACTAGTGAACAGCTGGACTAGGTGGAGAGGAGGTTTTTAAAGCCCCACATGATTGAAAAATGAAAAATGAACAGAGCAGTGGACCACCAGGCCATAACTGATGACGGCTTCTTACATCAAGATGGAATCATTTCCAGGCTGTTCAACAGCTTCCTGTTGGAACCTCTCTCTGAGCCATGGCTTTATCCCTGGTCCATTTCTGGCTGGTCCTGTTCCTTCTGGACTGTGCCTTCAAACTTAGAGAAAACTGGACACAGGCCTGAGGTGGGCAATATATTTTGAGGGGGCAAAGGAGAGCCCTGGGTTTGCCATTCTGCCATCCTTAGTTCCCTAAGAGCATGGGGCCTGTGTTCCAGCAGATCTGCACGTTACAAAGACTCACGCTAAAGCACTCACCCCAGGTCTGATGCCGAGGGCCTACATATCACAATGTCTTGTGTGCACTGTCGGATAGAGGTACGGGTAATTTGGGCAGAATTGACTGTACTCTGTTTGAGGGGTGCTTTTTCATTTCCAAAGTGCTGTCATGTCAATTCATGGCCTCAGGGTACGAGCTTAACCTGACAGTCAGGAGTCCTGGGTCCTATTTTGAGTTCTGCCACTGATCTACTCCTGTGTCAGTCAGTCAACTTATTGAGCACTTACAGCACTTGCATCTGGGAAAGTATGATACAATAGAGTGGGAAGATCAGGCCTGCCCCCAAGGAGCTTACAGTCTCCAGGGAAAGACTTACCTAGGCCTAAGGTATCATGGCCTTTTCCTTAGGGATCTCTCTTTTTGAGCTCCCGCAGTAGTCGGCGCCCCCAGGCCCTCCTTTCTGTATTTCAGTGCTGAACACCTTCCAGGTTAACCCTTCCATTTTTCCCCGGGTTTTGGTTGCCCTCTCTGAAATCATGCAGGTTTCCCCCACCCCAAACACTACATCTCCAAGACCACGGCCAGAGTGGAGAAAATCAGAGGGAAGGAAAAAGTGGGTAAACTAGGGAGGAAAAGAGTGTGCGGTGTGTGGGGGTGGGGGTGGTGGGAGTTGAGGGTTGTCAATAGTCCATTTGAGCTTCAGGACCGTGCAATAAATCAAACAAACTCTAGCAATCTCTGAGGGAGCAGAGCTACTCAAGAAGCAGGAGGGGTATGTGGTTCACTGCCTGACAAACTCTCACCTGAAGGTTGACTGGTTAGGACTCTGCCAGGTGGGGATGGGGAAGCCAACTGACTGGGTCTACTGGGACCCTTGGGCCACAACCTGCCTCAGCCCCGTCAGGCACAGTGGCATCAGCGGTGGCACAGGCTGTGCCACGATGGCTACTTATGCCCAGACAGTCCCGCTAACGCTTCTGCTGCTGGGAACTGGGCGGTCTGGCCTCTGTGCCCAGGCTTTGGATCGGGTAAGGGGAGGGTTGCCAGGCCTGGAGGCCGGAGGCTCGTCCAGGAGAAAGGAGGTGAGGATGTGTAACCGGGAAGGGGGTGGGTGCCGCGATGATTAATGAGCAATATGCACAAATCTCTCAAACTCCTCAGGGAAAATAATAGTCATATTATCTGGATTAAGGAAAGACTAATAATATCTCAGAAGTAGGAGAATGTTCCAAACAGAGCGGTGGGCTATTTGTGCTGGGAATTTAATTTTTGCATTTCATTAAACTTAGTGGCCTGACTGGTTTCAGTTTGTTCTGGCCACTTTCTCTAGAGTTCCTAACACTGGCATCTGAGGTCCCCTCCATGGGAAAGAGTCAGTCAGTCTGTCAATCATACTTACTGAGTGCTTACTCTGTGCAGAGTATATATGTGTGCCACCAGAGTATACTGTGTGCTGTATATATGTATATATGTTTGTACATATTTATTACTCTATTTATTTATTTATTTTACTTGTACATATCTATTCTATTTATTTTATTTTGTTAGTATGTTTGGTTTTGTTCTCTGTCTCCCCCTTTTAAACTGTGAGCCCACTGTTGGGTAGGGACTGTCTCTATATGTTGCCAACTTGTACTTCCCAAGTGCTTAGTACAGTGCTCTGGACATAGTAAGCGCTCAATATGATTGATTGATTGATTGATTGATTGCAGAGCACTGTAATTAGCGCTTGGGAGAGTACAATATAACAATAGAACAGACACTTTCCCTGTCCACAACAAGCTACAGTCTAGAAAGGACTGTAAGAGATAGTTTCAAAGCCAGAGATAGTAATAATAATAATGATGGCATTTATTAAGTGCTTACTATGTGCAAAACACTGTTCTAAGTGCTGGGTGGTTTTGGGAGTACTTCCAAGAATCAAAAAAGGCAGCAGTGGAGTTGTGTGGCTAGTAGCAATAATAACAGCATTTATTAAGCATGTACTATGTGTTATGATCATGGGCAGGTAAAGGTAATCTGATCGGATCCCTGTCCCACCTGGAGCTCAGAGTGTAAGAGGGAGGTAGACAAGGTATCTCATCTTCTTCCCCATTTCCCCCCACCTCTGCCCTACCCCCTTCCCCTCCTCACAGCACTTGCATATATTTGTACATATTTATTACTCTATTTTACTTGTACATACTGCGTTTATTTTATTAATGAGGTGTATATACCTATAATTCTATTTATTCTGATGCTATTGACACCTATCTACTTGTTTGTTTTTGTCTGCCTCCTCCTTCTAGACTGTGAGCCCGTTGTTGGGTAGGAAGCATCTCTATATGTTGCTGATTTGTATTTCCCAAGCACTTCGTACAGTGCTCTGCACCCAGTAAGCGCTCAATAAATACGATTGAATGAATGGATGAATCTTATTCCCTAAAGCAGCACGGCCTAGTGGAAAGAGCCCAGGCTTGGGAGTCAGAAGACCCAGTTCTAATCCCAGCTCTGCCACTTGATTGCTGTGTGACTTTGGGCAAGTCACTTCACTTCTCCGTGCCTCAGTTTCCTCAACTGTGAAAAGGGAATTCGATACCTGTTTCCCCTCCTACTTAGACTATGAGCCCTATGTGGGACTGGGCCTCCATCCTTCCAGATTAACTTGTATCTACCCCAGTGCTTAAAACAGTGCTTGACACATAGTAAGCACTCAACAAGAAACAGGATGGCCTAATGGGTAGAGCAGGGGCATGGGAGTCATATGGAGCTGGGTTCTAATCTTGACTCTATTAGTCTGCTGTGTGACCCTAGGAAAGCCACTTCACTTCTCTGAGCCTCAGTTACCTCATCTGTAAAAGGGAGACCAAGACTGTGAGTCCCACGTGAGATACGGATTGTGTCCAACCTGATTAGCTTGAATCAACCCCAGAGCTTAGTATAGTGCCTGGAAAATAATCAGTGCTTAACAAATACCATAAAAACTTAAGTACCATAATTATTATTATCTTACAAATGAAGAAACCGAGGGGCAGAGAGGTGCAGTGACTTGCCCAAGGTCACACAGCAGGCCCAAAGGCAAAGAAGGGTTTAGAACTCACATCTCCAGACTCAAGTTCAACTTCTTTCCACTAGACCAAGTACTTCATTCATTCAATCATATTTATTGAGTACTTGCTACGAGCAGAGCACTGTACTAAGAGCCTGGGAGACTATCCAGCGCTTAGAACAGTGCTTTGCACATAGTAAGCACTTAATAAATGCCATCATTATTATTATTACAATATAACAATAAATAGACACATTCCCTACCCACCAAACTCACACAATAAGAGCTCAATAAATATCACTGATTGACCTTGCCACCTCCTTGATGCCTATGGCTCAGGGACAGGCTACCCAAGTCTTCCAACCCCTAAATTATGTCCCATTCTTCCTTCCCAGGGGCGTTCTGTGGGACTCTGGTCTTGTCCTGCTCAACCTAATAAGACCATAAATCAGAGGGTTGAACATGTCTCTTTCAAGCAGGCCACACTTCAGTGGTCCCAGACAGTAGAAAATCTACTCTGCCTTTAAAGGCCTGGAGGAACGGAGACTGCAGAGCTTCTCAGAGTAACTTGTGCCAGTACTTCATACACTCACGATCAGAAAGCTCTTCCTTACATCTAACCTCATTCCCTCCTACTGCATCTTATACCCTTTGTTCTCAACCACGTTCTCTGAGGGCAGGGATCATATCTGCTTATTCTGTTGTACTCTCTCAAGTGCTTACTATAGTGCATTTTTCATTTTGTTGGCTTTTTTAGGTACTTACTATGTGTCAAGTGCTGGGGTAGATACAAGCTAATCGGGTTGGACACAGTCCCTGCCCCACATAGGGCCCAAACTCTTAATCCCCATTTTACAGATGCAGTAACTGAGGCACAGAGAAGTTAAGTGACTTGCCTAAAACCACACAACCGAGAATTGGCAAAATCAGGATTTGAACCCAGGTCCTTCTGAGTCCCAGACCCATGCTCCATCCACTAGGTCACACTGCTTTTCATTGGCTTTGTGGGTGTGCACTTCATTCATTCATTCATTCAATTGTATTTATTGAGCGCTTACAGTGTGCAGAGCACTGTACTAAGCGCTTGGGAAGTACAAGCTGGCAACATACAGAGAAGGTCCCTACCCAACAATGGGCTCACAGTCTAGAAGGGGGAAGCTGAGAAATCACCTCAGTTTTGGGTCCTAATCCCACGCGATCACTTGTCTCCTGTGTGACCTTGGGCTAGTCACTTTATTGCAGTTTCTTCCTCTACCAAATGGGAATTAAATACCTATTCTTTCTCCCCTTTAGGCTGCAAGCCCAGTGTGGGACTGTGTCCCATCTGATTATCCTCTCGCTAACCCAGTGTTTAGCAAAGTGCCTGGCAACTAGTAAGCACTTAACAAATGTCACAGTTATTATTATCATTATTATTATTATTACATCAGAGCTATTGTCGGCCCAAAGTGGCTGATTCAGTGAAGCGGTTGGCAATCCTTTTCAGGCCTTCTTGTGGGTGGACCTTTTAGGCGTGGGCACCTGCGCACAGAAACTCTTGAATAACTGCCTCTAGGACTTTGGATGACAACCAGTGCCTGAGTTTGAAAAGTTTCTTAGAGTGCAGAGGTGTATTCTAATACCTGCATTCAGGTGGCTTGTTGCATCTTCCAGCATGGCTGTGTAGAATAAGTTACTGCTAGAAGGAGGAAGGGGAAGGAGATATGTACATGAATAAGTACGCTAACTAGTTACATGACCCCCGAGTCTCACATGAAGTACAAACTCTTTCCCACCGATTTTAATCAGCTCTCTCTCCCCTAACCTATTTTCACTCCTCTCCCACTACAACCCAGCCCTCGCATTTCACTCTTCTAATGCCAAGCTCCTCACTGTGTCTCATCATCCCTCTCGCCAATGATCCCTTGCTCACATCCTCCCCCCTGGTTGAATCTCCCTCACCATTCCCAATCGGGCAGGCCACCATTCTCTCCATCTTCAAATCCCTACTAAAAATCACATCTCCTCCAGGAGGCCTTCCTGAAGGATCACTCACCTCCCCAACCTATTCTCCCTCCTTTCTACATCACCTTGAGTTCATACCCTCTAAGCACTTTGACCCTTCCCCTCTCCCCTCCGCAGCACTTATGTCCATATCCTGATACTCAGTTGCCTCCCCTACCTATAATTCATTTTAATGTCTGTCTCCCCTGCTAGAGCAGAAGCCTCTTGATGGTAGGGATCATCATCATCATCATCATCATCATCATCAATCGTATTTATTGAGCGCTTACTATGTGCAGAGCACTGTACTAAGCGCTTGGGAAGTACAAATTGGCAACACATAGAGACAGTCCCTACCCAACAGTGGGCTCACAGTCTAAAAGGGGGAGACAGAGAACAAAACCAAACATACCAAAAAAATAAAATAAATAGGATAGATATGCAAGTAAAATAAATAAATAAATAAATAAATAGAGTAATAAATATGTACAACCATAATAAATATGTACAACCATAATAAATATGTACAACCATTTCTACATTTCTACTAAGATCATTTCTACTAACTCTACTGTACTTGCTAGAGTGTGTAGTACAGTGTTCTGCACCAAGTACAGATGAATAAATATCACAGTGGGATGGATGAGCTACTGCTTAAGCCAAACGGTGTGTAAGATGTATCCATCTGCACTGCAGGAGGTTGTGAGTTCAAGTGTGAAGTAGCATGGCCTAACGGATAGAGCTCGGTCCCGGGAGTCAGAAAGGCCTGGGTTCTAATCCTAGCTCTGCCACTTGCCTGCTGTGTGACCTTGGGCAAATCACTTCACTTCTCTGTGCCTCAGTTACCTCATCTGTAAAATGGGGATCAAGACTGTAAGTCCTACATGGGACATGGACCGTGTCCAACTTAATTAGCTTGTATCTACCCCCGTGCTTAGTACAGTGCCAGGCACGTAGTAAGTGCTTAGCAAATACCATTTTAAAAAATGTGCCCAAGTGGCAGGGCCAAAGTGCTAAAGTGTTCAGTGGAGGAGAGCTGAACCCCTATCGCATTGTTCCTGGGAAGCCCACCCACCATTCATTCATTCAATCGTATTTATTGAGTGCTTACTGTGTGCAGAGCACTGTACTAGGCGCTTGGGAAGTACAAGTTGGCAAAAAATATAGACGGTCCCTACCCAACAATGGGCTCACAGTCTAGAAGGGGGAGACAAGTCTAGGAGGGGGAGACCAGCTCAGATGAGGACCACATTGTCATTTCTTCTAGACTGTAAGCTCATCACGGGCAAGGAACATGTTCATTCATTCAATCATATTTATTGAGTTCTTACCATGGGCAGAACACTGTACTAAGCGCTTGGGAGAGTACAATATCACAATAAACAGACACATTCCCTGCCCACAATGAGCTTACATGTCTACCAACTCGGTTATATTGAACTCTCCCAAGTGCTTATTACAATGCTCTACACACAGTAATCCCTCAATAAATATCATTGCTTGATTGACTCCAGAATTCCAGTCCCATCCACACCCCCAGTGGTGCAGCTGTCTCGTGAGATGAAAATAATGAGACTGGTCCCCGAGGGGGAAGAAATGAGAGATCATCGGAAGAGCCATAATTCCTCCCGTTCAAATTTCATTTCCCTTCTCCTTCCCACATCTACCCTTGCTCTTGTCCGTGTGAAATGCGAAAAAGCAATCAGGATTTAAGAGATCCCTTATCAAGCTCTTAGGTAATTGAAGGTCATTTTCCTCTCTTGGAGAGACTGGGTTGCTTCAAAGTAATACGGATTTCTATGAGCCTCCACACCAACAATCTGACACACCAAAGACACAGAACTCTGATCTGAAACAAAGAGGCCCAAAAAGGAGA
This sequence comes from Tachyglossus aculeatus, assembly GCF_015852505.1. Lineage (NCBI taxonomy): Eukaryota > Metazoa > Chordata > Mammalia > Monotremata > Tachyglossidae > Tachyglossus > Tachyglossus aculeatus. The sequence goes on along the minus strand of NC_052088.1, from coordinate 39,703,591 downwards.
TGCCAGCATTGGGATGACAACCATCCTACTCCAATCCTGCAGCATTAAATGGGAAACCTGACTCCCCCAGAGCTGTGTTACCTGGCCCTTCGCCATCCACCTCGCCCCAGTAGCCAGTACCTCTGCAATCCCCAGTCCAAGGGCAACCTTGGCTGCAGGTCTCCTGGGGACCCCTTCTTCCCCTGAAGGCAGATTGTCCAGAACCAGGAGTTGCCTGACCCTCGCAATATTACTGTCTCCCCCTCTAGACTGTAAGGTCACTGTGGGCAGGGAATGTGTCTGTTATATTGTTATATTGTACTCTTCCCGGCACTTAGTACAGGGCTCTGCACACAGTAAGCACTCAATAAATATGATTGACTGACCGACCGATTAACAAGGGCAGGGAGGTAGCTGCAGGGAGAGGGACCCAGCTCTAGGTACCCTTGGTGGGATTGGACATGACAGCCCCTGCACCCCTTGGGAGCGGTCTTGAGTTTAACAGGCTCCCATGGGGTTTTACTTAGGGGGGCCTGGCTCTTGCAGTGCTTAGCGTGGCTGTACAAGGTGCCCCCTGTGCCTAGCATAACCTGAGCAGACCTCATTATCAATGCCTGTACTCAATCCCTTATGGTTCTAATGAACTCTTTGGAGGACCCTTAGAAATGATGGTCTCACCACTTTGGGGTGAAACTATTCTTTCATCCTTTGGGGTGCAGCCCCGGCGAGAGTTTCTAAAGAAAGGCCTCACTATCTCCATTTAAGCCTTCCTCAACCATTTGGCTGAAGACACAAACTCCTCTCCCAGCATTATTAGCATTCAACCTGTAGTTCAACAGCTGCACACAGTGCTCTGAATCTTTGGGATCCAAGTTTAGAGAAACCAAATTGTTTTTCCTGAATTCACACATCCCCCCTAGCCTCACTCTAGATTAATCAATCAATCAATCAATGCTATTTACTGAGGGTTTACTGTATGCAGGGCATTGTACTAAGTGCTTAGGAGAGTACAGTAATACAGAATAAGTGGATACGTTCCTTGCCCACATCGAGCTTACAGTCTGGAAAGAGAGACTGCCAATTGATTGACTGTCAGTCAATCAATGAGTGGTATTTACTGAGTGCTTACTATGCACAAAGCACTGCACTAAGCTCTTGGGAACATACAACAGAGCTGGTAGGCACATTCCCTGCCCACAGGAAGCTTGCAATCTAGAGAAAACACACATACACCCACACCCACACACACGGCGGGGAATGTGTCTTTTGTATTCTCAAGCATCCAGTACAGGCACAGCAAGTGCCCACAAATTGATTGAATGACTGACAGACAGACAGATGGAAGCAGACTGGTCCCTCATCTTCATAGAGAAGCAGCGTGGCTTAGTAGCAAGAGCACAGGCTCTAATTTCAACTCTGCCACTTGTCAGCTGTGTGACTTTGGGCAAGTCACTTAACATCTCTGTGCCTCAGTTTCCTCATCTGTAACATGGGATTAAGACTGTGAGCCCAACAAGGGACAATCTGATTACCTTGTATCTACCCCAGTGCTTAGAACAGTGCTTGGCATATAGTAAGTGCTTCACAAATACCATCGTCATCATCTGAGCCAGCACATCCTTACCAACAACGAGCTGGCTGAGACCTAGTTTTAAGAGAAGCAGCGTGGCTCAGTGGAAAGAGCACGGGTTTTGGAGTCAGAGTTCATGGGTTCAAATCCCGGCTCTGCCAATTGTCAGCTGTGTGACTTTGGGCAAGTCACTTAACTTCTCTGGGCCTCAGTTACCTCATCTGTAAAATGGGGATTAAGACTGTGAGCCCTCCGTGGGACAACCTGATCACTTGTAACCTCCCCAGCACTTAAAACAGTGCTTTGCACATAGTAAGCGCTTAATAAATGTCATCATTATTATCTGGAAAATGGGGATTAAGACTATGAGCCCCACATGGGACAACCTGATCATCTTGTAACCTCCCCAGCACTTAGAACAGGGCTTTGCACATAGTAAGTGCTTAATAAATGCCATTTTTATTTAAGTACAATTGAGCAGCCTGGAAAATTTGCATTCGTTCCACCCTCAACCATCCCCTCAATATTCACCCAACCCATCCTAACTCTTAAGGCTGTTGCAGTATGTGGCAAGATGATCTTCAAAGTGATTGGATCCCTTTGTTTGTTCATAAACCAACAATTAGAATACTGGAATGTGAATGACTTGTTGGGGGTCACACCATTATAAGTAATAAATATGTTCATCTTTTCCGTCCTCCCCAGCAGTCCTGAGTTGTAAATCACTGGGTTCTGACTGCATAATAAATTGACCCTCTCTCTGAAAGCCCTGTATGGTGATGGTACCTGTTGGAAGTCTGTCTTGCGCTGAGTTTTGTAGGAAGCGCTGGTGTCTAGTCCAAAATGAGCCAATTAGAACATGGCTCCTGCCTTTCAGTGAGTTCATTCGTTCATTCAATTGTATTGATTGAGCGCTCACTGTGTGCAGAGCACTGTACTAAGCGCTTGGGAAGTACAAGTTGGCAACATGTAGAGATGTTCCCTACCCCACAACAGGCTCACGGTCTAGAAGGGGGAGACAGACAACAAAACAAAAAATGTGGACAGGTGTCAAGTTGTCAGAACAAACAGAATTAAAGCTAGATGCACATCATTAACAAAATAAGTACAATAATAAATATGTACAGGTAAAATATATAGAGTAATAAATCTGTACAAACATATATACAGGTGCTGTGAGGAGGGGAAGGAGGTAGGGTGGTGGGGATGGGGAGAAGGAGAGGAAAAAGGGGGCTCAGTCTGGGTGAGTGAGTGGGTGAGTCACTGAGTGAGTTCTCAGTGTAGGTGGAGATTCACTCAGAAGCTTGGAAAAGAGAAGTCAGTAATAGGCAGCAAACCCCAGACAATGAGAACACTTAAAATACAGGAAACGATAGCAAAGGAAGGAGAAGGAGATTTAAAAAAAATAACAACCAGTCCTTTGAGGAGAGGGCGGGGCAGATCTAATGTTTTCCCTGCTACAAGTGCAGTCCTGTCTGTTGTAAGCCTGGCCTTCAAGGAAGGGAGCCCCCTCCCCATCATCCCTGCAGCAGAGTTTTGGATTCAAATCAATCAGTCAATGGTATTTACTGAGCACTTACTCTGTGCAAAGCACTGTATTAAACGCTTGAGAGAGTACCACACAACAGAGTTGGCAGAAACGTTCCTGGCTCACAACGAGCTTATAGTTAAGAGGGGAAGACAGACATTAATATAAATAAGTATTTATAATATATAATTTAAAGATATGTGCGCAAATGCTACGGGGTAGATTCAAAGCTAAAAGTGGCTTTCTGTTGGGCGGTGGGAGGGAGAGGGATTTCCCCAGGCAGAGGAATGATGCTGTGGCCGTGTTCCTCTGGCAACCACGACCCCATGTCTACTTAGGCCTGACTAGGAGCTCCCAAGGCAGAGATTGGATGCTCGCCATTAGGATCCTGAGACAAGCAGGAGAATAAATATTAATATTTTGGTTTCTATTAAGAGCTTATGGGTGCCAAGTTCTCTCCTAAGCACTGGGGTATTTACAAGAGAATAAATAGTAATAATAATGGCTATTTATCAAGTGCTTATTATGAGCCAAGCACTGTTCTAAGCTCTGGGGGGAGATACAACATCATCAGATGACAGTCTCTGTCCCAAAGGGGGCTCACGATCTAAGATGGAAGGAGAATAGGCATTTAATCCTGTTTTACAGTTGGGGAAACTGAGGTACAGGGAAGTTAAATGACTTGCCCCAGGACATAGAGCAAGTAAGTGGTAGGGCAGGATTAGAACCCAGGTCCCAACTCTTTCCACTTGGTCATGATGCTTCCTGAAACAGATTGTACACGGTCTCTGTTTACTATGAAGCTCGCAGCCCTAGAGGGAGGGAGAACAGCGTGGCTCAGTGCAAAGAGCACGGGCTTGAGAGTCAGAGGTCGTGGGTTCTAATCCCAGCTCCGCCACTTATTGGCTGTGTGACTTTGGGCAAATCACTTAACTTCTCTGTGCCTCAGTTACCTCATCTGTAAAATGAGGATTAAGATGGTGAGCCCCACGTGGGACAACCTGATCACCTTGTATCCCCCCAGCGCATAGAACAGTGCTTTGCACATAGTAAGCGCTTAACAAATACCATCATTATTAGAACAAGACTCTCACCTCCATTTTAAAAATGAGGAAACAGATTCAGAGAGGTCAAGCGACTTGTCCGAGGTTACACAGCAAGTCACTGGGTCTCTTAACTTCCAGTCCTAGTCTCTAGTCTCTCTGGCTGCTGCTCTATCCCACAAAAGGGGACACCACGGTGTGACTGGATTCATGGCTGCTGAGCCCTGGTAACTCAGTAACACCTCGTTGGCCATGGTTGATCACCAATCGTGTACCTGAAATTCTGTGGGTTAGAGTTTGTTCTGTGTGCCCCAACACCCATCTCACCTCTTGTCACCCGTCGTCCGGGGACGGGATCATTTGGTAATTGGCGCGGCGAGAGAGAGAGAGAGAGGCCGGGGACAGAAAGCCTGAGTTTTATATATAATTTATTCTGCGAGGCGAATTGAATTATTTAATTGTTTAGGTGCAATGGATTGAACTTTGGGAGGAATGTAATCAATTAGTAATATTAGAGCTTCCGTAATGGGAGGAACACAATCCTATGTTAATCGTGCATGGGTGAGGTGGCTAGCTCTCACCCATGTGCACTTCCCACTCGGGACGAATCCACTTACTTTCCCACATGGGAAAAATACACTTACTTTCCCACACGGGAGGAATTCATTACATTACCCGCGCACGTGGTGGGCGGCTAGCTCTCACCATGTGCTCTCCCTTCGTTCATTCATTCAATCGTATTTATTGAGCGCTTACTGTGTGCAGAGCAACATACAAGTTGGCAACATATAGAGACGGTCCCTACCCAACAACGGGCTCACAGTCTAGAAGGGGGAGACATAGGATTCCTCCCTACATGGGAGGAATCCACTTATGTTCCCCATCCACAGCGGGGTACATGGATCCCACCCACCAGACACTCACCCGTCCCGTGGCCCTTTCCTAATTATGTTGGTTCTGGTTGCAGAGTGGGCATCCGGCCTTCTGGGCAGAGAAAAACACATGGGCCGCTTCTGCAGCTGCTCCTCTTGCTGCTGTATTTCTTGGTGCTCTGCCCCTGAAGGTCAGAGGTGACAGGTATTTATCACCTGTGCTCCTAGGCCATAATAATAATAATAACAATAATAATAATAATAATGGCATTTATTAAGCACTTACTATGTGCAAAGCACTGTTCTAAGCGCTGGGGAGGTTACGAGGTGATCAGGTTGTCCCACGGGGGGCTCACAGTCTTCATCACCATTTTACAGATGAGGTAACTGAGGCACAGAGAAGTGAAGTGACTTGCCCAGAGTCACACAGCTGACAATTGGCAGAGCCGGAATTTGAACTCATGACCTCTGACTCCAAAGCCCGTGCTCTTTCTACTAAGCCACGCTGCTTCTCCATTCCAGGTTCCGGCCTCAGTTTATCCAATCTCTGCCCTCCCCCCTCCTCCATACCTGATCTGATCAGCACGGGGGCAAGGGACACCTTCTGTATTTCCGGCTTGGGCTGTCAATCTAGCAGTTTTGGTTGTGGAGTGTGGTATCCCACCTTCACTTCCAAATTCCGCCTGCTGCCTCAGGCGGCCACGAGATAGCATTTGACCTTGAGATGGTCGGTACCCCAGGGTCACCTTGGGACATACCTCTAAATTAGAAAGAAAGGAACAGGGCCAACTGAGGTTGCAAAGAGCCGTCGTTTTCACATCAAACATGAAATTTGCGCCCATTCAACAAGGATATATCTTTTCTTTTCGACTGAGCAATTTTGATGCAAGTTAGAATAGCTGATGTGAGCCAGGGGCTGCCCCCCGAGCTGTCTGCCACATGACAATGCACTGGAGGCTGCTGGGAACATGCGGCATTAGCCCTTTGCTAATGAAAATTACACCCTGAGATAGGCGCGCAGCCACATGAGACAGGGCATTTGCAAAATAAATTTCCCTGCCCGGGAAGAGAAAAATCAAGGTCAAAGAAATGGTTCAAAGCAATTAGAGACCCGCAATCCTTTTCCTCAAGGACTTTCGCTTCAAGAAAATCATGAATAAGGAATCCTTCAGAGTCTTAGAGGGTCCTCTTGTTGTGTCCCCGGCCCTGAAGAGGGCTTCACTGGAAGAAGACTACAGGCCCAAAGCCAAACTCTTTTGGCATACTCTGTTGGCAGAAATGGTTGGTGATGGCACTATCACCATTGGGGAATGGTGGGGGGCTTTTGGGGAGTCAATCAGGGAAGCCAGTTTCCTGAGAGTCAGAGATAACTGGCAGGGGTGTATGTGTAACAGGAGTCAGAGCTGTTCACGATGCCTCTACATCACAATTGTTTCTCTGTGTGTTAATGGCAGGGGATGGGAAGAGAAACCCACAATGCCTCCAGATCCTTCTCACAAACTCCCAGTTCAGACTCAGGGAGAAAACAGTCCCCTTCTACTGCTTATACCCCACTTGGTATTCCGGCTTCATCCCATCCCCAGCCGATCCTAGAAACACCTCCAAACTCCTTCAGATACACCAAGTTCTCAGCGTGTGTACTCACAGGTCAGCGTTCGGAGTGGACCATCCTGCATGGCCGGCTGCTTCAGCGTGACTCAGGAGGAAGAGAAGTCTTGGTGTCCTGCCCTGAACTTTAAGGTTCCACGCACCTTGCTGAATGACTGCCATTCCCAGAGGATTCCAGGGAGTGCAGCTCCAAGGCAGGAGATGCTGCAGGATTAGTTTCTTATTTCCCTTCAGGATTTTAAAGCCAAGATCTCCCCAGTGGGGTGGAGTGAGATCCCTCTTGAGGGACTTAATGCAGGGTGGACAACATAACCAGGCTATGCTGACATTTCCAGGACTGCTAGCCAGATTAGGCAGAGAAGCAGTATGGACAGAGCACGGTCCTGGAAGTCAAAAAGATCTGCGTTCTAATCCCAGCTATGCCACTTGTCTTCTGCAGGGCCTTGGGCAAGTCACTTAACTTCTAGACAGTGAGCCCGCTGTTGGGTGGGGACTGTCTCTATATGTTGCCAACTGTACTTCCCAAGCACTTAGTACAGTGTCCTGCACACAGTAAGCGCTCAATAAATACGATTGAATGAATGAAATGAGTGAATGAACTTCTCTATGCTTCAGTTACCTTGTCTGTAAAATGGGGATTAAGGCTGTAAACCCAAGGTGGGTGGGGATTGTCTCTGCTAATTCTGTTGTGTTGTACCCTCCCAAGTGCTTAGTTCAATGCCTGGCACACAGTAAGCGCTTAACAGATACCGTTAAAAAAAATAGCTCTCACGTCCTCTGAATCAGTGGTTTGAGGGAGGCGTAGTACACTCAACCCAGAGGGCTCCAACCCTGTATAAACTTCTCCTCTAGAGGTTCTTCAGCCGGACAACACAGCTAGAACTGTTGATAGCTGCAGACTATCAGAGAAAAGACTTTTTTAATCAATTCTGCCAAAATTTAGGATTTCTCTGGTTTACCTTCCCCAGAAATAGGATGGCCCCTCCACCCTGCCCCTTGGCCAGCAGAACCGGGGAGTGGTAATTAGTTCTCTCTTGCTCCTGCTTTCAGACTCAGCAGGGCATCAACTCCGAGTGCCGGAGCAGGGACAGAAAGGAAAGAGGAGCAGGAAGAAGACAGAATTAGGGAGAGAGAAGAGGGGAGTGTCAGTTGAGGCAGGAAGGACGAAGGGCCTCCCTTCCAGCTAAGTGGACAGGGTCAGTTTACCTCAGGAACTACCGGGCCTGAACCCCCAGGGGTTCCGGGCTGAGGGGGCCCCTGCTGCCCACTCCCACTAGAGGAGGGCATCATGTGCCATGGAGGCCTGCCAATATGGCCTCTGTTTAAGGCACTATGAAAAAGATGCCGGGAAAAGGTGACGCAGAGGGACCGGAAGAGGGTCAGTGGATGAGACTGTGGGGGTCTTCCCCACCTCGCTTCCCTGGGGTTTCAGGTGTGTGGTGGGGACTGTTTGGTGGCAGGGAGGGGGTTGCATGTGGGGCCACCTGGCTGGAGCTCAGCAAAAGGAGCGAGGCCACCTGTCGCCATTGGCTTTGGGGACGCTCCTCACTAAGCATCCCCGTCCCATCTTGGGCAGGTCAGGGGCTAAAGGAACCTGCATGTGCCAGCCCCTGCACACACGGTAGGATTGGGGGTCCCAGGCCTTGCGCACATGGTAGGAGTGGGGGCCCCCTCTTCCTTCCAGTTTCCCTGGGAAACTGATCTCTGTACCTGTTTCCTCAACGGCAAAATAGTGATTCAATACCTGTTCTCTCACCTACATAGACTGTGAGCCCCATGTAGAACCTGATTATCTTGTATCTACCCAAGCGGTTAGAACAGTGCTTTACAAGTAGCATTTAAGGCACAATTCCTCCAAGAAGCCTTCCCTGACTAAACTCTCATTTCCTCTTCTCCCTCTGCCTTCTTGCATCACCCTGACTTGCTCCCTTTATTCTTCACCCTTTCCAGCCCCACAGCACTTATGTACATATCTGTCATTTATTTATATTAACATCTGTCTCCCTTTCTTGACCGTAAGATCGTTGTGGGCAGGGAATGTGTCTGTTATACTGTTGCATTGTACTCTTCCAAGCACTTAGTACAGTGCTCTGCATTCAGTAGGTGTTCAATAAATACAGTTGACTGATTGACTAAGTAAGCGTTTAACAAATACCATTAAAAAAAAGTCTGGGTGGGGTCAGTGGAGTGGCCGCTGGTTACTCATTCCTGCACACTGGGCTGAGTTTGGCCTATTTTGGGCAGAATTACAACCCTTGCCACCACTGGATCCTATTGCCTACTAATACCTGGCCATTAAGTGGTAACCTGCCTCCTCCTCCTCCTCCTCCTCCACTCACCCATTAACTCCCCCTGGGGATTCCCAGTGTGGTTTGTGAGGATCCTAAAGGGACATCATTAGGTCTCATTGACATGCCTCCCTCCCCTCCCCTGCATAGTGAGCAGGTGCAGTAGTTCTAACTTGTGGCCAAGAACTGAGGTGTGGAGGCTTAGTGCACGGTTTAGGTTTGGGGAAAGGGAGTTGAGTCCCAGGATCTAGTTAATACAGCCCTGCCTGTCCTCCTCAATGCTCTCTTCCTCACCATGTGCTGAAGACTCAAAGCCAGGAGGTGTGGCAAATCTTCCTGACAACCTGCAGATCTTAGTCACGGGGAGAAGTTTGCTGCACCCTGGCTTGGGGCAGAACCAGGGATGGGAAACTGTAAGTACCCTGTGGGCAGGGATCGTGAGTACTATTGGATTCTCCCATGTGCTTAATACGGGGCCCCCCTAATGGGGGAAGTGCTCAATAAATACCATCGATTGCTCTCCTCAGAGTAAGCACTTAGTACGTACTATTGACTGATTGCTTGTCTGAGGGGATCCCAGAAAAGCTAGGCTGAAAAACTAACCCTTTTCTTGAACTCCCCTTTGGCATTTCCAATTTCTGGTGCCTCCCCCTTTAGACTATAAGTTCGTTGTGGGCAGGGAACATATTCCAACTCAGTTACAATGTACACTACCAAGCACTTAGTACAGTTCTCTGTACACAGTGAGTGCTCAAATACACTGATTGATTGATTGATTGGAGGGAGATTGTATGGGGGCATATGACACCTCATTCCATTATGCCACAATGGCTGGAGAAACAGCATGGTCTAGTGGATAGAGCATGGGTCTGGGTTCTAATTCTGGCTCTGCCACTTTTCTAAGTAGGAGGGAGAACAGGTATTGAATCCCCATTTTACAGATGAAGAACTGAAGTCCGGAGAAGTTAATGGACTAGCCTGAGGTCACACAGCAGTCTAGTGGCAGAGCTGGAATTAGAAGCCAGGTCCTCTGACTCCCAAGCTCCTGCTCTTTCTGCTAGGCTACACTGCTTCTCCCCATGGACTGTGCGGTGTTTGGGGACCTGCGTCTTATGTACCTTCTTTTATGGATTTTCAGCACTTCTTTATTATATGTTTATTCAGTTGTGCATTTTATTACTTATTTTGGTTACTATGTACCTTTGTCTGGCTTCCCTGTTAGCAAGTTTCTTGAGGATAGGACATGTGTCACTGGGTGCACAATTAAATACGAGTACTAGCCCCGGGCCCTAGGCTTCAACCCCATGAGTCTTTGGGTTAGTCTTCCCCTGCCTGCCAGTCTCACCCTTCAAAATGGGGCAGGAACAAACTTGACGATTTCCCTCTCCCCCATCATTGCCCCCATTCCTTGGGGGTGTGTCATTTACTCGCCTTTTCCCTATCCTTCCCATCCTTGCTGCTTCCCACCTGGGAGGAACTGGTTGAGAGGAGGCAGTCACGGTTTTTAGCTCAGGTAGCTCGGCTCACCTTGCCCCATCCTAGTCCACCTCCCTACTCTCCTACTACAATCCAGCCCGCACACTTCATTCCTCTAATGCTAACCTTCTCACTGTACCTCGATTTCGTCTATCTTGCCACCGACCTCTTGCCCACATCCTACCTCTGGCCTGGAATGTCCTCACTCCTCAAATCTGACAGATAATAATAATAATAATGATGGTATTTGTTAAGCACTTACTATGTGCGAAGCACTGTTCCAAGCGCTGGGGGGATACAAGGTGATCAGGTCGTCCCGTGTGGGGCTCACAATCTTAATCCCCATTTTACAGATGAGGTAACTGAGGCACAGAGAAGTTAAGCGACTTGCCCAAAGTCACATAGCTGACAAGCGGCGGAGGCGGAATTTGAACCCATGACCGTGCTCTTTCCACTGAGCCATGCTGCTTCTCTCTCCCTCACTTCAAAACCTTATTGAAGGCATATCTCCTCCAAGAAATCTTTCCTGACCAAGCCCTCCTCTTTTCTTCCACTCCCTTCTGTGCCATTCTGATTTGCTCCTTCATTTATCCTTCCTCCCATCCCCACAGCACATATTCATTCATTCATCCAATTGTACTTATTGAGCACTTACTGCGTGCAGAGCACTGTACTAAGTGCTTGGGAAGTACAAGTTGGCAACATACACAGGCAGTCCCTACCCAACAACGGGCTCACGGTCTAGAAGATTGTATATATCTATAATTTATTTAGTAATATTAATGTCCGTCTCCCCCGCCAGACTATGAGCTTATTGTGAACAGGAATGTGTCTATTCTGTTGCACTCTCCCAGATGCTTAGTACAGTACTTTGAGCACAGTAAGTGCTCAATAAATACAATTGAATGAATAAATGAGAAATCCTGTTGGGCACTTGCCTGGCAATTTAAGGGCTTGAATATGTTACCAACTTGTACTTCCCAAGCGCTTAGTACCGAGTAAGTACTCAATAAGTATGATTGATTGATTAATTGAATGCCCACAGGGGAGCATGAGGCCAAATGCCTTCTACAAACCCTTCCCCACTTCCCAGTCTGGCTGTGGATTCAGGTCTCCACAACGGGTGACAACTCCCTCCCTTTCCCCTCAGACAGCAAGCTTGCAGGGGGCAGGGAGGATTGTGTCAGATCAGACTATCCCTCATCTCCTCGGACCCTAGTCCAGCCCCGGGAAGTAATAATAATGATAATCGTGGTATCTGTTAAGTGCTTACTATGTGTCAGGCACTGTACTAAGTGCTGTGGTGGGTACAAGCAAATCAGGTTGGACACAGTCCCTGTCCCGCATGGAGCTCACATTCTTAATCCCCATTTTACAGATGAGATAACTGAGGCACAGAGAAGTGAAGTGACTTGCCCAAGACCGTGCAGCAGACAAGTGGCAGAGCTGGGATTAGAACCCATGACCTTCTGACTCTCGGGCCTATGCTCTATCCACTTCGCTGGGCTCCCCTTCTATCCAATCTCCAGGAGAGAAACTTCCACGGCTCTGTGCCCCCAAGGTCATTCATTCATTTGATTGCATTTATTGAGCACTTACTGTGTGTAGAACACTGTACTAAGCGCTTGGAGAGTACAATTCAGGTCATTGCCCCCGCCCCAGACTTTCTTATGTCTTAGAACATTGGGAAAGCCACTGCTGGGACTGTTGGTTGGAGCAGGAGGAGCCTGTGGGCCTGTTGAATTTTCCTGGTCCTCGATTTGTTTCATTTTATGTGTTTGCCTCCAATCCCCTTCCTCCTCCTCTGGGAGACAGGGATATTGTCTCTACTCACATGTCTACTAACTTTTTCAGTGCTTTGCACAAAGTAGGTGCTTAATAAATGCTATCATCCCTGTGTGTGACACAGTGCCTGGCACAGTGTCTGTGCTTAATTCCTTGGGCAAGTCACTCAATTTCTCTGTGCTTCAGTTACCTCATCTGTAAAATGGGGATGAAGACTGTGAGCCCCATGCGGAAAAGGGACTGCGTCCAACCCGGTTTGCTTGTATCCACCCACATAATAAGCATTTAACAAAACCACAATTAATATTATTATTTTTATTGCCCAAATCTATGCTTAATAAATGCCCAAGCCGGCTAACACTCTAGAGCAGGACTTCTGTTTGGTTTCACTTGGGGCTTTCTAATCATTGTTTGATAAAACACCTCAAGGGAAGCATCACATATTTTCTACTCCTGTCTAGCAGGCAGAACGGATAGATATGCCATCCATCCTGGTGGCAGTAACAACAAGGAAGGGTGTTGGCATTCTCCAAAGGAAGAGGAGGGGGCTAGAGAAGAGGAGATCAACAAACAAAAAAAATTGGAAAAATAGAAGCAGATCTAGTGCTTTGCCCCACAGTAAATGCACACTGATTGATTGACCAAGGGAAGCAGGCAGTTAACTAGCTTCCTCAAATGTATTCACCTTCGTGAACTCCTTGACCCGCTGTGTCCACAGTATTTCGGATGCAATTTATTCGGTGGAAATATTGATGTGGGTGCATCTGCGGCAGCAGCTCAATTTTATTAAAAACAAATCTCCCCCTCGACTGGAACCGAATAAATCACTTCTCAGTGCTCACTCCCTTGAAATCTGAGCTCAGAGGACTAGGGTCCTGAGTAAGTCACATTAGCTGTTGCCGTGGGATTAGCATGTTGAGGAGGCTTCTTCTGGATTTGAGGTGGAGATCATACTGCCCCCCCCTTCACGGGAACACCCCTAACCCCCACCCCCAACAGCCATTAAGAACCAATTCTTTCATTCAATCGTATTTATTGAGCGCTTACTGTGTGCAGAGCACTGGTGGTCCAGTGGAAAACACATGGCATGGTTTCCCCGCTCCTTTAGACTTTGAACGCCATGTAGGACAGGGACTCTGTCTGACCTGACATCTTGTATTTACCACCAGCACTTAGCACAGTACTTTTTTAAAATGATATTTATTAAGTGTTTATTATGTGCCAGGCACTTTACTGAGCGCTGAGGTACATATTAACTAATCAAGTTGGACACAGTCCATGTCCCACATGTGGCTCACAGTCTGAATCCCCATTTTACAGATGAGGTAACTGACGCACAGTGAAGTGACTTGCCCCAGTTCGCACAGCAGACACATGGCCGTCTCTATATGTTGCCGACTTGTACTTCCCAAATGCTTAGTACAGTGCTCTGCACACAATAAGAGCTCAATAAATATGATTGAATGAATGAGTGAATTAATTAATTAGAACCCAGGTCCTTCTGACTCTTGGGCCCGTGCTCTATTCACTAGGCCACTCTGCTTCTCAGCGCTTGGCATAACATGGCACATTGTAAACACTTCACAAATACCAAAATTATTGTTTTCATTTGTAAATTGAAACTTAGATACCTGCTCTCCTTCCCTCTTAGGCGACCAGCCCAGGGGGACAGGGGCCATGTTTGATTGATTATTTTTTGTCTACCCTAAGGCTTAGTACAGTGCCTTGCTACATAATACACCCATAATAATAATAATAATAATAATAATAATTAGTATTAGTATTAGTATTATGGTATTTGTTAAGCGCTTATTATGTGCCAAGCACTGTTCTAAATACTGGGGTAGATACAAGGTAATCAGGTTGTCCCACGTGGGGTTCACAGTCTTAATCCCCATTTTACAGATGAAGTAACTGAGGCACAGAGGAATTAAGTAATTTGCCCAGTCACACAGCTGATAGGTGGAGGAACTGGAATTAGAACCCATGACCTCTGACTCCCAAGACTGTGCTCTTTCCATTAAGCCATGCTGCTTCTCCATGCCTTAATTGTCATTATTGGCCTCTGGGTCCCCCCCATCCATCAGGATAATAGTCATTATAGTATTTGTTAAGCGCTTACTATGTGCCAAGCACTGTTCTTTGTGGGGTGAATGCAATCCACCCATTCAGGGAGCAGAATTCTCATTCCCCGCGGCCCTCCCCGGCAGCTGTTGAATCTTTCTCTGGACGGCTCCCGCTGGGATGAAGCTAAAATGGTTTAAGGGAAAACATGAAACCGACATTTAGCTGGGTCGTCCAGGAGCTTCCCGAGACTCACGTCTCTGCGTTAATGTGAGCCGGGCAAGAGGCTGGGGGAGGCCCTGAGCAGTGGGTGGGAGACAGTCTAGAGGTTGGCTTGAAAGGAGTGGGGGAGTTGGGGTTCAGGGGGAGAAGAGAGGGGAGATATGAGAGGAGTCGGCTGGCAGAGAGGTATCACGCAAACATCAATTCCCAGAAACATCATCTGCCAAGTTCTCCCCCCCGGCCACCACCCCCCAACGCAGACCCCTCTATACTGAGCTTAGTACAGTGCTCTGCACACAGTAAGTGCTCAATAAATACAATTGATGATGATGAGCTTGTGGTGGACAGGGATCGTCTCTCTTAATTGCTGTATTGTATTTTCCCAAGCGCTTAGTACAGTGCTCTGCACACAGTAAGCAATCAATAAATACGATTGAATTGAATGAATGAGCACGCACACACCCCTAATCCCTGTGAGGTCCTGCCTGCAGACCACACTGCACTTCCACTCAACTACCTCTTTCCCCCATCTTGGCAGCCCTTGCTGGGTGTGACCCCTTTGTGTCCTGAGGTGCCAATGTCACCGGGCACATTCACCTGTCTCTGCTTCTACAGGGCGGAGCCAGGCAGGGGCTGGAGACGGCGCAGGGGAAATCGAGACCTCCGATTGGGAATGTTCTCTGCTTTAAGATCTCGACACCCGGGCCCTGCACGACCTTCGGGAACACTGAGTGGCACAGGACCGTCTCTGAAGAGATCAGGCCCCAGTGCTGGAAGGTTAATTTTCCCCTCTGTGTGGCGTTCTCAATGTGACCCTGTGATAGTGTTTACTACTGTTGTTGTGAGATTCTTCAACCCGAGAGCAACAGAAACGGAATACCAGTTTGAGAGTAAATTGACAGTGGGGGAACCTTTATGTTCCGCCACATCAGTGTGATCTCCAGATGGGCTGGGGAATGTGTCTTGTGCTTCTTTGGATCTCCCAAACATTAGCACTGTGCCCTGCATGCACAGTAGCTATCACTACTACTGTTACTGCTACCCCAGGTCAATCAATCAATTGTATTTATTGAGCGCTTACGGTGTGCAGAGCACTGTACTAAGAGCTTGGGAAGTCCAAGTTGGCAACGTATAGAGACAGTCCCTACCCAACAGTGGGCTCACAGTCCTCAGGACACACATGATGCTTCTCTGTGGTGAATCAGAAGGCGGACTGCAGGAGCTTGGTCTAGTGGATAGAGCACGGGCCTGGGAGTTAGAACGGCCTGGGTTCTAATCCCGGCTCTACCACTTGTTTGCCGTGTGACGTTGGGCAAGTCACTTCACTTCTCTGTGCCTCAGTTACCTCATCTGTAAAATGAGGATTCAGGCTGTGAGCCCCATGTGGGACATGGACATGTTTAGCTTGTATCAAACCCAGTGCTTAGAACAGTGCCTGGCACATAGTAAGCACTTAAGAAATCAGTCAATCAATCAATCAATCGTATTTATTGAGCGCTAACTGTGTGCAGAGCACTGTACTAAGCGCTTGGGAAGTACAAGTTGGCAACATATAGAGACAGTCTCTACCCAACAGTGGGCTCACAGTCTAGAAATTCGATCATTATGGTTATGAGGGTGGAAACCCGTGGGGATGGTGGAAGTCTCTCCTTTCACCCCACCTCTGTCTAGACTGTAGAGTTGCCTGTCATGGGCACTGCTCTCTGTCTGGAGTTACAGTGCTCTGCACACGGAAAGTGCTCAAAAACTACCGTTGATTGAGGCGGGGGTGCGGCCTGTCCTTCTAGCCCCACCTCCACCTGGCAACAGAGCTGACTGTCCCAGCACCCTAATCTCCATCTGGAGTTGTTGGGCTGGCACTGTCCTTCCAGCCCCATCTCATTTGACATCAGAGCCGACTGTCATAGTGCCCTGCCAGCCCCAACTCCCCTGGCAGCAGAGCTGACTGTCACGTCTTTGTCCAGGAAGAACAGTGGAGAATCACAATAACTGTTGACTGTAGTTGTTTGGTTCTTAGGGAAATGGAGCTTTAAGACCCACATGGCCCCTTGAGCTTAGCCACACCGGGTTTCTGCTCTGTTGTATGCAGATCTGTCTTTTACTAGTGTGCATTTCCTGAGGGGGCTCCTTTCTTCCTCCCTCTCCCACTCTCTCTTTATAACTACTTCAAAGTTCTTTTCATACACACGGCACACAACCCCTCATCGCTCAGGCAAATATAACCATTTCGTTTTTAATGGTACAGTGCTGTAACCATTTTCACAGCTATAATAGCCACACAGTTTGCAATTCTCCATAGTATGCATTGTGTTGAATCTGCTCCGGGCAATTCCCCGTGAGTAGAAAAAGATGTCCCAGGATCCGTCTGCTGCCGTCTGACTCATTTTCGCCGCTAACTGCTTCTGCTACCGGATTGTTTTTATTGAAGTCCAATACAGAAGGCTGAAGGGCGTTGGGCTGAGGCTGAGCAGCCAAAGTATCTTTTCCGTGGGACTGTCACTCCGTGTGTGCCTCCTGATTGGCCAGGCAGTCTGTTTGATTGACAGATACTGCTTACAGGTGCTGGAAGCTCCGAACTGCTCCTCTCGCCCCATCCTGCCTCTGTTGCCTCCTTCCTCCATCCTCCAGAATGGCAGCAGGATGGAGAAAGGCAACTGGAGGCGGGAAACTGGCAGAGCTATCAATCCGGGTGTCATGTGGGTGGCAGAATTCCTGGGGCAGGCTCTGAAGGGGGACTGTGTCCATGGTTCCAGAAACCTTGGTTCCGGTTGGCCGGTGAGCCCCTGTCATTGAACCGCAGGTTTCCCCTGTGCCGATTTTATCCCGGATCTTCCCCTAAATGCCCCTGTCCCGTGCATCACCCCCAACCCGCCAGGAGGTTGTCTTTCACCCCAGGAGAAGCCAGTGCGGGTTCCTCGGGCTGTGTGGATTTGGAAGATCCAGTTTGAAGGCGGCGAGGGGTGACAGTGGAGCTTCGTGGTCGAGTGAGCCAAAAGGACAGTGCTGATGTATTGGCAGTGCCCGGCCCAGTGTTCGAGCAGATCTAGGCGGTGCACACGAGGCTCCTGCCCCCTGCCCCTGTCAGGGTCAATCCCGTAAGTGCCAGCGAGGAGAAACCTTCTATGCCCATAGCTCATCTTTTCCCATTGGATAGAGACGTGTGTTTGACGTGCGGGTTGCTCAGGAGTTTAGGTGGATGTTCGAAAAGGAATTACTGTGCTCGGTGATGCGGCCAGTGATGGGAAGCAGCTTGGCCTAGTGGATAGAGCCTGGGACTCGGAAGGACCTGGGTTCTAATCCCAGCTCCTTCACTTACGTACTCTGTGACCTTGGGCAAGTCACTCCACTTCTCTGGACCTCAGTTACCTCATCTGTCAAATTAGGATGAAGACTGAGCTTGTATCTAACTAATTAGCGTAACACAGTGCCTGATACATAGCAAAATCTTGACATATACCAAAAAAAAAAAAAAAAACCCACCAAAAAAAACCCCACAGCCTTCAGGGTGCTGTCACCAACCCAGGCTCTTAGGAGTCTAGGAGGGTATGGAAGTGGCAGGACTCTCAGACATCTGTTGACTCCTACTGGGGCTTTTCTCTCAATGGACCCTTCTGTTAATTCCTAAATTAGAGTGGTCTGGGGGAAAGGGCATGAGATTGAGGGCCCAGAGACCCATGTTGTAATCCTAGCTCTGCTCCGGTCTGCTTGGCATCCTTGCCTTAAAGTCTCCCTTGAGCCTCACTTTCTTCAGGGAAACTTCCGTCTCTGTGACCTAGAGGAAAGAGCATTGGGCTGGGAGGCGGAAGTCCCTGAGGTCCAGTTTCAACT
The DNA here is from genome assembly GCF_015852505.1 of Tachyglossus aculeatus. Taxonomy (NCBI): domain Eukaryota; kingdom Metazoa; phylum Chordata; class Mammalia; order Monotremata; family Tachyglossidae; genus Tachyglossus; species Tachyglossus aculeatus. Next base: position 39,685,328 of record NC_052088.1, on the reverse strand, counting down.
CTGTCACCGATGTGCCTTGTGACCTCGGGCAAGTCATTTAACCTCTCTGGGCCTCTGCTTCCTAACCTGTAAAAAAGGGGAGACTGAAGCCTGCCTCTCCCTCCTGTACAGGACTATTGGGAGGATAAAACAGAAGCGCTTTAGGAAATAGAGTGCTGGACACATAGAAGCAGCGTGGTTTAGTGGGTAGAGCATGGGTTTGGGAGTTGGAGGTCACGGGTTCTGATCCCGGCTCCGCCACTTGTCAGCTGTGACTTTGGGCAAGTCACTTCACTTCTCTGTGCCTCAGTTACCTCATCTGTAAACTGGGGATTAAGACTGTGAGCCCCATGTGGGGCAACCCAGTGCTTAGAACAGTGCTTGGCACATAGTAAGAGCTTAACAAATACCAATCATCATCATCATCATTCAGGGGGCTAAATGCTTCTGATTTTTAGAACTCCAGGCAGGGGTTCCTAGCCCTCTCCTGTGTTCCTGAGCTGAGCTGGCTGTAACAGTCAAAATCTTTCACCTAACAGCCAGGTCCTCCTGGGTCCCAACCGCCCCAAATGTATGTTTGTCCAGCCTTCTCCACAAGCAGGGGTCCGGATTTGACCGAGGACCCTCCTTGGGCACATGGGTGGGTGCCGGGTATCTGGGATGGAAGGGTGCTGGGGGTGGGGGAGGGGCTCTGGAGTTTTCTGGGGGATAATTAGGTTCATTTAGAAGTTGTTCTACTTTTTTTTTCATCCTGTAGTGGTGGGGAATGTTCTGGAGAACACGGAGGGACTGCCCGTCTGCTCTGCTCCTGCGACCCAGGTTGGGTTCAGGCTTGAAGCGCCCAGCTCGGCTCTGCAGAACCCCAGGCCAGCAAGGATGGCTGCCAAAGCTGGGCTTCTGTGAGCCAGAAGAAAGTGGTTCTGGACACACTTCCTGCCATTGGTATTTACCCCCCTCCCCCAGACCCCTGAAAGGGGTGCCGACCGTCCCCCAGACTGGGGGGTGCAGGTGGGAAGGACCAGCTGGAGATAGGGGTCTAATCCTGACTCTGCCACTTGTCTGCCGTGCGATCTTGGGGAAGTCACTGCACTTCTCTCTGCCTCAATTACCTCATCTGGAAAATGGGGATGGACAGGGACTGTGCCCAACCTGATTTGCTTGTATCCACCCGGGCACTTAATACAGCGCTTGGCCCACAGTAAGCACTTAACAAACACCACGTTATTATTATTATTATTATGAGAGCAGGGTGAGGGGGGCAGGGCAGAGATGGAGTGGAGTGTGTGTGTGTGTGTGTGTGTGTGTGTGTTTATGGGGGGAGGTGGGGGAATTGAGGTACACATGTCCGGATCTTGACGTAGCTGGGAGCCCACTAGCCCAGTGGCTACTCTGACCCACACAGAGATGCCTCCCAGCCTGGGGCTGGTGGGGGGACACCCATCCGTGGGAGTGGGTCTGGGGTCTTTGTGCTAAAGCCTATAGGGTGGTGGTGGAGGAAGAGGAGGGGAGGAGGAGGAGGAGGAGGAGGAGGGGAGTTGCACTCTCCAGGCTGGAAGAATTTCCCACAAGGGGGGAGTTGGCACTAGCAGGAAGACAGAGATCTCCCTTAAACACCGGGAGAGGGACTACATGCTTAGAAGCAGTGTGGTTTAGTGGAAAGAGCCTGGGCTTTGGAATCAGACGTCATGGGTTCTAATCCCTGCTCTGCCACTTGTCAGCTGTGTGACTTTGGGCAAGCCATTTTACTTCCCTGGGCCTCAGTTCCCCCATCTGTAAAATGGGGATGAAGACTGTGAGCCCCAAGTGGGACAACCTGATTACCTTGTATCCACCCTAGTGCTTAGAACAGTGCTCGGCACAAAGTAAGCACTTAACCATGCCATTATTATTGTTATTATTATTATTCTCTGTGCCTCAGATCCCTCATCTGTAAAATGAGGATTAAGCCCAACGTGGGACAACCTGACAACCTTGTATTTATCTCAGTGCTTAATACAGTGCTTGGCACGTAGTAAGTGCTTAACAAATACCTTATTATTGTTATTACAGCCCCCCTCCCTGCCCGGTCCCAGTGTGGATCCCAGGCTCTGTCCCAGACAGCCCAGCTCTGGCCCCCTGCCCTCACACCTCCCCACCCCATCATTCGCATCACGCTACTCATCCCATTAAGCGCTTAGTACAGTGCTCTGCACACAGTAAGTGCTCAATAAATACAACTAAATGAAGGAATCCCAGCTGGTCCTATCTCTCCTGCTCCCCAGATCTCCTGGTGGTCGACCGGCCCGACACCTCAAAGGGTCCACTGCCCGGCCCGTGGGGCTGGGGGGTCCGAAGTCTGCAAGAGGGTGGGTGAGGTCGTGGGGTCGTGGGGGAGGGGGCAGCCGGGGCTAAGTAAGCCCTCATTTCATTTGACTGTCCCTTCTCCCCCGTCCCACTTCTTAGGCCGCTTAGAGACCATATTCACCACCCCCTCCCCCCTCCACCTCCGCAAATAATCCCCTCCCTCCCCTCAAAGGCCGGACCCCGGGATCCTAAACAGCATCCTAAGAACGTGAAGCAGCATGGCTTAGTGACCACAGCCCAGGTTTGGAAGTCAGAAGGTCATGGGTTCTAATCCCGACTCCGCCACTTGCCTGCTGTGTGACCTTGGGCAAATTCATTCATTCAATTGTGTTTACTGAGCGCTTACTGTGTGCAGAGCACTGTACTAAGCGCTTGGGAAGTACAAGTCGGCAACACATAGAGACGGTCCCTACCCGACAACGGGCTCACAGCCTAGAAGTGAGCAAATCACTTGGCTTCTCTGGGCCTCAGTTAGCTCATCTGTAAAACGGGGATTGAGACCGTGAGCCCCACGTGGGACAGGGACTGTGCCCAACCCGATCTGCTTGTATCTACCCCAGAGCTAAATACCGTACCTGGTCCAGAGTAAGCGCTTAACAAATACCATTATTATTATTATTATTGCTGGGTGGGAGAAATGCGGGGGAGTGGGGGGAAGCGGGAGGAGAGGCAGAAAGTGGATTGGGGGGTGTCGGGGGGCATGGAGGTCAAGGTCGCCAACTTGTACTTCCCAAGCGCTTAGTATAGTGCTCTGCACACAGTAAGCGCTCAATAAATACGATTGAATGAATGAATGAATGAATGAAAAGGAAATAGCGGGGGGGTCACGGGCCGGCCGACCCTCGTCCCCCCTCCCCACCACCAGTCTCCCATCTCCCGCCCCCCCACCTCTAGACTGTGAGCCCGAGGTGGGCGAGGATTGTTCCTCTTTCTGTGCTGTAGTGTACTTTCCGAGCGCTTAGCAGAGTGGTGATGGTGATGGCATTTGTTAAGGGCTTACCATATGCGCCAAGCGCGACTACCTGATCACCTTGTATCCCCCCAGCGCTTAGAACAGTGCCTTGCACATAGTAAGCGCTTAACAAATGCCATCGTCATTATTATTATTATTCTAAGCGCCGGGGGAGATGCGAGATGATCGGTTTGTCCCACGGTGGGGGGGGTCCCGGTCTTCATCCCCATTTGACAGAGGAGGGAACCGAGGCCCAGAGAAGTGAAGTGAGTTGCCCAACGTCACCCAGCCGACCGGAGCCGGGATTGGAACCCAGGACCTCCGACTCCCAAGCCCGGGCTCCTTCCACCGGGGGCTCGATAAGTAGGGTCGAAGGACTGGATTAGCCCCCCCCCACCCCCCCCCCCACCGTTCCCCCGTCACTGCCGGCAGAACTTGCACCTGATGATCTTCTTGAAGGCGTTCTGAAAGTCCTTGTTGAAATAGGCGTAGATGATGGCCGAAGGATTAGGATTCCCCCCCACCCACCCCCCCCACCACCGTTCCCCCGTCACTGCCGGCAGAACTTGCACCTGATGATCTTCTTGAAGGCGTTCTGAAAGTCCTTGTTGAAATAGGCGTAGATGATGGCCGAAGGATTAGGATTCCCCCCCACCAACTCCCCCACCACCGTTCCCCCGTCACTGCCGGCAGAACTTGCACCTGATGATCTTCTTGAAGGCGTTCTGAAAGTCCTTGTTGAAGTAGGCGTAGATGATGGGGTTGAGGAGGGAGTTGGAGTAGCCCAGCCAGTTGATGAGGGCCCCCAGGGAGCCGGGCATGGGGCAGGCGGGCTCGCAGAAGGGCAGGACCAGGGCCACGATGAAGAAGGGCAGCCAGCAGAGGATGAACGTGCCCATGATGATGCCCAGGGTCTTGACGGTCTTGCGCTCCCGGGCCAGGGCGGCCTTGCGCTTGGCCTCGGCGGGCCGGGCCGGGGCGGGGGCCGTCGGGGGGCCCGGCCCCCCGCGGGGGAGGGGCAGCAGGGCCCGGCCGCCAAGCCCGCCATCCCCCGGCCGCAGGGCCCCGTTGGCGCAGGGCGCGGGCGGGGAGGCGTCGAGGCAAGTGTCGGCCAGGCCGGCCCCCCGACGGCCCCCGGCCGGGGCCTCGGCCTTCCGCACCGTCCTGCGGATGCGGAAGCGCGCGGCGCGGAAGATGCGCCCGTAGAGGACCAGCATGAGCAGCAGCGGGATGTAGAAGGCGCCGAAGGTGGAGTAGACGGTGTAGCCCGGGTGGCGGCTGATGGAGCAGGCGTCGGGGCGGGCGCGGTCCTCGGGGGTCCTCCAGCCCAGCACGGGCGGGATGGAGATGAGGAAGCCCACCAGCCAGGTGAGGCCCACCAGGGCGGCGGCCCGGCGAGGGGTCCTCCGGTGCACGTAGGCCACCGGGTCGGTGATGGCCCAGTAGCGGTCCAGGGCGATGGCGCACAGGTGCAGGATGCTCGACGTGCAGCACAGCACGTCCAGGGAGATGAACAGGTCGCAGGCGGCCTGGCCCAGCGTCCAGCGGCCCAGCACCTGGTACAGGGCCGCCATGGGCAGCACCAGCACGGACACCAGCAGGTCGGTGGCCGCCAGGGAGCCGATCAGGTAGCTGGCCACGTTGTGCAGCGACCGCTCCAGGGCCACGGCCGCCACCACGCACAGGTTCCCCGCCGCCGAGCAGGCGATCAGGGCGCCCAGGACCAGGGCCGTGGCCAGCTGGGCGGCCGGGGGGCTGGCGGCCGGGGGGCCCGACGTCGGGGCCCGGCTCGGCCCGGGGGCCTCCATGCCTGGGCCCGGGGAGGCCGCGCCCCGCGGGGGGCGGCGGGGGAAGGACCTGGAGGGCGGGCGGGAGGAGGAGGACCAGGACCAGGACCCGCTTTGGGACGCGGGGAAGGGCAGGGCCGCAGGGAGGGGTGACCCCGGCTGACCCCTCCTGAGCAGCGCCGCACCATCCCCCCCCCCCGCCCCCCCCCCCCCCGCGCCCCGGGCCGGTCCTGGGCGAGCGGAGGGGCCGGCTCAGAGCCCCCCGGGGGGCCCGGGGGCACGAGGGGCGGCCGGACCCCCCGGGGTCATCCTGGCTTCGGCCCCGCCGGGGTCCCCCGGGCCCTGGGGAGCTGACCGGGACCCGGGCGTCGAGCTCTCCGTCGTCCAGCGGCCTTCAGGGGGCCTCTCCTCCTTCTTCCTCCTCCTCCTCCGACCTGGAGGGTGTCTGATCGCCCCTCTTCCCGGGCCCAGGTCCGTCCGAGTCCCCGGAGGGGTCCTGTCCAGCCCGGGTGTCCCCCCGCCCCCGCCGCCGTGGTCACCCCCGCAGGCCCAGCCTTGCCGTCGACACGGCGGGCGGGGCCCGATTCTCCTCCTCCTCCTCCTCCTCCTCCTCCTCCTCCTCCTCCTCCAATAGGTCAGCGCGACCACCCCCGATCCCCCCGCCCCCGTCTCCTCCCACGACCCCCTCCCGTTCCCCTCCAGACCCCCATGGGGAGGCGGGAGGCGTCCACAAGGAGAAACGACAATCAGGTGGCCGAGGGAAGGGAGACTGGACTCCGGACCCAGGACTGGTTGGGGGGGGGGGGGGGGGCGAAGGACCAGCCGGATTTGGAGGAGGAGGGGGGAAGCCGGGCGGAGGTCTGGGGTCCCAGCTCAAGGAGCGCCCCCAGACATCGTCTTCTCCCGGCTCCTCCCTCCTCCCTCCTCCTCCTCCTCCCCACAACTGTCTCCCACCCCCCAACACACCTGCCCGCCCGCGACCACCTGTGAGCCCTGACCCTCCGCCTCCACCCGCCGGGCTGTGAGTGATGCCGACAGAGGGTGTGTGTGTGTGTGTCTGTGTGTGTGTGTGTCTGTGTGTCTGTGTCTGTGTGTGTATCTGTGTGTCTGTGTGTGTGCGTCGGGGTGAGGGTGGGGAGGGGGGTTGTTTGGAAGGAAGGGAATTCACAGCCCCCGGTTGGAGGGGGGACGCGGGTAGAAGTGTGTGTGTGTTTGTGTGTGTATGTGTGTGTGTGTGTGTGTGAGAGAGAGAGAGACAGAGACAGAGAGGCAGAGAGAGAGAGAGACAGAGAGACAGAGAGACAGAGAGAGAGAGAGACCGGGGCATGGTTCCGAAGAAAGTGAGTCCACAAACCCGGGGATGAGGGACTAGCAGAAGAGAGACAGAGACGGAGACGCAGAGAGAGATGCATTCATTCAATCGTATTTAGTGAGCGCTTACTGTGTGCAGAGCACTGTACTAAGCGCTTGAGAGAGAGAGAGAGAGAGAGAGAGAGAGAGAGAGAGAGAGAGAGAGAGAGAGATCGGGGCAAAGTGAGTCCACAAACCCGGGGATGAGGGACTAGCAGAAGAGAGACAGAGACACACAGAGAGAGATGAATTCATTCAATCGTACTTATTGAGCACTTACTGTGTGCAGAGCACTGTACTAAGCGCTTAAGAGAGAGAGAGAGAGTGTATCGGGGTGACCGAGGTGGAGGGGTGTTACGAAGGAAGGGAATCCACAGTCCCCGTTGCGGGGGGCGGGAGCAGGAGTGCGGGAAGAAATTGTGTGTGTGTGTGTGTGTGTGTGTGTGTGTGTGTGTGTGTGTGAGAGAGAGAGAGAGACAGAGAGAGAGGAGAGAGAGAGAGAGAGACAGAGAGAGAGACAGAGAGAGGCAGACAGAGATAGAGAGACTGGGGCATGGTTCCGAAGGAATTCAGTCCACAAACCCGGGGATGAGGGACTAGCAGAAGAGTCAGAGAGACAGAGACGGATACACAGAGAGAGATGCGTTCATTCAGTCGTATTTATTGAGCGCTTACTGTGTGCGGAGCACTGTACTAAGCCCTTGAGAGAGAGAGAGAGTGTGTGTATATCGGGGTGACCGAGGTGGAGGGGTGTTACGAAGGAAGGGAATCCACAGCCCCGGTTGCGGGGGGCCGGAAGGGGGGGGGGGTGCGGCGAGAAATTGTGTGTGTGTGTGTGTGTGTGTGTGTGTGTGAGAGAGAGAGAGAGAGAGAGAGAGAGAGAGAGAGAGAGAGAGAGAGAGAGAGACCGACCGGGGCATGGTTCCGGAGAAAGTGAGTCCATGGACCCGGGGATGGGGGGCCTAGCAGAAGAGAGACAGAGAAACAGACAGAAAGACAGAGACAGGGAAAGAGAGTGTGTGTATGTGTGTGTGTGTGTGTGTTTGTGTGTGTGTGTGTGTGTTTGTATGTGTGTGTCGGGGTGACCGAGGGGCGGTTAGGAAAGAAGGGATTCCACCGAGCTGGGGATGGGGGGCTAACAGCAGAGAGAGAGAGAGAGAGACACACACACACACACACACACACACAGAAAGAGAGAGAGAATGTGTGTGTGTGTGTGTGTGTGTGTGTGTGTGTGTGTGACCGAGGGTCGGCTAGGAAGGAGCCGGGTCCTGGGGGTGGAGGTGGGGGCTGGGGGAGCTGGTAGGTAGAAGAGTCCGGGCAGCCCCTAGCCTTCCTCTTGGTTGCTTTTCTCTCTCTTTGCTTTCCTTTTGCCCCTCTGTCTCTGTCTCTCTGTCTCTGTCTCTGTCTCTTCCCTCGACTCGCCCCCGCTCCCCCCCTCCCCCGCGCCCCTCCCCTCAGGCTGCCTCCTGCTGCCATCCTTCCGTGCCCGCGGCCAAGGGGCCGGACGGACGGACGGACGGACGGACGGACGGACGGCCGGCCGGCCGTGCCCGCCTTCAGGTCAGCGGTCAGCGGTCAAGGGGACACAGCCGCTGCCGCCACCTACCGGCCACCGGGGACGGGGCAGCGGCCAGCGGTCAGCGGTCAGCGGTCAGCGCCGCGCGGACACAGCCGCTGCTGCCACCTACCGGCCACAGGGGCTGCGGGCTCCGGACACCGGACTCCAGGGCCCACGAGCAGAGCCGGCCACGACTTGTCCTGGGGACCTTTCACTCATTCACTCATCAATCCTATTTATTGAGCGCTGACTGCGTGCAGAGCACTGGACTAAGCGCTTGGGAAGTCCAAGTGGGCAACATATAGAGACGGACCCTACCTAATAATAATAATAATCAATCAACCAATCAATCAATCAATCGTATTTATTGAGCGCTTACTGTGTGCAGAGCACTGGACTAAGCGCTTGGGAAGTACAAGTTGGCAACATGTAGAGACAGTCCCTACCCAACAGTGGGCTCACAGTCTAAAAGGGGGAGACAGAGAACAAAACCAAACATACTAACAAAATAAAATAAATAGAATAGATATGGACAAGTAAAATAAATAGAGTAATAAATATGTACAAGCATATATACAGGTATATATGTATCAATCAATCAATCAATCAATCATATTAATTGAGTGCTTACTGTGTGCAGAGCACTGGACTAAGCGCTTGGGAAGTACAAGTTGGCAACATCTAGAGACAGTCCCTACCCAACAGTGGGCTCACAGTCTAAAAGGGGGAGACAGACAACAAAACCAAACGTACTAACAAAATAAAATAAATAGAATAGATATGTACAAATAAAATAAATAAATAAATACAGTAATAAATATGTACAAGCATATATACAGGTATATATGTATCAATCAATCAATCGTATTTATTGAGTGCTTACTGTGTGCAGAGCACTGGACTAAGCACTTGGGAAGTACAAGTTGGCAACATCTAGAGATGGTCCCTACCCAACAGTGGGTTCACAGTCTAAAAGGGGGAGACAGACAACAAAACCAATCATTCTAACAAAATAAAATAAATAGAATAGATATGTACAAATAAAATACATAAATAAATAAATATAGAGTAATAAATATGTACAAACATATATACATATATACTGGTATATATGCCAAATAGCATTTATTAAGCACTTACTATGTGCAAAGCAATCAATCAATCGTATTTATTGAGCGCTTACTGTGTGCAGAGCACTGTACTAAGCGCTTGGGAAGTACAAGTTGGCAACATATAGAGACAGTCCCTACCCAACAGTGGGCTCACAGTCTAGAAGGGGGAGACAGAGAACGAAACCAAACATATTAACAAACTAAAATAAATAGAATACATATGTACAAATAAAATAAATAGAGTAATAAATATGTACAAACATATATACATATATACAGGTGCTTATTACTCTATTTATTTTACTTGTACAAACATATGTACATATATGCAGGTGCTGTGGAGAAGGGAAGGAGGTAAGATGGGGGGATGGAGAGGGGGACGAGGGGGAGAGCACGGTTCTAAGTGCTGGGCAGGTTACAAGGTGATCAGGTTGTCCCACGGGGGGCCCACAGTCTTAACCCCCATTTTACAGATGAGGGAACTGAGGCACAGAGAAATGAAGTGACTTGCCCAAAGTCATTCACTCATTCATTCATTCAATCGTATTTATTGAGTGCTTACTGTGTGCGGAGCACTGGACTAAGCGCGTGGGAAGTACAAGTTGGCAACATATAGAGATGGTCCCTACCCAACAGTGGGCTCACAGTCTAGAAGGGGGAGACAGAGAACAAAACAAAACATATTAACAAAATAAAATAAATAGAATAAATATGTATAAATAAATAGAGTAATAAATACATACAAACATATATACAGGTGCTGTGGGGAGGGGAAGGAGGTAAGGCAGGGGGATGGGGAGGGAGAGGAGGGGGAGAGGAAGGAGGGGGCTCAGTCTGGGAAGGCCTCCTGGAGGAGGTGAGTGCTCAGTAGGGCCTTGAAGGGAGACAGACAGCTAGCTTGCGGAGGGAGGGCATTCCAGGCCCACAGCTAACAGTTGGCGGAGTCGGAATTCGAACCCATGACCTCTGACTCCAAAGCCCAGGCTCTTTTCACTGAGCCACGCTGCTTCTCTATCCAACAACGGGCTCACAGTCTAGAAGGGGGAGACAGACAACAAAACAAAATATGTGGACAGGTGTCAAGTCATCAGAATAAATAGAAGTAAAGCTAGATGCACATCATTAACAAAATAAATAGAATAGTAAATATGGACAAGTTCTGGGGAAGTCCCTCAGCCGAGGCCCATCCCGGAGATGAAGAAGGGGCGGCGGCGAAGGGCCCGCTGGGCCATGGGAATCACAAGTTTTCCTGCCGGATTTAGGGAGAAAATAAAATAAAAAACCCCATAGGAGAGAATAATAATAATGATCATTAATAATAATAATAATGGTATTTGTTAAGCACTTAGTAGGTGCCAAGCACTGTTGCAAGCACTGGGGTAGATACAAGGAGATCGGGTTGTCCCACGTGGGGCTCACAGTCTTTATCCCATTTTACAGATGAGGGAACTGAGGCACAGAGAAGTGAAGTGACTTGTCCAAGGTCACAGAACAGATAAGGAGTGTAGCCGGGATTAGAACCCACGACTTCTGACTCCCAAGCCCTGCTCTTTCCACTAAGCCACGCTGCTTCTCATAATAATAATGATGGCATTTGTTAAGCACTTACTATGTGCAAAGCCCTGTTCTAAGCGCCGGGGAGGATACAAGATGATCAGGTTGCACGTGGGGCTCACAGCCTTAATCCCCATTTTCCAGATGAGGTAACTGAGGCCCAGAGAAGTGAAGTGACTTGCCCAAAGTCACACAGCGGACAAGTGGCGGAGCAGAGATTTGAACCCATGACCACTGACGCCCAAGCCCGGGCTCTTTCCACTCAGCCATGCTGCTTTGTTATTATTATTATGGTATTTGTTAAGCGCTTACTATGTACCAAGCACTGTTCTAAGCACTGCGGGAGATACAAAGTGGTCAGGTTGTCCCACGTGGGGCTCACGGTCTCAATCCCCATTTTAGAGATGAGGTAACTGAGGTCCAGGGAAGTGACGTGATTTGCCCAAGGTCATACAGCGGACAAATTCATTCATTCATTCAATCGTATTTATTGAGCGCTTACTGTGTGCAGAGCGCTGGACTAAGCGCTTGGGAAGTCCAAGTTGGCAACATATAGAGACGGTCCCTACCCTACAGTGGGCTCACCGTCTGGCGGAGGTGGGATTAGAATACTCCCAGGCTAGGAAGAAATGAACTTTGTGAGGAAATGAAAAATCTCTTTTTAATCTCCTGGCTCCTGCCCATGCCACCTGCTCCTAGAGGCACAACGTGTCAGGAAAACCTCCCTACCCTGTCATTCATTCATTAATTCATTCAATAGTATTTATTGAGCACTTACTGCGTGCAGCTACACGCTTGGGAAGTACAAATTGGCAACATATAGAGACAGTCCCTACGCAACAATTGGCTCTGTCCCTCCATCCCTCTCTCCTTCCTCGGTCTCCTTCCTCCCGCTACCCCTTTTTCTCCTTCCCTCCATCATCTCCCTCTCCCCTCAACCCTCCACCTCCTCTGCAGCCCCTGGTTACTCTTCCAAGACGGATGACTTCCCCCCCGCCTTACCTCCTTCCCTTCCCCACAGCACCTGTATATATGTATATATGTTTGTACATATTTATTACTCTATTTATTTATTTTACTTGTACATATTTATTTATTTTATTCTGTTAATATGTTTTGTTCGGTTCTCTGTCTCCTCCTTCTAGACTGTGAGCCCGCTGTTGGGTAGGGACCGTCTCTAGATGTTGCCAACTTGGACTTCCCAAGCGCTTAGTCCAGTGCTCTGCACACAGTAAGCGCTCAATAAATACGATTGAATGAATGACTGTCTAATCAAAGAGCAGCAAAGACCTCAAAAGTAAAGGGGATCCAGCGGATAGTAGCGGGGCTGGGGTGGGGAGGGGGGAGATTTAGAAGCAGTGTGGTCTAGAGGAAAGAGCACGGGCTTGGGAGTCAGAGGTCATGGGTTCTAATCCCGGCTCCGCCACTTCTCAGCTGGGTGACTTGGGGCAAGTCACGTCACTTCTCTGTGCCTCAGTTCCCTCATCTGTAAAATGAGGATTAAGACGGTGAGCCCCACATGGGACAACCTGATTACCTTGTATCTACTTCAGTGCTTAGAACAGTGGTTGGCACAGAGTAAGCGCTTAACAAATACCATCATTATTATTATTATTATTTGGTTGCAGAAACAAGGGCCGGCTGGCTGGCTGGGGAGGTTGGGAGGAGCATGGAACAAAAATACCATTCCTGGAGGGAGGAGAGAGGAGGGGGAAGGTCTGTGGCATGTCATTTGTCAGCTGTGTGACTTTGGGCAAGTCACTTCACTTCTCTGTGCCTCAGTTCCCTCATCTGTCAAATGGGGATTAAGACTGTGAGCCCCCCGTGGGACAACCTGATCACCTTGTAACCTACCCAACGCTTAGAACAGTGATTTGCACATAGTAAGTAAATGCCATTATTATTATTATTTTTTTATTTCATTTTATTATTATTATTATTACTATTATTATTATTATTATTATTACTGAAACCAGCCCACCCAGTGGTCCTGAAGACTTGGAACCCTGAGATAAGACTTCTCTTCCTTTCTCTTCTTCCCACCCTCTTCCCCACCCTGGGCACCTCAATCAATCGATCAATCAATCAATCGTATTTATTGAGCGCTTACTGTGTGCAGAGCACTGTACTAAGCGCTTGGGAAGTACAAGTTGGCAACATATAGAGACGGTCCCTACCCAACAGTGGGCTCACAGTCCCCATGTTTTGTTACAACGCTCCTGTTCCACTGTCACTCGTTACAACAATCCACCTAAGGTGAACCAACAGAAGAAGGAAAGGCTGAAAGAGAGAGAGGAAGGAGGAAGCAGCGTGGCTCAGTGGAAAGAGCCCGGGCTTTGGAGTCAGAGGTCATGGGTTCGAATCCCGGCTCTGCCAATTGTCAGCTGGGTGACTTTGGGCAAGTCACTTCACTTCTCTGGGCCTCAGTATCTGGAAAATGGGGATTAAGACTGTGAGCTCCCTGTGGGACAACCTTATCACCTTGTAACCTCCCCAGCACTTAGAACAGTGCTCTGCACATAGTAAGCGCTTTCTAAAATATCATCATTAAATCATTCGGGAAACCAGCATGAGAAGCCAAGGCACCAGGCCAACCTGTCTCAGGGAACCCTCATCTCGCTAACACTCCACCGACGAGATCGAAAGCCTCCCAAAGGTTTCGGAGCCACAGGCAGACACACCTCTTCCTTTACCTCGAAAGCTATATCGCTCCAAACCCCGCGTGTTTCTTTATTCCTGAGGTGTAATGATCCTCAGCGCAGTACTCCCAGAAAGTACAGGAAAACCATTTCCCAATCCCATTTGTGTCCATATCTTAACATTTCGTAAAATTCGGAGATAACCCTGTCCCCAGTGGGCCATCCCAGGAATGTTAGGAGGATAGCCCTGTCCCCGGCGGGCCATCACAAGAATGTTAGGAGTTGAAATTACCTTTCAAGTGTCTTTGAGCATTCCTTGTGAAGCCCACACAGAAAAAGGTGGGTACACGGGCAGGGTTTGTTTTCCCTGCTAGCAGTCTGGGGCTGAGTGCACCTTCTGAAGAGAAGCAGTGTGGCTCAGTGGAAAGAGAACGGGCTTTGGAGTCAGAGGTCATGGGTTCTAATCTCGGCTCCGCCAAATGTCAACTGTGTGACTTTGGGCAAATCACTTAACTTCTCTGTGCCTCAGTTCCCTCATCTGTAAAATGGGGATTAAGATTGTGAGCCCCCCATGGGACAACCACCTGATCACCTTGTTAGGATAAGCGGCGTGACTCAGTGGAAAGAGCACGGGTTTTGGAGTCAGAGGTCATGGGTTCAAATCCCGGCTCTGCCAGTTGTCAGCTATGTGACTTTGGAAAAGTCACTTCACTTCTCTGTGCCTCAGTTACCTCATCTGTAAAATGGGGATTAAGACTGTGAGCCCCCCGTGGGGCAACCTGATCGCCTTGTAACCTCCCCAGGGCTTAGAACAGTGCTTTGCACATAGTAAGAGCTTAATAAATGCCATTATTATTATTATTCTGAGTGTCTGTGTTCAAACGGTGTCCTGCTCACAGACTTGCCAAGCATCCCATACTTACAACAGGCTGAGGCTCCTTTTCTTCACTCCCTCTTCCAGCAGCTTTCTCTCTCCACCCTGAGCCTGGTTGGTGGGGAGAAACACACCGAACACTGTTGTTGGCCAAGACCCCCTGAAAATGATGATGATGATGATGATGATGATGTGTGGTATTTATTAAGCACTTATTAGATGCCACATAGTGTGGCCTAGCATAGGCCTGGGAGTCTTAAGGACCTAGGTTCTAATCCCCACTCCGCCACTCGTCCGCCGTGTGATCCTGGGCAAGTTGCTTCACTTCTCTGTGCCTCAGTTCCCTCATCTGTAAAATGGGGATTAAGACTGTGAGCCCCATTTGGGGCAGGGACTGTGTTCAACCTGGTTACCTTGTAACTACCTCAGCACTTAGAACAGTGCTTGGCCCATAGTAAGTGTTTAACAAATACCATAAAATTATTATTATTATTATTATTGTTGTGCTCTAGGGTAGATAGATAGATCTATTCAGAGCCTACCCATTCCAGGTCCCACCCAGGACTCAGAGTCTAAGGGGGTGGGAAGACAAGTGTCTTATCTCGCCTGTCCCGCTGCCAACCCCTAGCCCACGTCATCCCCCTGGCCTGGCATTCCCTCCCTCCCAACATCCGCCAAGCTAGCTCTCTTCCTCCCTTCAAGGCCCTACTGAGAGCTCACCTCCTCCAGGAGGCCTTCCCAGACTGAGCCCCCTCCTTCCTCTCCCCCTTGTCCCCCTCTCCATCCCCCCGTCTTACCTCCTTCCTTTCCCCACAGCATCTGTATATATGTATCTATGTTTGTACATATTTATTACTCTATTTATTTATTTATTTATTTTACTTGTACATATCTATTATATTTATTTTATTTTGTTAATGTGTTTGGCTTTGTTCTCTGTCTCCCCCTTCTAGACTGTGAGCCCACTGTTGGGTAGGGACTGTCTCTATATGTTGCCAACTTGTACTTCCCAAGCGCTTAGTACAGTGCTCTGCACACAGTAAGCGCTCAATAAATACGATTGATTGATTGATTGATTGATTTGACGGGGGTGAGGAAATTGAGACCCAGAGAGGTTGAGGGACCTGCTGAAGCAGACCACTGACAGAGCCTGGCCCTGGGCCCTTTTCAATGTCCATGATGTTTCCCTGATCTGCTCCGGGGTCACCTGGGGGCAGTGGGTCAAACACAAACCTCCAGTGAGTTGTTGCAGCGAGATACTACCACTTGTCTTATGCCGTCGAGTCGTTTCCAAAACATAGCACACCACGGACACATCTCTCCCAGAATGCCCCGTTCTCCATCTGCAATCGTTCTGGTAATGCATCCATAGGGTTCTCTTGGTAAAACTACCTCCTTGCACCAAGCAAACTTGAGTCTCTGCCCTTGACTCTCTCCCCTGCCGCCGCCGCCAGAGCGGATGAGTTTTGACTTGTAGCAGATTGTCTTCCACTCGCTAGCCACTGGCCAAGCTAGGAATGGAATGGGTAGGCCTCTGCTTGACTCTCCCTCCCGTAGCCGAGAGTGGTAGAGGACTGGCAACTTTACAGGTGCAACCCTGAGAGGAGATATTACTACTACTACTAATACTACTAATAATAATGGTGTTTGTGAAGTGCTTTCTATGTGCAAGCCCTGAGATAATAGCTCTAGACTATAAGTTCCCTCTAGGCTGTAAACTCGTTGTAAGCAGGGGACATGTCTGTCAACTATGTTATGTTGTACTCTGCCATGGTAAACACGCAATAAGTACACTTGATTAAGTGGGGTATATATGAGAAGCAGCATTCATTCATTCATTCAATTGTATTTATTGAGCGCTTACTGTGTGCAGAGCACTGTACTAAGCACTTGGGGAGTACAAGTTGGCAACATATAGAGACAGTCCCTACCCAACAGCGGGCTCACAGCTAGAAGGGGGAGACAGACAACAAAACAAAACATATTATCAAAATAAAATAAATAGAATAAATATGTACAAGTAAAATAAATAGAGTAATAAATATGTACAAACATATATACATATATACAGGTGCGGTGGGGAGGGGAAGGAGGTAAGGTGGGGGGGATGGGGAGGGGGAGGAGGGAGAGAGGAAGGAGGGGGCTCAGTCTGGGATAAAGAGGTGAGAGAGGTGAAAGATGAGAGAAGAGAGATGAGAGATACAGAGCAGAGAGATGGAGAGAGACAAAGAGGGAAGAGAGAGATGAAACAGAAGAGAGAAGAGAGACAGAGAGAGGAAAGATGGAGGGGGAAGAGATGAAGAGGTGAGAGAGAGGTGAAAGATGAGAGATGGCAAGCAGAGAGATGAAGAGAGACAAAGGGGGGAGAGAGATGAAACAGAGAGAAGAGAGATGGAGAGAGACAGAGAGAGATGAAAGATAGTGAGCAGAGAGATGGAGAGAGACAAAGGGGAGAGAGAGAGAGAGATGAAACAGAAGAGAGAAGAGAGATGGAGTCACCTGCTCTACCAGAGACAGAGGGAATTCTTCACACATCCACAGCATTGCTTTAAACCTCTCGAAGGCGATGCATGGCCTAGTGGATCGAGCACTGGCCTGGGAGTAAGAAGGTCATGAGTTCTAATCCTGGCTCTCACCTTTGTCTGCTGTGTGACCTTGGGGAAATCACTTCACTTCTCTGTGCCTCAGTTCCCTCACCTGTAAAATGGGGATTAAGACTGTGAGCCCCATGTGGGTCAGGGACTGTGTCCAACTCGATTATCTTGTATCTACCCCAGTGCTTAGAACAGTGCCTGACACATAGCAAGCACTTAACAAATACCATTATTATTATCATCATTATTGTCATTACCAAGTCAGACAAAGTGTCTGTCCCACATGAAGCTCACACTTAAATAGGACGGACAGGTATTTATCCCCATTTTACAGATAAGGAAACTAAGTCACAAAGAAGTTAAGTGACCCAGCAGGCAAGTGGTGGAGTCAGGATTAGAACCCAGGTCATGTGGTTCCCAGGCCAGTGCTCTTTCTACTAGGCTTTACTGCTCCTCCAAAATGAATGAGATCAACAAATCCTTCTTCGATAATGAATTGATTGGTTAAGGTCCATTTAAACAGAAGCGGCCACATGGTGTCTGCCATTCTGGGGTGTCACTAAGGACCCCCATCCCCCACCACCCTGCCCCATGCAATTAGAGGATTCAGTGATTCATTCATTCATTCATTCAATCATATTTATTGAGTGCTTACTGTGTGCCGAGCACTGTACTAAGCTCTTGGGAAGTACAAGTTGGCAACGTATCGAGAGGGTCCCTACCCAACAATGGGCTTACAGTCTAGAAGGGGGAGAAAGACAACAAAACAAAACATTTGGATAGGTGTCAAGTCATCGGAATAAATAGAGATAAAGCTAGATGTCCATGGGACTTTCAGAAGCAGATCAACTCGATGTTTTTCAGGATCTCTGATGAGGTTTCTCCCTTAGGGAAAAAGGAAATATCTGTTCAGTATCACCAACAAGGCCTGAGGGGTTACTGGGCACTGAGGGCTGTACTGGGAGCCTCTACCATGTGCACAGCACTGTTCTGGTTGCCTCCTGTTTGCAGGGTGCTGTACTCTGTGCCTGCTGTGAGTAGAGTGCTGTCTTAGTCACCTACTGTGTGCAGAGCAGCTGGGTTGTCCTGAGCAGAATGTTGTCCTGAGAGCCTATTGGGTGTCTACTGTGTGTTACTAACTGTGGTGTGTCAAACACTGTTCTAAGCGCTGGGGTAGAGATAAGGTAATCAGGGCAGACCCAATCCCTGTCCCACATAGGGCTCTCCATCTAAGTAAGAGGGAAGTCATTTTTTTATGGTATTTGTTAAGTGCTTACTATGTGCCAAGCACTGTTCTAAACTCTGGGGAAGATACAAGGTACTAAGGTTGTCCCATACGGGGCTCACAGTCTTCACCCCCATTTTACAGATAAGGTCACTGAGGCCCAGAGAAGTGAAGTGACTTGTCCAAGGCCACACAGCAGATGAGTAGCAGAGCTGGGATTAGAACCCATGACCTTCTGACTCTTCGGCCCATGCTTTTTTCTCAGTGCCATGCTGCTTCTCCAAGCAGTACAGTCTAGTACAGTCTCTGCACATAGTAAGTACTCAATAAATACCACTGATTGCTTGATTGATTGATTTATTCCAAAGCATTTCTCTAAGTCACACTTGTCAGCTCTTCTCTGAAGTCTTTCTCTTTTAGCTTCCTGAGGACGTTTCTGATCCGCTCCAGGACTAGGGAATCCTGTAGTTAAGTATTAAGTTGGCACAGGATAGTTGGTTCAGTAAAAATCCCAATCAGTGATTTAAAGTAAATATAATTTGAAGTTCATTAATATTTACCTTGGAGAGTGCAAGTGCAGCTCATGAAACTGAATCCAATGTCAACCACGTTAACTTGGAGTTATCTTTTGAATTGGTGAGCAATGTGCTCAGTTAGTGAAAATGGAGAATTCAGATTACTGAACCTTAGAGTAATTTTTGGAGGTGAATCTCTGTCCCTCATTTAAATGTCATTCTTAGTTGATCATGCACTGAACTCTATAATAAAGCACCATCCTTCTCCACGCATTTCATTAAAAGAATGGAATAACTCTTCCTCCCCAGAAATGTGAAATACCTCGGTGCCTTTGTAATTTAAGTTCAGATGCTTCTGTTACCTAATAATAATAATAATGATAGTATTTATTAAGCACTTACCATGAGTCAAGCACTATTCTATGAGTTGGGGTAGATACAAGCTAATCAGGTTGGACGCAGTCCCTGTCCTACACGGGGCTTATAGTCTTAATCCCCATTTTACAAATGAGGTAATTGAGGCCCAGAAAAGTGAAGCAGCTTGCCCAAGGTCACACAGCAGGCAAGTGGTGGAGCCAGAATTAGAACCCAGGTCCCTCTGACTCCCAAGCCTGTGCTCTACCTACTAGCCCATGCTGCCTCCAAAGATGAGTCAAAAATACTTGAATGTGGAGTCTCTAATTTGTTTGTCTTTAGAAAATGTGCTCCTAAGAGCATTTCCAATGGAAATTTGTCACAAGAAAATTGTAATAATGGATGTCAGTTTATCCCAATCTGTGTGGTTGCTGTCTGTAGGTCCCTGGTTTAAGCAAAATCAACGACTTTTCTGGTAAACAAATGAAAGATCTGAGCACAACACGTGTTGTCTTAGACCTAAACTGTTCCGAATTCAACTAGCAATCAATCCATCAATCAATATGGTATTTACTGAGCACCACTTGAACAGAGCAATGAAATATGCATTTCAGAGAGAACAGGAGAGTGAGTAGACGTTATCCCTGCCCTTGAAAAATGTATAGACTAGCAGGGGCTCCAGAGAGGAGGAAAAGAGAATGGAAAGGTGGATTAGGTGAATTAAATAGCAGAGTCTACAAATCAACGCATACGGGAGTGCTAGAGGTGGCTGTGAGTGGGTTAAATGCTGAAGTGGCGGTTCAGAGGGTGAGGCCTGGAGAGGCGATATGCCAAAAGCTAAGCAGGTGACAAGAACGAAGATTAATAATAATAATAATAATAATAATGGTGTTTATTAAGTGCTTAATTTGTGCATAGCACTGTTCTAATAATAATAATAATTTTGGTATTAAGCACTTATGATGTGCAAAGCACTGTCCTAAGCACTGGGGAGGATACAAGGTGATCAGGTTGTCCCATGTGGGTCTTACAATCTTAATCCCCATTTTACAGATGAGGTAACTGAGGCACAGAGAAGTTAAGTGACTTGTCCAAAGTCACACAGCTGACAAGCGGTGGAGCCGGGATTTGAACCCATGACCTCTGACTCCCAAGCCCGGGCTCTTTCCACTGAGCCACGCTGCTTTGCTGCACTGGGGAAGTTACAAGGTAATCCCATGAGTTAACTGAGGTACAGAGAAGTTAAGTGGCTTGCCCAAGGTCACACAGCAGACCGTTTAAGCATTTCAGCATGCAAGGATTTTGAGTGTATGACATCTAGTTAATATTTTGTATTTTTCTCTTCAGGAACTAGTGCCACTTTAGGACCTCGCAGACACGTACACACACACACACACACACACACACACACACACACACACACACACTGCTGTAATCAATCAATAAATCCTATTTATCGAACGCTTACTGTGTACAGAGTAATCAATCATTCGCATTTCATTCATTCAATCATTCATTCATTCAATCGTATTTATTGAGTGCTTACTGCGTGCAGAGCACTGTACTAAGCGCTTGGGAAGTACAAGTCGGCAACATATAGAGACGGTCCCTACCCAACAACGGGCTCACAGTCTAGAAGGGGGAGACAGACAACAAAACAAAACAAGTTGACAGATGCTTATTGTACGCAGAGGCGTATTGAGTGCTTATTGTACGCAGAGAAAATCAATCAATCATATTTACTGAGTGCTTACTGTGTGCAGAGCACTTGCTAAGCACATGGGAGAATACAGTGTAACAGAGTTGGTAAACTCGATCCCTGCCCACAGTGAGCTGACAGTCAAGAGAATGAGAGTAAATGAGAGAATTGATTTCCATTACACTATATGGTCCTTGAGGGCAGAGAACAAACGCTATCTTTTTGTTGGACTCTCCCAACGGCTCTGTATAGTGCTGTGCACTCAGTAGGTGCTCAGTAAATGGTATTTACCATTGCTTCTATTGATTGTCTTAAAAGTTTGAACATGTGTTAAGTTCTCAGCTTGTCATTTATATGGTTTGGTTATGAATGTGCAATGATTGATCCAGGAAGCTTCCTCCATTTATTCCCACTTTCCGAGGTATGCGTATTAGCCCTTAGCATTCCCATGTATGATTTTTACAAAAATTATTATGAGGGCGTTTGCTAAACTCTTGGTACGTCCCAGTTGCTGAGGATGGCGCAAGATAATTCGATTGGACACAATCCTTATCCCACCAGGGGTTCATATTCTAGGAGGGAGAGAGGAAGGAAGAGCAGGTGTATGCCAGTTTATTTGTTCAATTTATTTATTCATCCTGTAGCTGTATTCTTGGAAATATCCATTCCCAAGGTCCTGGAGAATGAACAATTATTCCCCAAACTGCAGTGTTCAAACCATTTTATATTCAGAAAGAAGAAAACAAAATTTGCAAACCTGAAATTCAAAATGGAAATTTACCTTCAGGAGGAGTTTCTCTTTTTTTTTTTTTGGTTTTTTTTTTTTTGGTGGGAAGGGTAGTAGTATGGCAGATTCCAGAATCAGTTTTTCCTGTTTCTCTGTAGTTCGTTTGCTAATCGTTGTATACGTGAACTGGGATCTTAGCTGCACACCAGCTGGGTTTTTCCTTCTTCAGTTTGTAACTGCTTCTTCTTTAATGAGGAAAAAGAGAAGACTGGAGTGACCCCTGCTCGCTGTTCACTGTCACCAGGTGTAGACTCGTCACCACTGGGTGTCTTCTCTGGGCACCACTTCCTGCAGGTCCTCTTTCACACCTCTGGATTTTCACGGAGAGGTGTGTGTTTGCCCTAGATGAACTGCACAGTAATTCTAAAAAGGATTTCGAGTGAAGTATTTCCATCATCCTTTGCAACCTCACACATGTTGGCTTGGTAACTACAGTTTCTAGACACAGAGTAGCCAGGAAAACCCTAGATTAGTCTTGGGGAAACAAAGTGGAAGATTGGTGGTATTTCCTTGGGTGCTGTGATTGAAAGCTGTTTGGCTCTCCCCTCCCCAGTCTCTCTTTGCTGCGTACCTATGCACTACGCAGTGCGTGTTGCACACACACCTCTGTTCTTCAGGTTTTAAGATGACATTAGCAATGGAAAGATTTTGTCAATGTGAGTCCTGTGTAGGTTGTTCCCTGCTGCCCTGTTGTATTTGTTGCCCACAGTGCTTGGTGCTGTTTTCCTGTCTCTCACTTGGTGCCCTGATTTTCCCAGAGCCTTGGTGCTGAAAACAGTGGCCCCATTTCTGATTTCTGCACCCCAGGATGGTCTGGGCACTGCTGTTGGTGCTGCCCCCCTGGCTGTCCACTGCCATACCACACATTGCTTGAGTTTTCATTTTATTTTGTCTTTTGAATGATTTTTTTCTGCCTCCTCCTCCTCCTCCCCTTTTGCAGTTTCCTCATTTCAGCTCCCTGTAAAATTCAGAATTGCAGCTAGGGAAACATAGCATAATGCACAGATATATCCAGGCCGTCCAGAGGGGCACCGATACCTGAGGCTCTAGTGAAGTCGAGTCCTAATTCAGGGTTTCCTGGACAGGCGGCGATGGGTGCCCAGGACCCTCGTTGTGATGCAGCCCAGCCTGTGGGAATATTTTCCAGCCCCACCCTTGGTATCCTGGAGCTGGGCATGCCTGTGGATCCAGTTAGGGAAAAAGCAAATCCATTGTCGAGGGGGCACAGTCCCATCATTAGTGGTACCAGCGTGCGTCACCCCTGCCACTTGCGATGGTTTTGCTCACCTCACGGGCAATGGGAAATATTTGTCTTTTCCCTGGCTACTCATTGTTACAGCTGAAAGACTTTGCGCTCTGGTCACCGGAGGTGGGCTGGCTTCTTCCCCCCAGCCACAAAGGTGTTAACTAGCAGGACGTCGCTGAGATGTAAGTTTTCTCGATTGGCTTTGGCACATTGGGAAAATAGACCCTTCTGCAAGCCCACTTCTAATGAAAATGTGGTTCAAGAGATTGCAAGGAGGGAACCTAGGGGAGACTAGTGTTTGATTGATTGATCATTTATTGTTTGGTTGCTTAATAGATTGCTCAGTTGAAGAGCTCATTGATTTTTATTTTTAAGGGAGCACTTACTGTTTACTAAAGCACTGTGCTGAGCTCTAGGGAAGGTCCCTTGGGATAATCCAGGCACAGGCGGGTTCACCGACTGAGGTAGGGAGAACAGGTCTCTTAGCTCCATTTTATGGCTGAGGAAACTGAGACTTAGAGTGACTTTTTCTGCATCAATCAGAAACTCCTCATCATTGGCTTTAAAGCAGTCAATCACCTTGCCCTCTCCTACCTCATCTCGCTACTCTCCTATTACAACCCAGCCCTCACACTTCGCTCCTCTAATGCCAACCTTCTCACTAATAATAATAATAATAATAATAATGGCATTTATTAAGCGCTTACTCTGTGCAAAGCACTGTTCTAAGTGCTGAGGAGGTTACAAGGTGATCAGGTTGCACCACGGGGGGCTCACAGTCTTAATCTCCATTTTACAGATGAGGTAACTGAGGCACAGAGAAGTTAAGTGACTTGCCCAAAGGCACAGAGCTGACAATTGGCGGAGCCGGGATTTGGACCCATGACCTCTGACTCCAAAGCCCGGGCTTTTTCCACCGAGCCACGCTGCTTCACTGTACCTTGATGTCATCTATCTTGCCGCCGACCTCCCGCTCACATCTTGCCTCTGGCCTGGAACATCCCCCCGACCCTCCTCTTGTCTGAGATATTACTCTCCATGGCTTCAAAGCCTTATTGAAGGCAAATCTCCTCCAAGAGGCCTTCCCTGACTAAGCCCCTCCTTTTCTCTTCTCCCAATCTGTCTGTATCACCTTGATTTGTTCCCTTTATTCATCCCCTCTCCCAGCCCTACAATACTTATGTAATAATAATAATAATGATGACATTTATTAAGCGCTTACTATGTGCAAAGCACTGTTCTAAGTTTTATTAATGTCTGTCCTCCCCTCTACGCTCATTGGGTGCAGGGAATGTGTCTTTTTATTGTTATATTGTACTCTCCCAAGCGCTTAGTACAGTGTTCTGCACAGAGTAAGCACTCAATAAATACGATTGACTGACTGACTGACCCAAGATCCCATGGCACTTCAGGGGAAGAGTTGGGATTAGAACTCGGCTCTCTTGGCTCTCTTGGCTCTCTTGGCTGCAGCCCCATTTCTTTTTCACCAGAACCAGGAAGATGAATGTTGTCTCCCCAGGCCTGGACAGGTCTGAATCAGTCCATTTTTCTGCCTGCGGTCCATTCATTGTTTCCATAGGCACTGGAGGACCCAGCAGTGGGGGAGGCCGAATCAATGGTCATTTTAAGCTGCTAATTAGTTCCTTAATGACTTCTCGGCTGGAGCAGGCACCCTGAGGTTTGAAAGCGGCTCGCTGTTCCCAGGAAAGAAATATATGAGTGGCTAGCCCCGGCTGACAGTACGTGTGAGCCTGCTGCCTGTTCCTTGGGGACTGGAGCCATGAGACAGGGTGGGAGCCTGTTGGTAATGATAATTATAATAATTATAATTATAATATAATATAATTATAATAATGATGATATTAAGTTCTTACTATGGGCCAAGCATTGTGCTAAGCACTGACAAGATAATCAGGTTATCCCACGTGGGGCTCACAGTCTTAATCCCCATTTTACAGATGAGGTAGCTGAGGCACAGAGAAGTGAAATGACTTGCCCAAAGTCACACAGCTGACAAGTAGTAGAGTCAGGATTAGAATCCACGACTTCTGACTCCCAAGCCCAGGCTCTTTCCACTAAGCCACTTGGCTTTTCTAGGATGGTCTGCTTCTCTCTGGGATGGTCAGTCCCAACCCCGTCCATCCACTTCTCCACTTCTCCCCCGGCTTTCTTCTCCTTATCTATCAGCCCACTGCCCCTCGGCTCCCTCACTGCACTTCTCCCACATTCGCCTTCTGACCGTGCCTCTCTCTAGACTCTCCTGTCTCTGATCCCTCACCCGCACTCTTCCCTTGGTCTGGAACTCTTCCTCCCCTCAACCCCAAAATCAACAAGACCTCACTCTCCCCATTTTATTATTATTAATAGTAATATAAATACTATTACTACTACTAATAATAATTATGGTACCTGTTAAGAGCTAACTATGTGCCAAGAACTGTTCTAAGCACTGGGGTAGATACAAGTCAATCAGGTTGGACACAGTCCCTGACCCACATGTTGCTCACACTCTTAAACCCCATTTTACAGATCATCATCATCAATCATATTTATTGAGCGCTTAATGTGTGCAGAGCACTGTACTAAGCGCTTGGGAAGTACAAGTTGGCAACATATAGAGACAGTCTAAAAGGATGAGGTAATGGAGGCACAGGACCCGTGCTCTATCCACTGAGCCACACATTTTCAAAACCCTCCTGAAATTTCACTTCCTCCAGGCTCTTCCTGATTAACCAAGTGCTTAGTACAGTGCTTTGCACACAATAAGCGCTCAATAAATACGATTGAATGAATGAATGAACTACCTCTCAACCCCTCCCAACCCCACAAATCCTCTCAATCCGAACAGCCTCATCATCAGCACTTATATATGTATCGATAGATAGATTGGTGGACTATATGTATGAATTCCATAACTGATATTCATAGATTATACATTCTGAATGCATAATCAATTTGCTCATCCTCCTGAGAGCTTCTGGTGTACAGAGCAGTGCTCTGCTCTGCAGTGTGTGCAAACTGCTGAACTTGGTGCCCGGAACACTGTACTGGTTATGTACTGTTTGCAAAGCCCTAGGACTGGGCTTGTACTGTCTGGAGAAAAGGCTTGTGAATACTCAGCAGATGCCCAAAACACCAACCCTGCCCTAAAGAGGCTTCCAATCTAGCAGGGGAGGTGAGCAGGCAGAAATTGCCAACTAATAATAATTATGGTATTTGTTAAGCGCTTACTATGTGCCAGGTGCTGTTCTAAGCGCTGGGATAGATACAAGATAACCAAGTTGGACACAGTCCCTGTCCCATGTGGGGCTCACAGTCTCAACCCCCATTTTACAGCGGAGGGAACTGAGGCACAGAAAAGTGAAGTGAGTTGCCCAAGGTCACACAGCAAACAAGTGGCAGAGTTGGGATTGGAGCTCATGACCTTCTAACCCCCAGGCCCCTGCTGTACCCACTAGGCCATGCTGCTTCTCTATACAACTGGTAAAGAGTAAGAACGAAGCCACTTCCAATGGAGGATTGGTGGGTCGGGGGTGGGGGACCACCAGAAACACCCAGAATCAGGGAAGCTCTGTAGCCCAGCTCAACCGAAAATGAGCAAATTTAGTTACCTGGGAGCTGGAACCCTGCCCTTTTCCTCTCCCCCTGCACACTTCTATGTATAGCACCAATTACTATTGTGGTAATGAGGCAGCATAAACATCATTAAAACCAGCAGGAGAATGCGCCTAATCATGAGCCAGCCAGCTGGGTGGAGAGATCAGGAGCAAAATATTTTGCATTTTCCTACAGTTGGTATAACAGCCGGAACACTGCCAGAAAAGTTTCTTTTTATCAGCAAAGCGTGTCGATAGAATGGTCTTATGTGTGTGATGCTATTTTCAGCACTATGCAGACTGCTGGTTGAGAAAGAAGTGGCCCTCAGCCTCTTGAAGCCGGCATCGCAGGGAGAAAGGTCGGTATTTTCCTGGGAGTTTATGGCTGTCTGGATGCACTTTTGTATTTGCAGAGGATGCTGATGATGAGGGGTTGGGAAGCAGCATGGCCTAGTGGAAAGAGCATTCATTCAATCGTATTTATTGAACACTTACTCTGTGCAGAGCACTGGACTAAGCCCTTGGGAAGTACAAGTTGGCAACATCTGGAGACGGTCCCTATTCATTCATTCATTCATTCAATCGTATTTATTGAGCGCTTACTGTGTGCAGAGCACTGTACTAAGCGCTTGGGAAGTACAAGTTGGCAACATATAGAGACGGTCCCTACCCAACAGTGGGCTCACAGTCTAGAAGGGGGAGAAAGAGAACAAAACAACACATACTAACAAAATAAAATAAATAGAATATGTACAAATAAAATAGAGTAATAAATACGTACAAACATATATACATATATACATGTGCTGTGGGGCAAGGAAGGAGGTAAGGTGGGGGGGATGGAGGGGGGTGGAGGGGGAGAGGAAGGAGGGGGCTCAGTCTGGGAAGGCCTCCTGGAGGAGGTGAGCTCTCAGTACCCAACAACAGGCTCACAGGCTAGAAGGGGGAGACAGACAACAAAACAAAACATGTGGACAGGTGTCAAGTCATCAGAACAAATGGAAGTAAAGCTAGATGCACATCATTAAGAAAATAAATAGCATAGTAAATATGTACAAGTAAAATAAATAGAGTAATAAATCCTGGGAATCAAAAGGACCTGGGTTCTGGTTCCAACTCTACCACATGTCTGCTGTGTGACTGTAGGCAAGTCACTTCACTTCTCTGGGCCTCAGTTACCTCATCTGTAAAATAGGGATTAAGACTGTGAGCCCCATGTGGGACAGCAAATGTGTCTGACCCAACTACCCCAGCACTTAAAACAGTACGTTCTTATGACACTTGGCACATAGTAAGCACTTAACAAACACTACAATCATTATTATCATTATTGTTTGTGTTTTCAAGTTGAGTGGGCTACTCACATGTGCTTATTATTTATTCTATTTAATTCTACACTCTTACCCATGGTACATTCCCTAGTTTAAGGTGATTGTCTCCCCTCGATCAGTGGGGGAGTTGAGTGGGCAATGCGATGTGTGACCCTGTAAGCATTGCCTCCTGCTGCGCTGCTGTAGTGATTACTCCAAGTGCCGGGCTCTGTTTTCATTTCTCCCCGAAGCCTGAGTTCTAAGACACCCCATTTCAGTTGGCTGCACAGCAGGTTGGCCTGCCTTCTGCTCTGCTCTCTCCCATCTGTCTGCTGCTCTGCCACGTGGTTCCAGGTTTTACTTTTTTTGTGCATTTTCAACTGCTTCTTTGGTCCGCCTTTTCCAGATTGTTGCATTTCAGTGCACCTACGGCTGTTGTGCTCCCTCACTGTCATCTGTTCTCCTCACAGGTGCTTCCCCGTGCAGGGAAGATGTGGCAAGATTTGCCTCTATGTCAGGCCGGGCGGGGTGGCGGGAGGGGCCGGTCTGATTGCACACTCAGAGCTCATGAATAGTCACCTTGTCTTGCCGCTTGCCAAACCTGTATCAGTCTTTAAAACATTTGCAGGGCCCTGTATTAAGCGCCAACTACGTGCAAAGCCCAGCACTGAGAGCAGAATAATAATAATAATAATGGCATTTATTAAGCACTTACTATGTGCAAAGCACTGTTCTAAGTGCTGGGGAGTTTACAAGATGATCAGGTTGTCCCACGTGGGGCTCACAGTCTTAATCTCCATTTTACAGATGAGGTAACTGAGGCCCAGAGAATAATAATAATAATAATGGCATTTATTAAGCACTTACTATGTGCAAAGCACTGTTCTATGCGCTGGGGAGTTTACAAGGTGATCAGGTTGTCCTACGTGGGGCTCACAGTCTTAATCCCCATTTTACAGATGAGGTAACTGAGGCACAGAGAAGTTAAGTGACTTGCCCAAAGACACAGAGCTGACAATTGGCGGAGTCAGGATCTGAACCCATGACCTCTGACTCCAAAGCCCGGGCTCTTTCCACTGAGCCACGCTGCTTCAGAATATACTGAACTAGACAGTTGGAAACATCCCCATTTTACAGATGAGGTAACTGAGGCACAGAGAAGTTAAGTGACTTGCCCAAAGACACAGCGCTGACAATTGGCGGAGTCAGTATTTGAACCCATGACCTCTGACTCCAGAGCCCGGGCTCTTTCCACTGAGTTATGCTGCTTCAGAATATACTGAACTAGACAGTTGGAAACATTCAAAATACGTAAAAGAGGAGATAGATAGCTGCCTTCAAAGAGTTTAGAGTATAATCCGCCGGAGACGATCACCTTAAATGGGAGAATATAACATGGGTAAGAGTGTAGAATAAGTGGAATAAATGGAATAAATGGAATAAATAATAGACACATATGACTAGCAGTGTGGCCTAGTAGAAAGGGCCTGGACCCGAGTCAGAGGACTTGATTTCTAATCCCAGCTCTGCCGCTGTGTGACTTTGGGCAAGTCACTTCACTTCTCTGGGCCTCAGTTACCTCATCTGTAAAATGGGGATTAAGACTGTGAGCCCCCTGTGGGACAACCTCATCACCTTGTAACCTCCCCAGCGCTTAGAACAGTGCTTTGCATATAGTAAGCACTTAATAAATGCCATCATTACAATAATAACAATAATAATGATAATAATAATAATTGTGCTATTTGTTAAGCACTAACTGTGTACCAGGCACTGTACTAAGTGCCGAGGTAGATAATAATAATTATGGTATTTGGTTATAGCTGGGGTAGATAATAATAATTATGATATTTGGTAAGCACTTTCTATGTGCCAGGCACTGTACTAAGCACCGGGGTGGATACAAGCAAATTGGGTTGAACACAATCCCTGTCCCACGTGGGGATCACAGTCTAAATCCCCATTTTACAGATGAGGTAACTGAGGCACAGAGAAGTGAAGTGACTTGCCCAAGGTCACACAGCACACAAGTGGCAAAGCCACTCAAGTTAAGTGACTTGCCCAAAGTCACACAGCTGACAGAGCCGGGATTTGAACCCATGACCTCCGACTCCAAAGCCCACGCTCTTTCCACTGAGCCACGCTGCTTCTCAATCAATTATTAGACGAATCAGGGAGGACCTCCAGGAGAAGATGCAATTTTAGAAGGGCTTTGAAGATGGGGAGAGTAGTGGTGGTCCTCTGGAGGTAATTGGGAGGGCGTAAGAGAGTATCAAAGCATAAAGACACATGTTCCCTGTCCTCAAGGATCTACAGTCTAATGGACAAAGGTTATTCATAGATAGTAAAAGCTGGAGAGAGAACAAGTATCAAACATGAAGCAATATGTGCCTAGAGGGGTAAAGCAGCAAAGACATAATGATCCTTCTTGCTCTTCCATTGTGTACATTTTTGACTGTCCACCCCACCCTAGAATATAAACTCCTGAAGGACGGTGCTTGTGTGTCTTGATTCTGTTATTCCCTGCCGTTTGCTTAGTACAGTGCTTTACAGTGCTTTAATGCTATCTGTAAAGTGCTTACTATGTATCAAACACTGTTCTAAGCGCTGGGATAGATACACGTGAATTAGGTTGGACACAATCCCTGTCCCACATGGGGTTCTCTGAGAACAGGAGAACCCCTTCCTTCCTCTCCCCCTCGTCCCCCTCTCCATCCCCCCCATCTTACCTCCTTCCCTTCCCCACAGCACCAGTATATATGTATATATGTTTGTACATATTTATTACTCTATTTATTATTTTACTTGTACATATCTATTCTATCTATTTTATTTTGTTAGTATGTTTGGTTTTGTCTCCCCCTTTTAGACTGTGAGCCCACTGTTGGGTAGGGACTGTCTCTATATGTTGCCAATTTGTACTTCCCAAGCGCTTAGTACAGTGCTCTGCACACAGTAAGCGCTCAATAAATACGATTGATGATGATGATGATTGAGGCACAGAGAAGTTAAGTGAGTTGCCCAAGGTCAGAGAGCCAGGATTAGAACCCAGAATCTCTGACTCTTAGGCCTGTGCTCTTTCCACTAGGCCATGCTGCTTACTTTGTGCAGAGCACTGTACTGGGGGAAAAGACAATACAACAGAGGTGGAAGACCTGTTCCCTGCCCACAAGGATTTTGCAGTCCACAGGGGAAGGCAGATTACAAAACGGCCCCATGCACTGCAGGTAGCAAAAGTGTTGACTGAACAAAGAACAACTTCTGGATGAGGCAACCTGGGTGAGATTTGTAGTCTTTTTGGCCAAACCAGCACACATGACGAACACTCGAAATAATTCAAGTACATAGCTCCTTTTTTCCTTCTACTTATCTGTAAATTATTTTCACGGCTGCCTCCACCACTAGATCGTAAGCTCCCTGAGGGCAGAGAACATGTCCACAGTTCCCAGGCATTTACCCACTCTTGTACTTGGATTTATACACTTTATTCATCCCACCCTCAGCCCCACAGGACTAGTGTCCCTATCTATAATTTATTTTAATGTCTGTCTCTTCCTCTAGACTGTAAGTGCTTTGAGGGCAGGGAACATGCTGATCAACTGTTATATTACACTCTCTCAAGCTCTTAGTACAGTGCTTTGCACACAGTAAGTGCTCAATAAATAGGATTGACTGATTGATTAGTACAATGCTCTGCCCACAGTAGGTCCTCGATAAATGCCACTCTCAAAGAAGATGATGATGTTGATGATGTAGGGATACATGTTTAAATAAAAGTTGCCAAGGAGAAGAAATGATGTCTGCCTCCGAGCACTGAGGGTGGGATTACAGTCTCCTGACAGAACGTAGCTGCTGCTCAGAAGCCTCCGACAGCTGGTTGAGCACATCTCCCCCTGTTCCAAAATGAGGCGGAGGAGTCCAGGACCCCTCAGAGCGAATGCAGAGGCACAGAAACAGAGCATCACTAATGTAGACGCCCTACATCGGACGCACGGCTCCTTTAGCATCTGATCCCAATTACCCTCTTTCCGGCAAGAAATAATTGGGTTTTCTGGGGTTCATCCGATGGGCTGCTCCCTGAACACATTGGCAGTGTTATAGGTGGAGCTAAGCCACTTGGGAAAGACAGTAATGTCATCTGGGGGCCCTTTACTGAGTTTATAATGAGCCATGGACCATTATTCATGCTTTGGTACCTAACAGAGACATCCTCTTCCCCTTTCCCCTTCAATTTCACCAAATGCCAACCCTCTCCCCGCTCAAACCCTGCTACAGAGCCACTCTCTCCGGGAGGCCTTCCAGATTAAAACTCCCATCCTCCCTGATCATGCCATCCCCTCTGCCACCTTCGCACTCCTTCTCCCAGAAAGTGGTGGTGGA
The DNA here is from genome assembly GCF_015852505.1 of Tachyglossus aculeatus. Lineage (NCBI taxonomy): Eukaryota > Metazoa > Chordata > Mammalia > Monotremata > Tachyglossidae > Tachyglossus > Tachyglossus aculeatus. The sequence continues at coordinate 39,653,471 of NC_052088.1, read as the reverse complement.
ATTGGTTGCTGAAGACGATTGTGCTAGGACACAATGTGAATAGATTCCAGAAAGGTCAAATCTGTTGTTGAGAGGTCCATGATGAGGCACTAAGGAAGAAGTCAGAAGTGGAAAGGGGAAAGTTAGAGGAATTAAATGGTCCATTCTGGGTCACTGGGGGAGAGTCAGGAATAGAGAGAGGGGAGTCAGTGGTGTGGATGTTCTGGTCTAGGTCACTAGGAGAGAGTCAGGGATGGTGAGGGGAGAGTCAGAGGTGTTGGATGGTCTGGGCTGATTCAGTGGGGGAGAGTCAGGGGTGTTGGATGGTCCCTGCTGGGTTACTGGAGGGAAGCTGCGTGGCCTAGTGGAAAGAGAATAGGCTTGGGTGTCAGAGGATCTGGGTTCTAACCCCAGCTCTGCCTCTTACCTGCTGTGTGACTTTGGGCAAGGCACTTAACTTCTCTGTGCCTCAGTTCCCTCATCTGCAAAATGGGGATTCAGTACCGTTGTTGTTGTCTTATGCTGTCGAGTTGTGTCCGACCCATAGCGACGCCATGGACACATCTCTCCCAGAACTCCCCACCTCCATCTGCAATCGTTCTGGTAGTGTATCCATACAGTTTTCTTGGTAAAAGTGCGGAAGTGGTTTACCATTGCCTCCTTCCGCGCAGTAATAATAATAATAATAATGATGATATTTGTTAAGTGCTTACTATGTGCAAAGTACTGTTCTAAGTGCTGGGGAGATACAAGGTGATCAGGTTGTCCCACGGGGGTCTCACAATCATAATCCCCATTTTACAGATGAGGGAACTGAGTCCCAGAGAAGTTAAGTGACTTGCCCAAAGTCACACAGCTGACAAGTGGCGGAGCTGGGATTTGAACCCATGACCTCTGACTCCAAAGCCCGGGCTCTTTCCACTGAGCCACGCTGCCTCTCTTCTCGCAGTAAACATGAGTCTCCACCCTCGACTGTTATCCACGCTGTTGCTGCCCAGCACAGGTGAGTTTCAATACCTTTACTCCCTCCTATTTACACTGTGGGCCCTATGTGGGACCTGATTGTCTTGTACCTACCCCAGCACTTAAAGAAGCAGCATGGCATAGTGGATAGAGCTCAGACCTCAGAGTCAGAAGGGCATGGGTTCTAATCCCCGCTCTGGCACTTGTCTGCTGTGTGACCTTGGGCAAGTCATTTCACTTCTCTGAGCCTCAGTTACCTCATCTGTAAAATGGGGATTGAGACCGGAAGCCCCACATGGGACAGGGACTGTGTCCAACCCAATTTGCTTGTATGCGCCCCAGTGCTTAGTACATAGTAAACTCCCTGAGGGCAGCAAACATGTCTACAATTCCCAAGCATTTAACCACCCTTGTACTTGGATTTATACGCTTCACTCATCCCACCCTCAGCCCCACAGGACTAAGGTCCCTATCCATAATTTATTTTAATGTCTGTCTCCTCCTCTAGACTGCAAGCACATACTAAGCTCTTAACAAATTCCACTATAATTATTATTACAGAGCTTGGCACATAGCAAGTGCTTAAATATTATTATTAGTAGTAGTAATAGTATTGTCAGGATATTGGATGGTCCATGCTGAGTCACAGGAGGGAGAGTTAAGGGTGTTGGGTGGTCCACCTCTCATTCATTCAATTGTATTTATTGACCGCTTACTTTGTGCAGAGCACTGTATTAATAGTGTATTACAGTGTACAGTATTACAGTGTAATATAATACACTGTACTAAGCACTTGGGAAGTACAAGTTGGCAGCATAGAGAGATGGCCCCTACCCAACAACAGTCTCACAGTCTAGAAGGGGGAGACAGACAACAAAACACGTGGACAGGTGTCAAGTCATCAGAACAAATAGAATTAAAGCTAGATGCACATCATTATCAAAATAATAGAATAGTAAATATGTACAAGTGAAATAAATGGAGTAATAAATCTGTACAAACATATATATAGGTGCTGTGGGGAGGGGAAGGAGGTAGGGTGGGGTGATGGGGAGGAGGAGAGGAAAAAGGGGGCTCAGTCTGGGAAGGCCTCTTGGAGGAGGTGAGCTCTCAGGAGGGCTTTGAAGGAAGGAAGAGAGCTAGCTTGGTGGATGTTTGGAGGGAAGGCATTCCAGGCCAGGGGGAGGAATGATTAATTCCTAATGATTAGGGTGGGGTCTAAGCATGCTGATGCCCCTGTTGGAGACAGAGTCCTGGACTGATGGACCATAGATTTGACCCATTGCAGCCATCTCAATTTAGCATTAGATAATGGCAGGTCCATATAGTCTAGCTAGGGAACATCCCTGGTTTGTTAGCAGCAGGTGCCTGTGTGCTGAGTAGGAAAGATAAGACTTTGAAAATGGAGCATTTACAAACATTTTACATAACAAAACATCTAATTAAAATCTTTCTTTATTGATACATTGATATTTTGTCAAGTAAATCGATTGTGTCTTTTAATCACCGTTTTAAAATAAATGTGTATTATTTTAGTCCATTTTTTGGCTCTTGGAATCACATTGTTGTGCTTTACCTGGTTTCCAGTGGGAAACCCGACTTCATTTCCCACTATTTGCTCACATCTATTGTCACAGGGAACCAGTTAAGGGTACTAACCAGGCTATAAACAGCGTGGCTCAGTGGAAAGAGCACAGGCTTTCGAGTCAGGGGTCAGGGGTTCAGATCCCAGCTCCGCCAATTGTCAGCTGTGTGACTTTGGGCAAGTCACTTCACTTCTCTGTGCCTCAGTTACCTCATCTGTAAAATGGGGATTAAGACTGTGAGCCCCACAAGGGACAATCTGATCACCTTGTAACCTCCCCAGTGCTTAGAACAGTGCTTTGCAAATAGTAAGTGCTTAATAAATGCCATCATTATTATTATTATAATAATAGTAATGTTATTTTTCCAAAGGTTAGTTGGAGTCAGTATTCTGCACACAGTAGATGCTCAATAAATCCCATGGATAATGATGATTCATTCATTCAATTGTATTTATTATGTATATATGGTTGTACATATTTATTACTCTATTTATTTATTTATTTATTTATTTTACTTGTACATTTCTATCCTACTTATTTCATTTTGTTGGTATGTTTGGTTCTGTTCTCTGTCTCCCCCTTTTAGACTGTGAGCCCACTGTTGGGTAGGGACTGTCTCTATGTGATGCCAATTTGTACTTCCCAAGCGCTTAGTACAGTGCTCTGCACATAGTAAGCGCTCAATAAATACGATTGATTGATTGATTGATTGATTGATTTATTGAGTGCTTACTGCGTGCAGAGCCTGGTACTAAGCACTTGGGAAGTACAAGTCGGCAACATATAGAGACGGTCCCTACCCAACAACGGGCTCACAGTCTAGAAGGGGGAAACAGACAACAAAACAAAACATGTAGACAGGTGTCAAAATCATCAAAACAAATAGAATTAAGGCTATATGCACATCATTAACAAAATAAATAGAATAGTAAATATGTACAAGTAAAATAAATACAGTAATAAATCTGTACAAATATATAACAAGCGCTGTGGGGAGGGGAAGGAGGTAAGGTGGGGGGATGGGGAGGAGGAGAGGAAAAAGGGGGCTCAGTCTGGGAAGGCCTCCTGGAGGGGGTGAGCTTTCAGCAGGGCTTTGAAGGGAGGAAGAGAGCTAGCTTGGCCGATGTGTGAAGGGAGGGCATTCCAGGCCAGGGGAAGGACGTGGGCCGGGGGTCGATGGCGGGACAGGCGAGAACGAGGCACAGTGAGGAGGTGAGCGGCGGCAGAGGAGTGGTGGGTGCGGTCTGGGCTGGAGAAGGAGAGAAGGGAGGTGAGTTCAATCAATCGTATTTATTGAGCGCTTACTGTGTGCAGAGCACTGTACCAAGTGCTTGGGAAGTACAAGTTGGCAACATATAGAGACAGTCCCTACACAACAGTGGGCTCACAGTCTAAAAATTCGAAGGATGATGATGCCTTCTCCTGTTCTTTAGTGAGTGATGCAAGGATTAATCAATCAATAATATTTATTGGGGCCTCCCAGCGTGGCTTAGTGGAAAGAGCCCGGGCTTTGGAGTCAGAGGTCATGGGTTTGAATCCCAACTCTGCCACATTTCTGCTGTGTGACCTTGGGCAAGTCACTTAACTTCTCTGAGCCTCATCTGTAAAATGGGGATTTACTGTGAGCTCCACGTGGGACAACCTGATCACACTGTATCCCCCCCAGCGCTTAGAACAGTGCTTTGCACATAGTAAACGCTTAACAAATGCCATTATTATTATTATTGAGCACTTATTCTGGGCAGATCACTGTAGTAAAATGCTCAGAAGAGTCTAAAGTGGTACAAGGAGCTGGCAATAATGCCGGGGAAGCAGGCACTAAAATGAACTGCTGGTAGGTGGAGTCATTGTTATCTAGACAAATAGAATTCAGCCCAATTGCCTCTATTACCTTGATGAGTGATTAGAGAGGCTGCCAGGGCTGTGGAAAGACCTTAGGCCTGTGAGTAATGAGACTCAGAACCTAGACCCAGCTCTGCCCTTGGCTTGATGTGTAACTTCGGAAAAGCCACTCAACCTCTCTGGGCTTCAATTCCCTTTTGGGGAACACACAGGATGGAGATGAGAGAATGCAAGTGGCACAGGGCAGACCGTGAACTTTGAGCCCCCTGGGAGCCAGGGTCTCTATCTGAATGATCATCCCTGTATATTTGTTTTTCATATTTGAGGAGGACTTCACTGATGGCAGAATTCACGCGTGGGTGCGTGGTTGCCCATGGGGCAGAGAAAGCCAACACGGGACCTTCTGGCCCGGCCTCCTCGTGCACACACAAAGCCTGGGCCTTGCTGGGTTAGTGTGGGTGTTGATGTCAGGGCCTGGTACTGTTTACACCTTTGCCTCCTTGTTTCACAATCCTCCTCGGTGGAGTGGATGGAGGGATGGGGGAAGCAGCGTGGCTCAGTGGAAAGAGCCCGGGCTTTGAAGTCAGAGGTTGTGGGTTCAAATCCCAGCTCCGCCAATTAGCTGCGTGACTTTGGGCAAGTCACTTAACTTCTCTGGGCCTCAGTTACCTCATCTGTAAAATGGTGGTTAAGACTGTGAGCCCCCCGTGGGACAATCTGATCACCTTGTAACCTCCCCAGTGCTTAGAACCGTGCTTTGCACATAGTAAATACTTAATGAATGCTATTATTATTATTATTATTATTATTATTATTATTATTATTATGGGGGCTAGTGAGCCTCACATCTCCTGCTCCTGGGACTTGCCCTGCCCCTTTTCCTCCTTCTCCCTGAGGGTCTGGGGGCCAGGAGAAAGGGAGGGGACTGGGCCAGAACTTGAATCTCCCTTTTCTTAGCTCTGGGTGCAAATCCAAGCCATAAAGCAAACTTCCACTTGAAAATCCTTCTGGAAGGCCATGCTTTGGTGTATGCCGATCTGCCACTGCCTCCAGAGGCAGCCGGCCCCCTCCCCTTTTCCCCCTTCTCCCACGAACATGACCCTGGTGAGGAGATTTGGGGTTGTGGCAACTTGGACCCAGGGCTATTTCAGGCAGTTAGCACGGGGCCAGCGTGGAGTTGCGTGCGAAAGTCTGACGCCAACCGGCTGACTCGGTCGGCTGGAGACAGGCAGAGCTCCGGGGAGGGTTTCTCTAGTGGAAAATTTATCTCCTGACCTGAATCTGCCGCAGAGAAATCCGACCCAACCGGGAGAAGAACGAACGAGTTTGCATTCATCCTGACCCAATCCTTGTCCTCTTTGTAGAGGATGCAAAACACTGGCCTGCCTCTCTCGTCTCTACTTCCTCTCCCCAACCCCACCCCAGGTAGACAGGAAACTATACACAAGTTTCATAACTAACTATTTTATTATTCATTCATTCATTCAATCGCATTTATGGAGCGCTTACTGTGTGCAGAGCACTGTACTAAGCGCTTGGGAAGTCCAAGTTGGCAACATCTAGAGACGGTCCCTACCCAACAGCGGGCTCACAGTCTAGAAGGGGGAGACAGACAACAAAACAAAACATATTAACCAAATAAAATAAATAGAATAAATATGTACAAGTAAAATAAATAAATAGAGTAATAAATATGTACAAACATGTATACATATATTATATGTATATATACAGGTGCTCTGGGGAGGGGAAGGAGGTAAGGTGGGGGGATGGGGAGGGGGAGGAAGGGGAGAGGAAGGAGGGGGCTCAGTCTGGGAAGGCTGAGGGAGTCTGATCACAGGGAGTCAGGGGAGAGCCTGGTGGAGAGAGCATTCACTCATTCATTCAATAAATCGTATTTATTGAGCGCTTACTGTGTGCAGATCCCTGTATTAAGCACTCGGAAAGTACAATTCGGCAATGTATACACTCCCTACCCAACAACGGGCTCACAGTTTAGGAGGAGGAGACAGACAGCAAAACCGAACAAGTGCACAGGTGTTAATACCATCAAAATAAATAGAATTATACACATCATTAATAAAATGAATAGAATAATAAATATGTACAGATATACACAAGTGCTGTGGGGTGGGGAAGGGAGTAGGGCAGAGGGAGGGAGTGGGGATGATGGGGAGGGGAAGAGGAGCAGATGAAAGGGGGGCTCAGTCTGGGAAGGCCTCCTGGAGGAGGTGAGCTCTCAGTAGGGCTTTGAGGGAGGAAGAGAGTTAGTTTGGCGGTTGTGTGAGGGAGGGTATTCCAGGCCAGAGGTAGGACGTGGGCCAGGGGTCGATGGCAGGACAGGCAAGAATGAGGCCCAGTGAGGAGGTTAGTGGCAGAGGAGTGGAGGGTGCGGGCTGGGCTGGAGAAGGAGAGAAGGGAGGTGAGTGGGAGGGGGCAAGGGGATGGAGAGCTTTGAAGCCAATGGTGAGGAGATTTTGATTCATGCAAAGGTTGATAGGCAACCACTGGAGATTTTTGAGAAGGGGAGTGACATGCCCAGAGCGTTTCTGTACAAAGATAATCCGTGCAGTAGCGTGAAGTATAGACTGAAGGGGGGAGAGACAAGAGCTTGGGAGTCAGAAAGGAGGCTGATGCAGTAATCCATTCAGGATATGATGAGAGATTGAACCAGCAAGGCAGCGGTTTGGATGGACAGGAAAGGGCAGATATTGGTGAGGTGAAGGTGAGACCCGCAGGTTCTAGTGACGGTTTGGATGTATGGGGTGAATGAGAGAGACTCAGAGGTAAGCCGGAGGGGGAGGGGAAAGGACTGGTGTTTGAAAGAGTTTTCTCCCACCAAAACTTAACTGACACCCGCTCTGATCAAATGCCTTATTGTACCTTCTACCCAAACTCCAAGCACAAAACTGCACTCTGCAGGGTGTGGGGTGCTCTTCCCAAGGGAGGGGAGTTGAGGGCGCTTCCTGCATGTGCAGATCCAAGAGGCTAAAGAAAGTGGAAGCAGAGGAGGTGGGGTTGGGCTGAGGGATGGATTCTCCTGGTGGAGCCTGGAGTCCTGGAGCTATTTATTTTATTTTGTTAGTATGTTTGGTTTTGTTCTCTGTCTCCCCCTTTTAGACTGTGAGCCCACTGTTGGGTAGGGACTGTCGCTATATGTTGCCAATTTGTACTTCCCAAGCGCTTAGTACAGTGCTCTGCACATAGTAAGCGCTCAATAAATACGATTGATTAATTGATTGATTGATTGGGGGAGTATCACCGCCCTCTCTTTAGAGTTGAACTTTTTCAGCCCATCCCACTGGCCTGGTACAGGGCTCTTTCTCAAATCTGCTACTGTCTACTACTTTTGTTTTGTTTTATTGTCTGTCTCCCCGCTTCTAGACTGTGAGCCTGTTCTTGGGTAGGGATTGTCTCTGTTGCTGAATTGTACTTTCCAAGCACTTAGTATGGTGCTCTGCACACAGTAAGTGCTCAATAAATACGATTGAATGAATGAATGAATGAATGAATGAGCTTGCTGTTCATGCTAGGGCTTGAGCAGTAAAGGTTTTTCTTAGGCAGTACGGACTTAAGGATTAGTACAGTGCTCTGCACACAGTAAGTGCTCAATAAATACAAATGATTGATTGATTGAGAGCAAGCAAGAAAGAGAAAAGGAGAGAGAGAGAGAGAGAGTGTGTGTGCCTAGGCAAAGAGGGAGTTTGTGTGTATTTGTTTTTTTTGTGTGTGCTGGGGCAAAACAGGCTGCCCAGCTTATCAGAGGGCAATGCTGAGATGGAGGCTGGGGTTCTGGCCTTTGCAGGTGGAAATTTGTAGCTCAGCCCGACATCCTTAGACAGCACAGTTTAACCCCTCTTTGGGAGGTGTGACTAGTGGGTATGTCTGGAATGGGGAGGGGAGAGTCTGGGATTTTGGATGGTCCACCTCTAATAATGAAGGTATGTATCCAGCGTATGGTTCCTTCAAGGGTCGTTCATTCATTGTCGTACTTATTGAGCACTTACTGTGTGCAGAGCCCTGTACTAAGTGCTTGGGAAGCACAAGTCGGCAACATATAGAGACAGTCCCTACCCAACAATGGACTCACAGTCTAGAAGGGGGAGACAGACAACAAAACAAAACAAAACAAAACTTGTAGACAGGTGAAACATGTAGACAGGCGGTCCTGATGCCTTTGTCAGAGACACAGGCTTGGATTAGGTGGAGTCTCCCAAGCACCTAGTACAGTGTTCTGCACAAGGTAAGTGCTCAATAAATACCATTGATTAATTGATTGACAATGGGACTGACCTGAGAATGACTCTTTTTCTTTTTAGGCCAAATACCTTAAAATTATTTTGTGGCTCTGCATCGTCATCATCATCACAATTACAGTACTTGCTAAGTGTTTACTATGTGCCAAGCATTGTTTTAAGCACTAGGATAAATGCAAGGTTATTCATTCATTCAATCGTATTTATTGAGCGCTTACTGTATGCAGAGCACTGTACTAAGCGCTTGGGAAGTACAAGTTGGCAACATACAGAGGCGGTCCCCACCCAACAGTGGGCTCACAGTCTAAGGTTATCAGTTTGGACACAGTCCCTTTCCTGTGTAGGTCTCACAGTCTAGGTAGGAGGGAGTGGGATTTAATCCCCATTTTATTCTTTCATTCATTCAATTGTATTTATTGAGCACTTACGATGTGCAGGACTAAGCGCTTGGGAGAGTGCAATACAACAATCAACAGACACAGTCTTTGCCCACAACAAGCTTACAGTCTACGGCTGGGGAGACAGACATCAATATAAATAAATTACAGATATGTACATTAGAGCTTGTGGGACTGGGAGGGTATAAGAACAAAGGGAGTAAGTCAGGGTGATGCTGGAGGGAGTGGGAGAAGAGGAAAGGAGGGGCTTAGTCTGGGAAGGCCTCTTGGAGGAGATGCACCCTTGATAAGGCTTTGAAGAGGGGGAGAGTAACTGTCAGATTTGAGGAGGGAGGGTATTCCAGACCAGAGGCAGGATGTGGGCTAAGGGGTGGCGGCAAGATAGGCGAGATGGAGGCCCCGTGAGAAAGTTGGCATTTTACAGATGAAGAAACTGAGGCACAGAGAAGTGAAGTGACTTGCCCAAGGTCATACAGCCTACAGGGGATGAAGCGGGATTAGAACCCAGGTCCTCTGACTTCCAAGTCTGTACTATTTCCAATAGGCCACGCTGCTTCTCTAGTTTAGTGATTGTTAGTTTGCTGTCATTTTTGCTCCCTTGCCTGCCCTTGACCATGCTGTGCGGGGTCAGGCTGTGGTCTTGAGCATCGCTAGCCCTGGGACTGCTTGGCTCGCTAATGTCGGGCTAGTGCTTGCCTCTCAGGGGACACACACAATCGTTTTGGCTCTAAAATGGCTGTTTACTGTGAAATCCCCCTGCAATATGGCCAGCCCTTCTATCCCACACACCTGCAGGATGGGGTTTCTGCAGCAAACAGAATATTTCCCCACTCAGGATACATTCTCATTTCCTCAGAATTAATTTTTGCTGTTGGGTCCTGGCTGGCCCATCAAGGGCTCACCAAGGACTAGCAACATTACTTATCCAGCAGCCCCGTGTTCCTGTCGGTTTCAGTTCCCACTTACTGATGCTCACTCTAGGAGACTCCTGCTTATTCAGCCAGTCAGTCAATCATATGTTTTGAGCACTTATTGCATGCAGAACACAGTACTAAGCACCTGGGAGAGTACAATTGAATGGCATAACAGACACATTCCCTGCTTAGCCAAGGAGGTGCCTTGAGTCCCTTGCATTTAGGCCACTACGTTGACCGCATTTACTAGCCTCTGAATTATTTAGAAGAAATGATCTGGACCATCTGCCGACATGCTCCAGGCTGGAGATTGAACACTTCTCACTCTCTCTGTCAACCAATGGCATTTACTGAGTGTCTCTATAACAATGGCATTTATTAAGCACTTACTATGTGCAAAGCACTGTTCTAAGCGCTGGGGAGGTTACAAGGTGGTCAGGTTGTCCCACGGGGGGCTCACAATCTTAATCCCCATTTTCCAGATAAAGTAATTGAGGCCCAGAGAAGTGGACTTGCCTGAAGTCACACAGCTTTCAATTGGCAGAGTCAGGATTTGAACCCATGACCTCTGACTCCAAAGCCCGGGCTCTTTCCACTGAGCCATGCTGCTTCTCTACAGTATGCAGAGCACTGTTTTGAGTCCGAGGAGAATACAACAGAGAAGCAGAATGGAGTAGTCACTAGAGCCCGGGCCTGCCAGAAGGTCATGGGTTCTAATCGCTGCTCCACCACTTGTCTGCTGTGTGACCATGGGCAAGTCACTTCACTTTTCTGGGCCTCAGTTACCTGTGAGCCCCACTGGGGACAGGGACTGGGTCCAACCTGATTGGTTTGTATCCACCCCAGCTCTTAGTACGGTGCCTGGCACACAGTAAACACTTAACAAATACCATTATTATTATTATTATTATCACTATTATTATTAGTTAGCAGATTTATTCATTCATTCATTCAATCATTTATTGAATCTGTGTGCAGAGCACTGTACTAAGCACTTGAGAAGTACAAGTTGGCAACATATAGAGAGGGTCCCTACCCAACAGTGGGCTCACAGTCTAGAAGGGGGAGATAGAGAACAAAGCAAAACATATTAACAAAATAAATAGAATAAATATGTACAAATAAACAAATAAATAAATAGAGTAATAAATACTTACAAACATATATACAGGTGCTGTGGGGAGGGGAAGGAGGTAAGGCAGGGGGGACGGGGAGGGGGAGGAGGGGGAGAGGAAGGAGGAGGCTCAATCTGGGAAGGCCTCCTGGAGGAGGTGAGCTCTCAGTAGGGCCTTGAAGGGAGGAAGACAGCTAGCTTGGCGGATGTGCGGAGGGAGGGCATTCCAGGCCAGGGGGATGACCTGGGCTGGGGATCGACGGTGGCACAGGTGAGAACGAGGCCCGGTGAGGAGATTAGTGGCAGAGGAGCGGAGGGTGCGGGCTGGGCTGGAGAAGGAGAGAAGGGAGGTGATGTAGGAGGGAATGAGGTGATGGACAGCCTTGAAGCCGAGGATGAGGAGTTTTTGCCTGATGCTTAGGTTGATTGGTAGCCAATGGAGATTTTTGAGGACAGATATACTCCCTGTCCTCGAGGAGCTCACATATCCTCAGACTGTCCATGAGATGACTACTGATGGGGACCTCTGACCATGGGCGTTTCGAGAATTGGCCATCTGGCTATGAGTTCTGTCCAGCTGCTATTCAGTGTATGTGGCAGCATCAGCCCTGTGCTGGGGCCGCTTTGGCTGCCAATAATAATAATAATAATAATAATAATGGTATTTGTTAAGTGCTTACTATGTGCAAAGCACTGTTCTAAGTGCTGGATCCTGTGGGTCAAAGACCTTAGCGGGCACTTTGCCATAATAATAATAATGATGGCATTTATTAAGCGCTTACTATGTGCTTACTATGTTCTCCCTTTTAGACTGTGAGCCCACTGTTGGGTAGGGACTGTCTCTATATGTTGCCAACTTGTACTTCCCAAGTGCTTAGTACAGTGCTCTGCACACAGTAAGCGCTCAATAAATACGATTGATGATGATGATGATGATGATGATGATGCAAGGCACTGTTCTAAGCGCTGGGGAGGTTACAAGGTGATCAGGTTGTCCCTCGTGGGGCTCACAGTCTTAATCCCCACTTTACAGATGAGGTAACTGAGGCACAGAGAAGTTAAGTGACTTGCCCAAAGTCACACAGCTGACAATTGGCAGAGCCGGGATTTGAACCCACGACCTCTGACTCCAAAGCCCGTACTCTTTCCACTGAGCCACGCTGTTTTGCTGCTTTCCACTGAGCCATGCGCTGCACTCTGGGCCCCAGTGGCAGCACAAGTGGCAGGGATGAGAAAGGGTGAGTGGCACTTGCCACAAACACTGTCATCAGTGTCTCTTTGCAGGGCCTAAGTCCAGAAAGTCTTTGTGACCCAACCAAGGCTTGTCTGTCATTTACAAGGGCTGACTCTTTGGCATCACCACGATTGCGTATAGGGGATGAAATATGTGTGTGCATATGTATTTATATATACACGTATATACATATTCATTCGTTTGAATTTATTGAGCGCTTACATTGTGCAAAGCACTGGACTAAGCACTTGGGAGAGTATGATACAACAATAAACTGACACATTCCCTTCCCACAACGAGCTATATGTATAAATATATACACATAAATGTATATATTTACAGGGGGTACTTGTGTATGCAGATCGTCAATGGTATAATAATGATGGCATTTGTTAAGCGCTTACTATGTGCAAAGCACCGTTCTAAGTGCTGGGGGGGATACAAGGTGATCAGGTTGTCCCTCATGGGGCTCACAATCTTAATCCCCATTTTACAGATGAGGTAGCTGAAGCCCTGAGAAGTGAAGTGACTTGCCTATAGTCACGCAGCTGACAATTGGCAGAGCTGGGATTTGAACCCATGACCTCTGACTCCCAAGCCCGTGCTCTTTCCACTGAGCCACGCTGCTTCTAATGGTATCTCTTGAGTGCTTACTACTTGCAGAGCACTGTACTATTTATTCATTCAGTCAGTCGTATTTAATTGAGCGCTTACTGTGTGCAAAGCATCATACTGAGCACTTGGGAAGTACACTAATAATAACTGTGGTATTTGTTAGGCACTTGCTATGTGCCAGGCACTGTTCTAAGCACTGGGGTGATACAAGATACACAGTCCCTGTCCCACATGGGGCTCACAGTCTTAATCCCCATTTTACAGATGAGGGAAGTGAGGTGCAGAGAATTGAGGTGACTTGCCCAAGGTCACACAGTAGACAAGTGGCAGAGCCGGGATTAGAACCCAGGTCTCTGCACATAGTAAGCGCTCAATAAATACGATTGATAAATACGATTGATGAGGTCTGTATTCTATTCACTAGGCTACGCTGCTTTGCTAAGCACTTGGGAGAGTAATAATAATAATGATGGCATTTGTTAAGCGCTTACTATGTGCAAGGCACTGTTCTAAGCGCTGCGGGGGGGGGGGGATACAAGGTGATCAGGTTGTCCCACACTTCTTAATCCCCATTTTACAGGTGAGGTAACTGAGGCTCAGAGAAGTTAAGTGACTTGCCCAAGGTCACTCAGCAGACATGTGGCAGAGCCCGGATTAGAACCCATGACCTCTGACTCCCAAGCCCGTGCTCTTTCCACTGAGCCACGCTGCTACTCTGCAATACAATATGTTGTACAGTACAACATAGTTGGCAGACACATTCCCTGCCCACAGTGAATTTACAGTTTAGACGGGGAGACAATATGGGGTATCATCATCATCAATCGTATTTATTGAGCGCTTACTATGTGCAGAGCACTGTACTAAGCGCTTGGGAAGTACAAAGCGCTTGGGTATGTTTGCATGTAGAGATATATACACACAAGGAAATGTATAAATTTAAGAGATGGGTGGACATACAATGTATTCTGGTCTGGGGTTATATGCAGATATTCAGGGGATATGTGAGGGTGTATTTATGGGTAGATCAGAGGTTATTTGTACATATAGAAGGGACATACATAGTTGTGTATCCATAGGTTTCTTTGATTAAACTCTTCACTTCTCTGTGCCTCAGCTTCCTCATCATTAAAATGGGAATTAAGACTGTGAGCCCCATGTGGCACATAGACTGTGTCCGACCTGATAACCTTCTATCTACTCCAGTGCTTAGTACAGTACTGGGCACATAGTAAGCACTTACCCATTTTTTTTAGTGATATTTGTTAACTGTCTTGAAACAGAGGTTTGGAGAAGGTGGAGAGATGGCTATGTACTGTGGAGATAAGTGCAACCACGCACAATGCAGAGGGGATTATCACTCATATTTTGATTTCACCAGCCACTCCCAAACATGCCAATAAAATATCACAGTCAGTACCATCAAGACTAGACTGTAAGCCCGCTGTTGCGTAGGGACCGTCTCTATATGTTGCCAACTTGTACTCCCCAAGTGCTTAGTACAGTGCTCTGCATACAGTAAGCGCTCAATAAATACAATTGAATGAATGAATGAATTGACACGATGCCCTTCCTAAATGACTGATGGTGACAGGGGAAGCAGCGTGGCTCAGTGGAAAGAGCCCGAGCTTTGGAGTCAGAGGTCATCGCTTAGTACAGTGCTCTGCACACAGTAAGCACTCAATAAATACGATTGATTGATTGATTGATCGGTTCAAATCCCGGCTCCGCCACTTGTCAGCTGTGTGACTATGGGCAAGTCACTTCACTTCTCTGGGCCTCAGTTCCCTCATGTGTAAAATGGGGATTAAGACTGTGAGCCCCCCGTGGGACAACCTGATCACCTTGTAAACTCCCCAGCGCTTAGAACAGTGATTTGCACATAGTAAGCGCTTAATAAATGCCATCATTATCAGAGACGCTAGCAGACTAATATTGGCAAAGCCAGAGGAGGGAATAAAATCAGATATTTCCAAACCCCGCCTGCCAAAAAGCTGCTGAAAGCCCATCCTTCCTGACCTACTTTCCCACAAAGGGACAGAATTCACTGGGCCAAAGGGAGGGCTCCAGGGCTCCTAGGGGACCCGTGACAAAAAAAAAAAACTTGTGACACATGTCAGTCGCTGCCCTAAGAGGAGTGACAAAGAGGAAAGGACAACAGCTGGAAGGTTTGTCAAAGACCCAGGGAAAGCCAGCTCTTCTATTTCTGCAGAATGTTCTCATAATAATAATTATGGTACTTGTTAAGTGCTTACTATGTGTCAAGCACTGGGGCAGATACAAGTTAGTCAAGTTGGGCACAGTCCCTGTCCCGCCTGGGGCTCACACTCTCAATCCCCATTTCAGAGATGAGGTAACTGAGGCCCAGAGAATAATAATCATCATAATAATGGTATTTATTAAGCGCTTACTATGTGCAAAGCACTGTTCTAAGTGCTGGGAAGGTTACAAGGTGATCAGGTTGTCCCACGTGGGGCTCACAGTCTTAGGAGAAGCAGCATGGCTCAGCAGAAAGAGCATGGGCTTTAGAGTCAGAGGTCATGGGTTCAAATCCCGGCTCCACCAATTGTCAGCTGTGTGAGTTTGGGCAAGTCACTTCACTTCTCTGCGCCTCAGTTCCCTCAACTGTAAAATGGGGATGAAGACTGTGAACCCCCCCGTGGGACAACCTGATCACCTTGCAACCTCCCCAGCGCTTAGCACAGTGCTTTGCACATGTAAGCGCTTAATAAATGCCATTATTATTATTAATCCCCATTTTACAGATGAGGTAACCGAGGCCCAGAGAAGTAAAGTGACTTGCCCAAAGTCACACAGCTGATAAGTGGTGGAGTTGGAATTAGAACCCATAACCTCTGTCTCCCAAGCCCGGGATCTTGCCACTGAGCCACGCTGCTTCTCAATGTATATATATAGGCATATATATATATCTATATATCTATATATATACATACATATATACATATACATATGTATAAACATATATATTGTTATATGGTACTCTCCCAAGCGCTCAGTACAGTGCTCTGCACCCAGTATGCGTTCAATAATCACGCTGCTTCTCATTCATTCATTCAATCGTATTTATTGAGCACTTACTGTGTGCAGAGCACTGTACTAAGCGCTTGGGAAGTACAAGTTGGCAACATAAAGAGACGGTCCTTACCCAACAACGGGCTCACGGTCATAAAGCGTGGCTCAGTGGAAAGAGCCCGGGCTCGGGAGTCAGAGATCATGGGTTCGAATTCCGGCTCTGCCACTTATCAGCTGTGTGACTCTGGGCAAGTCACTTCACTTCTCTGGGCCTCAGTTCCCTCATCTGGAAAAGGGGGATGAAGACTGTGAGCCCCACGTACCTGATCACCTTGTATCCTCCCCAGCGCTTAGGACGGTGCTTTGCACATAGTAAGCGCTTAACAAATACCATTATTATTATTATTATTATTATTATTATTATTATTCTAAAGGAAGAGGGGGCTTAGTGAGGGGTCAGACGGCCGGAGGGGTGGAGACGACTGTGAGCCCACTGTTGGGTAGGGACTGTCTCTATATGTTGCCAATTTGTACTTCCCAAGCGCTTAGTACAGTGCTCTGCACATAGTAAGCGCTCAATAAATATGATTGATTAATTGATTGATTGAGGGTCGCCCCAGCTCAAGGGGGCAGCCCGGTAGGATGCCCACCCCCTGCCAGTCCTGGGGCGGACACAGTCCTTCCTGAGCTGGGCGGTTGGAGAGGGGGCACCGGGCGGGGCACAGAGCAGGGCAGCGACAGGGGCACCGTGCGGGGCACTGAGCAGGGCAGGGACAGGGGCACCGTGCGGGGCACTGAGCAGGGCAGGGACAGGGGCACCATGCGGGGCACTGAGCAGAGCAGGGACAGGGGCACCATGCGGGGCACTGAGCAGGGAGGGGGCACCGTAAGGGGCACAGAGCAGGGCGGGGAGGGGGCACTGTAAGGGGCACTGAGCAGGGCAGGGACAGGGGCACCGTGCGGGGCACTGAGCAGGGAGGGGAGGGGGCACCGTGCGGGGCAATGAGCAGGGAGGGGAGGGGTCACCGTGCGGGGCACTGGGCGGGGGGGGGAGGGGGCACTGTGCGGGGCACTGAGCTGGGAGGGGAGGAGGCACCGTGCGGGCCATAGAGCACGGCAGGGAGGGGGCACCGTGCTGGGCATAGAGCAGGGCAGGGAGGGGGCACCGTGCGGGGCAGTGGGCAGGGCGGGGAGGGGGCACCGTGCGGGGCAATGAGCAGGGCGGGGAGGGGGCACCAGGCGGGGCAGTGGGCAGGGCGGCGAGGGGGCACCGTGCGGGGCACTGGGCAGGGAGGGGAGGGGGGCACCGTGCGGGGCACTGGGCAGGGAGGGGAGGGGGCACCGTGCGGGGCAATGAGCAGGGCGGGGAGGGGGCACCGGGCGGGGCAGTGGGCAGGGCGGCGAGGGGGCACCGTGCGGGGCACTGGGCAGGGAGGGGAGGGGGCACCGTGCGGGGCACTGGGCAGGGAGGGGAGGGGGCACCGTGCGGGGCAATGAGCAGGGCGGGGAGGGGGCACCGGGCGGGGCAGTGGGCAGGGCGGCGAGGGGGCACCGTGCGGGGCACTGGGCAGGGAGGGGAGGGGGCACTGTGCGGGGCAATGAGCAGGGCGGGGAAAGGGCACCGTGCGGGGCAGTGGGCAGGGCGGGGAGGGGGCATCGTGCGGGGCAGTGGGCAGGGCGGGGAGGGGGCACCGTGCGGGGCAGTGGGCAGG
Organism: Tachyglossus aculeatus; assembly: GCF_015852505.1. Lineage (NCBI taxonomy): Eukaryota > Metazoa > Chordata > Mammalia > Monotremata > Tachyglossidae > Tachyglossus > Tachyglossus aculeatus. Next base: position 39,635,825 of record NC_052088.1, on the reverse strand, counting down.
GCGAGGGGTGGCACCGTGCGGGGCAGTGGGCAGGGCGGGGAGGGGGCACCGTGCGGGGCAGTGGGCAGGGCGGGGAGGGGGCACCGTGCGGGGCAGTGGGCAGGGCGGGGATTGTTCCCGGAGTCCCGAGGCCGGGGTTGGCAGTGCCCCCGTGCCGGGCCGGGCCGGGCCGTGGCGGTGGTCGGGGGGCTGTGCCGCCTGGCGCTTTCCGCTCCGTTTGACTCCTGTCGCTGCCCGTCTCGGGCCCTTCCCCGCCGAGCCGCCCTCCTCCTCCTCCTCCTCCTCCCCGGTGCTCCTCCCCGGTGCTCCTCCTCCTGCTCCTCCCGCTCCTCCCCGGTGCTCCTCCTCCTCCCGCTCCCCCGGCCGTGGCGGGGCCGGGCCCTGGGCGCTGCGGGCGGACGGAGGGGCGGACGGGGCCGCACAGGTAAGGCCGGGCCCGGGGGGCGGGGGGGCGGGGGGCGACGCCCAGCAGCAGCAGCAGCAGCAGCAGCCCCCTCCCGTCCCCTCCCCTCCCCTCCCCCTCCTCCTCCTCCTCCTCCAGCCCTTCTCTTCTTGCTTGTTTCCCGGGACAGCCCTCCCTCCGTGCCCCCTGCCCAGTGCCCCGCACGGTGCCCCCTCCCCGCCCTGCTCAGTGCCCCCCACGGTGCCCCCTCCCCTCCCAGCTCAGTGCCCCGCACGGTGCCCCCGCCCCGCCCGGTGCCCCCTCCCCGCCCTGCTCAGTGCCCCCCACGGTGCCCCCTCCCCTCCCAGCTCAGTGCCCCGCACGGTGCCCCCTGCCATCCCTGCCCAGTGCCCCGCACGGTGCCCCCTCCCCGCCCTGCTCAGTGCTGTCTTTGGTGCCCCCTCTCAGTGCTCTCTTCGGTGCCCCCTCCCCTCCCTGCTCATTGCCCCTTACGGTGCCCCCTCCCCTCCCTGCCCAGTGCCCCGCCCGATGCCCCCTCCCCTCCCTGCTCATTGCCCCTTACGGTGCCCCCTCCCCTCCCTGCCCAGTGCCCCGCCCGGTGCCCCCTCCCCGCTGTGCCCAGTGCCCCTCACGGTGCCCCCTCCCCGCTCTGCCTAGTGCCCCGTACGGTGCTCCCTCCCCGCCCTGCCCGTCCTGCTCATTGCCCCTTACGGTGCCCCCTCCCCGCCCTGCTCAGTGCCCCGCACGGTGCCCCTTCCCGGCCCTGTTCAGTGCTCTCTTCGGTGCCCCCTCCCCGCCCTGCTCAGTGCCCCGCAAGGTGCCCCTTCCTTCCCCGTCCAGTGCCCTGCACGGTGCCCCCTCCCCGCCCTCCCTAGTGCCCTGCCCGGTGCCCCCTCCCCTCATCCCCCGCACCCTGCCCTGTGCCCCGCACGGTATTTTGCCCAGTTAAGGACTCAGGCAACCGTAGTGACAGTGATGGTTCCTTTTCTCTGTTCTCTTTCAACCCCCTTTTCATCAACCTTTTTCTCCTTCCCGCCTTTGCCTTTCTTCCCCTTCCCTCCTTTTCCTCCCCTTCCCTCTCCCATCGTTCCTCCTCCCTCCCTTCTTTGTGGGACATGAGGTGCTTTCACTGCCCCCCTGCACGTGCCACCATGCCCCCTCCATATGCCACCATGCCCCCTCCATATGCCACCACGCCCCATGCTGTCACCTCAGGACAAGAGTGCTGCTCCTCGGAAAAAGGGATTGGGTGAGCATCCCAGTTGCCAACAAACCAGGTAGAAAAACAAACCCACCCCTGAGGGCAACTCGAAACCATCTGCTCGTATTTATTGAGCGCTTACTGTGTGCAGAGCGCTTATTCGAGAAGCACCGTGGCCTAGTGGATGGAGCCTGGGCCTAAAAGTCAGAAGGTCATGGGTTCTAATCCCAGCTCTGCCACTGGTCTGCTGTGTGACCTTGGACGAGTCACCTAACTTCTCTGCATCTCAGTTACCTCATCTCTAAAATGGGGGTTAAGATTGTGAGCCCCACATGCGACAGCCCGATTACCTTGCGACAACCCCAGTGCTTGGCACATAGTAAATGCTTAACAAATACCATAATTATTATCATTAATTATTATTCTGGTTCTGGTCTCGTAAGTGCCCCAGTGGAGAGAGCATGGGTGTGAGAGTCAGGGGACCTGGATTCTAATCCTGGTTCTACCACTTGCCTGGATTGAGACTTTTCTGTGCCTCAGTTTCTTCATCTGTAAAGTGTTTTTCATTCAGTCGTATCTGTGGAGTGCTGCCACTTGCCTGGGTTGAGACTTTTCTGTGCCTCAGTTTCTTCGTCTGTATAGTGTTCTTCATTCAGTCGTATCTGTGGAGTGCTTACTTTGGGCAGAGCACTGTACCTAGTGCTTGGGAAAGTACGGTGCTTTGCACATAGTATGCGCTTAACAAATACCATCATTATTATTATTACAACAATAAAGAGACTCATTCCCTGCCTCCAGTGAGTTCTTCCTCCTCTTTAGACTGAGCCCCATGTGAGATGGCAACTGTGTCTGTACCTGTCTTATCTTGAATGTAATAATAATGATGGTATTTGTTAAGCGCTTACTGTGTGTCAAGCACTGTTCTGAACGCTGAAATAATCTGGTTGGACACAGTCCCTGTCCCACGTAGGACTCACAGTCTTTAATCCCCATTTTACAGATAAGGAAACTGAGGCACAGAGCTGTGAGGCGACTTGCCCAAGGTCACGCAGCAGATCAGTGGCAGAGCCGGGATTAGAACCCCTGACCTCCTGACTCTCAGGCTCGTGCTCTAGCCACTAGGCCATGCTGCTTAATCTTGTGACTGTCTTATCTTGAATCTCTAAGTACTTAATACAGTACTTGGCATGTAATGACTGCTTTTCAAGTATCATTATGATTATTATGATTATTATTGTTAAACACCCCCTACACCTCTCACCCCGGCTTGCCCATCCCTTCTCTCCTGCAGGGTCCCTCAGGTGGGCCCCACCCTCAACTGGAGTGGATGCGGGGTGGAGATGGTTGCTGTGATCCCGATGAACAAGGTGCCAGGGCAGGACTCGGTCTGGCATTGTGTGGGATTTGTTGTTGTAAGGTGGGGATTGTCTGGAAGCAGCGATGCTTGTCACTGTCTTCCCGGCTCCGACTATTTTACAAGCCCTTTGGCATCAGTCATTATTAAGTGACTTCAAAGAAGAACTGAGTAGATGGGCAAGATGGAATCATCCCATTTGAAGACCTCTGGAGTGGAGGCCTTAAAAGAGTCAAGTGACTCCTAGGCCTCCTGAGGGCTTTGATTTCCGAGGCTGCGTTCAGTCCAAGGGGTCTTGGCCCCTTCTTGAACTCAGGGCATGGCCCCAAGAGGGGCAGTCGTTGCGGGTTATGATGCCATGACTGTCCTTTCTGGTTCTCCCGCCCTTGTCAAGCCCCGCGGCCTAGCTGATTGCACCGACTGTGGCCGGGGATCTTCTGCCTCTCTTGAAGGGGAAAGATTTGTATTTTGCCTGAGGAGGCCAAGGTGGCTCCTAGCTGTGCCACCACTGTTGTTGGCATGGTGAAACACTTTGGGTCCCAGGGAGCCTGAACGGGGGCAGACTCCTCCTCACCCTCGCAGGCTCATCCTGCTAAACCCACCCTTCCAGCTTTGCCCTTCTGAAAGCTGTAAGGTATTGATTCTTAGGTGCCTAAGCATTGCTCGAAGCACTGGGATAGGTACAAGATAATCAGATAATAATAACAATGATGGCATTTATTAAGCACTTACTATGTGCAAAGCACTATTCTAAGCGCTGGGGTGGTTACAAGGTGATCAGGTTGTCCCACAGGGGCTCACAGTCTTAATCCCCATTTTACAGATGAGGGAACTGAGGCCCAGAGAAGTGAAGTGACTTGCCCAAAGTGACACAGCTGACAAGTGACAAGTGGGATTTGAACCCATGACCTCTGACTCCAAAGCCACGCTGCTTCTCTAGATCAGACACAGGCTCTTTCCCATAAAGACTGTAAGCTCATTATGGGGAGAATACGTGCCTTCCAACTCTGTTATACTGAACTCTCCCAAGTACTTAGTACAGTGCTGTAAGCATTCGATAAATACCACTGATTGATTAGGGCCCAGAGTTTGAGAGAAGGAGGGGACAGGTATCTATATTAATGTCCGTCTCCCCCTTTAGACTTTAAGCTTGTTGTGGACAGGAAATGTTTCTGTTTATTGTTGTACTCTCCCAAGCGTTTAATACGGTGCTCTGCACACAGTAATCGCTCAGTAAATATGATTGAATGAATGAATGAATGAGTTACAATCTGCAGTTTGCAAATGAGGAAATTGAGAGGGTGTAACTTGGTTGAAGTCACACAGCAGGCCAGCTGCTGATCTGGGAGTAGTCCCTGGGTTTCCTGGCTCCCAGCCCTGTGCTCTTTCCACTAGACCACACTGCCTCTCACCCAGGCTGTTCGAGTTTTTGACTTTTTTTCACCAGAATGAAAGGAGGACCGCTATTGTGTTTAAAAAAAAAAAAGCCTTCTGTTCTTTCCAATTCGCACAGTTTGGTCATTGCATTGTACTGTCTGGATATTCCCATGATCCCTTGGACTTTACCACGTCAAAGAGCCTTTGTAGTTGCTGTTGGGATCAGCTATAGTTTCTTCCCTATTATGTAAATATAAGGGAAAACTCCCTTAGCTTGCACAGATTGGAAGAGTGCTGCATCACCTTGACCTGTAGAAAAACCCAAGCGGGAGTTTGGCAGAGTCTCATGTGCCAGGGACTCTTCTCCCTCTCCTTGACTTTGAAGTTGTCCGCAGCAAGCAGGAGCAGGATCCCCGTTTTATTTTCTGCAGGCTGATTCTCCTCAGTAGTAGTGAAATACTTACTAAATGCCCACTCTGTGCCGAGCACTGTATCAAGTGCTGGGATGAATACAGTATCAGTTAATTCAGGCCTAGGCTGTGCCTCGCAAGACGCTCAGACTTTTGGAGAGAATTCTTTCTCCCTTGGCACTTACCGCAAAGTATAACCTTGCTTAGGAACGAGTGGTGTTAAAAGTTTTCAAAGCAGAGTTTAAGAGTCAGCCCATTTGGATACTACATGGCAATGGCTCATCATGTGTTTGAATCGCTTTGCCACCTGATCACTCAGTATTCTTTCTCAGAGGATTTATTGTTTTTTAAGGCAGCACTTAAAAATGATAAGCAGTTTTAAATGGAAACTAAACAGCGTGCAGGGATTTCCTTATAAAATATTGATTCCAATTTTCCCGGTCCCCAGGTTTCTTTCCAGTTAGATTGTAAGCCCCTTGAAGACAGTGACTGTGGCCTTCTTCCTCCGTTGTACTCTCCCAAGCATTTAATACAGTGCTGTGAACATGGCGGACGACCCAGTCTGGCTCTCTTGGACACAGCAGGTGGCCAATACATTGATTGAGCCCCCTCCTTCCTCTCCCCCTCTTCCCCCTCTTCATCCCCACTGCCTTACCTCCTTCCCTTCCCCACAGCACCTGTATATATGTATATATGTACATATTTATTACTCTATTTATTTATTTATTTTACTTGTACATATTTATTCTACTTATTTTGTTAATATGTTTTGTTTTGTTCTCTGTCTCCACCTTCTAGACTGTGAGCCCACTGTTGGGTAGGGACCGTCTCTGTTTGTTGCCAACTTGCACCTCCCAAGCGCTTAGTACAGTGCTCTGCACACAGTAAGCGCTCAATAAATACGATTGAATGAATGAATGAATGATTGTAGTAAGTTAGGCACTTACTGCTCCCTGCGGACAGACCACTAGGGAACATTAAGGCATTTGTGTCCGTCTTGGCCATATTGGAATTTGGGGACAGATGGGAGTCCACCTGGGCGTTAGCTGGAGAATGTTTTGTCTCCCTGGGGTTGAGCAGGGGCACTAAATTGAAGCATAGCCAACTTCTTCTCTGCCCTCCTGCTGTGCTGGCTTCACGTTTGGGCTTCCCTTGGACTGAGCCCAGGCCAGAACTCTCTACTGACTCTGTTTTCGTAACCTTCCTCATCTTCCCGGCCCTCATATCTCTCTGTGAGGTAGCATGGCCTAGGGGAGAGAGCAAGGGCATCTGAGTCATAAGGACCTGCTTCTAATCCCAGCTCCACTTCCAATTTTTTTTTGAAGTTATTTAACCGGTTACAATGTGCCAGGCACTGTACTAAGTACTGGGGTTGATACAAGCTAATAATAATGATGGTATTTGTTAAGCTAGCTCTCTTCCTCCCTTCAAGGCCCTACTGAGAGCTCACCTCCTCCAGGAGGCCTTCCCAGGCTGAGCCCCCTCCTTCCTCTCCCCCTTCTCCCCCCTTCATCCCCCCCACCTTACCTCCTTCCCTTCCCCACAGCACCTGTATATATGTATATATGTTTGTACGTATTTATTACTCTATTCATTTTACTTGTACATATCTATTCTATTTATTTTATTTTGTTAATATGCTTTGTTTTGTTCTCTGTCTCCCCCTTCTAGACTGTGAGCCCACAGTTGGGTAGGGACCATCTCTATATGTTGCCAACTTGTACTTCCCAAGCGCTTTGTACAGTGCTCTGCACACAGTAAGCGCTCAGTAAATACAATTGATTGATTGATTGATTACGATTGATTAAGTGCTTACTATGTACCAAGCACTATTCTAAGTGCTTAGAACAGTGCCCAGCGTGTAGAACAGTGTTTTGCACATAGTAAGCGCTTAATAAATGCCATTGTTATTATTATTCTAAGCTCTGGATCAGGTTGGACCTAATCCATGTCCCTCCTGGGGCTCACAGTTTTAATCTCCATTTGACGGATGAGGTAACTGAGGCACAGAGAAGTGAAGCAGCTGTCTCATGGCAGACAATTGGAGCTGGGATTAGAACCCACATCCTTCCGACTCTCAGGCCCATGCTATACCCACTAGGCCATGCTGCTTCTTTCTGCTTTGTGACTTTGGGCAAGTCACTTAACTTCCCTGTGCCCATTGCCTCATCTGTAAAATGGGGATTAAGCCTGTGAGCCCCAAGTGGGACGTGGACTATGTCCAACCTGATTTGCTTGGATCTATCCCAGCAGTTAGTACAGTGCTTGGCACCTAGTGAATACTTAACAAATGCTAATAAAAAAGGAGAAAGACGAGGAGAGCTGTCAACTTGTCTGTCAAAATCTGGAGCCTCACGCTCAGATGCTTGGTGAAAACTCCGTTCACAGCTCCATTTGAGGGCCCCAGTCAGTGCCCCCTCCATCATCATCATCAATCATATTTATTGAGCGCTTACTATGTGCAGAGCATTGTACTAAGCGCTTGGGAAGTACAAATTTGCAACATATAGAGACAGTCCCTACCCAACAGTGGGCTCACAGTCTAAAAGGGCAGCTCCTGAGCTCCACCCCAGAGCTCAGGAGCTGCCCACCTTCCCTGAGTCCTCCAAACTCCGGCTTGGCAGTTTCCTGCAGGGTCTGACCAATCCTGGGACCATCGACAGGGTAGGGAGGGGTTACCCTCTCAGTGATGGGACTGTCACTGCCAGACGTGCCAGCAGCCCGTGTGTTTGTGTTTCCCTTCTAGACTGTGAGCCCGTTGTTGGGTAGGGACCGTCTCTATATGTTGCCAACTTGTACTTCCCAAGCGCTTAGTACAGTGCTCTGCACACAGTAAGCGCTCAATAAACACGATTAAATGAATGAACGAATGGAGGGTCAGGCAAAGAAAGCCCGTCAGTGGTATTTGAGAAGCAGCGTGGCCTAGTGGATACAGCATGGGCTTGGGAGTCAGAAGGATCTGAGTTCTAATCCCGGCTCCGCCACTTGTCTGCTGTGGGACCTTGGGTAAGTCACTTCACTTCTCTGGGCCTCAGTTACCTTATCTGTAAAATGGGGATTAAGACTGTGAGACCCATGTGGGACAGGGCCTGTGTCCAACCTGATTACTTTGTATCTACCCCAGCACTTAGTACAGTGCTTGCCACACAGTAAGCACTTTATAAAATAATTACCAAGTACGACCCCCGGCCCACGTCATCCCCCGGGCCTGGAATGCCCTCCCTCTGCTCATCCGCCAAGCTAGCTCACTTCCTCCCTTCAAGGCCCTATTGAGAGCTCACCTCCTCCAGGAGGCCTTCCCAGACTTAGCCCCTTCCTTCCTCTCCCCTTCATCCCCCTCTCCATCCCCCCCATCTTACCTCCTTCCCTTCCCCACAGCACCTGTATATATGTATATATGTTTGTACATATTTATTACTCTATTTATTTATTTATTTTACTTGTACCTATCTATTTATTTTATTTTGTTAGTATGTTTGGTTTTGTTCTCTGTCTCCCCCTTTTAGACTGTGAGCCCACTGTTGGGTAGGCACTGTCTCTATGTGTTGCCAATTTGTGCTTCCCAAGCACTTAGTACAGTGCTCTACACACAGTAAGCACTCAATAATAATAATAATAATAATAATAATGGCATTTGTTAAGCGCTTACTATGTGCAAAGCACTGTTCTAAGCGCCGAGCACTGTTCAAATACGAGTGATGATGATGATGATGACTGAATGTTTGGGAGAGAACCACAGAAGTAAATACGATTGATTGGTTGATTGATTGATTGAAGGAGAATACCCGTCCTGCCCCATGGAGGCAGGGATCTCCTACTTGGCCGGCCAGTCAGCTGCCAAAATCCCAAGATGGTGCTTCAGAGGGGCTGCTTCCAGAACCGTGGTGGGTTACTAACAAAGATCCGGAGGCCACTCGTCTCACCCCTTCCCACTTCCACTGGTCTTCCCCCGTCCCCTCTCCTCCAAGTCCCCCAGAAGGGAGCCTCCTCCCAGATAGATGGCTCTCTGGGCCCTTTTGTACCTGCTTCCCTCCGCCCTTTCGTGGGCACCGAACATGAGCAGAAAACCCTTTTATCTTCCCCTTCTTGACGGTTCTTTGATGCACTCCAGAGGTATAGCCGAGGGTTCCCAGGACTCTCCTCCCCTGCTGGGCCTCCACCCAGGCTTCCCCATCCACTCAATCTATGTGGTCCTTCTGGCTCCCCTGCCCTGGGCCCCCCAAAAGTCATGTGACCGCAGGACCAGGGTCGTCCAGCTAACCCTCAGGACCTGCTATTCTTGTGCTTACTTCCCCCCGAGTAGCATCTTCACATGGAAAGCTCTCCCAGTGGAAAGGATGCCTTGCCCAGTGATGTGTGATTGGGAGATTGGGCCTAGTCATGGTGATGATGATGATGATGATGGTATTTGTTAAGCGCTTACTACGTGTCAAGCACTGTACTAGACACTGGGGTAGATACAAGCTAATCAAGTTGGACAGTCCCGGTCCCACATGGGGCTCACAGTCTTCATCCCCATTTTACCGATGAGGTAACTGAGGCATAGAGAAGTTAAGTGACTTGTCCAAGGTCACACAGCAGACAAGCGGGATAGAACCCACATCCTTCTGACTCCCAGGCCCGTGATAATAATAATAATAATAATGGCATTTATTAAGCGCTTACTATGTGCAAAGCACTGTTCTAAGCACTGGGGAGGTTACAAGGTGCCCAGGTTGTCCCACGGGGGACTCACAGTCTTCATCCCCATTTTACAGATGAGGGAACCGAGGCCCAGAGAAGGTAAGTGACTTGCCCTAAGTCATACAGCTGACAATTGGCGGAGCCGGGATTTGAACCCATGACCTCTGACTCCAAAGCCCGGGCTCTGTCCACTAGGCAACACTGCTTCTTATGATTAGTCATAAAATTTATCGAGTGTCCATTTGGTACAGTACACTGTACCAGGGGCTTGAAAAGTAGAAAATAAAGGGTGACACATTTCCTGCTCTCCTGGAGCTTAAACTCTGATGAGATCGTGATCTGTTACATCTGCTAAATGGTAAACTCCTTGAGGACAGGGATCATTATAATAATAATAATGGTATTGTTAGGTGCTTACTATGTGCAAAGCATTGTACTAAACACTGGGGTGGGTACAAGGTATTCAGGTTGGACATAGCCCCTGTTTCTGGTCATACTTGTGCCTAGCACATACTAAGTGCTTAACAAATACCACAGTCATCATCATCATCATTATTATTATTACTATTATTATTATCAGAGTTGGTAGGACTGTTCCGTGCCCACAAGGAGGTTGCAGTCTAGACAGGGAGGCAGACATTAAATAAATTATGGATAGGTACGTTAGTGCTGTGGGGCTGAGGGTGAGCTGAATAAAGGTTGCAAATCCAAGTTCAAGGGTGACACAGAAAGGAGTGGGAGAGGAGGAAATGAGGGCTTAGAGGAGGAGATTCATTAATTCATTCAATCATATTTACTGTGTGCAGAGCACTGCACTAAGCACTTGGGAAAGTACAATGCAGTAATAAAGAGAGACAATCCCTGCCCACAACAAGCTCACAGTCTAGAGGGGCTGTTCTCCTAACAAGGCTTTGAAGGTGGGAAGAGTGATGTTCTCTTGGATATGAAGGGGGAGGGAGGTCCAGGCCAGAGGCAGGGCGTAGGCAAGGGGTTGGCAGCAAGATAGATGAGATTGAGGTACAATGAGCAGTTTGGCATTAGAGGATTGAAGTATATGGACTGGGCTGTAGTAGGAAATCAGAGAGGGAAGGTGGGAGGGAGCAAGGAGAAGCTGCATGGTTTAGTGGAAAGAACACAGGCTTGGGAGTCAGAGGACATGGATTCTAATTTTGGCTCCATCACTTGTCTGCTGTGTGACCTTGGGCAAATTGCTTAACTGCTCTGTGCCTCAGTTACCTCATCTGTAAAATGGGGATTAAGAGTGTGAGCCCCACATTGCACAACCTGATTACCTTGTATCTGTCCCAGTGCTTAGAACATTGCTTGACATGTAGCAAGCGCTTAACAAATACCATAATTATTGTTATTGTTATTAAGGTGACTCAGTGCTTTAAAGCCAATGGTAAGGAGGTCCTGCTTGATGTGGCGGTGGATGGGCAACCACTGGCAGTCCTTGAGGAGTGGGGAAACATGGATTTGAATGGTTTTGTAGAAAAATGATCTGGGTAGCAGAGTGAACTATGGCCTGAAGTGGGGAGAGACAGGAGGCAAGGAGGTCAGCAAGGAAACTCGTGTGATAGTCGAGGCAGGTTAGGATAAATGCTTGGACTAACTTGGTAACAGTTTGGATGGAGAGGAAAGGGCAGATTCTAGAGATGTTTTGAAGGTAGAACTGAATAAGGTTTCATGACAGATTGAATATGTGGGTTGAATGAGAGAGATGAATTGAGGGTAATGCCAAGGAAAAGGGCTTGTGAGACTGAGGATGGTGGCTGTTCACAGTGATGGGAAAGTCAGGGGGTGGACAGGGTGGGAAGATGAGGAGTTTTGTTTTGGACATGTTAAGTTTGAGGTGTTGACAGGATATCTACGTAGAAATGTCCTGAAGGCAGAAGAAATGTGAGACAGCAGAGGAGGAGGAGAGAGATCAGGGCTGGAGATGTAGATTTGGGAATCATCTGCAGAGAGATGGTGGTTGAACTCGTGGGAGTGAATGAGTTCTCCAAGGGAGAAAATGTAGTTAGAGAATAGAAGGGGAACCAGAACTGAGCCCTGAGGGACTCCCACAGTGAGAAGCAGAGGAGGATCCCGTGAAAGAGACTTCAGGAAAGGTACTATAGAATAGGAAGAATAATATCCGCTCTTCTGTTCCTCACAGGGATGTCATGAAGGAATGATCTCCTCTAGACTGTAAGCTCATTACAGGCCAGAAGGTGTCTTAATTCTGTTGTATTGCACTCTCCCAAGTGCACAGTAAAGTGCTCTACTCATAGTAAGCACTCAATAAATACCATCGATTGATTGATTCATCATCACCGTGAAAGCACTTCAGAAAAACAGAATGGGTTCAAATGCAAGGTATTATTGCTATTGCTAGAATAGTATTGTTCTATTGTGCTCTCCTGAGCATTTAGTACGGTGCTCTGCACAAGGTACGTGCTCAGTAAATTCGATTGATTGCTATTTCTACAGGGGAATTGGGTTGTTCATAAGGAAGGAGTACACTGGCTTCTGAGTGGTTAAGCACTTCAGAGACCTCTCAAAGAAGCTCGTTTGTCCTTGAGGAAAGAAGAGACAACCATTTGCCCTGAGTTGTTTGAGTGTCCTTGTCCTGAAGGTTTGGGTCTGGACCGGCTGACCTTTCAAAATCCCTTTTAGTTCTATGAATTTAACACTAAAGGATAGGATGTTAGGATTGGTTTTCTCTCCAAATTAAGAAAACTACCCCTTGGGTTGGGACCGGCTACTTGCCGTGCTGCCCAGGCTAACGAGGGTCGTATTAGTGGGGTTAATGGGAAGAGGAGCAAAAAGTGCATTGCACTCGTGGCTCAGAGGAAAGAGCATGGGCTTGGGAGTCAGAGGTCATCATCATCATCATCATCAATCGTATTAATTGAGCGCTTACTTTGTGCAGAGCACTGTACTAAGCGCTTGGGAAGTACAAGTTGGCAACATATAGAGACAGTCCCTACCCGACAGTGGGCTCACAGTCTAGGTCATGGTTTCTAATCCTGGCTCTGCCACTTGTCTGCTGTGTGACTTCGGGCAAGTCACTTAGCTTCTCTGTGCCTCAGTTCCCTCATCTGGAAAATGGGGATTAAGTCTGTGAGCCCCATGTGGGACAACCTGATTACCTTGTATCCCCCAGTGCTTAGAACAGTGCTTGGCACATAGTAAGCACTTAACCAGTGCCATTATTATTATTATTATTATTATTACCATCCATTGTGCTTAGACAAGTGCCCAGTGAACACCATTATGACCACTCTAGGTGCTCACCTGCTCCTCACCAGCTTTGATTAGCCCCCTCCTCCAGCCAAGTTCCCCAGTGGGTGGTAAGCAAGCCGTCCAGAGGGCAGTGGGGACTGAGCCCTAGAGTGTACCGTGGGCTGACTGGGAGTGAGGGAGAGAAGATGTGGGGTGGATGGGAGGTGGGGGGGACCCTGCTGTGAAGAGGTTCTGGGTTCAGTTGGCTACCTAGGGAAGTTTCCCCTAGATCCAGGTAAGTGTAGTTAGTGCCAGGGAGACTTCCCCTAATAATAATGAAGGTATTTGTTAAGTGCTTACTATGCGCCAGGCACTGTAGTAAGCACTGGGGTAGATACAAGCAAATCGGGTTGGACACAGTCCCTGTCCCATGAGGGGCTCACAGTCTTAATCCCCATTTTACAGATGAGGGAACTGAAGCACAGTGAAGTGACTTGCCCATGGTCACACAGCAGACCAGTGGCAGAGTGGGATTCAAATCCATGACCTTCTGACTCGCAGGCCTGTGCTCTAACCACTACACCATGCTGCTTCTCCAGCCCTAGAAATGCTCAGGACCATTGGTGCCCTGCAGATGTGTCTGAAGGGCAATTCCCTTCCTCCTCCCCTCTCTCCTCCTGCTCTCCCTTCCTCCTTTATTCCCCTAGACCAGCCCTGCAGGACCATTTCTGAGCCATTCCTCTATTGCCTGCCTTGAGGCATGCCTGAGCAGCAGGAGCTGAGCTAAATGCCCCTTGAGAGATCAGGCTGTGGGTGAGATTCCACAATGCCCTGTAGTGTCCAGGGGCAGCCCAAGGCAGAACTAGGCAGAGGGAGGCTTCACACTGCCCAGTTCCCAGCTTCGAGGCACCCTGAGATCCATCCCAGATGGAGAGGCCGCAGGCCAGTCGGGCAAGGAGGTGTCTTCCTTCCCTACCGGGCTTCTAGCCGGCCAGCCAGTCAGTCCATCCAGGGGTGAGCTATTAAGCAGGTTCTCAAGTATCGCGGGCCACCCTCCTGACCCAAGAGTGTGGATGAGATCTGCGGCCACAGAGATTTTAAAGCTGTTGGAAAGTTAATAATAATAACAATGATGGCATTTGTTAAGCGCTTACTATGTGCAAAGCACTGTTCTCAGCGCTGGGGAGGATACAAGGCGATCAGGTTATCCCACGGGAGGCTCACAGTCTTCATCCCCATTTTACAGATGAGGGAACTGGGGCTCGGAGAAGTTAAGTGACTTGCCCAAGGTCACACAGCAGACATGTGGTGGAGCCAGGATTCGAACCCATGACCTCTGACTCCAAAGTCCGTGCTCTTTCCACTGAGCCACGCTGTTCCTCTCTGGACGCGTCAGTGACTGCGCATTTCTTCCACAGAAGGGAGATGTGCGGGAAAATGAGAACCTCTTTATTAATGGGCACGAACCACCCTGCCAGGAGAGAGAGAGCTGGGGGTGGCGGGGGCACAGGTGTTTCCACTCCAAAAAAGCAAATTGATAATTTGCCCAAATGTGTGTGGTGCTTTGCTAGGCTCTCATCATTAGTCATCAGGGGATAGGTTTAGATGTGTTAGGGCTGAAGAGGCAGCATTTGAAAGGGTATACTTAAAGTGTTCCAAGTGCAGTTGTGGGGGATCTCACCTGGGGGGACCAATCCGTCATATTTGTTGAGCATTGATTGTGTACAGAGCACAGTACTAAATGCGTGGGAAGTCTCTATCGTTGACAAAGCGACTTCCAACCACACACTCCCTACACCCAGGCCCTGGTTGCATGGAAGTGCTGGATAATAATAATAATTATGGTTTGTTAGGCACTTACTATGTGTCAGGCACTGTTCTAAGCACTGGAGTAGATAAAAGCAAATTGGGTTGGACACAGTCAATCAATCAATCTCATATTTATTGAGCGCTTACTGTGTGCAGAGCACTGTACTAAGCACTTGGGAAGTACAAGCTGGCAACATATAGAGACAGTCCCTGTCCCACATAGGGCTCACAGTCTCAATCCCCATTTTACAGATAGGGAACTGTGGCACAGTGAAGTGACTTGCTCAAGGTCATACAGCAGTTAAGTGCCAGAGCGGAGATTAGAACCCATGACCTTCAGACTCCCAGACCTGTGTTCTGTCCACTCTGCATGCTGCTTAATAATAATAATGATATCATTTGTTAAGCACTTACTATGTGCAAAGCACTGTTCTAGTTATTTTATTTTGTTAATATGTTTTGTTTTGTTCTCTGTCTCCCCCTTCTAGACTGTGAGCCCACTGTTGGGTAGGGACCATCTCTATATGTTGCCAACTTGTACTTCCCAAGCGCTTAGTACAGTGCTCTGCACACAGTAAGCGCTCAATAAATATGATTGAATGAATAAGCGCTGGAGGGGGATACAAGGTGATCAGGTTGTCCCACGTGGGACTCACCCTCTTAATCCCCATTTTACAGATGAGGTAACTGAGGCACAGAGAAGTTAAGTGACTTGCCCAAGGTCACACAGCTGACAATTGGTGGAGCGGGGATTTGAACCCATGACCTCTGACTCCCAAGCCCGTGCTCTTTCCATTGAGCCATGCTGCTTCTTAAGGGTCTCTCTTTCCCACAGGTAAAAGGAGTGTTCGTACCAGGTGGTAGATGCCAAACCAAGGAGAGGCAGCTGTTCTTCAGTGCAGGAAATGTGGACAATGTGTTGCAGGTCCTGGTTGCAGCCCGCAGTGTTTTGGAAGCCACTTGGTTGCGGTAAGGATGGCTGTGTTGGACAAAGTCAGTATTGGGTGAAATTGAGGAACTTGTGACCTAATGCAGCAGTTACCTCATCCGTAAAATGGGGATTGAGATTGTGAGCCCCATGTGGGATGGGGACTATGCCCAACCAGATTAGCTTGTATCTACCCCAGTGCATACTGCAGTGCTTGGCGCATAGTAAGCGCTTAACAAATGTCATTAAAAACACCAAAAACCCATAAGCTTCATGACCTAACGAAGCAACTCCCCAGGAAGTCTTTGAGTTCGGACCTTGGGAGTAACCTCAGGGACCTAGTGTCCTTTCCTATTTTTAGGTGTGACAGGGAGCTGTCTGGGGTCTAGTCTAATTGTGCATCCCAAAAGTGGCCTAGTAGCCTCTGCCACCATCCCGTGGCTCTTGGATTGCCATATGGGGTGCAATCCTGAAAGACCCGGAAACCCCTAGGAGCAGCGTGGCTCAGTGGAAAGAGCACGGGCTTTGGAGGCTGAGGTCATGGGTTCAAATCCCGGCTCCGCCAACTGTCAGCTGTGTGACCTTGGGCAAGTCAGTTCACTTCTCTGTGCCTCAGTTACCTCATCTGTAAAATGGGGATTGAGACTGTGAGCCCAGCGTGGGACAAAGACTGTGTCCAACCTGATTTGCTTGTATCCACCCCAGCGCTTAGTATAGTGTCTGGCACGTAACGCTTAACAAATGCCATAATTATTATCTTGCTGGCCCTACCCATCCCGGACTGGCTGCCGATGTTGGTTTGGAGCAACACCAAGAGCCCACTCCTCCATGTCTTAGAGGGTCTCCAATAAACAGGGTCCACACAAACAGTCCATGCTGGCACAGTTTGGTTCAGTCAGTCAATTGTATTTATTGAATACTTACTGTGTGAGAGTTCTGTACTGAGCACTTGGGAGAGTACAGTATAACAATATAACAGACACATTCCCTGCCTACAACGAGCTTACAGTCTAGTGGGGGAGAGAGGCATTAATATAAATAAATAAATTACAGGTATATACATAAGTGCTGTGGGGCTGGGAGGGGGGATGAATAAAGGGAGCAAGTCAGGGCGACACAGAAAGGAGTTGAAGGAAAGGAAAAGAGGGAAGGCGGAAGAAGTGTGTCTTCAATAAGGTTTTGAAAGAGGGAGAATAATTGTCTGTTGGGTTTGAGGAGGGAGGGCGTTCCCGGCCAGAGGCAGCACGTGGACAAGAAGTCAGCAATAAGATAGAAGAGACTGAGGTACAGTGAGTAGGTTAGCATTAGAGAAGCCAATTGTGTGGGCTGGTTGTAGTGGGAGAGCAGCAAGGTGCAGTAGGAGGTTTCATCAGTCAATTGAGCAATGGTATTTATTGAGTGTTTACTGGGTGCAGAACACTGTACGAAGCAGTTGGGAGAGTTCAGCCGGGTTGGTATACACTCTCCATGCCCACAAAGAACTTACAGTCTAAAGGGGGAGACAGATATTCAAATTATAGATATGTACACAAGAGCTGGGGGCTGAGGGTGGAGTGAATATCAGGTGCTTAAATGGTTCAGATTCCAAGTACAAGGGTGACATGGAAGAACTGATTTCTAATCTCCTGTTTTCAGCATTTCTGGGACACTTTTTTTTTAATAGTATTTGTTAAGAGCTTACTATATGCCAGGTACTGTTCTAATTGCTGGAGAAGATACAAGCGAAGCAGGTTGGACACAGTCTGTGTTCCACATTAATTAATTAATTCATTCAGTCGTATTTATTGAGCACTTACTGTTTGCAGAGAACTGTACTAAGCGCTTGGGAAGTAGAAAACATCAACATATAGAGACGGTCCCCTACCCAACAATGGGCTCACAGTCTAGAGACTCCTAGACTGTGAGCCCGTTGTTGGGTAGGGACCATCTCTATATGTTGCTGACTTGTACTTCCCAAGTGCTTAGTACAGTGCTCTGCACACAGTAAGCGCTCAATAAATATGATTGAATGAATGAATGAGACAGACAACAGAACAAAACAAGTAGGCAGGTGTCAATACCATTGGAATAAATAGAATTATAGCTATATACACATCATTAAGAAAATAAGTAGAGTAATATGTACAAATATATACATGTGTTGTGGGGAGGGGGGAGGTTGGGGGGGTGATGGGGAGGAGGAGGAGGAGAGGAAAAAGGGCGGCTCAGTCTGGAAAGGCCTGGAGGAGGTGAACTCTCAGTAGGGCTTTGAAGGGAGGAAGAGAGCTAGTTTGGCAGATGTGTGAAGGGAGGACATTCCAGGTCAGAGGTAGGAGGTGGGTTAGGGGTCAACGGCGGGATAACAAGGCACAGTGAGGAGGTGAGTGGTGGCAGAGGAACGGAGTATGCGGGCTGGACTGTAGAAGGAGAAAAGGGAGGTGAGGTAGGAGGGTACGAGGTGATGGAAAGCCTTGAAGCCGAGAGTGAGGAGTTTTTGCTTGATTTGAAGGTTGATAGGCAACGACTGGAGATTTTTGAGGAGGGGAGTGACATGCCCAGAGTGTTTCTGTAGAAAGATAATCCGGGCAGCAGAGTGAAGTATAGACTGAAGTGGGGAGAGACAGGAGGATGGGAGGTCAGAAAGGGGGCTGATGCAGTCATCCAGTCGGGATAGGATGAGAAACTGAACCAGCAAGGTAGTGGTTTGGATGGAGAGGAAAAGGCGGATCTTGGCGACGTTGCGGAGGTGAGACCAGCAGGTTTTGGTGACGGTTTGGATGTGTGGGGTGAATGAGAGAGTGGAGTCGAGGATGACACAAAGGTTGTGGGCTTGTGAGACGGGAAGGATGGTAGTGCCATCCACAGTGATGGGAAAGTCAGGGAGTGGACAGGGTTTGGGAGGGAAGATAAGGAGTTCTGTCTTGGACATGTTGAGTTTTAGATGGCGGGTGGACATCCAGATGGAGATGTCCTGAAGGCAGGAGGAGATGAGAGCCTGGAGGGAGGGAGAGAGAGCAGGGGCAGAGATGTAGATTTGGGCGTCATCAGCGTAGAGATGATAGTTGAAGCTGTGGGAGCGAATGAGGTCACCAAGGGAGTGAGTATAGATGGAAAACAGAAGGGGACCAAGAACTGACCCTTGAGGACCCTTACAGTAAGAGGATAGGAGGGGGAGGAGGAGCCCATGAAGGAGACTGAGAATGAACAGCCCGAGAGATGAGGAGAACCAGGAGAGGATGGAGTCTGTGAAGCCAAGGTTGGATAGCGTGTTGAGGAGAAGGGGGTGATCCACAGTGTCAAAGGCAGCTGAGAGGTCGAGGAGCATTAGGATAGAGTAGGAGCCATTGGATTTGGGAAGAAGGAGGTCATTGGTGACCTTTGAGAGGGCAGTTTTGGTGGAGTGTAGGGAGTGGAAGCCAGATTGGAGGGGGTCTAGGAGAGAGTTGGAGTTGAGGAATTCGAGGTAGCGAGTGTAGATGACTCATTCTAGGAGTTTGGAAAGGAAAGTTATGAGGGAGATAGGGTGATAACTAGAAGGGGCAGTGGTGTCAAGAGAGGGTTTTTTTAGGAAGAGGGACACGTGGGTATGTTTGAAGGCAGAGGGGAAGGAACCAGTGGAGAGTGAGCCGTTGAAGATGGAAGTTAAGGAGGGGAGGAGGGAAGGGGCGAGAGTTTTCATAAAATGAGAGGGAATGGGGTCCAAAGTACAGGTGGATGGTGTGGCACTTGAGAGAAGGGAGGAGATCTCATCTGAAGATACTGCTGGGAAGGATGGGAAAGTAGTGGAGAGGGTTGAGAGCAGGGGGGGATGGAAAAGGGGGAGGGGTGACTTTGGGGAGCTCAGACCTGATGGTGTTAATTTTACTAATGAAGTAGGAGGCCCGACCTTTGGGGGTGAGGGATGGAGGAGGGGGAGGAACAGGGGAGTTAAATGTCCAGAACAGCTGACGGGGATGATAGGCATGGGTGTCAATAAGGGAAGAAAAATAGTTTTGCCTGGCAGAGGAGAGGGCAGAGTTAAGGCAGGAAAGGATACATTTAAAGTGAACAAGGTTGGCTTGGTGTTTAGACTTTCGCCACCAGCATTCAGCAGCTCGAGCATAAGAGCGAAGGAGGGGGACAGTGGCAGTGATCCAGGGCTGTGTGTTAGTGGTACAAGAGTGACGAAGGGAAAGGGGAGCGAGTGAGTTGAGTTAAGTAGAGAGGGTGGAGTTGAGAGCAGTAATCTAGTTATCAAGATTGGGTAGAGAGGATAGGGAGGCGAGGTGGGGTGTGAGGCGCTCAGAAAGATGGATGGGGTCGAGAGAGCAGAGATCTCTGTGGGGTAGTAATACAGATTTACCGGGGGAGGAGTGTGAGTGAGAAGGTTGTGATCAGAGAGAGGGATTTCAGAGTTGGTGAGGGTGGAGATAGTGCAGTGGTAGGAGATGAAGAGGTCGAGGGTCACAGTCTTAATCCCCATTTTACAGGTGAGGTAACTGAGGCATAGAGAAGCCAAGTGACTTGCCCAAGGTCATACAGCAGATAAGTGGTGGAGTGGGGATTAGAACCCAGGTCCTTCAGACTCCCAGGCTTGTGCTCTATCCACTAAGCCACACTGCTTTGCTAAGCACTTGGGAGAGTAGACTACAACAGAGTTGGCAGATGCATTCCCTGCCATCCACGGGGTCTCCCCTGGTAATAATAATAATAATAATGATGGCATTTGTTAAGTGCTTATTATGTGCCAGGCACTGTTCATTCATTCATTCATTCAATTGTATTTATTGAGTGCTTGCTGTGTGCAGAGAACTGTACTAAGCGCTTGGGAAGTACAAGTCGGCAACATATAGAGACGGTCCCTACCCAACAACAGCCTCACAGTCACTGTTCTAAGCGCTGAGGGGGATACAAGGTAATCAAGTTGTCCCACATGGGGCTCACAGTCTTAATCCCCATTTTACAGATGAGGCAACTGAGGCACAGAGAAGTTAAGTGACTTGCCCAAAGTCACACAGCTGACAGTTGGCGGAGCTGGGATTTGAACCCATGACCTCTGACTCCAAAGCCCATGCTCTTTCCACTGAGCCACACTGGTTCTAGCCCATGACCTCTGACTCCCAAGCCCAAGCTCTTTCCACTGAGCCATGCTGCTTCTCTAGCTGTCCCGCTGACCCAAGATGGAGGTGGGCTTTTTTCCCACTAACCCGGCCCCCTCCTCTTGGTTTCTCACCTGTAATTGGCTGTGCTCCCACTGCTGTCATCTGGTGGATGACGGATAGCCCATGAAAACCCACATTCCCTTTGTAGGGGTCATGTGGAGTGAGCAGTTTTCTGTGCTGTAGAAACTTCTGAGCCTTTTCCCCTGGTCTCTGGGCCAGAACCGCCCCACTCAGAGCCAAAAAGGATGTTCTGCACCAGCTGTGTGCCTGACTCTTGTGTCTGCTCTGCCCCTGCTTAGACATGTCTCATGTTAGCCCATGCCAAGGCATCTGGTCTAGGCAGCAGGCTGCCACATGGCCCGTTGTCCCTCGGGGGTGGGAGCTGACTTGGCTTCCTAGAAGAACTGAAAAGCAGCCTGGCTTAGTGGATAGAGCAAACGCCTGGGAGTCAGAAGGACCTGGGTTCTAATTCTGGGTTCACCACTTGTCTGCTATGTGATCTTAGGGAAGTCACTCAACTTCTCTGTACCTCAGTTACCACAACTGTAAAATGGGGATGAAGACTGAGCCCCATGTGGGACAGGGACTGCACCCAGCCGTATTAGCTTGTATCTACCCCAGGGCTTAGAACAGTGCTTGGCACAGAGGGCTTAAAAAGTACCATAATTATTATTATTACTTTCATTGCCTGTATATCATCTGTAAAATGGGGATTAAGACTGTGGGCCCCTTGTGGGACATAGACTGTGTCCAATCTGATTAGCTTCTGTCTACTCATTCATCCATTCATTCAATTGTATTTATTGAGCGCTTACTGTGTGCAGAGCACTGTACTAAGCACTTGGGAAGTACAACCCTGTAACCTCCCCAGCACTTAGAACAGTGCTTTGCACATAGTAAGCGCTAATAAATGCCATTATTGTTATTATTATTATTACTACTACAAGTTGGCAACATATAGAGACGGTCCCTACGCAACAATGGGCTCACAGTCTAGAAGGGGAAGACAGACAACAAAACAAAACATGTGGACAGGTGTCAAGTCATCAGAACAAATAGAATTAAAGCTAAATTCACATCATTAACAAAATAAATAGAATAGTAAATATGTACAAGTAAAATAGAGTGATAAATCTGTACAAACATATATACAGGTGCTGTGGGGAGGGGAAAGAGGTCAGGCGGGGGGATGGGGAGGAGGAAAGGAAAAAGGAGTCTCAGTCTGGGCAGGCCTCTTGGAGGAGGTGAGCTCTCAGTAGGGCTTTGAAGGGAGGAAGAGAGCTAGCTTGGTGGATGTGCGGAGGGAGGGCATTCCAGGCCAGGAGGATGACGTGGGCCGGGGGTCGATGGCGGGACAGGCGAGAACGAGGCCCAGTGAGGAGGAGAGCGGCAGAGGAGCGGAGGGTGCAGGTTGGGCTGGAGAAGGAGAGAAGGGACGGGAGGTAGGAGGGGGCGAGGGGATGGACAGCCTTGAAGCCGAGAGTGAGGAGTTTTTGTGTCTGGTACTTAGTGTAGTGCTTAACGAATGCCATCCAAAAAAAATCCAAAAAACTGAGACCCCACAGAAAGCAATTCACATTTCATCTGCAGCACTATAAAGCCCTTGTGTAGGATTGCATTCTGGGTTCTGGAATGGGGTGGTACGAGGGGTCCTGTTAGTAGCTATCCCTGGAGTCGGGCTGCTGCCAGCTTATAGCCTGTAGCCCCAGCCTGGCCAACATGCTCCAGCATGTGGCCTTTAATGACTTGGCTTAGGACCCACTTTTCTAGTTGCCTTTTTATTGTCTCTGGCACCACAGCGTTCTCAAAAATGAACATCTGGGCCACCTGGTTTGGTCCCCTCAAGGTGTGGCTTAAAAAATCAGGAAGTGTCTTCCCATAATTATAGATGTGGAACTAGGAAAAGCACCCGATGGAGTCCCCTTACTTAACAAGTGAGACTTCTGTTCTAGAGGAGTTCACAGTGCATTCATTCAGTAGTGTTGATTGAGTGCCTGCTGTGAGTTTGGTTTTCTTGCCCAACTGATTAGGAGTTTCTCAAGGGCAGGGCCTTTATTTCTGAATGTTCTGGTTTTCTCCCAGGCCCCCAGGTCATGGCACTGCTTGCTGTGTGTAGGGGTCTGGTGCCATGCTCTGCATGCAGCACAGAGAGAACTATGCAGAAGTAATGTCAGTCAGGAAAAAGTGGGCTGCCCCTTACCTCCCAAGAAATGTTCTCAGAGATGTGAGAATAATAAATTACAATCAATTGTCAGCCTAGGGAGAAAAGTCTGGGAAAATCCTGGCGAGGAGAGATCTGCATGACCCTTCCAGGATCTGAGAGTGGAGGAAGACGGGGCAGGGAGGAAGAGAGAGGAGGAGGGGGAGGGAACATAGAGGGGGAGAGAGGAAGAGGGGAAGGGAACAGAGAGGAGGAGGGCGAGGGAAGAGGGAGGGGAGGGAAGAGGAGGGGGAGAGGAGAAGGAAAGGGGGGAGGAGTAGGAGGAAGAGAGGAGGTGGAGGAAAGAGAGAAGGAGGAGGAAGATGGTCATCTCCAACCTTAGGGCCATTTCTCAGGTGGAGCAGCAGGGGCCCATGGGGCAAGAGGGCACCCTTCCAGCCACACTTTGACAGAGCCCCTTTGACAGAGACTTGAAGCCTGCAGGAATTCAAAATATTGGCTGAGCTTCCGATCTGCTAAGCTCCCAGGAAAATTTGATTGAGTCTAAAAAGCAGTCCCCCTGTGCAACTAGTTATTCAGGTCATCCTGCTGAGCAGTGCTGGTTCAGACTTATCCTGGGTGAAACTGGAGCAAATAAGGCCCCCTGCCCCAACTTCCCCTGCAAATTTCTCAGTTTGGAAGAAAAGAAAGAAATGGAATTTGTTTGCCAGCTGATTTGGAAAATGCACATTCATTCAATCGTATTTATTAAGCACTTACTGTGTGCAGAGCACTGTACTAAGCACAATACACCTTTGTTGCACTTAAACATATGATGTTGGGACTCCTTCAGTAAAGCATGGGTACTGAGTAATCAACCCACTGATGGTATTCTGCCATGCTGCGTACTTGGAAGTACACAAGGAAAGTGGGAAGCGTGGTCCCTGCCCACCAAAGAACCTACAAACATTAATCTAGGTTAAAGAGCGGGAGCCAGAGAAAGACCCAGAGAGGCCTGGTGAGAGCAGGAAGGTGGTAGAGAAGCAGCGTTGCTCAGTGGAAAAGAGCACGGGCTTTGGAGTCAAAGCTCATGGGTTCAAACCCTGGCTCTTCCAATTGTTGGCTGTGTGACTTTGGACAAGCCGCTTAACTTCTCTGTGCCTCAGTTACCTCATCTGTAAGATGGGGATTAAGATTGTGAGCCCCCCATGGGACAACCTGATCCCCTTGTAACCTCCCCAATGCTTAGAACAGTACTTTGCACATAGTAAGGGCTTAATAAATGCCATCATTATTATTATTATTAATGGGTGGACTGATGACATGATGTTTTCCGGTTCCGCAGAGTGGTCCCAACCCTGCTGCTTCTCGGAGGGTTTGGAACCAGTGGCATCTGAAAGCAGAAGCGCTTCCACCGTGGATAAACTGCTTAATGGAGAAGGTGAGCCCTGATTTGGCCCTTTGGTTTCCACCACTGATCAAGGGCTCTTCTGGAGCAGAGGTCTCAGGCGACTGACCATTTGGACTCTGGTCACGTAGTCTTCTTTCCTGGTAGCCATGGTGGGGGAGTTATTTTCTCAGTTTGGCAGAGACTCCAAAGGCTGTGCTTTCTGGGGGTTCTAAAGCCAAAAATTGTGCTGGGGGTGGTGGTTCGGGGTGGAACTTCTGGCCCAGACTCCACCAATGAGTGCGCATACTCCCTCTCTTCATTTTTCATGTTTTTAGAGCACAAGTAATTAGGCCACATTCATTCATCCATTCATTCAATCGTATTTATTGAGCGCTTACTATGTGCAGAGCACTGTACTAAGCGGTTGGGAAAGTGCAAGTCGGCAACATATAGAGACGGTCCCTACCCAACAACGGGCTTACAGTCTAGAAGGGGGAGACAGACAACAAAACAAAACATAGAGACAGGTATCAAAATCATCAGAACAAATAGAATTAAAGCTAAATGTACACCATTAACAAAATAAATAAAATAGTAAATACATACAGTCATATTTATTGAGCTCTTACTGTGGGCAATGCACTGTACTCAGCACCACAGCCTCTCCAGTCTTGGGGCATAGTAATAATTCTGGAATTTATTAAGCCCTTCCAGAGTACCAAGCACCATGCTAAACGCTGGGTTTGATACAGGAAACAAGATAGATACAAGCTCAGACACAGTCCTTGGGCCCCATAGACCTCACAGTTGAAGAGGTAAGGGAGTGGAAGAATTTTACAGAGGAGGAAACTGAGCGTCATAGAGCGTAAGTGGCATGTCCAAGTTCACCCAGCAGACTGATGCCAGAGGTGGGATTAGAACCCTGGTCTCCCAGTTAATAATAATAATAACAATAATAATAATTATGGTACTTGTTAAGTGCTTATTATTTGTCAAGCGCTGTTCAAAGTGCTGGGGTAGGTATGAATTAATCAGGGTGGACACAGTCCCTGTCCTACATGGGGCTCACACTCTTAATCCACACTTTATGGATGAGGTAAGTGAGGCACAGAGAAGTTAAATGACTTGCCCAGGGTCACACAGCAGAAAAGTGGCAGAACCAGGATTAGATCCCAGGTCCTTCTGATTCCCAGGCCTATGCTCTATCTACTAAGCCACGCCGCTTCTCTAAGCCTCACTGCTTCGCTAGCTCCATGCTACTTTCCCAGGCCCTGTTCTTGTGGGGCTGTTGTGTGCCTGCTTGAGGGACGTGGTGTCCATCAGAGAGCAGCATTAATCTCCCAGAGTTTCAGCTGGAGGACTAGCCTATGCTGGGTGTGCTAGGAAATGGAAGGATTGAGGTCTCAGAGTCCTTCTCTGACACCCTTCCTGAGTAGTGCAGTGGTCAGTGTTGGAGACGGTTCCTGGAGGAGGGAAAATGATCTGGGAAGAACTGCTGACAACGAAGAGGGGCAGAGCACCATTTTTCATAAAGAACCAGGATCCTCTGATCCGGCTTTTTGGGGTTCCCTGTTAGAACAAGAAGGTGCTTGTTAGAGCACAAGTGGACTTTTCAATGGATTTTCTTTTTATGTATTTGGAAATAGGTGATGCATTGTTTACAGGTTTTTGTTAGAGTCATTTTTTTCACCCCAAATCTTCATGAATTCATGTCTTTGAATGTTCCCCTGGGAAGTTTATGCTTCACTCTTTAGAGGTGAACCCAAACTGCAAGTGGCCTCTGAATGCTACATAATGGCCCCTATCCCTCCAACCCACAACCTAGTAATTTCAGAATTTAAGTTGGATACAGGTTGCTCCTTAACATATAAACCTCCCTCTGTCTCCTAGGCCACCCCTTCCTCCCCCACACCATTCCCCGCACATGAGCTCCATGTCAGAGGTAGGGCAAAAGACGCATTTTGGGTTGAAGTTGGGGGAGCTCCTGCTGGCTTAGTATGCAGGAAGTGTAACAATCGGGAAACTTTACTGGAAAATTTTACTTGCAAATTAAGTTCTGTAGACTGATTTATTTCTTAGTTCTAAAGTGGTCAGTTTTTCCCCCTTCCCCTTCTTTCATTAGCACACACTGTAACCACACACAGTCCTTTGTTGACGAACAATTCTGTTGAGGAATACTTAAGAGTATTGTTAAACAGTTTCACTTTGACAGTCCCATTTTATCTTTCCAGACCTTTGGAATTGTTTGCAGGCTGTTTACTAGCTAACAGTTGAGAAAGTTCTGTTTTGATGTACCATCCTGCTTACCAATCACGTTGCAGGAAGTTCGCCTTTTCTGTGGGAAAACGCGGTTTGGCTGCCTCTTTTGTCGGGTCACAATGGTGCGATTGTCCAATGCTTTTGCTGTCATTACCTGTAGGCACATTGGATGGTTGGTGGCGAGCTGAAATGCCCCTCCTGTGGGGCCTGCTTAGGGAGCTATGACTTAGTCGGCGCCGGAGAGGGTTCCCGGGGGCAGCTTGTAGCCGTGCGTCAGGGCGAGGATTGGCCCGACCACCCCCCTTCACCAGCATTTCGACCTCTAGGACGGCCAGTATCATCCGTGACCCCCTTTGAAGCCGGGGCTGGCCTGAGGCGGGACAGGATGCCCAGGGGGCCTGGGGTGGCCCCGAGGCTCCAGGCCACGGCCGACAGTGACGATGTTCCCGGGAGACTGATGGAGGCTCTGTGTTTGGAGGCACCATCCTCATCCCGCCGGCAGTGGACTAGAAAGTGGCAGCGGTGGAAAGGCTCTCGGCCAATATGCGGCCTCCCTGCTTGCCCAGGAGCTGCCGAGAGATGCCCCGGCAGATCTTTTCACAGGAAGTCCCGGAGCTGGGATCTAGATGGTGGAACGAGGTGGTTTTTATTGCCCGCACCCTCAGAGACCTGCGGGGCTCTCTGCCTGCAACCGGGTCACCTTCGGCAGTGGGGAGCCCAGCCTTCAGAGCCTCCTTGTGGCCTACAACTGAGCCCCAGTGGCAACGGTCACTGTTCCTTGTGGGGATCGTCCAAGGTGGACAGCAGCATGCCGTCGGAAAGGCTCTCAGGGGCTCCTTGTGGACCCCAAACTCCCAGAATGGGAGAGCTTGAGTGGAGCTTTGATGCTGCCAGGCGGCATCCAGACGGCGGTCCAGTGGGGGAACTGCCCTTTCTGATAGACGTCCCGTCCACTGGTGGGGCCGGGAGCTCCCTGCAGGAGGAAGTCATCCCGGCCAGTGTCCTGAGGTCAGACGGGTGTCCCTTGGGGGCTATGAGCCAGAGGCTGAGTAAGAGAGATAAGAACAAGTGGAAGAGTCTGAGACGGAAGCGGCAGCGGCAGGAGAGTTGGCTTGAGAAGCAGGTAAGTTTGCTTTGAAATCTGCCATTTGGGACTGGGGCCTTCTGAGACTCTGAGGAGTTTCTTTTGAGAAACTTGAGTCCCGCATGTGCAAAATATAGCAACTGTGATATTTGTTAGGCCCTTACTATATGCTAAGCCTTGTACTAAGCGCTAGGGTAGATACAAGACAAATTGGGTCCTCTGTGGGGCTCGTGGTCTAAGTAGGAGGAATAGTAGGTATTGAATCCCCATTTTTCAGGTGAGGGAAGAGTGGCACAGAAAAGTTAAGTGACTTGCCATAGCTTACAACAGCTCGCAAGTGGCAGAGTCTGGATTAGAACCCAGGTCCTCTGACTCCCATGCTTATGCTGTTTCTACTTGGCCACACTTGCTTCTGGCCTTTCCTGAGGTCAGTCCTTAATTTAAGTCATCATTCCTTCTTTGGTGTACTGGGTAATTTGGAAGTCCATCACCAGTTGGGAGTAGTTGCAATTGTATTTATTGAGTACCCGCTGCTTGCAGCACTCTTCCAAACCCTTGGATAGTACAAGGCAACGAAGTGACACATTCCCTGCCCACAAGGAGCTTTCACTCTATTGGGTAACTCTCTTATATAACTGCCAGGAGAGAGAATATATCCGTCCAGGGAAGAAAGTTGAGAGTTGGTGGAGTCATAGGGGAGGTAGCACAACCCATTAGAGAGCGCAGGGCCAGCATTAGGAGATCCACACCCTAGTTTCAGCTCAGCCATTGGGCTGCTGTGTGACCTCCGGCAAATCACTTAACCACTCTTGGTCTCAATTTCCCCACCTATAAAATGGATATAAAATGCCTGCTCTCCCTCTCTCTTAGTCAGGGGAACAGGAAAGGTGTCTGATTACCTAGTAATTACTCCAGCGCTAAGCCCAAGGCCTGGATCATAGTAAACACTGAATCAGTTGTGTAATTATTGTTATTAATGGGGCAAAAGACTCACTCGGGGATGAAAAGGAGAGAGCCTCATGACTACCGTGATTCATTTTGGTTCAGACTTTCCAGAGAAAGACGTTAAACGGATTCCCGCACGCCGATTGTGATTTTGGAGTTGACTTAGAGGAACCAAATCAAACTGTGGTGACATCCTAGGATGCTGCTTCAGACCTAACTGATAAACTAGAGGAATTAAAAAGGACTCGAATCCATCAGGGGTATAGGGCATCAGCTTAAAATTCCCCAAGGGCCTCCGAGGCGAAGTTGTGAACTCCTGGCTAATCAATCAGTCAGTAGAGTTTATTGAGTGCCAGTTGTATGTGAAGCCCTGTTCTAAGCCAGAAGGTACAACTTATAATTACCAATGGCCCCTGGACCACTGGATTGGAAGCCCCCATGATATCTCCCAGGCATCAATAAGGGACATTCCAGGGACGATCCTAGGGGATATACTTTCCAAGCGCTTAGCAAAGTGCTCTGCACACAGTAAGTGCTCAATAAATACACTGAATGGATGAATGAGATATAGACCAGATATTGTCACTTCTACCCTTGGGAAATCGGTAGGTTCAGCAATCAAATTTAGGATCTGGGATCACATAGAAACTCCACCTGTCATTGGAAAGGCACTGGGAATTCTGTCAGGGGAAACCAGGCCTCACTACTCTGCTGGATAGAGTGATGGGAAAAGGCCTGGGGAGAGGGGAGCCAGTTACCTCAGTAGCCTTTGGCCAGGTCCCGCACCAGAAGTTTTTATAAGATGGAGTCACAGTGGTTTTCATCTGCCTGGGGAAGAAACTGGCTACAAGAATGAGGTAAGCGGAAGGGGATTCATTCATTCAGTTGTATTTATTGAGCACTTACTGTGTGCAGAGCACTGTACTAAGCACTTGGAAAGTACAATTGGGCAACAGATAGAGACAATCCCTACCTAACAACGGACTCACAGTCTGGAAGGATGGGATGGGGGCGGCCACTTCAGGTTGGATAAGGGGATAAAGGACTTACAAAGGAGCCCCGGAAACCATGCTAATCAATCAGTCAATCCTCCAGTGGTATTTATTGAGCAGTTACTGTGTGCTGAGCACTGTGCTAAGCTCTTGGGAGAGTACAATGCTACAGAGTTGGTAGACACGTTCCCTGCCCACACAACAAGCTTTAGTCGAGAGGGGAACTAGTGCGGGTTTTGTTTAGCAGCCTCTTCCCCCTGGAAGAGGTCGTGCACGGGGAGGGCTTCAGTTTGTGTGGGGACACCAAGGCCTTCCCGCGGAGCCGGGCTGGGTGGACGGACAAGACAAACTGCGGGAAACGCCACGGGTCTGGGCTGAGGGGTGGCGGATCAGCAGCGTGGCTCAGTAGAAAGAGCCCGGGCTTTGGAGTCAGAGGTCATGGGTTCGAATCCCGGCTCTGCCACATGTCTGCTGTGTGACCTTGTGCAAGTCACTTCACTTCTCTGAGCCTCAGTTCTCTCAACTGGAAAATGGGAATTAAGACTGTGAGCCCCACGTGTATCCCCCCAGCACTTAGAACAGTACTTTGCACATAGTAAGCGCTTAACAAATGCTATTATTATTATTATTATTATTATTATTATTATCAGCACCGGTGGGAGCTAATGCTGGGGATGGGCTGGGGGAAGAGAGCCTGGGGGCCCACTGGAAAATGGAGGGGAGAACACGGAGTCATCGGTGGTTGGGGTAATAGTGTTTGCTCAACACCACCGGGATGCAAAGCACTGTGAGTACAGTGATTCACACTAAGAAGCAGCGTGGCTCAGTGGAAAGAGCCCGGGCTTTGGAGTCAGAGTTCATGGGTTCAAATCCTGGCTCCACCAATTGTCAGCTGTGTGACATTGGGCAAGTCACTTAACTTCTCTGTGCCTGTTACCTCATCTGTAAAATGGGGATTAAGACTGTGAGCCCCCTGTGGGACAACCTGGTAAACTTGTAGCCTCCCCAGCGCTTAGAACAGTGCTTTGTACCTAGTAAGCGCTTAATAAATGCCATCATTATTATTAAGTGATGTGTTTCTGCCCGCAAATCACTGACTCTCGTGGCTTAGTGGAAAAACAAGGTCTTGGGAGCCAGAGGTCACGGGTTCTAATTCCACCTCTGCCACTTGTCAGCTGTGTGACTTTGGGCAAGTCACTTAACTTCTCTGGGCCTCAGTTACCTTATCTGGAAAATGGGGATCAAGACTGTGAGCCCCACGTGGGACAACCTGATAACCAAACAAGTAGTTGAATCTGCAGTTGTGTAACATTTGTATAAACCTGCTCAGGATGGGGATAATGAGGGCTGGAAGTTGCTGGGAGGTTTGGATGACTGGATTGTTCTTTTACATCGCTGTTCTTTTCACTCTTCTGTGGGTAGCAGGGGCTGAAAGGCCAACCCCGTGCTGGGCCTCATCAGGAAGAGGCTAGAAAGCAAACCAAAAGGTCACGTAATCCACCATTGTCTCCACCCCAAATATCCCTAAATTGGGCTCTGGGGTGCAGTTCTGGAGATGGATGGAGGAGGCTCACCAGGATGGTCAGGCCCTGCAGGACAAAGACTTTGTGCTGTGGAGAGATGGAGGCCGAGAGGGGCAGGGATTGAAGGGAACAGAATCCCCGAGGGTGAAGATAGGGCAAGCACGAGAAACAGCGTGGCCTATGAGGAGCAGCATGGCCTAGTGGAAAGAGCATGGGCCTGGGAAGCAGAAGATCTGGGTTCGAAGTCCGGCTCTGCCATTTGTCTGCTGCATGACCTTGGGCAAGTCACTTAAATGGGAGTTAAGACTGTGAGCCCCACGTGGGACTTGGATTGTGTCCAACCTGATTAACTTGTCACTTAAATGTGTGACCCTGAGCAAGTCACTTCACTTCTCTGGGCCTCAGTTGGCTCATCTGTAAAATGGGGATTAAAACTGCAAGCCTCATCTGGGACATGGACTGTGTCCAACTTGATGAGCTTGTATCTACCCCAGTGCCTAGCACAGAGCCTGACACATAATAAGCGCTTGACAAATACAATTTTTTTTTAAAAAGCTTGGAATTGTTATCCCCCAGGCTTCACCCCAGCAGGATGGAGGGCAGCTGTGACACTTGTTTGAGGGAGGGCAGGTTTAGCACAGTCCAAAGAAATGCCAGTGGGTGGGAAGCAGATGGGATTCGTCCCCCCCATTGGCGGGCAAAAAGTATCAAAGTGTTGTGAAGCAGTGTGGCTTAGTGGAAAGAACATGGGCCCAGGAGTCAGAGGACCTAGGTTCTAATCTTGGCTCCACCAACCGTCTGAAGTGTGACCCTGGGCAAGTCACTTCACTTCCCCGTGTCTGTTTCCTTAACTGTAAAATGGGAATTCAATACCTGTTCCACTTCCTACTTAGACTGTGAGCCCCAATTGGGACAAGGACTGTGTCTGACCTGATTAATTTGCATCTGCCCCAGGGCTTAGAACAGTGCTTGACACATAGTAAGTGCTTAACAAATAATAATAATAATGGTATTAGAGAAGCAGCGTGGCTCAACGGAAAAAGCACGGGCTTGGGAGTCAGAGGTTATGGGTTTAAATCCCAGCTCTGCCAATTGTCAGCTGTGTGACTTTGGGCAAGTCACTTAACTTCTCTGTGCCTCAGTTACCTCATCTGTAAAATAGGTGTCAGGATCGTAGGTGTCAGGATGGCCGAGTGGTCTAAGGCACCAGACTCAAGTTAACACTTCCCTTACTTGGGGCTTCTGGTCTCTGAATGGAGGCGTGGGTTCGAATCCCACTTCTGACACTCCCTTTTCCCCTCGTCCCACTCTCCATCCCCCTCATCTTACCTTCTTCCCTTCCCCACAGCACCTGTATATATGTATATATGTTTGTACATATTTATTACTATATTTATTTATTTTACTTGTATGTATCTATTCTATTTATTTTATTTTGATAGTATGTTTGGTTTTGTTCTCTGTCTCCCCCTTTTAGACTGTGAGCCCACTGTTGGGTAGGGACTGTCTCTATATGTTGCCAACTTGTACTTCCCAAGCGCTTAGTACAGTACTCTGCACATAGTAAGCGCTCAATAAATACGATTGATGATGATGATGATAATAAAAATAATAAGAAGAAAAATAATACGGTATTTGTTCAGCGTTGCTATGTGTTAAGCATTATATTAAGTGCTGGGGTAGCTATAAAATAATCAGGTCCCACATGGAGCTCACATCCTAAGTAGGAGGAGGAGGAGGGAGAATGTGTTTTGAATCCCCATATTTTGCAATGAGGGAACAGAGGCCCATATGTTGCTAACTTGTACTTCCCAAGCTCTTAGTACAGTGCTCTGCACACAGTAAGCGCTCAATAAATACGATTGATGATGATGATGATGTAAAATGGGGATGAAGACTGTGAGTTCCATGTGGGACAATCTGATCACCTTGTATCCTTCCCAGTGCTTAGAACAGTGCTTGGCACATAGTAAGTGCTTAACAGATGCTATTATTATTGTTATTTGTTAAGCAATTACTATGTGCCAAGTACTGCACTATGTGCTGGGATCGATACAAGGTCATCAGGTTGTCCCACATAGGGCTCACCATTGTAAAGCTGGTTGGGGGGCTGGGGAGGGTTGATCCATGGGTGGGTGGCCTACAGTGCCTCATTGGAGGGGAGAGGAGAGTTTAGAGGTATTGGATGGGCCATTCTGAAGCATCAGGATGGGTGTCCAGGAAAGAAATCAGCCTGCAGTTCTTTTGAGCATACTATCAGTTAATCAGATGTATTTATTGAGCACCAACTGTGTGCAGAGCAACATACTAAGCCCTTGGAAGAGCACAGTAGAGTTAGCAGACGTGATTCTTGCCCTCAAGGATTTTTCACTCTAATGGGAAAGACAGATACTAAAATAAATATTTATATTAATGTCTGTCTCCGCTTCTAGACTGTACACTCATTGTGAGCAGAGAGATGTCTACAAACTCTGTATTGTATTCTTCCAAGCACTTAGTACAGTGATCTGCACACAGTAAGCACTCAAATACCACTGAGTCTGAGACAGGGTGCTGGCCTGAAGAGTGCCTTGATATGACCCCTGTAATAATAATAATAATAGCATTTGTTAAGCACTTACTGTGTGCCAAGCACTGTTTTATGCCCTGGGTTAGATACAAGGTAATCAGGTTGTCCCACGTGGGGCTCACAGTCTTAATCCTCATTTTACAGATGAGGTAACTTGAGGCCCAGAGAAGTTAAGTGACCTGCCCAAAGTCACACAGCTGATAAGTGGCGGAGCTGGGATTAGAACCCGTGACCAGCCTGGCAGAGGGCCTTACAAAGAAAATATTTGGATAGTTTTCACTAGAAGATGTGAAAACAACCTCATTGGATGGCTCCAGAGCTGATCGTCCATGGATTAACCCTGCCAGTGCTTCCTCGCCTTCCCTCAGATTTATTGACTCGCCAGGCATTTACTCCCTCATTGTATAGGTCCTTCAAGGAGAAATGCAGTTTAGAAAAACAGACAGTTTGTGGATCCCACGTGTTTCTCAGTAGCAAAGACATTAGCAGATTCATTTTCAAGGATTTCTTTTCTTCCTTACTTGCCGGATTGGGCTGTATGTGGTGCTGGGGAAATAGTTTAAAATGCTGGTGCTTCTTCAAAATGAGGAGAACACAGACTGTTTCTTTGCTCTTTTTCATCTCTCAACCACTCAGTAGTATTTATTGAGCACCTAAATCGTTGGGAGAGCACAATAGAGTTAGAAGATACAGGAGACAGGCTGTGATATCATTTACAGGTAAAAGAGAGAAAAGAAATGGATATGTACATGAGTAAGTGCTTAAATGGTAGGGTATGTAAGTTGATACAAACCAAAGAGCTCTGGATGGGGGGAGAGTGCATAAACTCACTGATAGTCAAGATGTGCTGTGGTGTTAAGTGGGGGACATGAAGCAGGGAGAAGGAAAAACTATCCAGGAAGGACTTCTGGAGGAGATTTAATTCCAGAATAATTTTCAATATGGGGATAAAAGATCTGTTGAATGTGAAAAGGGAGGGAGATAAACGGGGAGGGTTAGAGCAAGGGGTAATAATAATAATAATAGTTATAGTATTTGCTAAGTGCTTACTAGGTGCCAGACACTGTACTAAGTGCTGGGGTGGACACAGGCAAATTCGGTTAGACACAGTCCCTGTCCCACATGGGGCTCACAGTCTTAATCCCCATTTTACAGATGAGGTAACTGAGGTGAAGTGAAATGACTTTCCAAAGGTCACATAGCAGACAAGTGGCAGAGCAAACAAGTGACTCCCAGAACTACGCTATATCTACTGGATCATATTGCTTCCTGCAGTATGGGTGGGAAGCAAGAGAGAAGAGAGCAAAGTTTATTGAGCGCTTATCGTGTGCAAAGCAGTGTGCTAAGTACTTGAGAAAGTACAGTACAACAAGACACATTCCCTGCCCATAACAAGCTCACAGTCTAGAGGGAGAGACAGATATTAATAAACATAAATAAATTACAGATATATACACATGAGTTGTGGGGATGGGAAGGAGATTGAATGAAAGAAGGAAGTCAGGGCGACACAGAAGGGAGTGGGAGAAGAGGACAGTAGGGTTTAGACAGGGAAGGCTTCTTGGAGGAAATGTGCCTTCAATAAGATTAGCATGAGAGGAGCAAAGTGGACAAGCTGGGGTGTAGTGGGAGAAGAGTGGATAAGTCAAGGCAGAAAGCTGATGGCCTGCTTTGAATCCAGTGGTCATGAGTTTCTGCTTGATGAAGCTGACTCAACACCTGGGCATATTTAGCCGACTGCAAAGGAGCCACAGCTGAAATAGAAAGAGAAATCACTTGCACTTGTGTTTATGGAAATCGAGGCCCAGTCGTGATCTGGAACATTCGTCTGGGTCTTACAGTTTGCCATCACTGAACCAGCTTATTCATTTAGGCTTATTCTCTGCTGAGATCACTTGCCACGGGAAATGCGTGGGAAGTGAGTTGGGAGCTGCATTGTTTAGAAGGAATGGGCCTGATCCAAAGGAGACAAACCCAAGTTCATGGCCCAAAGACAAGAGAATATTGACCTGACTTTTCCCCCATCAGAGGCTCCCCCCATCCTTGTCCAATCCCTTCCTGAGGGCAGCCATCCTTCCCTGGGAGTCATGGAAGGGTTACTCCCTGCCTCCTATCCTCCACCCTCAAACCTTCCAGGCTGCTGTGGACCCCGATCCATGTTCAGTTTATGCTCACTTCAGTCATGATTTCAGAGGAGGTTTGGGCTTTCTGAGTTTACGCGCACAAGAAGGAAGCCCTATTTAGTATTCATCAGCAGGTAGGTGCCCAGCAGTCGGTTAGCCTGTAGCACACCATTATTCGTGAATATTCGTTACTCAAGTCGCTCCTTAGAAGGATCAGTCAGGCCAAGCATTGTAACAGTGCGGATCAGTCAGGCCAAGCATTGTAACAGTGCCGTCCTGCCCTCTCCATTGGTTCAGTCGAAAGGGTGTTGTTCTTGGAAACATTGTGGCCTAGTGGAAAGAGCTTGGGAGTGGGAGCGAAGGACCTGAGTTCTGATCTCACCTCTGCCATTGATCTGCTGTGTGACCTTGAACAAGTCACTTAACTGCTCTGTGTCTTAGTTTCCCCATAGGAAAAATGGGGATTTAAACCCTATTTTCTCCTACTGAGACTGTGAGCCCCTTGTGGGACAGGGACTGTGTCCAACAGGATTATCTTGTATCTGTTCAATGCTTAGTACAGCATTTGGCACCAAGTTAGCATTTAAAATGTACCATTAAAAAACAAACCAAAGGAGACCTGGGTTCTAGTCCTAGATCTGCCAGCAGCTGGCTAATTCATTCAATTGTATTTATTGAGCGCTTACTGTGTGCAGAGCACTGTACTAAATGCTTGGGAAGTACAAGTTGGCAACATATAGAGACGGTCCCTACCCAACAACAGGCTCACAGGGTGCTGCCCCTCCACCCAACTCTCTTGTTGAACGCCCTGTGACCCGATAGGCACCAAAGGGGCACCTGATGGGCAGGGGTGAAAAAGTGTGAATGGGGCTGCACAAACCACCAGCATTTGAATCAATTTCTCCACACAATCTCAGTCCTCAAGTATCAGATGGAGGCTTCTCTGTCCTGACAGGAGAGTCTATCAAACAGTTTTCCCAGGACCTTGATCAAGCATTTGTTGAGTGCTTACTGTATGCAGAACACTGTTCTAAAGCACCTGAGACAGTAAATATAACAGAGTTGGCAGACACGTGCCTTGCCCAAAGTGAGCTTTGTCTAGAGAAGCAGAGAAGCAGCATGGCTCAGTGGAAAGAGCAGGGGCTTTGGAGTCAGAGATCATGGGTTCAAATCCCGGCTCCGCTACTTGTTAGCTGTGTGACTTTGGGTAAGTCACTTCTCTGGGCCTTAGTTCCCTCATCTGTAAAATGGGGATTAAGACTGTGAGCCCCCCGTGGGACAACCTCATCACCTTGTAACCTCCCCAGCACTTAGAACAGTGCTTTGCACATAGTAAGCGCTTAATAAATGCTATCATTATAATTATTATTAGAAGGGGAGACAGAGATTACTATAAACTATGGATATGTACCTAAGTACTGTGGGACTGAAGAAGGAATGAAAGTGTAAGAGTTATTCAGAAGGCAGTGGGAGAAAAGGAAATGAGGGCTTAGTTGGGGAAAGTCTTTTGAGTTGCTTTTAAGAAGACTTTGAAGGTGGGGAGAGTGATGGTATGTTGGATAGGAAAGGGGGAGGGAGTTCCAGGCCAGAGGCAAGACGTGAGTGAGAAGTCAGCAGTAAGAAATATGAGACTGAGGTATAGTGAGTAGATTAAAGTGTGTGGTTGGGTTTATCAGGAAATCAGGAAAGTAAGGTAGGAGAGAGCAGGGTGACTGAATGTTTTAAATACGTTGACCTCAATTCATCATCGTCATCATCATCAATAGTATTTATTGAGCGCTTACTGTGTGCAGAGCACTGTACTAAGCACTTGGGAAGTACAAGTTGGCAACATATAGAGACGGTCCCTACCCAACAGTGGGCTCACAGTCTAAAAGGGGGAGACAGAGAACAAAACCAAACATACTAACAAAATAAAATAAAGAGAATAGATATGTACAAGTAAAACAAATAAATAGAGTAATAAATATGTACAAACATATATACATATATACACGTGCTGTGGGGAAGGGAAGGAGGTAAGATGGGGGTGATGGAGAGGGGGAGGAGGGGGAGAGGAAGGAAGGGCTCAGTCTGGGAAGGCCTCCTGGAGTAGGTGAGCTCTCAGTAGGGCCTTGAAGGGAGGAAGAGAGCTAGCTTGGCGGGTGGGCAGAGGGAGGGC
Source organism: Tachyglossus aculeatus (assembly GCF_015852505.1). Lineage (NCBI taxonomy): Eukaryota > Metazoa > Chordata > Mammalia > Monotremata > Tachyglossidae > Tachyglossus > Tachyglossus aculeatus. The sequence goes on along the minus strand of NC_052088.1, from coordinate 39,598,147 downwards.
ATTCCAGGCCCGGGGGATGACATGGACCAATTGACAATGATGATCATGATGATGGCATTTATTAAGCGCTTACTATGTGCAAAGCACCGTTCTAAGCACTGGGGAGGTTACAAGGTGATCAGGTTGTCCCATCGGGGGTTCACAGTCTTAATCCGCATTTTACAGATGAGGTAACTGAGGCCCAGAGAATTGAAATGACTTGCCCAAAGTCACACAGCTGACAATTGGTGGAGCTGGGATTTGAACCTATGACCTCTGACTCCTCCAGGAGGCCTTCCCCCACTGAGCTCCCTCCTTCCTCTCCCCCTCCTTCTCCTCTCCATCCCCCCCGCCTTACCTCCTTCCCCTCCCCACAGCACCTGTATATATGTATATATGTTTGTATGTATTTATTACTCTATTTACTTATTTTATTTGTACATATTTATTCTATTTATTTTATTTTGTTAATATGTTTTGTTTTGTTCTCCATCTCCCCCTTCTAGACTGTGAGCCCACTGTTGGGTAGGGACCATCTCTATATGTTGCCAACTTGTACTTCCCATGCTCTTAGTACAGTGCTCTGCACACAGTAAGCGCTCAATAAAGACGATTGAATGAATGAATGACTCCAAAGACCTCTGGCTCTTTCCACCGAGCCACCTGCTTCTCTAATTGGTCATCATATTAATTAAGTACTTAAATTAAGCGTTGAGTAAGCCCAGGTGAAACAAACAGTGCAGACACCGACTTGGAGCCAGCCAGGATGCTTCCAAGACTGTAAGAGTGGTGAAGTTTGGACAACAATCCCAGCTCATTTCTTATGTCCAGCTTCTCACTGGAGGTATGTAATAATAATGATGGCATTTATTAAGCGCTTACAATGTGCAAAGGACTGTTCTAAGCGCTGGGTAGGTTACAAGGTGATCACAGGGGGTTCACAGTCAATCCTCATTTTGCAGATGAGGTAAGTGAGGCACAGAGAAGTGAAGTGACTCACCCAAAGTCACACAGCTGATAATTGGTGGAGGCAGGATTTGAACCCATGACCTCTGACTCCAAAGCCCGGGCTCTTTTCCACGAGCCACGTTGCTTCTCTAACTCTCTTTGTAAACAGCAGAGGGCGACAGCTTACCTTCAGCTGCAGCACGCAGGGAGCAGTGTATTTTTAGGCTCAGGACAGAGCCAGAGTGACAGTATTGCCATCGATCGAATTGGGATTTTAAGAGAATTTTAATCTGAGAGAATTTTTAAGAGAATGTTAATGGGGGATTTTAAGAGAACGTTGATTTGAGAGAGTTTTGAAGAGAATTTAAAGTTGGGATTTTAAGAGAAGCAGCGCGGCTCGGTGGAAAGAGCCCGGGCTTTGGAGTCAGAGGTCAGGGGTTCAAATCCCGGCTCCAATTGTCAGCTGTGTGACTTTAGGCAAGTCACTTAACTTCTCTGGGCCTCAGTTACCTCATCTGTAAAATGGGGATTGAGACTGGAGCCCCCCATGGGACAACCTGATCACCTTGTAACCTCCCCAGCGCTTAGAACAGTGCTTTGCACATAGTAAGCACTTAATAAATGCCATTATTATTATTAATAGCAGTGGCCCCTACCCCTGTAGCCATCAGCCAATAACCTACTAGTGTTTCTGCATGACTCTTTTTGGGTGGGGGGATTCATTTATTCCGATGACGTGACACCTGTCCACGTTTTATTTTGTTGTCCCGTCTCCCCCTTCTAGACTGTGAGCCCGTTGTTGGGTAGGGACCGTCTCAGTATGTTACCAACTTGTACTTCCCGAGCACTTAGTACAGTGCTCTGCACACAGTAAGCGCTCAATAGATATGACTGAATGAATGATTTGAATGAATTTGGCCTTCCCTGGAAGGAAATCCACTCCACCCTCCGTCCTGGCCGAGAGGGGTCAGCGCAATGATGGACTTCGGACCTCCAGCCGCAGGGTTGGCGTTTGATTTCCTGAAATTAAATCACACCCGTGGGGAACTGGAAGATCTGCCGGGGTTCAAGAGAAGCTCTCCAGATCCCAGAGTGTGGAATGTTCCCCTGGAGTCTCAAAGCAGAGCACACCTTTCAGTCAGTAAGTTATTATATTGATTAGAACCATTGGGCTGTGTTGGAGAAAATTACATCAGACACGGTCCCTGTGCCATCCAGGGCTCTCAGTCCTTGAGAGGGTATCTTCTCCACATTTTACAAGTGAGGAACCTGAAGCTCAAATACGTTAATCAGTCAATTAGACAATTGTATTTATTGAGCGCTTACTGTTTTGTAGAGCAGTGTATTAAGCAGTTGGGAGAATACAATATCACAATGTAACAGACATGTTCCCTAACCACACGAATTTACAGTCTAGAGAGGATACACATTAAAATAAATAAATTACAGATATATACACAAGTGCTGTGGGGCTGGGAGGGAGGATGACTAAAGGGAGCAAATCAGGGTGATGCAGAAGGGAATGGGAGAAGAGGAAAGGAGGGGTTAGTTTGGGAAGGCCTCTTGGAAGAGATGTGCCTTCAGTAAAGCTTTGAAAGTGGGGAGAGTAATTGTCTGTCTGCTTTGAAGAGGGGAGGGAATTCCAGGCCAGTGGCAGGACTTAGGCAAGAGGTCAGTGGTGAGAAAGAAGAGATCGAGGTACAGTGAGTAGGTTAGCATTAGAAGAGCTACGAGTGCAGGCTGGATTGTAGTAGGAGAGTAGTGAAGTGAGGTAGGAAGGGGCAAGGCAATTGAATAAGGTGGGTGGTAAAGAGTTTTTGTTTGAAGTGGAGGTGAATGGACAACCACTGGGGGTTCTTGAGGAGCGGAGAAACGTGGACTGAACATTTATGTAGAAAAATGATCCGGGCAGCAAAGTGAAGTATGGACTGGAGTAGGGCAAGACACGAGGCTGGGACGTCAGCAACGAGGCCGATGCTGTGATCAAGGTGAGATAGGATGCTTGTCTGAGGTCATCCGACAGGTTGATGATGGCAACTGGTGACGGACATGTTTCTGTCCTCCAATGCTCTAGATTTCTGGCAATTCCTGAGGTGGCATTGTCGCAGGGAAGAGCAGTGGTCCCGGGCCCCAAGGGCTGCATGTTCTATTTTGGTTTTGTGGGCACCCACCATGGAGGTTGGAGGGTGAGACTGAAAGTCACCAGGGAGGAGGTGATTGTAATTACCTTGGAGCAGTGTGGTAATTATAGCAGACACATCGGGGTGGATTCAGTTCCTTGGTGGTGGCTCCCAGCTCCCAGGAATTGAAATGGGAATTTGGGTGGGTGGCCAAGACATGGAGGTGGTTCCCTTCAGAGGGCTTGTTGGGTATGGAGTGGTCTACAGAGAACTCTGGGAAGCCAATGCCAGGTTACATTGGAGACCAAGAAACAGTGATTGTTCAAGAGAAACCCAGGGGATCAGATTATCATCATGGATTCGGACATAAGTCCCTTGGTCCTTGTCCTCCTCACCCTCATCTTCCTCCTCCAATTTTTCCTCCTCCCCTTCAGCTCTGGTACAAGATAAACTTCAGGAGTCTGGTGGCTCCAGATATAAGCAGGCATTCCAAAGTCGGGTTATTTGTTTACTAAATTCCATAGTCATGTGATTTTTACCACTTCTAGCATCAGCCTCAAGAGGAATACCTTCAGTTTTTCAACTCCTAAAATCTCCCAAGACAGGCTATTTTCCTACTGGGAAGGCATATTCCCGGGTGGGCTTTCCAGTAACCTGTGTTAGGTGACCTGGATTCTGTCACCAGAAGAGTGGGTAGTCCTGGTTGGAGTTTGGCACTTTTTGGGAAGGTCACTTTTTTTATTTATGCTTAAGAGGTCTGATGATCTACTTGGACATTTCTGAGTTAATTTGAAAAACTCTTTCTGTTTGGAGGACAAGTTATGATTTGCAGCACTTTGTACCAAGCACTGTGCTCCATCATCATCATCATCATCAATCGTATTTATTGAGCGCTTACTATGTGCAGAGCACTGTACTAAGCGCTTGGGAAGTACAAATTGGCAACACATAGAGACAGTCCCTACCCAACAGTGGGCTCACAGTCTAAAAGGGGGAGACAGAGAACAAAACCAAACATACTAACAAAATAAAATAAATATGCTGGGATACATATGGATACATATCCATGCTGGGATACATGCCAAATAATCAGTGCAGAGTCCATCTCTGTCCTATCCAGGGCTCACCATCTAAGAGGGATGGAGAAGAGACCTGGGCTGTGTCCAACATGCCCGTTGTTGGTTAGGGACCGTCTCTGTTGCCGACTTGTACTTCCCAAGCGCTTAGTACAGTGCTCTGCACGCAGTAAGCGCTCAATAAATACGATTGATTGAATGAATGAATGATAAACTTGTATTTACACCAGTGCTTAGTACAGTGCTTGTCACATAGTAAGCAGTTAACAAATACCATCAAACAAAATAGGAGTTAACAACCCTTCTGGGCCTCAGTTTCTCCACTGCAAATAGGGATAAGCGACTTGCCCCGGGTCTCACAATAGGCCAGTGGTAGAGCTGGGACTAGGATCGGGTTTTCTGACTCTAATCCCACACACAGTGAAAGAAGAACATTATTTTTTTTATTCATTAAATATTTTTATTCCTGCTAATGCAGAATCAAGTTGTACAAAAGAGTAAGGAACCCTTGTGCTTCTAATAACAATAATAATAATTGCAGAATTTAAGTACTTGCCCTATCCTAAGTGCTGAGGTGGATACAAGATATCCAGGTTGTACATCGTCCCTGCCCCACATGGGGCTCACAGTCTAGGTAGACGGGAGTAGGAGTGTAGAGTCCTGAGCCCAGAGCTCAGTGCTCTGCTCCAGCCAGCGCCCAATAAATGCTATTGTTTGATTCTCTGTGATTGCGGAGGACACTTAAATGTGTTCCCAAGAAATTTGCTCTTTCTGTCAAGAAGCCCCAAATTGACCTTGAGCTGTTAGAGTGATATCACCCCCACCGCCCCTGCCCAATATACTGTTGCTATGGTTACAAAGTAGTTGCTGTTCTTGTTCCAGTTAGTTCAAGGACGCGGACTGTTGGGACTCTCATCACTCATCCTTCTTAAGCCGCCTCCAAGGTTCACCGCATTCATTCATTCATTCATTTGGTTGATCAGTCAATGAGCATTTGCTGTGCGCAAAGCACTTTACTATGTGCTTGGGAAAGCACGATGCAAGAGAGTTGGTAGACCCAAGGCTGGGCTTGGAGTGTCCACTTGGCTCATATTCCTTGGATGTAAGGCCCCTGTCCATTTCAAAACTGGAAGTTTTGAATAAGAGAAATGGCCTGGGCCAAAGGATGACCTGAGAGGGTTTCAATCTGATTTTACCGGTAGAATAAGGTCTTTTGGAGCAGTGAGATACCCTGAGAAATTCCATTCTGCCGTGGCAAACAGCACCCACCACTGAGGGGACCAACGTGGCATAGTGCTTAATAACAATAATAATGATGGCTTTATTAAGCACTTACCATGTGCAAAACACTGTTCTAAGCACTGGGGAGGATACGAGGTGATCAGGTTGTCCCACGTGGGGCTCACAGTCTTAATCCCCATTTTACAGATGAGGTAACTGAGGCCCAGTGAAGTGACTTGCCCAAAGTCACGCAGCGGACTAGTGGCAGAGCTGGGATTTGAACCCACGACCTCTGACTCCTAAGCCTGTGCTCTTTCCACTGAGCCACGAGAGCCCGGGCCTGGGAGACCGACAGTTCTGGGTTATAATTCCAGCTCCACCACTTGTCTGCTGTGTGACCTTGGGCAAGTCACTTCACTTTAATGGGCTTCAGTTACCTCATCTGTAAAATGGGGGTTGAGACTGTGAGCCCCACATGGGACAGGGACTGTGTCCAACCTGACTTGCTTGTCTCCATGCCAGCACTTAGTACAGTGCCTGGCACCTAGTAAGCACTTAACAAATACCACAATTATTATCACCATTATAATTAAGCTGAGGGGCCAAAGAACCTCAGCTGTCCGCAGCCCAGCATGGGCTTCTCTTATCCGTGGGCCCAGCTTAGGAGCCCGAGGCGACTTTGGGGCCTGGGGAGAGTCCAGTCTACTGTTGTAACCATGGAAACCATGAGGGACGGGCATCGGTTTAAGCAGCCTGGCTCCACAAAGCCAGCCAACTGAAGAACCAGGGAGGCGGAGAGACATTTGAGATAACCCACAGCCCCCGAGAAGGAAGACGTTTGACAGTGAACCCCAGGCCTGGATCTTGAATCTTAGCCACACTGAGGAAATGAAACCTGTGAGTGAACTGTAGATTTTATGGGAAGCAGCGTGGCTCAGTGGAAAGAGCCCGGGCTTTGGAGTCAGAGTTCATGGGTTCGAATCCCGGCTCTACCAATTGTCAGCTGTGTGACTTTGGGCAAGACACTTCACTTCTCTGTTTCTCAGTTCCCTCATCTGTAAAATGGGGAATAGGATTGTGAGCCCCCGTGGGACAAGCTGATCATCTTGTAACCTCCCCAGCGCTTTGAACAGTGCTCTGCACATAGTAAGCGCTTAATAAATGCCATTATTATTATTATTATTATTTATGGGTCAGGTTAGTCGCGAAGGACACTACTAGGGCTTTAAACAGTGTTAATGAAAATAGAATAGGAATCTTAAAGGCAAAGTGCCATAGTAGGACTCTGAGGTTGAAAGTTGGATAAGAATCAAAGGGACTCCATCATCGTCATCATCATCAAAATAGAAAATATTTGTGGTATTACAGTGCTGTGCACACAGTAGGCGATTGATACATACCATTGATTTTGATAAGCATATACTGTGTGCCAAGCACTGTACTAAATATTGGAATAGGTACGGGACAATTAGGGTGGAGCTCACTGTCTAAGTTGTGATAATAACAATATTAATAATGGTATTTGTTAAGCGCTTACTATGTGCCAATCACTGTCCTAAGCACTGGGGTGCATAAAAGCAAAGCCCACTGTTGGGTAGGGACTGTCTCTATGTGATGCCAATTTGTACTTCCCAAGCGCTTAGTACAGTGCTCTGCACATAGTAAGCGCTCAATAAATACGATTGATTGATTGATTGATTGGACACAGTCTATGTCGCATGTGGGGCTCACAGCCTCAATCTCCATTTTACAAATGAGTTAACTGAGGCATTGAGAAGTGAAATGACTTGCCCAAGGTCACACAGCAGACCAGTGGTGGAGCCGGGATTAGAACCCATGACATTCCGACTTCCAGTCCCATGCTCTATCCACTAAACAATCCTTCTTCTGTATTTGAGATGTTGCTTCATTGTGGCTTCAAGTCGTTTGTTCTGCTTTCCCTTCTTGTATGTGCCACCTGTCAACCTCATTGTCCAGCAGCTACTTGGGTGTCCTGCTGTCATCCGTTCTCTGCACGTGGCTTGCCTGGCAGAGTTGGGTTGCTATAGAGAAGCAGCGTGGCTCAGTGGAAAGAGCCCGGGCTTTGGAGTCAGAGGTCATGGGTTCAAATCCCAGCTCCGCCACTTGTCAGCTGTGTGACTTTGGGCAAGTCACTTCATTTCTCTGTGCCTCAGTTACCTCATCTGTAAAATGGGGATTAAGACTGTGAGCCCCCCGTGGGACAACCTGATCACCTTGTAACCTCCCCAGCGCTTAGAACAGTGCTTTGCACATAGTAAGCGCTTAACAAATGCCATCATTACTATTATAAACTCTGATGACTAGTGGTTGGAGACCCTTTCCTGCCATTGAATGTGGAGAATGGTCCTTAGGGTCGTGCTGATTTAGCTGCGCCAGGTCTTGGGTTGTGTATTCTGGGGCAGGTTTAGAACACTCATCAGTCAGTTGTATTTACTGAGCTCTTACTGTGTGCAGAGCACTGTACTAAGTGCTTGGGAGAGTACAATATAACAGAGTTGGTAGTCACAATTCTAGACTGTGAGCCCGTTGTTGGGTAGGGACCGTCTCTATATGTTGCCGACTTGTACTTCCCAAGTGCTTAGTACAGTGCTCTGCACACAGTAAGCGCTCAATAAATACGATTGAATGAATGAATACCAGCCCACAACGAGCTTGTTCTGGTCCTCTCAGCCATGTAGCAATTATCAGTAAATATGATTGATAACAGGTTGGACACCCACACCAACCTAATTTCAAGAACGACATCTTTTGAAAAATTGCTCTTGGAGTCACGCGAATGGGCCGTGGTAACCAGAACCTTAGGCTTTGTATTTATTGGCTAATTGGAAGCCTTGAAAAACTTTTGAAGAATTATAACGTCCAAGGCAGAAAATCAGCATGATGTAGGAAGGATTACTGTTTTGTAGCATGAATGAAAAAGTGCAGTGCATAAATCTCCTGAAAAATCCATTGCCTACAAATTATTGATTGGCTGAATGACATGGGCTGCTGGAACCTCTGCTTATATTCTAGGCTCATATAAAATCAATCATTTGATCAATGGTATTTATTGAGTGCTTACTACATACCACATACATACATACATACTTCATACATACTACATGCCTCAGTGGATCAGTGATACATCGGCTGGTCCTGGCCCACAAAGGCAGGGTACAATGAAGGGGCCTTTTCCCCACTGATCCGGCCTCTGCCTGCAGGATCTTCACGTATAAAAATCATTAAGACATTTTATTAAGTTTCTATTGAACAGATCCATTGCTGGAAACATTTAAAGTAGGTCAGGCCTGACAGGAACAAATGACTTGGAAATTCTCAACAGGAAGCGTCGGCCTTCCTTAGAGAGTAAATAATGGCTGGAATTGAAGGGTGGGGAGCCAGGCCTCAAGGGAGCTTCTAGAAGCTTTAAAGGGAGAGGAGGAAAGAAAGGATCAGACCCCCGCTCTCCCTGTAGTGTTAAACATAGTAGTAGTCAGACACCACTTTGTGCACAAAGTCATTTCACACAACAGTCTTCCTTCTAGACTGTAATCTCACTGTGGGCAGGAGTGTGCCTACAACATATTGTTATATTGTACTCTCCCAAGCACTTAGTACTGTGCTTTGTACACAGTAAGCGCTCAATATATGTGATTGATAGTAGTGGTCTTTGTACTAGGATTTGAGCACCATTTAGTGCCATTCACTGTACTTGGGAAGTTTGGAACAAGCAAGTGACATTCCCTGCCCACAGGGAGCTTTCCCTCCAAGGGAGATGATCATGAAAATGTATACTAATGGAGTAATAAAAGGAAGTCATTGAATGGACAGTGAATGAGCATATATATATACCCAGTGCTCAAGATGGTTTCAAATAAGCGGACAGGTGCTGGAAACTGTTAGGTGGATTGTGTGGTTTGGGGTGCTGAGAACTAGTTGGAGGAAAGCTTGTTGTTAGAATGGGATTTTAAGAGGACATTGAAGTAGAGAGGAAGGCTTGCTCTCCCAAACCCAATTCTGGGAATAATGATGATGGTATTTGTTAAGCGCTTACTAGGTGCCAAGCACTTTTCTAAGTGCTGGGGGAGATACAAGATAATCAGGTTGTCCCACGGGGGGCTCACAGTCTTCATCTTCTAGACTGTGAGCCCACTGTTGGGTAGGGACTGTCTCTATATGTTGCCAACTTGTACTTCCCAAGTGCTTAGTACAGTGCTCTGCACACAGTTTAAGTGCTCAATAAATACAATTGATTGATTGATCCCCATTTTACAGATGAGGGAACTGAGGCCCAGAGAAGTTAAGTGACTTGCCCAAGGTCACACAGCTAAGTGGCAGAGCTGGGATTAGAACCCACGACCTCTGGCTCCCCAGCCCGTCCTCCCCAGCCACTGAGCCACACTGCTTCTCACTGAGCCACACTGCTTCTCGCTGCTGCCTATGGGGTAGAGAGTCAGTTTGGGGGAACTTTCATCACCATCGCCACCATCATCAATAATGGTATTTATTGAGCGCTTACTGTGCAGAGCACTGTACTAAGCACTTGGGAGAGTCCAACACAACCGAGTTGGCTAAGTTCCCTGCCCACAATGAGCTTACACCGTCCTTGCCATCTGAAACCGCGGGGCATTTGAGGGGACACCTCAGCAGCAGCCCCTCAGAACGTGCCGGGATGAGTCTCTTAGGTGGGAATGCTGCCTTTGGAAATTGAAATATTTGTGGATAGTTCCGGGAATTTTAATTTCCGGAACCCACTGCCCTGCCTTGCCGTGTGGATTGATATCTCTCAAGCTTGTTTATCCCCTGTCCCCTGGGACACACCACTAGAAAATTCACCAGCATCTCCAGCATGGATCATGTCGTCTGTTTCTGCTCTTTGCTTTCTCTCAGGGCCGGCAGTTGGATTATTCTCAGCTCAGTCAGCCACTCAGCGTTCTTGCCCCATGTGGGGCAGACAGTCAAAGAGGGAAGGAGAGCAGGGGCTGATGGGCAGTGGTTTTTCTATAAAATCCAGCCCTGGCTTTCTCCTGCCTTGATTGGTCTTGGGTTTAAAATTCATCCGAGCGGTGCGGTACTGTCTTATGTCTGCCCAGAACATCGTGAATGTGTGTATGTGTGTGTAAATGTTTATAAGTATTTGTACCTGTGCGTGTGCATGCCTGCACTGGGCTCTTGTTGCTGGCATGGGATGGGCTCTCAGTCCAGGCTTAGGGACATCTCACTCTTCCAAGAGCCTTGGTTCACATCCACCATTGCCTTTTTCTCTGCTCTGGGTGGACCTTTCTGAGTATAAGCTCACTCTTCTATATGGTCCGGGGCAAAACAAGAGTGGAAATGGGCTTATTAAATATTATTCTTCAGTGGAGTTAAAAGCTGTTGTATCGATTGTGGCATTTGAGAGCAACCTGAATTATTCACTTGGCTTCACTGGACAGGTAAAAATATTTCTTAATCATTGATATCCTAAAACCCAGTACCCCCCCCCCCCTTTTGAGGAGCTTTTGGGGACCTGGAGTGGGGGAGGCTATCTGTTTTTAAGATACAATGGGGTTAATAACTATTTTGTGACCTGCCTTCTTTGTTATCTACAAATGACTTGGGCTTAGGACCCATTGACTTGAAGGAAAAGACTGGATATGGCTCCACTCCCAAAATTTCATTCTCCAAGGAACGTCTCAACAAATTCCTCCACAGCAAAGATATCCCCTTCCCCTCCCCTCAATCAGTCAATCAGTGGTATTTATTGAGCACTTGCGTGCAGAGCACTGTGCTAAGCACTTGGGAGAATACAGTTCAAGAGAGTCATATACATGTTCCCTGCCGACCAGGAGCTTAGGGTCTAAAGGGGTGTTAACTGTCTCCCCTCTTTTCCTACTTTTGCTGGATGTCAGTCTGGAGCAAGTCCAGTTTTACTGTATTTACTCACATAATTGCCCCTCTTTTTGCAACCCAAAACTGAGGAGGAGCTATTGCTAAGGGAATGGAAGGCTAACAATAAGGGGAGCAGTAGACAAAACATAAGAAACAAAAGGAGAAAAGGAGGGGAGGAGGAAGAGAAAGGTAAGTGGATACTTGAGGCTATGTCTCTGACTTCAGTTAGACTCTCCAAGTGCTGCACGTACTAGGCTCTCAGTGAATTTTGGTAACATCTCTCCCTTCTCCTCTTCCTGTCCCAGAATTTGCACATCTCTGGGAGCTTCTAACTGCAGCGTTCAGACCATACTCCTCTTTATACCCTTGTGTGTTTGTGCCCGTTTCAAAGGAGAAACCGTCTCAGCGTGAGCCCATCTGTATCAGCTGGCTTCCTCACTCTACTCCAACACACGTCTCTATCTCTGCTTACAAAAATCATCTATTTTCTCCTCAGAAACCGGTGAGAGGGAAATTATGTAATGGAGGCAATTATGTATGTGAATATGGGATTTAGAAAACCCACTGGAAGTTTTCATGTGAAACTGGTTTTGAATTTGACTCAGACAGAACAGGGGGCTTGGGCTTCCAGAAACGAAAACCCCTCCAAGAGCTTATGTTCGAAGGGATAAAAGCAGGTCTTGGTTCACAGACTGCCTGCTCAGAGGCTCATCTGCTGCTCTCCCCCTCGCCCCCCTCACCTCCCCCAGCCTTGTTCCCCCAAGACCCTGATGCGTTGTGGGTGGTGTTAGCTGCTGTCTGCCTGTCCAAGGCTCCCCAAGAAGCCTCTAAAATGCAGTAAGTGGTGAAACAACCTGCGTCCAGAGGGTAGTTCAAAATGCCTTATGGGTCTTTCTGAACAAATCCAGTCATTAATAAGAAAACCTGACTCCCGCGGTTTCTAGGATTCATGGTCATCCCCAAAGCACGTGATTCCCCTCTCCCCTCCTTCCTGCTCCAAGTCAGTGAAGAGTTGGCGGGATCACAGTGGCCGAAAACCAAACCCCTCAAGGTCAGCTGTTCCTTGGAAGTCATGAGGCAGAGCCTCGGTCTAGGCCTGGAAGCTCTGGGAACAAAATTCTGCACGAAGGAGTCGATGGCGGTGGGTGCGGCCCCATTCCCACACTCTCGTCCCCGCCGCCCAGGTTCCCCCGGGGAAAGTGGGCTCACTAAACGGACAGGAGAGCGGCACAATATTTGGAACCCATTTATGGCCAAGGCAGCTGCAGTCCAGTGCCACTGCTGGGCCATATTTCATTCATTCATTCATTCATTCAGTTGTATTGAGCGCTTACTGTGTGCAGAGCACTGTACTAATCGTTTGGGAAGTACAAGTTTGCAACATATAGAGATGGTCCCTACCCAACAGTGGGCTCACAGTCTAGAAGGGGGAGACAGACAACAAAACAAAACATATAAACCAAATAAAATAAATAGATTAAACATATACAAGTAAAATAAATAAATAAATAGAATAATAAATATGTACAAACATATATACAGGTGATATACATATATACAGGTATATTTCCATGAACCGACGTGGTTGCTGGGGTGGCTGCCTCAATATCCATGGTGGGCTTTGATTTTTTTTTTTTTAATGGTAACTCATATGTGCTTACTATGTGCCCGGCACTGTTTTAAACACTGGGGTACATACTAGCTAATCAGGGCGAATACAGTGTGGACCACTGTTCTACAAAAATGTTCAGGATATGTTTCCACACTCCTCAAGAAACTCCAGTAGTTGCCCATCTACCTCCTCATCAAACAAAAACTCACGCTTGGCTTTAAACTACTCAATCACCTTGCCCCCTCCTACTTCATCTCGCTACCTCCTACTACAGCCCAGCCCGCACACTTTGCTCCTTTAATGGTAACCTTCTCACTGTACCTCAATCTTGCCTATCTTGCCACCAACCCCTCGCCCATTCTTGTCTCTGGCCTGGAACATCCTCCAATCCTACAGAGAATTATTCTCCCCGCCCTCAAAACCCTATTGAGGGCACATCTCCTCCAAGAGGCCTTCCCTGACTAACCCTCCATTCCTCTTCTCCCACTCACTTCTTTGTCGCCCTGACTTGCTCCCTTTATTCATCCCCCGTCCCAGCCCCGTGGCACTTATGTACATATCTGTAATTTATTTATATTAATGTTTGTCTTCCCCTCTATACTGTAAGTTCATTGTGGGCAGGGAATGTGTCTGTTTATTGTTATATTGTACCTCCTCAAGTGCTTAGCACAGTGCTTTGTAGACAGTAAGTGCTCAATAAATACGGTTGAAGGAATGAATGAATGTCCCACATGGAGTTCTCAGTATTAATCCCCATTTTGCAGATAACTGAGGCACAGAGAATAATAATAATAATAATGGCATTTATTAAAGTGCTTACTATGTGCAAAGCACTGTTCTAAGTGCCGGGCAGGTTACAAGGTGATCATGTTGTCCCATGGGGGGCTCACAGTCTTAATCCCCACTTTACAGAAGAGGTAACTGAGGCACAGAGAAGTTAAGTGACTTGCCCAAAGTCACACACTGACAATTGGCAGAGCCTGGATTCGAACCCATGACCTCTGACTCCAAAGCCCGGGCTCTGTCCACTGAGCCACGCTGCTGCCCAGGTTAACCAAATGAGAGAGTGCTGTAAGAAATACCGGCATTAAAATTCAGTAACTGTTGTGGAAGGGCACTAAAGAAAGAGCTTTGTCTCTGAGGTTCCCCCAGCCCTGTACCCTTTGCTGTCATGTGATGTATGCCTCCAGGACACCTGACTTTATTTACACCTGTGGAAAATAGGAAAGACACCAGGGATTATCTTGACACCCTTGAACAGAAACCGTGATTCCCTTCTGTGCAATTTGAGTTAGGCTACTGTTAAGCATCGTCGGGCAGTGGAAACCTCAAGGTGTCCTCCAACCTCTGGGCCAGGCTACAGCAAGGGCAGAGCTGAGGTGAACCCCTTACGCAGTGAGCTTCGGGCAGGGCACCGACAGTGTCTGATCTGATCATCTGCTATATACCCAAAGCTAAATGTGGTGCTTGGCACATAGTACATGTTTAACAAATACCACAATTATTATTATTATTATTATTATTGGCCAGGCCCAACAGACAGTAAATTCCATGGCCTGTCCCAGTTCCTCTGACCTCAAACTCTATGCCCTCTAAGTGGCCTCTTTCCTACCTAACTTCCCTGCTGAGGAGGCACCAGGCCATTGTAGGTGTGGGCTAGTTCGGGAATGGTCCCTAAGTCATTCATTCATTGTCATATTTATTGAGCACTTACTGCATGCAAAGCACCCAAGAGCGGGCTCACATTCATTCATTCAATCGTATTTATTGAGCGCTTACTGTGTGCAGAGCACTGTACTAAGCGCTTGGGAAGTACAAGTTGGCAACATATAGAGACGGTCCCTACCCAGCAGTGGGCACCCGGCTTTCCCCTCCTAACAGGGGTCAGTCACCCCAACTTGGAGCCATGGGGTCTGGGCCTTGGAGAAGTAGCGTGCCTCAGTGGAAAGAGCATGGGCTTTGGAGTCAGAGGTCATGGGTTCAAATCATGCCACCGCCACTTGTCAGCTGTGTGACTTTGGGCAAGGCACTTAACTTCTCTGGGCCTCAGTTACCTCATCTGTAAAATGGGGATTAAGACTCTGAGCCCCCCATGGGACAAACTGATCACCTTGTAATTTCCCCAGCGCATAGAACAGTGCCTTGCACATAGTAGGTGCTTAAAAAAATGCCATCATTAAGTAATCCCAGATCAGGCTCCATGAATGGGTTCCTGATGAGTGAATGTTCTCTTTGGGAGGGGATCTTCTGGCAATGCTTGAGTCATCAAGCCCTCCATTCTTGATGGAAATTAGAGTTATGGTTGTATTATACTCTCCCAAGCACTGAGTACAAAGCTCTGCTCATAGTAAGCACTCAGTAAATAATAATAATAATAATAGTGATGGCATTTATTAAGCGCTTACTATGTGCCAAGCACCATTCTAAGTGCTGGGGTAATAATAATAATAATAATGATGGTATTTGTTAAGCACTTACTATGTGCAAAGCACTGTTCTAAGCACTGGGGAGATACGAGGTGATCAGGTTTTCCCACATGGGGCTCACAGTCTTAATCCCCATTTTACAGATGAGGTAACTGAGACACAGAGAATTTAAGTCACACAGCTGACAATTGGTGGAGCCGGGATTTGAATCCATGATCTCCGACTCCAAAGCCCAGGCTCTTTCCACTGAGCCATGCTGCTTCACTATTGAAGCACTATTGGTAAATACTGTTGATTCAGAAGCAGCCTGTATGTTCGTTCTCTCTCTCTCTCTCTCTCTCTCTCTCTCTCTCTCTCTCTCTCTCACACACACACACACACACACACACACACTTTCTACAGACAGTTGATTTGACCCAGATAATTTTTGGCTGTGGTACAAAGACAATGAACACTTTTCTTCTTCAAAGCTTTAAAACCAAAGCGTGCTCTGGACTGGAGGGCAGTTGAGGCCCAGCGGAAAGCTTCTGACTGCCGTTGTCCGAGCTTGTTGATTCTAATACACTAAGGATGGCTCAGAGCAAACTGTGCCCCTGATCGGTCCCTGCCCAGTTCCCGGAGACAGCAGAGGGAGGGGACTCTAGGACTCCAGAAGCCCACCAGGCTATGGGGCTCCACCTGGGCAGGGAGCACAGTAGGTTGGAGAGGAGTTTGGGAGTGCCCCCTCATCTACATGTCATCCCAGAGGGAGGTCCGGCGCTCTTCTCCTGTCTTGTCTTATGCCGTTGGGTTATTTCCTAACCCATAGTTATTTCCTAACCCATAGTGACACCACGGACACATCTCTCCCAGAATACCCCCCCCGCCCCCCACTCCATCTGCAATCGTTCTGGTAGTGTCTCGTAGAGTTTTCTTGGTAAAGATATGGAAGTGGTTTACCATTGCCTCCTTTCACGCAGTAAACTTGAGTCTCCGCCCTTGACTTTCTAACATGCCGCTGCTGCGCAGCATGGGTGAGTTTTGACTTGTAGCAGATTGTCTTCCACTCGCTAGCCACTGGCCAAGCTAGGAATATAATGAGTAGGCCTCTGCTTGACTCTCCCTCCCGTAGCCAAGACTTGTAGAGTACTGAAACTTTCCAGGTGCGACCCCGAGAGGGGCTGTTCTCCTAAGGCACTGGATAAACTCAGGCTTTGGAGGCAGGGACTCTGCACACAGTAAGCGCTCAATAAATACGATTGAATGAAGAGACATGTGGTCTCCCCACTCTGTTTCCAGGGGTCAAATCTCCCAGTCGGGGAGGGGAGACCGAGCCTGAATATATCTCCTGCAGAATTTTTCAACACCTCAGAGGTACATCTCCTGGCTTTGTTCAGGAATGATTTCCCTCTTACAAATCACCAAATAGACTATCTGAAGCTCTTTCTCTTCTAGTCAGGATTGAAAGTGTCTCTTCCCTTGTGAACGGGGCTTTCGCCCTGAATCTCGGCTGCCATGATGTTCTGTTCATTTGTACTCCTTGTAATTAATATTTCCTGTGACACTGAATAATGCCTCTGGTTTGAGAGTGAACCCACTGACCCTCTTCAGCATCACGCTTCTTTCTGAGAACATCATTATCTGATGGGCGCCGGGAAGCAGTGACACACTTCGTAGCTCATAGGTCTTGCTTTGTCTTTGCTGCCTGCCACCTGCACAGTGACCCAAATTATCACACCTCAAAACACGACTAAGCTGCCCACACACCTAACAACCTGGCAGCAATGGCCATCTTGTCCGGTAGTTCAGCATCCCTGGAACCAGGAAGCCAGTTCCAAAACACTACCACGTTTGGCCATCTGATTCCATTAGTCACAATTGTACCGTTGGCTTGAGGGGCATCTGCCGGAACCCCACACTCTTGCTGTTGACTCCTTTGAGGGCATGTGCTCTGTTGCATCCTTCTTTTTTTTTACCTTTCAACTCCCAGTTTGAACGAATTCAGCCTCCCACGGGGCTCAGCAACCTGTCGGTACTTGCTGAATGCTGTAGGTGGTTGTTAATTTTAGTGCCAGTTAAGGGATTTCTGGAGCCCCTACTCTGGGCCCAGGGCTGCACCGGAGATGAGAGAGTCCGGTGGAAGACAGTGATGGTGATGGGCTCATCAGCCACACTTGCATAAGCCAACAAAGACCTTACGGTCAGTGACGCCGTCTCTGAACCCGAAAGGCAGCTGGGTTTTTAGGTACAGTAAAAGCTGCATGGAGACAGAGCAGGAGTCTTGATGGAAATTGCCAATGTGGTTAAGTGCACGTTTTCAAAGTGTTCATTGAAAAGGAACCAATTGAATTAGAGAGATACACACAGTGGGCTTAGTCAACCAAAGGCTCCACTCCTCCTGTGACACTGCTGACCGCTGCGATGGCTAACACACACTTGGTGTGCAGAGGCGAGAGAGATCATTTAAAGGGTTTGGGTTCCTTCCCATCTCCAACAGCTTCACCATCTCTGGTTGGGAAGGGAACCCGGGTTGCAAGGAGTATGCCCAGTTATTGTCACCTTGAATGTGATGGTGGTGATTGTGTTCTCTCTTAAAAAAGTAGTTTGAGCTCAGGAAGAACACTACCACCACAAGGCAGTTTTAGTCACCTCCCCCCAGTGATAATTATGATGTTTATTAAGCACTCATTATGTGTTAAGCAAGGGAGTCACTACAAGAGAGTCAGATCAGTTAGTGTCCCTGTCCGATATGGGGCTCCCAATGTAAGATGGAGGGAGAACAGTTGTCTTACCCCCATTTTACAGATGAGAAAGATGAGGCCCAGAGAAGTTAAGTGACTTGCCCTGGGTCACCCAGCAGGCCAGGGCAGAGCTGGGGCTAGAATCTAGGTCTCCTGACTCCCACCCCTGTGCTCTTTCTATTAATAATAATAATAATAATAATTGCATTTATTAAGCACTTACTATGTGCAAAGCACTTTTCTAAGCACCAGGGAGGTTACAAGGTGATGAGGTCCCACGGGGGGCTCACAGTCTTCATCCCCATTTTACAGATGAGGGAATTGAGGCCCAGAGAAATGAAGTGACTTACCCAAAGTCACACAACTGGTAAGTGGCAAAGCTGGGATTTGAACCCATGACTTCTGACTCCAAAGCCCGGGCTCTTTCCACTGAGCCACTCTGCTTCTCTTAAGCAGAGAGGCTTAAGCTATTAGGTGAGGCAGCATGGCATAGTGGGTAGAGCACGGGCCTGGGAATCGGAGGGTCACGGGTTCTAATTCCAGCTCCTCTGCTTGTCTCCTGTGTGAGCTTGAGCAAGTCACTTGACTTCTCCTCGCCTCAGTTACCTCATCTGTAAAATGGGGATAAAGACTGTGAACCCCATGTGGGGCAACCTGATTACCCTGCATCTACCCCAGGGTGTAGAACATTGCTTGGCACATAGTAAGTGCTTAACAAATACTATAATTATTATTATTATTACCTCTTTGGCTCTCCATATCTTTCAGGCCCTCCTGAAAACCCCCCCTGCCCCAGTGAGCCCTACCCAATTAAGCTCCACCCTCCAGGGGCCACCCCCTCATGGCTCTGTGAGGTTAGTAATAATAATCATGGCTCTGTGAGACTAGTAATAATAATAATAATAATGATGATGGCATTTATTAAGTGCTTACTGTGTGTAAAGCACTGTTCTAAGCGCTGGGGAGGTTACAAGGTGATCAGGTTGTCCCACGGGGGGCTCACAGTCTTCATCCCCATTTTACAGATGAGGTAACTGAGGCATAGAGAAGTTAAGTGACTTGCCCGCAGCATGGGGATTTGAACCCATGACCTCTGACTCCAAAGCCCATGCTCTCTCCACTGAGCCACACTGCTTCTCTAGTAGCTGCCCTTCACCTTCTTGCCCCCTGGAATGCCGAGCGGGGAAAAGGCCATCACCTTTGGGAAATCTGATGCAGCCATGCGGCCTAGGCAGTGGCTACCAATCAATCTGCGCATCAGGCAGAAACTCCTCACCCTGGGCTTCAAGGCTGTCCATCACCTCGCCCCCTCCTACCTCCCCTCCCTTCTGTCCTTCTCCGGCCCAGCCCGCACCCTCCGCTCCTCCGCCACTAATCTCCTCACCGGGCCTCGTTCTCGCCTGTCCCGCCGTCGACCCCCGGCCCACGTCATCCCCCGGGCCTGGAATGCCCTCCCTCTGCCCATCTGCCAAGCTAGCTCTCTTCCTCCTTTCAAGGCCCTACTGAGAGCTCACCTCCTCTAGGAGGCCTTCCCAGACTGAGCCCCTTCCTTCCTCTCCCACTCGTGCCCCTCTCCATCCCCCCATCTTACCTCCTTCCCTTCCCCACAGCACCTGTATATATGTATATATGTTTCTACATATTTGTTACTCTATTTATTTTACTTGTACATATCTATTCTATTTATTTTATTTTGTTAGTATGTTTGGTTTTGTTCTCTGTCTCCCCCTTTTAGACTGTGAGCCCACTGTTGGGTAGGGACTGTCTCTATATGTTGCCAACTTGTACTTCCCAAGTGCTTAGTACAGTGCTCTGCACACAGTAAGCGCTCAATAAATACGATTGATGATGATGATGATAGGCAGCTCCTTCATTGGAGATCTGGGGCACTTTGCCCTGTTCTACCCACCACCACTGGGACAAGGCCCCTCTTCCCTGCCCGAAAGAAGGGTGGGCAGACAGTTGTGGCTGCCCAGATCAGGGCAGACCCCCAGGGGAGCAGGGAGGAGCTGGGAAGATTCCTCCCAGCTCTGAGGCACCATAACCACTCTGGTCGTAGGGGTCTTCGGTCAGCATCTGCGGCACCTGCGCTTGCCTTGTCAGTCCTCTCCTGGTGGGTCTCTTCCCTCTCCCTCCTGCTCTCCACTTCTCCCCACCCTTCAGACTGGGAACCCGTGAGCTGTGGTCTGATCCAGCAATGTCCCCATTGCTCTCTCCAGCGCTCCGCATGGTGCCCCACACGGGATCAGCTCCCCACTGGGGAAGGAGTGATAATGATGC
Source organism: Tachyglossus aculeatus (assembly GCF_015852505.1). Taxonomy (NCBI): domain Eukaryota; kingdom Metazoa; phylum Chordata; class Mammalia; order Monotremata; family Tachyglossidae; genus Tachyglossus; species Tachyglossus aculeatus. Next base: position 39,577,894 of record NC_052088.1, on the reverse strand, counting down.
GCGTGTGTGGTGTTATAATAATGATGGCATTTGTTAAGCGCTTACTGTGTGCGAAGCACTGTTCTTAGTTATGTGTGGTGGTCCTGGTGGGAGGCCCCATCGCCAGTAATGCTGGCAGTTTAGAAAAGAGCAAAATTGGAGATTTAATTCCTGTTGAGACCCTCCTCTCTCCCACCCATGGAGAGCAACATGGCCAGCAGGACGGCATTGAGGGTGGCCTCCTTCTCCTCCTCCTCTCCTCAGATAAGGGCTTCATGCTGGATGCCCTGTACAGGCTCATAGGGAAGGTGGTGCTCAATAGTACCCACGCTGACACCACAAGGTTTCTCTTGCCCACTGAAAGTTTGAAAATTCACGGTTTGTATTTGGAATACCATTTTGGTTTCCATATTATAAAGTATTGAGCACTGGAGGCTGACTATGTGACTGGAACTGACTATTCATTCATTCATTCATTCAGTCATATTTATTAAGTGCTTACTGTGTGCAGAGCACTGTACTAAGCACTTGGGAAGTACAAGTTGGCAACATATAGAAACGGTCCCTACCCAACAACGGGCTCACAGTCTGGAAGGGGGAGACAGACAACAAAACAAAACATATTAACAAAATAAAATAAATAGAATAGTAAATATGTACAAGTAAAATAGAGTAATCTGTACAAACATATATACAGGTGCTGTGGGGAAGGGAAGGAGGTAGGGCGGGGGGAAGGGGGAGAGGAAGGAAGGCCTGGGAAGGCCTCCTGGAGGAGGTGAGCTTTCAGTAGGGCTTTGAAGGGAGGAAGAGAGCTAGCCTGGTGGATGTGTGGAGGGAGGGCATTTCAGGCCAGGGGGAGGACATGGGCCGGGTATCGATGGTGGGACAGGCGAGAACGAGGCACAGTGAGGAGGTTAGCGGCAGAGGAGTGGAGGGTGCGGGCTGGGCTGTAGAAGGAGAGAAGGGAGGTGAGGTAGGAGGGGGCGAGGGGATGGACAGCCTTGAAGCCGAGAGTGAGGAATTTTTGCCTGATGCGTAGGTTGACTGGTAGCCACTGGAGACTTTTGAGGAGGGGAGTAACGTGCCCAGAGCGTTTCTGCACAAAGATGATCTGGGCAGCAGCGTGTAGAGTGTTGTTCTGGGTGTGGAGAACTGTAATAACAGTGATAATTTTGGCATTTGTTAAGCACTTACTATATGTCAAGCACTATACTAAGTGCTGGGGTAGATACAAGATAATCAGGCCCCACCTGGGGCTCACAGTCTAAGTATTCATTCATTCTTGTACTTCTTGGGAAGTACAAGTTGGCAACATATAGAGACGGTCCCTACCCAACCACGGGCTCAGTCTAGAAGGGACTAAGTAGGAGGGAGAACAAGCACTGAGTCCCATTCAGTGTTTAGGGAGAACAGGTCTTTAATCCCCATTTTGCAGATGAAAGAATTGAGGCACAGAAAAGTTAAGTGACTTGCCCAAGGTCATAGATGGAGCTGGGATTAGAACCCAAGTCCTCTGAGTCCCAGGCCGTGCTCTTCCCACTAGGCCACACTGCTACACTGAGTGCCTACTGGTTGTAGAGTTCAGTACTGAGCGCTTACTGGATGCAGATCACAGTACTTAACACCTACTGGGAACACACAGAATCAATCAATCAATCGTATTTATTGAGTGCTTACTGTGTGCAGAGCACAGAAGCAGTGAGGATACTGTAAGCTCATATTGGGCAGGGAATTTATATACCAACTCAGTCATATTGTACTCTCCCAAGCCTTTAATAATAATAATAACGATGGTGTTTGTTAAGCGCTTACTATGTGCAAAGCACTGTTCTAAGTGCTGGGGAGGTTACAAGGTGATCAGGTTGTCCCATGCGGGGGCTCACAGTTTTAATCCCCATTTTACAGATGAGGTACCTGAGGCCCAGAGAAGTTAAGTGACTTGCCCAAAGTCACACAGCTGACAGTTGGAGGAGCCGGGATTTGAACCCATGACCTCTGATTCCAAAGCCCACGCTCTTTCCACTGAGCCACGCTGCTTCTCAGCGCGCTTAACACAGTAAGCGCTCAATAAATACAATTGATTGATGGATTAATGAAGAGCTTCTGCTTCTTGATCTTTCTGATTCCTGCCCATGTAGGTTTCTGGGGACACCAAGTGCAGAAACAAGAGTGAATGCCTTTGATTTCTTCTCATGATGTGTGCTTTGCCCTCTAAAGGGCATATTTTGGATCCAACTTAATGAATTAATTTTCATGTTCTAAACTTAAGTAAAAGGTGTAAATTTAAATTTATTTCAGGGAGACTAGTCATGGCCTTGGCATCTATTTTCATGAAAAGAAATTAGCATGCTAATGAGGCACAGTCAACTGATACTTTAAATACAGTTTTTCTGAAACAGATCATTGAGGTTAACATATTTTCTGCAGCTCCGATAAGCCCTGAAGCTTTTGAAACTCTTTTTCCTCAGATAGTTCCAGGCGGATGCTTCGATAGGAGGGGTCAGAGATCAGCTCTTTAACCTTTGTGCTGGAGCTCTGCACATAGTAAGCGCTCAATAAATATGATTGATGATGGTGAGAAAATAGAAGGCGCTTCAGGGTTTGGAGGTTTTGGGGTGTAAGAGAGCATGAAGGAAGTGGAGAGGATTGAGCCGGGTGCCCCTGTCGCTGCCGGATCGATCCAAACTCCCAACGGTGGTCGCTGGGATGCAGGAGGGTGGCTAATGGTATTTATTAAGAGTCTACTACTTAATACTGCTTTCTGCCCCAAAGGCTGGAGAAAAATACGTCTAAGCAGTTCAGACGATTCTTGTCTCCCACGGAACTTACGGTCATTTGGTGGAGGTCTCTGGGATGCAGGAGGGTGGCTAATGGTATTTATTAAGAGTCTACTACTTAATACTGCTTCCTGCCCCGAAGGCTGGAGAAAAATACGTCTAAGCAGTTCAGACGATTCTTGTCTCCCACGGAACTTACGGTCATTTGGTGGAGGTCAGATCCTAGGGAAATGGGACGGTCAGGGAGTTATTGAGAAATGGTCACTTGAGACATAGTCAGGGAAAAGAGTCTGTGGAGCTAGCTACATGTTCTGGTGCCGCCCTGCGCCCAGCCATCAATGGCTGCAGCGTCCCACGACACCTGCAGAGGAAGAAGATGGGGGGTGTCCCCAACCAAGGGAAAGACTGTGAAGACTGTAAAGACTGTAAAGCCACCCACCCCCTCCTACCTCACCTCCCTTCTCTCCTTCTACAGCCCAACCTGCACCATCTGCTCCTCTGCCGCTAACTCCTCACTGTGCCTCGTTCTCGCCTGTCCCACCATCGATCCCCGGCCCACGTCCTCCCCCTGGCCTGGAATGCCCTCCCTCCACACATCCACCAAGATAGCTCTCTTCCTCCCTTCAAAGCCCTACTGAGAGCTCACCTCCTCCAAGAGGCCTTCCCAGACTGAGCCCCCTTTTTCATCTCCTCCTCTCCATCCCCCGCCCTACCTCTTTCCCCTCCCCACAGCACCTGTATATATGTTTGTACAGATTTATTACTCTATTTATTTTACTTGTACATATTTACTATTCTGTTAATAGTGTGCATCAAACTTTAATTCTATTTGTTCTGACAACTTGACACCTGTCCACATATTTTGTTTTGTTGTCTGTCTCCTCCTTCTAGACTGTGAGCCCGTTGTTGGGTAGGGCCCATCTCTATATGTTACCAACCTGTACTTCCCAAGCACTTAGTACAGTGCTCTGCACACAGTAAGTGCTCAATAAATATGATTGAATGAATGAAAGACAAAAATCTTCTGGTCATCACCTTGACTGCAGTTTCCTGTCAGTAAGTCAATCAGTCAATCATATTTATTGAGTGCTCACTGTGTGCAGAGCACTGTACTAAGCGCTTGGGAGAGGTGTGTCAAAGCTACAGAGCACACCAGTTTAGAAGCAGGAGGAGCCGGGTTCCAGTGTGAGCTGTGCCGTTAGCCTGCCATGTGACCATGGGCAAATCACTTAACTTCTCTGAACCTCAGTTCCCCTTCTGTAAAATGGGAATAATAATACCTGCCTTGTCTCCCTACCTCACAGTGTCGTTGTGAGGGTTGAAATGAACTAATTAATGTGAGGGGGCGCTTTGATAATAAAAGCACTACAGCTTCTCCCCTCTAGACTGTAAGTTCATTGTGGGAAGAGAATGTGTCTGTTTTTCATTGTACTATCGTAATTATAGTATTTGTTAAGCGCTTATTATGTCTCAAGCATTGTTCTAAGCGCTGGGGTAGATACAAGGTAATCAGGTTGTCCCACGTTGGGGCTCACCATCTTAATCCCCATTTTACAGATGAGGCAACAGAAGCACAGATAAGTTAAGTGGCTTGCCCCAGGTCACACAGCAGACAAGTGGCAGAGGTAGGATTAGCATTAGTATTGTACTATCCCAAGCACTTGGTATAGGGCTTTGCACACAATGAGCGCTCAATAAATGCAATTGAATGAACGAACAATATAACAGACACATTCCCTGCCCACAAGGAACTTACAGTCTAGAGGAGGAGACAGACGCCAATATAAATAAATAAATTACAGATAATAATAATAATAATAGTATTTGTTAAGTGCTTGCTATGTGCCATGCACTGTTCTAAGCACTAGGATAGATACAAGGTAATCAGGTTGTCCAATGTGGGGCTCATGCTCTTAATTCCCATTTTACAGATGAGGTAACAGAGGCACAGAGAACTTAAATAATAATAATTTTGGTATTTGTTAAGCACTTAGTATGTGCCAAGCACTGTTCTAAGGCTGGGGAGGATACAAGGTGATCAAGTTTTCCCATGTGGGGCTCACAATCTTAATCCCCATTTTACAGATGAGGTAACTGAAGCACAGAGAAGTTAAGTGATTTGCCCAAAGTCACCCAGCTGACAAGTGGCGGAGGTGGGATTAGAACCCACGACCTCTGACTCCCAAGCCCGTGCTTTTTCCACTAAGCTACGCTGCTTCTCTGAATCATATGTACAGATATGTACATAAGTGCTGTGGGACTGGGAGGGGGGATGAATAAAGGGAGCAAGTCAGGGCATCGCAGAAGGGAGTTGAAGAAAAGGAAAAGAGGACTAAATCAGGGAAGGCTTCTTGGAGGAGATGTGTCTTTAGTGTGTCTTCAATGTTTCTCCCCCTTTTCTTGCAGCGAGGGCCTTTCTGCTCTTTCTGCTGTTTCAGTTGTGAGGGCAGATTTGTTGTTGACGCTTGAGGCCACTGGAGTCTAAGTGCCACGTAAGCAGGGACTATGTCTTGTGATTCTGCTGTACCCTTCCCATTTGCCCTATACAATGCCCAGCACCCACTGGGCGCTTCAGTCCACTCACTTCTTGTGAATTCAGTCCCGACTGGCCCCAACCAGTCCAAACCGAAAACATCTCCTTATCTTTTGTTCCGTAGACATCGAATGAGGACGCAAGCCTGGACGAAGACCACGAGTGCACGGAGGAAAAAGAGAGCTACATGTGTGCAGTCTGCCTGGACGTCTACTTCAACCCCTACATGTGCTCTCCTTGCCAGCACATCTTCTGCGAGCCCTGCCTCCGGACCCTGGCCAAGGACAATGCCACCAGCACACCCTGCCCTCTGTGCCGCACCATCATCAGCAGGGTCTTTTTCCAGACAGGTGGCCATCTCATACTTCTCCCCCTCTTACAGACCCTTAGGTCACGGCTCTACCTCCTCACCCACTCCCCATGCAAAAAAAATTCCATCGTGGCCTCGGGCAAGTTGTAAAAATTGTTGAAGGCAATCCCCCGCGTGTGGCCTTGCTTGCCCATTTCTCGTGGTCGGAGTCCAGTTTACTCAATATAAATGTCACCTTTTCCCCGCCCCGCACCGAACCGCTCTTCAGTTCCAAGGTGACGCTGTTAACGGGGAGGTTGAACCCACGAGTGCACGTGTCTCGGAAGAGAATTTCTTGCACATAGCAGCCTGTGAAATGTAGTCGTCACCTTTCTTGGCCTCTTGCCCCTCGGGGTGAGCTTCAGTATCCATCGGGAGATCAGGTAGTAATTCCCAGGTGTCCTAGGACTCCTGTTTAGGGTTGGGACGAGATAAGGAGGGAGAAGGGATGGCCCAATGCCAGCAAGATGGGTGCCTGAGTTGTTTTTGCAGTAGTGGGGATGGTTGGCACTGAACCATCCATACTCTCCGTTCCCCCAGAGCAATTTAGGATTTTACATTCAGTCCCATCATCCCTCGGACCAGAAATGATTTGAAAGATCAGCTCCCCAGGACCCACTCACAATGGGTTTTCCTGTTTGGCACTGAGCAAGCAAACCACTTCACTGGCTCCTGACCCACCTCAGCGAAGGAACTGGTGATCTCTGCAGCCAAAACAGATGAGGGAGGTCAGACATTTCCGGGCAAGCTTTCAGATATAGGAGAGCCACATTGAATGGTGTGTTTGGAAACAGTTGATGAAGTCTTTACTCTTTATTTCCTAAAGCTTTTAGACCTGATTTGTTAAACCCCTTCCTGGGATGAGATGTTGGGGTACTCAGACCCAAGTTCCAGCTTGCCCGATCTTATGAGGAAATGGAACATCAAATTATTGTTATTACTAATGGTATTTAAGTGCTTATATGTACCAGACACTGTTCTAAGTGCTGGGGTAGATACAAAGTAATCAGATTGGACACAGTTCCTGTCCCACAGAAGGCTTACAGACTTAACCTCCATTTTACAGATGAGGTAACTGAGGCCCGGAGAAGTGAAGTGATTTGCCCAAGGTCAAACAAGTGGCAGAGCTGGGATTAGCCAGGTTCTTCAGACTCCCAGGCCTGTGCTCTATCCACTAGGCTACTCTGCTTCTCATTGTGTCAGGCACCCTGCCGGCCTCTTTGCGAGAGAAACTTTAGGCGAGAGCTCTGAGCTCCTCCGTGAGGTAACAGGGACCGGCTTTCCTGGCGTTTGATCCCAGCACAGCTGTCTGAGCTGATCCTTTTTCTGGAGAATCTGTCCCGCCCGTGCCATTTCCCTTATTGTCGCCCTCCGCTCCCATCTCATCGGCTACTCTGGCTCACACATTCCCCACTCCCCCTGAAGCATCCTCGGGGACATCTGTGATCACTCACAGCAGGGCAGACCCACAGATTCAGCTGCTTCCTGGGCATGTTCTTCCCCCAGCAGGGCACGTGGTTAGGAGACTGCGGCTGGAGGGGGATGTACCTGTTACGTTGATTCCCTTCCACCTCCCTGTGAGGCAACAAGGCAAATGAGCTGCTCGCCCGGATCTCGAGCTGGAATTTCACATCTTGTGAGGGATCATCGGTGGCCAACTAATTTGGAAGAAAACAGGCAGCGAGGCGGTGGCCAATTCAGACGAGACACCCAACGCTTTGGTGCTCCCCAAAATTAGAACGGTGCTTCGCACATAGTAAGCGCTTAACAAATACCATCACTATAACTGAAGCAGCGTGGCTCAGTGGAAAGAGCAGGAGCTTGGGAGTCAGAGGTCATAGGTTCTAATCCCAGCTCCGCCACTTGTCAGCTGTGTGACTTTGGGCCAGTCACTTCATCAATCAATCAATCGTATTTTTTGAGCACTTACTGTGTGCTGAGCACTGTACTGAGTGCTTGGGAAGTACAAGTTGGCAACATATAGAGACAGTCCCTACCCAACAGTGGGTTCACAGTCTAAAAGGGGGAGACAGAGAACAAAGCCAAACATACTAACAAAATAAAATAAATAGAATAGATATGTACAAGTAAAATAGAGTAATAAATATGTACAAACATATATACATATATATATATACTTCTCTGTGCCTCAGTTACCTCATCTGTAAAATGGGGATTAAGACTGTGAGCCCCATGTGGGTCAACCTGATCACCCTGTAACCCCCCCAGCACTTAGAACAGTGCTTTGCACATAGTAAGCGCTTAACAAATACCATCGTCATCAAGAAACCCGGGACAAAGACGTAACCCTGTAACTCCCTCCAAACCGCAGGCCTCTCTTTCCTCCCCTCTGTCGCTAAGAAACACGCTCCCCACCCTCCTTCGCAGGCACTGGTCTTGCAGAGGTTCCCCCAGTGCTAGATATTGTGACAGCTCATCGGGCAGCCAACAGTGAGTGCCAGGAGGACCAGTGCTCCAGAAGCTGTCCATTCTTTAGAAACATCCACCCCCTCACCACCTGTGAGCAGGTGAGAGAGCCGACAGCCAATTCCCTGTGGTGGTGTTCTGCTTGACTCTCAGCAAGCTGTGTGGGACAGTGGAGGCCCTGTACTCTCTGACCTAGAAAAGGCTGGCCTTAACGGAGTCTTCATGAGCTTGAGCCAGCAGAGTGTCTAGTATTAATGAGGGACAGATGGTAACACGCAGGGCTTGTCACGAGGAGTTAGCCTTGATTTCTCCCCTGTCTAAGCCTCTTGTGTGGAAGGAATTCGTGCTGTAATCCTGGTGCGTTTGGCTTTCCCTTTAGATCTGAACAATGCAACCAAAGCAGTCTTCCCAGAGGAGTATTCAAAGATCAAGCAGAGCTTTCAGAAGTCAAACTTAGCAAAATGGCCACTCCCCAGCTGCCGGAAGACGTTTCATCTGTTTGGAGGTAAGGAGCCCCGCTCGGATCCCCCGCCCAGATCCTTTATCCATTGCTCTGCAGGCCCTGGTCAAATGGGTCACATCTGGTCAGGATGCCGTATAGCTTGGGTCGGATCTCAGGGACTGGCAGGGGCTGGCACAGTGCCCATGGAGCTCATTTGGAGAAAGTACAGAATGCCGGGGGCATCGCCTAGCAAGACAGTGCCCAGACGGTGCCAGCACTCCACCACCTTGCCCCTCCTACCTCACCTTGCTTCTCTCCTACAACCCACCCCGCACACTTGGCATCTCTAGTGCTAAACTGTGCCTTGATCTCTCCTGTCATTCATTCAATCGTATTTATGGAGCGCTTACTGTGTACGGAGCACTGTACTAAGCACTTGGCAAGTACAATTCAACAATTCTCATCGCTGACCCCTGGCCCATGTCCTACCTCTGGCCTGGAACGCCCTCCCTCCTCAAATCCACCAAACAATTACTCGCCCCCCGTTCAAAACCCTACTGAAGTCACATCTCCTCCAAGAGGCCTGCCAAGACTAAGTCCCGCTTTTCCTCATCTCCCACTCCCTTCTGTGTCACCCTGACTTGCTCTCTTTGCTCTCTCCCTTCCCCCCTGTAGCACTTATGTATATATCTGTAATTTTATTTATTTATATTGATGTCTGTTCATTTGTATTGATGCCTATCACCCCCCGCCCAGACTGTGAGCTTAGTGTGGGCAGCGGTTGTCACTCTTTATTGCTGTATTGTATTTTCCCAAGTCCTTAATACAGTGCTCTGCACACAGTAAGTGCTTAATAAATACGATTAAATGAATGAGTGAATGGATGAAAGGATAGACCCTGAGCCAGGTGGGGGCCTAGTAAGCAGTGAATCACCATTTTGCCCAACCCCCAGCTTATTCAGGGCTCAGCCTAGGCTCAATTCATTTTCCTCTCTCTCCTGAGCATGGGTTCATTTTCCATGTCTTGGTGATTCCCCCAGCCTGCCTATACCCTGGTTTGGACTCAAGCCAAGCTGAGAGTTGTACAGGGGTGTGGCAGTCCATTTTAGGATTTCGGTGCCAATCTTCTCTTAGTGGAAATACTGTTATCTGCTATCAATCTTAGAGCCACACCATCTTAGAGCTGTTTCCACGCACTGTTCGTTGTCTTTCTCCTCTCCTGACTGTGGGAAACACCCACATGTTCCAATAGGAGCAGAGCATCAGTAGGCTCCCCTGGCCACCAGAGCCATGGGCATGGCTCCCTGGGGCACACAGGGAGGTGGCTGGGGACCGAAGGGTGGGTAAACATCTCAGTGACTCTGTGTGACACCCCCTTTTCCCTTTCCCAAGCCTGTCGAAAAGTTTTCTCTGCTCTAACTCCTGCCTTTTGGCACCTTCTTCTTTTCCTCATCCAAGGCTCCCCTGACCTTTCCCCCCAACACCCGATTTCTGATGAGTGTGTGGTGTGCTGCCTCTTTCCTTTCATATTTCAGTCTTTTGCCTCAGTTTCTGAGAGATAAGTTTTTGCTCCCAATGTCCTCCTTGGACTGGAACCTGTAAATATATTTTTTCCAGCTGATGTCATGACTATTAGCTTCTCCTCTCTTCCTGTCATTCATTCATTCATTCCATCGGATTTATTGAGTGCTTAGTGTGTGCAGAGCACTGTACTAAGCACTTGGGAAGTACAAGTCGGTAACATATAGAGACAGTCCCTACCCAACAACGGGCTCACAGTCTAGAAGGGGGAGACAGACAACAAAACAAAACATGTAGACAGGTGTCAAAATCGTCATAACAAATAGAATTAAAGCTATATATGCACATCATTAACAAAATAAATAGTACATATATACAAGTAATAAATAGAGTAATAAATCCATACAAATACATGTACAGGTGCTGTGGAGAGGGGAAGGAGGTAGGGTGGGGGAGATGGGGAGGAGGAGAGGAAAAAGGGGGTCATTCATTCAATTCATTCATTTCATTCATTCAATTCATTCATTCAATCATATTTATTGAGCACTTACTGTGTGCAGAGCACTGTACTAAGTACTTAGAAAGTACAATTCAGCAATAAAGAGACAATCCCTGCCCACAACGGGCTTACAGTCTAGAAGTCTTGTTCCCTGGAAGTTAAGTTCACTCTTAAACATTTTGCAAAGATGGACTGGTCCAGATCATCTGACTTCACTGTGGCAAAGCGCGTTGAAATCCTCCAGGCCATCAGCTCTGGAGCCTCGACACTGATGTGGGCTTGGAATAGCCATTCTTTGGTGGGGAAAGAATTCCTAGCTGCCCTGGCCATATCAGATATTTTCAAGGCTCCTTCTAGACTGTGAGCCCGTTGTTGGGTAGGGAACATCTCTATATGTTGCCAACTTGTACTTCCCAAGAGCTTAGTACAGTGTTCTGCACACAGTAAGTGCTCAATAAATACGACTGAATGAATGAATGCTGTTATTATTATGACACTCGTCAAGCGCTTACCGTGTGCCAAGCACTATACTAAGCACTGGAGAAAATACAGGGTAATCAGGTTGGACACGGTGTCAATCCCACATGGAGCTCAAAATAGGAGGAATTAGGATTTAATCCCTGTTTTTACAGATGAGGAAGCTGAGGCGTGGTTAAGTGACTTGCTCAAGGTCACACAGCAGACAAGTGGCAGGGTCAGGATTAGAGCCTGGGTCCTCTGACTCTTAGGCCCGGGCTCTATTCTGTAGGCCACACTCCTTCCCATCTCTAGGGCCATTGGTCAGTTGGGCAGTGGTCAGGATAAATGAGTAGAGATTCAATATTGAGTAGATTCAGGTTCTGAAAAATCTCGATCTACACCACAGCCAAGTCTCTGTCTTGATCCAGGCCCCGATAGTGGGCCTAGCTGCGCCTCTCTTCCCATCCTCCTTCCCCTCACACTGAACTTTGAGCTCCACAAGGAGTGCTGGGAAACTGGAATGAGCCAAATGGGAAGACAGCTTTCCTGGGGCATCACCCGGTGTGGAAGCAAAGAAACATTTCCTTTGGCCCTCGACCTTCCCACGGCCTCCGAGAGCACAGTCGTGTGGTCTTTCAGAAACTGTTCTCTAGAGGCCCAGGAGTCTGCGCTTTTGACAGTCTTCGCACTTGTCAGCTGTGTGACTTTGGACAGGTCACTTGGCTTCTCTGTGCCTCAGTTGCCTCATCTGTGGAATGGATATTGGGACTGTGAGCCCCACGTGGGACAACCTGATCACCTTGTAACCTCCCAAGCGCTTATAACAGGGTTCGGCACATAGTAACCACTTAATGCATGCCATTCTTATTATTATAAATACCATTGATTAAATGATTGATTTTTGGGCAACTACTGCTCTGAAAAAAGGAAAGTCCCCATGCTGAGATACCTAGCATGCATATCCAGAAAACTGGGTTACCAAATTTTTGGTTGTGATAAACATTTAGAGGGGTGTGCTATTTATATTCAAGTCACTATGTATATATGTTTGTACGTATTTATTACTCTATTTTACTTGTACATATTTATTCTATTTATTTTATTTTGTTAATATGTTTTGTTTTGTTGTCTGTCTTCCCCTTCTAGACTGTGAACTCGCTGTTGGGTAGGGACCATCTCTATATGTTGCCAACTTGTACTTCCCAAGTGCTTAGTACAGTGCTCTGCACACAGGAAGTGCTCAATAAATACAATTGAATGAATGAATGAATGAAGAAACCTCATCCTATGGAAAGTGCACTGTAAGTGACACCACCTGCATGTGCTTACAGCTCTCTCTTCCAACACCCGCGGGGTTGACAGGACACTCCCTAGTGCAGAGTGGCGACTCACCCGGCTGTAGCCGAACTGGACTGTAATGAGGGGAAGCGTTCCTTACTCCACACCACTGACTCTACTGATCAAAAGAATGGAAGATTTCAGTGGCGGGAGGTTCTCCAGGATGAGAGGGTTGGGGCAGGGGGAAAGAGATTTTGAGACAGACATAGTATAATACTGAGCTTTTATTTTCTCCATATAAACCTTTTTATGGAAATGTAGTGCAGTGTATCAGCTGATGAAAGCAGGTAGTTGGATCAGCTCTTGAGTTCAGCTGGTCTTCACCCAAAACCCGAAATAATGTATTGGGAATAGAAAGCTCACAAAGGAAAGGAGAATTAGTTCCTTTCTTGAAAAAAAATCTCCATAAAAAATGATATTTCTTAACGCTGTGTTCCTCAGTGAACAGATCCCTTCAGTGGCTAGTTGTGCCTGAAATACTTCATGACTTTAGTGCAAAAAACATTATTTTAGACTGTGAGCCCACTCTTTTAGACTGTGAGCCCACTCTTTTAGACTGTGAGCCCACTGTTGGGTAGGGACTGTCTCTATATGTTGCCAACTTGTACTTCCCAAGCGCTTAGTACAGTGCTCTGCACACAGTAAGTGCTCAATAAATACGATTGATGATGATGATGATTATTAGGCATATTTTCTAATAAATTGTCAGTCAAGTCCATTCTGAGGTGCAGGGCCAAGCCAATTGCAGTTTGTGACATCGATCGTCGTTGTTTAAACCAAGCTGAACTGTTCGCTGGCCCAGTCACTTGGGCTAAGCTAATGGCCTGCCGGTGGAAACATTTATAGATTCCTTGGGGGGCTTATCGGCGGCTGTGGGGTCTGCCTTTGAAGTGGCTACATTTGAGAGCATTTTACACTGGCCATAGTCAGTGTGGAAGGGCTGAAAGAGTTATGTTGAGGCCTTGCAATCAGAAATTTTTTTTACCGCAAGATGCACCTACCATTTCTTCATTGGCCAGGACACTGCCCTTGCCACAGGACTCTGACTGTGTTGAGCTCTGTGTGGCCAGTGCCAATTGTGGGTTGTGTGTATGGTTTCCCTAGGTTCCCTAGATATATCTTCAGCCTGTGACACCAGGGTGAGTCGGTGAAACCGTTACTACAATCTTTTACATGGTTTCCTAGGGCTGTGCCAGTAAGGTGCTCAGAGCAATTCTTGAACAGTTTCCTCTGTGGCTTTGGATGAGGCTGTGTTTAGGTCTCTCTTATTGCATCTTCCCCCCTTTTCTGGGGGGGACGAGGGGAGGAGACATGTGATGGAGCTGTGAGGTTGTTTACTTCTAGTCGTTCCCGGTTGGAGCGAAGCCCAGAGCAGCAGAGGCTTGATGGCCTCCCTCCCCAGAACATCTTGCCTTGCTTCCCCACAGAGTCTTCCTCAGATTCACGGCCTTCATTCGGAAACCCAGAAAACTGTTTTTTGGGGAACACGGGCGACAGCGACATCGTTCCCCAACAACCATTTAGCCCCCGAGTGCCTGTTTCCAGTCCAACTTTTCTTCCACCGGATTCCTTTTACACAACTGCTTGATGCTATAATGGAAAAGATCGATCTTCAGCAGGAGATCCCGGAAGGACTTTTACAGAGTGTGGCTATATTAAAAAAAAAATCAATGGCAAGTAGCCGCTCCGACACCTTTTCAGCCATTAACCAGAGCCACCGGAGCCAGATTCGTTAGGCTGGCGGAGTCCAAGGTCTGTGCCGTGCCCGAGGGGATGTGGCTTCAGCCAGTCACCTCATAGCATAGCGCTCGCTGGATTTTACCAGCTCAGAAATTTCTGGTCACCCAGTTCCGCCTGGCTCTGACTCAGTTCTCTAACTAGGAGTGATGCTCTTGAAGAAAGAAAATTTGGAGCATGCACGCCTTTACTGACAGGGCATGCATGGGCACAACCATTTCTTCCGACACTGGAGCGTGCTGTACCAAGGCAGATACAGGCTGTGGGCAAAGTGCCCCCTCGTTTCCCACTAATGTAGAAAAACAGATAGTGAGGATATGCTGAGAGAGGTCTGAGGGTATTTCAAGTACTTTAGTACAGTGGATGATCAATAAATAGTACTACTACTATTGTCTGTTATAAATTTAATTGCCAAACTGAAAACTGGCTTCCTCCACTGTGATTTCTTGTGCTTGAATGATTTAACATTTGCTATTAAGTTTCATCTTAGATGGATAATAATAATGTTAATTATGTAGCACTGACTAATTACCAAGCATCAGGTTTGGCACCAGGGTAGACAACAAGGAAACCAGAACACACAAAGGGGTTGCAATGTGTTGAGAGAGCAGGTATCTTATCCCCATTTTAAGAAGAGACTGTGAGCCCATTGTTGGGTAGGGACTGTCTCTATATGTTGCCAACTTGTACTTCCCAAGCGCTTAGTACAGTGCTGTGCACACAGTAAGCACTCAATAAATACGATTGAATGAATGAATGAGAAAAATGAGACCCAGAGAGATTAAGTGGCTGGCCCATACTTCAGATCTCAGCTGCACAGCCTGCCTGCTATGTGCCCTCCTTTGTGCCTCAGTTTCTTCTTCTATAAGATGGGCATGATACCTTTTCTCCCTCCCCCCTTCAGCTATTAGTGCTATGAGAGACAGGCACTATGTCTGACCTGATTATCCTCTCTCTACCCCAATGCTTAATTTGTACAGTGCTTAGCACTTAGTAAGCATTTAACAAATACCACAGTCATTATTTTTACGCTGCAGTCCTGTGGCAGAGCTGGGTTCAGAAGATCCCAGGTCCAAACTCTTTCCACTAGGCCATGTTGCATGAGAAGCAGCGTGGCTCAGTGGGAAAAGCCCGGGCTTTGGAGTCAGAGGCCATGGGTTCAAATCCCAGCTCCGCCAATTGTCAGCTTTGTGACTCTGAGCAAGTCACATCACTTCTCTGTGCCTCAGTTACCTCGTCTGTAAAATGGGGATTAAGACTGTGAGCCCTCTGTGGGACAACCTGATCACCTTGTAACCTCCCAAGTGCTTAAAACAGTGCTTTTCACATAGCAAGCTCTTAATAAATGCCATTATTATTATTATTTAGTTTAATTGTTGACTTTTTATCTATAAATCCGGAGTTTCTGATTACTCTCTTTCTCTCTCCGGAGGAACCTAATCCAGACTGTTATGTGTGATTTAGTTTTATTTATTTCCCCGCCTGTGATAAATAGATGGGAAAAAAAACCACCAGAAGGCTATTTTTGCCTCTACCACTTGGCATCATCATTTAATCAGAGCCCAATTATGCAAACATTTAGTGGCATTAGTTATGATTGGATAGTCGCTGAAGCCTAGAAGATTTAGACAAATAAATACAATCCCTGATTTTGTCTGTCTATGAGATTTACTTTAAGCAAGCCGACATTAAACATATCTTAAATTAGACTTTATAATGTAATCACTCTGCATTCTCAAAGAGCAGTTTTTAGATAGCACATCCAATTCCACAATGACTCTTGCCTTGGAAATACAAAGTGTGCTTCCCTATTTCAGATAGGCAATCACCCTGAATCTTCCGCTGTGTCTGGTGTCAGCTTTCCTTTCCTGTTCCTGCGTGATGAGTCTGTTAGTTACCCTGCGCGTGTCCATTGATTAAACTTCAGACAGAAAGAGGTCGCAAATCTGGCCTAAAGAGCCTAGGCTGTGAATTTAGCGCAATGTATGTATTAGACACTCTGAAAGGCAGCTCCTTGCCGTGAAATGCACTGCTGCTCTTCTCCTCTCTGGAGCTGGACTTGGTGCCGAGAAGAATGTGTTGCATGGAGCATTTGGTGCTCCTTGGCATTCTGGTGTTTGTCCATGGAGGAAATGGAGAGACCCAAGTGGATTCTCTCGTTCTGACTCTACTGATCACAAGTGCCAATTCTTGCATACAATAGACAGAACAGAGGCACTACCTATCATTTTGGTGGTGACGCACAAGATGTTTTAGACCAGATTGGTGGCTAGACTCTGAGGTGGGATAGCAAGAGTGTGTAACCTATCATGACAAATGTCCACAAATGAAACAAAAGGGTCAGCAGCAGTCCCAAGGACAGGGCCACAATATTACAAAAGCCCATGGACCAGCTTCCACTGGGAAGCTTTGTTAAAAACCAAATAATCGTGGGATTGAGAGAGCTATCTGTTATGGATTGAACACTGGCTAAAAGATAGGCATCAAAAGGATAGGATAAGTAGCCAGGTTGGGGGATGGGTAAGTTTAAATAGTGCATTCTGCAGGGAACACAGTTGGATGTGGAAGAGGGAGTGCTCAGTGAAATATTCATTCATTCATTCAATCATATTTATTGAGCGCTTACTGTGTGCAGAGCACCGTACTAAGCTCTTGGGAAGTACAAGTTTGCAACATATACAGACAGTCCCTACCCAACAGTGGGCTCACAGTCTAGAAATATCCCAAGATGGCATTTAATAATGATAATAATAGTTATTATGGTATTTGTTAAGCGGTTACTATGTGTCCCAATTAAGAGCTAGGGTAAATACAAGTTAGTCATGTCAGAAACAGTCCCTGTCCCACATGGGGCTCACAAGTCCAAAGTGGAAGGAGAACAGGTACTAAATCCCCATTATTGTGGAATTGTACCTTCCAAGCACTTTATTGAGGGAGCGCTCAATAAATATGATTGAATGAATGAATTTTACAGATGTGGAAACTGAGGCACAGAGAAGTTGAGTGACATGCCCAAGGTCACACAGCAAGCAATTGATGGAGCCAGGATTAGAACCCAGGTCCCGTGACACTAAACGCTTCCAGTTGCTCTTCCAGGTGATTAAAGAATGTGCACAGAATAGTATCAGGAATGGTGGGTACCAGAACCCTCTGAGTGTAACACCCTGTATTATGCTCTCGGTAGAGCACACCAGAAGCAGAAGATGTGTTCCCCCTTGGCCACAGGCGGTTGGAATATGGAGATAAATTGCAGAAAAACCTCTTAAAACCGAGTGGGTAGGAAAGTAGCAGATGAAGGGCAATATGAGTGAGTATCGACTAAATCATCTAGGAAACAATCACTGAAATTGTAGCTTCATCATCATCATCAATCGTATTTATTGAGCGCTTACTATGTGCAGAGCACTGTACTAAGCACTTGGGAAGTACAAATTGGCAACATATAGAGACAGTCCCTACCCAACAGTGGGCTCACAGTCTAAAAGACTGTAGCTTCCTGATGGTATAACTGGTAGACTGTATGAAAGAGATCTTTCTGTCACTTCCAGTTTGCCTTTGAAGACCAGTGGGTTGGTTGGTCTCTCCCTGTTAGGACAGATATTCAGGAAGGAGGTCACCACCTGACTATTCCCCCAAGCATCCTGATGCCACCCTTGCTGACAGTGGAATGGAGAGAACACTAGCCTGACCCAATAATGGTGTTTACTTCCTCAGGTCTGGTGAAACATAGACTCATCACATCCCACAGGTACTAACACGTGCACAGTCGCCCTGAACTGTGGGCACATGCCAGCATTTAGTTCTCTGCACACTGTAAGCTCTTAATAAATGCTATTACTAATACTCAGAGGTCGCAAACTGGGGCAATCCAAGTGGAACCCATCCAGGGATACAAGCACAAACCCACATGTGTCTACCAGGCCAAGAGTGAGGAAGACAGAGCACCGGGCCAGACCGGGCTGCGGCAGAGCAAGAGCACTTGCGGAGAGCAGGAGGAGGAAATTCACTCATTCATTCATTCAATTGTATTTATTGAGCGCTTACTGTGTGCAGAGCACTGTACTAACCGCTTGGGAAGTACAAGTTGGCAACATGTAGAGATGCTCCCTACCCAACAACGGGCTCACAGTCTAGAAGGGGGAGACAGACAACAAAACAAAACATGTGGTCAGGTGTCAAGTCATCAGAATAAATAGAAGTAAAGCTAGATGGACATCATTGACAAAATAAATAGAATATAAACATGTACAAGAAATCCATTGTTTTTCCTGATCAGAGGCTAAGACTTCCTTCAATCAATCTGTAGTATTTCTTGAGCATCAATCAATCAATCAATCAATCAATCAATCATATTTATTGAGTGCTTACTGTGTGCAAAGCACTGTACTAAGCACTTGGGAAGTACAAGTTGGCAACATATAGAGACGGTCCCTACCCAACAGCGGGCTCACAGTCTAGAAGAGCATCTATCATGATGCAGAACAGTGTACTAAGCGCTTGAGAGAGCAGACTAGAGTTAGTCAAGGAACTTACAGTTCTAGCATGTTGCCAACTTGTACTTCCCAAGTGCTTAGTACAGTGCTCTGCACACAGTAAGCGCTCAATACATACGATTGATGTTGATGATGTTGCTTATGAGAGTCTATTTTTTGCTCGTCGGCCTTGCTGGCTGTCCATACACATCCTAGGCTCCGGTTGGGCTCCTTCTTCTTCAGGGAGGTACTGGTCAACCAATCCCGTCTTGGGCCAGGGAAAGGTCAGTCTTCTGCCGAGCAGATCATTCACCGGTTGAAATATATAGACTGTTAGCTTGTCGTGAGAGGGGAACAGGTCTAACAACTCTGTTGTACACTGCTTAGTACAGTGCTTTGCATACAATAAGCGCTCAATAAATACCATTGATTGATTGATTGATGCTCATAGCAGGCAAGGTCCTCTCCCAGCCGGCCCCCTCATATTCAGGCACTTGGGGTTCTGTATGGAGGGCCCACTGTGTGCTTAACACTGCTTTCTGCTCCCGGTTTATTTAACGTGTGCATCTCTGCTTTGTTCCAGAATTCCCCGGGCAGGCAGACCCGATCACGAGGAGACAGTTCCCGCATGGGGCCCACCGGATGGACTACTTGCACTTTGAGGAGGACGGCCGAGGCTGGAGGCTTGACATGGACATGGTCATCATCTACATCTACTCCGTGAACTGGGCCCTTGGGTTCGTGGTCTTCTGTTTGCTCTGCTACTTCTTCTTTCCCTTCTAGGATCCTGCCCGTCCCTGGGCATGTGCGAGCAGCCAGCTAGAGCCAAGGGGTTGGAGGAGTGAGCTTTGACTTAATGAGAGCCATTTTGCCATTGGGGCTGGGGTTTTTGTAGAGCAGAGAGCAAAGTGTGTCGTGGTTTACCAGGAAGGAGGAGAGAGAGAGAGAGAGAGAGAGAGAGAGAGCGCGAATGCCCGCCATTCTTACAAGGGTGGTTCATTTCTGAAGTATTTAGGGCCCCGTTTGGACCCAAACCTGTTACTATTAAGTGTGTTTCTTTGCCAGGTCTGCTTTTCTGTGGGATAGATGGTTTTTCCCAAGTTTTAAGTGGCTCGTACCACAGTGAAGCAACATCATGTGCAGCTCTGGTGATGACGACATTGGCGGTCAGGTTTGGCTCTGCTGTCTCCCCGCAGTGGAAGTGGCCCGAACCATTGGCCACCTCTGGCCAGGGGCAAGGACAACCTCATCCCTCGGTTCCCTCCTTGAGGGCTCCAGGAGGTGAAATGGATCCTGGAGGCTCAAGGGAGCCAAGACATTGGCCATCAGGAATTCCCCAAATTGGGCAGGGTCAGTCTAGCTGGGTTTTCCAGCACCATGTAGCCCGAGCCCTTTCCTGACACCACTGCCCACGCTCCATGAGACCTTGATTTTATACATCATCTTCTCCCACAGGTCAAAGGGTGCCTCTTGGTTCAGAACATTCATCCTCTCTGTGTCACAGGAAGGTGGGGAGGGTGTTGAGACAGGAACAATCCCAATTTCCAGATGAGGAAACCAAAGGCCTGAAGAATTAGGAGACCGGCCCAGAGGGCTGCAGGCCTGAGCAGGGCTCTGGACCAGAACCAGGGCTCATAATGGCTAGACTCCTAGCCACCATTTCTTTCCCAGCCCACAAGGCAGGCACCGTGGCCTGGGAAGGACTCAAGTTGCTCTGCGGATGGTCAGGCAGGGCTTAGACCCTCCGTCCCCCTTCCCCAAATCACTCAATTTCACACAAGACTTCTGAGCAGTTTTGGTTCGATTGCAGGGGGGCCAGCAGACAAGGATAGAAGGCCCTTAAGAAGTGGAGGTTGTTCCAGCCCAAAGTATCCGCACCCCTGGCCAGCCTTAGCCCAGAATTGGGTCCGCGACGCCATGCAGAACTCTTCCTCTAAAGTGAGGAGGCCGTGATGCCACCCTTGCACGCTTCTTTTTAATATTCCTGGGTTTTTTTCTTGCCTCTGAAGTAACTTGGCCCATATAGTTTTGTGGTCAAACCCGAGAAAATAGTAATGAAGCAGTGTCCAGCGGCACATTGAAGAGCTTGAAAACAAAATGCTTTCATTTTATTTCATTTTTTGAATTGTGTTCCAAATCATATCATTTTTCAAGTGTGAGGGGCCCTTTTGCACCAGGTAGAATGAGGCACAGTGGTTGGAACTAAGTCAAAAATGACTAATTGTTCTTCTCTAACACACACTGCATTCTGCCCTCATGACAACTGTGAGAGTTGGGGCAAACACTCCCAAGTTTGCAGGTGGGCAAACTGAATCAGGGTGCTGCTTAGAAAATAGATGGGAGGAACAGTGGAAAAATAAAAGCACGATGCAAATTCAGGTCAACTCTCCCTCCCATCGACCCCAGGCACCTGCCACAAGACTCCCGCAGAATGTTGCCTTTCTGGAGATCCCATTTTTGGAAATGCAAATGCCCCAGAAAGCTAAGCCAGATGTGACTGGGATGGATGGATTTCAGGAGCTGGGAAAGGTAGGACAGACCAAATGCCATCACCTCCTGCCTGGAGGCCACTCTCGATCTTGCAGATTTCTTTCCTCATTGGCTGTGTCTTTGAAGGTCCAACAAAAAATCCTGCCCGGTGTACCAGATGCTGAGGAAAGGATCGTTCCAGGGTCCGATGAGCAGTGACTGGACTCAGGAAGCCGGAGGGACAAACACAATCACGCTCTTTGCTGTTAGGAAAGTTTCCCCAAATGACTCTCCCGCTGATGGGCAATGTCTGTGATGACTTCCCCTTCACTGGTGTGGAACCTGTTGGTAATCGCCAGCCACCACTCCTTCAGGTGTGTGAAGCTGAGCCACCATCCCCTCTTGAAGCATTCTTCGGGCTTCATTTATGGAAGTGGCCCCAGAGATCAGCACCGGGTGCAGCCACACATTTTAATACCGAAACTGGCCCAGATACTGGAATCACAGTCTAACTCAGCAAATGGCACTTTCTCCATCTTGTAGCAGTAACTGTGGCATGTACTGAATGCTCACTGAGTGAGATGTGCTCTACTGAGTGTCAGGGGGCACAGGAGGGGGATGAGCAACAGAAGCAGGAGACATATTCCCAGCCCACAAGGAACTTCTACTATAACTGGGGGAGGTAGACCTACCACTCTATCAGCAATGGGATCAGAATAATTGATTCACTGTATAACTGAATATACCTCCATACATGTACATCTATATCTATGTATATGTAGGGAGGTATATTTAGTTATAGAGACATATAGATATCTATAGACATAGCTATATCTATACACAGACACCCACATGTACATACGGGAGTGCTGAGTATGGGTGTCTGCTCTGAAAAAGACCTTCAGGAAGTAATTTCTCAGTCCCCTTAAGAATATTCCAATGTGCTTTATTTTTCTGCCAGCAACGTGGTTGTTCTTTCTACCTGAGTATGGACACCTAGTTGGAGCCCCGCTTTCTGTCATCATGGCCCATTCGCTAGGCACTTAGACATTCTCAGCCCTTATCGCAGGTCAGTGGTTGGGCGTGATGCTTACGTTTTCTCCGCCTTTGGAGGGCTCTGTTGTAAAATGGGAATAACTGTGTGTGCCTTTTGTCGTCAAAGGTGTTTATCATCATCAATGATATTTATTGAGCACTTACTGTATTGAGCACTTGCTGTGCTAAGTGCTTGGGAGAGTTCAGTATGACAATGAGCTTACAGTCTAAAGGGGAAGACAGACATTAATAGAAATACCCTGGCGCTTGGCACATGCTAAGTCCATAGGAAGCACACAACAC
Organism: Tachyglossus aculeatus; assembly: GCF_015852505.1. Lineage (NCBI taxonomy): Eukaryota > Metazoa > Chordata > Mammalia > Monotremata > Tachyglossidae > Tachyglossus > Tachyglossus aculeatus. Next base: position 39,555,554 of record NC_052088.1, on the reverse strand, counting down.
AATGATAATCAAGTCGGGCAATCTGTCTAGCTAAAAAGGGTAAAACAAGCATTTTATTCCTAACCAAAACACCGAGAATGAGAATAGCGGACTCTGGTCTACCCAATATTGAAATGCTGGAACTCCTAACTCACAGTTAACATGTTCTTTCCTGCCAAACAAACCCTTCAATAGGGGTACACAGAAGCTTCCTGTTGGAAACTAATCTTAGAACGAAGTATTAAAGGAGAGTGCCAATGCAGCGCCTTTTGTGATAAAACTCAAAAATCAAAACTTCCCCCGTTAAGGCTAGAATGAGCAGAAAAATCATTTTCAATCAATGAATGGTATTCTGAGCACTGTACTGAGCCCATGGGAGAGGACTCTAGAGTACAATCCAATGGAAGAAGATTCGCTGTGAAGCAAAGAAGAGCTCAGTTACACAGAGTTCTCCAGTGGTGGGCAGGCAGGAGGGCTTCTGCTGACTGCTCCTCTCTGGAATCATAAAAACTGTGGCATTTGTTAAATGCTTAGTATGTACCAAGCATCGTACTAAGGGCTGGGTTAGATAGAAAATAATCAGGTCAGACACAATTTCACATGGGGCTCCAAGTCTAAGGAGGAAGGAAGACTGGAAATTCCAGGGCTTGTGACAGGCACCTGCTCAGGAAGGGCTTCAGGCTCTGATTGTTTGGAGAAAGTTCTGTTGTAGCCTTTTTACCTGATGCTTTTTCCGGACAACCACGGTAGGAGGGCCAGGACCTTGGGGAGGGGAGGTAAGGGGCCTGGCTGATGGGGACTGGCACTCCATCGAGGTGAACTGTGGGATCTCGATTGTAGACAATAAGAATAATAATTTTGGTATTTGTTACATACTATGTGCCAAGCACTGTTCTAAGCGCTGGGGTAGATACGAGGTAATCAGGTTGGACACAGTCCCTGTCCCGCATGGGGCTCACAGTCTTAATCCCCATTTTATAGATGAGGAAACTGAGGCCCAGAGAAGTGAAGTGACTTGCCCAAGGTGAGACAGCAGACAAGTGACGAAGCTGGGACTAGAACTCACATCCTCTGCGTCCCAGACCCGTGCTCTTTCCACTAGAGCATGCTGCTTCCCTACAGCACGAGTGCCTTCGCCAAGGTCAGTCCAGGCTGGTGCCAGGAGCTTGGACTATGGTCCCCGGGCCCAAGGAGTGAGGCTGTGCCCAGGGCTAGGATTTCAGCACTAATGAATTTGAGGAGCAGCATGGCCTAGTAGAAAGAGCACAGGCTTGGAGGTCAGAGGACCTGGGTTGTAACCCCAGCTCTGCCACATACCTGCTGTGTGACTCCGGGCAACTCACTTCATTTCTCTGGGCCTCAGTCCTCCCCTGTGAAATCAGGATTCAATATCTGTTCTCCTTCCTACTTGGATTGTAAGCCCTGTGTAGGATAGGGATTGTGTCTGACCTGATTATTTTGTATCTTCCCCAGCACTTTAAACAGTGATTGATACATAGTAAACACTTAATAAATACCACAATTATTATTATTATCATTTTTATCATCATTATTACAGTGTATCCCACTAGCTGAGATATCACCTCTGAACATCTGCCATAGGGAAGGTCCCTGGTCTTAACCATGCATGTTTGCAAACACCAAGGCACCAGAGCCAATTTTCTGTTGTTGCCATGGTCAGGAACCAATCACTGCTATTTATTTATCCTCTGCTGTGTGCAGAGGGCTCTACCTAGGTTTTGTCTGGGCAGAAAACCTGGAAAAAGGTTCTCAACCAATCGTATTTATTGAACGCTTACTATGTGACGAGCACTGTCTATTAAGTGCTTGGGAGAGAACAATATAACAGGCACATTCCTTGCCCACAGCCTTCCTGGTGTTGGGGTTAGGAGACCAACTGAAACACATCTCTACTGCTCCAAATAATAATGGTGGTATTTGTCAAGTGCTTACTATGTGCCAAGTACCTTTCTAAGCGCTAGCGTTGTTGCAAGCAAATAGGGTTGGACGCAGTCCCTGTCCCACATGGGGCTCACAGTCTCAATCCCCATTTTACAGATGAGGGAACTGAGGCCCAGAGAAGTGAAGCAACTTGCCCAACGTCATACAGCAGACAAATGGCAGAGCCACAGTTAAAATCTAGGTCCTTCTGACACCCAGGCCGGTGCTCTATCCACTAAACCAAGCTGCTTCTCTATAAGTTCTGCTGGAAATTGACCTGTGTCCCTTGACTCTACCTCCGGCTGAATCCTCCAGCTGAGGTTCACATCTTCCAGCCTGTGGCTTTGAGGCCCCTGGCGCTAACTCAGCCCCTTCTGCTTTTCCCCTTCCCTCCACCCCTTCTGTCTTTCCCCTCATTTGTAAGGAGCAAATGGGAGAGAAAGCAGCATGGCCTAGTGGATAGAGCATGGACCTTGGAGTTAGAGGACTTGGGTTCTAATCCCCGGCTCCACTGCCACTTGTCTGCTCTGTAACCTTGGGCAAATCACTTCACTTCTCTGGGCCTCTGTTCTCTCATTGCACAATGGGGATTCAAAACACATTCTCCCTCCTCCTCCTCCTACTTAGGATGTGAGCTCCATGTGGGACCTGATTATTTTGTAGCTACCCCAGCACTTAATATAATGCTTAACACATAGCAACGCTGAACAAATACCGTATTATTTTTCTTCTTATTATTTTTATTATCATCATCATCATCAATCGTATTTATTGAGCGCTTACTATGTGCAGAGTACTGTACTAAGCGCTTGGGAAGTACAAATTGGCAACATATATAGACAGTCCCTACCCAACAGTGGGCTCACAGTCTAAAAGGGGGAGACAGAGAACAAAACCAAACATACTAACAAAATAAAATAAATAGAATAGATATGTACAAGTAAAATAAATAAATAAATAAATAGAATAATAAATACGTACAAACATATATGCATATATACAGGTGCTGTGAGGAAGGGAAGGAGGTAAGATGGGGGGATGGAGAGGGGGGCGAGGGGGAGAGGAAGGAAGGGGCTCAGTCTGGGAAGGCCTCCTTCAAGAGACTGTTGGAGCAGGGGCTTCCCCTTCGGTTCGATCTTACTGGAAGCAGCATGGTCTAGTGGAAAGAGTCTGGGCCTGGGTTCTAATTCCAACTCTGCTGCTTGCCTGCTGTGTGGCTTTGGGAAAGTCACTTCACTTCTTGTGCCTCAGTTTCCTCATTTGTAAAATGGGGATTCAATACCTATTCTCCCTCCTATTTAGAGTGTGAACTTCCTGTGGGTAAGGCACTGTGTCTGACCTGCTTATCTTGGATCTATCCCAGCATTTAATACAGTGCTTGGCACATATTAAGTGTTTAACAAATATCACCATTATTAGTTTGACCTGGCCGAAGCTGGAGTGAAGCCTCCGGCTGATGGGCACATTGCTCAAGGAGAGGAGTCTTTGGGAGGCAGTCATCATTTGCTCCAGAGCTGGGAAATGGGCAGTGATCTGTGAAAGGGCTCCAGGGTAGGGTTCCAAAGCTCAAGGAGCAGTTTCCCAAAATTCAGGGGGCTTCTAGCAGATGGTAACTTCTCCCCTCCCTGAAGGCTGATAAGGTTCCTTCAGATCTTCCACTAAAGGCTCAAGCATCCATTCTGGTTCTTTCTTACAGAAAAATGCTATATGTTGCCAACTTGTACTTCCCAAGCGCTTAGTACAGTGCTCTGCACACAGTAAACACTCAGTAAATACGATTGAATGAATGAATGAATGAACTTGAAGACATTCTACGGACCTTGGTTTCTCAGGGGAGGAGACTTAACAGTCATGTTAGAAGTTCCCTGGGCTGAGATTTCTGTCCTCGATTCACCCCGTGACCAAGTTGTAAGGGCAAAATGAATCAGCTTGGGAAAAGCCTTGAACCTATAAGGATAATAATAATAATAATAATGGCATTTATTAAGCACTTACTATGTGCAAAGTACTGTTCTATGTGCTGGGGAGGCTACAAGGTGATCAGGTTGTCCCACGGGGGGCTCACAGTCAATCCCCGTTTTACAGATGAGGTAACTGAGGTATAGAGAAGTTAAGTGACTTGCCCAAAGTCACACAGCTGACAATTGGTGGCCCCGGGATTTGAACCCATGACCATTGACTCCAAAGCCTGTGCTCTTTCCACTGAGCCACACTGCTTCTCCAATAGTCCATCAGTCAATTGGTGGGGTTTGTTGAGCACCCACTGTGTGCAGAGCACTGAACTGAAAGCTTGGGAGAAGACAAGAAACTCGGTGGACAGGATCGCTGCCCGACAGGAGACGTCCACTGACCCCCAGCACTGCAGACCCTGCCCTCCCTTATAACCGTGTTCGGTCTTTTCCCGAGGCTCCACCTGTCAGGGACAATCAGCAGCCGGGAACTAAGCCCCTCCATATCTTTTTATACATTAAAATTTCATAAAATTCTTTGGAGCTCAGTAAATTCCGTTAAAGTTCATTAAAATTCATCTGACTTCATTAAAATTCATTTGAGTTCAATATTCCACATTGCTCCAGAGCTCATTAAAGTGTATTGGTGCTCATTAAAATGCATGAGGTCATTAAATCTCATGAGAGCTTATTAACATTCATCAGAAGTCAGAGTAAATGTAAAAATTCAGCAAACCCCAATTCAGATAATAATAATAATAATGGCATTTATTAAGCGCTTACTAAGTGCAAAGCACTGTTCTAAGCACTGGAGAGGTTACAAGGTGATCAAGTTGTCCCACGGGGGGCTCACAGTCTTAATCCCCATTTTACAGATGAGGTAACAGGCACAGAGAAGTGAAGTGACTTGCCCAAAGTCAAACAGCTGACAATTGGCGGAGCTGGGATTTGAACCCATGACCTCTGACTCCAAAGCTCCTGCTCTTTCCACTGAGCCCCACGGTTCAAGTGTGGGTGATGCTTGGTTGTATAATAATTCAGGAAGATGGGGTCCACAGGGAGGTGGCCCAAGGGAATGGCAAGCAGGAAACCTTTTCTGGAAACTTCTTTTCTGAAAATCCCATTTTCTGTGATCCTGAAGGACTACATAGCCCAGAATCCTTAGGGAATCAGAACTTTCTGGGAAGTGGGCCTAACCAGTAAGATTCTTGAAAGAATTGAGGCCAATCCAAGGGAAGAGGCACTCTGGCCTCTCCTATCCATGGGTACTACCACCTAGCCCTTGTGATAGCCACTCCAGGATCCACGCAGAGCCCGTCTGTGTCTTCAGGGTCCCGGAAGTGAATTTACTTACTGCAGTTTGGGGACCACTGGGGAGGAGTTTGGGCGTTGTTCTGCATACATCTCCTCTCTGCTAATTCCTCTCTTCATCAAGCAGAAATTCTTCACTGTCGGTTATAAGGCACTGGATCGGTTCTCTCACATTAACTATTCTCGCTCCTCTCCCACTACAGCCCAGCCTGCATATTTTGCTCCTCCGAAGCCAACCTACTTACTGGATCTCATTCTTGCCCTACCATCGACCTCTTGCTCAAACTCTCCCTCCTTCCTGGAACCCCTTCCCACTTCATGTTGGCAGACCACTGCTCTCCCCATCTTTTAAGCCCTCCCAAAATCCTGCCTCTTCCCAGAAGCCTCCCCTGATTAATCTCCTCTCCCCACCCTATTTCTCCTTTTACTGTGTCACCTGCATGCTCACTTTCTACAAACTTAGACTCTCAGCCCATCCACTCTCCCCACAACACTTATATCCATACCTTTAAACTCTGTTTCTTCCCTTACCTGTAATTTACCTTAGTGTTTCTCTCCTCTGCGATATTGTAAACTCCTTGAGTGCAGGGATGGTGTCTACTAATTCTTTCATACTCTCCCAAGCAGTTGCTACAGTGCTCTGCCCAGAAAAAGTGCTCAATAAAAGACATTTATTGATTGATTAGTGGTTTGCTCAACAGCTCTGGGGAAGCTCTTCAAAGTCCACCTGTAGTTCCACCCTTAACACTTTTATACTTTAATTACATCCTCAGCACTCGTATACATAGGCATATTTTAATGTATTGATTAAATATTATTTCTATATTTTTTCATACATTCGATTATTTGTTCGGCTGTCCCACACTGACGTGCTAGTGCTGCTTTTCCTGAGTCCTCCTCAGGCCCACATTATCTACTAATGCTTATTGGGTCTCTCACCACTAGACGGTAAATTCCTCGAGGGCAGGGAACACGTACCTTGTTTCTGCCGAACGCTTCCAAGTGCCCGGGACAGAGTGCCTAGCACTCAGAAGATGCTCAGTCAATATTATTGATTGACTGATTGAGTAACATCAGATTTAGCCAGAGTGGCGACTGCTCGTCTGAGATGTGGGCCTCCTCGGAGGCTTCTAATTCTCACTGCTGAAAGCCTGGTGATGAGCTGGAATTGTCACAGTTTGGCTGTGGCTTCTCTTGTCTCTGGGGATGTTTAGAATCCTTCGGCCTGGTCATAGCCCTGTCTCCTGGAGAAGTCCCTGAGGGCCGCCCAGTGAGAGTGAGCACTCATTCATTCATTCAATCATATTTATTCAATCATATGTATTGTACAGTATATAAAGCACTATACTAAGCTCTTGAGCAGCAGAGAAAAAAGGTCCCACTCCCCTCAGTCAGATGAATGAAGCCACCTGGTTGCCTCACCGGTATCCTCCCCCCTAGAAATGGGCAGCTGTCCATTGTCATTGGCAGCCTCGGGTGTCCTGAAGAGAGGAGAACCTCTTGCCTGTCCCCAGGATGTTGGTGGGCCATCTGGCCCCGGGAATCAGATTCTAGGAAAATCCAGGCAGGACAGTCTCCTGGCCAGTGTGCAAACGAAGCTGACCTCAGGGAGGCAGCCATGGTTGAGGAATGGAATCCTTTCCTCTTGGGTCCCCAGAGCCCAGTGTCTTGTTCCTGTGACAGAGCGGCCATCCCCAGCATGGAGATTTCCATGCCAGGGAAGGAGATAGTCGGCTGCTGTGGAGACTGTGGCGATAATGCAGAAGCCCAAATGGCTATTGGTCAGTTGGGTCAGGACAGTGGTGACAATCCAAGGGTTGCCAGAAAATCCTGCTGGCAGATGGAGCAGAAAGGGGCAGGCAGGGTTCCCGACAGGGACTTCCCCAAACCCTCCCCATATAGATGCAGAAAACAGAACCTTTCAGTTATCTCTGCTGGTGGTCACACTGGCGTCTCCTGCTCTAGCTAGGGTGGTGATCCAGGGTCAGGAGGCTGGACCCTCCTGAAAATCACTTTTTCCAGGCCAGTGCTAGAGAGTGAGCAATGTCGGTTGTGCCAACAGGCCAGCCTGTCCCAGCCGTCCGGTCAGACGTGGGCGGTCTGATCAGGAGCCAGGCTGTTGGCCCCTGTGCCTATGGGGGTGGAGATGTCGGATTGGTTGCCGGCCTTGTGGGAGTCAATGCAGGTTGTGGCCTATCCTGGTCTGTTTTGCACAACCAGCCCCACTCCAGAGCTGGCCCGAGGCTCGCCGTGAACACCCTGGCTCTTTGGTGAGGCACTATTTTGGTGAGGCACTGTGGGCCCATGGTCTGGCTGGACTGAGCCCAGCCTAGTCCAAACCTTCCACTTGCTGAGCGTGGGCGGGCATATGGGGCATCCTTCCTCAATCAGGAATCATCCACTCTGAGCTGTCAGACCCCACATTTCTTCAGGGGGTTCTTCACCTCCCCATCAGCCTCCCCCTTCTCTCTTCCCAGGCCACCAAGTCCTCAGGGCTTCCGCCAACCGCCTCTGGCCTTGGCAGGGCCCACCACAGTTCTGCAGAACATCATCTATGCCCTTAGCCAGACATTGAATAGCCGACCGCCCCGTCCGAGGTCCATCTGACCGGGGGTCTGGGAGCTCACTGACAATGGAAATGCTCCAGTACAGCTGGAATGTCCCAGAGGCTGGCTTGGAGCCCTGCGGAGGTGGCCACTGGTCCCCATTACTGGCAAGAACAAGCTTCAGTCCTGGGAGAAAATAAGTTTTTGAGACTGCAGTTTCTCTGCTCTTGATTAGGTGTGGTACCTGGCATGAAAACTCCTTGTATAAATCCCCAACTGTGTGTCCTTCCCTGCCCAGGATAGCAGAATGACAGACTTTGCAGGGATTCCAGCCCAAAGGCTGTAGTAGCCAGAGGAACTGGGGCAGAGGTGAGTGTTTGGGGTGTTCCCTGCACTGATCTTCGGTGGGATTCAGGGTGCATGAGTAGGAACTTACAGAATGCGAAGGGGAAAGTAGCCTGGGACTTGGCATAGTGAAAGAGAGGAAGGGGGGCAAGGTGATGACAGAGTGACAAGTAGCCAATGCTGGAAGTACAGCTTGTTTAAGGGAGAGCAGGGAAGAACCCAGGTGCCCTTGTTTTCTACCTCCACATTGTCAGACAGACTCCCCAGATACCCATTAGCCAGAGGTTGCGGGCAGGAGAAGGAATTTCAGAAAGCTGGGGTCTGGGGAAAGGGGGGATAAAGGGACAGTCTGGGACCCTGAGGTTGGAGCTCAGGAGAGCAGGCTCTGTCTTAGACAGAGAGCGGGGCTCCAGCCATAGAGGGGTTGGGTATTTTTGGGTTGGTTTTATTTGGGTTAAATCCAGACTAGTGGTGCTGTCTGCTTAGCCAGGAGCCAGTGACCCAGAATGTGAGAAATGCAGAGTGAGAGGGAGGGAGAGCAGCCCTCTAAATGGCAAGGACGGCGGCTTTTTGACTCTGCTCCTGTAGGCCGGAGGACGGTTTGGGAGACTCACCCAGGGGCATAAATGTCCGATCCCATCACTCAGCACATTACTTCCCTCATTAATATTTCATCTGAAGTCAATTACCAGGAGACCATCTTACTGTAACTCAAAATCCAAGCATATAAAACTTGCAAATGGTAGTGTTACAGAATCCTTCTCGAGTATAAAATTCAAGTGTCACCAAATTATCAAGGGAACAGATGTGGAAGCCCTGGGGGAAAGGGAAGCACTATGCATGTTCAAGAGTTTATTATTATCTCTGAAAACACCATGTTGTCTCCAGGTTGGGATTTTCTCAAGTTTCACTTAATTTTAGGGTTTCATTCTCGGGACAGCAAGCATTGCCAATGGCATAGAGAGGGTCAGCTTACCAACTTGGCAGTTTTATGAAGTTTTCAAGTTATCCTGAAAAGAACCTCTTGAAACTTTGAAAATGACAATATCCTTTCTTGGAGAAAATTTGATCTGTTTCATTTAGCAAAAAGGAGAGAATACGCATCATGGTGATGTAAAGGGGCATTGTTCCTTTTCAGAGTCGGGTGCTGGAAAAGCAGTGTTTGTTTGTACTTGGGCACTTTGGCTGTCATGGCCACAAAATCCATTTAGGTCCCAAAGTTGGCTTCATGTTTTGAGCTTTGTGCAAAACCGGATACTATGTAATGTTCTTGAGGAAGAGTCAATCAGGGTAGATACAGCTTGCATGGATCTGCCACATTCACTCCCAAAACATTGAAACAAATATCAAGGGTTTGGGGTTTTTTCTAGTTCATCAGCTTACCTGTAAAGATCTATTTTTCTTTGTAAAACTGAAGAAAGTGTGGAGTCAAAACTAACAAGAAGAACTTATAAGCACAGTATCATTTAATACCACATGTTTTGATGTCATCTGCTGTTTGAGTATTTGCCATAATCTGAGTTTTAATTTGGGGTATTTTGCAATATTTTGATGAATTTAATAGTTGGAGGTTTTAAATTAAAATATTTTTACAACCAAGTGTGTCCCTAAAGGGATTTTCTCTTTCCAGTATGCCAGAACGTTGTGAGCATTTCTAACTGCTTTCTCAGCATTCTTTCCTTTTAGATAAAAACTTTCATTTAATGTTCTCAGCCTACACATTAAGGCCAGATCCAAATGAGAAAACTGTGAGGATACACTAAAACCAATGTCATGTTTAGAAATCTTTGAGGGTTAGGAGAGACAGGAGAATTAGGAGTTTATGCGAACAGCAGATCTGATAAGGCACAGTGGGATGGGTGTGGCCAAGTTGCACTGTCTCTTTTAAAAGATAAATGGACAATCAGACTCTGTTGCACTAGGCTTTATAGGTTTTTTAAAGTTAGATTTGTTCATATTACAGTTACCATATATACATGCCTAAGGGCAGATTCAATGCCCTAAGGGGCCAGATTTCCAAACCAAGATGAGGGATTTTCCGCAATATTTTGAATAGTCAAGAGTAAACGAAGGACTTCAAGCCAGCTTGCGCCTCTGTGCTCAAACTGAGAAGCTGGCCACCCCTGCCCAGTCCCCGTGGGCACCATGTTGGAGGAAGATTCTCCCACACACACACATCCCCCCCAAACCCCACCCAGTCTTGGAACAGCAGCAACGAAGACAACAGAGGTAAGCCAGGAGTAAGTTCTCTGTCTCATTCCTCACCCTCGGCTTCAAGGCTGTCCATCCCCTCGCCCCCTCCTACCTCACCTCCCTTCTCTCCTTCTCCTGCCCAGCCCGCACCCTCCGCTCCTCTGCCGCTAATCTCCTCACCGTGCCTCGTTCTTGCCTGTCCCGCCGTCGACCCCCGGCCCACATCATCCCCCTGGCCTGGAATGCCCTCCCTCCCAATATCCGCCAAGCTAGCTCTCTTCCTCTCTTCAAGGCCCTACTGAGAGCTCACCTCCTCCAGGAGGCCTTCCCAGACTGAGCCCCCTCCTTCCTCTCCCCTTTGTCCCTCTCTCCATCTCCCCGTCTTACCTCCTTCCCTTCCCCACAGCACCTGTATATATGTATATATGTTTGTACATATTTATTACTCTATTTATTTGTTTATTTTACTTGTACATATCTAATCTATTTATTTTATTTTGTTAATATGTTTGGCTTTGTTCTCTGTCTCCCCCTTCTAGACTGTGAGCCCACTGTTGGGTAGGGACCATCTCTTTATGTTGCCAACTTGTACTTCCCAAGTGCTTAGTACAGTGCTCTGCACACAGTAAGCACTCAGTAAATACGATTGATTGATTGATTGATTGATTGATTGATTGATTCCTGCTCTGTGCTGCCACATGTCTGGCTTCCCTGTCTGTTATACTCTCTGCTTGGGTCTTGGGCTGGTGATCAGTTGCTCCCTAGCTCGGTCTCTCTCTCTCTCTCTCTCTCTCTCTCTCTCTCTCTCTCTCTCTTTTTAGACATTTGTTAAGTGCTTACTATGTGCGAAGCACTGTTCTAAGCGCTGGGGGGATACAAGGTGATCAGGTTGTCCCACGGGGGGGTCACAGTCTTAATCCCCATTTGACAGATGAGGGAACTGGGGCTCAGAAAAGTTAAGTGACTTGCCCAAGGTCACACAGCTGACCTGTGGTGGAGTCAGGATTCGAACCCATGACCGTTGACTCCAAAGCCCGGGAGTCTCTGTCTGTCTCTCTATCTTGCCCTTTCTGTGTATGTCACTCTGTCCAGTCTCCCCCCTGTCTTTTTTCCCTGTCTCTCTGTGTCCATTTTTCTACCTCTGGTTCTCTTTTTGTCTTTATCTTTGTTCATTCAATTGTATTTGTCTGTGTCTCTCGATCACTCCTTCTGAAACCACCTCTTCATCTCTGGGCTTTCAGTCCTTGTCACTATCTCTGGCATCTTTATCTCATATTGGACTCTCTGTCTGTCTCTGGGTCTATGTTTTTATCTTTCTGTGTCTCTCTGAGACTATCTCTGTTTCTATAAGTCTATCTCACTTTCTCGATCTGAGTTTCACCTGTCTACATGTTTTGTCACCTGCCTACATGTTTTGTTTTGTTGTCTGTCTCCCCCTTCTAGACTGTGAGCCCGTTGTTGGGTAGGGACCATCTCTATATGTTGCCGACTTGTACTTCCCAGGCGCTTAGTATGGTGTTCTGCACACAGTAAGAGCTCAATAAATACGATTAAATGAATGAGTGAATCTCTTCACTCTGTCTCTCTGCTCTCCAGCTGTCTCTGAGTGTCTGAATCTGTTTCTGTCTCTCTGTTTTCAGTCTCTCTGTGCCTTTGTCTTGCGCTCTCTCTGTCTCTTGCTCCATCTGTCTCTCTCACTCCATCTCTGTCTCCTCACTTTGACTCTATCTCTGTCTCCCACTCTGCCTCTGTCTCTTCATCTCCATCTCTGTCACTCCAGCTCTGTCCAGCTCCATCACTTCATCTGTCTGGCTCTCTCGCTCATTCCCGTGCTGTCTCTCACTCTGGCTCTGCCTTACTCACTGGCTCTGTCACTCAGTTGCTTGCTGTCTGTTGCTCACTCTATCATACTCATTGTCACTCACTGTCTGTCACAAGCTCTGTCGCTCTCTCTCTTGCTCACTGTCACTTGCTATAGTTTGCTGTTGCTCACTGTCACTTGCTTTCATCACTGTCATTCACTCGCTTGCTATCGCACTGTCACTCACTGTCACTCGCTCACTTTCGCTCACTGTCATACAGGTACTTACATACTAGCACTCACTATCACTCGCTCTGTCACTCCCTTGGTCTGTCGCTCAATCAATCAATCAATCAATTGCATTTATTGAGTGCTTACTGTATGCAGGGCACTGTAGTAAGCGCTTGAGAGAATACAAACACCACAATATTGCAGACACATCCCCTACCCACAACAAGCTTGCAGCCAAGAGGGGGAGAAAGACATTAACATAAATGAATAAATTACGGTTATGTAAGTAAGTGCTTTGGGACTAGAGGTGGGTGACTAAAGGGAGCAACTCAGGGTGACACAGAAGGGAGTAGAAAAGGAGGAAATGAAGGCTTAGTCAGGGAAGACCTCTTGGAGGAGATGCGCTTTCAGTAAGGCTTTGAAGGTGGGGACTGTCAACTATGAAAAGGGAGGGCATTGAGAGGCAGTGTGGCCTAATGGATAGTGCCCGGGCCTGGGAATCAGAAGGACCTGAGTTCTAATCCCAGCTCTTCCACTTTTTTATGGCCTTTATTAAGCGCTTACTATGTGCAAAGCACTGTTCTAAGCACTGGGAGGGTTACAAGGTGATCAGGTTGTCCCACGTGGGGCTCACAGTCTTCATCTCCATTTTACAGATGGGGGAACTGAGGCTCAGAGAAGTGAAGTGACTTGCCCAAAGTCACACAGGTGACAAGTGGCAGAGCCGGGATTTGAACCCATGACCTCTGACTCCAAAGCCCGGGCTCTTTCCACGCAGCTTCTCTTGTCTGCTGTGTGACCTTGGGCAAATCACTTAACTTCTCAGTTACCTTATCTGTAAAGTGGGGATTAAGATTGTGAACCCCATGTAGGACAGGGACTCTGTCCAACCTGATTTGCTCATATCCACCCCAGTGGCTAGAACGTTGCCTGGCACATAGTAAGTGCTTAACAAATACCACAATTACTATTATTATTATTATTATTCCAGACCAGGGGCAGGACAAGGGCGAGAGGTCAGCTGCAAGCTAGATGAGATGGAGGTACAGTGAGTAGGTTGGCAATAGAGAAGTGAAGTGTGCGGGCTGGGTTGTAGGACAACAGTGAAGTGAGGTTGGAGGGGGCAAGGTGATTGGGGGCTCGCTTGGTCTGTCACTCACTGGCTCAGTCTTGCTCACTGTCTCCCATTCACGCTGTCTCTCACTCATGCTGTATCTTTTCCTACTGCAGTTGCTTTGATTCTCACTCTCCATAACTGTGGCTCTGTCAGGTTGTGTCTCTATCTCTCTTAGTCTTTCTCTGCTTCTCCCTCTTTATGGGTCTCTGTCTCATTGTCCATCTGTCTCTATTCCCCAGAGCCAACTGGGCCCAGCCAGTCTCAGAGAGATTGAGACTATATTAGTGCGGCTCTCAATATCCATCTCTTTCTCCTCATTTTCATCACTTTCTGTCTGCCTGTCTCGTCTCTGTGCGTCTGTCTCTCTTTGTGACTTGCTTCCTCTCAGTCTATCTCCCTTGCTCCTTGCCTGTCTCTTTATTGATACAATCGAGATTGTGAGTCCCACCTGGGATGGATGCTGAGTTATAGAGAAAATCATTCGGTGGAGTTTATTGAGTGCTTACTGTCCACCCCGCTTTGCTTGTATCCACCCCAGCACTTAGAACAGTGCCTGGCACATAGTAAATGCTTAACAAATACCAGAATTATTATTATTATATCTGTTTTTCAGTCTTTGTCTTTCTGCCTCCATCTCTGGATGACTCTGTTACTCTCACTCTGCCTGTGAGTTGATCCTTGTCAATCTTGGCAGCTACCTCTCCATCTCTTTCTGGGTCTCTGTTCCTCTCTGTTTCTGTATTCATCTTTCTATTTCTGTGCCACTTTGTTCTTGCCTTCTGTCTCTGACCAATCAATCAATCCATCATATTTATTTAGCACTTCCTGTGTGCAGAACACTATATACAGACACAGTCTCTGCTCACAATAAGTTTACATTCCAGAGGGGGAGACGGACATTAATATAAATGAATTACAGTTATGTAACTAAGTGCTGTGAGGTTGGGATTGTGAGCCCGTGACTACTAGACTTCTAGACTGTGAGCCCACTGTTCGGTAGGGACTGTCTCTATATTTTGCCAACTTGTACTTCCCAAGTGCTTAGTATAGTGCTCTGCACACAGTAAGCGCTCAATAAATATGATTGAATGAATAAATGAATGGGATGAGGAGTGAATAAAGGGAGCAAGTCAGGGATGACGCAGACCATCTGACCATCTCTGGGGGGTGTCCTAACTCTCCCTCAGTACTCACTCAGTACTGTATTTATTTCATTGTCTGTATCATCTTCTACCCTTTAGCTTCTTGTGGGTGGGGATTGCGTTTACCAACTCTGTCGTACTGTACTCCCCCAAGTGCTTCATACTGGGCTTTGCACACAGTAAGCGCTCAATAAACTCCACTGAATGATTTTCTCTATAACTCGGCATCTGTCAGCATGTCTTTGAAATGACTTGCCCAAGTCACACAGCAGACAAGTGGTGGGACTGGGATTACAATCCAGGTCCTTTTGACTACTAGTCCTCTGCTTTTTCCGCTAGTCTCTGCAGCTTATCATCTGTCCTCCCTGTCTCTGCATCTGTGTTTCTCGGTTTTCATCTCTCTCTCTCTCTCTTAGAGCCTGTCTCAGTGACTCAGTCTCTGTCTGCGTGTCTTTCCGTCACTGACCACATTTCTCTCGTGGGTCTGTTTTCATCTTCCTCTCTCTGTGTCTCAGCCCCACCCCATCATTCTGTCATTTTCAGTTCCTATGCCTAGCTCTGGGTCTCAGTGCCTCTTGGTCTGTCTCCCTCTGTCCCTTTTCTGACTGTATTCATCTTTCTTTCACCCTCTCTGTCTCTGCAGGTCTGGGCTCTCTGATAGTTTGTGTCTATTGTGCTCTTTGTCCCTCTTTCTGCTCAACTTCTCTCTGATTTCCTCTCACAATCAGTCTGTTCCTGCTCTGTCTCAGGGTTTCTTTGTTTTTCTCTATTTCTCTCCCTCTTACTGGATCTCTGTGTGTCTCTTCTTCAGCCTCCTCTTGTCAGCCTGTCTCTGGGATCTCAGGAAGCAGTGTAGCCTAGTAGAAAGACCACAGGCCTGGGAATCAGAGGACCTAGGTTCTATTCCCAGCCCCACCACTTGTCTTGGACAAGTCACTTAATGTCTCTGTGCCTCAGTTTC
Source organism: Tachyglossus aculeatus (assembly GCF_015852505.1). NCBI lineage: Eukaryota > Metazoa > Chordata > Mammalia > Monotremata > Tachyglossidae > Tachyglossus > Tachyglossus aculeatus. Next base: position 39,540,038 of record NC_052088.1, on the reverse strand, counting down.
CTCAACTATAAATTGGGAATTCAGTACCTGTTCTCCCTCCTTCATAGACAGTCCCATGTGGGACAGGGACTATATCCAACAAGATTAACTCATATCTATCCCAGTGCTTAGCACAGTACTTGACATATAAGTGCTTAACAAGTATCAAAATTATTATTAATCCGATTTTACTACTTTGGGTGTCTGTTTCTCTGGCCATCTTTTTTTTTTTTTTAATGGTACTTGTTAAACCCCAGGCTTGGATACAAGATAATCAGGTTGGACACAGTTCTGGTTTCACGGTAATTGGGAGGGAAAACAGGTATTGAATCCCCCTTTTACAGATGATGTAACTGAGGCATAGAGAAGATAAGTGACTTGCCCAAGGCCACATAACGGGCAAGTGATGGGGCAGGGATCGGAACCCAGGTCCTCTGACTCCGAGGCTTAAGTTCTTTCCACTAGGCAACACTACTCTATGTCAAAGCCATCTGTCAGTTTCTCTCTCCCTTGCCTCCTCCCCTCGCTGTCTCTTTTCCCCTCAATAACTATTGCCATCGTGTATTTACCCCAGTGCCTAGCACGGTGCTTGACACATAGTACGTGCTTGATACCACGATTATTATCTGTGTTCTTGTGAGCCTCTTGGTTTTTTTCCACCACTCTCCTTCTGGCTTTGTCTCCTCAATTTCTCTCAGGCTGGTTTTTTTTTTTCCCTGTCTCTCTGTGCCTTTCTCCCTATTTGTCTTTTTTTGTGCCGTGTCCTATCTCCCTCTCCCCTGCTCTGTCAGCTTCTCTGAATTTCTAAGTCTCTCTCCATCTGTCAGTCTCCAGCTTTCTGGCTCTCTTGCTCTGGTTTTCCCTCTGTTTCTCAGTATGTCTGTGTGTCTGTCCCCATCTCTGTGACTGTCTATTTGTGTAGCTGTCTCACTCTTCTTGGCTCTGGCATTCAGCCCACCTTTGCAGAAAAGCCTCTCCACTCCACACTCATGTAGTTCAACCATGCTCCTAAAATAAATAATTTTAACATCGTATTACCACGTCTAATATTGAACTTTTGCTTCTTATTTAATAGGACCCTAAATAATATACAGAAGCTGATACTGTTATTGTCTATTACTATTATTATTATTATTTGTTAAGCACTTACTCTGTGGCAAGTGCTCTACTAAGCCCTGGAGCAGTTGTAAGATAACCAGGTGGGACACAGTCCCTGTCCCATATGGGACTCACAGTCTAAATAAAAGGGAGAAAGGATAAAGGATAAAGAAACCGAGGCACAAAAGAGTGACTTACCCTAAGTTATACAGCAGGCAAGGTATAACCTTGCCTTATTATAGGTACAACCAAGGTAGAACCTAATCTAACCTAGATTAGAACCCAGGTGCCTGCTCTTTCCACTAGATCATATTGCTTCTCGATTATTACACAAAGGTATTCTCTATCTTCTTAAAATATCATCATCTGAATTTCTAACCTGGAAAGTTAGGAAGGTCCTTGCCTTTTAGAAATAACTGCAGAAAAGAAAAGTCCTTAACGTGCTTTAATCAGGGACAAAGTAGAAAAAGAGAATGTGATGAATTAATATTTACTGACACACCCAGTGGTCATTCAACCTGAAAATGGCTATGAAATGAATTCATCAAAAATACACATAAATAATTTGACATTTTATGAGTAAATAACTACATATATCTTGATGAAAATAGTTTTAAGGTAAAAATATGAAGATCAAGGTCATTTTAACACCAAGAGTTTTAAAATTGCTTTTAAACAGTGGGAAAAAAATTGAAATGAGAAGCACACTAATAACTGAGTACTAAGACTAACTGAACAAAAGCAAGGCCCCGAGATACATATATATAGTACTAGCTGGGAACACTGGGAAAACTGAATATTTCAGTCAGAATCTGAATTTTCACAAGCTTGAATTGTGGGAAATTTCCTTAATCCTTGCTTTCTTGCAGCTCTGAGTTGCCGCAAATGTTCTTTCATTTCTTGTGAAATATGGCAAATCCTTCCTTCTATGCCAGGTACTGCAATTACTGATGTACTTTCATCTGTTCTTTCTTCAAAGGCTAGGAAAGAGGTAAATTTAAGTTATAAGAAATACAACAGCAAAATAGCTTTTTTATGGTATTTGTTAAGCGCTTACTATTTGCCGGGCACTGTATGAAGCGCTGGGGTAGATACAAGCTAATCAGGTTGGAGACAGTCCATGTCCCACAAGATGGTCCCCCCCGCCTTACCGCCTTCCCTTCCCCACAGCACCTGTATATATGTATATATGTTTGTATGTATTTATTAACTCTATTTATTTTACTTGTACATATTTATTCTATTTATTTTATTCTGTTAATATGGTTTGTTTTGTTCTCTGTCTCCCCCTTCTAGACTGTGAGCCCACTGTTTCGTAGGGACCATCTCTATATGTTGCCAACTTGTACTTCTCAAGCGCTTAGTACAGTGCTCTGCACACAGTAAGTGCTCAATAAATATGATGAATGAGTGAATGAATGAATGAATGAATGAATGGGGATTAAGACTGTGAGTCCCCAGTGAGACAAACTGATCACCTTGTAATCTCCCCAGTGCTTAGAACAGTGCTTTGCACATAGTAAGTGCTTAATAAATGCCATCATCATTATTATTATTGTTCCCACTTTTAACTGAATCTTGGAGGACAAAAAAGAGGCTCCTTGTCCTCTCTCTCTCTTCCTCCCCAGTACACCTGTCACCTCAGCACTTTTCTGAATTCTGCCAAAGGGTAAAATATACAGTTTAAGCAAAAAAAACAAGTGAAAATATTACCTGTTAGCGATGCTGACTTAGACATTGTGATTAAGCTCATGCGATGGCCTGACAGACATTGTTTTTTCCCCTGCACTATCTTAATGGATTCAAAGTGGTTCATGACAACTGTGGACAGCGTTTGGGCACTTTCTGAATCAAATAGACGAGGACACGATTTAAGCATTGTGTAGCCATCCTTCCCCTGGAAAATAAAGAGGTAGAATGAATGTATAAATATAGAACTCTGAATAGGGCAGTTGGAAAGGGTTTGACCAAAATAAGCAATGCAATATTTTTGCCTTTCTGGAAGAGGTGGCCAGACGGTTCACCTACTTGAGGTTCAGTGTCCATCTCCCCACTAGAAACTGAGATCTGAAGAAGAATAAACTTCTTTATTGCTGGCAAGGATACCATCACCACCACCACCATCACCACCAACGGTTGTTGGGTAGGGACCGTCTCTATATGTTGCCGACTTGTACTTCCCAAGCGCTTAATACAGTGCTCTGCACCCAGTAAGCACTCAATAAATGAGATTGAGTAAATGAATGAATGAGCCAGCACCTCCCTCAGTTTACGTGCTAACCAAAACAGGATCAACTTGGTCCCCAGCAGTCTCAAGGCATCAGTATTTATTGGAGAAGCAGCGTGGCTCAGTGGAAAGAGCACGGGCTTTGGAGTCATAGGTCATGGGTTCAAACTCCGGCTCTGCCAACTGTCAGCTGTGTGACTTTGGACAAGTCACTTAACTTCTCTGTGCCTCAGTTACCTCATCTGTAAAATGGGGATTAAAACTGTGAGCCCTCCGTGGGACAACCTGATCACCTTGTAACCTCCCCAGCGCTTAGAACAGTGCTTTGCACATAGAAAGTGCTTAACAAATACCATCATTATCAGTGATGTCCTTTGTGGGCTAGAGGCGCTTACACTCTTGACCCCTCAAAAGGTTGAAACCCCAGCTTAATTCACAGCTCACCAAGCAAAATCCCATGAGCTTCTGGGGGAGTAGGATGAAGACTAAAAACAGATCAAACGGCTTGGCAAATGTGATCTTGATTGAAATCAGAGTTTTGAAAGGACGTTGGGCTTACGTTTGCAATGTACTCTTTAATGGCAAGAAGATACACTTTGTTTTTCCTTAAATACTGTCCTTGGATTTTGACGGTGTCTCTGATAACTCGATGTCCTGGCTCTGCATTTGGATCGAATCCAAATTCTATTCCCGCAACTTGAGGGAACCTGAAATTAAAGTGATATTCTATGAAACTATCATTACTAATTAAAAAAATATTTGCGTATATACCTACCCATAGAAGAAATGGGGGTGAGGGCATTTTTTCATTCATATATTAGACAAGCAAAGAAAGAGGATTAACTCCTTTCATAGTTCACAAAACAGTATCCAGAAAACTGTGTGACTTTGGGCAAGTCACTTAACTTCTCTGTGCCTCAGTTCCCTTATCTGTAAAATGGGGATTAAGACTGTGAGCCCCCCATGGGACAACCTGATCACCTTGTAACCTCCCCAGCACTTAGAACAGTGCTTTGCACATAGTAAGTGCTTAATAAATGTCATTATTATTATTATTATTATTAAAACTAAACGTTTTTGAATTCAACGCTCATAATGGCTGCATTTTATTAAAAGAAATGTATGGCCATATTTCTAAGCCCAATTCACTGAAAAGTCCAATGAAGAGAAACACTTATCATTATCAAAGCTTCCTGGAGTGGAGCATGCCAATTCTAAATTATAAGTGGTAAAGAAGGACCCAGCGGGATCTGGGTGCTGATCTCATTTGCATTAACAGCATTAATGCAAATTAACAGGGTCACCAATGTGAAGGTATTTCGCTCGCTGCCAGGTTAGCGGGCCTGGCAGGAGTCCTAGCAGCTTGATGGACATGGGTGGCCAAGAAAGCAGCAGCTACTGAGGTAGTTACCCTGGCAACCGCCTACTGGCCTAGGGCACCTTGGCACCGAGTCCGCGTGATGTTGCGGTCACCTTGGCTTTAAAAGGGTCAAAACTCAAGCAATGTGCTGTCACCCAGATCACCCACTTGCTCACTGCACGCCATGCCCCAGCAGGGACGCAGTTGGCAGTAAGTACTCAGTAAATTCAATCACTGACTGATTGATTGATTGATTTCTTGCACTCTTATCAGGTTATCGCAACAGTCACTCTCGGCACTGATACATCAATGTCCTTACTCCTGTTTACCTATTCATTTATTCTACTGCCAAAGAAGTCCCATCAGGTTGTGCAGAAGGAAAACCAAGTCAGAAAAATGACGAAACCAAAATTCCACTAAGGCAACGTGCACCCCAAGAACTCTGGAGAAACTCAAACTCATCTCACAACCAAGAGCCCCGATGAGTCACATAGAAGCGTCCCCTTTGAAGTACAACTCCAAGACTCAATTTCTCTTTGTTCAGAAAGAACCAGAGAAGGTGGGCAACACCAACAGCACCTGGAGAGAACAGCCTCCCCAGATTCTTTCTTTTTCATTTTATAGATATGGGGCAGAAAGAGAGATGAACTAAAGGGAAAAAGTATTTCTTCCTTAATAGACGTCACCATAGTCACCATACATAACTGATATCCCTCTCCCATCCAGGAATTTTTTATGGCATTTGTCAAGCGCTTACTACATGCCCAGAACTTTTCTAAGTACCGGGGTAGATACAAATCATTTTGGACACGGTCATTGTCCCACATGGGGCCCACAGTCTAAGTAGGAGGGAGTAGGATTTAATCCCCATTTTACAGTTGAAGAAACTGAAGCACAGAGGAGTTAAGTGACTGGCCCAATGTCACATAGCAAGCAATTGGCAGAACTGGGATTAGAACTCAGCTCCTCTGATTCCCAGGCCCATGTTCTTTCCACTAGGCTACGCTGCTTCTAATTTTATCTAATTTAGCCACCTAAGGCACTGAAAAAGTAACAGTGACCTTTGGCTGGACTTCTTCTGGGTCCCTGCCCCTTCCTGAAATCCTTTATGGTTAAGCTGGAGGAAGAAGTAGATGAATGTGGCTAGCTACATCACCTTCACTGGACCCCCAAAAGTGCCCGGAGGATAGGGAAATCGGTTGGCCTCCTCTATCCCGTTTAGAATGAAAGCTCCTTGAAGGCAGGGATCATGTCTACTAATTCTGTTGTTTTCTTCCAAATGCTCCATAAATGCCACTGTACCAGTAGTAAATGCTCAAGAAATACCACTGATGGATTAATTGACCGATCCTGGTGTGTAACAGATGAACTGAGCTGGGAGGGCCCCCTTGTCCAGCCACCCCTCTCCTCCTTCACCATTCAAGAAAAAAGGCTACCCATCTTTTTTTCTTCCCTTCCATTTAAAACTTGAGGCCTGCCAATTTTACAGCCTGCCTTTGAAGCATTTCAGTGTTTAATCACCCTGCTGACAAGCCCAACTCCCCCTTGCTTTGATAGTTGCCCATTTACTTCTCATTCTTCTGTGACAGAGAACCAATTAGCACCTTTTCCATAATAAGCCTTCATCTAGTCATACTTATGCCATTTCTAAAGTTCTGTCTCTTTTTCCCTGTAAATTATCTACATGATCATAACCACAGCCAAGAGTAGTGAAACCAGTCTATAGGGTTCAATGCTACGTAAAAGCTGACGACACAAGTTTACATCTGTTTCACGCTGGCTGCGGATCCATTTTGTCAATTTAGAATCATTCTCCCTGGCATTGAGTCAGAGGACTTTGCAAAAGTAACAAGAAGCAATTGTGAAATGACTCCATGGCATTTCTGCACAGAACGACTTATATACCTATTTAACTATTTAATTTGTGTATATATCCCCTTTTCTTTCTTCCTCTCATCTGTATATTATTTCTGAGCCTGTCTCTCTTGGCCGACACCTCCACCATGCGATTGTCACACTGCAGTTGTCTGCTCTCAGAGTCCAGCTGGCTAGGCTTAGGGAAAGAGCACTACTTTACCGTTCTTTACGAAGAGATGCAAGGCTCACATTTTTTATGGTATTTGGTAAGTGCTTACCATGTGTCAATCACTGTTCTAAACACTATCCCACATGGGGCACATAGTCTGAGTAGGAGGGAGAGCAGGTTTTAATCCTCATTTTTACAGTTGAGGAAACTGAGGCACAGAGAAGTGAAGTAAATTGCCCAAGGTTACCCAGTGAGCTAGTGGCAGAGGCAGGATTAGAACCCAGCTCCTCTGACTTCCAGGCCTGTGGAAAATCACACCCTGCTTCTCAACTGTTCCTACAGGTTAGCACAAAAACCCAGGGAACCATCTAGAGAGTTGCCACTAACCCTGCAAAACCAAAGAGGACTCCATAGAACAAATGACTCTTCTTTTTTTTTCCGCTTTTAGCTGATCAGGACTACCAGAGAGCTAAGATCACCCAGCATCACTGAAACCTAGGGAAAATCCAGGCAAAACATTCTTCCTTTTGTGACAATTATAAATAATGTTGTGGAAAAAGCCATCTGGATGAGAGCCAAGCTTCGTTATCACCATCAGTGTTAGATGCCATTGTTGAAGAAGGAGCGTGGCCAAGTGGAAAGAGCGTGGGCTAGGGTGTCAGAAGGACCTGGGTTCTAATCCCAGCTTCAACGCTTGTCTGCTATGTGAACGTGGACAGGTCATTTCTCTGTGCCTCAGTTCCACCTCTGTATAATGGGGATTAAGACTGTGATCCCCAAGTGGGACATGGACTGCATCCAACCTGATTAGCTTGTAACTACCCCAGTACTTAGGACGGTGTCTGGCACATACATAGAGAAGCAGCGTGGCTCAGTGGAAAGAGCCCAAGCTTGGGAGCCAGAGGATGTGGGTTCTAATCCCGGCTCCGCCACTTGTCAGCTGTGTGACTTTGGGCAAGTCACGTCACTTCTCTGGGCCCCAGTTACCTCATCTGTAAAATGGGAATTAAGACTGTGAGACCCATGAGGAACAACCTGATCACCTTGTATCCCCCCAGCGCTTAGAACAGTTCTTTGCACATAGTAAGAGCTTAATAAATGTCATTATTCATAGTAGTAGTAGTAGTAGCATCCCAGCTCCGCCAATTGTCAGCTGTGTGACTTTGGGCAAGTCACTTCACTTCTCTGGGCCTCAGTTACCTCATCTGTAAAATGGGAATTAAGACTGTGAGCCCCATGAGGGACAACCTGATCACCTTGTATCCCCCCAGTGCTTAGAACAGTGCTTTGCACATAGTAAGAGCTTAATAAATGTCATTATTCGTAGTAGTAGTAGCATCCCAGCTCCGCCAATTGTCAGCTGTGTGACTTTGGGCAAGTCACTTCACTTCTCTGGGCCTCAGTTACCTCATCTGTAAAATGGGAATTAAGACTGTGAGCCCCATGAGGGACAACCTGATCACCTTGTATCCCCCCCAGCGCTTAGAACAGTGCTTTGCACATAGTAAGAGCTTAATAAATGTCATTATTATTATTATTAGTAGTAGTAAGTACTTAAACAGATACCATAAAAAAAATGCAACCACATTAATATTCCCCAAAGCAAGAGATGCTGTATGAGCGCCCCCTCTGGGCAGTTGAAAAACTGCTTCTTTTCCTGCTTCCTCCACCACCACGCCTCCCCTTTTCTGATCTGGGCTGTGACATTAAGAGGAGATGGTCGGAGATTTACAGGGTTCAGTGTCTAAATTGAACCTTAGAAAAGAACTAAAAGGACTAAAATGCCTTTCCTTTCACCTTTCTTGAAAATACCATTTGTGATCAAATGACTGATTTTCATAAAATGCTATAAATAACCCCTAATTAGCATTGTGCTCAAAATAAAGGCTGAGCACGGCAATTTTTTTATGGTATTTGTTAAGCACTTACCTTGTGTGAGGCACTGAATTAAGTGCTGGGGTAGACACACACTAATCAAGTTGGGCACAGTTTAGTCTCCATTTTACAGAACAGGTAACTGAGGCACAGGGACGTGAAGTGACTTGTCCAAGGTCACACAGAAAACAAATGGCAGAGCCAGGATTAGAACCCAGGTCGTTCAGACAACCATGCCCGTGCGCTATCCACTGGGCCATGCTGCTTCTCTCAATTGGCAATTGGCAAATAGGTACGATACCTACCTCCCGTCCAGATCTGGGTATTTGTAAACACCATTTTCAAGAGCATCCAGCAATTGGGCACCTGTTGCCCGGACAACCAGAACTGGGTCCACGATGGGTAAGATGGCCAACAGGTCGTGCATGGTGAAATCCCCAGCTGGATGAATCCGATCAGAACGAAGAGTACCTATTAGGAATTACAATAGGGGAAACAGCATATTATTTCTACCTTCTCCGTTCATTGGCCCGATATCAGAACTAAGCCAACATTTTTCAGCCCAGCCTATTTTGGCTCTGCAGCACAGAGCGAGCCCTTGGGGAGCCGGAAGACTAAGTTCTAGGCTGTAAGCTTCTTGTGGGCAGGGAATGTACCTACCAAATCTGCTGGAAGCGCTCAGTAAATACCACTGATTGAATAAGCTCCGGGGACAAGCACATCACAGGGCATAAAGCAAAAACCTCTGGTCCCCTTTGCTCCTCACTAAAATGGGATGATTGAGGTGGAAGAGAAACCTAAGTGGGATCATTTCTCAATGAATTAAGGTTTTCAGTTTTCTTGAATCAAATAATGAAGGGGCTAATAATAATAATAACAAGTGGTATTTATTAAGCACTTACTATGTGCGAAGGACTCTCTATGTGGTGGGGTAGATTCAAGATAATCAGGTCCCATTTGGGGCTCACATTCTAAGTAGGAGGGGCAATGGGTATTTAATCCCCATTTTGCAGATACTGGAAAGGAGGTACAGAGAAATTGAAGTGACTTGCCCAAGGTCACACACCGTAGACAAATGGTGGAACCAGGATTAGAACCCAGGTCCTCTGATTCTCAGGCCCGTGTTCTTTCCACTAGGCCCCACTGCTTCCCTGTCTCAAGCACTTGGAGAATTCAACAGCAGCAAGATACAGGTTCCCTGCACCCAAGGAGCTTACAATTCAATAGGGAGACAGGCAGACTAAAAGTTATTTCCAGAGAGTGAAAACCAGGGGAAGGACAAGTATAAAACAGAAAGCAGTTCAAACCCACCAGCGTGAACAGCTGAGTGCGACTATAAATACACAAAGAGAAATCTGTCCATATGTACCTGAGTGCTGCAGCTAGGAATAAAGCACACAAGTGCTAAAGGTGGGTGATGGGCTGATGGAAAGTTGAAAAATCTGCCGGTGGACAACCAACCCACCCATGGTTAACCAGGGGTTGACTATTAAATGCCCCCAGCCCCTCACCCCCACAAAAAAACAGGTCTAAGGACCCTTCAACACCTGGTAGTGCCAGCACTGAGGAAAATCCCAGTGGCCACGGGAGCAGGCAGGAGGAAGGATGGAATCAACCAGGGACAGACGGTCCAGGAGGGTTTGAGAGGGACCCAGACAGGAGGAACCCAGCTCATCTTGCCTCTCCCCAGCCCATCCGCCAACCAAACCTGAAAATTATCCATTAGCCTCTCTCCCTGCCTTCTCCTGGTCAGCAAAAAGGACCTGGGGCAGGGTCAAAAGCTGGGCTTTGCCCTGGTCAGGAGTGTCAGGAAAGATGCTGATTAAGTAGAAACTCCTGACACATATGGTAGTTTAATGGATTAAATAAATATCATAGATCTCGTATATAGAATACAGAAGACTTTCAAAAGGCAAAAAAAAAAAAGAAAATGCAGCACAACTAAGATGTCGGTAAATGGGTCTGTCCCTTAGTTCTGAACTGAGAATGGTATTTAGAAAATGCACCAAATGAGAAATCTGACCCTATTCATTCGCTGGCACAATGGACTACTGAACGGTACCTTTGCAGTTTTTTTTTTAAATGGTCCAATACAAAACAACTTGAAATCGACAAATTAATTTCATTCGCTACAAAAGGTTTGGATTCCAGCCAATATCTGCAAAGCAGTTAAATGATGCGACCACCTGAATTAAGCAGAGCTATGTCAGCGCGAGTAGCTTCCAACATGGCATTGGTTATCAGGTTTCCCAGGTTGCTCTCTGATCGTCTTACAGTAACCACCCGTCCATCCAATTCCTTGTCAATGGGGCAGAGGACTTCTTCTAGCAAGTGCTAAAGGAAGAAAAAGAAAGAGCTTAGCTGAAATACTTCCTCACTGAATAATCCTCCTGCTACTCCAACTGAAACAGAATTTAGTCTCTCTTTTTCCTCTCCAGATCCCAAAACATAGCATTTGCTGGGGAATCTTCACATTGTTGGGGGGGCAGGGTATCCCAGCTTCCAGCCTTCCCCTGCAACAGAAACAGGAACACATCCCAACACCTGGGGCAGCTGTCTGTATGAACAGAGACCAGCTCAAGACCAGAGAGACCCTCCGGAGGCAACAAAAAGGGCCCCACTACTGATGGCAGCCTCCCCCACTTCTAACTTGAAGCAGCATAGCTTAGTGGAAAGAGCTTGGGAGTCACAGGTCGTGGGTTCTAATCCCAGCTCCACCATTTCTCAACTGTGTGATTTTTGGGCAAGTCACTTAACTTTGCCGTGCCTCAGTTACCTCATCTGTAAAATGGGGAATAAGACTGTGAACCCCGTGTGGGACAACCTGATTACATTGTATCTAATGTAATTAGATGCATTAGCCATTGTATCTAATGTAGAACAGTACTTGGCATATAGTAAGTGCTTAATAAATACCATCATCATCATCATTAATTTATTGCAGTTTTTTTCTTCCCCATTAGATAATCAGCTCTTTGAAGGCAGATATTTTGTCTACTTACTCTGTTGTACTCTCCCAGTAATAATAATTGTGGTATTTGTTAAGCACTTACTATGTTCTAGGTACTGTACTAAGTGCTGAGGTAGATACAAGCAGCGTGGCTCAATGGAAAGAGCCGGGGCTCTGGAGTCAGAGGTCATGGGTTCAAACCCCGGCTCTGCCAATTGTCAGCTGTGTGACTTTGGGCAAGTCACTTCACTTCTCTGGGCCTCAGTTCCCTCATCTGTAAAATGAGGATGAAGACTGTGAGCCCCCCGTGGGACAACCTGATCACCTTGTAACTTCCCCAGTGCTTAGAACAGTGCTTTGCACATAGTAAGCACTTAATACATGCCATCATTATTATTATTATTATTATTATTATTATACAAGCAAATCGGGCTGGACACAGTCCCTGTCATTCATTCATCAATCATATTTACTGAGCATTTACTGGCTGCAGAGCCCTGTACTAAGCGCTTGGGAAAATACAATACAACAATAAACAGACCCATTCCCTGCCTATAACCAGCTTACAGTCTAGAGCAGGGGGAGATAGACATCAGTACAAATAAATAAATTACGGATGTGTACATAAGTGCTGTAGGGTGGGGAGGGGGACTCACAGTCTTAATTCCCATTTTACAGATGAGAGAACTAAGGCACAACCAATCAGTGCCTCCTAGAGCTAAAAAAAAATTCTTTGTAAAAAAATTTTTGACTGGAAAATAAAGCGCTAAATCAGCCATGCAAATTGGTATTGGTCTACAGACTCATGGCCTGAAAAATTATATTAGACTTGATGAGGAAGCCTTTACATGAAAACGACAGGTATTTCCTTTGGCTACTGATCTCAACAGCAAGACCGCTGCTAGCATTTAAGGAAAATACAGGTGAAAAATTTTTCAGAAGTAAAGATTTTCTGAGCCAGACATACAAGAAGGTCAAGCGCTTCATATTTTACATCAAGAGGGAAGCTTCACAGTGGCAAAAGTCAATCAATCCAGCCAAATGGATCCAGGCCTGGATCGCCTTCCCTCTTCATGTCCGACAGACGATCACCCTCCCCACCTTGAAAGCCTTATTAAAAGCACATCTCCAAAGCTTACCTGACTAAGCCCTCATTTCCCCTTCTCCCACTCCCTTCTGTGTTGCTCCTGCACTTGGATTTGCATCCTTAATCAATCAATCAATCAATCAATCGTATTTATTGAGCGCTTACTATGTGCAGAGCACTGTACTAAGCGCTTGGGAAGTACAAATTGGCAACACATAGAAACAGTCCCTACCCAACAGTGGGCTCACAGTCTAAAAGGGGGATCCTTAATCACCCCTCCCTCACACAGCACTTATGTACATATCTGTAATTTATTTATTTATATTAATGTCTGTATCCCTTTCCAGACAGTAAGCTCACTATGGGCAGGGAATATGTCTACCAACTCTGTTAAATTGTACTCTCCCAAGTGCTTAATACAGTGCTCGGCACACATTAAACACTCTGTATATTCATTCATTCATTCAACCATATTTATTGAGTGCTTACTGTATGCAGAGCACTGTACTACTACTACTACTACTAATAATAATAATAATGGCATTTATTGAGCACTTGCTATGTGCAAAGCACTGTTCTAAGCACTGGGGAGGTCACAAGGTGATCAGGTTGTCCCACGGGGGGCTCACAGTCTTAATCCCCATTTTACAGATGAGGTAGCTGAGGCTCAGAGAAGTTAAGTGACTTGCCCAAAGTCACACAGCTGACAAGCGGCAGAGCTGGGATTTGAACCCATGACCTGTGACTCCAAAGCCCGGGCTCTTTCCACTGAGCCATGCTGCTTGGGAAGTCCAAGTCTGCAACATATAGAGACGGTCCCTACCCAATAACGGGCTCACAGTCTAGAAGGGGGAGACAGACAACAAAACAAACCATGTAGACAGGTGTCAAAATCATCAGAACAAATAGAATTAAAGCTATATGCACAGCTTATGTATATATGATACATATATATGTATATATGATGGATTGACTGATCAAAATGTGTCCTTTCAGTGGAGAGTTGTTTCCTCAGTTTGCTAGCTCAGAAAAGCAGTATCTAGTTAGAGCACAGAGCTGTTTCCAAAGTGCCCAACTCCATTTAGCTGAGCCTGGGAAACAACAATCAATCAATGAATCATATTTATTAAGTGCTTACTGCGTGCAGGGCACTGTATGAAGCGCTTGGGAGAGTACAACACAACAATGTGACAGGAACGTTCTCTGCCCATATTGAGCTTACAGTCTAAAGGAGGAGGCAACAGGTATTGGGTGGACAGTTTCCAATATGCTGTTGTCTCTGCCTGCCACTTCTGGAAGTTCCTGGATGCCGAAGATGTGAGAAAACAGAAACTGGAACCTCAAGGACCGAGATATGGAACATTCTAAGTACCTGATGCCTGAAAAACCAGGTAGTGGCTTAAGGAAGTTTGAAAATAGCAAATTCTGACAAAGCCAAGGATCAGGCCCATCTTAAGAAGAGATGAAGTGGCTTTTCCATGACCTAAAGTGTTTTGCCCCTTTGGCTTTTAACCAAACCACCGACTACAGCGTATGCCATAGCTGCAGTTGTGACTTGGAAATTCAAGGTTGAATTTCTGCTCCTCTAGGCACAGTACACTACAAAGCTTTGGTTTTTCTCTTGATGTTGTCTTGGTGTTTTGTTTGTCTCTTTACACATCATTTGGCAGTCCCCTCTCCACATTTTTTCAGATTGTGACACCCCCCACCCTGCAACCCCACCCCCAACTTCAGGGTACAGGGACTGTGTCCAGTTCCTAAGTGTGCATTCTTTCTCCGCACTCAGTACAGTGCTAGGTACACAGTAAGTGCTTCATAAATACTATTACTACCTCTACTACTGCTGATTTTGAATTGATCTTGCTAGATTAAGAAACTGAAGGAAGGAGAGTCATGAGGGAACAGGAATGAGCAATCTGTCTTCACACAAGACAGAGTATTTCAAAAATGGGAAATTTAGAAAGACAGGCGGCAGGATCATAACATTACCATCAAGCCTTCTGAGCATTGCATTAGGCATTTGGCATGACATGGCAACTATTAAAACATGCTCATTTACAATATTAAAACACAGAACATAATGAAAATAAACTCCGATGGGATCAGAGCAGAAATTACCTTAGTTTTGGCTATGAAAATGCAATCAGCTTTTCCAATGTTCCCAATTTTGCTTCTTTTGTAACACATTAACCACCGATTGGAATAGATGAGAGACCCTGACGATTATACAGATTATATTGAGAGAACCTTTTCATACTCAAGTGACTGGTGAGGTGATGGAGAGAGGGTGGAGGCAAGAGCTAGCGTAGATGCCAGGTCCCGCCCTGGGCCGCAGACTAGGCCTTCTAGACTGTGAGCCCGCTGTTGGGTAGGGACCGTCTCTATATGTTGCCAACTTGTACTTCCCAAGCGCTTAGTACAGTGCTCTGCACACAGTAAGCACTCAATAAATATGATTGAATGAATGAATGAAGGAGGAGGATAAAGCCTGGGGGTTCAAGAGGCCTTCCCTGACTAAGCCCCGCATCCTCTCCCTTCTTCATTGCCCTGACTTGTTCCCTTTACTCATTTCCACTCCCGGTCCCACAGCACTTGTGTATATATCTGTAATTTATTTATGTATATTAATGCCTGTCTCCCTCTCCAGACTGTAGACTTGTGGGCAGGAATGTGTCTGTTTATTGTTGTAGTGTACTCTCCCAAGCACTTAGTACAGGGCTCTGCTCACAGTAAGTGCCGGGGCTCGGGAGCATCACCATGGGGGAGAAGGGCCTGGGCCTGCTGTAGGGGGGACAACTCATCTGGGTCTGCCTGGCAACTTGGGGCCCTAGAATGTCTTAACCACAGCGAGGTGACCTGTGGAGGGAGAGGAGCTGTGGTGGAATTTGGATCAATCCCTGCTCCGGGTGGGGGACAAGGGAGATGGGGTGGGGGCAGGGGTAGTTATTGGAGGAAATAATCCCCCTACTCGAGGCTTGGCACTGTGAGAAGCAGCGTGGTTCAATGAAAAGAGCCCGGGCTTTAGAGTCAGAGGTCATGGGTTCAATTCCCAGCTCTGCCAATTGTCAGCTGTGTGGCTTTGGGCAAGTCACTTCACTTCTCTGTGCCTCAGCTCCCTCATCTGTAAATGGTGATGAAGACTGTGAGCCCCAGTGTGACAACCTGATCACCTTGTATCCCCCCAGCGCTTAGAACAGTGCTTTGCACATAGCAAGTGCTCAACAAATGCCAAAATTATTATTACTATTAATAATATATATGAATGAATGCATGAATGAATGAATGGGAAGCAGCAGAGAATAAGTATATGTACATAAATGCTCTGGGGGTGGAGGTGGAATGACTATATGAACACAAGTGCATATGCGCTTGAGAAGTAGCATGGTGTAGTGGATGGAGCATGACCCTGAGAGTCAAACGTCGTGCGTTCTAATCCCGGCTCCTCCACTTGTTGATGTGTGACCCTGGGCAAGTCACTTCATTTCTCTGGGCCTCAGTTACCTCATCTGTAAAATGGGGACTGAGACTGTGAGACACACATGGAACAGGGACCCGATTTGCTTGTATCCACCCCAGCACTAAGTACGGTGTCTGGCACACAGTAAGTGTTTAAAAAATACCGCAGTTATCAGTGGAGGAGGGAGAGTAGCCTGGGAAGATGAGGGGTTACTCGGGGAAGGTTTCCTGGAGAAGAGATGAGTTCGGTAGGGCTTTGAAGGTGCGAAGAGTAGTGTTCTGTCAGATATGAACGGAGAGGAAGTCCCAGGCAGGAGAGAGGTTGTGAGGAGGGGGTCAGTGGCGAGAGAAGAGAGGTAGAGGTCCAGCGAAGGAGCGAGGTGTGCAGGCTGGGTGGTAGTGGGAGATCAGTGAGGATAGTCAGGAGGGAGAGAGCTGATAGAGTGTGTTAAAGTCGATGGTGATATCTGCTCCTTTTGTTAACTCTAAAATTGAAAACACTCTAGCACCTTAAACAAGATGGTTAAGATGTATATCATTCAACAGGGCTCACCTGAAATCGAATACTTGGCAGTTCATACATAAAACTAAGCAATATTCACGAGCACACACAGGAACCGTACTGCAAGTTGAACAGCTGAACCACCGTGCATGCATTTAAGCATGCTTTAATCAGTGTGTTTGTCAGAATGGAATTACCCACAGGAAATGCAGTACAAACCTGAATATTCAGATCAACTGGGACCAGGCACAGTCTGGATCTACGAAAATCCAGGTAGACAAAAGAGTTCGTTACAAAATGTTACCTCAGAGAGGACACTTCTCCAGTTCCCATGGGCCGGCCGGGGGCCCCGTGGGCCCGCCAAGAGTGGACCATTTCTTAGTGGCCGGATTAGAGTCCCGGGGGGATGGCTGGGGAAACTCCACTGGTTGGAAGAGTTTGGGCGTCTTTGTGCACCTGTTCCATTCAAACAAAACATTTCTGGAACTGAGGCAGGTGTGCTGCTGGGCTGTGAACTAGAAAGACATGAAGCCTGAACCAGAAATGGTTCATGTCAATCAGAGGCCTGGGTAAGTGCCGGGGTGGGGCCCTAAAGCTGAGATTGTTGGGAAGGAATTAAGTACAATTTGTTAAGCTTCTTTCTTCCGTTACACCTATTTCAATACACTGGTTTTTGTTTTTTTAATCAAGTTTGTACTCTTAGAGAGTGGCTCTATAATTCAGATTATTAAAAAAAGATTTGATCAAGTTATGCTTATCAACCGATAATGTACTCTATGAAAAGCTCACCCACCTGAAGATTTTGACTATAATCTTGTACGATTGTTTTTATACATGGATCTTCTTCCAAATAATTCAAAATTTCTGTTTTCTCAAATGCATACTGAAAAGATCCATCAAGGCGTCTTATGCTTATTTTGGTCAAGTTCCTAAAATCCGATCCACTTTTGACGATCCAAGTGTCGTTCACTTTCTTGATTCCATAGTCATGGTCGTGACCCCCCAAAATCAGATTTACTCCTTGTGCTTTCTGGGCAAGTCTTGCATCATTTGCCCACTTCATATGTGTGATGGCAACAACCAAGTCTGCTCCCTCCGCCTTCAGTTCCTTACAGAGCTGGTTGGCGACTTCGACGTAATCTTGGTACCTGAGATTTGATTTGCTAACGGTGGCCAAAGTGTCGAGCCAGTCTTCTTCTACTAATCCTATTAGGCCAATTTTCATATTGTTCCACTTGATTATTTTCTTCACTAAGCCATGTCCAAGAGGTGCAGAAGTAAATTTGTCATACACATTGCTAAGAAACCACGGGAACTGCATTTGCTGGATATACTCTTCCAAAGTATCCACACCAAAATCAAACTCATGGTTTCCTAAAAATTAAGGAGTTCGAAAATGAATATGAAGAAAGTCACTTAACCCACAACTCATTTTTTGTTTCAGAAAGTAACATGTACATATCAGCTATCCTACTTCTAAGACCAGTGGACAGGTGTCTTCTGCATCTTTCAATTAGTGCAGCCCTTTCAAAGACTTTTCAAAGTAGTGTGAAAGAGGTGCCTGGTTTACAGTGTGTGAAAAAAGCCATGTACGCACACATAGATGCACACAGATATGGCATAAGGGACACACCAAGTGCTTCCGGAATGTGCGTTTTCAATGCACATATATATATATATATATATATACATATCCCAACCCTTTTTTAAATATCTACCCTTACCCTCAGCACAGTATTTTGGGGCAGAGTAATCAGTTTAATCCACTGCATTACTCTATATGGAAAGGCCTGTCAATAATCCGAGGGAGCCCTGTAAATAGGGACTGACTTCAAAGAGGCCCAGCTGATCAGAAGCGAAATGATCAACTCTCCGTCTCAAAATGAAATGGATGACTGGAAACAGATTAAAGTAGTTTGGTGAATAAATTGGGCAGATAATCCTAATGTTGCAGCCCAGCCAAATGTCTCAGATCCTAAAATGAGGTTTTAATGGGGATCCTAGATAGAGGCCCAAGGATATGTCAGAATGCTCTGGGTTTGCATTTCTAAGGAAGAGTAAAAACTGCTGTCAAATGAACTTTACAGCACTAAAGCAATGCTCCCTCAGTGTCTGGATTAAGAAGAGTCTCAACCTAATTTAGATTTAACATCTTTAAAGCAATGCTGTCACATATTTCTACCTAATAAAATTAGGTGCCATCCCTATTCCTAGCATTAATCCGAGGAAGAAATGAAGCAAAATGAAGCTTGAGGCTGACCACATCATTTTTCAAGAAAGCAGAGCCACCGGATGGGTTTCTTCTGAAGGAGGGAAGGGAGGGGCTTTCCACCTAGTGAAATGAACTTTAAACAGTAGAATAAGGCCTGCAGAATTTTTGAAAACCTTTAGGCCCTCTACACGTTCTACTAGATTGCCCTGCCTTTTACAAAGCCACCTCCCATATAGTCACTCTCTGCGGCCACATTAATTATTGTCGCCAATAAATGGGAGCATCGTGGACTAGTGGAAAGAGCTCAGGACCGTGCAAGTCAGTAGACAGTGGATCTAATCTGCCATTTGCCTGCTCTGTGTGTCTCAGTTTACCTCGTTTTTATAATGGGGACAAAATACCTGTTTTCCCTCCTGTAAAAGTTGAACCCCATGTGAGATTTCCTTTCAATTGAAGAGTGGTAGCCAAACCTAAACTAAGGGTGTGGGGCTACAAGTGTTAAAAATGAATTTCAGCAGAATTCCAGGTTTGGATGTTTCAATATATAAAAACATATCCCCTCGGGTCTTCCTTGGGGGTTCGGGGGTAGTTCTTACATGCTACTCAACTCCTATTGTGCAAGTTTTCCTTAACAAGGAGTATGTCTGCAACAAAACATCAGCATCATGAAAGAACTGAGGTAAGTGTTTGAAGCTTGAAAATTTTGAATCTGCCTCTTTGAAAAATGAAAATTCTGCATTATTTCCAGCCACCTCCAGCCTTTAAAAAATAGTCTTTAAAAGCCCTAATTTTAAAGACAACTGCACCATCACATCTTCTCAAATATCACCCATTTGAATCTGGAATACAGTTGATTACGTCGTTGATGGGCCTGACTACAGATAAACACCCTAAATGTATCTATCTTGGCTTCCAGTACAAGCCTCTCTCTCTTTCCAGTTTATTGATCTCAGCAATTACAGCAATGCTGGCACTAGAACCAGGAGGACAGTAACCATGGGAGAGAAGAGAAGAGAGAAATAAACCCCATGAAACCAAATTTAGAATTCAAAGCTTCTACAACAAAAATAGTCAACTCTCCAAAATCCAGAATATGTCACTTAAAACTCCGGTTTTCATGACTAGCACTTTCATTCTCATTTATCTATAGTCTGTCACTAAATTCTGGTTCTCTTCATATACACTGACTGCCCTGCATACACTGTATACCCAACCCTTCATGGGAAAACTTCCTTTGATCCTTGACCTATTCCTGACCCAGTCACTGCTTCTCCTCACCATCACTGAAAATTTCCTAGGTGCCACTGTCTCTCCTGCTGCTCTCTCCAGAAGGGAACTCATTTTCTCCCACTCCCCAAGACTCATTGGGAAAGGGGAAGGAATTGGCTTCCTTGTTACTCCCCAGTGTCACTTCACTCCACCTCTCCTACCTCTCTCACTTCCTTGAAGCCCATATTCATTCATTCAATGGTATTTATTGAGTGCTTACTGTGTGCAGAGCACTGTACTAAGCGCTTATCCGTCTCTACCACCCACTCTAGTTACCAGTCACCCCAGGCCCCACCTCCAACTTTCTGAACCATTGCAATCTTTTTCTCACATTCCTTTTCTCTTTCTCCATCCCTACATTGATCCTTGGGAACCTTACTATCCTTGCAGATATTTCCGACGACTCTTCTGTTGCCCGTTTTCTATCACTCCTCCACCACCTCACCCACTCACCAACTTGGACGCACACTCAATCTCATCATATCTAGTCACTTTATAATCTCTACCCTCACCAGCTCTGAAATCCTTCTATCTAGCCTCCATCTCCTCACCTGCTATCTCTTCCACATACACACCCAAACCCTCCTTGCAAATCTGCCCTGTTCCCCACTCCCAGAGACCTCCAGTCTTTTGACTTACTCCAATTTTCTAATGTTATCATTGCCCCATTTGGTCTCCATACCCAAATTATGTTCTCTTGACACACACTGATGCCCTCAGCACTGCCTTTTCAACTGAACTCAACTCACTCACTCCCCTATCCCTTCAACCAATCTTGTGACACTAACGCACAATCCAGGATCACCTCCACAATCTGCTTCCTTCGCTCATGTGCATAAACCGTGGAGGGCAGCTGGTAGGAATCTATTCACTCATTCATTCAATAGTATTTACTGAATGTTACTGTGTGCAGGACACTGTACTAAGCTCTTGGAAAGTACAATTCAGCAATAGAGATAACCCCTGCCCACACCAGGTTTACAATCTAGAATGGGGGAGACAGACATCAAAACAAGTAAACAGGCAACAGTATAAATAAATGGAATTATATATATATATATATATATATATATATATATATATATATATACACACACACAAGTGCTATGGGGCGGGGAGAAGGGGGAAGAGAAAAGGGAGCAAGTCGAGGTGACACGGAGGGGAGGGGGAGCTGAGGAAAATGGGGGGTTGGTCTGGGAAGGTCTCTTGGAGGAGGTGAGCCTTCAATAGGCCTTTGAAGGGGGAAGTGTGATTGTTTGGCGGATTTGAGGAGGGAGGGCTTTCCAGGCCAGAGGTAGGACATGGGCCAGGGGCTGGCGGTGGGACAGGTGATAACAAGACACAGTGAGAAGGTTAGTGGCACCAGAGGAGCAGAGTGTGCAGACTGGGATGTAGAAGGAGAGAAGGGAGGTGAGGTAAGGAGGGGCAAGGTGATGGAGAGCTTTGAAGCCAATAGTGAGGAGTTTTTATTTGATATGGAGGTTGATAGGCAACCACTAAAGATTTGGCGGGGGCGGGGTGACATGTCCAGGTGTTTCTGTAGAAAGATAATCCAGGCAGCAGAGTGAAATGTTTACTGAAGAGGGGAGACACAGGAGGTTGGGAGGTCAGAAATGAAGCTGATGCAGTAATACAGATATAAGGCGAACTTCTTCCATCTCAAATTAATCTTCAGCTGTTTTAACTCTGCTCTGTCCTCTACCTAGAAACCGTATTTCACTATCCTTATTGACTCACATACCCATTGTCCTTTCTAATTTTAGGACATTTAACTCCCTCCTCAAACCCCCTGTCTCCCTAATCTCTTGCCCCTAATGATTTGGTCATGTACTTTTACTGAGAAAATTGAAACCATTAGGTGTAATCTCGCTATAATCTCCCCTACTCCTCTCCAGTCCCTCCATTTCATGCCCCTTCTTTGACTCTCCCACCTTTCCCACCAGTATCTCAAGAGGAGATATCCCCGCTCCTCTCAAAATCTACCCACTCTACCTATGCCTCTGACCGCATCCCTTCACACCTTATCAAAACACTTGCCCCTTCCCTTCTTCCTTCCCTTACTGCCATCTTCAACATTACAGTTTCAAATGAGTTCCTTCCCACTACTTTCAAATAAGCTTATGTATACCCTATCCTAAAAAAAAAAACCCTCCCTCCATCCCATGGCTCCCTCCAGTTAATTGCCTCATCTCCCTCCAAACTCATTCATTCATTCAGTCATATTTATTGAGTGCTTACTGTGTGCAGAGCACTGTACTAAGCACTTGGAAAGTACAATTCGGCAACAGATAGAGACAATCCCTACCCAACAAGCTCACAGACTACAAGGGAAAGACAGGTGACAGAACAAAACAAGAGAAGCAGCGTGGTTTAGTGGAAAGAGCCTGGGCTTTGGAGTCAGAGGTCATGGGTTCAAATCCCAACTCCGCCAAATGTCAGCTGTGTGACTTTGGACAATTCACTTTACTTTTCTGTGCCTCAGTTACCTCATCTGTAAAATGGGGATTAAAATTGAGAGCCCCCCGTGAGACAATCTGATCACCTTGTAACCTCCCCGGCGCTTAGACCAGTGCTTTGCGCATAGTAAGCACTTAACAAATACCATCATCATTATTATTATTAAGTAGACAGGCATCAATAGCATCAAAATTGATTGAGCAAGTTGTCTAAACCAGCTGCCTTCACTTCCTCTCCTCAGTTCTCTTCTTGACCCCTTCTAATCCAGCTTCCGCCCCTTTCACTCCACAGAAGCTCCCTCTCAAAGGTCACCAATAACCTCTTTCTTTCCAAATCCAACAGTCTCTACTCCATTTTAATCTCCTCGACTTTCCATGCTGACTTCAGCCCTGTGGACCAGCCCCTTCTCCTGGAAGCATTAACTAACTTTGGCTTCACTGACACTGTCCTCTCCTGGTTCTCTTATCTTTCTGGCAGCCTATTCTCAGTCGCTTGCATAGGCTTGTCCTCTGCCTCCCACCTTCTAACTTTGGGAGTCTCTCAAGGCTCAGTCTGACAGCTTATTCTCAGTCTTTTGCATGGGCTTGTCCTCTGCCTCCCACCCTCTAACGATGGGAGTCTCTCAAGGCTCAGTTCTGGGTCCCCTTCTATTCCCCATCTACTCACACGGCTTCAACTACCAACTCCATATGGATGATTCCCAAATATACTTCTCCAGCCCTGACCCCTCTCCTTCTCTGCAGTGTCACATTTCCTCGTGCTTTCAGGACATCTCTACTTGGATGTCTTGCTGACATCACAAATTTAACACGTCCAAAATAGAACGCCTCATCTTCCCACCCAAATCCTGTCTCCACCCTGACTTTCCCATCACTGTAGACAGCACTACCATCCCCCATTCATTCATTGATTCATTCAATCAATCATATTTATTGAGCGCTTACTGTGTGCAGAGCACTGTACTTAGCGCTTGGGGACTACAAGTTGGCAACATATAGAGACGGTCCCTTCTCAACAACGGGCTTACAGTGTAGAAGGGGAGACAGACTACAAAACAAAACATGTGGACAGGTGTCAAGTCATCAGAATAAATAGAAATAAAGCTAGACGCACACCATTAACAAAAAAAATAGAACAGTAAATATGGACAAGTAAAATAAATAGAGTAATAAATCTGTACAAACACCCATCTCACAAGTCTGTAACCTTGGAATTATCCTTGACTCATCTCTCTTATTCAACCCATATATCAAGGGTTTTTACTGAGCACTTACTGTGTGTCAAACATTGTACTAAGTAAGCACTTGGGAGAGTACAATACAACAGGGTTCGTAGACACTTTTCCCACCCATAATGATGATGATGATGATGGCATTTATTAAGCGCTTACTATGCAAAGCACTGTTCTAAGCGCTGTACATAACGAGCTTACAGTCCAGAGGGGGAGACAGGCATTAATGTAAATAAATAAAAACAGCATGGTAGTCTGTATTGGATTGTGAGTTCTTTGGAGGGAGGAAAGCAGCATTGTCTGGTGGAAACAGAATGGGCCTGGGAGTTGGAGGACCTACGTTCTCGTTCCTGATCTGCCACTTTGTCTGCTGGGTGACCTCGGGCAAGTTATTTAATTTCTCTGTGCCTCAGTTCCCTCATCTGTAAAATGGGAAATAAATCCTACTCCTGTTTAAACTGTGAGGCCCATGTGGGACAGGGACTCTATCCAATCTGATTATTTTGTATCTACCCCAGCTCTCCCCTCTCAGGATCGCACCTGGAGAGTTTCCAGTGCTCTCCCAGTCTCAGTTATGGGAGGGAGAGTCAAGCAGAGGCATACCTGTTCCATTCCATAACTTGTACTTCCCAAGCGCTTAGTACAGTGCTCTGCACCCAGTAAGCGCTCAATAAATACGATTGATTGATTCCTAGCTTGGGCAGTGGCTAGTGAGTGGAAGACAATCTGTTACAAGTAAAAACTCAACTGTGCTGGGCAGCAGCAGCACGGGAGAGACTTGAGGGCAGAGGCTCAATTTACTGCGCGGAAGAAGGCAGTGGTGAACCACTTCCATATTTTTACTTCTAGACTGTAAGTTTGTTGTGGGCAGGGACTGTCACTGTTTATTGTTGTACAGAAGCAGCGTGGCTCAGTGGAAAGAGCACGGGCTTGGGAGTCAGAGGTCGTGGGTTCTAATCCCAGCTCCGCCACTTGTCAGCTGTGTGACTTTGGGCCAGTCACTTAACTTCTCTGTGCCTCAGTTACCTCATCTGGAAAATGGGGATTAAGACTGTGAGCCCCCCCGTGGGACAACCTGATCACCTTGTAACCTCCCCAGGGTTTAGAACAGTGCTTTGCACATAGTAAGCTCTTAACAAATGCCATTATTATTATTATTATTATTGTACTTTCCCAAGTGCTTACTTAGTACAGTGTTCTGCACACAGTAAGCATTCAGTAAATATGATTGATTGAAAGCGCTCAATAAATACGATTGAATGAATGAAAGAAATGAAGGAAAGAAATGAAATGAAAGAAGTGAAATGAAAGATAACGCATTGGATCCACTACCAGAATGATTGCAGGTGGAGGTGGAGTGTTCTGGGAGAGATATGTCCACGGAGTCACCATGCGTCGGAGACCACTCAACAACATAAGACAATACAAGACACCAGCATTTAGTATAGTGTCTGGCACATAGTAAGAGCTTAACAACTATCATTAAAAAAAAGAATAGGGTCTCTTGTTTCTATTTTACTCTCCCAAGTTCTTAGAACAATGCTTCTCCTGAAGTAGATGCTCAGTAAATAACACTGACTGGGGAGTGGATTTAGGAGTTAAGATGAGGAGTTCAATTTCAAACATGTTCACTTTGAAGATGCTGGCGGGATACCCGTGAGTTGTCCAGGAAGCAAGAGGAAATGTGAGACTGCACAGTGGGAGAGATGTTGGGGCTTTTGATATGGACTTTGGAGTCACCCACAAAGAAACGGTAGCTCAAATGATGCGAGTGGATATGCTCCCCAAGAGAATGACTCTTGAGCAAGCAAAGTAAGGACCCCAGAACAGAGTCTTATGGGCCAACTACAGTTAGGGAATGAGAGGTGGACTCGTTTTTAAAGGGAAATGTGAAGGAAAAGAAAGAGGATATGAGAGTATGAAGGCATTGAGAGGGTGAGGAAAGGGCTTGGGGAAGTTTCAACTACTACTCTGCACTTTCAAGCAAATACATTCAACTGGACGTTTAACCATTTTTGTAAGCAGTGTTGCTCAGTGGAAAGAGCAAGGGCTTTGGAGTCAGAGGTCACGGGTTCAAATCCCAGCTCTGCCACTTGTCAGCTTGTGACTTTGGGCAAGTCACTTAACTTCTCTGGGCCTTAATTACCTCATCTGTAAAATGGGGATTAAGACTGAGAGCCCCCGCCGTGGGACAACCTGATCACCCTGTAACCTCTCCAGCGCTTAGAACAGTGCTTTGCACCTAGTAAGTGCTTAATAAATGACATTATTATTATTATTATTATCAATCACTCATCAGTGGTATTTATTGACCACTTTCTGTGGGCAGAGCATTTTGCAAAGTGCTGTTATATGATCTGTCTGTTGTATGACCTTGGGCTAGTCACTTAACTTCTCTTTGCCTCAGTGGCCCCATTTATAAAATGGAGATTAAGACTGTGAGCCCCATGTAGGACAGGGATTGTGTCCAACCTGATTATCTTGTAGTTACCCCAATGCTTAGTACAGTGCTTGGCACATAGTAAGTCTTTAATAAATACCATAAAAAATCGCTTCTTGTTAGGTAACTTCTCTCTGCTTCAGTGGCCCCATTTATAAAATAGAAATTAAGACTGTGAGCCCCATGTAGGACAGGGATTGTGTCCAACCTGATTATCTTGTAGTTACCCCAGTGCTTAGTACAGTGCGTGGCACATAGTAAGTGTTTAATAAATACCATAAAAAAATCCCTTCTTGAAAGGTAACTTCTCTTTGCCTCAGTGGCCCCATTTATAAAATAGAGATTAAGACTGTGAGCCCCATGTAGGACAGGGATTGTGTCCAACCTGATTATCTTGTAGTTACCCCAATGCTTAGTACAGTGCGTCACACAAAGTAAGTGTTTAATAAATACCATAAAAAATCCCTTCTTGCAAGGTAGGGGGGATGAGAAAGGGGGGACAGAAATAGAACAGAGATTAGAACCCAGTTCTCAGAACTGGGCGCTTACCACTAAATTCACAGCAAGGCTATTGCTGAAGTCATTAGGGGTTTGAGTGGGGGTGGTAGAAGTCAACAAGGTAGGAAAAGTAATGTTGCTGCGCAGAAAAGACAGCTGAATTATAGCAGGCCAGGGGGAATTTGAAGTGGTGGAATTGCACTGGATTTCTACCCTGAACCATAAGGCCGCAACGGTACAGGGGTGGAGGAAGCGGATCTGTGAGGACTGGTGGGGGCAGAGACATGAACAGGGTTGGGCAAGAGAGTTGAATTTGGTACTGTGAGCCCGTTATTGGGTAGAGACCATCTCTATATGTTGCCAACTTGTACTTCTCAAGCGCTTAGTACTGTGCTCTGCACACAGTAAGTGCTCAATAAATACGATTGAGTGAATGAATGAATTGTAGAAAGGACAGTGCTCCAGCGCTTAGAACAGGGCTTTGCACATAGCGATTAATAAATGCTATCAAAAAAAAATGTCGAAGGATGGGAGGGACCACTGGAGTCCAAACAAGGCATGATGACACATGAAGAGGGACTATATGGAGAGTTCTACGTGGAGAAAGAGAGGAGATAATGACAGATTTCTTAGCCTTGAAGGCCAGGGACTGGTATCTAATTCCCAGCAATGTGTTCTTTCTGAGTACTTAGTCTAGTGCTCTGCACAAGAAAGCGCTTAATAAATACCACTACTATTATAGAGGTGAGG
This sequence comes from Tachyglossus aculeatus, assembly GCF_015852505.1. NCBI lineage: Eukaryota > Metazoa > Chordata > Mammalia > Monotremata > Tachyglossidae > Tachyglossus > Tachyglossus aculeatus. Next base: position 39,512,621 of record NC_052088.1, on the reverse strand, counting down.
GGACAGGATAATGCTTAATGTTGATTATTGGCTGACAGACCAAGCAAACTCCAGACCACATTCAGGATTTTCAAAGCTACGGTATTATGTAGACTTAGACTTAGATTTTCCACAGACTTCTTTCCTGATATTTCAGCAGAAATTATCCACATCCCACAGACAACATTCACTTATCCATGCTAATGAAGAGCAGGAGTAAAATAGATTACAAAGACAGCTTAAAAATGAAAATTCTATTTTAACCATCGGTTTCAACTTTCTCTTGTATTCTATCTTTTACCAGAGCAAAATTCAGGCCTAAGAAGCCATCTAACCCAAATAAGCAGATAGAGCAAGGGCAAGGTGAATTTCAAATAAAAAAGATTTACTTACCAAAGACTGCAGAGTGGACTCCCAAAGCATTTAAAATAGGAATCATATGCTTGCCTTTTGTTATTGAACTTAATACTGATGGATTTAAGCAGTCTCCACTGAAAATCAGAAGTGGATTGAGGAAAGTGAACTTTTTTACAGCTGTGGCAAATCTATAAGAGGAAAAAATAAACAATATAATTGACTGGGTTAAAAAAGTGAAGGAAATACGACATGTGAGTAAGCAACTTTTAATAATGTAACAAAAAATATTTTCTACTTTAAGATTGTTGTCTGAACTAGCAGAAACACCAAAGACATTTAAAAATACGATTTTTAAATATGACTTTAAAAGTATAATATGAAATTTAAAAATAAAATACAACATTTAAAAATAAATACGATTGAATGAACATTACTAATAGGCCATCCACTCAATCAGTCTCAAGAAGGAACTCTGAAAAAAAAACAGACAGCAATAACTATATATACACAAACAAATCATATATATACATATATATATACACACACACACACATATATATATATATATACACACAAATCGTGGTGGAATTTAGATGTGGTATATTGTTTTGTACCTTTAGCATAAAAAATTAATGAAAAGTGGTGTTTTCCCAGCCTTTGACACATTAATTTATTATTTATTAGATTTGCATACTGCTTTCACTCTTTGGAGCTCAATGTTAAAAGAAAAAGATAATGTGAATAGTCTAGGCTTTTACTCTTTGGAGCTCAATGTTAAAAGAAAAAGATAATGTGAACAGTCTAGGCAGGAAGGCAAAATGGTTGGCAATCATTAATCTGGCTAAATTTGCACTGAAAAACTAATTCTGACTTTATGTGCAATAAAATCAAACTAAAGTTTAGGGATATAATGAGTTAAGAATCAGTTTCAATCTGGACTAAATTTCTATCACCAACAAATTATTTTCCTAATCAACCGAATGTATTTTCCTTTGAAAAGAGTTTAAATTGAGGCTACCATTTCCTGCTTCTGTGTCTTTTCAAGATCATACCTGTTTTCCTTATACACAAAAACTAACACTTCCGATTGTGATCGTACTTGTGCTGTTCTTACTACGCTTGGTTTAGAGTGGCCAAGGGTACGTTGTATTCCTCACACTCACTTTTCCAGGCCTCTGGGGCCCAAGAAAACCAACCAGGATGGCTGGACAGATGGAAGCGCCTCTGACAATTAACAGATATTCTCCATCAGAAAGGTATGACCCTTCTACCTCCGAGGAGTCGGGTAGGGGCACGAAACTAACCCCTCTTGGTAATTTGGTATTTGTTAAGCGTTTACTACGTGCCCAGCATGGTTCTAAGCACTGGGTAGATACAAGATAATCAGGTGGTCCCAAATGGGGCTCATAGTTTTAATCCCCATTTTCCAGATGAGGGAACTAAGGCGCAGAGAAGTTAAGTGACTTGCTCAAAGTCACACAGCTGATAAATGGCAGAGCTGGGATTAGAACCCACGACCTCTGATTCCCAAGCCCGGGCTCTTTCCACTGAGCCACGCTGCTTCTCATGTGGGGTGGTGCAGGGATGAGGGTCCCCCAGACGCAATACACCCTCAACAATACATGTGCGGGAATGGGCCAGGGGCTGGCTAGTGGTTGGTCCACCCAGGCCTTTCAGGGCCACCAGAAACATTGCGTGGGGACCGGGACATCTTAGATGCAGATTAGTAGTAGCCTGGACTGCCTCTTTAGGGTGGAAAGAGATCGAGGGTTGTACACTCCCAAGTACAGTGCTCTGCACATAGTAAGCGCTCAATAAATACCATTGATTGATTAATGGATCAGAGCGGGGGCAAATTTCTGCCAGAATCAGCCCAAGGATCTGGGGAATGATCTGGGAGGATCTGGGAAAGATCCAAGATGCCACGATCTACCTCCAAAGGGGCCTGCGCCTCGTCCATCTCCTAATCCAGGAGAGAAATTTCCGTCTCCACTGGGGACATTTTCTATCTCGCCCCTGGTTAGGGCTATGTGCTGAGCACAGAGTTCAGCTCCCGGGACAGATAGGCGGGCTCTTCCCTTTTTTTTTTTTTAATGGCATTTATTAAGCGCTTACTATGTGCAAAGCACTGTTCTAAGCACTGGGGAGGTTACAAGGTGATCAGGTTGTCCCACGGGGGGCTCACAGTCTTAATCCCCATTTTCCAGACGAGGTAACTGGGGCACAGAGAAGTGAAGTGACTTGCCCAGAGTCAAACACCTGACAATTGGCAGAGCCGGGATTTGAACCCTTGCCTCAGAAAAACCAGCTGTGGTCATTCGGAAAATCCACCCTGTCCCTCTCACCACTGAGTTTATATATATGTATATATATATGTATATATGTTTGTACATATTTCTCTATTTATTTATTTATTTTACTTGTACATATCTATTCCATTTATTTTATTTTGTTAACATGTTTGGTTGATATGTTCTCTGTCTCCCCCTTCTAGACTGTGAGCCCACTGTTGGGTAGGGACCGTCTCTATATGTTGCCAACTTGTACTTCCCAAGTGCTTAGTACAGTGCTCTGCACACAGTAAGCGCTCAATAAATACAATTGATTGATTGATTGATTTTGCTAAGGAGCTGCTTGTTCCAGGGCTCTCACTTGGACCCCATTTCACCCACTCAGGTCCTGTGTAAAGCTGAACGGCACAAAGTCAAGTCGAATTGTGACACTCCGTAAACGATGGGTCAGAAATTTGAGTCTTCTAGGGATGTCTAACCAACAATTTTCACATTCCCCCAAACAGCTTTAAGTTTGGAGTGGACACCAAAATGCTTAGTGTACAAAGCAGTTTGGAGGGGCTTCTTCCAAATACTGAAATCCACACAAAATCCAGAGTCCTTTTTTGATCTAAGAGTTCAGCGGAGATGCTCTAGCTGTGTTATAGAATGGCTTTTTCCTCCTGGATATTTTTTTCCAATGCTTCCTCCAAATAATAATAATAATAATAATGGCATTTATTAAGCTCTTACTATGTGCAAAGCACTGTTCTAGATACTGAAAAACACATTGAAATCCAGAGTCCTTTTTTGATCTGAGAGTTCACCAGAGATGCTCTAGTTGTGTTATAGAATGACTTTTTCCCCCTAGATTTTTTTCCAATGCTTCCTCCAAATAATAATAATAATAAAGGCATTTATTAAGCGCTTACTATGTGCAAAGCACTGTTCTAGATACTGAAAAACACATTGAAATCCAGAGTCCTTTTTTGATCTGAGAGTTTACCGGAGATGCTCAACTTGTGTTATAGAATGGCTTTTTCCCCCCCTGGATTCTTTTTTCCAATGCTTCCTCCAAATAATAATAATAATAATGGCATTTATTAAGCGCTTTCTATGTGCAAAGCACTATTCTAGAAACTGAAAAAAACATTGAAATCCAGAGTCCTTTTTTGATCTGAGAGTTCACCGGAGATGCTCTAGTTGTGTTATAGGGTGGCTTTTTCCCCCTGGCTTTTTTTTCCCAATGCTTTCTCCAAATAATAATAATAATAATAATGGCATTTATTAAGAGCTTACTATGTGCAAAGCACTGTTCTAGATACTGAAAAACACATTTTTGTGCTTTAGGGTGGCTTTTTCCCCTGGATTTTTTTTTTCTAATCGAGTGGGAGGAGTAGAGATGGTCCAAAGGAAGGCAGCCAAGCAGAAGAGAGGAACCCAAGAGTCTAGATACTCCCCAAACCCTGGCTAGCCAGCCTCCAGGTACTTAACACCTGATGGTTCCTGTAGGAAAGTGGGGAAAAAAAGAACAACAACAAAAAAAGGCCTCCTCGTTTCTCTGAGCTGCTGCCCTGGTCACTTGGGAGTGATGCATTTTAACTGATTTCTCCAGGGAAAACGTGCCAGCTCGATGGCTAGAGACCATAACAAACAATAACGGAAGATCCATTAGAAACCTTATGGATTCTGGCAGTTTGTACATATTTATTACTCTATTTATTTTACTTGTACATATCTATTCTATTTATTTTATTTTGTTAATATGTTTGGTTTTGTTCTCTGTCTCCCCCTTCTAGACTGTGAGCCCACTGCTGGGTAGGGACTGTCTCTATATGTTGCCAACTTGTACTTCCCAAGCGCTTAGTACAGTGCTCTGCACACAGTAAGTGCTCAAGAAATACGATTGATTGATTGATTGATTGACGTTCCGGAGAGACAGAGTCGCTATGAATCGGAAATGATTCAACGGCACATCATCATAATGATAAAGCCCTACTGAGAGCTCACCTCCTCCAGGAGGCCTTCTCAGACTGAGCCTCCTCCTTCCTCTCCCTCTCCTCCCCCTCCCCCTCCTCCCGCCTTACCTCCTTCCCCTCCCCACAGCACCTGTATATATGTTTGTAAATATTTATTACTCTATTCATTCTATTTTTACATATTTATTCTATTTATTTTATTTTGTTCATATGTTTTGTTTTGCTGTCCATCTCCCACTTCTTGACTGTGATCCCGCTGTTGGATAGAGACCGTCTCTAGATGTTGCCAACTTGGACTTCCCAAGCTCTTAGTCCAGTGCTCTGCACACAGTAAGCGCTCAATAAATACAATTGAATGAATGAATGAATAATAGTAACAATAATGATGATAATATAGGGTCCCCTCCCTATCCCCCACAGCTTACCTCTTCCCCTCCCCACAGCACCTGTGTATATGTTTGTAAGTATTTATTACTCTATTTATTTTATTTGTACATATTTATTCTATTTATTTTATTTTGTTAATATGTTTTGTTTTGCTGTCCGTCTGCCCCTTCTAGACTGTGAGCCCGCTGTTGGGAAGGGACCGTCTCTAGATGTTGCCAACTTGGACTTCCCAAGCGCTTAGTCCAGTGCTCTGCACACTGCAAGCACTCAATAAATACGATTGAATGAATGAATGAATCAGAAAACTGGAGTGGGTCTTCGCCCCTCTCACTGCTTTTCAATATTCAATTCAGTCATTTGCCTGCCCACAGGGCCCTTCAGTCTTTTTGGTTAGTTGGAGTGGGTCTTTGCCCCTCTCGTTGCTTTCCAATGTTCAATTCAGTCATTTGCCTGCCCAGAGGGCCCTTCAGTCTTTGTGGTTAGTTGGCCCCCAGCCCAGGGTGACCATTCATTCTGATTTACACTGGACAGGCCTATTTTCAACTGGTTTGACCCCCCAAGTGCTTAGTCCAGTGCTCTGCACACAGTAAGCACTCAATAAATACGATTGAACCAATGAATGATAGTAACAATAATAATGATAATATAGGGTCCCCTCCCCATCCCTCCCGGCTTACCTCCTTCCCCTCCCCACAGCACCTGTATATATGTTTGTATGTATTTATTACTCTTTTTATTTTATTTGTACATATTTATTCTATTTATTTCATTTTGTTAATATGCTTTGTTTTGTTGTCCATCTCCCCCTTCTAGACTGTGAGCCCACTGTTGGTTAGGGACTGTCTCTATATGTTGCCAACTTGGACTTCCCAAGCGCTTAGTACAGTGCTCTGCACACTGTAAGCACTCAATAAATACGATTGAATGAATTAATGAATCAGAAAACTGGAGTGGGTCTTTGTCTCTCTCGTTGCTTTTCAATATTCAATTCAGTCATTTGCCTGCCCACAGGGCCCTTCAGTCTTTTTGGTTAGTTGGAGTGGGTCCTTGCCCCTCTTATTGCTTTTCAATATTCAATTCAGTCATTTGCCTGCCCACAGGGCCCTTCAGTCTTTTTGGTTAGTTGGCCCTCACCCCAGGGTGACCATTCATTCTGACTTACGCTGGACAGGCCTATTTTCAACTGGTTTGACCCCCCAAGCGCTTAGTCCAGTGCTCTGCACACGGTAAGCGCTCGATAAATACGATTGAACCAACGAATGAATAATAGTAACAATAATAATTCATTCATTCAATCGTATTTATCGAGCGCTTACCGTGTGCAGAGCACTGGACTAAGCGCTTGGGAAGCCCAAGTTGGCAACATCTAGAGACGGCCCCTACCCAACAGCGGGCTCACAGTCTAGAAGGGGTCATGTTAAAACCTCATCAAGTCCTGTCGGGTCAGTTTGAAGACCTCAGTTTCAATCAATCAATCAATCAATCAATCGTATTTATTGAGCGCTTACTGTACTAAGCGCTTGGGAAGTACAAGTTGGCAACATATAGAGACAGTCCCTACCCAACAGTGGGCTCACAGTCTAGAAGGGGGAGACAGAGAACAAAACCAAACATACTAACAAAATAAAATAAATAGAATAGATATGTACAAGTAAAACAAATAAATAGAGTAATAAATATGTACAAACATATATACATATATACAGGATATATATACATATATATACTCAGTATGTATACTATGTATATGCATATATATACACATATATTATATATATATATATATATTCAGTTTCCCGCTGAGTCTTCTTGGTGGGGAGAGGGGAGGGGAGTGGGGGGCTGGGGGAGGTGGGAAGGGGGGTGGTCTTCCTTGGGCCCTGTACCTAGCAGCTCCTCCCACGGGCTCCTCGCTCCTCGACTCCACTTCGTACACATCATTGAAATGTAGGACGACGAGGTCGTCCGGGCCTGGGGTGGTGGGATTGGGCTGGGGGTCCACCTCCATCCTTCCAGGACACCCCTGGGATGATCAGGGGGCAGGGGACGGGGGGACAGGGCCCCCGCAAGGACCAGTCCTGAGGCGCGAGGCCCAGTCGGCACGTGGGCCTCCCTCCGGGCGGGGGGGACAACGGCCGGGAAGGGAGATGAGGGCCGTTGGGATGTCAACGGAAAATCCCGGAACGCTGCCCACCGTACAAAAATAATGATGATGATGATAATAATAATGGCATTTTGTTCAGCGCTTACTGTTCAGAGCGCTGCCGTAGATACGAGGTCATCAGGTTGTCCCACGTGGAACTAAAACAGTCTTAACAGTCTTAACAGTCTTAGTACAGTGCTCTGCACACAGTAAGCTCTCAATAAATACGATTGATTGATTGATTGATTGATTGATTAACCCCATTTTACAGATGAGGGAACGGAGGCACGGAGAAAAATAATGATAATAATGATAATAATGGTATTTGTTAAGCGCTTACGAGGTGCCAGCCACTGTTCTAAGTGCTGCGGTAGATACAAGGTCATCAGGTTGTCCCACGTGGAACTAAAACAGTCTTAACCCCATTTTACGGATGAGGGAACGGAGGCAAAGAGAATAATAATAGTAATAATAGCACTTTGTTAAGTGCTTATGATGTGCCAGCCACTGTTCTGGGCGCTGCCGTAGATACAAGGTCATCAGGTTGTCCCACGTGGAACTAAAACAGTCTTAACCCATTTTACAGATGAGGGAACGGAGGCACGGAGAAAAATAATAATAATAATGATAATAATGGTATTTGTTAAGCGCTTACGAGGTGCCAGCCACTGTTCAAAGCGCTGCGGTAGATACAAGATCATCAGGTTGTCCCACGTGGAACTAAAAGAGTCTTAACCCCGTTTTACAGATGAAGGAACGGAGGCACGGAGAAAAATAATAATAATAATGATAATAATGGTATTTGTTAAGTGCTTACAAGGTGGAAGCCACTGTTCTGAGCGCTCCCGTAGATACAAGGTCATCAAGTTGTCCCACGTGGAACTAAAACAGTCTTAACCCCATTTTACAGTTGAGGGAACTGAGGCACAGAGAAAAATAATAATCATAATCATAATAATAATGGTATTTGTTAAGCGCTTATGATGTGCCAGCCACTTTTCTAAGCACTGCGGTAGATACAAGGTCATCAGGTTGTCTCACGTGGAACTAAAACAGTCTTAACCCCATTTTACAGATGAGGGAACGGAGGCACAGAGAATAATAATAATAATGATAATAATAATAATAATAATAATGGCATTTGTTCAGTGCTTATGATGTGCCAGCCACTGTTCTGAGCGCTGCCATAGATACAAGGTCAACAGGTTGTCCCACGTGGAACTAAAACAGTCTTAACCCCATTTTACAGATGCAGGAACTGAGGCATGGAGAAAAATAATGATAATAATGATCATTATTAATAATAATAATAATAATGGTATTTGTTCAGTGCTTACGGTGTGCCAGCCACTGTTCTGAGCACTGCCGTAGATACAAGGTCACCAGGTTGTCCCACGTGGAACTAAAACAGTCTTAACCCCATTTTACAGATGAGGGAACTGGGGCACAGAGATTAATAATGGTAACAATAATAATATAATAATGGTATTTGTTCAGCACTTATGATGTGCCAGCCACTGTTCTAAGCGCTGCGGTAGATACAAGGTCAACAGGTTGTCCCACGAGGGACTAAAACAGTCTTAACCATTTTACAGATGAGGGAACTGAGGCACAGAGAATAATAATAATCAATCAATCAATCATATTTATTGAGCACTTACTGTGTGCAGACCTTCTCAAGCCTTGACAGGGTCCATGTGCCATCTGAAATCTTCGGCTCAAGTCGGACCCAATTTATCTCTAATCTATACCTGGTTATCACAATTATCTGGATTGTTATCACCTCCATTCCAGTAACCAAAGGACCATTTCAGTTGTCCTTGTGAATGTATGCATTTTTTTTATGATATTTGTTAAGTATTTACTGTGTGCCAGGCTCTGTATTAAGCCCTGGGGTATTCATTCAATCTCCCCCTTTTAGGCTGTGAGCCCACTATTGGGTAGGGACTGTCTCTATATGTTGCCAACTTGTACTTCCCAAGTGCTTAGTACTGTGCTCTGCACACAGTAAGCGCTCAATAAATACGATTGATGATGATGATGATGATTCAATCGTATTTATTCAATCGTATTTCTAGACTGTGAGCCCACTGTTGGTTAGGGACCATCTCTATATGTTGCCAATTTGTACTTCCCATGTGCTTAGTACAGTGCTCTGCACACAGTAAGTGCTCAATAAATACGATTGAATAAATGAATGAATGAATGAATGAAAGGGGTACATATAAGCTAATCAGGTTGGACACAGTCTATGTTCCACCTGGGGCTCACAAGTCTTAATCCCCATTTTACAGCTGAGGTAACTGAGGCCCAGAGAAGTGAAAGGCCTTGCCCAAAATCACACAACAGACAAGTGGCAAAGTCGGGATTAGAACCCAGGTCTTACTCCCGGGCCTGTGCTCTAACCACTAGACTTACTGGTTCTTCAATAATAATAATTATGGGATTTGTTAAGCTTTTACTCTGTGCCAGGCATACTAAGCGCACACACACTGACACACTCAGAAAAGTTCGAGGCTTTGTATCGGAAGATAGTGCCTTTGAGTGAATTTTATTCTTATTCGCGTGATCGGAAACAGGCAGTATGGGACTGACAGTCCCCGTTGCACTATGTACGCACAAAACCTATCAACTATTTCCTGATGTGTTTGCTTTTTGCGAGATCTGGTGCTGTTTGTAATTTCGCTTCAGTCTCTTAATCCTCTCAAAGCCACTCTCAAAACCTACTTTTCGTGATTGTAGCACTCTAGGCTAGTCTGTTTGCCATCCTTGTCTCCCCAAAATGACGCAGACAGGCCACGTTGTCAGAGGCTGGGCTTCACTGCATCCTCCGAGTGCTTTTCTCAGTCAGCTCATTTTAGCTCACTATGAAGCGGGGTTGGGCTGTTCTCCTGTTTGTCCTTGGGCACACACGCCCCCACCCACTGTAGCTACGTTTCAGTGAACATTGCTCGAAACTGGCACAGTGGGGCTAGAACAATGTGGTGTAATTTTCTCTCATTTCATGGGGCTATTGAACTTGGGGTGGGTCGAGATGTGGGTTTGGGGAGCACCAGATCCACTGAGCGTATTCCCAAGAAGAAGTGAAAGGTTCCAAACTGTAGCAGCCAAAGTGAAAAAAAAAGAAAGACAAGAAAGGAACAGGATAAAATTGAATAAAGCCTTCGCATCTTCAAATTTGGAGGTCTATCATTTCTAAAGGTAACATTAGTAAGCTCTTGAGTGATTTGGGGTTACCCTTTTTTGGTATCTGTTAAGCACTTCCTATGTGCCAGGCACTGTATAAGCACTGGGGTAGATACAAGCTAATCAGATTGGACATAGTCCGTGTCCCGTGTGGGGCTCACAGTCTTAATTACCATTTTACAGATGAGGTAACTGAAGCACAGAGAAGTTTGGTGACTTGTCCAAGATCACACAGCAAACAAGTGGTGGAAGCAGGTCTTTCTGACTCCGAGGACCGTGCTCTATCCACTAAGCCATGCTACTTCTGAATATACAAGCTTTGTGATCCTGGGCAAGTCACCTACTATCTCTGTTTTTCAGTTTCTTCACCTGTAAAGTAGGAATTCAATGCTATACCTGAGTACTTAGACTGTGGGCCCCATGAGGGACAGGGACTGTGTCCAATCTGAATATATTGCATCTGCCCTAGTGCTTAGAATAGCGCTTGACACATAGTAAAGTGCTTTAACATACTGTAATCATTATTATTGTCATCATCATCTTCATTATTAACAGTATTTATTGAACACCTACTCATTGTGGAGCACTGAACCACATGCTTGAGGAACAGAGTAGAAATAAAATACCCAATCCCTACACTTGATGACAGGAAGCGGTGGGGAGATGTTTGACAAGGTGTATCTGAAGACTTGGTAGATAAGGGGTACGGAATGGGGCCATAATCTTATACTCTGTTGCTTTCCCTTCCTGTAATTTATTTCCATTTTTGTCTCCCAAGCTAAAGTGTAAGCTCCTTGAGAGTATGAAGCATTTCTGGCAACTCTGTCATACTCTTCCAAGCTCGTAGTACTGTGCTCTGCAAAAAGTACTCAATAAATACCATTGTTAGAGAAGCAGTCAGTCAGTCATATTTATTGAACACTTACTGTGTGCAGAGCACTATACTGAGCACAGTAAGTGCTCAATAAATGTGATTGAATGAAGGAATACTCATAATGAGCTTAGTCTAGAATCAGCATGGTCTAGTAGAAAGACCATGGTCCTGGGAGTCAAAAACCTGGTCCCCTGACCTCAGCCTTATGACCTTTGGCAAGTCACTTAACTTTGTTGTGCCTCAGTTTCCTCCTCTGTAAAATGGGGATTCAATGTGATTCAATACCTCTTTTCCCTACTACTTAGAGAGTGGGAGAGACAGGTGGGATGGTATCCAACCCAATTTTCTTGTACCTTCCCCAGTGCTCAGTAAAAATCTTGGCACATAGTAAATGCTTATCAAATACCCCAGTTATTATTATTGTTACTTGGCTGATTAGAGGTGATGTTGATGATGATGGTGGTATTTGTTAAGTGCTGACTATGTGCCAAGCACTGTTCTAAGCACTGGGGGTAGATTCAAGGTATTTAGGTTGTCCCACATAGGGCTCACAATCTTAATCCCCATTTTACAGAGGAGGTAACTGAGGCACAGAGAAGTTAAGTGATTTGCCCAAAGTCAAGCAGCTGATCATCATCATCATCATCAATCATATTTATTGAGCGCTTACTATGTGCAGAGCACTGTACTAAGTGCTTGGGAAGTACAAATTGGCAACATATAGAGACAGTCCCTACCCAACAGTGGGCTCACAGTCTAAAAGTCTAAAATGATAATTGGTGGAACCGGGATTAGAACCCATGACCTCTGACTCCTAATCCCGAGCTCTTTCCACTAAGCCACAGTGGCCCGCTCTAACCACTTGTTTGGATCTAGGGCAGGGCAAGGATTATGTCTTCTAACTCTGTTGTACTGTTTCAAGCTCTTAATACAGTGCTCTGTACCCAGTAGGTGCTCAATGAATACTATCAATTGATTAATGTCCAGATGATCAATTATCACACACTGTGCCCAGGCATCCCACTGCCGAAATTGGAGACAGAGTCCTGGGCTGGAAGGACCAGTGGTCCAACCCAAAGATGGCTCTGCACCTAGTCATTATCTGCAACGTCCTTTCTAGCATGAGGAGTCTCGTAACCTAGTGGATGGAGAAGAGAGAAAAGCAGCGTGGCTCAGTGGAAAGAGCCCAGGTTTGGGAGTCAGAGGTCATGGGGTCAAATCCCGGCTCTGCCAATTATCAGCTGTGTGACTTTGGGCAAGTCACTTCACTTCTCTGTGCCTCAGTTCCCTCATCTGTAAAAAGGGGATGAAGACTGTGAGCCCCCCGTGGGACAACCTGATCACCTTGTAACCTCCCCAGCACTTAGAACAGTGCTTTGCATGTAGTAAGTTCTTAATAAATGCCATTATTACTATTATTATTATTATGGAGCCCAGGCCTGGGATTCAGAAGGACCTGGGTTCTAATCCCGACTCTGACACTTGTCTGCTGTGTGACCTTGGGTAAGTTGCTTCACTTCTCTGTGCCTCAGTTACTTCATCTATAAAATGAGGGTTAAGATTGTGAGCCCCCTTGTGGGACAGGGACTATGACCAACGTGATTAGCTTCTCCCCCTCTAGATTATAAAGTCATTATGGGCAGGGAATGCATCTGCTAATTCAGTTATATTGTCCTTGTATTGTCAGAGAAGCAGCGTGGCTCAGTGGAAGAGCACGGGCTTGGGAGTCAGAGGTCATGGGTTCTAATCCCGGCTCCGCCGCTTGTCAGCTGGGTGACTTTGGGCAAGTCACTTAACTTCTCTGGGCCTCAGTTACCTCATCTGTAAAATGGGGATTAAAACTGTGAGCCCCATGTGGACCAACCTGATCACCTTGTATCCCCCCAGCGCTTAGAATAGTGCTTTGCACATAGTAAGTGCTTAACAAATACCATTATTATTATTGTTATTATTATTATTACTTCCCCAAGTGCTTAGAGCAGTGCTCTGAATGTAGTAAGCACTCAATAAAGCCCACTTTGGGCAGGGATTATCTCTCTTTATTGCTGCATTGTACTTTCCAAGAGCTTAGTACAGTGCTCTGCATGCAGTAAGCGCTCAATAAATACAATTGAAGGAATGAATGAATAAATACCATTGACTGATTGACTAGTTTTGTATCTGCCCCAGAACTTAGTGCAATGTCTGGCACATAGTAAGCACCTAACAAATACCATTAGACTAAAACTGTGGTTTTCCCCTGAGTTATGCAAATGATTTGTCCTTCAAGTCTCAGTTGGAGATGTCCTGTTGAATTCCCAGTTGCCCTGGGAACAAAGCAGAAATTCTGATGAAAAGCACAAGAGACAGAGATTTTAGTTTCGTAGCAACCAATTGCCATATAACTGTACCCCTGATATAGGTGGTCAGAAAAGGGGGGGTCAGAAAAAGAGGCTGCACAAATGGAAAACAGCCACCCACACATGAGGAGATGGCAGGTGGATATCTGAGGACAATCTAGCTGGAGGTTAATATGTATGTTCCGGGAGTGTTTGCTGGGAGGCCTTCATAAATAATTAAAATGAAAAGGGAAATAGGTAAACATCCCCATGGCTGGTTTAGGAAGAAGACTGTCAAGGTCATACATATTAAAGGATTAGAGACAAAGTCGTCAGTGTGGAGGATGCTTTTCTTTTCACTAATGTACAATCTTGTAAAAGTCCTTTGACCAGCAATTGCTTTGTAAAGACAATTAGCACTCTTAAAAGGATGGGAGATACCCACTGCTCTGCTTGGGTGCCTGAGGATGGAGAACTTCCTTGGCTCTAAGAGCTCCCAAGATGAGATTACCTTCTAATTAGCATCAAGTGGACTCCTCAAAATGTGTTTTCCTGAATGGAGAGCTGTTTGAATGAGAACAAACACGGATTTCACTTCCGTTTGGCCTGGAGGAAATGTTAAGTTTTGATTTTCATTCTTCCAAAAGGAAGGCTGCTTTGCGCTATGGGGCCTATCTTCAGAGAGGATAGAATTCTGTTTGTCTTCCCTGTTAGAGTGGGCAGGGAAATGAGATGTCACTATTCTGTACTTCCCAAGCCCCTACTACAGTAATAATAATAATAATGGCATTTATTAAGCACTTACTATGTGCAAAGCACTGTTCTAAGCACTAGGGAGGTTACAAGGTGATCAGGTTGTCCCATGGGAGGCTCACAGTCAATCCCCATTTTACAGATGAGGTAACTGAGGCCCAGAGAAGTTAAGTGACTTGCCCAAAGTCACATAGCTGACAACTGGTGGAGCCTGGATTTGAACCACTGACCACTGACTCCAAAGCCCGTGCTCTTTCCACTGAGCCACGCTGCTTCTCTTGGTGTACTATACTGCACCAAGCAGAAAGGTGCCCACTAAATGCTACTATTACTACTATGACTACTACAACTATAATGCCATGATGTACATATCTGTAATTTTATTTATTTGTATCAGTGTCTGTCTCCCCGCCGGCCCCTCGACTGCAAGCTCGTTGTGGGCAGGGAATGTGTCTGTTTATTGTTGTATTGTACTCTCCCAAGCGCTTAGTATAGTGCTCTGCACTCAGTAAGCACTCAATAAATACCATTGATTGACTGATCGATAGAAGGGTCCTACTTCAAGGGAAGACTGCAACCTCACCCTTCTCAAAAGATACCAACATCCAGAAGCAATAATAATAATAATAATAATGGCATTTGTTAAGTGCTTACTATGTGCAAAGCACTGTTCTAAGCACTGGGGGGGATACAAGTTGATCAGGTTGTCCCATTTGGGCCAGCTCTGCCACTTATCTGCTGTGTGAACTTGGACAAGTCACTTCACTTCTTGTGCCTCAATTACCTCATCTGTAAAATGGGGATTAAGACTGTGAGCCCCATGTGGGACATAGACTATTTCCCACCTGATTAGCTTGTGTCTACTCCAGAGCTTAGTACAGTACCTGGCACACAGTAAGCACTTAACAAATGGCATTTTTTTTTAAAAAAAGTTCCCATCCAGGCTTCCTGCTGCTGGGACAGCATGTTCTGATATTGCCAGTTTTCAGGAATGGTTAGTTCCAAGGTGATAATTTGAAGTAACGAGTGACAGGGCAGGGATTCCTGTATTTATGAAGCCCCCTCCCACCCCCTACCAAAGCCCAATCCATCCTTCCCACCATGTGGGGGGTGGGAAGCAGGGATTGTGAAAAATCCCAAGGAAGGGAATGCCCACAGGGGCTGTGCCACCAATGGGGCATGCTTCTGACCGACAATGCTATGGCATTCCACAAGGTCGACTGGCCCAGAAAGAATCCTGAAAAATATCTGGCTAAGCGTGGCAGCAGAAACCGCAGCGGCTGTAGTTGCTTTGGCTATAAATGCGATCTGTGCATGAGCTTCTAACATTTAGAAATGTGCCATCCCTACCACCCACCTGCCCTGTGGGCAACAGCAGGCAGAGATGAGAATGTGAGTGGCTTTGGGCAAGCCCTGGTGTTGTCATCGATGTCCACGCACAGGTTCTCAGTCCAGAGGTCTTTGTAACTGGGCTGAGGCTCATCTGTCATTTGAAACGGGACATTCCACCCTCATCATTTATGAAGTCTTTCTAAATGAAGAAAAATGATCAGATGCAGCGCAGCACATGACATAAATTCACTGCCAAATGAAATAGCTAGCTGCCGATGGAATAATTAACCCCCCAATTTTCTTCTGCCTGGAAAGATTTTTCTCCAGACCACCTATAACTATTATTTCCTCTCTATTTTCCACTCCTGCAGCATAGGCAAAGGCCCCCTCCCTCCCACCCTCCCACACTCCACACACCGTACCCCATAAGACTGCCCACCCCAGGCCCATTTTACCTCTCCCACGGTTACCAAGCTAAGAAGGTACAAGCTCAACCCTAAGGTTAAATTCCCTTTCAGAAGCAATCAAAAAAAGCCATAGAAATGGAGAGATGAAAATATATGAAGATGCCCTTCATATATTGGTGAACTCTGATTTGGAGGAAAGAAAGGGAAATAGGAGGAAGAGAAATGAAGAGAAGCAAGGAAGGGCAAGGCTGAGCAGAGGGGGCAGGGACCACAGCTCTTTAAGAGAGCTCCTGGCTGCCTCTTGATTCTTCCCAGACTTTGGGTATTGGAGGGCAAACCATCATCCCTCCAGTCTTAGATTTGTGTTGTAATCGTAATCCGGGGTTGCAGGTGATGTGAATGATGGTTGCCAAGCAAATCATTTCACAGAAAGGATGCTTGGCAATAGAGGAATTCCCTCTATGGGCCAGGCAGCCATCAGCCCAGCCCAGAGTTCTGCGGCTAACCATGGAGATAGCAATAAGATATTTAGGAAGATGGAGAAGATTTCCCACTTTAACATCCTTCCTAATGGCTAGGGTTACAGCACCCAACTTTTCCAAAGCTCCCCCCAAAACCCAAACTTTCTAATAACTGTCAATAGAGCTTTCTCGAATCAGTGGATAATGTGAGCCTGCACAATGCTTGTTTAAATAAATCCATGTGATTCTCATGCCTCGGGTGAAGAAGTGATTGCATTTGTTTGCTTTGAACACACAGCTGTAAATATTCATCTTATCAACAATAATAATATTTGTTCAGCACTTATTATGTGCCAAGCCCTGTACTAAGCGCTGGGGTGGGTTCAAGAAATCAGGTTGGACACAGCTCCTGTCCCATACGGGGTTCACAGTCTAAGTAGGCTTCAATGGGGGTACCCCCAGTTTAGGCATTGTAGGGGTTCAAACATGGCTCACCTAGTCTATTTTCCCAGATTAAAAAGCCCCTCTGTCTTTAGACAATCCTCATAGGGAGAAAACTTCGAGTTCTGGTTGCTCAATTTTTAACTGCAAGATTTACTGCTTCTCCTGTGGCACTGTCAGGGTGGACAGCTGCAGATTCAAGTTGGAAAACGCCCCACCTTCCTCTGCCTGAATTGGAAGTTCTGCCAGTGGAAACGGAGCCAGGATGGAAACACACTAGCTCTGGAGAAAGAAGGGGTGGGGGAGCAGGGAAGAGGTCGGGGTTATCAAGTCTGCTGCGTGACCCTGGGCAAGTCACTTAACTTCTCTGTGCCTAAATTACCTCATCTGCAAAATGGGGATTATGACTGTGAGCCCCAAGTGGAACAGTCCTGATTAGCTTGTATCTACCCCAGAATTTAGTACTGTGCCTGGCACATAGTAAGGCACTTAACAAATACCACATTTGTATTATTATTACCATCCTCACTGTTATTATTATCAATTGTTTCTCCTTAAGAGAAATGCTGTAGGCTGGAGGATTTCGTATGATGTCACGTCACGCTAGGAGCACAGTCATGATGTAGCCTGGAACAGAAATGGGGGGCGGTAAATTTTTCCCCACCCCCAGAAGGCCAAATGTCTCCAGTCAGCCTCCACTTCGAGTATTCTGTTTGTGTACTGTAATGAGGGCAAAAATATCTCTTCTACCATGACCCCAAATTTCTCCTTTCCTATTGCCTATTTATTTCTGACATTTATTAAGCCTTTGCTATGAGCAAAACACAGTTCTTTCTCTTTTCAGTAGTGCATCATTATTCAAAACGAAAAGGAGAAAGCCACATTAAAAACAAAATCCTTTAAATTCTACCATTATATCATCATGTTCTGGAGTCCCCCTGCTGTTCTAGCTGAGATTCCCAGTCCCAAATCCCTGATTCCCATTGGGGTCTCCGGAATTCTCTTCGCTGAAAGCCAAAGTCCTCTTTGCCTCTGATAAGTGAAAATAAATAAAATTCCACACTCAGAGCCTTCAACAATTCAGACAACTTTACCGAATTTTCCCCAGAACCGTTATTTTAATAGGCTGCATGGTCCTCACGGGCAGAAAGCACTTCTCTCACTTTCATTGTATGCTTTCCAGTGCTTAGTCCAGTTCTCTTCATTCAGTAGGCACTCAGTAAATAGTATTGAGTGAGAGAATGAATGAATGAGTGCAAAATCTGTATGGTGCACTGGGGAATAGTACAGGGACATCAATTCCCCTCTCTAGACGGTAAGCTCGTTGTGGGCAGGGAATGTATCTGTTATATTGATATGTTGTACTCTCCCAAGTGCTTAATACAGGGCTCTGTACACAGTAAGTGCTCAATAAATGTGATTGATTGATTGATTCAGACAGTTGCTGGCCCACAGAAGGGCTCCAGTTTAAGAGGTGGGGGAAGAACAGATATCCAAGACTACAGAAAATAACAAGAAAACAGCAGTAAACTACTAGAAAGAGGGAATAGGATTTGATCTCTCTGCTCCTATAGGAAGGGGTTTTTCACAAAGACTGGGGAGGATGGAGGAGAGCACTGTAATCTTCTGGCAGTAGTGGTAGTATTTACTGAGAGCCCTCTGGGTGCAAAGCACTGTGCTATGAGCTTTGGAAGTAGGAAACAGAGAAATGATATGTTTCCTGCCCTTAAAGAGCTTATTCTCTAATAGGGGAGATGGTCATTAAGATATTTGAGCAATTAAAGTGTATAATTTTAGTAGTAGTAATAGTATTTGAGCATTTACTGTAAGGAGAGCAGTCCTGGGAGTGAATACGCAGATGGGAATTAGACACAGACTAATTGAATTTCATGCACTGCTGTGGACCCCAGAGACTGAGTAATAATAATAATGATCATAGTATTTGTTAATCACTTACTGTATACCAAGTGCTGGGACAAGTACAAGCTAATTAGGTTGGATGCAGTTTCTGTCCCACAGGGGCCTCACAGTCTATGTAAGGAGGGAGAAGAATTTTTGAATCCCCATTCGGCAGATGCGAAAACTGAGGTGGAGAGGTGTCAAGGGATTTGCCCAAGGTCACGCAAGAAGGCAGGTGGTGGAGCTGGGATGGGAACCCAGATCATCTGACACCCTGGCTGTGTTCTTTCCACTAGGCCACACTGCTTACCCAATGGAAGGTGGCAGAGAGGCTCTGGCAGGCTTCCCAGCAAGGCCCCGACTGTCTTTCATTTAAAGCTGCACCACTCAGTGGGGTACTTGGCTAGATGCTTCAGAGGATAATAATAATAATAATAATGATGGCATTTGTTAAGCGCTTACTATGTGCAAAGCACTGTTCTAAGCGCTGGGGGGATACAAGGTGATCAGGTTGTCCCACGGGGGGCTCACAGTCTTAATCCCCGTTTTACAGACGAGGGAACTGAGGCTCAGAGAAGTTAAGTGACTTGCCCAAGGTCACACAGCAGACATGTGGCGAAGTGGGATTCGAACCCATGACCTCTGGCTCCAAAGCCCGTGCTCTTTCCACTGAAAAGTAAAGCAGTGGTTTAGACAACTCCCCTCCCCAGCCCCCGCCCCAACATACATCCTCAAGGTAAACCTGATAGCCTTAATGCTTTGTGGTCATCACGATGCTATCAGGATGAAAATGCAGAGTGCATTTCACTTCACAATGAAAAAAGGGTAAGTTCACAATTAGTCTTTAAATGGAATAGCAGAAAGAGGCAAGACGGGAGGGAGAGCTAATGCAGTGCTTAATTCATGCTAGGGCATCTCTGGGTTGGCAGGTTCACAGCCCTAGCATCTCTGGTTTGGCACATCGGGGGAGAAACAAAACTCTAACTGCACAAAGTCCCTACAGATTTCAAACATAGAAAGAGCCCAGCCCCCAAGCATTCCTCAGGCAGCCCCCAGGCTGTGAAGCAGCCTAACCTGGTGGAAAAGGTCCGGAGAGTCAGAGGATCTGGGTTCTAATTCCGACTCTGCCACTTGTCTGCTGTGTCATCTTGGGCAAGCCATTTAACTTCTCTGTGCCTCAGTTACCTCTTCCGTAAAATGGGGATTAACTCCTTCTCCCTCCTACTTAGACTGTGAGTTCCACACGGTCCAACTCTACCTCAGTGCTGAGAACAGTGATCGGCACTAAACGAGTATTTTTTTGTCTTGTCTTATGCTGTGGAGCTGTCTCTGACCCAGAGCAACCTTAACTCTTATTAATTATAATTCCTGGTCAATATCTCCATCAGCGTTGTAACCCATTTGCTGGGGAGGAACCCCCTTTCAAGCAGGCTTCCTGCTGTTACCAAGCCAGGCAGTGAACTAACTGCATTTTCCTCCCACCCGACCCACTTCCTCACTTGGCCTGGCCCAGTCCAGCCCAATGCCCATCATCATCATCATCAATCGTATTTATTGAGCGCTTACTGTGTGCAGAGCACTGTACTGAGCGCTTGGGAAGTCCAAGTTGGCAACATATAGAGACAGTCCCTACCCAACAGTGGGCTCACAGTCTAAAAGGGGGAGACAGAGAACAAAACCAAACATACTAACAAAATAAAATCAATAGAATAGATATGTACAAGTAAAATAAATAAATAAATAAATAGAGTAATAAATATGTACAAACATATATACATATATACAGGTGCTGTGGGGAAGGGAAGGAGGTAAGATGGGGGGGATGGAGAGGGGGACGAAGGGGAGAGGAAGGAAGGGGCTCAGTCTGGGAAGGCCTCCTGGAGGAGGTGAGCTCTCAGTAGGGCCTTGAAGGGAGGAAGAGAGCTAGCTTGGCGGATGGGCGGAGGGAGGGCATTCCAGGCCCCTCAGGGACCACCTTGGCAGCACCATTTTCCTAGGGTCTTCCCACTCCCTGTGTCCCTCCCGCCCTCTGCCCCGGCATGGGGAACATTTCTCTTGTCACGTCTCGCTGTCAAGCCAGGCCCACTGTCGTGCGCTGACCCACACTCCACAGAGGGAAAATGAGGGGTAGGGAAGGGTCAGGAGAGAAGCTGTCTCAGGACCAACCCTCACCAGTGGCTGGAGGGAAATTTTTCTGTTTCTGCTCCCCTTGATACCTGACCTTTCTTTCCTCCGGGAAGAGGCAAGGTGTAGGGTGTGACTTCTCCTATATTTTTATGACCATCTTCCCCATTAGAGAGTAAGCTTCTCATGGGCAGAGAACCTATCACTTCTCTACACTCCACAGAGGGGTAGGGAGGGGTCAGGAGAGAAGATGTCTCAGGACCAACCCTCACCAGTGGCTGGAGGGAAATTTTTCTGTTTCTGCTCCCCTTGATACCTGACCTTTCTTTCCTCCGGGAAGAGGCAAGGTGTAGGGTGTGACTTCTCTTATATTTTTATGACCATCTTCCCCCTTAGAGAGTAAGCTCCTCATGGACAGGGAACCTATCACTTCTCTGCTTCGTACTTCTTCAGGCTCTTAGCAAAGTGCTCTGCATCTAGAGGGTGCTCAGTAAATAGTACCACTACTGCCTGAAGATTACAGTGCTTTCGTTGGCCCCCTCCAGCCTCCATGAGAACCCCCTGCCCGCAACAGCAAGCCAATCATGATGTAGCAGTCATGGGTTCTAATCCAACTCCACCACTTGTCTGCTGCGTGACTTTGGGCAAGTCACTTCACTTCTCTGGGCCTCAATTCCCTCATCTGTAAAATGGGGATTGAGACCTTGAGTCCCACATGGGGCAGGGACTGTATCCAACTCGATTTCATTCATTCTTTCACTCAATCATATTTATTGAGCACTTACTGTGTGCAGAGCACTGTACTAAGTGCTTGGGAAGTACAAATCAGCAACGTATAGAGACGGGCCCTACCCAACAAGTCTAGAAGGGGGAGACAGACAGCAAAACAACACAAGTAGACCAATGTCAGTACCATTAGAGAAGCAGCATGGCTCAGTGGAAAGAGCCCGGGCTTTGGAGTCAGAGGTCATGGGTTCGAATCCTAGCTCCACCAACTGTCAGCTGTGTGACTTTGGGCAAGTCACTTCACTTCTCTGTGCCTCAGTTCCCTCATCTGTAAAATGGGGATTAAGACTGTGAGCCCCACGTGGGACAACCTGATCACCTTGTAACGTGCCCAGCGCTTAGAACAGTGCTTTTCACATAGTAAGCGCTTAATAAATGCCATCATCATTATTATTATTATTATTATCAGAATAAATAGAACTATATCTTTATATGCATCATTAATAAAATAGAGTAATAAGTATGTACAAAAATTTGCTTGCATCCACCCCAGCGCTTAGTTCAGTGCCTGCCACATATAAACAAATACCATCATTATCATCAATGGCATTTATTGAGCACTTACCATGAGCAGAGCATTGTGCTAAGTGCTTGGGCAGTGCACTACGACAGAGTTGACAGATGTGTTCCCTGCTCACATGGGGCCACTGTCTCAGTTTCCTTCAACAGAGATAGTGAGCGTTTTTTATAAGGGGTGGGGGAAGGAAAGGGGTCGTGTCACCTGTAGATTCATAGAGAAGCAGCATGGATCAGTGGAAAGAGCATGGGCTTTGGAGTCAGTGGTCATGGGTTCAAATCCCGGCTCCGTCAATCGTCCGCTGTGTGACTTTGGGCAAGTCACTTAACTTCTCTGTGCCTCAGTTACCTCATCTGTAAAATGGGGATTGACTGTGAGCCCCCCTGTGGGACAACCTGATCACTCTGTAGCCTCCCCAGTACTTAGAACGGTGCTTTGCACATAGTAGGCACTTTATAAATGCCTTATTATTATTATTATTATTATATCCATGTGAAACAGCAAAGCAGCTGCTTCGAGAAGCAGCATGGCTCAGTGGAAAGAGCATGGGCTTTGGAGTCAGAGGTCAGGGGTTCGAATTCCAGCTCTGCCGTCAGCTGTGTGACTTTGGGTGAGTCACTTCACTTCTCTGGGCCTCAGTTCCCTCATCTGTAAAATGGGGATGAAGACTGTGAGCCCAACGGGGGACAACCTGATCACCTCGTAACCGCCCCAGCACTTAGAACAGTGATTTGTACATAGTAAGCGCTTTAACAAATACCATTATTATTATTATGTGGGCGGGGGGGGAGGCGGGAAGACAGACGCTGTGCCCATTCATTCCATCGTATTTATTGGGCGCTTACTGTGTGCAGACCGCCGGACTAAGCGCTTGGGAAGTACAAATCGGCAACATATTGGCCAGTACGTGCCCGCTATTGATCAGGCCGGCGTCCGGGCCAGATGGTGGTAGGGGGCAATGGACTGGGCTGGGATGACACTTTTGTCACTTTTGTCACTTTTGTCAACCGTAGAGCCGTAGAGAAGCAGCGTGGCTCAGTGGAAAGAGCCCGGGCTTTGGAGTCAGAGGTCATGGGCTCAAATCCTGGCCCTGTCAATTGCCAGCTGTGTGACTTTGGCAAGTCACTTGACTTCTCTGTGCCTCAGTTCCCTCATCTGTAAAATGGGGATGAAACTGTGAGCCCCCCGGGGGAACAACCTGATCACCTTGTAACCTCCCCAGTGCTTAGAACAGTGCTTTGCACATAGTAAGCGCCTAACAAATGCCATTATTATTATTATGGGGGGGGGATAACAAATGCCATTATTATTATTATTATTATGGGGGGGGGGAGGCGGGAAGACAGACGCTGTGCCCATTCATTCCATCGTATTTATTGGGTGCTTACTGTGTGCAGACTGCCGGACTAAGTGCCTGGGAAGTACAAATCGGCAACGTATTGGCCAATACGTGCCCGCTATCAATCAATCAATCAATCAATCAATCATATTTACTGAGCGCTTACTGTGTGCAGAGCACTGTACCAAGCGCTTGGGAAGTCCAAGTTGGCAACATATAGAGATAGTCCCTACCCAACAGTGGGCTCCCAGTCTTAAAGGGGGAGACGGAGAACAAAACCAAACAGACTAACAAAATAAAATAAATAGAATAGATATGTACAAGTAAAATAGAGTAATAAATACGTACAATCAATCAATCAATCAATCAATCATATTTATTGAGCGCTTACTGTGTGCAGAGCATTGTACCAAGCGCTTGGGAAGTCCAAGTTGGCAACATATAGAGACAGTCCCTACCCAACAGTGGGCTCCCAGTCTAAAATGGGGAGACAGAGGACAAAACCAAACAGACTAACAAAATAAAATAAATAGAATAGATCTGCACAAGTAAAATAAATAGAGTAATAAATACGTACAATCAATCAATCAATCATATTTATTGAGCGCTTACTGTGTGCAGAGCACTGTACTAAGCGCTTGGGAAGTCCAAGTTGGCAACATATAGAGACAGTCCCTACCCAACAGTGGGCTCACAGTCTAAAAGCAGAGAAGCAGCGTGGCTCAGTGGAAAGAGCCGGGGCTTTGGAGTCAGAGGTCATGGGTTCAAATCCCAGCTCCACCAATTGTCAGCTGTGTGACTTTGGGCAAGTCACTTCTCTTCTCCAGGCCTCAGTTCCCTCATCGGTAAAATGGGGACGAAGCCTGTGAGCCCCCGTGGGACAACCTGATCACCCTGTACCCCCCAGCGCTTAGAACAGTGCCTTGCACATAGTAAGCGCTTAATAAATGCTATTATTAAAAGGGGGAGACGGAGGACAAAACCAAACATACTAACAAAATAAATAGAATAGATGTATACATATATACACGCTATCGATGAGGCCGGCGTGCGGGCCAGATGGTGGTAGGGGGGGCGGTGGACTGGGCTGGGCTGCCACTTTGGGCTTCTAAGAATAGCGTCGATGAAGTAACGGTGCAACAACCGCCGTGGCCGGGGCTCCGATTGGGCGAGCACCGCGGGCGGGCGGGCGAGCAAGGGGAGGGGGCGACCGCCTCGCCATCCTATCCCGGGCCCCGTTGGCCTGCCCACGTCAGCCTCCGGACCCCCCCGGGCCTCTGCCCCCCGGCCCCCCTCCCTCGCCGGGCTCAGGCCCAGGGGCCCGGGGCTTGGCACCCTCTGGCCATTGCGGGGGTGGGCAAGGGGGGGATGGCAGAAGCAGGGGCTACCAGAAGGACCCCCTCGGCAGGGCAGGCTGTGCCCCTCTCCCCCCGCCCCCCGTCCCCTCCCTGAGTGGGCTCTCCGGCCTGCCAGGCGCGCCGCTGCCCACCTCCCCGGCAGATGCGCGGCCGGAGGATGCCGCAGAGCCCGCTGCCGGCTGAAGGTGACTCCCTCCTCCGACCGGGCCGGGTCCCGTGAGTGGCCAGCGGGCAGGGCTGTGGACTGGACTCCCCTTCCCCTCCCCCGTGGCCGGGTGCATGAGTTCGGCGGCCAACGGGCGCAGGAAGCGCCCGGCCCGGTCCTTGCGCGCCTCTCTCTTCCAGCTCAGCAAGCCCCCCCGGCCCGGAGGGGACTGCGACCCGGACAGCGTCCCCCAGACCCAGAGAGCCCTGGACCACTGCAAGATGGTGGGTGAGCCTTCTGCCCCCCCCTCCCCAAGCCTGGAAGCCCCCTCAACCCCAGATGGGGGGAGAGGGGAGGGATGGAGATGGGCATCTTTGGCCTTGCCGCCCCCCCCCCCCCCACAACCCCTTTGGCACGGCCAGTTCCCCTCCCGTGCACCTTTAACCCCATCCCGTGCGGTGGCACTACCTTTAAAACCGCAGTGCCCCCCCTTCCGAGGGTCTCCCAGGGGGTGGAGGGGAGGTCCGGGTCTTCACCGGCCCCTGCAGAGGCTGGGAAGGGAACAGGCCTCGCCTGAGGTCTGGGGAGGAAGGGGGCGGTGGATGGGGTCTGTACAAATAAAGTAGCATCCCACAGGGGCGGCAGGGCCGGGGTCCAGCCTTCCCCCTCGGGGTCACCACTGTGCCGGTGGTGATGATGGTGTTCGTTCAGCGCCTACTATGTGCCGGGCACTGTAGACCCGGGGCGCGGCCAAAGCGCTTTCTGGAATCCGGAGGGTTGAGGCCGAGGGCCAGCGAGCCCTCTTCCTCGGCTACTTCGGCCCCGTTTCCCCGGGAGTGACCCCGGGGTCATCCCGTGGGGCCTTGGGTAGCCACATGCGGGTTTCCCCGCGTAGGGTACCGGGCTTGCCCCCAGTCCCTGGGAGAAGCGCCCAGAAACGGGCCATGACTGTGAGGGTGTGTGGAGGGTGATGGGGAGTGTGCCAAGAGGGGTCTGATAAATCCCCAACATCCTTACCTGTAGCTGGGAAGTGGTTCCCGGGCACCGAGTTGCCACCCATCGGGTCACTTTGGCCAGGCGGGGTGAATCGTCCCGACCCCGTCACCTCCAGCCCTTACTTGGCCCATCCCCTTGCCCAGCCCCCGCCCTGCCCCTGCGCTGCCCCCTTCCCCGTACCCTTCCCGTGGTCTCCCGGCTTCATGGAGGGTTTCCATGAAGTAACCGGCGCCTGTTCTTCCAGCTGGTCCAAGAATTCAACACCCAAGTGGCTCTGTACCGAGAGCTGGTCATTTCCATTGGGGACGTCTCAGTCAACTGTCCATCTCTTCGGGCTGAGATGCACAGGACGAGGACCAAAGGTTGTGAGATGGCCCGCCAGGCCCACCAAAAACTTGCTGCCATCTCTGGGTAGGAAGCTTCTACTTCTCTATCGGTTTTGGTTTCTACTCGAGCGGGTGCTGTCTGGGGGTTCCGGACTCCCCGTTATCCCTCTCCGACGCGCTGGCCGCGGTAGCAGACATTGGTGGGAGCTAATGGTTTGAACTGGGGATCCCCGAGGGCCTGGGGACGTCTGGTGAAGGAGCTGGTCCGCCAGGAGCCCCAGAGGGCCGTGTTTGTTGACGTAGGGCTGTGTCTTTTAGGGGCGTCTGGCTCGTTTCGTAGCCAAGCTCAGGGCCAGACAAGTCAGTGCTTCTTGATTTAGTGCCCGTTTTGTGGTCCTCAAGTTGAAGTAAAGGAGGTAGACACCGAAAAACTTTTTGTGTGTTGGCAGGTCTGTTGGCGTGAGGGTGGAGCGGAACGAGCCCTCTACCTACAGGGTTTTTGGTCAGCTTCCCAACACGCCAGACAGTTGACCTGGATAGGGCAGAGGAGGTGTCTGCTATTGCCCCGAATCGATGAAATTGTGTACGTCTTTCAGCAGGTCGTTTAAACGGCATCCTTGCGGATTATTCTTAAAAGTCAAATTCTGCCGATAAAGTCTTCATTTTCGATCCCTAATCTCAGGGTAGAGGAGTGATAGGAAAATCAAACATGATAAATAGCTTTTTAAAGATCAGCAAACCCCATGGGCTCTCTTGACATTGAGTCCCTTTCTTCCTTTGGCTGCCTCTTCCCCCTCCTTCCCCCAATTTACCAGTTTGCAAGCTTCTTTCCTGTGTTCGAAGCCAAGAGAAGCTCCCTATATAGCTCACCGCCACCCCCCCACCCGCCTCCGACCCTCCTGAGCCCGTCCCTGGCCACCTCCAAAAGTCAGTGCCGTTCGACGAGGATTCACCAAAAAGATCCGGGAGGTGAAAAGTCGATTTGAAAACCAGGAAGTTCTCAATCGGACCAGAAGTCCTCAGCAAGAGAATCCTGAACCTGGGAGGCGGGTGCTCTGATTTTAGCCCAAAAGGTGTGCTCACGTCGGCTACAGACTCTGCTGTTTTTTGTTGGCGACAGGCACACAGTGACATTCTGGGGGGAAAAAATGACAAGGATTCAGAGTAGATACCACCAGCTGCTAAATGACTGAAATGTTCCCAGCCTCATCTCCAATGTGACCGGGGGTGGAGGTGGGTGGGGGGGCTGATGGCGGGGGGAAGCTTGGCATTTCTCATTTCAGATCATCCAAATTTCCCTTGAGAATGCCGGGTTGGGCTCACGGAGACGAAGCGGGAGTCTTTCATCTCTCTCTCTCATCTAGCGCATCACATGATCGACCCGGGAGTAGGGATGATTGACAGCTAGTGTCCGTGGGTGCAGTGTTGTTAGACATCAAGGTTATTGCGGTTCTAGATGGTTACTGTAAGCACCACGCTTGCCTCAACTGCTTAACCAATTGAGGAAGTGGGACAATTGCCTTGCAAGGACGAATCCATATCCAAAGTTGAGAAACGTGGAAATTTTAGGGGATAAGCCATTGAGGTGATTTCTGACTCAATGAACAGAACAGACGAAAGTGTTCCAGGGATGTAAGTAGGACACACCTGGCAGAGAAAGCCTGACGTATGGGCAGTGCGGCTCTGCCGATGCCCCGCAACATGTGATGGGGACCAGTTGGGCTGCATGATCCCGGCTGGGACTAACAGAGAATCTCTCCCCAGGGTCCTGGAGTGGCTCATCCGAGCCTTTGGGATGGGGTCATCATTGAAATGGCTCATAATTGGAAGAGAGGGTGCAGGGCTGGAGTGTAAATATTGTGTTGGTCCACTGGGGCATTCCCACAAACCCAAAACAAGCAGCACTGCTTCCTTAGTCCTTTCCTCTCCTGGGGGCACAGCCCTTCAGCAGCGTGGCTCAGTGGAAAGAGCACGGGCTTTGGAGTCAGAGGTCACGGGTTCAAATCTGGACTCCTCCAACTGTCAGCTTTGTGACTTCACTTCTCTGTGCCTCAGTTACCTCATCTGGAAAATGGGGATTAAGACTGTGAGCCCCCAGTGGGACAACCTGATCACCTTGTAACCTCCCCAGCGCTTAGAACAGGTGCTTTGCACATAGTAAGCACTTAATAAATGCCATTATTATTGTTATTATTCATATTTTCCTGATCTTGGCCTAGGGGGAATGGACCAAAAGTGTAATTTACTAATGAAAATTTCATTTTTGGAAAAGTGCCATAGGAGGCCATGGTGCAAGGAAAGGAGTTCTGTGCTCAACTGAAATGAATGGAATTTTTTTATGGTATTTGTTAAGCATCAATTGTATTTATTGAGCGCTTATTATGTGCAGAGCACTGTACTAAGCGCTTGGGAAGTACAAATTGGCAACATATAGAGACAGTCCCTACCCAACAGTGGGCTCACAGCGTTTACTATGTGCCAGACACTGTTCTAAGCACTGTGGTAGATACAAGGTAATCAGGTTGGACGCATTCCGTGTCCCACATGGGGCTCACAGTATTAATCCCCATTTTACAGATGAGGTAACTGAGGCATAGAGAAGTGAAGTGACTCGCCCAAGGTCACACAGCAGACAAGTGGAGGAGCCAGGAGTAGAACCCAGGTCATTTTGACTCCTAGGCCCAAGATGTATCAACTAGGCCATCCTGCTTCTCAATACTTGAAAATAATAATAATAATTGTGGTCCTTATTAAGCACTTATTATTTAGCAAGTACTGTACTAGGGTATATACCAGATGATCAGGTCAGACACACTCCACGAACATCGGTTTCAGATTGGGATTCATTTAACTGCAGTATAAAAAATATTCATTATTTCTAGTGCTTTGTATGCCAACTATAAATTTGCAGATTAGAAAACTCTCTGGTAGCAGGTCAAAAATCCATGATCCTCGGAATCAGGGGTGGTGAAGGTTCTAGATTTTACAGGTTTTAAATAGATATGTGGGCCACAGATTATAGCCTGAACAGGTCCTAACAGAGAGGTTGTTTTTTTCTTTTACAGCTAAAGCAAGTGCTGAATGTGACTCTTTCATAATATGAGTAAATTCATGCATTCAGATTTATAGTATATCCAGTCTTCTCTGTTCCACCCCACCCTCCACCACCACCAAACCTCCTCTACTTTTCTGGTCTGGTTAAGCGCTTAGTACAGTGCTCTGCACACAGTAAGCACTCAATAAATACGATTGATTGATTGATTGGTCAGCCACCTCAGCAGTCTGGATCCACCCTTTGGAAACTATCTGTGTTTATTGACGATTGATCTACCCACATGGGTTGTGAAGTTTTTATCTATTCTGACCCTAGGTTCTCCTGTCATCAGCTTGCATCACTGCATATTTCTTCCATTGGCATGTGAACTCCTCGAGTACGAGGATCGCTTTTTTTAAAAAAAACCTATTTGTGCTCATTCTCCAATCACTCAAAAGTATTTATTGAACACCTTCTGAATGCAGACCATTTTACTAAATACTTAAAAGAGTACACAAAAGATAGAGGACAAAATCCCTGCCCTTAGAGGTCTTAGAGAAGCAGCGTGGCTCATGGAAAAGAGCACGGGCTTTGGAGTCAGAGGTCATGAGTTCAAATGCCAGCTCCGCCAATTATCAGCTGTGTGACTTTGGGCAAGTCACTTCACTTCTCTGGGCCTCAGTACCCTCATCTGTAAAATGGGGATTAAGACTGTGAGAACCCCGTGGGACAACCTGATCACCTTGTACCCTCCCCAGTGCTTAGAACAGTGCTTTGCACATAGTAAGCACTTAATAAATGCCATTATTATTATTATTATTATTAAAATCTAATGGAGCAGCCAGGCCCAGAATAATTTGTAGATAGGAGGAAGAAGAGAATGGAAAGATTGTATATCTGGTGAATGTGCTTAAATAGTAGTGTGTGTAAGTCACTATATACAGAAGAGCTATAGGTGGTTGCGAGCACAAAAGTGCGGAGGTAATAGCAGGTGACATAGATGCTCCAAGTCACCAGCACAATGCTCTGCACCCAGTAGGTGCCCAGTACATTCTGGTGATGATGATGGTCCCACGTACAAGGTGGTGAAATTTGCTCCGGGAATAAAAATATTTAGTTTAGTCTCATGGTTGAGCTCGATCTAGATCGAAGAATAAATAGTTTAGACTCCAGCCTGGAGTGCTAGCCCAGGTCCTTTTCTGGGTCCAGTTGAAAAGTGAGTTCTCGTGTCCCTCCCTCTCTCTGTCTTTCTGTGGTGGGAAAGAGAGACAGGTATATGCATGCCCATAGTGTTTCAGGAGCTTGGGAATTGGGCCTGAAGTTTTGGGGCAGACTTCCTAACCCAGTCCCTGCCTGGGGGAACTAGGGGCACAGTGGCAAAGCACAGACCCCAAATCAGAGTCCCAGAAGGTTTGGGTGGGGATGGCCTGCCAAACACGGTTATTCAGTGGACCTTCCTCTGCAGTGGATGGCAGGGTTGCTGCATAGAGAAGCAGCGTGGCTCCGTGGAAAGAGCCCGGGCTTTGAAGTCAGAGGTCATGGGTTTGAATTCTGGCTCCGCCTGCTGTGTGACCTTGGGCAAGTTGCTTAACTTCTCTGAGCCTCTGTTACCTCATCGGTAAAATGGGGATTAAGACTGTGAGCCCCACATGGGACAACCTGATCACCTTGTATCCCCCAGCGCTTAGAACAGTGCTTTGCATATAGTAAGCGCTTAACAAATGCCATCATTACTATTATTATTTACTGATTGCACCTACACTCCATTCACCCCAAACACAATCTTTCCCTACATGTGTTGACTATACTGC
This sequence comes from Tachyglossus aculeatus, assembly GCF_015852505.1. Lineage (NCBI taxonomy): Eukaryota > Metazoa > Chordata > Mammalia > Monotremata > Tachyglossidae > Tachyglossus > Tachyglossus aculeatus. Next base: position 39,481,402 of record NC_052088.1, on the reverse strand, counting down.
CGCTGAGGAATTAAGAGAATGTAGTTCTAACAGCATGCATCCGTCTGGGTAGAGCACAATGCAGGGATCAGAAGAGACAGCTGTTTGACTGTGCATGGTCAAAAGCGGGAGCAGCCTAGCATGAGTTGTTTGTACCGTAGGGTGTGTCAGGATCAGAGCCCCTGCATTCCAGGAAAAGTGAGCATATGTGAGTTTTCAGTCTCTTGCTAAAAGGACTCTCTCTTCAGCCCTTTTGTTCTAGGCCTCATTAACTGCCGCAGATTGCCCCCATTGGATTCTCGGCCCCCATAGCCCTGGGGACCTCATCCTTATATTGAAGGAAAGGGAGATGAGTGTGAAGTGGCCCAGAACTCTATTCAGGGAGGAACTGCAGTGCATACGCACAAATATCATTTCTTAGGGCTCAAAGAAGTTGCCACTGATGATGAAATTTTCGAGAGAGAGAAAGTGTGTATGTTTGTGTGTGTGTGAAAAGGTTGACATGGGACCCACTGTTCCAAATGCACTGTGCACACAGACTATACCTTGTTGTACTGTCATGAGTGCAGTGGTGCTGTTTCTTCTTTAGCCTCTTATTTCTCAATCTTTCAAAGCTTCTGTTCAAAAAGAGCCTCTCCTTTTGTGTTTGCAGGGTGCCATGCAGGTCTGTCTGTGGTGATTGACTCCCAGTTTTCAGCTGGGATACAGCATTGTCTGAGGCTTTGTTTGTATCCTTAAAATGTTTTTTTCTGTTCACCTTGAGTGTTTACATGCAGTGTGCTGTGCTGGATGTTTTTTGCAGGGTGTCGTACGTGGGCCTTGGTAGCATTTAATAGTAGAAGATGTGGCCCTTTAATTTGAGGAGCTACAGCTGTGGTGTGGTGCCCCAGTTAGTACTGGCATTGACAGGGCCTGTGTAGGGCCAGGAAGAGCCATGCCCTGGATTTCCATCCTATACAGAACTCCAGTGTGCAAGACCTGCTAAGGGCCTGGACATCTGTAGCTCACAAATCCTCAGTCGGAGTCAGACAGGAGAGTGTGACTTCCTGAAAAATGCAACGTCTGTGTTTTCCAGGAATCGTTCAGACTTCTCCGGATTCTTTGATGTTAACCCATTTCTAGGATATGTAAGATCACTGCAACAAAGCTGGGGCACCACCAGGGAATAGCCAGTGTTGTGCCACAGATAAGCTCAGAAAGACAGGAGGGAGCTTTCGGATGGGATTCCTTTGATCGGGTGACTTGGGAGAATGCCTAAAATAATTCCACCAGGGCATTTCACTTCAGCAGGGTGACAGTTCCCACTGGGTCCTCTGACCATGGACGACTCGCATGATATTTATTGACCCATGCACTATGCCCCTTCTCTCACCTCTTCTCTTTCTGTCCCCACTCCTGGTCCCCTGATGGGCACTTTTTTGATGTGGCTTTTTATCTTTTTTTCTGGTGGTTTGGAGAAAAGCAGGCAGTTAGACTCTGGTGTTCATTTTAACCTCCCCTGACCAGGCAGAGCATCTGGGGGCTCCGGATCCCCTGAGATGATGAACTAGGTGCAAAGGATTGGCATCTTCTTGCTAGGGGGAAATAAAGCGGGCGAAGAGGGAACACTTTACCATCCCTAGTTGTCTTTTCCTCAAAACCCTCCGCTGGCTTCCCATGTCCCTCTGCATCCAGTATAAATTCTTCCCAATCCACCAACTCTCCCCCTCATACATATTCTTTCAGTGCCTGAAGGAAGTCAGAACCAGCTGGAACTCAACCCCAGTTTGAAACAAGTCCCAGACAATTGTAATAGGGTGGGAGAAGTGGTGGCAGTGGTCGCATTCTAGCCTCTTTAATTTTACTCTGTCCTGAACTCTGGGTTGCATGACCGGCATCTTGTCCGTAGCTGGACAGCCACCCACCTGACTGGATAGCCAGAGTCAGTTGGAAGAAGTCAGAAAGACTGAGTAAAGCCTGTACTTCAAAGTCCAGATACTGGCTGAGCAGCCCTCACACTTTCTCTCCCGGTCACCCTCTTCCCAGTGGGAGAGAACTGTTGGGCCTCATCTTGCCCCGAGGCCACTATCCCTCCATCCAAGGCAATACCCACGATTCATTTTCAGAAACGTCACTGAGTCCCTTTTGGAAGAAACACTGCTTGTTTCTCCCCTACCAAGAGGCCAGATTATGCTGCGACTTCACAGATAACTAAATATGGGTCTCCTTGGGCAGGCAAGATTTCGGGAGGCTGCAGGGGCGGTGCTGACCCATGCCTAAGTAAGGTCATGACCGTTGCCGTTCAGGTTGCCACAAGACTGAATGTGGTCAGGAATCTGTGCTGCTCTAATAATAATAATAATAATAATGATGGCATTTGTTCTCCCCCTCCTCTCCCTCTCCATCAATCAATCAACCAATCAATCATATTTATTGAGCGCTCACTATATGCAGAGCACTGTACTAAGTGCTTGGGAAGTACAAATTGGCAACATCCCCCCCTGCTTACCTCCTTCCCTTCCCCACAGCACCTGTATATATGTTTGTACATATTTATTACTCTATTTATTTTACTTCTACATATCTATTCTATTTATTTTATTTTGTTAATATGTTTGGTTTTGTTCTCTGTCTCCCCCTTCTAGACTGTGAGCCAACTGTTGGGTAGGGATCATCTCTATATGTTGCCAACTTGTACTTCCCAAGTGCTTAGTAAAGTGCTCTGCATGCAGTAAGCGCTCAATAAATATGATTGATTGATTGATAAAGTGCTTACTATGTGCAGAGCACTGTTCTAAGCGCTGGGGGGGATACAAGGTGATCAAGTTGTCCCACGTTGGGCTCACAGTCTTAATCCCCATTTTACAGATGAGGTAATTGAGGCTCAGAGAAGTTAAGTGACTTGCCCAAGGTCACACAGCAGACATGTGGCGGAGTCGGGATTCAAAACCATGACTTCTGACTCCAAAGCCCGGGCTCTTTCCACTGAGCCACGCTGCTTCTCTACTCTACTGCCACCACCTATTGAAATGTTGTTCTTCTTGGGTTTTTGAACAGCTTGATCTTGAATCTTACTAGGAGCCTTACTACAGGCTGTTCCATTTACAGCGAAACTAGGTCTAGCGTGAAACTATTGGAAAATTCCTTACCACTATCTTACTCGAAGTAAAACATTCTGACTCCTAAAGAACAGCGTCTTTCCACAGGTCTGGTTCAAAATCACAATCTCACCATCAGCAGCTCTGTCACTGAACCCACAGCCCTGCTAGGGAAAGAATGAGACAGGAGTTCACACCTCAAGGTCGTTTATTTTCAATTTGGGGTTGTTCTCTGTGTTATGATTCAAAAGTCGGTACTGTATGCTTCTTTTCGCTGAATAGCAAAGCGGAGACTTTCTGAGGCTACTTGAACATTCATTTCTCTAGTTGCAGTCCTAGTGCACAGGGAATGTCGGTTTCACTGTATTGGAGTTGTTTTGATTCTGTTCAACATTGTTCCAGTTTAGTGCAGCACATCGCACCCAGTGGCATTCAAGAAATACTATTACTTCTAGATAGCTATCTCTATAGCTACTACCAGCTGCATACATACATATACATTCGTGTGTATTTATTCATATTTATATTATATTCATATTATATATGCATTTATGTTTGCATTTTATATATGAGAACTGTAAATAAATCTCAGTTTTTATGTGTAACTTCCCTCCTCTACTCTGTCTTTCTCATTCTGTCTACCATGCTGCTTTTCCCCCTGCCCAGGCACTCCCACCCAACGGACTGTCTTCTCTGGGCTGGCTTCTCCCTGTAATAATAATTAATAATAATAATTATGGTGTTTGTTAAGCGCTTACTATGTGCCAAGCACTGTTCTAGGGTAGATACAAGGTAATCCGGTTGTCCCACATGGGGCTCACAGTCTTAATCCCCATTTTACAGATGAGGTAACTGAGGCACAGAGAAGTGAAGTAAGTGGCTTGCCCAAGGTCTCGCAGCAGACAAGTGGAAGAGCCAGGATTAGAACCCACATCCTCGACTCCCAAGCCCTTGCTCATGTCACTAAGCCACACTGCTTACTTAGCTTTCGTCTCCCTGGTACCCCTGGTATCTGCCGCCCATGCTTGCGCAGTACAGACAAGAACAGGGAGCTGTGATGAACAGTCCCGGTTGACTATCCTGGTTTGACTATCAATCAGTTGCATTAATTGAGTGCTTTCTGTGTGCTGAGCACTGTACTAAGTGCTTGGGCGAGTACAACGGATTTGGTAGGCATGTTCGCTGTTCACAAGGAGCTTATAGTCTAGATGGGGAGGCAGACATTAAAATAAATCGAGTACTGCATTAATTTGCTCACTGGTTTTTCTGCCTCCAGCCTCTCCAGTCCATACTGAGAGCTCCTGCTGAGAGCTCACCTCCTCCAGGAGGCCTTCCCAGACTGAACCCCTTCCTTCCTCTCCCCCTCATCCCCCTCTCCATCCCCCCATCTTACCTCCTTCCCTTCCCCACAGCACCTGTATATATGTATATATGTTTGTACATATTTATTACTCTATTTATTTATTTATTTATTTTATTTGTACATATCTATTCTATTTTATTTTATTTTGTTAGTATGTTTGGTTTTGTTCTCTGTCTCCCCCTTTTAGACTGTGAGCCCACTGTTGGGTAGGGACTGTCTCTATATGTTGCCAATTTGTACTTCCCAAGCGCTTAGTACAGTGCTCTGCACATAGTAAGCGCTCAATAAATACAATTGATGATGATAATGATGATAATACTTCACTCTGCTCCCTGGATCATTTTCCTAAAACACTGCTCTGACTCACCTTTCTGTTCTGACTCCCCCATCGCCTTTCCCCGTGACCAGCCTGCACCGTCCATCACCCCTGACTCTCTCCTCTCCTCTTTCAGGAAAGCAGTGTGGTTTAGTTGGTGCAGATGTGGTGCAGATGTGGTTAGCGATGTGGTGCGGAGAAGCAGTGGGGCTCAGTGTTGGAGTCAGGGTTCATGGGTTCAAATCCCGGCTCTGCCAATTGTCAGCTGTGTGACTTTGGGCATGTCACTTAACTTCTCTGTGCCTCAGTTACTTCATCTGTAAAATGGGGATTAAGAGGGTGAGCCCCCCATGGGACAACCTGATCACCTTGTAACCTCCCCAGCACTTAGAACAGTGCTTTGCACATAGTAAGCGCTTAATAAATGCCATTGTTATTATTATTATTATTTAGCGGAAAGAGCAGGCCAGAAGACCTGCTTTCTAAATCCGGCCCTGCCACGTACGTGCTGCGGGACCTTCGGCAAGTCACTTAACTTCTCTGTGCTTCAGTTCCCTCATCTGCAACATGGGGATTCAATACCTGTTCTCCCTCATACCTAGAATGTGAGCCCCATGTGAGACCTCATTATCTTGAATGTACACCAACACTTAGTGTAGTGCTTGGCACATTGTAAGTACTCAACAAATACCATGATTATCATTATTTTTATTATCATTATTAATAACGACAGGGAATTAAATTGGGCTTTATTCGGCCTGCTGAATGCCCTAATAGAGAAGCAGCGTGGCTGAGTGGAAAGAGCACGGGCTTTGGAGTCAGAGGTCATCGGTTCAAATCCCGGCTCTGCCATTTGTCAGCTGTGTGTCTTTGGGCAAGTCACTTAACTTCTCTGAGCCTCAGTTCCCTCATCTGTAAAATGGGGATTAAGACTTTGAGCCCCCTGTGGGACAACCTGATCACTTTGTAACCTCCCCAGCAGTTAGAACAGTGCTTTGCACATAGTAAGTGCTTCATAAATGCCATTATGATTATTACTCATGTAGAGAAGCAGCGGGGTCTTGAGCAAATCACTTCATTTCTTTGTGTCTCAGTGTCCTCATCTGTAAAATGAGAATTAAGACTGTGAGCCCCATGTGTACCTGAACTATGTCCAGCCCGATTACCTTGCATTTAACCCAGTGCTTAGAACAGTGACTGGCACATGGTAAGCGCTTAACAAATACCATAAAATACTCTGGGGAGATTGGCTCTGCTTTTTAGGAATGTAGGTTTATGTGTATTTGCATCCTATTGGTAACTGGCTCTTCAGGCCTCTTCCTGAGCTTCCCCTTGCCGAGCACCCAAGTTAGAGAGTGTGAGTGTCACCAGAACCCCTGCCTTTAAACTAAAGACAGAAGAAATGAAAGCAGGTCTGAGCTAAAGATCAACAGCAAGTTCCCAAAGCTTCACCCAAACTCGGGTTCAAGGTAGGGGAGCTTTGCCTTTATTGAGAACATATATGCATACACATCTACAAATTAAGTATTTATCATCAACGATCGTATTTATTGAGCGCTTACTGTGTGCAGAGCACTGTACTAAGCGCTTGGGAAGTACAAGTTGGCAACATATAGAGACAGTCCCTATCCAACAGTGGGCTCACAGTCTAAAAGTATTTATGTTATTGTCTGTCTCCCCCTCTAGACTGAAAGTTCACTGTGGGCAGGGGACATATCTACCAACTCTTGTGTCTTTAGTACAGTGCTCTGCACACAGTACATGCCCCATAAATACTGTTGATTTATTTGATAATGGAGAAGGCTGTCTCGACTGTTTGGAGTACTGCTGTGGCTGTCAGCTTGATGTTTGATCAGCCCTAGTCACATGCACAGATTAGCCTGTGGCTCGCTCCTATAAGATCGATACCGTGGCAGACGGCCTGACAGGTGGAAGAGTGTGAGTTCTGTCTTTGGTATCTTGTGGTGGAGCATGAATCCACGACTCAGTTGCCTCTGACTTAGATTGACTCTAGGGTGGGTGGCTGGGCAATTTGGGTTCTCATTCAATTGGGGGTGCCACATGGGAGTCAACAACCCCCCAAGGGGTGCTTCAGAGCCCTTTAAGAGAACAGTGGAGTTAAAGGCAGCAGGAGGATTATATGGGTGGGCTGGGGCAACCAGGATATAATAATAATAATAATGATGGCATTTGTTAAGCGCTTACTATGTACAAAACACTGTTCTAAGCACTGGGGGGATACAAGGTGATCAGTTTGTCCCTCGTGGGGCTCACAGTCTTAATCCCCATTTTACAGATGAGGGAACTGGGGCACAGAGAAGTGGAGTGACTTGCCCAAAGTCACACAGCTGACAATTGGCGGAGCCGGGATTGGAACCCATGATCTCTGACTCCAAAGCCCGGGCTCTTTCCAGTGAGCCACGCTGCTTCGCCGATATCCAAGACCCTGGTTCAATAAAAGAAGGGGTAGGGAGAAGGGGGAAGGTGCACCCACAGGAAGAGGGAGTGCACGCGTGTGTGTGTGTCTGTGTGTCTGTGTGTCTGTGTATGTATGTTCACACTACAATTGTTTGCCAGCAGATGTGACCCTGTACATGTGCTCTGAGCCTTTTCACGCTCCTGTCCTCCTGAGGCCTTGGGGGACTGTCCTGGGAGTGGAGGAGTGTTAATGATGGCATTTATTAGGTGCTTACTATGTGCAAAGCGCTGTTCTAAGCGCTGGGGAGATTACAAGGTGCTCAGGTTGTCCCACAGGGGACTCACAGTCTTCATCCCCACTTTACAGATGAGGGAACTGAGGCACAGAGAAGTTAAGTGACTTGTCCAAAGTCACACAGCTGACAGTTGGCGGAGCCGGGATTTGAATCTGTCAGTCCGATGATGTTTCGTCGGGTAACCAGTCAAAGACAGAGTCATATCCTGGCCGAGTGCTCGCTTCACTTCTCTGTGCCTCAGTTACCTCATCTGTAAAATGGGTATTAAGACTGTGAGCCCCCAGTGGGACAACCTGATCACCGTGTAACGTCCCCAGCACTTAGAACAGTGCTTTGTACATAGTAAGCGCTTAATAAATGCCATAATCATCATCATTATCATCATCACCATAGTGAAATCTACCACCAGAGACTGATAGAGGATGCATGGGGAGGGAGAGGCATAGGGGCCTTCATGGGCTGGAATTTACTTTAGGAAAATCTATTTTTATCTTAAATCCCACCCAGGGAACAGAAAATAAGTCTCTTCAGGATGTTCCCCGGAATGGATAACAAACCAGCCACACGTGAAACTCAGGGCTCTTGCAGTACAAGTTATGCAATTATAAAAATAGCTGACAGAGCTATATTTAGAGTGGAATGCTTCCTCTCACCTAACCAGAACTAAAAAATAAATGAATGGGTTTTACTCAGATACTCAAATATAATTCATCTCTGGTCTGACACTGGGAGTGAAACATTTTGTGTGAAGTGAAATGTCTTTGAGAGAATTATGGGGATCTGATGAAGGGGATTACAGTGGAGAATGACTTTCAGCTCTATCCAGTATTTTTGCTACCATGAGCTATTTAAATTTAGACAGGAAATCTCTCTGGAGCCTCATTAATAGAGTCCATGTACATGGGGTAGCTGCCATAATTCTTGGGTCTGAGAGGTAGATTGTGGTCATTCAGGAATGTCTAGCTTTGGGTATATAATGTGCTGAGCGCTCCTTCATTTTCAAGTCCAGCACTGCTGAGCCTCTGCACTCATGTGGGTGGGACATCGGTAGTCCCTTCCATACTATGGCACCTATACAAGGGCTGCTACTGTTTCCAAATCTGTCTTGGCCTCCTGATTTTCCCAAAGTCCTGTTCAAGAAGAGCAACTCCTCACCTGCTGGCCACCCTCCTGGATGGTCTGTCCTCTGCGGGGGTCTCCCCGCTGTCCTCTGCTCTGCCACACAGTTAGAGACCTTGCTTCCTTGGGTCTTTAAGTAACTGGTACTGCCCTCACTGTCTGGCAGCTGCTTGGATGTCCTGCTGTTGTTCACTCTCTACACGTGGCCTGCCCAGGGACCCTCAGACCAACAAGTGGCCCTCATGGCAAGTGGCCCTCATGGTCAATCCTGCGACCAATTGATAAAGTCTCTCCTTAGTGACCAAACCGAGATGATAGACTGGAGGCTATCCTCGTGACGTTTGTACTGGATGCCAAGCTGCAGGTTGTGGTGGAGACCCTGGAGAATTCAAAATGATTTTGTTGCACTGAAGAAACGATCTGTGTCCGAAGGCGTGAGCTGCAGCAAGGACACAAGCAGGGGAGAATTTCTGGGGATTGCAACTCAAACTGCAGCAGTACAAAATGAGGAATGGTGACTCCTGGTGAGAAGGGGGAAGTAATAATAATAATAATAATAGTAAAAAACCTGCATATATTAATTAATATAATTAATACAATTATATAATTATATTGTATATAATTGATAATTATATTAATTATTATTATGGTATTTGTTAAGCATTTACTATGTGCCAGACACTGTACTAAGCTCTGGGGTGGATACAAGGTAATCAGGTTGGACACAGTCCCTGTACTACATGGGGCTCACAGGCTTAATTCCCATTTTACAGATGAGGTAACTGAGGCTCAGAGAAGTGAAGTGACTTGCCCAAGGTCACACAGCAGATAAGAGGTGGAGCTGGGATTAGAACCCAGGCCCGTGCTCTATCCATTATGCCATGCTGCCTGCCCCAGCCCTTGATCTCACCCTCCCCACCCCCCCCCCCACCCCACCTAGCCTCCTCGTGAGTAGAGTGTGGACAGGTGCTGCAGGGCCTGGGGCTGTGCTGTGCACTGTGCACAATCAATCAATCAATCAATCAATCGTATTTATTGAGCGCTTACTATGTGCAGAGCACTGTACTAAGCGCTTGGGAAGTACAAATTGGCAACACATAGAGACAGTCCCTACCCAACAGTGGGCTCACAGTCTAAAAGGGGGAGACAGAGAACAGAAACAAACATACCAACAAAATAAAATAAATAGGAAAGAAATGTACAAGTAAAATAAATAAATAAATAAATAAATAGAGTAATAAATATGTACAACCATATATACATATATACAGGTGCTGTGGGGAAGGGAAAGAGGTAAGATGGGGGGATGGAGAGGGGGACGAGGGGGAGAGGAAGGAAGGGGCTCAGTCTGGGAAGGCCTCCTGGAGGAGGTGAGCTCTCAGCAGGGCCTTGAAGGGAGGAAGAGAGCTAGCTTGGCGGAGGGGCAGAGGGAGGGCATTCCAGGCCCGGGGGATGACGTGGGCCGGGGGTCGATGGCGGGACAGGCGAGAGCGAGGTACAGTGAGGAGATTAGCGGTGGAGGAGCGGAGGTTGCGGGCTGGGCAGTAGAAGGCAAGCTCTCAGGCTGTCCCATGGCCTGGGGCTGGTAGCAGGGAGGGAGGGGGTTGGAGGGGATCCAGGGGTCACAGTGAAACACAAGTTGAAAAGAAAATGGCAGAATAGTGCTCTTACTAGGAAAGGAAACTCAATTCTGAGTTCCATTAATAAAGCATAGGCTGTAGAAAGGTAGTTCCATTTGGTAGGGTCACTCCGAACAGTCCCAGGACTCGCTCCTCTCCTATTAATCCCACTGCACAGGGTTGCAAAGGGAAGAGGGAGTGAGGAAGAGTAGGGTCTAGACAGATCAGGGATGTCTAGAAAGGGTGGGGAGGCAACAATGCAGTCTGCTGAGAGCCCCACCGCTGAACTAGATTGATTGGGAGAAAGGGAGAGAAGGGATTTAATAAAATAATAATAATAATAATAATAATAATAATGGCATTCGTTAAGCACTTACTATGTGGAAAGCACTGTTCTAAGCGCTGGGGGGATACAAGGTGATCAGGTTGCCCCATGTGGGGCTCACAGTCTTAATCCCCATTTTACAGATGAAGTAACTGAGGCTCAGAGAAGTTAAGTGACTTGCCCACGGTCACACAACAGACATGTGGTGGAGGTGGGATTCGAACCCATGACCTCTGACTCCAAAGCCCGGGCCCTTTGCACTGAGCCAAGCTGCTTCTCATAATAGGGGAATTTCTGCCACTTAAACAAGCCCCTGATTACCTACTCCTCCTCCCTCTCCTTCCACACAGTGGTGATCGCACCCTCATTTGATTATGAAGCCAATTCTGAATCTGCAGCTTCAGAGGGACCCGAAGAACTGGGTTCAGGTTCAGGGATGAGCAACAGAGAGGTTTGTTGGGATGGAAAGTAAGGGCTGCAGGGTACAGCTAAAGGAACTGAGAAGCAGCGTGGCCTAGTGAAAAGTCCATGCGTCTGGGAGTCAGGAGGACCTGGGATCTAATCCCAGCTCTGCTGTGTGACCATGGGCAAGTAACAACTTCTCCGTGCCTCAGTTTCCTCATCTGTAATATGGGGATGAAGACTGTGAGCTCTGTGTGGGACATGGACTATGTCCAACCTGATTATCTTGTATCTCCCACAGAGCTTAAATTGGTGCCTGGCATATAATAAGCACTTAACAAATGCCATTAAAAAAAAAACAGGAAAAAAACCTGAGATCACTAGTCTTGGGAAGAGAAGGCTGAGAGGAATCCTAATAACAGAGGGCTTATTTTCAGACATAAGAGTAAAAGTAATTTATTGAGCAGTTACCTTATGCAGAACACTGTACAAAGCACTCGGAAAAATACCCAGATGGGAATTGGACATAGTCCATTGCTGGTGGGTCCAGGCATGCAGTTGGGGGACTGGCTACTGTCCAGCTCCATTGGCAGGCTGCGCCATGATGGATTTCATTTAGCATTAAGGAAGAATTTCTTCAGAGAGAGAAGAGTGTCATCCTTCATAATGGATTACCAAAGAAATTGCAGTATCTTTCTCTGGAGGCAGCGAGGCCTGGCAGAAAGAATACAGTTCTGCCAGTGGGGAGGCTTGGGTTTTAGTCCCAGCTCTCCTCCGGTGACCTTGGGCAATTTACTGAAGGCCTCTGGATCTCTGCTTCCTCGTGTGTAAAATGGGCCGAGTACCAACTGTAGCAATTGACTCCTTACCTCAGAAAGGATTTTGTGGGGACAAATTGTGATAATAATAATAATGGCATTTATTAAGCGCTTACTATGTGCAAAGCACAGTTCTAAGCTCTGGGGAGGTTACAAGGTGATCAGGTTGTCCCTCGTGGGGCTCACAGTCTTCATCCCCATTTTACAGATGAGGTAACTGAAGCAAAGAGAAGTTAAGTGACTTGCCCAAAGTCACACAGCTGACAAGTAGCAGTGCTGGGATTTGAACCCAAGACCTCTGACTCCAAAGCCCGTGCTCTTTCCACCGAGCCACGCTGCTTCCCCAAGCGGTCCTTACTCCTGGAATAAGTGTTTTCACTGTGCATTTTGGATGGAACCCATTGGGAGAATTAGAAAACATTCTCCTGGCAATGGGCATCTGTCTAAATAGTGTTGGTAAAAACTGTTGTGCCCATGCATATTGCCTCAGGTGACGCAGTGTGAGTGTCAAAAATGGGTGTTTTAATGCAGGGCTCTTCCAGAACACAATACCTGAGTTCCGGGAGAGTTGACTGGACTTGAAGTGAATGAGTTTGGGGAAAACAAAAAAGACCGCCCAGTCTGGAGGCATAGGGAAGGTAGAGGCCATCTGGGATGGTTTTGGTGTGGCCCAGCTGAATCACAACAGAGAAACAGTGTGGTCTAGTGGAAAGAGCCCGGACCTGGGAGTTAGAGGACTTGAGTTCTAACCCCAGCTCTGCCACGGGTCTGCTGTGTGATCTTAAGCAAGTCACTTCGCTTCCTCTGTGCCTCAGTTCTCTCTTATGTAAAACGGAGATTATATACTAATCCCTCCTACTTAGACTGTGAGCCCCATGTGGGCAGGGACCATGTCCAGCCTGATTAACTTGTATCAACCCAAGCAGTGCTTGGCACGAAGTAAATGCTTAATAAGTACCATAATTATTTCAACAGGATGGGCTAGAAGGGCCCTAGGGGTCCCTTCTGGCTTCCAGATTTTCTCATTTTTCTCATTTTTTCTCATCATAACCCGACGGGGTTACTGCATCAGCCTCCTTTCTGATCTCCCATCCTCCTGTCTCTCCCCGCTTCAGTCTATACTTCACTCTGCTGCCGGGATTATCTTTCTACAGAAACACTCTGAGCATGTCACCACCACCCCACCCTCAAAAATCTCCAGTAGTTTCCTACGAACCTCCTGATCAAACAAAAACTCCTCACTATTCACTTTAAAGCTCTCCATCACCTTGCCCCCTCCTACCTCACCTCCCTTCTCTCCTTCTACAGCCCAGCCCGCACACTCCGCTCCTACACTCCGCTCCTCTGCCGCTAACCTCCTCACTGAGTCTCATTCTCACCTGTCCCACCATCGATTGTACATATTTATTATTTTATTTATTTTATTAATGATGCTTAAATATCTATAATTCTATTTATCTATTTTGATGCTATTGATGCCTATCTACTTGTTTTGTTTTGTTGTCTGTCTTCCCCCTTCTAGGCCGTGAGCCCGTTGTTGGGTAGGGATTGTCTCTATCTGTTGCCAAATTGTACTTTCCAAGTGCTTAGTCCAGTGCTCTGCACACAGTAAGCGCTCTATAAATACGATTGAATGAATGAATGAATGAATTTTTGAGTCAGGTTGTTGGGCTGTGAAGACTTAGTGTGTATTTGAATGAAAGAAAGGAGTACTCGCAGTCTGTGGTTCACAGACATGAGTCGCTTTAGAAGCCCCTGATCAGCTCTACATTGGTGTTTCAGGGTTTATTCTCAGAGACTCAGCCAGGGAAGAAAGACGACTCCTTCCCATCCTTTGGCCTCATCCATTTTGACTTTTCCTCCCAAGGTACGGGTTCTTCGGTTGCTAGAAATAAAGTACTCTAACAGAGACTTTTGGTGAAGATTTGTTTTCTGGAGAGCCCTTCCTTTGAGCTCTTTGGGGCTGCCCTTGGCCCCAGAAAGAAAGTGGCCCAAAGTGCAGGCTGGGGACGGCACTCAGCTAGTTCGGGTGCTAGCTGACTTGATTCGGAGACAGCCCTTGATGAATATGATGATGTCAAAAAATTGGTCTCCGTCTCTCCTCGATGCAAACACGTCTCCTCCGTCAGGGCCTGGGCCTCATCAGCTCAGTCAGTTTCGGTAAACAGGAGGTAAAAGAGGTTTACAAAAACTAGGTTTAATCAGCAAAACTTTATAAACATTATCAATTTCTAGAGGGATGAGTAAGTACTTTTCTGAGCTTTAAAAAAAGAAACTGTGAGGCAGTTGAAGGCAGGCTTTTTTTCTGTTTACTTCTGTGGTGTTCTGCACACTGTTTTTGTCCCGAAGAACTGTAAAAGGGGAGCATTTGTATTCAGTGCTTCCATGCCAAGAATATTGTCTACATGCCCTTTGCTTCCCAGACAGCTGTGAGCAAAGAATCCAGGATGAAGAGTTTCACAGTCAGTGTCTGTGCGGCACACGCTGCACACATGGCTGATTTCTTGATTTTTGAGGGAGCAACAGAGCCAGGATCGTTGGATTTTGATTTAGGGATACAATTAAAAAATGCTGAAAATGTACACTCCGAAGAGTAGTCTTACACAGACGTACATTGAGGAAAAGACCATTTTGGATGGTTCTATTGGCTTAACTAATGCAAAATAAGAATTGTGATTGGCTTGTGTTTCTTGTGGATAAAGTCCTAATTGTAACCCCAGTGTATTGACCTGATGTGTGGATGTTGCTGTGTTCACAGTGCCCCTCACTGTCCTCATTGCATTGCCAGCCTGGTGGATCCCAAGAGCCTGGCTCAGGACTTTGTCATGACAGGAGCATCAGGATGCCTAGAGACAATTACTCTTCCCCACTTCCAAGACTTATTGAAGGCACATCTCCTCCAAGAAGCCTTCTCTGTCTAAGTCCTCCTTTCCTTTTCTCCCAATCCCTTTTGTGTCTCCCTGACTTTCTCCCTTTACTCATCCCCCCTCCCAGCCCCTCAGCACATTCATTCATTCAATTGTATCTATTGAGCGGTTACTGTGTGCAGATCACTGTACTAAGCGCTTGGGAAGTACAAGGCGGCAACATATAGAGACGGTCCCTATCCAACAACAGGCTCACAGTTTAGAAGGGGGGGACAGACAACAACACAAAACAAGTAGACAGGTGTCAATACCATCAGAATAAATAGAATTATAGCTACATTCATTCATTCAACTGTATTTATTGAGCGCTGACTGTGCAGGGCACTATATTAAGTGCATTCATTCATTCATATTTATTGAGTGCTTACTGTGTGCAGAGCATTGGACTAAGCGCATTCATTCATTCAATCGTATTTATTGAGAACTTACTGTGTGCAGAGCACAGCACATATGTACATATCTTTAATTTATGTATTTATATTAATGTCTGCTTCCCCCTCCAGACTGCAAGCTTGTTGTGGGCAGGGAATGTGTCTTTTATGATGATGATGATGATGATGATGGCATTTATTAAGCGCTTACTATGTGCAATGCACTGTTCTAAGCACTGGGGAGGTTGCAAGGTGATCAGGTTGTCCCACGGGGGCTCGCAGTCTTAATCCCCATTTTACAGATGAGGTAACTGAGGCACAGAGAAGTTAAGTGACTTGCCCAAAGTCACACAGCTGACAATTGGCAGAGCTGGAATTTGAACCCCTGACCTCCGACCTCAAAGCCCATGCTCTTTCCACTGAGCCACACTGCTTCTCTTACTTGCAATATTGCACTCTCCCAAGCACTTAGTACAGTTCTCTGCACATTGTAAGTGCTCAAAAAATACAATTGACTGACTGGCGAGGAATCATGTACTGGTTGTCCTCCTGGATACCCATCCTCAAAGGAAGGATCGGCCATCCACTATCACCCCCAATTCTCCCCTCTCCATCCCGGAATCTCCCTCCAGTGACCCAATACGGACCTTTACGGACCTCTTGTCCCTGAGTTTTTCCAAACCCCACTTGAGACAGCTGATCATCTGGGAGGCATGGCTTTCTGTGGGAGTTGAATCTTTATGCTTACTACCTGCTGGGGGAAGAAGTGTTTCATTCTGAACTTATCGCCTTCATGCTCCAAAGTGGGCACCTCATCCTGGTGTGAGGGGTGCCGGGAAACAGCAATTCCATGTTGATCTTATTTGCACAAGTGCCCAGGACAGTATTCTGCACTCAGCCAAGGCCGCTGGAAACAGTGTGGAAGATGGGTGATGTCCTCCTGTGTCCTAATTCATTTCATTCATTCAGTTGTATTTATTGAGTGCTTACTGCATGCAGAGCACTGCGCTTGGGAAAGTACATTACGGCAATAGAGACAGTCCCTGCCCACAGTGAGCTCACAGTCTAGAGGGGGGAGACAGATATCAATACAAGATGAACAGACATCAATATAAATAAATAAAATTACAGATATATACGTAAATGCTGTGAGGCGGAAAGAGTAGGGGAGAGCAAAGGGAGCAAGTCAGGGTGACACGGAAGGGAATGGGAGATGAGGAAAAGTGAGGCTTGGTCTGGAAAGGCCTCTTGGAGGAGATGTGCCTTCATTAAGGCTTTGAAGTGGGGGAGAGTAATCGTCCGGCAGATTTGAGGAGGTAGGACGTGAGCCAGTGGTCATCTGCTAGACAGGTGAGATTGAGGCACAGTGAGAAGGTTAGCACCTGAGGAGTAAAGTGCGCAGGCTGGGTTGTATAAGGAGAGAAGGAAAGTGAGGTTGGAGGGGGCAAGGTGATGGAGAGCTTTAAAGCTAATGGTGAGGAGTTTTTTTTTTTTGATACGGAGGCATCAGAAAGGAATCAGAAAGGCGAATAACCACTTGAGTTTCGGCAGCCCTCATTTTCCCACCAGGGTGCAGGATATTTGTTGGGCTATGTCCAGAACTTGTCAGTCAAGGATGAATTCCTTGTGAGCGGGTCACAGGTCTTATACTTCTGGTAAGCTTTCCCAAGTGATGAGAACAGAGCATGACACCCAGTTAGGGGTCACTCAGTATGCACCACTACCAAGTAATTAGGGCCGTGTGACACCAGCCCCATTTTCCACATGTTTTCTTCTGTATGTGCTGCTCCTGTTTCCCTGGAGTTGGTCTTGCATCCAGAACACAGAATCAGCCCTTCTTTCTCTCTCTCTCCTCCTCCTTCTTTTCCCTCTTTTCCCTCTTCCCCTCATCCCCGTTTCCTCTCCTCTTCCTTTCCCCTTTCTCTCTCTTCCATTCTTCATTCCATTCCCTTCTTCCCCTCCTTTTTCTGATGGCACCGATTTCTTCCCAAACCAAGAGATCTTTTCCCAAACCACCAGCCAAAGGCCTCTCCAGATTTTTAGGCCATGCTGTCTGTCTCTGTCATCTTATTGATCATTCAACCCTTCAAGTATAATTTAGTGTTATTGGATTCCAGTTTTTTCCTCTTCCTGGGCATTGATTTCTCAATAAAGCCAAGTTTTCCTTTTCATTTGCAAAACACCGTTTAAAAGATCTAATTCATTTACTCCCTGATATTTCTGCCTCTCAGATTTCCCCTTCAATCACTGTTATTATTTGGTATCTGGGCCAGAGGATTCGCTCACCTTGGTTGTCTTCTGTGCTTTCCAGAAGCCAGAGAGCCAGGGGAAACAGACCCCTCAGGGCTATAGAGCGCAGCTCCTCGCCCACTTCACCCATCTCTATAGGGAACCCAGCTGAGCTCAGGGATATTGCTGCGGACCGAGCTTGGTCGGGCCCGTTGGGAAACTCCCGTGGATGAGTTGAGGACCGCCCAGAGTGAAGACCTTGTGGCACAGTTGAAAAGGTTTCCTGGTACTTACTGCCTAGGTGTGCCACCTTCGGTGTCTGTGGGGCTAAAGGCAGTTAGAGCTCTCTCATTTGTGGTACTGCACCTGGTCTCTTGTATGATATTTACTGAGCGTCTAATGTGTCCAGAGCACTGTACTAAGCACTAGGGACAGTATTATAGAGCTACCCCTGCCCACCAGAAGCTTAGAGTCTAGCTGTCCAGTGTTGGTCCCCACTCACCCTGGAAGGCACATGACGACAGGCCACTCTCTTATTCTCTTGGGTCAATCAATCAATCAATCATATTTATTGAGCGCTTACTGTGTGCAGAGCACTGTACTAAGCGCTTGGGAAGTACAAGTTGGCAACATATATAGTCCCTACCCAACAGTGGGCTCACAGTCTAAAAGGGGGAGACAGAGAACAAAACCAAACATACTAACATAATAAAATAAATAGAATAGATATCTACAAGTAAAATAAATAAATAGAGTAATAAATATGTACAAACATATATACATATATACAGGTCCTCCATGGCGGTCTCTGTGGTCACTCTCCTGGGCCTTCTTGTGGCTGAAAAGAGGCAGCGGTGTGGCTGCGTGGCTCAGTGGAAAGAGCCCGGGATTTGGAGTCAGAGGTCATGGGTCCTAATCTCGGCTCCGCCAATTGTCAGCTGTGTGACTTTGGGCGAGTCACTTGACTTCTCTGTGCCTCAGTTACCTCATCTGTCAAATGGGGATTAAGACTGTGAGCCCCCCGTGGGACAACCTGATCACCTTGTAATTTCCCCAGTACTTAGAACAGTGCTTTGCACATAGCGCTTAATAAATGCTATCATTATTATTATTAATCAAACTGGCTCCCTTCAGAGTCCTGAGGGGTGCTCACCTCTCTCTCAACTCCTGACATCTGGAAATCTTCACGGGCTGGGTCCGTGGCCCAGCATTTCTCAGTCACTTGGAAGCATACCATCCTGCTGTTTTGCTGGCAGTTTGTTCAGTTCAGTCCACATCACCCCACCCCTCAAGAACCTCCAGGGGTTGCCCATCCACCTCTGCATCAAACAGAAACCCCTTCCATTGGCTTTAAAACACTCAATCAGCTCACCCCAGCTCCCCTCACTAATCTACTGCAATCCAGCCCACACACTTTGCTCCTCTAATGGCCACCCTATTCAGAGAACCTCCATCTCATTTATCTCACCACTGATCCCTTGCCTTCATCCTCCTCCTTGCTTGGAACTCCCTCCCCCTTCATACATGCTAGACCCCCGTTCTCCCCCCTTTCAAAGCCATATTAAATTCACATCTCCTCCAAGGGGCCTTCCCTGACTAAGCCCTCATTTCTCCAATTCCCCTTCCCTTCTGTGTCACCTTAACACTTGGATTTTTACCCTTTAAGCACTCGCTATTCACCTCACTCTCAGCCCCAAAGCACTTATGTACACAGCTGAAATTTATTTTAATGTCTGCCTCTCTCTCTCTAGACTGTAAACCAGGGCAGGGCAAGGATAATGTTTACAAACTTTGTTTTAGTGTACTCTCCCAAGGACTTAGTTCAGTGTGCGGTCCCCAAAAAGCACCTGCTAAACACCATTGATGGATTGATTAGGATACAAGGGACCACAAGGAGGCTGCTCACTTCTTTAAGACTGTCATTTTGAGATGGGAGGAAGGAATATCCTTTTTTCCCAAGCAGCACTGCCTAGTGGAAAGAGCACAGGCCTGGGACTCAGAAGACCAGGGTTTTAAGTCCCGGCTCCACCACTTGTCTGCTCTGTGACCTTAGGCAAGTCATTTCTAGACCGTAAGCCCGGTGTGGGCAGGGATTGTCTCTCTTTATTGCTGAATTGTACTTTCCAAACACTTAGTACAGTGCTCTGTACACAGTAAGTGCTCAATACGATTGAATGAACTTCACTTCTCTGGACCCTAGTTACCTCATCTGTAAAATGGGGATTAAGACTGTGAGCCCCAAGTGGGACAAGGACTGTGTCCAACCTGATTACCTTGTATCTGCCACAGCGCTTAATACAGTTTCTGGCACATAGTAAGTGCTTAACAAATACCATTAAAAAAAAAACCTATCCCTAGTAGTACATACATTTGAGTTATTTTTCCAAGAGTGGTGATGAGTTGGGCTGAGCCATCTGCACTTCCTTCTCCCAGCTAAAATTCCTCCAGTCTTTCCCTCTCTTGCAGGTGCCTCACTCACCCATTCATCCATTCAATTGTATTTATTGAGCGCTTACTGTGTGCAAAGCACTGTACTAAGCGCTTGGGAGAGTACAATAAAACATCAGACACATTCCCTGCCCACATCAAGCTCACAGTCTAGAGGGGAAGATAGACATTAACTCCAGGCACCTTTGTTCCTGTCAGTACCTTGCCCTTCGGATTACTTTCTGGTTGACTGCTCCCGGCCTGAGAGCAGGAATAGCCTTGTGAAGGGTGTGGTGAAGAGCTGAGAGAGGAGGAGTGGGAGGTGGGGGAGAAAAGAGATTTAGAGAGATTTTCAGCTCTGTCACCTTACATCAGATGATATGTTCAAAGTGATTAAAGGAACTTGCTCCTGGCTCAGTGGAGGGAAATGGGTTTGTGCTTATTGAGTGGAATTGGGAAAGCAGTTGACACTTTGCATGGTTGAGCCCAGAGCCTGTATCTCAGGCAGAACTACTGGCAGTACTGGCAGAGCTGTCAAACTGCAACTGAGACAGGATTCTTTCTAAAGGATCCTGAGCTGCGCCGTTCAAAAAACCCCCAAAATTTCAGTGTTGAAATTCTGCAGAAATTTATTCCTTTCCATCCAACTTCTTCCCCTAGGGAGGCATTCATTATGGAAGGGCTGTTTCCCGATCATTTTGTCAGCCTGCGTATGAAAGCTTCCCCAAGCAAAAGCCCTGTTCATCTCCCAAACATTATGCTAGGGCTGTTTTTCCTTTCCTTCGATCCCTCTTGTCAGCTCACCTCCCCTCCTCGTATCAGCTATTTGTGCTGTCAGTCGCTGGCTTTTCAATTCTCATTTGGGGTCGCTGGGTGTCGGAAGACAGGGAACACTTCCTCTTTTCCCACTCCCTCTGCGTTGCCCTGATTTACTTCCTTTATTGACCCTTCCCTCCTCACCCCCCACAGCAATTATATCTATATCTGTAATTGCTTTATATTAATGTCTAAATCCCCCTCTAGACTGTGAGCCTGTTGTGGGCAGGGAATATGTCTGCCAACTCTGTTGTACTGTATTCTCCCAAGTGCTCAGCAAGCACTTAGTACAGTGCTGTGTGCATAGTAAATGCTTGACTGAGGAGAGAGAGTGCCCACAGCAGGATAGCCAGGATTTTTACAGTTTCAGAAAAGCAGCCCCTACTGTGTTGTGAGGCTTTCCCATTGAAAGGTCTGAGCTCCAGGCCTCTATCTGCTAGCTGCAAGCTCCTTGAGGGCTGAGAATGTGTCTACTAACTCCTTTGTAGTTAATCTATTATTCAATGGTATTTATGAAGCGCTACTATGTGCAAAATGCTGAACTGAGCACTTAGAAAAGAACAATACAATAGTGTTCATTCATTCAATCTATTGAGCTGAGCACTTACTGTGTGCAGAGCGCTAAACTAAGAGCTTGGGAGAGTACAGTATAAGAATAAATAGACACATTCCCTTCCCACAAGCTTACAGTCTAGAGGCGGGGAGACAGATATTGACATAAAAAAAAATAAACTTCAGCTATGTTCCCTGCCCCCTAAAGCTCACTTTCTAGAGGGGGAGAAAGACATTAAAATAAATTATGATATAAGTGCAGTGGGGCTGACCTCTACACACAGTAGGTGCTCAACAAATACTTTTGATTGACTGTATATTTCCCAGCTCCCCCAGGAAGATCAGGTGCACAGATGAGTTTTGAAAATCTTGGGTGGTGGAGGCTGGCTTCTGTGCATCCTCTATTTCTCTCCCAGGGCCCTCTGAGCCCAGATACTTCTTCCAAGTCACAGAACTAATAATAATAATAATAATGATAATGGCATTTATTAAGTGCTTCCTATGTGCTAAGCACTGTTCTAAGCGCTGAATAATGGTATTTGTTAAGCGCTTACTCTGTGCCAGGCACTGTTCTAAGTGCTGGGGTAGATACAAGGTAATCAGGTCATCCCACCTGGGGCTCACAGTCTTAATCCCCATTTTACAGATGAGGGAACTGAGGCACAGAGAAGTTAACTGACTTGCCCAAAGTCACCCAGCTGACAGATGGCGGAGCCGGGATTAGAACTCATGACCTCTGACTCCCAACCCGTGTTCTTTCCACTAATCCATGCTGCTTTTCATCTATGCTTTTCAACTAAGCATCAGGCGCCGAGTCAGAGGAGAGCTGGGGGCTGAAAAAGAAAAATACCAGACATATGGGTTCCTACTGCCATAGCCCTACGGGACAGTGGGCAGACCAGCTGGAAACCCCCAACTGTCCTGTGGGAAATCACACAAATGGTCACTCAGACCCAAGGCAATACTGTTAAGAAACAGGCAGCTTCTGGGACCTTTTCTGACCCCACATCAGGTTCTCCTGGTGAAAGGCATCCAACACCATGGGCGTAGTTAGATTAAAAGGCACATTCATATGTAAATAATAATCATGGTATTTGTTGAGCACTTACTATGTGCCAGGCACTGTTCTAAGCGCTGGGGTAGATACCAGGTAAATCACGTTGGGCACAGTCCCTGTCCCACACGGGGCTCACGGTCACAGATGAGGTAACCGAGGCCCAGTAAAGCGACTTGCCCAAGGTCACACAGCAGATAAGTGGTGGAGCTGGGATTAGAACCCATGACCTTCTGATGTTGCCAACTTGTACTTCCCAAGCACTTAGTACAGTGCTCTGCACACAGTAAGCGCTCAATAAATACGATTGATTGATTGATTGATTGATTCCCCAGCCTGTGCTCTATCCACTACGCCATGCTGCTTCTCTAAATATCAATTCCCTCCATTTTTGCCTTTAGTAGTAGAAGTAGCATTTTGAGGGCCCACTTGGGACAGTACAGAATAATGAATAATGATGTGTTCCCTGACCACTACGAGATAGCCGGAGAACTAATATCGACTGAGCCCCTTTTAGGTGCAATGCACCGACTTGAGAACTCGGGGAAGTACAACCTGAAGAAGTGATGCACTTCTTGGCCCACAAGGAGTTTCCACTCTAACAAGGCAGACAGGCACACAGTTATTTATAACTAGAAGAAACAAAATAAAACAGAGAGGCGGCTAAATGAACACAACTTGAGTTTTGGCTCCCCAGATTGGTATTTGAAGATCATAACAGTTTTCTAAGGTGCACGTATTTTATGATTTTAATTTTGAATCTTAAACGGTAGTAAAGACTGTTCGGGCTAAGCACTTAGTACAGTGCTCTGAACACAGTAAATGCTCAATAGATACAATTAAGAGAATGAATGATGAGAAGCAGCATGGCCTAATGGATAGAGCACTTCTAGACTGTGAGCCCGTTGTTGGGTAGGGACCATCTCTATATATTGCTGATTTGTACTTCCCAAGCACTTAGTATAGTGCTCTGCACACAGTAAGCGCTCAATAAATATGACTGAATGAATGAATGAGTACAGCATGGACCCAAGAGTCAGAGGATTTGTGTTCTAATCCAGGCTCCACCTCTTGTCTGCTGAGTGACCTTGGGCAAGTAATTTAACAACTCTGTGCTTCAGTTACCTTATCTGTAAAACAGGGATTAAGACTGTGTGCCCCATGGGGGACATGAACTGTGTCCAACCTGATTAGCTTGTATCTACCCCAGCGCTTAGTACAGTGCCTGGCACATAGTAAGCACTTGAATAGCTTCGAAAAAGGAGGGTATTTACATTAATGACCCATAAATTCTCATTCACTCCATTGCAGGGTTAATTTGCAGGACTGTGATTGCCGTTTCCAAATCTTTCATCTGATCTCACCTAGCCAGGCAGGATTTTCTCTCCAGCACATTCTGCTTTCCTCAGGGCTGCTGGCCCTGGCCATCTCCTTAGAGAATGCTTAGAGAAGCAGCGTGGCTCAGTGGAAAGAGGCCGAGCTTGGGAGTCAGAGGTCATGGGTTCTAATCCTGGCTCTGCCGCTTGTCAATCAATCAATCAATCGTATTTACTGAGTGCTTACTGTGTGCAGAGCACTGTACTAAGCACTTGGGAAGTACAAATTGGCAACATATAGAGACAGTCCCTACCCAACAGTGGGCTCACAGTCAAGAAGTGCTCTATCCATTAGGCCATGCTGCTTCTCATCATTCATTCTTTTAATTGTATTTATTGAGCGCTTACTGTGTTCAGAGCACAGTCAGCTGTGTGACTTTGGGCAAGTCACTTCACTTCTCTGGGCCTCAGTTTCCGTCATCTGTAAAATGGGGATTAAGACTGTGAGCCCCACGTGGGACAACCTGATCACCTTGTATTCCCCTCCAGAGCTTAGAGCAGTGCTCGGCACATAGTAAGCGCTTAACAAATACCATCATTATTACTATTATTATTATCTCCTGGGCTGGGCCAAGGAGGGGCATATGAGTGGGGAACGAGCTCCCTCAAGCCCCCATTGTGCCACTAGGGCCAAGTCCAGCCAGGTCCAGGGGGATTGGAGTTGTTTGTATCTGGGGGGTTTGGCACTGCTGAGTGGAATAATTTAGGCCCAATGACCTTCTTCTCTCTCAAGAATGAGCCTTTTGATCACCTACAATACCAGTCCTCTTAACTCGTCTGCCCCATACAAGGATGAGATTCCCAATCAAATTTGGGGCAGAAGCCACAGGTCCGTGGAAGGCGGGACATTAGCTCTCAGCCCTAACCGGGCTGTTTGAATTCCAACCATCTAGCGATCAGAACTCACACTCCCCATTAGGGCCGCCTCTGAGACTGTGTAGGGCCCCTGATGTCCCCTGACTGACAGAAGGAGTGTGGCTCAGTGGAAAGAGCCCAGGCTTTGGAGTCAGAGGTCATGGGTTCCAATCCCTACTCTGCCTATTGTCAGCTGTGTGACTTGCCCAAAGTGGGATTAATAATAATAATAATGATGGCATTTATTAAGCACTTACTATGTGCCAAGCACTGTTCTAAGTGCTGGGGAGATACAAAGTGATCAGGTTGTCCCATGGGGGGCTCACAGTCTTCATCCCCATTTTACAGATGAGGTAACTGAGGCGCAGAGAAGTTAAGTGACTTGCCCAAAGTCACACAGCTGACAATTGGCAGAGCCGGTATTTGAACCCAAGGCCTCTGACTCCAAAGCCCGTGCCCTTTCCACTGAGCTACGCTGCTTCTCTAGCCACGTTGCTTCTCTGTGAGCCCCCTGTGGGACAACCCCGTCACCTTGTAACCTCCGCAGCGCTTAGAACAGTGCTCAGCACATAGTAAGTGCTTAATAAATGCCATCATTATTATCATTATTATTATTATTAGATAGCACCTTGGGCCCTGCTTCCTCCCACCACTGTCTTCCCACTCTGTGGCTGCTCTAAGTGGCACTGGTAAGCCCTAGAGGGTCACCACACCCTTTAGATGGTCGTTATCCATCATGCTACTCTTGGTCTGCCGGACCCTGGGGACCTCCAGGAAAATTGGGTCAAGCTGAGCTCCCAGCTGGCAGTTCACAGCCCTCCCACCTTGAGCGGGTTGAGCAGGAGGTCGGAAGTATTTCAGAAGCTAGGCAGTCAGTCAGTCATATTTATTGAGCACTTACTGAGCACTGAGTATCTGATACTGAGCATCAGAGCACTCCCAGCTGGATGTTCTTTAGCTTGGAAGATCTGACCACATTTAAACACATGGGAAATGCCTGGTCAGCCTGAAGGGAGAGATCAAGCAGCCTGGACTAGGGGAAAGAGCCTGCCTCTTGCCTGCTGGGAGATCTTGGGCAAGTCACTTAACTTCTCTATATCTCAGTTTCCTCATCTGTAAAATGGGGATTAAATACCTATGTTCTCCTTCCTTTAAACTGTGAGTCCTGTGTTGGATGGGAGGATATCTAACCTGATTATCTTGTATCTACCCCAGTGCTTGGCACCTGCTATGCACTTAACAAATCAATCAGTGGTATATATTGAATACTTACTGTATGCAGAGCACCGTATTATTATTATGAATAGGTGCAGGAGGCCACAAGGCACTCATTTCTCTCTCTGTCACTAGGTTTGTAGTGTGGTCCCAGGGTGGGAGAGTGGGTTAGTTGTTGGCTAATTTGTTCATGATTAATCTATTTCTCCCTCAGCCCTGCTCCACCTAATCACCCTGTTGTTGCTTTACTCTTACACTAACTGAACTATTGCATCAGTGCTTAGAACAGTGCTTTGCACATAGTAAGCACTTAATAAATGCCATTATTATTATTATTATTATACATAGACCTCTTGGCTTCCCTAGGAATCTATAAAATCCTCCCTGCCCTCTAGACAACTTGTGTTTCCCACTCACTCGGGAGGCAGTCAATAAATAGTATTAGATGATTTCTTGACTCTGCAGAGTACTTTTATTTTGTCAAAGAGCTTTCACATTAGTTACTCATCTTAGCCTCATAGTGTTTTGCAGGGATTAGTCTCTCCATTTTAGAGATGAAGAAATAGAGGCCCAGAAAGGTTAAATGACTCACTCCAGGTCACCAGTGGGAGAATGCATTGCTGGGATTAGAATCCAGGTCTCCTAGTCCCATGCTCTTTCCAAGCGGCCAAGCCACCTCCCAGTTCAGTGTGCTAATGGAAAGAGCAGAGAACTGGGAGTCCGAGGACCTGGATTCTAATTCTGACTCCGCCACTTGTATGCTGTGTGACCTTGGGTAAGTCACTTCACTTCTCTGTGCCTCAGTCCCTTCATCTGTAAAATGGGGATTAAAACAGTGAGCCCTAAGTGGGACATGAACTGTGTCCAACATAATTAGCTTGTATCTACCCCAGGGCAACGTACAGTGCCTGACAAGTGCTTAATGAGTACCATTAAAATAAAACGCTGCTGTTTTTGCTGCTCAGTTACAGTGTGTCAAAAACCGGAACCTCTTCAGAGTCGTAGGAGTCATTCAGTGAAGTTCAACTAATTAATTAGATGAATAAAATACTCTGATTTCCATATTCAATGGCAGGTAAATCACTTCATTCAAACAAAGTCAGCACTGAAGTGAAATCTGGTTTCTATTTTTTATGGCAAAATTAAGAATAGGCAATAGGAAGGTGTTGAGCTAAACCAGTGATTTAGTGTCTTTGATATTAATGAAAGTATCCAGTAAATTAAAACAGAAATTTATTAATTTCCCAGCCCAGTTAACCAGCCAGGAACGGAGATAATGGAGGCTATTAAGGGGAATTATTTTCAAAATCCCACGTTAGCCAAAGGATAATTGGCATTCAAAGTGACGGAAGTCACAGTGTCAGGTGGAGAGCCGTGAGGATCAGAAGGGGTAAATATACATCGAGGTGACAGTTGTGTTTTCTCACCCCAGCTGGTGGCTGTCTTGGAGAGGTTAGGACAAGAG
Source organism: Tachyglossus aculeatus (assembly GCF_015852505.1). Taxonomy (NCBI): domain Eukaryota; kingdom Metazoa; phylum Chordata; class Mammalia; order Monotremata; family Tachyglossidae; genus Tachyglossus; species Tachyglossus aculeatus. Next base: position 39,454,383 of record NC_052088.1, on the reverse strand, counting down.
AAGAAATGACAGGACAACCTTTTTAATATTCTTTGTGACGCAGGTCTCCATAAAGATTGTGTTACCTGTCCTCGAGAATCTGACGACCTGGGAATGGCACCATGGCAGAAATCCATCCATCTGTCCGTTCCACACCTTGCCTCTTCAGAAATAGAAAATAAAACCTTAAATCACCCCATCCTTTTATTCCCCTTCCTTTGTCAGAGTGAAACTGTTGGAAACTTTACCCATATGAGAAATATTGGCTTAGAAGAAAAAGCTTGGAGATGGGAATCAGGAGACCTGGGTTCAAATCCTGCTCATTGAGGAGCCTACGCCCAGACGCGCTCCCAGGCGGGTTCTTTCCCAAAGCCACAGTCCACACACCTAGCCTGGGCTAGGAATCTGTGCTGCTCACTGGAGGAATCAGCAGTGAGAGTGAGGATGGCTCAGGGCCCCTTGTCACCACAACTGGCCAAACAGTGAAAAGTGTGTCCTCCCAATGGAGGGGGGATTCCCTAGTCTATCAGAAACAGTAGTCCTCTGCTCATTCTCCCCCTTCTAGACTGTGAGCCCACTGTCCGTCTCTATATGTTGCCAACTTGTACTTCCCAAGCGCTTAGTAAGGTGCTCTGCACACAGTAAGCGCTCAATAAATGCGATTGAATGAATGAATGAATGAATTTGCAACGTTGGAGATTGCCTGCTTGATCACTGAAAAGACCAAAGTGGCAACAAGCAGGACACTGAGCATCTAAGTAAAGGTTTATCAGAGGTCTGTTCCTCTAGACTGTAAGCTCACTGTGGTCAGGGAAGGCAGCTACTGACTTTGTTATACTGTCTTAATAATGGCATTTGTTAAGCGCTTACTATGTGCAAAGCACTGTTCTAAGCACTGCGGGGGGATACAAGGTGATCAGGTTGTCCCATGTGGGGCTCACAGTCAATCCCCATTTTACAGATGAGGTAACTGAGGCTCAGAGATGTTAAGTGACTTGCCCAAGCACTTAGTACAGTGCTCTGCACACAGTAAGAGATTGGTAAATACAATGGTGATTGAGTGATTGCTCTTCCCTTGGCCTATTGAGACCTGGGAGGAGTCCCTTAACCCCTCTTTGGCTTAATCTGTAAAATGGGGCTAAGACCCCTGACCTCTCGACCTCTTGGACCGTGAGCCCAGTGTGGGAGAGGGACCATCATCCGATCTGATTATCTTGCATCTACCCTACTGCTTAGCACTGAGTGCTCCACTGAGCAGCGTGGCTCAGTGGAAAAGAGTGTGGGCTTTGGAGTCAGAGGTCATGGGTTCAAACCCCGGCTCCGCCAATTGACAGCTCTGTGACTTTGGGCAAGTCACTTAACTTCTCTGGGCCTCAGTCACCTCATCTGTAAAATGGGGATTAAGAATGTGAGCCCCCCAAGGGACAACCTGATCACCTTGTAACCTCCCCAGCACTTAGAACAGTGCTTTGCACATAGTAAATGCTTAATAAATGCCATTATTATTATTATTATTATTATTATTATTATTATTCATTCAATCTTATTTATTGAGTGCTTACTGTGTGCAGAGCACTGTACTAAACTCAAAATCTGGTTTGTGGAGCTACAGTGTATCTAAATCATGACCAACATCAACAATATTGATTGAGTTCCTATAGCTCAGGTCCCTGCTTTCGAGCAACTAGAAGAGGTAAAAGATTTGATTCCTACTGCAACCCACCCCGCAAACTTCATCCCTCTAATGGTAACCTTTTCACTGTACATCAATCTCATCTATCTCTCTGCCAACCTCTCGTTTACATCTTTCCTCTGGCCTGGAATGCCCACTTTCCTCATACCAGACAGATAATTGCTCTCCCCGACTTCCAAGGCTTATTGAAGGCACATTCATTCATTTCATTCATTCAATCGTGTTTATTGGGCGCTTACTGTGTGCAGGGCACTGTACTAAGCGCTTGGGAAGTACAAGTTGGCAACATATAGACACATCTCCTCCAAGAAACCTTCCCTGACTAAACCCTCCTCCTCTCTTCTCCCACTCCCTCTTCTGCATCATCCTGATTTTCTCCCTTCATTCATCCTCCCTCCCAGCTGCACAGCACTTATATTCAATATCTGTAATTTCTTTATTTCTATTAATGTCTATCTCCCTCTCTAGACTGTAAGCTCACTGTGGGCAGGGAATGTGTCTGTTATATTGTTATGTTACACCTTCCCATTCTATTGACTTACTACCCTGATGGGACAAAAAACCCAATGGGGATTCGTTCATTCATTCAATTGTATTTATTGAGCGCTTACTGTGTGCAGAGCACTGTACTAAGCACTTGGAAAGTTCAAGTTGGCAACATATAGAGACGGTCCCTACCCAACAACGGGATCACAGTCTAGAAGGGGATGACAGGAGATACCACTCCCTCCTCCCCCCTCCTCCCCCCTCCATCCCCACTGCCTTACCTCCTTCCCTTCCCCACAGCACCTGTATATATGTTTGTACGTATTTATTACTCTATTTATTTATTTATTTTACTTGTACATATCTATTCTATTTATTTTATTTTGTTAATATGTTTTGTTTTGTTCTCTGTCTCCCCCTTCTAGACTGTGAGCCCACTGTTGGGTAGGGACCGTCCCTAGATGTTGCCAACTTGTACTTCCCAAGTGCTTAGTACAGTGCTCTGCACACAATAAGCACTCAATAAATACGATTGATTGACCACTGATGAGGACTTCAGAGTGAAAAAAGTGTGAGAGTAAAGCATTTTCCTCCCTCAGAAGCTTTCCTTCCTCCCTCCGTTGCCTATATCTCCTCTCCATCCTCCTCCCACAGCCTCCGCTACCTCAGTAGCACTCTTCTTAGTCTAGTTCTCCTCAAAGTGAGCTTTTTGAGGGACCGTCTCTCCGTGATCACCAAGAGCCCTCTGCGATTGTGTGGAGTTGTGGAGGCTGCAAGTGGCCAGCCTTCACTCGTAGCTGTGGGGTGAGATGGGGTGAGCTCACTTTGGAGGGAGCTTCTAGGAGACCACCAGTACCAACAGTACTGATTGCATGCCTAGTGGGAGGCAGAGCCCTTTCCCCGAGCACACCTGCAGCCAATAACAAAATGGACTGAGGAGAACTTAACATCTCCTCTTGTCCCAGAGGAAGAAACTGAAAGAGAAAAAAAAAAGATTAGAGGATTAGAAAGAGCTTTGATAGGTATTGTTAGCCTGGAGCAAGTCACTTTGTCTCTCTTGTTCAGAGCCTCATTTGGACAAATGGGGAGACCCGATCTTTTCTTTTAGAGAAGCAGCTAAGTGGAAAGAGCACGGGGTTGGGAGTCAGAGACCATGGGTTCTAATCCCGGCTCCACCACTTGTGTGACTTTGGGAGAGTCACTTCACTTCTTTAGGCCTCGGTTCCCTCATCTGTAAAATGGGGATTAAGAGTGTGAGCCCCACGTGGGACAACCTGATTACCTTCTATCTATCCCAGTGCTTAGAACAGTGCTTGGCACATAGTAAGAACTTAACAAATAATAATAATGGCATTTATTAAGCACTTACTATGTGGAAAGCACAGTTCTAAGCGCTGGGGAGGTTACAAGGTGATCAGGTTGTCCTAGGCGGGGCTCACAGTCTTCATCCCCATTTTACAGACGAGGTAACTGAGGCACAGAGAAGTTAAGTGACTTGCCCAAAGTCACACAGCTGACAACTGGCGGAGCCGGGGTTTGAACCCACAACCTCTGACTCCAAAGCCCGGGATCTTTTCCACTGAGCCATGCTCCTTCTTTAAGCCTCCACATGGTCCAAGACCCAAGGGACACCGGTGGCATGGAGTTGGATACGTGACTTCAGAGCAACTTCAGTCTTCTGCTTTCTACTAAGCACCAGGTGGAGGTCAAAGAACAAAACCAAAAACACAACCCACAAATGCCATCTTTATTATTATTTTCTTTTCTAGGACACGTGAGGGATTTGGAGTGGGTTTTCCCACTCCACTTAGGGACTGTCGGTAGGATATATTGAATCAATCAATCAGTGGTATTTATTGAGTGCTTACTGTGTACAGAGCCCTGTACAAAGCACTTCCCGGTGAGACTGTGGCTGTTAAACTGCCTGGTTCATTTTTTTAATCCTACCCCTCAATTTGGTTTCCTAGGACTATTAGGAGATTAGCCAATCCCAATTCCTAGCAATCAGAGATTGATTGAATGCAGCTTGGCAGCTAGGTCCATTTGAACCAGAGGGGATTTAAGACCAGATCCAAGGCACTGATGCTGTTGTGCTGGATGGAAGATGAATCTTTCGTTTTCCATGCCCGGGAAAGACGGGTATCTGCCCAGTTTGCCAGACGCTTAACACGCTGTGGTCAGAAAATCTCAGGTTCGACTTTCCATTTAGTGATTGTTTCTGGCGAGTCACAGAGCCCCAGATGATTAACTAATCGTCTGAACTAGTCACATTTCATCAACAATCGTATTTATTGAGTGCTTACTATGTGCAGAGCACTGTACTAAGCGCTTGAGCACTGTACTAAGCGCTTGTAGAAGCTATGTGAGTTGGCAGAGCTTTTTTTACCTTGGCTGAGGTGGGTAGAGATAAACCATCAATCAATCAGTCCATGTGCAAAGAACTTGGGAGAGTACAAGAGAATTAGAAGACACTACCCATGCCTTTATTATTATTGTTAATAATTATAATAAGAATTAGGGTATTCATAAAGCTCTTCCTATGTGCCAAACGCGATACAAAGCACTGGGGTGGATACAAGCAAATTGTGTTGGACACAGTGTCTGTCCCACATTCATTCATTCATTCAATCGTATTTATTGAGCACTTACTGTGTGCAGAGCATTGTACTAAGTGTGGGGAAGTACAAGTTGGCAACATATAGAGATGGTCCCTCCCCAACAACGGGCTCACAGTCTAGAAGGGGGAGACAGACAACAAAACAAAACATGTGGACAAGCCCTACTGAGAGCTCACCTCCTCCAGGAGGCCTTCCCAGACTGAGCCCCCTCCTCCCCCCCATCCCCACCTTACCTCCTTCCCCTCCCCACAGCACCTATATATACATATATATGTTTGTACATATTTATTACTCTATTTATTTTACTTGTACATATTTATTCTATTTTATTTTGTTAATATGTTTCGTTTTGTTGTCTGTCTCCCCCTTCTAGACTGTGAACCCACTGTTGGGTAGGGACCGTCTCTCTATGTTGCCAACTTGGACTTCCCAAAAGCTTAGTACAGTGCTCTGCACACAGAAAGCGCTCAATAAGTACGATTGACTGAATGAATGAATGGAATAGACTTAAAGCTAGGTGCACATCATTAACAAAATAAATAGAATAGTAAACATGGGGCTCACAGTCTCAATCCCCATTTTGCAGATGAGGTAACTGAGGCACAGAGAAGTGAAGTGACTTGCCCAAGGTCACACAGCAGGCAAGTGGTGGAGCCAGGATTAGAACCCCTGACCTTCTGACTCTCAGACTTGAGCTCTAGCCATTACATCAGGCTGCTTCTTTAAGGAGTTGACAGTCTAGCTCCAAAAGGAGTACTCTTCCACTCCAATAGGTCCAAAGCAGAGAACTCTCTCATATGGGGAAGAGGAGGAGTCAGGTGAGGGGGAGCGGGGAGAAAGCCCCTGGGCTTGGAGCTGGAGTAGTGAAATAATAATAATTAATAATGATGGTATTTGTTAAGCACTTACCATGTGGCAAGCACTGTTCTAAGCACTGGTGTAGATACAAGGTAAGCAGGTTGTCCCATGTGGGGCTCACAGGCTTAATCCCCATTTTACAGATGAGGTAACTGAGGCCCAGAGAAGTTAAGTGGCTTGCCCAAGGTCACACAGCAGACAAGTGGCGGAGCCGGGATTAGAATCCATGTCCTTTGACTCCCAAGCCTGGGATCTTGGCACTAAGCCACGCTGCTTCTCTAGTGTAGCTACTGGGGGCTTTAAAGAGTACCAGGCGCCCCTTTGCTGAACCTGGTGTGGAAGTAATGTTATTCATTCATTCAATCGTATTTATTGAGCGCTTACTGTGTGCAGAGCACTGTACTAAGCGCTTGGGAAGTACAAGTTGGCAACAAATAGAGACAGTCCCTACCCAACAACGGGCTCACAGTCTAGCGCAGAGGAGGTTACGGGGTGATGAGGTTGTCCCACGGGGGGCTCACAGTCTTCATCCCCATTTTGCAGATGAGGGAACTGAGGCCCAGAGAGGTGAAGTGACTTGCCCAAAGTCACACAGCTGACAAGTGGTGGTCAGGATTTGAACCCATGACCTCTGATTCCAAAGCCTGCTCTCTTTCCACTGAGCCATGCTGCTTCTCTTAATGAGCATTTACTATGTGCGGAGCACTGTACTAAACGCTTGGGACAGTACGATACAACTGAGTGAACGGATGTTTTCCCCACCCATAATGAGCTAAAGTGGAAGGGTCAGCCTTCTGCTTGCATATTTATTCTATTTATTCTGTTAATATGTTTTGTTTTGTTGTCTGTCTCCCCCTTCTAGACTGTGAGCCCGCTGTTGGGTAGGGACCGTCTCTAGACGTTGCCAACTTGTACTTCCCAAGCGCTCAGTACAGTGCTCTGCACACAGTAAGCGCTCAATAAATACAATTGAATGAATGAATAGAAGGGAGAGACAGACAACAAAACAAAACATATTAACAAAATAAAATAAATAGAATAGTAAATATGTACAAGTAAAATAGAGTAATAAATCTGTACAAACATATATACAGGTGCTGTGGGGAGGGGAAGGAGGTGAGGTGGGGGGGTGGGGGAGGTGGAGAGGAAGGAGGGGGCTCAGTCTGGGAAGGCCTCCTGGAGGAGGTGAGCTCTCAGTAGGAGAGCTCACCTGTTATGTAATGTTATGTAATGGCATCAACTCCACTCACAAAAAGGTTCTTGGTGGCAGTTTATATTCATTCAATCTTATTTATTGAGCACTTACTGTGTGCAGAGCACTGTACTAACCGCTTAAGTTTATATGTAGTTGCGAGGATGTCATTGGGTAGTCCCCTGGCCCCATGGCTCCCTCCATTGCTCCATATAAACACGGTGCCCCTTCTGAGCTGTGGAATCAATTAATCATGTTTATTGAGTGCTTACTGTGTGCAGAGCATTGTAATAATAATAATAATAATAATAGCATTTATTAAGCACTTACTACGTGCAAAGCACTGTTCTAAGTGCTAGGGAGGTTACAAGGTGATCAGGTTGTCCCACGGGGGGCTCACAGTCTTAATCCCCATTTTACAGATGAGGTAACTGAGGTCCAGAGAAGTTAAGTGACTTGCTCAAAGTCACACAGCTGGCAGTTGGCAGAGCCAGGATGCGAACCCTTGACCTCTGACTCCAAAGCCCATGCTCTCACCACTGAGCCACACTGCTTTTGATAATAATGATAATAGTGTCATCCGTTAAGCGCTTACTACATACCAAGATGTAGTAAATGCTGGGGTGGATACAAGCAAATCGGGTTGGGCACAGTCCCTGTTCCACCTGGGACTCACAGTCTTAATCCCTATTTTTTTTACAGATGAGATAACTGAGGCACAGAGAGGTTGAGTGCCTTGCCCAAGGTCACCCAGCACTTTGCACATAGTAAGTGCTTAATAAATGCCATTATTAAGAGGCAGAGCCAGGATTAGAACTCAGGTCCTTCTGACTCCCAGGCTGTGTTCTATCCACTAGGCCATGCTGCTTCTCTAAGCACTTAGGAGAATACAGTAATAACTGTATTCATGTATATGTATATTCATGTATATGTCTAATAACAGAGTTAGTACTCATTCATTCATTCTGTCATATTTATTGAATGCTTACTGTGTGCAGAGGATGTACTAAGCGCTTGGAAAGTACAATGCAGCAAATAAGGAGAGACAATCCCTGGCCACGACGGGCTCACAGTCTCGGGGCGGGGAGACAGACATCAGTACAAGTAAATCAATACAAATTCATTCATTCAGTCATATTTATTGAGCGCTTACTGTGTGCAGAGCACTGTACTAAGCGCTTGGGAAGTCCAAGTTGGCAACATATAGAGACGGTCCCTACCCAACAGTGGGCTTACAGTCTAGAAGGACAAACACATGTCCTCTGCCCACAGGGAGCTTACAGTCTAGAGGAGGAGACAGACATTAATATCAATAAGTAAATTACAGAGTTGTACGTAAGTGCTGTAGGGCGGAGGGAAGGGTGAATAAAATGCAATAAAGTCCAGTAAGGCCTCTTGGAGATGTGTTTTTAAAAGGGCTTGGAAGGTGGGGAGGTTGATTGCATGTCATATATGAAGAAGGAGGGCATCCAGGCCAGAAGCCAGATGTGGGCAAGGGTTTCCCCAGTGAGATAGATGAGCTCAAGCTAGAATGAGTAGATTGGCATTAGAGTAGTGAAGTGTTTGGGCTGCTTCATAGTAGGAAATCAGAGTCAAAGCACGAGGGGGCAGGGGGACTGAGTGCTTTAAATCCTCTAGTAAGGAGTTTCTTTTTGATGCAGAGGTGGTTGGGCAAACCCTGGAGTGGGGAAGTATGGACTGAAAAGTTCTGTAGCAAAGCGATCTACAGATCAGCAGAGTGAAGTATGGACTGGAGTGGGAAGAGACAGGAGACAGGGAAGTGAGCAAGAAGGCTGATGCAGTAATCAAGATGGGAAAGGGTAAGTGTCTGAATTACCGTGGTAGCACTTTGGATGGAGAGGAAAGGGCGGATTTTAGTGATGGCGTGAAAGCTGAACCAACAGGATTGGGTGACTGAATGAGAGAGATGAATCAAGGATAATGACAAGGTTACGGGCTTGTGAGACAGGGAGGATGGTGGTGGTTTCTACGGTGATGTGAAAATTACGGGGAGGACAAGGTTTGGGTGGGACTGTATTGGGCAAAAAAGAGGATGCATCCCTAAAAATAAAACTACTAGACAAAAAGGCATCTGGTGTCATATCCATTGAAAATAGGCCTGTCCAGTATAAAGCAGGATGAATTGTCACCCTGGGCTGGGGGTCAACTAACCAAAAAGACTGAAGGGCCCTGTGGGCAGGCAAATGACTGAATTGAATATTGAAAAGCAATGAGAGGGGCAAAGACCCCCTCCAGTTTTCTGATGAAGGCAAGCCTTATTTGGAATCTGAAGTACCTTATCATCCAGGGTCACCTTCTGAACACAAAGTTATTAGCAGTTCTTTGTTGCTTTGTCTTGAACCATATGGCTGGAAGGGCCCTCCCACATATGCAAGAAAGGAAATTAGAAACCCAAAGTAATTAATGATAAAATGGTTATCCCCATGCCAATTCGCTGCACCCACTTTGTTCTTTAGAAGTTTCTCCAGAATCTAGAAAATGGACATGCTGTCTCCTTTGCTAACTACATCTGATGTTCTGCCATTGACCCTCTTAAGGCTGAAATCGGTCCAAGCACTGCATTTGTCAATGAATCCGGGTAAGCATTTTAGATGGAGAGGGATGGCAACACTAAAGCTGAAATTTGGCAGCGGTAACCTGTGAGATTTCCCTTTCTGTTCCCCCTTTCTTGTTAATGCTTTACTTACTTTTGTTTCATTCCAGAAGGTGCACTTCAGCTTAATAAAAATGCATAAGCCTCTTTAAATGAAAATCAGTGAGTCAAAGACAGGCGAAGGACTACGAAATAACATCTGTGACCATTCATATCTAAAGACCCTGATGATGACTTTTACTTAGCTTGATTTTTTTAAGAACTAGGATTTTATTTCTTCCCTTTTAAAAAAAATCAGTGCCACCCATTTTTTTTAAAAGTCCAATGTAAATAGATAATAATTTAGTTTACAGTTTACAAATACTTTACAAATAGTTTATTTGTACATGTTCATTCTATTTATTTTATTTTGTTAATATGTTTTGTTTTGCTCTCTGTCTCCCCCTTCTAGACTGCAAGCCCACTGTTGGGTAGGGACCGTCTCCATATGTTGCCAATGTGTACTTCCCAAGCGCTTAGTACAGTGCTCTGCACACAGTAAGCGCTCAATAAATACGATTGAATGAATGAATGAATGAATAATAAAATGTTCAGAAAGAAATGAAGAGACATAGTCCAAACTAACAGCTTGTTTCTCTGGTCATTTGTTTTTAATGGGGTTTGAGCATGAAGTTGTCAGTCTGTTAGCAGCAGCAGTTATTGCAGTATTTATTGAGCACCTACTCGTGGGCAGAGCCCTGGGGTGGGTGCCTATTATGGGCAGAGAGATGCCCTGGATGCCTGCTGTGGGCAGAAAGCTATCCTGGGAGCCTGCATAAATGCAGTCAAAGAGGCCTGGTCCTTGCCATCAAGTTTACTCCTGCTCTCCTGGTCTATATAATGACATTTAAGTTATCTTAACACTCCTAGTGATTCATTCTACATTATTGATTTTTACAATCAATCAATCAATCGTATTTATTGAGTGCTTACTGTGTGCAGAGCACTGTACTAAGCGCTTGGGAAGTACAAGTTGGCAACATATAGAGACAGTCCCTACCCAACAGTGGGCTCACAGTCTAGAAACAGTGGGCTCACAGTCTAGAAACAGTGGGCTCACAGTCTAGAAGGGGGAGACAGAGAACAAAACAAAACATATTAACAAAATAAAATAAATAGAATAAACATGTACAAATAAACTATTTGTGAACTAAACTATTTGTAAACTATAAGATCACTTTGGAAAAAGTTCTAAAGAAGTATAGAAAAGTTCTAAAGAAATACGGAAACTAAAGAAGTACAGAAATTCCCATCAGGGCCGATGGGAATAATTCAAAAAATTCTCGAACTTTATTAAAGTGCTCATTGCATCACTCCTGGTAAATTCACATGCCTAAATTTCAGCCATCTACATTGCTGAGGAAATTCTAATATAATAATAATAATAATAATAATAATAATAATGGCATTTATTAAAAGCTTACTATGTGCAAAGCCCTGTTCTAAGCACTGGGGAGGTTACAAGGTGATCAGGTTGTCCCACGGGGGACTCACAGTTTTCATCCCCATTTTACAGATGAGATAACTGAGGCCCAGAGAAGTGAAGTGACTTGCCCAAAGTCACACAGCTGACAATTGGCTGAGCCGGGGTTTGAACCCATGACCTCTGACTCCAAAGCCCGGGCTCGTTCCACTGAGCCACGCTGCTTCTCGCAGGTTAGGCAATACTGGTTAGGCATTACTTATCAGTAGGATTAAAAGTGAGATACCTGTCCGTAGCTATTGGCAGAATACCAGTGGCCATAAACTTTAAAGAAAATGCTTTAAAGAATCCTCAAGGAAATGCATTTTACGAAAATGGAGCTGGAGGCTGGTAAATGACCTCTGAATCTGTTAATTGCTTTCCTCTTTCCTTTGGATTGCAGCCCTGAAGACGGTGAAATCCACCCTGAAATCTGCCGACTTTACATCCAGTTGCAGTGTTGCTTAGAAATGTACACCACGGAGATGCTCAAGTCCATATGTCTGCTAGGATCTCTTCAGTTTCACCGGAAAGGTATCTTCCATTTCATATGTTTCACCCCAGATTCAGAGGAATGCTCCCCTGGAAAGGGACGTGGGGCCTCTAATGGGAATGGCATGACTTGGCACCACGATGTCTAACGGTCACACTGAGGTGGATAGTGTTCTGAGAAAATAGCACCATTTATTGTCCAAGGTTGTCAGACACAGGAATTTAGAGGCCCCCAAAATAGGAAGTTGAAATCATGGGAGCAAATGAATTCTCCAAGGGAATTTTTCTAGACAGAGAATAGAAAGGGGACTCAGAATTGAGCTTTGCGGGACCCCCACAGTTTAGAGGGAGAGTCTAATATGGCTCCAAGCCCCTCCACTCCACAGAAACCACCCTCTCTAAGGTCAGCAATGACCTCCTTCTTCTCGAATCCAGTGGCTTCTACTCCATCCTAATTCTCCTTGGCTGCCTTTCATTCATTCAGTTGAATTAATGAGCGCTTACTGTGTGCACAGCACTCTATTATCATCTGTAAAATGGGGATTAAGATTGTGAGCCCCCTGTGGGACAACCTGATCACCTTGTAACCTCCCCAGCGCTTAGAACAGTGCTTTGCACATAGTAAGCACTTAATAAATGCCATCATTTCTTATTATTACTAAATACTTGGAAAGTACAATACAACAATAAAGACGGACAATCCCTGCCCACAGTGGGTTTACAGTCTAGTTGAGAAGCAGCGTGGCTCAGTGGAAAGAGCACGGGCTTTGGAGTCAGAGGTCATGGGTTCAAATGTTGGCTCCACCAGTTGTCAGCTGTGTGACTTTGGGCAAGTCACTTAACTTCTCTGTGCCTCAGTTACCTCAACTGTAAAATAGGCATGAAGACTGTGAGCCCCCTGAGGGACAACCTGATCATCTTATAACCTCCCCAGCGCTTAGAACAGTGCTTTGCACATAGTAAGCGCTTAATAAATGTCATCATTTTGATTATTACAGAGAAGCAGCCTGTTTTAGTGGAAAGAGCCTGGGCTTGGGAGTCAGAGATCATGAATTCTAATCCCAGCTCTGCCACTTGTCAGCTATGTGACTTTGGACAAGTCACTTAACTTCTCTGTGCTTCAGTTACCTCTGTAAAATGGGGATTAAGATTGTGAGCCACACGTGGGACAACCTGGTATCTACCCCAGTGCTTAGAACAGTACTAGGCACAGAATAAGCGCTTAACAAATACCATCATTTTTTATTATTATTATTAGAGCGGGGGAGACATAATAATAATAATGATGGCATTTGTTAAGTGCTTACTAAGTGTGAAGCACTGTTCTAAGTGCTGGGAGGGTTACAAAGTGATCAGGTTGTTCCACATGGGGCTTAAAGTCTTACTCCCCATTTTACAGATGAGGTAACTGAGGCCCAGAGAAGTGAAGTGAGTTGCCCCAAGTCACACAGCTGACAAGTGACAGAGCCAGGATTAGAGCCCATGACCTCTGGCTCCCAAGCCCGTGCTCTTTCCACTGAGCCATGCTGCTTCTCTTACAAGTAACCACCTTTGACACTATGAACTTCGGCACTGTGAACAGTAACTTTGGCTTCACTGTCACTGTCCTCTCCTGGTTCTCCTCCTATCTCTCTGGTTGCTCCTTCTAAGTCTCTTTTGCAGGCTTCTCCTCTATCTCCCCCCACCCCTTCCCACTGTGGAAGTCCCTCACGGCTCTGGGTCCCCTTCTATTCTCTATCTACATCCACTCCCTTGGAAAACTCATTTGCTCTTAAACTTCAACTCTCATCTCTATGCATATGATCTCCAAATCCCTTTCCCCAGCCCTGTCCTCTCTCCTCCGCAGTCTCGCATTTCCTCCTGCCTTCAGGACATCTCTTCTTGGATGTCCCGAAGATGCCTCATTCTTAACGTATCAATCAGTCAATCAATCATTCGGATTTATTGAGTGCTTACTATGTGCAGAGCACTGTACTAAGCGCTTGAGAGAGTACACTGCAACAGAACTAACACGCACACTCCCTGCCTATCCAAAATGGAACTTCTCATCTTCCTACCCAAACTCCTTGTTCCCCTCTAGACTGTAAACCTGTCAATCAATCAATCAATCATATTTATTGAGCACTTACTGTGGCAAGATAGGAGTAGGGGTGGGGAGAGCTGGTTATTCATTCATTCAATCGTATTTATTTATTTATTTATTGCAGTGTGTGCAGAGCACTGTACTAAGCGCTTGGGAAGTACAAGTTGGCAACATATAGAAATGGTCCCTACCCAACAGTGGGCTCACAGTCTTGAAGGGGGAGACAGAGAACAAAACAAAACATATTAACAAAATAAAATAAATAGAATAGATATGTACAAGTGAAATAAATAGAGTAATAAATAAATAGACTAATAAATAGAGTAATAAATAAATAAGTAGAGTAATATTGTCGTGGGCAGGGAACGTGTCTATCAACTCTGTTGCACTGTACTTTCCAAGCACTTGGTACAGTGCTGTGCACACAGTATGTGCTTAATAAATACCATGGATTCCCCCGGCTTTCCCATCACTGTAGACACCACCACGCTGCCCGTCTCACAAGCCAGTAACCTTGATATTATCTTGGACCCGTCTCTCATTCAACCCGCATATTCAGTCACAATGTCTCTAGAATCCGCTCCTTTTTCTCCATCCAAACCTGCTACCATGTTGATCCAAGCACTTATAGTATCCCGGCGATACTGTTGCTCAGCCTCCTTTGCTGACCTCCGTACCTCCTGTCCTATTGTCTCTCCCCACTCCCTCCATATTTCACTTTGCTGTCCAGATCATTTTTCTACCAAAAACATTAAGGCCGTATCCCTCCACTCCTCATCCATCCATGCATCTCCGCCTCAAACAGAAACTCCTTACCACAGTGGTTTTAAGACACTTAACCATATTGTACATATGTACATATTTATTCTATTTATTTTATTTTGTTAATATGTTTTGTTTTGTTCTCTGTCTCCCCCTTCTAGACTGTGAGCCCACTGTTGAGTAGGGACTGTCTCTTTATGTTGCCAACTTGTACTTCCCAAGCGCTTAGTACGGTGCTCTGCACACAGTAAGCATTCAATAAATATGATTGAATGAATGAATGAATAACCAGCTCTCTCCACCCCTACTCCTATCTTGCCTCAGTAATCTGTCACAACCCAACTCGTACACTTGATTCTTCTTTCACTGAACTCAAACTCCTCAGTGGAATTATCTATTTGCTGCTGACTCCTTGTTCACATCAAGCGCTTAGTACAGTGCTCTGCACACAGTAAGCGCTCAATAAATACGATTGAATGAATCCTCCCCCTGCCCTGGAACTCCTTTCCCCTTCATAGCTCAGAGAAGCAGCATGGCTCAGTGGAAAGAGCCTGGGCTTTGGAGTCAGAGGTCATGGTTCAAATCCTAGCTTCACAAATTGTCAGCTGTGTGACTTTGGGCAAGTCACTTCACTTCTCTGGGCCGCAGTTCCCTCATCTGTAAAATGGAGGTCACCACTGGAACCCTTTTTGAAGTATTCAACAGTGGTTAATTCCTGGATGTATATTTAACAAGATCTCGGGGCGGGCACCGAGACCTGCTCTTCTGTAGTAATTCCCTTTGGCTTCCAAAGTCATGCTCCACACAAAACGGGTGCTGAGCAAAGACTGTTGGCGAGGTTGCTATCGGCCCCTGCTCAAGAAGATGATCTCTGTGGGTGGAATGCATAACAAGGAATCACAATCACCAGCTGGTCATTTCTGCTGCCACTCTCACAAATTATCATCAGGAAAGGATGTTTCAGTCACGGAGGATCGGTGATAATCCTAATACATATTTATTGATTTATTTTTGAACTTGGACAAGCTCACGAGCAGTGTCTTCCCTTTCGGTCGTCCCATGCTACACAGTGATTTTCGAATAGAAGTGCTCCAGACACTTGCTCATCTATGAACTGAGGTGGCTGTCACCTGTCAGCTTGTTTTGATCCTTTGGATTTTCCACTTTTCAGGAGACAGAAAAGGGAGAGGTACACTTGCTTAACATATGAGTTTTCACATTCTCTCTAACCCTGCTCAAAGTAATAACCATGAGGGGTATTAATACAACCCGCCTGCTGAAACTGCAGATCCATTCATGTTGGGTACACAGTGTTTTGATGAGATGTCAGTTACTTTTAAGTCATTTATCTGGTGGGAACCTCAGGCTGCTGATGAGCTTTTCCCTCTGGATTTCTGTGCAAGTGAAAGAGAGGGAGGGAAGTGGTGAGAGGGAAGAGAGAGAGGGAGAAAGAGCACAAGCCAAGGAGCATCGGAATTACTCCCTCTCTTCACCCAAATAAGACTATAATTGATAGTGCGACTTCCTCACAAAATCAAATTAAGGATATTAAGGCACTCATTCCTGCAGATTGCCTTTGGTACTGAATGAAAAATGATTGTGGTAGAAATTACAGGTGGGAAAAAAAACGGGGGTGTTCCTCAGGTGGATTAGGGGAAATGATTTATTCATCAAATTAAAACCTTATTTAACAACCTATAATTGAATGGCGGGAAGCAGTGCTTGCCTGACTCAGGGGTTTGAGCAGAACCAGGGAATAGCACTACTGCTCCGTGAAGAAGGAGCAGAATGAAAGGAAGAATCCTGCAGGTCTCCAATTTCACCCCCTCCCCAACCCGTTCTCTTCTCTGTCCCCAAAGCCTCTCTGAAACAGGTAAATCCAACCTCCTGGAAACTGTGTGCCTCCAGCATTCATTCATTCAGTCGTATTTATTGAGCACTTACTGTGTGCAGAGCACTGTATTAAGCGCTTGGGAAGTATACAAGTCGGCAACAGATAGAGACAGACGGTCCCTACCCAACAACGGGCTCACAGTCTAGCTCACAGCAGGCAGTAAGGCACACTGTAGTCTGGATGGGCTTGCCGGACACCTAATATAAATCCTCCAGAGAGATTCCTGGCTCCGACTCCCAGGTTTCCAGCCCCGGGGAGTGTACAACAGTGAGGGACCGCGTGAACCCACTCCAGTTAGACTGGGGGAAAGACGGTCGAATGAACAGAATAACAGGAGTTAAATAAACTTCAGCAAAATACAGGCCAGTGATGGGTGCAACTTCCTCCAGGAGATCAATCAATTGTATTTATTAAGCGCTTACTGTGTGCAGAGCACTGTACTAAGCGCTTGGGAAGTACAAGTTGGCAAAGTATAGAGACAATCCCTACCCGACAGTGGGCTCACAGTCTAGAAGATCTCTTTTGAAACTGGGAAGGGTATATTATGTAAAGACCCGTCACACGACACAGTTCAGTTCAACTAGGCAAAGCACTCAAAAATATATTCTGTCGGGAACCAGCGCCTGCTGGTCCTTCTCCCTTTCCCTAGGGAATGTCTGCAGTTCCAGCAGAAACTGCTGCGCTTGCTTGTGTTTGGAATAGAGATGCACCATCTTTTGGATTGCGAGAAAATCTGCCAGGGAAACCATTTTGAATTCAGTGCCGTCCTCTGTACCTTGTTAATGGCTGTCCTGTTTTAAAGCCAAATTACTTCAGGGGGAAAGCTGATAAATCTGGATTCTTGCAACTGCTGTAATCTTGCAGTCTGGGGGAAGGAGGCTGCTGACTTGGGAGCTCACTGACTGCAAAGGTGGCTGGTGGTGGGTGGCTTCTTGGGTGGCCGGCAGTTCCTGGAGGGATGAGGCTGGCCAGGCCCTCTCACCCGAATTACCCGAGAGGAAAACATTTCATATATTATTGCACACCCAGCACAAGCTGTCTTTCAGGAAAACCTATCTTGTCCCTGATCAAACTCACGCCTAAGCCGGGGGCATGTGGGACCAGACAGCATATGAGGCATTGTGCTGGGGGCATTTGGTGTCCTGTGCTCTCAATTTCTCCAATTGACAGCTCTGATGTGCCGGGGGCTGCAGGGAACAGGAAAGCAGGCCAGGTCCCCAACCTCACGATGCAGTACATTTAAAGACCATCAATCAATCAGTGGTATTCAGTCATTCAATCGTATTTATTAATAATAATAATAATGATGATGGTATTTGTTAAGCACTTACTATGTGCAAAGCCCTGTTCTAACCTCTGGGGAGGTTACAAGGTGAGGGGACGTTACAAGGTGATTCATTGAGCACTTGTGTGCAGAGCACTGCACTAAGCGCTTGGGAAGTACAAGTTGGCAATATATAGAAATGGCCCCTACCCAACAATGGGCTCACAGTCTAGAAACCCGTCATTAAGCCCAACAATGCAGAGCACTGGACTAAGCACTTGGGAGAGCCCAATAGAGTAAGTAGACATGATCCCTGCTCTCAAGGAACTCTCGCTAAATTGTGAACTCCTCTGCTAGACTGCATGCGTCTGGAGTGCAGGCATTATGTCTACTTATTCCACTGGACTCTCCCAAGTGCTCTGCAAGTATAGTGCTTGGCACACAGTAAGAGCTCAATAAATCTAACAATCGAGAGCTAGAGTGGAGCCGAGGTAGATATGAACAGGAAGAAGACACGGGCTGCTGAAGAAGTTTGGGTTCACTCAAGAAGTTTTCAGAAGTGGTTCCTAGAAGAACTAAGCGATATAAAGGGGAGGACGATGGCTTCTCTGATGGCTCAAGGATTTTGCAATAAGAAAGCAATAAGAAGAGAGAAATCCTTTCAGCCTTTCTAGGAAACTTCTATTCTCTCAGCCTTTGGTTTCACATGCTAGTCCTTCTGGGGTTGGCTTTAGAACAGGAACAATTTAGCCCTAGGAAAGGCTTTTAGAAATCCCTAGGATAAAATCAGGAAAGGCCTGTTGCTTTGAGACCACTCTTAAAGGTCATAAAAAGCGTACTAACTCTATTGTATTCACCTAACAATAATAATAATGATAATAATGGTATTCATTAAGTGCTTACCATGTGCCAAGCACTGTACTAAGTGCTGGGATTGATACAAGTGTATCCTGAGTGCTTAGTGTAGTGTTATGCAAAATGATGATAATGAGAATAATACTGATACATGTGATATTTAAGTGCTTATTATGAGCCAAACACTGTACTAGGGTAGATAGAAATAATCAGGTGGAAAATAGTCCCTGTCTAGCATGAGGTTCCCTGTCTAACTAGGAGGGAGAACAGGTAGTGAATTGCCATTTTACAGATGAGGAAACTGAGGCACAGAGAAGTTAAGTCGCTTGCCCAAGGTCACATAGCCGGCTTGGAATGGAGCAGGATTAGAACCCAGATCCTCTGACTCTCATGTCTTTGCTCTTTCCACTAGGTCACATTGCTTCTCACAGTAGATGAAAAGTATTGAGCGCAGTCAGTGCCCAGTAAATACTATTTATTGACTGATTGTTAATAACTTAATATTATGATCATTGCTTGTTCCCTGAAAGTAGCTCCCTTCTTCCCAGAAGCAGAGCTGCAGATATATTTGTGGTACTATTATCCTCCCAGTTCCTATTTTTTCCCGCCTACGCTCTTTCCCTCACAGCTCCGATGAAGCGAACAAGTCTATAATTACTGGCTTGATCCCCCGGCTTTGCTGCTAAGGCTTTTCTAGTTCATATCCCGGTCCTCAGAGACACATGGAAACATATCCACCGGCTTTTCTAGTTTCTGTTGTTTCTTGTGGAGTCGGGTTGAATTTAGAAGGGAGTCACCTCCTGTCTGTTCTCAGCTGCCTGGAGCTAATGCATAATCGGATGGGCCGGAACTGTGGCGGCCTGGCAGGGAGCCTTGACTGAAAATAATGGAAAAGTTGGGTCCCAGTGATCACAGCGGCTCAAAACCAGCAGAGGAAGAAATGGCTGCATGGACCACAGCACAAAAGTATTACAGTCCCAGGAAAGGCTTGGGGGTAGTATAAGCCTCAGCAGGTCTGATGCCCTTGAATGGAACTTGTAGATCCATAAAGGTGAAAAAAATCCCCACGGGGCACAATGCCCAAGTTACACCCAGAAAGCCCAAGAAATTACATTTCTACAGGAGAAAGAAAGCGAAGAAGCCAGGGACGGCCAATAGAGCTTTCTTCTTAATGGGTTCGAATCTAAGGGAATCAGCGTGGCTCAGTGGAAAGAGCACGGACTTTGGAGTCAGAGGTCATTAATAATGACATTTATTAAGTTAATAATGACATTTATTAAGCGCTTACTATGTGCAAAGCACTGTTCTAAGCGCTGGGGAGGTTACAAGGTGATCAGGTTGTCCCATGGGGGGCTCACAGTCTTCATCCCCATTTTACAGATGAGGGAACTGGGGCACAGAGAAGTTAAGTGACTTGCCCAAGGTCACCCAGCTGACAAGTGGCGGAGCTGGGATTTGAACCCATGACCTCTGACTCCAAAGCCCAGGCTCTTTTCCACTGAGCCACGCTGCTTCGGTCATGAGTTCAAATGCCGGCTCCGCCAATTGTCAGCTGTGTGACTTTGGGCACGTCACTTAACTTCTCTGTGCCTCAGTTCCCTCATCTGTAAAATGGGGATTAAGACTGTGAGCCCCACGTGGGACATCCTGATCACCTTGTAACCTCCCAGTGCTTAGAACAGTGCTTTGCACATAGTAAGTGCTTAACAAATACCATTATTATTATTACCTCAGGTCTGCCCCTGGCCCACTGAGGGGCCTCTGGCAAATCCCCTTAACCTCTCTGGGCCTCGGTGCCCTTATCTATAAAATGGGGAGAAGGCTCCCCACCTCGCTCTACCTCCCAGGAATGCTGGGAAGATAAAACAGGGCAATCGTTGTGAAAAGCACTTTGAGACAGTGAAGGTATGATCCAAGTCCCAAGGATTGTTATTCTTTTTTCGGGGAGATGATTTACTTGGTAGATTGCCCAGACCCCTCCCGTTGCCATTTCCCAACTCATTAGCCTCTCCATTAGAGGCTGGGCAGGTTCAACCAATTCAGCCTTTCTTGCTTCTTGCTGGCTCTGCCAACATTTCAAGGAGACTCCATTTGAGGAGACTTAGAGATGAAAATTTGGGACTCCAACCAGCATGACGTAGCGAATAGAGCACAAATCTGGGAGTGGGAAGGTCATGGGTTCTAATCCCGGCTCTGCCACTTATCTGCTGTGTGACCTTGGGCAAATCACTTCACTTCTCTGTGCCTCAGTTACCTCATCTGTAAAATGGGGATTGAGATTGCGAGCCCTACGTGGGACAGGGACTGTGTCCAACCCAGTTTGCTTGTATCCACCCCAATGCCTGGCTCATAGTAAGCACTTAACAAACACCATAATTATTATTATTATCTTTACCAGCTGAGTAAGTAATAATGAGCCGGAGCTCTTAATGAGAGCATTGGTAGATGCTCTCGTTAGACCATAAACTCGCCATGGGCAGGAAACGTGTCTACCAACTCTGTTGCACTGTACTCTCTCAAGCACTTAGTATAGTGTTCTGCACACAATAAGTGCTCAATAAATATCATTGATTGATCGGTACCATGATGTCCTTTTTCTGCCTTTAGTGATTTTGGCAGAGCAGTACATCCAAGGGCTCGTAATCTCTCTGGAAGCCTTTTATATTTCACAGGCCCAAGATGCCACTAAGGAAATGAAGAAAAACTATTTTATTTCTTGCCTGCCAGCACAAGGACACTAGAGAAAAGGGAGTTGGGCAAGATCATTTGGGTCACATTAGGTAAAGAGGTTTGAAAGAAGGCGGCAGATGGCAACTGTTTTCCTTGTTTGTAGTCACTTATTTGTAATGTGATTGTAAACTGGTATTTTACTTGGTAAGGTCAAATTTCTATGTTTAGAATGAAAAGTGGTTGGATAGGAAAACCTTTCACATTATTCATGAGTCATTTTGACTTCAAGGGGTGTTTCCTGCTACTGAGGAAAATGGAAGCAGCAAAAGAATGAAACCCAATTTTTCAAGGCCCATTGCATGGCCAAGGGAAGTGGTGGTACTGTGTCTCTCTCTCAGGATAAAGTCATTAGTAAGAAGATAGGGCTCTGGAAACCATGTAAAAACCACGTAAATGATAGTCATTCATTCAATCGTATTTATTGAGCACTTACTGTGTGCAGAGCACTGTACTAAGCGCTTGGGAAGTCCAAGTTGGCAACATATAGAGACGGTCCCTACCCAACAGCGGGCTCACAGTCTAGTAGGGGGAGACAGACAACAAAACAAAACATATTAACAAAATAAAATAAATAGAATAAATATGTACCAATAAAATAAATAAATAGAGTAATAAATACGGACAAACATATATACATATATGCAGGTGCTGTGGGGAGGGGAAGGAGGTAAGGCTGGGGGAGGAGGGGGAGAGGAAGAAGGGGGCTCCTTCGTATGCGTAATGATATGCGTAGACCACCATCACCAGGATCACATGGAATAGAGGTAAAAGACTTCAGTATAAAAGGATGCAGTGACGAGTCTCTAGATTCTAAACAGCCCACTGGCAAAGATTGTGCGTAGGTTTCACATTTCACTATAATTTTTTGCATTTATTAAGCCCTTAATTTACGCAGAGCATTGTACATATACTGGGGAAAAGTCCAAAAACTTTGGACCAAATCACTGTCCTTGGGCCACAGGGAGCTCCCAAAGTCTAAAAGGGAAAGGGGACAGACAGACAGAGAAAGAGATAATAGTATGAGGCAGCAGAAGAATCATAGCCCTGGGAGTAAGAAGTCTAGGCTTCAATAAAATCAACAAATCAATCAATCATAGATATGTATTGTGTACTTACTGAGTGTAGAGCAGTGTGTTAAAAGCTTGGGCGAATTCAATAACCACAGAGTTTGTAGGCATGATCCCTGCCCTCAAGGATTTTGCAGTCTAGTCGAGAAGTTTGACGTTCAAGTAAATTACAGATAGGGGAAGTGTTAGAATATATGGATGTGAACGTAAGTGCTGTGGGGCTGGGGGTGGGGAGAGAATCAAAGTGCTAAAGGGGTAAAGAACTAAGCGCATTGGCGATAGAGAGGGGAGGGCGAAAAGGGTGGGGAGATAAGATAGTCAAGAAAGGCTTCTTGGAGGAGATATGATTTTAGGAGGGTTTTGAAGGTGGGGAGAGTGGTGGTCTGTTGGGTATGAAGGAGGGAGGAGTTCCAGACTGGATGGAGGGCACGAGTGAGGGGTTGAAGATGAGAGAGACGAAATTGAAGTGTAGTTCACGGGTTGATGTTAGAGGAATGAAGTGTGCAGGCTGGTTTGTAGTAGGAGATGAGCGAAGTTAGATAGAAGGGGGAGAGCTGATTGGTAACTACCACTAGCCTAGGTGTGTCCGTGGGCAAGTTACTCCACTTCTTTGGGCCTCAGTTTCCTTGTTAAATGGACATAATAATCCTTGCTTCTCCCAACCTACCTCCCAGAGATGGCGTGAGGACAGAAGCAGCGGGGCTCATAGGCTTGGGAGTCAGAGATCATGGGTTCTAATCCCGGCTCCATCACTTGTCAGCTGTGTGACTCTGGGCAAGTCACTTAACTTCTCTGGGCCTCAGTTACCTCATCTGTAAAATGAGAAGTAAGGCTCTGAGCCCCACGTACCTGCTTACCTCGTATCTCCCCCAGTGCTTAGAACAGTACTTGGCACATAGTAAACGCTTAACAAATACCATCATCATTATTATTATTAAAAAGAGATGTGGTGTGAAAGCACTTTGATGAAATAAAGTGCTATACAAATTCAAGGAATTATCAGAACAGGGCAAATTCAGTTAAAAACAACAATTTGTACAAGCAGCAGTACTTGTTTCTGATTTCTCACCTCTCAGTCAAGGTTGTTTTTTTTTTGTTTAGCGGCTAATACGCATATGGGAATTCAATGTTTCACATAGTCAACCTCGCCTTGTACGTGTTCAGTGAAGGCTTACCAAAGGGAAGAGGGCACGGTACTGTCTATTGCTGTTGAGACCTCAGAGCTATTCTGTCCCATGACCCCAGACGTGCCCATTTTCCCCACCAGCCATCTCATGGTGGAGCAGCTGAGAAAAGGGGGACCAGGTGACACAAGAGATACCACTGCTGCAAACACAATTCAGCCTCCTTCTCCTCAAGAACCTCCCATGGCTACCCATTCACCTCTCAATAATAATAATAATAATAATAATAATAGTAATAATAATAATAACATTTATTAAGCGCTTACTACGTGCCAAGCACTGTTCTAAGCACTGGGGAGGTTACAAGGTGATCAGGTTGTCCCACGGGGGGCTCACAGTCTTCATTCCCATTTTACAGATGAGGTAACTGAGACCCAGAGAAGTTAAATGACTTGCCCAAAGTGACACAGCTGACAAGTGGCAGAGCTGGGATTTGAACCCACGACCTCTGACTCCAAAGCCCAGGCTCTTTCCACTGAGCCATACTGCTTCTCTCCATCAAATAGAAATTCCTTACCATTGGCTTTAAAGCCCTCAATCAGCTTGCCCCCTCGTACCTTATCTCCCTGTTAATAATTATGGTATTTATTAAGCACTGACTATATGCCAAGCACTGTACTGAGCTCTGGGGAAGATACAAGTTAATCGGGTTGGGCACAGTCCCTGTCCCACATGGGGCTCACACTCTTAATTCCCATTTTACAGATGAGGTAACCGAGGCTCAGAAAAGTGAAATGACTTGCCCAAAGTGACACAGCAGACACGTAGCAGAGCCGGGATTAGAACTCAGGTCCCTCTGACTCCCAATCCTGTGCTCTATTCACTAAGCCATGCTGCTTTCTTGGCCTACTACAGTCCAGCCTACGCACTTTGTTCTTCTAGCGTCAACGCGTTCACTGTGCCCTGATCTCATCTATCTCACCGGTGATCCTTTTCCAACATCCTCCTTCTGTCCTGGAACTCCCTCCCCCGCTATATATTCCAGACTACCAGTCTCCTCGCCTTCAAGGCGTAATGGAGGTCACAATAAGAATAAGAATAAGAATGATGATGGTATTTGTTAAGCGCTTACTATGTGCAAAGCACTGTTCTAAGCGCTGGGGAGGTTACAAGGTGATCAGGTTGTCCCACGGGGGGCCCACAGTCTTAATCCCCATTTTACAGATGACGTCACTGAGGCACAGAGAAGTGAAGTGACTTGCCCAAAGTCACATAGCTGACAATTGGCGGAGCCGGGATTTGAACCCTTAACCTCTGACTCCTAAGACCGGGCTCTTTCCACTGAGCCACGCTGCTTCTCAACTCCCCTAAGAGGACCTTCCCCGAGAAAGCCCTTTTCCCCATCTCCCTCTCCCTCCGGTATCATTTGTGCATTGGGATCTGTGACCTTTGGGCATTTGATATTTGCCCCACCCTCAACCCCACAGAATTTATGTACATATCTATAAATTCTGTACTATAAATTGATTTACATTTATTTCTGTCTCTCCCCTCTAAACTGTAAGCACACTGTGGGCAGGAGACGTGTCTACCAACTCTGTTGTATTGTTCTTTCTCAAATGGTTAGTACAGTGCTCTGCCCCTAGTGAGCGCCCAATAAATACCATGGCTGGTGGTGGAGGGTCCTATTAATCATAGGACATACCTTGCCCCTCTTAACTATTGATGTCCGAGCAGCGCTCACCCAAACAGCAAAAGGCATTACTGGGTTTTTAGGGACAAAGTGTGCAAAGACGCTTACCTTCATAGACACATCTCCCAGTCAGCGGGCTGTATTAGGTGGTAGGTATCATCATCATCATCATCATCATCATCAATCGTATTTATTGAGCGCTTACTATGTGCAGAGCACTGTACTAAGCGCTTGGGAAGTACAAATTGGCATCATATAGAGACAGTCCCTACCCAACAGTGGGCTCACAGTCTAAAAGGGGGAGGTATCTGCTTTGCTCCGTGTGCCAGGAGACAAGACACAAATCCTTTCAAAAGGCCAGAGTCCTATAAGCCTGAAATGCTTATTAGGGGCGGAATCAGTACTCAATTAACTTCAATGTGCTCGCGTTCCAGATAATCAGACAAGCAATTCCCAAGGCGGCATCCCCGCTAGAACTGGTGGGCATAAAGTAAACACAGAAGGATCCTCAATTCTAATCTCTGACCTGATTTTTGTAACTTAGCTCCACCGTCATGTTACGAACCACCAGCCTCAGTCACCGGTTTTCTCCCATCCCTTCCTCTTCCCCTGCCACTGGAGGGGCTGGAATTTGCTTCAGGCACCTGGTGGGAGCTCACAGAAATAATCTCGACCCACTCCATGGCTATTCAACCGAAAAACATCTCCGCCCCCGCCCCAGCCTCAAGGATCTCTTTTTTCTCAATGGGAAAGATTTAGAACTCTACAGTTCCCCTTCTTCAAGATGAAGAACCCATTTGTTCATGAAGGTTTGCTACCTCAAGGCAGGGTGAGAAAGCAGTTCTCACCAGCCTCTTTCAGCACTACAACAGGGAGTGCCTACATCATGTATGGTCCATGAGCACATGGACTTCCTATGTAAGGTTTGAATTAATCTACCTCAGGGAGGGCAGAATAGATCATAATGATGGTATTTGTTAAGCGCTTACTATGTGAGAAGAACTGTTCTAAGCGCTGGGGGGATACAAGGTGATCAGGTTGTCCCACGTGGGGCTCACAGTCTTAATCCCCATTTTACAGATGAGGTAACTGAGGCCCAGAGAAGTGAAGTGACTTGCCCAAAACAGCTGACAAGTGGCAGAGTCGGGATGAGACTCCCAAGCCCGGGCTCTTTCCACTGAGTCATTCATTCATTCAGTCGTATTTATTGAGTATTTACTGTGTGCAGAGCACTGTACTAAGAGAAGCAGCGTGGCTCAGTGGAAAGAGCATGGGCTTTGGAGTCAGTGGTCGTGGGTTCAAATCCCGGCTCCGCCAATTGTCAGCTGTGTGACCTTGAGCAAGTCACTTAACTTCTCTGGCCTCAGTTACCTCATCTGTAAAATGGGGGTTGACTGTGAGCACCCCGTGGGACAACCTGATCACCTTGTATCCCCCCAGTGCTTAGAACACTGCTTTGCACATCATAAGTGCTTAATAAATGCCATCATTATTATTATTACTAAGCGCTTGGGAAGTACAAGTTGGCAACATATAGAGACGGTCCCTACCCAACAACGGGTTCACAGCCTAGAAGAGTCTAGAGTCACGCTGTTTCTCCAATAGATCTGAAGAAAGAAGAGAGAAGAGCAATCGGGATAACCGAGGTTGGGAGAAACTTCCGAAAGCAGACAGGCCAGAGAGTTAGGATTCTTCACTCTGGAAAAATGGAAGCAAAGAAGCATCATTAAGCTCACAGAATCATAAAGGGAAGGCCAGGGAGCTGGATTAGCCCAAGGTCACTCAATAGAGCAATACTAGAGCTGGGACTAAAACCCAGATCTCCTGGCTTCTCGATCCAAGCTTTCTCCAGTAGACCAGGCTAAAATGTTAGACTGCCCCTTGCTAACTAACAAAGGAAGGTGCCCATCATATAGTTCCTCTAAGGAACGTGGCGCCACTGTCAGAAACAATACCGGACTGGAGCTTGCTTCTGACTTCAAAATAGCATTGCTCAAAAGAGAACCAATCTGTTCTTGTGGAAAGAACATGGGCCTAGGAATCAGAAGATTTGGGAGTTAACCTCAGATCCATACTTGCCTGCTGTCTGACCTCGGGCAAGTCACTTTACTTCTCTGTGCCTCAGTTTCCTCATCTGTAAAGCAGGGATTAAATACTTCTTCTTCCTCCTACTCAGACTATGAGACCTATGTGCTAGAGAGACTATGTCTGAGTTGACTGCACCTATCCCAGGGCTTAGCGTAATACTTGACACTTAGACTGTGAGCCCACTGCTGGGTAGGGACTGTCTCTATATGTTGCCAACTTGTACTTCCCAAGCGCTTAGTACAGTGCTCTGCACACAGTAAGCGCTTAATAAATACGATTGATGATGATGATGATGATGACTTAGTAAGTGCTTAGCAAAGATCGTTATTAGTAGTAATAATAGTAGTAGTAGTAGTAGTAGAAGAAATAGACTGTGACCCATTGTTGGGTAGGGATTGTCTCAATTTGTTGCCAAATTGTACTTTCCAAGCGCTTAATACGGTGCTGTGCACACAGTAAGCGCTCAATAAATACGACTGAATGATTGAATAAATGAATAATAAGAGCTTATGTTATATGGAAGCAGCATGACTCAGTGGAAAGAGCATGGGCTTGGGAATCAGAGGACGTGGGTTCTAAACCCGGCTCCACCACTTGTCTGCTGTGTGACCTTGGGCAAGTCACTTAACTTCTCTGTGCCTCAGTTACCTCATCTGTAAAATGGGGACTAAGACTGTGAGCCCCACGTGGGACAACCTGATAACCTTGTATCTAACCCATTGCTTAGACAGTGCTTGGCACATAGTCAGCGCTTTCGATCAGTCAGTCAGCATTTGTCGAGTGCCTACTTTGTGGAGAGCACTGTTCTAAACGCTTGGGAGAGTACCACAGAGTTGGTAGTCATGACCCCTTTCTTCGAGGAGCTTATCTGCCAGGGATGTATGGATGAAAATTAGTGCATGTATGGATGAAAACTCACGTACGTTTGATTTTACCTTCCTGTTCCCTCTCTAGGAAAGGAAGCTGGTGGGCTACTACCCAAGAGCACTGACTGTAAAGCCGAAGAGAGTTCTGAAGTACCTATATTAGAAGATACATCATCATCACCAGTGGATCTCCAATATCATTCTTGGCAGGTTTCCACAGATATTGAAAACACGGAAAGGTACGGTGGTCTTGAAAGGGCAATCCTGAATTCAGGACGTGATTTGGATCTCAGACACTCTGGGCTCTTGGGTCTGAGATACTTGTATTCCGGTGGAAATGGCCACAGAAGGAAAGCAAGATGGACAACTCTTCAGTCACTCAGCAAGCTCAGAATCCCAGTTCCTTCTGACTCCAAGGCCCAAGCTCTATCCACTAAGCCACACTGCTTCTCTTTTGCCCCATATTGTATTCCAAAGAGCAGAAATCAAGTTTTGGGGGTGATTGAAGACCTCCCAATCTGCAGAATATACCACGCTCTCTCTACTCTCTGCTAGTAAATTAAGGCACATAGGACAGGGCATTCATTCTTTAGGAACTCTTAGCAGTAAGCTTGTTGTGGGCGGGGAACGTGTGTATCAACTCTGCAGTACTGGACTCTCCCAGGCTGTGCTCTGCTCACAGTAAGTGCTCAATAAGTACAATTGAATGACTGGTTCGTAGTGACCTTTTGGTGCAGTGGAGTTCACATGATATCATGCTCCTGGCCTTCTGGTGTGCTGCTGTATTTCTAACATATCTTCCCAAAGTGAGGCTTGTACTCTGCAGAGAGCAGAGCTCTATGATTTCATTCCAGTTGGGAAAAAAGGCAGAGATAATAGCATGTAATATACTATCCGTCTCATTAACATGCTTAAATTGCCGTTCTACTGTAGAGAAATTAAACACTTGTTAATTACCCTTCCCCTTAACATCCCTGTCGTTAGCTTCTAATATCCCTACCCTGAGCACAGAATGGTTGAGTGAATACAGGACCATTCCGGTGAGCAGAGAGGGACAGAGTGTGTGTGGGGTTGAGTCCTCAGAACCTTTTTGTACTTTCACAAATATAACTCATAATGGCATTTCCATTCATCGTGCCCCTACTTTCAAATTGGAATCTAATTCTAAAGCTCATTACCAAAGTCTTATGTTTATAGAAAATCGGCACATGCAGTAATTATGTGCTGGGCTTGTATGAACATAGGAACTCACTAATTATGACCCCAGTTGTGTGGCACAATTCGATAATACAATAGACAAATGACAGGAAATAGTTTTACTTAATTTGAAAAACAGAAGATCTCTCCTTTAGTCTTGACAGATGTTCCTGAAAACCACAATAAAGATCCAGAAGGCAATTTGGCCTGCTTTAGTAATAGTAATAATAATAATTACGGAATTTGTTAAGCACTTACCATGTACCAGGCACTGTACAAAGTGCTGGGGTAAATACAAGGTAATTGGGTTGGACACAGTCCCTGTCCCACATAGGGCTCAAAGTTTTAATCCCCATTTTGTAGATGAGGGAATTGAGGCACAGAGAATTGCCTTAAAACAACTACTTGGTAGATAGGCGTGCCTTTTTAAATAGAAGTTGAAAAGTTAACCCGTGGAGTTGAACGTCTTTAGGTGTTTTAACCACTGCTTTAGTGGCTGTGTCACCTTGGGCAAGCCACTTAACCTCTCTGTGCCTCAGTTCCCTCATCTGCAAAATGGGTATTCAGTACTTGTTCTCCCTCCTACTTAGACTGTGAGCCCCATGTAGGACCTCAGTGCTTAGTACACAGCTTGGCACCTCATAAGCACTGAACAAATACCAGTTATTATTATTAAATGGCCCCCCTAAGGTGCTTCCCTGAGGTCACTACTGACTGGATCCAGACCTCCAGAAGGGAGAAGGAAGGGATCCAGGCCTTCGCTGCAGTATTTCCCTCAGTTTTTCTTGGCTTCCTGACCTAACCTGTCCCTTAAATTGAAAACTAACTGGTCACTTGGTGGTGTTTATCAACTGCCCAATGTGTGCAGATGGCTGAACAGAGTAGGTGCTGAGAGAAGTATGGTAAAGATGGAGCCTTTGCCTTCAAGAGCCTCAAAATCCCTTCCATCCCTGTGCTTTATACACCCTGCATCAAGGGC
This sequence comes from Tachyglossus aculeatus, assembly GCF_015852505.1. Taxonomy (NCBI): domain Eukaryota; kingdom Metazoa; phylum Chordata; class Mammalia; order Monotremata; family Tachyglossidae; genus Tachyglossus; species Tachyglossus aculeatus. The sequence continues at coordinate 39,424,348 of NC_052088.1, read as the reverse complement.
CCTTTCACTGAGTACTAAGTGCTTAGTACAGTGCAAGCACTTAGTACAGTGCTAAGTCCTTAGTACAATGCTTTGCACACAGCAAGTGCTCAATAAATACGATTGAATGAGTAAATGAATGAACGAGTTTGGGATGAGCCAGTGAATAGTCATGGTGGGAGAGCCTCCAAGTCCTTGAAGCGGGTGACAACTTTAGCCTATCCCACAACATGTCCTGCAAACACATGGTCCGTGGCTCCTCTCCTCCACTAGAATTACAAGCTTTTTGAGGGCAGGGACTGTGTCTTTGGCTTCTAGTGAATGTTCCTGAGAGGCTAGTACAGCGGTGGGCACAGAGTAAGTGCCCAGCAAGGCAGTCTGCCCACAGGCACTCAATAAATAGTGATGATTATAGGAGCATTGCCACACCACTCCATTCACTCAGTCATTCAATCATATTTATTGTGTGCTTACTGTGTGCAGAGCACTGTACTAAGCACTTGGGAGAGTACACTACCACAATAAACAGACCCATTCCACCGTGAGCTTAGAGTCTAGAGGGGGAGACAGACATTAATAGAAATAAATCAATTACAGATATGTTCACAAGTGCCGTGGGGCTGGGAGGGGGAATAAACAAAGGGAGCAAGGCAGGGCGACACAGAGGGGAGTGGGAGAAGAGGAAAGGAGGGCTTAGTCAGGGAGGGCCTCTTGGAGGAGATGGGCCTTCAGTTAGGCTTTGAAGGAAGAGAGAGTAAGTCCTCGCCCTTGATGGCATGTCTGATGGCCCCTCTGTGAAACCCTGCTCACTGAAACACCGGGTAGTTCGGTGTAGCTGTCAGGACTGTGTCTGTTTATCTTTCCTAAAAGTGGCCCAATCTAATCCATAGTTAATCCAACTCTGGCCATCTCTCAAGAATGCAGAAGCAGCATTCCTGTGTTTAAACGCTGACACCTGCTCTCCTAAAGCCCTGAATCCTGCTAGTAATACACAAGTGTCTAATTCCTACCTGTGAATTATTTCCCATCACTTAGTAATAATAATGTCATTTTATTAAGCTCTTATTATGTGCCAAGAACTGTTCTAAGCACTGGGGGGACATAAGGTCATCTAAAACTCAATATGTCCAAGACTGAACTCCTTGTCTTCCCTCCCAAACCCTGCCCTCTCCCTGACTTTCCTATCACTGTTGACGGCACTACCATCCTTCCCGTCTCACAAGCCCGCAACCTTGGTGTCATCCTTGACTCCGCTCTCTCGTTCACCCCTCACATCCAAGCCGTCACCAAAACCTGCTGGTCTCACCTCCGCAACATCGCCGAGATCCGCCCTTTCCTCTCTATCCAAACCGCTACCCTGCTGGTTCAATCTCTCATCCTATCCCGACTGGATTAGTACATCAGCCTCCTCTCTGATCTCCCATCCTCCTGTCTCTTCCCACTTCAATCTATACTTCACGCTGCTGCCTGGATCATCTTTGTGCAGAAACGCTCTGGGCATGTTACTCCCCTCCTCAAAAATCTCCAGTGGCTACCAATTAACCTACGCATCAGGCAAAAACTCCTCACTTTCGGCTTCAAGGCTGTCCATCCCCTCACCCCCTCCTACCTCACCTCCCTTCTCTCCTTCTACAGCCCAGCCCGCACCCTCCACTCCTCTGCTGCCACTAACCTCCTCACTGTGCCTCGTTCTCGCCTGTCCCGCTGTCGATCCCTGGCCCACATCCTCCCCCTGGCCTGGAATGCCCTCCCTCCGCACATCTACCAAGCTAGCTCTCTTCCTCCCTTCAAATCCCTACTGAGAGCTCACCTCCTCCAGGAGGCCTTCCCAGACTGAGCCTCCTCCTTCCTTTCCCCCTCCTCTCCCTCCCCATCACCCCCCCACCTCCCTCCCCTCCCCGCAGCACCTGTATATATGTTTGTACAGATATATTACTCTATTTATTTTACTTGTACATATTTACTACTCTATTTTATTTTGTTAATATGTTTTGTTTTGTTGTCTGTCTCCCCCTTCTAGACTGTGAGCCTGCTGTTGGGTAGGGACCATCTCTATATGTTGCCAACTTGTACTTCCCAGTGCTTAGTACAGTGCTCTGCACACAGTAAGTGCTCAATAAATACGATTGAATGAATGAATAAGGTAATCAGGTTGGCCCATGTGGGGCTCACAGTCTTAATCCCCATTTTACAGATGAAGGACCTGAGATGCAAAGAAGTTAAGTGACTTGCCCAAAGTCACACAGCTGACAAGTGGCGGAGCTGGAATTAGAACCCATGACCTCTGACTCCCAAGCCCGTGCTCTTTCCACTGAGTCACGCTGCTTCTCTACTGTACTAGTTAGTACATTGTTCTGCACACAATAAGCACCTTATAAACACTATTAGCCCTACTATTCCTCTTCCTCCAGCTACTTCCTCCTCCTTTTAAAAAAAAAAAATTTTATGATATTGGTTAAGTACTTACTATGTGTCAAACTCTGTTCTAAGTGCTGGGGTATGCACAAATTAATTCAGTTGGACACAGTCCCTGTCCTTCATGGGGCTCACAGTCCAAGTGGGAGGGAGAACAGGTATCCCCATTTTACAAGTGAGGAAACTGACACCCAGAGAAGTGAAGTGACTTCCCCAGGTTACATAGCAAGCAATTGGCAGAGCGAGGATTAGAACCCAGGTCCTTCTGACTCCGAGGATCAGTCTGCATCTACTAGGCCACACTCTTTCAGCCACTACTTAAGTATTCCTCTGTCATCACATCAAAAACAAAATCAGGTCATGTGTAATGTTCACTCCTGATTAATCTAGCAATGAATTTGTTGTTTTTACAGAGATATGCGAGAAATGAAAAACCTTTTAAGCAAACTCAGGGAGACTATGCCTTTACCATTGAAAAATCAAGGTGAGTCTTGTCACTTCTCCCTCTTGGAAACAAATTCATTTACAGCTTGACTTCCTCTGGGAATGTGTGTTGCTTTTTTCTGAGAGTGGGCGTGGGAGGCATGGTTAATGTTACTACCTCCAAGTTGGCAGGTTTGAGAGAATAAAGCAAGCTTTCTACAGCTACCTAGTGCGTACTGATTCAAACTTCTTTTCCTCCTGGAATACATAAGTTTGGGATGATGCACTCAGTTCTCAGACGTCATTTGAACGGGAGAAATATTGAAGATCAGAAGGCAGTCAGGAGCAGGGCCACAGGAGCCAATGTACTGGCCAGTAAAGTCGCAGTAAGGCACCAAGGCGAGACACCAACAAAGGAGCGTTTGCACGGGGAGGTGAAATGGTACCCAGGGAGTCCCAAGGGGGAGGTTTGGAGTAAGGAGGGGAGGAGGAAAGAGAAGGCAGAGGAGGTAAATATGGCATATGAAAGACCTCTCTAAACCTTGCCATCTCTGGCCTTGAGGAGGGTATTGGAGGCCAAACTGGGAGATAGATGGTGGAACTGGATGTTGGTAGGATGCGTCAGGGACCAGCTGTTGCAGAGAGGTTAACCAGCTGGCACGGAGAGTGGACAGGAGGTCCAAGTCCAGGGGGATATATGACTGGTCAGTCACCTCCGTGTAAGGTCCCCAAAGACCATCCAAGGATCAGGGTGACCCCTGGATCACCTCCAGCATGCCAATGGGTCTACCAGGTATTTAGCTCAAAAACTAGAAGCCAAAAAAATCATTCGTGGGCAAATCTTCTGTCTAATGTTCAGATCCCTAAAAGTTCAGTGGGCTACACCTTTCCCTAATCCTAACTCCAGGGATTTTTCTCCATGTTTATAACTCCCAGTGGGTTGATTGATAAGAAGCCATGGGAGGGAAAGGAAGAGGGAAAGGGAAGTCTCAGGGGTAACATCCTTCCTGGGATGGCATGGAAGTGGGAGTGAGGGGAAATGAAATAGGAATGGGGGCTGGGAGCTCTCTCTCTTCAAGCCTGTTCTCTTCAATTCCTGTTCTCCCTCCTATTTGACTGTGAGCCCCATTTGGGACAGGGATTGGGTCCGACCAGATTATCTTATTTCTTGATTTTCTTTGGTTGAAGTACAGTGTTTGGCATGTAGCAAATGCTTAAAAATTATCACATTTATTATTCTTAAGTCATGCAGTGGCAAAGGCCATTCACTTCCCTTCTAGACTGTGAGCCCGCTGCTGGGTAGGGACCGTCTCTATATGTGGCCGATTTGTACTTCCCAAGCGCTTAGTACAGTGCTCTGCACACAGTAAGCGCTCAATAAATACGATTGATTGATTGATTGAGTGAATATCCAGGCAGTAGCCTGGGGGAAGCAGCATGGCCTAGTGGAAAGAGTAGGGCCTAGAAGTTAAAAGATCAGGTTTCTAATATCCGCTCCACCAAGTCCCCACTATGTGACCTTGGGCAAATCACTTAACTTCTCTGTGCCTCAATTCCCTCATCTGCAAATTGAGGGATAAATACTTGTTCTCCCTCTTACATAGACCATGAGCCCCATAACAGACCTAATTATCTAGTATCTACTAGGTGCTTAGTACAGTGCTTGGTACCTAGTAAGTGCTTAACAAATATAAGAATTATCATTATTGTTACAATTTAAACTCCTACGAGCCTCCCAAAGAGGGTGCAGGAACAATATATACGATATTGCCTGCGTGGTGTGTCCTCTAAATTTGTTCACGCTGAACATCTTAGTTCTTCTCACAGAGGTAAAATTTGATACACAATAAGGGAAACCCAAATATGCGATTAGGCCACTTTGAACAGAGTGCTCGTTATTTAGAACAGGTAGCGGGTATAGGCGTCTGCACACAGTAGTTGCTGAAGAAATGCTGTTGGAAAAGTTGTTTGGTAATATTCAGAATGCTCCCTCCTCCTCTTGGTGATGTGTTGAGTGTTGAACCAGGGAAATACAACCGACAAAGATTTTGCCTTCTGTGAACCTATGGTAGCAAGCTGTATGAAAGAGGCAGTGTCAGTGACCTTGGGCTTTATACTAGGCTTTTTTTCCAAGAAAATCAAGACTTTTCCCAAGTAGAAACTCTTTCCTTCATGCCACCCAAAGGAGAAAGGATCGACGTCTTGGAGTTTCCAAGCTCAGTAAGGGAAAGAACTTAAGGCAGAGAGTAAATGTGGTTCCCCAGGCCAAGATCGTCTTGTCTGTCCAGTTTTATAGTCAGGATTAGAAGCAGTGCCCAGGGAAGTTAATTAAGGTGGCTGCACTGTGTGTCACTGAATGTTTGATGCAAATAACAGCCACGTGAAGAGAGTGTACAAGGTAAAGCAATGAATTGAAGAGGAAGAAAAAACGGGGAAGAGAAAATGGCTTCTCAATGCTCTCAGTGCGCAATGTCCTTCCTTGGTCTGCACAGAGGAATTAAATCTTAAAATCCAGGAAAAAAATCTCTTCCTTCCACTGGCATTCCTTATTTAATCCCCTATGCTACCCCCTATCCACCTTAAAGCTCTTGTATTTAATTTTTTTTAAATCACCCGATCTGAGCTCTGTTTTTTTTTCCCTTTTGAACATTGAGCAGTGTTGTTTTTTTCCATTCATGTACAGGATTAAAGCCAATGCTTCTCATTGGTTGAGTTATTGTCAGGAAAAGCATCGCTCCCAGAAGTTCCAGTGAAGCTAATTGCTTTAGGGATTTTTTTAAAATGATATTTGTTAAGCAATTACTATGTGTCAGGATCTGTACTAAGTGTTGGGATAGATACAAGAAAATCAGGTTGGACATAACCCAATATTTTATTATAATTATTATATAATTATACATAACTAGCAGTGTGGCTCAGTGGAAAGAGCACGGGCTTTGGAGTCAGAGGTCATGGGTTCAAATCCCAGCTCTGCCAATTGTCAGCTGTGTGACTTTGGACAAGTCACTTAACTTCTCTGTGCCTCAGTTACCTCATCTGTAAAATGGGGATGAAGACTGTGAGCCCCCCGTGGGACAACTGGACCACCTTGTAACCTCCCCAGTGCTTAGAACAGTGCTTTGCACATAGTAAGTGCTTAATAAATGCCATCATTATTATTATATATAATTATAATGATGCACTGGGGTAGTTACAGGGTAATCAGGTTGTCCCACCTGGGGCTCACACTTTTAATCCCCATTTTACAGATGAGGTAACTGAAGTACAGAGAAGTGAAATGACTTGCCCAAGGTCACACAGCAGACAAGTGATGGAAGCAGGATTAGAACCCACATCCTCTGACTGCCAAGCCCGTGCTTTCGCCACTAAGCCTGTGACAGGCTCACAGTCTAGAGCTCCTCCCCCTTCTAGACTGTGAGCCCACTGTTGGGAAGGGACTGTCTCTATATGTTGCCAACTTGGACTTCCCAAGCACTTAGTACAGTGCTCTGCACACAGTAAGCACTCAATAAATACGATTGAATGAATGAATGAGTCTCCATTTTACAGATGAGATAACTAAGGCATAGAGAAGTGAAGTAACTTGCACTAGGTCACACAGCAGAGAAGGGGGCGGAGCCGGGATTAGAACACAGGTCCTTTGACTCCCAGGCCTGCAAGACGCTTCTCAGCTTTTTTTCTAGGTGCCAAACCTCGTGCAAAAGGGAAAGTTGAGATGACCTACAGGAAAATGTAGACAAATGTACACCTGTCTACAGGTTTTGTTGTCAGTCTCCCCCTCTCTAGACTGTGAGCCCGTTGTTGGGTAGGGACCGTCTCTATATGTTGCCAACTTGTCCTTCTCAAGCGCTTAGTACAGTGCTCTGCACACAGTAAGCACCCAATAAATACGATTGAATGAAGGAATGAGTGAATGAATGACAGGGGCATTGTGCTTCTGACCCCGCTGCCCAACACAGTGATTGAACATATCCAGGACAAGTCACTTAACTTCTCTGAGCCTCAGTTACCTCATCTGTAAAACGGGGATTAAAACTGTGAGCTCCCACCCCGGACAACCTGATCACCTTGTAACCTCCCCAGTGCTTAGAACAGTGCTTTGCACATAGTAAGCGCTTAACAAATACCATCATTATTATTATTATTAGTAGTAGTAGTAGTAGTAGTAGTAGAGAGGTTTAGACCCAGCAGGTATTCTGACTGAGCCATATGTCCTTGGCTTAACTTCTGACCAAATTCTCCTCTCAACATATCTTACAGGTGTGAAGTTTGCTACCTCATTAATGCCTCACTCTGACAGTCTCCCCAAGGCACTGCCTGATTGGAATTTCTACTTCCCTAATTCATTAATGTATCACTAGTGAGTTGCCAAGATAGCAGAGTCCTGGGAAAGTCTTCAATTCCATATTCCCAATGAAGTTTGTGTGCTCTAGGGTAGACTGCCATATTTCCTCAGTTTTTAGTGGTTTTTTTTTTTCAGACTTATCACTAATTCGTAGCACTGGGCTCACTCTAGGATGTGGTCCATAACCACCTGCTTATCTTCTTCTGGGTGTAGCCATTCATGTATTGTGTCCCCTGATGACAGATAGTCACTGTATATTTGAATGATGATCTTCGGGTATTCAATTACCCGTTTCCCGGAAATGAGAAAAGGGCTGTTCTGGTTATGTCCGAGCTAAGTGATGATGGAGTCTCCAGTCAGGGACAACGGATGAGCCTCATTGTCAAACTTTAGGACCTAGAACCCGTGTTCAGGAATTGATTAGTGCTACTGGATGGTGCTACACCGCTCATACTCTCTGGTCTCCACTGGTTGGGTTCTTGTTGGGGCCCAAGGTGCAACAAATAAGTAGATGGGCAGGATTGCAGCACACAATGCCCACATTAGCCAGCTAAGTATGATGTACCCGACTCTTTCCCCATTACCAGTGGTGTTAAGCAGGGCTGTATCATAGGTCCAGTACTGGTCAATTAATTCTACACAGGAAGATGCTACAAAGAACCTGGAGGCTGCTGTTAGAATGTAGTTTATAAATATAGGTCAACTATAAGGAAAGAATAATAAGAATAATAATAATAATAATGGCATTTATTAAGCACTTACTATGTGCAAAGCACTGTTCTAAGCGCTGGGGAGGTGACAAGGTGATCAGGTTGCCCCCCCGGGGGGCTCACAGTTTTAATCCCCATTTTCCAGATGAGGTAACTGAGGCACAGAGAAGTGAAGTGACTTGCCCAAAGTCACACAGCTGACAGTTGGCGGAGCCGGGATTTGAACCCATGACCTCTGACTCCAAAGCCCGGGCTCTTTCCACTCAGCCACGCTGCTTGTTTATTGCCTGTTTACTTGTTTTGATGTCTGTCTCCCCCCTTCTAGACTTTGAGCCCGTTGTGGGTAGGGATTGTCTCTAGTTGTTGCTGAATTGTACTTCCCAAGTGCCTGGTACATTCATTCAATCGTATTTATTAAGCACTTACTGTGTGCAGAGCACTGTACTAAGCGCTTGGGAAGTACAAGTTGGCAACATATAAAGATGGTTCCGACCCAACAACGGGCTGCTCTGCACACAGTAAGCACTCAATAAATATGATTGAATGAATGAACCTTCTGTCTCTTCAAAAGAAATGCTCTACATAAATATAATAAGCTCTCTGGACTCACAAAGAAATCCTCCTTACCCATTAAGTTGACACCACATGTTTTCTTTATTATAAAATAATTATTATCTGTTTGAAGAATGGAACCCAGGGAATCATAAATTATATGAAGAGCCCTAAATTACAGAAAATACATTCTATATCTAAGGAGATATTGCCAGAACACACTCTTCACCTTTCGGTTCCCAAGATAATTTTAGTATGTTAAAGAAGTGGGTTCAAGAAACTTGTAGTAGTTTGGTGGAGAAAATGATCAGATTTATGACAGTGATGACGAGAAGGGAAGATACACTTTTTTTCAATAGTTTTAATTATATGTTGACATCTCGAGAGACAACCTACTGAAAAGCAACAGAATAAATGTCATATTGTTTATGCTTCAACACTTTAAATGTAAAATTGTTCTATTTCTACTCAGAAATGCTTAGGAAACAGGTTATTGTAAATTGCTTTCATTCTTGAAAGAAATAAGTCTAGGTCTATGTTTCTTAGGGCTTGGAGAATATGGGTTTCAAAATGTATTTTGATCAGTGGAAGCTAGAGGAACAAATTTGTGTTGGATTCATTAACTGGTCAATAGTGTCCCTCAACAGCTGTGACTCTTTCCTTTCCTAGTTTACAACTTCATTTTTAGTTTCAACAGATTGGAGTTTCTCCATATCTCCCCTCTTCCCTAAAACAACATCATCTCATTTGAAGATTTCAAGTTATAAATAGTAATAGTTTAAAATACTTGGATATTTGATCTTTGGGCATTTTGGTATTCGTCCCACCCTCAGCCCTACAGCATTTATGTACATATCTATAAAGCATGTATTAAAAAGTATTTGTTTATATTAATGCCTGTCTCCCTAGACTGTAAGCTCATTGTGGGCAGGGAACATGTCCAGCAACTCTGTTGTACTCTCCCAAGTGCTTGGTACAGTGCTCTGCACACAGTGAGCGCTCAGTAAATACCATTGATCATGAAATAGGTTGAAGGTTTAAGAGATATGGGGGAGGGGAAGGGAGCGAATTAAGTGGGCTGTTGGATAAGCACCCAACAATTATCTAAAATAAATAAATAAAGGCTGGGGCTACCAGTCTTAATCCCCGTTTTACAGATGTGGAAAGAGCACAGGCCTGGGAAGTCAGAGGACCTGGAACTTAGCTCTGCCACCTGCCCACGATGTGACCTTAGGCCAGTCACTTCCCTGGACCTCACTTTCCTGATCTGTAAAATGGGGATTCAATACCTGTTCTCCCTCCCTCTTAGGCTGTGAGACCGGGAATGTGTCCAACCTGATTATTTGGCACTTACCCTATTGCTAAGTACAGTGCTTGGCACATAATAATAGCTTAACAAAAAAACACAACAATCATCATTATTATTATTTAACCTGCTTTCTGTGCAATTGGGAAGGGAGAAATATATCTGTGAAGGGAGAGAGCAAACTGAAGCTGTCCCAGACCTTAACCTTGGGTGGGCTGTGTGGAGAGACTTTGCCCAAAAACGTAGTGGGTGTGGGTAATAATAATAATAATGATGGCATTTGTTAAGCGCTTACTGTGTGCAAAGCACTATTCTAAGCACTGGGAGGGATACAAGGTGATCAGGTTGTCCTACGTGGCGCTCACAGTCTTAAACCCCGTTTTACACATGAGGTAACTGAGGCTCAGAGAAGTTAAGTAACTTGCCCAAGGTCACACAGCAGACATAACATAGCATAACATAACATAACGATGGCATTTATTAAGCGCTTACTATGTGCAAAGCACTGTTCTAAGCACTGGGGAGGTTACAAGGTGATCAAGTTGTCCGACATAGGGCTCACAGTCTTAATCCCCATTTTACAGAGGAGGGAACTGAGGCCCAGAGAAGTTAAGTGACTTGCCCAAAGTCACACAGCTGACAAGTGGCGGAGCCGGTATTAGAACCCATGACCTCTGACTCCCAAGCCCGGGCCCTTTCCACTGAGCCATGCTGCTTCCCACTGAGCCATGCTGCTTCTGGATGTTGCCACTCTGCCCAGGCATCCCTCCCATCATTTCTCCCCCACATCCTTCATCCTTCCCCTTCTATGCAGGGAGAAGGCATAGGGCAGTGATCCCGCTGTAATCCCATAGAGGGGAAGAACCAACCCTGTGTCTGGCCTCAATCATCATCATCATCAATAGTATTTATTGAGCGCTTACTGTGTGCAGAGCACTGTACTAAGCTCTTGGGAAGTACAAATTGGCAACATATAGAGACAGTCCCTACCCAACAGTGGGCTCACAGTCTAAAAGGGAGAGACAGAGAACAAAAACCAAACATACTAGCAAAATAAAATAAATAGAATAGATATGTACAAGTAGAATAAATAAATAAATAAATAGAGTAATAAATATGTACAAACATATATACAGTGTTGTGGGGAAGGGAAGGAGGTAAGATGCCTCGATGTCGGTTTAAATCCATGGCCCCAGAAACATGGCCACCCCATCTCTCCTTAATCTAGTTCCACCTGCGTCTCCTCTATTTGGAGGCGGGGAGTATGAATAGGAAGACTATCAGGCCACTCTCCCAAGTTTTGTTGGTTTGGAAGAGGGAAGCACCGCTGCCGCTTCCTTTGAATTTAATTGTGTTCCTTTGTTCATTATCGCCCACCCCAGATGATAGCAGCCTCCTGAACCTGACTCCTTATCCACTAGTCAGAAGACGGAAGAGGAGGTTCTTTGGACTGTGCTGCCTCATCTCAAGCTAGACAAATCCATCCCGGAACATCAGGAAAATCGGCACGGCAAAGAAACCTATGTTGTCTGACTTTAAGAGGGATAAACCACAAAGCTACTGGTCACTGACTATGTTTTCTATGCTTCCCTATTGCTTTTCTTCCATCCCCTTTAAAGAGTTTTCCAGTTTAAAGCAGTTGCTGTCAAGTATCAGAGAGAAAACCGAATGGAAATTGAGGGTGTTTTTAAAAAGGATTTTTTTAAGATGACATTGTGCATGTCTTCTCTCAACCATACAATGATGAGATGCAAGAATTATGATTTTTAAGTCATTCTAAGTTTTTTTTAATGTACTGTACGTACCTCAAATTATTTCATGTAAAATATTATAACTCTAGCTCTGACTAGCCACATGTTAATACTTTATCATATATGAAGACTCTTTAAACATTGAAATCTATTTAAAAATCACAAAACCGTGTTTGAGCTCTAGTCTATCAAATCATTAGAAACTATACTGTAATAGGACATAAACAAATTAACTGATTGCTTTTTCTGCGCTCATTCATGTTTAGTCTTCCACTTTGTCAGAATTTATCCAAGAGCTTCAGATTATAACTGTCTTAATTTATAACGCTACAGAAATAATGTACGGAGAATACTCATTTTTTGTAAATACACAGTAATCCAAATATCTTCATACAATGCATCTGAGTAGCCCACTTCCTTTCAATCAAATGGTGTCCTTTTTCAGCTTCCTGAAGAATGAAGTGATTCAGTTAGGAAATGCCGTAGTGAATTATTCAATTACCCTCAAATGTAAAGCCAAATATTACCACATTGTTTTGATTGAAAGTTGAAGCATGGTGTTTGCACATCAGCATAATATTAACTCTTATAGGGCATGCTGAAGTTAGCTCCAATTGTAAAATATTTAACATTTTACATTGTTAATAAATTTTTTTTAGTTAAGCTACACCCGTCTCGTTTCAGATGACTCCGGAGATCCGACGGTGATCGCGTGTTCTGGTGTGTGACCACCTAGTCCCTTTGGGTGCTGAAGAGCAGTTTTGCATTTCTGGCCCAGATGCAGAGGTCAGAACTCCCTTTCCCTGCCCTTTCTGCTCCTGTCCCTCCTGGAGCTGGGTGTAAATGCTGCTTGAGGAGAAAATCGTAACCCTGGCACTGGTGGCATCCAGAGCAGGCAGCAAAATGAGAGCAAAGGAACTGCCCACCAGAAGCCTGATGGCCCATTCATGGCCCACAGAACCAGCGATCCTCAGAGGGCTCTGGCTGGGCCCATCTCCTAATGTCATCTTAAAAAAATCCTTTTTAAAAACACCCTCAATTTTCAATCGGTTTTCTCTCTGATACTTGACAGTAAATGCTTGTCATATTTGGGTGGTGTCACCCCAAGGCAGCAGTGAGGAACGGGCATGGAAATGCTGCATTTGCTCCCACCCGCCTGGGGGATTACCCTTCTGGGCAAAGCCGTGTTCTCCTGCCACTGCGGTGATCCAACTTGAAGAACAAACCCTCTGTCTGATGGCCCTTATCAATCAACCAATCAATCAATCGTATTTATTGAGCGCTTACTGTGTGCAGAGCACTGTACTAAACGCTTGGGAAGTACAAGTTGGCAACATATAGAGACAGTCCCTACCCAACAGTGGGCTCACAGTCTAGAAGACGTATAACTAGCTTTACTTTTCCCTCCTGTCTCACTCTTTTTCTCTCTCTCACTCTCCACCTCACACTCTCACTATCTCACTCTCCACTTCACACTCTCAGTCTCCCACTCTCACTCAGTCTCCCATTATTATTAATAATAATAATGATGGTATTTGTTAAGCGCTTATTATCAATCATTCAATCGTATTTATTGAGTGCTTACTGTGTGCAGAGCACTGTACTAAGCGCTTGGGAAGTACAAGTTGGCAACATATAAAGACAGTCCCTACCCAACAGTGGGCTCACAGTGCCAAGCACTGTTCTAAGCGCTGGAATAGATACAAGGTAATCAGGTTGTCCCACATGGGGCTCACAGTCTTAATCCCCATTTTACAGATGAGGTAACTGAGGCTCAGAGAAGTGAAGTGGCTTGCCCAAGGTGACACAGCAGACAAGTGGCGGAGCCGGGATTAGAACCCACGTCCTCAGAGCCCCAAGCTCCTGCTTTTTCCACTAAGCCACACTGCTTCTCACACCACTCTCATTCTGTCTCTCACTTGCAGCCTCCCACTCTCACTCTCAGTCTCTCACACTTTCATTCACTCATTCAATTGTGTTTATTGAGCGCTTACTGTGTGCAGAGCACTGTACTAAGGGCTTTCACACTCTCACTCTCTGTCTCTGCCCTCTTCCCGGACAAAACTCTCCATGGACTCTGAATGAAAGCAGGTTTTCTCACCCCTCTCATCCTCTGGAGGTGGATTTGGGGCTGGAAAGCCTCAAAATTAGACAGGCTGCAGGACTCAAAAAATATGTTGAAAGAATAATCCCACTGAGGCTGGAGGAAGAGCTAGGAGACTCCAGGTGTGTTATCTTGGAATAACCCTGAAAATGAACTTTCATTTTGGAAAACTAAAGACGGTTTACAGATACTCAGGTAGTCTGGAAAAAATAAATTTTGAGAAGACTTCCCCTTGAGTGAGGATGAGGTTGGAACCACTAGGTGAAGCCACACTAGGGTGGAGGAAATGTTGACTTTGTTATTCACTTGTTTGTCCGGAGGGATTCTGTCTACAATATTACTCGCAATAGAAAGCAGAGAGATACCCCAATAGCTCGTATAATCAACTCTTTTTCCTCTCTTCTCAAAGATGCAGATACTGTGGCATCTTTGAAGTATTGACTTGTACTTCCCAAGTGCTTAGTACAGTGCTCTGCACACAGTAAGCGCTCAATAAATATGATAGAATGAATGAATGAGCATTTCATGTGCAGACATCTGAGGATCAGGTTTGGGTTGGGTTAGTGAGGGTTGGTGTGACATTGACCAATTATTCCATCCTGCTGCCGTGGCTTCCCGCTAAAGGTGCCCTCTTACGGGTGACTCAAACCACTTTGTCATTAATCTCCGAGAGATGTCAAAGAGTCTGGTGTCGGGAGAGTTGTTGGAAATGACCATTGGTCAGTGCAACTGGGCGTTGCCAAGAACCAGCCCGTGAAACCATGGAAACCACTGCATTTTAATTGCAGGTGAAAATTTTCAGGCACTAGAAGACTTTCCTAAGAGAAAACTGCAGGATATTCTACATATGGTCAGACCTCGGCATAAGATGAATTCATTCATTCATTCAATCGTATTTATTGAGCGCTTAGTGTGTGCAGAGCACCGTACTGAATGAATCCATTGTTGAAAAGTCAATATGGTGTGTGAACATTTCAGTAAGAGTGTGAAATCTGAGAATTGGGAAATTCTCCTTTGGCCGTACTCTGCAGGATACAGAACCTTGGAGAAATCTGGTGTCTAGTTCTGATCGCCACACTTGGAAGTACTTTTGAGGACCAGAGGAGGTCCAGAGAAGGAAATGAAATAATTAAGAATGGAAAATAGGAAAGGGTGAAAGGATTGGAATTGCTCAGCCTTTAGAAGAAAAGTCTTCAGGAGAGACCAACTAGCGGGTTCTAGCTAGCCGATAACAGATATCTGTGGTATCCAGGTCCACACAATATACACTGATAGAAAATTGGGCTCACACACTGGGGCAGGAGATAGTCTGGATGGACTCTCAGAAAAACTCATTTATAATCAGAGTGTTATTCTCCATTCCTGGGAGAACTTCAAAGAAAGCATAGTCACCCATCTTACCTGATAGATTTAGTTTTCAACTACCTTAAATTTTTAAAAATAATTATTCAATTGTCCTACTATAAATGCCCCTCAGGGTCACACCTGGAGAGTTCCCAGTACTCTACCAGTCTCGACTACAGGAGGGAGAGTCAGGCAGAGGCATATCCATTCCGTTCCTAGCTTGGGCAGCGGCTAGCTAATGGAATCTGCTACAAATCAAAACTCACCTATGCTGGGCAACAGCAGCATGAGAAAGAATCAATGGTGAAGACTCAAGTTGACTGAGCAGAAGGAGGCAATGGTAAACCACTTTCGTATTTTTACCAAGAAAACTGTGGATACACGACTGGAACGATGGCAGATGGAGATGGGGCTTTCTGGGAGAGATGTGTCCATGGCATTGCTATGGGTTGAAGATGACTGGACAGCATAAGACAAGATTATAAATGTATCTGTGTGCAGCCTTTTCCAATTTCATCACAACATTTTTTTACAGATACAGAATAAGGGCTTAAATCCAACAGAATCACGCGTATTCTCAGACCCAGCACTTTTTGGTTGGATATGTGGAAACGAGGTTGAAAAATGTATTCTTGACTGGTAAATGGGGAAAGGAAACTTGATTTTGTTTTGCCTCCATTAAAGCCACCTAAACACGGACTGATTGCAAGTTCTACTCATGTGTGAGTACCCCAGTGTGAGACCAAACATTTGAAATAAACAATGAAGCTTATTTCCTCTCACAAACTGGAAAAAGGATAAAGTATCCGTAACAGCCGTATGTGCCTCCGGAGCAGTGAGACCACTGACTGCTTGGAAATGCTGCCACCTATTGAAGTAAATTTAAGGCGAGGATTTATACTTATAATAATAATAATAATAATAATGGCATTTATTAAGCACTTACTATGTGCAAAAACACTGTTCTAAGCGCTGGGGAGGTTACAAGGTGATCAGGTTGTCCCACGGGGGGCTCACAGTCTTCATCCCCATTTTACAGATGAGGGAACTGAGGCACAGAGAAGTGAAGTGACTTGCCCAAAGTCACCCATCTGACAATTGGCGGAGCCGGGATTTGAACCCATGACCTCTGACTCCAAAGCCCGGGCTCTTTCCACTGAGCCACGGAAACCTGACTCCCTGTAAGTGGATTTAGAAACCATAATCGACATTTTGTGTTAGGTTGGGCACAAGCATTTGGGGAAGAAATGGCACAGGTGCCATTTCTGGATTTAAAGGACGTATAAGCCCATTTCTGTTCCTTTCAAAGACACAGTCCCTATCCCTATGAGCTGATGGTCCAGGTTTCATATACTGTATCCAAATATCCAATAACCCGGTAATGAAAGACGACTTCATCTTCATCTTCTTCTAGACTGTAAGCGCCCACTATTGGGTAGGGACCGTCTCTATATGTTGCCAACTTGTGCTTCCCAAGCGCTTAGTACAGTGCTCTGCACACAGTAAGCACTCAATAAATACGATTGATTGATTGACTTGGTATTGATTGCTGCATATGTCTGAATCCCTACACTTAGTAATTGCTAAGGTCAATATGTACTCATTCAATCATATTTTTTGAGCACTTACTGTGTGCAGAGCACTATACTTAGCACTTGGAAAGTATAATTCAGTAACTGAGACAATCCCTACCCAACAACGGGCTCACAGTCCAGAAGGATAATCATGATGGTTTTTGTTAAATGCATCAAGCAAAAACTCCTCACTCTCGGCTTCAAGGCTGTCCATCCCCTTGCCCCCTCCTACCTCACCTCCCTTCTTTCCTTCTCCAGCCCAGCCCGCACCCTCCGCTCCTCTGCTGCCGCTTACCTCCTCACTGGGCCTCGTTCTCACCTGTCCCGCCATCGACCCCCGGCACACCTCCTCCCCCTGGCCCGGAATGCCCTCCCTCCACACATCTGCCAAGCTAGCTCTCTTCCTCCCTTCAAAGCCCTACTGAGAACTCACCTCCTCCAGGAGGCCTTCCCAGACTGAGCCCCCTCCTTCCTCTCCCCATCCATCCCCCCACCCTACCTCCTTCCCTTCCCCACAGCACCTGTATGTATGTTTGTACAGATTTATTACTCTATTTATTTTACTTGTACATATTTACTATTCCATTTATTTTCTTTTGTTAATATGTTTTCTTTTGTTGTCTGTCTCCCCCTTCTAGACTGTGAGCCCACTGTTGGGTAGGGACCATCTCTATATGTTACCAAGTTGTACTTCCCAAGCGCTTAGTGCAGTGCTCTGCACACAGTAAGCACTCAATAAATGCAATTGAATGAATGAATGAATGTTAAGTGCTTACTATGTGCCAAACACTGTTCTAAGTGCTGGGGTAGAGACAAGGTAATCAATTTGTCCCACTTGAGGCTCACAGTCTTAATCCCCATTTTGCAGATGAGGTAACTTAGGCCCAGAGCAGTTAAGTGACTTTCTCAAGGTCACATAGCAGACAAGTGTTTGAGCCGGGATTAGAACCCACGTCCTCTGACTCCCACGTCTGTGCTTTTTCCACTAAGCCACGCTGCTTCTCTCTCCCTCAGAGGGTTACAGTGCAGACTAGAAGCATAACGTGGCTCAGTGGAAAGAGCCCGGGCTTTGGAATCAGAGGTCATGGGTTCAAATCCCAGCTCCGCCAATTGTCAGCTGTGTGACTTTAGGCAAGTCACTTCACTTCTCTGTGCCTCAGTTCCCTCATCTGTAAAATGGGGATTAAGACTGTGAGCCCCACATGGGACAACCTGATTACCTTGTAACCTCCCCAGCGCTTAGAACGGTGCTTTGCACATAGTAGGCGCTTAATAAATGCCATCATTATTATTATTATTATTATTATAACCCTACGCTAGTTTAGCATCCCACCGACTGCCTCCCTCTTTTACCCCTCGAGGCCAGACCGGCCCCTGACTCGGGTACACCTTTCCTTCAGCTATCATTCCTAGTCTCCTCTCCCAAACTCATCCTGCCCAGCCGTTGGGAACCCAGAAGGGGTCAGCTGGGAGAGGAGAATTCCCCTCCCCAAAGACGTGAATCCCCCAAATTCACACCCATCCTTCCTGGGCTACAACATGTTCAGACTCCAGGGATAGTCGGTAATCGAGCCTCCTTCTTCCAGTTCATCCCTGCGCTCTGGACTTGTTAGGGGTCTGATTTGCTCAGACAAGACACTCTCTCAGACATTTGCATGAGTTGGGAGCTAATGCTCCGATCCTGCCACTAATTCCTTGACTTGAATGTCAAAGAAGCTAAGGGGAGAGGAAGCAGCTTGGCCCAGTAGGAAGTCAATGGCTTGAGAGTCAGAAGACCTGGGTCCTAATCCCGGCTCTGCCATTTATAAGCTGTGTGACCTTGAGCAAGTCATTTAACTTCTCTGGGCCTCAGTTACCTCATATGTAAAACTGTTGAGCCCCATGTGGGACACGGTCGGTGGCCAACCTGATTAGCTTGTATCTCCCTCAGCACTTAGTAGAGTTCCCGGCACATAGTAAGTGCTTTCATTCTTTCGTTCATTCATTCATTCATTCATTCATTCATTCATTCATTCATTCAATCGTATTTATTGTCCCGGCACATAGTAAGTGCTTTCATTCATTCATTCATTCAATCGTATTTATTGAGCGCTTACTGTGTGCAGAGCACTGTACTTAAGCGCTTGGGAAGTACAAGTTGGCAACATATAGAGTCAGTCCCTACCCAACAGTGGGCTCACAGTCTAGAAGGGGGAGACAGAGAACAAAACAAATTAACAAAATAAAATAAATAGAATAAATATATACAAATAAAATATAAAGTAATAAATACGTACAGACATATATACATATATACAGGTGCTGTGGGGAGGGGAAGGAGGTAATGCAGGGGGGATGGGGAGGGGGAGGAGGGGAAGAGGAAGAAGGGGGTCAGTCTGGGAAGGCCTCCCAGTGCTTTCCAAATGTCATTTGAGAAAAATAAAAAGAAAGGGCCCTTGCCTGCAGAATTTCTTTCACTGTTTCCCACAAGCCTTTTATTTATATACAAAGGAGTCCAGTATCCAATTTTATAAAAATAGTTATCTAGTAATATGTAACTATTTTATAAAAATAGTTACCTAGTAATATGTAAATCGAGACCCCTTTCTGGCTGATGGGTCATATAAAATGTGTTTATTTAGTGTCGTGCTGTAATAATCTGTCACGAAGTTCAAGGCCTGTTCATAAGATGGCAGCATGTCCCCTTCTTTTAAAGGCAAGATTTGGAAAGGGTTACAGACGTGTCTTATGTAACCCGTTGAAGACAAATTGCAAGTGAGTAGCCAGGAAATGAAAGGAAAATCATGAAAAATTTGGGCTCCAGTTATTTCTCCTCGAGTCATAAGTCTATGTTCATAACTTCTCAGCAGTCAAATTTTCCTCAATGGCAGCACCGTTGGTATTCAGCGCAACATTTTTCATGAAAAAGTTGAAGACTCTCAGCCCATTTCCTGTGATTCACAGGGCATGGCTTCACAGGCTGAGTTTTTTTTTTTAATGAACTTTCCAGTAAAAAATTCCTTTTTCGGAACAATCTTTGTAAGGCAGACCTAATGTTAGATGCCAAGCTGAAGTTGGTGGAGATTGGGACTGCATGCAAGGAAAGCTAAAACGCTTGGCACAATATAAAATTAAGTCCACCCCTGAGCCCTCCCATCTACACCAGGAATTGTTAGTGATGAATAGACATGCTGCTACTAGATTGTGACTGTGCGAACTTGCTATGGGCAGGAAATGCCACTATTTATGGTTGTATTGTACTTTCCCAAGTGCTTAGTACAGTGCTCTGTTCACTTCTCTGTGCCTCAGTTGCCTCATCTGTACATATGTACAGATTTGTACATATTCTATTTATTTTATTTTATTAATATGTTTTGTTTTGTTCTCTGTCTCCCCCTTCTAGACTGTGAACCCACTGTTGGGTAGGGACCGTCTCTATATGTTGCCAACTTGTACTTCCCAAGCGCTTAGTACAGTGCTCTGCACACAGTAAGCGCTCAATAAATATGATTGAATGAATCTGTAAAATGGGGATTAATCAATCAATCAATCAATCGTATTTATTGAGCGCTTACTATGTGCAGAGCACTGTACTAAGCGCTTGGGAAGTACAAATTGGCATCACATAGAGACAGTCCCTACCCAACAGTGGGCTCACAGTCTAAAAGGATTAAGACTGTGAGCCCCACATGGGACAACCTGATTATCTTTTATCCCCGCCGAGTGCTTAGAACAGTGCTTGCCATATAGTAAGCGCTTAATAAATACCATCATTATTATTATTATTAATAAATATGACAATGAATGAATGAATGCTACAAAGAGGCCTCTCTATCGGTTCTGCCCCACTTACTGGGCCTTGGTCTGGACTCTTCCGTCTCCATCACCGTGCTCTTGTCCTTCCTCCTTCCTGGAACTCCCTTCCACTTCATATCTTCCACACCTCAATTTTCCCCATCTTCATAGCTGCCCGGTAGCCTACCACCTTTGGAAAATAATAATAGTAATAAGAATGGTTTGTTAAGAGCTTATTATGTGCCTAGCGCTGTTCTAAGTGTTGGGGTAGATACGAGGTAATCAGGTTGCCCCACATGGTGCTCACCATCTTAATCTCCATTTTACAGATGAGGTAACTGAGGCTCAGAGAAATGAAGTGACTCCCCCAAAGTCACACAACTGACAAGTGGTGGAGCCGGGATTATAACTCACTACCTCCGACTCCCAAGCCTGTGATCTTGACACTAAGCCATGGTGCTCCTCTTGAAATGTTAGTTCCACCTTCACATGCTGCATCCCTCCAAGAGCCTCCTGCATTTACTTAAGTTTATCCACCTATCTTTAGCACTTACTCAAATTCTCATTTTAAATTTCACTCATCTATTTAACCTTCCATACTTCTGTCATCAGCAGCTGAAGAGTTTTCTTCTCTGACTATCTGTGAATGGTTTGTATCAGTTTTGCTCAGTAGAGAAGCAGTGTGGCTCAGTGGAAAGAGCACGGGCTGTGGAGTCGGAGGTCATGGGTTCAAATCCCGGCTCAGCTCAGCTGTGTGACTTTGGGCAAATCACTTAACTTCTCTGTGCCTCAGTGACCTCATCTGTAAAATGGGGATCAAGACTGTGAGCCCCCCGTGGGACAACCTGATCACCTTGTAACCTCCCCAGTGCTTAGAACAGTGCTGTGCACATAGTAAGCGCTTAATAAATGCCATTATTATTATCATTATTATTATTATTATTATTATGCAGGTGATTCCTATATCTGCATCTCCAGCCCTGACCTCTCTCCTTTCCTGCAATCTTGCATTTCCTCCAGCCTTCAGGATATCTCTACCTGGCTGTTCCACTGACACCTCAATCTAAACGTGTCCAAAACTGAATTCCTTATGTTCCCACCCAAACCCTGTGCTCCCCATCTTTCCCATCGCTGAGTACAGTGCTTTGCACACAATAAGGGCTCAATAAATACGATTGAATGAGTGAATGAACTCTATCCTCCCTATCTCACAAGTCTATAACCTTGGTATTGTCCTCGATTCCTCCCTCTCATTCCACTCAAATATTCGTGAGTTCTACTTTCACAACATTGCTAAAATCCACCTTTCCTCTCCATCCAAACTACTATCATGCTGATCCTCATCTTTAAAATGAGGATTGAGACTATGAGCCCCACGTGGGACAGGGACCATGTCCAACCCGTTTTACTTGTATCCACCCCAGCGTTTAGTACAGTGCCTGGCACATAGCAAGTGCTTAACAAGTACCGTGATTATTATTATTATTATTTTTCCCATAGCCTGGAACTCCCTTGCTCTCCATATACAACAGACCACCACTCTTGCCACCTTGAAAGCCTTACTGAAGGCACTTCTCCTCCAAGAGGCCTGCTCGTACAAAGCCCCACATTTCCTCATCTTCCACTCCCGTCTGTGTCTCCTGAACTTGCTCCCTTTGCTCTTCCCCACTCCCAGTCCCAAAGCCCTGATGTACATATCTATAATTTTATTTATCCCTTTGCTCTTCCCCCCTCCCAGCCCCAAAGCCCTTATGTACATAGCTGTAATTTTATTTATTAATATTAATGTCTCTCTCTAGACTGTGAGCTCACTGTGGGCAGGGAATGTCACTGTTTATTGTTGTATTGTACTTTCCCAAGCACTTAGTACACTGATCTTTATTCATTCAATCATATTTATTGAGCGCTTACTGTGTGCAGAGCACTGTACCAAGCGCTTGGCAAGTAATAAATATGACTGATTGATTATTAAGGTCACATCTCCTCCAAGAGGCCTTCCCCAATTAGGAACCTCTTTTCCCCAGCTCTCTGTCCTTTCTGCATTATCTAGGAACTTGGAAATGTGACCTCTGGGAATTCACCCCACCCTCACCTCAAAGAACTTATGTACATATCTTTAAATTATATATTATAAATTGCTTATTTATATTAGTGTCTGTCTTACCCTATAGACTGTGAGCTTGTTGTGAGCAGGGAATGTGTCTTCTAATGGCTCAATGGAAAGAGCCCGGGCTTTGGAGTCAGAGGTCATGGGTTCCCATCCCGGCTCCGCCAACTATCAGCTGTGTGACTTTGGGCAAGTCACTTCACTTCTCTGTGCCTCAGTTACCTCATCTGCATCTGTAAAACAGGGATTAAGACTGTGAGCCCCCCGTGGGACAACCTGATCACCTTGTAACCTCCCCAGTGCTTAGAACAGTGCTTTGCACATAGTAAGTGCTTAATAAATGTCATCATTATTATTATAAATACCATCATTATTACTCTCTTGAGTGCTTAGTACAGTGCTTTGCAGGTAGTGTCAATAAATTCCCGTTATTATGGTGACAATTTGATGATGATGATATCATGATGATGAGAAGCAGCGTGCCTCAGTGGAAAGATCACAGGCTTCAGAGCCAGAGGTCGTGTGTGACTTTGGGCAAGTCCCTTTAACTTCTCTGTGCCTCAGTTACCTCATCTGTAAGATGGGGATTAAGACTGTGAGCCCCATGTGGAACAACCTGATTACCTTGTATCTACCCCAGTGCTTAGAACAGTGCTTGACACATAGTAAGCGCTTAATAAATACCATCATTATTATGATGCATTACGATGCTGTCACATTGTCTCCTGATGGTCACCTGATGATATACCACTGGAGTAGCATTTTACCTCCAAGGAAGACCAGAAGTCACTGCTCCCACTTCTTCATTCACCCCTACCTAGCTCAGAGAGACAAACGCAACAAATCCCATCTCCTTTTTCACCCATAACTCATTTAAGAGCCTCACATCACCCATACGTGATCAAGGAAGCAGTGAAAACAAATTAAAAAAGCCCAACTTTCCATTCTTTAACAGATGATGTCTGAAGAACAAGTATTTTCTATTCCAGAAGATGAATGCACCAAAAATGAAAAGCTATTCAACATGATGCAAGCTATCTTGGCAAGGATCTGGGTCACAGAGGAAAAAAAAAAAACCTGGCCTGTGTACTAGAAGTACCACTTGAGTCAAAAGAATAAAAACAAATAGCTGAAGTTAACAAACCTCAGGTAGGATACTAAGCAAACAACTGACCCTTGCCTCAGGGGTTCTGGGTTCAGTTGTTTTGGTAAAAATTATTAGACAATGGGTATCTTCAGAACAGGGAGCTGAATCCAGAGTCAGCACAAAGTGATTAGAGATGGCACATTAACTTCTTGAATTGGCCATTCTGTTCAACCTGGCACAAGGAGGAAGGCTTTCTAAAAACTCGAGACAAAGCAATTTTTTTTCTGAAAAACTGGCATGAATAGAACATGTTGTGGGCAGGGAATGTGTCTGTTTATTGTTATGTTGTACTCTCCCAAGCCCATAGTACAGTGCTCTGCACACAGTAAGTGCTCAGTAATTACAATTGAATGAATGACCGGATCAGGATAATCAAAAGTTTTCGGGAATGCATTAGCAAATAGACTTGGGCCTTCCCCTTATCCCTTTTTCTTTTTTCTCTTCTTCTAGGTCTTCTAGTTCTAGAGTTGTCTCTTCCTTTCATCAGTTACCTTTGTGCTTTTCCTTCTTTCTGCCTCCATTCTAATGTCCCCTCTTACTGCCCTTCTTACTTTCCTTTTCCTCCACTATTTGATGTTCCTCTCTTTTCCTATTACACTAATGCCTTTGCCACGCATCTCTGATGCTCTTTTAACGGTCTTAGAAGCTCTCCTCCATTTCTGCCCCTCCAACCCTCTGCCTGCCATTCCTGTCCTTTGGCTGCTTATCTTTTCCTCTTTCAACTGCTCTTCTCTCCTTCCTGTTTATTCCTCCTGCTCCCTTTATTCCCTGAAGTGTGTTCCTAACACGTGTCTCATCTCTCCCTCCCTCCATCTCTCTTTCCCTTCTCCCTTTTCCCATCGAACTCTCCTCAGTCTTGTGTTAGGAGGTGGTCCTGGAGTTGGAGCAGTCTTGGGAGAGGGCAGGCCCAATCCTCAGGATCTAACCTTCAAATGGCTACCTCAGGTGGAGCAGAAGGGTGGGGAGGGAACTAAGCAAGTGGAGGGAAGAAGGAAAGAGCTGGAGGTGACAGACCTCCTCACTCCTCACAGAATCGTTGGTGGCAGTCTGCTTCTGTGAGACACTGCTGCAGTGGCCAGGAGGGAGTGGGGTTCAGTTGAGGAATGAGATATGTACTCTACACAATTCCCCCAAATCCCATTCCTCTGCCAATCTGGCCTCCTGGGAGCTGTCTTCAACCCAAATGGCCTCAAAAATGGCAAACCAGATAGTGATTTAAGGAGCCCATCCAATTTAAAGAGAGCAATTGTCTTGTCTTATGACGTTGAGTCGTTTCCGACTCATAACGACACCACGGACTCATCTCTCCCAGAACGACCCGCTCTCCATCTGCAATCGTTCTGATAGTGGATCCATGGAGCTTTCTCAGTAAAAATACAAAAGTGGTTTACCATTGCCCAAGCTAGGAATGGAATGGTTATGCCTCTGCTTGACTCTCCCTCCTGAAGCTGAGGCTGGTAAAGTAGAGGAAACTCTCCAGGTGCAATCCTGAAAGGGGGATAGAGAGCAATATATTATGGAAATTGCAAAACACAATTGCAGCCTGGGGACGCACCCACAGGAGGGAGGGAGGAAATAAATATTTTGATGGGGAAGAAATCACTGTCTCCACACCCATTGGTACCATGAAGTTTGGTTCATTCATTCATTCATTCATTCATTCATTCATTCATTCAATCGTATTTATTGAGCGCTTACTGTGTGCAGAGCACTGTACTAAGTTCTTGGGAAGTACAAGTTGTGGTTCAGTGCTAAATGGTTAATTCAGTGCTCAGCACACAGTAAAGGATCAATAAATATCATTCATTGACTGATACCAGCGTGGGGAAGCAGCGTGGCTCAGCCGCAGGAGCCCAGGCTTTGGAGCCAGAGGTCATGGGTTCAAGTCTTGGCTCTGCCAATTGTCAACTGTGTGACTTTCAGCAAGTCACTTCACTTCTCTGTGCCTCAGTTCCCTCACCTATAAATGGGGGATGAAGACTGTGAGCCAACCTGATTGCCTTGTAACCTCTCCAGCACTTAGAACAGTGCTTTGCACATAGTAAGTGCTTAATAAATGCCATTATTATTATTATTATTATTATACCATTATATAATATAGCTGTGGAAAGAGAATTAGAGAAAATAATAATGTTCCAAGAGAACAGCCAACACCAAAAATAAAAAAATGGGGCTATTCTTCTTTGCAATACAATGCTAAACATCCCCAAAATGTTCATAATTTTCAACTTATGGGTGAAATGAGAGATAATACTGATAAAAAACTCATAAGAAAATATTCCTTTATTAACTTCATATCTGTAGATGCGACTGCAAATTCTTTTTGGCTAAGCTTCAAAATCTGCAAACTTCTAAAATGACAAAATATATCCAATCAACTCTGAGTCAGTGCTTAAGTTTACTAATGATAATTATTATTATTATTTTGGTTTTTGTTGGGCACCTATTATGTGCCAGGCACTGTACTAAGCACAAAGGTAGATACAAGATCATCAGGTTCCATAGGGGTTTCACATTCTAAGTAGGAGGGAGCACAAGTATTGAACCCCCTTTTTGCAGATGAGGGAACTAGTGCACAGAGAAGTTAAGTGACTCACCTAAGGTCACACAGCAGGAAAATGGCAGAGCCAGGATTAGAACCTAGATCCTCTAATTCCCAGGCCCATGCTCTTTCCACTAGGCCATGCTGCTTTTCTCTAAGAGAATATCCTGGTATATCTCCACTATTTTCCCCCTAGAGTTGATCTGCTACCTTGGTGTGAAAACCAAATCACTAAAACAAATTTAACTGGTCATGGGATTGAGGCAACATCCGTTTGCTAAGGAAACATGATTTTGTTATAGGTAGGTAAATGGTTGAATCCACCTTGATCAGCCCTATTGTTTTTCTTAAAGCTATTCAAGATAATAGACTGAGTCGTCCCACCAGCTTCCTGGGGAAATCTATTTTAGTGTTTTACACCATGACTATCAAGAAGAAATTCTTTCAGATGTCCAAATGAAATCTCTCCTGTTTTAATTTTTACCTTTTCTCCTTATTCAGTAGTTTGTGAACATACAGGAAATGGATGAACATCATATCAAAACTCTTTCACGTGTTTGACGTCCAGTGTTATCATCATCATCATCATCGATCGTATTTATTGAGCGCTTACTGTGTGCAGAACACTGTACTAAGCGCTTGGGAATTACAAGTTGGCAACATATAGAGACTTTTAGACTGTGAGCCCACTGTTGGGTAGGGACTGTCTCTAGATGTTGCCAATTTGTACTTCCCAAGTGCTTAGTACAGTGCTCTGCACATAGTAAGCGCTCAATAAATACGATTGATGATGATATAGAGACAGTCCCTACCCAACAGTGGGCTCACAGTCTAAAAGGGGGAGACAGAGAACAAAACCAAACAGACCAACAAAATAAAATAAATAGAATAGATATGTACAAGTAAAATAAATAAATAAATAGAGTAACAAATATGTACAAACATATATAAATATTTGTTATATATATACATATATATATATACACATATATGTTATATCACTTGTTGGCCATGTCCAGATTAGATTAAATACTGAAACTCTAATCTCTTAACCTTTCTTATTAGAATATATTTTCTGTCCCTTTAATGGTGTCTGTAACTCTTTTCTGAGTCTCTCCCCATTCTATTTAACTATGCAGTGAGATGCAGTGAGAGAGGGGCTGCCTTAATCCTGCCCTGACTATTCGCTAGCTCCCTAATAACAGCATCAACAGAAAGGAGGAACGAAGATTATTTAGTCCTATCAAGAATTCTAAGAAACTATTTTAGAGGTAGAGGGCCTGTTGGAGGGACTTCCCATGCCCCTAAGTAATTGTAATAATAATGGTGTGGTATTTTTTAAGCCACCTCTCAGGGTCGCACCTGGAGAGTTTCCAGTACTCTACCAGTCTCGGCTACGGGAGGGAGAGTCAAGCAGAGGCCTACCCATTCCATTCCTAGCTTGGGCAATGGCTAGAGAGTGGAACGGCATCTACTACAAGTCAAAACTCACCCATGCCGGGCAGCAGCGGCCCAGGAGAGAGTCAAGGGCGGAGACTCAAGTTTACTGCACGGAAGGAGGTAATCGTCAACCACTTTTGGATTTTGACCAAGAAAACTCTGTGGGTACGTGACCAGAGCGATTGCTGTTGGAGGTGGGGCATCTTGGGAGAGATGCATCCGTGGCGTCACTATGGGTTGGACACGACTCAACAGCATAAGACAACAACAACATTATTTATCCCTCACTATGAGCCAGGAACTGTACTGAGCACCGGGGTGGATATGAGCAAATTGTGTTGGACACAGTCCCTGTTCCATGAGGGGCTCCCAGTCTCAATCCCCGTTCTACAGATGAGGTGACTGAGGCACAGAGAAGTGAAGTGACTTGCCCAAGGTCACACAGCAGAAAAGTGGCAGAGCTGGGATTAGGACCCGTACCCTTCCGACTCCCAAGCCCTTGTTCTATCCACTATACAGTGCTGCTTCTATGCAAAAGATAGATAACCATCATATCATCATCAATCGTATTTATTGAGTGCTTACTGTGTGCAGAGCACTGTACTAAGCGCTTGGGAAGTACAAGTTGGCAACATATAGAGACAGTCCCTACCCAACAGTGGGCTCACAGTCTAAAAATATCTTAGGGATGTATAGGTAGGTCACGTCTTTGGTTCACTTTTTCACTTACCGGAGTTATTTATTTTTCCCCAGCCAATCAACAGTATTTATTGAGCACCTATTGTATGCAGGACCCTAAATTAAGGCCCTAGGAGAGTACAATAGAATTGGCCGTTGTGTTCCCTGCCCACAAGCAGCTTGCAATTGAGCAGGGAAGACAAACAGTAAAATAAATTACAGGCTCATTTGTTTGGTTTCCATAAAGTCAACATTTCAGTCAACAGAATCAGAACTAAGAAACACCAGTTGCAGTACCAGGCATGGCATTTACTGAACATCTACTAAATGCTGTGCACTGTACTAACCACTTGGGAAGGACAGAAGATACGACACGTTTCGTGCTCAGAGGGAGCTGACATTTTTACTTTCCGTCAGCAGGGTGAAAACCCAACCCACAGAAGCAATGTGGGCAGAAGTTGGGGCTGCCACCACCATTCCAACAGTGCTTTGCACATAGTAAGTGCTTAATAAATGCCATCATTATTATTATTATTCCCAGGACCCGGCCTCCTTCACTGGAGGCCAGGGTCATTGCCAGGAATTATAACCTCCCTCATTGCCAGAGGATAGATCTGTCCCACAAATGTGCAATGAACAGAATCCTGCCTTTCCAACTTTGGGAACATTGGGATGGTTCTGACCATTGCACTGGCAAGTGGACCTGCCAGCAATGGAGGGTCTGGAAGTGATTCCTTAACATCATGCACTTTATTGTCACTGATTTATTGGGTTTGCTGTTATTTACCCCGTTATTTCTTTCCCTATGCCTGTTAGTTTTCTCCACTTTCATTCAATCGTATTTATTGAGCGCTTACTGTGTGCAGAGCACTGTACTAAGCACTTGGGAAGTACAAGTTGGCAACATATGGAGACGGTCCCTACCCAACAGTGGGCTCACAGTCGTCTCTGGCCTATAGAGACCATGTGTGAATCAATAAAAGCAGTGTGGCATAATAGACAGAGCTCAAGACAGCAAGTCAGGAGACCTGGGTTCTAATCTTGGCTCCACCATTCACCTGCTGTGTGACCTGGGGCAAGTCATTTCACTTCTCTGTGCTTCAAATTCCGCATCTGTTTTCCCTGCCCCCTCAGAGAAGCAGCGTGGCTCAGTGGAAAGAGCACGGGCTTTGGAGTCAGAAGTCATGGATTCAAATCCCGGCTCCACCACTTGTTAGCTGTGTGACTTTGGGGAGTCACTTCACTTCTCTGTGCCTCAGTAACCTCATCTGTAAAATGGGGATTAAGACTGTGAGCCCCATGTGGGACAACCTGATCACCTTGTAACCTTCCCACCACTTAGAACAGTGCTTTGCACATAGTAATGTGCACTTAATCAATGTCATTATTATTATTATTAGACTATGATCCCCATATGGTACAGGGATTGGGTCTCATGTAATTGCATGGCAACTAATACCCCAATGCCTACCAAAGGGCTTGGTAAATAGGGGAGCTTAACAGATACCCTAATTATATTCATTTCTTTTTTCAGGGCTCAGAACACTGCTTCCAAAAAGGCCACTAATGCTTTCTTCAGGGCTCAGAACACTGCGTCTAAAAAGGCCACTAATGCTGGGAAATTATTAAATGGCCACTTTCCTTTCCCACGATCATTTTGATCAAATGGTACAATGTATTATGCATCTCCCATGTGCAGAATACAGTACAAGGTGGTTGAGAGTGCAACTGTGTAAGAAAGACAGTTCCTTAGAACTGGGCTTGAACAGCATTTGACACAAAATTAGTGCTTAACAAATACCAGCATTATCATTATTTCTGCCCTCAAGGATCTGAAAGACACAAACCATTCATAAGCTCTATGGCTATTTTAACAAAAGCATGCGTAGAAAGATAGACAAATAGAAGGGTGTGTAAATAAATCATAATCAGGAATCTGTGTCAGTGCTAGTATATACAAACATAAGTGCTACATGGGGCTGTTGTATGGGACTAGGGAAGGTGGAAATTAATTGGGGAATACCTCTTGGAAGAGGTGGACTTGAGGAGGGTTTTGAAGATGAGGAGAACTGTGGTCCAATCTGAAGAGGAGGGATTCCTAGGCAGGGGAACAGATGCAATCTTTTAGACTGTGAGCGCACTGTTGGGTAGGGACTGTCTCTATATGTTGCCAACTTGTACTTCCCAAGCGCTTAGTACAGTGCTCTGCACACAGTAAGCGCTCAATAAATACGATTGATGGTGATGATGATGCAATCAAAGGGACCGGAGGCAGAAGAGTTGGGAACGTGGTACAAAAGGGCTATCCTGGAAAGAATTCCCCCTCTAGACTGTAAGCTCGTTGTTGTCAGGGAATGCATCTACCAATCCTGTTATACTGTTATATTCCACTCACCCAGTACTTAGCACAGTGCTCTGCACACAGTATGTGTTCAATAAATTTGATTGAGTTCGGACACAATGTGAGAAAACCGTGGCTAAGTAGGAGGGAGGAAGCTGATTAAATGCCTTAAAACCAATGGTCAGGAGTTTCTTCTTGATTTGAAGATAAATGGGTAGCCACTGGAAGTTTTTGAGGAGTAGGAAGATGCACAGAAGATAATAATAATAATAATTAATATATAATAATATAACATATTATTATATAATAATATAATAAGTTGTGAGGGATAGGAAGATGCACAGAATATAATAATAAATATATAATAATATAGTATATTATTATAAAATAATATAATACTAATTAGAGAAATTTTACTATACTAATTTTACTATAATTATAATAGTAAAATAATATACTATATTATTATTATAAAATAATATAATACTAATAATAATACTATCTGCCAAGCACTGTTCTAAGTGCTGGGGTAGTAACAAGGTAATCAGGTTGTTCCACATGGGGCTCACAATCTTAATCCCCATTTTACAGATGAGGTAACTGAGGCACAGAGAAGTTAAGGGACTTGTCCAAGGTCACACTGCAGACAAGCGGGAGAGCTGGAATTAGAACCCATATCCTCCGACTCCCAAGCCTGTGCCATTTCCACAAAGCCACGCTGCTTCTCTGCTTCAGAATGGAGAGGAAAAGCAGCTCTCCCCGGTGATCTGTAGAAATTCCCCAGCGAGGAGGCAGAGCAGCGGTTTATAAGAACGTGACAAGTGCCTGCACCAGGGTGATAGCCATTTGAATAGAGAGGAAGAATTAATTCTGGGGTATGTTGTGGAGGGAAAAAAATCAGCAGTCTTCAGTGACAGACTGAATATGAGTTGAGACAGCATAATACCACGGTTACAGGCTTCCAGGACATAGAAGATGGTGAAGTTGTCAACTGAGATGGGAAAGTTAGGTGGAGGAGATTGAGGGTGAAATTGAGCTCAGTTTCAGGCACTGAATTTGGTGTTCAAAAAATATCTGCATTCACTTAAGGTGATTATTTTAAAAATACAGAAATGTGTTCTATTGAAAAAGCACCTTTCTCTAATGATTTCTAGATCCTTTTTAGACAATATTATCACTAATCTTCAGGCCACCCTTGCTTTCTGAGGGGGTGGGGAATGCAAGGTTATACTCCAGTTCCAGCTGGATTACGGAGGCTTTTAGGGAAGAGCAGATGACCGCATCTATCAGGCTCTGCCACATCCCATGTGGCTACCAAGATGATGGTCACACTTTGAGTTAAGTCTCCATCCGAAGAATTAAGACATACCAAGCCATTCCCTGGACATGCTTGGAGGGGTTCTTGGGCTTGACTCTGGATTCAGGACATCTGTGCTTGTTTATCCCTCCAATACCTCAAACTTAACATGTCCAAAACAGAACTCCTCATCTTCTCATCTAAATCCTATCCTCCCTCTTTCCCATCACTATACACAATACCACTATCCTCCCTGTCTCACAAGCCCATAATCTTGGTGTTATCCTCGACATCGCTCTCATTCAATTCATCCATTCAGTCTGTCACCAGATCCTGTCGGTTCTCCCTTCACATCACTAAAATTCTCTCTTTCCTCTTCATCCAAACTGTTACTATTCATTCATTCATTCAATCGTATTTATTAAGTGCTTACTGTGTGCACAGCACTGTATTAAGCACTTGGGAAAATACAATACAGCCATAAAGAGTGACAGTCCCTGCCCACAACAAGCTCACAGTTTGGAAGAGCGGGGGGGACAGATATCAATACAAATAGACATCAATATAAATAAATAAAATTACAGATATATGCTTAAGTGCTGTGGGGCAGGGAGAGGGTTAAGAGCAAAGGGAGCAAGTCAGAGTGATGCAGAAGGGAGTGGGAGATGAGGAAAAGTGGGGCTTTGTTTGGGAAGTCTCTTGGAGGAGATATGCCTTCAGTCAGGTTTTGAGGGCTGGGGAGTGTAAATGTCTACTCTGATCCAAGCACTCATCCAATCCTGCCTCAACTTCTATATCAGCCTCCTCACTGATCTCCTTACCTCCTGTATCTTCCTACTTCAGCCTCTCTTCACTCTGTTGCCTAACTCATTTTTCTAAAAAAAAAAAATACCCCAAATCAGTTCACATCTCCCCATTCCTCGAGAACCTTCAGTGGTTGCCCATCCATCTCTGCAAACTGAACTTCCTTACCATCAGCTTTAAAGCACTCAATAAGTTTGCCCATTCCCACCTTACCTCACTGATTTTCTACTACAGCACTGACAGCACTCTTTGATCCTCCATTCATTCATTCAATCGTATTTATTGAGTGCTTACTGTGTGCAGAGCACTGTATTAAGCGCTCGGGAAGTACAAGTTGGCAACATATAGAGACGGTCCCTACCCAACGGGCTCACAGTCTAGAACTAGTATCAGCTTTCTCACTGTGCCTTCATTTTGCCTGACTCACTGCCACCCACTTTCCCATGATCTCCCTCTGGCTTGGAACTCCCTTCCTCCCTCTTCATATCAAACAGATGACCACTCTCCCCACCTTCAAAGCCTTATTAAGGTCACATCTATTCCAAGGAGACTTCCCCAATTAAGCCCTCTATTCTCCATCTCTCCCTTCTGCATCACCTATGCATTTAATAATAATAATAATAATAATAATAATAATAATAATAATAATGGATTTGTTAAGCACTTACTATGTGCCAGGCACTGTACTAAGTGCTGGGGTGCATACAAGCAAATCGGGTTGTCCCATGTGGGGCTCACAGTCTTCATCCCCATTTTACAGATGAGGAAACTGAGGCCATGGAAGTGAAGTGACTTGCCCAAGGACACACAACAGACAAGTGGCAGAGCAGGGATTAGAACCCATCCAAACATTTGGATTTGTACCCTTAGATCACTTTCATTCAGCCCCTCAACATTTATGTACGTATCTGTAATTTATATTGTCTGTCTATCCCTCCATACTGTAAGCTCCTTTTTTTTACAAACTGGCATTTGCTAAGAACTTACTATGTGTCAAGCACTGTTCTAAGCACTGGGGTAGATACAAGATACTCTGGTTGGATATAGTCCCTGTCCCACATGGGGCTCACAGTCTTAGTCCCCATTTTACAGGTGAGGTAACTGAGGCACAGAGAAATGATAAGATTTGCCCAAGGTCACACAGCAGACAAGTGGCAGAGCCAGGATTAGAATCCAGATCCTTCAGACTCCCAGGCTGTTGCTCTAAATACTAGGAAACACTGCTTGCTTGTGGGTGGGAAACATGTCTAACAACTCCGTTGTATTGTACTAGCTCAGTTGCTTACTCCAGTACTC
This sequence comes from Tachyglossus aculeatus, assembly GCF_015852505.1. Taxonomy (NCBI): domain Eukaryota; kingdom Metazoa; phylum Chordata; class Mammalia; order Monotremata; family Tachyglossidae; genus Tachyglossus; species Tachyglossus aculeatus. Next base: position 39,390,419 of record NC_052088.1, on the reverse strand, counting down.
TGCACACAGTGAAGTGCTCAGTAAATACTATTAATTGGTTGATCTTGTCTCTGCTCCACGTCCTAGAAGCCCTGACCCATCTTTGCCCCTGTGCTCAAAATGAAAGGTCAGAACCTGAGTTTTCATGGATAGCAGTGAGTCAGCTCATCAACAGTATATTTTGAGTATAGACGTAGATACCGTGGGGAATTCAGAGAGAGAACAAGACAGTCTCTGCTTTAATGGGAAAGGCAGGACAAATTAATATACAGGACATAAACACATCAACCAGTATGTAAAGCAAGCAGCAGATGCATAAAAATAAAAGATCCATAAGGATGCGTGCGAAAGAAACATAAAATGCTGAGACTATATCAAGGGATATAAGAGGGATTGGAGTAATATATCCAGGTGGAGTTGATCCAGAAAGGCTGCAAGGAGGAGATGGGTCTTTAATAGTTTGCCAGAAGGGAAAGGACATAATAGTATTTAGTAAATGCTTACTATGTGCTAAGCCCTGGGGTAGACTCAGGATCATCAGATCAGACAATTCCCTCCCATGGGGGCTTGACAGTCTATGAGCCCCTACTTTGGAGAAGAAGTTGAATAACTTGCTGAAGCCCACAAAATAAATTCATGCAGAACCAGCGGTACCAATTTTGTCAGTCAATTATATTTATTGACCACTTACTGTGTGCAGAGCACTGTACTAAGTGCTTGGGAGGCTACAATTTAAAAATATAACAGGCACTTTCCCTGCCCACAATGAGTTTACAGTCTAGAAAGGGAGACAGACATTAATGTAAATAAATTGCTTTGGGGCCGGGAGGGAGGATGAATCCTCTAACCAACAAACGTCAAGGTTTTATTGAATGCTACAAAGCCCTGGAATCAGGTTCCAGGTTTCCTTAATCATAAGGAATAAAGCTCAACAGCCCAAATCAGTGTTTTCCAGTTCTAATATAGAAGAGCTTGTGTGTTCATTAATTATTTTCCTATATCATATTTGATTTCAGTTCAGGGCAACGTGTGTTATTCACATATGGGTAAATCATATACTGAACAAGTGTAACTTGTAATAATTGGCACCCTGAATGACGGTACGGACACCTGTCCAGTGTTTTGGGTATTTTCTTACAGGTACAACTAACTCCAAGTGTGATATAAAGAATGAAATGAAGCCTCTAGAAGTATCACATGTGGCCTTTCTCATCCCCAGACATTTTTACCTTTGATTCCCCCCCCCCCCACCCCCGACGTCTCCTTGTCACTGAATTTTGTATTGAGCATTGGAAGAGTCCTTGTGATGTTCTCCTTTTAGTAAACACACTTGAATTATGGCTTTGATTAGGAGGGTCTGGAGAGGAGGAAGGGCTCCTCATCACCATGCCAACCCGGAGACCACCCACTCCCCATCCCCCCGCTGCCCCTGGGAGGGTGGGGAGAATAACGCGGTGCTGGATAGGGAGCAGTGGGAGGATGGAGCAGAAAGTGGGGAGGAGGAAGGGGGCAGGGTGGGGGGGGCATGGGCTTTACGGGAGGAGGAGGAGGAGGAAGGGGAACGGGGGAAGGACGGGGGAAGAGGAGGAGAAGGAAGTTGGAAGGGAGGAGGAGAAGGAGGAGAAAGAGGGCGGACAGGGGGAGGAGGAGGGTGGATGGGAAGAGGAGGAAGGAGGAGGATGGACAGGGAGCAGGATAGAAGGGGAGGAGGAGGAAAGAGAGGGGAAGAGGACGATGGATGGGAGGAGGAGGATAGACGGGGAGGAAGAGGATGAACGGGGGAGGAAGAGGACGCACGAGGGGGAGGAAGAGGATGGATGGTGAGGAGAAGAAGGTGCACGAACTGGGAGGAGGAGGAGGACAGATGGAGAGGAGGAGAAGGATGGATGGGGAGGAGGACGGACGGGGAGGGGAGATGGACGGGGGCAGGAGGAGGAGGATGAACGGGGAGGAGGAGGACCGATGGGGGAGGAAGAGGACGGATGGAGAGGAGGAGAAGGATGGATGGGGAGGAGGAGAAGGATGATGGGGAGGAGGAGGAGAATGGATGGGGAGGAGGAGGACGGACAGACGGAGAAGAAGAGGATGGACGGGGGAGGAGGAGGATGGACCGGGAAGAAGAGGATGGATGGGGAGGAGGAGAACGGGGAGGAGGAGAACGGACGGGGGAGGAGGAGGATGCACGGGGGAGGAAGACGATAGGTGGAGAGAAGGAGAAGGATAGATGGGGAGGAGAAGGAGGACGGATGGGGAGAAGGAGGGTAGATGGGGAGGAGGAGGAGGACGGATGGGGAGAAGGAGAAGGATAGATGGGAGGAGAAGGAGGACAGACAGGGGAGGAGGAGGATGGATGGCGAGGAGGAGGACGAACGGGGGAGATGAGATGGACGGGGAGGAGGAGGGTGCACTGGGAGGAGGAGGAGGATGAATGGGGAGGAGGAGGAGGATGAATGAGGAGGAGAAACTGGATGGGGAGGAGGAGGATGATGAATGGGGAGGAGGAGAAGGCTGGATGGGGAGGAGGAGGAAGGCGAATAGGGGAGGAGGAGAAGGCTGGATGGGGAGGAGGAGGAGGGTGAATGGGAGGAGGAGAAGGCTGGATGGGGGAGGAGGAGGATGATTGGGGGAGGAGGAGAAGGCTGGATGGGGAGGAGGAGGAGGGCGAATGGGGGAGGAGGAGAAGGCTGGATGGGGAGGAAGAGGAGGGTGATGAATGGGGGAGGAGGAAAAGGCTGGATGGGGAGGAGGAGGGCGAATAGGGAAATAGGGCGAAGAGAAGGCTGGATTGGGAGGAGGAGGAGGATGAATAGGTAGGAGAAGCTGGATGGGGAGGAGGAGGAGGATGAATGGGGAGGAGGAGAAGGCTGGATGGGGAGGAGGAGGAAGGCGAATAGGGGAGGAGGAGAAGGCTGGATGGGGAGGAGGAGGAGGCGGGCGTGTCGTGCGGTGTCTTGTGGTGTGGGTGCGGCGGTAGCGGAGGAGGAGGAGGAGGAGGAAGAGGAGGAGGAGGAGGAGGAGGAGGAGGAGGCTGTGCGGGGTTTGTTGTGCGAGGAGAAGTGTCGGGGCCGTCGGGGCGGCCCGGGAGCGGGACCGAGGCCGGAGCGGCCGCGGGATGGGCGGCGGGAGCGGGGGCGACGCCTCCAGCCAGGTCTGCGGCGCCTACTTCAGCCTCAACCAAACGTTCGTGGAGAGTTTCGAGTGTCCCCGCGGCGGGGACGGGGCCACTCTGCTCTACTGCTGCGGCTTCGCCGACCTCAAGTACTGCTGCGGGGAGCCCGGAAACTATTTTCCCTACACCTTCCGATACATGTGGAGCCTCAGGTGAGGAGCGGGTCGCCGGGGGCCGGGGGGGAGGCGGCAGGGGGACTCATTCGGTCGTGCAATCAATCAATCGTATTTATTGAGCGCTCACCGTGTGCAGAGCACTGTACTAAGCGCTTGGGAAGTACAAGTTGGCAACATAGAGAGGCGGTCCCTACCCAGTGCAGTCCTATTTAGAGAAGCAGCGGGGCTCAGTGGAAAGAGCCCGGGCTTTGGAGTCAGCGGTCGTGGGTTCAAATCAATCAATCAATCAATCAATCGTATTGATTGAGCGCTCACTGTGTGCAGAGCACTGTACTAAGCGCTTGGGAGGTACAAGTTGGCAACACATAGAGACGGTCCCTACCCAACAGTGGGCTCACAGTCTAGAAGGGGGAGACAGAGAACAAAACCAATTAACAAAATAAAATAGAGAAAATACAATAAACAAGTAGATAAAATAAAATAAACAAAGGTAAAATAAACAAAATAAAATAAATGGAATAGATATGTACAAGTAAAATAAATAGAGTAATAAATCCTTACAAACATATATACATGTATACAGGTGCTGTGGGGAAGGGAAGGAGGTAAGGCGGGGGGGATGGAGAGGGGGAGGAGGGGGAGAGGAAGGAGGGGGATCATCATCATCATCATCATCATCATCATCAATCGTATTTATTGAGCGCTTACTATGTGCAGAGCACTGTACTAAGCGCTTGGGAAGTACAAATTGGCAACATATAGTGACAGTCCCTACCCAACAGTGGGCTCACAGTCTAAAAGGGGGAGGATCAGTCTGGGAAGGCCTCCTGGAGGAGGTGAGCTCCTGGAAGAGGTGAAATCCCGGCTCTGCCACTTGTCAGCTGGTGACTTGGGGCAAGTCACTTCACTTCTCTGGGCCTCCAGATTTATCTCATCTGGAAAATGGGGATAAAGACTGTGAGCCCCCCGTGGGACAACCTCATCACCTTGTAACCTCCCCAGCGCTTAGAACAGTGCTTTGCACATAGTAAGCACTTAATAAATGCCATTATTATTATTATTATTATTTACTGAGCACTTACTCTTTGCAAAGCACTGGACTAAGCGTTTGGAAAGTCCAATTCGGCCACAGAGACAATCCCTACCCAACAACGTGCTCGCAGTCAAGAAGGGGGAGACGGACAACAAAACAAAACATGTAGACAGGCGTCAGTAGCATCAAAATAGATAATAATAACAGTATTTGTTAAGCGCTTATTCTGTGCCGGGCACTGTTCTAAGCACCGGGGTAGATACAACGAATTCGGGTTGTCCCACGTGGGGCTCACAGTCTTAATCCCCATTTTACAGACAAGGGAATCGAGGCGCAGAGAAGTTAAGTGATTTGCCCAAAGTCACACGGCCAAGTGGCAGAGCTGGGATTAGAACCGACGACCTCTGACTCCTAAACTCGTGCTCTTCCCACTAAGCCACGCTGCTTCTCTGAATTGAATTCTAAATAGAATTATAGCTACGTACACATCATTAATAAAATAAATAGAGTAATGAATATGTACAAATAGACACCAGTGTTGTGGGACGGGGAAGGGAGGTAGAGCAGATGGAGGGAGTGAGGGCGATGGGGAGGGGAGGAGGAGCAGAGGAAAAGGGGGGCTCAGTTTGGGAAGGCCTCCTGGAGGAGGTGAGCTCTCAGTAGGGCTTTGAAGGGGGGAAGAGAGCTAATTTGGTGGTTGTGTGGAGGGAGGGCATTCCAGGCCAGAGGTAGGACGTGGGCCGGGGGTCGATGGTGGGACAGGTGAGAAGGAGGCCCAGTGAGGAGGTTAGTGGTGGCAGAGGAGCGGAGGGTGCAGGCTGGGCTGGAGAAGGAGAGAAGGGAGGTGAGGTAGGAGGGGGCGAGGGGATGGACAGCCTTGAAGCCAATAGTGAAGAATTTTTGCTTCATGTGAAGGTGGATAGGCAACCACTGGAGATTTTTGAGGAGAGGGGGTGACATGTCCAGAGCGTTTCTGCACAAAGATAATCCGGGCAGCAGAGTGAAGTATAGACTGAAGTGGGGGGAGACAGGAGGATGGGCGATCAGAGAGGAGGCTGATGCAGTAATCCAGTCGGGATAGGATGAGAGGTTGAACCAGCAAGGTAGAGGTTTGGATGGAGAGGAAAGGGCAGATCTCGGCAATGTTGTGAAGATGAGACCGGCGGGTTTTGGTGACGGATTGGATGTGTGGGGTGAATGGGAGAGCGGAGTCAAAGATGACACCAAGGTTGCGGGCTTGTGAGGCGGGAAGGATGGTAGTGCCATCCATAGTGGCAGGGAAGCAGCATGGCTTAGTGGAAAGAGCACGGACTTGGGAGTAAGAGGATGTGGGTTCTAAACCTGGCTCCGCCACTTGTCTGCTGTGTGACCCTGTGCAAGCCATTTAACTTCTCTGTGCCTCAGTTACCTCATCTGTAAAGTGGGGATTAAGACTGTGAGCCCCACATGGGACAACCTGATCACCCTGTATCTACCCCAGAGCTTAGAACAGTGCTGGGCACATAGTAAGTGCTTAACAAATACCATCATCATCATCATCACGGTGACGGGAAAGTCAGGGAGAGGACAGGGTTTGGGAAGGAAGATAAGGAGCTCAGTCTTGGACGTGTTGAGTTTTAGGTGATGGGCGGACATCCAGGTGGAGATGTCCTGAAGGCAGGAGGAGATACGAGCCTGGAGGAGATACAACCCTGGAGCCTGAGGAGGGGAAGCCGCCCTCCTTTAACCCCCTCCTCCGGGGTCTGCTACCCTCTTCCCCCTCTTCCCCTCACCCAGCACGTGCCCTTCCCGCTCGTGCCCCTTCCCACCTTTCCTCCACCCTTGGGGGCTCATTCATTCATCCATTTGATTGTATTTATTGAGCACTTACTGTGTGCAGAGCACTGTACTAAGCGCTTGGGAAGTACAATTCAGCCCCAAATAGAGACAACCCCTGTTCAACACCGGGCTCACAGTCTCTCACCCTTTCCCGCCCTTTCCCCACCTGTCCTCCACTTTTGGGGGCTTGCACCCTTTCTTGCGCATCCCTGCCCAGCACGTGTCTTTCCCGCCTTTTCCCCCCCAGCCTCTGGGCTCATTCCCTATCTCGCAAATCCCACCCAGCAACTGCCCTTCCTGCCTTTCGACCCCCCACCCCTGACTTGCGCCCTGACAGGACGTTCTGTATGAACACAAAAGAACAGAGGAGAAAGAGGAATAGCGTGGCTCAGTTGAAAGAGCCCAGGCTTTGGAGTCAGAGGTTATGGGTTCAAATCCCGGCTCCGCCAATTGTCAGCTGTGGGACTTTGGGCAAGTCACTTAACGTCTCTGGGCCTCAGTTCCCTCATCTGTAAAATGGAGGTTAAGACTGTGAGCCCCCTGTGGGACAACCTGATCACCTTGTAACCTCCCCAGAGCTTAGAATAGTGCTTTGCACATAGTAAGTGCTTAATAAATGCCATTATTATTATTATTGTTATTATCTGGGACCCTCCCACCCTCTCCCCTGATCTGCACATAAAACCCCCATACTTGGTAGAGGTGGCTAGGCCACCAAGTCACCCCCACCGTCTGGTGTAAACTCCCACCACCGGAGCCCCCAAAGGGGAAATGAGGGTGGGGGAACTACCTCCCCTCCCCTGGTAGTTGAATTAGCATTTCAGTTCCTGGTTGTGTTCAGAGGGAGGGAGCCCATTTATCCCATTCCAGGACTGTGGGTAGTCCAGCTTGGGGATGGACAGGTACAGGATTCTCCAGCCCCATTTAATCTGAGAGCCCCATTTAATTCCAGATGTAGGAATCAGAGAAAAGACATCAGAATCGTTCATTCAATCTAATCTGAGAGCATCCATAGCCTTGGCCCTGTATTTCCCAGACGTAGGAATCAGAGAAAAGGCATCAGATTCATTCAATCAATCGTATTTATTGAGCACTTACTGTGTGCAGAGCACTGTATTAAGCACTTGAGAAGTACAAGTTGGCAATATATAGAAATGATCTCTACCCAACAACGGGCTCACATTCTAGCAGGGGGAGACAGACAACAAAACAAAACATGTAGACAGGTGTCAAAATCGTCAGAACAAATAGAATTATAGCTATATGCACATCATTAAAATAAATAGAATAGTAAATATGTACAAGTAAAATACAGTAATAAATCTATTACTATCTCAGCGCTTAGAACAGTGCTTGGCACATAGTAAGCACTTAAATACCAACGTTATTATTATTACTAAATCTAATCTATCTAATCTATTACTATCTAATAAATCAGATCTCAGATCCTGTAGGTCTTGACCAAATCATAATCCCCTCAAGTCATGACACGGAATCAGATCTATTCCTTAACTGAGAACAAATTCTGAAGTGGAGGAATAGATGCGGAAGTAGAACTGCATCATGAACAGCGACTGCAGCCTTCTTTTGTATATTACTTCAGTGCTCAATAGTGTGGTCTGCACACAGCAGTAAACCCTGGTGAATGAATAACCTGGGTAACGACCTTTAATTTCTACTAGTTTTAACTAAGATTTAGCAAAAACTGGACTTCATAGTTTGCAAACCATGGAATTTCTGTGATGGTGATATAGCTGGGTTTTTTTTTTTTTTTTCATTTTGTTTTGTTTTTCTCCTCCAGCATTGGTGCCCTGATTGGATTGGGAATTGCTGCTCTGGTATTACTAGCCTTTGTCATCAGTGTCTGTGTCCTTTGCTATTTATTTTTGTATACAAAACCTCAGCAGTTGGATACGGGTCTGAAACTCCAACATCTAGAGACTGCTGCAAGAGAAGGTAATGAAAAACCAATATTGTAAATACTGTGTCTAAATGAAAAACAAATGAATTTGCCACATATCCAGTTTCAGCAATAACGTGTGAAAGAATGAACATGTAATCCATTTATCTTCAAAATGTTCTAATGCATAAATCTAGAAGTCAATATTTGTTGCAAGAGAAATTTCTCACTCCCAAATCATTTTTTTTAATTAGGCTTAAATCTGAAAAATGTGAAAGTTTTTTAAAGTTTTGTTCAATTTTTCTACTGTTCTTACTCTCCAAACAGACTTCTCAATTTAGGAAGGCACTCTAATTCTGCTACATTTGATTTAAATTTGGTAATTTGGCTGCTGAATCAGCTTCCTCATTCATCTCCCTGTCTCCACCCTCTCCCCTCTCTGGTCCTGATTTCTTTCAGGTGCTAGGATAATTTTTTAAAGTGTCATTCCGCGTATTTCCCCACTCCTTCAACCTTCAATGGTTGTGCTCTCCTCATCAAGCAGAAACAGTTGATGATCAGCTTTGCGGCATTCTATGAGCTCTTTCCCTCCTATTTATCCACTTTCTTCTCCCACTACACTCCAGCTCACACTCTTCATTCCTCTCAGGCCTCATTTTCTCCTGCTTCCAACTCCTTGTTCGACTCCTTCTGCCTACTTAGAACCCCCTCCCCTTCTTCAAATCCACCTGACTACACCTCTCGTCATTTTCGTAGTCTTTCCACATCACATTTCTTCTCCCTAGGTCATGTCTCCCTCAGTTACCATCTCAGCCCATCCACCTTAACTAAGCATTTCTAGCATTTCTTTTTGTGGTAGCTGATAGGCACTTATTATGTGCCAAGCATCATACTAAGTATTGGGATTGATACAATATAAGTAGATTGGGCACAGTCTCTGTCTCACAAGGATCTCTCCATCTAAGGGGGAGAGCATATTTTATTTCCATTTTATAGATGAAGAAATTGAGGGAACTGACCAAGGTCACACAACAGGTTAATGACAGAGCCGGAATTAGAACCCAGGACCTCCGACTCCTACATCTACATATCAAAATTTCCTTTCTTCTAGCTGTAAGTGATTTTGGGTCTGTTTCCCCCAATTAATTGTAAGATGCATGACAGCAGAGATCTTGTCTTCTAACTTACTTGTACTTTCCCAAGTTCTGATTGCAGGGCTCTGCACAGTGGTACTCAAATTATATTGGAATTTCCTTAGAAAAATTGCAGCTGTGGTCAGTTTTTGCTTGTTATGTAAATAACATTATTCTTTTCACTTCGAGTTTTCCACCTGGGAATCAATATTTGACTGAATTGTACTCTCCCAAATGCTTAGTGCAGTGCTCTGCACACTGTAAGTGTTCAATAAATATGATTGAATAAATATCGCTAAATTCTGAACTAATGCTGGAGTCCACTAACCTGAATTAAGAAAAGCTCTTTAAGGTTGTTATGTGTATCAGCTGGTAGCTGTCAACCCTTTTTTATTCGTGGTCAATGCCAAAAAGAATAACTTACTGAAGAAACACTTGCCTTGTAAATGTTGTATGTGAATTAACTGGGGAGGCAGTGGGGTCTAATGGGAAGAGCACAGAAATGAGAATCGGCTCACCTGGATTCCAATCCCAGTTGAACCACTGCCCTGCTCATTGGTCAGTACTCTAAAAGTATAAGGATTATAGCTGACCAAAGTCACTTAACCTCTCTGGACCTCAATATCTTCACCTGTAAAATTGGGTTAAGATACCTGTCCTTCCAACCTCTTGGACTGTAAGCCCTTTATGTGTTATGGATGATGTCTGATTTGATTTTCTGTACTGACCCCAGCATCTAGCTCAGCACTGGAGTCCATAGGAAGGGCTAATTCAAAAATAAAATAATTTAAGATGGATTTTGATGTGGATTTTTTTTTAAAAATCCAATAATTATCCCGGAAAGTGCATATTTTTAACCTCCAAAAATCATATTCTATATATAAATAGCTTAATCAATGACAAGAATTGCTCATTAACTGATATTTGATAACTCACCCACCAGCTGGTAAAGCCCAATTATCAAAAACAATAATGCCAAAATGGGAATAATTATCACTAGCGTAATCCTTAAAATTAAATAGGAGCAGGCCGGCTACACATTTGAGAATTGGTTTAAGTAGGGGCTTCTAGTGGCTAAGCATTTAAAATAGTTCCTTAGATTCATCTGTTAAATAATTTTAACAATTAAGCGCTTAGTACAGTGCTCTGCACGCAGTAAGTGCTCAATAAATACGATTGATGATAATTTCCTCTGCATCAGTACACAAGAATAGACGGACCACCAGAAAGTTAACTTAAATCAGTTGTTTTATCCTACAGTGAACAACCAAAGAACAAAGTAAATAGCCCTTTAAATTTTGAATTAAGATGCCTCGCTTGAACAGATAGACAATCAATACACCAGCAATCTCATCCTAGGGGAGAATTAATTAGGAAGATAGGCAGCTCTCAGAAAGGTAATTCCATATGTTCAGCTCTTACAAGGAGTTATTTTCTGATCATTATTTTTCACACCAAGAAAAACATCCTCAGACGGAAGCTGTATGATGAGCTTTCCCCTGTTTTTGGTTTCAGTAGTCTGCTTTCGCTACTCTTTCCTATTGGATACTGTTTGTTGGTCTGGAAAAGCAAAACAGATGGCAATTATCTAAAATTCAGACAATAAAAACCATTTTTTGGCATTCTTGTTCAGATAATACCAAGTAACATGGGAGTTTTTGCCTTAATTTTTAAGACACCACCTCAACCCTGCACTTCTCTTTGGCAAGCAAGCCTGGCAGCTAGATAAACATGACTAAGTGATGAAGGCCGGATGGTTTGGGACTAAATCGTTCCTTTCCTTTATAGGATGTGGTTCTGCAGGGTTAATTTTACTAAATCATCCAGAGCAAGATGTGTGGGTGTCTGGGAGAGGAGAGGACTGTTTTGCAGGGCTCCAGGAGAAGTACAACAGCAGGAAACCTTACTTCTCGTAGCCCGCAACTCAGTGACTGCAGGCTGGCTAAACCCAAAAGCCATCTGAGGATCTAGGGGGGCTGAAGAGAAAAGCTTTTTCCCTTTGCCAATGCTGGCAGTGTCCATTACTAACACCTTCCCCGACACAAAGGAGCCAATCAGGCCGATTAATTTCCCCAGGCACAATTAGTTCAGGTGTTGCTTCAGAGAACCATCTGTCCTGTAGTGAAAAGTGACCTCTGAGCTTTAGGCTGGCATAGTGAAGACAATTTTTGGAACAACCCACTGCAAGGACTCTTCAAAGAGAATGGGATTTTGTGCTTAGGTTGGAAAGATCTTGGTCACTGGATTTGTTTCCCTACAGTGATGGAGTGTTCTTTTGGAACTGTTATGTTTAAATAGGCTACTCCCGGGAATGATTTTTTCCTTCATGTATCCCATCACTGTTTTATTTTGTTCACTGGTTCTTATGAATAAAATGTAAGAGCTTTAAAAATATTTGAATTGCTCTGCAAAGAAGAGGGGCATTGTGTTAAGAACAGTAGAGCTTAATTGGCTATCTCTAGTTTTGGAGGGCTATCTGCTGAGTAAGTGATTGGACTTTAAATTTTGTCTCACCATCATTTTCTTTCCCTTTAACTTTTTTTGGGTGCATGTTACTGGAACGGCGCATCTGCTGGATTAAAGGAATAAGAGACAAAAATCCATGTGGTTTTGTAAATTGTATGGGATGTACTCTCACTTGGATGCTGTCATTCAAGGAGATTGTGGGTCTAAACTGTCACCTCTTTGAATACTTTATCATCAAGAGGATTTACTCAAAGAACCAAGTTTTCACAGTCCATACATTGGGTTTAGGAAAAGAGGGAACGAGGTGGAGGACATAGAGGGATGAGTGTGCCAAGTGCAAGGAAAAAGGCCGGTGGTGGAAAGGATTGCATGGGCTCAAACCTAAGAAAATAACACATTCTGCATTGGCAAGGCAAATTCCATGTGATGTATGTGGTGATATGAAGTCTTTCTAGAGGAATAAACGATCTACATACAGAATTCTCAGGTTGAAAGAAAAGCCTCTGTCAACATGACTGTACTCCTCTCCAGAGAAGCAGTGTGGCTTAGTGGAAATGATAATAATGATGACATTTATTAATCGCTTACTATGTGCAAAGCACTGATCTAAACTCTGGGGAGGTTACAAGGTGATCAGATTGTCCCACGGGGTCTCACAGTCTTAATCCCCATTTTACAGATGAGGTAACTGAGGCCCAGAGAAGTTAAGTGACTTGCCCAAAGTCACACAGCTGACAATTGGCGGAGCCAGGACTTGAACCCATGACCTCTGCCTCTAAAGCCCGTGCTCTTTCCACTGAGCCACGCTGCTGAATGAATGAATGAATCTATTTTAGCTCTCCATCTCACCCCACCTAATTTACAGTACCTGTCTAAATGATGGCCCATGTCATCCCAGCACTTAATACAGTATTTTGCACAATGTAAGCACTTAATGGACATTATTGTTAGTGCACAGTATAATCCTGACTCATAGTTTGTTATCCAAGAGGTAGGAAAGGTACTATTGATCCTGCTATATGTGGACAAGCTTCTAACAAGGTTCATTAGAAACCTTGGTCCTTGCCAGAACCAGTGAGATTACCGATTTAAAAGAAAACTAGATTCAGATGTCTAAAACATCAACATTTCTTGAAATATATTTTCTTAACCTACTCCCCATGGAATCCCAAAGGAATAATTGAAGAATTGAACGGGCCTGAAAGATTGACACGTGAGATGGAAGAAATGAGCATTTTGCAGTATTTGATGGCATGTAACTGAGAAACTATCTCAACAGGGGGGTTCCCACTAATTGATGGGGGACAGAGAGGAAAAGGTTGAGTTGTGGATGGAGTTTCTAGCCACGAGCCTCATCAGTGAATGACCCCTGGCCCCACTGCTGGGCTGCCCCTAGGAACCTGTTGGGGCTGAGGGATGGGTTTTGGTTAAAGTCATTTCTGGGACATGGTTTGAGGTAGATGTCGAAAGACCCTGCATGCATCAAGTTGAACCGGAAATTTGCGGAAGGGGAAATACCAAGCAATACAAAGGAAAGTCTGAAATGAGCTTAATAAGACTTTGTCCTCACTCTTCGGTCCTTCTCTCTTCGAGCTTCACCCGACACCATGATTATTCATTCATTCAATCATATTTATTGAGCGCTTACTGTGTGCAGAGCACTATACTAAGCTCTTGGGAAATACAGATCCGCAACATATAGAGACGGTCCCTACCCAGCAACGGGCTGATTACAGCCTCATCTTGTGAAGGCTGTCCTTTTGAAAATGTTCAACTAGCATAACTAAACAGTTAGATGGAGATGGAAAGCTCTTTTAGGCTTGCTAACTTGGAGAAGGTGTTGGAACCCAAGGTGGTAAATGATTAAACGAAAGACGTTGCCTCAAATCAGATTCATATTTGACAGCAAATCTTTCTTCGTACATTCTCAGAAGTGCATTGGTACAGAGAGCAGCACGATCCGGTGGATAGAACACAGGCCCGGGAGTTGGAGGAACTTGGGTTTGAATCTTGTCTCCACCACTTACCTGCTATGTGATTTTGGGCAAGCCAGTTAACTTATCTGTGACTCAGTTACATCATCTTTAAAGTGGGGATTCAATCATTACCTGTTCTCCCACCTACTTAGACTGTGACCCCCATGAGGGATCTGATTATCTTGTATCTACCCCAGTGCTTAGTATACAGTGTGTGGTACATAGTAAGAGCTTAACAGAAAACACAATTATTATTACAGGTAGTAGACTACATGAGCAGACTTCACAGAGTTGTCATTTTCCTTGTGTAGAACCAATGTCCAAGGAGCGTGAAAACAAGTCACTGGGACAGTTATGCGCAGAAGCTCCCAGCACGTAGAAAAAGCAGTGCTCTACTGCCAGAATAAACTTTACCAACCTGTAGAACAGCAGCCAAGTTGAATAATAAACACTCTCAAGTGTTGTCTAGGGCAAACAAGAGAGAAATCAGAGCTGTGAAAATGGAGCAGCCTGCAGAGAGCACACCCACTGAGTCAGGAAACAGGTCTTTATAAGCAGCTTTTCCTCAGAAAAATGCATGTGACCGGCACATTGGAACTTCTAGGAACCCAACTTCAAGCCTACAAATACGAGAAAGCTAGTATTAAGAAACAGCGAGGGGAAAACTAACCTGGACGCTCAGCTTGTTTGTTGCTAGGAATGACATTTGGGAGACGAGCATAGGTCTCTGTCAAAAGGGAATGCCAAATGGTGATCTGAAAAATGAAAGAAAACGTAATTGGGCAAATATAATTACTCTACAGTTCATTTCCTTGATCTTTTAAGTGAAACTGTGTAATTTTGGTGATGATGCATGCCTTCATTAACCAAATGATCCTGAAGAGATACAGCCAAACTGGCAGAGCCAGCAAATACTATAATTAAGCTCCAAAACTATAATTGTAAAGGAAAAAAACAAGTGCAAGCTCCTTTGTATTGTATGTGGAATTAAAATGTAGTCCTTTAAGCCCAGTTTAACAAAGACCACTATTAATGCTAATGCAATCCTTCCCACTAGGGCTGTGAGCCCTCTGCGATAGGAACTGTAAGCAATCTGATTATCTTTGTACCTACCTTAGTGGTTAGCACATAGTAAGTGCTTAATGAATGCCATAATAATGATTATTTTTATTTAATGTTAGCGGGTCATGATGACAACTCTATCGCATTGTACCACACCGAATGTTTAGCACAGTGCTCCGCACACAGCAGGCACACACTAAATACTGACAATTGATTGAGGTTCAGCCTTGTCAAACGAACCAGAAATTGACTGGTCATAATTTTTTTCATTGCATCTGTTTTCCTTTCCCCCCAGAAGGAATAAATATAGCAAATCTTTACCGCTCAAGTGGATAAAGGGGTTTTTGCCAAAGTAGGTTATGGGAGATATGCTAAGCATAAAGTAATTATATAAATACTTCATTCCTATCCTCAACACTTATGCGCATATATCTGAGTGTTGCTTTATTTAGATATTTCATCTTGATATATTTGTACTACTTCTTGTTACATCTTTATTCTTCCTTCTGCCCCCACTATCTGTAAAGAATCTGTCAGTCTCCCCTAGTAAACGGTAAGCTCTTTGAGCCATTTTAACATCACTGAGCAACTATGCAGAGGAGCCGGCATGTTTTTCTGGGGAAGTGGGGGAGGAAGGAGTTTCAGAAGGAAAATCTGTTTTGGCACATCATGTGAAGGGCCCTGCTAACATTGTCTGTGATTGAGCTTTACAATCATAAACAAATGGTAGCAGAGCCAAAGTACCACTTGTTCTGACTGCAAGCGTTCCCTCCAGGTAGGCAGATGGCATTTTAGGCTCCTGATTTCTCCATCCCTATTCTCCCGCCCTGCAGCAGCCAGAAAACAGGTATATTAGGACAGGGTGAGGGGAAGTCCAGGGTTGTCAGTACCCGTGGGCAGCAGCTATCTAGCAGGCAGACTTGGGCCAATCCAGCATGGAGTACATAAAGTGACTAAGTGCCACGCCAATCCCTCGCTAACTGCACGACTCCCCTGCTCCCCCATCCTTTTTTCAATCCTCTGAGCTCAACTGAAACAAAACGTTCTGGTAGCAAATCCCTCCTTTATTAGCAGGCTAATGTGTCTGGGGTGGTTAGCACTTTAGACAGATAGATGGATTCTTCGGTGTCAAAATTTTCGTCTGGAATCAAGCTTGCCCAATTGCTGACACGTTCATTTTTTTTTTACCATGAGTTTTGAAGTCTTTTTGGCCCAATTCTAGTGGGTCAGCTTCTGTGCCACAATTCCTTCTTCCTTCTGACATCTTTATTGGCAGCTCCTTGGAGAACAATCTGGAAACTCAGGTGTTGTCTCGTGTAAAAAGGGTTGTTTTTCCACCGGAGCCAGAAGGCAATCAGTAGAGAGGTGGAAGCCCACACACTGTGCTGTCTCTTCCCCTTTCATCAATAAGGAACTAACAAAAAGCAGTTAAAAATGCTAACTCATTCAACTGCTTCCTGATAACGTTTTCACTTCCAATAATGTTGCTCCTTCAAATAGAGTGATTTCTCCAGTTGACTTTCTTTTGTACGTAAGTTCAAAGAACCGCTTGGCTGTATGCTTTACTTTCAAATGGCTGATTCTGTTTTGTCTCATGCATTTATTTGCAGGCTATTCAAACAGAAAAAACAAAGCAGGAAATTCAAATGCCGTGTCCAACTCAACAATCGAAACATCATGTGAAGCTGATGAAATTATTCAAGAAAAACTGATGGATATTACACCAACCAATATTTCCACTTAATGAAACTTGCTACATGAAAAATCTTGCTGAAGGGATTGCAATGAAACTGCAGCGTGTACTTTATGTATAATAGGTAATTCATGCCCCCAGCTATTTCCTTTTCATCAGCTCCTCTAGAAACCGAAAGAAATGACGCTGAGATAAATTGAATTTTTCAAAAAACATTATTTAGGCATTCTTCCCTTTTCAGTTATTTAATTGGATAATATTAATCACATTTAAGGCACTGTTTCACAAATATGGGTTCCACTAATAAAATACATTGGTAGATTCCAAAATTTACCGGTAACATAAAAATGGTGAGGTTATCTGCATGAGGGCATAGAAAGGTCTATGTCTTATGTTGATCTTTTCTCCCCAAATGCTTCAGAATTCCATTTTTGAAGTCTTAGAATCAGCTTTTTCATAAGGAACGGCCTTTCAATCAATGAATCGTATTTACTGAGCGCTTACTGAGTGCAGAGCACTGTACTGAGCACTTGGGAAGTACAAGTTGGCAACAAGTTGGCCCTTAAGTTTATCAGTTGCACTGCTCGATCAACTGGATTAAAAACCACTTATAACTGTAGGTGCTGTTTCCAGCAGTCTTTATTATGTGCTTTTTGATGGCTTCAATCGGTAATTGGTAGTATCTGAGTACTTTTCATGTGCAGAAAACCACACTAAACCTCACTCCTGGTTACAGTCACCCTCTGCACTTAGGTATTTTATTCCTGTCCACAGCATTCAAGAGTATTTGCTTATATCTACGTATATATTTTTCTATACATTCAGTTATATGTTCAGGGCTCTGCTTACAGTAAGCACTCAGTGCCACTGACAGTGAAGGTGGGGAATTGTGCCATCTTGGGCACCGTTTGATTGCAAGATTGTGTGTGTGGTTGTGGGGGTGTGGAGGGGGCCCACTGGATGTGTATGTGTGTTGTGGGGGGGGTGGGCAAAGGATGTATTTTGGTTGTTTGCTCTTTTTTTCCCCCCCGCATGGTTTGAGCCCAGGTAACATTAGATAAGCTGATCACAAGAGGGAGGGATTCTGGGCAAAAACCTTTTTCCTGAAAAATGAGCTTGGGAAAACGTTTACCTCATGCAGTACACACCCATTGACACTGGATTAAAAGGTCAAGTTGTTTTGCGATGGGCCTGGCACAGAGTGTACCTTTCATTACAGCATAATAGCACTAGGTCTCTGTGGTTTCAGTCAAAATTTCTAGCAGAAAATCTGGTCAGTCTTAGCTTGTGTTTCCCCTGCAAGTTACATGAACACTTAGTAAAAGGTGTAGTAGGGACTCGGGCAGGGAAGGAAATGAACATAGAGGCCTCCAAGAAGCCTTCCCTGACTAAACCCTTCCTTTCCTCTTCTCCCACTCCCTTCTGTGTCGCCCTAACTTGCTCCCTTTGTTCTTCCCCTGTTCCAGCCAAACAGCACTTATGTACATATCTGTAATTTATTTATTTTGTATTAATATCGGTCTCACCCCACTCTAGACTGTACACTCCTTGTGGGCAGAAAATATGTCTGTTTATTGTTGCATTGTACTCTCCCAAGTGCTTAGTACAGCGGTCTGCACACAGTAAACGCTCAATGAATAGGATTTAACGAATGAATAGAATAATGATTAGAATGAATGAACGAATGAATGAATGAACAAGCAAGGTGATGAAGATCAAAACCTAAAATCGGTTTTTCCTGCCGAAGTCATTGAGCTCCTTCCCTAATAACAGAAATTAAAATTACCACCTTTGAAAGGTGCCGCCGAGCTATGTGTGTTTCCTGCTTACATGATCCAAATCAAACAGACCATGGCAAGGATACCCCAAAATGCTTGAACATGGAAAAACCTTGTCTTATTTTATGAAGTATGAAAGAGGGAAAATTTTAATCATAAAATGGCATTTTACCCAAGATGCTCACTTGTTTGGTATTTGTCGTGTTTGTGATAGTTATTTTCATTATTTAAAAAATGTTGCAGATATCTTTTTCATTTACCCACCTACCTGTAGGCAACTATAGCCAAATGTTTACAGTATAGAGAATTTAGGTTAGTTAAGACACTTGCAGAAATGATGGCACCACATGATAAAATGTTTGAGGCCTCAACCTATGGAAATGGAAAGCTCTCTATTTCAAGTACACTGGTGTATATAAGAGGCTTTTGTTAGCAGCCTCAAATCAGTCTGCATTTTGGCCAGGCCCAAGTTCTGATCTAGTTTTGGAATATGTGGCTCAATACTTGTTTGGGGTATTTATTTCCCCTACCTCGACAATGTCGACAATGAACTTGACTGTGTGCCCCTTAAGCACTTCAATTCTCGCCCCAGCCCCACAATACTTATGTAAATAGTCTTATATTCTACTATTTCCCCCATTCCTAATCTCTTTTAATGTTGGTCTCTCCCTGTAATAATAATAATAATAATGTTGGTATTTGTTAAGCACTTACTATGTGCCAAGCACTGTTCTAAGCGCTGGGGAGGTTACAAGGTGATCAGGTTGTCCCACGTGGGGCTCACGGTCTTAATCTCCATTTTCCAGATGAGGTCACTGAGGCCCAGAGAAGTGAAGTGACTTGCCTAAAGTCACACAGCTGACAAGTGGCGGAGCCGGGATTTGAACCCATGACCTCTGACTCCTAAACCCGTACTCTTTCCACTGAGCCACACTGCTTCTCAGATGTAGACTGTACAGCTGTAGACTGTAAGCTTGTGGGCAGGGTTCACAATTACCAACTCTTTTGTGTTGTACTTTTCAAGTGCTTAGTACAGTGCTCTGTATCCAATAAACACTCAATAAATACCATTGATTGATTGCTATTTGATAGTGAGGGAAGTACCCATGGAAAGGAATAATAATAATAATAATAATACTTATGGTATTTATTAAGCGCTTACTATGTGCCAAGCACTGTTCCAAGCACTGGGGTAGATACAAGGTAATGAGGTTGTGCCATGTGGGGCTCAGTCTTAATCCCCATTTTACAGATGAGGGAACTGAGGCCCAGAGAAGTTAAGTGACTTGCCCAAAGTCACACAGTTGATAAGTGGTAGAGCTGGGATTAGAACCCACCACCTCTGACTCTCAAGCCCGTGCTCTTTTCACTAAGCCATTGTAGTTTAGAAGAAATGATAGACTGTAAGTACAAGTACGTCGTGGGCACAGATGATCTCTATTGCTATATTGTACTTTTCCCAAGCACTTAGTACAGTGCTCTGCACACAGTAAGCGCTCAATAAGTATGATTTGATTGAATGAATGAATAATAGGGAACATAGTTGTGGGCAGAGAATGTGTCTGCTAACTCTGTTGTATTCATTCATTCATTCAATCGTATTTATTGGGCGCTTACTGTGTGCAGAGCACTGTACTAAGCGCTTGGGAAGTACAAGTCGGCAACATATAGAGACGGTCCCTACCCAACGGGCTCACAGTCTGGAAGGGGAGACAGACAACAAAACAAAGCATGTGGTCAGGTGTCAAGTCATCAGAATAAATAGAAGTAAAGCTAGATGCACATCATTGACAAAATAAATAGAATAGTAAATATGTACAAGTAAAATAAATAGAGTAATAAATTTGTACAAACATATATACAGGTGCTGTGGGGAGGGGAAGGAGGTGGGGCGGGGGATCAATCAATCAATCAATCAATTGTATTTATTGAGTGCTTTCTGTGTGCAGAGCACTGTACTAAGCGCTTGGGATGTACAAGTTGGCAACGGAGGAGGAGAGGAAAAAGGGGGCTCAGTCTGGGCAGGCCTCCTGGAGGAGGTGAGCTCTTGGTAGGGCCTTGAAGGGAGGAAGAGAGCGAGCTTGGCGGATGGGCAGAGGGAGGGCATTCCAGGCCAGGGGGAGGACGTGGGCCGGGGGTCGACGGCGGGACGGGTGAGAACGAGGTACGGTGAGGGGGTTAGCAGTGGCAGAGGAACGGAGGGTGCGGGCTGGGCTGGAGAAGGAGAGAAGGGAGGTGAGGTAGGAGGGGGCGAGGGGATGGGCAGCCTTGAAGCCGAGCGTGAGGAGTTTTTGCTTGATGCATAGGTTGACTGGCAGCCATTGGAGATTTTTGAGGAGGGGAGTGACATGCCCAGAGCGTTTCTGCACAAAGATGATCCGGGCAGCAGCGTGAAGTATAGACTGAAGTGGAGAGAGACAGGAGGATGGGAGATCAAAGAGGAGGCTGATACAGTAATCCATTCGGGATAGGATGAGAGACTGAACCAGCAAGATAGCAGTTTGGATGGAGAGGAAAGGGCGGATCCTGGTGATGTTGCGGAGGTGAGATTGGCAGGTTTTGGTGACGGATTGGATGTGAGGGGTGAACGAGAGAGCGGAGTCGAGGATGACACCAAGGTTGCGGGCTTGTGAGACGGGAAGGATGGTAGTGCCGACTACAGTGATGGGAAAGTCAGGGAGAGGGCAGGGTTCATTCTTGGACATATTGAGTTTTAGATGGCGGGCAGACAACCAGATGGAGATGTCCTGAAGGCAGGAGGAGACACGAGCCATAAGGGAGGGAGAGAGAGCAGGGGCGGAGATGTAGATTTGGGTGTCATCAGCGTAGAGATCATAGTTGAAGTCGTGGGAGTGAAAAAATTCACCAAGGGAGTGAGTGTTGATAGAGAACAGAAGAGGACCAAGAACTGACCCTTGAGGAACCCCTACAGTAAGGGGATGGGAAGGGGAGGAGGAGCCCGCAAAGGAGACTGAGAATGAATGGCCGGAGAAATAAAAGGAGAACCAGGAGAGGACGGAGTCTGTAAAGCCAAGGTTGGATAGGGTGTTGAGGAGAAGGGAGTGGTCCACAGTGTCCACAGTTTCTCCATCCTTATTAACCCCCTTACCTATGGTCCTCAGAAGTTGTTCCAGACGTTTAACTCCCTCTTCAAACCTCATGCCCGCCGCCTCCCCATCCCTTGGCCCTAATGAATTGGCTACCCCCTTTATTGAGAAAATTGAAGCTTTCAGGCATGATCTCCCTAAAAAGTCTCCTGCTCCTCCCCTGTCCCTCCCTCCTCCTGCTCCTTCTTCAACTCTCCCATCTTTCCAAGCAGTATCTCAAGGCGGGGTGGGGAAATCTCCTGGCTTCTCTCAAAATCCAACACTCCACTTGCACATCCAACCCCGACCCTTCGCACATTATAAAGGCACTTGTCCTCTCCCTTCTTCATTCATTCATTCAATCGTGCTTACTGCTTACTGTGTGCAGAGGACTGAACTAAGTGATTGGGAAAATACAATACAGCAATAGAGACAATCCTTGCCCACAATGAGTTCACAGTCTGTCTCCCTTATCCTAAAAAAGCTCTCCCTTGAGCTCACAGCTCCTTCTAGTTATTGCTCCATCTCCCTCCTACCATTCCTTTCCAAACTCCTCGAGACAGTTGTCTTCACCTGCTGTCTCAAATTCCCCTCCTCCAATTCTCTTCTTAACTCCCTCCAAACTGGCTCCCATCCCTTTCACTCCACAGTAACCACCTCTCAGAGGCCTCAAATAATCTCCTTCTTGCCAAATCCAATGACCTCTTGTCTTGATTTTTGCTGTCGAGTCGTCTCCGACCCGTAGTGACATCATGGATACATCTCTCCCAGGATGCCCCACCTCCATCTGCAATCGTTCTGGTAGTTGGACTACCACTCCATCCTAATCCTTCTCCATCTCTCAACTGCCTTTGACACTGTCGACCACGCCTTTTTCTGGAAACATTTTCCAACCTCGGTTTCACTGACACTGTCCTCTCCTGGTTCTCCTCCTATCTCTCTGGCTGCTCATTCTCAGTTTTTCATGGGGTCCTCCTCTCCCTCCCACCCCAAACTGTGGGTTTATCTCAAGGTTCATTTCTGGGCCCCTTCTATTCTCCATCTATACCTACTCTCATGGAAAACTCATTCATAATCGCTCTACGCCGTTGATTCCCAAATCTCCAACTCCAGCCCTGATCTCTCTCCCACTCAGCAGTCTCACATTTCCTCCTGCCTTCAAGACATCGCACCGCAAACTTCACATGTCCAAAATAGAACTCCTTATCTTCCCATCCAAACCCTGTCCTCCCCTTGACTTTCCCATCACTGTAGACGGCACCACCGTCCTTCCCGTCTCACAAGCCCGTAACCTTGGTGTTATCCTTGATTTCTCTCTCTCATTCAACCCACTTATTCAACCTATCACTAAATCCTGTTGTTTCAACCTTCACAACATCACTAAAATTTGCCCTTTCCGCTACATCCGAACTCTACCACGTTAATCCAAGGATTTATCCTATCTAGACTGTGGGCCCACTGTTAGGTAGGGACTGTCTCTATATGTTGCCAACTTGTACTTCCCAAGCGCTTAGTACAGTGCTCTGCACACAGTAAGCGTTCAATAAATACGATTGATTGATTGATCTCACCTTCACTACTGTACCAGCCTCCTTACTATAATAATAACAATGATGGTATTTGTTTAGCGCTTACTATGTGCCAAGCACTGTTCTAAGAGCTGGGGTAGATGCAAGGTACTCAGGGTGTCCCACGTGGGGCTCACAGTCTTAATCCCCATTTTACAGATAAGGTAACTGAGGCATAGAGAGGTTAGGTGACTTGCCCAAAGTTACATAGCTGCTAAGTGGCCGAACGGGATTAGAACCCATGTCTTCCAACTCCCAAGCCCGTGCTCTTTCCACTATGCCACACTGCTATCCTCTTTGCCTCCTAGGAGGCCTTCCCAGACTGAGCCCCCCTTTCCCTCTCCTCCTCCCCATCCCCCCTGCCCTACCACCTTCCCCTCCCCACAGCACCTGGATAGATGTTTGGACAGATTTATTACTCTATTTTACTTGTACACATTTACTATTCTATTTATTTTGTTAATGATGTGCATCTAGCTTTATTTCTATTTATTCTGATGACTTGACACCTGTCCACGTGTTTTGTTTTGTTGTCTGTCTTTCCCTTCTAGACTGTGAGCCTGTTGTTGGGTAGGGACTGTCTCTATATGTTCATTCATTCATTCATTCATTCATTCATTCAATCATTCATTCAATCGTATTTATTGAGCACTGTGTGCAGAGCACTGTACTATGTGCTTGGGAAGTAGAGAAGCAGTGTGGCTCAGTGGAAAGAGCCCGGGCTTTGGAGTCAGAGGTCATGGGTTCAAATCCCAGCTCCGCCAATTGTCAGCTGTGTGACTTTGGGCAAGTCACTTCACTTCTCTGTGCCTCAGTTACCTCATCTGTAAAATGGGGATTAAGACTGTGAGCCCCCCCTCCATGGGACAACCTCGTCACCTTGTAACCTCCCCAGCGCTTAGAACACTGCTTTGCACATAGTAAGCGCTTAATAAATGCCATTATTATTATTACGATTATTAGTACAAGTTGGCAACATATAGAGACGGTCCCTACCCAACAGTGGGCTCACAGTCTAGAAGGGGGAGACAGACAACAAAACAAAACATATTAACAAGATAAAATAAATGAAATAAATATGTACAAATAAAATAGAGCAATAAATATGTACAAACATATATACATATATACAGGTGCGGTGGGAAGGGGAAGGAGGTAAGGCAGGGAGATGGGGAGAGGGTGGAGGGGGAGAGGAAGGAGGGGGCTGTTGCTAACTTGTACTTCCCAAGCACTTAGTACAGTGCTCTGCACACAGTAAGCGCTCAATAAATACGACTGAATGAATGAATGAATGCCTCCTGTGTCTCCTCTCTCCAGTCCACACTTCATTCTGCTGTCTGGGTCATTTTTCTACAGAAATGCTCAGTCTGGTTTCCCCACTCCTCAAGAATCTCCAGTGGTTGCCCATCCACCTCTGCATCGAACAGCAACTCCTTACCATCGGCCTTAGGGCACTCGATCGCCTTGCCCCCTCCTACCTTACCTCACTACTCTACTACTAGAACCCATCCAACACACTTTTCTCTTCTAACGCCAACCTACTCACAGTACTCTCTGATCTCCCATCCTCGTGTCTCTCTCCACTTCAATCCATACTTCATGCCGCTGCCCGGATTATCTTTGTCCAGAAACGCTCTGGGCATATTACTCCCCTCCTCAAAAATCTCCAGTGGCTACCAATCAATCTGCGCATTAGGCAGAAACTCCTCACCCTGGGCTTCAAGGCTGTCCATCCCCTCGCCCCCTCCTACCTCACCTCCCTTCTGTCCTTCTCCAGCCCAGCCCGCACCCTCCGCTCCTCTGCCGCTAATCTCCTCACCGGGCCTCGTTCTCGCCTGTCCCGCCATCGACCCCTGGCCCACGTCATCCCCCGGGCCTGGAATGCCCTCCCTCTGCCCATCCGCCAAGCTAGCTCTCTTCCTCCCTTCAAGGCCCTGCTGAGAGCTCACCTCCTCCAGGAGGCCTTCCCAGACTGAGCCCCTTCCTTCCTCTCCCCCTCGTCCCCCTCTCCATCCCCCCCATCTTACCTCCTTCCCTTCCCCACAGCACCTGTATATATGTATATATGTTTGTACATATTTATTACTCTGTTTATTTATTTATTTATTTTACTTGCACATATCTATTCTATTGATTTTATTTTGTTAGTATGTTTGGTTTTGTTCTCTGTCTCCCCCTTTTAGACTGTGAGCCCACTGTTGGGTAGGGACTGTCTCTATATGTTGCCAATTTGTACTTCCCAAGCGCTTAGTACAGTGCTCTGCACATAGTAAGCGCTCAATAAATATGATTGATGATGATGATGATGATGAAGTACTTGGTTTTTGTCTATCTCACCGCCAACCTCTTGCCCACGTCCTCTGGCCCGGAACGCCCTCCCTCTTCATAACCCTTCTAGACTGTGAGCCCACTGTTGGGTAGGTACCGTCTCTATATGCTGCCGACTTGTACTTCCCAAGCGCTTAGTACAGTGCTCGGCACACAGTAAGCGCTCAATAAATACGACTGAATGAATGAATGAATGAACCGACACGCAATTTACTCTCCCTGCCTTGGAAGCCCTATTTAAGGCACATCTCCCCCACGAGGCCTTCTAACAATAATAATGATGGCATTTATTCAGCGCTTACTACGTGCAAAGCACTGTTTTAAGCGCTGGGGAGGTTACAAGGTCATCAGGTTGTCCCTCGTGGGGCTCACAGTCTTCATCTCCATTTTACAGATGAGGTAACTGAGGCACAGAGAAGCTTCTCTGACTAATCCCGGCCCCGCTGTGTGACTTTGGGCACTTTTCTGGGCCTCAGTTACCTCAGCGTGGCTCAGTGGAAAAGAGCCCGGGCTTTGGAGTCAGAGGTCACGGGTTCAAATCCTGGCTCTGCCAATTGTCAGCTGTGTGACTTTGGGCAAGTCACTTAACTTCTCTGTGCCTCAGTTACCTCATCTGTAAAATGGGGATGAAGACTGTGAGCCCCATGTGGGACAACCTCATCACCTTGTAACCTCCCCAGCGCTTAGAACAGCGCTTTGCACATAGTAAGCGCTTAATAAATGCCATTATAATTATTATTATTTTTATCTGTAAAATGGGGATGAAGACTGTGAGCCCCACATGGGATGATCTGATCACCTTATAACCTCCCCAGTGCTTAGAATGGTGCTTTGCACAGTGCTTAATAATAAGAATAATACTGGCATTTATTAAGCACTTACTTTGTGCTTAATAAATGCCAGAATTATTATTATTATAAGCCCTCATTTCCTTTTCTCCCACTCCCTTCTGTGTTGCTCTGATTTGCTCTCTGTACTCACCTCCAATCCTCAGCCCCGCAGCACTTATATGCTTATCTGTAATTCTTTTATTTATAATTAATGTCTCCCACGCTAGGCTGCAAGCTCATTGTGGGCAGGGAATGTGTCTACCAACTATGTTATACTGTACTCTCCCAAGCACTTAGTACAGTGCTCTGCACATAGTAAGTGCTCAATAAATATGATTGAATGAATGAAT
Source organism: Tachyglossus aculeatus (assembly GCF_015852505.1). Classification (NCBI taxonomy): domain Eukaryota; kingdom Metazoa; phylum Chordata; class Mammalia; order Monotremata; family Tachyglossidae; genus Tachyglossus; species Tachyglossus aculeatus. The sequence continues at coordinate 39,364,134 of NC_052088.1, read as the reverse complement.
ACTGTACATGGCATACAGGTGAGCCCCTCTAAAAAACTGGGGCTGTTTAAAACCACAGAATGACTTAAAAAACCTAAAATAGGAATTGTAGGTGTATTTCCACAATGCTTCAAGAAAACCTTTACCTGTATGAAGAGTGCTCTAGAGTATCAGTTGAAGCAGAATTAGATTCAGCCACAGGTGCATTTGTTTGGTTTATTACCTACAAAAAATGTTTTTGGGCCTCCACAAGCCAGCTGAAGCCAAAGGGTACATCTCCAAGCAGCTTGGGTGGATTTTCACCCAGGTAGAATTGGGAAACAAAGTAAAGTAGTGGAAGCAGAAGTAGGTCTGGTGATCTGGATGAAAATCCTCCTGAAATTCTGCCCCTCTGCCTTTTTTTTTTTTTTCATTCACCTTAGTCCAAAAACCCCAATTCAAATTAAATCTCCATTTGGAGGATGTTCAGTTATGACCAGGATCAAGCTGTTTGCGCTGACTATAAGCCATTTTTTCCTTTCCTTCCATTCTCTTCTGCACCACCCTAAATTGCTCCCTTTATTCAGGCCCCTCCCAGCCCCACAGCACTTATGTATATATCTGTAATTTACTTATATTAATGTCTGTCTCCCCATCTATAAACTTGTTGTGGGCAGGGAATGGGTCCGCTTTATTCATTCATTCATTCATTCAATTGCATTTATTGAGTGCTTACTGTGTGCAAAACTCTGTACGAAGTGCTTGGGAGAGTACAATACAACCACAGATACAGTCCCTGCCCATAATAAGCTCACAGTCAGAGGGTCACAGGCATTATTATAAATAAATTGCAGATATATTTATATACATACATACAAATCTCCAGTGGGTTGGAATCAGACAAAAACTCCTCACTTTCGGCCTCAAGGTTGTCCATCACCTCGCCCCCTCCTACCTCACCTCCCTTCTCTCCTTCTCCAGCCCAGCCCTCACCCTCCACTCCTCTGCCGCTCACCTCCTCACCGTGCCTCGTTCTCACCTGTCCCACCATCGACCCCCGGTCCACGTCCTTCCCCTGGCCTGGAATGCCCTCCCTCCTATCCGCCAAAATAGCTCTCTTCCCTCCCTTCAAAGCCCTACTGAGAGCTCACCTCCTCCAGGAGGCCTTCCCAGACTGAGCCCCCTTTTCCCTCTCCTCCTCCCCATCCCTTCCACCCTACCCCCTCCCCCTCCCCACAGCAGTTGTATATATTTGTAGATTTATTACTCTATTTATTTTACTTGTACATATTTACTGCTCTATTTTGTTATTAATGATGTGCATATAGCTGTAATTCTATTTATTCTGATGGTTTTGACACCTGTGTACGTGCTTTGTTTTGTTGTCTGTCTCCCCCTTCTAGACTGTGAGCCCATTGTTGGGTAGGGACCGTCTCTATATGTTGCCGACTTGTACTTCCCAAGTGCTTAGTACAGTGCTCTGCACACTGTAAGCGCTCAATAAATACGACAGAAAGAATGAATGACTGTGCTGTGGGGATGGGAGGGAGGATGAAGGGAGCATATTGTTATATTGTACTCTCCCAGGTACTTAGTACAGTGCGCTGCCCAGTTTAAGAGCTCAAATACGATTGATTGATAAGATATCCAGACCCTTTTGGTAATGGATGGGGCCAGTGTGCAAATTCTAAAGTATCCAGAGTTCTTAGATTTTACGAAACTAAAATACCACTAGAATGAGGTGATTCTTTTATCAATGTTTTGTTTACACAATTCAGCGGAGGTTTTCTTCCGCATCTTCTACTATTCTCAAAATGTCCCTGAGGTTTCATGAAAAGACACTCTGGATTCAGATGTAAAATCAGATAAAGAACCAAATGTTCCCAAAATAAATGTGGCTGTCAACTAGAGCACATGGCTGGCTTGCCCAGTTTATACAGCACAATACCCCAGGGCCAGGTCTGTAGAGCCAAAATACAGCCAAGGCCTGAGATCATTTTTTGGAGAGCCAGTCTCCCCTTCTCCACGCGCCTTTTAGTACAGAATTTAACCTGTTCAAGAGAAAGAAGCTGCCATCAGGCCCCCATAAAAGTGAACAAAACGAAAGGAAAAGATCCACTATGTCAACCTTAATTTGCAAACGTTGCTTAAGAATACTAACCACAAGCCTGCATCCAAGTTGAACCCACTATGATGTTAAAGGCTTGGAATTTTAAGGCAAAAATGGTTCGATACAGCCTCATGGATCTTAGGTTTCAAGAGCACGGTAATGAAGTTCTTAAATTCTTTTCCCTTTACACCGGTCTGAATTGAAGACGCTTTCTGAATTTGCTCAAGCTTTTATGGATGGTTTTGTGGACGATAAACAATAACACACAATTGGCCAGTCTGGTGACCACAAAAATCTGGATCAAATGAGTTCCAAAATGCATTTCTTGTAAAAGTTGGACAAACGGTGGATTACCTCTTATAAAAAAATGCATCACTACTCCAATAGAAGAAAGTTTTGATACTGATTACAATACAAATTCACCTGAATGTAGAAGATTCCATTTATCATCCTAAACAAAAATGCTCATAGCTGAAGCGTCATTTTTACATATGCCAATATGGCACATTTTCAAAACCTCACAGCTGCTCCTGCCATTGCTACTAATCTCTCTCCATTTAGATGCCAACTTTAGAACAAGATTGGGACTATCGGTCACGGGCTGGATTTCTTACATAAAGAAATATCGAAAAGGCTAGCGTTTCACAAACGGTAAAACTTGGTCATATAATGTACTTGCCATTCACATATCCTCGGAAACTACTAGTTTTAAAAGAGGGCTAGCCAAAGCCAGTAAGGCTGCATATCGCCCTAAAACAATCAAAAAGTCTGGTCCCCTGGAAAACAGAAAGAAACTTTGCTATAACAATATTTATGCAGATAAGGATATGTAGTTTTACCATGATATAGGAAAGGGCACAGGAACCAAGTCAAAAATCCCACTGAAAATTTGTCACCTTTTAAAGTGGATACAGATTTCATTTAGCAAAAAAACTGCTCTAACCAGGATAAAAAGTTATTTCAATTTATGATAAGTTTATGGAGAAACCACTGAGAGAAAGAACAGGGGGAGTGAAGAATCCAAAAGAATAATTTCCCTTTGACAGTACAACTATACAGGTGCGTAGTGCAGGGTTTCTGACGGCGTGTTTCTGGGGAAGTAGGTAGAAAACATAAAGCATAATTTGCAGCCAAAGGACAAAGGTCAAATCATTATTTGTCTTTCAGACACTGTCAGCAGTCTGGGCTAATAGCTCAGTCACTACTAGAAGATTCAGAACTATCAGAAGATGAATGTTTTTCTTTTTTGCGCTTCTTTTTCTCCTTCTTGTGATGTTTCCCTTTCCTCGATTTGCTCTTTTTCTCCTTTTTTTTTTCTTTCTTCTGGGATTTCTGTTTCTTTTGTTTTGGGGTGTCTTCTTCAGTAGAACTGGATGAATAAGACCTAGGGGTAAAAGAAATAGAGGTGAGGGCAACAGTGACGGAAAGGAGAACCGAATTTGCCTTTCCTCCTATCTTGGCTTCTTACTCGTTAAATACTGAATTGAAAACTTGAATGACAATTTTGAGGAGCCTTGGTCATCACAGAGAAGATAAAATGATACTTTTTTTTGCACAGCGCTTTCATTCTTCCAAATGCCTTCGTATCAGTTCTTGTTTTATCCTCACAACATCCATGAGAGGTAGGGAGAGGCAGATACTACTACTCCCACTGTACAGCTGAGGAAACTGAGGCCCAGAGAGGTTAAGTGACTGGATCAAGGTCACACAGCAGACCGGGCAAAGAGACAGGACCTGAAGTGCTCTTTTCACTAGACCATTAATCAGTGGTATATTCTGAGCATTTTCTTTGTGAAGAGCACTGTCCTAAGCGCTTGGGAGAGTAGACTAGACCGTGACTAAACAGCACGAGCAGCTCACTTCCATCCAGCCAACCAAGAGAAGCAGTGTGGCCTAGTGGAAAGAGGACCTGGGTTCTAATCCCGGCTCCACCACTTACCTGCAGTGTGACTACGGGCAAGTCACTTAACTTCTCTGTGCTTCAGTTCCCTCATCTGTAAAATGGGGATGAAGAATGTGAGCCCCATATGGGACAACCTGATTACCTTGTATCTCCCCCAGCGCTCAGAGCAGTGCTTGTCACATAGGAAGTGCTTAACAGATACCAAAAGCATTATTAACTTCTCTGTGTCTCCATCACTTCATCTGTAAAAAAATGGGGATTAATAATAATAATGATGGCATTTATTAAGTGCTTACTATGTGCAAAGCACATTCTAAGTGCTGGGCACTGATTAAGACTGGGAGCCCAATGTGAGACATGGACCGTGTCCAATTTGATTACCTTGTATATTCCCCAGCACTTAGTACAGTGTCTGGCAAATAGTAAGTTCTTAACAAATTCTGTTTTTTTAAAAATGGGGTATATTGGTCTGGGACCATTTACTGGGAGTGGCTAGCCAACTTGACACATTGAAGTGTAGCCCCAGAAACACACAGCAGAATAGGCTTCGAGCCAAATCTCACCGGAGACACACGTCAATTTAGCACTCTCTCCCTCTAGCACTTTCCAGGATATCAAAAGCTTTTCAAGGCTGAATGCTTACCCATGATTTCCTTGGTTTGGCTGAGGTAAAATAGATAAAAAGTATCAAAACTGGGCAGGAGAAGCCCTGTGCCCCTCACCCCCCCAGCCAAATTCCCCATCAGCGAGCCCCAGCTAGGAAGAAACAGGACCACAAGGGAAAGAAACTTCTATCAGAATATATAATGTGGAACATTAAACATAACTCTTAAGAAACCTCTGCTCTTTGACTGAATAATGTTCTTTTAAAGTAATACCTTTTCCGTTTTTTTTTCAACTTAGCTTTCTCTTTGCTTTTTCTTTTCTGTTTTTTCTTTTCTTCCTCCTCATTCGTCCCTGAAGAAATGAGAAGGTAGAGTCACCAAACATTCAAAAGGTTATTTCCGCCCTTTCATTTTAAGTTGGGCTCCTCTGCCCAAGTTGAACAGTAAAAAAGCCAGCGGTGAAGGAAAACGAGCTGACGGCCTCTTCCTTCATCCAGGCCAACAGGGCCGCTGTTCAGGCCTCGCACGGACAGGCAGGTTCCAGGGAGAAGTTTGAAAATCAAATGAGTGTTTGCCACAATGCTTAGGCTTCATCGGTCGCGGGGGGTTTAATAGTCGGTCCGTCCGGGGGTGGAAAGGCGGGGTGGGGGGGTTAATAGTTGGTCCGTCCGGGGGTGGAAAGGCGGAGTGGTCACTGTCAACGAGATCCCGGCTCTCTCGCTTCTTACCCTAGGTTAAGCCAAGAGAAGCAGCGTGGCTCAGTGGAAAGAGCCCGGCCTTGGGAGTCAGAGGTCACGGGTTCTAGTCCAGGCTCCGCCGCTTGCCAGCTGTGTGACTTTGGGCAAGTCACTTCTCTGGGCCTCAGTTACCTCAGCTGGAAAATGGGGATTAGGACTGTGAGCCCCCCGTGGGACAACCTGATCACCTTGTATCCTCCCCAGCGCTTAGAACGGTGCTTTGCACATAGTAAGTGGTTAACAAATGCCATCATTATTATTATCGTTATTATTAACTTGTATTCATTCATTCATTCAATTGTATTTATTGAGCATTTACTGTGTGCAGAGCACTGTACTAAGCGCTTGGAAAGTACAATTAGGCAACAGATAGAGACAATCCCTACCCAACAATGGGCTCTAGCCCAGCACCCAATACAGTGCTTGACGTGAAGTAGTATTACTAAAAATAATAATAATACTACTAATAAAATGAATCTGCTGGAAACTGGGGTGAAGTTTTCTGGGTTAGTCACTTGTAGGGGAAATCAATCGATGGTATTTATTGGGTGCTAACTGTGTGCAGGGCACTGTCCTAAGCTCTTGGGTGAATACGGTAAAACAGAGTTGACAGACACCTTTCCTGCCCACAGTGAGCTCACAGTCTAGATGGAGAGGATGAGTGGATGGCTGGCTGGGAGATACCAAAGGAGCCTGAGGGGATCTGGATTAGCAGCTCAGACTGGGACAGATGGACAGACAGATGGGCAGCAGACATTATAGTAATAATAATAATGATGGCATTTGTTAAGCACTTACTATGTGCAAAGCACTGTTCTAAGCACTGGGGAGGATACAAGGTGATCAGGTTGTCCCACGTGGGGCTCACAGTCCTAATCCCCATTTTCCAGTTGAGGTAACTGAGGCCCAGAGAAGTGAAGTGACTTGCCCAAAGTCACACAGCTGGCAAGCGGCAGAGCCTGGACTAGAACCCATGACCTCTGACTCCCAAGGCCGGGCTCTTTCCACTGAGCCCTGCTGCTCCTCTGTAAAGTCAGATAACAGTTCCTGAATTCCCACTGTACAGATGAGGAAGGGGAGGCACAGAGAAGACCCCACTCTAGACCGTGAGCCCGCTGCTGGGTAGGGACCGTCTGTATATGTTGCCGACTTGTACTTCCCAAGCGCTTAGTACAGTGCTCTGCACACAGTAAGCGCTCAATAAATATGATTGAATGAATGAATGAACCGGGACTAGAAGCTGGGCCTGTGTTCTTTCCGCTACATGCTCTTTTCCAAGCCTCGCTCCATGATTCCTGAAGCTGGGTTACTGAGCCGGGACTGGATGATTTTAGGACCGCAGGATGGGCACGGATCAGATAACAGTTCCTGAATTCCCTCTGTACAGATGAGGAAGTGGAGGCACAGAGAAGACCCCACTGTAGACCGTGAGCCCGTTGTTGGGTAGGGACCGTCTGTATATGTTGCCGACTTGTACTTCCCAAGCGCTTAGTGCAGTGCTCTGCACACAGTAAGCGCTCAATAAATATGATTGAATGAATGAATGAATGAATGAATGAACCGGGACTAGAAGCCGGGCCTGTGTTCTTTCCGCTAGGCCATGCTCTTTTCCAAGCCTCGCTCCATGATTCCTGAAGCTGTGTTACTGAGCCGGGACTGGATGATCCTAGGACCGCAGGACGGACACGGATCTGACTCCAGCCACGGCGAGAGAGCTGGAACTTCAGGCAACCGTACAACTCTGACTGTGACTGAATCACCCGGCCAGGGTGCTGAGCTAACGGTGGGTCTGCCGAATCCCCCTCCAACTCCCCACTTGGCTTGTACTGCTCCGCAGATGTGGCCAAGGACTGTCAGGCTTCAGCGGCAGCTCAGTTTAAAGACACCGTTCAGCAGGAAATTGCCCTAAAAGAGTTTCCGAGCGCTTATCCAGTACCAAAGTTTGCAGACGCTTGCTTCATCAGTAACGGAATGCGATAAAGTTACCGGAGGGGGGGGGGGAAATCTGAAATCAGTAGGGCATGTGAAAATTAATAAAGTAATCTAAGGAAAATACATGGAATCAATCAGTCAGTAGTATTTATTGAGCATTTACTGAGTGCAGAGCACCCTACTAAGGGCTTGGGAGGACAGACAAGGATTACTAAATGTGATCCCTGCCGGCAAGGAGCTAAGCAAAGCAGTTGAAAACTCTTCAAATGTACGGTAAGCAGCTGTTCTGAACAGTGAATGTTGGAGATGATGTTAAAATACCTAATCAAATTTACAGTGAAGGTATCAATCAGAGGTTTCTGATGAAAGTCTTGAGCAGATTTTTCAGACCTCATTCTTGAGTCGGATGTATACAGGACATTATTTTTTATCTAGGGCCTCAGCTCTGTCCTCGGCTGGGAAGTCCGAAAACACACCAAACCGGCCCCCATCCCTCCACAAAAACCCACCGGACTGAGAAAGTGCTTCGGTAGGGCCTGACCCAAAACCGTCCATTTAGATAAAGCTGATGGTTTTGGATCGTATGTTGTTTGGGAGGGTAGACGGCTACGACTTTAGCCTTAAGGATCGGAATCCCACCAGCCATCCTTGGCACGCTTCCCCTCCGGGACTGCTTTTAAGAGGCTGAGCCTTAAGATTACATTGGCTATGGAAATGTTTCATGTTTATCCTTAGTTGAACCACCCAGGTTCCCTCAGCTTTAAGACCAACACACTGAAGACAGATGGAAAGTTATTTTTCCAAGATGTAACAGCTTCTTAATTTTACCCAGCACGGCGTATTGCATTACAGCGAATTTTCACCAGTGCAGAAATAAGTCCCAAGGCCACAGTCTTCTGTTGAAATTCCGGTCATACTGGGCAGATTTCATTCTCACTTAAACAAATTCCTTCAGACTCAGAGTCCTAACATCCATTTCTATTATAGTCTAAATTATGTCATTGTCTTGACTTGCTCGAGGATACGGAGTTGATTACAACCCAATTTTGCCTAGAATAAAAAACTGAGCCTATTTTAGGATTTCTCTTCTAGTGAGCCTAGGTAATGATAATAACAATAATGATGACATTTATTAAGCGCTTACTAAGCACTGTTCTAAGCACTGGGGAGGTTAAAAGGTGATCAGGCTGTCCCACCTGGGGCTCACAGTCTTAATCCCCATTTTCCAGATGAGGTAACTGAGGCCCAGAGAAGTTAAGTGACTTGCCCAAAGTCACAGAGCTGACCAGTGGCGGAGCCGGGATTTGAACCCGTGACCTCTGACTCCAAAGCCCGTACTCTTTCCACCGAGCCACGCTGCTTCGAGAGGCAGATATCCAGATATTTTTTAATAAATTGAAGTGTGAGAGCCTGAGACTGATTGATGTATGTAAATGAGCTCGTGAAACAACAGCACAGAACCCAAACAATTGGTCACAAAAGGGAAAGTTGCTGATTTATTTGGGGGAAAGAGAAGTGCAAATATTTCTCCTAGCCAACTGTATTATTATTGCCTTCACTGGAAAAACACCGAGAATCGGCGCCATGTATGGAGAACATAACTGAAACCTTAATATAGCTTTCCATTTTCCCACTCGTGCCCTTCATCTGTGTGGTCTTGTTCCTTAATTCTGTTTGGTTTTTTTTAATGTTCTTTTTTAAGCTCTTACCATGTGCCAAGCGCCACTGTAAGCGCTGGGGTAGACGCGCGCTAATCGGGTTGGACACAGCCCATGTCCCCCGTGGGGCTCACAGTCTTAATCCCCATTTTACAGTTGAGGAAACTGAGGTATAGAGAATTTAAGTGACTTGCCCAAGGTCACGTAGCAAGCAAGTGGCAGAGGCGGGGTTGGAACCCAAATCCTTTTGACGCCCGGGCCTGCGCTGTAACCACTGGGCCACGCCTGTAAGTTCACCATGGGCTGTTTTTCTGTTCCTTTTGTACATCCCAGTGAATATTTGGTAAAGTGTCACGCGCAATGCAGATGCTCAGCGACCCTATTCCTGGTTTCGCTGGTGAGGGATGACGGGAAGAACACCACGTGCCTCCGTCTCAGGAGACAGGTGTGTCAGGTGTAGAGACACACTTCTGCTCTCAAATCCCGGGGCAGAGGATGGTTCTTGAGTGGGGAGGGAGACTGTTCCTGGGATCATCATCATCATCAATTGTATTTATTGAGCGCTTACTATGTGCGGAGCACTGTACTAAGCACTTGGGAAGTACAAATTGGCAACTTATAGTCCCTACCCAACAGTGGGCTCACAGTCTAAAAGGGGGAGACAGAGAACAAAACCAAACATACTAACAAAATAAAATAAATAGGATAGATATGTACAAGTAAAATAAATAAATAGAGTAAAAAATATGTACAACCATGCGATGGTTTCTCCGGAACCTGGTGAAGGAGAGGGAGATCATGGATCCAGGGGTCGTGCAGCGTGGCTCAGTGGAACGGGCCTGGGCTTTGGAGTCAGGGGTCATGGATTCAAATCCCGGCTCCGCCAAGTGTCAGCTGTGTGATTTATTCCTCCTCCTCCCTCTGCTCTTGTGTCCCGTCCCATCCTGCTCTCTCTGATCTGATCTACCTGTATATATGTATATATATTTGTACATATTTATTACTCTATTTATTTATTTATTTTACTTGTACATATCTATCCTATTAATTTTATTTTGTTAGTATGTTTGGTTTTGTTCTCTGTTTCCCCCTTTTAGACTGTGAGCCCACTGTTGGGTAGGGACTGTCTCTATATGTTGCCAATTTGTACTTCCCAAGCGCTTAGTACAGTGCTCTGCACATAGAAAGCGCTCAATAAATACGATTGATTGATTGATTGATTGATTGATCTAGACTGTGAGCCCTTTGTTGGGTAGGGACGGTCTCTAGATGTTGCCGACTTGGACTTCCCAAGCGCTTAGTACAGTGCTCTGCACACAGTAAGCGCTCAATAAAAACGATTGAATGAATGAATGAATGAAGTCACTAAACTTCTCTGGGCCTCAGTTTCCTCATCTGTAAAATGGGGATTAAGACTGTGAGCCCCCTGTGTGGCTCATTGGAAAGAGCACGGGCTTTGGAGTCAGAGGTCATGGGTTCGAGTCCCGACTCCGCCACATGTCCGCTGTGTGACCTTGGGCAAGTCACTTAGCTTCTCTGAGCCTCAGTTCCCTCATCTGTAAAATGGGGATTAAGACTGTGAGCCCCACGTGGGACAACTTGATCACCTTGTATCCCCCCCGGCACTTAGAACAGTGCTCTGCACATAGTAAGTGCTTAACAAATGCTATAAAAAAAACCAAAACCTGATCACCTTGTATCCTCCCGAGCGCTTAGAACAGTGCTTTGCACATAGTAACAGCTTAACAAATGCCATCATTATTACTATTATTATTATTATTATTATTATTATTATTATTCTGGGTGGGGATTCAAGGCAGTGAGAGAGGGTTTCCTGGGATGGGGGAGTTATTTGGAATCGAGCCACATGCCAGGCAGCAAGGCAACTACTTTCAGGTGCATACGGACCCCTCCAGGCTTTTAGGGATTTACCAGATTTCGAAACACAAACAACTAAAAAATGCTAGCATTTGTTAAACTTTAATTAACAATTTCAGTGCCCGGTTGGAACAATCTCTCCCTCGGTTGATTTGGAATTAGCCCTTCCACTGCCATCAGTAAGTCTGCCAAGAGCTATGTGGAGGGTTTGGTATTTCCACGTGCCATTAGTATCACAGGTTTCTGGATGAGCTTTCCTTTTCCCACCACAGGGAGCTATCAGGTGCTTCCTTGGAGAGCTACAAAAATCAGTTAAACATCATTTTTAGCAGAACTTGAAAAAGCGGAAACTCAGTAAACGATCTCCGTGTTTATAAAGGTCTGACACTGAAAATCCCCACCTAATTAGCCCTTTGCGGGTGACCTGTTGCGGTGAGCCCACGGCAAACAGCCTCATTAGTGACTGTTTGTGATCCAGCGAACAACAAGAAGGAAGAGACTTGTTAAGGACCACTGGGCTCTACCTGAGACAGGTGATTGCTGGCCTTCTCTCGCTGCTCTACCCAATAACAGGCCTGGGCTAATCAATGAATGCCACAGAGAGCCACAGCTGCGATGCCTAAGGCGGATAAAAGGCATCATTTGGACGCACCCAGAGGGAAGCAGAACAGAGAAGCAAGCACTGAAGCAGCAGGAGAGCAGCACTCAAAAGCAGCAGAAAGAAGACCGTGAGCCTGTTGTTGGGTAGGGACCGTCTCTATATGTTACCACCTTGTACTTCCCAAATGCTTAGTACAGTGCTCTGCACACAGTAAGTGCTCAATAAATATGACTGAATGAATGAATGGGTTCCCTTGTCCAGCAAACTGGTATTGGACCCTTGGTGGAGTGAGTGGATGTGTGTATATATCACTCCCTTGAATGCTGGTAAAGCTAAGTAAAAAAAACTTTCCACAGTAAGTCTGGTGATCAGAGATATGGTCTGAATTTACTACATAATAATGATGGTATTTATTAAGTGCTTACTATGTGCAAAGCAGTGTTCTAAGCGCTGGGGAAGTTACAAGGTGATCAGGTTGTCCCTCGTGGGGCTCACAGTCTTAACCCCCAGTTTACAGATGAGGTAACTGAGGCTCAGAGAAGTGAAGAGACTTGCCCAAAGTCACACAGCTGACAACTGGCGGAGCTGGGATTTGAACCCATGACTTCTGACTCCAAAGCCCGGGCTCTTTTCCACTGAGCCACGCTGCTTCTATGTGTCACCAGGGCTTCCCTGGTCCAGGAAGTTCCTGGTTGGTATGAACTGGGGGCTCGTGACACCTGTGTGGCTTTTTTTTTTTTTTCAAGGTCACACAGCTGACAAGTAGTGGAGCTGGGATTAGAACCCAGGTCTTTTGTTGTCTGTCTCCCCCTTCTAATAATGATAATAATAATGATGGCATTTATTAAATGCTTACTACGTGCAAAGCACTGTTCAAAGTGCTGGGGAGGTTGCAAGGAGATCAGGTTGTCCCATGGGGGGCTCATAGTCTTAATCTCCATGTTACAGATGAGGGAACTGAGGCCCAGTGAAGTGACTTGCCCAAAGTCACACAGCTGACAGCTGGCAGAGCAGGGATTTGAACCCATGACCTCTGACTCCAAAGCCCGGGCTCTTTTCCACTGAGCCATGCTGCTTCTACATGTCACCAGGGCTTCCCCGGTCCAGGAAGTTCCTGGTTGGTATGAACTGGGGGCTCGTGACACCTGTGTGGCTTTCTTTTTTTTCCAAGGTCACACAGCTGACAAGTAGTGGAGCTGGGATTAGAACCCAGGTCTTTTGTTGTCTGTCTCCCCCTTCTAATAATGATAATAATAATGATGGCATTTATTAAATGCTTACTACGTGCAAAGCACTGTTCAAAGTGCTGGGGAGGTTGCAAGGGGATCAGGTTGTCCCATGGGGGGCTCATAGTCTTAATCTCCATGTTACAGATGAGGGAACTGAGGCCCAGTGAAGTGACTTGCCCAAAGTCACACAGCTGACAGTTGGCAGAGCAGGGATTTGAACCCATGACCTCTGACTCCAAAGCCCGGGCTCTTTTCCACTGAGCCACGCTGCTTCTACATGTCACCAGGGCTTCCCTGGTCCAGGAAGTTCCTGGTTGGTATGAACTGGGGGCTCGTGACACCTGTGTGGCTTTCTTTTTTTTCAAGGTCACACAGCTGACAAGTAGTGGAGCTGGGATTAGAACCCAGGTCTTTAGTTGTCTGTCTCCCCCTTCTAATAATAATAATAATAATGACATTTATTAAATGCTTACTACATGCAAAGCACTGTTCAAAGTGCTGGGGAGGTTAAAAGGAGATCAGGTTGTACCATGGGGGGCTTATAGTCTTAACCCCCATTTTACAGATGAGGTAACTGAGGCCCAGTGAAGTGACTTGCCCAAAGTCACACAGCTGACAATTGGCAGAGCGGGGATTTGAACCCACGACCCCTGACTCCAAAGCCCGGGCTCTTTCCACTGAGCCACGCTGCTTCTAGACTATGTTCCCGTTGTTGGGTAGGGGCGGTCTCTATATGTTGCCGACTTGTACTTCCCAAGCGCTTAGTACAGTGTTCTGCACACAAGTGCTCAATAAATACGACTGAATGAATTAGAACCCAGGTCCTTCTGACTCCCTAATGCTGTCTCCATTAGGCCACGCTGCTGCTTGTTGAAATCACATTTAGGGATGGCTTCTTCTGCAAGGGAAAGACGGCCCAGCTCTAACATCCCTTGCCCCTCTAGGTAAGTCGGAACGTCAACAGTGTTGGAACATTGGGGCTGTGAGACTATAGGCGGTCGTATGGGAATGGCAAAGGATTCAGATGTTTTCCTCAACAGCAATTTACCATGGCTCTTGGGCTTGTTGTTGCATTTTTATTACTATTATTATATTTCATTCATTCAATCGTATTTATTGAGCATTTCCTTTGTGCACAGCACTGCACTAAGCGCTTGGGAAGTACAAGTCGGCAACACATAGAGACGGTCCCTACCCAACAGCGGGCTCACAGTCTAGAAGGGGGAGACTGACAACAAAACAAAGCATATTAACAAAATAAATAGAATAAATACGTACAAATAAAATAAATATTGTGCCAAGCACTGTACTAAGTTGGGGTAGATACAAGTTAATTAGGTGAGACACAGTCCCTGTCCCACACTGGGCTCACAGTCTAAATAGGAGGGAGAACAGTTGTTTTACTTGAAGTGTTTTTTCCTTCCTTTGGGTCTGTTGCCAATACATCTCTTCCCCCACTCCCTTCTGTCTCCCCCTAACTTGCTCCCTTTATTCATCTCCCCCCCTCCCAGCCCCATGGCACTTATGTACATATTGTAATTTTATTTGTTTATATTAATGTCTATATCCCCCTCTAGATTGCAAGCTCTTTGTGGGCATGAAATGTGTCTGTTCTGTTGTTCTAGTGTACTCTCCCAAGCGCTTAGTAATAAGGATGGTATTTAAGTGTTTACTATGTGCCAAGCACTGTTCTAAACGCTGGGGTAATAATAATAATAATGATGGCATTTATTAAGCGCTTACTATGTGCAAAGCACTGTTCTAAGCGCTGGGGAGGTTACAAGGCGCTCAGGTTATCCCACGGAGGGCTCAGTCTTCATCCCCATTTTACAGATAAGGTAACTGAGGCACAGAGAAGTTAAGTGACTTGCCTAAAGTAGAGATAAGATATACCTGATAAGATATACCTGATAAGATATACCTGATAAGATATACCTGATAAGATATACCTGATAAGATATACCTGATAAGATATACCTGATAAGATATACCTGATAAGATATACCTGATAAGATATACCTGATAAGATATACCTGATAAGATATATGATATAGCAGATGGGGTAGATATAAGGAAATCAGGTTGTCCCATGTGGGGCTCACAATCTTAATCCACATTTTACAGATGAGGGAAACGAGGCACAGAGAAGTGAAGTGACTTGCCCAAAGTCACGCAGGTGACAAGTAGCGGGGCGGGGATTAGAATTTATGATCTCTAACTCCCAAGTCTGAGCTCTTTCCACTAAGCCACGCTGCTGCTTAGTACAGTGCTCTGCATACAGTAAGTGCTCAATAAATACAACTGACTGACTTGTAATCAGTCAATCAAGGCCATTTAATGATCTCCTCCCGAGTGTGAGGCACTTATTAAGCAGCTGAGACAACAAAGGCACCATCTGAACCACCTGTGAGCCAAGACCTTTGCTTTTATTACAATCCTTGGACTCTCCCCCAGTATTTAGTACAGTGTTCTGCACAAAGCCAACATTTAGCTAACGCGACCCAAAGTGATGGTACTAAAACACTGGAGTTGATTAAATAGTTGTATAACAGTGTAGGTGAGTAAGAAGCTGACTTCTGGATTTATCACTACATGAGCTCAAACTACAGTATTCAAACAGAAATCCAAAGCCTCTTAGCTTTCTTCCTGAGAAATACCTGCTTACCTTTCTTGTCTGGCAAAGCCTGCAACTTGTTCCACTCTTCATTCTCTTCCTCACTCTCCTCACTGCTCGTGCTGCTGACGTCCAAGACAATGTCCCTTTTGGGATCCACCCGGAGAAAGTTCCGGCATTCAAATGTCAGGTGGCCGGCTGAAGGAAAAACAATGCCACGTGAATAACCGCGAGATAGGGGTGGACCAGGTGAACACTTCTGGACACCGACTGCATGTAGCCAAAAAGAGGCATAAGCGTCACGTGTGCTTTTTACATTTCTCCCAACAGGGATGAGAGGGGTGACATTTGTTCCCCCCGCTCTTTAGTACAGAAGTCTCTTGGACATTTCTATTTTCTCCTCTGCCACTCGGCATCTTCATTTTGCATTTTTCCTCCTTTCTGGGTATGCTAGGGCCACCTAACCTCTTTGGTTTCTCTCTTGCCACCGTCTCCTTGCAACCTCCCTCCCTCCGCTGCCCTCAGCCTGGTCTGCAGGTGTCCGCTGTGGGAACTTGCTCCTTCTGGCCCTCGTCTGACTGACAATGCTATCAGCCACGTCGGGCCATGGGATGCAATGTCAGATGCTTTCAACTCCTAGCAAGGCAGCAACCCTCCCTGCTTAGGAAAGCAAGACTTATCAGTCCTAATCTGCAACGGCAACTAACTCACCTTAAGATTCAGTGAATGCTTCGTAAGCTGGAAGTCACCGAGTTCGGTTAACAGGACCTTGGCCGTGCGATGTGTTTTCAAAAGTTTACCCACCTCCGTGCTCATGTCCTATTCAGAGGGATCACACGGGGCTGGAGTTCTGCCTCAGCAATAATAATAATAATAATAATGATGGCATTTATTAAGCACTTACTATGTGCTAAGCGCTGGGGGGATACAAGGTCATGAGGTTGTCCCACGTGGGGCTCACAGTCTTCATCCCCGTTTACAGATGAGGGAACTGAGGCCCAGTGAAGTGACTTGCCCAAAGTCACACAGCTGACAAGTGGCGGAGCTGGGATTTGAACCCATGACCTCTGACTCCAAAGCCCGGGCTCTTTTCCACTGAGCCACGCTGCTTCTCAATCAATCATTCAATCGATCAAGCAATCAATCGATCATTCAATCCGTGATATCTATGGTGCGCTTACTGCGTGCAGAGCACTGGACTAAGCACTTAGGACTTTTGTTCTTCCTTTAGGATGACCAGAGAGGTGGAGTGACTTGTCCAAGGTTACAGAGCAGGAAACGTATGGCCTGTGACTAGAACCCAGGTCCCTGGGTTCCCAGTTTCACGCTCTTTCCACCGGGTTTATGAGTATCTCTAGGGTTTTGGACATCATTTTTCCTTAGTAGTGACGGGCCGGTTTTTAGAAACAGGATATCTGGTAACCTTGAGAAGTGCTTGAAAAGCATCACTATTTTACTTTAAATGTGGTATTTGGAGTGTACCCTTTTCTGAAAATACTAGACTTTTTCTATTCATTCATTCAATCGTATTTACTGAGCACTTACTGTGTGCACAGCACCGTACTAAACGCTTGGAAAGTACAATTTGGCAACAGATGAGACAATCCCTACCCAACAATGGGCTCACAGTCTAGAAGGGGGAGGCAGACAGCAAAATGAGTAGACAGGCATCAGTGCCATCAAAATAGATAAATGAAATTATAGCTATATACATATTAATAAAATTAATAGAATAATATGTACAAATATACACAAAGCTGTGGGGAGGGGAAGGGGGTAGAGCAGAAGGAGGGTGTAGGAGAGGGGAGGAGAAGTAGAGGAAAAGGGGGGCTCCGTTTGGGAAGGCCTCCTGGAGGAGGTGGGCTCTCAGTAGGGCTTTGAAGAGGGGAAGAGCGCTAATTTGGCAGATGTGAGGAGGGAGGACATTCCAGGCCAGGGGGAGGATGAGGGCTGGGGGTCGACGGTGGGACAGACGAGAACGAGGCCCAGTGAGGAGGTTAGCAGCACCAGATGAGAGGAGTGTGCGGGCTGGGCTGGAGAAGGAGGGAAAGGAGGTGAGGTAGGAGGGGGCGAGGGAATGGACAGCCTTGAAGCCGAGAGTGAGGAGTTTTTGGTTCATGTGAAGGATGATAGGCAACCCCTAGAGATTTTTGATGAGGGGGGTGACATGCCCAGAGCATTTCTGTAAAAAGATAATCCGGGCAGCAGAGTGAAGGATAGACTGAAGCGGGAAGAGACAGGAGGATGGGAGATCAGAAAGGAGGCTGATGCAGGAATCCAGTCAGGATATGATGAGAGATTATACCAACAAGGTAGCAGTTTGGATGGAGAGGAATGGGCGGACCTTGGCGGTGTTGTGAAGGTGAGACTGGCAGGTTTAAGTGACGGATTGGATGTGTGGGGTGAACGAGAGAGCAGAGTCGAGGATGACATCAAGGTTGTGGCCTTGTGAGACGGGAAGGATGGCAGTGCCGTCCACAGTGATGGGAAAGTCAGGGAGAGGACAGGGTTTGGGAGGGACGATAAGGAGCTCAGTCTTAGACATGTTGAGTTTTTGGTGGTGGGTGGACATCCAGGTGGCGATGCCCTGAAGGTAGGAGGAGATACGAGCCTGGAGGGTGGGAGAGAGACAGGGGAGAAGATGTAGATTTGGGTGTCATCTGCATAGAGATGATAGTTGAAGCCGTGAGAGCGAATGAGTTCACGGAGGGAGGGAGTGTAGATGGAGAACAGAAGGGGACCGAGAACTGACCCCTGAGGAACCGCTACAGTAAGGGGATGGGAGGAGGAGGAGGAGGAGCCTGCAAAGGAGACTGAGAATGAACGGCCAGAGAGATAAGAGGAGAACCAAGAGAGGACGGAGTCCGTGAAGTCAAGGTCAGATAGCGTGTTGAGGAGAAGGGGATGGTCGACAGTGTCAAAGGCAGCTGACAGGTCGAGGAGGATTAGGATACAGTAGAAGCTGTGGGATTTGGCAAGAAGGTCATTAGTAACCTTTGAGAGGGCAGTTTCAGTGGAGGGGATGGAAGCCAGATTGGAGGGGGTCCAGGAGAGAGTTGGAGTTGAGGAATCCAAGGCAGCGAGTGTAGATGACTTGCTCTAGGAGTTTGGAAAGGAATGGTAGGAGGGAGATCGGGCGATAACTGGAGGGGGTGGGGGGGGCGTCAAGAGAAGGATTTTTAAGGGTGGGGGAGACGTGGGCATGTTTGAAGGCAGTGGGGAAGAAGCCGTTGGGGAGTGAGCAGTTGAAGATGGAAGTTAAGGAGGGGAGGAGGGAAGGGGTGAGAGTTTGCAGAAAACCTATTGGCTAGATCTGAAAAGGTAAATTGATTCCTTTTCAAGCAGCCTCATGTTGCTTTCCATCCTAAGGATGTGTTTTAAAGAGAATTTTTGGATATGGCTCACCCTAAGCAGGACATGTTTGCTGAAATCTTGGCATTGTTTCAGGGAGGACCGCCCTTTGGGAAAGGTCCATCTGGACTGTAGGCTAGTCTTTATTTTCATGGGCATTACAAAATAGTCGTTCAATTGAAGACAGCATTTAAAAAAAATGGCAACAGTCATGAATTTGCAAATAATGTTTAAGAATGGTCCATAGGCAATTCTTTTCTAAAGTGGGGAGATCAATAATGCTTTAAAAAAAATTCTCCCATCTCCAACTTAAAGAATTGCATTTCCACAATATTTTTAAAT
Source organism: Tachyglossus aculeatus (assembly GCF_015852505.1). NCBI lineage: Eukaryota > Metazoa > Chordata > Mammalia > Monotremata > Tachyglossidae > Tachyglossus > Tachyglossus aculeatus. The sequence goes on along the minus strand of NC_052088.1, from coordinate 39,345,216 downwards.
CAACCCATGATCATTAAAAATCTCTGCAATAACCAAGAAGTACGTTTTAATGTAAACTGTACAATATGTACCGCCTTTTCATTTATCTCTTATTATTAATGACAATTGTTAGACATTTTTTAATTTTCCTCAGCCATCAACTTAAGCCCACCCACATTTCCAGACATAAAAGCAACACAAATGGTTTTCCTGACCTCTTACTGTCAACACAATAGGCAGTACATAAAGGTTCTGACTCAAAGATAATGAACAGGCCGATTCCTTTTTATTTTGGTCAACATTACAAATATCTGTCTCTCCTAAAGACCTCCATTTGAACAAAAAGAAAGGTCTTCTTCACAAAAAGAAAGGTCCAGTCTTTCATACTGGTAGCTAGGCAACCATCATTTAAAGATGGGTGTGAGTGAAAATTAGAAAAGAGGGAACTTTAAAGATCAAATCCACTGTTCCATTTCTTTATGGCTGGAAAAAGTACTTTCCCTCTCTAAAATGAGGAAAAAGGCTACTCAAAGACTCCCGGGGGGGACAAACTAGAAATCGTTCCCTGACGGATGTTGTTCACCCCAAAGGTCAAAGATGAGCTCCGGAGGACGAAGCAGGTTAGAACTAAGTCAAAAAGTCGCTGACTTTTTGAATGACAGTTGGCCGTATGTATTATAAAGTCTCATGAAAAAGGGATATGAACTATTCTGAAGCTAAACTGCTCTGGAGCATTGTGCAAACAAAGGAACAAATCACATTTCATTGCCCACCTCATAAACATGAACAACCGCAACCGTATTTTGATGGCTTTGTCGAAAAGTAAATGGCTATGATTAACAATGCCAGCCAATAATTTCATCCTTCCGTATACCTGTGATGTAAGCTGGAGTAATCACTAGCGTTTTAGAAGCTGTATTTTAAGGTGATGTGGCTTTGTCGAAAAGTAAATGGCTATGATTAACAATGCCAGCCAATAATTTCATCCTTCAGTATACCTGTGAAGTAGGCTGGAGTAATCGTTAGTGTTTTAGAAGCTGTATTTGAAGGTGAAGTGGGTGTTTGAGAGGAGGGGTGGGCCTCTGCCTCTCTCATTCTATTTTGGCTTCCTCGGGGAAGCCACTAGCACTGTATCTGCACAAAATGAATATATTTCTAGTCACCAATTTCATTTCCAGAATTAGAGGTTTTCCCATATTCAACGGAGATGTATTCAAGTGTTAATATTTTTTTTTTTTTTACCAAGCACCAGTTAGAAATCTGCAGCTTTTTAAAGTGCGGCTTGTGTTAAGATGCTCAGTCACACACACGGTCTATCTACAGAATGCAAGGGACAGGCCAAAGTTCAATGACATCTGCCCAGATCTGAAAGTTACTGCCTCTCCCCAAGCATCTAACTTACCCTTGGGGAGTAAATGCTGGCATTAAGAGAATTGTGGGCTCGGTTTCTATAAACCAAGGTCCTCAACTGAGCACCAAATTGGACTTTTTCATCCTGGCACATTGTCTTGGACACTGGAAAGTGGACGAGGACAGCAGATGTTTTCTGAACTCGCTGCAAGGTCAAGCTAACATTCTGGAAAGAATATTTCTGGCTTATGGAGGGTCAGTAAGGCTAAAAGCCCTTGGCTGATTATATCTGGGCACTTGTGAGAAACAGTGCAGCGTCGCTTCATTTCTCCGAGCCTCAGTTACCTTGTCTGTAAAATGGGGATTAAGGCTGTGAGTCCCATGTGGAACATGGACTGTATCCAACCTGATTAACTTGCATCTACCTCAGCACTTATTACAGTGCCTGGCACAGAGTAAGTGCTTAACAAATACCATAAAAACACACACACGGTGATGCAATGAAAAATTCACGTGCACTTATTGTACTTACGGTAGCCACATTTCTTACATCCTGCCCTGATGTTGTCCTTGTTGCCACCTGAAAAACAATTTGACATAATTTTAGCAGGCAACCAAACAGGTGAAAATAATAATAATGATAATAATGACGATGGCATTTGTTATTTATTACTCTATTTATTTTACTTGTACATATCTATTCTATTTATTTTGTTAGTATGTTTGGTTTTGTTCTCTGTCTTCCCCTTTTAGACTGTGAGCCCACTGTTGGGTAGGGACTGTCTCTATATGTTGCCAATTTGTACTTCCCAAGCGCTTAACAGTGCTCTGCACATAGTAAGAGCTCAAAAAATATGATGATGGGGCTCACACTTTTAATCCCCATTTTATAGATGAGGTAACTGAGGCACAGAGAAGTTAACTGACTTGCCCAAGGTCACACAGCGGACAAGTGGCGGAGCCAGGATGAGAACCCATTTCCTCTGACTCCCAAGCCCATATTCCTTCCACTAAGCCGTGCTGCTTCTCTTAATGCCAATGGAGAATGCCATCATTTTCTATAATAACATATATGATGGTATTTATTAAGCGCTTACTATGTGCAAAGCACTGTTCTAAGCGCTGGGGAGGATACAAGGTGATCGGGTCGCCCCACGTGGGGCTCCCGGTCTTCATCCCCATTTTCCAGATGAGGTCACTGAGGCCCAGAGAAGTGAAGTGACTTGCCCAGAGTCACCCAGCCGACAAGTGGCGGAGGCGGGATTTGAACCCATGACCTCTGACTCCAAAGCCCGGGCTCTTTCCACCGAGCCACGCTGCTTCTCTTGTTTCTAGTACAAACAAGACTCAGAAGTCAAAGCCCTCTCCCTCGCTCATCCTACTGGTGTAAGCCGCTACTTTAAAACATCCCAAAAGCCAATTTACAGAAACAATCCAATTCCGGTGACTCATATTGAGCACTGGAAAAGATGAATAATTCAAAGTCAACCGTTTGTGGCAGTTATTTTCATTTGAGCTCAAAGACTTGAAGGCCTTTCAAGCAGCAGTGTGATTGGGGGGGTGGTCACAGATTCAAAGCAAAACACTTGGGGCCACTGAGTCACCCTGGAAGGTCACCCAAAGCACAAACAGCTCTCCATTATCGTGGCATTTATTGAGCACCTTCTGTGGGCAGAGCAACGCATTAACTGCTTGGGCGACTACAACAGAGCTAATAAGCACGATCCCTACACTCAATCAATCAATCGTATTTATTGAGCGCTTACTGTGTGTAGAGCACTGTACTAAGCGCTTGGGAAGTACAAGTTGGCAACATACAGAGACAGTCTCTACCCAACAGTGGGCTCACAGTCTAAAAGGGGGAGCCAGAAAACCAAACCAAACATACTAACAAAATAAAATAAATAGAATAGATATGTACAAGTAAAATAAAGGAACTCCCCCTCCTCCCCCTCCCCACAGCACCTGTATATATGTTCGTACGTATTTATTACTTATTTAATTTGTACATATTTATTCAAATTTTATTTTGTTAATGTTTTGTTTTGTTCTGTCTCCCCCTTCTATCATCATCAATCGTATTTATTGAGCACTTACTGTGTGCACAGCACTGTACTAAGTGCTTCTAGACTGTGAGCCCACTATTTATTCTATTTATTTTATTTTGTTAATATGTTTTGTTTTGTTGTCCGTCTCCCCCTTCTAGACTGTGAGCCCGCTGTTGGGGAGGGACCGTCTCTAGATGTTGCCGACTTGGACTTCCCAAGCGCTTAGTCCAGTGCTCTGCACACAGTAAGCGCTCAATAAATACGATGGAATGAATGAAATATAGTGACATCATCCCAAATGGACGGGGGTGGCTCAGCATGGCCTAGCGGCTAGAGCGTGGGTCTGGGACTCAGAAGGTCACGGGTTCTAATCCTACCTCTGCCATTTGGCTGCTGTGTGGCCTTGGGCAAGTCACTTCCCTTCCCTGTGCCTCGGTTCCCTCCTCTGCAAAATGGGGGTTAAGTCTCTGAGCCCCATTCAGGATGGGGACTGTGTCCAACACGATTTGCTTGTATCCATTCCAGTGCTTAATAATAATAATAAATATAATATATAATAATATATCAATCAATCAATCAATCGTATTTATTGAGCGCTTACTATGTGCAGAGCACTGTACTAAGCGCTTGGGAAGTACAAATTGGCAACACATAGAGGCAGTCCCTACCCAACAGTGGGCTCACAGTCTAAAAGGGGGAGACAGAGAACAGAACCAAACATACCAACAAAATAAAATAAATAAGATAGAAATGTACAAGTAAAATAAATAAATAAATAAATAAATAGAGTAGTAAATATGTACAACCATATATACATATATACAGGTGCTGTGGGGAAGGGAAGGAGGTAAGATGGGGGGATGGAGAGGGGGACGAGGGGGAGAGGAGGGAAGGGGCTCAGTCTGGGAAGGCCTCCTGGAGGAGGTGAGCTCTCAGCAGGGCCTTGAGCTCTCAGCAGGGATAATATATAATAATATAATAAAACATAATAATATATAATATATTATATTATAATATAATAAAACATAATAATATAATATACAATTATTATACATATAATAACATTATGTATAATATTATTATTATTATTACAATTATGGTACTTGTTAAACACTTACTATGTGCCAAGCACTGCTCTAAGCACTGAGTACGGTTAGTACAGCTCTTCATACAGTGCCTGTCACACAGGAAGAACTTAATAAAGAACATAGTTATTGAGGGTTTTGTTAAGCACTTACTATGTGTCACATAGTGAGCGCTCACCTCCTCCCCAACTCCTCCACCCTCCCTCCTTCCCCTCCCCACAGCACCTGTATAGATGTTTGTACAGATTATGACTCTATTTATTTTACTTGCGCATATTTACTATTCGATTTATTTTGTTAATGATGTGCATTGAGCTTTAATTCTATTTGTTCTGACGACTTGACACCTGTCCACGTGTTTTGTCGTCTGTCTCCCCCTTCTAGACTGTGAGCCCGTTGTGGGGGAGGGACCGTCTCTAGATGTTGCCAACTTGCACTTCCCAAGTGCTTAGTCCAGTGCTCTGCACACAGTAAGCGCTCAATAAGTACAACTGAATGAACGAATGAATGAACTAAGTGCTGGGGCAGATATAAGCAAATCAGGTTGGACACAGTCCCTGCTCCGTCTGGGGCTTCACAGTCTCAAACCTAATAAGCAGCGTGGCTCAGTGGAAAGAGCCCGGGCTTTGGAGTCAGAGGTCATGGGTTCAAATCCCGGCTCTGCCAATTGTCAGCTGTGTGACTTTGGGTGAGTCACTTCTCTGTGCCTCAGTGACCTCATCTGTAAAATGGGGATTAAGACTGTGAGCCCCCCCGTGGGACAAGCTGATCTACCTGGTAACCTCCCCAGCGCTTAGAACAGTGCTTTGCACACAGTAAGTGCTTAATAAAGGCCACCATTATTAATAATAAGTTATTATTTAATATATAATATTATAAATAATATCATATTTATTAATAATAATGATGGCATTTATTAAGCGCTTACTATGTGCAAAGCACTGTTCTAAGCGCTGGGCACTGTTCTAAGTGCTAAATTGGGAAATTCTAGGTAACGAGTGGGCTTTCTTCATCATCATCATCATCAATCATATTTATTGAGCGCTTACTATGTGCAGAGCACTGTAATAAGCGCTTGGGAAGTACAAATTGGCAACATATAGAGACAGTCCCTACCCAACATTGGGCTCACAGTCTAAAAGGGGGAGACAGAGAACAAAACCAAACATACTAACAAAATAAAATAAATAGAATAGATATGTACAAGTAAAATAAATAGAGTAATAAATATGTACAAACATATATACATATATACAGGTGCTGTGGGGAAAGGAAGGAGGTAAAATGGGGGGGATGGAGAGGGGGACGAGGGGGAGAGGAAGGAAGGGGCTCAGTCTGGGAAGGCCTCCTGGAGGAGGTGAGCTCTCAGCAGGGCCTTGAAGGGCCTTCATCCTCATCAGCATCATCGACTGTGGCAGCAGCACTTATAGAGGATATAGGACTGCCCTAGGTGCTTGGGAAGCATACAACAGAAGGGAAAAGGCTAGATAATAATAATAATAATAATAATGATGATGATGGCATTTGTTAAGCGCTTACTATGTACAAAGCACTGTTCTAAGCACTGGGGGGGGGGGGGGATACAATGTGATCAGGTTGTCCCACGTGGGGCTCGCAGCCTTAATCCCCATTTTTACAGATGAGGGAACTGAGGCTCAGAGAAGTTAAGTGGCTTGCCTCAGGTCACACAGCAGACTGGTGGCTGAGCCAGGATTCGAGCCCACGACCTCGGACTCCAAAGCCCGGGCTCTTTCCACTGAGCCACGCTGCTTTCTGACGCTGTACGTCCCTGCACTCTTCAAACATTTCCTCTGGCATCCGATTTTGATCGCCCTACAGCAGCTGTTTGGTTCTCCTAAATGTGGTTTCGTCCACCTCCACACAACCGGCACAGTGAAGCAGTGTGTTGGGGTGTGTATTTGTTCATTCATCCATTGTCGTATTTATTGAGCACTCACTGTCCATGCAGCACTTGGGAAAGTACAGTAATAATAATAATAATGATAATGATGGTATTAAGCCCTTACTAGAGAAGCAGCGTGGCTCAGTGGAAAGAGCCCAGGCTTTGGAGTCAATCAATCAATCGTATTTATTGAGCGCTTACTGTGTGCAGAGCACTGGACTAAGCGCTTGGGAAGGACAAGTTGGCAGCATATAGAGACAGTCCCTACCCAACAGCGGGCTCACAGTCTAAAAGTCAGAGGTCATCGGTTCAAATCCCGGCTCCGCCAGCTGTGTGACTTTGGGCAAGTCACTTCACTTCTCTGGGCCTCAGTTCCCTCATCTGGAAAATGGGGGTTAAAATTGTGTGGGGCAATCTGATCACCTTGTAACCTCCCCAGCGCTTAGGACAGCGTTTGGCACATAGTAAGCGCTTAACAAATACCAACATTATTATTATTACTATGTGCAAAGCACTGTCCTAAGTGCTGGGGAGGTTACAAGGTGATCAGGTTGCCCTATGGGGCAATCAGTCTTAATCCCCATTTTACAGATGAGGGAACTGAGGCCTAGAGAAGTTAAGTGACTTGCCCAAGATCACACAGCTGACAATTGGCAGAGTGGGGATTTGAACCCATGACCTCTGACTCCAAAGCCCGGGCTCTTTCCACTGAGCCACGCTGCTTCTCAGGACCACAACAGTGAGGTTCCCTGCCCACAGGTATTATTATACCGTCTCTATATGTTTCCAACTTGTACTTCCCAAGCGCTTAGTACAGCGCTCTGCACACAGTAAGCGCTCAATCAATGACTGAATGAATGACTCCCCACAGCACATATGTATCTATCTGTATATATCTGTAATTTATTGTTTTATCTATTTGTCTTAATGTCTGTCTCCCCCTCTAGACCGTGAGCTCGTTGTTGGGTAGGGACCATCTCTATATGTTTCCAACTTGGGCTTCCCAAGCGCTTAGTACAGTGCTCTGCACACAGTATGCACTCAATAAATATGACTGAATGAATGACTCCCCACAGCACATGTCTATCTGTATATATCTGTAATTTATTGTTTTATCTATTTGTCTTAATGCCTGTCTCCCCCTCTAGACTGTGAGCACGTTGTTGGGTAGGGACTGTCTCTATATGTATCCAATTTGTACTTCCCAAGCGCTTAGTACAGTGCTCTGCACACAGTAAGCGCTCAATAAATATGACTGAATGAATGACTCCCCACAGCACGTGTCCATCTGTATATATCTGTAACTTACTGTTTTATCTATTTGTCTTAATGCCTGTCTCCCCCTCTAGACCGTGAGCTCGTTGTTGGGTAGGGACCGTCTCTAGATGTTGCCAACTTGGACTTCCCAAGCGCTTCATACAGTGCTCTGCACACAGTAAGCGCTCAATAAATACGACTGAATGAATGACTCCCCACAGCACATATGTATCTATCTGTACCTATCTGTAATTTATTGTTTTATCTATTTGTCTTAATGCCTGTCTCCCCCTCTAGACCGTGAGCTGGTTGTTGGTTAGGGACCGTCTCTAGATGTTTCCAACTTGGGCTTCCCAAGCACTTAGTACAGTGCTCTGCACACAGTAAGCGCTCAATAAATACGACTGAATGAATGACTCCCCACAGCACATATGTATATATCTGTAATTTATTGTTTTATCTATTTGTCTTAATGCCTGTCTCCCCCTCTAGACCGTGAGCTCGTTCTTGGGTAGGGACCGTCTCTCTATGTTTCCAACTTGGGCTTCCCAAGCGCTTCGTACAGTGCTCTGCACACAGTAAGCGCTCAATAAATACGACTGACTGAATGAATAATTATTGCTAATGTCTGAGGTTGGTCCTTCTGCGGAGTGAGCAGTTTCCCGCCTCGAGAAGCTCGTGGGCCTCTCCCCTTATCTATGTATGGGACTATGTATTCTCCCCCTTTTAGACTGTGAGCCCACTGTTGGGTAGGGACTGTCTCTATATGCTGCCAACTTGTACTTCCCAAGCACTTAGTACAGTGCTCTGCACACAGTAAGTGCTCAATAAATACGATTGATGATGATGACTACCTACTGGACCACCCCATCCTCATTCATGCCTGCTCGGCGCCACCAAGAAGAGCCGAGTAGCAGCTAGAGCTCCCGGGGACCCAGAAGATACGGCCACCACAAGTCGGCTGTGTGACCTTGGGCAAGTCACTGTGTGCAGAGCACTGGACTAAGCGCTTGGGAAGTACAAGTTGGCAACATATAGAGACGGTCCCTACCCAACACTTGGCAGCTGTGCGACCTTGGGCAAGTCACTTAACTTCTCTGTGCCTCAGTGACCGCATCTGTAAAATGGGATTAAGGCTGCGAGCCCCACATGGGACAATCTAATTACCTTCTAATTACAAGTGCCAGCTTGTACTTCCCAAGGGCTTAGAGCAGTGCTTGGCACATAGTAAGCGCTTAACAGATACCATCATTATTATTAAGTAATAATGATAATTATGGAATTTTGGGGGGCTTACTATGTGCCAAGCACTGGGGTAAATGCAATACCATCAGATAATAATAGTAATGGTATTAAGCGCTTACTATGTAGCACTGGGGTAAATGCAATACCGTCAGATAATAACAGTAATGGTATTAATCAATCAATCGTATTTATTGAGTGCTTACTGTGTGCAGAGCACTGTACTAAGCACTTGGGAAGTACAAGTTGGCAACATAGAGACCGTCCTTACCCAACAGTGGGCTCACAGTCTAGAAGTGCTTACTATGTGCCAAGCACTGTTCTAAGATCATCATCATCATCAATTGTATTTATTGAGCACTTACTGTGTGCAGAACACTGTACTAAGCGCTTGGGAAGTACAAGTTGGTAACATATAGAGACAGTCCCTACCCAACAGCGGCTCACAGTCTAGAAGCGCTTACTATGTGCCAAGAACTGTTTTAAGATCAGACACGGTTCTGATCCCCCTTGGGGTTCACAGCCTAAGACGGAGGGAGACAGGCATGCCATGTTCATTTTACAGATAAGGAAGCAGGCACAGAGAAGTTAAGTGGCTTGGCTAAGGTCACACAGCAGGCAAGTGCCGGAGCCAAGATTAGAACCCAGGACTTCCGACTTTCCGTCCTGCATTTTCCATCAGGCCACGCTATTTCTCCACCTTCTGTCGTAAAGATCCTCGGCCCTACGGTGCTAGTAAAGCCCCCGAGCATCCCCCCCGTTCAAGGCCTCTGATCAATGAGGTTTACGGAGAGAGGGGCTATCTACAGTGCTCTGCATATAGTAAGCACTCAGTACATACCACTGATCAATTGATTGATGAGAATAACTTTTCACAAAATACAAATGGATGAGACACGGTCTACCAACTCTGTTATATTATACTCTCCTAACTGCTTAGAACAGTGCTCTGCACACAGTGAGCACTCGAAGTTTCTAGACTGTGAGCCCACTGTTGGGCTCTATATGTTGCCAACTTGGACTTCCCAAGCGCTTAGTACAGTGCTCTGCACACAGTAAGCGCTCAATAAATACGATTGAATGAATGGATCGGGCTATCTTGCAGAGTGGTAGAAAATCCCATATATCCATTTGGAAAGCTGAAGGGCACACATTTATTGATAATAATAATGATGATAGACTGTGACCCTGCTGCTGGGTAGGGACCGTCTCCATATGATGCCAACTTGGACTTCCCAAGCGCTTAGTACAGTGCTCTGCACACAATAAGCGCTCAATAAATACGATTGAATGAATGAATGGATCGGGCCATCTTGCAGAGTGGTAGAAAATCCCATATATCCATCTGGAAAGCTGAAGGGCACACATTAATAATAATAATAATGATGATAGACTGTGAGCCCGCTGCTGGGTAGGGACCATCTCTATATGTTGCCAACTTGGACTTCCCAAGCGCTTAGTACAGTGCTCTGCACACAGTAAGCGCTCAATAAATACGATTGAATGAATGAATGGATCGGGCCATCTTGCAGAGTGGTAGAAAATCCCATATATCCATTTGGAAAGCTGAAGGGCACACATTAATAATAATAATAATAATAATAATAATAATGATAGACTGTGAGCCTGCTGCTGGGTAGGGACCATCTCTATATGTTGCCAACTTGGACTTCCCAAGCGCTTAGTACAGTGCTCTGCACACAGTAAGTGCTCAATAAATACGATTGAATGAATGAATGGATCGGGCCATCTTGCAGAGTGGTAGAAAATCCCATATATCCATTTGGAAAGCTGAAGGGCACACATTTATTAATAATAATAATGACGATAGACTGTGAGCCCGCTGCTGAGTAGGGACCGTCTCTATATGATGCCAACTTGGACTTCCCAAGCGCTTAGTACAGTGCTCTGCACACAGTAAGCGCTCAATAAATACAATTGAATGAATGAATGAATGGATCGGGCCATCTTGCAGAGTCGTAGAAAATCCCATATATCCATTTGGAAAGCTGAAGGGCACACATTTATTAATAATAATAATGACGATAGACTGTGAGCCCGCTGCTGGGTAGGGACCGTCTCTATATGTTGCCAACTTGGACTTCCCAAGCGCTTAGTACAGTGCTCTGCACACAGTAAGCGCTCAATAAATACGAATGAATGAATGAATGGATCGGGCCATCTTGCAGAGTGGTAGAAAATCCCATATTTCCATTTGGAAAGCTGAAGGGCACACATTTATTAATAATAATAATGACGATAGACTGTGAGCCCGCTGCTGAGTAGGGACCGTCTCTATATGTTGCCAACTTGGACTTCCCAAGCGCTTAGTACAGTGCTCTGCACACAGTAAGCGCTCAATAAATACGAATGAATGAATGAATGGATCGGGCCATCTTGCAGAGTGGTAGAAAATCCCATATTTCCATTTGGAAAGCTGAAGGGCACACATTTATTAATAATAATAATGACGATAGACTGTGAGCCCGCTGCTGAGTAGGGACCGTCTCTATATGATGCCAACTTGGACTTCCCAAGCGCTTAGTACAGTGCTCTGCACACAGTAAGCGCTCAATAAATACAATTGAATGAATGAATGAATGGATCGGGCCATCTTGCAGAGTCGTAGAAAATCCCATATATCCATTTGGAAAGCTGAAGGGCACACATTTATTAATAATAATAATGACGATAGACTGTGAGCCCGCTGCTGAGTAGGGACCGTCTCTATATGTTGCCAACTTGGACTTCCCAAGCGCTTAGTACAGTGCTCTGCACACAGTAAGCGCTCAATAAATACAATTGAATGAATGAATGAATGGATCGGGCCATCTTGCAGAGTCGTAGAAAATCCCATATATCCATTTGGAAAGCTGAAGGGCACACATTTATTAATAATAATAATGACGATAGACTGTGAGCCCGCTGCTGAGTAGGGACCGTCTCTATATGTTGCCAACTTGGACTTCCCAAGCGCTTAGTACAGTGCTCTGCACACAGTAAGCGCTCAATAAATACGAATGAATGAATGAATGGATCGGGCCATCTTGCAGAGTGGTAGAAAATCCCATATTTCCATTTGGAAAGCTGAAGGGCACACATTTATTAATAATAATAATGACGATAGACTGTGAGCCCGCTGCTGAGTAGGGACCGTCTCTATATGTTGCCAACTTGGACTTCCCAAGCGCTTAGTACAGTGCTCTGCACACAGTAAGCGCTCAATAAATACGAATGAATGAATGAATGGATCGGGCCATCTTGCAGAGTGGTAGAAAATCCCATATTTCCATTTGGAAAGCTGAAGGGCACACATTTATTAATAATAATAATGACGATAGACTGTGAGCCCGCTGCTGAGTAGGGACCGTCTCTATATGATGCCAACTTGGACTTCCCAAGCGCTTAGTACAGTGCTCTGCACACAGTAAGCGCTCAATAAATACAATTGAATGAATGAATGAATGGATCGGGCCATCTTGCAGAGTGGTAGAAAATCCCATATATCCATTTGGAAAGCTGAAGGGCACACATTTATTAATAATAATAATGACGATAGACTGTGAGCCCGCTGCTGAGTAGGGACCGTCTCTATATGATGCCAACTTGGACTTCCCAAGCGCTTAGTACAGTGCTCTGCACACAGTAAGCGCTCAATAAATACAATTGAATGAATGAATGAACACACTGCAAACACCTAGGGCAGCTCATCTGAATTAAATAAAATTGGCGGGATCTCAAGATGTCAGAATATTCACATTTTGACACGGTGGAGATAATCAACGGTATCCTTTGAACAGGAAACACTGTTCTAAGCGCTTGGGAGAGTACAACAGAAGCAAGACGCATGCTTTATAAATAATACTGGATGAATACAAAGTGCCTCACGGGCAGCTCGTCACGTAAGCTGAAAAACCGATACAAAAACCGCCTTTATAAATGTGGCTAAGTGTGATTTCTCTCGGCATAATTTGGAGTTTTCTGCCTCGCGTTCATAACCTGCACATTAGAGCGGAGAGCCTCCCGGACAATTTGGTGTGGATTTTTAAAACACTACATCAGATCTGAAATGAGAGTAAAATCTGAAGCCTCTTAGGCCGCTCAGGAAATTGTACGTTTCATACAAACAATTTTAAGACCTCAGCATGAATTGAGGTTCAGCATTAAATCAGTTTCCATAGAAACTGCAAATGCTAAATAAAACCGGAGAAATGGCTCTAAAATGAGCAATCACTCTTTCCTCAGACTATAAAAGATGCAATAATGGCCAGGTACAGAGTAAAATTGCCTCAGCATATACTGTATCACCAAATGTATATATGTTTGTACATATTTATTACTCTATTTTACTTGTACATATCTATTCTATTTATTTTATTCTCTTAGTATGTTTGGTTTTGTTCTCTGTCTCCCCCTTTAAGACTGTGAGCCCACTGTTGGGTAGGAACTGTCTCTATATGTTGCCAACTTGTACTTCCCAAGCGCTTAGTCCAGTGCTCTGCACACAGTAAGCGCTCAATAAATACGATTGATGATGACGAAACCGAAAAACATTTATACTGAAAGGCATTAAAAGGAATCCACCATTCTACCATCTCAAATCCTTGCTAGAACAAGACGTAAAACCATTTTTTTTTTTCAAGTCCTGGAAAAATCCGACTTTTCTATTAAATTCAGGAGAGGGTTTGTAGTAGCGTTTACTGAGCGCCCACTGGGCTCAATGAACACAAACCAAAATTAAAATTATTATATTTAATGCCCTACGCTGCGTGCTTGGGAAAGGACAAACGATGATGTGACATGTTCCCTGTCCACAAGGAGCTTACACTCTAGCGGTTCGCCCACATTTACTCTGATAGGGATATTGGATTGTAACTATAACAGCCTGTTTCTGCCCCTCAGTTTTTCCCCTCAAGCATCTTGATAATCAAAAGTGGAATATCTGTTCATTCTGCATTGTTTTCCCAGACTATGCTGTGGAGACTGTGAGCCTTTTATCAATCAATCAATTGATTGATAAATTAGACTGTGAGCCCACTGTTGGGTAGGGACCGTCTCTATATGTTGCCAATTTGTACTTCCCAAGCGCTTAGTACAGTGCTCTGCGCACTGTAAGCGCTCAATAAATACGACTGATTGATTGGAGCGAGAAATATTGGGGAATCAGGGAAAGTTCCCCTGACAACACCCGTTTGTCCGATGAACCGTTTGTTGGCACGCACGCGGTGATCGAGGCAGGCGTACTAAGGACCCTAATGGGAATTTTTCTCTAACAGAGGGTTTATCGGGATTGGCAGAGAAACAAGTGTACTTGGCAAAAAATAAATTCCCTTGTCCGCCCTGGTTCTTTTCCAGACCCACGAGTTTTCTTCTTGACCCGTTTTCCGGAACCTTTTCCATTTGTGGGAAACTGACCAGACTTTAGCGGGCGCTTCGGTTTCCTGGCAGCGAGATGTTTTCCCCGTTTAAAGTTGATCCGATCTCCTCACCGGGCAATGGCACGTGAGGGTTTGGCACGGGATGGGCCAGGGATGGAGCCTGAATTGGTGCAGTGGGACGGAAAGCCGTAGAACCTACCCAGTTCATTCATTCAGTTGTGTTTATTCATCATCATCATCAATTGTATTTATTGAGCCCTTACTGTGTGCAGAGCACTGTACTAAGCGCTTGGGAAGTCCAAGTCGGCAACACATAGAGATGGTCCCTACCCAACAGTGGGCTCACAGTCTAGAAGGGGGAGACAGAGAACAGAACCAAGCATATTAACAAAATAAAATAAATAGAATAGATATGTACAAGTAAAATAAATGAATAGACAGTGATAAATATGTACAAACATATATACATCATCATCAATCATATTGAGTGCTTACTGTGTGCAGAGCACTGTACTAAGCGCTTGGGAAGTACAAATTGGCAACATCTAGAGACAGTCCCTACCCAACAGTGGGCTCACAGTCTAAAAGGGGGAGACAGAGAACAAAACCAAACATACTAACAAAATAAAATAAATAGAATAGATATGTACAAGTAAAATAGACAGTGATAAATATGTACAAACATATATACATCATCATCAATCGTATTTATTGAGCGCTTACTGTGTGCAGAGCACTGTACTAAGCGCTTGGGAAGTCCAAGTTGGCAACACATAGAGACAGTCCCTACCCAACAGTGGGCTCACAGTCTAAAAGGGGGAGACAGAGAACAAAACCAAACATACTAACAAACTAAAATAAATAGAATAGGTATGTACAAGTAAAATAAATAGAGTGATAAATATGTACAAACATATATACATCATCATCAATTGTATTTATTGAGCGCTTACTGTGTGCAGAGCACTGTACTAAGCGCTTGGGAAGTACAAGTTGGCAACACATACAGACAGTCCCTACCCAACAGTGGGCTCACAGTCTAAAAGGGGGAGACAGAGAACAAAACCAAACATATTAACAAAATAAATAGAATAGATATGTACAAGTAAAATAAATAGAGTGATAAATACGTACAAACATATATACATATATACAGGTGCTGTGGGGAAGGGAAGGAGGTAAGATGGGGGGGATGGAGAGGGGGACGAGGGGGAGAGAAAGGAAGGGGCTCAGTCTGGGAAGGCCTCCTGGAGGAGGTGAGCTCTCAGTAGGGCCATAATAATAATAATAATAATGGTATTTATTAAGCACTTACTATGTGCAAAGCACAGTATAATAATAATGGCATTTATTAAGCACTTACTATGTGCAAAGTACTGTTCTAAGCGTAGGGGAGGTTACAAGGTGATCAGGTTGGCCCACGGGGGGCTCATAGTCGAGCGCTTTACTGAGCGCTTCCTGTGTGCAGAGCACTGTACTAAGCGCTTGGGAAGTACAAGTTCAATTGGGCTTGAGGTTCAGCCCTCCCCATGAAGTGTAAGGACCGGCTCGTTGGACTGGACGTGAGGCTAGTATGCTACTGGCATACGGAGCTTGCACATATGAATGGCGGGATCTGGGAATGCTGGGACTACGACCTTTGGACGGTCCCTCCGGGACCATTCATCCAGTCGTATTTATTGAGCGCTTCCTGTGTGCGGAGCACTGTATGAAGCGCTTGGGAAGTCCAAGTTGGCAACATCTAGAGACGGTCCCTACCCGACAGCGGGCTCACCGTCTAGAAGGGGGAGACGGAGAACAAAACATATGAATAAAATAAATAGAATAAATCCGTACAAATAAAATAAATAATAGAGTAATAAATCCGTACAAACATATATCCAGGTGCTGTGGGGAGGGGAAGGAGGTAAGGGGGAGAGGAAGGAGGGGGCTCGGTCTGGGAATGTCGGGACTAGGACCTTTGGACAGTCCCTCCGGGATCCACGCACGGGTAGCCGTGCTCCTGGTGTGCGTGGGGATTGTCTCTTTTTATTGCTGAATTGACCAGTCCACGCGCTTAGTACACTGCTCTGCACACAGTAAGCGCTCACTAATAATGATGGCATTTATTAAGCGCTTACTATGTGCAAAGCACTGTTCTAAGCGCTGGAATAAATACGCCTGAATCAACGAATGCTCTCTTCCTGTGTTCAGAGCACTGAACTGCCAACTTGTACTTCCCAAGCGCTTAGTACAGTGCTCGGCACACAGTAAGCGCCCAATAAATATGATCGACTGATTGATTGTACTAAGCGCTAAATAAAATCAATAGAGTAAGAAGTAAAACCGATAGAGTGAGAAGTAAAATAGAGTAATAAGTCAAATCGATGGAGTAGTAAGTCAAATCAATGGAGTAATACGTCAAATAGAGTGAGTTCATTCGATCGTATTTTTTGAGCGCTTACTGTGTGCGGAGCGCCGTACTAAGCGCTAAATAAAATCAATAGAGTAATAAGTCAAATCAATAGAGTAATAAGTAAAATAGAGTAATAAGTTCATTCAATCATATTTATTGAGCGCTTACTGTGTGCGGAGCACTGTACTAAGTGCTAAATAAAATCAATAGTGTAATAAGTCAAATCAATAGAGTAATAAGTAAAATAGAGTGATAAGTTCATTCAATCATATTTATTGAGTGCTTACTGTGTGTGGAGCACTGTACTAAGCGCTAAATAAAATCAACAGAGTAATAAGTCAAATCAAAAGAGTAATAAGTAAAATAGAGTAATAGGTTCATTCAATAATATTTATTGAGCGCTTACTGTGTGCGGAGCACTGTACTAAGCGCTAAATAAAATCAATTGAGTAATAAGCAAAATCAGTAGAGTAATAAGTAAAATAATAGAGTAATAAGTAAAATCAATAGAGTAACAAGTCAAATAGAGTAATAAGTCAAATCAATAGAGTAATAAGTCAAATAGAGTAATAAGTTCATTCAATCATATTTATTGAGCGCTTACTGTGCGCGAAGCACTGTACTAAGCGCTAAATAAAATCAATAGAGTAATAAGTCAAATCAATAGAGTAATAAGTAAAATAGAGTAATAAGTTCATTCAATCATATTTATTGAGCGCTTACTGTGCGCACAGCACTGTACTAAGCGCTAAATAAAATCAATTGAGTAATAAGCAAAATCAGTAGAGTAATGTCAGAGTAATAAGTTCATTCAACTGTATTGAGCGCTTACTGTGTGCACAGCACTGTACTAAGCACTAAATAAAATCAATCGAGTAATAAGTAAAATCAATAGAGCAATAAGTAAAATAATAGAGTAATAAGTAAAATCAATCGAGTAACAAGTCAAATAGAGTAATAAGTAAAATCAATAGAGTAATAAGTCAAATAGAGTAATAAGTTCATTCAATCGTATTTATTGAGCGCTTACTGTGCGCAGGGCACTGTACTAAGTGCTAAATAAAATCAATAGAGTAAGAAGTCAAATAGAGTAATAAGTAAAATCAATAGAGTAATAAGTCAAATGGAGTAATAAGTTCATTCAATCATATTTACTGAGCGTTTACTGTGTGCAGAGCACTGTACTAAGCGCTAAATAAAATCAATCGAGTAATAAGTCAGAGTAATAAGTAAAACCATAGAGTAATAGGTAAAATAGAGTAATAAGTAAAATCAATAGAGTAATAAGTCAGAGTAATAAATAAAATCAATAGAGTGATAAGTCGAATAGAGTAATAAGTTCATTTTCAGACTGTGAGCCCACTGTTGGGTAGGGACCGTCTCTATATGTTGCCAACTTGTACCTCCTAAGCGCTTAGTAATAATAATAATAATGTTGGCATTTGTTAAGCGCTTACTATGTGCAAAGCACTGTTCTAAGCGCTTGGGGGGATACAAAGTGATCAGGTTTTCCCACGTGGGGCTCACAGTCTTAATCCCCATTTTACAGATGAGGTAACTGAGGCTCAGAGAAGTTAAGTGACTTGCCCAAGGTCACACAGCAGACATGGGGCGCTTACTGTGTGCAGAGCACTGTACTAAGCGCTTAATAAAATCAACAGAATAATAAGTAAAATCAATAGAGTAATAAGTCAAATAGAGTAATGAGTAAAATCAATACAGTAATAAGTCAGAGTAATAAGTTCATTCAATCGCTTACTGTGTGCAGAGCACTGGACTAAGAGCTAAATAAAATCAACAGAGTAATAAGTCAAATAGAGTAATAAGTTCATTCAATCCTATTTATTGAGCGCTTACTGTGTGCAGAGCACTGGACTAAGCACTAAATAAAATCAAGAGTAATAAGTCAGAGCAATAAGTAAAATCAATGGAGTAATAGGTAAAATAGAGTAAGAAATCAATACAGTAATAAGTCAGAGTAATAAATAAAATCAATAGAGTAATAAGTCAAATAGAGTAATAAGTTCATTTTTAGACTGTGAGCCCACTGTTGGGTAGGGACCGTCTCTATATGTTGGCAACTTGGACTTCCCAAGCGCTTAGTACAGTGCTCTGCACACAGTAAGCGCTCAATAAATACGATTGATTGATTGATTCAATCATATTGGGCGCTTACTGTGTGCAGAGCACTGTACTAAGCGCTAAATAAAATCAACAGAATAATAAGTAAAACCAATAGAGTAATAGGTCAAATAGAGTAATGAGTAAAATCAATAGAGTAATAAGTCAAATAGAGTAATACGTTCATTCAATCGTATTTATTGTGCACTTACTGTGTGCAGAGCACTGGACTAAGCGCTAAATAAAATCAATAGAGTAATAAGTCAAATCAATAGAGTAATAAGTAAAATAATAGAGTAATAAGTCAAATCAATAGAGTAATAAGTCAGAGTAATAAGTTCATTCAATCCTATTTATTGAGCGCTTACTGTGTGCAGAGCACTGGACTAAGCGCTAAATAAAATCAATAGAGTAATAAGTCAGAGTAATAAGTCAAATCAATAGAGTAATAAGTCAAATAGAGTAATAAGTTCATTCGATCATATTTATTGAGCGCTTACTGTGTGCAGAGAACTGTACTAAGCGCTAAATAAAATCAATAGAGTAATAAGTAGAATCAACAGAGTAATAAGTAAAATAGAGTAATAAGTAAAATCAATAAATAAGTAAAATAGAGTAATAAGTAAAATCAATCCAGTAATGTCAGAGTAATAAGTTCATTCAATTGTATTTATTGAGCTCTTACTGTGTGCAGAGCACTGTACTAAGCGCTAAATAAAATCAACAGAATAATAAGTAAAATCAATAGAGGAATAAGTCAAATAGAGTAATGAGTAAAATCAATAGAGTAATAAGTCAAATAGAGTAATAAGTTCATTCAATCGTATTTATTGAGTGCTTACTGTGTGCAGAGCACTGGACTATGAGCTAAATAAAAATCAATAGAGAAGTCAAATAGAGTAATAAGTAAAATCAATAGAGTAATAAGTCAAATAGAGTAATAGGTTCATTCATTCCTATTTATTTAGCGCTTACTGTGTGCAGAGCACTGGACTAAGCGTTAAATAAAAATCAGAGTAATAAGTCAGAGTAATAAGTCAAATAGAGTAATAAGTTCATTCGACCCTATTTATTGAGCGCTTACTGTGCGCACAGCACTGGACTAAGCGCTAAATAAAATCAATAGAGTAATGTCGGAGTAATAAGTCAAATCAATAGAGTAATAAGTCTAATAGAGTAATAAGTTCATTCAGTCGTATTTATTGAGCGCTTACTGTGTGCAGAGCACTGGACTAAGCGCTAAATAAAATCAATAGAGTAATAAGTCAGAGTAATAAGTCAAATCAATAGAGTAACAAGTCAAATAGAGTAATAAGTTCATTCAATCCTATTTATTGAGCGCTTACTGTGTGCAGAGCACTGGACTAAGCGCTAAATAAAATCAATAGAGTAATAAGTCAGAGTAATAAGTCAAATCAATAGAGTAACAAGTCAAATAGAGTAATAAGTTCATTCAATCCTATTTATTGAGCGCTTACTGTGTGCAGAGCACTGGACTAAGCGCTAAATAAAATCAATAGAGTAATAAGTCAGAGTAATAAGTCAAATCAATAGAGTAACAAGTCAAATAGAGTAATAAGTTCATTCAATCCTATTTATTGAGCGCTTACTGTGTGCAGAGCACTGGACTAAGCGCTAAATAAAATCAATAGAGTAATAAGTCAATCAATCAATCAATCGTATTTATTGAGCGCTTACTGTGTGCAGAGCACTGTACTAAGCGCTTGGGAAGTCCAAGTTGGCAACATCTAGAGACAGTCCCTACCCAACAGTGGGCTCACAGTCTAGAAGGGGGAGACAGGGAACAAAATCAAACATACTAACAAAATCATCATCATCAATCGTATTTATTGAGCGCTTACTCTGTGCAGAGCACTGGACTAAGCGCTTGGGAAGTCCAAATTGGCAACGCACAGAGACAGTCCCTACCCAACAGTGGGCTCACAGTCTAAAAGATAACAAGATGAAAGATAAGAAAATAAAATAAATAAGTCAAATCAATAGAGTAATAAGTCCAATCGAGCAATAAGTAAAACAGGGTAATAAGTCAAATCAATAGAGTAATAAGAAGTCAAATTAATAGTAATAAGTGCTCACCTGGGAGGGCCATGGGTGGCTGAGGCCTAGGGGAAGGGCCCGGACACCGGAAGCGGCGGAACGACGCAACGCCTCCCCGCGTTCCCGCCCGGAGCTAAAAGGCATGAGCACCATCGGACCGAACCATTTCTTCCATCCGGGGGGGGTCCAGGAGGGAAACATCCGAAAAAAGCCCCGAATCAACGCGATAAAGACCCACGCCGGCATCGCTTTATTTTATAAACAGTAAATGAAATAACTCTCCTTAGATTTCCCTTGATAACGGCCGGAAGGACTTTCAGGGGGGCGGGGTCTCCGCTCGGTTCCCCCCCGAAGTCGGAAGTGGTAGGGTCCGGCCCAATATGGCGGCAGTTCGGGCGAAGGGGAGAGCGGTCGAAGGGGCTTCTGTGGCGGAGGGGCGTCGTTCGGTCGGTCCGGCGGTTAGTTCGGCCCTGGCGCCGGGTCCCCGCCCAAAATGAGCAACATTTACATCCAGGAGCCGCCCACCAACGGGAAGGTGGGAAGCCGGGGCCCGGGGGGAGGGGAGGGCGGAAGTGGTTTCGGGGTCATCCCGGCCATCCCCCGGCCGCCGGGCACGCCCGCCCTCCTGCCCCGCAGCGCCCCCTGTCGGCCTGCCCGGCCAGGGGCGGCGGCCCCGGAGGGAACCGACACACCGGAAGTCGCCGGTCATGGGTTCGAATCCCACCGCTGCCACTGCTCTGCTCAGCTTGGGGGGGACTTTGGGCAGATAATGATAATAATAATAGTAATAATAGAGGATGGCATTTCTTAATAATAATAATAATGGCATTTGTTAATGATGATAATAATGATGATGGCATTTGTTGATAATGATGATGATGATGATGGCATTTGTTGATGACAATAATAATAATAATAGTAATGATGATGGCATTTGTTGATAATAATAGCAATAATAATGGCATTTGTTGATAATAATAGTAATGATGATGGCATTTGTTGATAATAATAATAATGATGATGATGGCATTTGTTTTTGATAATATTGATGATGATGGCATTTGTTGACGGTAATAATGATGATGATGGCATTTGTTGATAATAATAATAATAATGGTGATGATGGCATTTGTTGATAATAATAATGATGATGATGATGGCATTTGTTGATAATAATAATGATGATGATGACATTTGTTGATAATAATAATAATGATGATGATGGCATTTGTTGATGATAATAATAATGATGATGATGATGATGGCATTTGTTGATAATAATAATAATGATGATGATGAGGGCATTTGATAATAATAATAATGATGGCATTTGTTGATAATAATAATGATGATGACAATGGCATTTGTTGATAATGATAATAATGATGATGATGATGGCATTTGTTGATGATAATAATAATAATGATGATGATGATGGCATTTGTTGATGATAATAATAATAATGATGATGATGATGGCATTTGTTGATGATAATAATAATAATGATGATGACGGCATTTGTTGATGATAATAATGATGATGATGATGGCATTTGTTGATGATGATAATGATGATGACGATGCCATTTGTTGATGATAATAATAATAATGATGATGACGGCATTTGTTGATGATAATAATAATAATGATGATGGCATTTGTTGATGACAATAATAATAATGATGATGATGGCATCTGTTGATAATGATAATAATGATGATGGCATTTGTTGATAATAATAATGATGATGATGGTATTTGTTGATAATAATAATAATGATGATGGCATTTGTTGATAATGATAATGATGATGATGATGGCATTTGTTGATAATAATAATGATGATGATGGCATTTGTTGATAATATTAATGATGATGATGATGGCATTTGATGATAATGATGATAATAATAATGATGATGATAGCATTTGTTAATGATGATGATGATGATGATGGCATTTGTTAATGATGATGATGGCATTTGTTAATGATAATAACGATGATGGCATTTATTAAGCCCACTGTTGGGTAGGGACCAAGGCTTAGAACAGTGATTGGCACATAGTAAGCGCTTAAGGAATGCCGTCATTACTACCTTGTATCTATCCCAACGCTTAGAACAGTGATTGGCACATAGTAAGCGCTTAACGAATGCCATCATTATTATTATTATTACCTTGTATCTATCCCAACGCTTAAAACAGTGCTTGGCACATAGTAAGCGCTTAACGAATGCCATCATTATTATTATTATTATTACCATGTATCTGTCCCAGTGCTTAGAACAGAGCTTGGCACATAGTAAGTGCTTAATGAATGCCATCACTATTATTATTACCTTGTATCTATCCCAACGCTTAGAACAGTGCTTGGCACATAGTAAGCGCTTTAACGAATGCCATCATTATTATTATTATTACCTTGTCTCTATCCCAGTGCTTAGAACAGTGCTTGGCACATAGTAAGCGCTTTAACGAATGCCATCATTATTATTATTATTACCTTGTCTCTATCCCAGTGCTTAGAACAGTGCTTGGCACATAGCACTTTAACGAATGCTATTATTATTATTATTATTATTATTATTATTATTATTATTACCTTGTCTCTATCCCAACGCTTAGAACAGTGCTTGGCACATAGTAAGTGCTTAACAAATACCAACATTATTATTATTACCTTGTATCTATCCCAACGCTTAGAACAGTGCTTGGCACATAGTAAGGGCCTAAAGAATGCCATCATTATTATTATTATTATTATTATTATTATTATTATTATTACCTTGTATCTATCCCAATGCTTAGAACAGTGCTTGACACACAGTAAGCGCTTAACGAATGCCATCATCATTATTATTGTTATTACCTTGTATCTATCCAAACGCTTAGAACAGTGCTTGGCACATAGTAAGCACTTTAACGAATGCTATTATTATTATTATTATTAGTATTATTATTACCTTGTCTCTATCCCAACGCTTAGAACAGTGCTTGGCACGTAGTAAGCGCTTAACAAATACCAACATTATTATTATTACCTTGTATCTATCCCAACGCTTAGAACAGTGCTTGGCACATAGTAAGGGCCTAAAGAATGCCATCATTATTATTATTATTATTATTACCTTGTATCTATCCCAATGCTTAGAACAGTGCTTGACACATAGTAAGCGCTTAACGAATGCCATCATCATTATTATTATTATTACCTTGTATCTATCCAAATGCTTAGAACAGTGCTTGACACATAGTAAGCACTTTAACGAATGCCATCATTATTATTATTATTATTATTATTACCTTGTCTCTGTCCCAACGCTTAGAACAGTGCTTGGCACATAGCGCTTTAACGAATGCCATCATTATTATTATTATTATTATTACCTTGTATCTATCCCAACGCTTAGAACAGTGCTTGGCACATAGTAAGCGCTTTAACGAATGCCATCATTATTATAATTATTATTACCTTGTCTCTATCCCAATGCTTAGAACAGTGCTTGGCACATAGTAAGCACTTTAACGAATGCCATTATTATTATTATTATTATTACCTTGTATCTATCCCAACGCTTAGAAAAGTGCTTGGCACATAGTGCTTGACAAGTACCAACATTATTATTATTACCTTGTATCTATCCCAATGCTTAGAACAGTGCTTGGCACATAGTAAGCACTTAAGGAATGCCATTATTATTATTATTATTACCTTGTATCTGTCCCAATGCTTAGAACAGTGCTTGGCACATAGTCAGGGCGTAACAAATGCCATCATTATTATTATTATTATTACCTTGTATCTATCCCAACGCTTAGAACAGTGCTTGGCACATAGTAAGCACTTATGCCATTATTATTATTATTATTATTATTATTACCTTGTATCTGTCCCAACACTTAGAACAGTGCTTGACTGAATATTCCAGTAGTTTTGGCTTCCAGCTCCTTGAGGTGGTTGCTTGTAGATGGATTCTGCGTATCATCCGCCGCTTGTCCGATCATTCAGGCTGTACCTGGCAAGGCTTGGTGGTCAGTTTCACACAGTTGCCCTTTTCTTAAATATTCCAGCGGTTTTTGCTTCCAGCTCCTTGAGGTGGATGCTTGTAGATGGATTCTGCGGATCATCCGCTGCTTGTCCGATCATTCCGGCTGTACCTGGCAAGGCTTGGTGGTCAGTTTCACACAGTTGCCCTTTTCTTAAATATTCCAGCGGTTTTTGCTTCCAGCTCCTTGAGGTGGATGCTTGTAGATGGATTCTGTGTATCATTCGGTGCTTGTCCGATCATTGAGGTGGATGCTTGTAGATGGATTCTGATCAACCGCCACTTGTCCGATCATTCAGGCTGTACCTGGCAAGGCTTGGTGGTCGGTTTCACACAGTTGCCCTTTTCTTAAATATTCCAGCGGTTTTTGCTTCCAGCTCCTTGAGGTGGATGCTTGTAGATGGATTCCGCGTATCATCCGCTGCTTGCCCGATCATTCAGGCTGTACCTGGCAGGGCTTGGTTGTCAGTTTCACACAGTTGCCCTTTTCTTAAATATTCCAGTGGTTTTTGCTTCCAGCTCCTTGAGGTGGATGCTTGTAGATGGATTCTGCATATTATCCACTGCTTGTCCGATCATTCAGGCTGTACCTGGCAGGGCTTGGTGGTCAGTTTCACACAGTTGCCCTTTTCTTAAATATTCCAGCGGTTTTTGCTTCCAGCTCCTTGAGGCGGGTGCTTGTAGATGGATTCCGTGTATCATCCGCCGCTTGTCCGATCATTCAGGCTGTACCTGGCAGGGCTTGGTGGTCAGTTTCACACAGTTGCCCTTTTCTTAAATATTCCAGCGGTTTTTGCTTCCAGCTCCTTGAGGTGGATGCTTGTAGATGGATTCCGTGTATAATCCGCTGCTTGTCCGATCGTTCAGGCTGTACCTGGCAAGGCTTGGTGGTCAGTTTCACACAGTTGCCCTTTTCTTAAATATTCCAGCGGTTTTTACTTCCAGCTCCTTGAGGTGGATGCTTGTAGATGGATTCTGCGTATCATCCGTTGCTTGTCCGATCATTCCGGCTGTACCTGGCAAGGCTTGGTGGTCGGTTTCACACAGTTGCCCTTTTCTTAAATATTCCAGCGGTTTTTGCTTCCAGCTCCTTGAGGTGGATGCTTGTAGATGGATTCCGCGTATCATCCGCTGCTTGCCCGATCATTCAGGCTGTACCTGGCAGGGCTTGGTTGTCAGTTTCACACAGTTGCCCTTTTCTTAAATATTCCAGTGGTTTTTGCTTCCAGCTCCTTGAGGTGGATGCTTGTAGATGGATTCTGCATATTATCCACTGCTTGTCCGATCATTCAGGCTGTACCTGGCAGGGCTTGGTGGTCAGTTTCACACAGTTGCCCTTTTCTTAAATATTCCAGCGGTTTTTGCTTCCAGCTCCTTGAGGCGGGTGCTTGTAGATGGATTCCGTGTATCATCCGCCGCTTGTCCGATCATTCAGGCTGTACCTGGCAGGGCTTGGTGGTCAGTTTCACACAGTTGCCCTTTTCTTAAATATTCCAGCGGTTTTTGCTTCCAGCTCCTTGAGGTGGATGCTTGTAGATGGATTCCGTGTATAATCCGCTGCTTGTCCGATCGTTCAGGCTGTACCTGGCAAGGCTTGGTGGTCAGTTTCACACAGTTGCCCTTTTCTTAAATATTCCAGCGGTTTTTACTTCCAGCTCCTTGAGGTGGATGCTTGTAGATGGATTCTGCGTATCATCCGTTGCTTGTCCGATCATTCCGGCTGTACCTGGCAAGGCTTGGTGGGCAGTTTCACACAGTTGCCCTTTTCTTAAATATTCCAGCGGTTTTTGCTTCCAGCTCCTTGAGGTGGATGCTTGTAGATGGATTCTGTGTATCATCCGCTGCTTGTCCGATCATTGAGGCTGTACCTGGCAAGGCTTTGTGGTCAGTTTCACACAGTTGCCCTTTTCTTAAATATTCCAGTGGTTTTTGCTTCCAGCTCCTTGAGGTGGATGCTTGTAGATGGATTCTGCGTATTATCCGCCGCTTGTCCGATCATTCAGGCTGTACCTGGCAAGGCTCGGTGGTCAGTTTCACACAGTTACCCTTTTCTTAAATATTCCAGTAGTTTTGGCTTCTAGCTCCTTGAGGTGGATGCTTGTAGATGGATTCCGTGTATCATCCGCCGCTTGTCCGATCATTCAGGCCGTACCTGGCAAGGCTTGGTGGTCAGTTTCACACAGTTGCCCTTTTCTTAAATATTCCAGCGGTTTTTGCTTCCAGCTCCTTGAGGTGGATGCTTGTGGATGGATTCCGCGTATCATCCGCTGCTTGTCCGATCATTCAGGCTGTACCTGGCAGGGCTTGGTGGTCAGTTTTCCGCAGTTGCCCTTTTCTTAAATATTCCAGCAGTTTTTGCTTCCAGCTCCTTTAGGTGGATGCTTGTAGATGGATTCTGATCAACCGCCGCTTGTCCGATCATTCAGGCTGTACCTGGCAGGGCTTGGTTGTCAGTTTCACACAGTTGCCCTTTTCTTAAATATTCCAGCGGTTTTTGCTTCCAGCTCCTTGAGGTGGATGCTTGTAGATGGATTCTGTGTATCATCCACTGCTTGTCCGATCATTCAGGCTGTACGTGGCAAGGCTTGGTGGTTCAGTTTCACACAGTTGCCCTTTTCTTAAATATTCCAGCGGTTTTTGCTTCCAGCTCCTTGAGGTGGGTGCTTGTAGATGGATTCCGTGTATCATCCGCCGCTTGTCCGATCATTCAGGCTGTACGTGGCAAGGCTTGGTGGTTCAGTTTCACACAGTTGCCCTTTTCTTAAATATTCCAGCGGTTTTTGCTTCCAGCTCCTTGAGGTGGATGCTTGTGGATGGATTCCGCGTATCATCCGCTGCTTGTCCGATCATTCAGGCTGTACCTGGCAGGGCTTGGTGGTCAGTTTTCCGCAGTTGCCCTTTTCTTAAATATTCCAGCAGTTTTTGCTTCCAGCTCCTTTAGGTGGATGCTTGTAGATGGATTCTGATCAACCGCCGCTTGTCCGATCATTCAGGCTGTACCTGGCAGGGCTTGGTTGTCAGTTTCACACAGTTGCCCTTTTCTTAAATATTCCAGCGGTTTTTGCTTCCAGCTCCTTGAGGTGGATGCTTGTAGATGGATTCTGTGTATCATCCACTGCTTGTCCGATCATTCAGGCTGTACGTGGCAAGGCTTGGTGGTTCAGTTTCACACAGTTGCCCTTTTCTTAAATATTCCAGCGGTTTTTGCTTCCAGCTCCTTGAGGTGGATGCTTGTGGATGGATTCCGCGTATCATCCGCTGCTTGTCCGATCATTCAGGCTGTACCTGGCAGGGCTTGGTGGTCAGTTTTCCGCAGTTGCCCTTTTCTTAAATATTCCAGCAGTTTTTGCTTCCAGCTCCTTTAGGTGGATGCTTGTAGATGGATTCTGATCAACCGCCGCTTGTCCGATCATTCAGGCTGTACCTGGCAGGGCTTGGTTGTCAGTTTCACACAGTTGCCCTTTTCTTAAATATTCCAGCGGTTTTTGCTTCCAGCTCCTTGAGGTGGATGCTTGTAGATGGATTCTGTGTATCATCCACTGCTTGTCCGATCATTCAGGCTGTACGTGGCAAGGCTTGGTGGTTCAGTTTCACACAGTTGCCCTTTTCTTAAATATTCCAGCGGTTTTTGCTTCCAGCTCCTTGAGGTGGGTGCTTGTAGATGGATTCCGTGTATCATCCGCCGCTTGTCCGATCATTCAGGCTGTACGTGGCAAGGCTTGGTGGTTCAGTTTCACACAGTTGCCCTTTTCTTAAATATTCCAGCGGTTTTTGCTTCCAGCTCCTTGAGGTGGATGCTTGTGGATGGATTCCGCGTATCATCCGCTGCTTGTCCGATCATTCAGGCTGTACCTGGCAGGGCTTGGTGGTCAGTTTTCCGCAGTTGCCCTTTTCTTAAATATTCCAGCAGTTTTTGCTTCCAGCTCCTTTAGGTGGATGCTTGTAGATGGATTCTGATCAACCGCCGCTTGTCCGATCATTCAGGCTGTACCTGGCAGGGCTTGGTTGTCAGTTTCACACAGTTGCCCTTTTCTTAAATATTCCAGCGGTTTTTGCTTCCAGCTCCTTGAGGTGGATGCTTGTAGATGGATTCTGTGTATCATCCACTGCTTGTCCGATCATTCAGGCTGTACGTGGCAAGGCTTGGTGGTTCAGTTTCACACAGTTGCCCTTTTCTTAAATATTCCAGCGGTTTTTGCTTCCAGCTCCTTGAGGTGGGTGCTTGTAGATGGATTCCGTGTATCATCCGCCGCTTGTCCGATCATTCAGGCTGTACCTGGCAGGGCTTGGTGGTCAGTTTCACACAGTTGCCCTTTTCTTAAATATTCCAGCGGTTTTTGCTTCCAGCTCCTTGAGGTGGATGCTTGTAGATGGATTCTGATCAACCTCCGCTTGTCCGATCATTCAGGCTGTACCTGGCAGGGCTTGGTGGTCAGTTTCACACAGTTGCCCTTTTCTTAAATATTCCAGCGGTTTTTGCTTCCAGCTCCTTGAGGTGGATGCTTGTAGATGGATTCTGCGGATCATCCGCCGCTTGTCCGATCATTCCGGCTGTACCTGGCAAAGCTTGGTGGTCAGTTTCACACAGTTGCCCTTTTCTTAAATATTCCAGCGGTTTTGGCTTCCAGCTCCTTGAGGTGGATGCTTGTAGATGGATTCCGTGTATCATCCACCGCTTGTCCAATCATTGAGGTGGATGCTTGTAGATGGATTCCGTGTATCATCCGCTGCTTGTCCTATCTTTCAGGCTGTACATGGCAAGGCTTGGTGGTCAGTTTCACACAGTTACCCTTTTCTTAAATATTCCAGTAGTTTTTGCTTCCAGCTCCTTGAGGTGGATGCTTGTAGATGGATTCCGCGTATCATCCGCTGCTTGTCCGATCGTTCAGGCTGTACCTGGCAAATCTTGGTGGTCAGTTTCACACAGTTGCCCTTTTCTTAAATATTCCAGTGGCTTTTGCTTCCAGCTCCTTGAGGTGGATGCTTGTAGATGGATTCTATGTATCATTCGGTGCTTGTCCGATCATTGAGGTGGATGCTTGTAGATGGATTCCGTGTATCATCCGCTGCTTGTCCGGTCATTCAGGCTGTACCTGCAAGGCTTGGTGGTCAGTTTCACACAGTTGCCCTTTTCTTAAATATTCCAGCGGTTTCTGCTTCCAGCTCCTTGAGGTGGATGCTTGTAGATGGATTCTGTGTATCATCCACTGCTTGTCCGATCATTCAGGCTGTACGTGGCAAGGCTTGGTGGTTCAGTTTCACACAGTTGGCCTTTTCTTAAATATTCCAGCGGTTTTTGCTTCCAGCTCCTTGAGGTGGATGCTTGTGGATGGATTCCGCGTATCATCCGCTGCTTGTCCGATCATTCAGGCTGTACCTGGCAAGGCTTGGTGGTCGGTTTCACACAGTTGCCCTTTTCTTAAATATTCCAGCGGTTTTTGCTTCCAGCTCCTTGAGATGGATGCTTGTAGATGGATTCTGCGTATTATCCGCTGCTTGTCCGATCATTCAGGCTGTACCCTGGCAAGGCTTGGTGGTCAGTTTCACACAGTTGCCCTTTTCTTAAATATTCCAGCGGTTTTTGCTTCCAGCTCCTTGAGGTGGATGCTTGTAGATGGATTCCGTGTATTATCCGCTGCTTGTCCGATCATTCAGGCTGTACCTGGGAAGGCTTGGTGGTCAGTTTCACACAGTTGCCCTTTTCTTAAATATTCCAGTAGTTTTGGCTTCCAGCTCCTTGAGGTGGATGCTTGTAGATGGATTCTGTGTATCATCCGCCGCTTGTCCGATCATTCAGGCTGTACCTGGCAGGGCTTGGTGGTCAGTTTCACACAGTTGCCCTTTTCTTAAATATTCCAGCGGTTTTTGCTTCCAGCTCCACGAGGTGGATGCTTGTAGATGGATTCTGTGTATCATTCGGTGCTTGTCCGATCATTGAGGTGGATGCTTGTAGATGGATTCCGTGTATCATCCGCCGCTTGTCCGATCATTCAGGCTGTACCTGGCAAGGCTTGGTGGTCAGTTTCACACAGTTGGCCTTTTCTTAAATATTCCAGTGGTTTTTGCTTCCAACTCCTTGAGGTGGATGCTTGTAGATGGATTCTATGTATCATCCACTGCTTGTCCGATCATTCAGGCTGTACGTGGCAAGGCTTGGTGGTTCAGTTTCACACATTTGCCCTTTTCTTAAATATTCCAGCGGTTTTTGCTTCCAGCTCCTTGAGGTGGATGCTTGTAGATGGATTCTGTGTATCATCCGCCGCTTGTCCGATCATTCCGGCTGTACCTGGCAAGACTTGGTGGTCAGTTTCACACATTTGCCCTTTTCTTAAATATTCCAGCGGTTTTTGCTTCCAGCTCCACGAGGTGGATGCTTGTAGATGGATTCTATGTATCATTTGGTGCTTGTCCGATCATTGAGGTGGATGCTTGTAGATGGATTCTGCGTATCATCCGCTGCTTGTCCGATCATTCCGGCTGTACCTGGCAAGACTTGGTGGTCAGTTTCACACATTTGCCCTTTTCTTAAATATTCCAGCGGTTTTTGCTTCCAGCTCCTTGAGGTGGATGCTTGTAGATGGATTCTGTGTATCATCCGCCGCTTGTCCGATCATTCAGGCTGTACCTGGCTAGGCTTGGTGGTCAGTTTCACACAGTTGCCCTTTTCTTAAATATTCCAGTAGTTTTGGCTTCCAGCTCCTTGAGGTGGATGCTTGTAGATGGATTCTGTGTATCATCCGCCGCTTGTCCGATCATTCAGGCTGTACCTGGCAGGGCTTGGTGGTCAGTTTCACACAGTTGCCCTTTTCTTAAATATTCCAGCGGTTTTTGCTTCCAGCTCCACGAGGTGGATGCTTGTAGATGGATTCTGTGTATCATTCGGTGCTTGTCCGATCATTGAGGTGGATGCTTGTAGATGGATTCCGTGTATCATCCGCCGCTTGTCCGATCATTCAGGCTGTACCTGGCAAGGCTTGGTGGTCAGTTTCACACAGTTGGCCTTTTCTTAAATATTCCAGTGGTTTTTGCTTCCAACTCCTTGAGGTGGATGCTTGTAGATGGATTCTATGTATCATCCACTGCTTGTCCGATCATTCAGGCTGTACGTGGCAAGGCTTGGTGGTTCAGTTTCACACATTTGCCCTTTTCTTAAATATTCCAGCGGTTTTTGCTTCCAGCTCCTTGAGGTGGATGCTTGTAGATGGATTCTGTGTATCATCCGCCGCTTGTCCGATCATTCCGGCTGTACCTGGCAAGACTTGGTGGTCAGTTTCACACATTTGCCCTTTTCTTAAATATTCCAGCGGTTTTTGCTTCCAGCTCCACGAGGTGGATGCTTGTAGATGGATTCTATGTATCATTTGGTGCTTGTCCGATCATTGAGGTGGATGCTTGTAGATGGATTCTGCGTATCATCCGCTGCTTGTCCGATCATTCCGGCTGTACCTGGCAAGACTTGGTGGTCAGTTTCACACATTTGCCCTTTTCTTAAATATTCCAGCGGTTTTTGCTTCCAGCTCCTTGAGGTGGATGCTTGTAGATGGATTCTGTGTATCATCCGCCGCTTGTCCGATCATTCAGGCTGTACCTGGCTAGGCTTGGTGGTCAGTTTCACACAGTTGCCCTTTTCTTAAATATTCCAGCGGTTTTTGCTTCCAGCTCCTTGAGGTGGATGCTTGTAGATGGATTCTGCGTATCATCCGCCGCTTGTCCTATCATTCCGGCTGTACCTGGCAAAGCTTGGTGGTCAGTTTCACACAGTTGCCCTTTTCTTAAATATTCCAGCGGTTTTGGCTTCCAGCTCCTTGAGGTGGATGCTTGTAGATGGATTCTGTGTATCATTCGGTGCTTGTCCGATCATTGAGGTGGATGCTTGTAGATGGATTCTGTGTATCATCCGCCGCTTGTCCGATCATTCAGGCTGTACCTGGCAAGGCTTGGTGGTCAGTTTCACACAGTTGCCCTTTTCTTAAATATTCCAGTGGTTTTGGCTTCCAGCTCCTTGAGGTGGATGCTTGTAGATGGATTCTGCGTATCATCCGCTGCTTGTCCGATCATTCAGCCTGTACCTGGCAAGGCTTGGTGGTCAGTTTCACACAGTTGCCCTTTTCTTAAATATTCCAGCGGTTTTTGCTTCCAGCTCCTTGAGGTGGATGCTTGTAGATGGATTCCATCTATCATCCGCCACTTGTCCGATCATTCAGGCTGTACCTGGCAAGATTTCGTGGTCAGTTTCACACAGTTGGCCTTTTCTTAAATATTCCAGTGGTTTTTGCTTCCAGCTCCCTGAGGTGGTTACTTGTAGATGGATTCTGCGTATCATCCGCCGCTTGTCCGATCATTCAGGCTGTACCTGGCCTGTTCCATGCTGATCGCCCACTCTTAGGTAGGGACTGTCTCTATATGTTGCCAATTTGTACTTCCCAAGCGCTTAGTACAGTGCTCTGCACACAGTAAGCGCTCAATAAATACGATTGATGATGATCGCGGTGTCATTCCACTCAGTTCTCGGCACATTCCGTGCTGCCCTGATTGTAGCCATTGCTTGGGGTGATGCCAGTCTGCTACCATTTATCTGTTTTTCTTTCTTTTTTTTTTTTTCCTCTAATGCAATTTAAGCACTTACTATGTGCCCAGCACTGCTGTGGTAGATGCAAGTCACTCAGGTTGGACACAATCCCCGTCCCACATAGGGCTCGCAGTCTTAATCCCCAGTTTACAGATGAGGTAACTGAGGCCCAGAGAAGTGAAGTGACTTGCCCAAGATCTCGGAAAAGACAAGTGGAGGAAGTGGGATTGGAACCCAGGTCCGTGCCCTAGCCACAAGGTCTGCCCTGCTTCTTATCTTGGCATCTTTTTTGGAGGCCTTCCCAGACTGAGCCCCTTCCTTCCTCTCCCCCTTGTCCCCCTCTCCATCCCCCCCATCTTACCTCCTTCCCTTCCCCACAGCACCTGTATATATGTATATATGTTTGTACATATTTATTACTCTATTTATTTATTTATTTATTTTACTTGTACATATCTATTCTATTTATTTTATTTTGTTAGTATGTTTGGTTTTGTTCTCTGTCTCCCCCTTTTAGACTGTGAGCCCACTGTTGGGTAGGGACTGTCTCTATATGTTGCCAATTTGTACTTCCCAAGTGCTTAGTACAGTGTTCTGCACATAGTAAGTGCTCAATAAATATGATTGATTGATTGATTTTTTTGGCATCCCATCCCCCCCGCCTTACCTCCTTCCGCTCCCCACACCACCTGTATATATGTATATGTGTATGTATGTATTTATTACTCTATATTATTTGTACATACTTATTCTATTTATTTTAGTTTGTTAATATGTTTGGTTTTGTTCTCTGTCTCCCCCTTCTAGACTGTGAGCCCGCTGTTGGGTAGGGACCGTCTCTGTATGTCGCCAACTTGTACTTCCCAAGCGCTTAGTACAGCGCTCTGCACACAGTAAGCGCTCAATAAATACGATTGAATGAATGAATGAATCCAGTTATTGTACCGCATGACAGTGGTGCCCTTCCTCTTTATCCAGACCGATTCTCCCCCCTCCATCCCCCCCCATCTTACCTCCTTCCCTTCCCCACAGCACCTGTATATATGTATATATGTTTGTACATATTTATTACTCTATTTATTTATGGAAGAGCCCGGGCTTAGGAGTCAGAGGTCATGGGTTCAAACCCCAGCCCCGCCATTTGTCAGCTGTGTGACTTTGGGCAAGTCACTTCACTTCTCTGGGCCTCAGTTACCTCATCTGGAAAATGGGGATTAATATTGTGAGCCCCACATGGGACAACCCGATCACCTTGTAGCCTCCCCAGCGCTTGGAACAGTGCTTTGCACATAGTAAGCGCTTCACAAATGCCATCATTATCATTATCCAGCGCTTAGAACAGTGCTTTGCATGTAGTAAGGGCTTAATAAATGCCATCATTACATATCGATTCTATTTATTTTATTTTGTTAGTATGTTTGGTTTTGTTCTCCGTCTCCCCCTTCTAGACTGTGAGCCCACTGCTGGGTAGGGACCGTCTCTATGTGTTGCCAACTTGGACTTCCCAAGTGCTTAGTCCAGTGCTCTGCACACAGTAAGCGCTTAATAAATACGATTGATTGATTCTATTTGATTGATATACTATTTAATATAATATTAAATATATGCTATTTAATATAATATTAAATATATGCTATTTAATATAATATTAAATATATACTATTTAATATTATATTAATTATATACTATTTAATATATATTAAAGCAGCGTGGCTCAGTGGAAAAGAGCCCGGGCTTTGGAGTCAGAGGTCATGGGTTCAAATCCCGACTCTGCCAATTGTCAGCTGTGTGACTTTGGGCAAGTCACTTAACTTGTCGTTTAGACTGTGAGCCCACTGTTGGGTAGGGACTGTCTCTGTATGTTGCCAACTTGCACATCCCAAGCGCTTAGTAGTACAGTGCTCTGCACACAGTAAGCGCTCAATAAATACGATTGATTGATTCTCTGGACCTCAGTTCCCTCATCTGTAAAATGGGGATAATAATAATAATAATAGTAATGGCATTTATTAAGTGCTTACTATGTGCAAAGCACTGTTCGAAGCGCTGGGGAGGTTACAAGGTGATGATGATGGTATTTGTTAAGCGCTTACTATGTGCAAAGCACTGTTCTAAGGGCTGGGGAGGTTACAAAGTGATCACGTTGTCCCATGGAGGGCTCACAGCTTCAATCCCCATTTTCCAGATGAGGTAACTGAGGCCCAGAGAAGTGAAGCGACTTGCCCGAAGTCACACAGCTGCTGATCAGGTTGTCCCATAGGGGGCTCACAGTCGATCCCCATTTTCCAGATGAGGGAACTGAGGCCCAGAGAAGTGAAGTGACTTGCCCAAAGTCACACAGGTGGCAGTCGGCGGAGCCGGGATTCAAACCCGTGACCCCTGACTCCAAAGCCCGGGATCTTTCCACTGAGCCACGCTGGGACTGTGAGCCCCTCCATGGGACAACCTGATCACCTTGTTACCTCCCCAGCGCTTAGAACAGTGCCTTGCACATAGTAAGCGCTTCATAAATGCCATTATTATTATTATCATTATAATTATTATAAATTATTGTTGTTTCTGGGCCCCGAATCAACTGAATGTTTTTCATGGACATTCCCCTCCTCACTAAAAATCCACTTTACTCTCGTTCCAGGTTTTATTGAAAACAACAGCCGGTGAGATTGACATCGAGCTATGGTCCAAAGAAGCCCCCAAAGCCTGCAGGAACTTTATTCAGCTTTGCATGGAAGGTAACGGTCCCCAGCTGCTTTTTATCCCGGGCCGCGCCAGCGGGAAATCGGAAAATCGCTTTCACTGGGTTCTTTCATTCATTCAATCATATTTATTGAGCGCTTACCGTGTGCAGAGCACTGGACTGAGCGCTTGGGAAGTACTAGTCGGCGACATATAGAGACGGTCCCTACCCAACAACGGGCTCACAGTCTCGATGGTCCTTGACCGGATGAGTACAAGTTGTTGCCGACTTGTCCTTCCCAAGCGCTTAGTCCAGTGCTCTGCACACAGTAAGCGCTCAATAAATACGATTGATTGATTGATGAGGGAATAATGGCAATAATCGTTCATCTTGGGTGGCTTCCGACGGGCAGCTTGCTTGAAGTCTGAATTCGGAAGCTAAGCCCGTTCGCTTATCAAATATCAGTATCACAGTCTTCCAGACTGTGAGCCCACTGTTGGGTAGGGACCGTCTCTATATGTTGCCGACTTGGACTTCCCAAGCGCTTAGTACAGTGCTCCGCACACAGTAAGCGCTCAATAAATACGATTGAATGAATGAATGAATGAATGAAATTCCACTCTGCCAGGTGAAAAGGTTGCTGTCTAAAAAATGCGGGTAAGGTTTACTTGATTTCAGCAGAAGCTGGGGAGAAGTATTTTTCTAGTTAGGATCACCCATAGGTAAAAAAAAAACAACTTTTGAACCAAACAACACCAAAGTCATAATATTGTGTTCTGGAGTTTTTCCAGGATTCTGGAAGTGACACTTGAGAAATGCTACGCCCGGAAATATATCTATTTTGATTGGAAATAATCTTCTTTTAGACTGTGAGCCCACTGTTGGGTAGGGACCGTCTCTATATGTTGCCAACTTGGACTTCCCAAGCGCTTAGTCCGGTGCTCTGCACACAGTAAGTGCTCAATAAAGACGATTGATTGATTGATTAGAAATTCCAGGGACCAGACACAAAGAAACAAGGCAAGAAGCCCCTGAACTCTGAATTCTTCCCCTTCTCGCTACACCTGATTGTTAAATGGGTAGAAGTTAATAATTATGGCATTTATTAAGCGCTTACTATGTGCAAAGCACTGTTCTAAGCGCTCCTCCCCCTCTCCACCCCCCCGCCTTACCTCCTTCCCTTCCCCACAGCACCTGTATATATGTATTATGCTTGTACGGATTTATGACTCTATTTTATTTGTACAGATTTATTCTATTTATTTTATTTTGTTAATATGTTTGGTTTTGTTCTCCGTCTCCCCCTTCTAGACCGTGAGCCCGCTGTTGGGTAGGGACCGTCTCTAGATGTTGCCAACTTGGACTTCCCAAGTGCTTACTACAGTGCTCTGCACACAGTTAGCGCTCAATAAATACGATTGATTGATTGATTACAAGGTGATCAGGTTGTCCCACGGGGGGCTCATAGTCTTAATCCCCATTTTACAGAGGAGGGAACTGAGGCACAGAGACGTTAAGTGAAGTTCATCACAACCGCGGCGGGCCGGGTTTCTCAGGGTCGTTGTCAGTGGGAGGTGGGGCTCTGTCCTTGCTCTCCTCTCTGCCCCCTTGTCCCGTTTGCCTGGATGTGGCTTCCGGTTTTCCTGGTGCTCTGAGAGGGACTGGGATTCTATGGATCTGTACCTTCCACTCCGTGCTAATGGTTGCTGGGAGTAGGGAATCAGAGGATCTGAGTGCTAATCCCGGCTCCACCTGCTGTGTGACCCCAGGGAAGTCACTTCGTCATTCATTCAGTCATTCAATCGTATTTATTGAGCGCTTACTGTGTGCAGAGCACTGGACTAAGCGCTTGGGAAGTACAAGTTGGCCATATTCATTCATTCATTTATCCATTCAATCGTATTTGAGCGCTTACTGTGTGCAGAGCACTGTACTAAGCGCTTGGGAAGTACAAGTTGGCAACATATAGAGACGGTCCCTACCCAACAGCGGGCTCACTAAGCGCTCCCAGTCTGTGCTCTTTACACCTTGTCACGCTGCCGCCCATGTTTATGATATCGTTAAACATTCACCTGTATATATGTTTGTACATATTTATTACTCTGTTTATCTTGTTCATATCTATTCAATTTAATTTATTTTGTTAGTATGTTTGGTTTTGTTGTCTGTCTCCCCCTTCTAGATTGTGAGCCCGCTGTTGGGTAGGGACCGTCTCTATGTGTTGCCGACTTGTACTTCCCAAGCGCTTAGTACAGTGCTCTGCACACAGTAAGCGCTCAATAAATGCGGTTGATTGATTGATTGATTCACGCCTCCCCCTTTCCCACCTTTCATTCATTCAATCATTTCATTCAGTCGTATTTGTTGAGCGCTTACTGTGTGCAGAGCACTGTACGAAATGCTTGGGAAGTACAAGTCGGCAACATAACTAGTCCCGCAATAAATGCGATTGAATGAATGAATGAATGAATCTAGCTTTATTTCTATTTATTCTGATGACCTGACACCTGTCCACATGTTTCGTTTTATCGTCTGTCTCCCCCTTCTAGACTGTGAGCCCATTGTTGGGTAGGGACCGTCTCTATATGTTGCCAACTTGGACTTCCCAAGCATTTAGTACGGTGCTCTGCACACAGTAAGCGCTCAATAAATACGAATGAATGAATGAATATATGTTGCCAAGTTGTACTTCCGAAGCGCTTAGTACAGTGCTCTGCACACAGTAAGCGCTCAATAAATACAATTGAAAGAATGAATAAATCTAGCTTCATTTCTATTTATTCTGATGACCTGGCACCGGTCCACATGTTTTGTTGTCTGTCTCCCCCTTCTAGACTGTGAGCCCATCGTTGGGTAGGGACCGTCTCTAGATGTTGCCAACTTGAACTTCCCAAGCGCTTAGTACAGTGCTCTGCACACAGTAAGCACTCAATAAATACTATTGAATGAGTGAATGAATGAATATATGTTGCCAACTATTGAATGAATGAATTTTGGGTAGGGACCGTCTCTATATGTTGCCGACTTGTACTTCCCAAGCGCTTAGTACAGTGCTCTGCACACAGTAAGCACTCAATAAATATGATTGAATGAATGAATGAATGAATGAATCTAGCTTTATTTCTGTTTATTCTGATGACCTGACACCTGTCCACATGTTTTGTCATCTGTCTCCCCCTTCTAGACTATGAGCCCGTTGTTGGGTAGGGACTGTCTCTAGATGTTGCCAACTTGCACTTCCCAAGCGCTTAGTACAGTACTCTGCACACAGTAAGCACTCAATAAATACGATTGAATGAATGAATGAATATATGTTGCCAACTTGTACTTCCCAAGCGCTCAGTACAGTGCTCTGCACACAGTAAGCGCTCAAAGTCAGCTGTGTGACTTTGGGCATGTCACTTCACTTCTCTGTGCCTCGGTTCCCTCATCTGTAAAATGAGGATGGAGACTGTGAGGCCCCCCCGGGACAACCTGATCACCTTGCAACCTCCCCAGCGCTTAGAACAGTGCTTTGCACGTAGTAAGCGCTTAATAAATGCCATTATTATCATTATTAATGAATGCAGTGGAATGAATGAATGTCTTCCATCTTTCAGAGATGCGGCGAGGATAAGATTGCGGTAGCGCAAGGCCCTTTACGGCCTTTGGAAGAAAGATCATCATCATCAATCGTATCTATTGAGCGCTTACTGTGTGCAGAGCACTGGACTAAGCGCTTGGGAAGTACAAATTAGCAACATATAGAGACAGTCCCTGCCCAACAGTGGGCTCACAGTCTAAAAGGGGGGAGACAGAGAACAGAACCAAACAGACTAACAAAATAAAATAAATAGAATAGATATGTACAAGTAAAATAAATAAATGGAGTAATAAATATGTAAATAAATATCTTTGGACGCTGTGGCCCCACTGGATTCGGACAGTTCCGGCTCAAGTTGTCCGGTGGGCGTCCTTTAATCCTGCCAGCGGAGTCTAGCCAAATCCCAAAGCTAAAACATACGCTCTGGCAAAACCGAGGGTGTACTTCTTAGTCACTTTAAGTGGACGGTCACAACTATTAGATTGCAAAGCTTCTTGAGAGCTGGGCTTCTATATAATAATAATAATAATAATGGCATTTGTTAAGCGCTTACTATGTGCAAAGCACTGTTCTAAGCGCTGGGGAGAATACAAGGAGATGAGGTTGTCCCACGGGGGGCTCACAGTCTTCATCCCCATTTTACAGATGAGGGAACTGAGGCGCAGAGAAATGAAGTGACCGGCCCAAAGTCCCACAGCTGACAATTGGCAGAGCAGGGATTCGAACCCATGACCCCTGACGCCACGCTGCTTCTATTTGTCTATTTACCTCCTCCACCGCACCGGCGTCGTTCCTGTAGGTTGTCCTAATGAGAGATTCCGATTGTTTTCTTTTCAGCTTATTATGACAACACCGTGTTTCACAGAGTTGTGCCCGGCTTCATTGTGCAAGGGGGGGATCCCACCGGCACCGGAACGGGTGGAGAATCGATCTACGGAGCCCCCTTCAAGGTGCGACACGGGTCCCTCTCAGGGCTGGGGGTCTAAGCGTGGCTCAGCGGAA
The DNA here is from genome assembly GCF_015852505.1 of Tachyglossus aculeatus. Lineage (NCBI taxonomy): Eukaryota > Metazoa > Chordata > Mammalia > Monotremata > Tachyglossidae > Tachyglossus > Tachyglossus aculeatus. The sequence continues at coordinate 39,304,526 of NC_052088.1, read as the reverse complement.
AAGAGCCCGGGCTTTGGAGTCAGAGGTCGCGGGTTCAAATCCCAACTCCGCTAATCGTCAGCTGGGTGACTTTGGGCAAGTCACTTCGCTTCTCTGGGCCTCAGTGACCTCATCTGGAAAATGGGGATGAAGACTGGGAGCCGCCTGGGGGACAACCTGATCGCCTTGTAATAATAATAATAATAATGGCATTTATTAAGCGCTTACTACGTGCAAGGCACGGTTCTAAGCGCTGGGGAGGTTACAAGGTGATCAGGTGATGGGAGAAGCAGAGTGGCTCAGTGGAAAGAGCCCGGGCTTTGGAGTCAGAGGTCGCGGGTTCAAATCCCAACTCCGCTAATCGTCAGCTGGGTGACTTTGGGAAGTCACTTCACTTCTCTGGGCCTCAGGGCCCTCATCTGGAAAATGGGGATGAAGACTGTGAGCCCCCTGTGGGACAACCTGGTCACCTTGTAATAATAATAATAATAATGGCATTTATTAAGCGCTTACTATGTTCAAGGCACGGTTCTAAGCGCTGGGGAGGTTACAAGGTGATCAGGTGATGGGAGAAGCAGCGTGGCTCAGTGGAAAGAGCCCGGGCTTTGGAGTCAGAGGTCGCGGGTTCAAATCCCAACTCCGCTAATCGTCAGCTGGGTGACTTTGGGCAAGTCACTTCACTTCTCTGGGCCTCAGGGCCCTCATCTGGAAAATGGGGATGAAGACTGGGAGCCCCCCGGGGGACAACCTGATCACCTTGTAATAGTAATAATAATGGCATTTATTAAGCGCTTACTATTTGCAAAGCACGGTTCTAAGCGCTGGGGAGGTTACAAGGTGATCAGGTGATGGGAGAAGCAGCGTGGCTCAGTGGAAAGAGCCCGGGCTTTGGAGTCAGAGGTCGCGGGTTCAAATCCCAACTCCGCCACTTGTCAGCTGGGTGACTTTGGGCAGGTCACTTCACTTCTCTGGACCTCAGGGCCCTCATCTGGAAAATGGGAATGAAAACTGTGAGCCCCCCGTGGGGCAACCTGATCGCCTTGTAATAATAATAATAATAATGGCATTTATTAAGCGCTTACTACGTGCAAGGCACGGTTCTAAGCGCTGGGGAGGTTACAAGGTGATCAGGTGATGGGAGAAGCAGCGTGGCTCAGTGGAAAGAGCCCGGGCTTTGGAGTCAGAGGTCACGGGTTCAAATCCCAACTCCGCCAACTGTCAGCTGGGTGACTTTGGGCAAGTCACTTCACTTCTCTGGGCCTCAGGGCCCTCATCTGGAAAATGGGGATGAAGACTGGGAGCCCCCCGGGGGACAACCTGATCACCTTGTAATAATAATAATGGCATTTATTAAGCGCTTACTATGTGCAAAGCACGGTTCTAAGCGCTGGGGAGGTTACAAGGTGATCAGGTGATGGGAGAAGCAGCGTGGCTCAGTGGAAAGAGCCCGGGCTTTGGAGTCAGAGGTCGCGGGTTCAAATCCCAACTCCGCTAATCGTCAGCTGGGTGACTTTGGGCAAGTCACTTCGCTTCTCTGGGCCTCAGTGACCTCATCTGGAAAATGGGGATGAAGACTGGGAGCCCCCTGGGGGACAACCTGGTCACCTTGCAATAATAATAATAATAATGGCATTTATTAAGCGCTTACTACGTTCAAGGCACGGTTCTAAGCGCTGGGGAGGTTACAAGGTGATCAGGTGATGGGAGAAGCAGCGTGGCTCAGTGGAAAGAGCCCGGGCTTTGGAGTCAGAGGTCACGGGTTCAAATCCCAACTCCGCCACTTGTCAGCTGGGTGACTTTGGGCAGGTCACTTCACTTCTCTGGGCCTCAGTGACCTCATCTGGAAAATGGGGATGAAGACTGGGAGCCGCCCGGGGGACAACCTGATCGCCTTGTAATAATAATAATAATAATGGTATTTATTAAGCGCTTACTACGTGCAAAGCACGGTTCTAAGCGCTGGGGAGGTTACAAGGTGATCAGGTGATGGGAGAAGCAGTGTGGCTCAGTGGAAAGAGCCCGGGCTTTGGAGTCAGAGGTCATGGGTTCAAATCCCGGCCCTGCCAATTGTCGGCTGTGTGACTTTGGGCAGGTCACTTCGCTTCTCTGGGCCTCAGTTCCCTCATCTGGAAAATGGGGATGAAGACTGTGAGCCCCCCGTGGGACAACCTGATCACCTTGTTAACCTCCCCAGCGCTTAGAACAGTGCTTGGCACATAGTAAGCGCTTAATAAATGGTATAAAAAGATAAAATAAATACCCTTGATTGATTGCATTGATTGATGCTAAGAGTGGGTGCTTAGTAAATAGCGTTACTGTGAAATGGACGGTGTATTCAGCCTTTAGACGATTGAGATATTGACCGAAGCATTTTCCGGTAATGGCACAGGATGAATTCCATTCCCGGCTGCGGTTTAATCGCCGAGGATTGGTTGCCATGGCAAATGCTGGCCCTCATGATAACGGCAGCCAGTTTTTCTTCACCTTGGGTCGTGCGGATGAACTCAACAACAAGCACACTATTTTTGGAAAGGTGAGTGCGGTCGGAGGGGCGGGGGGCAATGGGATAAAGAAAGGTTAGGTGGATCATGCGGGTTTTAATTTTCAATTCATCATCATCATCATCATCAATCGTATTTATTGAGCGCTTACTATGTGCAGAGCACTGGACTAAGTGCTTGGGAAGTACTAATTGGCAACACATAGAGACAGTCCCTTTCAATTCAAAGTCCCGTTTGATTTTAACTGGGAGGACTGTCCCTTGTGCTTCGCCACCCGGAGAGGTAGGTCTTTTTTCGACCTACCTGCAACTGAGAAGCAGCGTGGCTCGGTGGAAAAGAGCCCGCGTTTTGGAGTCAGAGGTCCTGGGTTCAAATCCCGGCTCCTCCAGTTGTCAGGTGTGTGACTTTGGGCAAGTCACTTCACTTCTCTAGGCCTCAATCAATCAATCGTATTTATTGAGTGCTTACTGTGTGCAGAGCACTGTACTAAGCGCTTGGGAAGTCCAAGTTGGCAACATATACGGTCCCTACCCAACAGTGGGCTCACAGTCTAGAAGGGGGAGACAGAGAACAAAACCAAACATATGAACAAAATAAAATAAATAGAATGGATATGTACAAGTAAAATAGAATAATAAATATGTACAAACATATATACAGGTGACCTTATCTGGAAAATGGGGATGAAGACTGTGAGCCCCCCGTGGGACAACCTGATCACCTTGTATCCTCCCCAGCACGTAGTGCATTGCACATAGTAAGCGCTTAATATGTGCCATTATTATTAGTAGTAGTAGTAGTAGTAGTACAGTAGCCCACTGTTGGGTAGGGACTGTCTCTAGATGTTGCCAACTTGGACTTCCCAAGTGCTTAGTACAGTGCTCTGCACATAGTAAGCGCTCAATAAATACGATTGATGATAGTAGTAACTACCTTCCTTTTAAAAATTCCTCAGGCTTTATTTGCCTCCTTTTTTTTCCCTTTATCTTTTGCATCTCTTTACACCTATTTTAGTCTGGCTCGTGTCCTTCATTAGCCTGTCGCTTCCCAGAGGGAAGGACCATATTTTTTATGAGAGCATCAATCAATCAATCAGCACATGCTGTGTGCAGAGCACTGTACTAAGCGCTTGGGAAGTCCAAATTGGCAACATCTAGAGACGGTCCCTACCCAACAGTGGGCTCACAGTCTAGAAGGGGGAGACAGAGAACAAAACCAAACATATTAACAAAATAAAATAAATAGAATAGATATGTACAAGTAAAATAGAGTAATAAATGTGTACAAACATATATACAGGTGACCTCAACTGGAAAATGGGGATGAAGACTGTGAGCCCCCCGTGGGACAACCTGATCACCTTGTAACCTCCCCAGCGCATAGTGCATTGCACATAGTAAGCGCTTAATACATGCCATTATTATTATTATTAGTAGTAGTAGTAACTACCTTCCTTTTAAAAATTCCTCAGGTAATAAACCTAAGTACCCCTTTAGTTGCCTCCTTTTTTTCCCTTTAAATTTTGCATCTCTTTACACCTATTTTAGTCTGGCTCATGTCCTTCATTAGCCTGTTGCCTCCCAGCGGGAAGGACCATATTTTTTATGAGAGCATCAATCAATCAATCAATCGTATTTATTGAGCGCTTACTGTGTGCAGAGCACTGTACTAAGCGCTTGGTAAGTCCAAGTTGGCAACATCTAGAGACGGTCCCTACCCAACAGCGGGCTCACAGTCTAGAAGGGGGAGACAGAGAACAAAACCAAACATATTAACAAAATAAAATCAATAGAATAGATATGTACAAGTAAAATAAATAGAGTAATAAATACATACACACTTATATACATATATACAGGTGCTGTGGGGAAGGGAAGGAGGTAAGGCGGGGGAGGAGGGGGAGAGGTCGTGGGTTCTAATCCCGGCTCTGCCACTCGTCAGCTGTGTGACTTTGGGCAAGTCACTTCACTTCTCTGGGCCTCAGCTCCCTCGTCTGTAAAATGGGGATTAAAACTGGGAGCCCCACGTGGGACAACCTGATTACCTTGTATGTACCCCAGTGCTTGGCACATAGTAAGCGCTTAACAAATACCAACATTATTATTATTATTACCAGCCTCTAGGTGTTCACACCATTTTTACCTAAGCACTTAGTACAGTGTTCTGCACATAGTAAGCGCTCAATAAATACGATTGATGATTGAGCAAAGCACCTTTAAGAGGTCTACCGAAAGCTCTCCAGGGCCAGGTTTTTCCTTTACTTCACATTTTTTGGGGACTTATTACAGGAATGATATTAAGATCAACGGAGAATTCAGCTGTGAAATCATTAATTGATATTTCTGATGGAAGGGCCCCACGTGAACCTGAATAACCTCTCTGCACTCATGGAGGACATAGCGTGATCTATCAGCTTCTGAGGCATGCATTTGTTTAATTAATTTCCCGAGGAAAGGACGCTCATGGGGGGAATTTACTGCCTTCCCGCTAAGGAAAACTGACTCATAACCATAGAAAATCCCTTCACGTTCTATTAAATGTCCCAAACTAATAGATTTTGATCCCCATTGCCTTTCTTGCATTTTTTTAATTTTTGTGCTCACTCAGGCTCTAAATTGAATATCACTTTTTTTTTTTAAGGAGTTGAGATTATTTGCTCTCACATCCCCCAAAAGAATAAGCTTCCTGACGTGTATTAATAATTTACTTCATACTGTTTTCATTTGGCAGGTCACGGGGGACACAGTGTATAATATGCTGCGATTGACCGAAGTGGAAACGGATGAAGAAGAAAGACCTCTGAATCCACACAAAATAAGAAGCTGTGAGGTGAGCACGTTGCACTCTGTATTTGTGGTTTCTAATAATTGTGGTTTCTAATAATTGCCGTATTTATTAAGCACTTGCTCTGTGGCAAGCGTTATTTTTGTGTGCTCAGGTAAATAAGATGGGACATAATACCTGTTCCACAGACGACTCAATCTAGGAGATAAGGAGGGCAGTTTGCATATGAGAAAACTAAGGCCCTAAGAGGGTTTTTCTGTTTGTTTTTTAATAATGGTATTTTTTTTAAGTGCTTACTACATGCCAGGCTCTGTACTATGCATGGGGGTAAGTGAAAACGAATCAGGTTCCATGTGCCCCATGGGGCTCCCTGTCTTAATCAGAGCTTAGAACAGCGTGTGGCTCAGTAGGAAAGAGCCCGGGCTTTGGGGTCAGAGGTCATGGGTTCAAATCCTGGCTCCGCCGCTTGTCAGCTGTGTGACTTTGGGAAAGTCACTTCATCATCAATCGTATTTATTGAGTGCTTACTATGTGCAGAGCACTGTACTAAGCGATTGGGAAGTACAAATTGGCAACATCTAGAGACGGTCCCTACCCAACAGTGGGCTCACAGTCGAAAAGGGGGAGACAGAGAACAAAACCAAACATATTAACAAAATAAAATAAATAGAATAGATATGTAAATAAATAGAATAGATATGTAAATAAATAGAATAGATATGTAAATAGAATAGATGTGTACTTCACTTCTCTGTGCCTCAGTTACCTCATCTGTAAAATGGGGGTGAAGACTGTGAGCCCCCCGTGGGACCACCAGGATCAACCTGATCACCTTGTAACCTCCCCAGCGCTTAGAACAGTGCTTTGCACATAGTAAGCGCTTAATAAATGCCATTATTATTATTATAGTAAGTTCATTCAATCGTATTTATTGAGCACTTACAGTGTGCAGAGCACTGTACTAAGCGCTTGGGAAGTACAAGTTGGCAACATAAAAAGACGGTCCCTACCCAACAGTGGGCTCACAGTCTAGAAGTAAATGCTTAACAAATGCCATTATCATTATTATTATTATTATTATTATTATTATTATTATTATTTATCCCCATTTTATAGATCAGGTCACCGACCCCCAGAGAAGCGAAGTCACTTGCCCAAAGTCACACCACAGAAGACAAGTGGTGGACCTGAGATTAGAACCCAGATCCTTCTGACTGCCACTGATCTCCTCAAGGCCACGTTGCTTCTCTTCCTTCTCTCAGAAATAATGATAATAACGATGATGGTCTTTGTTAAGTGCTTACTCTGTGCGAAGCACTGTTCTAAGCGCTGGGGGGGATCCAAGGTGATCAGGTTGTCCCACGGGGGGCTCACAGTCTTAAACTCTATTTTCCAGATGAGGTAACTGAGGCTCAGAGAAGTGACGTGACTTGCCCAAAGTCACACAGCTGGCAATTGGCGGAGCCGGGATTTGAACCCATGACCTCCGACGCCAGAGCCCGGGCTCTTTCCACTGAGGCACGCTGTTTCTCCGACCCGGATTCTGCAATACCACAAGTGCTACCCAAGTGTGGTGATGTTTTAGACTGTGAGCCCACTGTTGGGTAGGGACCGTCTCTATATGTTGCCAACTTGTACTTCCCAAGCGCTTAGTACAGTGCTCTGCACACAGTAAGCGCTCAATAAATACGATTGATTGATTGATTGATGGACTGCCCCCCCATCTTCAAGCCACGGGCAGTTGTCAGTAGCATATGCCGCTCCTTGCCCTCTGCCAGCTGCTGCCCGCCGCCCAAGGGCAACAGTTCAGCGTGGCTCAGCGGAAAGAGCCTGGGCTTCGGAGTCAGAGGTCACGGGTTCGAATCCTGGCTCCACCACTTGTCAGCTGGGTGACTTTGGGCTAGTCACTTGACTTCACTGTGCCTCAGTTACCTCACCTGTAAAAGGGGGATTAAGTTTGTGAGCCCCACGTGGGACAACGTCAATCAGTCAATCAATCAATCGTATTTATTGAGCGCTTACTGTGTGCAGAGCACTGGACTAAGCGCTTGGGAAGTACAAGTTGGCAACATATAGAGACACCTTATACCTTACCTTGATTACCTTATATCTACCCCAGTGTTTAGAACAGTGCTTTGCACATAGTAAGCGCTTAATAAATGCCATTATTATTATTATTATTACTCCGGACCCTGTTGGGCATGCTGTGCACACAGTAAGCGCTCAATAAATCCGATTGATTGATACAGGAAGGATGGAGCGAGGAGCTGCCGCTGTGGGTCCGATTCCTCCAGCCGCACTCGGAGCCCAGAGCTTGGCATCTGTGCCCTGGGCAAAGCGTTGGCACTCAGATCGCTAACGGTATCTTCTGTTTGCCTCCTTTTTTACAAATTTTCATAATTGGGATTTGCAAAGCCTGTACAGGAGGTATCGAGGGTTGGGATCATGTCCTTTGAGACTTGCAGTCGAAGCAGAGATGAGAACGATCTCCTCCCGCCCCCCAAGCGATGTGCCGATTTGGCACGTGAGCCTTCAAACATTTTGAAAGCAAAATCTTACTTCCAGGACCCAAGTTGAGAGTCTGCGGGAATCTAGTAAATAAATGGGGATACGTTGGACTGGGCCCGAACGGGCCTTCCGCGGAGGGCAGGGATATTAAAATCTCCAGAGAGAAGATGGAGAGTGGCAGAACCAATCAATCGATCGTATTTGTTGAGCGCTTACTGTGTGCAGAGCACTGTACTAAGCGCTTGGGAAGTACAAGTTGGCAACATATAGCTTGGGGACCGAGTTGATCCTAGGTCACATAAGCTACTACCCCTTTGTGTTTCTGCCGTTCAGAAGGGGCTTACTGGTCGACCTCTGCCAAGGACCGTGAAGGGGGCCTTCCCAGACTGAGCCCCTTCCTTCCTCTCCCCCTCGCCCCCCTCTCCATCCCCCCCATCTTACCTCCTTCCCTTCCCCACAGCACCTGTATATATGGATGTATGTTTGTACATATTTATTACTCATTTATTTATTTTACTTGTACCTATCTATTCTATTTATTTTATTTGGTTAGTATGTTTGGTTTTGTTCTCTGTCTCCCCCTTTTAGACTGTGAGCCCACTGTTGGGTAGGGACTGTCTCTATATGTTGCCAACTTGGACTTCCCAAGCGCTTAGTACAGTGCTCTGCACACAGTAAGCGCTCAATAAATACGATTGATGATGATGGTGAAGGGGGCAGGGGCAGAGTGGCAATTCTGCTGGCTTAAGCCACATTGCCAACTCAACTGTGGGAAAATAACTCTCTACCCGCTTCAAAGCCTTACTGAGGGTGCATCTCCACCTAGACACCTTCCCAGACTAAGCCCCTCCTTTCCTCTTCTCCCATTCCCTTCTGCAGAGAGAAGCAGCGTGGCTCAGTGGAAAGAGCCCGGGCTTTGGAGTCCGAGGTCACGGGTTCAAATCCTGGCTCCGCCAACTGTCAGCTGGGAGACTTTGGGCAAATCACTTAACTTCTCTGGGCCGCAGTTCCGTCATCTGTAAAATGGGGATTAAGACTGTGAGCCCCCCGTGGGACAACCTGATCACCTTGTAACCTCTCCAGTGCTTAGAACAGTGCTTTGCACATAGTAAGCACTTAATAAATGCTATCATTATTATTATTATTACCCCCTTCAAAGCCTTACTGAGGGTGCATCTACACCTAGAGACCTTCCCAGACTAAGCCCCTCCTTTCCTCTTCTCCCATTCCCTCCTGCAGAGAGAAGCAGCGTGGCTCAGTGGAAAGAGCCCAGGCTTTGGAGTCAGAGGTCACGGGTTCAAATCCCGGCTCTGCCAATTGTCAGCTGGGTGACTTTGGGCAAATCACTTAACTTCTCTGTGCCTCAGTTCCCTCATCCGTATAATGGGAATTAAGAATGTGAGCCCCCCGTGGGACAACCTGATCACCTTGTAACCTCTCCAGCGCTTAGAACAGTGCTTTGCACATAGTAAGCGCTTAGTAAATGCTATCATTATTATTATTATCATTATTACCCCCTTCAAAGCCTTATTGAGGGTACATCTCCACCTAGAGACCTTCCCAGACTAAGCCCCTCCTTTTCTCTTCTCCCATTCCCTTCTGCAGAGAGAAGCCGCGTGGCTCAGTAGAGAAGCAGCGTGGCTCGGTGGAAAGAGCCCGGGCTTTGGAGTCCGAGGTCTCGGGTTCAAATCCTGGCTCCGCCAATTGTCAGCTGGGTGACTTTGGGCAAATCACTTAACTGCTCTGTGCCGCAGTTCCCTCATCTGTAAAATGGGGATTAAGACTGTGAGCCCCACGTGGGACAACCTGATCACCTTGTAACCTCTCCAGTGCTTAGAACAGTGCTTTGCACATAGTAAGCACTTAATAAATGCTATCATTATTATTATTATCATTATTACCCCCTTCAAAGCCTTACTGAGGGTGCATCTCCACCTAGAGACCTTCCCATCATCATCAATCGTATTTATTGAGCGCTTACTATGTGCAGATCACTGTATTAAGCGCTTGGGAAGTACAAATTGGCAGCATATAGAGACAGTCCCTACCCAACAGTGGGCTAAGCCCCTCCTTTTCTCTTCTCCCATTCCCTTCTGCAGAGAGAAGCAGCGTGGCTCAGTAGAGAAGCAGCATGGCTCGGTGGAAAGAGCCCGGGCTTTGGAGTCCGAGGTCTCGGGTTCAAATCCCGGCTCCGCCAATTGTCAGCTGGGTGACTTTGGGCAAATCACTTAACTGCTCTGTGCCGCAGTTCCCTCATCTGTAAAATGGGGATTAAGACTGTGAGCCCCACGTGGGACAACCTGATCACCTTGTAACCTCTCCAGTGCTTAGAACAGTGCTTTGCACATAGTAAGCGCTTAATAAATGCTATCATTATTATTATTATTATCACCCAGACTTGTTACCTTTGTTCTTTCCCCTCCCGGCCCCACAGCTCTTATGTACATATCTGTAATCTTGGGCAGGGACCGTCTCTATATGTTGCAAAGTTGGATTTCCCAAGCGCTTCCCAAGAAATACAATTGAATGAATGAATTTGTAGGGATGTCTGTCTCCCCCGACCAACCCCGAGACTGTAAGCTCATTGTGGGCAGGAAAAGTGTCTTTTTATTGTTGTCTTATGCTCTCCCAAGCGTTTAGTACAGTGCTGTGTACATATCTATTCTATTTATTTACATATCTGTTCTATTTATTTACATATCTATTCTATTTATTTTATTTTGTTAGTATGTTTGGTTTTGTTCTCTGTCTCCCCCTTTTAGACTGTGAGCCCACTGTTGGGCAGGGACTGTCTCTATGTGTTGCCAATTTGTACTTCCCAAGCGCTTAGTACAGTGCTCTGCACGTAGTAAGCGCTCAATAAATACGATTGATGATGATGATGACTGTCTCTATATGTTGCCAACTTGTACTTCCCAAGCGCTTAGTACAGTGCTCTGCACACAGTAAGCGCTCAATAAATACGATTGATGATGATGATGCTGTGCACTCAGCGCTCAATAAATGCGATTGAGTGAACGAATGTGGCCTTCAGTCGGGGCTCTGGATATATACAGAAATTCAGGAAATCACAGCGAGGGCTTGGGGGAGACGAGCCCCTCTCGTTCAACGTTTAAAAAACGGAACATATGAGGGACGATCCCGATTCCTTTCTTGGCCCAGAGAGGAGAAGCAGTGTGAGCTAGCGGAAAGCGCCCAGGATTGGGAGTCAGAAGACCTGGGTTCTAATCCTGGCTCCACCACTTGCTGACCGTGTGACCACGGGCAAGGCACTTAGGTTCTCTATGCCTCAGTTTCCCCGTCTGTCGAACGGGAGTTTAGTACCTGCCTTTCTCCTTTAGACTGGGAGCCCCAGATGGACTGGGACTGGGTCTAATCTGATTGGATTGTTGCCACTGTGGCACTTAGTAAGCGCTTAACAAACACCATCATTGTTGTTATTGCTAGGAAGATTTGGAAAGAGGAAGGCTTTGCAGATGTTTGCTCGGTGACTGGATATTGCCCCTTTTGCAGAGGGCAGAATAAATGGAAGCAGGCTCCACAGGGCAGAGAGGTTTAGGCTGATGTTTGTATGTATTTATTACTCTATTTATTTATCATTCAATCAATCGTATTTATTGAGCCCTTGTCGTGTGCAGAGCACTGTACTAAGCGCTTGGGAAGTACAAGTTGGCAACATATGGAGATGGTCCCTACCCAACAGTGGGCTCACTGTCACAGTGGGCTCAGTATTTATTTTACTTGTACATATCTCCATCCCCCCCGTCTTACCTCCTTCCCTTCCCCACAGCACCTGTATATATGTTTGTACATATTTATTACTCTATTTATTTATTTATTTAACTTGTACATATCTATTCTATTTATTTTATTTTGTTAATATGTTTGGTTTTGTTCTCTGTCTCCCCCTTCTAGACTGTGAGCCCACTGTTGGGTAGGGACTGTCTCTATATGTTGCCAACTTGTACTTCCCAAGTGCTTAGTACAGTGCTGTGCACGCAGTAAGCGCTCAATAAATACAATTGATTGATTGATTGATTGAAGGTAAGACAGAGATCCTAGCCAGAGAGTTCGAACAGGGGGCCAAGGGAATGCCGAGTCTGCTTTTCCCAGGGCTTTAAAAATTTGGATAGGTTTCCACGTGTCATCTTGCTTGGAGGCAGGGGGATGGATTAAATGACCCTCTAGGGTCTGCTTATATAATAATAATGATAACATTTATTAAGCACTTACTATGTGCAAAACACTATTCTAAGCACTGGGAATCAATCAATCAATCAATCATATTTATTGAGTGCTTACTGTGTGCAGAGCACTGTACTAAGCGCTTGGGAAGTACAAGCTGGCAACATATAGAGACGGTCCCTACCCAACAGTGGGCTCCCAGTCTAGAAGGGGGAGACAGAGAACAAAACCAAATATGCTAACAAAATAAAATAAATAGAATAGATAGGTACAAGTAAAATAAATAAATTAATAAATATGTACAAACATATATACAGGTGCTGTGGGGAAGGGAAGGAGGTAAGATGGAGAGGTGACGAGGGGGAGAGGAAGGAAGGGGCTCAGTCTGGGAAGGCTACAAGGTGATCAGGTTATCCCATGGAGGATCACATTCTTAATCCCCACTTTACAGATGAGGTAACTGAGGCGCAGAGAAGTTAAGTGACTCGCCCAAGGTCACACAGCTGACAAGTGGGGGAGCCGGGATTTGAACCCATGACCTCTGACTCCAAAGCCCGGGCTCTTCCCACTGAGCCACGCTGCTTCTCCAAACTTATACGTTTTCCTTATCATCATCAATCGTATTTATTGAGCGCTTACTGTGTGCAGAGCACCGTACTAAGCGCTTGGGAAGTACAAGTTGGCAACACATAGAGACAGTCCCTACCCAACAGTGGGCTCCTTATTCCAGCAGCGCAGACGTTATGTAAGTGTTTTTAAATCCACTGCCATCCACTTCTTTCGGTAGGTGTTGTTCAATCCTTTCGAAGACATCGTCCCAAGGGACAATAAGAAGCTGAAGAAGGACAAACCGGAGGACGAGACAAAGAAGTTGAAATCCAAAGGCACAAAGTAATCATTTGGGGGTTGTTTTTGCAGCTCGTTAAGGTGGAGGGTTGAGGGCATCGAGCGGCGAACGAGTACTTGACGATGGAGGCCTTGAACGGCGGAGGAGCCTCAGTCTGAGGTTTTGGAGCCGAGACACCTTTGCGGAGGAAGTGATGATAGCGGTGGTTTGCTGCTCCCGGTCTCCTGCCTCTATTAGCTGGGTTCCTACTGAGGCACAGAGCGTAGTGAGCGAGCCAGCGAGGGTGGGGTGTGGCCCGCTGCCCAATAAATAAATAATTTTGGTATCTGTTAAGCGCTTACTACGTGCAAAGCACTGTCCTGAGCGCTGGGGAGGATACAAGGTGATCAGCTTGTCCCACGGGGGGCTCACAATCTTAATCCCCATTTTCCAGATGAGGGAACTGGGGCCCAGAGAAGTGAAGTGACTTGCCCAAAGTCACCCAGCTGACGGTTGGTGGAGCCGGGATGCCCTATGCCCACGAAGGTTTGTCACGGGCAGGAGCCGTGCAGAAATTGTGGTATCAGAACAGTGCTTTGCACATAGCGCTTAACAAATATCATCATTATTGTTATTTAAGCGCTTGCTTTATAAGCACTGAAGTGTGGTTGCAGAGACAACAGCGTCGTCCTGTTGCTCTGCCCCCGGGCCCTGGACGAACAGGGTATTCATTAATTCTTTGTCGTATTTATTGAGCGCTTACTGTGTGCAGTGCACTGTACTGAGCATTTGGAAAGTACAATTCAGCAGCAGAGAGACAGTCCCTGCCCACAACAGGCTCTCAGTCTAGAAGGGGGGGAGACAGACATAAAACACGTAAACAGGCATTAATAGCATCAATATAAATAAATAGAATAATAATAATAATGGTATTTGTTAAGCGCTTACTGTGTGCCAAGCACTGTTCTACGCCCTGGGGTAAATACAAAGTAATCAGGTTGTCCCATGTGGGGCTCACAGTCTCAATCCCCATTTTACAGATGAGGTAACTGAGGCCCTGAGAAGTTAAGTGACTTGCCCAAGGTCACACAGCAGACAAGTGGTGATGCCGGAATTAGAACCCGTGACCTCTGAGTCCTAAGCCTGTGTTCTTGCCACTAGACCATGCTGCTCCTCTGATATATATGTATCTATCTATATATAAAATAATATAAATTTCATATAATTATATTTTACTTATATAATTATATATATATATTTATATATCTATATAGAGAGAGATATATAGATATGCACATCAAAATAAACAGACATTAAATAAGTAGTATTATAGATTAAATAATAATGGCATTTATTAAGCGCTTACTATGTGCAAAGCACTGTTCTAAGCGCTGGGAAGGTTACAGGGTGATCAGGTTGTCCCATGGGGGCTCACAGTCTTAATCTCCATTTTACAGATGAGGGAACTGAGGCCCAGAGAAGTGAAGTGACTTGCCCAACGTCACACAGCTGACAATTGGCAGAGTCGGGATTTGAACCCATGACCTCTAACTCCAAAGCCCGGGCTCTTTCCACTGAGCCACGTGTAGAAGCAGATATGTACACATAGGCACACATGCTGTGGGGCCAGGAGGCACAGCCGTCTTCTAGACTGAGCCCGTTGTTGGGTAGGGACCGTCTCTAGATGTTGCCAACTCGGACTTCCCAAGCGCTTAGTCCAGTGCTCTGCACACAGTAAGCGCTCAATAAATACGATTGAATGAATGAGAGCCCAAAAAGGTCGAATCCACGGCCCTGCCCTCATAGAGCTCATAGTCTAGAAGCAGCGTGGCTCAGTGGAAAGAGCCCGGGCTTTGGAGTCAGAGGTCATGGGTTCGAATCCCGGCTCCGCCACTTGTCAGCTGGGTGACTTTGGGCAAGTCACTTCACTTCTCTGGGCCTCAGTTCCCTCATCTGGAAAATGGGGATTAAGTCTGTGAGCCCCCTGTGGGACAACTGGATTACCTTGTATCTACCCCAGTGCTTAGAACAGTGCTTTGCACGTAGTAAGCGCTTAATAAATGCCATTATTATTATTGTCATTATAATCGGGGTTGCCAATTGTAAGATCGATTTAAGATATCGGTACAGGCGGCCCCTGTTAAGAAGCTCCTACAGGCCCTGCCGTTCTGCCTTCTTTTCATCGTGGCCAGGAAATGTGTCTGCTAATTCCGTTGTACTCTCAAGCGCTTAATACAGTTCTCTGCACACAATAAGCCCTCGATAAATAAGATTGGAGTGATTCTCCATTCACTCTCTTGTTTGCCAGGGAACCTCCTTTTGTTTGTTTGTTTTTTTAAATGGGATTTAAACTCTTACAATATTCCAGACCTTGCACAAAGCGTTGCGGTAGATACAAGCTAATCAGGTTGGACATAGTACGTGTCTGACATAGAACTCACGGTACAGCACCTGTATATATGTTTGTACGTATTTATTACTCTATTTTATTTGTACGTATTTATTCTATTTTATTAATGTTTGGTTTTGTTCTCTGTCTCCCCCTTCTAGACTGTGAGCCCACTGTTGGGTAGGGACCGTCTCCATATGTCGCCAACTTGTACTTCCCAAGCGCTTAGTACAGTGCTCTGCACACAGGAAGCGCTCAATAAATACGATTGAATGAATGAATGAATTTTACAGAGGAGGCACAGAGAAATGACTTGTCCAAGGTCACACAGACAAGTGGCACAGCTGGGATTAGAACTCAAGTCCTTCCGACACTCAGGCCCGTGTTCTAGCCTTTAGGCCCTGCTGTTTCTCCCTGCTTTGAAGGAATTGGTCACCCTGCCCCTTTTGGTAAAAGTACAGTGCTCTGCACACAGTAAGTGCTCAATAAATACGATAGATTGATTGATTGATTGATTGGTAGTTGTTGAGCCCCTGTAGAGCTACAGACCGTGTCTATTTCTTATCAGTATCTTCTTTCCCAGTGCTTAGTACAATATTCTGCACCCAGTGAACTCTTAATAAATATTACTAGTACTACTACTGTATCTCTTATCCGTACCTTCTTTCCCAGTGCTTAGCACAATGTTCTGCACCCAGTGAACTCTTAATAAATATTACTAGTACTACCACTGTCATCGACAGAGCACTTCCTTAGAGAAGCAGCGTGGCTCAGTGGAAAGAGCCCAGGCTTTGGAGTCAGAAGTCATGGGTTCAAATCCCGGCGCCGCCACTTGTCAGCTGGGTGACTTTGGGCAAGTCACTTCACTTCTCCGGGCCTCAGTTCCCCTCATCTGGAAAATGGGGATTAAGACTGTGAGCCCCCCATGGGACAACCTGATCACCTTGTAAACTCCCCAGTGCTTAGAACAGTGCTTTGCACATAGTAAGCACTCAATAAATGCCATTATTATTATTATTCACTTCTCCAGGCCTCAGTGACCTCATCTGGAAAATGGGGATTAAGACTGTGAGCCCCACGTGGGACCACCTTGTATCTCCCCCAGTGCTTAGAACAGTGCTTTGCACATAGTAAGCGCTTAACAAATACCGTCATTATTATTATTATTATTATTACCGAGGGCAAAGCACTGCCCTGAATGCTTGCGAGAGGACAGCAGGAGATTTTAAGCTCCTAGAGGGCAGCTCGTTGGCAGTCAAGGCCAACAAACAGTTACCTCATCCAAAGAAACAATGAGTAAGGAGAGATCAATCAATCAATCGTATTTATTGAGCGCTTACTGTGTGCAGAGCACTGTACTAAGCGCTTGGGAAGTACAAGTTGGCAACATATAGAGACAGTCCCTACCCAACAGTGGGTTCACAGTCTAAAAGGGGGAGAATCTTTTAGACTTAATGAGTTTTATTTCTTTTCCCCCCAAACTGCCATGCTGCCCTGCTCGTGTGGAATTGTCCCATTTAGTGACTCTGGAAATTAAAATCTCCCTAAGGGGAGAAAATGGAAAAGATCCCTTTTAAAGGTTGCCCGCTGAGAGGTCTGCTTTTTTCCTTTTATTTTAAATAGGAATTTTAGCTTGCTCTCATTCGGGGAGGAAGCCGAAGAGGAGGAAGTGGAAGTAAACCGAGTCAGTCAGGTACGATGTTTATGTCTTCCTTGGAGTTGTACCAAGTTGTTTTTCTCTTTTTTTTCCCCAACGTCTCATCATCAATCGTATTTATTGAGCGCTTACTGTGTGCAGAGCACTGTACTAAGCGCTTGGGAAGTACAAGTTGGCAACATATACAGTCCCTACCCAACAGTGGGCTCACAGTCTAAACATCTGAGGTGGGTGCTTTGCTACACATCATCATCAATCGTATTTATTGAGCGCTTACTATGTGCAGAGCACTGTACTAAGCGCTTAAGTACACATCAAATCTCTCTTTGCCTGTGAGGCTCCTTGGGCCAAATCATTTGATTTTAACCCGCTACTAAAATGCCAGTAATTTTTGTTGAAGGGAAAACGGAGCTTCTGGTTTTTAGTAGTAATGATATATCTTAAACCAATCAATCAGTTGTATTTATTGAGTGCTTGAGTACTGTACTGAGCGCTTGGCAGAGTACAACACAACGATAAAACGAACATATTCCTTGCCCACCGTGAGCCTACAGTCTAGAGGGGGAGGTGAACTTTAATATAAATTCCAGCGCTTGGAAGAGTGCCTTGCACATAGTAGGTGCTTAATAAATGCCATTATTATTATTATTAATAAATTAATTGCAGGAATATACTTAAGGGGTGTGGTAATGAGTAAAGGGAGCAAATCACGCAGAAGGGAGTGGGTAAAAATGAAATGAGGGCGCTTAGGGAAATCCTCTTGGGGTAGATGTGCCTTCAGTAAGGCTCTGAAGGTGAGGAGTGTAGTTGTTGGCTGTGAATAATAATAATAATAATAGCATTTATTAAGTGCTTACTATGTGCAAAGCACTGTTCTAAGCGCTGGGGGGATACAGGGTGATCAGGTTGTCCCACGTGGGGCTCACAGTCTTAATCCCATTTTACAGATGAGGGAACTGAGGCACAGAGAAGTTAAGTGGCTTTCCCAAGGTCCCACAGCTGACAAGTGGCGGAGCCGGGGTTCGAACCCATGACCTCTGACTCCAAAGCCCGGGCTCTTTCCACTGAGCCACGCTGCTTCTCCAGTGTACAAACGTATATACATATATACAGGTGCTGTGGGGACACAGCAGACACGGAGTGGAGCCGGGACCAGAAGGCAGGTCCCTCCGACCGCCGGGCCCATGCCCTATCCGCTCAGACATGCTGCTTCTGTAATAATAATAATAATAATAATAATAACAATAATAATAGCATTTATTAAGCACTTACTATGTGCAAAGCACTGTTCTGAGCGCTGGGGAGGTTACAAGGTGATCAGGTTGTCCCACAGGGGACTCACAGTCTTAATCCCCATTTTACGGATGAGGTAACTGAGGCCCAGAGAAGTGAAGTGACTTGCCCAAAGTCACACAGCTGACAATTGGGGGAGCCAGGATTTGAACCCGTGACCTCTGACTCCAAAGCCCGCGCTCTTTCCACTGAGCCACGCTGCTTCTCTGTGAAGAAAAAGGGTATTCCAGGCCAGAGGTAACCCCTACCGTGTGCTGGGGTAGATATACGATAATGCGATAATCCAATCAGGGACACGGTCCCTGTTTCACATGGGGATAACAGTCGAAGAGAAGCAGCGTGGCTCAATGGAAAGAGCCCGGGCTTTGGAGTCAGAGGTCATGGGTTCAAATCCTGCCAGCTGTGTGACTTTGGGCTAGTCACTTCACTTCTCTGGGCCTCAGTTCCCTCATCTGGAAAATGGGATTAAGACTGTGAGCCCCCCGTGGGACAACCTGATCACCTTGCATCTCCCCCAGCGCTTAGAACAGTGCTTTGCATATAGTAAGCGCTTAATAAATGCCATCATCATTATTATTAGTAAGAGGGAGGGAGAACAGGTATTTTACCTTAGCTTACAAATGAGGAAACGGAGGCGCAAAGAGGCGACGCGAAGCTCGAGGCCGCGGAGCAGTCCAGAGGCACAGCAGTGACTAGAACCCGGGTCCCCTGTCTCTCATCATCAATCATATTTATTGAGCGCTTACTGTGTGCAGAGCACTGTACTAACCGCTTGGGAAGTACAAATTGGCAACATATAGAGACGGTCCCTACCCAACAGTGGGCTCACAGTCTAAAAGGTGATGAGATTTTCCCCCAGGGGGCTCACAGTCTTCATCCCCATTTTACAGATGAGGGAACTGAGGCCCAGAGAATAATAGCAATGAAGGCATTTACTGAGCGCTTACTCTGTGCAAAGCACTGTTCTAAGCGCTGGGGAGGTTCCAAGGTGATGAGGTTGTCCCCCGGGGGGCTCCCAGTCTTAATCCCCATTTACATTTTACATGGTCGTCAGACCAAATAGAATTATTAAAACTAAATGCACATCATTAACAAAGTAAATAGAATAGTAAATATGGACAACTAAAATAGAGTAATAAATCTGTACAAACATACTCCCCCTTCTAGACTGTGAGCCCGCTGGTGGGTAGGGACCGTCTCTGTATGTTGCCAACTTGTACTTCCCAAGCGCTTAGTACAGTGCTCCGCAAACAGTAAGCGCTCAATAAATACGATTGAATGAATGAATGAATATATACAGGTGCTGTAGGGAGGGGAAGGAAGTCGGGCGTGGGGGATGGGGACAGACACATTCCCTGCCCAAAGGAGCTTACTGTGTAGGGGTACTACTACACTTTCCGTGTGCAGAGCACTGTGCTAAGCGCTTGGAAGAGGACACTATAACAGACACATTCCCTGCCCAAACGAGCTTACAGTCTACACTTACCGTGTGCAGAGCACTGTATTAAGGGCTTGGGAAAGTACAATAAAAGAAAGCCCGGAAGACCCGATTCCTGCCCTCAAGCACCTTCAAATCTAGAGGGCGAGATAGATTTGAAAAATAAATTACAGCTAGGGACGAGGCAGAGTATAAAGACATAAGCGTTACGGGGCTGGGATTGGAATAATAATAATAACAATTATTATGGTATTTGGTAAGCGCTTACTGTTCCCCACAGCACCTGTATATATGTATATATGGTTGTACTTATTTATTACTCTATTTATTTATTTATTTTACTTGGACATATCTATTCTATTTATTTTATTTTGTTAGTATGTTTGGTTTTGTCCTCTGTCTCCCCCCTTTAGACTGTGAGCCCAATGTTGGGTAGGGACTGTCTCTATACGTTGCCAATTTGTACTTCCCAAGCGCTTAGTACAGTGCTCTGCACATAGTAAGCGCTCAATAAATACGATTGATGATGATGATGATCCGCCAAGCTAGCTCTCTTCCTTCCTTCAAGGCCCTACTGAGAGCGCACCTCCTCCCGGAGGCCTTCCCAGACTGAGCCCCTTCCTTCCTCTCCCCCTCGTCCCCCTCTCCATCCCCCCATCTTACCTCCTTCCCTTCCCCACAGCACCTGTATATATGTATATATGTTTGTACATATTTATTACTCTATTTATTTATTTTATTTGTACATATCTATTCTATTTATTTTATTTTGTTAGTATCTTTGGTTTTGTCCTCTGTCTCCCCCTTTTAGACTGTGAGCCCAATGTTGGGTAGGGACTGTCTCTAGATGTTGCCAATTTGTACTTCCCAAGCACTTAGTACAGTGCTCTGCACATAGTAAGCGCTCAATAAATATGATTGATTGATTGATAAATGAACCTCAGCCCCGGGCCTGCAGCCCCCGCCCTGCGCTAAGATGGCTGCGGTCCCCTCACCCGATCCGGGTACTCCTTCTCCCAGTTGTTGGATCTTTCCAGTGGGCCACGCTGCCTCTCTCTCTTCCGATTTTTATTGTGGGTAAATGCAGCCCGGAATGAGCGTTCCTCTGCTCTATTAGCTGGGCTACCATAACCCACCGCTTTAACTTCCTAGAAGCTGGCATGTGTGTGACATGCCAACTCCATCTGGAAACTCCAGTGGAATAATAATAATAATAATGGCATTTATTAAGCGCTTACTATGTGCGAAGCACTGTTCTAAGCGCTGGGGACTGTGAGCCCACTGTTGGGTAGGGACTGTCTCTATATGTTGCCAATTTGTACTTCCCAAGCGCTTAGTACAGTGCTCTGCACATAGTAAGCGCTCAATAAATACGATTGATGATGATGATGATGGGGAGGTTACAAGGTGATCAAGTTGTCCCACGGGGGGCTCACAGTCTTAATGGAAAGTCCGCTTCCCTCCAATTCTGCCGGCTCTGATACCTGATCACCTTGTAACCCCTCCAGCGCTTAGAACAGTGCTTTGCACATAGTAAGCGCTTAATAAATGCTATCATTATTATTATTATTATCATCATCATCACCCGGACTTGCTACCTTTGTTCTTCCCCCTCCCTGCCCCACAGCTCTCATGCGCTTAGTACAGTGCTCTGCACACACCGCTCAATAAATACGATTGATGATGATGATGATATCTGTAAACTTGGGTAGGGACCGTCTCTATATGTTGCAACTCTATATGTTATTACTCTGTTTATTTATTTTACTTGTACATATCTATTCTATTTATTTTATTTTGTTAGTATGTTTGGTTTTGTTCTCTGTCTCCCCCTTTTAGACTGTGAGCCCGCTGTTGGGTAGGGACTGTCTCTATATGTTGCCAACTTGGACTTCCCAAGCGCTTAGTATAGTGCTCTGCACACTGTAAGCGCTCAATAAATACAATTGATGATGATGATGATATCTGTAATCTTGGGTAGGGACCGTCTCTATATGTTGCAACTCTATATGTTATTACTCTATTTTACTTGTACATATCTATTCTATTTATTTTATTTTGTTAGTATGTTTGGTTTTGTTCTCCATCTCCCCCTTTTAGACTGTGAGCCCACTGTTGGGTAGGGACTGTCTCTATATGTTGCCAACTTGGACTTCCCAAGCGCTTAGTACACTGCTCTGCACACTGTAAGCGCTCAATAAATACGATTGATGATGATGATGATGATGATATCTGTACTCTTGGGTAGGGACCGTCTCTATATGTTGCATCTCTATATGTTATTACTCTATTTTACTTGTACATATCTATTCTATTTATTTTATTTTGTTAGTATGTTTGGTCTTGTTCTCTGTTTCCCCCTTTTAGACTGTGAGCCCACTGTTGTGTAGGGACCGTCTCTATATGTTGCCAACTTGGACTTCCCAAACGCCCAGTGCTCTGCACACTGTAAGCGCTCAATAAATACGATTGATTGATTGATTGCCAACTTGGACTTCCCAAGCGCTTAGTACACTGCTCTGCACACTGTAAGCGCTCAATAAATACGATTGATGATGATGATGTTATCTGTAATCTTGGGTAGGGACCGTCTCTATATGTTGCAACTCTATATGTTATTACTCTATTTATTTATTTTAATTGTACATATCTATTCTATTTATTTTATTTTATTATTATGTTTGGTTTTGTTCTCTGTCTCCCCCTCTTAGACTGTGAGCCCACTGTTGGGTAGGGACTGTCTCTAGATGTTGCCAACTTGGACTTCCCAAACGCTTAGTCCAGTGCTCTGCACACTGTAAGCGCTCAATAAATACGATTGATTGATTGATTGCAAACTTGGACTTCCCAAGCGCTTAGTACAGTGCTCTGCACACAGTAAGCGCTCAATAAATATGATTGAATGAATGAACGATACGAAGCCCGGGCCATGAACGTTTACCCCCTCCAAGCCCTGACTTTTTCAAAAGACCCCCAAGGCTCTTTCAGTCCGGAGAGCTTCAATCTGAATCCCCATCATACATGTAGGTATGATTCTTGACTCATTTGCTGTTTCTAGACTGTGAGCCCACTGTCGGGTAGGGACCGTCTCTCTATGTTGCCGACTTGGACTTCCCAAGCGCTTAGTACAGTGCTCTGCACACAGTAAGCGCTCAATAAATACGATTGAATGAATGAACGTAGGTGTGGGGATGGCACTGAGTTGCTCTCCTGTGCGTGATGGGATGAGGGATAGGGACTGTATATGTTGCCAATTTGTACTTCCCAAGCGCTTAGTACAGTGTTCTGCACACAGTAAGCGCTCAATAAATACGATTGATGATGATGATGACTGGAAGTTAAAAGGAAGTTACCCTTGGACCCTTTTGAAGTATATACACGTATATACGTATACATACATAGGTATATGTTTGTACAGTTCAGTGCTTAGAACACTGCTTTGCACCTAGTAAGTGCTTAATAAATGCCATCATTACTATTATTATTACAGATACTTGTACATATTTACTATTCTATTTATTTTGTTAACGATGCGCATGTAGCTTTAATTCTGTTTGTTCTGACGATTTTGACACCTGTCTCCATGTTTTGTTTTGTAGTCTTTCTCCCCCTTCTAGACTGTGAGCCCACTGTTGGGTAGGGACTGTCTCTATATGTTGCCGACTTGGACTTCCCAAGCGCTTAGTACAGTGCTCTGCACACAGTAAGCGCTCAATAAATACGATTGAATGAATGAACGTAGGTGTGGGGATGGCACCGAGTTGCTCTCCTGTGCGTGATGGGATGAGGACAGGAAGTTAAAAGGAAGTTACCCTTGGACCCTTTTGAAATATATATATATATATATATATATATATATATATATATACATATATATATATTTGCACAGATTTATTACTCTATTTTACTTGTACATATTTACTATTCTATTTATTTTGTTAATGATGTGCATATAGCTTTAATTCTATTTGTTCTGACGATTTTGACACCCATCTACATGTTTTGTTTGTCTCCCCCTTCTATAATAATAATAACAATAATAATAATAATGGCATTTATTAAGCGCTTACTATGTCAGATCACTGTTCTAAGCGCTGGGTAGGTTGCAAGGTGATCAGGTTGTCCCACGGGGGGCTCACAGTCTTCATCCCCATTTTACAGGCGAGGGAACTGAGGCCCAGAGAATTTGTGGCTTGCCCAAAGTCACACAACTGACAGTTGACGGAGCCAGGATTTGAACCCATGACCTCTGACTCCAAAGCCCGGGCTCTTTCCACTGAGCCACGCTGCTTCTCATGTACAGAGAGAAGCAGCGTGGCTCAGTAGAGAAGCAGCGTGGCTCTGTGGAAAAGAGCCCGGGCTTTGGAGTCCAAGGTCACAGGTTCAAATCCCGGCTCCACCACTTGTCAGCTGGGTGACTTTGGGCAAGTCCCTTCCCTTCTCTGGGCCTCAGTTCCCTCATCTGTAAAATGGGGATGAAGACTGGGAGCCCCCCGTGGGACAACCTGATCACCTTGTAACCTTCCCAGCTCTTAGAACAGTTCTTTGCACATAGTAAGCGCTTAATAAATACCATCATTATTATTATTATTACGGGGCTCCTCACCCCGCAGCGGGTGCTCAGTCGCTCCTGTTGACAGATCAAGTGCTCTCTTGTCTTTTCAGAGCATGAAGGGGAAGAGTAAGAGCAGCCACGACTTGCTGAAGGATGATCCCCACCTGAGTTCGGTTCCCGCTGTGGAAAGGTCGGACATTTCTCCCTGTGAATGCTTTCTTGTTGACCTCGGGTGAATACAATTCAGAAAAGCAGCGCCCAACTCTCTCAATATTCCCCGAGCCCTACCGCTCATATGTAGTACCCCTAATTTGGGCATTACATCATAATAATAAAGATGACATTTGTTAAGCTCTGCCCACAGTAAGCGCTCAATAAATACGATTGATTGATTGATTGATTAAGCACTTACTATGTGCAAACCACTTTTCTAAGCGCGGGGGAGGTTACAAGGTGATCAGGTCATTCCCTGTGGGGCTCACAGTCTTCATCCCTATTTTACAGATGAGGAAACTGAGGCCCAGAGAAGTGACTTACCCAAAGTCACACAGCTGACGATTGGCGGGCTTGGGATTTGAACCCATGACCTCTGACTCCCAAGCCCGGGCTCTTTCCACTGAGCCGTGCTGCTTCTCTAGTTATAATGGTATCGGTTAAGCATTTACTATGTGCCAAGCACTGTTCCAAGCCCTGGAATAGATTCAACATCATCAGGTTGTCCCATGTGGGGCTCACAGTCTTTATCCCCATTTTACAGATGAGGTAACTGAGGTACAGAAAAGTTAGGTGGCTTGCCCTTTACCCAGTGCTTTGGAAGACACACAAAATACACCCACTGATGTTAAAATTGAAGGAAGCAAAAAGCTCTTCTGCCAAGGTGGTTAGTAATAATGATAATATTAATCATCGTCATCATCATCACTGTTGTATTTATGGTTTTTTTATGGTATCTGCTCGGTGCTTACTGTATGCCAGGCACTGTACTAAGCACTGGGGTAGAAACAAGCTTATCAGGTAGAACACAGCCCCTCTCCCCATTTTACAGATGAAGTAACTGAGGCACATAGGTCACAGAGCAGACAAGTGGCAGAGCAGGAATCAGAGCCCAGTTCCTCCCGACTCCCAAGGTGGTTAGTAATAATGATAATAATAATCATTGTCATCATCATCACTGTTGTATTTATGGGTTTTTTATGGTATCAGCTCAGTGCTTACTGTGTGCCAGGCACTGTACTAAGCACTGGGGTAGATAAAAGCTAATCAGGTGGAACACAGCCCCTCTCCCCATTTTACAGATGAAGTAACTGAGGCACATAGGTCACACAGCAGACAAGTGGCAGAGCAGGGATCAGAGCCCAATTCCTCCTGACTCCCAAGGTGGTTAGTAATAATAATAATAGTAATCATTGTCATCATCATCACTATTGTATTTATGGTTTTTTTATGGTATCTGCTCAGTGCTTACTGTATGCCAGGCACTGTACTAAGCACTGGGGTAGATGCAAGCTTATCAGGTAGAACACAGCCCCTCTCCCCATTTTACAGATGAAGTAACTGAGGCACATAGGTCACAGAGCAGACAAGTGGCAGAGCAGGGATCAGAGCCCAGTTCCTCCTGACTCCCAAGGTGGTTAGTAATAATGATAACAATAATCATTGTCATCATCATCACTGTTGTATTTATGGTTTTTTTATGTTATCTGCTTGGTGCTTACTGTATGCCAGGCACTGTACTAAGCACTGGGGTAGATACAAGCTTATCAGGTAGAACACAGCCCCTATGCCCATTTTACAGATGAAGTAACTGAGGCACATAGGTCACACAGCAGACAAGTGGCAGAGCAGGGATCAGAGCCCAGGTCCTCCCGACTCCCAGGGTGGTTACTAATAATGGTAATATTAATCATTGTCATCATCATCACTATTGTATTTATGTTTTTTTTTATGATATCTGCTCAGTGTTTACTGTATGCCAGGCACTGTACTAAGCACTAGGGTAGATACAAGCTTATTCATTCATTCATTCATTCATTCAGTTGTATTTATTGAGCACTTACTGTGTGCAGAGCACTGTACTAAGCACTTGGGAAGTACAAGTGGCAACATCTAGAGACGGTCCCTACCCAACAGCGGGCTCACAGTCTAGAAGGGGGAGACAGACAACAAAACAAAAAAAACAGATTAACACAATAAAATAAATAGAATAAATATGTACAAATAAAATAAATAAATAGAGTAATAAACTAAATAGAGTAATATATCAGGTGGAACACAGCCCCTCTCCCCATTTTACAGATGAAGTAACTGAGGCACATAGGTCACACAGCAGACAAGTGGCAGAGCAGGGATCAGAGCCCAGGTCCTCCTGACTCCCAAGGTGGTTAGTAATAATGATAATATTCATCATTGTCATCATCATCACTATTGTATTTATGGATTTTTTTATCATATCTGCTCAGTGCTTACTGTATGCCAGTCACCGTACTAAGCACTGGGGTAGATACAAGCTTATCAGGTTGAACACAGTGTCATTTCCCCATTTTGCAGGTGAGGCCCAGAGATGTTGTCATTTGCCCAAGGTCACACTGTCAGCCAGGGTCAGAACTAAGATTGGAACCCTTTAATAATGATAATAATGGCATTTATTAAGCGCTTACTATGTGCAAAGCACTGTTCTAAGTGCTGGGGAGGTTACAAGGTGATCAGGTTGTCCCAAAGGGGGCTCACTGTCTTCATCCCCATTTGACAGATGAGGGAACTGAGGCCCAGAGAAGTGAAGTGACTTTCATTCATTCATTCAATCGTATTTATTGAGCGCTTACTGTGTGCAGAGCACTGTACTAAGCACTTGGGAATCAATCAATCAATCGTATTTATTGAGCGCTTACTGTGTGCAGAGCACTGTACTAAGCACTTGGGAAGTACAAGTTGGCAACATATAGAGATGGTCCCTTCCCAACAGTGGGCTTACAGTCTAGAAGGGGGAGACAGAGAACAAAACAAAAGATATTAACAAAATAAAATAAATAGAATAAACACGTACAAATAAAATAAATAGAGGAATAAATCCGTACAAACATATATACAGGTGCTGTGGGGAGGGGAAGGAGGTAAGATGGGGGGGATGGAGAAGGGGGAGAGGAAGGAGGGGGATCAGTGTGGGAAGGCCTCCTGGAGGAGGTGTGCTCTCAGTAGGGCCTTGAAGGGAGGAAGAGAGCAAGCTTGGCAGATGTGAGGAGGGAGGGCATTCCGGGCCAGGGGGATGACGCGGGCCGGGGGTCGATGGCGGGACGGGCGAGAACGAGGCCCGGTGAGGAGATTAGCGGCAGACTAATCTGTGAGACTTGCCCCAAATCTCACAGCTGACAAGTGGCGGGGCTGGGATTTGAACCCATGACCTCTGACTCCAAAGCCCGGGCTCTTTCCAATCAATCAATCAATCAGACGTATTTATTGAGCGCTTACTGCGTGCAGATCACTGTACTAAGCGCTTGGGAAGTCCAAGTTGGCAACATCTAGAGACGGTCCCTACCCAACAGTGGGCTCACAGTCTAGAAGACCGTGTGACAATGTGAGCACACTTTGGAAAAGCCCGGAACAAAATCCAAGGTAAAATTACTATATGAGCGCCCCGCTCACTCCCCTCCACCTCCACCCTCGCTCCACGGGTTTTTTTCCTCCTCCTCCTCCTCTTCCACCCCCGCAACCCCTCCTTCGGCGGCGTGTGGATGGGAACGCCGGGAGAAATAGCGTTTCCACTGAGCCACGCTGCTTCTCGATTATGAATTTCAACTTTCAATTAGTTTTGAGTGCCATTGATTGAACCTGACTCCCAGTCTGTTGCTCTTCGTACTGGGCCGTGCCAGTTGGCTCTGTAGAGAAGCAGATGTGGGGATTGCCAAATGCCACTTGTCCGCTGTGACCTTGGGCAAGTCATTTCACTTCTCTGTGCCTCAGTTCCCTCGTCTTTAAATGGGGTTAAAGACTGTGAGCCCTATGTGGGACAACCTGATCACCTTGTAACGTCCCTAGAGCTTAGAACAGTGCTTTGCACATAGTAAGCGCTTAATAAATGCCATTATTATTATTATTATTATTATTATTAAAGGGTTCCAGTCTTAGCTCTGAGAAGCAGCGTGGCTCAGTGGAAAGAGCCCGGGCTTGGGAGTCAGGGGTCACGGGTTCTAATCCCGGCTCCGCCGCTTGTCAGCTGGGTGACTCTGGGCAAGTCACAACTTCTCAAATGCCTCAGTTCCCTCATCTGTAAAATGGGGATTAAGACTGTGAGCCCCCCGTGGGACAACCTGATCACCTTGTATCCTCCCCAGCACTTAGAATGGTGCTTTGCACAAAGTTAGTGCTTGACAAATGCCATTATTATTATTATTATTATTATGTGGAAAGGGACTGTGTCCAACCTGATTAAAGCACAGCACAAAGTTAGCGCTTGACAAATGCCATCATTATTATTGTTATTATTATTATTATTATTATTATTATGTGGAAAGGGACTGTGTCCAACCTGATTATCTTGTATCTACTCCAGCGGTTAGTACAGGCTGGCACATAGTAAGCGCTGAACAAATAACATTAAAAAACCCCAAAAACCCAGGGCTCCTAGTTCCCAGTTCTGTGCCCTTCCACTAAGCCACCAAACGGGATTTATTCCTATGGAATTTACGGGTGTTGACATAAAATCAGAATCAACTGATAATGTGCCGACTTGTACTTCCCAAGCGCTTAGTACAGTGCTCTGCACACAGTCAGCGCTCAATAAATACGACTGAATGAATGAATAATTCATCTGGCTTGGAAAAGTGCCAGAACTCATTCAGTAGCCTAGTTGTCTGCCCTTTCATTCATTCAATCGTATTTATTGAGCGCTTACTGTGTGCAGAGCACTGTACTAAGCGCTTGGGAAGTCCAAGTTGGCAACATCTAGAGACGGTCCCTACCCAACGGCGGGCTCACAGTTTAGAAGGGGGACGTTGCTCTAGAAGTTGCTCGTCAACTCCTTCCGTCTGCTCTATAGGGCCTGTTTAAGTGGAGCGGCTTCGGAGAAACGAGCTTGATGGTGATGATAATGGCATTTATTAAGCGCTTACTATGTGCAAAGCACTGTTCTAAGCGCTGGGGAGGTTACAAGGCGATCAGGTTGTCCCACCGGGGGCTCACAGTCTTCATCCCCATTTTCCAGATGAGGCAACTGAGGCCCAGAGAAGTGAAGTGACTTGCCCAAGGTCACACAGCTGACAATTGGCAGAGCTGGGTTTCGAACAAGCTGTATATATGTATTATGTTTGTACATATTTATTACTCTATTTTACTTGTACATATCTATTCTACTTATTTTATTTTGTTAGTATGTTTGGTTTTG
This sequence comes from Tachyglossus aculeatus, assembly GCF_015852505.1. Taxonomy (NCBI): domain Eukaryota; kingdom Metazoa; phylum Chordata; class Mammalia; order Monotremata; family Tachyglossidae; genus Tachyglossus; species Tachyglossus aculeatus. The sequence continues at coordinate 39,275,034 of NC_052088.1, read as the reverse complement.
TTCTCTGTCTCCCCCTTTTAGACTGTGAGCCCACTGTTGGGTAGGGACTGTCTCTATATGTTGCCAATTTGTACTTCCCAAGCGCTTAGTACAGTACTCTGCACATAGTAAGCGCTCAATAAATATGATTGATTGATTTTTATTTGTACATATCTATTCTATTTATTTTATTTTGTTCGTATGTTTGGTTTTGTTCTCTGTCTCCCCCCCTTTATGTTGCCAACTTGGACTTCCCAAGCGCTTAGTCCAGTGCTCTGCATACAGTAAGCGTTCAATAAATACGATTGATTGATTGATTGAACCCATGACCTCTGACTCCAAAGCCCAGGCTCTTCCCACTGAGCCACACTGCTTCTCTAACTGAGATTGAGCGGACTGTAGTCGTGTAGAGTTGGGTAGGGACTGTCTCTATATGTTGCCAACTTGTACTTCCCAAGCGCTTAGTACAGTGCTCTGCACATAGTAAGCGCTCAATAAATACGATTGATGATGATGATGATGATGGTGTAGAGCACTCTGCTTTTTCCGTAGCTCTCATTCGTTTCATTCGGAAACCCCAACTTACTTGCATTTGTCTGTTTTCTTTTAGCGAACAGGGAGCCGACGTGATGAGGGATTCGGATGACGTGAGTAGCCCTTCCAATATAAATACGGAGCTTAAATTCCCTATAGAGGCATGCGTTTCAAGGGGCTTTAATTTAGGTTAGGGAGATGGCTAAGTACTATTGCATAGGGGGCAATTTATCAACTAGGTGCAGAATGTTTGAGAGAAATGTTTATGTTAGAGCCGCTGATTTACAAAAGGGGCTGACGCTACCAGTCGGACACGTGGATTCTTTTCTTTCCATTGGTTTTTGTTTCGTTCTCTGTCTCCCCCTTCTAGACTGTGAGCCCACTGTTGGGTAGGGACCGTCTCTATATGTTGCCAAATTGTACTTCCCAAGCGCTTAGTACAGTGCTCTGCACACAGTCAGCGCTCAATAAATACGATTGAATGAATAAAGAAAAGTCTAACGGTTTCTCCCTGCGGGAGCCTCCCTTCAATACAATTAATCATATTTCAATCAGTGGTATTTATTGAGAGCTTAACTGTGTGCAGTGCACTTCACTAAGCGCTTGGGAGAGTACAATATAACAATAATAATAATAATGGCATTTGTTAAGCGCTTACTATGTGCAAAGCAATCAATCAATCAATCAATCGTATTTATTGAGCGCTTACTGTGTGCAGAGCATTGTACTAAGCGCTTGGGAAGTCCAAGTTAGCAACATCTAGAGACAGTCCCTACCCAACAGTGGGCTCACAGTCTAAAAGGGGGAGACAGAGAACAAAACCAAACATACTAACAAAATAAAATAAATAGAATAGATCTGTACAAGTAAAATAAATAAATAAATAGAGCAATAAATATGTACAAACATATATACATAAGGTGATGAGGTTGTCCCACGTGGGGCTCACAGTCTTCATCCCCATTTTACAGATGAGGGAACTGAGGCTCAGGGAAGTTAAGTGACTTGCCCAAGATCACACAGCAGACGTGGGGGAGGCGGAATTAGAACCCATGACCTCTGACTCCCAAGCCCGGGCTCTTTCCACCGAGCCACACTGCTTCTCTTAACAGAGTTGGTTGACCCATTCCCTTCCCACAACGAATTTACATTGTAGAGCGGGAGACATGCATTAATAAAAATAAATAAATTATGCTGAGAGGAGTGCAAAAAGGGAGCAAAATGAAATAATAATAATAATGGCATTTACTAAGCGCTTACTATGTGCAAAGCACTATTCTAAGCGCTGGGGGGGATACAAGGTGATCAGGTTGGCCCACGTGGGACTTAGAGTCTTCATCCCCATTTTACAGATGAGGGAACTGAGGCTCAGGGAAGTTGTGACTTGCCCAAGATCACACAGCAGACGTGGGGGAGGCGGGTTTAGAACCCATGACCTCTGACTCCCAAGCCCGGGCTCTTTCCACAGAGCCACGCTGCTTCTCTTAACAGAGTTGGTTGACCCATTCCCTTCCCACAACGAATTTACATGGTAGAGCGGGAGACTTACATTAATAAAAATAAATAAATTATGCTGAGAGGAGTGCAAAAAGGAAGCAAAATCAAATAATAATAATAATGGCATTTACTAAGCGCTTACTATGTGCAAAGCACTATTCTAAGCGCTGGGGGGGATACAAGGTGATCAGGTTGTCCCACGTGGGGCTCACAGTCTTCATCCCCATTTTACAGATGAGGGAACTGAGGCTCAGAGAAGTTGTGACTTGCCCAAGGTCACACAGCAGACACGTGGGGGAGCCGGGATTAGAACCCATGACCTCTGACTCCCAAGCCTGGGCTCTTTCCACCGAGCCACGCTGCTTCTCTTAACAGAGTTGGTTGACCCATTCCCTGCCCACAACGAATTTACATTGTAGAGCGGGAGACATATGTTAATAAAAATAAATAAATTATGCTGAGAGGAGTGCAAAAAGAGAGCAAAATCAAATAATAATAATAATAATAATGGCATTTACTAAGCGCTTACTATGTGCAAAGCACTGTTCTAAGCGCTGAGGGGGGATACAAGGTGATGAGGCTGGCCCACGTGGGGCTCACAGTCTTCATCCTCATTTTACAGATGAGGGAACTGAGGCTCAGAGAAGTTGTGACTTGCCCAAGATCACACAGCAGACATGTAGGGGAGCCAGGATTAGAACCCATGACCTCTGACTCCAAAGCCCGGGCTCTTTCCACTGAGCCACGCTGCTTCTCCGATGCAAGGGTGATGCAGAAGGGAGTGGGAGAAGAGTAGCACCTGTATATATGTATATATGTTTGTACATATTTAATCCTCTATTTATTTTACTTGTACATATTCATTCTTTTTATTTTATTTTGTTAGTATGTTTTGTTTTGTTGTCTGTCTCCCCCTTCTAGACTGCGAACCCGCTGCTGGGTAGGGACCATCTCCCTCTGTTGCCAACTTGGACTTCCCAAGCGCTTAGTCCAGTGCTCTGCACACAGTAAGCGCTCAATAAATACGATTGAATGAATGAATGTAAATATACATTCTTTTTTGGAGAACGAGAATAAAGGCCGAAGCATTGAGCAGAGGGATGGAGTTGAGTTGGTTTCATGAGCGGAAGGCCGGGCACTTGGGCTTAATCAGCCGTCGCCGCATTTTACACCAAACAGGCGCCTTCCAATATGCTCATTTAAAGGCCACGACGGTCCTCCCCGCCAAATCCACTCCGAGAAGCCGGTCCCAAATGTTGCAGACGTGATACACCCATCATCATCATCATCAATCGTATTTATTGAGCGCTTACTAGGTGCAGAGCACTGTACTAAGCGCTTGGGAAGTACAAATTGGCAACATATAGAGACAGTCCCTACCTCTCACCCAGAAAGAGAAAAGAATAATTAACGCTTTAGGAGCACCGTGTCCTTCTGCTTAGAGGGACGCAGCGTGAGAAGCGGCGTGGCTCAGTGGGAAGAGCCCGGGCTTTGGAGTCAGAGGTCATGGGTTCAAATCCCGGCTCCGCCAATTGTCAGCTGTGGGACTTTGGGCAAGTCACTTCACTTCTCTGGGCCTCAGTTACCTCATCTGTAAAATGGGGATCATCATCATCATCAATCGTATCATCATTAATCGTATTTATTGAGCGCTTACTATGTGCAGAGCACTGTACTAAGCACTTGGGAAGTACAAATTGGCAACATATAGAGACAGTCCCTACCCAACAGTGGGCTCACAGTCTAGAATCGTATGTATTCATTCATTCATTCATTCATTCAATCTTATTTATTGAGCGCTTACTGTGTGCAGAGCACTGTACTAAGCGCTTGGAAAGTACAGTTCGGCAACAAATAGAGACAATCCCTACCCAACAATGGGCTCACAGTCTAGAAGGGGGGAGACGGACAACAAAACAAGTAGCAATAGCAATAGCATCAATAGAAATAGAATTATAGATACATGTTGTCAATAAAATAAATAGAATAATAAATATGTACATATATACACAAGTGCTGTGGGGTGGGGAGGGAGGTAATAATAATAATAATGGTATTTGTTAAGCACTTTAGCACTTACTATGTGCAGAGCACTGTACTAAGCGCTTGGGAAGTACAAATTGGCAACATCTAGAGACAGTCCCTACCCAACAGCGGGCTCACAGTCTAAAAGGGGGAGACAGAGAACAAAACCAAACATACTAACAAAATAGAATAAATAGGATATGTACAAGTAAAATAAATAAATAGAGTAATAAATATGTACAAACATATCTACATATATACAGGTGCTGTGGGGAAGGGAAGGAGGTAAGATGGGGGGGATGGAGAGGGGGACGAGGGGGAGAGGAAGGAAGGGGCTCAGTCTGGGAAGGCCTCCTGGAGGAGGTGAGCTCTCAGCAGGGCCTTGAAGGGAGGAAGAGGGATTAAGACTATGAGCCCCAAGTGGGACAACCTGATCACTGTGTATCCTCCCCAGCGCTTAGAACAGTGCTTTGCACATGGTAAGTGCTTAACAAATGCCATCATTATTATTATTATTATTTTTAGGCAAATAGAGGTTTTCTGTGACCATTAGAGGGATGCAATAAATAAATATTTATGATCAATAAATACGATTGATGATTAGATGGAAGGAACTGGGACAATACAAAGAGTTGATGAGAATCAACCAATTCCTGCTATTTACTGAGCACTTACTATGTGCAGAGCACTGTACTAAGCACAGTCCTTTTAGACTGTGAGCCCACTGTTGGGTAGGGACTGTCTCTGTGTGTTGCCAACTTGGACTTCCCAAGCGCTTAGTCCAGTGCTCTGCACACAGTAAGCGCTCAATAAATACAATTGATTGATTGATTGGGCTTAGTCCAGTGCTCTGCACACAGTAAGCGCTCAGTAAATACGATTGAATGAATGAATGAATGAACACGATAAGGAAGTACAATAAGGAAGTAAGGAAGCAGCGTGGCTCAGTGGAAAGAGCACAGGCTTTGGAGTCAGAGGTCATGGGTTCGACTCCTGGCTCCGCCACATTTTAATAATAATAGTAATAATGGCATTTATTAAGCGCTTACTACATGCAAAGCACTGTTCTAAGCGCTGGGGAGGTTACAAGGTGATCAGTTTGTCCCATGGGGGGCTCACAGTCTTCATCCCCATTTTACAGATGAGGAAACTGAGGCCCAGAGAAGTGAATTGACTTGCCCGAAGTCACACAGCTGACAATTGGCGGAGCCGGGATTTGAACCCATGACCTCTGACTCCAAAGCCCATCCCTTTTCCACTGAGCCACGCTGCTTCTGCTGTGTCTGCTGTGTGACCTTGGGCAAGTCACTTAACTTCTCTGAGCCTGTTACCTCATCTGTAAAACGGGGATTACGAGGCTCAGTGGAAAGAGCCCGGGCTTTGGAGTCCGAGGTCATGGGTTCGAATCCCGGCTCCGCCACATGTCTGCTGTGTGACCTTGGGCAAGTCACTTAACTTCTCTGAGCCTCAGTTACCTCATCTGTAAAACGGGGATTACGACTGTGAGCCCCACGTGGGACAACCTGATCACCTCGTATCCCCCCCAGCGTTTAGAACAGTGCTTTGCACATAGTAAGCGCTTAACAAATGCCATCATTATTAGATTATTATTACAATACAACAGAATTAGCAGACACTGTTCCCTGCCCATAATAAGCTTACACTGTCTAGAATATAGTAGCCTTTTAGACTGTGAGCCCACTGTTGGGTAGGGAATGTCTCTCTATGTTGCCAACTTGTACTTCCCAAGCGCTTAGTACAGTGGTCTGCACACAGTAAGCGCTCAATAAATACGATTGATTGATTAGTATAATGAAATTGATAGACATGTTACCTCATCACTGGGAGCTGGCTTCTCTGGAAGGCAAATCCTGCTTTCATCTCTACAGGATGAGAATGAAAGCGAAGAGGAAGACGACGAAAATATGGATAGTGACGAGAAGAATCACATGAAAGAACGTATTGCCAAAAAGTTAAAGGGGATAAGAGAAAACGTTAAATCGCTTTCCAAAGAATCAGAGAAGGAAGCGGAGAAGAAATCAGCTAGCCGCAGGTGAGTTGAATGTTGAGATTCCAGCTTTCTTTTAGCAAGGTTTCTCGTGCCGTATGGACGCTGAGTTTCTCAGTGAAATTAAGAATTCTCTCTCCTCCCCTTTGGTCAGAAAAAGGTCATTAGTTGTGTCCTCCAGGTGCCAGGTAAGTTCACAGTTTTCTTGTAACTTGTAAAAAGAAGTGTGTATTAATGCATGTTTGATCCTCAAAAGAAAACCAGATGGATCTAAAGAAAGTCTGTAAAAATTGTTAAATAAACTCTTCCCCCTCCATTCCCCTCTTTCCTTCTCTTTCTCTCCTTCTCTCTTCTCCCTATTTGTTCCTTTCCACATTCTGTGGACTCTTATAAATTTTTGTTTGTTTCTGGGGGGCTTTTATGTTAGTTTGTATTAAGCGTGTAGTTAAGAAGTGTGAATTAATGCATGTTTGAGCCTCAAAAGAAAACCAGATGGGTCTAAAGATAGTGTGTAAAAATTGTTAAATAAACTCTTCCCCCTCCATTCCCCTCTTTCCTTCTCTTTCTCTCCCTCTCTCTTCTCCCTATTTGTTCCTTTCCACATTCTGTGAACTCTTATGATAAATTTGTGTTTGTTTCTGGGGGGCTTTTATGTTAGTTTGTATTAAGCGTGTAGTTAAGAAGTGTGAATTAATGCATGTTTGAGCCTCAAAAGAAAACCAATGGGTCTAAAGATAGTGTGTAAAAATTGTTAAATCAATCAATCAATCAATCAATCGTATTTATTGAGCGCTTACTATGTGCAGAGCACTGTACTAAGCGCTTGGGAAGTACAAATTGGCAACACATAGAGACAGTCCCTACCCAACAGTGGGCTCACAGTCTAAAAGGGGGAGACAGAGAACAGAACCAAACATACCAACAAAATAAAATAGGATAGAAATGTACAAGTAAAATAAATAAATAAATAAATAAATAGAGTAATAAATATGTACAACCATATATACATATATACAGGTGCTATGGGGAAGGGAAGGAGGTAAGATGGGGGGATGGAGAGGGGGACGAGGGGGAGAGGAAGGAAGGGGCTCAGTCTGGGAAGGCCTCCTGGAGGAGGTGAGCTCTCAGCAGGGCCTTGAAGGGAGGAAGAGAGCTAGCTTGGCGGAGGGGCAGAGGGATTGGGGGCATTCCAGGCCCGGGGGATGACGTGGGCCGGGGGTCGACGGCGGGACAGGCAAGAACGAGGTACGGGGAGGAGATTAGCGGTGGAGGAGCGGAGGGTGCGGGCTGGGCAGTAGAAGGAGAGAAGGGAGGTGAGGTAGGAGGGGGCGAGGTGATGGACAGCCTTGAAGCCCAGGGTGAGGAGTTTCTGCCTGATGCTCAGATTGATTGGTAGCCACTGGAGATTTTTGAGGAGGGGAGTAATATGCCCAGAGCGTTTCTGGACAAAGATAATCCGGGCAGCAGCATGAAGTATGGATTGAAGTGGAGAGAGACACGAGGATGGGAGATCAGAGAGAAGGCTGGTGCAGTAGTCCAGACGGGATAGGATGAGAGCTTGAATGAGCAGGGTAGCAGTTTGGATGGAGAGGAAAGGGCGGATCTTGGCAATGTTGCGGAGCTGAGACCGGTAGGTTTTGGTGACGGCTTGGATGTGAGGGGTGAATGAGAGAGCGGAGTCGAGGATGACACCAAGGTTGCGGGCTTGTGAGACGGGAAGGATGGTAGTGCCGTCAACAGAGATGGGAAAGTCAGGGAGAGGACAAGGTTTGGGAGGGAAGACAAGGAGCTCAGTCTTCGACATGTTGAGCTTTAGGTGGCGGGCGGACATCCAGATGGAGATGTCCTGAAGGCAGGAGGAGATGCGAGCCTGGAGGGAGGGGGAGAGAGCAGGGGCAGAGATGGAGATCTGGGTGTCATCAGCGTAGAGGTGATAGTTGAAGCCGTGGGAGCGAATGAGGTCACCAAGGGAGTGAGTGTAGATTGAGAACAGAAGGGGACCAAGCACTGAACCTTGGGGAACCCCCACAGTAAGGGGATGGGAGGGGGAGGAGGAGCCTGCAAAAGAGACTGAGAAAGAACGACCGGAGAGATAAGAGGAGAACCAGGAGAGGACGGAGTCTGTGAAGCCAAGGTCAGATAGTGTGTTGAGGAGAAGGGGGTGGTCCACAGTGTCAAAGGCAGCTGAGAGGTCGAGGAGGATTAGGACAGAATATGAGCCATTGGATTTGGCAAGCAGGAGGTCATTGGTGACCTTTGAGAGGGCAGTTTCCGTGGAGTGAAGGGGACGGAAGCCAGACTGGAGGGGGTCGAGGAGAGAGTTGTCGTTGAGGAATTCTAGGCAGCGCGTGTAGACAACTCGTTCAAGGAATAAATAAACTCTTCCCCCTCCATTCCCCTCTTTCCTTCTCTTTCTCTCCCTCTCTCTTCTCCCTATTTGTTCCTTTCCACATTCTGTGGACTCTTATGATAAATTTGTGTTTGTTTCTGGGGGGCTTTTATGTTAGTTTGTATTAAGAAGCGTGTAGTTAAGAAGTGTGCATTAATGCATGTTTGAGCCTCAAAAGAGAACCAGATGGGTCTAAAGAAAGTCTGTAAAAATTGTTAAACTCTTCCCCCTCCATTCCCCTCTTTCCTTCTGTTTCTCTCCTTCTCTCTCCTCCCTATTCCTTTCCACATTCTGTGGACTCTTATGATAAATTTTTCTTTGTTTCTGGGGGGCTTTTATGTTAGTTTGTATTAAGAAACGTGTAGTTAAGAAGTGTGCATTAATGCATGTTTGAGCCTCAAAAGAAAACCAGATGGGTCTAAAGAAAGTGTGTAAAAATTGTTAAATTCTTCCCCCTCCATTCCCCTCTTTCCTTCTCTTTCTCTCCCTCTCTCTTCTCCCTATTTGTTCCTTTCCACATTCTGTGGACTCTTTTGATAAATTTTTGTTTGTTTCTGAGGGGCTTTTATGTTAGTTTGTATTAAGAAGCGTGTAGTTAAGAAGTGTGAATTAATGCATGTTTGAGCCCCCAAAAAAACCCAGATGGGTCTAAAGAAAGTCTGTAAAAATTGTTAAATAAACTCTTCCCCCTCCATTCCCCTCTTTCCTTCTCTTTCTCTCCCTCTCTCCTCCCTATTTGTTCCTTTCCACATTCTGTGGACTCTTTTGATAAATTTTTGTTTGTTTCTGAGGGGCTTTTATGTTAGTTTGTATTAAGAAGCGTGTAGTTAAGAAGTGTGAATTAATGCATGTTTGAGCCCCCAAAAAAACCCAGATGGGTCTAAAGAAAGTCTGTAAAAATTGTTAAATAAACTCTTCCCCCTCCATTCCCCTCTTTCCTTCTCTTTCTCTCCCTCTCTCCTCCCTATTTGTTCCTTTCCACATTCTGTGGACTCTTTTGATAAATTTTTGTTTGTTTCTGAGGGGCTTTTATGTTAGTTTGTATTAAGAAGCGTGTAGTTAAGAAGTGTGAATTAATGCATGTTTGAGCCCCCAAAAAAACCCAGATGGGTCTAAAGAAAGTCTGTAAAAATTGTTAAATAAACTCTTCCCCCTCCAGTTCCCTCTTTCCTTCTCTTTCTCTCCTTCTGTCTTCTCCCTATTTGTTCCTTTCCACATTCTGTGAACTCTTTTGATAAATTTTTGTTTGTTTCTGGGGGCCTTTTATGTTAGTTTGTATTACGAAGTGTGTAGTATTAATGCATGTTTGAGCCTCAAAAGAAAACCAGATGGGTCTAAAGAAAGTGTGTAAAAATTGTTAAACTCTTCCCCCTCCATTCCCCTCTTTCCTTCTCTTTCTCTCCCTCTGTCTTCTCCCTATTTGTTCCTTTCCACATTCTGAGGACTCTTTTATGATAAATTTTTGTTTGTTTCTGGGGGGCTTTTATGTTAGTTACAGGCAAGCATTTGCAATCCTCATATGATTATCGAGGCAGTAATGCGGAGGGGTGGCTTGGAAGAAAGGTGATCTCGCTGAAAGTATCGTTTTGGGTTTTTTTAATTGGTGGTTTAAAACGTCTGCTTTTGGATTCTGAGCAGTTCACCCGTTTAAGCCGTAACTTCCTTTTATTTTATGGTGTTTGTTAAGTGTTTACTATGGGCCAGGCACCCTGGGATGGATACGAGGTAGGTAGGCTGGACAAAGCTCTTGGTCCCCAAGGGGAACACAATCTTAAGACGGATTCCTTTAATCCCTGTAACTGAGGCAGAGAGAAGTGAAGTGACTTTCCTGAGGTCACACAGCAGACAAGTGGCGAAGCTGGAATTAGAACCGAAGTCCCCAAACTCCCGGGCCCATGCTCTTTCCACTCAGCCATGCTGTTCCTCCGTGGTGTAATTGCTCTTTGCCCTTCTTCTTTGTCTTTGGTGTTGTGAAGATCTCGGTCTGCTGGGTTGCGAACCTGCGTTGAAGGTTGGAGAGGGCGTGTCTAGCCATTTTCTTCAGGAGTTGCCCAAAAGAACCCTGTCTAATAATAATGGCATTTATTAAGCGCTTACTATGTGCAAAGCGCCGTTCTAAGCTCTGGGGAGGTCACAAGGTGACCAGGTTGTCCCACGGGGGGGCTCACAGTCTTCATCCCCATTTTACAGATGAGGAAACTGAGGCCCAGAGAAGTGAAGCGACTTGCCCAAAGTCACACAGCTGACAATTGGTGGAGCCGGGATTTGAACCCATGACCTCTGACTCCAAAGCCCGGGCTCTTTCCACCGAGCCACGCTGCTTCTCTGTTTATGGTTGCCAACAGTGGAGAGAAGCTGAGAGCATCCAGCAGTTTGCACAGCTTCACTTTTTCAAGGCGGTGGTTGTGGTGGAGTGTTTGAAGCCCTCGTGACACTCTTCCGACGTTTCTGTTAGGGAAGCTCCCAGGAGACGCCTAAGCATCGTCTCCTTGCTTGGTGATTTTTGCAAGAATAGGAAAGACCACAGACTATTGGATAAAGCACGAGCCCGGGAGCCAGAGGACCTGGGTTCTAATGCCAGCTCTGCCCATCTGCCTGCTGCGCGTGACCTTAAGCAAGTCACTTCAATTCTCCGTGCCTCAGTTTTCTCAGCTGCAAAACGGGGATTCAATACCTTATCCCCTTCCTACTTAAGACCGTGAGCCCCATGTGGAACTGGTACTGTCTTTGGCCTGATTAAATTGTACGTAGCCCAGTGCTTAGAGCACTTAGTAAGCACTTAAATGTCATTAAAAAAAATACCCTCAGATTCAGGTGCTGGACCATTTTTCACGGCAGAGAGAGAGAGAGTCTGTCTCTCTTGGGGGGAGATTTCCTCCAGACTTAGGGATCTGGCCAGGCCATCCCATCCTGGCTTCTCTCTTTTCCAAAGAGCCTCACACTTGGTGGTTGGGGATGTGATGAAATGATGGTAAAACTCTTCAACCAGCTTTGCAGGGTATTCTCCCGTCACTGCGTTCTTCGGCAGGGCCGGGGCAGCAGGCATTGAGTCCGACGGCTTCCTTGGTGAATCTGCAGCGGTGCCCAGTTTTGTGGCGGTCACCCCGGGTCTTCATCTCCTCAGCCTCGGGATTTGACCGCTGGCTGAGCGTGTTTCTTTGCACGGTCTGCATATCCACACGTGTTTCTTTCACCGCAGCCCCGTGGAGCCGAAAGGTGTTGATAAAGCTTCCCTCTGCCGCATGCAGGCTTTTAACCATATTCATCCAGCCAACACAGTGAGGTCACCGCGCTGGTCCCACGTCTCGTGGGTCTCACCAGACATGGAAACAGAAGTAACCTAGTATGGGCAAGAACAAATTAGCTCCCACATCGCAGAACTCACAGTCCCACAACCCACCAAAAGAGAAACTCACATTCCGGGGCCTGCAGCGTTCTGTCCAGATCGTTGCGCGTTCTCAGAAAAATGTTCCCTAGTACCACCCAGTAACCCCTTCTCGCAATCTAATTACGAGGCAACAGCTGATGTGAAAATAGAAAGATGTGGGCTTTGAGAGACAGAAATTTGAGCTGAGGATGGAGTTCAAATTTTCTATTCAAAGAGTGGTTGTACCGAACTTATATTTTTGTCAATAAAAGTGGTTCCCAAATCCAAAGCAGGTAGAAGCAAGGGAGGAAGGTTTTCCCCTGGGAATCCTGGGATTCTAGATGAAAAGCGTAGTGAAAATAAGCGTTCTCGGAGAACTGGGTGACTAGTGCTTTTTTTTTTGCTTCTTCAGACACAAGTGACTTGGGTTTTTTAAGTGCGTGCGTTCTTGTTTTCGCAAAGATAAAAGTGAAAGTTTGCTTCGTGTGTTTAAATTTTTAGTTTAGGGAGACCGACCATCCAGAGTTCCACTGATCTATAGTCGTTTTGCAATAACGTACCACACAGAGCAGGTGCAACTGAAATGTGGACTTCCTCCACAGCTTATTTCATCTCCCTTGCCGTCCCCCAAGTGTTTAATGTGGTGCTTTGCACAAAGCACTTCCAAATATCTAAGAAATGCCGTCTTTAGGGTGAACTTCAGTTTTTGGTCTGACCTCAATAATGAGCATCTTTGGGAGAGTCTTTTTAGTGGTGTTTGTTAACTGCTTACTAGGTGCCAGGTACTCTACTGAACACTGGAGTAGATACTGTTAGAGAAGCAGCGTGGCTCCGTGGAAGGAGCCCGGGCTTTGGAGTCAGAGGTCATGGGTTCGAATCCCGACTCCACCACATGACTGCTGTGTGACCTTGGGCAAGGCACTTAACTTCTCTGAGCCTCAGTTACCTCATCTGTAAAATGGGGATTAAGATTGTGAACCCCACATGGGGCAACTTGATCACCTTGTATTCCCCCCCCAGCGCTTAGAACAGTGCTCTGCACATAGTAAGCGCTTAACAAATGCCATCATTATTATTATTATTACAAGCTAATCAGGTAGGACACAGTCCATCCCATGTAATAATAATAAAAATAATAATAATGGCATTTATTAAATGCTTACTATGTGCAAAGCAATGTTTTAAGCGCTGGGGAGGTTACAAGATGATCAGGCTGTCCCAAGGGGGGCTCGCAGTCTTAATCCCCATTTTACAGATGAGGTAACTGAGGCCCAGAGTAGTTAAGTGACTTGCCCAAAGTCACCCAGCTGACAATTGGCAGAGCCGGGATTCGAACCCATGAACTCTGACTCCAAAGCCTGTGCTCCTTCCACTGAGCCATGCTGCTTCTCATAATAATAATAATAATAATGGCATTTATTAAGCGCTTACTATGTGCAAAGCATGGAACTCATTATCTAAATCTCCACTCTACAGATGAGATAACTCGTAACTGAGGCACAAAGAAGGTAATCAATCAATCAGTCAATCAATCGTATTTATTGAGTGCTTACTGTGTGCAGAGCACTGTACTAAGCGCTTGGGAAGTACAAGTTGGCAACATATAGAGACAGTCCCTACCCAACAGTGGGCTCACAGTCTAAAAGGTAAGTGACATGCTCAAGCTCACACAACAAACAGTGGGATTAGAACCCAGGCCCTTCTGAATCCCAACCCTGGGGTCCATTGACGCTGCCTCTCAAGTCTTAGGATAAACAATTTTTACCTCAGTCGCGAGCGAAACCGTCTTTCAAAATAAATCCTCTTCAGATATGTTTGAGTGGTTTGAACAGACCGTGAGCATTAAATAAACCCTTCTCACTATCTAATTACGAGGCAACAGTCGATGTGAAAATAGAAAGATTTGGGCTTTGAGAGACAGAAATTTGAGCTGAGGATGGAGTTCAAATTTTATATTCAAAGAGTGGTTGTACTGAACTTATATTTTTTTCAATAAAAGTGGTTCCCAAATCCAAAGCAGGTAGAAACAAGGGAGAAAGGTTTTCCCCTGGGAATCCTGGGAATCGATCATTGTTATAGTATTTTCTTGGTTTGACTACATATTCTTGAGTTGGGAATGCTTTGTGCTTCGTGTGTTTAAATTTTTAATTTAGGAAGACCGACCATCCCAAGTTCCACTGATCTATAGTGGTTTCGTAATAACGTACCACACAGAGCAGGGGAAACTGAAATGTGGACTTCCTCCACAGCTTATTTCATCATCATCAATCGTATTTATTGAGCGCTTACTATGTGCAGAGCACTGTACTAAGCCCTTGGGAAGTACAAATTGGCAACATATAGAGACAGCCCCTACCCAACAGTGGGCTCACAGTCTAAAAGGGGGAGACAGAGAACAAAACCAAACATACTAACAAAATAAAATAAATAGAATAGATATGTACAAGTAAAATAAATAAATAGAGTAATAAATATGTACAAACATATATACATAGATACAGGTGCTGTGGGGAAGGGAAGGAGGTAAGATGGGGGGGATGGAGAGGGGGACGAGGGGGAGAGGAAGGAAGGGGCTCAGTCTGGGAAGGCCTCCTGGAGGAGGTGAGCTCTCAGCAGGGCCTTGAAGGGAGGGAGAGAGCTAGCTTGGAGATTTCATCTCCATTGCAGTCTCCCAAGTGTTTAATGTGGTGCTTTGCACAAAGCGCTTCCAAATATCTAAGAAATGCTCTTTTTGGAGTGAACTAGAGGGAATGCTTTTTGTTCAGAGTCTTTGCCTTTTGTCCCCTGAAGTGGAACAATCACAGTCTTTGGGCTCCATTCCTAGTAGCAGTCTGCTGGTATGAAAAATTGCTCTGGGCTGACACAAACCAAAGTATTTTCAAGTCCAGTCCACCAAATCAAGGTTGGTTCTGTTAGCCGTAGTTGGGCACCGGCTGGAGTGGTGTTCTGATCCATCTGCTGTTCATTGCCGAACTGTAATAATAATAATAATAATAATAATAATGATGGTTTTTATTATGTGCTGGGTTCTAATCCCAGCTCTGCCACCTCATTCATCAATCAATCAATCAATCGTATTTATTGAGTGCTTACTGTGTGCAGAGTACTGTACTAAGCGCTTGGGAAGTCCAAGTCGGCAACACGTAGAGACAGTCCCTACCCAACAGTGGGCTCACAGTCTAGAAGGGGGAGACAGACAACAAAACATATCACATTCCTTCTCTCCTTCTCCATGCCCACTCTGATCCTCGGAGACTTTAATATCCACATGGATATCCCTAACGACCCCTCTGCCGCCCGCCTTCTATCTCTCCTTGACGCTGCCAACCTCTTCCTCCACCCCACCTCACCCACTCACCAACTTGGTCATACCCTCGACCTCATCATCTCCTACCGCTGCACTGTGTCCACCCTCACCAACTCTGTGATCCCTCTCTCTGATCATAATCTTCTCACCTGCCTCCTCACTCACACTCCTTTCCCCTGTAAATCCGTATTACTCCCTCACAGAGATCTCCGCTCTCTGGACCCCACCCATCTTTCGGAGCGCCTCACACCCCACCTCGCCGCCCTCTCCTCTCTACCCAGTCTTGATGATCAGATTACTGCTCTCAACTCTACCCTTTCTACTCAGCTAGACTCGCTCGCTCCCCTTTCCCTCCGCCGCTCTCACATCGCTAACCCACAGCCCTGGATCACTGCCACTGTCCGCCTCCTTCGCTCTTATGCTCGAGCTGCCGAACGCTGCTGGCGAAAGTCTAAACACCATGCCAACCTCGTTCACTTCAAGTTTATCCTTTCCTGCCTTAACTCAGCCCTCTCTTCTGCCAGACAAAACTATTTCTCCTCCCTTATTGACACCCATGCCCATCACCCCCGCCAGCTCTTCCGTACATTCAACTCCCTTCTCAGGCCCCCGGTTCCTCCCCCTCCTCCTTCCCTCACCCCCAACGATCTGGCCTCCTACTTCATTAACAAAATTAAATCCATCAGGTCCGACCTCCCCAAAGTCTCTTCCCCCCTTTCTCCAACCCCCCGGCTCTCAACACTCTCTGCTACTCTCCCATCCTTCCCAGCGGTATCCTCAGGAACTCTCCTCCCTCCTCTCAAGTGCTACTCCGGCCACCTGTGCTTCTGACCCCATTCCCTCTCATCTTATGAAATCTCTCGCTCCATCCCTTCTCCCCTCCATCCCTTCTCCCCTCCTTAACTTCCATCTTCAACCGCTCACTCTCCACTGGTTCCTTCCCCTCTGCCTTCAAACATGCCCATGTCTCTCCCATCCTAAAAAAACCCTCTCTTGACCCCACCTCACCTTCTAGTTATCGTCCCATATCCCTCCTACCATTCCTTTCCAAACTCCTTGAACGAGTTGTCTACACGTGCTGCCTCGAATTCCTCAACAACAACTCTCTCCTCGACCCCCTCCAGTCTGGCTTCCGTCCCCTTCATTCCACGGAAACTGCGCTCTCAAAGGTCACCAATGACCTCCTGCTTGCCAAATCCAACGGCTCATACTCTGTCCTAATCCTCCTCGACCTCTCAGCTGCCTTTGACACTGTGGACCACCCCCTTCTCCTCAACACGTTATCTGACCTTGGCTTCACAGACTCCGTCCTCTCCTGGTTCTCCTCTTATCTCTCCGGTCGTTCTTTCTCAGTCTCTTTTGCAGGCTCCTCCTCCCCCTCCCATCCTCTTATGGTGGGGGTTCCCCAAGGTTCAGTGCTTGGTCCCCTTCTGTTCTCAATCTACACTCACTCCCTTGGTGACCTCATTCGCTCCCACGGCTTCAACTATCACCTCTACGCTGATGACACCCAGATCTACATCTCTGCCCCTGCTCTCTCCCCCTCCCTCCAGGCTCGCATCTCCTCCTGCCTTCAGGACATCTCCATCTGGATGTCCGCCCGCCACCTAAAGCTCAACATGTCGAAGACTGAGCTCCCTGTCTTCCCTCCCAAACCTTGTCCTCTCCCTGACTTTCCCATCTCTGTTGACGGCACTACCATCCTTCCCGTCTCACAAGCCCGCAACCTTGGTGTCATCCTCGACTCCGCTCTCTCATTCACCCCTCACATCCAAGCCGTCACCAAAACCTGCCGGTCTCAGCTCCGCAACATTGCCAAGATCCGCCCTTTCCTCTCCATCCAAACCGCTACCCTGCTAATTCAAGCTCTCATCCTATCCCGTCTGGACTACTGCACTAGCCTTCTCTCTGATCTCCCATCCTCGTGTGTCTCTCCACTTCAATCCATACTTCATGCTGCTGCCCGGATTATCTTTGTCCAGAAACGCTCTGGACATATTACTCCCCTCCTCAAAAACCTCCAATGGCTACCGATCAATCTGCGCATCAAGCAGAAACTCCTCACCCTGGGCTTCAAGGCTGTCCATCACCTCGCCCCCTCCTACCTCACCTCCCTTCTCTCCTTCTCCAGCCCAGCCCGCACCCTCCGCTCCTCCACCACTAATCTCCTCACTGTACCTCGCTCTCGCCTGTCCCGCCATTGACCCCCGGCCCACGTCATCCCCCGGGCCTGGAATGCCCTCCCTCTGCCCCTCCGCCAAGCTAGCTCTCTTCCTCCCTTCAAGGCCCTGCTGAGAGCTCACCTCCTCCAGGAGGCCTTCCCAGACTGAGCCCCTTCCTTCCTCTCCCCCTCGCCCCCCTCTCCATCCCCCCGTCTTACCTCCTTCCCTTCCCCACAGCACCTGTATATATGTATATATGGTTGCACATATTTTCTACTCTATTTATTTATTTATTTATTTTACTTGTACATTTCTATCCTACTTATTTTATTTTGTTGGTATGTTTGGTTCTGTTCTCTGTCTCCCCCTTTTAGACTGTGAGCCCACTGTTGGGTAGGGACTGTCTCTATGTGATGCCAATTTGTACTTCCCAAGCGCTTAGTACAGTGCTCTGCACATAGTAAGCGCTCAATAAATACGATTGATTGATTGATTGATATTAACAAAATAAAATAAATAGAATAAATATGTACAAATAAATGGAGTAATAAATCCCATACAAACATATATGCATACATACAAGTGCTGTGGGGAAGGGAAGGCATTCAGTCGTATTTATTGAGCGCTTACTGTGTGCAGAGCACTGGACTAAGCACTTGGGAAGTAAAAGAACAGTGCTTTGCCTATAGTAAGCGCTTAACAAATGCCATCATTAGTATTAGAAGTTGGCAACAGGTAGAGACAGTCCCTACCCAACCCGCCTTCTAGACTGTGAGCCCGCTGTTGGGTAGGGACCATGTCTATCTGTTGCCAACTTGTACTTCCCAAGCGCTTAGTGCAGTGCTTTGCACACAGTGAGCGCTCAATAAATAATAATAATTATAATAATAATAATGATGGCATTTGTTAAGCGCTTACTATGTGCAAAGCACTGTTCTAAGCGCTGGGGGGCATACAGTGTGATCAAGTTGTCCCACGGGGGGCTCAAAGTCTTAATCCCCATTTTTACAGATGAGGGAACTGAGGCCCAGAGAAGTTAAGTGACTTGCCCAAGATCACACAGCAGACATGTGGTAGAGTCGGAATTCGAACCCATGACCTCTGACTCCAAAGCCCGGGCTCTTTTCACTGAGCCACGCTGCTTCTCAGAGTAATAAATCTGTACAAACATACATACAGGTGGTGTGGGGTGAGGAAGGAGGTAATAATAATAATGGCATTTATTAAGCGCTTAATATGTGCAAAGCACTGTTCTAAGCGCTGGGGAGGTTACAAAGTGATCAGGTTGTCCCATTTGGGGCTCACAGTCTTCATCCCCATTTTACAGATGAGGTAATTGAGGCCCAGAGAAGTTAAGTGACTTGCCCAAAGTCACACAGCTGACAAGTGGCAGAGCTGGGGTTTGAACCCATGACCTCCGACTCCCAAGCCCACTCTCATTCCACTGAGCCACGCTGCTTTTCTATTCATTCAATACGATTGAATGAATGAATATTCATTTATTCTATTATTATTATTATTATTATTTTAATTTATCTATTATTATTATTTATTCTATTTATTTTACTTGTACGTATTTATTCTATTTATTTTGTTAATATGTTTGGCTTTGTTGTCTGTCTCCCCCTTCTAGACTGTGTACCCGCTGTTGGGTAGGGACCATCTCTATATGTTGCCAACTTGGACTTTCCAAGCGCTTAGTACAGTGCTCCGCACACAGTAAGCGCTCAGTAAATACGATTAATTGAATGAATGAATCTGCTCACAGTCATCAGTTGCAAACTCTTGGTTCAGGTGGGCCAGAAGCCCTCTCTGAGGACTTTCCTTCTCCTTCCTTCTGTCTTTAGGAGAGGTGGCAGAGCCCAGACTTACTTTTTACAGTAATTGGGGCCAGACCATGTGAAGTAATGATGATGATGATGATGGCATTTATTAAGCGCTTACTATGTGCAAAGCACTGTTCTAAGCGCTGGGGAGGTTACAAAGTGATCAGGTTGTCCCACGTTGCGGGGGGGGGGCTCCCAGTCTTCATGAGCATCTTTGGGAGAGTCTTTTTAGTGGTATTTGTTAACTACTTACTAGGTGCCAGGTACTCTACTAAATGCTGGAGTAGATACAAGCTAATCAGGTAGGACACAGTCCATCCCATGTAATAATAATAATAATAGCAATAATAATAATAATGGCATTTGTTAAGCACTTACTATGTGCAAAGCACTGTTCTAAGCACTGGGGGGGGATACAATGTGATCAAGTTGTCCCACGTGGGGCTCACAGTCTTAATCCCCATTTTTACAGATGAGGTAACTGAGGCTCAGAGAAGTTAAGTGACTTGCCCAAGGTCACACGGCAGACTTGGGGTGGAGCCGGGATTCGAACCCATGACCTCTGACTCCAAAGCCCGTGGCTCTTTCCACTGAGCCACGCTGCTTCTCTGATAATAACGGTATTTGTCAAGCGCTTACTATGTGCAAGGCACTGTTGTAAGCGCTGGGGGGATACAAGGTGATGATGATGGTGGCATTTGTTAAGCGCTTACTATGTGCAAGGCACTGTTGTAAGTGCTGGGGGGATACAAGGTGATGATGATGATAATGATGGCATTTGTTAAGCGCTTACTATGTGCAAAGCACTGTTGTAAGCGCTGGGGGGGATACAAGGTAATCAGGTTGTCCCATGTGGGGCTCACAGTCATCACAGTGCTCTGCACATAGTAAGCGCTCAATAAATGCGATTGATGATGATCATCCCCATTTTACAGATAAGGTAACTGAGCCCCCGAGAAGTTAAGTGATCAGGTTGTCCCATGTGAAGCAGCATGGCTCAGTGGAAAGAGCCTGGGCTTTGAGTCAGAGGTCATGGGTTCAAATCCTGACTCAGCCAACTGTCATCTGGGTGACTTTGGGCAAGTCACTTAACTTCTCTGTGCCTGTGTAACAATGGCATTTATTAAGCACTTACTGTGTGCAAAGCCCTGTTCTAAGCGCCGGGGAGGTTCCAAGATGATCGGGCTGTCCCAAGGGGGGCTCGCGGTCTTAATCCCCATTTTCCAGATGAGGGAACTGAGGCCCAGAGAAGTGAAGTGACTTGCCCAAAGTCACCCAGCTGACAATTGGCAGAGCCGGGAGGACTCTACGTAGAGATGGCAGTCCCGCTCCACTCCCTGGGACTCCCGGCTCATTTCCACGGCTGGGCGAACCCACCTGGGGATGGGTAAATGCCAAAGTGATTCTGCCGGGCCCCAAATTGAACGGCGTCATTATTTCAGCAGATTTATTGCCAGCGGAGTGTTCTGCCAACCACTTGTTCTTTAAGGGCCCAGGTGCTGTGCTGAACAAGCCCTCGGTTCATTTATTCATTTTTGGAGGGGGATGGTATTTGTTAGGGGCTTACTATGAATCAGGCCCTTTTTTTATGGCATTTATTAAGCGCTTACTATGTGCAGGGCACTGTTCTAAGCGCTGGGGAGGCTACAAGGTGATCAAACTGTCCCCCTGGGGGCTCACAGTCTTAATCCCCATTTTACAGATGAGGGAACTGAGGCCCAGAGAAGTGAAGTGACTTGCCCAAAGTCACACAGCTGACAACTGGAGGAGCCGGGATTTGAACCCACGACCTCTGACTTCAAAGCCC
The DNA here is from genome assembly GCF_015852505.1 of Tachyglossus aculeatus. Classification (NCBI taxonomy): domain Eukaryota; kingdom Metazoa; phylum Chordata; class Mammalia; order Monotremata; family Tachyglossidae; genus Tachyglossus; species Tachyglossus aculeatus. The sequence goes on along the minus strand of NC_052088.1, from coordinate 39,254,133 downwards.
GTGCTCTTTCCACTAAGCCATGCAGCTCCTCTAATAATAATGGCATTTATTAAGCGCTTACTATGGGCAAAGCACTGTTCTAAGTTAGAAGGTGATCAGGTTGTCCCACGGGGGGCTCACAGTCTTAATCCCCGTTTTACAGATGAGGGAACTGAGGCACAGAGAAGTGAAGTGACTTGCCCAAAGTCACACAGCTGACAACTGGAGGAGCCGGGATTTGAACCCATGACCTCTGACTCCAAAGCCCGTGCTGTTTCCACTAAGCCATGCTGCTCCTTTAATAATAATGGCATTTATTAAGCGCTTACTACGTGCAAAGCACTGTTCCAAGTTAGAAGGTGATCAGGTTGTCCCACGGGAGGCCCACAGTCTTAATCCCCATTTTACAGATGAGGTAACAGGCACAGAGAAGTGAAGTGACTTGCCCAAAGTCACACAGCTGACAACTGGAGGAGCCGGGATTTGAACCCATGACCTCTGACTCCAAAGCCCGTGCTGTTTCCACTAAGCCATGCTGCTCCTCTAATAATAATGGCATTTATTAAGCGCTTACTATGGGCAAAGCACTGTTCTAAGTTAGAAGGTGATCAGGTTGTCCCACGGGGGGCTCACAGTCTGAATCCCCATTTTACAGATGAGGTAACAGGCACAGAGAAGTGAAGTGACTTGCCCAAAGTCACACAGCTGACAATTGCCGGAGCCGGGATTTGAACCCCTGACCTCTGACTCCAAAGCCCGGGCTCTTTCCACTAAGCCATGCTGCTCCTCTAATAATAATGGCATTTATTAAGCGCTTACTACGTGCAAAGCACTGTTCTAAGTTAGAAGGTGATCAGGTTGTCCCACGGGGGGCTCAGAGTCTTAATCCCCATTTTACAGATGAGGTAACTGAGGCCCAGAGAAGTGAAGTGACTTGCCCAAAGTCACACAGCTGACAACTGGAGGAGCCGGGATTTGAACCCATGACCTCTGACTCCAAAGCCCGTGCTGTTTCCACTAAGCCATGCTGCTCCTCTAATAATAATGGCATTTATTAAGCGCTTACTATGGGCAAAGCACTGTTCTAAGTTAGAAGGTGATCAGGTTGTCCCATGGGGGGCTCACAGTCTTAATCCCCATTTTACAGATGAGGTAACAGGCACAGAGAAGTGAAGTGACTTGCCCAAAGTCACACAGCTGACAACTGGAGGAGCCGGGATTTGAACCCATGACCTCTGACTCCAAAGCCCGGGCTCTTTCCACTGAGCCACGCTGCTTCTTCACTAAGCAGTGGAGTCGATACAAGTTAATCAGGTTGAACACAGTCTGTGTCCCATCTGAGGCTCACGGCTGTCATCCCCATTCTAAAGATGAGGTAACTGAGATTTTAAATGACTTGCCCAGGACTCACAGCAGGCAAGTGGCAGAGCCGAGATTAAAACCCAGGTCTTTTTGGCTCCCAGGGACGGTGGTCTGTCCCGTAGGCCATGCAGTTTCTCATTCATTTCACATCTGTGTACCCTTTTTTTGGAATCTTCAACAACCAAGAAAGCTAAAGATGACAGCGGCGGGGTTGGGAGTTTGCAATCAATCAATCAATTGTATTTATTGAGCGCTTACTGTGTGCAGAGCAATCAATCAGTCAATCATATTGCGCGCTTACTGTGTGCAGAGCACTGTACTAAGTACTTGGGAAGTCCAAGTTGGCAACATATAGAGATGGTCCCTACCCAACAGTGGGCTCACTTCCCGGGCCTGGAATGCCCTCCCTCTGCCCATCCGCCAAGCTCGCTCTCTTCCTCCCTTCAAGGCCCTACTGAGAGCTCACCTCCTCCAGGAGGCCTTCCCACACTGAGCCCCTTCCTTTCTCTCCCCCTCGTCCCCCTCTCCATCCCCCCCATCTTACCTCCTTCCCTTCCCCACAGCACCTGTATATATGTATATATGTTTGTACATATTTATTACTCTATTTATTTATTTATTTTACTTGTACATATCTATTCTATTTATTTTATTTTGTCAGTATGTTTGGTTTTGTCTCCCCCTTTTAGACTGTGAGCCCACTGTTGGGTAGAGACTGTCTCTATATGTTGCCAATTTGTACTTCCCAAGCGCTTAGTCCAGTGCTCTGCACACAGTAAGCGCTCAATAAATACGATTGATGATGATGGAAGAGCAAATGTAGTTTTCTCAGCCCAAGTCTTGGTGTGTTCACGAGATCAGAGGCCTGCATTCATTCATTCATTCACTCGTATTTATTTATTGAGCGCTTACTGTGTGCAGAGCACTGTACTAAGCACTTGGGAAGTCCAAGTTGGCAACATATAGAGACGGTCCCTACCCAACAGTGGGCTCACAGGCTAGAAGGGGGAGACAGAGAACAAAACAAAACATATTAACAAAATAAAATAAATAGAATAAATATGTATAAATAAATAGAGTAATAAATACATACAAATATATATACATCTATACAGGTGCTGTGGGGAGGGGAAGGAGGTAAGGCGGGGGTGATGGAGAGGGGCAGGAGGGGGAGAGGAAGAAGGGGGCTCAGTCTGGGAAGGCCTGCAATCCCCTGTATGGTTAGGGGGCCATTTGTGAAGTTTAGATTCTCTGTATTGAACATTAATAATAATAATAATAATAATAATGGAATTTGTTAAGCGCTTACTATGTGCAAAGCACTGTTCTAAGCGCTGAAGTCTGGGGTCTTTTTTGTGGGGGCGGTATTTGTTAAGGGCTTACTATGTGCCAGGCATTGTTCTAAGTGCTAGGGTTGATACAAGCTAATCAGGTTGGACACAGTCCATGTCCCACGGGGGGCTCACAGTCTTAATCCCCATTTTACAGATGAGGTACCTGAGGCCCAGAGAAGTGAAGTGACTGGCCCAAGGTCACCCAGCAGACAAGTGGCAGAGCTGGGATTGGAACTCAGGTCCTTTTGACTCCCAAGCCTGTGCTCTAGCCACTTTTTCATTCAGTCGTATTTATTGAGCGCTTACTGTGTGCAGAGCGCTGGACTAAGCGCTTGGGAAGTCCAAGGTGGCAACATATAGAGACGGTCCCTACCCAACAACAGTCTAGAAGGGGGAGACAGACAACAAAACATATTAACAAAATAAAATAAATAGAATAAATGTGTACAAATAAAATAAAGTCATAAATACATGCCAACATATATACATATAGCCATTCCCTATGTCAAACCTAGAGAATTTTTTCAGGTGAATGTGGCAGCATCTGAGCGTGCTGAACCAACAGGTCAGTTTTCCTCACCTTCAAATATATTCTGCCAGTCATGAAACGGGCACAGGTAATAATAATAATAATAATGGCATTTGTTAAGCGCTTACTATGTGCAAAGCACTGTTCTAAGCGCTGGGGAGGTTACAAGGTGATCAGGTTGTCCCAAGGAGGGCTCACAGTCTTAATCCCCATTTTCCCGATGAGGGAACTGAGGCCCAGAGCAGTGAAGTGACTTGCCCAAAGTCACCCAGCTGACAACTGGCGGAGCCGGGATTCGAACCCACGATGTCGGACTCCAAAGCCCGGGCTCTTTCCGTTAGAGCCACGCTGCTTCTCAGACAGGTAGGCTACCCGTCTCCCGCCACTGTGCAGTCGGCAGAAATCTCCGAAAACCGGGAAGCCGAAGCGGAGGTGGAAAAGAGCGTAAAAAGCAGTTTCCTGCAGATGGCAGGCAGCTGCTGCGGTTGATTTCGAAAATGGGAACCGTGTTTTTTCTTCCCTCCCCGCTCTCCAGTGTGGCCTCCCTGGTTCTGAAGTAGAACCAGAGATTTGGAGACCTCGAATGGAGCTCAAGGGGCATTCCCTGTGCCAGCACCGTGCCTCCAGGCAGCCAAATCGCTAAATCATCCAAACAAATGTTGGGATCTGTTTTTCTTAGAGGTCTCCAAGGAGAGCGACCTTCAGCCTCCCTTTATCCTGTTTTATCCTGTGAGCCAAGGCATTCTTGCTTCTGTCCAAGCAGCGTCTCCCCCGCTGCCGTAAACTAAGCCCTTTTTCTCCCGTTTGGTCCTCAGGTGACTTGGAGGGTGGCGGGACAGGGAAATCCTTCCTTGGAAAGAGCCCGGGCTTTGGAGTCAGAGTTCATGGGTTCGAATGCCGGCTCCGCCAATTGTCAGCTGTGTGACTTTGGGCAAGTCACTTAACCTCTCTGGGCCTCAGTTGGGTAGGGACTGTCTCTATATGTTGCCAACTTGTACTTCCCAAGCGCTTAGTACAGTGCTCTGCACACAGTAAGCGCTTAATAAATACGATTGATGATGATCTATAAAATGGGGATTAAGATTGTGAGCCCCCCCGTGGGACAACCTGATCACCTCGTAACCTCCCCGGCGCTTAGAACAGTGCTTTGCACATAGTAAGCGCTTAACGAATGCCATCGTTATTATTATTATTATCCTTCACCCTTTGAAGACCGTAATTATTAAGACTTTTGTCTTCTGAAGCCGAGAAACCAGACCCTTTGGGCTCTAATAGCAATTCATTCATTCATTCAATCGTATTTATTGAGCGCACTTACTGTGTGCAGAGCACTGTACTAAGCGCTTGGGAAGTCCAAGTGGGCAATATATAGAGACGGTCCCTATCCAACAGTGGGCTCACAGTCTAGAAGGGGGAGACAGAGAACAAAACAAAACATATTAACAAAATAAAATAAATAGAATATGTACAATTAAAATAAATAAATAGAATAATAAATCCATACAAAGATATATACATATATACAGGTGCTGTGGGGAAGGGAAGGAGGTAAGGCCGGGGGGATATATTCTGAGAAATTGCTCTGGGCTGTGGTGCTCTTTCAGCTAGGAATGTCCCTGCCCACAAGGTCCTTACAATCTAGATGGGATCCTTTCAGAAGTCCTTTCTGTTTCCTTTTTTTCATGAATTCCCGGTATTGAGGTGCCTGGAAGGTAATGGTTGCTTTTTCTAATTAATTACGGTATTTGGGTAAACACTTACTCCATGCCAAGCATTGTACTAAATGCTGGGCTAGAAACAAGAAAATCTGGTCAGACGCAATCCCTGTCCCACCTGGAGCTCACTGTTTTAAAAGGAAAGGTGGACAGGTCCTGAATCTTCATTTCCTGCAGATGAGGAAACTGAGTCCCTGAGATGTTGAGGGATTTACAGTGCTTAGAACAGTGCTTTGCACATAGTAAGCGCTTAATAAATGCCATTATTATTATTATTTACCCAAGATGTCACAGCAGGCAAGCGACAGAGCTGGGATTAGCAGCGTGGCTCAGTGGAAAAAGCCCGGGCTTTGGAGTCAGAGGTCATGGATTCAAATCCTGGCTCCACCACGTGTCTGCTGTGAGACCTTGGGCAAGTCACTTAACTTCTCTGAGCCTCAGTTACCTCATCTGTAAAATGGGGATTACGACGGTGATCCCCACGTGGGACAACCTGATCACCTTGTATCCCCCCCAGCGCTTAGAACAGTGCTTTGTACATAGTAAGCGCTTAACAAATGCCATCATTATTATTATTATTAGAACCTAGGTTCTCTGACGCCTAGGTCCGGGCTAGGCCGTGCTTCTTCTTACTGCTTTTAAACCGCTTTTAAACTACTCTTCCAAGGTTCATGATTCCGCTCATGACTGCATTGTCCCTTGCCTTGGCGCTCCGGGATCCTAAAATCCACCGGAGAGTCTAAGGAATCTGGAGAGCTCCTTTGCCCATCCTTGTAGGCGTCCTATATTCCATGGTAGGGGGTCCCTTTTCTTGGATTCAGGGACTCTTCTAGAAGGAGGGAGGAGTTTGACTTGGTAAATGATCATCAATCGTATTTATTGAGCGCTTACTGTGTGCAAAGCACTGTACTAAGCACTTGGGAAGTACGAGTTGGCAACATAGAGCGACAGTCCCTACCCAACAGTGGGCTTACAGTCTAAAAGTGGGCTCAGTCTAAAACGGTTCCTCTCCGTTTGTGTCTACAAGCATTTCAGTCGTTCAAAAGTGTGTGCCCAAAATCAAACAGTAAGAGTGGCTTCCAGTTAGAGATCTGGGTTGGGTTTTTATTTTTGAGTTTTATGAAGAAGAGCATTTGCTTAGCTTGGATTCATTCTTTACAATGTCGCCTTCCTCTCCAGATAAGCAGGGATTTCTTTCAGTTTGACAGATTTATCAGACGGTTTCCAGATAATGGTCTCTGCACGCGAGCCCAGTTGTTTCTTGGTCCTCCCCAGGGTGCGTTTGGAAGGTTTGTGTGTATCATTGCCTCGCCTCCCTTGGGAGAAGGGGGTGCCGACTGGTGAAAATACACCTGGAGATTTAACAGGAAGAGACAGTATCACCTTTGTGCTGCAGGGAATTGCCATCCCAGCTCAGAGGGCTTGGGGTTGTTGCAAAGAGCTTCGCCGTCCTCGATTCTGGAGCCGACCTGGAGTTTGGAGGCAGCAGGCGAGGTTCAATCCTGCAGTAGCCAGGAATTTCTAGACTGTGAGCCCACTGTCGGGTAGGGACCGTCTCTATATGTTGCCAACTTGGACTTCCCAAGCGCTTAGTACAGTGCTCTGCACACAGTAAGCGCTCAATAAATACGCTTGAATGAATGAATGAATGAATTACTTATCCAGACTCCTCCTTCGATCTCCTCAAGCAGGGTGATTGGAGTCATATTCAGTTGGATTATGAGTAGATTCCCATTTCCAACTCTTGACTAGGTAACGTATTGATGGAAGATGTAGCTCAAAAGAAGGTGGTCCTAAAGATGCTTAAATCTAATTTTCCCCGCCCCTTTGTTAAGGAATAGAACGTGAAAAGAAGCTCAGAACTTCTTCTTTGCGAATTAAATTCAAATAGATGGAAAGTGACACCCGTTCGGTAGAGCACACCGTCTTGTAAAAACCTGACCTCGTCCTCTCTGAGCGAATGTCTTTTTCATTCATTCATTCAGTCGTATTTACTGAGCGCTTACTGTGAGCAGAGCACTGAACTAAGCGCTTGGGAAGTCCAAGTCGGCAACATATAGGGACGGTCCCTACCCAACAACGGGCTCGCAGTCTAGAAGGGGGAGTCAGACAACAAAACAAAACATGTAGACAGGGGTCAAAATCGTCAGAACAAATAGAATTAAAGCTCTATGTACATCATTAAGAAAATAAATAGAATAGTAAATATGTACAAGTAAAATAAATAGAGCTATAATCTGTACAAATATATACAAGTGCTGTGGGGAGGGGAAGGAGGTAGGGCGGGGGGGATGGGGAGGAGGAGAGGCAACAAATTGTTGCCAATTTGTACTTCCCAAGCGCTTAGTACAGTGCTCTGCACATAGTAAGCGCTCAATAAATACGATTGATGATGATGAGAGGAAAAAGGGGGCTCAGTCTGGGAAGACTTCCTGGATAATAAATAATAATAAATAATGGTAGCCTTTATTAAGCGCTTACTATTTGCAAAGCAATGTTCTAAGAGCTGGGGGGATACAATAATAATAATAATGGTGGCATTTATTAAGCGCTTACTGTGTGCAAAGCACTGTTCTAAGCGCTGGGGAGGTTACAAGGTGATCAGGTTGTCCCACGAGGGGCTCACAGTCTTAATCCCCATTCTCCAGATGAGGGAACTGAGGCCCAGAGAAGTTAAGTGACTTGCCCAAAGTCCCACAGCTGGCTAGTGGCGGAGCCGGGATTTGAACCCATGACCTTTGACTCCAAAGCCCGGGCTCTTTCCAGCATCATCATCCTCATCAATCGTATTTATTGAGCGCTTACTGTGTGCAGAGCACTGTACTAAGCGCTTGGGAAGTCCAAGTTGGCAACATCTAGAGACAGTCCCTACCCAACAGTGGGCTCACAGTCTAAAAGGGGGAGACGGAGAACAAAACCAAACATACTAACAAAATAAATAGAATAGATATGTATAAGTAAAATAAATAAATAAATAGAGTAACAAATATATACATATATTCCACTGAGCCAGGCTGCTGCTGCTTCTCCTGGAGTGTCCATTGATGTTCTCCACCATCCATATCCCTCTGTGATTGGTTAGTCCAGTGGTCTGCACACAGTAAGCGTTCAATAAATACGATTGAATGAATGAATGCTGTCCTTGCACCTGCTCCTCCTTTCCAGTCCCGTCCCGCGGCCCTTGTCTAAGCGGCCGTCTGGCCTTCTGGGCAGGGAGAGAGAGAGAGAGAGACACGTGGGCCGCTGCCTCCGATAAGATTCGGTGACTCTTTGAGAACCTCTCCCACCCGCTCAGCGGAAAGAGCCCGGGCTTTGGAGTCAGGGGTCATAGGTTCGAATCCCGGCTCCGCCACTTGTCAGCTGGGTGACTTTGGGCCAGTCACTTCACTTCTCTGGGCCTCAGTTGCCTCATCTGTAAAATGGCGATGAAGACTGTGAGCCCCCCGTGGGACAACCTGATCACATTGTAACCTCCGCAGCGCTTAGAACGGTGCTTTGCACATAGTAAACGCTTAATAAATACCATCATTATTATTATTATTGTTCTCTGGGCCTCAGTGACCTCATCTGGAAAATGGGGATTAAGACTGTGAGCCCCACGTGGGTCAACCTGATCACCTTGTATCCCCCCAGTGCTTAGAACAGTGCGTGGCACATAGTAAGCGCTTAACAAATACCATCATTATTATTATTATTATTATTATTATTATTATTATTATTATTATTATTATTATTATTATTCTCTGGGCCTCAGTGACCTCATCTGGAAAATGGGGATTAAGATTGTGAGACCCACGTGGGACAACCAGATCTCCTTGTAACCTTCCCAGCGCTTAGAACGGTGCTTTGCACATAGTAAGCACTTAATAAATGCCATTATTATTATTATTATTATTATTATTATTATTATTATTATTATTATTATTATTATTCTCTGGGCCTCAGTGACCTCATCTGGAAAATGGGGATTAAGATTGTGAGACCCACGTGGGACAACCTGATCTCCTTGTAACCTCCCCAGCGCTTAGAACAGTGCTTTGCACCTAGTAAGTGCTTAATAAATGCCATTATTATTATTATTATTGTATCCCCCAGCGCTTAGAACAGTGCTTTGCACATAGTAAGCGCTTAACAAATACCATCATTATTATTATTATTATTTATTGAACACGAACTGAGTGTAAGGCACTATATTCTTGCTTCGGAAGAATTTCAGAAGCACGGGACAGGGCGTTCCGTGCCCGAAGGAGAGTGTGCTCTAATGGAAGAGACTCACAGACAGGGACTACGCCCGACCTGGTTATCTGTATGTACCCTGGCATTTAGGGAAAGCAGCGTGGCTCAGTGGAAAGAGCCCGGGCTTTGGAGTCAGAGGTCACGGGTTCGAGTTCCGGCTCCGCCAGTTGTCAGCTGTGTGACTTTGGGCAAGTCACCTCAATTTTCTGGGCCTCAGTTACCTCATCTGTACCTCAATTTTCTGGGCCTCAGTTACCTCATCTGTAAAACGGGGATGAAGACTGTGAGCCCCATGTGGGACAACTTGATGGCCTTGTAACCTCCCCAATGCTTAGAACAGTGCTTTGCACATAGTAAGTGCTTAATAAATGCCATCGTTATTATTATTATTATTTAGTACAATGCTTGGCAATACATGCCATCATCATTATTATTATTATTATGATTTAGTACAATGCTTGGCACCTAGTAAGCGCTTAAGAAATGCTGCAATTTTTTATCACTGTTAATCTTTCATCCCCTTTCGGAGGAAAACGTCCGGGAATGTCTCTTTTCCTGCTTCTGAGGTTCTGGAATCCAAAACTTCCCACCATTTCCCCAGTCCCCCCAACTCACCCAACCAGTTTGTTCCGGAAACTAACCAAGAGCTTACTTCTGAACACGGAGTCGGGGTACCCCAAACCAGGACCCCATTAATTCACAATTAGCCACGACCTTGTCCACAGGGTCAACCTTGGTCATGGACATTTTCCTTCATTCTCCATTTGGGTCTTAGCCGTAGGACTTGGGCTGTAGCTTTTAAAACCAATCAATCAATCAATCAATTGTATTTATTGAGCGCTTACTGTGTGCAGAGCACTGGACTAAGCGCTTGGGAAGTACAAGTTGGCAACATCATCATCATCATCAATCGTATTTATTGAGCGCTTACTGTGTGCAGAGCACTGTACTAAGCGCTTGGGAAGTACAAATTGGCATCACATAGAGACAGTCCCTACCCAACAGTGGGCTCACAGTCTAAAAGGGGGAGACAGAGAACAAACCAAACATACTAACAAAATAAAATAAATAGAATAGATATGTACAAATAAAATAAATAAATAAATAAATAGAGTAAAAAATATGTACAAACATATATACATATATACAGGTGCTGTGGGGAAGGGAAGGAGATCATCAATCGTATTTATTGAGCGCTTACTGTGTGCAGAGCACTGTACTAAGCACTTGGGAAGTACAAATTGGCAACATATAGAGACAGTCCCTACCCAACAGTGGGCTCACAGTCTAAAAACAAGGTCTAGCAGGCAACGCTTAAGAAATTAAAAATTCTCAGACTACCGTGCTTTAATAATAATAATAATAATAATGGCATTTATTAAGCGCTTACTATGTGCAGAGCACTGTACTAAGCGCTTGGGAAGTACAAATTGGCAACATATAGAGACAGTCCCTACCCAACAGTGGGCTCACAGTCTAAAAGGGGGAGACAGAGAACAAAACCAAACATACTAACAAAATAAAATAAATAGAATAGATATGTACAAATAAAATAAATAAATAAATAGAGTAAAAAATATGTACAAATATATATATACATATATACAGGTGCTGTGGGGAAGGGAAGGAGATCATCAATCGTATTTATTGAGCGCTTACTGTGTGCAGAGCACTGTACTAAGCGCTTGGGAAGTACAAATTGGCAACATATAGAGACAGTCCCTACCCAACAGTGGGCTCACAGTCTAAAAACAAGGTCTAGCAGGCAGCGCTTAAGAAATTAAAAATTCTCAGACTACCGTGCTTTAATAATGATAATAATGGCATTTATTAAGCGCTTACTATGTGCAAAGCACTGTTCCAAGCGCTGGGGGAGATACAAGGTGATCAGGTTGTCCCACGGAGGGCTCACAGTCTTAATCCCCGTGAGGGAACTGAGGCCCAGAGAAGTCCCCCTTTTAGACTGTGAGCCCACTGTTGGGTAGGGACTGTCTCTATATGTTGCCAATTTGTACTTCCCAAGTGCTTAGCACAGTGCTCTGCACACAGTAAGCGCTCAATAAATACGATTGATGATGATGATGAAGTGACTTGCCCAAAGTCACCCAGCTGACAAGTGGCGGAGCCGGGATTCGAACCCGTGACCTCTGACTCCAAAGCCCGGGCTCTTTCCACTGAGCCGTGCTGCTTCAGGGCTTTGCAGAAGGCTGTTCAGTCAACAGTTAAAAGAATTATGCTGGAAGTTTTTTCCCTCTGAATCTCTAGAGAACGGCATGGAGGTTAAATTGATAAAACATACCTAAAGCGCTAAAAGAGATCTTCCTGGATAGAGGAAGATAAGGAAATTGGGATCCCTGGGAGATCTGGAAACTTCATCAGTTCCCCGCAGGGCTGAGTTTTGGCTCGCACGGCCAAGTTTTCCATCCTTTCCAAAGGCACTTCCGTTCCCATTCCCATTAGAGAAACAGCGTGGCTCAGTGGAAAGAGCCCGGGCTTGGGAGCCAGAGGTCATGGGTTCGAATCCCGGCTCAGCCCCTTGACAGCTGGATGACTCAGGGCAAGTCGCTTCACTTCTCTGAGCCTCAGTTCCCTCATCTGTCAAATGGGGATGAAGACTGTGAGCCCCCCTGTGGGGTCCAAGTCAGGGGTCCAAATCCCGGCTCTGCCAATCGCCAGCTGTGTGACTTTGGCCAAGTCACTTCACTGGGCCTCAGTTCCCTCATCTGTAAAATGGGAATTGACTGTGAGCCCCCTGTGGGACAACCTGATCACTTTGTAGCCTCCCCAGTGCTTAGAACAGTGCTTTGCACATAGTAAGCGCTTATTAAGTGCCATCATTATTATTATTATTATTATCCTCTGGGCCTCAGTTCCCTCATCTGTATTACGGGGATGAAGACTGTGAGCGCCCCGTGGGACAACCTGATCACCTTGTAACCTCCCCAGCGCTTAGAACAGTGCTTTGCACATAGTAAGCGCTTAATAAATGTTATTATTATTATTATTATTATTATTATTATTATTATTATTATTCCAGAGAGCTCTACGGATCCAGAGTGGGCTCGCTGTCTGCTAAGCAGTCCGAGACCCTGGGCTCTGATTCTTCAGATTGCTCAATTTAACCATTCCCACCTTGCAGCCCGGATGTTTTGCTTTCTTCCTTTTTTTTTTTTTATGGTATTTAAGCGCCTACTCATCATCATCATCATCATCAATCATATTTATTGAGCGCTTATTGTGTGCAGAGCACTGTACTAAGCGCTTGGGAAGTCCAAGTTGGCAACATATAGAGACAGTCCCTACCCAACAGTGGGCTCACAGTCTGAAAGGGGAAGACAGAGAACAAAACCAAACATACTAACAAAATAAAATAAATCATCAATCGTCATCATCAATCGTATTTACTGAGCACTTACTATGTGCAGAGCACTGTACTAAGCACTTGGGAAGTACAAATTGGCAACGTATAGAGACAGTCCCTACCCAACAGCGGGCTCACAGTCTAAAAGGGGGAGACGGAGAACAAAACCAAACATACTAACAAAATAAAATAAATAGAATAGATATGTACAAGTAAAATAAATAAATAAATGAATGGAGTAGCAAATATGTACAAACATATATACATATATACAGGTGTTGTGGGGAAGGGAAGGAGGTAAGATGGGGGGATGGAGAGGGGGACGAGGGGGAGAAGAAGGAAGGGGCGCAGTCTGGGAAGGCCTCCTGGAGGAGGTGAGCTCTCAGTAGGGCACTACTCTGTGCCAGGGACTGTACTAAGCACTTGGAAAGACGCAAGTTCGTTCATTCATTCATTCAATCGTATTTATTGAGCGCTTGCTGTGTGCAGAGCACTGGACTAAGCGCTTGGGAAGTCCAAGTTGGCAACATATAGAGACGGTCCCTACCCAACAGCGGGCTCACAGTTCTTCCACCCGCTTTGTGCCACTTGGACCCAATAGTATTAATACTAGTATTTAATATCCTAGCCATTATTCAAGCACTTACTGTGTCTCTGACACTGGGTAGATAAAAGGTTATCGGATCCGACAACAGGGGCATTTTCAAATCCGTAGGCATTTCAACTTCCCAAGTGCTTAGTCCAGTGCTCTGCACACAGTAAGCGCTCAATAAATATGATTGAATAAATGAATGAATTTCAAGGTATTCTAGCATCACATTTACTTGAGTTTTAAATCCCAATGGCAAGTCTTTCTAGACTGTGAGCCCGCTGTTGGTAGGGACCGTCTCTGTATGTTGCCAACTTGTACTTCCCAAGCGCTCAGTACGGTGCTCTGCACACAGTAAGCGCTCAATAAATATGATTGAATGAATGAATGAATTTCAAGATGTTGTAGCATCACATTTACTTGGGTTTTAAATCCCAATGGCAAGTCTTTCTAGACTGTGAGCCCGCTGTTGGGTAGGGACCGTCTCTGTATGTTGCCAACTTGTACTTCCCAAGCGCTCAGTACAGTGCTCTGCACACAGTAAGTGCTCAATAAATATGATTGAATGAATGAATGAATTTCAAGGTATTCTAGCATCACATTTACTTGAGTTTTAAATCCCAATGGCAAGTCTTCCTAGACTGTGAGCCTGCTGTTGGGTAGGGACCATCTGTCTATGTTGCCAACTTGTACTTCTCAAGCGCTCAGTACAGTGCTCTGCACACAGTAAGTGCTCAATAAATATGATTGAATGAATGAATGAATTTCAAGGTATTCTAGCATCACATTTACTTGGGTTTTAAATCCCAATGGCAAGTGTTTCTAGACTGTGAACCCGCTGTTGCGTAGGGACCGTCTCTGTATGTTGCCAACTTGTACTTCCCAAGCGCTCAGTACAGTGCTGTGCACACAGTAAGCGCTCAATAAATACGATTGAATGAAGTCAATACGTATTTTAAGTCCATAACTGGAGCAATCCTATCAATCAATCGTATTTATTGAGCGCTTACTGTGTGCAGAGCACTGTACTAAGCGCTTGGGAAGTCCAAGTTGGCAACATCTAGAGGCAGTCCCTACCCAACAGTGGGCTCACAGTCTAGAAGGGAGAGACAGAGAACAAAACAAAACATATTAACAAAATAAATACAATAGATTTGTACAAGTAAAATAAATAAATAAATAAATAGAGTAATAAATATGTACAAACATATATACAGGTGCTGTGGGCAAGGGAAGGAAGTCCTGTCCCTCACTGTGTTCACAATTTATCCTATCCCCGTTTTACAGATGAGGTAACTGGTGCGCAGAGATGTTAAGTGACCTACCCAAGGACACACAGCAATCTAATGGAAGGCCTGGGCCTGGAATCTGGGTATCCTGACACCTAGTCTGGCGCTTTTCTCCCAGGTTGCGCTAACCTACTGTGGTGTTACCAAAATGGGGGCGTTCCATATTTGTCTCGTACATATGAACGACCACCTGTAGACTCCTGTAAATGTCTTATATGCCCTATATTTTACATTTCCTATCATTTAGACAGCGACAGATCCACTTTTCCTTCTCCCTACATCCAATTTCTTGTGTCTCCCTCACCTGACTGTGTGCTGTGCACACAATAAGCGCTCAATCAATCAATCAATCAATCATATTTATTGAGCACTTACTGTGTGCAGAGCACTGTACTAAGTGCTTGGGAAGTACAAGTTGGCAACATATAGAGACAGTCCCTACCCAACAGTGGGCTCACAGTCTAAAAGGGGGAGACGATGCCACTGATCTGTTGATAGGATTGCTCCAGTTATGGACTTGAAAATACGTATTGACTTCATTCATTCAATCGTATTTATTGAGCGCTTACTGTGTGCAGAGCACTGTACTGAGCGCTTGGGAAGTACAAGTTGGCAACATATAGAGACGGTCCCTACCCAACAGCGGGCTCACAGTCTAGAAAGACTTGCCATTGGGATTTAAAACCCAAGTAAATGTGATGCTAGAATACCTTGAAGTTCATTCATTCAATCGTATTTATTGAGCGCTTACTGTGTGCAGAGCACTGTACTAAGCGCTTGGGAAGTTGAAATGCCTACGGATTTGAAAATGCCCCTGTTGTGTTCCTGTGTTGAAGAGGATTAGTACTGAGTTGGGTTTCTGATGGACTCAAAGCCTCATCTGGGTACCTGGGGAGCATTTGGAAGGACAGTCAATCAATCAATCAATAGTATTTATTGAGCGCTTACTGTGTGCAGAGCACTGGACTAAGTGCTTGGGAAGTCCAAGTTGGCAACATATAGAGACAGTCCCTACCCAACAGTGGGCTCACAGTCTAAAAGAGGGAGACAGAGAATAAAACCAAACATACTAACAAAATAATATAGAATAAATATGTACAAGTAAAATAAATAAATAGAGTAATAAATCTGTACAAACATATATACAGGTGCTGTGGGGAAGGGAAGGAGGTAAGATGAGGGGGATGAGGGGGAGAGGAAGGAAGGGGCTCAGTCTGGGAAGGCCTCCTGGAGGAGGTAAATAGACAAATAGAAGCAGCATGGCTCAGTGGAAAGAGCCCGGGCTTTGGAGTCAGGGGTCATGGGTTCGAATCCTGGCTCTGCCAATTGTCGGCTGTGCGACTTTGGGCCAGTCACTTCATTTCTCTGTGCCTCAGTTCCCTCATCTGTAAAATAGTGATGAAGACTATGAGCCCCCCTGTGGGACAACCTGATCTCCTTGTATTCTCCCCAGCGCTTAGAACAGTGCTTTGCACATAGTAAGCGCTTAACAAATGCCATTATTATTATTATTATTATATAGAAGCCCAGCTCTCAAGAAGCTTTGCAATCTAATAGGGGTGACCGTCCACGTCAAGTGACTAAGAAGTACACCCTCGGTTTTGCCAGAGCGTGTGTTTTAGCTTTGGGATTTGGCTAGACTCCGCTGGCAGAATTAAAGGACGCCCACCGGACAACTTGAGCCGGAACTGTCCGAATCCAGGGGGGCCACAGCGTCCAAAGAAACGTCCGGCCGTGCCCGTCACGGGACCCGGACAGTGCTATGATACGAGCTTTCCCGAATGCCGCGTCCTATATATGTTTGTACATATTTATTACTCTATTTATTTATTTATTTATTTTACTTGTACATATCTATTCTATTCATTTATTTTGTTAGTATGTTTGGTTTTGTTCTCTGTCTCCCCCTTTTAGACTGTGAGCCCACTGTTGGGCAGGGACTGTCTCTGTATGTTGCCAATTTGTACTTCCCAAGCGCTTAGTACAGTGCTCTGCACACAGTAAGCGCTCAATAAATACGATTGATGATGATGATGCAGGAATGCCGTGTCCCCCTTCTAGACTGTGAGCCCACTGTCGGGTAGGGACCGTCTCTATATGTTGCCAACTTGTACTTCCCAAGCGCTCAGTACAGTGCTCTGCACACAGTAAGCGCTCAATAAATACGATTGATTGATTGATTGATTGAATGCAGCCTCCGGGCCCCGTGGAGAAGCAGTGTGTCCCAGCCGCTAGAGCACAGGCTTGCGAGTCCGGAGGATCTAGGTTCAAATCGCGGCTCCGCCGTTTGTCTGCCGTGTGATCTTGGGCAAGTCATTTCAAGGCTCTAGGCCTCAGTTACCTCATCAGGAAAATGGAGATTAAGACTGTGAGCCCTATGTGGGATAGAGACTGTATCCAACCTGATGAACTTGTATCTACCCCAGCGCTTAGTACAGTGCCTGGGACATAGTGAGCTCTGAACAAATGTCATAAATAAAAAAAGTTAGATTGAGGGTAAGCATTAGAAGCAAGGGAATCCAGAGCGTGGTGGGGCGAAGGTGGCCGAGGGATCTCGCTGGACTGGGAAGATCCAACCTGATGAACTTGTATCTACCCCAGCGCTTAGTACAGTGTTTGGGACATAGTGAGCCCTGAACAAATTCCATAAATAAAAAAAGTTAGATATAGGGTTAGCATTAGAAGCAAGGGAATCCAGAGCTTGGTGGGGCGAAGGTGGCCGAGGGATCTCGCTGGACTGGGAAGATCCAACCTGATGAACTTGTATCTACCCTTAGAACAGTGCTTTGCACATAGTAAGCACTTAATAAATGCCATCATTATTATTATTATTGTTATTATTATTATTCTTATTATTACCCCAGCACTTAGTACGGTGCCTGGGACATAGTGAGCGCTGAACAAATTCCATAAATAAAAAAATTTAGATATAGGGTTAGCATTAGAAGCAAGGGAATCCAGAGTGGGGTGGGGCAAAGGTGGCCGAGGGATCTCTCTGGACTGGGAAGATCCAACCTGATGAACTTGTATCTACCCTTAGAACAGTGCTTTGCACATAGTAAGCGCTTAATAAATGCCATTATTATTATTATTACCCCAGCATTTAGTACAGTGCCTGGGACATAGTGAGCCCTGAACAAATGCCATAAATAAAAAAAAGTTAGATCGAGGGTAAGCATTAGAAGCAAGGGAATCCAGAGCGTGGTGGGGCGAAGGTGGCCGAGGGATCTCTCTGGACTGGGAAGATCCAACCTGATGAACTTGTATCTACCCTTAGAACAGTGCTTTGCACATAGTAAGCGCTTACTAAATGCCATTATTATCATTATTATTGCCCCAGCACTTAGTACAGTGCCTGGGACATAGTGAGCCCTGAACAAATTCCATAAATAAAAAAAGTTAGATCGAGGGTAAGCATTAGAAGCAAGGGAATCCAGAGCGTGGTGGGGCGAAGGTGGCCGAGGGATCTCGCTGGACTGGGAAGACGGAGAGGGAAGCCTTTGCCACCGCAGGCCACGATGGTGGAAAATCCTCCGTTTGCCCAAAATGTTTCCTTAGAACCGGAAATCAATAAGTGGCACGGTTTTAGGAGCGGGCTGCTCTGGGCACTTGCTAGCGACTCTAGTCTTTGGGACCGAGGGTCCGCCACTTGTCAGCTGTGTGACTTTGGGCAAGTGACTTCACTTCTCTGGGCCTCAGTTACCTCATCTGTCAAATGGGGATTAAGCTTGTGAGCCCCACATGGGACAACCTGATCACCTTGTAAACTCCCCAGTGCTTAGAACAGTGCTTTGCACATAGTAAGCGCTTAATAAATGCCATCATCATCATCATCATCATTAAGGGATCAGAATTAGAAAAGAACGTGACTTTCGTAGGAAGAGGAGAAAAGTCCGGTTTAGCAGCCAGCAGCGCCAGTGGTGTTCAAGCTGGTATGTAGCAAGTCGTAGTGGGGATTAGCTTGGCACCTGATCCCTCTTCTTAAGAGAGCACAAGTGACCAGTGTCCAAGGAAGTATTCCCTTACTCGTGTAACTCCCTCCGTTGAAATGCAAAGTGAGAAGGTTTGCTTTTCAAATTTGGCGTCCTCCGCATTTGCTTTCAATTACCCAGGAGACGAATTGTAAACCGGATCATCGCATGCGAAACGTGGTGTTGTTTTAGCTAAGTAAATGAAAAACAAAAACGTGGACATGCTCTTTCTTATAAACGAAAATCCAAATAACGTGCGAGGCAGTTAAATGCGTCTGGCAGGAAGTGTGGCGGGGGGCTGAAGCCAGGCTGGGAGTTCCCAACTTCCCAGTCCCGGGACGCCGTCTTGTTTCAGGAAAAGCAGCGTGGCCTAGGAGAAGGAACCCCGGGCCTAGGTTTCAGAGGACTTATGTCCTAAATCCCCGCCTTGTGAGCTTGGGCAAGTTATTTAACTTCTCTGGGCCTCAGTTTCCCCCTCATCCGTATTATGACTTGATTACTGCATCTGCCACCTCGCTGATCGCCCTGCCGCGTGTCTCTCCCCAACCAGTCTACTCCATTGCCCGGATCATTTGTATAGAGAAGCAGCGTGGCTCAGTGGAAAGAGCCCGGGCTTTGGAGTCAGAGGTCATGGGTTCGAGTGCCGGCTCTGCCACATGTCTGCTGTGTGACCTTGGGCACGTCACTTAACTTCTCTGAGCCTCAGTTCCCTCATCTGTAAAACGGGGATTAAGACTGTGAGCCCCACGTGGGACCACCTGATCACCTTGCACCCTCCCCAGCGCTCAGAACAGTGCTTTGCACATAGTAAGCGCTTAACAAATGCCATTATTATTATTATTATTATAAAAAAAAACTTTCAGCCCACATCCCAACATCTCCCCACTGCTCAGGAACCATCCACATCAAACAGAAACTCCTCACCGTCAGCTCTAAAAGCACTCAATCAGCTTGCTACCTTGCCTGAGAAGCAGCGTGGCTCAGCGGAAAGAGCCCGGGCTTTGGAGTCAGAGGTCACGGGTTCAAATCCTGGCTCCGCCACTTGTCAGCTGTGTAACTTTGGGCAAGTCACTTCACTTCTCTGGGCCTCAGTGACCTCGTCTGTAAAATGGGGATGAAGACTGTGAGCCCTCTGTGGGACAACCTGATCACCTTGTAACCTCCCCAGTGCTTTTAGACTGTGAGCCCACTGTTGGGTAGGGACTGTCTCTATATGTTGCCAACTTGTACTTCCCAAGCGCTTAGTACAGTGCTCTGCACACAGTAAGCACTCAATAAATACGATTGATTGCTTTGCACATAGTAAGCGCTTAATAAATGCCATCATCATCATCATCAATCGTATTTATTGAGCGCTTACTATGTGCAGAGCACTAAGCGCTTGGGAAGTACAAGTCGGCAACATATAGAGACAGTCCCTACCCAACAGTGGGCTCACAGTCTAAAAGGGGAGACAGAGAACAAAACCAAACATACTGTAGAATAAATAGAATAAATAGATAAATCATCATTATTATTATTACAGATGAGGTAACTGAGGCCAATTGAAATGACTTGCCCATGATCATTCATTCATTCATTCAATTGTATTTATTGAGCGCTTGGGAAGTCCAAGTTGGCAACATATAGGGACGGTCCCTACCCGACAGCGGGCTCACAGTCTAGAAGACACAGCAGACGAGTGGCAGACCCGGGATTAGAACCCAGGTCCTTCTGACTCCCGGCTCCATGGACTAGCCACTTGGCCACCCCGCTTCTCGCTTTGGCAAGAGGAACGAAGATAAAAGAAGGTTGGCTACCTCAGTAACTCAAGGCCTCGTTACCTCTCTAGTAGAATCGGCCAATATCGGTCGAACCCGTCGCGGCGAATTTTGCTCGTCCTCTTCTAACGAGGCAAGTCAGGGCTGAGTGTTAATCGGCTCCAGGCTGGCAAACGATAGGTTGGCTATTGGAAAAACATTTTGGGCCAGCAGTTAGGAAGCTCTTTTCAAGGGCGAATTAAGAATATGTCTAGAGGGGTGATTCCCCCCCAGGATATTTAGTTTGGGCTGCTGTGACGACCACCACAAACTTTTTGTGGTTGTACCTTTCAGAGAAGCAGCGTGGCTTGGTGGAAAGAGCCCGGGCTTCGGAGTCAGAGGCGGTGGGTTCAAATCCCAGCTCCGCCAACTGTCAGCTGTGTGGCTTTGGGCAAGTCACTTCACTTCTCTGGGCCTCAGTTCCCTCATCTGTAAAATGGGGATGAAGACTGTGAGCCCACCGTGATCACCTTGTAGCCCCCCAGCGCTTAGAACAGTGCTTTGCACATAGTAAGCGCTTAATAAATGCTATTATTATTATTATTATTATTTCTAAAACCAGGCAAATAATGAAATGTGACTGTGTTAAATTCCTATTTGCCTAGATATATTCGGCAAAATTCATGAAAAATGACATTATCAGAGAGGACATTTATCACTTGGGTTATTTGCTTATTTTGCAGGTGGCTGCACTTGATAGCCACTGATTTTCTGTTGGAACCTGTGACGTAATTTCTTCTAACCTACAATAGGGTGGAGAGAGGTGGGATTTTTAGATGTGAAACATCCCCCCGCCCGCCCCTCTTTTAGTCTGTGAGCCCACTGTTGGGTAGGGACTGTCTCTGTATGTTGCCAACTTGTACTTCCCAAGTGCTTAGTACAGTGCTCTGCACACAGTAAGCGCTCAATAAATACGATTGATTGATTGATTGAAAACTAAGGCTCGGAGAGATGCCACTGGCCTGAGTTTGCAGTGACACTGTTCAGTCAATCAGCTGTATTTATTGAGCGCTTACTGTGTGCAGAGCACTGTACTAAACGCTTGGGAGAGTACAGTATAACAATAAAGAGACATCTTCCCTGCCCACAATGAGTTTACAGTCTAGAGAGGGAGTCAGACAATATAAATAAATTATAGATATGTACATACGTGCTCTGGGGCTCGGCGGGGGAGATGATGCCTGTCTACTTGTTTTGTTTTGTTGTCTGTCTCCCCCTTCTATCATCAGTCGTATTTATTGAGCGCTTACTGTGTGCAGAGCACTGTACTAAGTGCTTGGGAAGTACAAATTGGCAACATATAGAGACAGTCCCCACCCAACAGTGGGCTCACGGTCTAAAAGGGGGAGACAAAACCAAACATACTAACAAAATAAAATAAATAGAATTTATTAGATTTAGACTGTGAGCCCGTTGCGGGGTAGGGATTGTCTCTATCTGTTGCTGAATTGTACTTTCCAAGCGCTTAGTACAGTGCTCTGCACACAGTAAGCGGAGTCAGAGTTCATGGGTTCGAATCCCGTCTCTGCCAATTGTCAGCTGTGTGACTTTGGGCAAGTCACTTCACTTCTCTGGGCCTCAGTTACCTCATCTGTAAAATGGGGATTAAGATTGCGAGCCCCCCGTGGGACAACCTGATCATCTTGTAACCTTCCCAGCGCTTAGAACAGTCTTTGCATATAGTAAGTGCTTAATAATTGCCATTATTATTATCATTATTATTATTATACAAATAGTACACTGTACTAATGTATAATACATTACATAATACTGTACAAATGCATAATAGTAATATTATACAAATATTATAGTACAAATAAAATAGAGTAATAAATATGTACAAATACAAGTGCTTAGAGAAGCAGCGTGGCTCAGTGGAAAGAGCCTGGGCTTTGGAGTCAGAGGTTGTGGGTTCAAATCCTGCCTCCGTCACTTGTTAGCTGTGACTTTGGGCAAGTCACTTAATCAATCAATCAATCAACCATATTTATTGAGCGCTTACTTTGTGCAGAGCACTGTACTAAGCGCTTGGGAAGTACAAGTTGGCAACATATAGAGACAGTCCCTACCCAACAGTGGGCTCACAGTCTAACTTCTCTGGGCCTCAGTTCCCTCATCTGTAAAATGGGGATGAAGACTGTGAGCCCCCCGTGGGACAACCTGATCACCTTGGAACCTCCCCAGAGTTTAGAACAGTGCTTTGCACATAGTAAACGCTTAATAAATGCCATCATTATTATTATTATTATTAAGTGCTGTGGGGAGGGGAGGAGGAGGAGAGGAAAAGGGGGGTTCAGTGTGGGAAGGCCTCCTGGAGGAGGTGAGCTCTCAGTAGGGATTTGAAGGGAGGAAGAGAGCGAGCTTGGCGGATGTGTGGAGGGAGGGCATTCCGGGCCAGGGGGAGGACGTGGGCCGGGGGTCGACGGCGGGACGGGCGAGAACGAGAGAAGCAGTGTGGCTCAGTGGAAAGAGCCCAGGCTTTGGAGTCGGGCATCATGGGTTCGAATCCCGGCTCTGCCAATTGTCCGCTGTGTGACTTTGGGCAAGTCACTTCACTTCTCTGGGCCTCAGTTCTCTCCTCTGGAAAATGGGGATTGCGAGCCCCCCGTGGGACAACCTGATCACCTTGTAACCTCCCCAGCGCTTAGAGCAGTGCTTTGCACATAGTAAGCGCTTAATAAATGCCACTATTATTATTATTAATGAGGCCCGGTGAGGAGATTAGCGGCAGAGGAGCGGAGGGTGCGGGCTGGGCTGGAGAAGGACAGAAGGGAGGTGAGGTAGGAGGGGGCGAGGGGATGGAGAGAAATCCAAGCGATGAGTCCAGTTCTCCCACAGCCTTATGAGAAGCAGGCTGGGCTAATGGCGAGAGCCCGGGACTGGGAATCAGAAGGATCCAGGTTCTAATTTCAGCTCCGCCACTTGTCTGCCGGGTGACCTTGGGGAAGTCACTTCCCTTCTCTGCGTCTCGGTTCCCTCATCCGGAAAATGGGGATTTAGGCTTTGAGCCCCATGTGGGACATGGATCGGGTCAAACCCAACTCTTAGTACAGTGAATCAGAGAAGCAGCGTGGCTCAGTGGAAAGAGCCCGGGCTTTGGAGTCAGAGGTCATGGGTTCGAACCCCGCCTCCGCCACGTCTGCTGTGTGACCTTGGGCAAGTCACTTCTTGAGCCTCGGTTACCTCGTCTGTCAAATGGGGATTAAGACTGTGAGCCCCACATAGGACAACCTGATCACCTTGTATCCCCCCACGGCGCTTAGAACAGTGCTCTGCACATAGTAAGCGCTTAACAGATGTCATTATTATTACAGTGCCTGGCACATAGTAAGTGCTTAAAAAATGCCATGGAAACAAAACTTTATGCTGATCCTGGCTAGGAAGTTGGGCATTAGGGGCATTAATTAGATTGATTAACCTTATCAATCTGGGGGAGCGGGAAGCAGGGAGTCAGAGGGAGGCATTGCCCTGAATAGGATAAAGCTTCTCCCAGCATGTTGTTTGCCGGGTGCACCTTTTTATTTATGCGTTTTGCCCTATTTCATAGTCTTAAGGCTTTCGAAAATAATAATAATAATAATGGTATTTGTTAAGCGCTTACTATGTGCAAGGCATTGTTCTAAGCGCCGGACAATATCATCATATTTGGGAAATTGTATGTGCATCAGTCAGCCAGTCACTGGTATTTATTGAGTGCTTATTGCATGCAGAGCACTCTACTCAATCAATCAATCATATTTATTGAGCGCTTACTGTGTGCAGAGCACTGTACTAAGCACTTGGGAAGTACAAGTTGGCAACATAGAGAGACGGTCCCTACCCAACAGTGGGCTCACAGTCTAAAAGGGGGAGACAGAGAACAAAACCAAACATACTAACAAAATAAAATAAATAGAATAGATATGTACAAGTAAAATAAATAAATAAATAAATAAATAGAGTAATAAATATGTACAAACATATATACATATATACAGGTACTCAGCACTCATTCATTCATTCAGTCAATCGTATTTATTGAGTGCTTACTGTGTGCAGAGCACTGTACTAAGCGCTTGGGAAGTACAAGTTGGCAACATATAGAGACGGTCCCTACCCAACAGCGGGCTCACAGTCTAGAAGTACAGTGGAGTAAGTAAGTAGGTATTGTCCCTGCCCTCTAGGTTACAATAATTCATTCATTCAATCGTATTTATTGAGCGCTTATTGTGTGCAGAGCACTGTACTAAGCGCTTGGGAAGTCCAAGTTGGCAACATATAGAGACGGTCCCTACCCAACAGTGGGCTCACAGTCTAGAAGGGATAATGGTATTTGTTAAGCGCTTAACAAATACCAACATTATTATTCCAAGCACCCCTACCTCACTTCCCTTCTGGCCTTCTGCAGACCAGCCCGCGTACCCTCCCCTGCTGCTAACCTTCTCACTGTGCCTCATTCATTCATTCATTCATTCAATCGTATTTATTGAGCGCTTACTGTGTGCAGGGCACTGTACTAAGCGCTTGGGAAGTACAAGTTGGCAACCCGTTCTCGCCTGACCCGTCGTCGACCCACATCCTTCCCCTGGCCCGGAATGCCCTCCCTCCACACATCCACCAAACTAGCTCTCTTCCTCCCTTCAAAGCCCTACTGAGAGCTCACCTCCTCATTCATTCATTCATTCAATCATATTTATTGAGCGCTTACTGTGTGCAGAGCACTGTACTAAGCGCTTGGGAAGTACAAGTTGGCAACATATAGAGACGGTCCCTACCCAACATAGGGCTCACGGTCTAGAGGAGGCCTTCCCAGACTGAGCCCCCCTTTTCCTCTCCTCCTCCCCATCCACCCCCGGCCCTACCTCCTTCCCCTCCCCACAGCACCTGGATATATTTGCACATATTTATTACTCTATTTATTTTATTTGTACATATTTATTACTCTATTTATTTTATTTGTACATATTTATTACTCTATTTTGTCAGTGATGTGCATATAGCTATAATCCTATTTATTCTGATGGTATTGACTAGACTGTGAGCCCATTGTTGGGCAGGGACCGTCTCTAGATGTTACCAACTTGTACTTCCCAAGCGCTTAGTCCAGTGCTCTGCACACAGTAAGCGCTCAATAAATACGATTGAATGTATGAATGAATGAATTGATGCTTGTCTACTTGTTTTGTTCTGTTGTCTGTCTCCCCCTTCTAGGCTGTGAGCCCGTTGTTGGGTAGGGACCGTCTGTGTTGCCGATTTGTACTCCCCAAGCGCTTAGTCCAGGGCTCTGCAATCAATCAATCGTACTTATTGAGCGCTTACTGTGTGCAGAGCACTGTACTAAGCGCTTGGGAAGTCCCAAGTTGGCAACATATAGAGACGGTCCCTACCCAACCGTGGGCTCACAGTCTAAGCGCTCAGTAAGTACAATTGAATGAATGAATGAATAAGGTGGGTATTAGAAGAGTGAAGTGTGAGAAGAGAGAAGCAGCGTGGCTCAGTGGAAAGAGCCCGGGCTTTGGAGTCAGAGGTCATGGGTTCGGATCCTGGCTCCGCCAGTTGTCAGCTGTGTGTGACTTTGGGCAAGTCACTTCACTTCTCTGGGCCTCAGTTCCCTCATCTGTCAAATGGGGATTAAAACTGTGAGCCCCCCCCCCGTGGGACAACCTGATCACCTTGTAACCTCCCCAGTGCTTAGAACAATGCTTTGCTCATAGTAAGCCCTTAATAAATGCCATCATCATGATTATTATTAAGTGTATGGTCCTGGTCCTAATGGGAAAGGATTCAGGATAATAATAGTATAATAATAATAATGATGGCATTTTTTAAGCACTTACTATGTGTGCAGCACTGTTCTCAGCGCTGGGGAGGTTACAAGGTGATCAGGTGGTCCCACAGGGGGCTCAAAGTCTTAATCAACTTGTTACCCCTCACCTTGTTAACCTCCCCAGCGCTTAGAACAGTGCTTTGCACATAGTAAGCGCTTAATAAATGCTCTCATTATTATTAATCCCCATTTTACAGATGAGGGAACAGCAGCCCAGAGAAGTGAAGTGACTTGCCCAAGGTCACACAGCTGACAAGTGGCGGAACCGGGATTTGACCCTGTGACCTCTGACTCCAAAGCCTGGGCTCTTTCCACTGAGCCACGCTGCTTCCTGTGGCTAAATAATAATAATAATAATAATGGCATTTATTAAGCACTTACTATGTGCAAAGCACTGTTCTAAGCACTGGGGAGGTTACAAGGTGATCAGGTTGTCCCACGGGGGGATCACAGTCCAAATCCCCATTTTCCAGATGAGGGAACTGAGGCCCAGAGAAGTGAAGTGACTTGCCCAAAGTCACCCAGCTGACAAGTGGCGGAGCCGGGATTTGAACCCATGACCTCTGACTCCAAAGCCCGGGCTCTTTCCACTGAGCCGCCACGAGGATAAATACATATCCAGGAGAGAGTGCCTTAAAACCAAAGGTAAGAGGTTTCCGCCTCAAGACTGTAAGCTCATTGCGGGCTGTTAATGGTCGGTTTATTGTTCGTATTGTGCTCTCCCAAGCGCTTAGTACAGGGCTGTGCACCCAGGGTGTGCTCAGTACTGAATGAATGCTTAATGTGGGGAACCATTGGAGGGTTTTGAGGATTGGGTTGGCATCAATCAATCAATCGTATTTATTGAGCACTTACTGTGTGCAGAGCACTGTACTAAGCGCTAGCCTGTGAGCCCACTGTTGGGTAGGGACCATCTCTATGTGTTGCCAACTTGTGCTTCCCAAGCGCTTAGTACAGTGCTCTGCACACAGTAAGCGCTCAATAAATACGATTGATTGGGAAGTACAAGTTGGCAACATGTAGAGACAGTCCCTACCCAACAGTGAGGCAAGCGCTTAGAACAGTGCTTTGCACATAATAAGCGCTTAACAAATGCCATTATTATTATTATTATTATGCGCAGAATAACTTTTTAGAAAAAAATATATCGTCCTCTTTCCTCTGCGACTTCTCTGGGGGCTGCTAAACAAAATACCAGGGCATTGAGCTGTTGGAAATTTGTTCATTCATTCATTCAGTCGTATTTATTGAGCGCTCACTGTGTCCTCCTCTTTCCTCTGCGACTTCCCTGGGGGCTGCTAAACAAAATACCAGGGCATTGAGCTGTTGGAAATTAGTTCATTCATTCATTCATTCAATCGTATTTATTGAGCGCTTACTGTGTGCAGAGCACTGGACTAAGCGCTTGGGAAGTACAAGTCGGCAACAAATAGAGACGGTCCCTACCCAACAACAGGCTCACAGTCTAGAAGGGGGAGACAGACAACAAAACAAAACGTGTGGACAGGTGTCAAGTCGTCAAAATAAATAGAATTAAAGCTCAATTCATTCATTCATTCAGTCATATTTATTGAGCGCTTACTGTGTGCAGAGCACTGGACTAAGCGCTTGGGAAGTACAAGTCGGCAACAGAGATGGCCTCTACCCAACAACGGGCTCACAGTCTAGAAGGGGGAGACAGACAATAAAACAAAACATGTAGACAGGGGTCAAGTCGTCAGAATAAATAGAATTTAAGCTCAACTCACTCATTCAATCATATTTATTGAGCGCTTACTGTGTGCAGAGCACTGGACTAAGTGCTTGGGAAGTCCAAGTCGGCAACAGAGACGGCCTCTACCCAACAACGGGCTCACAGTCTAGAAGGGGGAGACAGACAATAAAACAAAACATGTAGACAGGGGTCAAGTCGTCAGAATAAATAGAATTTAAGCTCAATTCATTCATTCAATCGTATTTATTGAGCGCTTACTGTGTGCAGAGCACTGGACTAAGCGCTTGGGAAGTCCAAGTTGGCAACATCCAGAGATGGTCCCTACCCAATAACGGGCTCTCAGTCTAGAAGGGGGAGACAGACAACAAAACAAAACATGTAGACGGGGGTCAAGTCGTTAGAATAAATAGAATTAAAGCTCAGTGCACATCATTAACAAAATAGATTAGTAAATATGTACAAGTAAAATGGAATAATCAATCTGTACGAACATCTATCCAGGTGCTGTGGGGAGGGGAAGGAGGTAGGGCGGGGGGGATGGGGAGGAGGAGAGGAAAAAGGGGGCTCAGTCTGGGAAGGCCTCTTGGAGGAGGTGAGCGCTCAGGAGGGCTTTGAAGGGAGGGAGAGAGTAATTAGTAGAAATGCTGCTACCCTGGAGAAAGCAATCTGAGTTATGCAGCCTCAATGAGCTGCTAATGACACTCATCAACAGCCACTTTGATTAGCATGTTCTTTGAAGCGTGGTGGGACGGGAAGGGCGCTCCCCTCTGAGTCAATCAATCAATCAGTCGTATTTATTGAGCATTTACTGTGTGCAGAGCACTGTACTAAGCGCTTGGGAAGTCCAAGTTGGCAACGTCTAGAGACAGTCCCTACCCAACAGTGGGCTCACCGTCTAAAAGGGGGAGACAGAGAACAAAACCAAACATACTAACAAAATAAAATAAATAGAATAGATATGTACAAGTAAAATAAATAGAGTAATAAATACGTACAAACATATATACAAAAAGGGATGAGATTTAAGGGTGGCAATTGCGAGTTTCCAGTTCCTCAGCATTCAGGAAAGGAAGGATTCAGGAGTATTAGTGAAAACCCTGGAAACTAATCCGGTAATGTAGAGTTTTGTTGTTGGCTTTGGTTGGAGTTCCCTTTGTCTTCAGAGGTTTTGTCTTGTCTACATATCTATTCTATTTATTTTATTTTATTAATATGTTTTGTTTTGTTCTCTGTCTCCCCCTTCTAGACTGTGAGCCCGTTGTTGGGTAGGGACCGTCTCTATATGTTGCCAACTTGTACTTCCCAAGGGCTTAGTCCACTGCTCTGCACACAGTAAGCGCTCAATAAATACGATTGATTGATTGATCCAGAGCGACGGCTCTCTCCATTCATTCTATCGTACATATTTATTTTATTTATTCTATTTTGTTAATATGTTTTGTTTTGTTCTCTGTCTCCCCCTTCTAGACTGTGAGCCCACTGTTGGGTAGGGACCGTCTCTATATGTTGCCAACTTGGACTTCCCAAGCGCTTAGTCCAGTGCTCTGCAAACAGTAAGTGCTCAATAAATACGATTGATTGATTGATTGATTCGGAGCGACAGCTCTCTCCATTCATTCAATCGTATTTATTGAGCGCTTACTGTGTGCAGAGCACTGGACTAAGCGCTTGGGAAGTCCAAGTTGGCAACATATAGAGACGGTCCCTACCCAACGTTCATTCATTCATTCAGTTGTATTTATTGAGCGCTTACTGTGTGCAGAGCATTGTACTAAGCGCTTGGGAAGTACAAGTTGGCAACATATAGAGACGGTCCCTACCCAACAGCGGGCTCACAGTCTAGAAGGGGGAGACAGGCAACAAAACAAAACATATTAATAAAATAAAATAAGTAGAATAAATATGTACAGGTAAAATAAATAGAGTAATAAATCCGTACAAACATATATCCATATATACAGGTGCTGTGGGGAAGGGAAGGAGGTAAGGCCGGGGGGATGGAGAGAAGGATGAGGGGGAGAGGAAGGAGGGGGCTCTGTTACTAGGAAACAGCACCCTGACCAATTCTAGCCTGTCTTTGAACGGTTCTTGTCTCAATTCTCCAGGAATTTGGGGGAGCATAGGGCATTTAGCTTAGAAGAAAAGCAGCATGACCTAATAATAATAATGATGGCATTTATTATCAATCAATCATTCAGTCGTATTTATTGAGCGCTTACTGTGTGCAGAGCACTGTACTAAGCGCTTGGGAAGTACAAGTTGGCAGCATATAGAGACAGTCCCTACCCAACAGTGGGCTCACAGTCTAGAAGGGGGAGACAGAGAACAAAACCAAATATATTAACAAAATGAAATAAATAGAATAGATATTTACAAGTAAAATAAATAAATAAATAGAGTAATAAATATGTACAAACATATATACAGGTGCTGTGGGGAAGGGAAGGAGGTAAAATGGGGGGATGGAGAGGGGGATGAGGGGAGAGGAAGCGCTTACTATGTGCAAAGCACTGTTCTAAGCACTGGGGGGATCCAAGGTGTTCAGGTTGTCCCGCGGGGGGCTCCCAGGCTTCATCCCCATTTTCCAGATGAGGAAACTGAGGCCCAGAGAAGTGAAGTGACTTGCCCAAAGTCACACAGCTGACATTAAGACTGTGAGGCCCCCCCGTGGGACAACCAGATCACCCTGTAACCTCCCCAGCTCTTAGAACAGTGCTTTGCACCTAGTAAGCGCTTAATAAATGCCATTATTATTATTATTATTAGGAAAGGATGGATTCCAAGAGTTTCTCGAACTACGTTGCCACAGATGTTGAATGCGCTCAGTTCTCTCCGGGCCGTTTGTTTAGAAGAAGGCCCAGGCGTTTCTCTCCAAACCCCAAGGACATTTCTGTGCGCATATGTATTCTATACGTAGCGTCCAAAAGCTTTTCCCATCGATAGGCTGCTCCTCTGCTATTTCTCAGGCATTTCGTACACCTAAGCCCTTAATCCTTTTCCCTGAGCCATCTCCAAAAGTATAGCCTCATATTAGATGAAGCAAGAATTGTTCTCCAAAATTGGCCCCGGGATTCAGTTACGGACCTCAAAGGAGTCTGTAACTCTAGGACCGCACCTGGTCCCCCCACGGTTCCAATAAAGGCGTCTTGACCAGGTCTTTTTTGTGAGCAGGCGGATGCAAGGCGAAGAAAAAAGAAAATCTCCCCCTTTGGCTCACTTGCCCGTTTAAATATGTCTTCACGGAACTTAATCTCGGTATATTCGTCCAACGGTTACAAGTTACGAGCCGCAGCGGTAGGTGCCGGGGGAGATGGGCGAGAACGGATCGGTCACGGTCCCCATCCCACCCGGAGAGATCGCGATCTGAGTGGGGAAAGCGGGAATCTCCTCGTTTTACGGCCGAGAAACCCGAGGCCCAGAGAGGTTAAGCGGTTTGCCCCGGGTCACTCAGGCGTTGAGATGGCCTGACTCTCCGGTCCGTCGCCGTGTCCGCTAGGCCCAGGCGGTATACTGAGCGCTTGGGAGAGTCCAACGTGACGCAGTGTGAGAAGCAGCGTGGCTTATTGGAAAGAGCAGGGGCTTGGAAGTCATCATCATCATCATCAACAATCGTATTTATTGAGCGCTTACTATGTGCAGAGCAGCGGTCGTGGGTTCTAATCCCAGCTCTGCCACTTCATCATCATCATCAATCGTATTTATTGAGCGCTTACTATGTGCAGAGCACTGTACTAAGCGCTTGGGTAGTGCAAATTGGCAGCATCTAGAGACAGTTCCTACCCAACAGTGGGCTCACAGTCTAAAAGGGGGAGACAGAGAACAAAACCAAACATACTAACAAAATAAAGTAAATAGAATAAATAGAATAGATATGTCAGCTGTGTGACTTTGGGCAAGTCACTTCACTTCTCTGGGCCTCAGTTACCTCATCTGTAGAATGGAGATTAAGACTGTGAGCCCCAGGTGGGACAACCTCATTACCTTGTATCTCCCCCCCCCACCCCAGCGCTTAGAACAGTGCTTGGCACATAGTAAGTGCTTAACAAATACCAACATTATTATTATTATTATTATCATCAATCGTATTTATTGAGCGCTTACTGTGTGCAGAGCACTGTACTAAGCGCTTGGGAAGTACAAGTTGGCAACATCTAGAGACAGTCCCTACCCAACAGTGGGCTCACAGTCTAAAAGGGGAAGACAGAGAACAAAACCAAACATACTAACAAAATAAATAGAATAAATAGAATAGATATGTCAGCTGTGTGACTTTGGGCAAATCATTTCACTTCTCTGGGCCTCAGTTACCTCATCTGTAGAATGGAGATTAAGACTGTGAGCCCCATGTGGGACAACCTCATTACCTTGTATCTCCCCCCCCCACCCCCCCAGCGCTTAGAACAGTGCTTGGCACATAGTAAGCGCTTAAAAAATACCAACATTATTATTATTATTATTATCAATCGTATTTATTGAGCGCTTACTGTGTGCAGAGCACTGTACTAAGCGGTTGGGAAGTACAAGTTGGCAACATCTAGAGACAGTCCCTACCCAACAGTGGGCTCACAGTCTAAAAGGGGAAGACAGAGAACAAAACCAAACATACTAACAAAATAAAATAAATAGAATAAATAGAATAGATATGTCAGCTGTGTGACTTTGGGCCAGTCACTTCACTTCTCTGGGCCTCAGTTACCTCATCTGTAGAATGGAGATTAAGACTGTGAGCCCCCCGGTGGGACAACCTGATCACCTTGTAACCTCCCCAGTGCTTAGAACAGTGCTTTGCACATAGTAAGCGCTTAACAAATGCCAACATTATTATTATTATTATTATCAATCGTATTTATTGAGCACTTACTGTGTGCAGAGCACTGTACTAAGCGCTTGGGAAGTACAAGTTGGCAACATATAGAGACAGTCCCTACCCAATAGTGGGCTCACAGTCTAAAGTCTTTAATAAAGGCTCATTCAGCTCTGAAGCATCTTCATTAGATGCCTGTTCACATGAATGTCTGTCTCCCCCTGGTAGACCGTAAGCTCGTTACGGGCAGGGAATGTGTCTGCTAATTCTGCTGTATTGTGCTCTCCCAAGCGTTTAGTACAGGGCTCTGCACCAAGCAAGTTCTCCATCAATCTGGTTGTGGAATGAAAAGATGCCCTCTCTTGTCGCTAATTAGGTGGTGTGGGCGGAGAAGCTGTCAGGAAGGACTCTTCTCTTGCCAATCAATCAATCAATCGTAGTTATTGAGCGCTTACTGTGTGCAGAGCACTGGACTAAGCGCTTGGGAAGTACAAGTTGGCAACATATAGAGACAGTCCCTACCCAATAGTGGGCTCACAGTCTAAAGTCTTTAATAAAGGCTCATTCAGCTCTGAAGCATCTTCATTAGATGCATATTCACGTGAATGTCCGTCTCCCCCCCTAGACCGTAAGCTCGTTACGGGCAGGGAACGTGTCTGCTAATTCTGCTGTATTGCGCTCTCCCAAGCGTTTAGTACAGGGCTCTGCACCAAGCAAGTTCTCCATCAGTCTGGTTGTGGAATGAAAAGATGCCCTCTCTTGTCACTAATTAGGTGGTGTGGGCGGAGAAGCTGTCAGAAAGGACTCTTCTCTTGCCAATCAATCAATCGTATTTATTGAGCGCTTACTGTGTGCAGAGCACTGGACTAAGCGCTTGGGAAGTACAAGTTGGCAACAAGTTGCCAGTAATCTGCTACCTCTAAAGCTGTCGCCGCCTCTGTGTGTAGCAGTGGTAATCGTAATATTTATTGAATGACCACCGGGCACGGTGGGCGGGGGGGCCCCTTGGGCCCGGCCGGGCGTAAGATTTCAATCAATCAATCAATCAGTTGTATTTATTGAGCGCTTACTGTGTGCAGAGCACTGTACTAAGCGCTTGGGAAGTACAAGTTGGCAACATATAGAGACAGTCCCTACCCATCAGTGGGCTCACAGTCTCTCCCCACAGCACCTGTATATATGTATATAAGTTTGCACATACTTATTTCTCTATGTATTTTACGTGTACATGTGTATTCCATTTATTTTATTTTGTTAATATGTTTTGTTGTCTGTCTCCCCCTTCTAGACCGTGAGCCCGCCCATGGGTAGGGACCGTCTCTAGATGTTGCCAACTTGGACTTCCCAAGCGCTTAGTCCAGTGCTCTGCACACAGGAAGCGCTCAATAAATACGACTGAATGATTGAACTGCCCAGACCTTAGAAAAGTACGGTAGAGGTACAAAACGCGTCGCCCTGCCCACAGGGAACGTGTACACTAACTGGAAAACAATTTGTTAGCTCGTCCTCTAGACTAAGCTCACTGTGGCCAGGGAATGCGTTTACTTACTCTGTTGTAGTGTACCGTCCCAAACGCGCAGCCCAGTGCCCTTTTAGACTGTGAGCCCACTGTTGGGTAGGGACTGTCTCTATATGTTGCCAACTTGTACTTCCCAAGCGCTTAGTACAGTGCTCTCCACACAGTAAGCACTCAATAAATGCGATTAATTGATTGATTGATTGCTTTTCCCAGAGCACTTCCCAGACTGAGCCCCCTCCTTCCTCTCCCCCTCCTCCCCCTCTTTCACTCATTCATTCAATCGTATTTATTGAGTGCTTACTGTGTGCAGAGCACTGGACTAAGCTCTTGGGAAGTCCAAGTTGGCAACATATAGAGATTGTCCCTACCCAACAGTGGGCTCACAGTCTAGATCCCCCCCACCTTACTTCCTTCCCCTCCCCACAGCACCTGTATATATGTTTGTACGGATTTATTACTCTATTTATCTATTTATTTTATTTGGACATATTTATTCTGTTTAGTTTACTTTGATAATATGTTTTGTTTTGTTCTCTGTCTCCCCCATCTAGACTGTGAGCCCACTGTTGGGTAGGGACCGTCTCTATATTCATTCATTCATTCATTCAACCGTATTTATTGAGTGCTTACTGTGTGCAGAGCACTGTACTAAGCGCTTGGGAAGTCCAAGTTGGCAACATCTAGAGACGGTCCCTACCTGTCCCCTCCTTCCTCTCCCCCTCATCCTCCTCTCCCCCTCATCCTCCTCTCCATCCCCCCGGCCTTACCTCCTTCCCTTCCCCACAGCACCTGTATATATGGATATATGTTTGTGCGGATTTATTACAGTGGACTCACAGTCTAGAAGGGGGAGACAGACAACAAGACAAAACATATTAACAAAATAAAATAAATAGAATAAATATGTATATGTTGCCAACTTGTCCTTCCCAAGCGCTTAGTACAGTGCTTTGCACACAGTAAGCGCTCAATAAATACGATTGAATGCATGAATGAAATGAATTGAATGCTCTGCACACAGAAAGCTCATACAGAAGAGATGTCTGTTTCCTCCTCTAGACTATAAGTTTGCTGTGGGCAGGGAGTGTGTCTACCAGCTCTAGACTGTGAGCCCACTGTTG
Organism: Tachyglossus aculeatus; assembly: GCF_015852505.1. Classification (NCBI taxonomy): domain Eukaryota; kingdom Metazoa; phylum Chordata; class Mammalia; order Monotremata; family Tachyglossidae; genus Tachyglossus; species Tachyglossus aculeatus. Next base: position 39,219,005 of record NC_052088.1, on the reverse strand, counting down.
GGTAGGGACTGTCTCTATATGTTGCCAACTTGGACTTCCCAAGCGCTTAGTACAGTGCTCTGCACACAGTAAGCGCTCAATAAATATGATATATATATATATATATATATATACATATATAAATGGCATTTATTAAGCACTTACTGTGTGCAGAGCACTGTTCTAAGCGCTGGGGAGGTTACAGGGTGATCAGGTTGTCCCACGTGGGGCTCACAGTCTTAATCCCCAATTGACAGATGAGGTAACTGAGGCACAGAGAAGTTAAGTGACTTGCCCAAAGTCAGACAACTAACAATTGGCAGCCCCAGGATTCGAACCCAAGACCTTTCTCCTAAGCCCTTACTGCAAAGCTCGGCCCGCAGCAAGCGCTCAGTCAATCCGATGGATCGGTAACCGGAGTGAAGATAAGTGACCGAATGTACAATTGAATCAGCATAGCAGCAGCATAGCTCAGTGGAAAGAGCCTGGGCTTTGGAGTCAGAGGTCATGGGTTCAAATCCCGGCTCCACCACTCGTCAGCTGTGTGACTTTGGGCAAGTCCCTTCACTTCTCTGGGCCTCAGTTCCCTCATCTGTAAAATGGGGATTAACACTGTGAGCCCCACGGGGGACAACCTGATCACCTTGTAAATTCCCCAGCGCTTAGAACAGTGCTCTGCACATAGTAAGCGCTTAATAAATGCCATTATTATTATCATTATTATTATTGAATCAGTGCATAGAGGCCCGGCAGATGAAGCTGGGGGATAAAAAGCTGGGGGATGCTTGTACATATTTATTACTCTATTTATTTATTTATTTTACTTGTACATATCTATTCTATTTATTTTATTTTGTTAGTATGTTTGGTTTTGTTCTCTGTCTCCCCCTTTTAGACTGTGAGCCCACTGTTGGGTAGGGACTGTCTCTATATGTTGCCAATTTGTACTTCCCCAGCGCTTAGTACAGTGCTGTGCACACAGTAAGCACTCAATAAATACGATTGATGATGATGATGATGATATAAATAAATCCGGAAGGGCTAGCGGTGGCAGTTGGGTGTTTCCCAGCATTTCTACCCGCGACTGATGAAGGTAACGTTGTATGAACGAGTGAATTCTTCCTACCTGCTCTAAAAACCAAATCACATTTTCAGAGGGTCCCGCAGGTGTAAAATCTCCCATCAATCAATCAATCAGTCGTATTTATTGAGCGCTTACTGTGTGCAGAGCACTGTACTAAGCGCTTGGGAAGTCCAAGTCGGCAACACGTAGAGACGGTCCCTACCCAACAGCGGGCTCCGTCCTTCCCTTCCATAGAGGTTTACAAAACAGATGTAGCCTTGGCCATGGCCCTCTGACACATTCGAGCTCTGTAGATGCTAGAAAGTTTGGCAAGGATAAATATATATTTTGGCGTGGGGTGTGGAAACAGCATGTGAAACTTTTCCATTTTCCATTATGTAAATTAGCAATGGAAATAGCTACATAGTGGGTTGGTTTTTTTGGTTGTTTTTTTTTATTTTTGCAGTGTTATCTTGCTAACTTAAGACGCTGCACAGTCGCTCCGGTAAGAAATTGAAATAGGCTACTAATTGAAATTCAGTTCCTGAGATAGTTGACAATCGGTTTCTTGTCCCCTTGAGCTCCTTTCCTCATGTGGATATTGTTGGGAACAAAGTCATTCTGAGCGGATCATTCCTCCCCCCCCCCAACCATCGGCTTCAGCAAGCGATAAATAAGGGTTTAATGGAATCAACAAATCTTTGCTGCAATCTTTCTGCCTTTTATAGGAGCTCTTTTGTGTCCCGAAAAAGGGTGGATTTACGGCCCGCCTCTATCTTCTTGAGTTTCTTCATGCAGATGCTTTCCTCCCTGTTTTTGTCTTGGTTGGAGAGGCTGCCCTTCGCTCCGGGAAGAGGTGGATGCTGTCTGGCCTCCTGCAGCGTGGCCCAGTGGAAAGAGCCCGGGCTTTGGAGTCAGAGGTGATGGGTTCAAATCCCGGCTCCGCCAGTTGTCAGCTGTGGGACTTGGGCAAGTCGCTTCACTTCTCTGGGCCTCAGTTCCCTCATCTGGAAAATGGGGATGAAGACTGTGAGCCCCCCGTGGGGCAACTTGATCACCTTGTAACCTCCCCAGCGCTTAGAACAGTGCTTTGCACATAGTAAGCGCTTAACAAATGCCATTATTATTATTATTATGTCTTCAAACAGCCTTCCCTCCGTGCACCGGGCTTCTTGGCCTCTGCCGATCCTCAGCCCGACAAAGGAGTTTGGTGCTTCCCACCTCCTTACATCAACATCCTAGTCCTAGTTACTTTATTTTTTTTTTATTCTAGTTATTTTATTTTGTTAATATCAATCAATCGGATTTATTGAGCGCTTACTGTGTGCAGAGCACTGTACTAAGCACTTATATGTTTTGTTTTGTTGTCTGTCTCCCCCTTCTAGACTGTGAGCCCACTGTTGGGTCGGGACCGTCTCTAGGTGTTGCCAACTTACTTCCCAAGCGCTGCACATAGTAAGCGCTCAATAAATACGATTGAATGAATGAATATCCTCACGCAGGTCAACTGTGGATACGGCCTTCACCGTGCCAGGTTGGCGTTCGTTCGGGGAGAGGGGCTGCCTTTTTTCATCATCAATTGTATTTATTGAGTGCTTACTGTGTGCAGAGCACTGTACTAAGCACTTGGAAAGTACAAGTTGGCAACATATAGAGACAGTCCCTACCCAACAGTGGGCTCACAGTCTAAAAGGGGGAGACAGACAACAAAACCAAACATACTAACAAAATAAAATAAATTTTATTTTGCCTTTTTTAGTAAAGGATCATCATGTGGCCATTTATTTATTTTACTTGTACATAGTTATTCTGTTAATATGTTTTGTTTTGTTCTCTGTCTCCCCCTTCTAGACTGTGAGCCCGCTGTTGGGTAGGGACCGTCTCGATATGTTGCCAACTTGTACTTCCCAAGCGCTTAGTACAGTGCTCTGCACACAGTAAGAGCTCAATAAATACGACTGAATGAATGAATGAGTACCCACTCTATGTCCCACATGGGGCACACAGTCTTCGTTTCCATTTTACAGATGAGTTCACTGAGGCACAGAGAGGTTTAGAACAGTGCTTGGCACATAGGAAGCGCTTAGTAAATGCCATCATTATTATTAGTAGTGTACTTCCCAAGCGCTTAGTACAGTGCTCTGCACACAGTAAGCGCTCAATAAATACGATTGATTGATTGATTAGTAGTAGTAGTAGTAACTTGCCCACGGTCACGAGTCATCCGACAGAAAAGTGGTGGAGCTGGGATTAGAACCCAGATCCTTCCGACTCATCCATTCATTCAATCATATTTATTGAGCGCTTACTGTGTGCAGAGCACTGTACTAAGCGCTTGGGAAGTACAAGTTGGCAACATGTAGAGACGGTCCCTACCCGACAACGGGGTCACAGTCTAGAAGCGGGAGACAGACAACAAAACAAAACGTGTGGGCAGGTGGACTCCCAAGCCTGTGCTGTATCCAGTAGCCTATAATAATAATAATGATGGGATTTGTTAAGCGCCTACTATGTGCAAAGCACTGTTCTAAGCACTGGGGAGGTTACAAGGTGATCAGGTTGTTCCGCATGGGGCTCACAGTCTTCATCCCCATTTTACAGGTGAGGTAACAGGCCCAGAGAAGTGAAGTGACTTGCCCAAAGTCACACAGCTGACAATTGGCAGAGCCGGGATTTGAACCCATGACCTCTGACTCCCAAGCCCGGGCTCTTTCCACTGAGCCATGCTGCTTCTCTAGCTCCATCTTGCCCATTTTGAGCGTCACCGGCCAGGAAGGGGCAGGCCATGAGAGTCATTCACTTGATACGTTGCCGACTTGTACTTCCCAAGCGCTTAGTACAGTGCTCTGCACACAGTAAGCGCTCAATAAATACAATTGATTGATTGATTGATTTTGCTTCTTGCTCATCATTCCCTCTCCAGGAGGTTTTGGGCACCTACTATGTGCAGAGCGTTTTAGCCGGTGAAAACAGAGGTACAAGGGTAATTCATTCATTCATTCAGTCGTGTTTATTGAGCACTTACTGCGTGCAGAGCACTGTACTAAGCGCTTGGGAAGTACAAGTTGGAAACATATAGAGACGGTTCCTACCCAACAATGAGCTCACAGTCTAGAGGGGGAGACAGACATTAAGACAAATAGGTAAAACAATAAATTACAGATCTATACAGATAGATACATATGTGCTGTGGGGAGTCATTCATTCAGTCGTATTTATTGAGCGCTTCCTGTGTGCGGAGTGCTGTACTAAGCACTTGGGAAGTCCAAGTTGGCAACCAGACCCGTGCCGTTCGCCTTCCTACTAAGACTATGAGCATCATCTGGGACCTGATGAATTTGTATCTACCCCTGTGCTTAGTGTTTGGCCCCCAGCAAGCGCTCAACAACTCCCACAATTATCATTATTATAAATAGTAATGATAATAATATATCTAAAATAATAATAATAATAATGATGGCATTTATTAAGCGCTTACTATGTGCCAAGCACTGTTCTAAGCACTGGGGAGGTTACAAGGTGATCAGGTTGTCCCATGGGGGGGCTCACAGTCTTCATCCCCATTTTACAGATGAGGGAACTGAGGCCCAGAGAAGTGAAGTGACTGGCCCAAAGTCACACAGCTGACAAGTGGCGGAGCTGGGATTTGAACCCGTGACCTCTGACTCCAAAGCCCGGGCTCTTTCCACTGAGCCACGCTGCTTCCCTGACCCAAAGTAAGTGGGACAGGGATTGTGTCCAACCCAATTTTCTTGTATATACCCCAATGCTTAGTACAGTGAGTGGACTATAGTAAGTGTCTCCCGCTTCTAGACTGTGAGCCCGTTGTTGGGTAGGGACCGTCTCTCTATGTTGCCAACTTGGACTTCCCAAGCGCGTAGTACAGTGCTTTGCACACAGTAAGCACTCAATAAATATGACTGAATGAATGAATGCTTTACAAATACCATAAAACACAAAAAACTAGGAGGAGACAATGACTCTCAACTAATTGTGAGGTCACTCAATAATAATAATAATAATAATAATAATAATGGCGTTTATTAAGTGCTTACTACGTGCAAAGCACTGTTCTAAGCGCTGGGCAGGTTACAAGGTGATCAGGTTGTCCCACGGGGGGCTCACAGCCTTAATCCCCATTTTACAGATGAGGTAACTGAGGCCCAGAGAAGTTAAGTGACTTGACCAAAGTCACACAGCTAATTGGAAGAGCCAGGATTTGAACCCATGACCTCTGACTCCAAACCCCGGGCTCTTTCCACTAAGCCACGCTGCTTCTCTAAATGTCTTGTATATACCCCAGTGCTCAGTACAGTGAGTGGACTATAGTAATTGTCTCCCCCTTCTAGACTGTGAGCCCACTGTTGGGTAGGGACCGTCTCTATATGCTGCCAACTTGTACTTCCCAAGCCCTTAGTACAGTGCTCTGCACACAGTAAGTGCTCAATAAATACGACTGAATGAGTGAATGCTTTACAAATACCATAAAACACAAAAAACTAGGAGGAGACAATGACTCTCAACTAATTGTGAGGTCACTCAATAATAATAATAATGACATTTATTAAGCGCAAAGCACTGTTCTAAGCGCTGGGGAGGTTACAAGGTGATCAGGTTGTCCCACGGGGGGCTCCCAGCCTTAATCCCCATTTTACAGATGAGGGAACTGAGGCCCAGAGAAGTGAAGTGACTTGCCCAAAGTCACACAGCTGACAGTTGGCGGAGCTGGGATTTGAACCCACGACCTCTGACTCCAAAGCCCGGCCTCTTTCCACTAAGCCATGCTGCTTCTCTAAATGTCTTGTATATACCCCAGTGCTTAGTACAGTGAGTGGACTATAGTAAGTGTCTCCCCCTTCTAGACTGTGAGCCCACTGTTGGGTAGGGACCGTCTCTAGAGGTTGCAATAAATACGATTGAATGAATGAATGAATTTTATTTTGTTAATATGTTTTGTTTTGTTGTCTGTCTCCCCCTTCTAGACTGAGAGCCCGCTGTTGGGTAGGGACCGTCTCTAGATGTTGCCAACTTGGACTTCCCAAGCGCTTAGTCCAGTGCTCTGTACACAGTAAGCGCTCAATAAATACGATTGAATGAATGAATGAATGAATGTTGCCAACTTGTAAGTGTCTCCCCCTTCTAGACTGTGAGCCCAGTGCTCTGCACACAGTAAGCGCTCTATAAATACGACTGAATGAATGAATGAATGTTGCCAACTTGTACTTCCCAAGCGCTTAGTCCAGTGCTCTGCACACAGTAAGCGCTCAATAAATACGACTGAATGAATGAATGAATGAATGTCTCTTTATCTGGTGTGGGCCCGCCGGGGTGGCTCCTTAGCACTTTCGGGTGTGTTTTTAGAAGGAGGGGACCAGAAGTTGTGGCTTTGCCCACCGCTGGCTGATCCAAGTTTGTCCGGATAAGGAAAAGGGTTCTGTCATGTTTCTCTTTGAAAGGGAACTTCTTTTCCCGAGTCGGAGAACTGGTGTAGGCCCAAGAGAAACCTAGAATTCTCCAACGTGGGGAGAAATTTCAAGAGGCTGGAATTTTGCTCTTCCTGCTCCTCTAGCCATCTTGTGTCATAATGCCACCTCGAAGACAGCTGAGGCGGCCGTCCGCCGAATGTGAAGATAATAATAATAATAATAATAATAATGGCATTTGTTAAGCGCTTACTATGTGAAAGCACTGTTCTAAGCGCTGGGGAGGTTACAAGGTGATCAGGTTGTCCCACATGGGGCTCCCAGTCTTCATCCCCATTTACAGATGAGGGAACTGAGGCCCAGAGAAGTGAAGTGACTTGCCCAAAGTCACCCAGCTGACAAGTGGCGGAGCCGGGATTTGAACCCACTACCTCTGACTCCAAAGCCCGGGCTCTTTCCACTGAGCCACGCTGCCACCGCCGCCTGTGTGGTTTTTGGGTTTTTTTGATGGTATTTGTTAAGTGCTTACTTTGCGCAAAGACTTCTAGACTGTGAGTCCGCTGTTGGGCAGGGACCGTCTCTATATGTTGCGTATTTAGTACAGTGCTCTGCACACAGTAAGCGCTCAATAAATACGATTGAATGAATGAATGCAAAGCACTGTTCTAAGCGCTGGGGGTGGAGGGGTGATACAAGGTGATCAGGTTGTCCCACGTGGGGCTCACAGTCTTACTCCCCATTTTACAGATGAGGTAACTGAGGCACAGAGAAGTTAAGCGGCTTGCCCAAGGTCACCCAGCTGACAAGGAGGCCTTCCCAGACTGAGCCCCTTCCTTCCTCTCCCCCTCGTCCCCCTCTCCATCCCCCCCATCTTACCTCCTTCCCTTCCCCACAGCACCTGTATATATGTATATATGTTTGTACATATTTATTACTCTATTTATTTATTTATTTATTTTACTTGTACATATCTATTCTATTTATTTTATTTTGTTAGTATGTTTGGTTTTGTTCTCTGTCTCCCCCTTTTAGACTGTGAGCCCACTGCTGGGTAGGGACTGTCTCTATATGTTCCCAACTTGTACTTCCCAAGCGCTTAGTACAGTGCTCTGCACACAGTAAGCGCTCAATAAATACGATTGATTGATTGATTGATTGATTAACCGACTGACTGAGTAGCAGAGGAGCCCTCTGCCAGGCAGCCCATCTTCGCTAAATCGTTCGCATTCAATCATAGCTGTCTGGGGAACACTCGATGGCGGTGGTGTTTTTCATCCCCGCCGGGAAGACTCGGTGCTTCGAAAAGTCATCATCATCATCATCAATCGTATTTATTGAGCGCTTACTATGTGCAGAGCACTGTACTAAGCGCTTGGGAAGTACAAATTGGCAACATATAGAGACAGTCCCTACCCAACAGTGGGCTCACAGTCTAAAAGAGTGGGCTCACAGTCTCAAAGAGTGGGCTCACAGTCTAAAAGTCGGATATTTTAAGTTCTTAAAGGTCGATTTGTATAAAAGCAGGCCAGTCGGAAGGTTTTCATTATTACAGAAAGTGATGTCAGTGGTTCCGTGTCAGAATTGTACTCTTGACCCCACCTCCGCTTTATGTAATTTGCATTTCTGGCAGTGCACCTGGACCTTTGGGTGACTCTGCTTATTCCTTGACTAACCAGGGTTGTCAGAGCACAGAGGTTCTGAACAAATGATGTGATGTGTGATCCTCCCCATTGCATAGTCCGGCCTCGATTGTGTTAAATTTGGTTTCAGAATGCAAGAGAAGAAATTGCCGTCTACCAGTCTCCTGAATTGAACTGAAGGAGATCTCTCATTAAGTCAGTTGGGTGACGAGAGAAGCAGCGTAGCCTAGTCGGAAAAGCCCACTGAAGTTAGAGGATCGGGATCTCGTTCCGGATCCACCGCTGCTGGGTGACCGTCTCTGTGCCTCAGTTTCACCCTCTCTAAAATGGGGGCTCAACACCTGTTCCCCCTCTCCCTTCGAGTGTGAGCCGACCCGACTATCTTGGCTCTGTCCCAGAACTTAGTATGGTGCTTGACCCACAGTAAGCACTTAACAGATATTACAGTGATTATGATTATGATTGTTATCCCCTGACGTGGCAAGGTGGCACGTCTGCTCGGAAACTATCGTGCAGCAGGTCTAGCTTCAATCAATCAATCAATCGTATTTATTGAGCGCTTACTGTGTGCAGAGCACTGTACTAAGTGCTTGGGAAGTACAAGTTCGCAACATATAGAGACAGTCCCTACCCAACAGTGGGCTCACAGTCTAAAAGAGCTTCAGGAGCTTTCTTTGTGCTGTTCACCAGTCAAGCAGATACCGGCCATTGACAACACCAGGACTAATTTGACAAGGGAATCACAAACTCTGTACAGTGGGCCTTCCCCCTCCCCAGATTGTAAATCCTCAAGAAGTCATGGAAATAGAATGTCATATGTCTTGAAGTAGGGGAGAAGGCGGCCTCCACTGAAAGGTTAATGCCCCGCTTCTCAGCTGACAAACTGAAGGAAGAGGAATCATGCCAAATAGGTTATGGTGCTGGGATGGCAGACCACGCATTCAACTAGTATGTGTGCCGAATAAATAAGACCACAAACCTCCCAACGTAAAGACAGGGACAGTTCCTCCCTCTCCTTATTGTCTCTGCTCCTTAGCTGCGCGGGTTGGCCATAGAGATGTGTACCGAATAAATAAGATCACAAACCTCCCAACTTAAAGACAGGGACAGTTCCTCCCTCTCCTTATTGTCTCTTAGAGATGTGTACCGAATAAATAAGATCACAAATCTCCCAACTTAAAGACAGGGACAGTTCCTCCCTCTCCTTATTGTCTGTGCTCCTTAGCTGCACTGGTTGGCCATAGAGATGTGTCCCGAATAAATAAGATCATAAACCTCCCAATATAAAGACAGGGACAGTTCCTCCCTCTCCTTATTGTCTCTGCTCCTTAGCTGCGCGGGTTGGCCATAGAGATGTGTACCGAATAAATAAGATCACAAACCTCCCAACTTAAAGACAGGGACAGTTCCTCCCTCTCCTTATCCCTCTCCTTATTGTCTCTGCTCCTTAGCTGCATGGGTTGGCCATAGAGATGTGTCCCAAATAAATAAGATCACAAACCTCCCAATGTAAAGACAGGGACAGTTCCTCCCTCTCCTTATTGTCTCTTAGAGATGTGTACCGAATAAATAAGATCACAAATCTCCCAACTTAAAGACAGGGACAGTTCCTCCCTCTCCTTATTGTCTGTGCTCCTTAGCTGCACTGGTTGGCCATAGAGATGTGTCCCGAATAAATAAGATCATAAACCTCCCAATATAAAGACAGGGACAGTTCCTCCCTCTCCTTATTGTCTCTGCTCCTTAGCTGCGCGGGTTGGCCATAGAGATGTGTACCAAATAAATAAGATCACAAACCTCCCAACTTAAAGACAGGGACAGTTCCTCCCTCTCCTTATCCCTCTCCTTATTGTCTCTGCTCCTTAGCTGCACAGGTTGGCCATAGAGATGTGCCCCAAATAAATAAGATCACAAACCTCCCAATGTAAAGACAGGGACAGTTCCTCCCTCTCCTTATTGTCTCTTAGAGATGTGTACCGAATAAATAAGATCACAAACCTCCCAATGTAAAGACAGGGACAGTTCCTCCCTCTCCTTATTGTCTCTGCTCCTTAGCTGCACGGGTTGGCCACAGAGATGTGTACCGAATAAATAAGATCACAAACCTCCCAATGTAAAGACAGGGACATTTCCTCCCTCTCCTTATTGTCTCTGCTCCTTAGCTGCACAGGTTGGCCATAGAGATGTGTACCGAATAAATAAGATCACAAACCTCCCAACGTAAAGACAGGGACAGTTCCTCCCTCTCCTTATTGTCTCTGCTCCTTAGCTGCACGGGTTGGCCATAGAGATGTGTACTGAATAAATAAGATCATAAACCTCCCAACGTAAAGACAGGGACAGTTCCTCCCTCTCCTTATTGTTTCTTAGAGATGTGTACTGAATAAATAAGATAACAAACCTCCCAACGTGAAGACAGGGACAGTTCCTCCCTCTCCTTATTGTCTCTTAGAGATGTGTACCGAATAAATAAGATCACAAACCTCCCAACGTAAAGACAGGGACAGTTCCTCCCTCTCCTAATTGTCTCTGCTCCTTAGCTGCACGGGTTGGCCATAGAGATGTGTCCCGAATAAATAAGATCACAAACCTCCCAATGTAAAGACAGGGACAGTTCCTCCCTCTCCTTATTGTCTCTTAGAGATGTGTACCGAATAAATAAGATCACAAACCTCCCACCATAAAGACAGGGACAGTTCCTCCCTCTCCTAATTGTCTCTGCTCCTTAGCTGCACGGGTTGGCCATGGAGATGTGTACCAAATAAATAAGATCACAAACCTCCCAACGTAAAGACAGGGACAGTTCCTCCCTCTCCTTATTGTCTCTGCTCTTTAGCTGCACGGGTTGGCCATAGAAGTGGCTCTTGGACTCCAGAGCAAATGTTCTGTTCTGAGCGACACTGGGTTGGCCTCCTCTTTCTCCCCCTCCCGGACCAGTTCTGGGAACACCATCCTGCTTGGGATCAGGTGCCTTTTTTGGGCTGTTGGGACTCTGTGTAATTACTGGAGGTTGAGTTCCTTCCTATTGACAACCGTTGGACAATGAGGCCACGGGTTTCCCGGCCCAGCTACAGTGGCATGTGACTCTGCACCCCGAGTGACACCCCTTCATCGCACTCAAGTCTGGAGTCCAATGACTGGGGTGCCCTGGCTGGCTCTGCACCAGTCGGCAGGGGCCGGGGAGAGGCAAATTAACTGCATCGGGATCACCAACCAGGGGCCAGGGTTTCCTGTCGGGAAGCTGCAGGCAGTGGAATTCTCCTGACCAAAGAGCCAAATACTGGATAAATATTTATTTATTTTACTTGTACCTATCTCTTCTACTTATTTTATTTTGGTAGTATGTTTGGTTTTGTTCTCTGTCTCCCCCTTCTAGACTGTGAGCCCACCATTGGGACTGTCTCTATATGTTGCCAGCTTGTACTTCCCAAGTGCTTAGGACAGTGCTCTGCACACAGTAAGCGCTCAATAAATACGATTGATTGATTGATTGGATGAGCGAATATTCCCAGCCACGTGCTGCGTGGTCCCTGGTCTCCCCATGGGGCAGTCTGAGGACCCTGGACCAAGGTCCAGCATCCTGCAGGGACTCTGGGTGACAAACAGGCATAAACAGATTCCTGTATCTCGTGCAACGATTGAATCTTCCCTGTTTCCCACTCCCATTCTGCCAGACCTCGGTCCTCAAACATCTCCTCTCCTCAGACATCTTCTAGACTGTGAGCCCACTTTATAGACTGTGAGCCCACTGTTGGTCCCTTGTACTTCCCAAGCGCTCAATACAGTGCTCTGCACACAGTAAGCGCTCAATAAATACGATTGAATGAATCTCCTAAATCCCCATCTCCTCCAGCAAGCCTTCCTTGATTAATTCCCAAACCCTTGAGGTGGGTCAACCAAACAGTTATCCCTATCCCTGATGATTTTTTATCCCCTTCCGCGGCCATTAGAAGCAGCGTGGCTCAGTGGAAAAGAGCCCGGGCTTTGGAGTCAGAGGTCATGGGTTCGAATCCCCGCTCCGCCACATGTCTGCTGTGTGACCTTGGGCAAGTCACTTAACTTCTCTGAGCCTCAGTTACCTCATCTGTAAAATGGGGACTAAGACTGTGAGCCCCACGTGGGACAACCTGATCACCTTGTAACCTCCCCAGCGCTTAGAACAGTGCTTTGCACATAGTAAGCGCTTAATAAACACCATTATTATTATTATTATTATTTTGTACACCTGAACTGAGGCATTCCGTTTTTTCTTTTGATATTTCACCCTGGCATATTTGTCTTCTTTTATGGTATGTGTTAAGCACCTACTATGTTTCAGGCACTGTACTAAACACTTGTCCCGCTCTCCATCCCCCCCATCTTACCTCCTTCCCTTCCCCACAGCACCTGTATATATGTATATATGTTTGTACATATTTATTACTCTATTTATCTATTTATTTTACTTGTACATATCTATTCTATTTATTTTATTTTGTTACTATGTTTGGTTTTGTTCTCTGTCTCCCCCTTTTTAGACTGTGAGCCCACTGCTGGGTAGGGACCGTATCTATATGTTGCCAACTTGTACTTCCCAAGCGCTTAGTCCAGTGCTCTGCACACAGTTAGCGCTCAATAAATACGATTGATTGATTGATTGATAGGGTAGCTAGAAGATAATCAGGTTGGACAGAGTCCCTGTCCCACATGCGGCTCACAGTCTAAATCGGCGGGAGGAGGTTTATCCCTGTTTTACAGATGAAGTACAGAAAAGTAACATGACTTGTCCAAGTTCACGCAGCAAACAAGTGGCAGAGCCAGGATTTAGACACAGGTCTTCTAACTGTGCTCTTTCCACCATGCCACACTGTCCAACCCGATTTGCTTGTATCCACCCCAGCGCTTAGTACAATGCCTAGCACATAGTAAGCGCTTAACAAACACCACCATCATTATTATCATTATTATTACTCCCTGCTCCCACTATTTGTAAATATTTTGCATGTCCCTCCGCCCATTAGAGGGTAAGCTTCCTTTGGGCAGGGAATGGGTCTTTTCTTCGGAATAGTTGTGCAAGAGCGTAGGGCAGTGCATCCCACTTGGACACGCAGTAAACATCTTTACTATTGATAATAATAATAATAATGGCATTTATTAAGCACTTACTCTGTGCAAAGCACTGTTCTAAGCGCTGGGGAGGTTACAAGGTGATCAGGTTGTCCCACGGGGCACTCACAGTCTTCATCCCCGTTTTACAGATGAGGGAAATGAGGCCCAGAGAATAATAATAATAATAATAATAATAATAATAATAATAATAATGCCATTTATTAAGCGCTTACTATGTGCAAAGCACTGTTCTAAGTGCTGGGGAGGTTTCAAAGTGATCAGGTTGTCCCACAGGGGGCTCACAGTCAATTCCCATTGTACAGATGAGGGAACTGAGGCCCAGAGAAGTGAAGTGACTTGGCCAAAGTCACACAGCTGGCGATTGGCGGAGCCGGGATTTGAACCCCTGACCTCTGACTCCAAAGCCCGGGCTTTTTCCACTGAGCCACACTGCTTGATGATGACATGGTGCGACATTTCAGGCCTAAGAGCCCGCACGCTGGCATCGGTGACAGTGCTAGTCTGTCATCCCTGCTGGCCACCTTTCCGCCGAGGCCCGGCGTGAAGTGGGCGGGCAGAGCTGCAGCAATTTGCCCAAATCAATCAATCAATCAGTCAATCGTATTTATTGAGCGCTTACTGTGTGCAGAGCGCTGTACTAAGCACTTGGGAAGTCCAAGTTGGCAACATCTAGAGACAGTCCCTACCCAAAAGTGGGCTCACAGTCTAAAAGGGGGAGACAGAGAACAAAACCAAACATACTAACAAAATAAAATAAATAGAATAGATATGTACAAGTAAAATAGAGTAATAAATATGTACAAACATATATACATATGTACAGGTGCTGCGGGGAAGGGAAGGAGGTAAGATGGGGGAATGGAGAGGGGGACGAGGGGGAGAGGAAGGAAGGGGCTCAGTGTGGGAAGGCCTCCTGGAGGAGGTGAGCTCTCAGCAGGGCCTTGAAGGGAGGAAGAGAGCGAGCTTGGCGGAGGGGCAGAGGGATTGGGGGCATTCCAGGCCCTCCCAAAGGAGGTATAGTTTGACCACTCCAGGCAGAGGCTGGGCTAGAACCCAGGTCCCTTCATTCCCAGAGTAAGCGCACTCTCACCCTCGCGTACAGCAGGATGGCCATTAGGATTACTATACTACTCTTAATAATAATAATAATCATAACGGTGGCATTTATTCATTCATTCATTCATTCATTCAGTCGTATTTATTGAGCGCTTACTGTGTGCAGAGCACTGGACTAAGCACTTGGGAAGTACAAGTTGGCAGCATATAAAGACGGTCCCTACCCAAAAACAGGCTCACAATCTAGAAGGGGGAGACAGACAACAAAACAAAACATCACCAATGACACCCTCACTGGGCCCCCGCCACTCTAGGGGACACTTACTTTTTTTATTTATTAAGCGCTTAGTATGTGCGAAGACCTGTTCTAAGCACTGGGGAGGTTACAAGGTGATCAGGTTGTCCCACGGGGGGCTCACAGTCTTCATCCCCATTTTCCAGATGAGGGAACTGAGGCCCAGAGAATAATAATAATAATAATGATGGCATTTATTAAGCGCTTACTATGTGCAAAGCACTCTTCTAAGCGCTGGGGAGGTTACAAAGTGATCAGGTTGTCCCACAGGGGGCTCACAGTCAATTCCCATTTAACAGATGAAGGAACTGAGGCCCAGAGAAGTGAAGTGACTTGGCCAGAGTCACCCAGCTGACAATTGGCAGAGCCAGGATTTGAACCTATGACCTCTGACTCCAAAGCCCGGGCTCTTTCCACTGAGCCACGCTGCTTCCCCAGCAGAGCCAAAGCACTCTTCCCAAAGCAGTACCCTTCAGAGCCAGGTCTTTGTTGGGCAGGCAGTCAGTCCTATTTATTGAGCACTTACTGTGTATGAGCTCACTACGGGCGGCAATATGTCTATTTTTTGTTATATCGTACTCTCCCAAAATAATAATAATAAATAATGATGGCATTTGTTAAGCCCTTACTATGTGCAAAGCTCTGTTCTAAGCGCTGGGGAGGGATACAAGGTGATCAGGTTGTCCCATGGGGGGCTCACAGTCTTAATCCTCATTTTACAGATGAGGGAACTGAGGCGCAGAGAAGTTGATTCTCCCCCTTCTAGACTGTGAGCCCGCTGTTGGGTAGGGACCGTCTCTCTATGTTGCCAACTTGTACTCCCCAAGCGCTTAGTCCAGTGCTCTGCACACAGTAAGCGCTCAATAAATACGATTGAGTGAATGAATGAATGAAGTGACTTGCCCAAGATCACACAGCAGACATGTGGGGGATCCGGGATTCGGACCCATGACCTCTGACTCCGAAGCCCGAGCTCTTTACACCAAGCCATGCTGCTTCTTCTGAGCGTGTACTACAGTGCTTTTGCACATAGTAAGAGCTCAATAAATGCGATGGAATGAATGAATGCAAACCACTGTAATCATAATAATAATAATAATAATAATGATGGCATTTGTTAAGCGCTTACTATGTGCAAAGCACTGTTCTAAGTACTGGAGGGATACAAGGTGATCAGGTTGTCCCACGTGGGGCTCACAGTCTTAATCTCCATTTTACAGATGAGGGAACTGAGGCTCAGAGATGTTAAGTGACTTGCCCAAGGTCATACAGCAGACATGTGGCGGAGCCAGGATTCGAACCCATGACCTCTGACTCCAAAGCCCGGGCTCTTTCCACTGAGCCACGCTGCAGTTCAGTATAACAGACACATTCCCTACCCACAACGGGCTTACAGTTTAGCCCCCCACCTCCCTCTCTCCATCCCCTCCACCTTACCTCCTTCCCCTCCCCACAGCACCTGTATATATGTATATATATTTGTATGTATTTATTACTCTATTTATTTATACATATTTATTCTATTTATTTTATTTTGTTAATATGATTTGTTTTTTTCTCCGTCTCCCCCTTCAAGACTGTGAGCCCACTGTTGGGTAGGGACCGTCTCTAGATGTTGCCAACTTGGACTTCCCAAGCGCTTAGTCCAGTGCTCTGCACACGGTAAGCGCTCAATAAATACGATTGAATGAATGAATGAATGAATGAATCGGGGGGATGCTCTGCCTGTCAATCAGTGGAGTTTATTGGGCTCTTACTGTGTGCGGAGCACAGAAGAGTTGGTAGAGCCGACCTCTATCCTCTAGAAGTTCACAATCTAGTTGGGGAGGCAGTTATTAAAATTGATATTACTCTATTTATTCTATTTATTTCATTTTGTTAATCTGTTTTGTTTTGTTGTCTGTTTCCCCCTTCTAGACCGTGAGCCCGCTGTTGGGTAGGGACCGTCTCTATACGTTGCCAACTTGGACTTCCCAAGCGCTTAGTCCAGTGCTCTGCACACAGGAAGCGCTCAATAAATACGATTGAATGAATTACCAATAGGAGAGGAGCAGAGTAGAAGGAGGTGGACGTACACGAGCACGGCGGGGGGGAGGATCGAAGCGTTCAGTGGGTACGCACCTATCCGAGTTGGGTAGGGACCGTCTCTATATGTTGCCAACTTGTACTTCCCAAGCGCTTAGTACAGCGCTCTGCACACAGCGCTCAATAAATACGATTGATTGATTGATTGTTTGATTGATAGAGGACAAACAAGGGAGGAAGGCTAGGACAGGAGAAGCAGCCTGGCTTAGTGGAAAGAGCCCGGGCTTGGGAGACAGACGTGGTGGGTTCAAATCCCAGCTCCGCCGCTTGTCTGCTGTGTGACCTTGGGCAAGCCACTCAGCTTCTCTAGGCCTCAGTTTCCTCATCTGCAAAATGGGGATTAAGACTGTGAGGCCCACGTGGGACAATCTGATGACCGTGTATCTACCCCAGCGCTTAGAACAGTGCTTGGCACGTAGTAAGTGCTTGATACGTATCATTATGATTGTTATTAGGGTAATAATAATTATGGTATTTGTTAAGCGTTTACTGTGTCACAGGCACTGTAATAAGAATGATGGCATTTATTAAGCTCCCAGACTGAGCCCCCTCTTTCCTCTCCCCCTCCGCATCCCCCCCCGCCTTACCTCCTTCCCCTCCCCACAGCACCTGGATATGTTTGTACGTATTTATCACTCTATTATTACTCTATTCTCTATTAGAGAAGCAGCATGGTTCGGTGGAAAGAGCCCGGGCTTTGGAGT
Organism: Tachyglossus aculeatus; assembly: GCF_015852505.1. Classification (NCBI taxonomy): domain Eukaryota; kingdom Metazoa; phylum Chordata; class Mammalia; order Monotremata; family Tachyglossidae; genus Tachyglossus; species Tachyglossus aculeatus. The sequence continues at coordinate 39,201,651 of NC_052088.1, read as the reverse complement.
CAGAGGTCATGGGTTCAAATCCCAGCTCCGCCACACATCTGCTGTGTGACCTTGGGCAAGTCACTTCTCTGTGCCTCAGTTACCTCATCTGGAAAATGGGGATTAAGATTGTGAGCCCCATGTGGGACAACCTGATCACCTTGTAACCTCCCCAGTATTTAGAAGAGTGCTTTGCACATGGCAAGTGCTTAATAAATGCCATTATTATTATTATTATTATTATTATTATGAAAACCCACGAGAAGCAGCGTGGCTCAGTGAAAAGAGCCCGGGCTTTGGAGTCAGAGGTCAAGGTTTCAAATCCCAGCTCCACCAATCGCCAACTTGTACTTCCCAGCCAACCTGTACTTTCCAAGCGCTTAGTGCAGTGCTCCGCACACAGTAAGCGCTCAATAAATACGATTGAATGAATGAATGAATGAATTGTCAGCTGTGTGACTTTGGGCAAGTCACTTCACCTCTCTGGGCCTCAGTTACCTCATCTGTAAAATCTGTAAAATGTAAAGTTCTGTTGCCAACTTGTACTTCCCAAGCGCTTAGTGCAGTGCTCTGCAGACAGTAAGCGCTCAATAAATACGATTGAATGAATGAATAAAATGGGGATTGAGACTGTGAGCCCCCCACGGGACAACCTGATCACCTTACAACCTCCCCAGCGCTTAGAACAGTGCCTTGCACGTAGTAAGCGCTTAATAAATGCCATTATCATTATTATTATTATTGAAATGTAGGGTTACCAAGTGCAGACCGACTTCTGAGAAACGGGGTCCCCGTGCATTGGGACTAGAGATAATGCGTTCTCCCTTAATAATAACTTCTTTTTGTCTCCATCTTAGGAGGTTTGTGATCTTATTTATTCGGGAAGCGTATAAACTTCCTGCTTAGCGTTCAGAACCTATATAAATCCCTCGATTCTGCGGCGCGAGTATTGTTGATTGTTGATGCTCAGACCAGGAACCATTTATTCAAGACGGAGAAAAGTTTAAACATGCTCACACTGAATATAAACTTGGCTCCTTGCACCGGTGATCTCATATCAGCTTGCGGGCACTGTAGTAAAACAAAAGCGAGGGAAGGAGAGGTGGGAAGCTAAACAGCTGTAAACTTCGCGAACTAAGCTCCTTTTCCCCCCCCGACAGACGTGAAATTTTCCAAAGCCCCAAAGGCCTCGATCTGGGCGTAGGAGAGCGGAGCGCAGTTCCCGGTCATCGGCTCGTTCCCTTTTCCATCACGTTGCACCCACGCTGGCCGCGGACAGCGAGGGGAACAGGTGTGGGGCTGCATCAGAGGAGTCCTTTCCCGTCCTTCGTCCTTGCGTTTATTCCCTCTCCTCAAAAATCTCCAGTGGCTACCAATCAATCTGCGCATCAGGCAGAAACTCCTCACCCTGTGCTTCCAGGCTGTCCATCACCTCACCCCCATCCTACCTCCCCTCCCTTCTGTCCTTCTCCAGCCCAGCCCGCACCCTCCGCTCCTCCACCACTAATCTCCTCACTGTACCTCGCTCTCGCCTGTCCCGCCGTCGACCCCCGGCCCACATCGTCCCCCGGGCCTGGAATGCCCCCAATCCCTCTGCCCCTCCGCCAAGCTAGCTCTCTTCCTCCCTTCAAGGCCCTGCTGAGAGCTCACCTCCTCCAGGAGGCCTTCCCAGACTGAGCCCCTTCCTTCCTCTCCCCCTCGCCCCCCTCTCCATCCCCCCATCTTACCTCCTTCCCTTCCCCACAGCACCTGTATATATGTATATATGCTTGTACATATTTATTACTCTATTTATTTATTTATTTTACTTGTACATATCTATCCTATTTATTTTATTTTGTTGGTATGTTTGGTTCTGTTCTCTGTCTCCCCCTTTTAGACTGTGAGCCCACTGTTGGGTAGGGACTGTCTCTATGTGTTGCCAATTTGTACTTCCCAAGCGCTTAGTACAGTGCTCTGCACATAGTATGCGCTCAATAAATGTGATTGATTGATTGATTGATTGATTGATCCTGGGAGAACAGTTTTGCAGGGAGTCGGCTAGTCTGGCTGACGAGCCGGCGCAGAGGAATCGGAGCGCTCTTGTCGATTTTCCGAAGTTACTTCTGAGAATCTAGTACAAACCTAAGGGATTTATTGACTGAGAAAGCAGCAAGGGAATGGATGTTCCCCTTCCTTCCTCTCCCCCTCGTCCCCCTCTCCATCCCCCCATCTTACCTCCCTCCCTTCCCCACAGCACCTGTATATATGTTTGTACATATTTTTTTTACTCTATTTATTTATTTATTTAATTTATTTCTACATATCTATTCTATTTTATTTGGTTAGTATGTTTGGTTTTGTTCTCTGTCTCCCCCTTTTAGACTGTGAGCCCACTGTTGGGTAGGGACCGTCTCTATATGTTGCCAATTTGTACTTCCCAAGCGCTTAGTACAGTGCTCTGCACATAGTAAGTGCTCAATAAATACGATTGATGATGATGATGATGTTCAGACTTACCTCCGGTTATCCTTCACACTCAAAGACCTGATAAAATTCACTTAAAGATGCGATTGTCTTTGAAAAGGCCAATGGAGGAACCGCAGGACTGGCTGCCTTGTTTGAACACACGCACGCTGCCCTTTGTTGCGTTGTGTTGTTTGTAGCGCCTGGAACTGATTTGGCGGCAGCATCATCTCTTTTCATTCTTGCAAAGCTTTTGCTAAAAAAGCGAAACAAAAATCAATCAATCGTATTTATTGAGCGCTTACTGTGTGCAGAGCACTGTACTAAGCGTTTGGGAAGTACAAGTTGGCAACATATAGAGGCGGCCGCTACTCAACAGCGGGTTCACTTAGTACAGTGCTCTGCACGCAGTAAGCACTCAATAAATACAATTGAATGAATGAATGAATGAATGAATACCTGTTTTCCCTCCTCATTAGACTGCAAGCCCCATGTGGAGCCTGATTACCTTGTGTCTACCCAGCGCTTAGTACAAAGCGTAGCACATAGCAGTTAACAAATACCATTATCATTATTATTAAGTTATTACTATTAGTATCAAGATTATCGGTCCTACTATTATTGATCCAAAGCATCCATTGGAAAGTGCCAAAAGTGAAAATAAAACCCAAATTTCTAGCAAGTTTACTTTTCACCAAAATTTTTTAAAAAAGAAAACCCAATAATTGCCTGTCCAATTATTCCTTCATTCATTCAGTCGTACCTATTCAGTCATTCAGTCGTATTTATTGAACGCTTAACGTGTGCAGAGCACTGTACTAAGTGCTCGGGAAGTACAAGTTGGCAACATATAGAGACGGTCCCTACCCAACAGCGGGCTCACATTTATTGAGCGGTTACTGTGTGCAGAGCACTGTACTAAGCGTTCGGGAAGTACAAGTTGGCAACATATAGAGACAGTCCCTACCCAACAGCAGGCTCACATTTATTGAGTGTTACTGTGTGCAGAGCACTGTACTAAGCGCTTGGGAAGTATAAATTGGCAACATATAGAGACAGTCCCTACCCAACAGTGGGCTCACATTTATTGAGTGGTTACTGTGTGCAGAGCACTGTACTAAACGCTTGGGAAGTACAATCAATCAATCAATCGTATTTATTGAGCGCTTACTATGTGCAGAGCACTGTACTAAGCGCTTGGGAAGTACAAGTTTGCGACATATAGAGACGGTCCCTGCCCAACAATGGGCTCACGGTCTAGAAGAGCAGGCAAGGCCGTGCCAAGCAGAGAGGGTGAGAATCCCCTGGGGAGGAGGTAGGGCTCTAGAGAAGAGAAGCCACGAGGAAGATGATTTGGGCCACTCTTTTTCTCATCACAGTGATAACATTCTGGTTTCATGTTTATTTTTGATGATGATGGCATTTATTAAGCGCTTACTATGTGCAAAGCACTGTTCTAAGCGCTGGGGAGGCTACAAGGTGACCAGGTTGTCCCATGGGGGGGCTCACAGTCTTCATCCCCATTTTACAGATGAGGGTACTGAGGCCCAGAGAAGTGAAGCGACTTGCCCAAGGTCACACAGCTGACAATTGGCAGAGCCGGGATTTGAACCCGTGATCTCTGACTCCAAAGCCCGGCCTCTTTCCACTGAATCAATCAATCAGTCAATTGTATTTATTGAGCGCTTACTGTGTGTAGAGCACTGTACTAAGCACTTGGGAAGTACAAGTTAATAATGGCATTTATTAAGCGCTTACTATGTGCAAAGCACTGTTCAAAGCGCTGGGGAGTTTACAAGGTGATCAGGTTGTCCCCCGTGGGGCTCACAGTCTTCATCCCCATTTTCCCGATGAGGGAACTGAGGCCCAGAGAAGTGAAGTAACTTGCCCAAGGTCACACAGCTGATAAATGGCAGAGTTGGGATTTGAACCCATGACCTCTGACTCCAAAGCCTGGGCTCTTTCCACTGAGCCACGCTGCTTCTCTATCAATCAATCAATCAATCAATCAATCGTATTTATTGAGCACTTACTGTGTGCAGAGCACTGTACTAAGCACTTGGGAAGTCCAAGTTGGCAACATCTAGAGACAGTCCCTACCCAACAGTGGGCTCACAGTCTAAAAGGGGGAGACAGAGAACAAAACCAAGCATACTAACAAAATAAAATAAATAGAACAGATATGTACAAATAAAATAAATAAATAAATAGAGTAATAAATATGTACAGACATATATACACTGAACCACACTGCTTCCCCACGCTGCTTTATTTTTCTTTCATATAGGGAAGGAAGATTTGTTTTAGGTTCCCACGATGGAAATCCCAATTTATTTTTTTTACTTTGTTCAATTTAGTCCTTTTTCTGACTCTAGCCATTAAAAACCACACCCTCTCATCATCATCATCATCAATCGTATTTATTGAGCGCTTACTATGTGCAGAGCACTGTACAAAGCGCTTGGGAAGTACAAATTGGCAACATCTAGAGACAGTCCCTACCCAACAGTGGGCTCACAGTCTAAAAGGGGGAGACAGAGAACAAAACCAAACATACTAACCAAATAAAATAAATAGAATAGATATGTACAAGTAAAATAAATAAATAAATAGAGTAATGAATATGTACAAACATATATACATATATACAGACTGTGAGCCCAATGTTGGGTAGGGACTGTCTCTATATGTTGCCAATTTGTACTTCCCAAGCGCTTAGTACAGTGCTCTGCACATAGTAAGTGCTCAATAAATATGATTGATTGATTGATTGATATACAAGACATATATACATATATACAGGGCATTGGAGTCAGAGGTCACGGGTTCAAATCCCAGCTCCGCCACTTGTCAGCTGTGTGACTTTGGGCAAGTCGCTTCACTTCTCTGGGCCTCAGTTCCCTCATCTGTAAAATGGGGAGCCCAGGCAACCGAGCGAGATAGTAGACGTTCAGTTCAGGAAATTCCGAGCCTGCCTAATCAGTGGGAATCCAAAGCTTTGTTCCATTGGCGGCTCTCATCTTAAAATAACGTCTACTGAATCATCGCAGTGGAGTCCCCACCTAATCCGGATGTTTGCTGATGAATCAGACGGGAAATGGTGTGTTCGGTTTTGTTCTCTGTCTCCCCCTTTTAGACTGTGAGCCCACTATTGGGTAGGGACCGTCTCTATTTGTTGCCAACTTGGACTTCCCAAGCGCTTAGTACAGTGCCCTGCACACAATAAGCGCTCAATAAATACGATTGATGAGGATGATGAAAGAGGATGAGTTTGGGCGGCAAGTTTGGAGACCCCTCGGGATCTCGTAACAATAAACTGAGTCTGGATTCCGCATCCGGCCCAGCTCAGAGCCAGATGGGGCTTGGGGGGCCCTCCTTAATAATAATAATAATAATAATAATAATAATAATGGCATGTATTAAGCGCTTACACTGTGCCAAGCACTGTTCTAAGCACGGGGGAGGTTACAAAGTGATCAGGTTGTCCCACGGGGGGCTCACAGTCTTCATCCCCATTTTATGCGCTCAATAAATACAATTGATTGATTGATTGATGGATTGCTCTCTATAAAGATATGGTCTTTAAAAAGGAGGGGGAGAAGGGGCTTGATAATAATCATCAATCGTATTTATTGAGCGCTTACTGTGTGCAGAGCACTGTACTAAGCACTTGAGAAGTGCAAATTGGCAACATATAGAGACAGTCCCTACCCAACAGTGGGCTCACAGTCTAAATATAATAATATTATATTTATAACTATATAATTATAATTATTATTATAATAATTATATTATATAATAATAATAATAATAATGGCATTTATTAAGCACTTACTATGTGCAAAGCACTATTCTAAGCACTGGGGAGGTTACAAGGAGATCAGGTTGTCCCACGGGGGGGCTCACAGCCTTCATCCCCGTTTTACAGACGAGGGAACTGAGGCCCAGAGAAGTGAAGTGACTTGCCCAAAGTCACACAGCTGACAAGTGGCGGAGCTGGGATTTGAACCCGTGACCTCTGACTCCAATGCCCGGGCTCTTTCCACTGAGCCACGCTGCTTCTCATCTCCCTTGGGGGGAGATGATCGCTTTGGGGGTGGCCCACGAGGCGAAGTAGAACCGCATATGTGCTTGTTTAGTGACTGGAAGTGACATTCTCGCAGTTACCCTGTTAATTAATTGTTTTCTCCGATCGCTTTTTCCTGATTAAGCTGTATAATAATAATAATAATAATGTTGGCATTTGTTAAGCGCTTACTATGTGCAAAGCACTGTTCTAAGCGCTGGGGGGATACATGGTGATCAGGTTGTCCCACATGGGACATATTTATTCTTAATTTAAATTAATTTAATTTAATTCTTAATTTATTCTTTAGTCTTAATCATATTTATTACTCTATTTATTTTACTTGTACATATCTATCCTATTTATTTTATTTTGTTAATATGTTTCGTTTTGTTCTCTGTCTCCCCCTTCTAGACTGTGAGCCCACTGTTGGTACAGTGCTAAGTGCTTAGTACAGTGCTCTGCACACAGTAAGCGCTCAATAAATACAATTGATTGATTGTTGGGTAGGGACCGTCTCTATATGTTGCCAACTTGGACTTCCCAAGTGCTTAGTACAGTGCTGTGCACACAGTAAGCGCTCAATAAATACGATTGATTGATTAATCCCCATTTTACAGATGAGGGATCTGAGGCTCAGAGAAGTTAAGTGGCTTGCCCAAGGTCACACAGCAGACATGTGGTAGAGCTGGGATTCGAACCCATTACTTCTGACTCCAAAGCCCGGGCTCTTTCCACTGAGCCACGCTGCTTCTCTATATCTAATATATATATGCATATATATATATATATATATAAAACCCAGTGCTTAGAATAATAATAATAATAATGGCATTTATTAAGCGCTTACTATGTGCAAAGCACCGTTCTAAGCGCTGGGGAGGTTACAAGGTGATCAGGTTGTCCCACAGGGGGCTCCCAGTCTTCACCCCCATTTTCCAGATGGGGGAACTGAGGCCCAGAGAAGTGAAGTGACCTTGCCCAAAGTCACACAGCTGACAATTGGCAGAGTCGGGATAGAACAGTGCTGTGCTTAACTCAAAGCAAGCACTTAACAAATATTGTATTAAAAAAATAATCATAATTGAGAGTTCCTTGACGCCAGTAAGCACTTACCAAATACTATTAATAAAATAATCATAATTGGGAGTTCCTTGACGCCAGTAAGCACTTAACAAATACTATTAAAAAAATAATCATAATTGGGAGTTCCTTGACGCCAGTAAGCACTTAACAAATACTATTAATAAAATAATCATAATTTGGAGTTCCTTGACACCAGTAAGCACTTACCAAATACTATTAATAGAATAATCATAATTGGGAGTTCCTTGACACCAGTAAGCACTTACCAAATACTATTAATAAAATAATCATAATTGGGAGTTCCTTGACACCAGTAAGCACTTAACAAATACTATTAATAAAATAATCATAATTGGGAGTTCCTTGACACCAGTAAGCACTTACCAAATACTATTAATAAAATAATCATAATTGGGAGTTCCTTGACACCAGTAAGCACTTACCAAATACTATTAATAAAATAATCATAATTGGGAGTTCCTTGACACCAGTAAGCACTTACCAAATACTATTAAAAAAATAATGCTAATTGGGAGTTCCTTGACGCCAGTAAGCACTTACCAAATACTATTAATAAAATAATCATAATTGGGAGTTCCTTGACACCAGTAAGCACTTACCAAATACTATTAAAAAAATAATCCTAATTGGGAGTTCCTTGACGCCAGTAAGCACTTAACAAGTGCTATTAATAAAATAATCATAATTGGGAGTTCCTTGACACCAGTAAGCACTTAACAAATACATTTAAAAAATAATCATAATTGGGAGTTCCTTGATGCCAGTAAGCACTTAACAAATACTATTAAAAAAATGATCATAATTGGGAATTCCTTGACACCAGTAAGCACTTAACAAATGGTATTAAGCCCCTTCCTTCCTCTCCCCCTCGTCCCCCTCTCCATCCCCCCATCTTACCTCCTTCCCTTCCCCACAGCACCTGTATATATGTATAGATGTTTGTACATATTTTTTACTCTATTTATTTATTTATTTTATTTGTACATATCTATTCTATTTATTTTATTTTGTTAGTAAGTTTGGTTTTTTACTCTGTCTCCCCCTTTTAGACTGTGAGCCCACTGTTGGGTAGGGACTGTCTCTATATGTTGCCAACTTGGACTTCCCAAGCGCTTAGTACAGTGCTCTGCACATAGTAAGTGCTCAATAAATACGATTGATGATGATGATGATATTAAAAAAATAATCATAATTGGGAGTTCCTTGAGGCCAGGAACCGAGCCTAAATCCAATGTTCCCCCGTCTACTCCTACGCACGTAGGTGAGCTGTCCTCATTGAGGACGCATCGAGTGCTCACTGGCTCTGGTGACCTCACTGTACTAAGCGCCTCAATACGTAATTAAGACCTGGTTTCAAATGGGGCCTCCTCGCAGTAGGCACGGGGATATTCTGAAGGGCAGGAAAATTGGCAATTCCATCTTGGCTGAAACTAGTCTCCACCTTGGGATCATTGCTTGAACTGAGTGGCATATCTGCTATCCCCCAGGTTTGCATCAATCAATCAATCAATCATATTTATTGAGCACTTACTGCACACAGTAAGCGCTCAATAAATGCGATTGAATGAATGAATGAATTACTCAATTTATTTTACTCATACATATTTATTCTACTTATTTTATTTTGTTAATATGTTTTGTTTTGTTGTCTGTCTCCCCCTTCTAGACTGTGAGCCCGCTGTCGGGTAGGGACCGGCTCTAGATGTTGCCGACTTGGACTTCCCAAGCGCTTAGTCCAGTGCTCTGCACACAGTAAGCGCTCAATAAATACGATTGAATGAAATGCAGAGCACTGTACTAAGCGCTTGGGAAGTCCAAGTTGGCAACATGTAGAGACGGTCCCTACCCAGCAGTGGGCTTACAGTCTAAAAGACTGGATGACGGATTAATCCAAATCCATAATGCTGCCTCACACCCCCCCAGAGCCCTTTTCCATAGCTTTGCTCCAATTGTCATCCCCACAGCACTGAACAGGCGGGGATTCATTCATTCATTCAATCGTATTTATTCATTCATTCAATCGTATTTATTGAGCGCTTACTGTGCGCAGAGCACTGTACTAAGCGCTTGGGAAGTAGAAGTCGGTAACATCTAGAGATGGTCCCTACCCAACGACGGGCTCACGGTCTAGAAGGGGGAGACGGACAACAAAACAAAACATGTGGACGGGTGGCAAGTCATCAGAATAAATAGAAGTAAAGCTAGATGCACATCATTGACAAAATAAATAGAATAGTTCATTCATTCATTCAATTGTATTTATTGAGCGCTGACTATGTGTAGAGCGCTGTACTAAGCGATTGGAAAGTCCAATTCGGCAACAGATAGAGACAATCCCTACCCGACAACGGGCTCACAGTCGAGAAGGGGGAGACAGACAACAAAACAAGGCAGGCATCATATGTTGCCAACTTGTACTTCCCAAGCGCTTAGTACAGTGCTTGATTGATTGATTGATTGATTGATTCTAGACTTGAGCCCGTTGTTGGGTAGGGGCTGTCTCTATCTGTTGTCGAATTGGACTTTCCAATCGCTTAGAACAGTGCTCTGCACACAGTAAGTGCTCAATACATGCGATTGAACGAATGAATGAATGAATGAATGAAAAGCAGTATGACATAGTGGATAGAGCCCGGGCCTGGGAATCAGGCCATGGGTTCTAATCCCGGCTCTGCCACTTGTCTGCTGTGTGACCTTGGACAGGTCACTTCACTACTCTGTGCCTCAGTTACCTCAATCAATCAATCAATCGTATTTATTGAGTGCTTACTGTGTGCAGAGCACTGTACTAAGCGCTTGGGAAGTCCAAGTTGGCAACATATAGAGACGGTCCCTACCCAACAGTGGGCTCACAGTCTAGAAGGGGGAGACAGACAACAAAACCAAACATACTAACAAAATAAAATAAATAAAATAGATATGTACAAGTAAAATAAATAAATAGAGTCATAAATATGTACAAAAATATATACATATATACAGGTGCTGTGGGGAAGGGGAGGAGGTAAGATGGGGGGATGGAGAGGGGGACGAGGAGGAGAGGAAGGAAGGGGCTCAGTCTGGGAAGGCCTCCTGGAGGAGGTGAGCTCTCAGTAGGGTCTTGAACTACTCATCTGTTAAACGGGGATTGAAACAGTGATCCTCACGTGGGACAGGGACTGTGTCCAACTCGATTTGCTTGTATCCACCCCAGCGCTTAATACGGTGCCCGGCACATAGTAAGTGTGTAACAAATACCATAATTATAATTATTATTATTCTCAGAATCACAGCACCTTCCCTCTTCATCTTGAAGCACCCACGCTTCTAGTCTTATTGCGCTCAATGAATACGACTGAATGAATGAATGAATCATTGCCGTTCTGGGGATGGGACCCAGGCTGCTGCGAAGTCTGCCGTTCTTCTAACGGTCCCATTTCCTTTTCCCTAAGCCCACAAAAATGCCATGAAGGATGTATTATGATAAAAATATCCAATCAAGTAAGGCATGATGAATCCCATCCTGTTGCAGCCTATTGTCAGCATCGTCGTCATGGGGAAGAATCCTGGAATTAGTCAATCGGTGGTATTAATGAATTAGTCAATCAGTGGTATCCCAACTCTGCCAATTGTCAGCTGTGTGACTTTGGACAAGTCACTTAACTTCTCTGTGCCTCAGTTACCTCATCTGTAAAATAGGGATGAAGACTGTGAGCCCCAAGTGGGACAATCTGATTCATTCATTCATTCAATCGTATTTATTGAGCACTTACTATGTGCAGAGCACTGTACTAAGTGCTTGGGAAGTACAAGTTGGCAATCTGATCACCTTGTATCCTCCCCAGCACTTAGAACGGTGCTTTGCACATAGTAAGTGCTTAACAAATGTCATCACTATTATTATTTATTGAGCACTTAGTATGTGCATAGCACTGTACTAAGTATTTGGAAGAGTACAATAGAACAGAATTACCAGACACGTTCCCTTCCCGTAACGAGCTGACAGTCTAGAGGAAGACTGTTGGAAGAGGTAGGAACTCTTGTGGGAAAGTCAGTCGGTCGAAGGGACGTCACACAAATCCCGAGTGGAACGGATTACCAGCAGAATTTCCGACTGGATTTCTTTCCTCTTAGGAAAGAGGCTTGCTCGTGTCCTAGTGCCGGGAGGACGATTCTTCCTGAAAACCATCATTCAGCCAAAAAAGATCAACAAAAGCCAGGACATTCAAAGTGGCATTTTTCCTAGCGACTTGGCCCTGGCGCCAACCATACAGTATAACAATAAACGGACATATTCCTTGCCCACAGTGAGCTTACAGTCTAGAGTGGGAGACAGGTGTTAAATAAATTACAGATCAATCAATCAATCAATCAATCGTATTTATTGAGCGCTTACTGTGTGCAGAGCACTGTACTAAGCGCTTGGGAAGTACAAGTTGGCAACATATAGAGACAGTCCCTACCCAACAGTGGGCTCCCAGTCTAAAAGGGGGAGACAGAGAACAAAACCAAACATACTAACAAAATAAAATAAATAGAATAGATATGTACGGAAGTGCCGTGGGGCTGGGAAGGGGGTTGAATAAAGGGAGAGAGGGTGATGCAGAAGGGAGTGGGAGAAGAGGAAAGGAGGGCTTGGGGAAGGATTCTTGGAGGGGATGTGCCTTCAGTAAGGCAAGGGAGAGTAATTGTCCGTTGGATTTGAGGAGGGAGGGCATTCCAGGCCAGAGGGAAGATGTGGGCTAGGGGTCGGTGGCGAGATAGACGACATCGAGGTACACTGAGATTAGCATCAGAGGAGCGAAGTGTGCGGCTGGGTTGTAGTAATAATAATAATAATAAAGATGATGGCATATATAAAGTGCTTACTATGTGTAAAGCACTGTTCTAAGTGCTGGGGAGGTTACAAGGAGTTCAGGTTGTCCCACGGGGAGTCTTAATCCCCATTGTACAGATGAGGTAACTGAGGCCCAGAGAAGTGAAGTGACTTGCCCAAAGTCACACAGCTGACAGTTGGCGGAGCCGGAATTTGAACCCCTGACTTCTGACTCCAAAGCCCGGGCTCTTTCCACTGAGCCATGCTGCTTCTCATAGTAGTAGGAGAGTAATGAGTTCAATCAATCAATCGGTCGTATTTATTGAGCGCTTACTGTGGGCAGAGCACTGTACTAAGCGCTTGGGAAGTACAAGTTGGCAACATATAGAGACGGTCCCTACCTGAGTTGCTTCCCCTATCTTTCTCCACAGACCGTCCTTTCTCCCACACCATCCCCACCCCGAGTGCTTGCTTGCTGGGCTCCACTCCCTCTGTCTTGAGCTGATTCGTAAAGATCAAGGGGGAAGTTCCTATTTTTGTCGATTGGATTCTTGCCTATCTCACCTATCCTCATCATCAATCGCATTTATTGAGCGCTTACTGTGTGCAGAGCACCGTACTAAGCGCTTGGGAAGTACAAATTGGCAACATATAGAAACAGTCCCTACCCAACAGTGGGCTCACAGTCTATCCTTTGAGGACAAGGACTGACTGGGACTGTTTTTTCCTTCGTTCCTCAAGCTCCTAACGTGGAGCGGCATTCCTTGTGGCTGCCGAGACGATGCTTAGCGATGGATGGACTGACTGACATGTCGACTTTCGTGACTGTGGTCTGCCCCTAAGCACTCGGGCTGTGCCCTGGGTCGTAGGCCCAACTCTGACGCCTCAAGGTCGGCACCTGAGCCCTTAAAAGACAATTCAGCGTGAAAGTTGCTGGGGATCCGCCGTCGTGCGACGGGACCGTTGTCGACTACCCCAAGAGTGCTGCCTTGGGTGGTGCTGGAAGGGTTTGGTTCGTCTCTGGGCCCCCGAATCCTGGTAGACGGCAAAATGGTGGTTTTTGTTCAGAAGACATGAATCGAGTCTAAATTAAGAACCCACACAAACATAAATAAAGCATCCTTTCCACCGGGACGGGATTACGTTGGGTTTCGCATTAGCTGATTTAAAAATATGCTTTTATTAGGTGCAAGTGGTTCCCAAAGTGCTTTTCCTGGCTCCCATCTCGCCCGTGTTTACTCGATGGGCTGGGCGTCTCGTTCAGCGAAGGCAAGTTCTCGGGTCCCATTCGCCTGCCAAGTTCCGTAGTAGGGGCAGGAGCACAGGGTAAGGAGACGTAAGTTTATGGAAAAGAGAAAAAAAAAATAGCCTTCTATGAGGTATCGGCTACGGAGTGAATCACCCGCTGGTACGTTCAGCTGCAAGTGGCTTGTTGAGAAGCAGTTCGTTTGCTCTTGGATCGCATCCAACGCTGAAACAGCTCCACAGAGATTGTACGGGGATGTCGAGGCCCCCAAACCTTTTATGCCAGCCCCTTGCACAATCTGCCAGTCTGGTGGAATGGCTTTTCAAAGAAATGAGGCATAACATCTGTAGGCCTCGGTCACTTTTCTTTAGCCCATTGTCAGTCAGTCAGTCAGTCGTATTGATTGGGCATGAGAATGGTTTTCCCCCACCCTCTACCAGACTGAGCCCCCTCGCCCCCCTCTCCATCCCCCCGTCTTACCTCCTTCCCTTCCCCACAGCACCTGTATATATGTTTGTACATATTTATTACTCTATTTTGCTTGTACATACCTATTCTATTTATTTTATTTTGTTAATATGTTTGGTTTTGTTCTCTGTCTCCCCATTCTAGACTGTGAGCCCGCTGTTGGGTAGGGACTGTCTCTATATGTTGCCAACTTTCCCAAGCGCTTAGTACAGTGCTCTGCACACAGTAAGCGCTCAATAAATGTGATTGATTGATTACCTCCTTCCCTTCCCCGCAGCACCTGTATATATGTATACATGTTTGTACATATTTATTACTCTATTTAGCTTGTTCATATTTATTCTATTTATTTTATTTTGTTAATATGTTTGGTTTTGTTCTCTGTCTCCCCATTCTAGACTGTGAGCCCGCTGTTGGGTAGGGACTGTCTCTCTATGTTGCCAACTTGTACTTCCCAAGTGCTTAGTACAGTGCTCTGTATACAGTAAGCGCTCAATAAATACGATTGATTGATTGATTAAGCTCCCTGAGGGCAGAAACGGTCTGCTCCCAATTTAGAAAAGCCCGACGCCGCCCAGGACAGAGAACCGAATGGACGCATGACAAATATTAATGGACGAGGAGTCTGCGGATCAGAAATGACCTGGGGAAGTCTGTGATTTCTCATTTCTAGCTGGGTTTAAGTATCTCGTACTCTCCCAAACGCTCAGTACAGCTGGCGCCCAATAAATATTATTGCTTGAGTACTGCGCTTTCAAGCGCTGTTAGTTCTCTGGCTAATGAGCTACGTGCGTCAAATGGCCAGACTTATTTATGGGTTTAAGATCGGCCGATTGCATCAGGCTGACGGCATTGGCCTCTTCTGTCATCCCTTTCTGGCCCGGTATGTCGTTTTCCTTGGCCATCCATGCTGGACTCTCTATCGGTTTCACAATAACGGGGCTTTTAGGAAGGGCTTTCCCCAAAACCACGCTTTAAGCTTTCCTTCTCTGAAGATTTAGGGTTCTTGGCAATGACAGTTCGTCAGCTGGAAACTCCGGTTTGTTATGACATCCCGCCCGACGGCTGGCAAGCTTCTCATCGCTTCTCGCAGGCGGGAAATGGGGCCGAGCCGATCCTGGTGATCTCCGTCTAGAGTGACGCGGTCTTCCAGGGTCTGATGGGTTTAGATCGGAGCCATTCGGTGAGCTCAGCAGCAGCAGGGCCGTTGTTTCTTTTCTCCCGGGCTCAGTATCTTTGTGATTAAACTGGCAGAGTCCAAGAGCACGAAGGTCGCGACGCCGTTCGCTTCGCAATCATTTCCATGTGGTAGAAATTCTTATCAGATGTTGGGAAACAGCAGGGACAAGCCAACAGCTAAGGGCTGCAGCCTAGAAGACAGCGTTGTGTCACGGGCACATGTTCGGCTGTCAGTAAGTTTTACGAGGACTGATTTTCTTTTCGAGAGACCGGGGGACCCTTCACCAACTTTTGGGAAAGCCTCACCGTCCTGCTCAATAATGGGGCGAGGTGAGCGTAGAGCGGACGTTTCTTCAACTCTCTTCCCGGGCATTCCTTTTGCCGCTCGGCCGTAAGCTCCTCGACACCAGGACCACGCATCTAAAATCAATCAATCAATCAATCAATCGTATTTATTGAGCGCTTACTATGTGCAGAGCACTGTACTAAGCGCTTGGGAAGTACAAATTGGCATCACATAGAGACAGTCCCTACCCAACAGTGGGCTCACAGTCTAAAAGGGGGAGACAGAGAACAGAACCAAACATACCAACAAAATAAAATAAGTAGGATAGAAATGTACAAGTAAAATAAATAAATAAATAAATAAAGAGTAATAAATATGTACAACCATATATACATATATACAGGTGCTGTGGGGAAAAGCTGACAAAGGGTCTTTTCTCCGGTGACTTTTTCCCCCACATCAAGTAGGGTGGGAGAAAAGAGCGAAGGTGCCGTTTGGAACCTGTAGAGCAATGGACTGTGAGCCCGCTGTTGGGTAGGGACCGTCTCTATATGTTGCCAACTTTACTTCCCAAGCGCTCAGTACATTGCTCTCTGCACACAGTAAGCGCTCAATAAATACGATGGAATGAACGAAGTAAGGAGACGGGTGGGACCGCCCAGGATAGATGCTGACAGAAAATGCAGAATGACAGCAGAAAGTTGTCCCATCAAATAGAATATTTTTCTTGTGTCCAACTTGTACTTCCCAAGCGCTTAGTACAGTGCTCTCCGCACAGTAAGTGCTCAATAAATATGATTGAATGAATGAAGTAAGGAGACGGACGGGACCGCCCAGGATAGATGCTGACAGAAGATGCAGAATGACAGAAGAAACTTGTCCCATCCTCTGCCCCATCAGATAGAATATTTTTCTTGTGTCCAACTTGTACTTCCCAAGTGCTTAGTACAGTGCTGTCTGCGCACAGTAAGCGCTCAATAAATATGATTGAATGAATGAAGTAAGGAGACGGATGGGACCGCCCAGGATAGATGCTGACAGAAAATGCAGAATGACAGAAGAAAGTTGTCCCATCAAATAGAATATTTTTCTTGTGTCCAACTTGTACTTCCCGAGCGCTTAGTACAGTGCTCTGCACACAGTAAGTGCTCAATAAATATGATTGAATGAATGAAGTAAGGAGACAGATGAGACCGCCCAGGATAGATGCTGACAGAAAATGCAGAATGACAGAAGAAAGTTGTCCCATCCTCTGCCCCATCAGAATATTTTTCTTGTGTCCAACTTGTACTTCCCAAGCGCTCAGTACAGTGCTCTCTGCACACAGTAAGCGCTCAATAAATACGATGGAATGAATGAAGTAAGGACACGGATGGGACCGCCCAGGGTAGATGCTGACAGAAAATGCAGAATGACAGAAGAAAGTTGTCCCATCCTCTGCCCCATCAGATAGAGTATTTTTCTGTGTCCAACTTGTACTTCCCAAGCGCTTAGTACAGTGCTCTGCACACAGTAAGCGCTCAATAAATACGATGGAATGAATGAAGTAAGGAGACAGATGGGACCGCCCAGGATAGATGCGGACAGAAAATGCAGAATGACAGAAGACAGTTGTCCCATCCTCTGCCCCATCAGATAGAATATTTTTCTTGTGTCCAACTTGTACTTCCCAAGCGCTTAGTACAGTGCTCTGCGCACAGTAAACGCTCAATAAATACGATTGAAGTAAGGAGATGGATGGGACCGCCCAGGATAGATGCTGACAGAAAATGCAGAATGACAAAAGAAAGTTGTCCCATCCTCTGCCCCATCAGATAGAGTATTTTTCTTGTGTCCAACTTGTATTTCCCAAGCGCTTAGTACAGTGCTCTGCACACAGTAAGCGCTCAATAAATACGATTGAATGAATGAATGAATGTGTCGCTGTAGTGTTGCGTGGGGGATTGCTTGGGGTATTATTAGCTGTGGTATTTTTTCAGTGCCCTCTGTGCCAGGTGTAGATGGGATCCAGTCCCTATCCCATATGGAGCTCACCCTCTAAGGGACAGGGAGAGCAGAGATCTTAATCGGGAATCAAGCCGGGATTTGAACCCATGACCTCTGACTCCAAAGCCACAATGACCTGCAGGAGGGGGGGGGACCCTTTGACCCTCTGTTCCCAAACCGCTGCCAGGCGATCTGAAGACCTCACTCTGCGAATTTCGGAACCTGGGTCCGGTCCCCTCTAATTCCCGTTTGCGTGCTGCGCTCCGTGGATTGGTTAGGATACCACGGGGGGGGAATTAGGGAACAGTTCCCTTATCTGTAAGATGGGAATTAAGACTGTGAGCCCCCCGTGGGCCAACCCGATCACCTTGTAACCTCCCCAGCACTTAGACTAGTGCTTTGCACATAGTAAGCGCTTAAAACATGCCATCATTATTACTAAAATAATTATTAAAATAATAATTTTAATTTTCTTTCTCGCCTGTCCCGCCGTCTACCCCCGGCCTGGAATGCCCCCAATCCCTCTGCCCATCCGCCAAGCTCGCTCTCTTTCTCCCGTCAAAGCCCTACTGAGAGCTCACCTCCTCCAGGAGGCCTTCCAAGACTGAGCCCCCTCTTTCCTCTCCCCCTCCTCCCTCTCTCCATCCTTCCCGGCTTTCCTCCTTCCCCTCCCCACAGCACCTGTGTATATGTATATATGTTTGTACGTATTTATTACTCTAGTTTATTTGTACATATTTATTTGATTTATTTTAGTTTGTTGATATGTTGAGTTTTGTCGTCTGTCTCCCCCTTCTAGACTGTGAGCCCGCTGTTGGGTAGGGACTGCCTCTATATGTTGCCAACTTGTACTTCCCAAGCGCTTAGTACAGTGCTCTGCACACACTAAGCGCTCAATAAATACGATTGAATGAATGAATGAATGAATTAGGGAGCGAACGGGCATCAGGCAGCTGGAGTGGCCACAGCATCCTGTCGGAAGAAGTGCTCCGGGGCACCTGGGTCCGCTCCCAAAACGTCAAATCCATTCATCCAGGCTAGAAAGAAATCATGCTGATGGCCAGAAAAATAAAATGTTTAATCGAAACAGGCTAATCAATCAATCAATCGTATTTATTGAGCGCTTACTATGTGCAGAGCACTGTACTAAGCGCTTGGGAAGTACAAATTGGCAACACATAGAGACAGTCCCTACCCAACAGTGGGCAGGCTAACCCGCAGCACACTGATTTGGGAACTTCCCTGTCACCAAATGATGATGATAATGGCATTTGTTAAGCGCTCACTATGTGCAAAGAACTGTTCTAAGCACTGGGGGGGATGCTTGTACTTCCCAAGTGCTTAGTACAGTGCTCTGCACACAGTAAGCGCTCAATAAATACGATTGATGATTGATGATGATACAAGGTGATCAGGTTGTCCCGTGTGGGGCTCACAGTCGTCATCCCCATTTTACAGATGAGGGAACTGAGGCTCCGAGAAGTGAAGTGACTTGCCCGAGGTCACACAGCAGACGTGTGGCAGAGCCGGGATTCGAACCCATGCCCTCCGACTCCGAAGCCCGGGCTCTTCCCACGGAGCCTTGGCTCAGTCGTTGGTAGGTCTGAGTACGGAGAGTGAGGGTGTCGAGGCCGTGGCTCCCCCTTCTAGACTGTGAGCCTGCTGTTGGGTAGGGACCGTCTCTATACGTTGCCAACTTGGGCTTCCCAAGCGCTTAGTACAGTGCTCTGCACACAGTAAGCGCTCAATAAATATGATTGATTGATTGAATAAAGACGATTGAATGAATGAAAGTGAATGAAAGTGGGGTTCTTGGGATTCTGCAGGGCGATGGAGGGTTTGGAATCTGAAACCCAGTTCCATCCCCCCTCATCTTACCCATCCCCCCCATCTTACCTCCTTCCCTTCCCCACAGCACGTGTATATATGTATATATGTTTGTACATATTTATTACCCTATTTATTTATTTATTTTACTTGTACATATCTATTCTATTTATTTTATTTTGTTAGTATGTTTGGTTTTGTTCTCTGTCTCCCCCTTTTAGACTGTGAGCCCGCTGTTGGGTAGGGACCGTCTCCATACGTTGCCAACTTGGGCTTCCCAAGCGCTTAGTACAGTGCTCTGCACACAGTAAGCGCTCAATAAAGACGATTGAATGAATGAATGTGGGGTTCTCGGGATCCTGCAGGGTGATGGAGGGTTTGGAATCTGAAACCCAGTTCCATCCCCCCCCATCTTGCCTCCTTCCCTTCCCCACAGCACGTGTATATATGTATATATGTTTGTACATATTTATTACTCTATTTATTTATTTATTTTACTTGTACATATCTATTCTATTTATTTTATTTTGTTAGTATGTTTGGTTTTGTTCTCTGTCTCCCCCTTTTAGACTGTGAGCCCACTGTTGGGTAGGGACCGTCTCTATAGGTTGCCAACTTGGACTTCCCAAACGCTTAGTCCAGTGCTCTGCACACAGTAAGCGCTCAATAAAGACGATTGAATGAATGAATGTGGGGTTCTCGGGATCCTGCAGGGTGATGGAGGGTTTGGAATCTGAAACCCAGTTCCATCCCCCCCCATCTTGCCTCCTTCCCTTCCCCACAGCACGTGTATATATGTATATATGTTTGTACATATTTATTACTCTATTTATTTATTATACTTGTACATATCTATTCTATTTATTTTGTTAGTAAGCTTGGTTTTGTTCTCTGTCTCCCCCTTTTAGACTGGGAGCCCACTGTTGGGTAGGGACCGTCTCTAGATGTTGCCAACTTGGACTTCCCAAGCGCTTAGTCCAGTGCTCTGCACACAGTAAGCGCTCAATAAATATAATTGATTGATTGATTGTCTGGCCGAGGATCAATTGAAAGAAACCTTTCGTTTCCTCCTTTCTCTCCCCCTCCCCCGGACCCCTTCCCCCCGACACACCTGGTGTGAGGCTGTTTTTAGATATCTCAGGCGTTATTTAAACTTTCTCTACTTCAGTCCACCATGTGAATATTTGAATTTTCGGAACTGACGAAAGAACTCAGAGCGGTCCGGATCTGGGGGGCCTTTGGGGGTTTGGCTGCTGGAGAGGAATGGTTTGCAGTGTTTGTTGGCACCCCGTATCTTTGAGGCGGTCCCTTCCCTCCGATTCAGGTGCGCTGTCTTCCTTTCTTGTGCAGAAACCTTGGAGCGTCTGGGGGAGAAGGGAAGACGTATGTCTGGTCTCTAGAGTGAACCCAGAGTTTGGCAGGACAAAGCGGCGTTTATTCCAGACTCATAACTTTCATTTTCATTCAGGTCGTAAATGTCTTTCGTGCCGAAGTAGAACAATACTTTGTTCCAGAGACAGTAAGGCTCTTGGACCGTCTCTATATGTTGCCAACTTGGACTTCCCAAGCGCTTAGTCCAGTGCTCTGCACACAGTAAGCTCTCAATAAATATGATTGATGATGAAATACGATTGAATGAATGAATGAATGAATGCCCAGCGCTCACACACAGCAGGTTTTTGGTGAACATGAGGGGATTAAACTTCAAGTGAGAAATGTTTCTATTTAGATATCAGTGAGTACAGATTATACATAACATTCATTCATTCAGTCGCATTTATTGAGCGCTTACTATGTGCAGAGAACTGGACTAAGCACTTGGGACCATCTCCATACGTTGCTGACTTGTCCTTCCCAAGCACTTAGTACAGTGCTCTGCACACAGTAAGCGCTCAATAAATATGATTGAATGAATGAATGAATGCCCAGCGCTCACACACAGTAGGTTTTTGGTGAACATGAGGGGGTTAAACTTCGTGAGAAATGTTTCTATTTAGATAGCAGTGAGTACAGATTATACATAACATTCATTCATTCATTCAATTGCATTTATTGAGCGCTTACTGTGTGCAGAGCCCTGTACTAAGCGCTTGGGACCATCTCTATATGTTGCCAACTTGTCCTTCCCAAGCACTTAGTACAGTGCTCTGCACACAGTAAGCACTCAATAAATACGATTGAATGAATGAATGAATGAATGCCCAGCGCTCACACACAGTAGGTTTTTGGTGAACATGAGGGGATTAAACTTCAAGTGAGAAATGTTTCTATTTAGATAGCAGTGAGTACAGGTTATACATAACATTCATTCACTCATTCGCATTTATTGAGTGCTTACTGTGTGCAGAGCACTGTACTAAGCACTTGAATGAATGAATGTCCAGCGCTCACACACAGTAGGTTTTTGGTGAACATGAGGGGATTAAACTTCGTGAGAAATGTTTCTATTTAGATATCAGTGAGTACAGATTATACATAACATTCATTCATTCATTCATTTGCATTTATTGAGTGCTTACTGTGTGCAGAGCACTGGACTAAGTGCTTGAATGAGTGAATGAATGAATGCCCAGCGCTCACACACAGTAGGTTTTTGGTGAACATGAGGGGATTAAACTTCAAGTGAGAAATGTTTCTATTTAGATATCAGTGAGTACAGATTATACATGACAGTCATTCATTCATTCAGTCACATTTATTGACCACTTACTGTGTGCAGAGCACTGTACTAAGCGCTTGGGACCATCTCTATATGTTGCCGACTTGTCCTTCCCAAGCACTTAGTCCAGTGCTCTGCACACAGTAGGCGCTCAATAAATACGATTGAATGAATGAATGAATGCCCAGCGCTCACACACAGTAGGTTTTTGGTGAACATGAGGGGATTAAACTTCAAGTGAGAAATGTTTCTATTTAGATATCAGTGAGTACAGATTATACATAACATTCATTCATTCAATCGTATTTATTGAGCGCTTACTGTGTGCAGAGCACTGTACTAAGCGCTTGGGACCATTTCTATATGTTGCCGACTTGTCCTTCCCAAGCACTTAGTCCAGTGCTCTGCACACAGTAAGCGCTCAATAAATACGATTGAATGAATGAATGAATGAATGAATGAATGCCCAGCGCTCACACACAGTAGGTTTTTGGTGAACATGAGGGGATTAAACTTCAAGTGAGAAATGTTTCTATTTAGATATCAGTGAGTACAGATTATACATAACATTCATTCATTCATTCATTTGCATTTATTGAGCGCTTACTGTGTGCAGAGCACTGTACTAAGCGCTTGAATGAATGAATGAATGCCCAGCGCTCACACACAGTAGGTTTTTGGTGAACATGAGGGGATTAAACTTCAAGTGAGAAATGTTTCTATTTAGATATCAGTGAGTACAGATTATACATAACATTCATTCATTCATTCATTTGCATTTATTGAGCGCTTACTGTGTGCAGAGCACTGGACTAAGTGCTTGAATGAGTGAATGAATGAATGCCCAGCGCTCACACACAGTAGGTTTTTGGTGAACATGAGGGGATTAAACTTCAAGTGAGAAATGTTTCTATTTAGATATCAGTGAGTACAGATTATACTTAACAGTCATTCATTCATTCAATCGCATTTATTGAGCGCTTACTGTGTGCAGAGCACTGTACTAAGCGCTTGGGACCATCTCTATATGTTGCCGACTTGTCCTTCCCAAGCGCTTAGTCCAGTGCTCTGCACACAGTAAGCGCTCAATAAATACGATTGAATGAATGAATGAATGCCCAGCGCTCACACACAGTAGGTTTTTGGTGAACATGAGGGGATTAAACGTCAAGTGAGAAATGTTTCTATTTAGATATCAGTGAGTACAGATTATACTTAACATTCATTCATTCATTCAATCACATTTATTGAGCGCTTACTGTGTGCAGAGCACTGTACTAAGCACTTGAATGAATGAATGAATGCCCAGCGCTCACACACAGTAGGTTTTTGGTGAACATGAGGAGATTAAACTTCAAGTGAGAAATGTTTCTATTTAGATATCAGTGAGTACAGATTATGCATAACATTCATTCATTCATTTATTTGCATTTATTGAGCGCTTACTGTGTGCAGAGCACTGTACTAAGTGCTTGAATGAATGAATGAATGAATGAATGCCCAGCGCTCACACACAGTAGGTTTTTGGTGAACATGAGGGGATTAAACTTCAAGTGAGAAATGTTTCTATTTAGATATCAGTGAGTACAGATTATACATAACATTCATTCATTCAATCGTATTTATTGAGCGCTTACTGTGTGCAGAGCACTGTACTAAGCGCTTGGGACCATTTCTATATGTTGCCGACTTGTCCTTCCCAAGCACTTAGTCCAGTGCTCTGCACACAGTAAGCGCTCAATAAAAACGATTGAATGAATGAATGAATGAATGCCCAGCGCTCACACACAGTAGGTTTTTGGTGAACTTGAGGGGATTAAATGTCAAGTGAGAAATGTTTCTATTTAGATATCAGTGAGTACAGGTTATACATAACATTCATTCACTCAATCGTATTTATTGAGTGCTTACTGTGTGCAGAGCACTGTACTAAGCACTTGAATGAATGAATGAATGCCCAGCGCTCACACACAGTAGGTTTTTGGTGAACATGAGGAGATTAAACTTCAAGTGAGAAATGTTTCTATTTAGATATCAGTGAGTACAGATTATGCATAACATTCATTCATTCATTTATTTGCATTTATTGAGCACTTACTGTGTGCAGAGCACTGTACTAAGTGCTTGAATGAATGAATGAATGAATGAATGAATGCCCAGCGCTCACACACAGTAGGTTTTTGGTGAACATGAGGGGATTAAACTTCAAGTGAGAAATGTTTCTATTTAGATATCAGTGAGTACAGATTATACATAACATTCATTCATTCATTCATTTGCATTTATTGAGCACTTACTGTGTGCAGAGCACTGTACTAGGTGCATGAATGAATGACTGAATGAATGCCCAGCGCTCACACACAGTAGGTTTTTGGTGAACATGAGGGGATTAAACGTCAAGTGAGAAATGTTTATATTTAGATAGTGAGTACAGATTATACATAACATTCATTCATTCAATCGCATTTATTGAGTGCTTACTGTGTGCAGAGCACTGTACTAAGCGCTTGGGACCATTTCTATATGTTGCCAACTTGTCCTTCCCAAGCGCGTAGTACAGTGCTCTGCACACAGTAAGCGCTCAATAAATACAATTGAATGAATGAATGAATGAATGCCCAGCGCTCACACACAGTAGGTTTTTGGTGAACATGAGGGGATTAAACTTCAAGTGAGAAATGTTTCTATTTAGATATCAGTGAGTACAGATTATACATAACAGTCATTCATTCATTCATTTGCATTTATTGAGCGCTTACTGTGTACAGAGCACTGTACTAGGCGCTTAGGACATCTCTATATGTTGCCGACTTGTCCTTCCCAAGCGCTTAGTCCAGTGCTCTGCACACAGTAAGTGCTCAATAAATACGATTGAATGAATGAATGCCCTGCGATCACACACAGTAGGTTTTTGGTGAACATGAGGGGATTAAACTTCAAGTGAGAAATGTTTCTGTTTAGATATCAGTGAGTACAGATTATACATAACATTCATTCATTCATTCATTTGCATTTATTGAGCACTTACTGTGTGCAGAGCACTGTACTAGGTGCATGAATGAATGAATGAATGAATGCCCAGCGCGCTCACACAGTAGGTTTTTGGTGAACATGAGGGGATTAAACTTCAAGTGAGAAATGTTTCTATTTAGATATCAGTGAGTACAGATTATACATAATATTCATTCATTCATTCAGTTGCAATTATTGAGCACTTACTGCGTGCAGAGCACTGTACTAAGCGCTTGGGAAGTACAAGTCGGCAACATATAGAGACGGTCTCTACCCAGCAACGGGCTCACAGTCTAGAAGGGGGAGACAGACAAGAAAACAAAACAGGTAGGCAGGTGTCAAAATTGTAAGAATAAATAGAATTATAGCTATATGCACATCATTAACAAAATAAATAGAATAGTAAATATGTACAAGTCAAATAAATAGAGTAATGTATTAAGTTGGAAATCAGTGTGTGTGTTACCTGTAGGATCTGACCCTTTGAGTTTTTCCAAAAAATGAAATCACGCATGGCTGCTAGACTGTGAGCCTTTTAGACTGTGAGCCCACTGTTGGGTAGGGACTGTCTTTATATGTTGCCAATTTGTACTTCCCAAGCGCTTAGTACAGTGCTCTGCACACAGTAAGCGCTCAATAAATATGATTGATTGATTGATTGATTGATTGATTGATTGATTGATAGACTGATGCTGCTATGATGAAATTTCTTCAGAATTTAGAATTTGGGGATATAGTCAACCTTCATCATCAAGGTTGATGAGAGAAGCAGCGTGGCTCAGTGGAAAGAGCCCGGGCTTTGGAGTCAGGGGTCACGGGTTTGAATCCCGGCTCTGCCAACTGTCAGCTGTGTGACTTTGGGCAAGTCACTTAACTTCTCTGGGCCTCAGTTCCCTCATCTGTAAAATCGGGATTAAGACTGTGAGCCCCCCTGTGGGACAACCTGATCTCCTTGCAACCTCCCCAGTGCTTAGAATAGTGCTTTGCACATAGTACGCGCTTAATTAATGCCATTATTATTATTATTATCAAGCCCCTTCTCCCCCTCCCTTTTTAAGCCCATATCTGTATAGAGAGCAATCCATCAATCAATCAATCAATCAATCAATCGTATTTATTGAGCGCTTACTGTGTGCAGAGCATTGTACTAAGCGCTTGGGAAGTCCAAGCTGGCAACATATAGAGACAGTCCCTACCCAACAGTGGGCTCACAGTCTAAAAGGGGGAGACAGAGAACAAAACCAAACATACTAACAGAATAAAATAAATAGAATAGATAGGTACAAGTAAAATAAATAAATAAATAACTAGAGTAATAAATATGTACAAACATATATACATATAAACAGGTGCTGTGGGGAAGGGAAGGAGGTAAGATGGGGGGGATGGAGAGGGGGACGAGGGGGAGAGGAAGGATCAGTAGTATTTACTGAACACTTACTGTGTGCAGAGCTCTGTACTACACAGTTGAAATCTAGACCTTTGTCAGACCTTTTAAAACATCCCTAATTTTCCCCTCCAGTCATTCATGACTAGTGAGTTCTGTGGATGATGACAGCAGCGGTCCTCACCAATCAATCAATCAATCAATCAATCGTATTGAGTGCTTACTGTGTGCAGAGCACTGTACTAAGCGCTTGGGAAGTCCAAGTTGGCAACATAGAGAGACGGTCCCTACCCAACAGTGGGCTCACAGTCTAAAAGGGGGAGACAGAGAACAAAACCAAACATACTAACAAAATAAAATAAATAGAATAGATATGTATAAGTAAAATAAATAAATAAATAGAGTAATAGAT
Organism: Tachyglossus aculeatus; assembly: GCF_015852505.1. Taxonomy (NCBI): domain Eukaryota; kingdom Metazoa; phylum Chordata; class Mammalia; order Monotremata; family Tachyglossidae; genus Tachyglossus; species Tachyglossus aculeatus. The sequence continues at coordinate 39,174,797 of NC_052088.1, read as the reverse complement.
ATGTACAAACGTATACATATATACAGGTGCTGTGGGGAAGGAGGTAATCAATCAATCAATCGTATTTATTGAGCGCTTTCTGTGTGCAGAGCACTGTACTAAGCGCTTGGGAAGTACAAGTTGGCAACATATAGAGACAGTCCCTACCCAACAGTTGGCTCATAGTCTAAAAGGGGGAAATATCTATCTACCTATCTATCTATCTATCTATCTATCTATCATCTATCTATCTATCTAGATAGATAGATAGATATGATATACAGATATACAGATGAAAGTATAACAATAGTGTATTATTGGAAGTCCAGACCTTTCCTGTCACTTTATTCCATGTCCTCTCAGTCTTTGAATGGGTAGTTAATCATAGTGGGGGCGTGTTAACTGTTCAGATGAAATAAAGGCCAGACCATGGGTCCTCTGCCATCGTGTTTTATCTTTTGCCCGGGGCATTTCAAACAAGCCGTATTTTAAGAGAGTAATTTGTCTAGTTGTTCCTCCTGCTGCTCTGAAGAAACATCCTGTAGTTCCAGGCAGCGTGCGGACTAGCTTCCTCCTCCGGGCAAACGGAGCCCGAAAGGATGCTCGCGTTCCTCCCTGGGGGCTCCAGAGTTGGTGGGACCCGGGGCCGGGAATCTCCTTGCCGACGGGACGGTTCCTGGAGATCGTAACATCATGAGGTTACGATCCCTAATCGTAATTAGGGATCCATAATTATAATAATATACATATTATATATAATATGTACATTATGCATATTATATATGCATTATATGTATATGTGTTATATTATACATATATATGTATATATTGTACATATTAATATAATATGTATATATGTTATATATTATATATAATATATTATATTATATGTAATATATTGTATATATTATATATAATATCTAATGTATATAATATATATGATATATATTATATGTATGTATCCATAATCCATAATCCCTACCCAACATTATGTTGCCAATTTGTACTTCCCAAGCACTTAGTACAGTGCTCTGGCACACAGTAAGCGCTCAATAAATACGATTGATGATGATGAGGTTGTTCCTCTCTTTCAGTGAGGAGCTTCGACGAGAAGTCCGCCAGCTGAAGCGGGAGCTCTTGGTGGCCAAACAAAAAAAGGAAGAAAGTGCTACTAGACCCACTGGAAAGGAACAGGAAGGTAAGAGCAAGCAATAGGTGGGAGTTGGCTCTGAGCCCCGCTGAATTTTTAACAAGACCGTGGGGCGTCCGGACAAGGGCCTAGAGAAATCATCCTCCCACTATGGATTTCCCGACCTGTAAGTTCTCCTGAGAAATTAATTGAACTGAAAATGTCATTTTCGGCATAGCCGCCCCTCCTCCGACTGCGCTTCCCAGCAGAGTATCAATCAATCAATCATATTGAGCGCTTCTTGTGTGCAGAGCACTGTACTAAGCGCTTGGGAAGTCCAAGTTGGCAACATATAGAGACAGTCCCTACCCAACAGTGGGCTCACAGTCTAAAAGAAAATATATATAAATAAAAGAGAAATCATCCTCCCACTATGGATTTCCCGACCTGTAGGTTCTCCTGAGAAATTAATTGAACTGAAAATGTCATTTTCGGCACAGCTGCCCCTCCTCCGACTGCGCTCCCCAGCAGAGTATGAATCAATCAATCAATCAATCAGTCGTATTTATTGAGCGCTTACTGTGTGCAGAGCACTGTACTAAGCGCTTGGGAAGTACAAGTTGGCAACATATAGAGACAGTCCCTACCCAACAGTGGGCTCACAGTCTAAAAGAAAATATATATAAATAAAAGAGAAATCATCCTCCCACTATGGATTTCCTGACCTGTAGGTTCTCCTGAGAAATTAATTGAACTGAAAATGTCATTTTCGGCATAGCCGCCCCTCCTCCGACTGCGCTCCCCAGCAGAGTATCAATCAATCAATCAATCAATCAATCAATCGTATTTATTGAGCACTTACTGTGTGCAGAGCACTGTACTAAGCGCTTGGGAAGTCCAAGTTGGCAACATATAGAGACAGTCCCTACCCAACAGTGGGCTCACAGTCTCAAAGAAAATGTATATAAATAAAAGAGAAATCATCCTCCCACAATGGATTTCCCGACCTGTAGGTTCTCCTGAGAAATTAATTGAACTGAAAATGTCATTTTCGGCATAGCCGCCCCTCCTCCGACTGTGCTTCCCAGCAGAGTATCAATCAATCAATCAATCAATCGTATTTATTGAGCGCTTACTGTGTGCAGAGCACTGTACTAAGCGCTTGGGAAGTCCAAGTTGGCAACATATAGAGACAGTCCCTAGCCAACAGTGGGCTCACAGTCTAAAAGAAAATATATATAAATAAAAGAGAAATCATCCTCCCACTATGGATTTCCCGACCTGTAGGTTCTCCTGAGAAATTAATTGAACTGAAAATGTCATTTTCGGCATAGCCGCCCCTCCTCCGACTGTGCTCCCCAGCAGAGTATCAATCAATCAATCAATCAATCAATCATATTGAGCTCTTACTGTGTGCAGAGCACTGTACTAAGCACTTGGGAAGTACAAGTTGGCAACATATAGAGACAGTCCCTACCCAGCAGTGGGCTCACAGTCTCAAAGAAAATATAAATAAATAAAAGAGAAATCATCCTCCCACTATGGATTTCCCGACCTGTAGGTTTTCCTGAGAAATTAATTGAACTGAAAATGTCATTTTCGGCACAGCCGCCCCTCCTCCGACTGCGCTCCCCAACAGAGCATCAATCAATCAATCAATCGTATTTATTGAGCGCTTACTGTGTGCAGAGCACTGTACTAAGCTCTTGGGAAGTACAAGTTGGCAACATATAGAGACAGTCCCTACCCAGCAGTGGGCTCACAGTCTAAAAGGGGGAGACAGAGAACAAAACCAAACATACTAACAAAATAAAATAAATAGACTAGATCTGTACAAGTAAAATAAATAAATAAATAAATAGAGTAATAAATACGTACAAGCATATATACATATATACAGGTGCTGTGGGGAAGGGAAGGAGGTAAGACGAGGGGGATGGAGAGGGGGACGAGGGGGAGAGGAAGGAAGGGACTCAGTCTGGGAAGGCCTCCTGGAGGAGGTGAGCTCTCAGTAGGGCCTTGAAGGGCCTACTGTGACACTTAGTATGTGACACTTAGGCAAAGATGCTCAGCCTGACTGCGGTAGAACAGCATCTTGGGAAGTAACTCCAAAGAAAACCTTCATCGATCCATCCGAAGGTATTTATTGAGCACTTACTGTGTGCAGACCATTCATTCATTCATTCAGTTGTACTTATTGAGCGCTTACTGTGTGCAGAGCACTGTACTAAGCGCTTGGGAAGTACAAGTTGACAACATATAGAGACGGTCCCTACCCAACAGTGGGCTCACAGTCTACAAGGGGGAGACGGAGAACAAAACAAAACACATTAACAAAATAAAATCATTAGAATAAATATGTACACACAAAATAAATAAATAAATAGAGTAATAAATACGTACAAACATATATACAGGTGCTGTGGGGAGGGGAAGGAGAGCACTGTCCTAAGCTCTTGGGAAAGTATACTACAACAGAGTTGGCGGATGTGTTCCCTGCCCAAATCGAGTTTATCCCGTGTCGACGTGAAACGTTCATCAGCAGGGTGGTATTTTGGTCTCTGCGTCGCACTCGAGCACACGCAAACGCACCCATCAGTTGGAGAGCTCTGACATTGAAAATCTCCATCCTTCTTCTTTATGTTGCCAACTTGTACTTCCCAAGCGCTTAGTACAGTGCTCTGCACACAGTAAGAGCTCAATAAATACGATTGAATGAATGAATGAATATAATAATAATAATCACAATGGCATTTATTAAGCGCTTACTCTGTGCAAAGCACTGTTCTAAGCGCCGGGGAGGTTACAAGGTGATCAGGTTGTCCCACGGGGGGCTCACAGTCTTAATCCCCATTTTACAGATGAGGGAACTGAGGCCCGGAGAAGTGAAGTGACTTGCCCAAAGTCACACAGCTGATAAGTGTTATTTTGTTTTGTTAGTGTGTTTGGTTTTGTTCTCTGTCTCCCCCTTTTAGACTGTGAGCCCACTGTTGGGTAGGGACTGTCTCTGTATGTTGCCAACTTGGACTTCCCAAGCGCTTAGTACAGTGCTCTGCACTCAGTAAGTGCTCAATAAATACGATTGATTGATTGATTGAAGTGGCGGAGCTGGGATTTGAACCCATGACCTCTGACCGCAAAGCCCGGGCTCTTTCCGCTGAGCCACGCTGCTTCTCCCGAGTGTTTATCCCAAGATAAAGATATTTAGCCCATGACGTGGAAAGCCGGCGGTCCAAACCGAGGGCACCAGGGCCAGCCTGGATCATCCAGGGTTTGGATCATTGAAAATAATTGAATTTGGCGGTTTTGAGTCCCCGCACCCTTGTTTCGTTCAGCTACCAGAACTGACCTCGGTCTAGAGAATTGGTGGCCTGAATGATCAGCACGTGGATAATTGGCTTTCAATACACACTACTTTTCATCGAGCAGCGTAGATTTTTACTGACAATGAAAGGACTAGGCAGCTGTTTTTATTAATTCATTGGGCTGGCAATTGTTCCGTTGTTCGGTTCGCTTCACGCGCAAAAGCTGCATCACTGGGAAAAGCCTGTGTTTCATTTGAGACAGCTTCAGCCCTAAAGCATGTAACTGCATTTCCAAAAATTCTGTCAGACCCAGGCCTTCTCGCTGTCTATTTTCTTTTACAAAATGAACTAGTCTGTTGTTCTTCTAAGGGCCTTTGGTTGGGGCGTCAATTTATTTGCTTCTCTTTGGTTTTTTAACGGTATTTGGAATTGCTTTCTATGTGCCAGGCACTCTGGTAGATACAAGCTAATTAGGTTAAACACAATCCATGTCCCTCGAAGGGCTCACGGTCTTAATCCCCATTTTACAAATGAGGCAACCGAGGCACCCAAGGTCGCACAGCAGACAAGTGGTGGAGCCAGGATTCAAACCCAGGTCTTCTGACTCCCAAGCCCGGCCTTCATCTGCTAGGCCACACTGCTTCTCATCCTGCTTAATCAGTTTGCCTCAGAAAAAACAAAGGATATTCCCTCCTATCAATCAGTTAATCTTATTTATAGGGTGCTTACTGTGTGCAGAGCATCATCATCATCATCATCAATCGTATTTATTGAGCGCTTACTGTGTGCAGAGCACTGTACTAAGCGCTTGGGAAGTACAAGTTGGCAACACATAGAGACGGTCCCTACCCAATAGTGGGCTCACAGTCTAAAAGGGGGAGACAGAGAACAAAACCAAACATACTAACAAAATACAATAAATAAAATAGATATGTACAAGTAAAATAAATAAATAGAGTAATAAATATGTACAAACATATATACATATATACAGGTATATATACAGGTATATATATGTATATACAGGTATATATACAGAGCACTGTACTAAGCGCTTGGGAAAGTACAATATAATGATTTAACGAAGTTGGTAGACACATTCCCTGACTACAATGAGCTTGCAGTCTAGAGGAGGAGACAGACTTTAATACTACTAATAATAATAATGCCATTTGTTAAGTGCTTACTATGTGCCAAGCACTGTTCTAAGCGCTGGGGGGGATACAAGATAATCAGGTTGTCCCACGTGGGGCTCACAGTCTTAATCCCCATTTTCCAGATGAGGTAACTGAGGCACAGAGAAGTTAAGTGACCTGCCCAAAGTCACACAGCTGACAAGTGGCAGAGCCGGGATTAGAACCCATAACCCCTGACTCATTCATTCCTTCATTCAGTCATATTTATTGAGTGCTTACTGTGTGCAGAGCACTGTACTAAGCGCTTGGGAAGTAGAAGTTGGCAACGTCTAGAGATGGTCATCATCATCATCATCATCAATCATATTTACTGAGCGCTTACTGTGTGCAGAGCACTGTACTAAGCGCTTGGGAAGTACAAGTTGGCAACACATAGAGACAGTCCCTACCCAACAATGGGCTCACAGTCTAAAAGGGGGAGACAGACAACAAAACAGAACATATTAACAAAATAAAATAAATAGAATAGATATGTACAAGTAAAATAGAGTAATAAATATGTACAAACATATATACATATTTACAGGTGCTGTGGGGAGGGGAAGTTCTGTGCAAGGAGGACTGGACCAGGCCTGTAGGATTCCTGGGAACGTTTTAGACTGTGAGCCCACTGTTTGGTAGGGACTGTCTCTAGATGTGGCCAACTTGGACTTCCCAAGCGCTTAGTCCAGTGCTCTGCACACAGTAAGTGCTCAATAAATACGATTGATTGATTGATTGATTGGGAACAGTCAGCGAAGGAACTGGCGCAGCTCAATCGCTGCTGATGTGGCTGCTGAATGCTCCTGGCTCTTTGAGACACTCGCCCCATATAGAGCCTTTTTCTCCCGTGTCCTGCTTCATTCCTGGCGGAGGAGTCTGGTGGGAAGCAGCAAATGGATCCTAAAAATGACCCCACTTTGATTCTAAATTTCTGGAAGGTTTTATGGTAGGAAGGGTTGAGTGCTGTTGAAATGAAGTTTGGCCCCTGACCACTTTGCACTACGAATCTGGAATATTGGGATATTAAATGGTCGCTCGCCTCTCATAAAGCAAGAATAGTGGTAGTGCCCGGGACCAAACCTGCAGCAGGTGACTGAGGTAACTTTTATAATTGCACGGGCCACTTGTACCATGTTTTCAATGTGATGAGGCTAGTCATCATCAATCGTATTTATTGAGCGCTTACTATGTGCAGAGCACTGTACTAAGCGCTTGGGAAGTACAAATTGGCAACATATTCCCCTTACTTAAGCGCCTCGCGCGATAAGACGTATCCACCCTGAAGGCAGCCTCCCACTAGAAGTTCAGTAGCCTAAAATCTGAAAGCCCCGTACGGTTACTTTTAGACTGTGAGCCCACTGTTGGGTAGGGACTGTCTCTATATGTTGCCAACTTGTACTTCCCAAGCGCTTAGTACAGTGCTCTGCACACAGTAAGCGCTCAATAAATACGATTGATTGATTGATTGATTGATTGGAGAGCCGAGGAGGAGAGGAAGCAAATAAAATGAATCAGGGCAAGTAGTGTAATCCATTTGTATGGCAAAATGGACCTTGAACGGGATTTCCACTGAGCAGCGTGGCTCAGTGGAAAGAGCCCGGGCTTTGGAGTCAGAGGTCATGGGTTCAAATCCCAGTTCCGCCACTTGTCAGCTGTGTGACTTTGGGCAAGTCACTTCACTTCTCTGGGCCTCAGTTCCCTCATCTGTAAAATGGGAATTAAGACTGTGAGCCCCACATGGGGCAACCTGATCACCTTGTATCCCCCCAGCACTTAGAACAGTGCTTTGCACATAGTAAGCGCTTAACAAATACCATCATCATCATCATGGGGACGAAGACTGTGAGCCCCCCGTGGGACAACCTGATCACCTTGTTAACCTCCCCAGTGCTTTGCACGTAGTAAGTGCTTAATAAATGCTATCATTACTATTATTATTATTAACATAGAATAATATATAATATTATATATGTATATATAATATATTATTAATTATTATTATTATTATTAGAGAAGCAGCGTGGCTCAGTGGAAAAGAGCACGGGCTTTGGAGTCAAAGGTCGTGGGTTCAAATCCCAGCTCCGCCAATTGTCAGCTGTGTGACTTTGAGCAAGTCACTTCACTTCTCTGGGCCTCAGTTCCCTCATCTGTAAAATGGGAATTAAGACTGTGAGCCCCACATGGGGCAACCTGATCACCTTGTATCCCCCCAGCGCTTAGAACAGTGCTTTGCACATAGTAAGCGCTTAACAAATACCATCATCATCATCATGGGGACGAAGACTGTGAGCCCCCCGTGGGACAACCTGATCACCTTGTTAACCTCCCCAGTGCTTAGAACAGTGCTTTGCACGTAGTAAGCGCTTAATAAATGCTATCATTACTATTATTATCCCTGGTGACTACGTTTCTCTGAGACCAGTACTTCCTGTCGTGCAGTAGACTTTGGCAGACAGAAAACGATTCTGATCCCTGGGATGGTGTCCAGGCAACAAGCAAGACATACCGTGGCTCCGTGGAAAGAGGAAAGGCTTGATAAAAGGAAAGAAAGTGGAAAGGCTTGGGAGTCAGAGGTCACGGGTTCTAATCCAGGCTCCGCCATCTGTCAGCTGTGTGACTTTGGGCAAGTCACTTCACTTCTCTGGGCCTCAGGTACCTCATCTGTAAAATGGGGATTAAGACCAAACACCCCCCGTGGGACAACCTGATCACCTTGTATCCCCCCCAGCGCTTAGAACAGTACTTGGCACATCATCATCATCATCATCAATCGTATTTATTGAGCGCTTACTATGTGCAGAGCACTGTACTAAGCGCTTGGGAAGTACAAATTGGCAACATATAGAGACAGTCCCTACCCAACATTGGGCTCACAGTCTAAAAATAGTCTAAAAATAGTCTTAAAATAGTGTACATAGTAAGCGCTTAACAAATACCATTATTATTATTATTATATATCAGTCTCAGATTCCTAAACTGGCCCTGACCCTGAAGTTGCCACCGGATTTATTGTATGCCCATGGAGAGGAATGCATGGGTGACTGGTGCATTTTTCCAGAGGGCTCCCTCCTCTTCCCTTTATCCTTCCTCCTTTCTGTTTCCCGTCATTCCTCACATATTCAAGTCACTTCTCTGTGCCTCATTTACCTCGTCGGTAAAATGGGGATCGAGACTGTGAGTCCCACGTGGGACAGGGATTGTGTCCAACCCAATTTGGGTGTACCTACCCCAGTGCTTAGTACAGTGCTGGGTACATAATAAGCACTGAACAAATACCGTACTTATTATTAATAGTAATAGCAATAATAAGAACTATTCCCCTTCCTCCAGTTCATTATTCCTCTGCTCTCTTTCTCTCCTTCAGTTTAGAGCTTTTAAGGGCCCTTGGATTCCCACTGGACATCCGCTTCCTGACTTTGTGGATTCCTCTTGTGGTCGTTCCTTTAATCTATTAACTTGTCTGTATTAGAGCAGGAGTTGGGCAGCTGGGCTGAGGAAAAGCAGCGGATCTAATTTTGTATCATTCCGATTTGATTCTCAACCTCACTTTTTTTAAAAAAAAATCACAAGTTTTCTTTCGGTTCCTTCCCACCGACGAGCGAGTTATATGGCAGTGTATCATTTCTGAGCCAACTTGCAGAGCGGTATAAAATTTCTTTAGGGAAGAGAATTAGCTTATTAGTGCAGAGAAATTCAAGACCCCTTTTTATTGCCCGAAAGTCTCGGGTTAAGGCAGAATCTGCCATAGGCCCCAAACCCCTAATTTCAGTTCCGTAAACAAGGAGTGTTGTGTTCATCTGAATCCATGGTTTTGCCAAAAGAGAGGTACTGCGGGGCAATTTGGTTTACAGAAGCCTCCTCAGCCGTCACAGTAAATCACCCGCGCCTTTGAACGGAATTGCCGGGTATATAATACATTCTCTGTAAGGTTTACGGTTTATTGGGATAGTCACTTTTCTGAGCCGGCCTTGTCTGACTCTTTTAATAAACTTTTCTAATCCTCTTGGTTCGAGGACGGCCCTAGGCCTCTCTCCAGGTTTCTTTAAATTTCATTACTCTATCGAAACCAGCAGCCGCCCATACTGAGCCGCACGTGGTGTGAGAGAGAGCGAGACACTCGGGCTTGGGCCGATTCCCTAATCTGCTTTTGGAAGATAAGGTGTCGGAGCCTCTCTTCCCGGTGTCGCGGCCGGACAATGCCTTCCCTGTGAACGGTGCCAAAGTCCGGGGAAGAAGGAGCCCCCTGAAGCTTGTCAGTCAAGAGAGGATTGGAAAACTGTTTATGCCAGGGAGCCCGGATATGTCCGACTCCTCCCAAGCCTGCCCTGGGCCCTTTCGAACCTCTCCAGGGACTCTCTCTCGAGGAGGGAGAAGGGCTCCTGGTGGGGGAAATGCTTTCCGAGGGTGGATTGTTCAGTGTTGGGGAAGATGAAAGAATCACCTTTGCTCCCCCCTTCATCTTGAGACTGTTTTCCCACTGCCAGCCCTTGGCCTTGGTCCGTCCCGAAGGCACTTCAGGACCAAACCACTCCTACCGGGGCGCCGGCAGGCTCTGATGGGGAGGGCGTCATCGGTCAAACGGCCTTCCAAGTACAGGCATTTAATCATTTTCCCACACAGCGGGGTATTTATTTATTTATTTATTTATTTTATTTGGACCTATCTATTCTATTTATTTTATTTCGTTGGTATGTTTGGTTTTGTTCTCCGTCTCCCCCTTTTAGACTGTGAGCCCACTGTTGGGTAGGGACTGTCTCTGTATGTTGCCAATTTGTACTTCCCAAGCGCTTAGTACAGTGCTCTGCGCATAGTAAGCGCTCAATAAATACGATTGATGATGATGATGATGAAGAGTAGGTGTTCAGTGGGCAGAAAATGTTCACTGCGGCCTTATTCGACTAGTAATAAGGAGGCCTTTCCAGACTAAGCCCCCTCCTCCCCCTCCCCATCCCCCCCGCCTTACCTCCTTCCCCTCCCCACAGCACCTGTATATATGTTTAGATAGATTTATTACTCTATTTTGCTTGTACATATTCACTATTCTATTTATTTTATTTTGTTAGTATGTTTTATTTTGTTGTCTGTCTCCCCCTTCTAGACTGAGCCCGCTGTCGGGTAGGGACCGTCTCTAGATGTTGCCAACCTATGCTTCCCAAGCTCTTAGTACAGTGCTCTGCACACAGTAAGCGCTCCATTCATTTACTTTATTTTTTTATGGCATTTGTAAAGCGCTTACTATGTGCAGAGCACTGTTCTAAGCACTGGGGGGGGGGTTGCAAGGTGATCAAGTTGTCCCACGTGGGGCTCACAGTCTTAATCCCCATTTTACAGATGAGGTAACTGAGGCTCAGAGAAGTTAAGTGACTTGCCCAAGGTCACACAGCAGACATGTGGTGGAGTCGGGATTCGAACCCATGACCTCTGACTCCAAAGCCCGGGCTCTTTCCACTGAGATACGCTGCTCCTAATTCATTCATTCAGTCATTCATTCAATTGTATTTATTGAGCACTTACTGTGGAGAGCACTGTACTAAACACTTGGGAAGTACAAGTTGACAACATAAATACGATTGAATGAATGAATGAATAGTAGTCAAGATTTAGCACTCAAAGCAGCGTGGCTCAGTGGAAAGAGCACGGGGTTTGGAGTCAGAGGTCATGGGTTCAAATCCCAGCTCCGCCAATTGTCAGCTGTGTGACTTTGGGCAAGTCCCTTCACTTCTCTGGGCCTCAGTTACCTCATCTGTAAAACAGGGATTCAGACTGTGAACCCCCCGTGGGACAAGCTCATCACCTCGTAACCTCTTCAGCGCTTAGAACTGTGCATTGCACATAGTAAGCGCTTAATAAATACCATCATCATCATCAAAAATGAGCAGGTATGTTTTATAGTAGGAATCTTGCCCATCAATAAAGCCCTCGTGTTAGTCAAACTCAAGGGGAAAATACTCATCGGAATCAGAGAAAACTGAATTGTGGAAGTGTTTGCTCCATGTGCGTTCCTTAGTAAATAAGGGAACAACAGTCTTCTGATCACACGAGCCTGCTGAATACGGCAAGCCACCAGGTTGGAATAATAATAATAATAATAATGGCATTTATTAAGCGCTTACTATGTGCAAAGCACTGTTCTAAGCACTGGGAAGGTTACAAGGTGATCATGTTGTCCCCTGGGGGGCTCACAGTCTTCATCCCCATTTTACAGATGAGGTAACTGAGGCCCAGAGAAGTTAAGCGACTTGCCCAAAGTCACACAGCTGGCAATTGGCGGAGCCGGGATTTGAACCCATGACCTCTGACTCCAAAGCCCGTGTTCTTTCCCACTGAGCCACACTGCTTCTCTAAAGAGAAACAGCTGTGTGTGTGTGTGTGGCATCGGGCACCAGGTGGACGCTGCTTTGCGAGTTCTTCGCAACATTGGGTTGTGCAAGGACGCGACGCCCTTATTCTTGAGAACTCAGTGGAGTTCTCCACCTTCCATTTCACTGCGCAAAGTACCGCTCGGATCAGTTGGAGAAGGACAAAAATCGTGAAACGGATGACCTCGCGTAGATTGTAAGCTCTTCATAGGCAGGGCCCGTGTGTTTTACACTAAATAATAATAATAATGGCATTTGTTAAGCGCTTACTATGTGCAAAGCACTGTTCTAAGCGCTGAGGGGGTACAAGGTGATCAGGTTGTCCCACGGGGGGTTCACAGTCTCCATCCCTATTTTCCAGATGAGCTAACTGAGGCTCAGAGAAGTTAAGTGACTTGATGGTGATGATGATGGCATTTATTAAGCACTTACTATGCGCAAAGCACCGTTCTAAGCGCTGAGGAGGTTACAGGGTGATCAGGTTGTCCCACGGGGGGCTCACAGTCTCCATCCCCATTTTCCAGATGAGCTAACTGAGGCTCAGAGAAGTGACTTGATGATGATGATGATGGCATTTATTAAGCACTTACTATGCGCAAAGCACTGTTCTAAGCGCTGAGGAGGTTACAAGGTGATCAGGTTGTCCCACGGGGGGCTCACATTCTTTATCCCCATTTTCCAGATGAGGTCACTGAGGCCCAGAGCAGTGAAGTGACTTGCCCAAAGTCACAGAGCTGACACTTGGCAGAGCCGGGATATGAACCCATGACCGCTGACTCCAAAGCCCATACTCTTTTCCACTGAGCCACACTGCTAATAATAGACTGTGAGCCCACTATTGGGTAGGGACTGTCTCTATATGTGGCCAACTTGTACGTCCCAAGCGCTTAGTACAGTGCTCTGCACACAGTAAGCGCTCAATAAATACGATTGATGATGATAATAATGATGGCATTTGTTTAGCTCCCACTATGTGGAAAGCACTGTTCTAACTGCTGGGGAGGTTACAATAATAATAATAATAACGATGGCATTTAGTAAGCACCCACTAGGTGCAAAGCACTATTCCAAGCGCTGGGGAGGTTACAATAATAATAATAATGATGCACTTGGGAGAGTACAACAGAACGATATAACCGACACAAGCAGCATGGGATAAGCAGTCTGGCCTAGTGGAAAGAGCGTGAGCCTGGGAGTTGGAGGATCTGGGTTCTAATCCAGCTTCTGCCACTTGTCTGCTGTGTGAACTTGGGCAAGTCAGTTCACGTCTCAGTGCCTCAGTCCCCTCATCTGTAAAATGGGGATTAAGACTGTGAGCCCTATGTAGGAGAGGGACTGCGCCCAACCCGATTTACCTTGTACCTACCCCAATGCGTAGTACATAGTAAGCGCTTAACAAATACCGTAATATCATTATTACGGTGCTTGGCACATAGTAAGCAGCGTGGCTCAGTGGAAAGAGCCCGGGCTTTGGAGTCAGAGGTCATGGGTTCGAATCCCGACTCCGCCACATGACGGCTGTGTGACCTTGGGCATGTCACTTAACTTCTCTGAGCCTCATTTACCTCATCTGTAAAATGGGGATTAAGATTGAGAGCCCCACGTGGGGCAACTTGATCACCTTGTATCCCCTCCCAGCGCTTGGAACAGTGCTGTGCACGTAGTAAGTGCTTAACAAATGCCATCATCACCATAGTAAGCACTTAACAAATACCACAGTTATTGTTATCATTATGAAGAGAGTGGAAAGTCTGTAATACTTTTTTATTATTCTTTGAACATGGATTATTTTCTTAATAGGCTCTCTGTTGGGTAAGGGGAGGAATCTGAGCAGAGATGAAGCCCAGCACATAGTGCAGTGTCGGGCACATAAGAGCTTCACAGATACCATTTTTTTTTTTAAAAGCTCGGAGGAGCATAAGTGGCCAAGTAGAGTGGAGAAGAGCTTAGTAAGCGCTTAGTAAGCGCTTAGTACAGTGCTCTGCACATAGTAAGCGCTCAATAAATACGATTGATGATGAGAAGAGAGAGAGAGTTTAACAGGCAGATGGTGGGGGAGACGGGGGGAAAATGGGGCGAAGGAAGTTCAGTGCACAAGGAAGGAGAAACTAAAATTGGGTAGAGGGTTGTGAAAACGTAGGCGTCCCGTACACTCTGTTTTTCTGTGGCCCTGTGGTTATAAAGTAACCGACTAGATTGAGATTCAAGTTTAGTAACTCATAATGGCACTGCTCCCACTACTTATCTCTGTGAGCTCTGTGGGCTTTCTCTAGACTGTGAGCCCACTGTTGGGTAGGGACTGTCTCTGTATGTTGCCAACTTGTACTTCCCAAGCGCTTAGTACAGTGCTCTGCACACAGTAAGCGCTCAATAAATACGATTGATTGATTGTGGTTCAGAACTTCTGATCAGGGTAAGCGTCCAGTAAATACGACTGACTGCCTGACGGAGGGAATGTCTGCATTTAGTAAGCGCCGGTCTGCAGTTTGGCTCATTCTTTGGTAACCTGCCATCTAATCCCGTTCCTACAAGCCTTCCTTCATTTTTAAGACTGTAAGCCCCCTGTGGGGCAACCTGATTACCTTGTATCCTCCCCAGCACTTAGAACAGTGCTTTGCACATAGTAAGCGCTTAATAAATGCCATTATTATTATTATTATTATTATTAATAGGTGCAAAGCAGTGTTCTAAGCACTGGGGAAATTACAATAATAATAATGATGGCATTTATTAAGCACTTACTATGTGCCAAGCACTGTTCTAAGTTTCCAGAATGTATGCTCCCAGACATCTAGCACAGTGCTCTGCACTCAGTAGGGGCTCCGTTAATACTGGTGAATGAGGGGGATGGAGATGAACGCGGGAGACGAGAAAGCAGTGCCAAGGGGAGCCCAGACAGGAGCTGATGCTCTTATTCCTAAGAATAAGGAATAGGAATAGGGCCGAAGAGGAGGCTGCCTGGGGGAGAACAGCCAGGACAGCTGCTTTTCCTTCCCCGGATCCTGAGACTGGGTGAAAGAAAAGGGAGCTGTGCCATAGGGAACCCAGACAAGACGGGGGGTTCTGACTCCGTCAGAGTTAGAGCTCTATTTTCTCTCCCTGTTTCTCCATCCTTCCTCCTCCCTTCATTTTCTCCCCCCTTCCCTCTTGCTCTCCTTTTCCTCTCTCTCCTTCCCCTGTCCCTCCCTCCCAATTCAGGACTGAATTTTAGACTGTGAGCCCACTGTTGGGTAGGGACTGTCTCTATATGTTGCCAACTTGTACTTCCCAAGCGCTTAGTCCAGTGCTCTGCACACAGTAAGCGCTCAATAAATACGATTGATGATTGAGGATGATTGACAAAAGTTTGAAAACCCCAGTCAGGCTCTTTCTGGTCAGCTGTCCCAGGCAAATCTCCTCTCTTCCTTCCTCCAATCCCATCTTTTTTGCTTGTCCCTCTCTCTCCTCCTCCCTCCCAAGTCCTTTAGTGTGCTTGCCACTCCGTCCCGGCTCTCTCCGTCCGCAGCCTCTCCTCCGGCGGATGGTCATTGTGAGTCCTGTATTATCACAACTGTACAGCCCAAGCTCAGCCTGAATTATGGCCAGTTCTCAATTAGCAGGGTCTCCGGGTTGTTTGAGATTTTGGTGTATGGATAAATCGATTCTTTTAGGGAATCGTAGCAGAAAGGGCCAGAGTGCAGGTATTCGGAGTCTGCAGAGACTCAGGGGTTTGGGGCAGAAACTTCTGCCCCTTCTCCCCCTTTTAGACTGTGAGCCCACTATTGGGTAGGGACTGTCTCTATATGTTGCCAACCTGTACTTCCCAAGCGCTTAGTACAGTGCTCTGCACACAGTAAGCGCTCAATAAATACGATTGATGATGAACCTTGAAAGGAGAAGGGGGGGTTGCCCTTGGGCATCTGAGTTTTCCGCACAGCTGTCCTGGCACTGTTTTGCTGGAAAGGTACAGGTTCCAGTGGCACAGCAATCCTCTTTCTAAATCACTGCTTCCTTGGATCCCTGACTTTTAGCCGGGACCGGACAAAGGTAATGGCCTTGTGGCCAGAGGCACGTCCCTCCGTCTTCCTGGGCCTGCGACTGTTCTCTCTGGACCTGCCCCTGCTTCAGGCCAAGGCCGACGGCTTTGTGGCTAGAGGCAGGGTAGCCGGACCCTGTCCTGTGTCTGACTCGGCCCATTTATCTCGAATGTCAAAATAATAATAATAATAATTCATAATTATGGCATTTATTAAGCACTTACTATGTGCAAAGCACTGTTCTAAGCACTGGGAAGGTTACAAGGTGAGCAGGTTGTCCCACGGGGGGGTCACAGTCTTCATCCCCATTTTCCAGGTGAGGTAACTGAAGCCCAGAGAAGTGAAGTGACTTGCCCAAAGTCACACAGCTGGCAATCGGCGGAGCCAGGATTTGAACCCATGAGCTCTGACTCCAAAGCCCGGACTCTTTCCACTGAGCCACGCTGCTTCTCGGCATGCTAAAAGCGGGCTGATCGTTCCCACAGGGACATTGCCATCCAGAAGGGAGTGGATCTCTTCGAGCAGATACTTAGCATAGAAAGAATGACAAGGAGGCAAAATAAAAAACAGCACCAGGCACTGCAAGCAATTAATGCAACAACACAACAAGGGACAACCTATTTGTGTCCCCAGTGTGGCCAGGACTGCAGACCATATTTTGGCCTTAAGACTCCTGCACTTATGGGTGAGCTTCACTGTCAGTGGTGTCTTTGAAAATTAAGAATAACTATTTGTGTGTGTATATATACACGTATATACACAAATGTGTATATTCTTTAAGATATACCTATCTTTTAAAGTGTAAGTGGGTTTTGGGTAAGTGGGTTTTCAGGAGTCTTTTTGCAGCCCCATTGTTCTTCATCACCAGCTTTCCTTCTTCCAAGCTTCTAATTCCCAATTCTGAACTCAGGAAAAAGCCGCTGCTGAATGCTTTTGGGATGGTGTCATGTCCCTCTCTTTCCTCCCCCCACTCGAGATTTCCAGCACTTAATCAAAGATATGAAAAAGATACCCTTCTTTTCGCAAATTTCGTAGGGTAAACCTGTGAACGTGATGCAGGGAGAACTCCATTGGGCAAGCTTAATCTGTTCAGGGTTTTTAAAAAGCAGTACGCCCTTCCTTGATCTGAGCAGGGTTTAATAGCCACTATCCGCGTCTTCATACTTATTCATTCATTCATATTTATTGAGTGCTTACTGTGTGCAGAGCACTGTACTAAGCGCTTGGGAAGTACAAGTTGGCAACATATAGAGGCGGTCCCTACCCAACAGCGGGCTCACAGTCTGCATTGTCCCAAGTACTTGGCATGGTGAACACTCGAGAAACCCGAGTTTCTCGATGGGTAGAGCGGTAGGAGACGGTACGAGACAGAGGCTCGAGAGGGACAACGGTTGGGGCTTTCCGGCCCGTGTGAGGAACAATGTGCGGGACAATCCGAGACGCGGAGATGGGTCCGGAAGATGCTAAATGAGTATGATGAGCACCTGATCCCGGGAAGCGGGGAAGGAAGCAGCAGCTCCTAAAAGGGAGGCCCGGGCCCGAGCTTTTCACTGAGCAGAGAGTGTGAGCTTAGTCAGGGCTTGAGGCCAAGAAGCTCCCATGCCTCGAGGGCATTCCCTCTCCTCCCTCCCCACCATCCCTCCCAAGTTGACAGAACCGTGGTGGTATTGTGGAATCCGGAGACTCAGTTGTCATTTCTTCCTTTCATCATCGCTTACTAAGTGATCTGCCAGGCAGGGCTAGAGAAAAGGGAAGTGGTGGGTAAGAGGGGTAATCACCCCAGGCCCCTAGCCTGTGAGATGTCACCCTCAGGGTTGGGTGGGCATCAAATCTAATCGGCTAGAAAACGGGCCTGCCGTGATGCCCAGTCTCCCTGCTTTGGTCTGTTTGGAGCTGGCAGCTTTGCCGAGCCCGGAAGAAGTGTTCCGGGCTTCATTCATTCATTCATTCATTCATTCATATTCATTGAGCGCTTTCCGTGTGCAGGGCACCGTGCTAAGCGCTTGGGAAGTCCAAGTTGGCAACATCTAGAGACGGTCCCTACCCAACAGCGGGCTCACGGTCTTGAAAGGGGAGACAGAGAACGAAACAAAACATATTCTGGACCGTGAGCCCGCTGTTGGGTAGGGACCGTCTCTAGATGTTGCCAACTTGGACTTCCCAAGCGTTTAGCACAGCGCTCTGCACACAATAAGTGCTCAATAAATACGATTGAATGAATGAAAGTGTTGCAATTAAGCTTCCTAGGATGGGATGCGGAGCCCACCGCTATCCGTCTTAGATTGATAACTGCTGTGGCTTCCACAGGCATGGTGAGGCTATCTGTGCTGATGGGGGCATTGCTCCTCGAGACCCTGGGGGCCCTTTAATTCGTTCATTCAATCGTATTTATTGAGCGCTTACCGTGTGCAGAGCACTGTACTAAGCGCTTGGGAAGTCCAAGTTGGCAACATATAGAGACGGTCCCTACCCAACAGTGGGCTCACAGTCTAGATTTGATTTCAGCCCCACTGGGCCCCACACTACCCCCGAGCCAAGTCTTGTTCTGGATGGTGGGACTGTGTCCTGAATTCTACATTATACCACCATCAATCCGTAGGTAGTATTGACTGACCACCACCATGTGCAGGACACTGGATATGCGGTTGTGTCAGAGCGCTATATTTTCTGTCTGAGTTTTGGCCAGGAACTGGGGATCCTTTCCCCAGCAACAAAAAATCTGTTGGGCTGCACCACCCCGCAGTGTTGGAAGAAACAGTCCGTGTGCATAATAATAATAATTATAGGATTTGTTAAGGGCTTAGTTCTAAGCACTGGGGTTGATACGTGGTAATCAGACCGTCCCACGCGGGGCTCACAGTCTTAATCCCCATTTTACAGATGAGGTAACTGGGGCCCCGAGAAGTGAAGTGACTTGCCCAAGGTCACACAGCAGACAAATGGTGGAGCTGGGATTAGAACCCATGTCCTCTAATAATAATAATGGTATTTATTAAGTCATAACTATTACTTACTATGTGCAAAGCACTGTTCTAAGCGCTGGGGAGGTTGCAGGGTGATCAGGTTGTCCCCCGGGGGCTCACAGTCTTAATCCCCATTTTACAGATGAGGTAACTGAGGCCCAGAGAAGTGAAGTGGCTTGCCCAAAGTCACACAGCTGACAGTTGGCGGAGCCGGGGTTTGAACCCATAACCTCTGACTCCAAAGGCCGGGCTCTTTCCACTGAGCCACGCTGCTTCTCTGACTCCCAAGACCGTGCTCTTGACACTAGGCCATTCTGCTGTGCTCAGTGATCGGTATAGTCAATCAATCAGTCGTATTTATTGAGCGCTTACCGTGTGCAGAGCACTGTACTAAGCGCTTGGGAAGTCCAAGTTGGCAACATATAGAGACAGTCCCTACCCAACAGTGGGCTCACAGTCTAGAAGGGGGAGACAGAGAACAAAACCAAACATATTAACAATATAAAATAAATAGAATAGATATGTACAAGTAAAATAAATAGAGTAATAAATATGTACAAACATATATACAGGTGCTGTGGGGAAGGGAAGGAGGTAGTGAGGTCGACAATATGAGTTTTCCTCAATGCATGATTTAGCAAGGACACAATTTCCACAGTTTGGGAGAACTGGGTATACCGAGCGACTTGGAAGATCCACTGGAGCCCTTACCATCCAACATGGGGGCCATCACTAACATGCTCTGTAAACAGGCAAAAACAGGAAAGGTTTTTTTACAATCAGTGGGAACAGGAGGAAGATTAAAGATAGATCTGATTCCAACCCCTGTAAAGCTTAGAATCGGAAACCGTAAATGCTATGGGCTTGTGAATTGAGTGCAGGTTTGAGAGCCATTCATTCATTAATTCAATCGTATTTATTGAGCGCTTACTGTGTGCAGAGCACTGGACTGAGCGCTTGGGAAGTACGAGTTGGCAACATATAGAGATGGGAGTCAGAAGGATCCGAGTTCTAATGCCGCCTCAGACACTTGTCTGCTCAGTGACCTTGGACAAGTCACTGCACTTCTCTGGGCCTCAATCCCCTCATCTGTAAAATGGGGATTAAGATTGCGAGCCCCATGAGGGATAGCGAGTGTGTTAGTCATTCATTCATTCATTCAACTGTATTTATTGAGACCTTGGACAAGTCACTGCACTTCTCTGGGCCTCAATCCCCTCATCTGTAAAATGGGGATTAAGATTGTGAGCCCCATGAGGGATAGCGAGTGTGTTATTCATTCATTCATTCAATTGTATTTATTGAGACCTTGGACAAGTCACTGCACTTCTCTGGGCCTCAATCCCCTCATCTGTAAAATGGGGATTAAGATTGCGAGCCTCATGAGGGATAGGGAGTGTGTTATTCATTCATTCATTCAATTGTATTTATTGAGCGCTTACTGTGTGCAGAGCACTGTACTAAGCGCTTGGGAAATACAAGTCGGCAACATATAGAGACGGTCCCTACCCAACAACTCACAGTCTAGAAGGGGGAGACAGAATTCATTCATTCAATCATATTCATTAAGCACTTACTGTGTGCAGAGCGCTCTACTAAGCAAAGTGGAAAGAGTGGAAAGAGCACAGGCTTGGGAGTCAAAGGTCGTGGGTTCAAATCCCGGCTCCGCCAATTGTCAGCTGTGTGACTTTGGGCAAGTCACTTCACTTCTCTGTGCCTCAGTTCCCTCATCTGTAAAATGGGGATCAAGACTGTGAGCCCCCCGTGGGACAACCTGATCACCTTGTATCTCCCCCAGCGCTGAGAACGGTGCAGGGCACACAGTAAGTGCTTAACAAATATTATTATTATTATAATTGCTAATACAACACTAAACAGTGAAAATCCCCGCCCACAACAAGCTCACAGTCTAGACCGTCCAACCCGATTTGCTTGCATCCCTCCGAGTGCTTAGGGCCTGGCACGTAGTAAGCGCTTAACAAATGCCGCAGTTATTATTATCATTATCAGCAGCGGCCCCACGAGCACGTAGTAAGTGCTTAGCAAATACCAGTAAAAGAGAGGGAGAGAGAGACGGGTGCGAGGCCGTCGGTCCGCTATGACGCTGTTCCTGTAAGTCGGCAATCTCTTCTGTCTCGTAAGGAGTCTTTTAGACTGTGAGCCCACTGTTGGGCAGGGACTGTCTCTATATGTTGCCAATTTGTACTTCCCAAGCGCTTAGTACAGTGCTCTGCACACAGTAAGCGCTCAATAAATAGGATTGATGATGATGATGATAAGGAGCCCAGTCCCAGGAGCCGAACTTCTGGGTCACCCCGACCTGTCAGCCTCTCCCAGCTGCTGACAGCCCCGCGGGAAGGATCTGCCCCACGTAAACACTTCCCGCCGAACAAAATCTCCCGTTTGCCCGCTTGGTTGTGCTTTCCAGAGTCATCGGGGCAGACTAATTAAGTAAAAGAATTTTTTCTAAGTGTGTACATTGTCTCAAGAGGGGTAAAAAACGAATTCTCTCATTACAAGTTTGATTATAACCAGCCTCCCCATTGAGGAGCGATCGGCTAGCCGTGCCAGACGCCTGTCAAGACCTTCCTTTAAATAAGATGTTTTTCTTCTATGTGACACTTTCTGTAGTCTTGCCAAAAATGACATCAAACGGATAATTCATTTGAGCACTGACTTTCTCCGGCATCTTGCAGCACTTAATCCAATATTTGCAAAAGATATCGTTCTTTTCACAACTTTGTGGTGTCAACCTGTGACTACGTTGCGGGGAGAACTCCTCTGGGCAAGTTTAATCTGTTCAGGGTTTAAAAACAAATGATGAATGCAATATGCTGACAGTTTTCAAGGGTTATCTTCGTAAAATATTCAAATAAACTCCTCTGTCAGCTTGTCAGTTCCAGCTTTTGAGTATTAGACCTCCTTATTCTTATAAGAATTTAATAATCCCCAAATGATTTTAGGAGCGATGTAAAGAGAGTCTGAAAGGTTTGAAAGTAGTAAAAGAGTAGTGAGCTCTCTGAACCAACACCATGTCAATCTGTTAAAAATTGTTTTTAAGCTACACAAACAATTTGCACCAGTTTATAAAAGGTTAACTTAAAGGTGAGAACTGGGTGGGTTCAAACTGACTCGAGGGGTGTCAGGAGCATTAATAATAATAATAATGATGGCATTTGTTAAGCGCTTACTACGCGCAGAGCACTGTTCTGAGCGCTGGGGAGGATACAAGGTGAGCACATTGTCCCACGTGGGACTCACGGTCTTCATCCCCGTTTTCCAGATGAGGTCACTGAGGCTCAGAGAAGTGAAGTGACTTACCCAAGGTCACACAGCAGACATGTGGGGGAGCCAGGATTAGAACCCATGACCTCTGACTCCCAAGCCCGGGCTCTTTCTACGGAGCCACGCTGCTTAGTGGGCCTTAGTGGGTCTGACCTGAGTGCGTCGTGCTCAATTTACAGTAGGTTATCTTTGATCCGAGTTCGAAAGCGTGCACGGAGAGTCTAGCCTTCCGATTATAATTTCGGGAAGACACGGTGAGGCTGGAGACTCGGAGTCTTCAAAAGCGCGAGGTGTTCTGAGTTGTTCTCTCCCGAGCGAGACTAGAGATTTGAAGGGATGGAAAGGATTTAGGGACTGTCTTTATACGTTGCCAACTTGTACTTCCCAAGCGCTTAGTACGGTGCTCTGCACACAGTAAGCGCTCAATAAATACGATTGATTGATTAAAAAATGGTAAGGGTGAGAACTGGGCAGCCGGCAATTCTAGTTCAGAATGGAATTTGTGATTTTGAGAACTCTTCACCCCAGGAATGTGGGGCAGATCCCCAAACCAGTCCCTGCCTCCGAGGAATTTGTGATGTAATGCACGGAAAGGGGTACGGCACCCCAGAAGCAGACAGAAAGCACGGGCGACCGATCAGCTGTGAAAAAATACAACCGTTTTATGGGAAACAGAGGCGCCCATTTGCTTTCCCGAAATCTCTGCTCAAGGGACATCGCCCATCTCCTGCCGGCCATCTCAAAGCCTGTCGGGTTTTTTGCGGAAATCTGTCCATTTCCTCTGCTCTCCGCCGGACCGTGGCTCTGCCCCGGGGGTAGATTTGGCCCTGGGTGCCGCAGCTGCTAATCCAAATGGCATAATCAATCGATCAATCAATCAATCAATCATATTTATTGAGCGCTTACTATGTGCAGAGCACTGTACTAAGCGCTTGGGAAGGACAAATTGGCAACATATAGAGACAGTCCCTACCCTACATTGGGCTCACAGTCTAAAAGGGGGAGACAGAGAAAAAAACCAAACATACCAACAAAATAAAATAAATAGAATAGATATGTACAAGTAAAATAAATAAATAAATAGAGTAATAAATATGTACAAACATATATACATATATACAGGTGCTGTGGGGAAGGGAAGGAGGTAAGATGGGGGGGATGGAGAGGGGGACGAGGGGGAGCCATGGCTGTCTTCCAGCGCTTTGAACAGTGCTTTGCACATAGTAAGCGCTTAATAAATGCCATTATCATCCCACACGAGCCTCCCAGCTTGCGTAGAACAAGAGCCAGATTTAACTTCTCATCTGACGGAGGAACAAAATTGAACGGCGCCCAACCCCGTTTGCTTGTATCCACCCCAGTGCCTGGCACATAGTAAGCGCTCAACAAGTACAACTGTTAATGATGATAATAATAAAATTGCGTGGCCGACGGGGCCCCGGACTGGAAGTTGTGCAACCTGAATTCACTTGATGGCTTTTCCTCTGATTTTTTTTTAATGGTATTGGTTAATAATAATTATGCTACTCGTTAAGTGTTTACTATTTGCCAAACACTGTTCTAATCGCTGAATAAGCGCTTAAAAAAATGGTATTGGTTAATAATAATTATGCTACTCGTTAAGTGTTTACTATTTGCCAAGCACTGTTCTAATCGCTGGATAAGCGCTTAGTATGTGCCAGGTACTGTACTAAGTGCTGAGGTAGCTACAAGTTAATCAGGTTGGACAGAGTTCCTGTCCCACATAGGGCAAATGAGGGAACTGAAGCACAGAGAAGTTGTGACTTGTCCCAGGTTGCACAGCAGAGAAGTGGCAGAGCAGGGATTAGATCCCATGGGCCTCCGACTCCCGGTCCCTTGACCTATAATAATAATAATAATAATAATAACAATGGCATTTATTAAGTGCTTACCCTGTGCCTAGCACTGTTCTAAGTGCTGGGGAAGTTACAAGGTGATCAGGTTGGCCCGTGGGGGGCTCACAGTCTTCACCTCCATTTTCCAGATGAGGTAACTGAGGCACAGAGAAGTGAAGTGACTTGCCCAAAGTCACACAGCTGACAAGTGGCGGAGCCAGGATTAGAACCCGCAACCTCTGACTCCCAAGCCAATGCTCTTTCCACTGAGCAACGCTGCTTCTCAAGGCAGATTAAGACTGTGAACCCCACGTGGGACATCCTGATTACACTGATTAATCTGATTACAGATTAATCATCTGTAAAATGGGGATTAATAATAATGATAATAATAGTGATGGTATTTGTTAAGCACTTACTATGTGCAAAGCACTGTTCTAAGCGCTGGGGGGGGGAATAAAAGGTAATCACGTTGTCCCGTGTGGGGCTCACAGTCTTAATCTCCATTTTCCTGAGGTTGCTTATAGTCTTAGAACAGCACATAAAACAGTGCTTGGCACATAGTAAGCGCTTAACAAATATCACTATTAATCAATCAATCAATCGCTCCGCACACAGTAAGCGCCCAATAAACACGACTGAATGAATGACTCCCCACAGCACATATGTATCTATCTGTATATATCTGTAATTTATCGTTTTATCTATTTGTATTAATGTCTGTCTCCCCCTCTAGACCGTGAGCTCGTTGTTGGGTAGGGACCGTCTCTAGATGTTTCCAACTTGGACTTCCCAAGCGCTTAGTACAGTGCTCTGCACACAGTAAGCGCTCAATAACTACGACTGAATGAATGAATCAATCAATCATATTTATTGGGCGCTTACTGTGTGCAGAGCACTGTACTAAGCGCTATTATTATTGTTGTTAACAGTAAACAGACACGTTCCCCGCCCACAGTGAGCTCACAGTCTAGAGGGGAAGATCAACTCCAATGTAAATGAATAAATTACAGAAGGGAGCATGTCACTTCTGTAAATAAGTGACAGAAGGGAAGGGAGCGTGTCACTTCCCTTTCATCAATCGTATTTATTGAGCGCTTACTGTGTGCAGAGCACTGGACTAAGCGCTTGGGAAGTACAAATTGGCAACATATAGAGACAGTCCCTACCCACTTCCCTTTCGAACTTCCCAAGCTCTTAGCCCAGGGCAAAACACCCAGCGGGCGCTCGGGAAATCCCATTACTCCTGCTACGGGAGAGCGCTTCCCTTGGGAATGGTGAAAGGGTAGCAGAGCTTCCGCAGAGGCCCCATCGTCGCGGGGTCCCGTGTTGTCTGCGTGAACTCCATCAAACGCAGTGAGATCAGTCGCCAAGGGTCCGTCTCGAGCCGCCCTCGGGATGTTGGTACGTTTTTCCGGCAGCCGAACGACCAGCGCGGTCGGCAGGGTCCAGATAGTACAGTGCTATAGTCTTAATGAGGATTAAGACTGTGACCCTTATCAATCAATCAGTCAATCAATCAATCGTATTTATTGAGCACTTACTATGTGCAGAGCACTGTACTAAGCGCTTGGGAAGTACAAATTGGCAACATCTAGAGACAGTCCCTACCCAACAGTGGGCTCACAGTCTAAAAGGGGGAGACAGAGAACAAAACCAAGCATACTAACAAAATAAAATAAATAGGATAGATATGTACAAGTGAAATAGAGTAATAAATATGTACAAATATATATACATATATACAGGTGCTGTGGGGAAGGGAAGGAGGTAAGATGGGGGGATGGAGAGGGAGACGAGGGGGAGAGGAAGGAAGGGGCTCAGTCTGGGAAGGCCTCCTGGAGGAGGTGAGCTCTCAGCAGGGCCTTGAAGGGAGGAAGAGAGCGAGCTTGGCGGATGGGCAGAGGGAGGGCATTCCAGGCCCCGGGGATGACGTGGGCTGGGGGTCGATGGCGGTACAATAAATACGATTGATTGATTGATTGATACAGGCGAGAACAAGGTATGGTGAGGAGATTAGCGGCGGAGGAGCGGAGGGTGCGGGCTGGGCTGGAGAAGGAGAGAAGGGAGGTGAGGTAGGAGGGGGTGAGGGGATGGACAGCCTTGAAGCCCAGGGTGAGGAGTTTCTGCCTGATGCTCAGATTGATTGGTAGCCACTGGAGATTTTTGTCTCACCCTTATGTGAGCATGGACTCTATTCATTCAATGGTATTTATTGAGTGCTTACTGTGTGCAGAGCACTGTACTAAGCACTTGGGAAGTACAAGTTGGCAACACATAGAGACGGTCCCTACCCAACAGTGGGCTCACAGTCTAGAAGACTATATCCCACCTGATAAACCTGATAAACAGTGCCTGGCACATAGTAAGTGCTCAACAATTACCATTAAAATAAAAAGGGCACGTATATTGTGAAACCTTATTCCTCCCCCTATAGCTTTTAAACAAAGCTCACTATTGAAGGAGGTGAATTTCTAGGAGAGAACCGATTCCAGGGCCAGTGACCGATATGAGGCTAGATATCATGGTAAAAAGAAGAGCCGCCAATTGCTACTAGCCAGTCATTATCCATTCATTGACTTTGTGCGGAAAATAAGTTTACTTTCACATACTCTTTAATTTTCCTTTGGAGAGTTGAATCTGTTGTTTGCCTTGTGTATATTCCAGGATGCTGTATGCTCTGCACACAGTAAGCGCTCAGTAAATACGATTGAATTAATCAAGTAACGTTATCGAATGCCTCGGGCCGGCCGGGAAGGAGAGAGCGCGTCGTTGCCGGCCCGCATTTGGCGAAACTCTCCGCCCAACCCTGAACTCTAAGATAAGTTTCGTTCAGCGGTGTCGTATTTTCTCAGCTAATTCGAGCGGCCTCTCTTAGGGCTGCCTAGGCACAGCACTGCCTGTAGAGTTCAACGACAGGGATTCTTCTTCGGGCCATCCGGGCAATCCCAAAGGGAAGTACTGTTGAGGACATTTCCGAGTTGAGCCACCAGAACCAGGTGTCAGATTCCCTCAGCCCGTGGAATTTTCATCGATGTGGCTATTGCATTATGATTTAAAAAAATAACCACATCATTGGGAAAGCTGGAAGCAACCTCAGGAAAACATGCAGGACGTCGGGCTGGGTGCCCGCGTCCTCATCTCGGCCACTAAAAATACATGCTGGGTGATGAACGCTATACTAAAGCAGTTGGGGAGGCACAGCAGGGTTGATTGATTGTTAGATTCATTCATTCATTCATTGTCGTATTTATTGAGCGCTTACTGTGTCCAGAGTAAGCGCTTGGGAAGTCCAAGTTGGCAACATCCAGAGACGGTCCCTGCCCAACAACGGGCTCACGGTCTAGAAGGGGGAGACAGATGACAAAACAAAACATGCGGACAGGTGGCAAGTCATCAGAATAAATAGAAGTAAAGCTAGATGCACATCATTGACAAAATAAATAGAATAGTAAATATGGACAAGTCAAATAAATAGAGTCATAAATCTGTACAAGCATCTATACAGGTGCTGTGAGGAGGGGAAGGAGGTAGGGCAGGGGGGATGGGGAGGGGGAGAGTCCCTACTAGACTGTGAGCCCACTGTTGGGTAGGGACCGTCTCTATATGTTGCCAACTTGTACTTTCCAAGCGCTTAGTGCAGCGCTCTGCACACAGTAAGCGCTCAATAAATACGATTGATGATTGATGATAGGGACCATCTCTATATGTTGCCAACTTGTACTTCCCAAGCGCTTAGTGCAGTGCTCTGCACTCAGTAAGCGCTCAATAAATACAATTGAATGAATGAAAGAGGGCTTACAGACTAGTAGTAGGGGGAGATGGACGCTGAGAAAATTTACAGTTGGAGGAAGAAGGGAAAGTGGCTTATATACGTGATACCCGAATGCTTAAACAGCATTCTTACATCTTTCTTTGGGTCGAGGGGGACGTGGCGGACCTGAGGATAAAGACAGACAAGAGGCATCATCATCAATCGTATTTATTGAGCGCTTACTATGTGCAGAGCACTGTACTAAGTGCTTGGGAAGTACAAATTGGCAACATCTAGAGACGGTCCCTACCCAACAGTGGGCTCACAGTCTAAGAGGCATCGATTGGCAGAGACTGTTCGGGCCGGGGGTGCTGAGTGTTGGCGACGGCCTGCGTTTTATCGCCCAAATCAGGGGCCAGAGTTCCCCTACTCTGACTGTGAGTGTAATAATAATAATAATAATAATGATGGCATTTGTTAAGCGCTTACTATGTGCAGAGCACTGTTCTAAGCGCTGGGAAAAAATAATGGCATTTATTAAGCGCTTACTATGTGCAAAGCACTGTTCTAAGCGCTGGGGAGATTACAGGGTGATCAGGTTGTCCCACGGGGGGCTCACAGTTTTAATCCCCATTTTACAGATGAGGGAACTGAGGCACAGAGAAGTTAAGTGACTTGCCCAAAGTCACCCAGCTAGCAATTGGCGGAGCCGGGAGGCTCGCCACAGTGGTCTGGATCTTTCAGAGTGGGTGCCCATCCGCCAAGCTCGCTCTCTTCCTCTCTTCAAGGCCCTGCTGAGAGCTCACCTCCTCCAGGAGGCCTTCCCAGACTGAGCCCCTTCCTTCCTTTCCCCCTCGTCCCCCTCTCCATCCCCCCCATCTTACCTTCTTCCCTTCCCCACAGCACCTGTATATATGTATATATGTTTGTACATATTTATTACTCTATTTTATTGGTACATATCTATTGTATTTATTTTATTTTGTTAGTATGTTTGGTTTTGTTCTCTGTCTCCCCCTTTTAGACTGTGAGCCCACTGTTGGGTAGGGACTGTCTCTATGTGTTGCCAATTTGTACTTCCCAAGCGCTTAGTACAGTGCTCTGCACATAGTAAGCACTCAATAAATACGATTGATGATGATGGAACAGAGGAAAGAGCCTCCTTCTATAATTGCCTTCCTTTCTTGCCATGGGAGAGTGCGTTTTCCTGCCGTTCTGCCCTATCCCTTCAGGAATGAGGCCGAACCTGATGGGACGCAGCTCGGAATCATTATTATAATAATAACCGTGGTATGTTTGAAGCATTTACCCCGTGCCAAGCACCGGAATAGATGGAATATATGCAGATTGGACACCGTCCGATCCCGGTCTTCCATTCTTGCGCCAGGCGTGGTGGAAATCCCTCGCACGTGGCTGGAGGATTCAGCAGGCGATGCTTCTACAGATTTCACCTGAACCAGGAATACAGTGATGCTGTGGGACGGGTGATGAGGAGATTGAAGAACTGGGGTTGCGGTCAGGCTAATTGCTTGAATAATAATAATAATAATAATGTTGGCATTTGTTAAGCGCTTACTATGTGCAAAGCACTGTTCTAAGTGCTGGCGGGGGATACAGGGTGATCAGATTGTCCCACGTGGGGCTCACAGTCTTAGTCCCCATTTTACAGATGAGGTAACTGAGGCTCAGAGAAGTTAAAGTGACTTGCCCAAGGTCACTCAGCAGACATGTGGCGGAGCCGGGATCTGAACCCATGACCTCTGACTCCAAAGCCCGGGCTCTTTCCACTGAGGCGTGCGGCTTCTCTTGAAGTCCAGATAGAGGAGCAGTGTGGCTCAGTGGAAAGAGCCCGGGCTTTGGAGTCAGAGGTCATGGGTTCGAATCCCGGCTCCACCGCAAGTCTGCTGTGTGACCTTGGGCAAATCACTTAACTTCTCTGAGCCTCAGTTCCCTCATCTGTAAAAATGGGGATAAGACTGTGAGCCCCATGTGGGACAACTTGATCACACTGTATCCCCCCCAGCGCTTAGAACAGTGCTTTGCACATAGTAAGCGCTTAACAAATGCCATTATTATTATTATTATTATTATTATTATTATTATTATTATTATCTCGCTGCATTTCGCAAAACACCCTTAGCCCGGTCTTCATTTGAGGTATTAGGTTTCTCTGCCATTTCCTTTGACCGTGGTCTTCCGTCAGTCAATCAGCCGTAATTTTTAACCACTTACCGCGTGCGGAGCACTGCCCTAAGCACTTGAGAATGGACAATATAAAAGAGTCTGTAGACATGTTGCCTGCCCTCAATAAATCCGATTGATTGATTGATTGCCCTCAAGGAGCTTACAGTTTTAGAGGGGGAGGCAGACTTTAAAATAAATTACAGATATGTACGTCAGTGCCGTGGGACTGAGCGCGAATACAAGTTATAAATTGCAGTCCGAGGGTGATACAGAAGGTAGGGGGAATAGGGGAAATAGTCAGGGAAGGCGTCTTGGAAGAGATGGGATTTTAATAAGGCTTGGAAAGGGGGGAGAGTGACGGTCTGTCAGCCTTCATCACTTCCTTGCCGCGGGTTTGTGTAACGTTCCCCAAGAATTGCGTCCTCAGCCTCCGTCCAGGGGCATCAATTGGAAGCGGCGGCGTCTAGAGTGAGTAAGAAGTGGCTCAGAATGAGTGGTGTTAAGTAAATGTCACGTTGTTTCTTAACAGTTCTTAAAACAATGAGATCATGTCTGCAAAAGGACTTCTAGCTCCAAGGAGAAGGGCACCATAGCTGAGCATTTTTGCTGTTCCCTTCCCGAGACTTTTTCCTGCCGAACTGGAGAGTTCTCATCATTAGCTGAACTATCTGCCCCAGCTCAGGGCCGAATTTTGACCGTGGGAAATAATAATAATTGTAGTATTTGTTAAGCACTTGCGGTGTGCCAAACACCGTAGTAAGCGGTGGGTGAGAAGCAGCGTGGCTCAGTGGAAAGAGCCCGGGCTTTGGAGTCCGAGGTCATGGGTTCAAATCCCGGCTCTGCCAATTGCCAGCTGTGCTACTTGGGGCAAGTCACTTCGCTTCTCCGGGCCTCAGTTCCCTCATCTGGAAAATGGGGATGAAGACTGTGAGCCCCCCGTGGGACAACCTGATCACCTTGTAACCTCCCCGTCGCTTAGAACAGTGCTTTGCACACAGTAAGTGCTTAATCAATGCTATCATTATTATTATTATTATTATAATCAGGTCAGACCCTGTCGCTGTCCCACATTGGGCTTACGGGCTGAGTGGGAGGAAAACCGATATGGAGCCCCCAATTTTCAGGTAAAGGTACAGGCGGAGAGAAGTTCATTCATTCATTCAATCATATTTATTGAGCGCTTACTGTGTGCAGAGCACTGTACTAAGCGCTTGGGAAGTCCAAGTTGGCAACATATAGAGACGGTCCCTACCCAACAGCGGGCTCACAGGCTAGAAGAGCGACTTGCCCAGCGCACACAGAAGGCAAGTGGCAGAACCGGGTTTAGAACCTAGGTCAGTTATTGAGTGCTTACCGAGTACAGAGCACTGTACTAAGCGCTTGGGAGAAGACAGTATAACAGAGTTGGTAGACATCATCCCTACCCACGGTGAGTTTACAGCCTAGAGGATAGACTTCGGATAAACCTTTACTTAGATGCTCAACGTTCTCCCTATTGCCACTTTTGTCTTCTCAGCGGTCAATCAATCACTCAATCATATTTATTGAGCGCTTACTGTGTGCAGAGCACTGTACTAAGCGCTTGGGAGAAGACAGTATAACAGAGTTGGTAGACATCATCCCTACCCACGGTGAGTTTACAGCCTAGAGGATAGACTTCGGATAAACCTTTACTTAGATGCTCAACGTTCTCCCTATTGCCACTTCTGTCTTCTCAGCGGTCAATCAATCACTCAATCGTATTTATTGAGCGCTTACTGTGTGCAGAGCACTGTACTAAGCGCTTGGGAAGGACAAGTTGGCAACATACAGAGACAGTCCCTACCCAACAGTGGGCTCACAGTCTAGAAGGGGATAATAATAATAATAATGGCATTTATTAAGCGCTTACTATGTGCAAAGCACTGTTCCAAGTGCGGTCAAACAGGCAATGTCCGAGCTCAGCTTGCAGATACAGCGCTTAGAACAGTGCTTTGCACATAGTAAGCGCTTAATAAATGCCGTTATTATAGCCCAGCTCCGCCAATTGTCAGCTGTGTGACTTTGGGCAAGTCACTTCACTTCTCTGTGCCTCAGTGACCTCATCTGTAAAATGGGGATGAAGACTGTGAGCCCCCCGTGGGACAACCCAATCACCTTGAAACTTCCCCAGCGCTTAGAACAGTGCTTTACACATAGTAAGCGCTTAATAAATGCCATCATTATTATTATTATGAGCACAGGACTCTTGTTTCTGATAGGGGAATCCCCCCCGATTGGGACACGGGGAAAGGGATTGTGTCCAACCCGATTTGCTTTTATCCACCCGGTGCTTAGTACAGTGCCTGGCACATAGTAAGCGCTTAACAAATACCGGTATTATTATTACGCTCCCTTGTCGTCTCTCATTTTCCACAGACCCAGTGCTTAGTACAGTGCGTGGCACCTAGTAAGCGCCTAACAAATACCAGTAGTATTCTTATTATTGAGTGACCAAAGAAATCATCAAAGGGCTGAGAAAAGGATCGCAAACTTTATGTAAATGAGCAGTTATTGCCGCACGTGGTCCGTTATTATCTTTTTTAAGGGCTTATTCTGGGCCGAGCCCCCTGAGGAGCAGCGTGGCTCAATGGAAAGAGCCCGGGCTTGGGAGTCAGAGGTCCTGGGTTCAAATCCCGGCTCGCCAATTGTCAGCTGTGTGACTTTGGGCAAGTCGCTTCACTTCTCTGGGCCTCAGTTCCCTCATCTGGAAAATGGGGATGAAGACTGTGAGCCCCCAGTGGGGCAACCTGATCACCTTGTATCCGCCCCAGTGCTTAGAACAGTGCTTTGCACATAGTAAGCGCTTAACAAATGTCATCATCATCATCAAAGCGAAGGATCCTTCAAGTTGGCAATGGAGGGAAGCGATAGGCATTTGATGAACAACACTTTCAATGCTGTGAGCCCACTGTTGGGTAGGGACTGTCTCTATATGTTGCCAACTTGTACTTCCCAAGCGCTTAGTACAGCGCTCTGCACACAGTAAGCGCTCAATAAATACGATTGATTGATTGATTTGGACTTTCCACCACCGGTCTCTCTCAAGACGCTAGACGGGCGGTCGCAGCCCAGCAGCTGCGTAGTAATGGGGAAATCAATCAATCAATCAATCGTATTTATTGAGCACTTACTGTGTGCAGAGCACTGTACGAAACCATTTTATAAGCTGTGACTGGTGGAAATGTTTGAAGAGAGCGGGAAGGAGGGGAGGCCTGGAGTCAGCGGGCGGAGCGTTAACCGATCAGCAGGGAAGGTTAACGGGTCCATCTTCTCAGGAAGTAAAAATTGGCTACTTTATCGTGGAACCCATCGGACTCACTAGAAAAACAGGAATGGAGCTGTGTTATTTATAGTTGAATGAGCTACAATTCCGGGTCATTTTGATTAAAGATAGGATGTCCAACCCACGGCTCAGGAACCACTCCCCCGTTTGGAAGTGTTCCCGCGAGAAAATTGGTTCCCGCTTCCGACACCACTCCCGGGAATCGATTGGGTCAAAAATTCCAGGGCAGCCCGAACTCCCGGTCCCGCCAGAGCGCGTGTCTTCCGTCCATGTTTGGGATGTCCCTGTTGGGACATCAGGGAGAAGGTTCTCCCGGCAGCACGAGCCCGTTTGGGCGCCACAGTTTTAGAAGAAACGGCTTGGGTGGAAGTCCCCCGGCGCAGGTTTTCTTGAAAGCAGGATCTCAAGAAGGTGCCGCCCCTGGTTGTTGTTTTTTTTGGAGAACGATATATAAATTAAGAAAAAGAAAATGAGGAATCTCATTCTCCTATCAAATTGGGGGACCGAGAATGAATTATTGGGTGCCCGGGTGCAAGCTACAGCCCATTTGACTTGCCTGATGTGTGACCTAGGGCAAGTCACTTAACTGCTCTGTGCCTCAGTTTCCTCAACCGCAAAATGGAGATTCGATACCTGTTCTCCTTCCTAAATAGTCTAGGAGCCCCATGTGGGACACGGGCTGCATTCCACCTTATATCTATCCCAGCGCTTAGAAGAGCACTTCAGTAAGCGCTTAGCAAGTGCCAGTTAAAAAAAGAAATTAAAGCAATAACCTGTTTGCAGTCCACCTCGGAGAAATTTGTAAACGATAAAGGCACGTTTTCGTTCATCACGGGGTTGACTACCAACGTGCTCCTCGCGGCCTGGAATATCGTTGGCTCGCCTCCTTTTTATTTTCCACGCTTGTCACAAGTAATCAAAACATTGGCTTTCCCAGAGAGCCAAATATTTGTTTTGCTGCTGCCGCTCCCAGGTTCCCGCAGACGAAATAATTTCTCTTGCCTTCGGCATTTTGGGTAAAGCTTTCGTCCCCTCGACCGAGACTTCCGATCTAATTTCATGCCCGCGCGGCCGATGCCGCGTATGGAAGCGAATCGGGGGTTGTTAATAGTTCATCATCTGCCGCGCAGTGAATGGGTCCTTTCTCTTCGGCGAGCCCCGCCGCGCCCAAAAGATAATGGTATCTGTAAAAAGGAAAGAAGTCCTGGCATGAAGCGGAGAAACCCAACTCCCCTGAAGGAAAAAGCAGACATTCAGAGCTCTTTAAATGTTTAAAACAGGGCATCCTAGATCCTTCCCATAAAAGCCGATGATAGATGCGGTCAGATGTTTCAACGGGAGGACCGTGATCCCGAGGCACAGGGATGAAGGCCCGGGGAAGGAACGGCTGATGGGGAAAACAAATGGGATTCCCTGCTCCCGGCCTGTTTTCACCCTCTGGAAGGCCACGGCAATATTCCTCGCCGGGCTGGCCTGCCCTGACCGTCGGCGCGACTGCCTTGAAAGCAGGATCTCAAGAAGGTGCTGCCCCCGGTTGTTGTTTCTTTTCGGAGAACGATACGTAAAATAAGAAAAAGAAAACGAAGAATCTCATTTTCCTATCAAACTGGGGGACGGGAATGAATTATTGGGTGCCCGGGTGCAAGCTGCAGCCCATTTGACTTGCCTGATGTGTGACCTAGGGCAAGTCACTTAACCGCTCTGTGCCTCAGTTTCCTCAACTGCAAAATGGGGATTCGATACCTGCTGGTCAGCTCCATTCCGCCTCGTGGATCATCTCTTGGTCTTTGGTGGTCCTGTCACCCGGCGGCAGTTGCTTGAATATCTTCATCATCAATCGTATTTATTGAGCGCTTACTATGTGCGGAGCACTGTACTAAGCGCTTGGGAAGTACAAATTGGCAACATATAGAGACAGTCCCTACCCAACAGTGGGCTCACAGTCTAAAAGGGGGAGACAGAGAACAAAACCAAACATACTAACAAAATAAAATAAATAGGATAGATATGTACAAGTAAAATAGAGTAATAAATATGTCCAAACATATATACATATATACAGGTGCTGTGGGGAAGGGAAGGAGGTAAGACGGGGGGATGGAGAGGGGGGCGAGGGGGAGAGGAAGGAAGGGGCTCAGTCTGGGAAGGCCTCCTGGAGGAGGTGAGCTCTCAGCAGGGCCTTGAAGGGAGGAAGAGAGCGAGTTTGGCGGATGGGCAGAGGGATTGGGGGCATTCCAGGCCCGGGGGATGACGTGGGCTGGGGGTCGATGGCGGGACAGGCGAGAACGAGGTACGGTGAGGAGATTAGCGGCGGAATATCTTGTCACCGTCAATGCCCCTCCTTCGTCCCAGCCCACAGAGGCTTTCGGTAATGTTGATGACTGTATTTGTTAAGCGCTTTTTACACTCCAAGCACTGTTCTAAGCGCTGCCCGCTCTCTAACCTAACCCCGGGACTTGGCTGCAGCATTTCTTGCCGTTTGAGGTGGAGAATGGCTCCCGTTGGGATGAGGGAAACGGCCCCATTGCTAGGAGAAGTAGCGTGACCTACTGGATAGAGCCCAGGCCTAAGTAAAAGTCAGAAGGACCTCAGTTCTAATCCCAGCTCCGCCGCTTGTCTGCTCTGTGACCTTGGACAAGTCACCTCATTTCTCCGGGCCTCAGTTACCTCATCTGTGAAATAGGCGCTGAGACCGTGAGCCTCACACGGGACACGGATGGGGGTCCAACCTCATTAACTTGTATCTCCCCCGGCTCTTCAAAACCATCCAGTGGTTGCCCATCCACTTCTGCATCCAACAGAAATTCCTTGCCGTCAGTTTTAAGGCATTCAATAATAATGATGATGGCATTTGTTAAGCGCTTACTATGTGCAGAGCACTGTTCTAAGCGCTGGGGGGGGGATACAAGGTGATCAAGTTGTCCCACGGGGGGCTCACAGTCTTAATCCCCATTTTGCAGATGAGGTAACTGAGGCACAGAGAAGTTAAGTGACTTGCCCAAGGTCACACAGCAGACATGTGGCAGAGTCAGGATTCGAACCCATGGCCTCTGACTCCAAACCCCGGGCTCTTTCCACTGAGCCACACTGCTTCTCTTCACTATCTCTTTCTTGCCGCCCCCACCACGTGCTCCTCCTCCATCTCGTCAGTTGATCGATCAATCCTATTTACTGAGCACTTATTGTGTGCAGAGCACTCAACTAAGTACTTGGGAGAGTATAACGGATTTGGTAAATACGTTCCCTTTACACAACGGTCATCTCATGTTGTTCAATGTCTTAAACCAAGGGGAAATGTCCAGAATTCAAAATTATGTGAATTAAAAGCATGCTTGAGTACTGAAGATGGATATCAGCTTTCCAGATTTCCTCAGTTTTCCTACTAAAACTCAGCCCACATGCTCCGCTCCTCTAATGCCAGACCGGCTCACGGTATCTGCCTTCCCCATGTTCCCATCCTCCCTCTGGCCTGAATGAATGAATGGTAAATACGATGGAATGAATGAATGAATGGTATTTGTTAAGCGCTTACTATGCACCAAGCACTGTTCTAAGCGCTGCAGCCCCCTCCTCTTTCCTATCTGACGGACCACCACTCTCCCCACCTTCAGAACCCTCCTAATAATAATAATGTTGGTATTTGTTAAGCGCTTATAATGTGCAAAGCACTGTTCTAAGCGCTGGGGTAGGTACAAGGTAATCAGGTGGTCCCACGAGGGGCTCCCAGTCTTCATCCCCATTTTCCAGATGAGGGAACTGAGGCCCAGAGAAGTGAAGTGACTTGCCCAACGTCACACAGCGGACAAGTGGCGGAGCCGGGATTTGAACCCACGACCTCTGACTCCAAAGCCCGGGCTCTTTCCACTGAGCCGCGCTGCTTCCTCTAAAAGGCCTTTCCCAA
This sequence comes from Tachyglossus aculeatus, assembly GCF_015852505.1. Lineage (NCBI taxonomy): Eukaryota > Metazoa > Chordata > Mammalia > Monotremata > Tachyglossidae > Tachyglossus > Tachyglossus aculeatus. Next base: position 39,137,584 of record NC_052088.1, on the reverse strand, counting down.
GTAAGCCCGCATTTCCCGCACTCGCTCTCATTCATTCATTCATTCAATCGTATTTATTGAGCGCTTACTGTGTGCAGAGCACTGTATATATGAATATATATAATGGTATTTGTTAAGCACTTACTTTGTGAAAAGCACTGTTCTAAGTGCTGGGGAGGTTACACGGCGATCAGATTGTCCCACTGGGGGCTCACATTTACCGATGAGGTAACTGAGGCCCAGAGAAGTGAAGTGACTCGCCCAAAGTCACACAGCTGACAGTTGGCGGAGCCGGGATTTGAACCCATGACCTCTGACTCCAAAGCCCGGGCTCTTTCCACTGAGCCACGCTGTTTCTCCAAGCGTACTAAGCGCTACCCTTCCGCATCCCCTACGCCCTTGGATTTGTACCCCTTAAGCACTTGATATCCATCTCACCCTCGGCCCCACATCATCAATCATCATCATCAATCGTATTTATTGAGCGCTTACTGTGTGCAGAGCACTGTACTAAGCGCTTGGGAAGTACAAGTTAATTTAAGCACATCATTTAAGTTCCTATACGCTGCCATTTCCCATATCTGTAATTCATTTTAATGTCAGTCTCCCCCCTCTAGACTGTAAATCAATCAATCAATCGTATTTATTGAGCGCTTACTGTGTGCAGAGCACTGTACTAAGCGCTTAAAATCCTTTGGGCACGGTTTGTGGGCTACCAACTCTGTTGTAGTGTTGCTGAGAAGCAGCGTGGCTCAGTGGAAAGAGCCCGGGCTTTGGAGTCAGAGATCACAGGTTCAAATCCCGGCTCCTCCTCTTGTCAGTTGTGTGACTTTGGGCAAGCCACTTCACTTCTCTGTGCCTCATCATCAATCGTATTTATTGAGCGCTCACTGTGTGCAGAGCACTGTACTAAGCGCTTGCACTGTACTAAGCACTTAGTTCCCTCATCTGTAAAATGGGGATTAAAACTGTGAGCCCCTCAGTTCCCTCATCTGTAAAATGGGGATTAAGACTGTGAGCCCGCCGTGGCACAACCTGATCAGCTTGTAACCTCCCCGGCGCTTAGAACAGTGCTTTGCACATAGTAATAAATTTATTTATTTATTTTATTTGTACATATCTATTCTATTTATTTTATTTTGTTAGTATGTTTGGTTTTGTTCTCTGTCCCCCCCTTTTAGACTGTGAGCCCACTGTTGGGTAGGGACTGTCTCTGTATGTTGCCAATTTGTACTTCCCAAGCTCTTAGTACAGTGCTGTGCACATAGTAAGCGCTCAATAAATACGATTGATGATGATGATGATGATAGTAAGCGCTTAATAAATGCCATCGTTATTAGTGTACTCTCACAAGTACTTAGCACAATGCTCTGCACACAGCACCCAAAGAATATCATTAATTGACGGATTGTGTTTGCGTCTGACGGATTGTGTTTGCATCTAGTGGTCCTGCAAAGACTAGCCGCTGTTCCGTGCGTTTTTGTTTCTGGAAATCGATTATATTGGCATCAGTGACTTCCGATTAGCTCGATCAGCGTTGAGACTTTCAACTTTTCGGGCCCCTTTCACCGCCACCTCCTCCAGGTGTCCCTTAATCGATCGGTCGTATGGTGAAACTATCGCGAAAGACCTCAATCCAATCAGTCATATTTATTGAGCGCTTACTGTGTGCAGAGCGCTGTACTGAGCGCTTGGGAAGTCCAAGTTGGCAACATATAGAGGCGGTCCCTACCCAGGCTTTTGCAACTGGAAATGAGATCAGGACCCGCGCCGCGGGCCCGGTGCCTTCCTCTCCGACCTGCGCGGGGTTTCCTCGGAGCACTTGAATGTCTTCTTCGCACGTTGGACTGGCTTCCCTTTCCGACTCCCTCTTTTCCAGAAACAAAAAACCCGTAGATATCCCGGCAACCGGAGATCTGCTGCTCCGGCAACGTTGTCCCCCGTATCGCTTTACTGCTGCCTCCTAAAAAGGAAACGTTCCCTCCGGCCAGCACCCGTTCCACCTCCTTTCTCAGCAAAAGACCTTGGCACGCAGTCCGGTCCTGTCAACACGGCCGCATCAGATAACGGTGTTCGCACTGCAGGCGACGTGTGTCTGTGTGTGCACGCGCGGGTGTGCGCGTACACACAGTGTAAGCACCAATGGAGCCACCAGCGTTGTAGCGCCCGGTGTCAGCACGCACGCGGACGTGGCCGCTCTGCATTTAGCTGAGCTCCGTGTTGCGTCTCTCGTGACTCTGTGTGTGTGTGTGCACGTCACAATAATAATGACTGCGTTTGTTAAGCGCTTACTATCATCATCATCATCAATCGTATTTCTTGAGCGCTTACTGTGTGCAGAGCACCGTACTAAGTGCTTGGGAAGTACAAATTGGCAACATATAGAGACAGTCCCTACCCAACAGTGGGCTCACAGTCTAAAGTGGGGAGACAAAACCAAACATACTACAAAATAGAATAGATATGTACAAGTAAAATAAATAAATAGAGTAATAAATATGTACAAACATATATACATATATACAGGTGCTGTGGGGAAGGGAAGGAGGTAAGGTGGGGGGGATGGAGAGGGGGACGAAGGGGAGAGGAAGGAAGGGGCTCAGTCTGGGAAGGCCTCCTGGAGGAGGTGAGCTCTCAGTAGGGCCTTGAAGGGAGGAAGAGAGCTAGCTTGGCGGATGGGCAGAGGGAGGGCACTCCAGGCCTGGGGGATGACGTGGGCCGAGGGTCGACGGCGGGACAGGCGAGAGCGAGGTACGGTGAGGAGATTAGTGGCGGAGGAGCAGATGGTGCGGGCTGGGCTGGAGAAGGACAGAAGGGAGGGGAGGTAGGAGGGGGCGAGGGGATGGACAGCCTTGAAGCCCAGGGTGAGGAGGATCCCCGGTGGGGTCACCCAAGGCGGAGAGATCTGACCACCGTGGCTGCGAGTGGTCTCAGTTTACTCCTCATGCTGCCCGAGCACGAGCCCCTTATCTGAAGGCGTGGGGGGACCTCTGCATCCTCAGTGTGTTGTGTCAAGCACAACTGTGGGGCTGTGCTCATGGGAGATGCCAAGTCCTCAAAAGGGTTCGGGAGAATTTCTCCCCAGGAGCTGAGACCGTATGCATTCGGCGCTAGTTGTACCTCGGCTTGGGCCCGAATCCTTCATTCTGCACAGTCTCAAGTGGGGACTGCTGAAGTGGGGAAGCAGCTGCCCCACTTGCCCCAGTATAGTTGGGTTCCCCGGTCTCGTTAGGGAGCCCTGGAATTCCCCTTCAAAAGAAATAACACCCCCAAGACTCAGTTTCTCTCTGCAGAGAATGCCTCCCTTGCTCTTTAGCCCAGGGAGGTTGGGATAGGATGAGCTTGGAGGTGGGAAAGCTTGGGGTTCCTAGGAAGATGGATCCTAAAGGAAGCCCTTGGATTTGTGCCAAATGGCAGTAAGCATGGTCATCAATCAATCAATCAATCAGTCGTATTTATTGAGCGCTTACTGTGTGCAGAGCACTGTACTAAGCGCTTGGGAAGTACAAGTTGGCAACATCTAGAGACAGTCCCTACCCAACAGTGGGCTCACAGTCTAAAAGGGGGAGACAGACAACAAAACCAAACGTACTAACAAAATAAAATAAATAGAATAGATATGTACAAGTAAAATAAATAAATAAATAAATAGTCTGTGAGCCCGTCTTCTAGACCGTGAGCCCATTGTTGGGTAGGGACCGTCTCTATATGTTGCCAACTTGGACTTCCCAAGCGCTTAGTACAGTGCTCTGCGCACAGTAAGCGCTCAATAAATACGATTGAATGAATGAATCTCTCCTGCCTCGGCCGCAGAGGGCAATGCCCTTCGTTTCCTGCTCTGCCCCTGGAGACCCAGAGAAGCGGCGAGTCCCTCTGGAGTCATCTGGGCCCAGGCAGGCCCACTTAGGCAACCACATTAGATGGCCGTTTCCCAGCAACCGTCTTCCCGCTCTTCTCTTTCCGATGGGAACCTTAAAGAACGGCCGTCTCCACGGAGACGTAAGAGTGGGAAGGGATTTCCACGGACAGCCGCTTGGCCAAAACCCCCTCTTCTGCTGCTTCACTAGAAGCAGCGTGGCTCATTGGAAAGAGCCTGGGCTTTGGAGTCAGAGGTCATGGGTTCAAATTCCAGCTCCACCAATTGTCAGCTGTGTGACTTTGGGCAAGTCACTTTACCTCTCTGTGCCTCAGTTACCTCATCTGTCAAATGGGGATGAAGACTGTGAGCCCCCCGTGGGACAACCTGATCACCTTGTATCTTCCCCAGTGCTTAGAACAGTGCTTTGCACATAGGAAGCACTTAATAAATGCCATCATCATTATTATTATTATTATTCTGCTCAACCCAGAATCCCCGAGGGCCTATATTCAGACAGCTGTTCAGCTACTGAGAAGCAGCGTGGCTCAGTGGAAAGAGCCCGGGCTTTGGAGTCGGAGGTCATGGGTTCAAATCCCGACTCCGCCACATTCATTCAATCACATTTATTGAGTGCTTACTGTGTGCGGAGCACTGGACTAAGCGCTTGGGAAGTCCAAGTTGGCAACATCTAGAGACGGTCCCTACCCAACAGCGGGCTCACAGTCTAGAAGGGGGAGACAGACGACAAAACAAAACATGTGGACAGGTGTCAGGTCATCAGAATAAATAGAAATAAAGCTAGATGCACATCATTCACAAAATAGAATAGTAAATATGTCCAAGTAAAATAAATAGAGTAATAAATCTGTACAAACATATATACAGGTGCTGTGAGGAGGGGAAGGAGGTAGGGCGGTGGGGAGGAGGAGAGGAAAAATCTTTTTGCAGCGCTATTGCCATTTTGACTATTGACACTTTGTCTTGCGATGATAATAATAATAATAATGTCTGCTGTTTGACATTGGGCTAGTCACTTCTCTGAGCCTCAGTTACCTCATCTGTAAAGTGGGGATTAAGACTGTGAGCCTCATGTGGGACAACCTGATCACCTTGTATCCCCCAAGCACTTAGAACCATGCTTTGCAAATAGTAAGTGCTTAATAAATGCTATCATTATTATTATTATTACCGGTTGGGGACCCAAAAGCAGTTGAGCATATATGAGCCAAGTATGGAGAAGTGTTGAACATTTGAATTATGGCACTATAATCTTAGAGATCCTATTATTCTTAACTGTCGAAGCCAGCTTTAGAAAATACAATTGTCCGCACTTGCTGGCGTTTGAGAACTCGTTCTCCCTTAAGATTCATTTATTAAACATAATCGGTAGTCGAGTTACGGGACTTGGTCCAAACTCATTTTCCTTTTAAACTCGAGCGTTGTGTTTTTCTGAGAGGAATTAGACAATGTCATGCATCAGAAGCAGTGTTGCTTAGTGGAAGGAGCACGGGCCTGGGAATCAGAGGACTTGGGATCTAATCCCGGTTCTGCCACTTGTCTGCTGGGTGACCTTGGGGAAGTCATTTCACTTCTCTGGGCCTCAGTTACCTTGTCTGAAAGTGGGGATTTAATATCCGTTCTCCTTCCTACTTAAATTGTGAGCCCCCCGTAGGGCGAGGGACTGCGTCCAACCTGATTTCACTTGTATCATCCCCAACACTTCGAATAGTGAGCCCACTGTTGGGTAGGGACCGTCTCTATGTGTTGCCAGCTTGTACTTCCCAAGCGCTTAGTACAGTGCTCGTGCTCAATAAATACGATTGAATGAATGAATAGTGCTCGGCACATAGCAAGCACTTAACAAATACAATTTGTTAATGATGTGCATCTAGCTTTATCTCTGTTTATTCTGATGACTTGACACCTGTCCACATGTTTCGTTTGTTGTCTGTCTCCCCCTTCTAGACTGAGCCCGTTGTTGGGTAGGGACCGTCTCTATATGTTGCCAACTTGTACTTCCCAAGCGCTTAGTACGGTGCTCTGCACACAGTAAGCGCTCAATAAATATGATTGAATGAATGAATGAATCTTTTCTTGGTAAGAACTAGTTAGTAGGAATTTACTACTCCTCAAGAATGTAGTTTTTTGAGCGTGCGGTACTGCTGGGCTGTAGTGGGCATGGGACTTAAAAGTTTAACTCGCCATCCTTCGTTTGCAAAGAAGACAACCGCGATGGCAAGCTCCTCTCCGTGCCCGAGTCGGGGCTGAACAGGTCCATTGCAAAATAATAATAATAATGATGATGATGGTATTTGTTAAGCGCTTACTATGTGCCAAGCACTGTTCTAAGCGCCGGACACTCCGCCCTCATTGTGAGCCTTTAAGGAGAGATCCTTGGCGCGTTGATGGGTCTGCCTTCCGGCCAGTTGTCGACCACACTGATGAAGAGCCTCCCTTCTAATAATAATAATAATAGTGGCATTTATTAAGTGCTTACTATCATCATCAATCGTATTTATTGAGCGCTTACTATGTGCAGAGCACTGTACTAAGCAACACTGGCAACATATAGAGACAGTCCCTACCCAACAGTGGGCTCACAGTCTAAAGCAAAGCACTGTTCTAAGCGCTGGGGAGGTTACAAGGTGATCAGGTTGTCCTCCATGGGGCTCACAGTCTTAATCCCCATTTTACAGATGAGGTCACTGAGGCACCGAGAAGTGAAGTGACTTGCCCAAAGTCACACAGCTGACAATCGGCAGGGCCGGGGTTTGAACCCATGACCTCCGACTCCAAAGCCCGGGCTCTTTTCCACTGAGCCACACTGCTTCTCTAGGCTGTGAGCCCGCTGTTGGGGAGGGACCGTCTCTAGATGTTGCCAACTTGGGCTTCCCAAGCGCTCAGTACAGTGCTCTGCACAGAGTAAGCGCTCGATAAATACGATCGAATTCCTCTGAATTCCAGGCCTGTGGTCTTTCCAGTAGGCCACGCTGCTTCCCCGGTAGGATAACGGGATCCCAGCCGCAGCGGCAGCCCTGATCTTTGTTTCCGGGGGGCCTATTTTCATCCTTCAAAAAATTCCCTCCTTTCCCCGCCTTAGCCCCGTGACTGCTTGGGGTCAGTAGGCATTTTCCGCCCCCCGACATCAGCCCCGGCCCTGCCTCGTGTCCCCCGCTTATTTATGAAGCTATTTTAATGCCGCACAGGAAGCTGTAGTTTTAAGAGAGTGTTGGAAATATCAGGACGGCATGCCGGCATCACGTAGCACGACACGGATCCAGATAGTATAGACACATCCCCGTGGCCCCAGAGGAAAACTTCTTGATAATAACGATGGCATTTACTAAGCGCTTACTGTGTGCAAAGCGCCTTTCTAAGCGCTGCGGAGGGTACGAGGTGAGCGGGTTGGCCCCCGGGGGGGCTCACAGTCTTCATCCCCGTTTTCCAGAGGAGGGAACGGAAGCACAGAGAAGTTAAGTGACTGGCCCGAAGTCACACAGCTGACAGTCAGCTCGGCGGAAAGAGCCCGGGCTTTGGAGTCAGAGGGCATGGGTTCAAATCCCGGCTCCGCCACTTGTCAGCTGGGTGACTTCGGGCAGGTCACTTGGCTTCTCTGTGCCTCAGTTCCCTCATCTGGAAAACGGGGTTTAAGACTCGGAGCCCCTGTGGGACAACCTGATTACCTCGTATCCTCCCCAGCGCTTAGAATAGTGCTTTGCAGACTGGGAGCCCTATGTGGGCCGACCTGATCTCCTTGTAACATCCCCAGCGCTTAGAACAGTGCTTTGCACATAGTAAGCGCTTAATAAATGCCATTATTATTATTATTATTATTCATTCAGTCGTATTTATTGAGCGCTTACTGTGTGCAGAGCATTGCACTAAGCGCTTGGGAAGTACAAGTTGGCAACATAAGTTTGCACATAGTAAGCACTTAATAAATGCCATTATTATTATTATGAATTGGCAGGGCCGGGATTTGAACCCATGACCTCTGACTCCATAGCCCGGGCTCTTTCCACTGAGCCACGCTGCTTCTTAGCCGCTTTATGTGGTGGAATTGGTCGATTTACTAGAGTTCTTGATTTCTAGTTAGTCATGCAGTGCAGGTTTTGTGTGCCCTGAGCCCTGCCCTCTAAAACAGTGCCGGTGTGGCTGTTGGAGAAGCAGCGCAGCTCAGTGGGAAAGAGCCTGGGCTTTGGAGTCAGAGGTCATGGGTTCAAATCCCAGCTCCGCCAATTGTCAGCTGGGTGACTTTGGGCAAGTCACTTCACTTCTCTGGACCTCAGTTTCCTCATCTGTAAAATGGGGATTAATGTGAGCCTCCTGTGGGACAACCTGATCACCTTGTAACCTCCCCAGTGCTTAGAACAGTGCTTGGCACATAGTAAGCGCTTAATAAATGCCATCATTATTACTATTATACAAGGTGATCAGGTTGCCCCACATGTAGCTCACAGTCTTAATCCCCATTTTACAGATGAGGTCACTGAGGCTCAGAGAAGTGACGTAACTTGCCCAAGGTCACACAGCAGATATGTGGCATAAGACATATGTATATATATACATATATACCTGTATATATGTATATATGTTTGTACGTATTTATTACTCTATTTATTTTACTTGTACATATCTATTCTATTTATTTTATTTTGTTAGTATGTTTGGTTTTGTTCTCTGTCTCCCCCTTTTAGCCTGTGAGCCCACTGTTGGGTAGGGACTGTCTCTAGATGTTGCCAACTTGGACTTCCCAAGCGCTTAGTACAGTGCTCTGAACACAGTAAGTGCTCAATAAATATGATTGATTGATTGAGGTGGCAGAGCTGGGATTCGAACCCACGACCTCTGACTCCAAAGCCCGGGCTCTTTCCACTGAGCCACGCTGCTTCTCTATGAATACGACGGATTGATTGAAACCCTTAAATTCTTCTAGACTGTGAGCCCGCTGTTCGGTAGAGACCGTCTCTAGATGTTGCCAACTTGGACTTCCCAAAGCGCTTAGTACACTGCTCTGCACCCAGTAAGCGCTCAATAAATACGACTGAATGAATGAAATTATATGCATATATGTATGTATATATATGTATTATATGTATATATGTTTGTACATATTTATTACTCTATTTATTTTACTTGTACATATCTATTCTATTTATTTTATTTTGTTAGTATGTTTGGTTTTGTTCTCTGTCTCCCCCTTTTAGACTGTGAGCCCACTGTTGGGTAGGGACTGTCTCTATATGTTGCCAATTTGTACTTCCCAAGCGCTTAGTCCAGTGCTCTGCACATAGTAAGCGCTCAATAAATACGATTGATGATGATGAATTCCAGTTCTAGCTCCACTCCTGCAGCCCGAGTGAGCATGGGCAGGTCACTTGTGCCCTGCTTCTGGTTCTCTGTGGGCAAATTGAGCCAATTAGCTCTGTCTCTCTATGTTACCAACTTGTACTTCCCAAGCGCTTAGTACAGTGCTCTGCACACAGCAAGCGCTCAATAAATACGATTGATTGATTGATTGATTGATTGATTCGCTCCCTCCTAAGGAAGTTGAAAGCACCGATGAGATAATGTCTGTAAACCGCTCCGAGTTTCTAAGAAGGAAAGAGTCATATGTGCTCTGCACATAGTAAGCGCTCAATAAATACGATTGATGATTGATGATGATATGTGTGTTTGTGTGTGTGTGAGCCATATGTACAAGGGTGTGTTTACTACCAAAAATCTTGTATGGCATTTATTATTTTTCCGAAGAGCTGGAACATCTCCTACCGTATTGTGCCCCCGCAGCGTATCCCCGTTTTACAGATGGAACAACTGTGGCCCAGAGAAGTTAAGTGATTTGTCCACCGTCACACAGCAGACAAGTGGCGGAACTAGGATCAGAACCCAGGTCTCATGATTCCCAACCCGACGCTCTTTCCAGTAGTCAGTCAGTCAATCGTATTTTTTGAGCGCTTACTGTGTGCAGAGCACTGTACTGCACACTGCACTGTAATTTAGATGTTCACACCCTCTCCTCACAGGATTGGAAAATATTGCAAAGTACTATCAAAACTTGAGAAGTCTTGTGGAAAAAACACAGGCCTAGGAGTCACAGGGCCTGGGTTCTAATTCCAGCTCTGCAAATTGCTGTGTCACTTTGGGCAAGTCACTTAACCTTCTGTGCCTCAGTTTCCTCAACTGTAAAAAATGAGAATTCAATACATGTTCTCCCTCATACTTAGACTGTGAGCCCCATATGGGACAGGTATTGTGTCTGATCTGATAAATACATATCTACCCCAGCGCATAGAGTAGGCCTTGCCATGTGATGTGCTTAACAAATACAATAGTAACAATAGTAATAATAATATTGTATTTAGATGGAAGATAGCCTATTAAAATGAAAATCTGTATTTTGGGGAGGCAGATTTTTTGGTGTTGAATTTTTCTGCCTAATGAACAAAAGTCCTAAAGTTACACTGCAAATTACCTAGGGTGGGTCTATTTTCCCATCTCATCCTTCCTCCAGTTCCTTGCCTGCTGTGCCATCAAACAAGTCTTCCTTTTTAATTTCAGTCACAGATTGGGTGTTACTGTCTTTTAAACGTTATTATTGTGCTTCTCTTAATGAGAAAACAAAATCATTTTGTAATAAGAAGGGCATCTTGAGCAAAGCATTTTATTAAGCCGATTGCCTGGTTTTCTTCCGTAGCCGTAGCCTTTCATCATTTTCAGTGTGAAATAGTTCATGCGGAGAAATATAAGACTCTGCATGAGGGCCTGGAATGCCCTCCCTCTGCCCATCCGCCAAGCTCGCTCTCTTCCTCCCTTCAAGGCCCTACTGAGAGCTCACCTCCTCCAGGAGGCCTTCCCAGACTGAGCCCCTTCCTTCCTCTCCCCCTCGTCCCCCTCTCCATCCGCCCCATCTTACCTCCTTCCCTTCCCCGCAGCACCTGTATATACGTATATATGTTCGTACAGATTTATTACTCTATTTATTTACTTATTTTACTTGTCCATATCTATTCTATTTGATTTTGTTAGTATGTTTGGTTTTGTTCTCTGTCTCCCCCTTTTAGACTGTGAGCCCACTGTTGGGTAGGGACTGTCTCTAGAAGTTGCCAACTTGGACTTCCCAAGTGCTTAGTACAGTGCTGTGCACACAGTAATCATTGATCGATGAGTGTTTGCCGGGACAGCGTGCCCTGCCTCCATCTCGGGAAGCGCAAAGTTGGGCTCGATTTCTTTTTTATATCCATTGTTGTTCTCAGAGCCTCCTGGACAGGATGACCGGAGTTAGTCTTCTAGAGGTTGTGTCTGGGGATTCTTCAGTGTTTTCCCGTTGCCCGTCTCTCCGAGCCCTCGGGTATCATTCCCGGGTTTGACTTCTGGGAAAAAGGGGGCAGAGGGAGCCCATGGCAGCGGAGCTGACCTTCTTACCTCCTTCCCTTCCCCACAGTACCTGTATACATGTATATATGTTTGTACATATTTATTACTCTATTTATTTATATATTTTACTTATACATATCTATTCTATTTATTTTATTTTATTAGTACGTTTGGTTTTGTTCTCTGTCCCCCTCTTAGACTGTGAGCCCACTGTTGGGTAGGGACTGTCTCTATATGTGGCCAACTTGGACTTCCCAAGCACTTAGTAAGCGCTCAATAAATCCGATTGATTAGAATTCCGACACGTGCACTCCTGATCCTCCCCGGCCCCCTCAGCTGGGTTCCCCCGGACTGGGTCCGGGCCAAGCGATTAAAAAAGGACTAATCAGTGAGAATGCGTCCGTAATTATGTTCTAATCCGAGAGGGTGAGAGATTTCTCACATCACTAAGAGGGAAAGCCCAACTTGGGCCGCCGGGGCCAGACGATTTTGTGTGGAGAAGCAGCGTGGCTCAGTGGGAAAGAGCCCGGGCTTTGGAGTCAGAGGTCATGGGTTCAAATCCCGGCTCTGCCACTTGTCAGCTGTGTGACTTTGGGCAAGTCACTTCACTTCTCTGGGCCTCAGTTCCCCCGTCTGTAAAATGGGGATGAAGACTGTGAGCCCCACGTGGGACAACCTCATGACCTTATATCCCGCCAGCGCTTAGAACAGTGCTTTGCACATAGCGCTTAATAAATGCCATTATTATTATTTTGTGGGAAGAGGCGCCTTATTAGTCAGGCAGAGTGAGGCAGGTCGCTCAATAAAGGGATTATTGAGTAATGTCAAGGCTGGAGTAACGTCTGCCGCAAGCGACCCGGGGGTTTGGGATTTTGCTCTTCCCGTAAGGAATACATCTCCCTCCTTGCTGGGCCCTAGCTTGATTCCTTAAGGGAAGAGCAAAATCCTAAACCCTAATCCTAAACATCTCCCTCTTTGCTGGGCCTTAGCTTGCGGTGAAGTCACACCGCTGAGCGTTATTCCCTCTTTTCTGAGAATTAAAGTCGGACTTTCTATCAATCTGTGAAAAGTTTGAGGGTCGAGGCGCCGAACAGCGAGGAGGCTGTCAAGGAGACGGAGCAGACCGTAAAGGGCTGGTTTTCTCCTCCGCAAACCCTTCTCCCTTCCACCCCCTCAATTTCTGTGGCTCCAGTTTCAGTCCTTGACCAAGCATTTTCGTCATCATCATCATCAGTCGTATTTATTGAGCGCTTACTATGTGCAGAGCACTGTACTAAGCGCTTGGGAAGTACAGATTGGCAACATGTAGAGACAGTCCCTACCCAACAGTGGGCTTGCAGTCTAAAAGGGGGAGACAGGGAACAAAACCAAACATACTAACAAAATAAAATAAATAGAATAGATATGTACAAGTAAAATAAATAGAGTAATAAAGATGTACAAACATATATACAGGTGATATACAGGTGATATACGTATATACAGGTGTATATATGTATACGTATATATGTAAACGTCCATTTTGGATGTTCATTCATTTAAAACTCGCCGGGTTTGGGGCCCAATAGCAATAGTAATCATCATCATCGTGGTATTTGTTAAGCTCCTATTATGCACCATACTCTGTATTAAGCGCTGGGGTAGGTACAGGATCACGTGGAGCTCACAGGAGTGGGGCTCAGAGGTTGTGGGTTCCAATCCTGGCTCCCCCACTTACCAGCTGTGTGACTTTGGGAAAGTCACTTCACTGCTCGGCGCCCCAATTACCTCATCTGTCAAATGGGGATTAAGACTGGGAACCCCACGTGGGACGACCTGATTACCTTGTATCTACCCTGGTGCTTAGAACAGTGCTTGGCACATAGTAAGCGCTTAACAAATGCTATCATTATTATTGTTGTTGTTATTATCTCCATTTTACAGATGAGGAAACCAAGCGAAAGAGCAGTGAAATGATTTGCCCCATCCCTTCTCAGTTGGTTTGGCGGGTTTCTCCATTTGTAAAGCGCAGAGACGACGACCTGTACCCCAGCCCTTGGAAATTTTGTAAATTATTAGCATTAGTTGTTGGATTAAGTGTCTATTAATTGCAGAGCACTATACTAAGCGCCAGGAAAGGGTTCACAGGTGGGAATTAGATTAGGTCCCTATCCCTCAAGGGGCTCACAGTCTATGAATGGGGACCTAACCTCCGGCTATCTCAGATCCTAGGACCTTGTTGCCAACTTGTACTTCCCAAGCGCTTAGTACAGTGCTCTGCATACAGTAAGCACTCAATAAATACGATTGATTGATTGATTGATTGAGAGTGGCTCTGCAGATTTGGCCAATGAAAGTACTTTTATCGGGAAGAATTTTGTGTTCCCTTGGTGCCACAGTGGAGGGGTAAGCGAATGGTAGCGCCCCGGTCTCAGGGATCCGTCAAAACAATTGCCTCAATGACTAGCAAATCAATCAATGTCGTATTTATTGAGCGCTTACTGTGTGCAGAGCACTGTACTAAGCGCTTGGGAAGTACAAGTTGGCAACATATAAAGCAAAGCAGGTGCTCACCACAGCAGCAAGAAATCTAGACTGTGAGCCCACTGTTGGGTAGGGACTGTCTCTATATGTTGCCAATTTGTACTTCCCAAGCGCTTAGTACAGTGCTCTGCACATAGTAAGCGCTCAATAAATATGATTGATGATGATGATGTTGCCAACTTGTGCTTCCCAAACGCTTAGTACAGTGCTCTGCACACAGTAAGCGCTCAATAAATACGATTGAACGAATGAATGAAATCTGGCTTTGAGGGGGCGCCTGTGTCATCTACTGGATTATTTCAAATCACTCGGTAAATACATTCCAGTAGCAATCACTCCCCAGCGCTTAGAAGAGTGCTTTGCACATAGTAAGCACTTAATAAATGCCATTATTATTATTATCATTATTTATTCACTCATTCAATCATATTTATCGAGCACTTACTGTGTGCAGAGCACACAGAGTACAATACAACAATAAGTAGACATATTCCCTGCCCACAATACGCTTACAGTCTAGAGTGGGGAAGACAGACATCGATACAAATTTGCGTGCTTCCTGTATGCAGAGCACTGTACTAAGCGCTTGGGAAAGTACAATATAAGAGTTAGTAAGCGCGGTCCCTGCCCGCAAGGAGCCTACAGTCCACGGGGCTGCGGTTTGGATTTGGGGGAGTATAAAATTGCCGTGTAACTGTATTATCTTTAAGGATTATCTTTTATCTTACCATGTGCTCATGATTCACTCCGACTCATTTAGTAGGCACATTAATTGTTCTAATCAATCAATCAATTGTATTTATTGAGCGCTTACTGTGTGCAGAGCACTGTACTAAGCGCTTGGGAAAGTACAATATAAGAGTTAGTAAGTGCGGTCCCTGCCTGCAAGGAGCCTACAGTCCACGGGGCTGCGGTTTGGATTTGGGGGAGTATAAAATTGCCGTGTAACTGTATTATCTTTAAGGATTATCTTTTATAATAATAATAATGGCATTTATTAAGCGCTTACTACGGGCAGAGCACTGTTCTAAGCGCTGGGGGGATACAAGGTGATCAAGCTGTCCCACGTGGGGCTCACAGTCTTAATCCCCATTTTTACAGGTGAGGTCCCTGAGGCTCAGAGAAGTTAAGTGACTTGCCCAAGGTCACACAGCAGACAGGTGGTGGAGTCGGGATTCGAACCCATGACCTCCGACTCCAAAGCCCGGGCTCTTTCCACTGAGCCGCGCTGCTTCCCAGATAAAAGATAAGAGATCTTTTACCTTACAATGTGCTCATTATTCACTCCGACTCATTTAGTAGGCACATTAATTGTCCTACCTGCGGAACAATTAAGAACTCCAAAGCCAAAATCAGTATCAAGCGGCCATTTCATCAGGCACCGAGTCCAACGCTCCGCACACCGTAAGCGCTCAATAAATACTTGTATTTCCCAAGCGCTTAGTCCAGTGCTCTGCACACAGTAAGCGCTCAATAAATACGATTGAATGACTGAATGACCATTAGGTGATTGAGTGGACAAATTGTGATGTTTCCAGTTTTTTCCCGGAGAAATAGGTTCTGCTGAGCTGTTTTTATGGCTGTGGTTAATCACGTCGGGTCGCTTATATTCCAGATCATCCCACCGTTTAGGGGAACGCGCCGGTTGCTCGTTGTAAATAGACTGTAGGGGCGAGGAATGTCCAGATTCGACCTCAGACCCCACAGATTCCGCTGACGCCAGTGATGTCGAAAGAAACATTAGGCAGGTCATCATCATCAATCGTATTTATTGAGTGCTTACTATGTGCAGAGCACTGTACCAAGCGCTTGGGAAATACAAATTGGCAACACATAGAGACGGTCCCTACCCAACAGTGGGCTCACAGTCTAAAAGGGGGAGACAGAGAACAAAACCAAACATACCAACAAAATAGAGTAGATATGTACAAGTAAAATAACTAAATAAATAAATAAATAAATAAATAAATAGAGTAATAAATATGTACAAACATCTATACATATATACAGGTGCTGTGGGGAAGGGAAGGAGGTAAGATGGGGGGATGGAGGGGGGACGAGGGGGAGAGGAAGGAAGGGACGTTGGGGCGAGTTGCTTTCTTCTTCATCTTCGTGATCAGTGGTATTTTTTGAGCGTTTCCTGTGTGCGGATCACTGGGCTAAGCGCTTGCGACGACCTGATCGCCTTGTAACCTCCCCAGCGCTTAGAACAGTGCTTTGCACATAGTAAGCGCTTAATAAATGCCATCATCATTATTATTATTATTATTATTTTTAGACTGTGAGCCCACTGTTGGGTAGGGACCGTCTCTATATGTTGCCAACTTGGACTTCCCAAGCGCTTAGTACAGTGCTCTGCACATAGTAAGCACTTAATAAATGCCATTATTATTATTATTATTATTATTATTATTATTATTATTATTATTATTATTATTATTATTATTTTTAGACTGTGAGCCCACTGTTGGGTAGGGACCGTCTCTATATGTTGCCAACTTGGACTTCCCAAGCGCTTAATACAGTGCTCTGCACACAGTAAGCGCTCAATAAATACGATTGATGATGATTATTGGGAAAGTACAGTGCAGCAGAGTCGGCGGACACGTCCCTTGCCCACAACGAGCATGAGAAAGGGACAGCGTGTCCCGTGCTAGGAGAATTCCTAAGTCTGAATAGTCTCTTCCTCACGTTCATTCATTCAATCGTATTTATTGAGCGCTTACGGTGTGCAGAGCACTGGACTGAGCGCCAGGGAAGTCCAAGTTGGCAACATAGAGAGACGGTCCCTACCCAACAGCGGGCTCGCAGTCTAGAAGGGGGAGGCAGAGAACAAAACGAAACATATTAACAAAATAAAATAAATAGAATAAATATGGACAAGTAAAATAAATCAATAAATAGAGTAATAAATCCATACAAACATATATCCATATATACAGGTGCTGTGGGGAAGGGAAGGAGGTAAGGTGGGAGAGGAAGGAGGGGGCTCAGTCTGGGAAGGCTTCTTGGCCTGGCCCCGTCAGATTTCCCACCCGTGGATGGATGGATCAATCAATCAATCAATCAATCGTATTTATTGATTGGATGTGGATGGATGTGCTTAGCGCTTAGAACAGTGCTTTGCACATAGTAAGCGCTTAACAAATGCCGTCATTATTATTATTATTATGCATGCAGTATCTACACTTGACTGATTCATTCGATCGTATTTATTGAGCGCTTACTATGTGCAGAGCACTGTACTAAGCGCTTGGGAAGTACAATGGATCGCCCGATGTGGATTGACCAGAGACTTCGCACTTAAGGGATACGGTTTGCGAGTGTACATTCGGACGGACCGCCAGGGATGGCCTAAGCACTTAATAATAATGATAATAATGCCATTTATTAAGCACTTACTATGTGCAAAGCACTGTTCTAAGCGCCGGGGAGGTTACAAGGTGATCAGGTTGTCCCACGGGGGGCTCGCAGTCTTAAATCCCATTTTACAGATGAGGTAACTGAGGCCCAGAGAAGTGAATTGAGTCGCCCAAAGTCACCCAGCTGGCAATTGGCGGAGCCGGGATTTGAACCCGTGACCTCTGACTCCAAAGCCCGGGCTCTTTCCTCTGAGCCACGCTGCCTCACTTGTATCCAGGGCAGAAAATTGTTAAATGGCAGCGGGGGTACTAGTTGGGGAAGCAGCGTGGCTCAGTGGAAAAGAGCCCGGGCTTTGGAGTCAGAGGTCACGGGTTCAAGTCCCGGCTCTGCCAGTTGTCAGCTGGGTGACTTTGGGCAAGTCACTTCACTTCTCTGGGCCTCAGTTACCTCATCTGGAAAATGGGCATTAAGACTGTGAGCCCCCCGTGGGACAACCTGATCACCTTAAGAGCCCGGGCTTTGGAGTCAGAGGTCATGGGTTCGAATCCTGACTCCGCCACATGTCTGCTGTGTGACCTCGGGCAAGTCACTTAACTTCTCTGAGCCTCAGTTACCTCATCTGTAAAATGAGGATTAAGACTGTGAGCCCCACGTGGGACAACTTGATCCCATTGTATCCCCCCAGTGCTTAGAACAGTGCTTTGCACATAGTAAGCGCTTAACAAATGCCGTTATTATTATTATTATTATTGTAACCTCCCCAGCGCTTAGAACGGTGCTTTGCACATCGTAAGCGCTTTATAAATGCCGTCATTACTATTATTGTTACTAGTTGGACGCCTCGCTATTTGGTAGACAGAGGTGTTCTGTGTAATGTGAAGCAGCGTGGCTCAGTGGAAAGAGCCCGGGCTTTGGAGTCAGAGTGTATGGGTTCGAATCCCGACTCCGCCACATGTCTGCTGTGTGACCTTGGGCAAGTCACTTCACTCCTCTGAGCCTCAGTCACCTCATCTGTAAAATGGGGATTGAGACTGTGAGCCCCACGTGGGACAACCTGATCACCTCGTATCCCCCCCCAGCGCTTAGAACAGTGCTCTGCACATAGTAAGCGCTTAACAAATGCCATTATTATTATTATTATTATTCCCCTACCTTCCTCTGCTCCTCATTATTCCCCAACTGGCCGAGTTCTTGGATAAATCGGAGCAAGAAGGTGGATTTACCCAGCAGAGGGAGCCCATATTGTTCTGGTCTGGGGCAGAATCGGCAACCGAGTCACATCATCATCAATCATATTTATTGAGCGCTTACTATGTGCAGAGCACTGTACTAAGCGCTTGGGAAGTACAAATTGGCAACACATATAGAGACAGTCCCTACCCAACAGTGGGCTCACAGTCTAAAAGGGGGAGACAGAGAACAAAACGAAACATACTAACAAAATAAAATAAATAGGATAGATATGTACAAGTAAAATAAATAAATAAATAGAGTAATAAATATGTGCAAACATATATACATATATACAGGTGCTGTGGGGAAGGGAAGGACCGGAGTAGAAACTAAACTCCCTGTATCCATCCCAGGAGCAGCAGATCCGGTAGCGCTCGGCAAATGTGGCTTTTTTCCCCTGCCATCTCCCTAACCGTCGGCCCGCCGGGGCGGCCTGTGGCTTGATAACCAACTTGATAGAGAAGCAGCGTGGCTCAGTAGGAAAAAGCCCGGGCTTTGGAGTCAGAGGTCGTGGGTTCAAATCTCAGCTCTGCCAACTGTCAGCTGGGTGGCTTTGGGCAAGTCACTTCACTTCTCTGGGCCATAGTTGCCTCATCTATAAAGTGGGGATTGACTGTGAGCCCCCCGTGGGACAACCTGATCACCTTTTAACCTCCCCAGCGCTTAGAACTGTGCTTTGCACATAGTAAGCGCTTAATAAATGCCATTATTATTATTAAAGGGCCCGGGCTTTGGAGTCAGAGGTCACAGGTTCAAATCCCAGCTCCGCCAATTGTCGGCTGGGTGACTTTGGGCAAGTCACTTCACTTCTCTGGGCCTCAATTGCCTCATCTGTAAAATGGGGACTAAGACTGTGAGCCCCCCGTGGGACAACCCGATCACCTTGTAACCTCCCCAGCACTTAGAACAGTGCTTTGCACATAGCGAGCGCTTAACAAATGCCATTATTATTATTAAAGGGCCCGGGCTTTGGAGTCAGAGGTCATGGGTTCAAATCCCAGCTCCGCCAATTGTCGGCTGTGTGACTTTGGGCAAGTCACTTAACTTCTCTGTGCCTCAGTTACCTCATCTGGAAAATGGGGATAAAGACTGTGAGCCCCCCGTGGGACAACCTGATCACCTTGTAACCTCCCCAGCGCTTAGAACAGTGCTTTGCACATAGTAAGCGCTTAATAAATGCCATTATTATTATTAAAGGGCCCGGGCTTTGGAGTCAGAGGTCATGGGTTCACATCCCAGCTCCGCCTGTTGTCGGCTGTGTGACTTTGGGCAAGTCGCTTAACTTCCCTGGGCCTCAGTTCCCTCATCTGGAAAATGGGGATAAAGACTGTGAGCCCCCCATGGGACAACCCGATAACCTTGTAACCTTCCCAGCGCTTAGAACAGTGCTTTGCACATAGTAAGCGCTTAATAAATGCCATCGTTATTATTATTATAACGTTTCGAGTTCTGCCTGGCAGTAAGCTTTTCATCTCCCAGCATTAATCCGGATTATCTCTTGCCGACTCTTGTGGCGTGGGCAGCGGCTGAAGCGGACCACTTGAAGCGGAAACTCCCTCTTTCCTCTCTCCCTCCTCCCCCTTTCCATCCCCCCCGCCTTACCTCCTTCCCTTCCCCACATCACCTATATGTATGTATATATGTTTGTACGGATTTATTACTCTATTTATTGATTTATTTTACTTGTACATATTTATTCGACTTATTTTACTTTGTTAATATGTTTGGTTTTGTGGTCTGTCTCCCCCTTCTAATAATAATAATAATAATAATAATTGGCATTTGTTAAGCGCTTACTATGTGCAAAGCACTGTTCTAAGCGCTGGGGAGGATACAGGGTGATCAGGTTGTCCCACGGGGGGCTCACAGCCTTAATCCCCATTTTACAGATGAGGGAACTGATTCCCAGAGAAGTTAAGTGACTTGCCCAAGATCACACAGCAGACATGTGGTGGAGTCAGGATTCGAACCCATGACCTGTGACTCCAAAGCCCGGGCTCTTTCCACTGAGCCACGCTGCTTCTAGACTGTGAGCCCACTGTTGGGTAGGGACCGTCTGTATATGTTGCCAACTTGGACTTCCCAAGTGCTTAGTACAGTGCTCTGCACACAGTAAGCGCTCAATAAATACGATTGAATGAGTGACTGTTGTAAAAGAAGACCCAAGCCAAGAATGTGCTCCGGGGTTGGCAGGGTCTTGGCTCCCAGTTAGAAGCGACTCCAGGGATGAGCCTAAACCCAATCAATCAATCAATCAATCAATCGTATTTATTGAGCGCTTACTGTGTGCAGAGCACTGTACTAAGCGCTTGGGAAGTCCAAGTTGGCAACATATAGGGACAGTCCCTACCCAACAGTGGGCTCACAGTCTAAAAGGGGGAGACAGAGAACAAAACCAAACATACTAACAAAATAAAATAAATGGTATAGATATGTACAAGTAAAATAAATAAATAAATAAATAAATAGAGTAATAAATATGTATAAACATATATACATATATACAGGCCAGCCCAACCCCAGGCCCTTCTGTGGGGGCAGAGCCCAGTGCAGACCCAGCCACAAACGGATAAAGGTGAGGGCATCCATCAGTCAACCGAGAAACAATAATAATTATGGTGCTCGCCGGAGGTCGGATACAGTCCCTGTCTGACATGGGATTCATAGTTTAAGGAGGAGGGAGAACGGCTCTCTAATCCTCTTTTTTTACAAGCGAGGAAACTACGGCACGGGGAAGGGAAGTGACTCGTCCAAGGTCACACAGCAGGCAAGAGGAGGAGCTAGGATTAGAATCCAGATCCTTTGACTCCCAGTTCTGGACTCTTCCCACTGGGCCACACAATCGCTCACTCCACACCCAACCCAATCCCAGATGGGTTTGTCCGGGGCCCAGCCCGCTCCAGTTCTTAAGGCAGTTGACCCCCAAACAGCACCGACTTCTGGTTGGTCATTCATTCATTCATTCAATCGTGTTTATTGAGCGCTTACTGTGTGCAGAGCACTGTACTAAACGTTTGGGAAGTCCAAGTTGGCAACATATAGAGATGGTCCCTACCCAACAGTGGGCTCACAGTCTAGAAGTGACCAGGCCCCCAGGCTCTTTCCTGCGCCCGGTGTGAAAATACACCCAGGGAAGAGTCTGTGACCCCTTCCTGTGTCTTTTGACCCCATTAGGGTCAAAAGGACGGCAGAACTGAATAGGCAGCCTTTTTTGGAAGCCCTGTCGGGAAATCAGTATTTCCGCCATTCTCTCCGGGTGACTCAGCTCATCTCCTTCGTGGTCGTGGAGCTGGTCATTCATTCGTTCATCCAGTTGTATTTATTGAGCGCTTACTGTGTCCTCCTCTTTCCTCTGTGACTTCTCTGGGGGCTGCTAAACAAAATACCAGGGCATTGAGCTGTCGGAAATTAGTTCATTCATTCATTCAATCATATTTATTGAGCACTTACTGTGTCCTCCTCTTTCCTCTGCGACTTCTCTGGGGGCTGCTAAACAAAATACCAAGGCATTGAGCTGTTGGAAATTAGGTCATTCATTCATTCAATCATATTTATTGAGCACTTACTGTGTCCTTCTCTTTCCTCTGCGACTTCTCTGGGGGCTGCTAAACAAAATACCAGGGCATTGAGCTGTTGGAAGTTAGTTCATTCATTCATTCAATCGTATTTATTGAGCGCTTACTGTGTCCTCCTCTTTCCTCTGTGACTTCTCTGGGGGCTGCTAAACAAAATACCAGAGTATTGAGCTGTTGGAAATTAGTTCATTCATTCATTCATTGAATTGTAGTTATTAAGCGCTTACTGTGTCCTCCTCTTTCCTCTGCGACTTCTCTGGGGGCTGCTAAACAAAATACCAGGGCATTGAGCTGTTGGAAATTAGTTCATTCATTCATTCAGTCGTATTTATTGAGCGCTTACTGTGTCCTCCTCTTTCCTCTGCGACTTCTCTGGGGGCTGCTAAACAAAATACCAGGGCATTGAGCTGTCAGAAATTAGTTCATTCATTCATTCAGTCAGTCGTATTTATTGAGTGCTTACTGTGTGCAGAGCACCGTACTAAGCGCTTGGGAAGTCCAAGTTGGCAACATATAGAGACGGTCCGTACCCAACAGTGGGCTCACAGTCTAGAAGTGACCAGGCCCCCAGGCTCTTTGCTGTGCCTGGTGTGAAAATGCACCCAGGGAAGAGTTTGTGACCCCCTCCTGTGTCTTCAAGGGCCACCCAT
Source organism: Tachyglossus aculeatus (assembly GCF_015852505.1). Classification (NCBI taxonomy): domain Eukaryota; kingdom Metazoa; phylum Chordata; class Mammalia; order Monotremata; family Tachyglossidae; genus Tachyglossus; species Tachyglossus aculeatus. The sequence continues at coordinate 39,115,025 of NC_052088.1, read as the reverse complement.
TAGGGTCGAAGGAACGGCAGAACTGAATAGGCAGCCTTTTTTGGAAGCCCTGTCGGGAAATCAGTATTTCCGCCATTCTCTCCGGGTGACTCAGCTCATCTCCTTCGTGGTCATGGAGCTGGTCATTCATTCGTTCATCCAGTTGTATTTATTGAGCGCTTACTGTGTCCTCCTCTTTCCTCTGTGACTTCTCTGGGGGCTGCTAAACAAAATACCAGGGCATTGAGCTGTCGGAAATTAGTTCATTCATTCATTCAATCATATTTATTGAGCACTTACTGTGTCCTCCTCTTTCCTCTGCGACTTCTCTGGGGGCTGCTAAACAAAATACCAAGGCATTGAGCTGTTGGAAATTAGGTCATTCATTCATTCAATCATATTTATTGAGCACTTACTGTGTCCTTCTCTTTCCTCTGCGACTTCTCTGGGGGCTGCTAAACAAAATACCAGGGCATTGAGCTGTTGGAAGTTAGTTCATTCATTCATTCAATCGTATTTATTGAGCGCTTACTGTGTCCTCCTCTTTCCTCTGTGACTTCTCTGGGGGCTGCTAAACAAAATACCAGAGTATTGAGCTGTTGGAAATTAGTTCATTCATTCATTCATTGAATTGTATTTATTAAGCGCTTACTGTGTCCTCCTCTTTCCTCTGCGACTTCTCTGGGGGCTGCTAAACAAAATACCAGGGCATTGAGCTGTTGGAAATTAGTTCATTCATTCATTCAGTCGTATTTATTGAGCGCTTACTGTGTCCTCCTCTTTCCTCTGCGACTTCTCTGGGGGCTGCTAAACAAAATACCAGGGCATTGAGCTGTCAGAAATTAGTTCATTCATTCATTCAGTCAGTCGTATTTATTGAGCGCTTACTGTGTGCAGAGCACCGTACTAAGCGCTTGGGAAGTCCAAGTTGGCAACATATAGAGACGGTCCGTACCCAACAGTGGGCTCACAGTCTAGAAGTGACCAGGCCCCCAGGCTCTTTGCTGTGCCTGGTGTGAAAATGCACCCAGGGAAGAGTTTGTGACCCCCTCCTGTGTCTTCAAGGGCCACCCATTAGGGTCGAAGGAACGGCAGAACTGAATAGGCAGCCTTTTTTGGAAGCCCTGTCGGGAAATCAGTATTTCCGCCATTCTCTCCGGGTGACTCAGCTCATCTCCTTCGTGGTCATGGAGCTGGTCATTCATTCGTTCATCCAGTTGTATTTATTGAGCGCTTACTGTGTCCTCCTCTTTCCTCTGTGACTTCTCTGGGGGCTGCTAAACAAAATACCAGGGCATTGAGCTGTCGGAAATTAGTTCATTCATTCATTCAATCATATTTATTGAGCACTTACTGTGTCCTCCTCTTTCCTCTGCGACTTCTCTGGGGGCTGCTAAACAAAATACCAAGGCATTGAGCTGTTGGAAATTAGGTCATTCATTCATTCAATCATATTTATTGAGCACTTACTGTGTCCTTCTCTTTCCTCTGCGACTTCTCTGGGGGCTGCTAAACAAAATACCAGGGCATTGAGCTGTTGGAAGTTAGTTCATTCATTCATTCAATCGTATTTATTGAGCGCTTACTGTGTCCTCCTCTTTCCTCTGTGACTTCTCTGGGGGCTGCTAAACAAAATACCAGAGTATTGAGCTGTTGGAAATTAGTTCATTCATTCATTCATTGAATTGTATTTATTAAGCGCTTACTGTGTCCTCCTCTTTCCTCTGCGACTTCTCTGGGGGCTGCTAAACAAAATACCAGGGCATTGAGCTGTTGGAAATTAGTTCATTCATTCATTCAGTCGTATTTATTGAGCGCTTACTGTGTCCTCCTCTTTCCTCTGCGACTTCTCTGGGGGCTGCTAAACAAAATACCAGGGCATTGAGCTGTCAGAAATTAGTTCATTCATTCATTCAGTCAGTCGTATTTATTGAGCGCTTACTGTGTGCAGAGCACCGTACTAAGCGCTTGGGAAGTCCAAGTTGGCAACATATAGAGACGGTCCGTACCCAACAGTGGGCTCACAGTCTAGAAGTGACCAGGCCCCCAGGCTCTTTGCTGTGCCTGGTGTGAAAATGCACCCAGGGAAGAGTTTGTGACCCCCTCCTGTGTCTTCAAGGGCCACCCATTAGGGTCGAAGGAACGGCAGAACTGAATAGGCAGCCTTTTTTGGAAGCCCTGTCGGGAAATCAGTATTTCCGCCATTCTGTCCGGGTGACTCAGCTCATCTCCTTCGTGGTCATGGAGCTGGTCATTCATTCGTTCATCCAGTCGTATTTATTGAGCGCTTACTGTGTTCTCCTCTTTCCTCTGCGACTTCTCTGGGGGCTGCTAAACAAAATACCAGGGTATTGAGCTGTTGGAAATTAGTTCATTCATTCATTCAATCATATTTATTGAGCACTTACTGTGTCCTTCTCTTTCCTCTGCGACTTCTCTGGGGGCTGCTAAACAAAATACCAAGGCATTGAGCTGTTGGAAATTAGTTCATTCATTCATTCAATCGTATTTATTGAGCGCTTACTGTGTCCTCCTCTTTCCTCTGTGACTTCTCTGGGGGCTGCTAAACAAAATACCAGAGTATTGAGCTGTTGGAAATTAGTTCATTCATTCATTCATTGAATTGTATTTATTGAGCGCTTACTGTGTCCTCCTCTTTCCTCTGCGACTTCTCTGGGGGCTGCTAAACAAAATACCAGGGCATTGAGCTGTTGGAAATTAGTTCATTCATTCATTCATTGAATTGTATTTATTGAGCTCTTACTGTGTCCTCCTCTTTCCTCTGCAACTTCTCTGGGGGCTGCTAAACAATATACCAGGGCATTGAGCTGTTGGAAGTTAGTTCATTCATTCATTCTTTCAACCATATTTATTGAGCGCTTACTGTGTCCTCCTCTTTCCTCTGCGACTTCTCTGATTGATTGATTGGGGGCTGCTAAACAAAATACCAGGGCATTGAGCTGTCGGAAATTAGTTCATTCATTCGTTCAATCGTATTTATTGAACGCTCATTGTGTCCTCCTCTTTCCTCTGCGACTTCTCTGGGGGCTGCTAAACAAAAGACCAGGGCATTGAGCTGTCGGAAATTAGTTCATTCATTCATTCATTCAATCGTATTTATGGAGCCTTACTGTGTGCAGAGCACCGTACTAAGCGCTTGGGAAGTGCAAGTTGGCAACATATAGAGGTGGTCCCTACCCAACAGTGGGCTCACAGTCTAGAAGTGACCAGGCCCCCAGGCTCTTTGCTGTGCCCGGTATGAAAATGCACCCAGGGTAGAGTTTGTGACCGCCTCCTGTGTCTTCAAGGGCCACCCATTAGGGTCGAAAGGACGGCAGAACTGAATAGGCAGCCTTTTTTGGAAGCCCTGTCGGGAAATCAGTATTTCCGCCATTCTGTCCGGGTGACTCAGCTCATCTCCTTCGTGGTCGTGGAGCTGGTCATTCATTCATTCATTCAGTCGTATTTATTGAGCGCTTACTGTGTTCTCCTCTTTCCTCTGCGACTTCTCTGGGGGCTGCTAAACAAAATACCAGGGTATTGAGCTGTTGGAAATTAGTTCATTCATTCATTCAATCATATTTATTGAGCACTTACTGTGTCCTTCTCTTTCCTCTGCGACTTCTCTGGGGGCTGCTAAACAAAATACCTAGGCATTGAGCTGTTGGAAATTAGTTCATTCATTCATTCAACCGTATTTATTGGGCGCTTACTATGTCCTCCTCGTTCCTCTGCGACTTCTCTGCGGGCTGCTAAACAAAATACCAGAGTATTGAGCTGTTAGAAATTAGTTCATTCATTCATTCATTGAATTGTATTTATTGAGCGCTTACTGTGTCCTCCTCTTTCCTCTGCGACTTCTCTGGGGGCTGCTAAACAAAATACCAGGGCATTGAGCTGTTGGAAATTAGTTCATTCATTCATTCAGTCATATTTATTGAGCGCTTACTGTGTCCTCCTCTTTCCTCTGCGACTTCTCTGGGGGCTGCTGAACAAAAGACCAGGGCATTGAGCTGTCGGAAATTAGTTCATTCATTCATTCATTCAGTCATATTTATTGAGCGCTTACTGTGTGCAGAGCACCGTACTAAGCGCTTGGGAAGTCCAAGTTGGCAACCTATAGAGACGGTCCCTACCCAACAGTGGGCTCACAGTCTAGAAGTGACCAGGCCCCTAGGCTCTTTCCTGTGCCCGATGTAGAAATACAGCCAGGGAAGAGTCTGTGACCCCTTCCTGTGTCTTCAAGGGCCACACATTAGGGTCGAAAGAACGGCAGAACTGAATAGGCAGCCTTTTTTGGAAGCCCTGTCGGGAAATCAGTATTTCCGCCATTCTCTCCGGGTGACTCAGCTCATCTCCTTCGTGGTCGTGGAGCTGGTCATTCATTCGTTCATTCAGTCGTATTTATTGAGCGCTTACTGTGTCCTCCTCTTTCCTCTGTGACTTCTCTGGGGGCTGCTAAACAAAATACCAGGGCATTGAGCTGTTGGAAATTAGATCATTCATTCATTCATTGAATCGTATTTATTGAGCACTTACTGTGTCCTCCTCTTTCCTCTGCAACTTCTCGGGGGGCTGCTAAACAAAATACCAGGGCATTGAGCTGTTGGAAATTAGTTCATTCATTCAACCGTATTTATTGAGCACTTACTGTGTCCTCTTTCCTCTGCGACTTCTCTGGGGGCTGCTAAACAAAATACCAGGGCATTGAGCTGTTGGAAATTAGTTCATTCATTCATTCAATCATATTTATTGAGCACTTACTGTGTCGTCCTCTTTCCTCTGCGACTTCTCTGGGGGCTGCTAAACAAAATACCAGGGCATTGAGCTGTTGGAAATTAGTTCATTCATTCATTCATTCAAAAGTATTTATGGAGCGCTTACTGTGTGCAGAGCACCATACTAAGCGCTTGGGAAGTCCAAGTTGGCAACATATAGAGGCGGTCCCTTCCCAACCGCGGGCTCACAGTCCAGAAGTGACCAGGCCCCCAGGCTCTTTGCTGTGCCCGGTGTGAAAATGCACCCAGGGAAGAGTCTGTGACCCCCTCCTGTGTCTTCAAGGGCCACCCATTAGGGTCAAAAGAATGGCAGAACTGAATAGGCACTATTTTTCGGAAGCCCTGTCGGGAAATCAGTATTTCCACCATTCTCTCCGGGTGACTCAACTCATCTCCTTCGTGGTCGTGGAGCTGGTCATTCATTCATTCATCCAGTTGTATTTATTGAGCGCTTACTGGGTCCTCCTCTTTCCTCTGCGACTTCTCTTGGGGCAGGGCATTGAGCTGTTGGAAATTAGTTCATTCATTGAATCATATTTATTGAGCACTTACTGTGTCCTCCTCTTTCCTCTGCAACTTCTCTGGGGGCTGCTAAACAAAATACCAGGGCATTGAGCTGTTGGAAATTAGTTCATTCATTCAATCGTACTTATTGAGCACTTACTGGGTGCAGAGCACTGTACTAAGCGCTTGGGAAGTACAAGTTGGCAACATATAGAGACGGTCCCTACCCAACAGCAGGCTCACAGTCTAGAAGGGGGACACAGAGAACAAAACAAAACATATTAACAAAATAAAATAAATAGAATAAATATGTACAAATAAAATAGAGTAATAAATACGTACAAAAAATATATACATATATACAGGTGCTGTGGGTAGGGGAAGGAGGTAAAGTGGGGGGGGTGGAGGGGGGAGGAGGGGGCTCAATCTGGGAAGGCCTCCTGGAGGAGGTGAGCTCTCAGTAGGGCTTTGAAGGGAGGAAGAGAGCTAGCTTGGCGGATGTGCGGAGGGAGAGCCGGTCATCACACTCACTCCCTGTTCATCTCCTTGGAGGCAGTTAATTAGCCCTCTCCCTGCCTTCTTTCCTTCAGGCAAGACTTAGATCCCTCCCATCTCTCATCAAAGCCCTTGCTTTTTTTTTCTTTTAATGATATTTGTTAACTCTGTGCCTGGCACTGTAATAATAATAATAATAATGGCATTTATTAAGCACTTACTATTGCAAAACACTGTTCTAAGTGCTGGGGAGGTTACAACGTGATCAGATTGTCCCACGGGGGTGCTCACAGTCTTAATCCCCATTTGACAGATGAGGGAACTGAGGCCCAGAGAAGTGAAGTGACTTGCCCAAAGTCACACAGCTGACAGTTGGCGGAGCCGGGATTTGAACCCACGACCTCTGACTCCAAAGCCCGGGCTCTTTCCACTGAGCCACTGTACCGAGTGCTGGGGTAGTTACAAGCCAATCAGAGTGGACACAGTCCATGCCTCACCTGGGGCTCACAGTCTTTATCCCCATTTTACAGCTGAGGGAACTGAGGCCCAGAGAAATGAAGTGACTTGCCCAAGGTCACACAGCAGACAGGTGCCAGAGCTGGAATTAGAACCCAGGTCCTTCTGACTCCCAGCCCTGTGCTGTATCCACTAGGCAGTGCTGCTTCACGCTGCTTTCTGCCCTTTTTTCTCCTCGGCTTCCTGATAATAATAATAATAGTAATGATGGCATTTATTAAGCACTTACTATGTGCAAAGCACTGTTCTAAGCTCTGGGGAGGTTACAAAGGGATCAGGTTCTCCCACGGGGGGCTCACGGTCTTAATCCCCATTTTACAGATGAGGGAAGTGAGGCCCAGAGAAGTGAAGTGACTTGCCCACAGTCACCCAGCTGACAATTAATAATAATAATAATAATGACAGTATTTGTTAAGCGCTTACTATGTGCAAAGCACTGTTCTAAGCTCTGGGGAGGTTACAAGGTGATCAGGTTGTCCCCCGGGGGGCTCACAGTCTTCATCCCCATTTTACAGATGAGGGAACTGAGACCCAGGGAAGTGAAGTGACTTGCCCACAGTCACCCAGCTGACAATTGGCGGAGCCGGGATTTGAACCCATGACCTCTGACTCCAAAGCCCGGGCTCTTTCCACTGAGCCACGCTGTTTCTCATATGGCATGACGGGCACAAGCGTCTTAGCCAGGACTGGCAGGGATTCAGGCTGCTACTTGGGAGAGGAACCGTGGGACCGATCCCTGGCCCGACGCCAACCTTTTCCCATGGCTTTGCACTTCAGCCGCCCAGGGTGTTTTCATTCAATCAATCAATCGTATTTATTGAGCGCTTACTGTGTGCAGAGCACTGTACTAAGCGCTTGGGAAGTCCAAGTTGGCAACATCTAGAGACAGTCCCTACCCAACAGTGGGCTCAAGTCTAGAATCAATCAATCAATCAATCAATCGTATTTATTGAGCGCTTACTGTGTGCAGAGCACTGTACTAAGCGCTTGGGAAGCCCAAGTTGGCAACATCTAGAGACAGTCCCTACCCAACAGTGGGCTCACAGTCTAAAAGGGGGAGACAGAGAACAAAACCAAACATACTAACAAAATAAAATAAATAGAATAGATATGTACAAGTAAAATAAATAGATAAATAGAGTAATAAATCTGTACAAACATATATACATATATACAGGTGCTGTGGGGAAGGGAAGGAGGTAAGATGGGGGGGATGGAGAGGGGGAGGAGGGGAAGGGGGAAGACCAAGCTTGTTTGGCCATTGGATGCTGATGGAATCATTTTTTGTTGCCTTAATACTACTAACGCTACCAGTAATAAATCAATCAGTCCTATTTATTGAGCGCTTACTGTGTGCAGAGCACTGTACTAAGCGCTTGGGAAGTACAAGTTGGCAACATATAGAGACGGTCCCTACCCAACAGCGGGCTCTCAGTCTAGTAATAATAATAATGATCCTTGCAGTGCTTCTTAAATGCTTATTATGTGCCAAATACCGTTCTGAGAGCTGGGGAAGAGAGAGTGTCTCGTACCCCTCTCCATCCCCTCCATCTTACCTCCTTCCCTTCCCCACAGCACCTGTATATATGTATATATGTTTGTGCATATTTATTACTCTATTTATTTATTTATTTATTTTACTTGTACATATCTATTCCATTTATTTTATTTTGTTAGTATGTTTGATTTTGTTCTCTGTCTCCCCCTTTTAGACTGTGAGCCCACTGTTGGGTAGGGACTGTCTCTATATGTTGCCAATTTGTACTTCCCAAGCACTTAGTACAGTGCTCTGCACATAGTAAGCGCTCAATAAATACGATTGATGATGATGAGTGCAATCGGATGAGATGGTCCCTTTGCCACAAGGTGCTCACAGTCCAACTCAACTGCCTCAAGTAAACCCGGCGGCAGCGGGCCCCTGCCAGGAGTCCCTCGTTCTCCCGCTGGACCAGGTGGGCCAGTTTTTATCCTTCTTTCAAACATTATTTTATTCATGAAATCGTTTAAAGGTTTTAACGCCAGACAATTCCATGAACGGTGTGACCAATTACAGACCCTCCCTCCAGGTCGGCCGCTGGAGCATCAAACTCCACGTTCATTGATCTCGAGCGTCGCCCCAAGCTCTCCGAGCGACCGAGCTCACAATCCGTCTCTCCATCCGTGGTATTTATTGCACGCTTATTGCGGGCAGAGCGCGGGATTGAGCGTTTGGAAGAGGACAATAAAAGAGGATTGGTAGCCACTTTCCCGGCCCACTGAGACCTTTCAGTCTAGAGGGAAACTGATTACCCAAATTACTGACTCTTAAGCGGTTGATGAGTTCTCAGCGTGGGTACCGCCAGGCCCGTGGACCTAGAGGCATTTCGAAATTCCAAGTCAGAGTTTCTTTAGAGTTGAAACAGTCTGCCCAGTTGTGATGGAAAGTCCAGATAACAAATTGCATATTTCTTGATGGATGGATGTGAGAAGGAAAGCAATTTTCCTCCCTCGCTTTGTACTGTTCTATTATTGCACCAGTCCTGGCCCAGAGAACTGAGAAACTTGGAGGAAATATGAGTTAATAAAAAGTGTGTGCCGTTAGTATCTATACTAACAATGCTTCCAGAAGATTCCAGACGATTCCACAAACCGTCCTGAGGGTTGCCCGGGATATTTGGAGACGGAGTTATACGGATAACGTACAAATATATGATGACTCGCCCTCTACATTTTGCCCTTTTTTAGGTCCCTAAATCACTGGATGCCTTGTCAGTTTTTAAATGAATTTAAATTCAGTTCCTAACTCTCCCGTTGGATCCAGTGGTGGGTTGTTTTTTGTTTTTGTTTTTACCCCGGTCTTCCAAACGAGTTTTATTCATGAAATACTTTGCAGCGGACTCTTCCGTGAAAAGCAGGACAGATTCCAAACCGAAGGCCCGAAGAAGCAACTCGCACGGGCCATTGGCCGTTTAGACCCCACCCGGTAAATCAGGACGGCCCCCTGCTGCGACACCCCTAATTGGGAAGCAGGCGGTCCGCCGTGTTTTGCCGGGAGAGTTTCGCCCAAGGCGGGAGCACCTGAACCGTGCCGTGTTTCTGTGCAGCCCACATGGAACCGGGGGCAGGCCGAGATTCCCGGCGCCCAGATGTGCGTAATGAAAGGCAAGCAGAACGGGCCCCACAGCTGCTTCCAAGCTGTCCGCTTGTTCCCGTTGGCCACGAACAAAAGTGTGAGAAACAAAGACCCCCGCCTCCCACCCCTCCATCTCACGCTCTCCCTCCCTCCCCTCCCCAACCCGGTGGCGGAGCTCCCTGGAGACCACAAACCAACACTCCTGGTGCTCCCCACACGTGGCCTTCTAGACTGTGAGCTGCTGTTGGGTAGGGACCGTCTCTATATGTCTCCAACTTGTACTTCCCAAGCGCTTAGTACACAGTAAGGGCTCAATGAATACGATTGAATGAATGAATGCTGCCTCCTCCAGAAAAGGTGGGCCTTTCCCACTGCACGGGAAGTCGATAGACTGGGAATCAGTCAAATAATCAGCGGTACCAAGCGCCTCCGGAGATGCAGGGCGCTGTACTAAGCGCTTGGGAGAATATCCAGTAGAGATGCTGGACAAGATCAAGTAATCAGGCTGGACTTCCGCTCCCACCTGCCGTGCCTTCCATTTTGACCGCAGCCTGGAAGGCTTCCCGCTGGGAAATGTTAGCGTCGCCCGCTTTATCGGACTTTCGGTCTTCTCCCATTACAGGCTGTGATCCCGATTCCGGGGACAGAGCCGACTTCCCTAGTCCATCCGCTGGCCCAGCGAGAAGGTGGGGGAAACGGAGACCCTAATGAGACCTCCTCATTCCTCATTTCTCGTGATTTCTCTTCCCAAAACAGAGTGGCTCTGCCAGGGAGCGGTTGGGTTTGTTTGAGAGGGAATTTCGCGGACTCCAAGGATGGTTGGCTATTTCTCCGGCCAGGGCGACTTCTTTATAAGAATGGAAGGTTTTAGTTTTCCGTTGGCCGGCCCCAACGTTTGCCCCTCTGAGGGGTCTAAACTCCAAAACCTTTCCTCTTTCTCAGTGCTCGTGTGAGAGGTGGCAGCCGGGCGATTCGTCTTTCCATCTCACCCTGTTGACGGAGATTCCGATGTTCGTTACGCTGTGTGGCTGGATGGTTCAGTAGTGTGTGGAATGTTAATTATCTGGCATCGCGTCAATTTAACCCATCCTACATATGGAGACACAGACATAAAGTAGCATCACGCTGCTCTTCACTGTGGGGGACATCTGTTTTTATTTTGCAGCTGTTTGTGAGAAAATTATCACAAGATATAATCAGCACAAGCCAGCCTGCTCTATGTTCCTCTGGTAGGACTGTGTGTTATGGAAATGGGGAGATTAGCGAGGCTACCCTAAAAAGATTCTGTGTGACTCCCCTGGCTCCTGACCTCAACACTTCCTCTCGACGTCTCTCCTTGGGAGAAAGTTGTGTTTTTCCACCCATCTCATTCCGTTAGGGCAGGGGGGGAGAAAATCTCCTGAATCAAATTAGAACCTAATTTTTAATGATCTTCCATGGAAAAACAAAGGCCTCAGACTCTTCCCAGAGAATTGAGAAGCCGTAGTGAGCCGGATGAGCGACAGTGTCGGGACTCCCCAAAGCCCTGCGATAACACTCTCTGCTCATTTTCCAACTTCACTTTTAATGGGAGTGACAGGATCCCAGTTGACAATCAATCAGTCCCAGATTCGCTTTTCTTACTGGGTTAACCGATTAAAGCTTGCTCTCCCAAAGAACTTTCAGAAACATTTTGCAGAGTAGGAATTATTTTAAGGCCCAAATTTTGCTTCCTTTCTAAAGATAAAATTCGATAGCCTTTCCTCTGCCCCACTAACTTCCGATGGGTTCCCACCGCCATAGAGATCAGACTAATTTCTCCAAAGGGCTGAACAATAATAATAGTAATAATAATGGCATTTATTAAGCACTTACTATGTGCAAAGCACTGTTCTAAGCGTTGCGGGGGTTACAAGGCGATCAGGTTGTCCCATGGGGGGCTCACAGTCTTAATCCCCATTTTCCAGATGAAGTAACTGAGGCCCAGAGAAGTGAAGTGACTTGCCCAAAGTCACCCAGCTGACAATTGGCGGAGCTGGGATTTGAACCCATGACCTCTGACTCCAAAGCCCGTGCTCTTTCCACTGAGCCACGCTGCTTCTTGACAACAAGTGAAACTTGTGATTTTCTCTTTTTTTCATATTGGTCGCTATTATTATTACCTTGTGCCATGTGCTTATGTGGCTTTATGATTGCACATTAATAGGCCAGGATGAAGAAGGTGTCATTACAGTTTTGCCAGAAACATTGATTTTCTCTTTTTTTAATATTTGTCACCATTATTATTACCTTGTGCCATGCGTTTATGTAGTGTTATGATTGCACATTACTGGGCCAGGATGAAGAAGGTGTCATTGCAGTTTTGCCAGAAACGTTTCTGCCCAGTGCTTGCTTATATTTTCATAATCTTAGCTACAGACCAGAATGCGGGCGAGTGATTTGTGAAATACTGATGAAAAATGTCAAACTGCATGTTTGTGCCATTGATATTGACCTCCTAATAGAGGTTCAAGTCACATTTTGCATGCGGAAGGGGTGAGCACAATAATAATGATAATGCTGGCATTTATTAAGCGCTTACTATGTGCAAAGCACTGTTCTAAGCTGCTGGGGAGGTTACAAAGCGATCAGGTTGTCCCTCGGGGGGCTCACAGTCTTAATCCCCATTTTCCAGAAGAGGTCACTAAGGCACAGAGAAGTGAAGTGAGTCGCCCAAAGTCACCCAGCTGACAAGTGGCGGAGCCGGGATTTGAACCCATGACCTCTGACTCCAAAGCCCGGGCTCTTTCCACTGAGCCACGCACAATCCAGTGAAAGTAAAAGCAATTAATCAGGGCTTTTTATTGAGCACTACGCGCTAGCTTGGCTGAGTACAATACAGTAGACACTGTACACTTGGTTGGTAGACACTTGGTTCCCCCTCGTCCACCTCTCCATCCCCCCCATCTTACCTCCTTCCCTTCCCCACAGCACCTGTATATGTGTATATATGTTTGTACATATTTATTACTCTATTTATTTTACTTGTACATATCTATTCTATTTATTTTGTTAGTATGTTTGGTTTTGTTCTCTGTCTCCCCCTTTTAGACTGTGAGCCCACTGTTGGGTAGGGACTGTCTCTAGATGTTGCCAACTTGTACTTTTTTTTTTTTAATGGCATTTATTAAGCGCTTACTATGTGCAAAGCACTTCCCAAGTGCTTAGTACAGTGCTCTGCACACAGTAAGTGCTCAATAAATACGATTGATTGATTGATTGATTGATAGACACGCTCGCCGTCCACATAGAGCTTACAGCCTAGATGGGGAGACAGACATTAAAATAAATTACAGATGAATGTGTCCATAAGAGACGTGGGACTGGAGGAGGTGTGTGTATCAACGTCTTTAAGGGGAACAAAACCTTTAAGTAAGACCTCCCTTGGCCTGGGGAGTCCATGTTCTGGAATGAGACTATTTCCTAGACCCCATTTGTAGGTCCCACTCAGAGTTGGACTTTGGCAACAAGGAACATCTCTTCATGGGTATCAAATTTTTTTTATGATATTTGTTAGGCGCTTACTATGTGTCAGGCACTGCTATAATAATATAATAATGATGATAGCATTTATCAAGCGCTTACTATGTGCAGATCACTGTTCTAAGCGCTGGGGAGGTTACAAGGTGATCAGGTTGCCCCACGGGGGGCTCACAGCCTTAATCCCCATTTTACAGGTGAGGGAGCTGAGGCCCAGAGAAGTGAAGTGACTTGCCCAAAGTCACACAGCTGGCAATTGGAGGAGTCGGGATATGAACCCATGACCTCGGACTCCAAAGCCCGGGCTCTTTCCACTGAGCCACGCTCTTCTAAGCACTGGGGTAGATACAAGCTAATGAATTTAAACACGGTCCAAGCCCCACATGGGGCTCACAGTAATAATCCCGTTTTGCCAATGAGGTATAATAATAATAATAATCATCATCATCATCAATCGTATTTATTGAGTGCTTACTGTGTATAATGATAATGATGGCATTTATTAAGCACTTACTATATGCAAAGCACTGTTCTAAGTGCTGAGGAGGTTACAAGGAGATCAGGTTGTCCCACGGGGGGCTCACGGTCTTAATCCCCATTTTCCAGATGAGGGAACTGAGGCACAGAGAAGTGAAGTGACTTGCCCAAAGTCACCCGGCTGAGGCACAGAGAAGTTAAGTGACTGTCCCAAGGTCACACAGCAGACAAGAGGCGGAACCGGGATTAGAACCCAAGTCCTTCTGATTCTCAGGCCTGTGCTCTATTTACCAGCCACGCTGCTTCCCTTGTTGCAGGACATGCGGAGAAGTACGTTTTGGGTTTTTTTTATGCACAAATAAGAGACGTCTTCTGGGAGTTCTGGAAAGTGGGAGGCTAAAATGTCCTTCAGTCAAGTCAACCAATGGTATTCATGGAGTCCTTCGTGGAGTGCGAGCCCGTTGTGGGGTAGGGATTGTCTCTGCTGCTGAATTGTACTTTCCAAGCGCTCAGTACAGTGCTCTGCACACAGTAAGCGCTCAATAAATACGATTGAATGAATGGATGAACGTTCTTGGCATCGCTTGGCATCAGTCCTTCCTGCCAGTTCTCTGTCCCGCTGTTGGGTAGGGACTGTCTCTATGTGTTGCCGACTTGTGCTTCCCAAGCGCTTAGTACAGTGCTCTGCACACAGTAAGCGCTCAATAAATATGATTGATTGATTGATTGATTGTCCCGAAGTCTCGTGAACACCACCGTCATCGTCATCCATGGCGACAGCTCACCTCCACCCGAGCCAGCCGAGGCCTGACGTCTCACCCGCTCAAAACTGGCAGGACCTCCTCCTGACAGACTTGTATTTTTGGAGGCTGTGTGAGGAGGACTCCCTCAGACCCCGACCCCTTTCTGTCCATTTTTGGGAATATAAACCCTTTATGAGTGATTTTCCACTCTGCGCGAAGTTATTTTTCAATTATCTGCTATTCCAAAAGCTTTTTCCATCTCCAGTGAATGCTATCCAGCCCTATTGTGTCACCAGAGTTGAATTTTGTTCCTGCAAGGATTTCTTCTTGGATGCGTTTTCTCTCTCATCTTGGAAAAAAAAGAAATCTGTGGATAATATATTATACCCATATATGTTCTTGCAAGAAAATCCATCTCTTGCATGGGTGTGGCTCACAGATTGAGAGATTCCCCTCAAACCTACAAGTTAGGTCACCCTGAAATGGACGCACCCAGGTTTAGGCTCAGGCTGGCACGGAGAGGAGGAGAGATTTTGGAAGGGAAATTCATTCATTCAGTCGTATTTACTGAGCGCTTACTGTGTGCAGAGCACTGTACTAAGCGCTTGGGAAGTGCAAGTTTGCAACAGAAGTTAATTTTCAAAGATATTTTAACATCAGACATTACTGAAAAAATGAGTACTTGGCTCAAATCTGCTTTCAGGGACTGTCTCTATATGTTGCCAATTTGTACTTCCCAAGCGCTTAGTACAGTGCTGTGCACATAGTAAGCGCTCAATAAATACGATTGATGATGATGATGATGATGTCCTCATCACCTTTTGAAATTCAAGGGTAGCTGTGAGCCTGGGTACTTGGAGAGGATAAAAACTAAACTTAAGTATTTAAAGTGGTACAACAATTAGGATTTTACGTTGATGCTCTTGGGCTCGCTTTTACCCCTCCATCAATAATATTTATTGAGTGCTTACTATGTACAGAGCACCGGACTAAGCACTTGGGAGAATTTAAAGCAACAGAGTTGGCAGACACATTCCCTGCCCACAAGCAGCTAACAGTCTAGAGATGAATTTTATCTCAACAGATAAAATTCAAAGAGAGGTAAATCCCTCAATGCCAGGATTATGGGCAGAGAGAGGTCAGAGGGGGCTTGGAGTGGAAGGCAGAGGCCGACAGAGGATGGGAGCGGGACACAGACGAGAGCCGCTCCGCTCTCCGGTGTCTCTGTCAGCTCCCAAATTCCCAATGTGGAATAAGGGGTGAATTCTGTGGGTCCTTGGGCCATGCCACCCCTGCCCTCCCCTGCAGTCCAACAAGGCTGGCAGCAGCGGGGTCCTCGTGGGCATCCAAGGTGGGCAGAAACCAGAACCTACCTCTCCTTTCCCCTGGACCGAGGCTGCCCCAGCCCCGATGTCCAGGAATCAATCAATCAATCAATCAGTTGTATTTATTGAGCGCTTACTGTGTGCAGAGCACTGTACTAAGCACTTGGGAAGTCCAAGTTGGCAACATCTAGAGACAGTCCCTACCCAACAGTGGGCTCACAGTCTAAAAGGGGGAGACGGAGAACAAAACCAAACATACTAACAAAATAAAATAAATAGAATAGATATGTACAAGTAAAATAAATAGAGTAATAAATATGTACAAACATATATACAGGTGCTGTGGGGAAGGGAAGGAGGTAAGATGGGGGGGATGGAGAGGGGGACGAGGGGGAGAGGAAGGAAGGGGCTCAGAAGATGGAGGTACAGCAAAGCGAGGAAGCACGAAGGGCCTGCGCCATCGCCCCGTGACCCATCCGTCCCTCCACTGACCACCTGCTGGGAATGATGCTAATAATTGTAAGGATAATAATAATAATGATAATAATTGTGGTATTTGGTAAATTGGACTGTAAGCTCCACATGGGGCAGAGACTGAGTCCAAACCGATTATCTTGTAGCTGCCCGGCTCGTCGTACCGGGCTCGGCACAAAGTCATTGCTTAACAAATACCGCAGTAATAAGAAGAATAACGATAATTAGATAAAACCGGACACGGGGTTCCCATACCCATTGTGCCACTCAAAGGCGGAGTTTCCCTTCAAATAGTCTGGTCCGTGTAAGGAAGTTGTAGACATGCCATCCAATGTCCCTGCATTTTTAAGGGTATTGTTGAATGCATTTCTCAGTCATTTCCTCATGGGTGTATGCTGTGACATTTGTGGACACCCAGCTGCTGCGACTCATTGCTCGTGGCTCAGTGGAAAGAGCCCGGGCTTGGGAGTCGGAGGTCATGGGTTCAAATTCCGGCTCCGCCACTTGTCAGCTGTGTGACTTTGGGCAAGTCACTTCACTTCTCTGAACCTCAGTTCCCTCGTCTGTCAGATGGGGATTAAGACTGTGAGCCCCTCGTGGGACAACCTGGTCACCTTGTACCCCCCCCCCCAGTGCTTAGAACAGTGCTTCGCACATAGTAAGCGCTTAACAAATGCCATCATTATTATTGTTATTATTGCTCCCTAATTGAATCCTCTGCCCTTGTCAGTGAATTTGTATGTTTCTAGGTCCTTCCATGCCTTTCTTCCCGGTGGAGAGGATGATGGGGGTCTTGCATTGAGAGCAGCAAAGTCCCAGTCCTGTCACGAATAATAATAATAACTTGTACTTCCCAAGCTCTTAGTACAGTGCTCTGCACACAGTAAGCGCTCAATAAATATGATTGAATGAATGAATGATGATGATGATGATGATGGCATTTGTTAAGCGCTTACTATGTGCAAAGCACTGTTCTAAGCGCTGGGGGGATACAATGTGATCACATTGTCCCACGGGGGGCTCACAGTCTTAATCCCCATTTTTTACAGATGAGGTAACTTTGGCCCAGAGAAGTGAAGTGACTTGCCCAAGGTCACACAGCAAACTTGTGGTGGAGCGGGGATTCGAACCCATGACCTCTGACTCCAAAGCCCGGGCTCCTTCCGCAGAGCCACACTGCTTCTCTGAAGCAATGAATGAGTAATGAGTAATGATGGTATTTGTTAAGTGCTTCTAGACTCTGAGCCCATTGTTGGGTAGGGACCATCTCTAGGTGTTGCCAACTTGTAATTCCCAAGCGATTAGTACAGTGCTCTGCACACAGTAAGCACTCAATAAATACGATTGAATGAATGAATGAATGCCAAGCACTGTTCTAAGTGCTGGGGTAGATACGAGGTAATCAGGTTGTCCCATTTAGGGCTCACAGTCTTAATCTCCATTTTCCAGATGAGGTAACTGAGGCACAGAGAAGTTAAGTGGCTTGCCCAAAGTCACACAGCTGACAAAGTTGGCATTAGAACCCAGGTCCTCTGTCTCCCAAGCCTGGGCTCTTTCCATTAAGCCACACTGCTTCGCGAGACAGTGCTATTGAGAAGCAGCATGGCCTAGTGGATAAAGCCTGGGCCTGGGAGTTGGAGGACCTGGGTTCTAATGTCGACTTCGCCACTTGTTTGCTGTGTGACCTTGGGCAAGTGATTTCACTTCTCTGGGCCTCAGTTACCTCACCTGTGAAAAACGGGGATTAAGACTGTGAGCCCCATGTGGGACATAGACTGTATCCAACCTCATAAGCTTGTATCCACCCTGGCGTTCAGTACAGTGCCACCTGCACTCTTGTCTCTGTCCATTGGGCAGGGGCAGCCAGTACAATAAGCGAGTAAGCAGGCGTGGCTCAGTGGAAAGAGCACCGGCTTGGGAGTTAGAGGTGACGGGTTCAAATCCCAGCTCTGCCGCTTGTCAGCTGTGTGACTTTGGGCAAGTCACTTCACTCCTCTGTGCCCCAGTTACCTCATCTGTAAAATAGGGATTAAGATTGCGAGCCCCACATGGGGCCACCTGATCACCTTGTATCTTCCCCAGCGCTTAGAACAGTGCTTGGCACATAGTAAGTGCTTAACAAACACCAAAATTATTATTAATTATTATTGTGGGCACACATAGAGGTTTTTGACGAGCGGGATTCATTCATAACTGCAGGGACCACGACGCGGTGCCAATGCCCCGCGGAAGCGCCAGGGCCTGGCAATCAGCCACTTTGATGATGACTGTGAGCCCACCGTTGGGTAGGGACTGTCTGTATATGTTGCCAACTTGTACTTCCCAAGCGCTTAGTACAGTGCTCTGCACACAGTAAGCGCTCAATAAATACGATTGATTGATTGATTGATTGACTGTGGTCTCACCCCTCCCTTGCCCCCATCACGATAGCCTATCTTTCAGGATTCCCACTGATGGAACACCCTTTCGCAAATTCAGACATTCACCCTGACAGCACCGCCCCAGCCATCCCTAAATTCTGACTGTCCCCATCCCTTCCTTGGTGAGGTGTGAGTTGGACCCTGGGAAGGATTAATGGAAAGCTGTTTATCCAGACTTCAAGTCAGTGACCAATTCCCAAGTAAGGGGGAGGAATTAGTTTGGCTAACTGAAATAACTGGGAGGGATAGTCCATCCCTAGCCGGGTGGGCCAGAGCCCGCAAAGGTAACCAGCATCCAGTACTCCCCGGCAAATTCATGCATTCATTGTCGTATTTTTTGAGCGCTTACTGTGTGCAGAGCACTGTACTAAGCGCTTGGGAAGTCCAAGTTGGCGACATATAGAGACGGTCCCTACCCAACAGCGGGCTCACAGTCTAGAAGGGGGAGATAGAGAACAAAACGTATTAACGAAATAAAATAAATAGAATAAATATGTCCAAATCATCATCATCATCATCATCAATCGTATTTATTGAGCGCTTACTATGTGCAGAGCACTGTACTAAGCGCTTGGGAAGTTCAAATTGGCAACATATAGAGACAGTCCCTACCCAACAGTGGGCTCACAGTCTAAAAGGGGGAGACAGAGAACTAAACCAAACATACTAACAAAATAAAATAAATAGAATAGGTATGTACAAGTAAAATAAATAAAGAAATAAATAAATAAATAAAATAAAATAAATAGAGTAATAAATACGTGCAAACATATATACAGGTGCTGTGGGGAGGGGAAGGAGGTAAGGCGGGTTCCCTGGTAAGGACGGCATCTCAGGTCTGATGAAAGTTTTGGTTTTTAGAACTAGCCTCCATCCCAGTTGGTTCAGATACCAGCCTTTCTCCTGCGGTCATTTTGCTTGCCCTATTTCTAATCAGGTTGAATTGGACAATGCTCAAACATTGTCCGATCGTTAGCACTAAAAAGGTGCTTCCCCGCTGAGGGGGCCGGGGACCACCCAGGTGGTGGAATGGTTTTACAGTAAAGCCCCAATCCTCTTGACTAATTGGGATTGGGGCTAATTCAGATAATGAAAGTTCGGATAATTAAAAATAATTGAGCTTGGCTATCTTGCGCAGGCACGCATCCAATCTCTTCCAATTTCCCAAACTTTTTTTTTGGACTCCAAACTAGCTTTGGGCTCTCGGCTAACCTACGATAGGACGATCACCTTTTTACGGTAATTGGTTCAATTTCGTTGCAGTGAAAATTCCAGCCACAAGCTACAATTTTCGATCAGTCTTTGGAGGGGAGAAGGGTAGATAGAATTTTGGATCTTTTTGGTTGGCATTTGCTTCAAGAAGGAAACGTGTTCATTGGGGGCGGAGTGTCGTGGAGATGGAATTTTGAGAGGTTGAGGAGCAGGGAGGGAAAGCCTGGAAAAAGAGAAGAAAAGAAGAGGGAAAGTCAGGGGGACAGAGGAGAAGAGGGAGGGAAAATGTACTCACTCGGGCTGCCCAAGCATTGCTTCGCTGGGTCGTTTTTCAGACAGATTTGACCATAGCTGTGGCTGCCCTGGCTCTGGAAAAATTCGATGACACACTGGAAAGCTGGAAAGTGGCAGCACTTTTTGTGCACCGTAGGTGCCCGCGTTGCAGCGGCTCTGAATCACTGCCCTCCAGCCCCAGCCCAGTGGATCCCTGAGGCAGCCGGGGTGAGGCGAGGGTAAGAATCAATCAATCAATCAATCGTATTTA
This sequence comes from Tachyglossus aculeatus, assembly GCF_015852505.1. Taxonomy (NCBI): domain Eukaryota; kingdom Metazoa; phylum Chordata; class Mammalia; order Monotremata; family Tachyglossidae; genus Tachyglossus; species Tachyglossus aculeatus. Next base: position 39,094,948 of record NC_052088.1, on the reverse strand, counting down.
TTGAGCGCTTACTGTGTGCAGAGCACTGTACGAAGCGCTTGGGAAGTCCAAGTTGGCAACATATGGAGACAGTCCCTACCCAACAGTGGGCTCACAGTCTATGAAAGATGGTAGAGGTGCCTGTCCCTCTTTGCTCCTTTTCCTTCCTCTTCTACCTTCTCCTCCATCTTCCTTCCCCTTCCTTCTTGGGTCCCTCCTCTCCCCCCACCTTTCCCGGCCGGTTTCCCGCAGTAAGCGACCGTGTCAAGATGTCATCATCATCATCATCAATCGTATTTATTGAGCGCTTACTGTGTGCAGAGCACTGTACTAAGCGCTTGGGAAGTCCAAGTTGGCAACATATAGAGACAGTCCGTACCCAACAGTGGGCTCACAGTCTAAGAAAGATGGTAGAGGTGCCAGTCCCTCTTTGCTCTTTTTCCTTCCTCTTCTCTCTATCTTCTCCTCCATCTTCCTTCCCCTTCCTTCTTGGGTCCCTCCTCTCCCCCCACCTTTCCCGGCCGGTTTCCCGCAGTAAGCGACCGTGTCAAGATGTCATCATCATCATCATCAATCGTATTTATTGAGCGCTTACTGTGTGCAGAGCACTGTACTAAGCGCTTGGGAAGTCCAAGTTGGCAACATATAGAGACAGTCCGTACCCAACAGTGGGCTCACAGTCTAAGAAAGATGGTAGAGGTGCCAGTCCCTCTTTGCTCTTTTTCCTTCCTCTTCTCTCTATCTTCTCCTCCATCTTCCTTCCCCTTCCTTCTTGGGTCCCTCCTCTCCCCCCACCTTTCCCGGCCGGTTTCCCGCAGTAAGCGACCGTGTCAGGATGTCCCATCAGAGCGGGTGTCCGCAGAGCAAAGCGGGAGGCAGCAGACTGTGAGCCCGCTGTTGGGTAGGGACCGTCTCTATATGTTGCCAACTTGGACTTCCCAAGCGCTTAGTACAGTGCTCTGCACACAGTAAGTGCTCAATAAATACAATTGAACAGCAGAGGGGATGGGTGTTGTGGCAACTGGAAGCGGCGTGGGCAGAATGGGGCGCTGAGGGGGGACCGCGATGGCTCTGGAGATATGGGAGGTGGGTCGGGGGTTCCTCCCCAACTACAACCGGTAAAGGGCTCTGGTTTTGGGATGGGGAGAACAGCTCTCCACAGGATGCCATTGTGTCATCTCGTGGTCATTGAGGAGAATCCTGAGGAAAGGTAAGGTGCCAAGGAAGGCCGGAGCTGAGGGAAATAGCTTTCAGTGGAGGAAATTGGAAATAATAATAATAATGGTATTTGTTAAGCGCTTACGATGTGCAAAGCCCTGTTCTTATCCTTGTCAACTTTCTTGAGCAGCCTCGTGTGGAGTCCCTGTTACCATCAGTAGTATTTATCGAGCGGTGGCCTCGGGGAGAGGGTTCTGGATGCCTCTGTTCCGGGGAGACGTCAATGCCGTCTATTAGACGTCTTCGTCTATGAGAAGCAGCGCGGCTCATTGGAAAGAGCCTGGGCTTTGGAGTCAGAGGTCGTGGGTTCAAATCCCGGCTCCGCCAATTGTCAGCTGGGTGACTTTGGGCAAGTCGCTTCACTTCTCTGGGCCTCAGTTACCTCATCTGTAAAATGGGGATGAAGACTGTGAGCCCCCTGGGGGACAACCTGATCACCTTGTAATCTCCCCAGTGCTTAGAACGGTGCTTTGCACATAGTAAGCGCTTAATAAATGCCATCATTACTATTACCTCCATCTCATCTTTTGGACTGTGAGCCCACTGTTGGGTAGGGACTGTCTCTATATGTTGCCAACTTGTACTTCCCAAGCGCTTAGTACAGTGCTCTGCACACAGTAAGCGCTCAATAAATACGATTGATGATGATCTATCTCACCGCCAACTTCTTGCCCTCGTCCTGCCTCTGGCTTGGAACACCCTCCCTCCTCATATCTGACAGATGATGACTCTCCCCACCCTCAAAGCCTTTTTGAAGGCCCATCTCCTCCAAGAGGCCTTCCCTGACTAAGCCCTCCTTTCCTCTTCTCCCACTCCCTTCTGTGTCACCCTGACTTGCTCCCTTTATTTATCCCCCCTCCCAGCCCCACAGCATTTTTGTACCCATCTGTAATTTATTCATTTATATTAATGTGTGTCTCCCCTCTAGAATGTAAGCGTGTTGGTGGGTGGGGAGTGTGTCTGTTATATTGTCATAGTGTACTCTCCCAAGAGCTTAGTACAGTGTTCTGCACACAGTGAGGGCTCCATAAATCGATTGACTGACTTAATATGTGCAGAGCTTGGGAAAGCACGAAGCAACAGAGTTGGAAGGCATGTATCCTGCCCTCAGCAAACTTACAGTCTAGAGGAAGCCTTTTTTCCACTTCCGCTCTCTATAAATAATTTTTGTCTCATCTCCCCCCAATAAGACTGCAAGCTCCTCAAGGGCAGGGAAGATGTCCCTTTTGAACTTTTTCAGGCACGTAGCGTGGTGCATTGCACTTAGTAGATACTAGGAAATGCCGTTGGTCGAATGCATAAAGTAACGGGCAAGGATCAGTTTAGCAGGAAGGTTCACTCCAAACCTTGGGCTGGAAATCCTGTGCCAACAGTGAGCCTTCTATTTTATTTTTTATTTATTTATCATATTTATTGAGCGCTTACTATGTGCAGAGCACTGTACTAAGCGCTTGGGAAGTACAAGTTGGCAACATATAGAGACAGTCCCTACCCAACAGACTGTGAGCCTGTTGTTGGGTAGGGACCGTCTCTATATGTTGCCAACTTGGACTTCCCAAGCGCTTAGTACAGTGCTGTGCACACAGTAAGCGCTCAATAAATACGATTGAATGAACAGTGGGAGGGGCGAGAGGTGGAGACCACGTTGCATTTCAGCATCAGGGCGTGCGCCCTTAAATCTCTAAGAATGAACCACCCGCTATCCATTCTCACCAAATTTCTGGCTCTTGGTGAACTACTTGCCTGCCGCTAGTAATAGTGTAGTTCTTCCGTTCAAATGACTCCTTCTATAAATATTTTTATGGCTATATGCTCCTTGAGGGAAGAGATCCTGTCTACCAGCTGTATTGTACCCTCCCAAGTACTCCACAAAAGTAAGCATTGCAGCCTTTGGGTGCTCAATAAATGCTACTACTACTACTGCTGCTAGGGCTTTAACTGCTATTACCATTCATTCATTCATTCAATCATATTTATTGAGCACTTACTGTGTGCAGAGCACTGGACTAAGCGCTTGGGAAGTACAAGTCGGCAACATATAGAGACAGTCCCTACCCAACAACGGGCTCACAGTCTAGAAGGGGGAGACAGACAACAAAACAAAATGCGTGGACAGGTGTCAAGTCATCAGAATAAAATTACTACTTCTGTGCATCTCTAGAAACTATTTTGGATCTGGATCCAGGGACCCTCGTTCCAAAAAAAAATTTCTAACTCACTTATGAGCGTTTCTCATCTCAGATGCTGCCACGTTATCATGTTGAATTATTGCGTCACATCCTAAATATGTCCCTTTTTTGTCCAAGTGACTTTTGTCGGGTTGTCTTCTTGGAGCTATAATAATAATAATAATAATGTTGGTATTTGTTAAGCGCTTACTATGTGCCAAGCACTGTTCTATGCACTGGGGTAGATACAAGGTAATCAGGTTGTCTCACATGGGGCTCACAGTCTTCATCCCCATTTTACAGATGACGGAACTGAGGCCCAGAGAAGTGAAGTGACTTGCCCAAGGTCACACAACAAGCACGTGGCGGAGCCGGGATTCGGACCCACGACCTCTGACTCCAAAGCCCGGACTCTTTCCACTGAGCCACGCTGCTATGTTGCCAACTTGTACTTATGTTGCCAACTTGTACTTCCCAAGGGCTTAGTACAGTGCTCTGCACACAGTAAGCGCTCAATAAATACGATTGAATGGAGCTGATTTGGAGTTCAGTATTAAACATTTTTCTTTATTTTCCATTCTGAACCTAAAACTGGCTTTGGAGAAATTGACTGCAGCAAGGAGGGAAGATTTTTCCTGGAGCAGTAAAAAAAGTTTTGATTCAGGCCATTAGAAATGAATCCTAATCTGAACTCTGGCATTTCACGGAAATCACAGCGAATTTTCAGTGGATAGTAGATGGTGCAGGTGAAACCAATCATCGGGAGAGCGTGTCGGCGAGCCAGGATGTCTGGGTTTCTGGCGGGGAGTGTGGTTGGGAGTCTCCGGGGGTGGGGAGAAAAGGAGATGGAGAATCACAGGTGTCAATCAAGGAAAGGTTCCTGGATTGTTGCACCGTGAGCTCCCATCCGGACCCCCTCTCCAGGTATGGATGGGGGTCTTGCCTTGGATCCCCCCGGGAAGTGGTGATCCTGTAGACACACAAAACCCGCTTCCCTGCCTGGCTCTGAAAGTTTGCCATTTTCCTTCAGAGGAAGCAGAGGCCCCAGAGAGTGCGGTGGCAGAGTACCGGCGGGAAAAGAAGAAGTATGAAACGCTCAGGAAGCAGCAGCCAAAGAAAGGGTCTTCCCGGGAGGAACAGGTAAGCAATGTATTCATTCACTCATTCATTCATTCAATCGTATTTATTGAGCGCTTGCGGTGTGCAGAGCACTGTACTAAGCGCTTGGGAAGTGCAAGTTGGCAACATATAGAGATGGTCCCTACCCAACAATCAATCAATCGTATTTATTGAGCGCTTACTGTGCGCAGAGCACTGTACTAAGCGCTTGGGAAGTACAAGTTGGCAACATATAGAGATGGCCCCTACCCAACAGTGGGCTCACAGTCTAGAAGGGGGAGTGGATAGAGCTTGGGCCTGGGCGTCTGAAGGACCTGGGTTCTAATCCCGGCTCCGCCACTCGTCTGCCGTGTGACCTTGGGCGAGTCACTTCACTTCTCTGGGCCTCAGTCCCCTCATCTGGAAAATGGGGATTCTCTGGGCTCACCGTGAGCCCCTCGTGGGACAAGGACCGTGTCCAACCCGATTAGCTTGTATCCACACGTCGGAAGCGCTTAACAGATGCCGTTATTATTCTAATCATCCGATGGCAGCGCCTCATCGGGGTTGCCCTGCATCCCGCTGGTCTCCCCCCAGGCAACTGCTGAGGCCTCTTTTCCAACCAAAGGGATTCGTTTCCAAGGGGCGGGGATGAGCTTGGAAGCTCTCGCGACGGACCAGACCCCAGAGTCCCGCCCGTGCGAGGCGGCAAACGGCAGCAGGCAGGAGGTCTGCACGCTCCGGTCCAGACGCTCCCCCCATCCCATCAGACTCCCTCCTCCTCCGTCTCCCCCCCGGCCCCCTCCTCTCCCCATCAATTCTGGCACTCGACGGGGCAGCCGGGCCAAACCACAGATTGTCAAACCCGGACGGACGGATCACCTTTGTCTGGTCGGGCCGCGGAGCGAGGGGAAGGAATCTTGGAGCGGACGGGGAGCGTGCCGCCCCGCCAGACGTGGCTGAAAATCGTTTTCACGTGTGGCGGAAGGCGGACTCGGACCTCGTCTGGGCCACAGGTGAGCTGTGGTAGGCAGAGCCAGAAGGCTGGCCCCGGGCCAGGCGGAGGAGAGGTGATGATTTAGACCAGAGAAAGAAGAAATACAAAAGCAATCTGTTGGGGCTGGATTGATGGATCGATTGGACGACTTGTGTTTTCACAAGGAGCAGCGTGGCCTCCTGGAAGGAGCGGGAGCCTGGAGGTCGGGGGATCGGGGCTCTAATCCAGGCTCCACCGCTTGCCTGCCCTGTCACCTCGGGCTAGTCACTTCACTTCTCTGCGCTTCAGTTTCCTTCCCTGAGAAGCAGCGTGGCTCAGTGGAAAGAGCATGGGCTCCAGAGTCAGAGGTCATGGGTTCTAATCCCGGCTCCGCCACTTGTCGGTTGTGTGACTTTGGGCAAGCCACTCAACTTCTCTGGGCCCCAGTTCCCTCATCTGTAAAATAGGGATAAAGACTATGAGCCCCACCTGGGACAACCTGATAAACTTGTATCCTCCCCAGCGCTTAGAACAGTGCTTCGTACATAGTAAGTGCTTAACAAATGCCATCATCATCATTATTATTATTACAATAGGTATTAAATACCTGTTCTCCCTCCCCCTCTAGACTGTGAGCCCCACATGGGACAGGGAGTGTGTCTGACCTGCTTTTCTACCCCAGCTTGGTGTTTGGCACATAGTAAGCACTTAACAAGTACCACAGTTATCATCATCATTATTATTGATATTAATATTACTCTTACATTTTTGGAAGAATAATTAATGAAACTCCCCAGGCCCCTACCCCATCTCCCCACCACTGCCAAGTAAGACTGTCCAATTCAGACTTGCGGAGCTGGGCCCATGGGGACTAATCCTGGCTGGCTGGTGGGGAGGATATAGCCGTAGAAAAAAATCAGTCGGTCATCAGTGGTATTTATTAAACACTTACTCTGTACTAAGCGCTGGGTTGGATGGTTTCCATGGCTTGGAAGGACTCATGGCTTGCACCACCACCAGGCAGGCGGATCCTCGGTAGCCTCAGTGGTCGGTGTCAGCCACTTGAACCGTCAGGTTTTCAGGATCGGACCGGTCACCTGTAAGTTTCTCACACGTTATACTCTAGACTGTAAGCCCACTGTCATCCCTTGGTATGGGGAAGGCAGGGCGCTAAGCAGTGGGGTAGGTTCCAGATAATCAGATCAGACCCAGTCCTTATCCCTCATGAAGCTCAAAAACTGAGGAGAAGGGAGGCTCGTTATGGGAAGGAAATACGTCCGCTAATTCTGACATTTTGTACTCTCCCAAATGCTTAGTACAGTGCTCTGCACACAGTAAGTGCTCAATAAATACAATTGATTGGTTAATTGTAGTATTTGTTAAGCACTTACTATGTGCCGGGCACTGTACTAAACATCGGGTGGCAAGAAAATTGGTTTGGACGCAGTCCTTTGTCCCATGTGGGGCTCACAGATTCAGTCCCCATTTTACAGATGAGGTAACTGAGGCACGGAAAAGTTAAGGGACTTGCCCAAAGTCACACAGTAGACAAGTGGTGGAGTCAGGATTAGAACCTGCTGATTCCCAGGCCTGGGCTCTATCCATTATACCACGCTCATCTCCATTTTCCAGATGAGGAAACTGAAGGACAGAGAGGTGAAGCGACTAGAACCTAGGTCTCCTGTCTCAATTCCACCTCCGTTGCTTCCCCACGGATAAATTGAAATCCAAGGCCCATTCCTCGAGGTGTCCCGAGGCTCTCCGAATCATCTTTCCTCTCTGCGGGGGCCGCTCTCCAGCCGTTGTGAAGCAGCGTCCGCCTCTGGGGTACCTCCCCCCGCCACCCACCGTTCATTGCAATTAGACCAGAGTGGACCGAAGGAACAGTCCATTTAAGAAACAGGACTTCAATTGTGCCAATTAATCCAATCAGGAACTGCACAACCAACGGCACTAATTGCCGGGTTCGGGAAAAGGCTTATATAAATGCTTAGCTGTGAGATGATCAAAGAGGGACCAAATAAAGGAAATTGTAATTAGAGGCAGCTCCCACATCGGATGCGGTATATGGTAACGAAGCGGTACATTGGGCCTGGTTAGCTGTGGGTCTCCGTTTCCCGGAGAATGCATCATGATTGGCTTGATCCCGTAGGCCTGAGATGTGCAGTTGAGCCCCTGCAATGTTGCTTACATTGCAGGCTCAGGGACACCCACACGCTCAGCACAGTGCTCTGCACCCAGTTAGCGCTCAATAAGTATGATTGATCGATTGACGAAGAAAGCCTCATTGACAGGGCTCTTCCGTTCCTTCAGAGCGGCTTCCGACGGCCTCACGGGATCCCTGGGTCGGCGGCCAGATGGGGAGGCCTGGCTGTGGGACCAGGCAGTGAACAGCAATCAATCAATCAATCAATCGTATTTATTGAGCGCTTACTATGTGCAGAGCACTGTACTCTGCTGTACATCTGTACATCTGTACAGCAGGATGTACGGGAAGCAACATGGCCTAGTGGAAAGGCCGTGCCCCTGGGGGTCAGAGGAGCTGGATTCTAATCCCAGCTCCACCGCTTTTCTACTGTGTGACCGTGGGCAAGTCACTTCACTGCCCTGGACTTCATTTCCCTCTCTGCACAATGGGGAATCATCATCATCATCATCAATCGTATTTATTGAGCGCTTACCGTGTGCAGAGCACTGTATTAAGCGCTTGGGAAGTCCAAGTTGGCAACATATAGAGACAGTCCCTACCCAACAGTGGGCTCAAAGTCTAAAAGGGGGAGACAGAGAACAAAACCAAACATACTAACAAAATAAAATAAATAGAATAGATACGTACAAGTAAAATAAATAATCAATACCTGTCTTGCCTTCCATTTAAACTGTGATCCCCTATGTGGGACCTGATATCTTGTTTCTACCCCGGTGCTTAGTACAGTGGTATATAGTAAGCACTTAACAAATATTATTATCAGTATTATTATCAGTACTATTATTATTATTATCTGGTTCCCTCATGGGCACCAGGCAGCCTTCCCGTCTTCCACCGTCCGGGCTGCTCTTTGGCCGAGGTCCCTTTCTGCCTGGGTGTGCCAGTAATAGCCAAAACTGGCTCTGTAGGAGAGACTCCCCAGGACCGAGGAGGTGTTTTCTGGTCACCGCGGCCCCTTCCCTAAAAGATCCCTGCTTGGAAACCTTGCTGCCTCCCAAGGGCTATGCTTTCCGGTGATCCGATCCACCTCAGCGGATGGAGTCTCCCTCAGGAACTGCAATAGTAAGGCTAACCAAGATGGGATTTATGGGATTTAGAGAACCAGAGTGGCTCAATGGAAAGAGCCCGGGCTTGGGAGTCAGAGGTGATGGGTTCAAATCCCGGCTCCGCCAATTGTCAGCTGTGTGACTTTGGACAAGTCACTTCTCTGTGCCTCAGTTCCCTCATCTGTAAAATGGGGATTAAGACTGGGAGCCCCAGGTGGGACAACCTAATCACCTTGTATCTTCCCCAGTGCTCAGAACCGTGCTTTGCACGTAGTAAGCACTTAACAAATGCCATTATTGGGTAGGGACTGTCTCTATATGTTGCCAACTTGTACTTCCCAAGCGCTTAGTACAGTGCTCTGCACACAGTAAGCGCTCAATAAATACGATTGATTGATTATTATTATTATTTATTAAGCCCTTATGCTGGGCCCTGCACCAGGCTAAGCATTGCAGTAGGTAAAAAAGATTAGACACGGTCCTTTTCTCCCTCAGAGCTCAGAGTCAAAGAGATCATCATCATCAGTGGTATTTATTGAGCTCTTACTGTGTGAAGAACACTGTGCTAAGCGCTGGAGAGAGTACAAATACCATCATTATTACAATATAACAGAGTTGGTAGATATGTTCCCCGCCCTCAAGCTTAAATCTAGAGGATGGAGTCTCCTGCAAATGCACCTTTCAATCCAGACCCGTCTGGGTCTCTCACTGTAACCAAGTAGGTGTCCTACATTATTTCACATTCTCATTTTCATAAGACAACTTGGGTAGGGGTTGGTGGCCACAGGTGCAGCAGTGCATCATACCCTAACAGACCGGCTGAGCCAGGAACCTCAGGAGGAAGCCTTAACTGTTTTGCCGAGAACATTTTGGGGGTCCCTGGTGAGCCCGGCAGGTGCGGGAAGACCCAATTGAAAGATCTTCTGCATGTTCTCTTTCCCTGTCGACATCAACAGTGCCAGCTTTGTGCCAACTTGTGTGTCACTTTGCCCGAAAACGAACCCAGTCTTGATTTCTGTGGTTTCAGACCTTGGCCATGCTGAACCAATTCAGATCGAAACTCACCCAAGCCATCGCGGACACGCCGGAGTGCGAAGTGTCGGACGCCGAAGTGGAGGATGACGAAGGATGGTAAGGAGGTTTTGTTCCTTGATGTTAAAGAATGAACTTAAGAGGAACTTGAGGAAATGGACTCCGTCTTAACACATGTTCAGATTTGACATGCCCTATCTTCTCATTTCATCTCTTCAGCATCAGTTTTGTCATACCAGTGACATTTATAAATTACTCTGTGTCCTATCTGTAGTTTATTTTCATGTCTGTTTCCCTCTGTAAGCTGTAAGCTCCTTCTAGTTAGGAGCATGTCTACCAACTCTGTTTTTTTGTTTTTGTTTTTTAATGGTATTTGTCGAGTGCTTACTATGTGGCAGACACAGTGCTTGGCACATAGTAAACACTTAACAAATACCATAATGATTATTACTATTACTAAGCACTGGGGTAGATACAAACTAATCAGTTTGGACACCGTCCATAGCATTTCACAGAGAAGGTAACTGAGGCACAGAGAAGTTGAGCAACTTGCCCAAGGTCACCCAACAGCCAGAATTAGAATCCAGGTCCACGTTGTTCTTTCACAGGTGCTTAGTACAGTGGCTCCTATCATAGTAAGTGTTCAATCAATACCATGGCTCGATTGATAGATATGTGCCAAGCATTGTCCTCGGTGCTGGGGCAGGTAAAGGATAATCAGATAATCAGTCCCTGTCTCACGGTCAAAGAGTCGGGGAGAGCAGTTGTTTAATTCCCATTTTACAGACGAGGAAACTGAATCCAAAGCAGTTAAATGATCTGCCCAAAGTCATACAGCCAGGCAAGTGGCACATCTGGGGTTAGAATCCAGTCTCCTGACTGGCAAACCTTTGCTCTTTCCACTGGGCCACACTGCCTTGCTACTCATAACTGTTCAAACCAGTGGGCTGCCGCAGTGGTTGGGTATACACTCACAAATTACTGGGCAGCTCAGGTCCCCAAAGCACACTTTGGCCTTAATGACCCGGGGCGTTCAGGCAGAAAGGGAGGACGCGTAACTTAATGGAAAGAATAGCCAACTGGAGTCAAGAGACTTGGGTTCTAGTTCCAGTTCTGCCACTCAGCCTCTCTGGAACTCAGTTACCTCATCTGTAAAATGGGGATGAGAGTGTGAGCTCCAAGTGGGACAGGGCCCACTTGTATTTACCGCAGCGCTTAGGATAATTATTGTTATTATCCACATTTTCTGGGGTGGTAACATTGTCCTCATCACTGCACGAAGCAGACCGCAGATCGAGCAGGCCCCGCGAGCAAGGAAATGCTTCATTAGGGCCCTGGGTTTACAAGATGGGCTCCTCAGCCCCCTCCTCCACAGCTGCTTCATCCGTTTGGAACTGTCCTCCGGCGTTTTCGGACAACTCTTGGAACGGCTCCCTGCTTCCCAGTCGGATGCAGCAGCTGCCATTGCCAAGATGCATGGGGCCAGCGACCGTAAGGTGGAAAAACAAAAACCGCCGGGGACGGTTCCAGCCTTGGGCTCATTAGCCGTTCGCTTCTAGGAATCGATCTAATTTCCTTGCAGGCTGCTGTGAGTCTACAGACAACCTACTAGTCTGCCACTTAAATGTCCCCGGGGATGGCGGAGACCGTAATTAAGGCAGAGTGTTCACATTTCCTCGTTAAAGTAACTGTGCTTTGTCCTCCAAAGAAATTGCGTATCATAAAAATGACCACACTGAAGTCTGAACAATAGTCCAAAGTCAGTATCGTCGTTTTTAGAGCCTTATCTTAAGTGAGGTTAGACTTGCAAGCATTAATCAGGGATGCTCACAGGACTTAGAGAAAGAAAATTCCCTTTGGACCGATAGTAGTATTTATTGAGTGCAACGAACTGTAGTAAGTTCTTGGGAAGTGTGATACCAAGAAATGGCATCATACTCCCTGCCCACAAGTAGCTTAAATGTAACAAACAGCGTGTCCTAGCGAAAAGAGCATTTGCCTAAGAGTCCGAGAATGTGGGCCCTAATCCAGGTTCTGCCAACAGTTTGCTGTGTGACCTTGGGTCAGTCTTGTAACTTCCCTGTCTCAGTTTCCTCAACTGTAAAATGGGTATTAAATACCTGTTCTCCCTCCTACTTAGACCGTGCACCCATGTAGGGCAGGGACTGTGACTGGCGTAATTAACTTGTCCCTACACAAGCGCATAGAACAGCGTTGGACACTATTCATTTTTTTTTTAAATGGAGGAGCCGTAAAGTCTTAGAAACGTGACTTCTGTTCTTAGTCATCTCGACGGTCATTTCAGCAAGACCCTCTTCCTGGTATTGCCTCTGTGTGTTCCATTCTCTGCAATTCTGAAAGTATTCGGAGACGGGGCTGCCAATCGGCCCGCCTGGAGCCGAGACTGGCGTTTTGCCGGCTTTGCTACCGCACTTTAGCTTGCTTTCAAACTCCAGGGCTGGGGCTCCAGAGTAGGAGGGGAGTCTGGAGTAAAGCCCGGGACCCCCCATCCTCTCCCAACTCACTCCCCCTTCCCCCCAACACACACACACACCTGACCTGAGCTATTCACTCCTCCAGCAGAGCATCACTGGAATGAGTCCTGAGGAGAGCTCCCCTTCCAAAGGTCTTTATGGGGTGTTGAGTGAATCCCCATCCCCTCATCAAGCAGTCACCCCCACCCCAGTCAAGTCAGGTCTGGTCTGGGCAGCCAGGGGAGCAGTCTGCTCAGCAGATTCTCCCTGGTGATGGTTTCCCTCTGGACCTGGCAGGGCCACGTCTCATCGACACTCACCCCGGAGAGACAGCCTGATGCTGCTGCTTTAAAGAACCCGCATCTGTGGAAACTCCTTCCGAGACAGGCCCTGCCCTTCACCTGGCGGCCGAGGCCTCTGGCACAAAACACAATTGCCTAATAGTCTCTTCTAATCAGGAACAGCCCGGCTCCATGTAGTAGCGTAGTGCCGCTCACCCCGGCCCCAGGCCTTTGAAAAGCACCCGGATTTAATCCCCGAAGCCCAGGAGTGGAGGAGTTGTGGGAGGTCAGGCAGGATGGCAGGCGCTTTGAAAGATTTATCTACCTTGGGGGCCTTTCTTCATCTGTTTACCTAGGGAATAGAAATGGCAAATGGCAAGGGACCGCCGGCGAGCCACGCTGGCCCTGACGCCTCTCCTGTTGCGTCTCTGTTCTCACAATGATCCGTCTCCACAGTCTACGGGGTCCCTCTCCACCTCGGCCATTTTTTCCAGATTATGGTGGTTGCCGAGAGAGTTCCAGAGGAGGGAGGGGGCACTTTGGACATGCCAAGGGGTAACGCGAAAGAAAGGAGCTTTGGCCCCTGCATGTTGGATCCTGGTCCGCAAAGCCTCCTCCCACATCAGAAGCTTTTGAGGGCCTGGTGTGGCCTTTCTCCCATTGACCGTTTCTGCCTGTAGAGCAAGAAGCAGCTCCCCTGTTAATCGAGGGTTGAAGCCTGCCCGGACTCATTACCCACTATACTTTGACCTCGTCAGAGATCGAAAATGACCAAATCACTGGTTGTTATTGACCACCCTGGAGTGGACTCCTTTCATCTTAGAAGCAAAGAGGAGAATGTGTCCCCCTTGACCTTTCAGGAGGTTAAGAGCCTCCCATTTGTGCTTGAAGCAGCCCCAGGGTAGCATACACTGGTTCTTTTTTTTCTTGTGTCTGGCGCCCCGAAAACAGGAGAGGTGATTAGCCGAGGGCAGGGCACGGCATTGCAATCACCAAGTTGGGGGAAGATAAGTGAAGGGGAGGTTTGCAGAAAGCATCCTGACAGCCCCAAGCAGCTGTCTGTTACTTCTCCACTCCTTCGCCAGCTCTGGTCTCTGGGACCAACATTTTTGAGGAGTCTTGTCATCCTGTATCCCTTCCCCTCTGCCCATTTTTTCTCCACTTCTCCTCCTGTCTTCCCCTCCTCCCTCGCCCCCCTCATTCCTTCTCTCCAGTCCTCATCTTCCCCTCCCCTGACTTCTCCATCACATTTCCTCCCCCAACTGCCCCCTTTCCCAGCTCGCGCCCCCTGTTCATTCATTCAGTCGTATTTATTGGGCACTTCCCGTGTGCAGAGCCCTGTCCTAAGCACTTGAGAGAGTACAGTGCAACAATAAACAAACACTTTACCTGCCCTCATGTCCTCCACCTGCATCCAGTTTCACAGCCCGCCTTGGACCTACAGGGGATGGTTCTGAGACATTGTCTTTGGAGGAAAAAAGGCCCCAGTGCTGTCTTCACCCCAGTATCTTTCCTGTTGCCCCCTGTACCATGCTGTGTGCACAGAAGATGCTCAGTAGTTTTAGAGAAAGAGGAGGGTCAGGGTTTACCAAATGCTGGCTTTGTTCACTGATCAAACAGAATCATCACTGGTAAATAGTGTGGCCGAGTGTCAAGAGCACAGGCTTACGAGTCGGAGAGTCTGAGTTCTAATCCCAGCTCCGCCACTGACATTCATTCATTCTGCTGTGTGATCTTGGGCAAGTCATTTACTTCTCTGTGCCTCAGTTCCCTCGTCTGCCGGATGGAAATTCTGTTCTCTCTCCTACTTACACTGAGAGCCCCATGTGGGTCCTGATTATCTTGTATCTACCTCAGTGCTTAGTATAGCTCCCACGGCTTCAACTATCACCTCTACGCTGATGACACCCAGATCTACATCTCTGCCCCTGCTCTCTCCCCCTCCCTCCAGGCTCGCATCTCCTCCTGCCTTCAGGACATCTCCATCTGGATGTCCGCCCGCCACCTAAAGCTCAACATGTCGAAGACTGAGCTCCTTGTCTTCCCTCCCAAACCTTGTCCTCTCCCTGACTTTCCCATCTCTGTTGACGGCACTACCATCCTTCCCGTCTCGCAAGCCCGCAACCTTGGTGTCATCCTCGACTCCGCTCTCTCATTCACCCCTCACATCCAAGCCGTCACCAAAACCTGCCGGTCTCAGCTCCGCAACATTGCCAAGATCCGCCCTTTCCTCTCCATCCAAACCGCTACCCTGCTAATTCAAGCTCTCATCCTATCCCGTCTGGACTACTGCACTAGCCTTCTCTCTGATCTCCCATCCTCGTGTCTCTCTCCACTTCAATCCATACTTCATGCTGCTGCCCGGATTATCTTTGTCCAGAAACGCTCTGGACATATCACTCCCCTCCTCAAAAACCTCCAATGGCTACCGATCAATCTGCGCATCAGGCAGAAACTCCTCACCCTGGGCTTCAAGGCTCTCCATCACCTCGCCCCCTCCTACCTCACCTCCCTTCTCTCCTTCTACTGCCCAGCCCGCACCCTCCGCTCCTCCACCACTAATCTCCTCACCGTACCTCGCTCTCGCCTGTCCCGCCATCGACCCCCGGCCCACGTCATCCCCCGGGCCTGGAATGCCCTCCCTCTGCCCATCCGCCAAGCTAGCTCTCTTCCTCCCTTCAAGGCCCTGCTGAGAGCTCACCTCCTCCAGGAGGCCTTCCCAGATTGAGCCCCTTCTTTCCTCTCCCCCTCGTCCCCCTCTCCATCCCCCCGCCTTACCGCCTTCCCCTCCCCACAGCACCTGTATATATGTATATATGGTTGTACATATTTATTACTCTGTTTATTTATTTATTTATTTATTTTACTTGTACATTTCTATCCTACTTATTTTATTTTGTTGGTATGTTTGGTTCAGTTCTCTGTCTCCCCCTTTTAGACTGTGAGCCCACTATCGGGTAGGGACTGTCTCTATGTGATGCCAATTTGTACTTCCCAAGCGCTTAGTACAGTGCTCTGCACATAGTAAGCGCTCAATAAATACAATTGATTGATTGATTGATTATAGTGCTTGGCACACTTATTATCACTATTATTATCATTATTTATCATCATCACTGTCTGGTGGTCCTTGCCACCGCTTGTATGTGCTGGGCTTGGCTGACGTATCTGTTGACCTCTATCAGCAGTCGATCTCGTGCTGTTTGCCCAAGACCCGTCGGCTGGTGGTCAGTCCTTCTCTTTCACTTCTCTCCGACGGGCCGATGAGCACGTTGGCATCGGTAATGGGGTAAGATGACGCAGTCCTTGCACTGCTGCTCTAGCTTTTGTTGAATTTGACCGGGAGCAGTGATCCCATGACGGAAAGTGGTAGAAAGGTCGGGTTTCTTGAGCCATTCCAAAACATTTCGTGATGACCCAGTTCTTCAAAAGCATCAATTCATTTGCTTGAAGGTGAGCTCACCAGTTGCAGATTTCAAGTCTGTTTTTAGCAAAATTGTCAGGCAGTCTGTTCTCTTCTGCTCTTCTTGCTGTAAACCTGAGAGTTTATTACAGTCCAACAGAAAACTGAAGCCCAGCTTCCTAAATCTCTGGCGAACAGTGAGGCAACAGTGATTTATCTCCACTGACACACTAACCCCTCCGCGTTTGCTCTCTAAGAGCGCTTGAGTGATTTCTTGTAACTGGCAAGAACGAAGGAGCAGAAGATGTAAACAAATCTCAAACCGAGAGCACGTCAAACCAAGAGTCATGGTAGCTTAGGCTTGGCTGGAGTGTTCTACTCTCCTTTCTGTGCACTCATCCACAGCCATGAAGTGAGACAGAGGGGAAACTGAGGGTTAAAAAAAATGAGATTAGGGACCTAAGTCTTAGTTGCCTGTTTAAGCCATCCGTGGTAAATGTGAATGTATTTATTTATGGCCCTCCTCAAAACTTTGTGTGTGTCTAGGTAGTATATATATATTCTATATATTCTAGGTAGTATATATATATATTACTTATATATATGTAAGTAGCCATTGAGTGCTTACTGTGTGCAGAGCACTGTACTAAGTGCTTGGGAGAGTATAATAGAGTTGATAGACAGTATCCCTTCCCTCAAGGAGATTACCAAGCTCCTTTTGGGCTGGGAACACGTCTGATGCTTCTGTTGCACTCTCCCAAGTGCTTCGCACAGTGTACTGCACTCAGTAGGTGCCCAGTGGCTGCTCGAGAGCAGCATGTTTGATTTCAAATTGGTTGCTCTGTCGGGGCCAAGGAGCCAAGAGGCTCGGGGGTTCCCTCCAATTCATTCATTCATTCAGTCGTATGTATTGAGCACTTACTGTGTGCAGAGCACTGTACTAAGCGCTTGGGAAGTACAAGTTTGCAGCATATAGAGACGGTCACTACCCAACAGTGGGCTTACAGTCTTCAAGACTGTGTCTCCAATCTTTGCTCTTGGGGCCCGTCTTAGAAATGGAAATGCAAATCAGTCACTCCAGGAACTTGTGGTCATTTAGGCCATTCCCTGGAAAGAGGTTTGCCTGCCGCTGGGGCCTGGAGGGCCTGAAAATTCCCAGCCTTAGGATCCCTTCCTTCTCCCCTTCCCCCTACCTCTCTCTCCTCCCCCACCCCCACCAGCCTTACACCAGCGCCTCCGAGATTCCCTGTGATATGATGCCTGTCGCTGGAATGCTCCATCACCCCTCCCTCCCCTGCACGGAACGCTTCTTTACTCCTTAATGTTTTCATGGAAGAAGAAAACTTTTTTTCTTAACATCAAGTTCTTCTCGGGCACTAGCTCTTCAGTCAGAGTCCCCAAAAGGGAGCATTCCCCAATGGTAGAAGTCTTTATTTCAGAATGCCGAACTGGACAGTTCTCAGATTGAAATCTTGTCAAAGTCCTTGTGATCAGGACTTTTGTAAGGCAAACAGTAGGAGAAAATCCACTTGCTTCTCTTTCTTGGGTTTCTCTTTCCAGATGCCACTGTGGGTTTCCCTTTGGGTTTGGTTTACCTTCGACTTCCTTTCCAAATCCTTGTTTGTTTGTTCAAGCATTTCGAGGTTTTGTTTCCATTTTCCTCCTCTCTGCCTTCTGGACTTTCCGTCCGCTTCCCCCCGCTCCCCGAGTCATCTCTTTGTTTTAATCGACATTTCAGTCATCCCCTCTGAATCGGGTGTTTTGGTTTCCTGTTCCCATTCTTGTTTCTCTTCACCTTTCTTGCCCAGTTTATTTTTCTTCCCTGCTCTCTCCTGCTTCTCATCTGTTTCCCCTCTTCCTATGCCACCTTTGTCTCTGCTAGAAATGAAAAGCATGCCAGTGAGTTCATTCTTCCAGAACGTTTTTTTTTTTTTCTTTTGCATCAGGGAGCGAAATGACTTTGATCTTTGGTCTCGCTCCGTGAGCCCGTACACTTTAGCTCCTGCTATCTCCACTGCCTGCCGTATGATGAGAGAAGGGAGAGTCACACATGCTTTCTTGGGTGTTGGGGGCTTGAATTTCTAGTAGCGGTCGTGATGTTTATCCAAGCACCCCCTAGGTCAACATGCTGCTGTCTGAGTGTATGTGAGAATAATGTAGACGACCGGGCGCTGACCGAGGGCCGACCGAAGGCCAAAGGGCTGTTGAGGAGAGCTTTGGTGAGGAATCACGGGGTCACAGTGGAGTGGTTTTTGAGCACTGTGACTGAGGTCCCTGGGAGTGGGAAGGGGCACCTTTGCCTCCGGAGAGGCCCCCCCAGCCGTGAAACTCTTCTCCCATCCCAAGAGCCGGACCCTTGAATGGGAATCACCCCTTCGGCGAATTTGTGATCGCGAAGCTGGGAATGCAGGCCCACAGGGGCTGCTGTGTCTCCAGAAGGAAAAGATGGGATCCGCAAAGTCCTCTCCGAGCCGTCAGGCACGCATTGAACGGGAGAGCTGTTTTGTGTCTCTGCCTGCACTCTCCTTCAAAGGAGCTGACCCCTTTTGATTTTTCAGAGGCCAAAACGCGCCTTACACACACACAAACGCACGTACACACCCCCTCCACCACCACCCCCCAGTCTGGGCAGTTGAAAACTATGCTCCCTGCTAGTGCGGAATGAGCTGTCAGATACCGGTGATAAGCTCAAGCCGCTCAGTAGGACTTCTTAGGGAACTAGACCCCTCCGAGATGAAAATCAGCAGCTGTCAGCACAGTGGCTGCGGAGAAATGATCTAGACAGCCCACGGTTTCGCAGAAAGCCCCGGGGCATTCCGGCCTAAGTAAAGAAAGTCTGTTCTGGGGGGGTGTTGCTGCAGACGGAATTCCTTGGGGACCTCGCCGACGGTGGGCCCGCGTCAGTCTTCCGTTAATGGTTTGACTCCAGCTGGTGGGGAACAAGTGCTACATTTTCAAAGTGTTAAGCCTAAGAGAGAAGTGAGGGGAAGGGGCGTGCTCTGCTTTGCCATATGCGCCCCTCTCACGTCCCGTTCTCTCCCCCAACCCCCAGTCCTTCTGGCTGGGACACTGAGAGGTTTGACACGGAACCAACTCACCAGCTCATTCGCCCATTCGACCGATCTGGCCTTGGACAGGTCAGGGACTGTCTCTATATGTTGCCAATTTGTACTTCCCAAGCGCTTAGTACAGTGCTCTGCACCCAGGAAGCGCTCAATAAATACGATCGATGATGATGATGATGATTCTGTGGGTCAGTGTCAAACTAGAGGAAAGTCCGGGAAACGGGATCCATTTCCACGGAGACAGTGCAAGGCCGCAACCTTCGGGACGAACGTCAGGCATGAGCCTGACTCGGCCCCGGAATCTCGGAGGCCGGACGGAAAGGTGGCGCAGACCACGATGAATATTTCGGCCGTGGAGTACAATACAGAGAAAGACACCAACAGATCCAGGGGACCGTCCAAAGGGGTCAGGAGTCTCGAGTCAGGAAAGCCAAAGGCGGAAACAGGCTAAAATGGGCACCTCTAAAATCCTGAAGGATGTGAACAGACTTTACATGCAACTATTGTTCTGCAATAGTTGAAGCAGCGTGGCTCAGTGGAAAGAGCCCGGGCTTTGGAGGCAGAGGTCATGGGTTCAAATCCCGGCTCTGCCAAACAGTGCTTTGCACATAGTAAGTGCTTAACAAATGCCATCATCATCATCATTATTATTATTATTATTACAAGTCCTTCAACACCGAGAGGACAGAGCCACCTCCCCAACAACCCACTGAGAGGTAACAAAGCCAACAGTAGTGAATGGAAATAGTTGCCTTCTGGAGTTCTCCATTCAAAAAGTAAATATATAAAAAAAAACAAAATCCAAAGACATTTTAGGTCACTTCTTCATGGACAGTAGCCTCATAATGAGCCATTGGAGGGAAGATTTAGTTTACAGATAGCTATTTTCTAACATCACTAACTCTCTTAACTGTAATAGTTCCTCTAGACTGTAAGTCCGTTGTGGGCAGGGAAAGTGTAGTATTGTACCCTCCTCCCAGGGACAAGGGTTGTGCTTAGTGCTGTGCTCTGCACATATTAAGCGCTCAATAAATACCATTGATTGATTGATTAACCACAAAGAGGTTCTAGACTCATCCGACCTTCCTGACGCAGGATTCCAACATGGAATTTTTGTGTTTTGGTATTGTCAGCTGTCGTGTTCCTAAAAGGCATGGATTGGGGGACAAGGGATGAGTTCTCCGGAGAAGGCCATTCAAAGGGAATCATCATCAATCGTATTTATTGAGCGCTTACTGTGTGCAGAGTACTGTACTAAGCGCTTGGGAAGTACAAGTTGGCAACATATAGAGACAGTCCCTACCCAACAGAGGGCTCACAGTCAGTAATCCTTCCATTTGGACACTCTTTTGAACTCCTGCCCCATTTCGGGCTCCACGCTTTAGGAAGGAAAGACTGCAGGCTGCAAAGATACCAGAGAAGAGCAACAAGAGAACAGAAAAAGAGGATGAAGAGTTAAGGGGAGAAAGCAAGTCCATGCTAAGAGAGGATGTGACTGTCTCCCAACCCATGCAGCCCCATTCTGAGAGAGATGGTGCCCGCCCTTCTCCTTGCCCATGGGAAGAAAGAACATTCATTCATTCATTCAATCATATTTATTGAGCGCTTACTGTGTGCAGAGCACCGTACTAAGCGCTTGGGAAGTACAAGTTGGCAACATATAGAGACGGTCCCTACCTAACAGTGGGCTCACAGTCTTCCTCTTCTCCGTGAAGATGGGGGAATCCCAGAACAGGCCAGTCTCAGTTTCCTAAGTGGGTCGAGTAACCCTGAGGAGAAAGGGAAGGAGAAGCAGCATGGCTTAGTGGAAGGAGCACGGGCTTGAGAGTCAGAGGTCGTGGGTTCGAATTCCGACTCCACCACTTGTCAGCGGTGTGATTTCAGGCAAGTCACTTACCTTCTCTGGGCCTCAGTCGCTTCATCTGTAAAATAGGGATTAAGACTGTGAGCCCCACGTGGGGCAACCTGATAACCTTGTTTGTACCCCAGCGCTTAGAACAGTGCTTGGAACATAGTAAGCGCTCAACAAATGTCATTATTATTATGAACAGTGAACAGTCAGCCCAAGGCACATGCTTCTTCCAAGCAAGAACACTCTTCATATGGTCGCTTTCTGCTTTGAAGTAATAAGCAGGAAAGTTTGGATCGGCTCTGAGGTCGGGCCTGGGGTGGTCATTTGGTCCATTTGCCCAATCCACCATTTTCCACACTGCTAGCAGAGTTACGCTCTCATTATAGCAATGTGGTACCTCGCTGGGTTTTCCCATTAAGGCTGGTTACCTTTCCACTTTTAATCAATTGCATAAACTCCTGCAACAGCCTGAAAAATGGGAATTCTTCACTT
Source organism: Tachyglossus aculeatus (assembly GCF_015852505.1). NCBI lineage: Eukaryota > Metazoa > Chordata > Mammalia > Monotremata > Tachyglossidae > Tachyglossus > Tachyglossus aculeatus. The sequence goes on along the minus strand of NC_052088.1, from coordinate 39,073,655 downwards.
CTCCGGAGACCCGGCGCTTGTTGAAGAAGCAAGTGTTTCTCGATGGCCATGTGCCTGGGACCTCAATAAGCCATTGTTGGATCGAGTGCCCAAAAGCCTCTTAAAGGTGACTTTTGTGATCAAGATCCAAAACACGGAATTAAAGTTTACTCAGTACCATTGCTTGCAGGGTTAAAATGGATTAAACCGCACAGTTCAAAAGTGTGACATTCCAATATTCACTTTTATTATACACATCCCAGAGAAGCAGCGTGGGCTAATGGAAAGAGTGTGGGCCTGGGAATCAGAGGACCTGAGTTCTAATGCTTGCTCTGCCACTTCTCTGCTGTGTGACCCTGGGCAAGTCACTTCACTTCTCTGTGCCTCAGTTACCTCATCAGTAAAATGGGGATGAAGACTGTGAGCCCCATGTGGGGTATGGATGGTATCCAACCCGAATTTCTCGTATAAATTCTAGTGCTTAGTACAGTACCTGACGCATAGTGAGCATCTAACAAATGCCATAAAAAAAACAAGCCATAAAGAATGCATATGATTCTCAAAGTGTGGGAAGTTGAGGAAATAGAGGCTCTGCCTTTATGCTGTCAAATGAATTGTGCTCCAGCAAATTCCAAGGGTTTTCAGGTTTCACTGGTAACCGGGCCAGTTGGAGCCTCTGGCGTGGTTCCTGTGCATTGTTTTTAGGAAACCAAATGTGGATACCATTAAGTTTTTGCTGTGTACCAGGTTGTAAACTCCTCGGGCTTCAGACACTGGAAACCAGTCTAGGTAACAGGTCTGTGTGCGGAGTCTCCCAGGACTTTGTAAATTGTAGGCAGCTTGCTGCTCCCTCCAGTCTGTGATTTATGGAGGTGCTCCACGCCGGAGTTTAGTATGCTGGAAATCACAATGGTGGTTTTGTTTGAAAACGTTAGGTGGCTGGAAGCATGTTGAAAGACCAACACCAGGCACCATGTTGATTGGGCGTTTATTTCTACGAAGCGAGATTAAATATGACCGCAGAGTAGCCACGTAACACTAAATTTTACGATACCGTAACTCAAGAAATGTATAAAATTATAGCCTTTTCCAAGCCCTGGACGCTTTGGATGCAACTTTAATTTAGGGTTTGGAGTTTTGAAAGAAAATGGACTTCCCCTCGTGGATACCGTGCTGAGGTTAGCCGTCCTTCACCTCGTGGGCAACATTCCCAGGGGAGGCTAAATCCAGCAGACATAGAATCCTACAGCCTTAAGAAGGAAAGACCCAAGAGGTTCATTTTGAATGTATTTCCCAGTTGTTGGTGCCTTCTGTCCCTCCCCTTTAAGAATAGAGTGCGATCGCAGTTACAAACAGAAATATCTTACTGTTGGAAAAGGAGCCCCTGGAAAGTCGGAAAGGCACTGGCCTGGAGTCTGGGTGACACGGTGAGAAATGGGTACGTCCGTGGCCTCGGTTGTTGGGGATTATTATTGAATCATGTCTGAGCTTTCCACTCGGTAGAGCACGTGCAGAGTGAGAACTTTCTTTCGAAGAGCTCGTTGGCCTTAAATTTTGGCCCCCTGGCTCTTTCTGATTTTTGTGCTGTATCGTCAACCATGATGAGCTGACCCACGCAAGCTTTCCCACCCATGAGTCGACCTGATTTATGCCTGTGATTTGAGCCTGAGCTTGGGTGTTAAAACTAGTTAAATGGAACAAGTTTGTTACAGCAGTGAAATAGCAGCAACACTAAAGTAGGGGAGACCGGACCCCTCATGAAACTTCAGAGCACAGCAGGGTGGAGTTTGGGCATAATGGGAACTCAGCATCGAGGTATTATTTCCCCTACCTATAATTCATTATGATATCTGTCTCCTTTTGTAGACTGTAAGCTCCTTGTGGGCAGGTATCGAATCTTCCAAAGTTATAATAACAATAATAATACTGTAGACTGTAAGCTCCTCGAGGGCAGGTATCGAATCTTCCAAAGTTATAATAATAATAATGGCATTTATTAAGCGCTTACTATGTGCAAAGCACCGTTCTAAGCGCTGGATTATATTTTGCTTTCCCAAGCTCTCAGTACTCTGTGTTCTGTACACAATAACCACTCTATAAAGACCCTTAATTAATTGATTAAGTGATTGCAGAAGCTGTTTTCCATTGGCACTGGCTTGTGTGGGGGTTGTAGAGGAATGCTGGAGGAAGATGAGGCTGGGGTTTGGTTGACAGGGGAGATCTTGATGAAAAAAGGGAGACGTATGTGGTTGGAAGATGTGGAAGGAACACTTCAGGAGCAGTCTTGACACTTCTTGAACACAGTTAAAAACCTCTTGTCTTGAAAAGAGCTCCGAACTGTAAGCTGGTTTCCTTTTGCAGGGGGCAATCCATTTCCCTTTGCAAGGAAGCCATTCTGACAGTCTCAGAGGGTCATTAAACAGAAGCAGCGTGGCTCTAGAGAAGCAGCGTGGCTCAATGGAAAGAGCACAGGTTTTGGAGTTAGAGGTCATGGGTTCAAATCCTGGCTCTGCCACTTGTCAGCTGTGTGACTTTGGGCAAGTCACTTAACTTCTCTGTGCCCCATCTGTAAAATGGGGATGAAGACTGTGAGCCCCACGTGGGACAACCTGATCACCTTGTATCCTCCCCAGCACTTAGAACAGTGCTTTGCACATAGTAAGCGCTTAACAAATGCCATCATTATTATTATTATTATTAAACCTGGGCTTCATTGGGGATTTTCCCGGTACGTACCCTATTTAGGCGCTGATCTCCTGAGTGAAGAGCTCCTTCATCATTAGCAGCAACAGTGGCATATACTGGTCCCTTGCTGGGATCAGAGCTCTGCTGCCAGTGCCCCCTGCGCAATAGGCTTTACTGGGGGTCGATTAAGTGCACAGGGCTGTACTGGGCACTAATTAGATGCACAGTACTGTCTCAGGTACCTACTGAGTGCAGACCACTGTCTCGGTGTTGCGGGGGGAGGCTAAGAGTGCAGAGCACTGTAGTGAGCGATTGAGGAGCTACCACAAAGCCAACGATTTACCCTTGAGGAGCTTCCAGTTGAATGGGCCTGCCGGGGGTAGCCTATTGCTGGGAGTCCTTTGTCTCCACAGCCTTCTGCACACAACCGAGAAGCAGAGCCCTTCGTTTGGAGAAACGTTCCAGCGCAGGAAAGGTGTCGGGGAGGCTTTTCCCAGCAAAGACAGGGCCTCGAGTGAAATATACGGCCAGAGCGTCCATGCTAGAAATGCAGTCCCCCGGAACAAACTCCCAAGCCACATTTTTCAAAATGAAGTGGGGCCAGGGTAGTGTGGTATAAAGGTCCAGGAACCGACAAACCCACCTGTGTGTTTTATCTCAGTTGAGTCACGGTGCCCAGGTACCAGAGTCGCCGTGAGGTGTAATCCTCAATGACAATCCTGCCGTGCCCTCTGCTACTGATCCACTATCCCTTTCTCTCTCTCTCTCAAACACAAAACACACACACACTCTTTCTCTCTCTCCCTCCCTCTCTTTATGATATTTAAGTGCACACTATGGATCATCATCATCATCATCAATCGTATTTATTGAGCGCTTACTGTGTGCAGAGCACCGTACTAAGCACTTGGGAAGTACAAGTTGGCAACACATACAGTCCCTACCCAACAGTGGGCTCACAGTCTAAAAGGATCAAGCACAGTTCTAAGCACTGGCGTCTCTACAAGTTAGTCAGATCTCTCTCTGTCTCTCTCCCCCTCCCGCTGTCTCTCTGCAGGATGTCCCATGTGCTTCAGTTTGAGGATAAAAGCAGGAAAGTGAAAGACGCCAGCCTGCAAGACGAAGACACGTTTGAAATCTATGACCCCCGCAATCCTGTGAACAAGAGGAGGAGGGAAGAGAGCAAAAAAATCATGAGAGAGAAGAAGGCCAGGCGGTGAGCTGAGGGTTCGGTCCCCACCGTCCCCCGCTGCCCTCTGACCCGCCTGGGCAACCGAGAACCTTGCTCTGAGAACTGGAGAAACACCATCCCGATCCGTTGCCTGGGTTTGAAACATTTGGTTCATTTGGTGGAAAGAATGGAGTGGTAAATGCGGGAGGTGGCGGGGGCCAACTTTCTTTTCCTTTTTTGTGTTTTTAACCGGTTTACCATTTTTAGAACAGCATCTAAAATAAAAAAAGCTTTAATTCCCATTCACCTTTGACCATTTGCCCAGCGTGCAAGCCTTTTTCTGGCTCCTGCTCAGTCTTTCTGCCACTGCCAGAAGACGGCCTTCCCAACTGTGGGAGCAGAAAGCATTTGCAGAACACCTTGTTTTAATTCCCGAATTTCTGAAATTCCAAACATTGACTCGTGGGATTCTGTCAACATCAACAAGATTCCTCAAATGCCGGGATGTTTGCCGTTAGCTAGGCAAATAAACACTGAGCCTGGCTGAGCCAGCAAAACCCAGTGAAGCCGAGTGGCCAACCCAGAAAATCATTTTGCCGAGCTTCAGCCCTCCAGCACACGTTTCCACCCGCTAAATCCACTCCTGTCCAACACCTGTTAAAAAATTGATTTGTAGAAGGTGGTGAAATGCCTTTCGCCCTGCAATTTTGGGGAGGGGGCTTGTCAACAGCTGCGGGCCCCGTCGTGCACTTTCTAGAAGCTTCTGGTTTGCAAGTGGCTCGAGGCGTATTCTGAGAAGTAGTTTCAACCCCCAAAATCGAGAAAATTGTTACTTTAAGAAATGGTGCCTCAGTTTGCCCATCCCACACCAGTTTTATGTTTCCCTGGAAGGTGGTGCTTACATTTTACCTCCTACGGTACTGAACCAGGAGGCTTGTCAAAATGGCAGCTTGGCCATGGGTCTTGGAACAACAGATGGTCCGGAAGACCGAAAAGTAAATTAGAACATGCCCTGGCATTCGGTCTGTCTTGCAACCAGCCCAAGCGGTCCGTAAAGAATCCAGGTGAGTACTCCCTGGATTTTTCACCTAGATGCCCCAAGTCGATTCTCTAAAATCCTGAACTGCGTATTTTCAGCCGGCCTAGTCCTCTTTCCTCAGGCCGCCCCTACGTCCCGTAGAGTGTCACCATGAGACCTTCTGCCACATCGAAATCGGGGGCCGCAGGAGGCCAAGGTCATTAAAAAGCGCAAGCAGACGAGAGGGTGGCCGATGTTGTTTTTAGAACAAGTTCAATAAGGTTTGGCCCCCCTTATCGGACTGCTACCGCCAAGTTTCTCGATAGGGTCTGACGTGTGAGGTACATAAACCTGCCGCGCGCATTAATGCGGTCCATATGTCGAAGGGTAGTCGAATGCGGAATATTGCCCGAATGTGCTGCGTAATCTCCGGCAAGATAACGGGCAAGAAGACGGAGGTGTGAACTGAGTTCCTGTAGAGGCTGTCGCCCTCCTTGCCCCGGCCGGCGGGGGAGAGGGGCAGGGGCGTTCAACGCTCTCATTCACAAAATGAGCGGGATAGTAGTGGAGAAAACCAGGGCCCGCTGTTCTGTCCCAAGAACCACCCCCGCCTGCCTGGGCCATGAGTTCGATTCCTTCTTTTTAGCTGCCGCAATGAAGGGTGAAGCACGAGCGCATTCTAGGCAGAGCTCGGGTGCATTGTGGCATCTCTAATGCCTAATTGGGTGACTCTACTTAAAGGAGTGTAAGGGTGGGACTTTAGAAAGTGTGGCTCAGTGGAAAGAGCCCGGGCTTTGGAGTCAGAGGTCATGGGTTTGAATCCCGGCTCCGCCACATGTCTGCTGTGTGACCTTGGGCAAGTCACTTAACTTTTGCGAGCCTCAGTTACCTCATCTGTAAAATGGGGACTACTACTGTGAGCCCCCCGTGGGGCAACCTGATCACCTTGTATCCCCCCCAGCGCTTAGAGCAGTGCTTTGCACATAGTAAGCGCTTAACAAATGCCATCATTATTATTATTATTAGGCCCAGGATCCAGGGACCTGGCTGCGGGATAAGACTTTAAAACTGTCTGACCCCGTAGACCCTCTAGACGGAAAGCTCGTTGTGGTCAGGGAATGTGTCTGTTTATTATATCCTACTCTCCCAAGCACTTAGTACAGTGCCGTACCCCCAGTAAGCGCTCAATAAATACGATCGAATGGATGAATGAATGAGAGGTGGAGTTCTGGCCTCGTACGGTGCCGCACACAGGAACATACCCCGTTGGGCGTTTTGGCATTCTGGCGCATCACGTAATCCCTCTTGGTTGAGTGCTCTGTTCTAGGTTTCGCTGCTGATCGCGTACTCCTACTTCGAGTTGCTCCGGGCCCTTTTTCAGACTCTGCCCATGCCACGGCCCACCCGTTCCTGCCGAGGACGGAGACGAGCATCTTCCCAGCGGGTGCTAGCGGTGGCTGACAAAGATGGAAGTCCTTGGAGTGCGCATGGACAGTGTCCTTTTTCACAAGCCCTGGAGAAGTGCGCTGGGAAGGCCTGGACCAGTAAGAAGGGCTCTCCTCTATCTGCCCGTCTCATTTTTGGTCATCCTTTCTAGTCCCTCTGGTGACCCAGGCCGATCTGGGCCCACCAAGGCCCTTCGGCACTGGTCTGAACCACTCGACTCTGATCAGATGACTCTCATGAGCCCTGGGGTCCAGGGGAGCTTGCCCAGGCGCCAATTCTGCCTTGGAAAGCCACACAATTTGGGTCAGCACGTCCCTGTATCCGTGCCTCGGAGGAAAGGAAGGTCTTTCCATGGATAGGACAAGACCGGATGACGGAAGGTGATAGCGAGTAGGGACCTTGCGAACTGAAAAGCAGACAGCAGGCTGAATAAATAGATCCCTCTCCCCTACAGCCCCACCGCTGAAGGAAATTCTATTCTTTTGACTTTTGTCTTTCTCCTGAATGATCTGATTGTATTTCCCACAGCCCTTGGAAGGTGGTGTTCCCAGTGTCCGTCAGATGAAAGCCCACCGGACCTGAAGAGAAAGAGATGGGATCGACCGTGCTTCCGATCCCGGGAGGGAGAGTAATTTAAAGGTCAGGAGCCCCTTTGGGCCTCGGTGGGACTTCAGGGTAATATCAGTCGAACTACGCATAGCTATATTCCCGTTTCATTTGGGAACATTTTTCTTTTTGGCATGTCATTGTTCAGGGGGTAGAGCCCAGAAAGTAAAAAAAAACCTCACTCCTTGAAAACGAGCCATGGTATGGCGCGGAGGTGGGCTGTAAATAGCTCCTGAATTTTCAAAATAAAATCAGTACACCATGTGACTTTTCTGATTTTCTTTCAGGAAGACTGAAGAAATGGCAGTTTCTGAGGTTGCAGACGGGTTAGTGGGGTTCCTTGTTATAAGTTATACGATAGCATCGGTGTTAAAAACAGGCTAAGAATTATTTCCCCAAATTCATTCATTCCTTCAATCGTATTTATTGAGCGCTTACTGTGGGCAGAGCACTGCACTAAGCGCTTGGGAAGTACAAGTTGGCAAATCTTCCTCCAGCAAAGCAAAAAAACAGGAGAAGTGAGGACGCTTCCCGACAAGACAATTCAGAAATGGTTAGCATGGGACAACTCTGGCCCAATCGACAATTTTCAGGGTGTGTCAGCTGATGGAAAAAAGCGGTCCTTTGGATTGTGGAATCCAGGTTGCCACGCGCACGCGTGACAGCAGGGTGGAGGAGACGGAACAAGGCATGGCCATCCCTCCCTTCTCCCCGGCATGGCTGAAAGCCCCTCCGGTTCTCCCTCAGGCGACTTCTACTTGCAACCCTAGCTTGGCTCTGCCTTTTTGGCTTAGGATCTGCAGGACGCCCTGGCTCGAGGAGAGAGCACCAGGCCCGTAACAACTCGTGGGCTTCCGCCAGAGGAGGACCTGGAAAGGTCAGGGACCGTCAGCCAGGAGGGAAATGAGCTGAGACGGGACAGGGTTGGAGATTACAGTACCTCATAATCCATAGAGGGGTGGGATGGAATGAACAAAGGATTGATGTTCCCCAAATTCCGGAGCACCAGTGCCGGGGGCACCTTTGGAGCTGGAGAGCACTGGTTCAGAACAAACAGCCAAAAGCCCTTCTTCACCCAGCAGATGGAAGTATATGGAATTTTTTTACAGCCAGCAGATGGAAGTCTGTGGAATTTTTTTCCCAGGTGAAAATAGTCAGCAAATTCAAAAAAAATTTGGATAAACCCGCAGGCAGTTGGCCTACCGGGTTGCTGAGGGGCAAGTCAGAGGTGGAGAGAGGAGCATTAGGGGTGTTGGCTGGTCTGCGCTGGGTCACTTGGGGGAAAGCCAAGAGTGTTGGATGGGCCACCAAAACACAGCACCTCAAATCCTCTGGCAGAAGTGGAGTTCATTCATTCAATCGTATTTATTGAGCGCTTACTGTGTGCAGAGCACTGTACTAAGCGCTTGGGAAGTACAAGTTGGCAACATATAGAGACGGTCCCTACCCAACAGCGGGCTCTGGGGTTGGAGGATCATGGGGCTGACCCAATCATGACCATCCATATGTTCCTCTATAAAGTGTTTGGTGGCTTTCTTAGTTTGGCCACCGTGGCCTCCCGGCAATCGTCTTCCCATCCAGGATGGTTTGCGTCAGGTTTTATTACTCTATGTATTTATTTATTTTACTTGTACATATCTATTCTATTTATTTTATTTTGTTAGTATGTTTGGTTTTGTTCTCTGTCTCCCCCTTTTAGACTGCGAGCCCACTGTTGGGTAGGGACTGTCTCTATACGTTGCCAATTTGTACTTCCCAAGCGCTTAGTACAGTGCTCTGCACATAGTAAGCGCTCAATAAATACGATTGATGATGATGATGACTCTGGGAGACTCAGTTGCCTGAGTTGCCTGCTTTAGTTCCCATCAAGTTGTAGTGTGGGCTACCAGGCTCCACATCCATCCCACCCGGCGGAGTTAATAATAATAATGATGATGGTATTTTTTTAATGGCATTTATTAAGTGTTTACTATGTGCAAAGCACTGTTCTAAGCACTGGGGAGGTTACAAGGTGATTAGGTTGTCCCATGGGGGCCTCACAGTCTTCATCCCCATTTTACACAGGAGGGAACTGAGGCCCAGAGAAGTTAAGCGACTTGCCCAAAGTCACACAGCTGACAATTGGCAGAGCCGGGATTCGAACCCCTGACCTCTGACTCCAAAGCCCGGGCTCTTTCCACTGAGCCCCGCTGCCTCTCCATTTGTTAAGCGCATACTATGTCCCAAGCACTTTTCTAAGCGCTGGGCTAGATGCAAGGTCATCAGGTTGTCCCACGGGGGGCTCACAGACTTAATCCCCATTTTACAGATGAGGTAACTGAGGCAGAGAATGGCTAAGTGACTCGTCCAAAGTCACACAGGTGATAAGTAGCAGAGCCAGGATTAGAACGCACGCGAGCAAGTTGGGACAGGCGTCGCTCAATAAATACGATCGACTGACTGACTGACCGCGGTGCCAGAGAGCCTCCTCTCTTGCAGCTCCTCCTGGCCGGCCATCAATCAATCAATCAATCAATCGTATTTACTGAGCGCTTATTGTGTGCAGAGCACTGTACTAAGCGCATGGGAAGTACAAGTTGGCAACATCTAGAGACGGTCCCTACCCAACAGTGGGCTCACAGTCTGGCAGTTAGGCAACTCCTAACAGGGTCACCGACGAGATGGCTCCAGAACTGCCGGACATGGGCGGTGGTTTCGAGATCTAGTCGATCAAACCATCACTGGCATTTATTGAGCACTTACTATACTGCAGAGCACCGCACTTGGGAGAGTACAATATAATAGAATTGGTAAAAACATTCCCTGCCCACAACAAGCTTACAGTCAAGAGGGAATTTGATTCGGTAGCACTTTCCCACATTATTAGTGGGATGGGGGTCCAGTCCCTGATAGTCTTCGGGCAGCGTCAAACAAATCCCAGCTTATACTTCCACTCCCCCTTCCTTCATACCCCTTTTTCTCCTGATTTGTCTTTTCGGCTCCTGTGGACAGGGGTTCCCATTTGGAATTTTGGTCTCTTGGTTCTCTGCTTCTGTCTTCACCCTCAGTTCTTTCTCCATGTGCACTGCTCTGCACATAGTAAGCGCTCAATAAATACGATTGATGATGATATCTGTTTTTTGTTAGGCAATGTCTGTCTGTCTTTCTCTCCGTCTTCCCCTCCCTCCCTCTCCCCCTTTCTAAGCTCCTATTCTCCTTTGCTGAATTTCTCTGCAGATACGAGCTGACGGAAGAGAGCTGACATTCAAGTTCACTGGCCGAAGATGGTTTGGTTCAGATGTATCCATGGCAAAGGCAGGGTGGAGGAAAGACATTTAGATCATTCAATTAGGCTAGACGGGGCTGTTAGGGTAGAAGCCAGTCAATTTTTTCCCCCTTCTTCTTGACTGGAAAAGACATCTATTTCACAAAATATCCAAATACTATTATGTCGAAACCAAACCGTCTTTGGCCAGTGGTCTTGCTTACTTATTTTCTTCCATTTCCCTCAAGTCTTTGAACAAGCACAACAACTGAAGCAATCTCCCCTCAAGATTTTCCAGAGGGAATATGATGAATGTGCAGTCTATCACGGGTTAGAACGAAAACATTTATCACCTCGATCTCCTCCTCCTCATCGGTGGTATTTATTAAGCGTCTACTATGGGCAGAGCACTTGGGAGAGTACAGTACAACAGAGTTGGCAGCAGTGGTCCCTGCCCACTATGAGTTTATAGTCCAGAGGGCGAGATCATATTAATATAAGTAAATTCATTCATTCATTCATTCAATCGTATTTATTGAGCGCTTACTGTGTGCAGAGCACTGTACTAAGCGCTTGGGAAGTACAAGTTGGCAACATATAGAGACGGTCCCTACCCAACAGTGGGCTCACAGTCTAGAAGTAAGTCATTTGTAATATATAATTTATAGATATGTACAAAAGTGCTGAGGAGCTGAGGGTGGGGTCTATATCAAATGCCCAAAGGCAACCAATCTCCTGTTACTGACAGCCACCTTACCTCCATAATAAGAATGATGGCATTTATTAAGCGCTTACTATGTGCAAAGCACTGTTCTAAGCGCTGGGGAGGTTACAAGGTGATCAGGTTGTCCCACGGGGGGCTCACAGTCTTCATCCCCATTTTCCAGATGAGGTAACTGAGGCACAGAGAAGTTAAGTGACTTGCCCAAAGTCACACAGCTGACAATTACCAAAATTATTATTATTATTGAATCTACCCCAGTGCTTAGAACAGTGCTTGGCACATAGTAAGTGCTTAACAAATGCCGTTATTCCTTATTATTTTATTATTAAAGTCCCTCCAGGAGGCTGTGGTCACCTGAGCCACCCTTATGAGGTGCTTTGCGCAGCAGTCCTGCCTAGGACTGTGAGAGGCATTCACTCGATCGTATTTATTGAACACACTGTGTGCAAAGCACTGTACTAAGCATTTGAGTACAATATAACAATAAACAGATACATTCCCTGTCCACAACGAGTGTCTCTATATGTCGCCAACTTGTACCTCCCAAGCGCTTAGTACAGTGCTCTGCACACAGTAAGCGCTCAGTAAATACGATTGATTGAGTGGCAGAGTCCCTGCAGGAGCCTGCCGACCCCAGGAAGGGCTGCAATAAGAATAACAATAATAATGATAATAATAATAATTATGGTGTCTGGAAAATGCTAACTGTGTGTCAAGCAGTGTTCAAAGCACCGGGTAATCAAGTCAGACACAGTCCCCGTCCCACAAAGGGCCTCACGGTCTGAGGAAGAGCGAGAATAGGTATTGAATCCCCATTTTGCAAATGAGGAAACTGAGGAACAAAGAAGTGAATCAGTCAATCAATCGTATTTATTGAGTGCTTACTGTGTGCAGAGCACTGTACTAAGCGCTTGGGAAGTACAAGATGGCAACATATAGAGACAATCCCCACCCAACAGCAGGCTCACAGTCTAGAAGGGGGAGACAGAGAACAAAACCAAACATATTCACAAAATAAAATACAATAGATAAGTACAAGTAAAATAAATAGAGTAATAAATATGTACAAACATATATACGTATATACAGGTGCTGTGGGGAAGGGAAGGAGGTCAGACGGGGGGATGGAGAGGCTGTGAGCCCACTGTTGGGTAGGGACCATCTCTATATGTTGCCAACTTGGACTTCCCAAGCGCTTCCCAAGTTAAGTGACTTGCCTAAAGTCACACAGCAGACAATTGGCAAAATGGGACTAGAATCCCATTCAGAATTCTAGAAATCAAGGCCCTACTGAGAGCTCACCTCCTCCAGGAGGCCTTCCCAGACTGAGCCCCTTCCTTCCTCTCCCCCTCGTCCCCCTCTCCATCCCCCCCATCTTACCTCCTTCCCTTCCCCACAGCACCTGTATATATGTATATATGTTTGTACATATTTGTTACTCTATTTTACTTGTACATATCTATTCTATTTATTTTATTTTGTTAGTATGTTTGGTTTTGTTCTCTGTCTCCCCCTTTTAGACTGTGAGCCCACTGTTGGGTAGGGACTGTCTCTATATGTTGCCAACTTGGACTTCCCAAGCGCTTAGTCCAGTGCTCTGCACACAGTAAGCGCTCAATAAATACGATTGATGATGATGATGAATCCACGTCCTCCGATGCCCAGGTCCGGGCTGTTTCTCTGCACGCTGCTTCTCTGCAGGAAGCAGGCAGCGAGGAGCGGGAGCTCGTAGTGGCGATGGATTCTGGAGAAGCAGCGTGGCTCAGTGGGAAGAGCCCGGGCTTTGGAGTCAGAGGTCATGGGTTCAAATCCCAGCTCCACCAACTGTCAGCTGTGTGACTTTGGGCAAGTCACTTCACTTTTCTGGGCCTCAGTTCCCTCATCTGGAAAATGGGGATTAAAACTGTGAGCCCCCCGTGGGACAACCTGATCACCTTGTAAGCTCCTCAGCGCTTAGAAAAGTGCTTTGCACATAGTAAGCGCTTAATAAATGCTATCGTTATTATTCTGGTTGGATTAGTTGAGTGTCTGGGACTGAAAATGCTGTCATGCGGCAGGCGCTTCTTGCCTACCCCAAAGCTACGAGAGGGCCTGGGAGGGCTGAAGTACTACTTCTAGATATAGAAGGACCTGGGTTCTAATTCAGGCTCCACCACTTGCCTGCTGTGTGACCCTGGGCAAGTCACTTCACTGTGCCTCAGTTCCCTCATCTGTAAAGTGGGGATGCAGACCGTGAGCCCCACATGGGACAGGGACTGTGTTCAACCCGATTGGCTTGTATCCACTTGTACAGTGCCTGGTACACAGTAAGTGCTCAGTAAATACGATTGAATGAATGAATGAACAAATACCACTATTATTATTATCATTATTCTATTTATTTTATTTTGTTAGTATGTTTGGTTTTGTTCTCTGTCTCCCCCTTTTAGACTGTGAGCCCACTGTTGGGTAGGGACTGTCTCTAGATGTTGCCAACTTGGACTTCCCAAGCGCTTAGTACAGTGCTCTGCACACAGTAAGCGCTCAATAAATACGATTGATTGATTGATTGATTGATTATTATTATTACATGCAGGTCCATTTATAAGTTGCGCTTGGGGAAAAGTATGGATTTAAAAATACTTCTGTTGGGTCTTACCATGGGTTCAGCAGTTATGTTAATGATGGTAATCAAGCCAATTAGGCTATTAGCCTATTAGCCATTACTCTATTTATTTATTTATTTTACTTGTACATTTTTATTCTACTTATTTTATTTTCTTAATATGCTTTGTTTTGTTGTCTGTCTCCCCCTTCTTGACTGTGAGCCCACTGTTGGGTAGGGACCGTCTCTACGTGTTGCTGACTTGTACTTTCCAAGCGCTTAGTACAGTGCTCTGCACACAGTAAGCGCTCAATAAATATGATTGAATGAATGAATGAAGTAGAGGCCAACCTCAGCCTCCCCAGGGCGGCTTTCACACTCCTCCCTTCCACGCTACTAGGAAGCAGCATGGCTTAGTGGCTAGATGGCCGGCCGAAGGACCTTTCATCTCCATTCACAGAGCTACCACATTAATTAATTAATTCATTCATTCAATCGTATTTATTGAGTGCTTACTGTGTGCAGAGCACTGTACTAAGCGCTTGGGAAGTACAAGTTGGCAACATATAGAGACGGTCCCTACCCAACAGTGGGCTCACAGTCTAGAAGGGGGAGACAGAGAACAAAACATATTAACATTAATGCAATCACTCATCCTCTCCTGCCTGGATTACTGCATCATTCATTCCGTCTCTGTATGTTGCCAACTTGTACTTCCCAAGTGCTTAGTACAGTGCTCTGCACACAGTAAGCGCTCAATAAATACAATTGAATGAATGAATGAATTTATTCAGCTCTTACTATGTACAGAGCATTGCACTAAGCACTTGGAAAGTACAATTCATCAATTCAGCATCAGCCTCCTTGCTGACCTCCCAGCCGGGAGGTCTCTCATTCATTCATTCATTCAATCGTATTTATTGAGCGCTTACTGTGTGCAGAGCACTGTACTAAGCGCTTGGGAAGTACAAGTGGGCAACATAGAGGGGCTGTCACTACTCAACAGCGGGCTCAAATTTCAATAATAATTGTAGCATTTATTACGTGCTTATTGTACATCATAGCACTGTGCTAAGCTCTGATTAGAGAAGCAGCGTGGCTCGGTGGAAAGAGCATATGCATTGGACTCAGAGGTCATGGGTTCGAATCCCAGCTCGGCCAGTTGTCAGCTGTGTGACTTTGGGCAAGTCACTTCACTTCTCTGTGCCCCAGTTACCTCATCTGCAAAATGGGGATGAAGACTGAGAGCCCCACGTGGGACAAACGGATCACCCTGTAACCTCCTCAGCGCTTAGAACAGGGCTTTGCACATAGTAAGCGCTTAACAAATACCATCATCATTATTATTATTATTCTCTGTGCCTCAGTTTCCTCATCTGTAAAATGGGGATTAAGACTGTGAGCCCCATGTGGGACAACCTGATCACCTTGTATCCCCCCAGTGCTTAGAACAGTGCGTGGCACATAGTAAGCGCTTAACAAATACCATTATTATTATTATTATTAGATCTAAGGTAAGCAGAATTCCACATCCCTCCACCCAATTCTCACACCACAGTCTTTCTCAGACCCACCACTTTGGGGGGATTATTTTTATTTTGACTACCAGATGCTCTCCGGAGGAACTGGAGCCATTTTGGGTTCTCACCTCTCTTCCCCACACCTCCACAGCATGTGTGCACACACATATCTTTGTACACCATTACTACCGCCTTTCTGTAAAATTGATTCGGTGTCTATCCCCGAGTATATCTTCTAGACTGTGAGCCCGCTGTTGGGCCGGGACCGTCTCTATATGTCGCCAACTTGGACTTCCCAAGCGCTTAGTCCAGTGCTCTGCGCACAGTATTCCGGTCCATACTTTGCTGCCCGGATCTTTTTTTTTTTTTAACAAAAATGTTTGGGATATGTCACCCCGCTCCTCAAAACACTCCACTGGTTGCCTGTCCATCTCCGTATCAAGCAAAAATTCCTCACCACTGACTTTAAAACACGCCATCGCCTTGACCTCTCCTACCTCACCTCCCTATTTTCCTTCTACAACCCAGCCTGAACATTTCACTGCTCTAATGCCAACTTTCTCACTGTGCCTCCATCTCTGCCACCTCACTGCCCACCCCTAGCCCCCGTCCTGCCTCTGGCCTGAAACCCCCTCCCTCCTCCAGTCCAAAAGACAGTTACTCTCCCCCGCTTCAAAGCCTTATTGAAGACCCATCACCTCCAAGAAGGCCTTCCCCGACAAAACCCCTCCTTTCCTCTTCTCTCACTCCCTTCTGCATCACCATCACTCGCTCCTTTTGTTCTTCCCCCCTCCCAGCCCCACAGCGCTTATGTACATATCTCTAATTTATTTATTTTTATTGATGTCCGTCTCCCCACCTCAACACTGCAAGCTCGTCGTGGCCAGGGAGTGTGTCTGGTATTTTACTCTTCCAAGTGCTTAGTACAGTGCTCTGCACATTGTAAGCGCTCAATTAGCTACGAATGAATCATCAATCGTATTTATTGAGCGCTTACTATGTGCAGAGCACTGTACTAAGCACTTGGGAAGTACAAATTGGCAACATATACAGTCCCTACCCAACAGTGGGCTCACAGTCTAAATGAATGAATGAATGAATGAATGAATAACTTGGGTTCTAATCCTGGCTCCGCCACTCATCTGCTGTGTGACCTTGGGCAAATCACTTCACTGAGCCTCAGTTACCTTAATCTTTAAAATGGGGATTAAAACCGTGAGCCCCTTGTGGGACAGTGTCTGTGCACAACCCGATTTGCTCGTATTCACCCCAGCGCTTAGTACAGTGCCTGGCACTGAACAAATACCTCAGTTATTATTATCACCCCCAGAAGGATCGGGCGCTTTCTTTCTCTGGACACTCTGCATGGAAGGGACAGGAAAATTCCAAAGGGAATCAGTAGCCAAGGTTGCCCTTGAACTGGATATGACAGAGGTACTGTAGAGAAGCAGCGTGGCTTAGTGGAAAGAGCACGGGCTTGGAAGTCAGAGATCATGGGTTCTAATCCTGACTCTGCCACTTGTCAGCTGTGTGACTTTGGGCAAGTCACTTCACTTCTCTGGGCCTCAGTTATCTCATCTGTAAAATGGGGATTAAGACCGTGAGCCCCACTTGGGACAACCTGATAATCTTGTATCGACCCCAGCGCTTAGAACAGTGCTTGGCACATAGTAAGCGCTTAACAAATACCATCATTATGATTATTACTGGATGCCACAGCTTGCTGGATGGCAGAGGACTGGAAAGCACAGCTTTTCTAGTAGAAACCTTTAAGAATTGTGGTACCTGTTACTTCGCGCCAAGCCTGGGCTAGATATAGAGAGGCAGCGTGGCTCAATGTAAAGAGCACGGGCTTTGGAGTCAGAGGTCCTGGGTTCAAATCCTGGCTCTGCCCATTATCAGCTGTGTGACTTTGGGCAAGTCACTTAACTTCTCTGGGCCTCAGTGACCTCATCTACAAAATGGGGATTAAGACTGTGAGCCCCCCGTGGGACAACCTGATCACCTTGTAACCTGTCCAGTGCTTAGAACAGTGCTTTGCACGTAGTAAGCACTTACGAAATGTCATTATTATTATTATTGTATAGTACAGCCAGATCAAATCAATCAATCAATCAATCGTATTTATTGAGTGCTTACTATGTGCAGAGAACTGTACTAAGCGCTTGGGAAGTACAAATTGGCAACATATAGAGACAGTCCCTACCCAACAGTGGGCTCACAGTCTAAAAGACTCTGAATCTAACAGGGAAGGGAGAACAGGCATTTAATCCCCATTTTCTAGATGAAGAAATGGAGACAACAAGAAGCGGAGTGACTTGCCCAGGATCATGCAGACGCCAAATGGCCAAGGTAGGACTAGAACTCAGATCTCCTGACTCCCAATTCGGAGCTCTTTCCACTAGGCCACACTGCTTCTTCTAAGTGGAAGAAGCTTAGACGCTTCAAAGTCTTTGGCCCCGGTTCAACAGAAAATACAAGCGAGGACTCCTGGTTTGCCTGCCTGCATTCATTCATTCGTTCAATCGTGTTTCGTGTTTATTGTGTGCGGAGCACTGTACTAAGCGCTTGGAGGAGCCAGGGTGAGTGTGCCGAGCCCAGGAAACGGCCCTGCCTTCCGGGGTGACTGTCGGCCTCCTCCCCGGCTCCAGGCCAGGCTCAGGCCGGCGGATCGTGCAGCCGTGCGGTAATATGTCCCCCACCCTGCCAAGACAGATTAAAACTGGGATCCCAGACAACTGTTGAGTCAGGCTGAGGGCTCAGATGGGTGATCCTTCTTGTGCGTGGCGAGCTGTCATCATCCTGCCGACGGGGCTCCGTAATTTCCTTTCCAGCTCCAGGGCCGGACCCTCTTCTCCTTGTTGGAAAAGAGGGCGTGTGAGGGTTGGCCGGGGGGGGCTCGCGTGGCTTCCAGAAGAATCAGCGTGGCTCAATGGAAAGAGCACGGGCTTTGGCGTCCAAATCCCGGCTCCGCCAATTGCCAGCTGTGTGACTCTGGGCAAGTCACTCCACTTCTCTGGGCCTCAGTTACCTCATCTGGAAAATGGGGATCGTGAGCCCCCCGTGGGGCAACCTGATCACCTTGTAACCTCCCCAGCGCTTAGAACAGTGCTTTTCACATAGTAAGCGCTTAATAAACACCATTATTATTAGTATTATTACTATTATTATTCCAGGTTCCTGGGAGAACCCAAGCGCGGACCAGCCCTTCCCGAGGGAGCCGCTCTCCAGAGGCAGAAACAAAAATGCAAGTAGAAAAGCACGGGATTGGGGAATAATAATAATAATGGCATTTATTAAGTGCTTACTATGTGCAAAGCACTGTTCTAAGCGCTGGGGAATGCCAAAGATGCATAGATAGCCCTGCTCTGAAATGGGAATTCTTGGAATGAGTGGCAAAATAGTGTCCCCTGGCCAGTTTCCAGAGATTAAAGGTGGTCCCAGAGGCGGAGGGGTGGGGTTGGGGAGTTGACATCGTCAATGCTGTCTCATTCTTGTCTCATTAAAGGAATCTACCAGTGGAGTTTATTGAGCACCTCCTGGCTGCAGAGCTCTGTACTGAGTGCTTGGGAGAGGACAATACATGTTGAAGACACTGTCCCTACCTTCAAGGTGCTGTCGGTTACCCCTCGCCCCCCACTCCCAAACACAAAGATGGGTGACCCTATCACTGGCTCTTTTCCTGTTTGGGTAAGAGCAAAATGCAGCCAGTCTAGCCGGTCTGCGTGTGCCTCCCTAATGAATGCAACCAGTCTCCGCCACTCTGGATCTGGTATTAAAGAGGCCAGGAGGCCTTCCCAGACTGAACCCCTTCCTTCCTCTCCCCCTCATGCCCCTCTCCAACCCCCCCATCTTACCTCCTTCCCTTCCCCACATCACCTGTATATATGTTTGTACATATTTGTTACTCTATTTTACTTGTACATATCTATTCTATTTTTACTTTGTTAGTGTGTTTGGTTTTGTTCTCGGTCTCCCCCTTTTAGACCGTGAGCCCACTGTTGGGCAGGGACTGTCTCTAAATGTTGCCAACTTGGACTTCCCAAGCGCTTAGTACAGTGCTCCACACACAGTAAGCGCTCAATAAATACGATTGATGATGATGATGATGATGATTAATGGACATGGGCATGGCAAGCACGTGAGTTCAGGCCCGCAAGCTAAGGTCGTGAGGAGATCCCAAGCATCTCTTGACCGCTGCCCATCCCATTTTTCCACCTCGGCGCTCCTCCGCTGAGGAGGAAATTTGGTGGAATTGAATGCTGGGAGAAGGCATCCTCTGAAGAGAGGAGCAGGCTTCCAGCTCCATTCCTGCCTGGCAGCAGACCAGGGAAGTAGGGAAGGTGGGAAGGGGCTGGGGAAGGGCAGGGGGTATCCATTTCATGTCCTTCATGATGGGCCTTTGGTCAGAAGTGTGTATCTGGCTGTACTTCTAGACTGGGAGCCCACTGTTGGGTAGGGACCGTCTCTATATGTTGCCAACTTGTACTTCCCAAGCGCTTAGTACAGTGCTCTGCACACAGTAAGCGCTCAATAAATACGATTGAATGAATGTATTCCGCCACTGGATTTACCAGCTGTTCGGGATGAATGTTGCTTCTCTTTCCACTTCTTCCCCTAGGAGAAAGAGATCGAGGATGGAGAAAACTCTTCTACTACCAATAACAGTGATGGCATTTGTTCAGCCATTACTAGGTGTCAAGGGCTGAGGTAAATGCAAGATAATCCGACCAGACACAGTCCCTGCCCATCGTTCATTCATTCAATCGTATTTATTGAGCGCTTACTGTGTGCAGAGCACTGGACTAAACGCTTGGGAAGTACAAGTTGGCAAGATATAGAGACGGTCCCTACCCAACTGTGGGCTCACATGGGTTACACAGTCTAAGAGGGAGGGAGAGCTGGTATTTTATCCCGATTCTGCACATGAGGAAACTGGCCCAGAGTGGTAAAGGGCCTCGTCCAAGGTCACACAGCACAGTGCTGTGTGAGCTGCAACTAGAACCCAGGTCTCCAGACTCCCAGTCCTGTACTCCCATTAGGCCACAGTCCCTCCCCGTGGGTGTCCTGGTGGGAAACCAAAATGGAAAGACCCTCCAATTCCCCCAAATTGAGTTTGCTTCATTGATCTGTACATGATCCAGGCCTATCGTCAAGACCTTTGCTGTCACGGAGGTGTGACCTTTGAGCGTGGCCTAGTCGAAAGAGCACGGGACTAGACATCAGAGGACGTGAGTTCTAATCCCGCCTCCACCATATTTCCGCTGTGCGACCTTAGGTAAGTCACTTAACTTCTCTGGGCCTCAGTTCCTTCATCTGTAAAATGCGGATTAAGGCTGTGAGCCCCACGTGGGACAGGGACTGTGTCTGACGGGGTCTAGTGTTTATCCAAGTGCTTCCATAATTATGTAACTGTGGTGTTTGTTGGACTCTCTGTACCAAAGTGCAGTGCTCTGCGCTCTGCGCTCTGCAGAGCGCTTAGTACAGTGCTCTGCACATAGTAAGCGCTCAATAAATACGATTGATGATGATGATGCTCTGTCCTGATACAGTAGTGACAGTGTAAGCAAATGGAGGTCAGGGTTTGTCCCACATGAGATTGTCTCCCCCTTTTAGACTGTGAGCCCACTGTTGGGTAGGGACTGTCTCTATATGTTGCCAATTTGTACTTCCCAAGCGCTTAGTACAGTGCTCTGCACATAGTAAGCGCTCAATAAATGCGATTGATGATGATGATGATGAGATTCCCAGTCCAATGGGCTGAGGGGGGCAAGGAGAGATCTTCTTCCCATTCAATAGATGAAGAAGCTGAGGCCCAGTGAGGTTAGTGACTTGCCTAAGGTCACAGAGCAGGCCAGTGGCAGATGTGAAACTAGAAACCCGGATCTCTTGCCTTCCAGTCCCGTGCTCAGGTCAGCAATCAATCAATCAATCGTATTTATTGAGCGCTTACTGTGTGCAGGGCACTGTACTAAGCGCTTGGGAAGTACAAGTTGGCAACATATAGAGACAGTCCCTACCCAACAGTGGGTCAGCGGGCCATGCTGCCTTTCCTGGCGGGCCATGCTAGAGAAGCAGCGTGGCCCAGTGGAAAGAGCACGGCCTTGGAAGTCAGAGGTCAAGGGTTCTAATCCCGGCTCCGCCGCTTGCCAGCTGTGTGACTTTGGGCAAGTCACTTCACTTCTCTGTGCCTCAGTTACCTCATCTGTGAAATGGGGATTGACTGTGAGCCCCCTGTGGGACAACCTGATCACCTTGTAACCCTCCCAGAGCGTAGAACAGTACTTTGCACATAGTAAGCGCTTAACAAATGCCATCATTATTATTATTATGCTACCGTCTTAGACCGTTTCTGAGCTGAATGCCTTGGATCTCCTCCCACCCTGAGCCCAGTGTTAGAGAAGCAGCGTGGCTCAGTGGAAAGATCCCGGGCTTTGGAGTCAGAGGTCATGAGTTCAAATCCCGGCTCCGCCAATTGTCAGCTGGGTGACTTTGGGCAAGTCACTTCACTTCTCTGGGCCTCAGTGATCTCATCTGTAAAATGGGGATGAAGACTGTGAGCCCCCCGTGGGACAATCTGATCACCTTGTAACCTCCCCAGCACTTAGAACAGTGCTTTGCACATAGTAAGTGCTTAATAAATGCCATCATTATTATTATTATTACCCTAGTGAGAGTTTAATAAATACCATTGGTATCATCCATCCCAGCCCTTAGTTCAGTGCTTGGCATCTAATAATAATAATAATGTTGGTATTTGCTAAGCTCTTACTATGTGCCAAGCACTGTTCTAAGCGCTGGGGGTGATATAAGGTAATCAAGGTCGTCCCCCGCGGGGCTCACAGTCTTAATCCCCATTTTACAGATGAGGGAACTGAGGCACAGAGAAGTGAAGTGACTTGCCCAAAGCCACACAGCTGACAAAGCAGCAGAGCCGGGATTAGAACCCATGACCTCTGACTCCCAATCCCGTGCTCTTTCCACTGAGCCACGCTGCTTCTCTAGATAGCACTCAATCGGTGCCCTCATCCTCTTTCGGGCAGGCTTTGGGCTCATCCCAGCGGCTCGGTGCAAAGAGCACGGGCTTTGGAGTCAGAGGTCATGGGTTCGAATTCCGACTCTGCCACATGTCTGCTGTGGGACCTTGGGCAAGTCATTCAACTTCTCTGAGCCTCAGTTCCCTCATCTGTAAAACGGGGATTAAGACCGTGAGCCCCACGTGGGACAACTTGATCACCTTGTATCCCCCCCCAGTGCTTAGAACAGTGCCCTGCACATAGCAAGCGCTTAACAAATGCCATCATTATCATCATCATCAATCGTATTTATTGAGCGCTTACTGTGTGCAGAGCACTGGACTAAGCGCTTGGGAAGTACAAATTGGCATTATCCGGGAAGCCAGCCCAATCCGAGGGGAGAGGGCGCGGAGGCCTGCCGCCGATTTCTCCCGACAGGTGTGAGGCGCTCCCCGCTTCACTCCGCAGCGAATCTGGATGTCATTTCCAGTTCATTTCCCTCCCGCCTCTCCCTCCCACCCGCCGCCGGGGTCACAGCCAAGGTTGCACAACGCGGGCCTGTGTGCCGCGGCTCCCGGATGGGGCCGAGGAGCCCGGCCAAAAACGTCAGGCTCAGACGGCGCTCTTGGGCCGCGGCCCCGGCCCCGCTGACGTTCTCCGGCTCCTCGCTCACGACCCCTTCCCCGGCTGACTCACCGCGTGGACCTGTCGCCTCCTAGGCCAAGGCCGCACCCCGGGGGGTGGCAGTGGCCACTGCGGACTCGTAAACAGAATGACCGGATGATTCACCCCCACGGCTTGTTAAACTGGGCCGCCGCGCGGCCCCCTCGCTTCCCAAACCAGGGCGGGCCCCCCGCGACGCACCCCGATCCCTCTGAGACGCGGAGTCGGCCCCACTCCTCGCCCCGGCTCTGGAGCCGGCCGGACCCCAGCGCTGAGGTCGCAGAGCGTGGCTGGCCTACTGGACATTGGGCCTGCCCAGTCCTGCCGGCCACTGGACACTGTGGCGAGGCTAGCCACAATGGGGACTGCCCGCAGGTCCTTCCCCAAGACCCGGCTCGAGCTGTCGTCCCATTACTCTTCCAACCACCACCTTGACAAAAACCACTGGGCACCGGTTTTGGGCTCCCACTGGGCACCGACCTTCGCCTCCCAGGCTCGCGGCTGGCGCGGGACATGAGTTTCGCTTCTCTTTGGAGGCGACCTGTCGTCTTCCCTCCAGCTTCCTCCCCGCTTGGCCCATCGCATAGTCTAGCTCGTCTATGTCATTCCCAACTTGGAGATGGACTCGTCCCGGCTTTGCTTTCTCCCTGTTCCTTCCTTCATTCGTTCAGTCGTAATAATTAATAATAATGGCATTTATTAAGCGCTTACTATGGGCACAGCACTGTTCTAAGTGCTGGGGAGGTTACAAGGTGATCAGGTTGTCCCACGGGGGGCTCACAGTCTTAATCCCCATTCTACAGATGAGGGAACTGAGGCACAGAGAAGTGAAGTGACTTGCCCGAAGTCACACAGCTGACAACTGGTGGAGCCGGGATTTGAACCCATGACCTCTGACTCCAAAGCCCGGGCTCTTTTCCATTGAGCCACGCTGCTTCTCAAGCAGCGCTTGAGAAGTCGTTTTTATCGAGCGCTTCCTGTGTGCAGAGCGCTGTACTAAGCGCTTGGGAAGTACAAGTTGGCAACATAAAGAGACGGTCCCTACCCAACAGCGGGCTCACAGTCTAGTCTAGTCTCGCAGTTCCTCCTTGACTTCCTGGTTTTGGGCTGGTTTAATTTTGATTTTCTTACTGATTATGTTTTAGAGAACCAGTCTATGCTTACACCACACTATATTGCCTTATTTTTAATGGCTATTGAATAGTTTCAAAGAAATCTACTATCCCACAGAATCCTATCTACTATCCTACTATCAGAGGTCATGGGTTCAAATTCTGGCTCTGCCAGCTGTCAGCTGTGTGACTTTGGGCAAGTCACTTAACTTCTCTGCGCCTCAGTTACTTCATCTGTAAAATGGGGGTTAAGAAAGACTGTGAGCACCCTGTGAAACAGCCTGATCACCTTGTAACCTCCCCAGTGCTTAGAACAGTGCTTTGCACATAGTAAGTGCTTAATAAATGCCATTATTATTATTATTATTATTTAATCAGCTCATTTAAATCAGTTTGGGTGGGTGGGTGGGAGGTGGTCCTTAAATGGTATTTCTTAAGTGCTTACTATAGGCCAGGCATCAATGCACTAAGCACTGGGGTAGATACAAGCTAATTATTCATTCATTCAGTCAGTCGTATTTATTGGGCACTTACTGTGTGCAGAGCACTGCACTAAGCGCTTGCGAAGTACAAGTTGGCAACATACAGGCTAGACGCTTTCCACGTTCCACATGGGGCTCACAGCCTAAATTCCCATTTTACAGACGAGGTAACTGAAGCACAGAGAAGTCGAGTGGCTTGCCCAGTGTCACACAGCAGAAAAGTGGCACAGCTGGGATTAGATCCCAGGTCCTTCTGGCTCCCAGGCAATCTGGGTGATTGCCTTGATGGAGGGGGCAGTCAACGGGCATTGCCCCACAAAACACAGCAAACCCCCAGGAGGTCTACGCTGTCTGCCCTTCTCCAGCCTGCGGGCCACCGCTCTGCTCACTGTCCATGATCTAGTCAGTATTTATTAAACTCCTCCCGAACACTGAGAATAGATTTAGGGAGAGACGGATGGGGAGGGGCAGCAACCGTGAGCAGAGCACCGGGTTCGAAGGGCTGCAGTGGATACTTACTGTGTGTAGAGCACTGCATTGGTTTCCCCGGGGAACCTGTGCACTGGTCGGCTACTGTGTGCAGAGTGCGTGGGAGAATACAACGGCAATGAGGTGTTCCCAAACTGCGGAAGCGGGAGGGAGGATGAGGAGACAGCTAGTAGCGGCAAGAACAGATGTATGTACACAGGGGCTGAGGACGGATGGAAAAGCGCGTCGGGCCGGCCAAGAGGAGGTGATTTTGAGAAGGGAGAAAGGATGCGTGAAGAGACAAAGGGCGAAGTGCACCCCAGTGACCAAGCCAATCTGAGCCTCACTGACCAGAGATATTCACGCTGGCCACTACACCTCAATGCCCGGCGAATCCTCTGCCGTGAGACCCAGGCTTTGGGGACCCGGTTGCGGCAAACTGTTTTTTGCCTTGAATTACCCCGTCAACTCACAGGTTCAGTTGGACACCTTTATAATAATGATGGCATTTATTAAGCGCTTACTACGTGCAAAGCACTGTTAAAGCGCTGGGCAGGTTACAAGGTGATCAGGTTGTCCCACGAGGGGCTCACAGTCTTGATCCCAATTTTACAGATGAGGCAACTGAGGCACAGAGAAGTGATGTGACTTGCCCAAAGTCACACAGCCGGCAGTTGGCGGAGCAGGGATTTGAACCCATGACCTCTGACTCCAAAGCCCGGGCTCTTTCCACCGAGCCATGCTGCTTCCCTGCACCTTTGAATGGGCAAGTTGATTCAGGGGCCACCCTCCCCCTCCTCCTCCTTCCCCCTCCAACCTGCCCTCCCATCTGTGAGCCCCAGGGTTGGCCAGGGAATCCTGAATTCAGCTCAGGGCCTAACACTTAGTCAATTGTATTTATTGAACCCTTACTGTGTTCAGAGCACTGTACTAAGCGCTTGGGAGAGTACAATATAGCAATAAGCAGACGCATTCCCCGTCCATGACAAGTTTACAGTCTAGAGGACTTAACAAATGCCATGATTGTTATTAGGAGGAAACGCTACTCAAGGGTTAAAGAATATTTTATCGTCTCTCCTCCCCCACTTACGGCCCCCCGTCTGTCTCTCCCCAAACCTTTTCTGCCTGTTTTTGGCTCCCGACTGGCTTAATGGTTTCCTATCAGGACCTCCTTTTCCAGGTGTTGAAAACCCCTTTGCCACGGGCCGATCATCGGAGCGAGGGAATTGTCTGGCTTCCCCGGCCCGGCCGTGGGGAGCGCGGGGACTATGGGACAACTGTCAGTCATTCATTTGGGATTTTCCCCCTCTGGCTCCAGCATCCCGCTGCCCTCAGGCTTTCCATCCTCTCCCTGCCCCCTCCGGGAGCCAACCGATGGAAGTTTGTGGCCCCGAATCATGTCCCCAGCCCACAGCTCATTGGGTTCGGCTGTTTCTTATCACTGGGCAGCGAGTCAGGCTAACCAGGACCATCTGTGGAATCCCTCAACCTAAACAGCCAAGACAGGTCAGACAGCGTCTGCGCTCAGCCCACGAATCTCCAGTGAGGAACTGGGGGGCCGGCGGGGGGACTGGAGCCCACAAAATCTGACACCGCAGCAGCGTTTGTGCTTCTCGGTGCACTTGGCGTCCTCTGGGAAGGGGGTGGTCTGGGAAAAACAGAAGCAGAGTGTCCTAGGGGAAAGACTACGGGCCTGGGAATCAGAGGACCTGAGCTCTGCCTATTTCTCGCTGGGTGCCTCGGTCAAGTCACTGAACTTCGTGGCTCAGCTTCTCCAACTGTAAAATGGGGATTGAACACCTGCTCTCCCTCCTCCTGAGACTAGGAGCCTCACGAGGGACGAGGACTGTGTCCAACCGAATTAACTTGTAGCCATCCCGGTGCTGAAAACAAAGTTTGACTCATAGTCCTTCACAAATAACGCAAAAAGCGTTTCTCTTTCCAGCCGTCAGGTCTGCGGTCCAGAATGAGGAGACAACTTTCACCCTTGAGCAGCTTAGGCGGTTGGTGCGTGGCTCGGTGGCCCCATAAATGCTCAGTGCCGGCAACCCAAGCGCTGTAGTACAGCGCTCTGTGTACCGGAGATGTGAAATAAATGCCGTTGATGAAATATTTCACTATTTTGAAAAAGTTAGTTGAAAGTGGTATTTTTCAGTCTCTCCATTCTTGTCAGTGACTCAAGTGGACCAATATTAATTAGGTCTTTGCATTCCTGTTCGGATACGAGAATTTCTTTTCCTGCAAAAGATAAATTCAGTAATTTGAAAATGAGCAGCCTCCCATTGTGCCTCTACAGTAATAACATTCATTCCTTCATTCAATCGTATTTATTGAGCGCTGCCTGTGTGCAGAGCACTGTACTAAGCGCTTGGGAAGTTCAAGTCGGCAACATATGGAGACGGTCCCTACCCGACAACGGGCTCACGGTCTAGAAGGGGGAGACAGACAACAAAACAGAACATGTAGACAGGTGTCAAAATCGTCAGAATAAATAGAATTATAGCTATATGCACATCATTAACAAAATAAATAGAGTAGTGAAACAGATTGATCCACCTGAATGGACCCTTTGTAAATCAAACAATCGTATTTATTGAGCACTTAACTGTGTGCGGAGCACTGTACTAAGAACGGTATAACAGAGTTGATAGATACATTCCCTGCCCATGACAAGGTTACAGTCTATTGTTCAATTTTTTCATTCATTCATTCATTCAATCGTATTTATTGAGCGCTTACTGTGTGCAGAGCAATGCACTAAATTTTGCTCTCAAGCAGCAAGTGGCAAAAATGTTTCCATTCCAGATTTGCTCCAATCTCTTTTTTAGTTCAAAGAAAACCATCTGGGACTAATTTAACCTGCTCAAGAGGTATTGGTCTTGATCAGTCAATTTATCAAGAGCCTTTTGTAGAATAACTCAGGCGGGCTGTGTTTGGTAAAAGACAGTTATTCCCAGAGGCAAAATTCAATGGGGCCCAATGTGTGAGGGCAGTGGTGTGCGCCCCAGGACAGCGGCTTTGGCTTTCTGGTCAGTCTTTTATCCTGAGCAGCCCCGAATAATAATAATAATAATAATAATAATAGTAATAGTAATAATAATAATAATAATAAATAATAGTATTTGTTAAGTGCTTGCTCTGTGCAAAGCACTGTTCTAAGCGCTGGGGAGGTTACAGGATGATCAGGTTGTCCCACGGGGGGCTCACAGTCAATCCCCATTTTACAGATGAGGGAACTGAGGCCCAGAGAAGTGAAGTGACTTCACCTCACCCAAAGTCACCCAGCTGACAATTGGCAAAGCCGGCATTCGAACCCCTGACCTCTGACTCCAAAGCCCGGGCTCTTTTCCATTGATGATGATGATGATGGCATTTCCGGGGGATACAATGGGATCCGGTTGTCCCACGTGGGGCTCACAGTCTTAATCCTCATTTTACAGATGAGGTAACTGAGGCTCAGAGAAGTTAAGTGACTTGCCCAAGGTCACACAGCAGACATGTGGCAGAACCGGGATTCGAACCCATGACCTCCGACTCCAAAGCCCGTGCTCTTTCCACTGAGCCACGCTGCTTCTCTGATGGTACTGATGGTACTGTTCACCCGCTGTGTGGCAAGCACAGTGCTATTCACTGAATAGTTACAAGATAATTAGATCAGAGGCAGCCCCTATCCCACCCGCATTCACAGCGCAATAAGGAGGGAGAACAAGGATTGTATCCCCATTTAGCAGAAGGGGAAGTGGAGGCCTAGTCAGGTCGAGCGATTAGGCCGTGGTGACAGAGCCGGGGCTAGATCCCAGGTATCCCAACACACCCTGAACCCCACACCATTTCTCCTAGGCCACACTGCTATGACCAATCAATCAAGCAGTGGGATTTATCGAGTGCTTACTGTGTGCGGAGTACCGGTCTAGGCTCTGAGCCGATTACAAAACAGTAGAATTGGTAGATGGGATCTTTGCCCACAAGGATCTTTGCCTGTCTAGTTCATTCATTCATTCAATCGTATTTATTGAGCGCTTACTGTGTGCAGAGCACTGTACTAAGCGCTTGGGAAGTCCAAGTTGGCAACATCTAGAGACGGTCCCTACCCAACAGCGGGCTCACAGTCTAGTGCGCTGGCCGACCTTCCCCTTTGAACGAGAACTGGTCTGGCCAGCACGTGAGGGTGTCATGCCAGGATTCATTCATTCATTCAATCGTATTTATTGAGCGCTTACTGTGTGCAGAGCACTGTGCTACTGCTTGGGAAGTCCAAGTTGGCAACATCTAGAGACGGTCCCTACCCAACAGCGGGCTTCACAGTCTAGTGCGCTGTCCCTGCGCTGGCCGACCCTGCCCTTTGAACGAGAACTGGTCTGGCCAGCACGTGAGGGTGTCATGCCGGGATTCATTCATTCAGTCAATCGTATTTATTGAGCGCTTACCGTGAGCACTGTACTAAGTGCTTGGTACAGGATGAGGTCGGGAGATCTGCTGCATTTTCCCTCATTTCCCAGTGAGTTCTTCTGCCCGGCCCTGGTGGCATCAAGGGCCTAGAAAGCCCCACGGAGGGAAACCAAGGAGTCACTGGTCTCCTGAGCGGCTGGGCCTTCCTTCCTCTCCCCCTCGTCCCCCTCTCCATCCCCCCCATCTTACCTCCTTCCCTTCCCCACAGCACCTGTATATATGGATATATGTTTGTACATATTTATTACTCTATTTATTTATTTATTTATTGTACTTGTTCCTATCTATTCTATTTATTTTATTTTGTTAGTATGTTTGGTTTTGTTCTCTGTCTCCCCCTTCTAGACTGTGAGCCCAATGTTGGGTAGGGACTGTCTCTAGATGTTGCCAATTTGTACTTCCCAAGCGCTTAGTGCAGTGCTCTGCACATAGTAAGCGCTCAATAAATACGATTGATGATGATGATGGGCCTCCTCTGAGCTCCTTCGGGCCATCGGAGACCCTCCCCGGAAATCCACCATGTCTCACCGGCCCGCAGGGCCCTTCGCCCAAGGCTCCCAGCCTGGCCGGCGCAAGTAAGGAATGTGTCATGGTGGGTTGGGAACAAGCTCGTCCAAACAGGTCAGTCCAAGCCTGGAACTCTTACCGTCGGGAAGGAGCCTTCCCCTTTTCTGGGGTCAGGCCGAGCTGGAGTCCTGGGGAACTCAGGACGTCCAGGGCCAAGCGGGTTGATCCCAACCTTCTTTGAATGCTGCTTAGAGAACAATAATAATAATAATAATAATGGCATTTATTAAACGCTTACTTAATTAATTAATTAATAATGGCATTTATTAAGCTCTTACTATGTGCAAAGCACTGTTCTAAGCGCTGGGGAGGTTACAAGGTGATCAGGTTGTCCCACGGGGGGCTCACAGTCTTAAATCCCCATTTTACAGATGGGGAACTGAGGCCCAGAGAAGTGAAGTGACTTGTCCAAAGTCACACAGCTAACAATTGGCGGAGCCGGGATTCGAACCCATAATCTCTGGCTCCAAAGCCCGTGCTCTTTCCACTGAGCCATCCTGCTTTTTCTTTGCTTACTATGTGCAAAACACTGTTCTAAGCGCTGGGGAGGTTACAAGGTGATCAGGTTGTCCCACGGGGGGCTCACAGTCTTCATCCTGTGATCCTTCATCCTTCATCACGCTGCTCCAGAGAAGCAGCGTGGCTCAATGGAAAGAGCCCGGGCTTTGGAGTCAGAGGTCATGGGTTCAAATCCCGGCTCTGCCACTTGTCAGCTGTGTGACTTTGGGCAAGTCACTTCACTTCCCTGGGCCTCAGTTACCTCATCTGTAAAATGGGGATAATAATAATGATGATGGTATTTATTAAGAGCTTACTATGTGCAAAGCACTGTTCTAAGCGCTGGGGAGGTTACAAGGTGTCATCTGTAAAATGGGGATAATAATAATAATGATGGTATTTATTAAGTGCTTACTATGTGCAAAGCACTGTTCTAAGCGCTGGGGAGGTTACAAGGTGATGAGGTTGTCCCACGGGGGGCTCACAGTCTTCATCCCCATTTTACAGATGAGGGAACTGAGGCCCAGAGACGTTAACTGACTTGCCCAAAGTCACACAGCTGACAATTGGCAGAGCCAGGATTTGAGCCCATGACCTCTGACTCCAAAGCCCATGCTCTTTTCACTGAGCCACGCTGCTTCTCTGGAGCAGCATGATAAAGGATGAAGGATCACAGGGATGAAGACTGTGAGATCACTTTTTAACCTCCCCAGCGCTTAGAACAGTGCTTTGCACATAGTAAGTGCTTAATAAATGCCATTATTATTATTATTATTTGAACTCGTGGATCAAGAGGCTCCCTTGAGGAGCCAGACACATTCATTCATTCATTCATTCAATCGTATTTACTGAGCACTTACTATAATAATGATGGCATTTGTTAAGCGCTTACTATGTGCAAAGCACTGATCTAAGCGCTGGGGGGGGGATACAAGGTGATCAGGTTGTCCCACGTGAGGCTCACAGTCATCATCCCCATTTTACAGATGAGGTAACTGAGGCGCAGAGAAGTTAAGTGCCTTGCCCAATGTCACACAGCAGACATGTGACGGAGCTGGGACTCGAACCCATGACCTCTGACTCCAAAGCCCATGCTCTTTCCACTGAGCCATGCTGCTTCATAGTAAGCCACGCTTACTATGTGTACAGCACTGTACTAGGTGCTTGGGAAGTCCAAATCGGCAACATATAGAGACGGTCAACACCCAACAACGGGCTCACAGTCTAGAAGGGGGAGACAGACGACAAGACAAAACATGTAGACAGGTGTTAAAATCGTCAGAACAAATAGAATTACTCTCTCTCTGTCTGTCTCTGCCTCTCTCTCTCTGTTTCCCTGTTTGTCTCTCTTTCTCTTTCTGTCTCTGCCTGTTTGTCTCTCTCTCTGTCTGCTTCTCTGCCCTCCCTCTCTCTCCATTTCTCTATTTCTTCCTCTCTTTCTCTGCCTGTCTGTTTCTCTGCCCCCTCTCTGTTTCTCTCTCTCTCTCCATTTCTCTATTTCTTCCTCTCTTTCTCTGTCTCTCTGTTTCTCTGCCCCCTCTCTGTTTCTCTCTCTCCATTTCTATTTATTTTATTTTGTTAATATGTTTGGTTTTGTTCTCTCTCTCCCCCTTCTAGACTGTGAGCCCACTGTTGGGTAGGGACCGTCTCTACATGTTGCCAACTTGTACTTCCCAAGCGCTTAGTACAGTGCTCTGCACACAGTAAGAGCTCAATAAATACGATTGATTGATTGATTGATTGATTGAATTAAAGCAATATACCTCCCTGGGCCTCAGTTACCTCATCTTCTAGACTGTGAGCCCACTGTTGGGTAGGGACTGTCGCTATATGTTGCCAAGTTGGACTTCCCAAGCGCTTAGTACAGTGCTCTACACACAGTAAGCGCTCAATAAATATGATTGATTGATCTGTAAAATGGGTATAATAATAATAATAATAATAATGGTATTTATTAAGTGCTTACTATGTGCAAAGCACTGGTCTAAGCGCTGGGGAGGTTACAAGGTGATGAGGTTGTCCCACGGGGGGCTCACAGTCTTCATCCCCATCATTAACATCATTAACACATCATTAACAAATGGAATAGTAAATATGTAGAAGTAAAATAGAGTAATAAATCTGTACAAATATATATATATTGTACAGTGCTGTATATATATATATATATGTGTGTGTGTGTGTGTGTGTGTATATATGTATATATATATATGTGTGTGTGTGTATATATATATATGTATATGTATGTATGTATATATATATATATATATATATATATATATATACCAGTGCTGTGGGGAGGGGAAGGAGGTAGGGCGAGGGGGATGGGGAGGAGGAGAGGAAAAAGGGGGCCCGGCGGAGAGCGAAGGGGCCTGGGGCTTGGCCTGGTTTTGGGGGTTCCCTTCCGGCTGCTCAGCAAGACCAGGCCAGAGCAGCCAGATGTCCACTCCTCCCAACCCTGTCCGGCCTCCTCCGCTCTGGGGCCTCAAGAACTAGCCAGGGCCATTCATTCATTCATTCAATCGTATTTATTGAGCGCTTACTGTGTGCAGAGCACTGTACTAGGCGCTTGGGAAGTACAAGTTGGCAACATATAGAGACGGTCCCTGCCCAACAGCGGGCTCACGTTTATTGAGCGTTGACTGCTGCGCACCTACCCCGGGGTCATCTACTGAGGCCAAATCCCAGTGGAAACCACCTCCTTCCTCTCCCCCTCCTCCCCCCTCCCCCCTGCCTTACCTCCTTCCCCTCCCCACAGCACCTGTATGTATATATATACAGGTGTATATTTATTACTCTATTACTATATTTATTGTATATTTATTACTTTATATATATATATGTTTGTACGTATTTATTACTTTACATATATACTTTATATACTTATTACTTTATATACTTATATACTTATATACTTATTACTTTATATATACACATACATATATATATATATATATAAAGTAGTAAATACGTACAAACATATATATGTTTGTACGTATTTATTACTCTATTTTACTTGTATATATATAAACATATATATACTCTATTTTACTTGTATATATATATATACTCTATTTTACTTGTATATATTTAAACACATATATATGTTTGTACGTATTTATTACTCTATTTTACTTGTACATGATGATGATGACGATGATGGCATTTATTAAGCGCTTGCTGTGTGCATTGCACTGTTCTAAGCGCTGGGGAGGTTCCAAGGTGATCAGGTTGTCCCACGGAGGGCTCACAGCCTTTATCCCCATTTTCCAGATGAGGTAACTGAGGCACAGAGAAGTTAAGTGACTGGCTCAAAGTCACACAGCTGACAATTGGCGGAGTCGGAATTTGAACCCATAATAATAACAATAATGGCATTTCTTAAGCGCTTACTATGTGCAAAGCACTGTTCTAAGCACTGGGGAGGTTACAAGGTGATCTGATTGTCCCTCAGGGGGCTCACAGTCTTATCCCCATTTTCCAGATGAGGTAACTGAGGCACAGAGAAGTTAAGTGACTGGCCCCAAGTCCCACAGCTGACAACTGGCGGAGTCGGGATTTGAATCCATGACTTCTGACTCCAAAGCCCAGGCTCTTTCCACTGAGCCACGCTGTACATATTTATTCTATTTATTTTATTTGGTTAGTATATTTGGTTTTGTTCTCTGTCTCCCCCTTCTAGACTGTGAGCCCACTGCTGGGTAGCGACTGTCTCTATATGTTGCCAGCTTGTACTTCCCAAGCGCTTAGTACAGTGCTCTGCACATAGTAAGCGCTCAATAAATACAATTGATTGATTGATTCTCTGGACCTCAGTTATCTCATCTGTAAAATGGGGATTAGGACTGTGAGCCCCACGTAAAACAAGGTGATTACCTTGTATCTACCCCAGCATTTAGAACAGTGCTTGGCACATAGTAAGCGCTAAACAGGTACCATTATTATTGTTGTTGTTGTTGTTGTTGTTATTCTGGTCCTGGCTCTGCCTCTTCACTGTTACATGACTGTGGGCGAGTGAGATAACCTCTCTGGGCCTCTGTTTTTTCTTCTGTACACTGGGAATGCTGAGAGCTCACCTCCTCCAGGAGGCCTTCCCAGACTGAGCCCCTTCCTTTTTCTCCCCCTCGTCCCCCTCTCCATCCCCCCATCTTACCTCCTTCCCTTCCCCACAGCACCTGTATATATGGATATATGTTTGTACGTATTTATTACTCTATTTACTTATTTTACTTGTACATATCTATCCTATTTATTTTATTTTGTTAGTATGTTTGGTTTTGTTCTCTGTCTCCCCCTTTTAGACTGTGAGCCCACTATTGGGTAGGGACTGTCTCTAGATGTTGCCAATTTGTACTTCCCAAGCGCTTAGTACAGTGCTCTGCACATAGTAAGCGCTCAATAAATATGATTGATTGATTGATTGATTGATTGTCTCCCCCTTTTAGACTGTGAGCCCGCTGTTGGGTAGGGACTGTCTCTATATGTTGCCAATTTGTACTTCCCAAGCACTTAGTACAGTGCTCTGCACATAGTAAGCGCTCAATAAATATGATTGATTGATTGATTGATTGATTGTCTCCCCCTTTTAGACTGTGAACCCGCTGTTGGGTAGGGACTGTCTCTAGATGTTGCCAATTTGTACTTCCCTAGCGCTTAGTACAGTACTCTGCACATAGTAAGCGCTCAATAAATACGATTGATGATGATGATGATGATGATGATAAGATCCCTGCCACCTTCCGCCCCCGCCCTCCAAACCTTGAGGGGCAGGGACAGAGTCCAATCTGATCAGCTTGTACAGTCCCCAGCGTTTAGCACAGAGT
This sequence comes from Tachyglossus aculeatus, assembly GCF_015852505.1. Classification (NCBI taxonomy): domain Eukaryota; kingdom Metazoa; phylum Chordata; class Mammalia; order Monotremata; family Tachyglossidae; genus Tachyglossus; species Tachyglossus aculeatus. The sequence continues at coordinate 39,038,600 of NC_052088.1, read as the reverse complement.
CCGGCACGCGGGAATAAATACCGCAACTAAAATAAACACACTAACTCCAAAGAGGAGCCACCTCGGCAGGCCCAGACTAGACTAGTCCCCTGTCCTATCCTTGAGCCTCAGTTGTGTCTCCGGCAATATTTTTCCAAGGCCACTTCTTCCAACTCCGTCTCGCCTTCCCAAATAGGACAATATTATTTATGCCAAAGGTTTCTCTTTAGGGATGGAAAGATTCCAGCTCCCGTTTAATGGGCTCTACGGACGGGCTGACAGACCACGATTCGGAACAGACGCAGTTTGTGTAGTTAGCGTGTGACCAGGAGGACGGACCGGTCATTGGGAGCGGGGTCCCGAGCTGTGAGCCCGCTGTTGGGTAGGGACCGTCTCTAGATGTTGCCAGCTTGGACTTCCCAAGCGCTCAGTACAGTGCTCTGCGCACAGTAAGCGCTCAATAAATACGATTGAATGAATGAATATGCTGTGCGGTCGCCCCTCCTTGCCCAGCCCCCGGCCAGGGGTGTTTTTGGAAGGGGCCGACCCAGCCCGGATCATGAAGCAGCGTGGCTCGGTGGAAAAGAGCCCGGGCTTTGGAGTCAGAGGTCATGGGTTCGAATCCCAGCTCTGCCACTTGTCAGCTGTGTGACTTTGGGCAAGTCACTTAACTTCGCTGGGCTTAGTACAGTGCTCTGCACACAGTAAGCGCTCAGAGAAGCAGCGTGGCTCAGTGGAAAGAGCACGGCCTTTGGAGTCAGAGGTCAAAGGGTTCAAACCCCGGCTCCGCCAGTTGTCAGCTGTGTGACTTTGGGCAAGTCGCTTCACTTCTCTGGGCCTCAGTTACCTCATCTGGAAAATGGGGATTAAGACTGTGAGCCCCCCGTGGGACAACCTGATCACCTTGTAACCTCCCCAGCGCTTAGAACAGGGCTTTGCACATAGTAAGCGCTTAATAAATGCCATCAGTATTATCATTATTATTATGAATGCACAACACCGGACTGCAGTGGCCGCTTGAATATTTAAAAAAAGGTAGCGGGGAGGAGGGAGGATGAGACCTCCTGCTCACACCATTTGAACCCCGAAAGGCAGGTACCTCCCCTCTGCCCTCCCCTCCCCGAGACCCCCTCTCCCACCCCCAGGAAGCTGGGGGTCATAGAAGGAATTTGGAAAGGACTCAGGCCTGGAGGGTCAGGAGACCTGAGTTCTAGTCCTCATCATCATCAATCATATGTATTGAGCGCTTACTGTGTGCAGAGCACTGGACTAAGCGCTTGGGAAGTACAAGTTGGCAACATATAGAGACAGTCCCTACCCAACAGTGGGCCACTGGGCTGTTCTGTGACTTTGGGCTTGACTTCTGTGTGCCTCAGTTTCCTCACCTGTAAAATGGGGATTCAATAATAATAATAATAACGTTGGCATGTGTTAAGTGCTTACTATGTGCAAAGCACTGTTCTAAGCGCTGGGCGGGATAAAAAGTGATCAGGTTGCCCCACGTGGGGCTCGCAGCCTGAATCCCCATTTTACAGATGAGGTCACTGAAGCTCCGAGAAGTTAAGTGACTTGCCCAAGGTCACACAGCAGACATGTGGCAGAGCCGGGATTTGAACCCATGACCTCTGACTCCAAAGCCCGGGCTCTTTCCACTGGGCCATTCAACATGTATCGTCTCCCCCTTCTAGACTGTGAGCCCACTGTTGGGTAGGGACTGTCTCTATATGTTGCCAACTTGTACTTCCCAAGCGCTTAGCACAGTGCTCTGCACACAGTAAGCGCTCAATAAATACGATTGATTGATTGATTGATCTATCCTCTCCCCTTTCCATAGTGTGTGAGCTCCCTGTGGGATAAAGAGTGGCAAGTTAGCTCTCTTCCTCCCTTCAAAGCCCTACTGAGAGCTCACCTCCTCCAGGAGGCCTTCCCAGACTGAGCCCCCTCCTTCCTCTCCCCCACAGCACCTATATATATGGATATATGTTTGTATGTATTTATTACTCTATTTATTTATTTTATTTGTCCATATTTATTCCATTTATTTTATTTTGTTAATATGTTCTGTCTTGTTGTCTGTCTCCCCCTTCTAGACTGTGAGCCCACTGTTGGGTAGGGACCGTCTCTAGATGTTGCCAACTTGGACTTCCCAAGCGCTTAGCACAGTGCTCTGCACACAGTAAGCGCTCAATAAATATGATTGAATGAACGAATGAATGATCCGATTGTATCCGTCCTAGCACTTAGCACGATCTTTGGCACATAGTAAGGACTTAATAAGTACCAGAATTGTTACTATTATTTTTAATTAAGAAGCAGAATCCACGTCGCCCAGTCTATTGAGCCCTTCTTGTGGGCCGAGCAGTGTACTGAGCGTTTGGGATTGGGACACTCTCTGACCCAGTTTTTCCTGTCTGGGCAAATAACTTTAGCTCATTAACCTATTAACCTTAGCTCATTAGCTCTTTTAGACTGTGAGCCCACTGTTGGGTAGGGACTGTCTCTATATGTTGCCAATTTGTACTTCCCAAGCGCTTAGTACAGTGCTCTGCGCATAGTAAGCGCTCAATAAATACGATTGATGATGATGATGATGATGATGATGACTGTGAGCCCACTGTTGGGTAGGGACCGTCTCTAGATGTTGCCAACTTGGACTTCCCAAGCGCTTAGCACAGTGCTCTGCACACAGTAAGCGCTCAATAAATACGATTGAATGAATTGAACGAATGAATAACCCTTTCCAGGCTTCCAAAGCCGGAATCATTGTCTCAAATTCCTGACGCTGTCTCCCCGCCGCCCCCCAGATTCTCCCCCAGGATCGTGTGAAGGGATCCAGCCCCGTTCCTCTGTCTTGTGGCGCTGTATGTAGCGCCCCTGGGCCCGGCCCCAAGCGTTTGGCCCGCTTTCTCTCAAACTGGCCTACCTGCCTTCAGCTTGGGGTTGGTCTACTAGAGGAACAGCATGGCCTAGTGGATCAAGCACGAGCGATATTTTTTACATATTTATTACTCTATTTTACTTGTACATATCTATCCTATTTATTTTATTTTGTTAGTATGTTTGGTTTTGTTCTCTGTCTCCCCCTTTTAGACTGTGAGCCCACTGTTGGGTAGGGACCGTCTCTATATGTTGCCAATTTGTACTTCCCAAGCGCTTAGTGCAGTGCTCTGCACACAGTAAGCGCTCAATAAATACGATTGATGATGATGATGATGATAAAGCACCAGCCTGCGAGTGAGAAGGTCACACAGCAGACATGTGGCAGAACCGGGATTAGAACTCAGGGTCCCCCGTCTCCCCCTCTAGACCGTGAGCTCGTTGTTGGGTAGGGGCCGTCTCTAGATGTTGCCAACTTGGACTTCCCAAGCGCTTAGTACAGTGCTCCGCACACAGTAAGCGCTCAATAAATACGACAATGAATGAATGAACGAATAAGCGCCGTAAGGATTCTGGAAATGATGATGGTATTTGTTGAGCGCTTACTATGTGCAAAGCACAGTCTTTTAGACTGTGACCCCACTGTTGGGTAGGGACTGTCTCTATATGTTGCCAATTTGTACTTCCCAAGCGCTTAGTACAGTGCTCTGCACATAGTAAGCGCTCAATAAATACGATTGATGATGATGAAGCACTGTTCTAAGCGCTGGGGAGGTCACAAGGTGATCAGGTTGTCCCGTGTGGGGCTCACAGTTTTAATCCCCGTTTTACAGATGAGGTCACTGAGGCACAGAGAAGTGAAGAGACTTGCCCAAAGTCACACAGCTGAGAGTTGGTGGAGCGGGATTCGAACCCGTGACCTCTGACTCCAAAGCCCGGGCTCTTTCCACTGAGCCACGCTGCTTCTCATGAGGCTTGAAAGGGAGAGGACGCCCCTCGGGCTAAGATAAGTAGTCCCAATTCATCGGTGTCTCTCAGCAGATATTGTATATAACTCATTTGCGATTTTTATTTTTTTGAGACGTGTGACAGTGTAGTTCAGTGGAACGAGCATGGGCTTTGGAGTCAGAGGACATGGGTTCAAATCCTGACTCCACCACTTGTCAGCTGTGTGACTTTGGGCAAGTCACTTCACTTCTCTGGGCCTCAGTTCCCTGAGCTGTAAAATGGGGATGAAGACTGAGAGCCCCACGTGGGACAACCTGATTACCTTGTATCTACCCCAGCGCTTAGAACAGTGCTTTGCACATCGTAAGCGCTTAACAAATACCAACATTATTATTATTATTATGTGACGAGATGGGAGCGGTCTGGTGAAGAGCACTGTGGCTCCCTGGGCTCAGGTGCTCCCCTTCTTGGGGAGCAGGAAAGCGAAGCAGCGTGGCTCAGTGGAAAGGAGCCCGGGCTTTGGAGTCAGAGGTCATGGGTTCGAATCCTGGCTCTGCCAGTTGTCAGCTGGGTGACTTTGGGCAAGTCACTTCACTTCTCTGGGCCTCAGTTACCTCATCTGGAAAATGGGGATTAAGACTGTGAACCCCCCGTGGGACAACCTGATCACTTTGTAACCTCCCCAGCACTTAGAACAGTGCTTTGCACATAGCCGACTTGTCCTTCCCAAGCGCTTAGTCCGGTGCTCTGCACACAGTAAGCGCTCAATAAATACGACTGAATGAATGAACGCCCACAACGAACTCAGCGCGTAGAGCGAGCTTACAGTCTAGAGCGGGACTTGTTTGCGGGCAAGCTTAAGCCTTTTTGACTGTGAGCCCACTGTTGGGTAGGGACCGTATCTATATGTTGCCAACTTGGACTTCCCAAGCGCTTAGTACAGTGCTCCGCAAACAGTAAGCGCTCAATAAATACGATTGATTGATTGATTAAGCACACACGATGAAAGGAAAAGTTTCGGTCTCTGTGCTCAGGCAGATGTAAATTGTCTAACATACAGTGGGAGCGGGAGGCAAAGGATAGATCTGCCTGATAAGGGTAAAATGGAAAAATTGATGCCAGCACGGCATCTGGTTTCTCCTTCTGCTTCACGGAAGACAAACCTTCCCAGGCTATTAGCTGAGAAACTCCTGTGTACCACACGTATACCTCATGCGTGCAGTCAATCAATCAATCAATCATATTTATTGAGCGCTTACTGTGTGCAGAGCACTGGACCAAGCGCTTGGGAAATCCAAGTTGGCAACATCTAGAGACGGTCCCTACCCAACAGCGGGCTCGCAGTCTAGAAGGGGGGGGACAGAGAACAAAACAAAACATATTAACAAAATAAAATAAATAGAATAGATATGTACAAGTAAAATAAATCGATAAATAGAGTAATAAATCCATACAAACATATATACATATATACAGGTGCTGTGGGGAAGGGAAGGAGGTAAGGTGGGGGGGTGGAGGGGCCACAGAGTCACAGAGCTAGAATACTTTGGAGGCCAAGGAGGGGACGCTCAGTGCACCCCGGCCCGGGTTTTCACTCCCGTTTGGGGTATTATGTTGGGGGTGGAATAGGGAACATTCTTCTAATAATAATAATAATAATGGCATTTGTTAAGCGCTTTCGACTCCCGGCTCCGCTACATGTCTGCTGTGTGACCTTGGGCAAGTCACTTAACTTCTCAGAGCCTCAGTTACCTCATCTGTAAAATGGGGATGATGACCGTGAGCCCCGCGCGGGACAACCTGATCACTTTGTATCCCCCCCCGCCGGCGCTTAGAACAGTGCTTTGCACATAGTAAGCGCTTAATAAATGCCATTATTATTATTATTACTATGTGCAAAGAACTGTTCTAAGCGCTGGGGAGGATATAAGGGGATCAGGTTGTCCCACGTGGGGCTCACGGTCTTCATCCCCATTTCACAGATGAGGGAACTGAGGCACGGAGAAGTGACTTGCCCAAAGTCACCCAGCTGACAATTGGCGGGGCTGGGATTTGAACCCAAGACCTCTGAGTCCTAAGCCCGGGCTCCTGTCACTGAGCCACGCTGCTTCTCTGTTTCGGACAGCACACAGCTGTCTGGAGAGACCGCGCCGTGGAGTCGGAAGGAGCGGGTGTGCTCAAGGCATGGACGAGGCCTACGGACTGTAACACGGCACCGAGGAATGGAACCCCTGTGCCCTAGGAGAACAGGGCCAAAGCGCTTAGTACAGTGCTCTGCACACAGTAAGCGCTCAATAAATACGATTGAATGAATGAATGACTGTAGCTCACAAGTCGTTTCCCGGGGGCCCAGCTAAGATCCCCAATAAAGAATACTTTTTAGGCAGGAGAGGGGGAATTCATTCATTCATTCATTCATTCAATCGTATTTATTGAGCGCTTACTGTGTGCAGAGCACTGTGCTAAGCGCTTGGGAAGTCCAAGTTGGCAACATCTAGAGACGGTCCCCACCCAACAGTGGGCTCACGGTCTGGAATGATGCCATCCAGTCAGTGGGGTCAAGTGCAGTTTGCAGGAGGGCATTCCAGATTTCCCCAGCGCAAGGGGAAAAAGGAATTCCAAGCATCAGCCTGATGGCATGGACATCACCCCAGGCTGGCAGGGAGGAGACAGATTTTAGGGCCAGAAGCCGCTCTTCCTGCCTGCCCAGTGCTTCGGGTCTCGGCCCTTCCCAATCCCCAGAACCCCATCCCTCCACTTCGCTGCTGCCCCAGTGGGAACGGAGCAAGCAAGGGCGTCTAGACTGTAAGCCCACTGTTGGGTAGGGACCGTCTCTATACGTTGCCAACTTGGGACTGAGCCCCTTCCTTCCTCTCCCCCTCGCCCCCCTCTCCATCCCCCCCATCTTACCTCCTTCCCTTCCCCACAGCACCTGTATATATGTATATACGTTTGTACATATTTATTACTCTATTTATTTATTTTATTTGTACATATCTATTCTATTTATTTTATTTTGTTAGTATATTTGGTTTTGTTCTCTGTCTCCCCCTTTTAGACTGTGAGCCCACTGCTGGGTAGGGACTGTCTCTATATGTTGCCAATTTGTACTTCCCAAGCGCTTAGTACAGTGCTCTGCACATAGTAAGTGCTCAATAAATACAATTGATGATGATTGATGATGGACTTCCCAAGCGCTTCCCTGTGCTTAACACACACTAAGAACTTAACCAATACCATCATTATTACTCCTCCTCCTCCTCTCCTACTAGAAGCTCCTGTGATCTCAAAATATCAGGAATCAATCAATCAATCGTATTTATTGAGCACTTACTGTGTGCAGAGCACTGTACTAAGCGCTTGGGAAGTCCAAGTTGGCAACATATAGAGACAGTCCCTACCCAACAGTGGGCTCACCGTCTAGAAGACCTTGGTGCTGTAAATGGGCTCCCTCTTCCATAGCAACTGCAATGAGTCACAGATAGGCAGATGGAGAAGACAAAATGAAATGAAGAAAAATTAAGATGAGAAGATTAAGCAGTGAATTTAAAATGCCAATAATCTTCTTGGTTATTGTCTTGGAGCTGCATCCTTTGGCTGCCAAAATGCATTTCTTGAAATACTTTCATGAGATCTCCCTCCTTCCTCTCCCCCTCTTCCCCCTCTCCATCCCCCCTGCCTTATCTCCTTCCCATCCCCACAGCACCTGTATATATGTATATATGTTTGTATGTATTTATTACTCTATTTTATTTGTACATATTTATTCTATTTATTTTATTTTGTTAGTATGTTTTGTTCTCTGTCTCCCCCTTCTAGACCGTGAGCCCGCTGTTGGGTAGGGACCGTCTCTAGATGTTGCCAACTTGGACTTCCCAAGCGCTTACTCTGCACACAGTAAGTGCTCAATAAATACGATGAAATGAAATGAAATGAAGCGCTCAGTCCAGTGCTCTGCACACAGTAAGCGCTCAATAAATACGATTGAATGAATGAATGAATGAATGAATGAATGAATGAATGAGTCCTCAGGGAACCCATCGGGCCCTCCACCTTCCCAGGCACCAACTGCCTGATGTTGGCTAGTCAATCAATGGTATTTATTGAGTGCTTACTCTGGGCAGACCACTTTACTAAGAGGTTCAGGGAGCGTACCACGAAACAGACCCTGGAACAGAGTTGGTAGAAACGTGTGACATGTAATAATGAAATTCAAGGCCCTACTGAGAGCTCACCTCCTCCAGGAGGCCTTCCCAGACTGAGCCCCCTCCTTCCTCTCCCCTGTATATATGTTTGTATGAATTTATTACTCTATTTTATGTGTGCATATTTATTCTCTTTATTTTATTTGGTTAACATGTTTTGTTTTGGTCTCTGTCTCCCCCTTCTAGACTGTGAGCCCGCTGTTGGGTAGGGACCGTCTCTAGGTGTTGCCAACTTGGACTTCCCAAGTGCTTAGTACAGTGCTCTGCACACAGTAAGCGCTCAATAAATACGATTGAATGAATGAATGAATGATGGCATTTATTAAGCGCTTACTATGTGCAAAGCACTGTTCTAAGCGCTGGAGAGGTTACAAGGTGACCAGGTTGTCCCACAAGAGGCTCACAATTTTAATCCCCATTTTATAGATAATAATAATAATAATGATGGCATTTATTAAGCGCTTACTATGCGCAAAGCACTGTTCTAAGTGCTGGAGAGATTACAAGGTGATCAGGTTGTCCCACAAGGGGCTCACAATTTTAATCCCCATTTTACAGATAATAATAATAATAATAATGATGGCATTTATTAAGTGCTTACTATGCGCAAAGCACTGTTCTAAGGGCTGGAGAGGTTACAAGGTGATCAGGTTGTCCCACAAGGGGCTCACAATTTTAATCCCCATTTTACAGATGGGGTAACTGAGGCACGGAGAAGTGAAGTGACTTGCCCAAAGTCACACAGCTGACAATTGTCAGAGGCGGGACACCTGTCTACATGTTTTGTCACCTGTCTACGTGTTTTGTTTTGTTGTCTGTCTCCCCCTTCTAGACTGTTAGCCCGTTGTTGGGTAGGGACCGTCTCTAGATGTGGCCGACTTGGACTTCCCAAGTGCTTAGTACAGTGCTCTGCACACCCTAAGCGCTCAATAAATACAACTGAATGAATGAATGAATGAGAGAAAACAGGCTCGGTTCAGCTTCTTTTGCAGGAGGAAACCTAAGGAAACAAAAGTACCACAGTCTCATTGCCTGGAGAAAAAGTGTCCCTTGTATTCCTGCTGCATGCCAAGAATTAGATAAGGGGGACGTCCTAAATCCTAAGTCCTAAATCTTCCTCTTTCCAACATAAAACTACTAATTACAATGAAGTGTTTCGGGTTTCCACGAGCACTTTGAAACGCTCATCCACCTACCTTACATTGTGATGCCCAAGTGCTTAGTTGTACTTCCCAAGCGCTTAATACAGTGCTCTGAACACAGTAAGCGCTCAATAAATGCGATTGAATGAATGAATGAATAAATACGATTGAATGAATGACCGTCTCTATATGTTGCCGCCTTGTACTTCCCAAGCGCTTAGTACAGTGCTCTGCACACGGTAAGCGCTCAATAAATACGATTGAATGAATGAATGAATGAGATATGTTCAGAAACATGGGTTTTGTAATAAAATCTTCCACCTGCCCCCCCGGCTCTGTCAACTGCAGTCACCCACCCAGTCAATCTTATTTTATTGAGCACTTTCTGGGTGCAGAGCACTCTGCTAAGTGCTTGAAAGAGTTCAATATGAGTATAAACAGACACGGCCCCTGGCCACAACAAGCTTACAGTCTACAGTTTAGAGAGCAGCAGGCTGTGGACAGGAATGAGTTTCCCAAGTCCGCTGTACGATTATTCATCATCAATCGTATTTATTGAGCGCTTACTGTGTGCAGAGCGCTGTACTAAGCGCTTGGGAAGCACAAGTTGGCAACATATAGAGACAGTCCCTACCCAACAGTGGGCTCACAGTCTAAAAGGGGGAAACGATTATTTCCCCCAAACCCCCTGTACCAGGTTCTGCAGACAGTAAGCGCTCAGTGAATGCCTTGACGATGGAATTTGTTATTTATTACTCTATTTATTTATTTATTTTACTTGTACATATCTATTCTATTTATTTTATTTTGTTAGTATGTTTGGTTTTGTTCTCTGTCTCCCCCTTTTAGACTGTGAGCCCACTGTTGGGTAGGGACTGTCTCTATATGTTGCCAATTTGTACTTCCCAAGCGCTTAGTACAGTGCTCTGCACATAGTAAGCGCTCAATAAATACTATTGATGATGATGAATACCGTTGATGGATTGATTTTAGAGCCGCAACCCCCTGCAGACCGGCTCCCGGCAGGATCGAAAAACGGGATTGGGGAAAATGGAACGCGCAGAGGCTGCCTAAAGGGCCTCTGGGGCCGGTAGGCGGATGGCTCCAACTTGTACTTCCCAAGCGCTTAGTACAGTGCTCTGCACACAGTAAGTGCTCAACAAATATGATTGAATGAATGAATGGCTCGCACGTCTGGTTCTGCCGGGAAGGCCGGCCCAGCGGCGAAGGCCGAGGAGATCTGTGTTCTTTGTCCCGGCCCCCGGACCCAAAGTGGCTTCGGGCCGACGTCTACGCGAGCCACGGACGGTGGCCTGGGCTTAGCCGGCCGGCCTCCTCCGCCAAGCCGAGTGACGGAGAGAGCGAGCGGTGTCCGAGACAAAGAGGTTGGAAGCGGCTTCCTGTTCCCTTCCTCCACGCTCGGGCTGGCTTCAGTCTAGACCAATTATGCAGTCAGTTTGGCATTTCTCTGGAAGTTTGGCCCGGATTTTGCAGACTAAACTGGAGGTTATTTTCCAAGGATGTTCAAACTGCTCATTTACATGTGTGAAATTCCTGCGGGGAAGGCTGGGGCCAGATCGGAGAGGGGACCTGGGCCGGCGAAGGGCGCGCGGCTCAATGGATCGAGGGCTGTTTAGTCCGTCGGCCCCTGCCCGCCGGGGTCCTGCCCAGACGGCCTCCTGGGTGGGCTCCCCCAGGGCCGGGGGTCACCCTCCTGAGCGCGCGAGGACCCGACTTCCCCTAGTCAGGGGAGCTCCACGGGGCTGGAGTCTTCCAGCTCTAGTCCGAGACATAGGTGCCACTGGGTTTTTTCTCTTTTCCAAAGAGAAAACCCATTTGTTACGGACAACCCACTACGGCTTGTTAAGAAGCCAGACATTTAAACTGCTATAAACTCCGTGCAGCCCTCTGCCTCAGTGGACGCCCCGTCTGGCGTTCCGCAGGCAGGAGGAGCTCAATAAATGCCATTCATAATAATAATAATAATGGCATTTATTAATAATAATAATAATGATAGCATTTATTAAGTGCTTACTATGTGCAAAGCACTGTTCTAAGCGCCGGGGAGGCTACAAGGTGATCAGGTTGTCCCACGGGGGGCTCACGGTCTTCATCCCCATTTGACAGATGAGGGAACTGGGGCACAGAGAAGTGACTTGCCCAAAGTCACACAGCTGACAATTGGCGGAGCCGGGATTTGAACCCATGACCTCTGACTCCAAAGCCTGGGCTCTTTCCACTGAGGATGATGATGATGATGATGTCCTTGGCCACCCCACAGGAACTGACTTTTTGTATTCTCGACAACAGGAGACCCGGCCCAGATGGTTTTCAACCTCGGCACAAATCCTACCATGGAGCAGTGTGGAGAAGCAGTGTGGCTCAGTGGAAAGAGCATGGGATTTGGAGTCAGAGATCATAGGTTCAAATCCCGGCTCCGCCAATTAGCTACGTGACTTTGGGCAAGTCACTTAACTTCTCTGTGCTTCATTCATTCATTCAATCGTATTTATTGAGCGCTTACTGTGTGCAGAGAACTGTAAAAAGCGCTTGGGAAGTACAAGCTGGCAACATATAGAGACGGTCCCTACCCAACAGTGGGCTCACAGTTACCTCACCTGTAAAATGGGGATGAAGACTGTGAGCCCTCCGTGGGACAACCTGATCACCTTGTAACCTCCCCAGTGCTTAGAACAGTGCTTTGCACATAGTAAGTGCTTAATAAATGCCATCATCATGGTAGCCCTTGTAGTCCCCATGGCTGGCCACTCCTTCTCCAGGTCTGTGGGCTTCCCCTAGTCTGGGGTGGGAGGTCCCCGTGCGGACCTCCGGATGGGGACTCGGGGTGGGAGAGCTTCCCCTCGCCCCCGCCCCTCTAATCCAGAGTGACCATCAACCTTCTTTTCCTTTTTTATTTAATGGCATTTGTTAAGCACTTACTATGTGCCCGTCGTTGGGTAGGGACCGTCTCTGTACGTTGCCGACTTGTACTTCCCAAGCGCTTAGTCCAGTCACACAGTTAGTGCTCAATAAATATGATTGAATGAATGAATGGATGTGCCAGGCACTGAACTAAGCCCTGGGGTAGATTCAAGCTAATCAGGTTGGACACGGTCCGCGTCCCATGGGGGGCTCACAGCCTTCATCCCCATTTTACAGACGAGGTACTTGAGGCTCAGAGACGTGAAGCGACTTGCCCAAGGTCACACAGCAGACAAGTGGCCGAGTTGGGATTAGAACCCACATTTTTCTGACGCCCGTGCTCTATCAATCAATCAATCAATCAATCAATCGTATTTATTGAGCGCTTACTATGTGCAGAGCACTGTACTAAGCGCTTGGGAAGTACAAATTGGCATCACATAGAGACAGTCCCTACCCAACGGTGGGCTCACAGTCTAAAAGGGGGAGACAGAGAACAGAACCAAACATACCAACAAAATAAAATAAGTAGGATAGAAATGTACAAGTAAAATAAATAAATAAATAAATAAATAGAGTAATAAATATGTACAACCATATATACATATATACAGGTGCTGTGGGGAAGGGAAGGAGGTAAGACGGGGGGATGGAGAGGGGGACGAGGGGGAGAGGAAAGAAGGGGCTCAGTCTGGGAAGGCCTCCTGGAGGAGGTGAGCTCTCAGCAGGGCCTTGAAGGGAGGAAGAGAGCTAGCTTGGCGGATGGGCAGAGGGAGGGCATTCCAGGCCCGGGGGATGACGTGGGCCGGGGGTCGACGGCGGGACAGGCGACAGCGAGGTACAGTGAGGAGATTAGCGGTGGAGGAGCGGAGGGTGTGGGCTGGGCAGTAGAAGGAGAGAAGGGAGGTGAGGTAGGAGGGGGCGAGGGTATGGACAGCCTTGAAGCCCAGGGTGAGGAGTTTCTGCCTGATGCGCAGATTGATCGGTAGCCATTGGAGGTTTTTGAGGAGGGGAGTAATATGTCCAGAGCGTTTCTGGACAAAGATAATCTGGGCAGCAGCATGAAGTATGGATTGAAGTGAAGAGAGACACGAGGATGGGAGATCAGAGAGAAGGCTAGTGCAGTAGTCCAGACGGGATAGGATGAGAGCTTGAATTAGCAGGGTAGCGGTTTGGACGGAGAGGAAAGGGCGGATCTTGGCAATGTTGCGGAGCTGAGACCGGCAGGTTTTGGTGACGGCTTGGATGTGAGGGGTGAATGAGAGAGCGGAGTCGAGGATGACACCAAGTTTGCGGGCTTGTGAGACGGGAAGGATGGTAGTGCCGTCAACAGAGATGGGAAAGTCAGGGAGAGGACAAGGTTTGGGAGGGAAGACAAGGAGCTCAGTCTTCGACATGTTGAGCTTTAGGTGGCGGGCGGACATCCAGATGGAGACGTCCTGAAGGCAGGAGGAGATGCGAGCCTGGAGGGAGGGGGAGAGAGCAGGGGCAGAGATGGAGATCTGGGTGTCATCAGCGTAGAGATGATAGTTGAAGCCGTGGGAGCGAATGAGGTCACCAAGGGAGTGAGTGTATATTGAGAACAGAAGGGGACCAAGCACTGAACCTTGGGGAACCCCCACAGTAAGAGGATGGGAGGGGGAGGAGGAGCCTGCAAAAGAGACTGAGAAAGAACGACCGGAGAGATGAGGAGAACCAGGAGAGGACGGAGTCTGTGAAGCCAAGGTCAGATAACGTGATGAGGAGAAGGGGGTGGTCCACAGTGTCAAAGGCAGCTGAGAGGTCGAGGAGGATTAGGACAGAGTATGAGCCGTTGGATTTGGCAAGCAGGAGGTCATTGGTGACCTTTGAGAGCGCAGTTTCCGTGGAATGAAGGGGACGGAAGCCAGACTGGAGGGGGTCGAGGAGAGAGTTGTTGTTGAGGAATTCTAGGCAGCGCGTGTAGACGACTCGTTCAAGGAGTTTGGAAAGGAATGGTAGGAGGGATATGGGACGATAACTAGAAGGTGAGGTGGGGTCAAGAGAGGGTTTTTTTTAGGATGGGAGAGACATGGGCATGTTTGAAGGCAGAGGGGAAGGAACCAGTGGAGAGTGAGCGGTTGAAGATGGAAGTTAAGGAGGGGAGAAGGGATGGAGCGAGAGATTTTATAAGATGAGAGGGAATGGGGTCAGAAGCACAGGTGGCCGGAGTAGCACTTGAGAGGAGGGAGGAGAGTTCCTCTGAGGATACCGCTGGGAAGGATGGGAGAGTAGCAGAGAGTGTTGAGAGCCGGGGGGTTGGAGAAAGGGGGGAAGAGACTTTGGGGAGGTCGGACCTGATGGATTTAATTTTGTTAATGAAGTAGGAGGCCAGATCGTTGGGGGTGAGGGAAGGAGGAGGGGGAGGAACCGGGGGCCTGAGAAGGGAGTTGAATGTACGGAAGAGCTGGCGGGGGTGATGGGCATGGGTGTCAATAAGGGAGGAGAAATAGTTTTGTCTGGCAGAAGAGAGGGCTGAGTTAAGGCAGGAAAGGATAAACTTGAAGTGAACAAGGTTAGCATGGTGTTTAGACTTTCGCCAGCAGCGTTCGGCAGCTCGAGCATAAGAGCGAAGGAGGCGGACAGTGGCAGTGATCCAGGGCTGTGGGTTAGTGGTGCGAGAGCGGCGAAGGGAAAGGGGAGCGAGCGAGTCTACACTGCTTTTCCTCTGGGCAGAACCCAGTCCAGGACTGGACCCTTCCAGCTGTCACTGGCTGGAGAATGCATTTAACCCTTGGCCATTCTTTCATCCATCAATCGTATTTATTATTGTGTGCAGAGCACTGTACTAAGCGCTTGGGAGAGTACAATATAACAACAGACACATTCCTGCCCACAGTGAGCTCACAGTCTAGAGCCCGATGGCCAGAGCAGGTCCAATTTGGGAGGCCCTGGGTTGTCACTAGGGATGGGAAGCTTCCCCTGTCTACATCAGCGTGGCTCAGTGGAAAGAGCCCGGGCTTTGGAGTCAGAGGTCATGGGTTCAAATCCCAGCTCCGCCAATTGTCAGCTGTGTGACTTTGGGCAAGTCAGTTAACTTCTCTGGGCCTCAGTTACTTCATCTGGAAAATGGGGATGAAGACGGTGGGCCCCCCGTGGGACCACCTGATCCCTTTGTAACCTCCCCAGAACTTAGAACAGTGCTTTGCACTTGCCCAGAGAAGTCAAGTGATTTGCCCAAGGTCACACAGCAGTCCAGTGGCAGAGCTGGGACTAATGATATGTTGCCAACTTGTACTTCCCAAGCGCTTAGTACAGTGCTCTGCACACAGTAAGTGCTCAATAAATATGATTGAATGAATGAATAATGAAAACAATAATCATCATCATCAATTGTATTTATTGAGCGCTTACTGTGTGCAGAGCACTGTACTAAGCGCTTGGGAATTACAAGTTGGCAACATATAGAGACAGTCCCTACCCAACAATGGGCTCACAGTCTAATAACAATTATGGTATTTGTTGAGTGCTTACTAAGTGTCAGGTACTGTACTAAGCGCTGGGGTGAATGCAAGCAAATTGGGTTGGGCACAGTCCCTTGTCCCATGTGGGGCTCACAGTCTTAATCCCCATTTTACAGAAGAGGTAACTGAGGCACAGAGAAGTCAGGTGATATGCCCAAGGCCAAACAGCAGACAAGCAGGACCCTCTGACTTGTGCTCTCTCCACTACGCCACACCGCTTCCCAAGAGGCACACTTGTCTGCTAGGTGACCCTGGGCAAGTCACTTCACTTCTCTTTGCCTCGGTTACCTCATCTGTAAAACGGGGATGAAGACTGTGAGCCCCATGTGGGCAGGTGATATGTCTGCTAATTCTGCTATACCGTACTCTCCCATGTGCTTAGTACAGTGCTCTGCAGAGAGTAAGCGCTCAATAAATACGATTGATGATGATGGTGGTCTAGAAGGAGCCTTCTCCTACTGCAGACCTGTAGGTGGAAAGCATCCCTCCAGAGAAACTGGATTTTTACACCAGTTTGGAGGAGAGCAGAGAGTGCTATGTTGCGGGGGAGTTTGGGCCCAACACGAGCTTGGGAGTCAGAGGACCCACGTTCTAGTCTCAGCTCTGCCACTGACCCGCTTTATGATGTTTGGGCAGGTCACTCTGTCTCTCTGGACCTCAGTTTCCTCCTCTATGAAATGGCAAGAAGATACCTGCACTCTGTCCCTCAGGCTGTGAACCTCGCTCCCCGCTCAACCCTCTCCTCCCCTGCACCCGTCCCGCTCTCCCTGCCAGGAGGGGCTCCCCGCGATGCCGAGAACGTCCTCGAAAAAGAAAAAGCTCATCTGGCAGGAGAGCGAGAGCGGCGGAGCGGCCACACCAGGCCCAGAAAGCCGAGAACCTCCTCGTAAAAGAAAAATCTCATCTGGCAGGAGAGCGAGACCGGCGGAGCGGCCGGACCAGGTCCAGAAATCGTGGACCAGGAGAAAGCTCCTCAGGTAAAACTGCAGCTAATATAGCTTTCGCGGCTCCCTCAGGGATGGGATCGGATCTCTGCCTGAACGGGAAAAGGGAGCGAGCAGAGAAACAAGTCTCTCTGAAGCCCAAAATCCTACCGGGTCCACTCTCCGGTCCTCTCTGCTTGCACTTGTCCCTAAGGATTGAAGACAAGTTAACGGCCGGCTGAGCCATCCCACCCAATAGGGCCTGGACATCGCGTTGGCGCTTCCCTGATCCACCTGCGATCCCTAGAAGTCCCGGGACTTCTAAGCAGAGGATCTTCCCTCTTCCCTCTTCCCTCATTATTAGAGAAGCAGCGTGGCTCAGTGGAAAGAGTCCGGGCTTGGGAATCAGAGCTCATGGGTTCGACTCCCGGCTCTGTCACTTAGCTGTGTGACCTTGGGCAAGGCACTTAACTTCCCTGGGCCTCAGTTCCCTCATCTGTAAAATGGGGACTAGGACTGTAGCCCCACATGGGACAACCTTAATCACCTTGTACCCCCTCCAGTGCTTAGAACAGTGCTTGGCACATAGTAAGCACTTAACAAATACCACTATTGTTATTGTTATTGTTCCCAATGATCCCACCACCAGCACCACCATGAGAAGCAGCGTGGCTCGGTGGAAAGACCCTGGGCTTTGGAGTCAGAGGTCTTGGGTTCAAATCCCGGCTCCGTCAGCGGTGTGACTTTGGGCAAGTCACTTCATTTCTCTGGCCCTCAGTTCCCTCATCTGTAAAATGGGGATTAAAACTGTGAACCCCCCCCCCGCCACCGTGGGACAACCTGATCATCTTGTAACCTCCCCAGTGCTTAGAACAGCGCTTCGTGCTAAACAAATACCATTATTAGTATTATTATTATCCTGCTGGCTTTCCCTTGCCCCTCTACGCATTCACCAGCCGCTGATCCCCACAAGCCATGAGGAATGGCTTCCCCAGTGTCGCTCGCTACCTCGGATGAGATTCTGCAGATCCCCGGCTGTCTACTGATGAAGTTGTGAAAATCTGTGGGGCAAGAAGCCCTGAATCACCGCACTGATGATGGAGGGGATGATTAATAGCCCATTACCTAGGCCGCACCCTGGCTAAAGATAAAGCGCTAGACAAGGAAATTGAAAATCAAATCTAGAAGGCCAGCGCTCTCCTTGGGAGACTGTCAGATGGGGAGGTCAGCATGGACTCAGTCTTCTTTTCTGACCATCTGAGTTCTGCAGAGCTCTGCTGGGCTGGGCCTAATTCCTACTCCAACCCCAAAGTCCACTTTGGGATCCCCTAAGGCATGGGGCTCAGAGCAGTCATTATTATTATTATTATTATTATTATTATTCCTCCCCTCTCCCCCTCCTTCCCCTCCCCATCCACCCCGCCTTACCTCCTTCCCCTCCCCACAGCACCTGTATATATGTATATATGTTTGTAGGCATTTATTACTCTGTACATATTTATTCTATTTATTTTATTTTGTTAATATGTTTTGTTTTGCTGTCTGTCTCCCCCTTCTAGACTGTGTGAGCCCACTGTTGGGTAGGGACTGTCTCTATATGTTGCCAGCTTGTACTTCCCAAGCGCTTAGTACAGTGCTCTTTACACAGGAAGCGCTCAATAAATACGATTGAATGAATGAATGAATGAAAGGAAGGCCCTGGGAGGACAAGGGACACTGAGGGTAGGAATGGTTCCTTTCCTGAGCCCATGAGTAGAAGTCAGTCAGTCAACTGTATTTATTGAGTGCTTACTGAAGCAGTGTGGCTCAAAGAAACAGAGTGGCTCAGTAGGAAAGATCCCGGACTTTGGAGTCAGAAGTCATGGGTTCAAATCCCGGCTCCGCCGATTGTCAGCTGGGTGACTTTGGGCAAGTCACTTCACTTCTCTGGGCCTCAGTGACCTCATCTGTAAAATGGGGATGAAGACTGTGAGCCCCACGAGGGACAACCTGATCACCTTGTAACCTCCTCAGCGCTTAGAACAGTGCTTTGCATGTAGTAAGCACTCAATAAATGCCATAATTAGTTAATTAATTAATTAATTACTGCACACAGAGCACTGTACTAAGTGCTGGGAAGAATTCAGGAGCTCACCTCCTCCAGGAGGCCTTCCCAGACTGAGCCTCCTCCTTACTCTACCCCGCCTCCCCGTCTCCATCCCCCCTGCCTTACCTCCTTCCCTTCCCCACAGCACCTGTATATCATCATCATCATCATCAATCGTATTTATTGAGCGCTTACTGTGTGCAGAGCGGACTAAGCGCTTGGGAAGTACAAGTTGGCAACATATAGAGACAGTCCCTACCCAACAGTGGGCTCACAGTCGAAAAGTATATATGTATATATGTTTGTACGTATTTATTGCTCTATTTATTGATTTATTTATTTTACTTGTACATATTCATTCTATTCATTTTATTCCGTTAATATGTTTTGTTAATATGTTTTGTTCTCTGTCTCTGTCTCCCCCTTCTAGACTGTGAGCCCACTGTTGGGTAGGGACCGTCTCTATATGTTGCCAACTTGTACTTCCCAAGCGCTTAGTACAGTGCTCTGCACACAGTAAGTACTCAATAAATACGATTGAATGACTGAATGACTGAATGAACAATAAACAGACACATTCCCTGCCCCAAGTGAGCTAGTAAAATCGAGGGAACATACTTTCCTGGCCTGTTTCCCAAAGTCTCCCCCTCTGTGACTCTGGGGAAGCCGACACGGAGAGGGGACAAATGTGGGTCTTCCCTCATGGGGGCCAGGGTGGGTTCCACCGCCCTGTTTCTGTTGGCTCTTCCTCCAGATAGATTGCTTACCTTGGTAGGGGGAGACGCCCCCCCAACTTGGGGAGATGCCAATCAATCAATCAATCATATTTATCGAGCGCTTACTGTGTGCAGAGCACTGGACTAAGCGCTTGGGAAGTCCAAGTTGGCAACAACTTGCCAACACCCAGGACTCAACCTGGCTGCGCTCAGGAGTGGGATGGAGCGTTGTAGGTGGGAGGCAGACCCCAGCTGACCATGATCCCCCCCCAACCCTCACCCTCCCTTCCCCACTCCCAGCTGGAGATGGGAATCCTTTTTTTTTTATGGCATTTGTTAAGCGCTTACTATGTGCAGAGCACTGTTCTAAGCGCTGGGGGGGTACAAGGTGATTAAGTTGTCCCACGTGGGGCTCACAGTCTTAATCCCCATTTTACAGATGAGGTAACTGAGGCTCAGAGAAGTTAAGTGACTTGCCCAAGGTCACACAGCAGACATATGGTGGAGTCGGGATTCGAACCCATGACCTCTGACTCCAAAGCCCGTGCTCTTTCCATTGAGCCACGCTGCTCCTTGATTCATCCCTCCTCCCAGCTCCTCAGAACTTTTGTGTGTATTCATTCATTCATTCAATCGTATTTATTGAGCGCTTACCGTGTGCACAGCACTGTGCTAAGCACTTGGGAAGCACAAGTTGGCAACATTCATTCATTCAATCATATTTATTGAGCACTTACTGTATGCAGAGCACTGTGCTAAGTGCTTGGGAAGCACAAGTTGGCAACATTCATTCATTCAATCGTATCTATTGAGCGCTGACTGTGTGCAGAGCACTGTGCTAAGCGCTTGGGAAGTACAAGTCGGCAACATATAGAGACGGTCCCTACCCAACAATGGACTTCAGTCTAGAAGATTACTCATATTAATGTCTGTCTCCCTGCGGCTAGACTGTAAACTCATTGTGGGCAGAGAATGTGTCGGTTTATTTTTACAGTATACTCTCCCAAGTGCTTAGTACAGTGCTCTGCCCACAGTATGCACTCAAATATAAATTGGCTAACTGACTCCTGGACTGTAAGCTCATTGTGGGCAGAGAATGTGTCGATTTATTTTTACAGTGTTCTCTCCCAAGTGCTTAGTACAGTGCTCTGCCCACAGTATGCACTCAATCAATATAAATTGACTGGTTGACTGACTCCTGGACTGTAAGCTCACTGTGGGCAGAGAATGTGTCGGTTTATTTTTACAGTGTACTCTCCCAAGTGCTTAGTACAGTGCCCTGCCCACTGTATGCACTCAATCAATATAAATTGACTGGCTGACTGACTCCTGAACTGTAAGCTCACTGTGGGCAGAGAATGTGTCGGTTGATTTTTACAGTGTACTCTCCCAAGTGCTTAGTACAGTGCTCTGCCCACAGTATGCACTCAATCAATATAAATTGACTGGCTGACTGACTCCTGAACTGTAAGCTCATTGTGGGCAGAGAATGCGTCGGTTTATTTTTACAGTATACTCTCCCAAGTGCTTAGTACAGTGCTCTGCCCACAGTATGCACTCAATCAATATAAATTGACTGGCTGACTGACTCCTGGACTGTAAGCTCACTGTGGGCAGAGAATGTGTTGGTTTATTTTTACAGTGTACTCTCCCAAGTGCTTAGTACAGTGCTCTGCCCACTGTATGCACTCAATCAATATAAATTGACTGGCTGACTGACTCCTGAACTGTAAGCTCATTGTGGGCAGAGAATGTGTCGGTTTATTTTTACAGTGTACTCTCCCAAGTGCTTAGTACAATGCTCTGCCCACAGTATGCACTCAATCAATATAAATTGACTGGCTGACTGACTCCTGAACTGTAAGCTCATTGTGGGCAGAGAATGCGTCGGTTTATTTTTACAGTATACTCTCCCAAGTGCTTAGTACAGTGCTCTGCCCACAGTATGCACTCAATCAATATAAATTGACTGGCTGACTGACTCCTGGACTGTAAGCTCATTGTGGGCAGAGAATGTATCGGTTTATTTTTACAGCATACTCTCTCAAGCGCTTAGTACAGTGCTCTGCCCACAGTATGCACTCAATCAATATAAATTGACTGGCTGACTGACTCCTGAACTGTAAGCTCATTGTGGGTAGAGAATGTGTCGGTTTATTTTTACAGTATGCTCTCCCAAGTGCTTAGTACAGTGCTCTGCCCACGGTATGCACTCAATCAATATAAATTGGGTGACTGACTGCTGAACTGTAAGCTCATTGTGGGCAGAGAATGTATCGGTTTATTTTTGCAGTATACTCTCTCAAGTGCTTAGTACAGTGCTCTGCCCACAGTATGCACTCAATCAATATAAATTGACTGGCTGACTGACTCCTGAACTGTAAGCTCATTCTGGGCAGAGAATGCGTCGGTTTATTTTTACAGTATACTCTCCCAAGTGCTTAGTACAGTGCTCTGCCCACAGTATGCACTCAATCAATATAAATTGACTGGCTGACTGACTCCTGGATTGTAAGCTCATTGTGGGCAGAGAATGTGTCGGTTTATTTTTACAGTGTACTCTCCCAAGTGCTTAGTACAGTGCTCTGCCCACAGTATGCACTCAATCAATATAAATTGACTGGCTGACTCCTGGACTGTCTGATGGAGGAAAGAGACTCAGAGGGGAGAGATGACTTGCCCAAGGTCACACCGCAGGCTGGAGTCCGAGCCGGGTCTCCTGGCCAAACTGTCTCCCCAATTATGAGTTCTACGGTGTAGCCCCCGGCTGGACATCCCAGCCCCCAAGCTGGCCCTCAGTTTCCCGACGGCAGGACTGTTTAGACACAAACAAGGCCCGGCCGGCCCCGGCCCCGACTCGATTTATACCGCATTTCCAAATATTTAGATTGGTCTTAGCTTTCCCGCAGCGGCTCGGCCAGCAACCTGCTGTGTCTGCATCGGTCTGAGGACCGATTGTCACTGTTCGCAACAGCTCTCCGGGACCCCGCTGAGGGTCACGGCGGGTAGGAGGGCTGAAAGGGGGTGTCTACATCATCTGGGACCTTCTGGCCCCAGAAGCCCAAACTCCCCAGGGAGGTTGGGGGGAGTCTGACAGCGGCAAAACATTTAAGTTTTCTTCTCTAGTTGGTCAGGGGTAGGTGGAGAAGATTATAGCCAATTTGGCAAAAATACGATCAGCTGAACAATTCCTTATAAGTCCAGCATCGTGCCGAGTTAAGCAGGCAGGGCCAACTGAGGCTCCTGGGGGACGGCGTTGGGGGGAGGAGGGATGTTCGGCCCGACGTCCCCATTCCTCCTCCCGGCTGGTGTCGGATAATGAGGGCGCCCGGGGTCTCCTCGCAAGCGTTTTGGAAAGGCACGAGGCCGCGGTCGGAGGGCCTTCTTTGGTAGCAGGTCGGTGAACTGGAAGTGGAGGGCCCGGACGGGCGCGCTTTCCAGCACAGAGCAATCAATCGTATTTATTGAGCGCTTACTGTGTGCAGAGCACTGTACTAAGCGCTTGGGAAGTCCAAGTTGGCAACATATAGAGACGGTCCCTACCCAACAGTGGGCTCACAGTCTAGAAACAGTGGGAGAGCAGTTACTGTGGGGCTCGGGAAGCCCCGGAGCCTTCTGTTTTCTTGGGGGTCTCGGGCCCCCTTAACTGGGGTATCTGGCCAGAAGGTTTCAGCATGCCATGATGTTAAACAATGGGTAGAGCAGGGTGGGGGGGGATTGTTGGGGCTCAGACAACCTGTGAAGCAGAGAAGCAGCATGGCCTAGCGGCTAGAGCCCGGGCCCGGGAGTCGGAAGGACCGGGGCTCTAAGCCTGGCTCCGCCACTCGTCTGCCGCGAGACCTTGGGCAATTCACTTAAATTCTCTGTGCCTCAGTTCTCCCGCTCGCCCTCCTATTTAGACAGTGAGCTCCATGCGGAACATCATCATCATCAATCGTATTTATTGAGCGCTTACTGTGTGCAGAGCACTGTACTAAGTGCTTGGGAAGTACAAATTGGCAACATATAGAGACAGTCCCTACCCAACATTGGGCTCACAGTCTAAAAGATTCTAAGCGCTGGGGGTGGGGTGGGGGGGTTACAAGGTGATCTGGTTGTCCCACGGGGGGCTCACGGTCTTCATCCCCATTTTACAGATGAGGGAACTGAGGCCCAGAGAAGCGAAGTGACTTGCCCAAAGTCACACAGCTGACAGTTGGCAGAGCCGGGATTTGAACCCATGACCTCTGACTCCAAAGCCAGGCTCTTTCCACTGAGCCACGCTGTTTCTCTTACAGGGACTGGAACAGGGACTGTGTCCAACCCGATTATCTTGTGTATCTACCCCACGGCTTAAAACAGTGCCCGGCACATAGTAAGCGCTTAACAAATACCACAATTATCATTATTATTATTATTGGGAGGCCCAGCCCCAAATACCACATTACAGTGAGGCGGGAGGGCCCCCTGAATGGTGGGGAGGGATAAAGATGCTGGGGTGGTTTGCCTTCTGGAGGCTGCCCAGATTCCCCACCTGGTTTAATGATGGCATTTATTAAACACTTACTATGTGCAAAGGTGAACAGGTTGTCCCACTTGGGGCTCACAGTCTTCATCCCCATTTTCCTGATGAGGGAACTGAGGCCCAGAGAAGTGAAGTGACTTGCCCAAAGTCACACAGCTGACAAGTGGCGGAGCCGGGATTTGAACCCGTGACCTCGGACTCCGAAGCCCGGGCTCTTTCCACTGAGCCACGCTGCTCCCTGGTTTGGAACAGTGGGGCCATACTAGGACCCTCCCTCGTCTCTTTTCCATCCTTCTCCATCAAACCCCCCCAACCCCGTGCTCCCAGGGGCAGGAGCGGTGCTGGCCCCCTTCCCAGCACCAACTTCGGGCTGACCCAGGTCACACTGTATATATGTATATATGTTTGTACATATTTATTACTCTATTTATTTATTTACTTTACTTGTACATATCTATTCTATTTATTTTATTTTGTTAGTATGTTTGGTTTTGTTCTCTGTCTCCCCCTTTTAGACTGTGAGCCCACTGTTGGGTAGGGACTGTCTCTATATGTTGCCAACTTGGACTTCCCAAGCGCTTAGTACAGTGCTCTGCACACAGTAAGCGCTCAATAAATATGATTGATTGATTGCGGGGGTTTGGGAGATCGCCTCCGGCATTACATTGGCGTAGAGAGAGAGAGAGAGAGACCAGATTCAGCCCCTGCACATCTCGCTTTTGCACACTGGAACGTACTGAACGTACTGGAACGTCTTTTAGACTGTGAGCCCACTGTTGGGTAGGGACTGTCTTTATATGTTGCCAACTTGGACTTCCCAAGCGCTTAGTACAGTGCTCTGCACACAGTAAGCGCTCAATAAATATGATTGATTGATTGATTGATTACTGAGCACAAGAAAGGAGGAATGCTGAGGCACAAGAAACGAGATAGTCCAAAGAGACAGAGCCCACAAGCGACTTACGCTCTTTAGGGTTTGGATTTTTCTGGTTAAAAATACATACTTGTTGTCTGTCTCCCCATTCAAGACCGTGAGCCCGCTGTTGGGTAGGGACCGCCTCTATATGTTGCCGATTTCCCAAACGCTTCGTACAGTGCTCTGCACACAGTAAGTGCTCAACAAATACGATTGAATGAATGAATGAATAACTGGACAGTTCATTATCGGGTTTTATTTTTAAAAAAATTTTGGTGAAAGGTTTAAGTTTTTAAACTTTCTAGCAATTTGGATTTTCCCTTTTCTGGTTCCCAAACAGCTCCACTTCGTACAGTGCTCTGAACACAGTAAGCGCTCAACAAATACGATTGAATGAATGAATGAATAATCGGACAGTTCATTATCGGGTTTTATTTTTAAAAAAATTTTGGTGAAAGGTTTAAGTTTTTAAACTTTCTAGCAATTTGGATTTTCCCTTTTCTGGTTCCCAAACAGCTCCACTTCATACAGTGCTCTGCACACAGTAAGCGCTCAACAAATACGGTGGAATGAATGAATGAATAATCGGACAGTTCATTATCGGGCTTTATTTTTAAAAAAATTTTTGGTGAAAGGTTTAAGTTTTTAAACTTTCCAGCAATTTGGATTTTCACTTTTCTGGTTCCCAAACAGCTCCACTTCGTACAGTGCTCTGCACACGGTAAGCGCTCAACAAATACGATTGAATGAATGAATGAATAATTGGCCAGTTCATTATCGGGTTTTATTTTAAAAAAAATTTTGGTGAAAGGTTTAAGTTTTCAAACTTTTTAGCAATTTGGATTTTCACTTTTTCTGGTTCCCAAACAGTTCCACTTCGTACAGTGCTCTGCACACAGTAAGCGCTCAACAAATACGATTGAATGAATGAATGAATAATCGGACAGCTCATTATCGGGTTTTATTTTTAAAAAAATTTTGGTGAAAGGTTTAAGTTTTTAAACTTTCTAGCAGTTCGGATTTTCCCTTTTCTGGTTCCCAAACAGCTCCACTTCGTACAGTGCTCTGCACACAGTAAGCGCTCAACAAATACGACTGAATGAATGAATGAATAATTGGACAGTTCATTATCGGGTTTTATTTTTTAAAAAAATATTGGTGAAAGGTTTAAGTTTTAAACTTTCTAGCAATTTGGATTTTCCCTTTTCTGGTTCCCAAACAGCTCCACTTCGTACAGTGCTCTGCACACAGTAAGCACTCAACAAATACAACTGAATGAATGAATGAATAATTGGATGGTTCATTATCGGGTTTTATTTTTTCAAAAATTTTGGTGAAAGGTTTAAGTTTTTAAACTTTCTAGCAATTTGGATTTTCCCTTTTCTGGTTCCCAAGCAGCTCCACTTCGTACAGTGCTCTGCGCACAGTAAGCGCTCAACAAATACGATTGAATGAATGAATAATCGGACTGTTCATTATCGGGTTTTGTTTTTTAAAAAAATTTGGTGAAAGCTTTAAGTTTTCAAACTTTCTAGCGATTTGGATTTTCACTTTTCTGGTTCCCAAACAGCTCCACCGGCAAGGCTCCTTGTGCCTGCGGCCCTGATGGCCCAAATCGTACGTATTTATCGCTCTATTTATTTTACTTGTACATAGCGATTCTATTTATTTTATTTTGTTAATATGTTTTGTTTTGTTGTCTGTCTCCCCCTTCTAGACTGTGAGCCCACTGTTGGGTAGGGACCGTCTCTATATGTTGCCAACTTGGACTTCCCAAGCGCTTCAATCAATCAATTGTAACAAAACATATTAACAAAATAAAATAGTAAATATGTACAAGTAAAATAGAGTAATAAATCTGTTCAAACGTATATACAGGTGCTGTGGGGAGGGGAAGCATTTAGCCCCTTGATAACAGAAGCAAATGATAGGAAAAGCAACATGGTTTAGCAGAGGGAGAGCATGGGCCTGGAAACCGGAAGGCTCTTGGACCTGTATATATGTATATATGTTTATACGTATTTATTACTCTATTTATTTATTTAATTTGTACATACTTATTCTATTTATTTTATTTTGTTAATATGTTTTGTTTTGTTGTCTGTCTCTCCCTTCTAGACCGTGAGCCCGCTGTTGGGTAGGGACCATCTCTATGTGTTGCCGACTTGTACTTCCCAAGTGCTTAGTACAGCGCTCTGCACACAGTAAGCGCTCAATAAATACGGTTGATTGATTGATTGATTCTGCCTGAAGTCTGCTGCGTCTTGGGCCGGTTGGCTTAGAGACAGACCAAGGACCAAACCATGCTGATTTCAGCTCCCCAACCCCAACTCTGAGCCGGGCAGAGCCTGAACGTGCCCACGGCATCTTCGGAAGCCGATGGTGTGGCGTCTGTCGCCAAAATGGCCAGGCGAGCCAAGCCTCAGAGGCCCTTCATCATCATCAATCGTATTTATTGAGCGCTTACTATGTGCAGAGCACCGTACTAAGCGCTTGGGAAGTACAAATTGGCAACATAACTTATTGAGCGCTTACTGTGTGCAGAGCATGGAGCCCCTTCTTCTGGCAAGGTCGTTTGCAGACAAGGCCCAGGGGAACCCATGGCCAAACTGCAGATGGCCCCAGGCCGTTGTACCACCGTGCATAGTGGGGTAGCGTTCACCAGTGACCACTCGCTCCATTCTTCAGTGTTCAACGGGCTCCTACAACTGGAGACCTAAAGCAGCGTGGCTCAGTGGGAAGAGCCCGGGCTTGGGAGTCCGAGGTCATGGGTTCGAATCCCGGCTCCGCCACTTGTCAGCTGTGTGACTCTGGTCAAGTCACTTCACTTCTCTGGGCCTCCGTTCCCTCATCTGTAAAATGGGGATGAAGACTGTGAGCCCCTCGGGGGACAACCTGATCACTCTGTAACCGCCCCAGTGCTTAGAACAGTGCTTTGCACATAGTAAGCACTTAATAAATGCCATCATTATTATTATTATTATTATTATTACTACAAAGCACTGTACTGAGGGCCTATTGTATATGACATCTGTCCACATGTTTTGTTTTGTTGTCTATCTCCCCCTTCTAGACTGTGAGCCTGTTGTTGGGTAGAGAATGTCTCTATATGTTACCAACTTGTACTTCCCAAGCGCTTAGTACAGTGCTCTGCACACAGTAAGTGCTCAATAAATACGATTGAATGAATGAATAAATACAATTGAATGATTGTTGTGTGTGCAGGGTAATAATAATGACATTTGTTAAG
Organism: Tachyglossus aculeatus; assembly: GCF_015852505.1. Lineage (NCBI taxonomy): Eukaryota > Metazoa > Chordata > Mammalia > Monotremata > Tachyglossidae > Tachyglossus > Tachyglossus aculeatus. Next base: position 39,010,650 of record NC_052088.1, on the reverse strand, counting down.
CACTTACTATGTGCAAAGCACTGTTCTAAGCACTGGGGGGATACAAGGTGATCAGGTTGTCCCACGGGGGGGGGCTCACAATCATCCCCATTTTACAGATGAGGTAACTGAGGCTCTGAGAAGTTGTGACTTACTCAAGGTCACACAGCAGACATGTGGCAGAGCCGGCATTCAAACCCATGACCTTTGACTCCAAAGCCCGTGCTCTTTCCACTGAGCCATGCTGCTTCTCGGGTACTTTACTGGGCACTTTGGAGAGCTTGATAAACGTAAAAGACGGGATCCTGACCCTCCAGGAGTTTGCACGCTAATCGGTTTAATGATACAGCCCTACCGATTATGGGTTTTTTAAGCCTCTCATCGAACCCATATCCCAGTGATCCAGAGAAGCGCGGGAGGGAAGCTAAGATGAGGTGGCTGAAATCAAGTGGGGCAGAGGAGATTCTCCAAAATGGCAAGAAAGCGCAGACCCCCCCAATAAGGTGGCTTCGCCTCTCGAACCTGGGACACCCCTGGAGTTAGCTGACCAGACTGGGGCTTTGGGGCTCTGCCAGTGGCCAGTGACGCGGGAAATGGATGAGGACGGTTGGCTAATCCTCTCCGCAACCCCATTTCCTAGTCCTCATTCGCCCTCCCAATACCCCCTCTCCCCCACCCCAACCTAGAGGGGGAAGGCAGAAGGTATCCCCCCCAGCCCTACCCCCTTCATTCATTCATTCATTCAATTGTATTTATTGAGCGCTTACTGTGTGCAGAGCACCTTACTAAGCGCTTGGAAAGTACAAGTTGGCAACATCTAGAGACGGTCCCTACCCAACAATGGGCTCACAGTCTAGGGTGGGAGACAAGACGAAACAAAACATGTGGACAGGTGTCATGTTATCAGAATAAACAGAAGTAAAGCTAGATGCACATCATCCACAGCACCTGTATATAGGTTTGTACAGACTTACTACTCTATTTCACTTGCACATATTTACTACTCTATTTATTTTGTTAATGATGTGCACATCATCCACAGCACCTGTATATAGGTTTGTACAGATTTACCACTCTATTTCACTTGCACATATTTACTACTCTATTTATTTTGTTAATGATGTGCACATCATCCTTAGCACCTTTATATAGGTTTGTACATATTTACCACGCTATTTCACTTGCATATATTTACTATTCTATTTATTTTGTTAATGATGTGCACATCATCCTTAGCACTTTTATATAGGTTTGTACAGATTTACCACTCTTTCACTTGCACATATTTACTATTTTATTTATTTTGTTAATGATGTGCACATCATCCTTAGCACCTTTATATAGGTTTGTACAGATTTACTACTCTATTTCACTTGCAAATATTTACTAGTCTATTTATTTTGTTAATGATGTGCACATCATCCACAGCACCTGTATATAGGTTTGTACAGAGTTACTACTCTATTTCACTTGCACATATTTACTATTCTATTTATTTTGTTAATGATGTGCATTTAGCTTTAATTCTATTTGTTCTGACGACTTGACAGCTGTCCACATGTTTTGTTGTCTGTCTTCCCCCACCTTCTAGACTGTGAGCCCATTGTTGGGTACGGACTGTCTCTATATGTTGCCAACTTGTACTTCCCAAGCGCTTAGTACAGTGTTCTGCGCACAGCAGGCACTCAATAAATCATCAATCGTATTTATTGAGCGCTTACTGTGTGCAGAGCACTGTACTAAGCACTTGGGAAGTACAAGTTGGCAACAATAAATGATTGAATGAATGAATGAATGAGACCACGCGGACGCTTGTCCTGCGGATTTCCCGGCAGAGAGAGCCCACCCCCTGCCAAGGCCACCGCCACTGTCGTCATCGTCATCACCACCACCACACGTCCTTCAGGCTGCGGGTTTATTTCACTAAATTACCTAGATTTGAAAATCTGTGTCTGGTGGTGGTTTCACTCCAACAAGGGTTACAATGGTTTGTTTCATTACAAGCAGGAGAAGGAAGGGAAGACAGTGTTAGGGAACCTGGCAATAAATTAGAATATAATTTACAAAAGCAAAAAAAAAAAGTAACAGTGAACCACATTAATAATGAATATAAAATGATAAGCAACTAATCACAATGATACAAAGGAAATTTCATTCTGTACTGGTAGGATACCTATGGGACAGACATTCAATCACTCAACTAATCAACTTCCTAATGAAATGGGCTATGCTGGAGTTGGACCCGGGGATGCGTATTCCCTCTCCGCTGCGCGCGACCTTCTTCCGGGCGGGCGGGTGGGCAGGTGGGCGACCCCGTCGGGGGGCGAGGCACGATGGCAGCTGCCGACCGCTGTGCCGTGCGGCTGTTTCATTTCAGAACGGGATTTAGCTTAGATAGACAGGTGGCTACAAAGTAGCAGCAGCATCGGACTGTGCTGGGGACAACCGGGGTGGCCGGGGAGGAGGTTGGTGTGTTTCGGGGCGGGGGGGAGGCGGATACGTGTGTGTTTGTGTGTTGTGTGGAGTGGACTTTCGGCAGGGAATCCAGATCCAGGATGCGGCTCAGTATTCTTCCTGCCCGGCTCCTGCAGGCCTCCCCCGTGGGCCACCGCGTGGATGGGCACCCTCGCCTGCTTGCGCCTCGGGAGGACCGTGGCACCAGTGCTCTCAGTGAGGTGAGAACAAGGGGCTCTCTTTCTCCCTCCACTTGGGAGAAGGCGGGGGAGAAAACGAGCTTGCGGCCGTGCCCGGAAGCCAGGGTTCACCTTGATCACCTCCCGCCTGGGCAGTGCCCGCCCTCCTGGGGCCTTCTGCTTCTCAGCCATTCCGGAACCGTCGGATGCCCGGCAGTCACTCCTGTGACCCCTTCGTCTCCGGCTCGGCCTGGGCTCAGGGCCGGCCCCCCGTGGCCCGTGGGCACAGAGGGGGGCTCCCGTGGTCCGGGAGTCTCCAGGGGAGCACTGGATCCGACTGGTCATCGCATGGTCCGCGACACCCCCCAACCTCTTAGTGCGGGGCGGGCCACCGGGACGCTCCCGATATTGCTCCAAACGAGCACGCTCGTTCCTTCTCTCCACGGTGAGTCTCTGACCGCACATCTTGGGGGCAGGGCAGAGGCCGGGCAAAGGAATGGGTTGTGTGGGGACTGTGGGATTAGATTTGCCCAGGGGCCCGCTACCCAGTTAATGCCTGCCAGGAGTCTCCCAGCAACGCAGACCAAAATGCCCACTCCAAGGGCTGACGTGAGTCTGGTCCTCGTGGTTGGGATACTCACGGCGGGGTGTGGGGGCTCCCTCCTCCAGACAGGCCCCCACCCATCCTCTCGCTGACCCGTTCGGACAGCGTCCTCCTCCCTGGCTGGAAGCGTGTGGGGCAACAGCGGGCAAGCCGGGCTGTCCGATCCAGACTCTGGCAGGAGGGCGGTGAGCACGGCAGCGGAGTCTTAGGGGCCGGGGTGTAAACAAGACCGAGTTGGGGCGGTGGAGGGAAGAGCCCGGCCCTTGGCCCTCCTCTCCACAGGGAAGCCTGGCCGGGGCACGGCCCTGGATTGCTCCTCTGGCCCGCCAGAGTCTGAGCCTCGCCGGTGGGAAGATGCGCTGGCCCCCCTTCACCGGCACTGCCAACCGGGGCCCCGGGAACCGTGAGAGCAGAGCACGCTTCCTTCGCTCCTTACCCCCATTTCAAGGTTTAAGTTATAGCACCGGTGGGGTGGCAGACGGCAGAGCCAAAAGATTCTCGCTGGGACTTGATTGCTGAGGCCTCTTTACTTCTTTAGGAGGTCAGGTCGAGGAACCGCTCCAGTTTCCTCGGCTTTACTTACAAATGGAGTTAGCTCCTCAGTGTCGCCGCTCAGTCGGTCGTGAAAATGCTCTTACCGGTGTCCAGGGAGGTAAGTGAGGAGGGGGTGGGCTGGGATTCCCCGACTCTGGCCTTCCCACCTCGGCCCGTGCCCGGAGCCTCCCCTTCCTCACCCCAGGCTGGTACTGGTGACGCCGGGAAGCTGCGTGACCCAAGGGATCGGTGGGCTTGAGATGGGATGGAGAGGGGAGAGTCGGGGGTGGGATGGTCCATCCGGACGGCCAGCACACGGTTTCCTCTAGGCGTCCGGGTGCCGCCGCTGGAGAGATCGCCCCCGGTGCCACTGAGCCTGGCGGTCTGGCGTTCTCACTTCACAGAAGTTAAAATACTGAAATCCTGTCAGCTGGAACTGACCAGTGGTTATGTTTTCCACAGGGTAGAGGGTCTGCCTGGGCCCGGGCCCGCAGCCCTGGACGGTCGGTGCCATGGTGGGCTCGAGGCACGGGGAGGGGGGGGGAAGGGGGATGTGGGGGCAGTCAGTGTCCCTGGCAGGTCTTACAGCACATCTGTCTGAAGTAGGCGCGACTGCAGAACTTGAATTTCAGCACCAGCGGGCAATAGGCCACCTTGTTCACGTCTTTGCACTCTAGGGGATGGGCACAAAAGGCGGCGGTCAGGAGGTGCCAAGGACAAAAGGGAACGGCGACAGCCACTTCCGGCAGGGGCCCAGATGAAGTCCGGAGAGTCCGGCCCGCCCGGGAGGACCCGCCCCGCAGAGCCCCTGAGGGGTCGCGGGTCACAGAGGGTGGGCGGACGATAACAATGATGATAGCATTTATTAAGCGCTTACTGTGTGCAAAGCACTGTTCTAAGCGTGACCAGGTTGTCCCACGGGGGGCTCACAGTCTTAATCCCAATTTTACAGATGAGGGAACTGAGGCTCAGAGAAGTCAAGTGACTTGCCCAAGGTGGTGGAGCTGGGATTTGAACCTATGACCTCCAACTCCAGAGCCCGGGCTCTTTCCACTGAGCCACGCTGCTTCTCCAAAGTTGCCGGGGAACTCATGGCTCTGGGCTAACCAAGGGCAGCAAGGTCCACGGAAGGAGACGGGGACCCTGGTTCTTTAGGCCCAGGTCTGTTTGCTGGCCTGCTGTGCAGCCTTGGGCCAGGCATTCAAGCTCTCTGGGCATCAGTTTCCTGCGGGGATATGAGACCCACTCTGCCTCCCTTCTTGCCTCCGCCTCACCTGCTGAGTGTGGGCTGGGCCCCAGTGCTCCGCACAGTGTGAGCCTCACCCAGGGCACATGCTCAATCAGGAGCCACTTAATTGATCCCCTTCAAAGCCCTACTGAGAGCTCACCTCCTCCAGGAGGCCTTCCCAGACTGAGCCCCCTCCTTCCTCTCCCCCTCCCCCGCCTTACCTCCTTCCCCTCCCCACAGCACCTGTATATATGTATATATGTTTGTACGTATTTATTACTCTATTTTATTTGTACATATTTATTCCATTTGTTTTATTTTGTTAATTATGTTTTGTTTTGTTGTCTGTCTCCCCCTTCTAGACTGTGAGCCCGCTGCTGGGAAGGGCCCGTCTCTAGATGTTGCCAACTTGTACTTCCCAAGCGCTTAGTACAGTGCTCTGCACACAGTAAGTGCTCATTATTGAGCACTTTGAATGAATACAATACAATTGAATGAATGGATCCCACCCTCGGATGGGCACGCTGGAGCAGCAGGCCCAAGAGAGCACGCCCCAGCTGACTCCTCATTCTTCCTGCGGAACCAGCCGCAGGAAATAAATGAGATCTCTGCTGCCCGCATCCTGCCCATGCTGACCAAAGCCCCCTTCGTGGGTCAGTCCCCCCAGGAACCCGGTGACCACCGGCCCACAACCCAGCCCGGGTTGGTGCCAGTCACCCACCAGGATCCAGGCTTAAGAAGCACGACTGGGGAAGCCCAGACCGAAACACCGCGGGGGGCTGTGTGGGGAGAGGGTAGGAGGACCGAGCTGGCCGACCTCCTCGGCTCAAGGCCCGGGAACCCTCGTCGCCCTCCGCCCGGCACTCACCTTCGGTGGTGGAAATGGGTGAACTGTCACACTTGCTTTCGCACTGCTGCATGGACGGGGGCCGGACCGTCTCTGGACAATCGCTGGACGGCTGCCCGGTGTACGAGAGGCACTGGACCGTTCGCATTTGCTGCCCGAGTCCGCAGTGTGCAGAACACTGGCAAACGGAGAGGCAGAAAGAGAAGAAAAACCTAAGTCTCGCCCTATCTGGAGCTTTTCATCAGGGTCACGGTGTAACCCCATAATAATAATTATTATGGTATTTGTTAAGCACTTACTATGTGCCAAGCACTGTACCATCTGACTCCACTCCTCCCACATTACTCCAGAAACACAGGTGTGGTGGTTCATTCTAGACCGAGACAATTCCTACACCCCGGGTGTGGCAGTTCATTCTAGAGAATTCCAGGAACAGGCACTACAGTTCCTTCTGGAAATGAATCCTCTCGCAACAGAGGTATGATTTCTCTCTCTCTCTCTCTCTAGGTATACACACACACACTCACACACACACAAATATATATTTATTTTCGCACAGACATACGGTTGTCCTTAAATGCCACTGGTGGTGAAACTCGGCAGCCAGACAGGTACAGAAATTAATTCTAGAGACACATGAATTCCAGAAACCACTGGGTTTGGCTGAGAGACCATTCTGGCGACGTGTGCCCCACCACACAGACGTGACATAGTTTAAGTTATCTTTCATGGCTCAAGAGGAGGCCGGCGGCGGCAGAACTCACTGAAACCCCGGGCCTGGCGGCTCCTCCTAAGACCCCCAAAACCCCAGCCTGGCAGCTCATTCTAGAGAGTTCTGCTATCGGGCCTGCCCTGTTCATTCTGGAGCGGGAAGCACCGGTACACAGCGGTTTGTTCTAGGTGCAGGCCAAGACCAGTGCTATTCTTAGGCCCGGGCGTGTCGCTTCGGACGTCAGCCCTCCGGGAGGCTGGCACACCACAAGACAAACAAAATGGGCGCACTTTGGTACCGGCTCCCTCGGCACAAACACCAAAGGGGAAAAGTCAATGTTTGCCAAATGGAGGGGGAGAGAGTCGCTGAAAAATATTTCATGTTTCAGGCTCCAGGAGGGAAGGGAAGCTTCTATTTACCGCAGCAGCTTCCCTTGCAAGGGTCCCGGGCCATTTCCCGAGGGTCCAGAGAGTGAGCGAGGCCCCTGGCCGGCAGGCAGGGCAACCAGCCGGCTACCAATGAGTAGTCTTTGCCACCATGGGACGAAGTGGACAGGGGCCTGCTCTCTGCCCACAAGGTTAGTCTGTCTACCTATTCTTGCCGGGACAGACAACGGTGCAACTTTGCTCTTATGGGGGCTCCCCGCATCAGCGAGATCTCATTTTGTTCTCACAGAGTTTCTGAGAGCTGGGGAGAAGCTGGGGATTACTACCCCATTTTACAGATGAGAAAACTGAGGCCCAGAGAGGTTCAGGGGCTTGCCAGAGATCACGCGGCAGGCCTAGGGCAGAACTGGGTCTAGAACCCAAGTCTCCTAGCTTCCCGTCTTGGCCTCGGTTTCCTCAGTATAATAATAATCATTGTGCTGCTCGGTAGGCTGAAAGCCACCCTCTTCCCTCCATCCAAACTGCTACCACATATGACTTATCCTCTCCCGCCTTGATTACTTTATCAGCCTCCTTGCCGCCCTCCCAGCCTCCTGTCTCTCCCCACTCCGGTCCATACTTCACACTGCTGCCCAAATCATTTTTCTATAAAAAGTGTTCAGGACATGTCACCCCACTCTTCAGAAAACTCCAGTAGTTGCCCATACACTTCTGCAACAAACAAAAACTCCTCACCATTGGCTTTAAAAGCAGTCCATCACCTTGTCCCCTCCTACGACACTTCGCTACTCGGCTACTACAACCCAGCCTGCATACTTTGTCCCTCTGATGCTAACCTTCTCACTGTACCTCGATCCTGTCTATCTCGCCGCCGACCCCTCGCCCACATCCTCCCTCTGGCCTAGAATGCCGTCCCTCCTCAAATCTGAAAAGTACTCTCACTCCCCTCAAAGCCTTAGTGAAGGCATGTTTCCTCCATCTTCTCCCACTCTCTTCTGTGTCACCTTGACTTGCTGCCTTTATTCATCCCCTATCCCAGCTCCACAGCACTTATATACATATCTGTAATTTATTTCTATCGATGTCTGCCTCCCCCTCTAGACTGAAAGCTCACTGTGGGCAGGGATGTGTCTGTTTATTGTTGTAATGTTGTAATGTAATGTATTGTTGTATCCCTCCCAAGCACTCAGTACAGTGCTCTGCACACAGAAAGCTCTCAATAAATACAACTGAACAAAGGAATGATAGTGTTTACTGTGCTCTAAGCACTGTATTAAGCACCGGGGTTGATAATAATAATAATAATGATGATGGCATTTGTTAAGCACTTACTATGTGCAAAGCACTGTTCTAAGCGCTGGGTGATCAGGTTGTCCCACGTGGGGCTCACAGTCTTAATCCCCAACATTGATACAATGTTATATGATGGGACTCAAAATCTAGGTAGGTGAGAGGGAGTACAGGAATGTGAATCCCCTGACAGGCAGGGGCTGTCTCATTCCCACAGGTGTATCCTCTCCCGGCGCTTCTCACAGTGCTCTGCATCCAGTAAATGCTTAAGAAATACTATAACTACTCCTTAATCAATCAATCAATCAATCAATTGTATTTATTGAGTGCTTACGGTGTGCAGAGCACTGTACTAAGCGCTTGGGAAGTACAAGTTGGCAACATATAGAGACAATCCCTACCCAACAGTGGGCTCACAGTCTAAAACCCCATTTTTACAGCTGAGAAAACCGAGGCCACAGAATTCAAGTATAACACGCCCAAGACCGCAGAGCAGGCCAAATGAGAGAAGTGGGATTAGAACCCAGGCCTCCAGACTCCCAAGTCTGTGCTCTTTCCACTAGGCCGCACTACTTCTCATCTGTAAGTGGGAGATAGGACACTCATCCTCCTTGGACTGTGAGCAATCTGATTATCTTGTATCTACCCCAGTGTTTAGCACCGTACCGGGCACGTAGAACACTTTGAAGGAGGGGAAAGATGTGGCTGGGAGAAGAGAAATGTAATGTCATGCCCTGGGTTTATGCTTTGACATCAACGCGGAAGCAGACAAATATCTCCAAACCAATACAAAGTTCCTTTTCTCTGAGGCAATTCCTCATGTTCGCGCTCTCCCGCCCCCATCCAGTGTGGCTTAGTAATAATAATAAAAGTAATAGCATTTATTAAGTGCTTACTATGTGCAAAGCACTGTTCTAAGCACTGGGGAGGTTACAAGGTGATCAGGTTGTCCCCCGGGGAGCTCAGTCTTCAACCCCATTTGACAGATGAGGTAACTGAGGCCCAGAGAAGTTAAGTGACTTGCCCAAAGTCACACGGCTGACAATTGGCGGAGTAGGGATTTGAACCCATGACCTCTGACTCCAAAGCCCGGGCTCTTCCCACTGAGCCGCGCTGCTTCTAGTAGAAAGAGTACATGCCTGGGAGTCAGGGAACCTAGGTTCTAATCCTGGCTTATGCCACTTTTCTGCTTTGTGATTTTGGACAAATCACTTCTCTATGCCTCAGTTACCTCACCTATAAAATGGGGATTAAGACTGTGAGCCCTGAGTGGGGCAAGGACCGTGTCCAACCTGATTATCCTGTATCTATCCCAGTGATTAATACAATGCATGACACGTGGTAAGCACTTAACAAAAACCACTATCATTATTACTATTGTTATCTACCCCAACCCTCTCCTCCTACCTTTCTGAAGCCCGCATCAGTCACCTCTTCCACCCACCACAATTCTTCGTCACTGTGTCATCTCTGACCCCCACCCTGGTTCAGCCTCCCATCCTCTGTGCCATATTGACGCTTTCTCTCCTTCTTTCTCCATCCCTACAATTTTCCTCGGGGATTCAACATCCCTTTGGAAATTTGTGACCTGACCCGCCGATCTGACCCACTCAGCAACCTGGACCCCCACTAGATTCCCTTCATCTCCTAGTCACTGGGCAGTGAACAATTTCTAGCTTCACGCCTCTCCTAACTCATCTTCTCTTCCACATATTGCTAGGCAGCCCCTTCCCTCTACTTTTCCCCAAGCCCTCTCGCCCCATAAGGACTCCCTGTCCAACCTCCCCTCTCTTAATGGACAAATCCCGCCATCCTCAACTCCCCCGCACCCCCCCGGCCAGGTGTCCGCCTCCTCAGGACACTCTCTCCTCTCATGGCTCGGGCTGCGGGGCGCTGCCAGCTCAGATACAGGCACTGGTCCAACTTCACTCATTTTCAATTAATCCTCACATGCCAGGGCTCTGCCCTCCCCTCCACTTAGCAACACAACTTCTCTCATCAACTCCCTGGCTCACTTGCCCCTGAAGACCTTGGCAACTATTTCTTGGACAAAACCAAAACCATTAAGCATAAGGCTCTCCCCTCCCTCTCCCCCCCATGACTCACCTATCATCTCCACTCTCTCTCAAGATCTCTCCACCTTCTTTCAAAAGCCACCCCCTCCCCTGGGGCTTCCACTGTTCCTCACCTACAAAAATCATTACCCCCCCCCCCGACCCTCCGCCAATACTTTTCAACCACTCATTCTTTGATGCCTCTTTCCCCTCTGCCTTTGAACATACTCATGTCTCCTCTTTCCTAGAAAAACCCTTCTCCTTACTGCTCCCTGCCGCCCCATCTCCCTCTTCCTGCTCCTGTCCAAACTCTTGAAAGGGGAGGAATACACCTGTTGCTTCCACTTCTAACTCCCTCCTCGTCCCTCTAGAATCCGTTTTTCACCCCCTTCAGTCCCCCGGGATCAGCCTCTTCACCGATGACCTCCTTCTTGCCGACGCCAACAGATTCTATCCCAATCCCCCTCAACCTCTGAGCTGTTTCAATGCCATTTTAGAAGGCTAACCCAGGCAGCACAGTGACTTATGGCCTGGACAGAGGAGAGACTGGAAGAGTCTAGTAATAATAATAATGGTATTTGTTAAGTGCTATGTGCAAAACACTGTTCTAAGAGCTGGGGGGATACAAGGTGATCAGGTTGTCCCACGTGGGGCTCACAATCTTAATCCCCATTTTACAGATGAGGTAATGAGGCACAGAGAAGTGACTTGCCCAAAGTGGTAGAGTCAGGATGAGAACCCATGACCTCTGACTCCCAAGCCTGGGCTCTTTCCACTGAGCCACACTGCTTCTCTAAGCAGCCTACTGTGGTGCTCAAGCCCCAGGACATTCAAAGGGATCGGATCAGCGTGGCGACTGTTGGCAGGGAGAGGAAGGAGAGGATGCCGTTCTGCCCGCATCTCCCCACTCCTCAAATACCTCCATTGGTTACCCGTTCCTCCCCAAATCAAGCAGAAACTCCTGATCGTCGGCTACAAGGTACTCTGTCGGTTTCCTCCCTCCTTTTCATCCCACTCTCTTCACCTACTCCACCCGGCTCACTCTCTCCATACTGTTCTCTTCTATTTCTGTTATCGGCCTCTTGCTCCCCTCGTCTGCCAGGAGGCCATTCCTGATCCAACTCTCATCTCCACCCCACATCGGCCCTTCTGGGGCCACTGAACCATTTCGGAACTCACACCCCCCCAGAGCACATCTTCAATACTATACTACTTTCTCGTCTCTCCGATTTATTTTAGCATCTGCCTCCCCCATGAGACTGCAAGCTTCCTGAGGGCTGAGCTCATGACTCAGCGTGGCTCAATGGAAAGAGCATGGACTTTGGAGTCAGAGGTCATGGGTTCAAATCCTGACTTCGCCAACTGTCAGCTGGGTGACTTTGGGGAAGTCACTTCACTTCTCTGGGCCTCAGTTCCCTCATCTGTAAAATGGGGATTAAGACTGTGAGCCCCACATGGGACAACCTGATCGCCCTGTATCCCCCCCAGTGCTTAGAACAGTGCTTTGCACATAGTAAGTGCTTAACAAATACCATCATTATTATTATTTCCTTTCTACTGGACTCTGCCAAGCACAGTGGCACCCAAAAGACTCTCAGTAGACACTAATGACTGACCAGGTACCTAAAATCCACTACCTTGATTGGACCCCTCTAGACTGTAAGCTCGCTGTGGGCAGAGAATGTTCCTGTTATCGTGTACTCTTCCAAGTGCTTCGTACAGTGCTCTGCAAGCAGTAAGCACTGGATAAATACAACCGACTGACTTGATATTGTCCTTCATCCCTTGTTCTCTTTCAACTCCCACATTCAGCCTGCCACCAAATTCTGCTGGCTTTTTTTTAAGGTACTTGTAAGTGCTTACTATGTGCCAGGGACTGCACGAAGTGCTGGGTAGCAACAAGCTACTTAGGCTGGACACAGTCGATGCCCCATACGGGGCTCACGGGCTTAATCCCCATTTTACGGATGAGTTAACTGAGGCCCAGAAAAGTGAAGTGACTTGCCCAAGATCACACAGCAGGCAAGTGGAAGAGCCAGGATTAGAACTTCTGATTCCCAGAAGTCCGTGCTCATTCTCCCCGACCATCCTTCCTTTCCAACCAAACGGCCACCATGCATGTCCAGGCGCTGGCCTTATCCCGAATTGGCCACTGCATCAGCTTCCTCCCAGATCTCCCCGTCTCTTCCCATGCTGCCAGGATCATTTTTCTGAAAATAGTTCGGCACACAGCTCCCCACTCCTCAAATCCTTCCGATGGTTGCCCGTCCATCATCATCATCATCATCATCAATCATATTTATTGAGCGCTTACTATGTGCAGAGCACTGTACTAAGCGCTTGGGAAGTACAAATTGGCAACATATAGAGACAGTCCCTACCCAACAGTGGGCTCACAGTCTAAAGGATAAATAGAGTAATAGGTGCAAAGCACTGTTCTAAGCACTGGGGAGGTTACAAGGTGATCAGGTTGTCCCACGGGGGGCTCACAGTCTTAATCCTCATTTTACAGATGAGGGAACTGAGGCCCAGAGAAGTGAAGTGACTTGCCCAAAGTCACCCAGCTGACCATTGGCAGAGCCGGGATTTGAACCCACGACCTCCAACTCCAAATCCCGGGCTCTTCCCACGGAGCCACGCTGCTTCTCTAAGTGTCCACTGCCGCCTCCAGAAGAAATTCCTGGCCCTTGGTTTTGAGGCTCTCTCCCTTCTGCTTAGCCTCTCTCCTCCCCCCATACTCCAGCCAACATTTTTCACTGCTCCTGAACCAGCCTCTTCCCTGGGCCTCACCCTCACCTCTCCTGCCACTGACTTCTTGCTCCCACCTCCCCGCTTCACATCGCTGCCCTCCCCATCTTCACTAGATTCAGAGGATGTGGGTTCTAATCCTGGCTCCACCACTTGTCTGCTGTGTGATCCTGGGCAAGTCACTTAACTTCTCTGTGCCTCGGTTACCTCTTCTGTAAAATGGGGATTAAGGATGTGAGCCCCATGTGGGACAACCTGATTACTTGTATCTATCCCAGTGTTCCGAAAAGTGCTTGGCACATATTAAGTGCTTAACAAATACCATAATAATAATAAAATATTATTATCATTATCCTTTATTCACCCCATCCTCAGCCCCAAAGCACTCAGGGACGTACCATAACTTATTTATAGTGTCTGTCTCCCCCTCTAGACTGTAAGCTCGTTGCAGGCAGGGAACGTGTCTACCAACTCTGTTATACTGTACTCTCCCGAGTGCTTAGTACAGTGCTCTGCACACAGTAAGCCCTCAAAATATATGACTGACTGATTGATCTTCAGAGACCACCCAAAATCGCATCCTCTCTTGGACTGATTTTTCTTCTCCTCTGAATTACCACCTCAGCACTCACACACTCCCAACCTGTCGCCACTTTTATTCACAGGCTCCTCCATTAGGCCGTAAGTTCCTCGAGGGCAGGCGCTGTGTCCATCTACTCTACTGGACTCTTCCCAGGGCTTAGTACAGTGCCCTGAACACGGCAGGCACTGAATAAAATCCTCCAGGTTGAGTGATTTTCACACACGGTATGACCTCGGTCTAGCCCGGCCATCCCTCGGGGCCAGAGTGGATCCTGGGGAGAGAAATCACGGCCTGGCTCTGCAGCAGGGTGGGGAGGGGAAGGGGTACAGCCCATCCTCATTATTATTATTATGGTATTTTTTAAGCGCTTACTATTTGCCAAGCCCCCGACTCACCTGTCCCCAGTCTCCGGTCACCCAGCGCGGCGGGGGGCAGCGGCCCAGGCTGCAGCGGATTCGGACGGGCGGTTTGCTCTCCTCCGGGCAGCGGGTGGGGGGAAACGTCTTGGACAGGTCGCTGCTCTTGCACAGCACGATGCGATGCTTGAAGCCGGGGCCACACTTTGGCGTGCACTGGGGAGGAGACGGCCAGACCCCGTCAGCCGCGCCGTCCTCCCCGGGGACGGAGTGATGCGCCATTTGGCCCTGAGCTCTCCCGGCGTGAAACTCGGCGTGTGCCTTGCCGCCGGGCTCCCTTTCTGGCCCTGGCACCACCAGCTCAGCTTTCCCAGATCCACCCTATCTTCTTCCGGGCTGGGCCCCGCCTTAATTCCCAGGCAGGTGGACCCGCTATCCGGGGACGCCGGTTGAATTAGGAGTTGCACGGGCGCGAGCCAGAAGTTGACAAACTCACACGCCCCGTCCCCGTCCAGCAGCGTGACCACCGCTTGTCATCAATACCCCCTCCCCGCGGGGGGGGGGATCTTCCCTCTCATTCATTCATTCATTCAATCGTATTTATTGAGCACTTACTGTGTGCAGAGCACTGTACTAAGCGCTTGGGAAGTACAAGTTAGCAACATATAGCGACGGTCCCTACCCAACAGTGGGCTCACAGTCTAGAAGAGCAAAGCAACAATCCAGTCTGAGGAAGAAAGCTCTTCCTTCCGCTCTTTCTCCCTGGAAATCAATCACTCAATCATATTTATTGAGCGCTTACTGTGTGCAGAGCACTGTATTAAGCGCTTGGGAAGTACAAGAAAATGTAAAAAAAAAAAAGCAGCAGCATTTCCGTTCAGACTGCTTAAACTTAAAGAGATGTTAATGCACTTATCCAGATGTTGTTAAACGAGCAGTTCAGAAATCCAGGGCCTGATCCACTCTGCTTCGGGTTTACATCATTTTTACATCACTTGGGAAGCGATGGAAAGTGAAAGTGGGAAGTGAAATCTTCTATTTCCCCATCTCCCCAGGCCACGGCTCTACCCCTGGTGTACTCCCCGAACGCTTAGTACAGTGTGCCCTGCTCCCAGAAAGCACCCAATATGTGCCACGGCTGACTGGCCAGTTCACTGTGGTGTGGGATGCAGGGCCGGATGGCCCAGGCCAGGCATTTTCCTTAAGAAGCTCTCTGGGATGTTACAGGGAACGTGCAGGAAGGGGGGTTCTGTGGCCCTGGCCCCCTTTCCTTCTCCTGGCCGCCGCCGAGCGTGCTTACCTCTGACCAGTCTAAAGCCACCCATTGAGGTGGGCAGGACTGGTTGTTGCACGGCTCTTTCTCTACGGGCCGGTGAGTGAGGCAGCTGCTGGAGTCGAGCGTCTCCTCCTCGGAGGGGCCGACCTTCCTAATGCAGAGCACCGTCCGCGTGCGCGAACCGCCGTCGCAGGTCTGGCTGCACTCCAGCCACTCTCCGATAAACCACCTGGAGTGGGGATAAGGGGCATGGGAGGGCTCAGCCTCACGGCATCGCTCCTGGAAGCCGAACGGGAGGCTGGGGCAGGCCCGCGTACGGCCCGGAGGGAACTCGCGCTGGTGGCTGCCTTTCAGGGAAGCGAGAAGGGCGGCGGGTGGGAGGGAGTGACTGGGATGATGATGATGATGGGATTTGTTAAGCGCTTACTATGTGCAAAGCACTGTTCTAAGCACTGGGGGGGTTACAAGGTGATCAGGATGTCCCACAGGGGGCTCACAGTCTTAATCCCCATTTTACAGATGAGGTAACTGAGGCACAGAGAAGTGAAGTGACTTGCCCAAAGTCACACAGCTGACAGGTGGCAGAGCCGGGATTTGAACCCATGACCTCTGACTCCAAAGCCCGGGCTCTTTCCATTGAGCCATGCTGCTTCTCTGAGCCACGCTGCTTCTCTATAATGATGGCATTTGTTAAGCGCTATGTTCAGAACACTGTTCTAAGCGCTGGGGAGGTTACAAGGTGATCAGGTTGTCCCGTGGGGGGCTCACAGTCTTAATCTCCATTTTACAGATGAGGTAACTGAGGCGCGGAGAAGTGAAGTGACTTGCCCAAGGTCACACAGCTGACAAGTGGCGGAGCCAGGATTAGAACCCATGACCTCTGATTTCCAAGCCTGGGCTCTTTTTCACTGAGCCACGATGCCCCAGTAAGGAGGGCTCCTGCCCCCTCAAAGGGGCACAGTCCCTCCCCGGGAGCTGCTCTACCCCTTTTGGGGGTGTCAGGGGTCTCTTTCCAGGGCGCCGGTGCTTGGGGTCTCAGACGAGCCCTTGGGGCATGGACCCCCGTGGGTCCTAGCCTCTAAGTAGCCTCTAGCCTCTATAATTTATTATTATAAATGCCATTATTATTAAGGGGCCTCACTGAACCGCCCTGTCCTCACTATCCCTACCCCTCTCCTTCTCTGAGCAGAATGCTCAGCTTCTCGTGCCCTCCCTGAAATGCTCAGGGTGGTTGATCCTTGGCCTCCCGTCCCCGCTGGTGGACTGACAGACCATTCCATGACCCGGAGGCAATCCCGGCTGCCCGCACGATAGCTTCCCCAGTCCAATCACAGACGGAAAACCGCGGGGCTCTGCGGTATGGCACTGGGGAAGCCGGGACCAAGCTGTGTATCTCAGACGGACCCTTAGCTTTCACCTCCCCCTGCCCACCCTGCCACACTCCATCCTGTCTTTACCATCATCCAGCTCCTCCTAAGCCCCAGGTATGCCAGGATTCATTATGCCATTGGGTGGTTATAATAATAATAATAATGATGGCATTTATTAAGTGCTTACTATGTGCCAAGCACTGTTCTAAGCACTGGGGAGGATACAAGGTGATCAGGTTGTCCCTCGGGGGGGGCTCACAGTCTTAATCCCCATTTTCCAGATGCCCAGAAAAGTGAAGTGGCCTCCTTCTCCCCCTCCCCTCAGCCTTACCTCCTTCCCCTCCCCACGGCACCTGTATATATGTATATATGTTTGTACATATTTATTACTGTATAATTTTACTTGTACATATTTATTCTATTTATTTTATTTGGTTTACATGTTTTGTTTTGTTGTCTGTCTCCCCCTTCTAGACTGTGAGCCCGCTGTTGGGTAGGGACCGTCTCTATATGTTGCCAACTTGTACTTCCCAAGCACTTAGTACAGTGCTCTGCACACAGTAAGTGCTCAATAAATACAATTGAATGAACGAATGAATGAAGTCATTTGCCCAAAGTCCCACAGCTGACAATTGGCGGAGCCGGGATTTTAACCCATGACCTCTGACTCCAAAGCCTGGGCTCTTTCTACTGAGCCCCGCTGCTTGTCAAGTGCATCCAGCGCAAGCAGAACAGGGATGGAGCGCCTGGTAGAGAACGCTGGAAACCATCATCAATCGTATTTATTGAGCGCTTACTATGTGCAGAGCACTGTAATAAGCGATTAAACCAAAGGCAAGACCCCTGCCCACTGGGGGTGAAAGTGTGATGATGGGAGGGGAAGACGCGGGAGGCGTCAAGCACCCCAAGACTTCAGCCTGGTCCCCACCCGAGCCCCAACAGCTCCGTCCGCATCGCCCCTAACACCTCTCCTCCATCCCAAGAGCGGCGACCGTCGGCCCAGCTCGAGCTAATTCGTCAGACCCATCCGCTTTTTCATCCAGGTGGGTGACCCCTTCTGCCCTTCGGAAGACTGACCTACCACCGGACCGCTCCTCAACGGTATAGGTTGAGCAAAGGCCCCCAATCTTGCGCTACGCCTCGTGGGAAGTTTCCCTTAGAAAAGTGATGGGTAAGAAATCAATTAATCAATCAATTGTATTTCTTGAGCGCTTACTGTGTGCAGAGCACTGTACTAAGCGCTTGGGAAGTACAAGTTGGCAACATATAGACAGTCCCTACCCAACAGTGGGCTCACAGTCTAAAAGGGGGAGACAGAAAGGCCCGGTGTGGCTGGATGGGCGGGCCTGATTCATTCAATCATATTTCTTGAGCGCTTACTGTGTGCAGAACACTGTACTAAGCGCTTGGCCAGGCCAGGCCAGGCCTTGATGTAGGCCAGGACGGGTCCCAGTCTGATCCTCCTCACCTAGAGAGCCGACCAAAGCTGGGGCAGAGCAGGCCAGAGCAGCCCGCGACTGCAGGAGGAGCCGTATGGCCTCCGGCACGGGCCAGGGGCGAGGGGACACTGTGGCTGCCAGGGCCTTCACACCCAAATGTTGGGGTTGGGGGGGTCAGGACTTTGGCCACGGCTCCCCAAACTGTTCCTGTCACCCCTTCCCCCCCTCCTCACTACTTCATCTCTCACTCAGGCGCACCCCACTTTTCTTCCTTCCTCCTACCTCTAATTTAGCTCAGTGTCCATCTCCCCTGCTAGACTGAAAACTCCTTGGGGATTGGGAGGGTTCGTGTCTGCTAATTCTACCGGACTCTCCCAGGAGTTCAGCACAGAGTTCTGCACGATGCAAGTACTCCGCAAATACTCTAAGTAAAGATCTCTGATATCCTGCCAGGCAGCCCCGCTCCCACCTCTATCCTTCCCTCCATTAGGATCCCCTGCTCCTATCCCCCGGGGACCATAAAACCAGTCACTCCCTTCTTGGTGCGTTGCCGCCAATAAATTTCCTGCAGGTATGAGGCTGCCTTGCCTTTTTGACTGGACACTTTCGGGTGCGGGAACTGTGTACTTATAAGCCCGTACCCGTCATCTCGTCCCAGTAAATTTTAATTAAGGACCCATAATGCTCCACAGCCACTTTGAAATGAGCAATTAAAACGCTGGGCGACCCATAACCTAGTTGGATCCCTGGGAGGCTCAAAATCCCAAGGGAAAACCACATCCCAACTGGGGAAGGGAAAGAGAGCGAGCTTCAAATCAACACTATGATTTTTCAGTAGTCGCGCTTCTTTAGCTAAGGAGATTTCTCCATCCCAGCACATGCCATACAGCAGCTGGACATTCTGTGCCATGTGTCTTCTGTGTGACCTTCTCTGAGCCTCCGTTCCCTCATCTGTAAAATGGGGATTAAGACTACGAGCCCCATGTGGGACAGGGACTGTGTCTGACCTGATTACCCGATATGTATCCCGGCGCTTACAACAGTGCTCGGCACACAGTAAGCGCTTAACATACAGCACATTTACTACTATCCTCAGAAGCTCCACCCCAGGGCTGAGGACCGTGCCCGGCCCCCAGGAGGCATCCAGGACAGTGCTCTGCTCCCAATAAGGTCCCAGGACGCGCCCAGTGCTCCATCGATAGACTATCGAGGCCGCCGAGGAACGCAGCGCCCAGACAGTTCCCTGGAACCGGGCCAACCGTCTGGTGGAAGGTGGTTCCGGGCTCCATACTCACTCCGGCGGGCAGGGCTCGGCGTTGCAGTGGCGCTGGTTGTCGGGGGGCTTGCTGTCGGGGTCACAGTAACTGTTCTGGACGACGGAGTCATCATCCAGACGTTTGCATAGCACCTCTTGCCTCTGGACACCTGAGAAGCAGCAAGGGATCGTCATCAACAAGCAGAAAGGGTCCTCCTCGGCCTAGCCCAGCTCTCACCGGCCCCTAACCCATTTTGATGCCAAAACCAGCCCCCGGGCCTGGACTGCAGGACGTCCCTGCAGACTGGACTGGAGCCTGCTGTCCGAGCGCCGTGCGTTCCTGGCCGAGGGGGCCTGGAAACCCAGGAGCCCGTGCCCACGGGGTTAGAACGGGGCAGCCACAGACAGCCCGGCCACGGGATCCAGCCCCTTGTGGATCCCCAGAAGCCGGAATCATTCATTCATTCATTCAATCGTATTTACTGAGCGCTTACTGTGTGCAGAGCACTGTACTAAGCGCTTGGGAAGTCCAGGTTGGCAACATATAGAGACAGTCCCTACCCAACAGTGGGCTCACAGTCTAGAAGGGGGAGACGGAGAACAAAACATAATACAAAATAAAATAAATAGAATAAATATGTACAAATAAAATAGAGTAATAATAATAATAATGGCATTTATTAAGCGCTTACTATGTGCAGAGCACTGTTCTAAGCGCTGAAGGGGAATACAAGGTGATCAAGTTGTCCCATGTGGGGCTCACAGTCTTAATCCCCATTTTACAGATGAGGTAACTGAGGCTCAGAGAAGTTAAGTGCCTTGCCCAAGGTCACACTAGATACGTACAAACGTACAAACATATATACAGGTGCTGTGGGGAGGGGAAGGAGGTAAGGCGGAGGGGATGGGGAGGGGAAGGAGGGGGTATTGTAACCTTGTAACCTCCCCAGCGCTTAGAACAGTGTTCTGCACATAGTAAGTGCTTAATAAATGCCATTATTATTATTATCTGAGTGGGGAGCCCTGTGCGGAGCACTGTGCAGAACGCTTGGGAGAAGCAACAGAGGCAATAGATGCTGTCCCTGTCTTTGAGGAAAACAGGCGGCCGATAGACAACGCTGGCTTATATCAGCAGTGGGAGCCTAAGGGAATACAGAGACACGACTGGGAGGGGTGAGAGGTGGGAAAGGTGCATAGTGGATAGGGCACAGGCCCGGGTCTTGGGTTCTAATCCTGGCTCTGCCACTTGTCTGCTGTGTGACCTCGGGCAAGTCGCTCCACCTCTCTGAGCCTCCGTTACCTCATCCATAAAAATGGGGATTAACTCATTTGCTTGCCCAGCGCTTAGTGCGGTGCCTCACACATAGCGCTTAACAAATACTACATTTACTGTTATTATTATTATTATTACTGTTAAAGTAGAAGTGGCCCAAAGTGCTCTCAGGGGTCTGCGTGGCGGGGCAGAGGAGCCACACTGGCTCTCCCTCACCACCAGAACCGGTGACCCAGGTGTCCCTGCATGGCTCTCCGCTGGCCAGCTCGCTCTACTCCCAGGCCGTCGATGCTACCGGCCTCCCCGGCAATCGGTGGTGCTGTGTGTCACACTGAAGAATCGATGGCACAGAAAACTCCACTCTGAAGCGTTTTTCAACTCTGACCAAGCTCCCTCGGGTGCCCACACTAGTCCGCCCCGGCCTCTTCCTCAAGTTGGATAATCATATTTAATCCTTTAGCTGCTGAGAAGCAGTGTGGCCTACTGCATGGAGCCCAGGCCTGGGATTCCACCTCTCGTCTTCTGTGTGACCTTGGGTAAGTCACTTCACTTCTCTATGCCACACTGACCACAGTTACAGGGGCTGTTTCCAACCTGATTAGCTGATTATTTATAACTCTATTTATTTATTTATTTTATTTGTACATATCTATTCTATTTATTTTATTAGTACGTTTGGTTTTGTTCTCTGTCTCCCCCTTTTAGACTGTGAGCCCACTGTTGGGTAGGGACTGTCTCTATATGTTGCCAATTTGTACTTCCCAAGCACTTAGTACAGTGCTCTGCACATAGTAAGCGCTTAATAAATACGATTGATGATGATGATGATGATGATGATTAGGTGGGTGGGAAAAGGAACTGTGTGTCTAAACTATACTGGTCTAGTCTTCTACTCCAGCTCCTCGAGGGCGGGAAATGCTTTGTGCAGTGCTCTGTACACAATAAGTGCTCCAGTACCGTTGGTCCTGTCTACAGGCAGCGCACTTCATCACAAAGTAAAAGTTGCTATGCTGTTACATACCCCAAGAAACCAAGGGCAGAGTTTGGGGTGGGAGGGGTGCCGCTACATATCCATTCTATTTATTTTATTTTGTTAGTACGTTTGGTTTTGTTCTCTGTCTCCCCCTTTTAGACTGTGAGCCCACTGTTGGGTAGGGACTGTCTCTATATGTTGCCAACTTGGACTTCCCAAGCGCTTAGTACAGTGCTCTGCACACAGTAAGCGCTCAATAAATACGATTGATTGATTGATTGATTGATTCAGAGGACCTTGGGTTCTCTGTCCCAGTTCCACCATTTGTCTGCTGTGTGACCTTGGGGAAGTCACCTCACTTCCCTATAAATGGGGATTAAGACAGCAAGCCCTATGTGGGACTTGGATTGTGTCCAAACTGATTAGTTTGTATCTACCCCAGCGCTTAGTACAGTGCCTTGAACACAGTAAGCACTTAACAGATACCATTAAAAAAAAAAAAAAGAGCCTTCCTCAAGTGGCCAGCCACCGGCAAGCACTCAAAACTGGTGCCACCTCATTAAAAGGGTTTGACCGGAAAGGCTTTGCCGTGAAATAAAATCCGACTTGTAGCTTTTATAAAGCTAAAAACACACCAAGTTGGGGATTAGCTGGAAATCCTCTGAACTGGTGTAGCGGGACTAACGCCCCAGCTTAGGTCTGGGGAACTTTTTGAGTCCCTTGACGCCATCAAGACTCTCGTCCACGGCTTCTCTTAATATAATCTGAAAAAACCGTGTTGATTTAAAGCCATGGGGGAAAAATTAGAGCCAGTTACACAGGAACACTCAGATTTCAGACCTCCAGATTTATAGTTTAAAATAAAAGACGGAAAATATCCTCCTGATCTGTCAAGCTCGCTCTCTTCCTCCCTTCAAAGCCCTACTGAGAGCTCACCTCCTCCAGGAGGCCTTTCCAGACTGAGCCCTCTCCTTCCTCTCCCCTGCCTTACCTCCTTCCCCTCCCCACACCACCTGTATATATGTATATATATTTGTACATATTTATTACTCTTTTTATTTTATTTGTACATATTTATTTATTTTATTTTGTTAATATGTTTTGTTTTGTTGTCTGTCTCCCCCTTCTAGACTCTGAGCCCGCTGTTGGGAAGGGACCGTCTCTATATGTCTCCAACTTGGACTTCCCAAGCGCTTAGTACAGTGCTCTGCAAACAGTAAGCGCTCAATAAATACGATTGAATGAATGTACGTATTTATTACTCTATTTATTTTATTTGTACATATTTATTCTATTTAGTTAATATGTTTTGTTTTGTTGTCTGTCTCCCCATTCTAGACTGTGAGCCCGCTGTTGGGTAGGGACCGTCTCTGTATGTTGCCAACTTGTACTTCCCAAGCGCTTAGTACAGTGTTCTGCACACAGTAAGTGCTCAATAAATACGATTGAATGAATGAATGAATGAAAGGGGGAATCTAACAGCACACTAAGGGGGTGGGGGAGGTGGAGACCATAATTCCCCTGGGAGCCCTGGAGGCGCTCAGCACATTTCTACTCCCAAATGAAGTGCGGGATCAATCAATCAATCAATCGTATTTACTGAGCGCTTACTGCGTGCAGAGCACTGTACTAAGCACTTGGGAAGTACAAGTTGGCAACACACAGAGACGGTCCCTACCCAACAGTGGGCTCACAGTCTAGAAGGGGAGACAGAGAACAAAACAAAACCTATTAACAAAATAAAATAAATAGAATAGATATGTACAAGTAAAATAAACAAATAAATAGAGTAATAAATCCATACAAACATATATACAGGTGTTTTGGGGAAGGGAAGGAGGTAAGGCGGGGGGCATGGAGAGTACACACTTAGTACAGTGCTCTGCACACAGTAAGCGCTCAATAAATACGATTGATTGACTGATTGATGGAGAGGGGGAGGAGTGGGAGAGGAAGGAAGGGGCTCAGTCTGGGAAGGCCTCCTGGAGGAGGTGAGCTCTCAGTAGGGCCTTGATGTCTAGTGATGTCTAGTGTCCAAATGGAAAAGGACCTGAGTACATGTTCTTCCTCAAACGCCCAATATGTCAGGCCCCGGAGTTCCGGATCTGTTTATAAACAGAGCCCCCGCACCATCCCCATCTCAACCCTGACTTCAAATGGCTAATTAGGGAGATGCCAACAGCAGGGCAGGGCCGATTAAGTCCCGGCAGGCCAGGGACACGCTGGGAACCCAGAGGGCTTTTCTTAAGACGCTCAGTCGATTCCAAGATGGTTAGCAAAGGTCCCTGTGGCACACGCCTGCTGGCACAATTGGGATCCCCGGAGGCAGTGCCCAGGGCACACTGGCTCTGAAATTCCCCAGGGAACTCCCAGCCTGAAGCCTTGGACGCAGAAAGGTAGGAGGAATGGGGGAATGGACAGAAAGTCCCCTAAACACCCCCGAACTCATTCCCAAGCCTGCAGTTCCTATCCATTGGGGTTGCCCTGGTGTCCTTCCATCATCATCATCATCATCAATCTTATTTATTGAGCGCTTACTGTGTGCAGAGCACTGGACTAAGCGCTTGGGAAGTACAAATTGGCAACATATAGTCCCTACTCAACAGTGGGCTCACAGTCTAAAAGGGGGAGACAGAGAACAAAACCAAACATACTAACAACATAAAATAAATATTTTTTATTTATATTCCAGGTGGCCTGGGGGGATTAATCCAACTCCGGCAATGGGGCAGTGCCTGACTGCCCATCTTTGGGGCTAGGGGGACAGGCAGAGAAGCAAGACCAAGAAGAACATCTCATCTGCATGGCCTAGTGGCAAGAGCTTATTCTATTTATTTTATTTTGTTAGTATGTTTGGTTTTGTTCTCCGTCTCCCCCTTTTAGACTGTGAGCCCACTGTTGGGTAGGGACTGTCTCTATATGTTGCCAACTTGGACTTCCCAAGCGCTTAGTACAGTGCTCTGCACACAGTAAGCACTCAATAAATACGATTGATGATGATGATGAAGAGCCTGGGCTTGGGAGCCAAGTTCACAGGTTCTAATCCCGCCGCCGCCATTTGTCTGCTGTTTGACCTGAGGCAAGTCACTTAACTTCTCTGTGCCTCAGTTACCTCAACCGTAAAATGGGGATTGAGATTGTGAGCCCACGTGGGATGATCTGATCACCTTCTATCGACCTCAGCACTCAGAACAGTGCTTGGCACATATTCGTTCATTCATTCAATGGTGTTTATTGAGCGCTTACTGTGTGCAGAGCACTGTACGAAGCGCTTGGGAAGTACAAGTCGGCAACATATAGAGACGGTTCCTACCCAACAGTGGGCTCACAGTCTAGAAGGGGGAGACAGAGAACAAAACAAAACATATTAACAGAATAAAATAAATAGAATAAATATGTACAAGTAAAATAAATAGAGTAATAAATACATACAAACATATATACAGGTGCTGTGGGGAAGGGAAGGAGGTAAGGCTGGGGTGATGGAGAGGGGGAGGAGGGGAGCACATAGTACGTGCTTAACAAATACCATAATAATAATGATTATTATTATTAAAATAAAATATTATCATTATTATTATTATCTGCACAAGGGCTCTGGGGACGCTCCACCTGCATTCAGGGGTCTTAACCTTTACTGGGAATTGAGGTTGTCTTTTTTTTAATCTTAAATCTGGCCAGTGCTTTTCTTTTCCAAAGCACAGTCACATCCCAACCTCATTTCATCCTCACCTCAACCCAGAGAGACGCTGGAATCTTATCCCCACTTTACAGACGGGGAAACAGAGGCCCAGAGAGGCGAGGCGATTGGTCCCGGTTACGCAGCGGAACGGGGGCAGAGGCGGAACCGGGCCCCGGGGCTCCCGACTCCCATGTTCTCATTCCGACTGTACCTAGGGAATACAGGGAAGAGCCGCCGCCCTTCCTGCTATGAGCTCTGGAGACCTCGGTCCCAGGGACAAATCCAGCTCCTCGTCGTTCGCCAGAGAAGACTGAGTCCGCGAGGAATGGACACGAAGTGTAATCTGATAGCAGGGTTCCCGTTAGAGACTGCTCTATTGAGTTAGAGCAGATCTTGGCATTCCCAGATATCCATGCCCTTTCCATACCCGGTTACCTCCGGACGTTTTTCCAACAATCTGAACCTCAAGCAGAGGAGAAGGAAACTAACTGTTACAGCACTCTGCTGAGAACTAGAAAAGCCTACAATTCAGAATCCGCTAGGAGAGAGCTGCTGAAAAAGTAGGCCAGAGCCTTGGTATCAAGGGAAGGGCACTCTGCCTGCTGAGTCACAGTTGGGGGGCCTGCTTCATATTTTCTTTTCATTTATTTTCTTTTATGGTATTTGCTAAGCGCTTACTGTGTGATCGACACTGTACTAAGTGCTGGGATAAATGATAACAGTAATGGTGTATTTGTTAAGCACGTACTGTTACCTCATCTGTAAAATGGGGATTAAAATTGTGAGTCCCACGTGGGACAACCTGATTACTCTGTATCCCATCATATCATATAATAAATGTATAAGTAAAATTTATTTTATTTGTACATATTTATTCTATTTATTTCATTTTGTTAATATAATAATAATAATGATGGCATTTGTTAAGCACTTACTATGTGCGAAGCACTGTTCTAAGCGCTGGGGGGGATACAAGGTGATCAGGTTGTCCCTCGTGGGGCTCACAGTCTTCATCCCCATTTTACAGCTGAGGGAACTGAGGCTCAGAGAAGTGAAGTGACTTGCCCAAGGTCACACAGCAGACATGCGGCGGAGCCGGGATTCGAACCCTTGACCTCTGACTCCAAAGCCCGGGCTCTTTCCACTGAGCCAAGCTGCTTCTCTGTTGTTGTTTGTTCTAGTATGTTTTGTTTTCTTGTCTGTCTCCCCCTTCTAGACTGTGAGCCCACTGTTGGGTAGGGACCGTCTCTAGATGCTGCCAACTTGTACTTCCCAAGCGCTTAGTACAGTGCGCTGCACACAGTAAGCGCTCAATAAATACGATTGAATGAATGAATGAATGCATATCTACCCCAGCGCTTAGAACAGGACTTGGCACATAGTAAGCGCTTAACAAATACCATAATTATACGGGACAGGGACTGTGTCGAACCTGTTAAGCTTGTATCTACCTCAGCACTTAGAACAGTGCTTGACACAGTATGTGCTTAACAAATACACCATTACTATTATTATTTATCCCAGCACTTAGTACAGTGTCGATCACACAGTAAGCGCTTAACAAATACCATAAAAGAAAATAAATGAAAAGAAAATATGAAGCAGGCCAAATACCATAAAAGAAAATAAATCACTATATGAACCAGGCCCCCCAACTGTGACTCAGCAGGCAGAGTTCTCTTCCCTTGATACCAACTTTTTCAGCAGCTCTCTCCTAGAGGATTGTGAATTGTAGGCTTTTCTAGTTCTCAGCAGAGTGCTGTAACAGTTAGTTTCCTTCTTCTCTTTCAGCAGTTCCCTCTGATCTCAATTTCATGTCCAACAGGGGCCTGAGCATTTCCACAACCGGACCCTGCCGTGCCAATTCACAACCAGGTCAATGAACCCGTCTGCCCCAGAACCAACATCTTTTATGGCCGTTCGGCATCATGCCCCCTTTCATGCTTTTCCAGTGCTCATTTGACTACTTCAGTGGGTCTCCACTGTCCCTCTCAGCAGGAAAGCATTCTGCACTCAGCGGGCTCTCCATCAACACCACTGACTGAATCAATGAACGACTACTGACTGAGTTTGGCGTTTCTTCTGTGGCCTCAAAATAAGCTCCTCTTATTTTGGAGGGGAACGGCGGGGAACACAGTAGGCTGACACTGATGATTACAGGAGTTCTGGAGGAGGAGGAGGAGGAGGGAAAGGCCCAGCGCTGGCCTTCAGTGGCGATGGTGATGGAGGCCCTGCTGTGCAGACGATCGGGTGGCTCGGTGGTCATCTGGTCTGGAACTGACCTGGATCCATGAATGTGTTTATTCTTTGCTGTCTACACTGTTTTGCTCAATGTGCTGCTAAATAGTTCGGATCCAGGTTTCCTTAGAATCCAGGAAAAGTGAACTCCCGGGACGGGACTCGCTCTTCCCAAACGGGACGGCCATGGTCTCTGCTCTTTATTAGTTCGGCCTCGTCGTCTAATAGGTGTTAGGACTCTCTCTGGCCACGGCCTCTGGGGCAAAGTACCGGCCAGGCTCAGGACAAATCAAGCAAGAGGGGAAGGTCTAAAGACCTTCCATTCAAGCTTGTTGGGTCCCCTCATGCTGACGGCGAACTGCTGGCCGTTATCTGTGCCCAGGCAGGCCAAGCTGGATGCCCTGGGCCTAGGATGCCAACCACCCTGAGGTGGCAGACTCAGGGCCCTTTGGTTAGGGTTCCTCGGTTTCCCTCCCTCCTTTGGCCAACGGACCTTTGCTCAGAAGATAAGTCAGACCCTGGCTGGAGCCACCTGGGATGAAAGATCCCCCGTCCATTCTCACTGGCCAGGGCTGGGAATGGGAATCCTCATGGTAGCCCTCGAATAACTGCTCAGAAGGAGAACAGCTCGCCAGAGAAAGTGGGGCCCAGGCGGGACAGTACATTTCTGGGTGCATCATTGAGAGGGACAGCTCTCCCTGGGAAGGGGTTCAAATCCAGCCGGGGGAGGAAACTGGGCTCTCTCCTTTTCATTCAATCATTTGTATTGAGTGCTTACTGTTTGCAGAGCACTGGGAGAGTACAATTTAACAATAAACAGACACACTCCCTGCCCACCATGAGCTTAAAGTCTAGAAGTCAGAGAAGCAGCGTGGCTCAGTGGAACAAGCCCGGGCTTTGGAGTCAGAGGTCATGGGTTCAAATCCCAGCTCCGCCAATTGCCAGCTGTGTGACTTTGGGCAAGTCACTTCTCTGTGCCTCAGTTACCTCATCTGTAAAATGGGGATGAAGACTGTGAACCCCCCGTGGGACAATCTGACCACCTTGTAACCTCCCCAGTGCTTAGAATGGTGCTTTGCACATAGTAAGTGCTTAATAAATGCCATTATTATTATAGAAGGAGCCTCCCGCGGGCTTGCTCACAGTGGCTTCAGGGGAGGGTGGATGACAAGCAGAGGTAGGATATGTAGCTATGGTAACTGAGGCTGGGCCTAAGGCAGGGCAGAGAGGGTGTGCGTGGACTGGGGGAAAACGGCAGCACCATCGTCGGCCCCTCTGCGCAGGGTCCTGTTTCCACGGTCTCTGTGCCCGGACCACGGTTCGCCCGCCATCCTAGAAGACCTTTGCCTTCGATGTCTCCTGTGGCTTTGCCAGCACGGGTGGGGTGAGGAGCACCACAGTTTGGGTGCCAGGGCTTGAGGTGAGCCGTGGGAACGTGGCCACGGCGGGGGCATCTACTCAGGAGGCTACAGGGTTGTGGAGAGGGGTAGCCTCCTAAGGAGGCTACGATGAAGGGCTCTGTGGGGGAGAACGGCAGCTGGAGTACTCTCTGTCCTCTAGACCATGGGCTCGTTATGGACAGGGAACGTGTCTGCTAATTCTGATGTATTGTACTCTCCCGAGCACTGAGTACAGTGCTCTGCACACAGTCAAAGCTCAATAAATATGACCGATTGATTGATTGGATGGGGTGGACCCCCGTTCTGCAGGGTGAGGCTACTGCCAGGGTCGCCTATCTTGGTAAATGATTAAAAAAAGCACAGGCAGGCCGGCAAAACCACTGCAGCAAGACAGCAGTCGCCAGCGCGGGTGACTTCCAAACAAGGAATGTATGACTAAGCCCGGAGATGCACGGCCCCAAATTAGAGTTCTCTGGAAATGGAGATGACCTTCAAACCAGGCCCGATGGACGGCAGATTGCGGGGAGAGATGCCCAGATGCATGGCACAGACGCGATGATTGTTTTCTAAGGTATTTTGATTGCTAGATCTGAAAATGAAGCAACCTTCCGACACGCCGTCTCTCTCTCTCTCTTCCTCTGAACCGATTTTTGCCTTCTGAGTAGTTTATCCCCAGTGAGAGATTCAAACCCAGGGTTCTCCCAAACTCAGCCCTGAACCACTTAACACTGTGCCCCAAAGCAGGGAGAGGCAGAGGAAAGGTCAGCCCTGTTGGCAAGGCCGCAGGTGACCCCAAAGCAAGCAGACGGGCCGGACCTGACTCGGCTGCGGCGGTCCTTCCTGACGCCGCTCCCGGCCCGAGGAAGTGTCTCACCCGTGACTCAGAAGGAAGACCATCCGTGGGGTTGAATCACCACCTCCTCTTCGCTTGCTCAACCGACCTACCCAAGTCCCTGGACTGGGATACGTGCCTCTCCTCAGGTCAGTGGGTTCCCCCCATCCGCTAGGATGGACTCTCCCCCAATTAAACCACCGATTACACCGATGTGGGGCTTTGGGAAAGTTCCCTCCTAGATGTTGGGTCAAACCTCAGGCAAGGGAAAGGCAGCTGGGCCGGCCAGGGGACGGGGCCCACTGCCGTTCCCCCAGGCCCGTCACATACTCTGCATGGATATTGAAGCCGGGCTGCCGTCGGACTGGACCCACACTAACCCGACACATCCTGGCGCAGCTTTAACGATAACTGTGGCATTTGTTAAGCGCTTACTATGTGCCAGGCACTGTACTAAGCCCTGGGGTGGATACAAGCAAATAGGATCGGACGCAGCCCCCATCCCATGTGGGGCTCACAGTCTCAGTCTCCATTTTACAAATAAGTTATCTGAGGCATAGAGAAGTGAAGTGACTTGCCCACGGTCACACAACAGACAAGTATTGGAGCCGGGATTAATGGCCATCCCAAGCCGACGTGGATCGAGCCCAGCTCTCCCCGAAGGTCAGATCATCGATACCCACCTTGGGGCCAGAAGCCCGGGGGGGAATGATGGAAACCGGAGGAGCCAACTGGATGCTGGATCCCTGCAGGAAGGGGAATGAGCCCCACACTAAAGGCGGAATTCCAACACTCAACAAAACCGCGGTGGGCCGGCACCTGGGCTACCGTGTGCCGTGGTGGTCGCCGGCTCTTAGGAGGAACGTGACAGGGAGTCAGAGGAGGGGCTGGGAAGGGTGGCCGGGATGGCCTGGGGACTGGAGATCTCTCTGGATGAGAAAACTTTTCAGTCACCAAATCACAACCCCCTCTCAGACTGTGCCTTTTCGGGCTGAAAAACGTCCTTGCCAAATCCCTAGGCACCAGAGCAAGGACACTCATCAGAGATGGGTGGGGTTGACTCAAACTAAAGGAAATACTTCTTCCCTGAGCAGGGGGCTGAGTATGGAATCAGTTTCCCCAAGAAACTGTGCACTAGAAACCCCGATACGGTCCAGGGAGATTTGGGCAGCCCCATGGGTGCACACCACTGGAGGGACAGTCAGGGATGGACAGCAGAAAGTTGGGGTCATGGAGCAAGTTCAGGAGGATTGGATGATTGGTTCTGAATCAACCAATCAATTGTATTTATTGAGCGCTTACTGTGTGCAAAGCACTGTACTAAACGCTTGGGAAGTCCAAGTTGGCAACATCTAGAGACAGTCCCTACCCAACAGTGGGCTCACAGTCTAAAAGGGGGAGACAGAGAACAAAACCAAACATACTAACAAAATGAAATAAATAGAATAGATATGTACAAGTAAAATAAATAGAGTAATAAATATGTACAAACATATATACATCTATACAGGTGCTGTGGGGAAGGGAAGGAGGTAAGATGGGGGGATGGAGAGGGGGATGAGGGGGAGAGGAAGGAAGGGGCTCAGTCCCCTTCCTCCATCAGCCTGATGGGCCCCCACCTTCACCTCCACTTCTGCAGCTCCTGAGAGCGCTCGTCTCTGCTGACCTCCGGCCAGAAAGTGCCCCCAACCCAGGCACTTAATAATAATAATAATAATGATGGTATTTATTAAACGCTTACTATGTGCCAAGCACTGTTCTAAGCTCTGGGAGAGATACAAGGTAATCAGGTTGTCCCTCGTGGGGCTCACAGTCTAAATCCCCATTTTACAGATGAGGTGATTGAGGCACAGAGAAGTAAAGTTGAGAAGCAGCGTGGCTTAGTGGAAAGAGCACGGGCTTGGGAGTCAGAAGTCATGGGTTCTAATCCCGCCTCTGCCACATGTCTTCTGGGTGACTCTGGGCAAGTCACTTAACTTCTCGCTGCTGAGAAGCAGTGGAAAGAGCCCGGGCTTTGGAGTCAGAGGTCATGAGTTCAAACCCCGGCTCCACCAATTGTCAGCTGTGTGGCTTGGGGCGAGTCACTTAACTTCTCTGGGTCTCAGTTACCTCATCTGTAAAATGGGGATTAAGACTGTGAGCCCCCAGTGGGACAACCTGATCACCTTGTAACCTCCCCTGCGCTTAGAACAGTGCTTTGCACATAGTAAGCGCTTAATAAATGCCATCATTATTATTCTTCTTCTTCTCTGGGCCTCAGTTCCCTCATCTGTAAAATGGGGATTAAGACTGTGAGCCCCCAGTGGGACAACCTGATCACCTTGCAACCTCCCCCGCGCTTAGAACAGTGCTTTGCACATAGTAAGCGCTAAATAAATGCCATCATTATTATTATTATTATTCTCTGGGCCTCAGTTCCCTCATCTGCAAAATGGGGATTAAGACTGTGAGCCCCCAGTGGGACAACCTGATCACCTTGCAACCTCCCCCGCGCTTAGAACAGTGCTTTGCACATAGTAAGCACTGAATAAATGCCATCATTATTATTATTATTATTCTCTGGGCCTCAGTTCCCTCATCTGTAAAATGGGGATTAAGACTGTGAGCCCCCAGTGGGGCAACCTGATCACCTTGTAACCTCCTCCGCGCTTAGAACAGTGCTTTGCACATAGTAAGCGCTTAATAAATACCATCATTATTATTATTCTCTGGGCCTCTGTTCCCTCATCTGTACAATGGGGATTAGAAGTGGGACATCCTGATTACCCTGGGTCTACCCCAGCGCTTAGAACAGTGCCTGGCACATAGTAAGCGCTTAACAAATACATTATTATTATTATTATAAAGTGACTTGCCCAAAGGCACACACTTTCCACCTTCCCCTTTCCCCACCCCGTTTCCAGTCCCAGAGACTCATGAGGTCGGAAAGAATCGCGCGGGGACACTAGGTCAACTTACCGCCCTCGGTCTGGGCAGTCGCCCAGAAAGATCACGGCTGACCCTTTCCCGTCGACTCCCTGCAGGAGGAAATTCCGCGGCCGTCCTCGCCCGACTTTCGGAGGGAGGGAATTTCCCTGGGAGCTCACCTCCTTCTCGGCTTCTGCCAACACCTCAGCCCTTCCCCTCCCGGCAGGCCGGGGCCGGAGAGCAGCTGGCCCACCCACTCCCGCTACCACCCAGAGCAGCTGGCTCCGAGGGAGAGCTTGGTCAGCGCCGAGGCCACGGTGTGAGGTTACGCACCGGACACCAAGGCGTGGACGTGGAAAACCAGCACGTAACCCACTCTTCCCGGGGGACCCGTCAGCGCCGACGGTCGGGGCCCAGTCATCCCCTCATCGGAGTGATTCGCAATTCCCCGGAGGGCGGGACACCTGCGATGTTCTCACCGGGCATGTCAGCTTCACCCTCGGCTTCGAGGCTGTCCATCCCCTCGCCCCCTCCTACCTCACCTCCCTTCTCTCCTTCTCCAGCCCAGCCCGCACCCTCCGCTCCTCCACCGCTGATCTCCTCACCATACCTCGCTCTCGCCTGTCCTGCCATCGACCCCCGGCCCACGTCATCTCCCGGGCCTGGAATGCCCTCCCTCTGCCCCTCCGCCAAGCTAGCTCTCTTCCTCCCTTCAAGGCCCTGCTGAGAGCTCACCTCCTCCAGGAGGCCTTCCCAGACTGAGCCCCTTCCTTCCTCTCCCCCTCGTCCCCCTCTCCATCCCCCCCATCTTACCTCCTTCCCTTCCCCACAGCACCTGTATATATGTTTGTACATATTTTTTTTTACTCTGTTTATCTTATTTGTACATATCTATTCTATTTATTTTATTTTGTTAGTATGTTTGGTTTTGTTCTCTGTCTCCCCCTTTTAGACTGTGAGCCCACTGTTGGGTAGGGACTGTCTCTATATGTTGCCAATTTGTACTTCCCAAGCGCTTAGTACAGTGCTCTGCACATAGTAAGCGCTCAATAAATACGATTGATGATGATGATGTCAGCCCCGGGGCATTTTCTCCTCTAGAGCCACAGGATTGAAGATCTCTGTACGCATCACCCTGAGCGCCTCACTACCAGAAATGTTCCAGCTGCTTTCCCCGCTTCCAGGAGAACCCAAGCCACTCTGTCCCTGCTTTGCTGAATTCCCTGTCGGCACTCAATGAATCCCACTAATGGATACATGGATGGACGCCACTAGATGTGCCCGGTGGGCTTTGGGCACGGTCCCGCTGTCCCCAGCGGTCTTTAAAACAGAGAAGCAGCATGGCTCAGTGGAAAGAGCCCGGGCTTTGGAGTCAGTGGTCATTCATTCAATCATATTTATTGAGTGCTTACTGTGTGCAGAGCACTGTACTGAGCGCTTGGGAAGGCCAAGTTGGCAACATATAGAGACGGTCCCTACCCAACAGCGGGCTCCCAGTCCAGAATGAATGCAGACAGGTGTCAAAACCGTCAGAATAAATCAAATTATGGCTAAAATTAAACCAGGACGGCGACCGTGTTGGGTTTCGATTACACGCTTCTGTGGAGGATTGGGGTTGCAGCGTAGGGTAGAGAAGCAGCGTGGCTCAGTGGAAAGAGCCCGGGCTTTGGAGTCGGAGGTCCTGGGTTCAAACCCCGGCTCCGCCAATTGTCAGCTGTGTGACTTTGGGCACGTCACTTCACTTCTCTGGGTTCCCTCATCCGTAAAATGGGGATAAAGACTGTGAGCCCCCCATGGGACAACATGATCATCTTGGAACCTCCCCAGCAATTAGAACAGTGCTTTGCACATAATAAGCATTTAATAAACACCATTGTTATTATTATTACTTAAAACAGGTGCCGGGACCAAGACTTACTGATGGGTGTCCCGTCCTGGGGATTAGGCGCTCACACTATCTGACCCCCCCACCTACCTCGCTGCAGGGCTGTCCAGTCAGACGCCTTGGTCCTCTCATATAAATCTACTGAGTGTCGAATGACTAATGAACCGCTTAGTTCATCATCTGCAACGCTCTGAGTATAGTTAGGTGCCCAGTCCAATGCTTGAGACACAGAAAACACTCAGCCCAGTGCACTGCTCAGCACATAGTAGGTGCCGTAATACAGCACTCCACACACAACAGGAGCCTAGTATAACGCTCTGCACACAGCAGGCTCTCATTACAATGCCAAGCATACAGCAGGCACCTGGCACACTGCTTGGCACACAGCAAGCACCCAGTACAACGCTCCTGACATGAGAGGCGCCCAATAAATACCATCGGTTGATTGACTGTAGACTACACTCTAAACCGGAAGCTACTTGAGGCCAGGAATTGCGTCCATCAAATCTATATCTTTGTTAATATGTTTTGTTTTGTTCTCTGTCTCCCCCTTCTAATAATAATAATGGCATTTATTAAGTGCTTACTATGTGCAAAGCACTGTTCTAAGCGCTGGGGAGGATACAAGGTGATCAGGTTGTCCCACAGGGGGCTCACAGTCTTCATCCCCATTTTACAGATGAGGTAACTGAGGCACAGAGAAGTGAAGTGACTTGCCCAAAGTCACACAGCTGACAATTGGCAGAGTCGGGATTTGAACCCATGACCTCTGACACCAAAGCCCTTGCTCTTTCCTCTGAGCCACGCTGCTTCAGGCACTGTGAGCCTGTTGTTGGGTAGGGACCAGCTCTATATGTTGCCAACTTGGACTTCCCAAGCGCTTAGTACAGTGCTCTGCACACAGTAAGCGCTCAATAAACACGATTGACTGATTGATTGATCTATTCTAATGAACTCTCCCAAGCGCTTAGTATAATCGGTCAATCAATCAAAGGTATTTTTGGAGTGCTCGCTGTGTACAGAGCACTGTACTAAGTGCTTGGGAGAGTATAAGACAACAGAGTTGGCAGACACACTCCCTGCCCACAACGAGCTTACAGTCTAGTACAGTGCCTGATCGACTGAACAAGCGATACTGGGAGAAAGGGTGGCAGAGATCCTCACTGGCCCAAGATATATTGGACTGACCCATCTGTACACTGTGAACCTGTTGTTGGGTAGGGACCGTCCCTATATGTTGCCAACTTGTACTTCCGAAGTGCTTAGTACAGTGCTCTGCACACAGTAGGCGCTCAATAAATACGATTGAATGAATTAAATGACCTTGTACTTCCTAAGTGCTTAGTACAGTGCTTTGCGCACAGTAGGCGCTCAATAAATACGACTGAATGAATGAATGAGAACAGGGTCAAAGGACACTTGGGGTGAGCAATCTTTGGGACTAGAAGGTCAGAAGTTGATGTGGTGGAAATGTTTTCCAAAACCTCCTCAGAGCAGCGCAAAATGGTCAGTCAGTCGGCTAGTCAATCGTATTTATTGGGTGCTTACTGTGTGCAGAGTACTAGAGAAGCAGCGTGGCTCAGTGGAACGAGCCCGGGCTTTGGAGTCAGAGGTCATGGGTTCAAATCCTGCTCCGCCAACTGTCAGCTGTGTGACCTTCTCTGTGCCTCAGTTCCCTCATCGGGGATGAAGACTGTGAGCCCCCCGTGGGACAACCTGATCACCTTGTAACCTCCCCAGCGCTTAGAACAGTGCTTGGCACATAGTAAGCGCTTAATAAATGCCATCATTATTATTATTACTATACTAAGTGTTTGGGGGAGTACAATACAACAAACATTCTCATTCCCTGCCCCCAACGAGCTTACAGGCCGTCAGCGGGCGGTTCCCCGGGCCCACCGTCAGCGTGCCGAGCGTCTTACCTCCGGAGCAGGTGGCAGAGCACTCCGACCAGGGTAGGCGGCTCCACGCAAACCCGACCTCATTGTCTCCACTGCCCATGCGGGCGATGGGCACGTTGAACTTGTACTGGATGCCCAGATTCTGCTCCTGCAGCAGGACCTGCCACGGGGAGCAACTGGTTAGTCTGGGGCTGGGTGTCCCCTGGGGTTTTTGGGGTGGTTTTCTGGACAGGAAGAAGCAACCCTAAGACAAGTCCCAGGGGGGCTGTCCCGGGGTTAGGGCCAGCCTGAGGGAGGGCCATTTTTTCACGTTTTTCCTTCCACCACGGAAAGGGACGGGGACACCGATCCCCTGGGGTTCGGCTCTCCCCGCCCTGCACCCATCATCGATTCACTCCCTCACTCGCCACAGCCTTCCCACGGGGCTGTCAGGGCTACCGAGAAGTCTCCCGCTCCCCACCGCCAACCCCATCCCTAAAATCCTTCCTTAAATTAGACAGAGTGGTGGAGCCCATTTCAGTTTAACAGCAGATAAGAAATCCATTTAGCCTGGATAACGGCCTCTCTAGCTAGCAGCAGGCCCCCTGGCCCCCTTTTAGACTGTGAGCCCACTGTTGGGTAGGGACCGTCTCTATATGTTGCCAACTTGTACTTCCCAAGCGCTTAGTCCAGTGCTCTGCACACAGTAAGCGCTCAATAAATACGATGGATTGACTGATTGATTAGATTGTGAAAGATAAAACTGTGAAAAGAGCCAAAAGATCAAATTCAAAATTCGAGCCCCCTCCTTCCTCTCCCCCTCCTCCCCCTCTCCATCCCTCCTGCCTTACCTCCTTCCCCTCCCCACAGCACCTGTATATATGTATATATGTTTGTACGGATTTATTACTCTATTTTATTTGTACATATTTATCCTATTTAATTTATTTTGTTACTATGTTTTGTTTTGTTCTCTGTCTCCCCCTTCTAGACTGTGAGCCCACTGTTGGGTAGGGACCGTCTCTAGATGTTGCCAACTTGGACTTCCGGGGAAGTACAAGAAACAGCGTGGCTCAGTGGAAAGAGCCTGGGCTTTGGAGTCAGAGGTCGTGGATTCAAATCCCGGCTCCACCACTTGTTAGCTGTGTGACCTAGGGCAAGTCACTTAACTTTTCTGGGCCTCAGTTCCCTCATCTGTAAAATGGGGATGAAGACTGTGAGCCCCCCGTGGGACAACCTGATTACCTTTTATCTACCCCAGTGCTTAGAACAGTGCTTGGCGCATAGTAAGCGCTTAACAAATGCCAATATTATTATTATTATTCCCAAGCGCTTAGTACAGTGCTCTGCACACAGTAAGCGCTCAATAAATGTGATTGAATGAATGAATGAACTTGTACTTCCCAAGTGCTTAGTACAGTGTTCTGCACACAGTAAGCGCTCAATAAATGCGATTGAATGAATGAATGAACTTGTACTTCCCAAGCGCTTAGTACAGTGTTCTGCACACAGTAAGCACTCAATAAATACGATCGAATGAATGAATGAAAATTTCACGAGCACTGCTATCTGATCATGTAGTTACCTATATTTATTAGTTATCATCAGACTGTGAGCCCACTGTTGGGTAGGGACTGTCTCTATATGTTGCCAACTTGTACTTCCCAAGCGCTTAGTACAGTGCTCTGCACACAGTAAGCGCTCAATAAATACGATTGATTGATTGATTGATTGATCATCACCATTTTAACAACACTGATATTATTATATATACGTTGTGTAGGCAGCAACACGGCCTAGTGGAAAGACCACAGGACTGGGAGTCAAAGAGCCTACTGTGTGACTTTGGGCAAGTCATTTTACTTCTCCAGGCTTTAGAAGCCTCGGGTGGAAAATGGGGACGCAATATCTGTTCGCCCTCCTACTTAGACCATGAAGGAGGGACGGTTTCTGAGCTGATCACCCTGAATCCATCCCAGCACTCAGTACCATGCCTTGGCACGTAGCAAGCGGTTAGCAAATAGCACAACGCTACCATTGTTTCGGTCTGTATTTGGGGCCTGGGGAATGTGTCAGTGCTGTTGCAGAGTTTCATTCATTCACTCAATCATATTTATTGAGCGCTTACTAGGTGCAGAGCGCTTGGGAAGTCCAAGTTGGCAACATCTGGAGACGGTCCCTACCCAACAGCGGGCTCACAGTCTAGAAGGGGAAGACAGACAACAAAACAAAACATATTAACAAAATAAACTAAATAGAAGAAATATGGACAAATAAAATAGAGTAATAAATCCGTACAAACATATATACATATATACAGGTGCTGTGGGGCGGGGAAGGAGGTAAGGCGGGGGGGAGGGGGAGGAGGGGGAGAGGAAGGAGGGAATTTCCTTCGGGAAAGCAGACTTGGGTCAGCTCTCTGGCCTAGAACAATCCATTGCCACATAATCAATCACCAGCCCTAAGCAGAGTAGAGCAGCTTTTATTTTTTACGACTAGCTGCTACACCTGGCTATTTTCCTCAGCTTCCCTTCTGGGCCTTAGCACGTCCCGGCTCCAGCTGCTGAAAATCCCCGGCTACGCGTCCAACACAAGGCGGTAAAAGAGAGAGCCCGGCTGACAGCGAGCGGGTTGCTGAACCTCAGCTTTCCCATCGCTGCCTGTTGGGTAGGGACCATCTCCAGATGTTGCCAACTTGTGCTTCCCAAGCGCTTAGTACAGTGCTCTGCACACAGTAAGCGCTCAATAAATACGACTGAATGAATGAACGGGGCCAAACGCCAGGACGGATTGGAGGGACCACCACAACTTCCTCTCTGGCCGGTCCCCGCGCCTTCTCCTCCAAGGGCGGCCCCCTCCTAAAGGGTGTGGATCGGGATGGGGGGCAGGTCAGAGGTGGGATCCGCCACACGTGTGTGTGCTGACATTAGATGAGTGACGTTTGGCTGCGTGTCAGGTTGGGGTCTATCAGGCTAACGCCCCGGAAATACTGTGATCCGTACTCTTCACTGGACTGGAAATCAGGCCTATTTTTCTGACTGCTAAGCGTTTCTACTAAATTCCCCTCACTCGATTTTCCGTGAACCAACCTGACCGCCGAGAGGTGGTTCTGAGGAGATGAAGGCCTTCGAGGCCATGGAGAGAGACAGACGGAGCACTCCCAGGCCTCCCTAGCTGGCTGTGCTCCGCCTGCCTGCTCTGGCCTCGGGACCGCAGGGGATCATTCATTCATTCAATTGTATTTATTGAGCGCTCACTGTGTGCAGAGCACTGGACTAAGCGCTTGGGAAGTCCAAGTTGGCAACATATAGAGACGGTTCCTACCCAACAGTGGGCTCACAGTCTAGAAAGCGGTATCGGCAGGCTGCTGGCAGGGTCCCTGGCGTGAGTTCCCATGAGGGAACTCAAAAATCTCCAGTGGCTACCAATCAACCTATGCATCAGGCAGAAACTCCTCACCCTGGGCTTCAAGGCTGTCCATCACCTCGCCCCCTCCTACCTCACCTCCCTTCTGTCCTTCTCCAGCCCAGCCCGCACCCTCCACTCCTCTATCGCTAATCTCCTCACCGTGCCTCGTTCTTGCCTGTCCCACTGTCGACCCCCGGCCCACGTCATCCCCCTGGCCTGGAATGCCCTCCCTCCCCACATCCGCCAAGCTAGCTCTCTTCCTCCCTTCAAGGCCCTACTGAGAGCTCACCTCCTCCAGGAGGCCTTCCCACACTGAGCCCCCCCCTTCCTCTCCCCCTCCTCCCCGTCTCTATTCGCCCTGCCTTACCTCCTTCCCTTCCCCACAGCACCTGTATATATGTATATATGTTTGTACGTATTTATTACTCTATTTATTTATTTTACTTGTACATATTTATTCTATTTATTTTATTCTGTTAGTATGTTTTGTTTTGTTCTCTGTCTCCCCCTTCTAGACTGTGAGCCCACTGTTGGGCAGGGACCGTCTCTATATGTTGCCAACTTGGACTTCCCAAGCGCTTAGTACAGCGCTCTGCACACAGTAAGCGCTCAATAAATACAATTGAATGAATGAATGAATGAGGGGCCGTTGGCCCTCTGGAATGGGGGTGGAGAGGCACCCGATAAGCCTAGGGGATAGTGGCTTAGAACGAGGGTAAGGTGCTTTCCTGTCTTTTCTCCACAATTTCCTTGACCCTCACCCAGTGGAGAAGAAGCTGGCAGCCCTCACCCACTTTCTCCCTTACACCTCTGTTCCGGACTCGAGGCAGCTTTGCTTGGAGGAAAGAAACTGGGCCTGGGTAATAATAATAATAATAATAATTATGATGGCATTTATTAAGCGCTTACTCTGTGCAAAGCACTGTTCTAAGCGCTGGGGAGGTTACAAGCTGATCAGGCTGTCCCACGGGGGGCTCACAGTCTTCATCCCCATTTGACAGGTGAGGGAACTGAGGCACAGAGAAGTTAAGTGACTTGCCCAAAGTCACACAGCTGACAATTGGCGGAGCCAGGATTTGAAGCCACGACCTCAGACTCCAAAGGGCATGCTCTTTCCATTGAGCCACGCTGCTTCCCAGCTCTGCCACTGGCCTAGCATGCTACCGCACAAGAAATTCCCCTCTTTATGTGCCCATTTCCTCATCTGAAAAATGGGGAGATGGTCCCTGGTTGGCGTCCCTCACGCTGCGAGCCCCAAGTGGGACAGGACTGTGTCTCACTGGATTGCCTATCTACCACGGCGCTTGGCAACGCCTGCCGTCCCTCTGGCCCTCCGCTGTTGTCGAAGGGCTTGCCAGGAAGGCTGAGGGAAAGTTACCATGACGATGAGGTTCTCCGCGGTGGGGCCCAGGGCTTCCAAGGACTCGGCTTCATCCGTCGGCCTCTTGTAGTGGAAGGCAGTCCCGGCCACGTCAAACTTGCGAGGCCAGTCGATGGTCCAGGCTCCATTGATGTAATAGTCATCCCCTTCCGATTTCAAAGCTATAATGCGAGAGGGGATGGAGGCCCTTTAAGATGGGGCATGCCCTGGCACTCCCCCGTGGAGGGAGGGGAGAGGGAAATCAGCGTTCTGAGCCACCCCACTCATTTCTTGTGTTGTTACTTCAGAAGCTTAAGACCTTGTCCCCACGGAGACTCCCCTCGTCCCAAAATTCGGAATTGGCTTGGGACAGAGCCTCCATGCTCCCCATTGATTGGTGCCCTCTCACCTACCTCCTCTTTCCCGCTACCGCCTGGCTAGAGTGCTCAGCGCTCTGCCTAGACTCACCTCCTTCCTACCCCACATTCGACATCGCTCCCATCTCCAGCCAGTGGCTTCCAGCCCCGCTGTCCGGACCGGTTGCTCACCCTCGCCCATCCCTGCCTGGAATTCCATTCCCAGACCTCAAATTCGCCAAGCCACACTCCTCCTCACCTGCAGAGTCTCCTAAAAAGCAGGCTCTTCCAGGAGGCCTTCCCAAATTACCAATCCCGCCTACCCCCGAGCCACCTCAGCACGCACGGGGGTGATCGCTTTGTGAGAGGCTGAATGAGGGATTCGGCGGCACAGGGCTGACAGAGTCACCCGTCCCTCTTCCAGGGGGAAATGTTCCCTTTCCTCTTTCTGCCCCTCCAGCCCCACCACACCCTTTTCCCTCCTTACCGATGTAGTTCTTGGACATGGCTACTTCTTTCACTTCAATGTGAACGGAGCCCCTGGGGATCTGCACCACTTTCACGTAGCCTGGCACACAGAGAGATGGCCAGTCACCAACCCCACCGCCGCCGCCCGGACCCCCCAACCTCAGCACTGCTTCTCTTTCCCCGCCCCACCCCGCCCGGCCCTCCAGGCCTCCAAGCCCACCGGCTCAGGGTTCTCGGCAGCAAACCCGGGCCGGGAGAAAGAAGAGCCCGCTCTTTGGCGA
Source organism: Tachyglossus aculeatus (assembly GCF_015852505.1). Taxonomy (NCBI): domain Eukaryota; kingdom Metazoa; phylum Chordata; class Mammalia; order Monotremata; family Tachyglossidae; genus Tachyglossus; species Tachyglossus aculeatus. The sequence goes on along the minus strand of NC_052088.1, from coordinate 38,968,413 downwards.
GCAACGTCTCCTCTGGAGCCAGAGTCAGTGACCTGATGAAAGCTTGAAAGCAAATCTGGCACAGACAGAGAGGCCGGGACACTGGGGCGAAGCGCGATATTGTCGGAGAGTCATAGTGGGTCGGTGGGCAGCCGCCAGGACTGCACCCCCACACTCACCTCCCCTGGGCAGTGAGTCATTGAAGAACCCTTCGATGGCTTCGCACGAGCTTCCGTCCCCGCCACACACGCGGCATCTGTCCTCCCTGGCGTCGGAGCCCAGAATATTATCACAGCCTACATGCTGAGGAACAGAACGGGAGACGGGCAAGGTCAACAACCAGGCCTCGGGGGGGGCTCTGAGGGCCAAGCCAGCGGAAAACGGTGTTTATCAGGCCCTCCGCCCCCATCCCTATCCCTTCGATCTTGGGGGGTCCTGACCGGCCCAAGATCCTCTCTCTTCCTTTCTCTCCTGGCAAATACCGCACCCCACCTCCCACCCAGAATGGAATTGCTGCCCCTTTGGGCACTTACAGTTCCTGAGACCATTACTACCGACAACCCAACGGCTCAACTCGGCTGGCCCCCGTTGAGCAGCGGGGGCCCATCGGGGTCACCCAGGCCCAACGAGTGCAGGCCAAGGGTCTTCTTGGTTCTGGGGACAACAGGGCCTTTGGGAGCCTTTCCTTAACATCCCGGGCTCCTCCGAGGGCCCTGATGGTGCTGAAGGAGCTTTGGGAATGGTTGTGGGATGCCAGGGTAAATTCACTTCCTCTCCCCACCTCCCCCAGCCAAGTGAAACAACTAGGACCACTAAGATGGTGCAAGCAGGCAGGGTGGCAATATGGTCTGTTGGAGGATCATGGAATTGGGGGTTGGGCGACCCAGTTTCTAGGCTCAGCTTTGTCACACTGGCCAACTGGGTGACCTTGGCTTTGTCACTTAGCCTTTCTAAGCCTCACTCAATCTCTCAGTGGTATTTACTGAGCACTTACTGTGTGTAGAGTACTGTGCTAAGTGCCCAAGAGAGCAAAATACAACTCAGTTGGAGTTTCCTAGCATAGTGGATGGAGCACAGGCTTGGGAGTCAGAAGGTCCCGGGTTCTAATCCCACCTCGGCCACTTGTCTGCTTTGTGACCTTGAGCAAGTCACTTCACTTCTCTGTGCCTCAGGTACCTCACCTGAAAAATGGGGGTTGAGACTGTGAGCCCAACACAGGACCGGGACTGTGTCCAATCCGATTTGCTTGTATCTATCCCAATGCTTAGTACAGTTCCTGGCACATAGTAAGCGCTTAACAAATATCAAAATTATCATTATTATTATTGTTATTATTATTATTGAGGAGTGGGGATTGGATCCCCACTCTCCTTCCCTCTTAGATTGTGAGCCTTGGGTGGGACGGGGATTCGGTCTGATCGGATAGAGAAGCAGTGTGGCTCAGTGGAAAGAGCCTGGGCTTGGGAGTCAGAGGTCATGGGTTCTAATCCTGGCTCCACCACATGTCTTCTGTGTGGCCTTGGGCAAGTCACTTAACTTCTCTGCGCCTCAGTTACCTCATCTGTAAAATGGGGATTAAGACTGTGAGCCCCCCGTGGGACACCGTGATCACCTTGTATCCCTTCAGCGCTTGGAACAGTGCTTTGCACATAATAAGTGCTTAACAAATGCCATCATTATCATTGTTATTACTATTATTTGACGATCCTGTTTTCACCTCAGCGCTTAGCCCAGTGCTTGGCGCAGAGGAAGCCCCGAACAAATCCTAACCAGTAAAAACCGGTAGCCAGGCACCTGGAAAACAGCCTCCAATGGACACCACCTTCCTGCTTTGTACAAATGATCATTTGGACATGCAAACCTGGGTCTAAGGGGGTGCCACGTAGCTTCCTAGGGGCTCCCCCAAAGGCACCCTACAGGGTGGCATAACAGAGGTGCCTGGACCCCAGGTGTCTGCTTGCCAAGAAAGCCCGCCATCCCCCAGGAGCTGTCCTCCTTGAGGACATGGAACAGTACCAGTGACTGTTGGCTGCCATGCTGAAGGGAAGAGTTGGGGTAGAGAGAGGAGGAAGAGGGGAAAAAAATAGTAATGGTATTTGTTAAGTGCTTACCATGTGCCAAGCACTGTTCTAAGCGCTGGGCTAGATACAAGGTAATCAGGTTGTCCCTTGTGGGGCTCACAGTCGTAATCCCCGTTTTACAGAGGAGGGAAGTGAGGCACACAGAAATTAAGTGGCTTGCCCAAGGTCACACGGCAGAGTGGTGGAGCCGGGATTAGAACCCACGTCCTCCGACTACCAAACCCACGCTCTTTCCACTAAGCCACAATGCTTCTTGAAGAGGAGGGAAGAGGAGGGAGGAGGAGGTCCTCTAATGCCCACCTACTCACTGTACCTTGATTTTGTCTATCTCGCTGCCTTCGCTCACATCCTGCCTCTGGCCTGGAATGCCCTCCCTCTTCCTACCGACAATTAACACTCCGCACCTTCAAAATCTTATTGAAAGCCCATCTCCTCCAAGAGTCTTCCATGACTAAGCCCTCCTTTCCTTTTCTCCCACTCCCTTCTAGGCCATTTTTGCCCTAGGATTGACTCCCTCAGCCCCACAGCTCTTATTATACATCTTCATAATTCATTTATATTAATGTCTGTCTCCCCCTCTGTCTCCCCCTCTAGTTATATTAATGCCTGTCTCCCCCTCTAGTCTGTGAGTTCGTTGTGGGCAGGAAATGGGACTACCAACTCTGTTATACTGTAATATTATACTCTCCTAAGCATTTAGTGCAATGCTCTGCACACAGTAAGAGCTCAATAAATATGATTGATTGATAATAATGATAATAATAACAATGATGGCATTTGTTAAGCGCTTACTCTGAGTATTGCACTGTTCTAAGCACTGGGGGGATACAAGGTGATCAGGTTGTCCCATGTGGGGCTCACAATCTTAATCCCCATTTTCCAATCAATCAATCAATCGTATTTATTGAGTGCTTACTATGTGCAGAGCACTGTACTAAGCGCTTGGGAAGTACAAATTGGCAACATATAGAGACAGTCCCTACCCAACAGTGGGCTCACAGTCATTTTTCAGATGAGGTAACTGAGGCCCAGAGAAGTGGAGTGACTTGCCCAAAGCCACACAGCCGACAAGTGGCGGAGCCGGGATTAGAACCCACGACCTCTGACTCCCAAGGCCGGGCTCTTTCCACTGAGCCACGCTGCTTCTCTGATTGATTGAGGCCTGGAGGAGCTTTGACCAGGAACTGGGGGAGGACGAATCGCTCATCTTGGGGAGCGGCACGGCCGCTTGGGATGGATGGCCCCTGATCGGCTGTCGACCAGTGGTTTCTGGGCTCGCTGCGGAAATACCGGGAGGTGCTTCGGCTCCATCACTCAGGCTGCCTTCGGGCGACTCTGATTCCCCTACCCACGGCCCCTCGCCAGGCGTTAGAATCCACTCCTCGCTACCCTTCGAATTCAAACCTGTCCCTCCAACCTGGGGGGCTGCCAGGGGCCCCGCCGGGCCCAGGGAAAGGGGACTTCCAGCAGGTAGTGCCAGAAAGGAGGTGGTGCTGTTTGCTGAGGAAGCATCCCCGCCAACTCCTCCAGGCCTCAATCAATCAGAGAAGCAGCGTGGCTCAGTGGAAAGAGCCCGGCCTTGGGAGGTCGTGGGTTCTAATCCCGGCTCCGCCACTTGTCAGCTGTGTGGCTTTGGGCAAGTCACTTCACTTCTCTGGGCCTCAGTTACTTCATCTGGAAAATAGGGATGTGGCTGAGGACCTCCCGGAGACAGCGCGGGGAGTAACGTGCGGGGCCTGCGACTGTTGCAGGAAGAGCTCTGCCTCTGGGTGCTGTGCCAGCAGCCCGCCCCGGAACACCGCCGTCCCTGAATTTGGAGTTGGAGCTCCCTGCCTGTCACCCACCTGTCAGGCATAATCGGCCCCGCGTCGTGGCACCACAATAATAATACCGATGGCATTTGTTAAGCACTTACTCTGTGCCAAGCACCGTTCTAAGCGCTGGAGTAGATACAAGATAATCAGGTTGTCCCACGTGGGAGCTGGCTCACAGTCTTAATCCCCATTTTACGGATGAGGGAACTGAGGCGCAGAGAAGTGAAGTAACTTGCCCAAAGTCACACGGCTGAGTCTTCTAGACTGTGAGCCCACTGTTGGGTAGGGATCGTCTCTATATGTTGCCAACTTGTACTTCCCAAGTGCTTAGTACAGTGCTCTGCACACAGTAAGCGCTCAATAAATATGACAATGAATGAATGAAAGTGGAGGAGCTGGGATTAGAATCTATAATAATAACGATGGCATTTATTAAGCGCTTACTATGTGCAAAGCACTGTTCTAAGCGCCTGGGAGGTTACAAGGTGATCAGGTTGTCCCACGGGGGGCTCACAGTCTTAATCCCCATTTTCCAGATGAGATAACTGAGGCACAGAGAAGTTAAGTGACTTGCCCGAAGTCACAAAGCTGACAAGTGGCAGAGTTGGGATTTGGACCTGTGACCTCTGACTCCAAAGCCCGGGCTCTTTCCACTGAGCCACACTGCTTCTCCAAGGCCCAACCCGTTGCCCCGGGGTTTCCCACCAGGCCTGAGAGCTTCCCAGCAGGCCAACCAAGGAGCCACCAGGGAAACCCACCGCCACCCGGGAACGGTGAAATCCGAAACGGCAGTCACCTTGCACTCCCCGTTGATGCAGATGTCCAGGGAATCGGCTTGGCACTGGGTTCCGTCGATCACGGCGGGTGCGCGCTCAGTGTAGAAGTTGTAGCCCTCTGCCAGGCAGTTCAATGCACAGGGCTTCACTCCACCTGGAGAGGAGAGGAGAAAAGCAGAGGAATAGTCAATCCCCTTGGTCAAATCCCTGAGGACACAGACTCAGGCCGGAGTCGGGGGAGGCCTCGGCTTAGGGGCTGGGAAGCTCTCCAGGATGCCACAGAAATCAGGCTTCGGGGGGAAAAGACAGAACACGGGCAATGTGGGTAGGAATTCCTGGGGAAGATGCTGCCACTCACCCTCTAGACCGTAAGCTCGTTGTGGGCGGGGAATGTGTAGGTTTATGCTTGTAGTGCACTCTCCCAAGCTCTGCACACAGTAAGCGCATGAACTATTCATTCATTCAATCGTACTTCTTGAGCGCTTACTGTGTGCAGAGCACTGTACTAAGCGCTTGGGAAGTACAAGTGGGCAACATATAGAGACGGTCCCTACCCAACAGTGGGCTCACAGTCTAGAAGGGGGAGACAGAGAGCAAAACAAAACATATTGACAAAATAGAATAAGTAGAATAAATATGTACAAGTAAAATAAATAGAGTAATAAATACGTACAAACATATATACATATATACAGGTGTTGTGGGGAAGGGAAGGAGGTAAGGCGGGGGGGGATGGAGAAGGGGAGGAGGGGGAGAGGAAGGAGGGGGCTCAGTGTGGGAAGGCCTCCTGGAGGAGGTGAGCTCTCAGTAGGGCTTTGAAGGGAGGAAGAGAGAAATCTGGGAGAACCGGCAGTGAAATAGCACTCCACCAAAACCCCTGTTCTGAGAGGAAGAACAGGAAGCAGCATGGTGGCCTAATGGAAGGAGCCTGAGCCTGGGTGTCGGAAGACCTGAGTTCTAATCCCATCACTGCCACTAGCCTGCTGAGTAGCCCTGGACAAGTTACTTCACTTCTCTGTGCCTCAGTTTCCTCACCTGTAAACTGGGGATTCCCTCCTACTTAGCCAGTGCACCCTATGTAGGACAGGGACTGTGTTCAATCTGATTCTCTTGTCTGTATCTCAGTATTAGTCCAGTGCTTGGCACACAGTCTGCCGTGGGACCTTGGGCAAGCCACTTCCCTTCTCTGTGCCTTAGTTACCTCACCTATAAAATGGGAATTACGACTGAGAGCCCCACGTGGTGCACGGACTGTGTCCGACCTGATTAGCTCGTGTCCACCCCAGCGCTTAGTACAGTGTCACTTAAATACCATTAAAAAAAGTAAGCACTTAACTACCACAGTTATTAGTAACCATAGAAAACTCCGCTTGTTGAAGCGGGAAAAGGCCGGCTGCAGAACAGACTGCATTCTGCACTGGATCCAAGAAAGCAGGGGTGAATTCAAAGTCCTGGGCCACACCAACACGTGGGCCTGAAGGAGATTTGTCCCCTCCAGCGACCGAGAATTCGCCACAGGCATATCAACAATCTGCTTTGGGCCCGGGGAGAGACGCAAAGCTCGCATATGTCTAACACAGTTCTCGTCGAACCAGTTCTAGGCTGCCCTCCAAGTGGAAAGGACAAGACATGGAGAGTCAGGAGACCTGGGTTCTAATCATCATCATCATCATCATCATCATCATCAATCGTATTTATTGAGCGCTTACTATGTGCAGAGCACTGTACTAAGCGCTTGGGAAGTACAAATTGGCAACGTATAGAGACAGTCCCTACCCAACAGTGGGCTCACAGTCTAAAAGGGGGAGACAGAGAACAAAACCAAACATACTAACAAAATAATCCCTAATCCCATCTATGCCATTAGCCTGCTGGGTGGGACCCTGGGCAGGTCACGCAGCGTGGCTCGGTGGAAAGAGAACGGGCTTTGGAGTCAGAGGTCATGGGTTCGAATCCCGGCTCGGCCAGTTGTCAGCTGTGTGACTTTGGGCAAGTCACTTCACTTCTCTGGGCCCCAGTGACCTCATCTGTAAAATGAGGATAAAGACTGTGAGCCCCACTGTGGGACAACCTGATCACCTTGTGACCTCCCTAGCGCTTAGAACAGTGCTTTGCACACAGTAAGTGCTTAATAAATGCTATCATTATTATTATCATTATTATTATTGTAACCTCCCCAATGCTTAGAACAGTTCTTTGCACAAAGTAAGCACTTAATAAATGCCATCATTATCATTATTATTTTATTCATCTGAAAAGTGGGTTGACATTAGCTGCTCTTCCCACCCTTTGGACTTTTGTGCCTCATGACAGGCAGGAACTGTATCCAATCACATTAACCTTAGAACCTTATTATTATTATTATTATTGTAACCTCCCCAATGATTAGAACAGTTCTTTGCACAAAGTAAGCGCTTAATAAATGCCATCATTATTATTATTATTATTATTATTATTAATCTGCATTGACCTTAGGTCTTTGGCAATGCTTGCCTCCTAAGAAGTGCTTAGTAAATAGTATACCAAAGCCGGTCTAGTATGGAACAGGGGTAAAGAAGCAGGTACAGAACTGGGTAGTGCCACTCCAGGGTCCCAGGGGCCACATTTGTGTCATTCATTCGATCGTATTTACTGAGCACTTACTGTGTGAAGAGGACTGTACTAAGCACTTGGCAGAGTAGAATGTAACAATAAACAGATGACAGATTCCCTACTCACAATGAGCTTACAGTCCAGAGGGGGAGATGGACATTAATAGAAATAAATGAATTACAGATATGTACGTAAGTGCTGTGGGCTGGAAAAGGGATGAATAAAAGGAGGTCAGGGTGATGCGGAAAGGTGTGGGAGAAGAAAGAAGGGCTTAGGTAGGGAAGTCCTCTTGGAGGAGATGTGCCTTCATTCATTCATTCATTCATTCAATCGTATTTATTGAGCGCTTACTGTGTACAAAGCACTGTACTAAGCACCTTCAATAAGTGGGGGAGAGTGTCAATCAATCAGTTGTATTTATTGAGAACTTACTGTGTGCAGAGCACTGTACTAAGCGCTTGAAAAGGACAAGTTGGCAACAGATAGAGACAGTCCCTACCCAACAGTGGGCTCACAGTCTAGAAGGGGGAGACGGAGAACAAAACCAAACATATTAACAAAATAAAATAAATAGAATAGATATGTACAAGTAAAATAACTAAATAAATAGAGTAATAAATATGTACAAACATACATACACTGAAGGTCCCTGCCTGGATTCTTGGCTATTCCTTCACAGGGGGCAGAGACCCACGGAAATATGAGCCACAGTGCTGCTGTGTCGCCCCTCGGAGTGCCACGGGCAGCTCTGGTGATGTGGGCCACCCGATCTGGTGATGTGAGAGCCACCACAGAGCTCTCAGGCCTCCCTGCCCACCCTGCCAGAAAGACCCAGGGGTGGGACAGGTCCGCGGCATCCAATCCCAGGCCCTAGCTCCTGGGACTCCTCCCCAGTCCTCCCGGCCTCTCCGACGGAGCCTACTGGACGCCAAAGGGCAGCGCTCAGCGAAGAGGTGGCCAGGTGAGGTTCCAGCACACACAAAAGCAGCAGCGTGGCTGAGAAAAGCAGCGTGGCTTAGTGGAAAGACCACGGGCTTGGAAGTCAGAGGTCACGGGTTCTAATCCCAGCCCCGTCACTTGTCAGCTGTGTGACTTTGGGCAAGTCACTTAACTTCTCTGTGCCTCAGTTATCTCATCTACAAAATGGGGATTAAGACTGTGAGCCCACTGTTGGGTAGTGACTGTTTCTATATGTTGCCGACTTTTACTTCCCAAACGCTTAGTACAGTGCTCTGCACACAGTAAGCGCTCAATAAATGCGACTGAATGAACGTGGGACAACCTGATAATCTTGTATCTAACCCAGTGCTTAGAACAGTGCTTGGCACATAGTAAGTGCTTAACAAATACTATTATTATTATTATCATATTATTGTCAGGTTCGAGTTCTCTGGAGAGTGCAAACCCTGCAGCCCTTCCTCAGATTCCCCCATCAAGCAGCCTCGAGCCTAACGGGGATCCTCTCTGCCGCTCTGGAACCAAAATCTGTAAGATCTTCACCCTGCTGCCTTGAATTTAGCCAGAGGATTTTCGCAGAATTTATGGTATTCCAATTTACAGTCAATCAATCAACTGATAGTATCTACTGAATACCCGATGTTTGCTAAGCGCCGCAGCTAGCACATGGGAAAACTAGTATGACGATGATGATGGTAGTTGTTAAGCACTTACTTGTTCTAAGTGCTTGGGTACATAACAAGATAATCAGGTCGGATACAGCCTTTGTCCCACGTAGGGCTCACGGTCTTAATCTCCACTTTACAGATGAGGTAACTGAGGCCCAGAGAAGTTTAGTGACTTGCCCAAGGTAACACAGAAGACAAGTGGCAGAACTGGGATTAGAACCCAGGTCCTTCTCTATCCCAGGCCTATGCTCTACCCACTAAGCCATGCTGCTTCCCAAGCGTTCAGTACAGTGCTCCGCACACAGCGAATGCTCAATATATATAATTCATTGATTACGGAAGCCAAAGACGGTTCCTATCCTCAGGAAACTTACAATCTAGTAGGGAAGGTAGGCCAACACAAATTATTTACAAAGAGTGAGAGCAGATAGTGAGAACAGGATTTGAACGGGTAAGAGCAAGAGAAGGGAAAGGTGAAATGGATGAAAAACTGAGGGAACAAACAAGTCATACAGGCAGACAGATCCAGACACACACATACAGAAAACAGATGGATGTGCCTATGTGTTACGGGAGACCGTTGGGATTATGAGACTTGGGACTCTAATGGGAGAAGGCTTCCTGGGGGTGATGGGTTTTCACCAAAATCTTAGAACAGTGTTTGACACATAGTAAGTGCTTAACAACTACCATCATCATCGTCATACTAGTTCTCCCATGTGCTAGCTACAGCGCTTGGCAAACAGCGGGCATTCAGTAGATACTATCGGTTGATTGATTGACTGTAAACTGGAACACCATAAATTCTGCCAAAATCCTCTGGCTAAAGTCAAGGCTGCGGGGTGAAGAGCTTACAGATTTTGGTTCCAGATGGGAAGACAATCGAATCTGGCTCAGTCCTCGTCCCTCTTGCGGCTCACCATCCGAGAGGTGGAGGGCGTGGGGATCTGACCCCTATTTTGCAGTGAGGAAACTAGGGCCCAGGGAGGTAAAGCGACTTGCCTAGGATCACCCAGGAAGCCAGAGCTGGGATCCTAGCCTCTTGACTCCAGGGCCTGTCCCCCTTCCATCAGGCAGGGCTTTGGGAGCCATTTATATTCTTGGGGGCGGGGAGGCAGATTCCTCCCACAGGATCCTAAATTCGGAACTCTTCCAGGGTAAGCAGAGACAATAATAATAATAATGATGGCATTTATTAAGCGCGGATTATGTGCAAAGCAGTGTTCTAAGCGCTGGGGAGGTTACAAGGTGATCAGGTTGTCCCACAGGGAGCTCACAGTCTTAATCCCCATTTTACAGATGAGATACTCTCTTTGGAACTTCTCACACGTTCCAAACAATAATATGATTGTCTCTGCCCTTCTCTCCCCTCCCTCACATCTGCTCTGCCTTCTATTTTACACTCTTCCAGGCCCAGAACAACTTTATTCACACTTTCCTGGAGCTTCTGAGCTTGGGAGAGAGAGAGATAATCAGGACAGGGAGAGAGAGAGAGAGGGAGAGAGAGAGGAGTGCGCCTGCACCCACGCACACCCTTACAGTCAGTGCTGGATAAATTTCATTACTCAGTTGCTTTTATACTTGGTGTCAAATATGTGAATCTGTCGGGCCGGCCGAGCTGAGCTGAGCAGAGGGCGGCGTCTGCACTGGCAAACTTTCCTGTTTCTAGTAGCAGTTCTCTGTTTGCACTTGCAAATATTCCTTTCCTAGAGGCACTTGTCTGTTTTCAAAGACCTCGAGCATGTTTGTCTCGCTGCCAAAGTATACGTTACCTCCCGTGTAGGGCTGCCAGTTATAATACTTTCCCCGGAAAGGCATATTGTCAAAGTCTGCACACTGCTTCTCTCGAAAATCCCGGGAGCCTGAAGGGCAGGGCTGCAAGGGAAACGGAGAGAAGAGAACGTGAATTCCGGGGGATCACATCGGGACCGCAGGGCAGCCGTGGGCTTCAGGCAAATCCCGATCACTCCTGATACCCCGTGCCTCAACTCGGATGGATTCTGACACTTGTCTGACACCTGTCTTCTGGCCTGACAACTGGGATTTCGACCGCTTGGAAATCTTGGGCCAGCCCGACAAAACGGAAGTCATCAAAGTGGTACAACATTTCATTCATTCACTCATTCATTCAATCGTATTTATTAAGCGTTTACTGTGCACAGAGCGCTACTCTAAGTGCTCGGAGAGTACAAAATAACAATAAGCAGAGACATTCCCTGCCCACCAACAAGCTTACAGTCTAGAGGGGGAGACGGACCCGATCCGCCCACGTCGTGGTCCGCGGGGCGACCAGCCCCCTGGATGGCTCCTCATGAACGCCCAGAAAAACCGGTTGAGGGAACGTGAGCCTGGGGCCTTCTCAGCCCCAGCTGTCCCCAGCTCTACTTCTACGGACTGAAGAGCCGAATAGCAACATCGCCTTCGGCACCATTAATTGTGGCCTGGAAAATGAGTCCCAGAGATGTATCTGGGGGCTGGGGGAGGTGAGATGGAACTACCCCTTTTGATCCCTAATTTTAGGCCCCTTCCAATCGTCCAGGGGTGAGATTGCCATTTCACACGGTGGGGTCAAAAATGGGACGGGCGGGGCTGGGGCCGGGGGTGGTGGTGAACTTGGGAGATTCCTCCACCTGAAGGGCGCAGGAGAGAGGAATCTTTCCCACCTGGCTTTGATAAGCATCACTTCTCCCCCGCACCCTCACTATGAGGCCAGCTCCCAACTGACTGCAGCCTCCGCCAGGGACTCCAGGGGGAATGTCTCGCTGGCGTGTGCAATGTGACCTAATTTGACTTCTCCCTCTCGGCCCTACAGCTGCAGTTTGAACAAACGAGACGTTCTCGCTCTGGAGACGCCGATTACCGAGGCCTGCCCTCTAAGCAAGGCCAGAAGAACGGCGGAAGACCCAGACCTTAACGGTGACTAAGCTGCCTCGCACTGGCTAAGGGGAGAGGGCATTTTCTGGGCACTTCTCTTCTCTTCCCTGACCCTCTTAGGCCAGGTGCCGCTCTCCGACATGGACTCAGGGAGCACCGTTCTGCATCTATTCCAAAGATACAATTGGGTGCATTTTGCATCAGGGGGTTCAGTCACTGTGGCCACTGCCATGCGGCGTTTGCCACGTTCTTGTGCAGCCTAGTGAACGGGGCAGTGGGTTTCGGGAGAGAGGCATATTTTCAGCAAGGCAATTTGGGGCGGGCAGAGGGGAGGGAAGACGGCATTTCTGTGCTCTCTCTACCTCACCGCCTGCCCCCTCACTTCTGTTGCCGCAATACAACAGCCAAAGCCCCATCCTCCTGAGCTCACGCTTCCTCGAAGAACTGCCTGCCCAACTCTGGGGCCGCCTGCCCAGTCTCTGTGATGACAAAGAGGCTCAGTTGGGGTTGTGCGTGCCGATTCCAAAGAATGACAGTGGTCAGAGGATGGGGCCAGGGGATGAGCTCACCCCTTAAAGAAAAATGAAGCCAAAGACACTCTTCGTTCGGCTTTCGGAGAGCAGGGCCTCCAGAGAGTTGCCGAAGGCTGACTGAGAGCAGAGGCCTGAGCGGCCGAGAGCAGGCATGGGCGATGGGCCTTCCAAGCTAACCCCAGTGTCCATCACCCACCTCACCCGCTGGAAACGGGGCGGTGGGCTTGCGGCACCGATCCCGAGACGGAAGCTATGCGGCTCGGTACCTCCAGATCCCCGCCACAATGGTGGCTCGAGGGCCGCCCGCCTCCAGACGCTACAGTGACTGCACCCACCCCTGGGATCAGGGGGCATCAGGGGGCTCTTTGGGGTCACCCTCACGATAGCATCACGTCCTTCCAACGACAATCATTTCGGCACTTCTCCTCCCCATCGTGGGGCTCTTCCACACATACTGACTTACTGCTGCTTAATCCCCACCTAGATTGTTACATCCTCCCCACATCTTGGAGGGCAGGGATCACGTCTACTTACTCCACTGCATACTCCCAAGCGCTTAGTTCAGTGGTCTGTGCGAAGAAGCGCTCAATAAAAACCACTGATGGATTTTTACTTCCTCATCTATAGTATATATCCACTTCTTCTCCCTCCTAGCAGTACAGTCTGCCTCCTCCGCTGATCCGTAAGCTCCCTGAGGGCAGGGGTTGTGACTTCCTTGAGAAGCAGCGTGGCTCAGTGGAAAGAGCACAGGCTTTGGAGTCAGAGGTCGTGGGTTCAAATGCCGGCTCCGCCAATTGTCAGCTGTGTGACTTTGGGCACACCACTTAACTTCTCTGTGCCTCAGTTACCTCATCTGTAAAATGGGGATGAAGACTGTGAGCCCCCCCCCCGTGGGACAACCCGATCACCTTGTAACCTCCCCAGCACTTAGAACAGTGTTTTGCACATAGTAAGTGCTTAATAAATGCCATCATTATTATTACTATTATTCCTACTTCTTCCCTCTGGCTTTGGGCATTTCAACCAATCGATCTGGGGCCGTTATCGGGTCTTATTTTCTTTACATTTGGATCAAAGTCGGAGTTAGATAGCAATAATGGGTGGTTTACTATCACTTTTTAAAAAATGATTCCCCGGCCCAGGGCCCCTCAGAAAGGGAGCTTGGGAAAATGCCTTACCCAAGGGCAAGTGATGTGAATGATGCCAGGATGGATGGGACGTTGGTGGAGGGTTGTGGCAGGGAGCCACTGCGGCTGGGCCTTTTCCTACCTTAAAAGTCTCAGGGGTGAGAGACTCTGAATTCCCCAACAATCCCAAAGTGCCTTTCCTTCTCCTCCTTCCACTTCCTTGCATTTCCTAATAGGTCAGTCCTACTGGCTCAAGGCTCAGGGAAGAAGGAGTGAGAGGGTGGAGCGGTGCGGGGAGAAAGAGAAGCAATGGGGAGCAACAAGAGGCAGCAAGCCACTGGAGGGACTGAATTGGGGCAGAAGAACTCCAAGGAGCTCAGGGAAAGGAGAAGGACTGGCTTGGAATGCTCTGAGGTTCCATTCCGGATCTTCCGAAGATGACCTGGGGCAGGGTGGGAGTGCCTAGAAATGGAGGCAGCACCCATCTCCACTTACAAGGCCGAAGAGCCAAAACAGGTACCATCTCTACTAGACTGTAAGCTTGTTGTGGGCAGGGAACGTGTCTATTATGATACTGTACTCTCCCAAGAGCTTAGCAGAGTGTTTTGCACACAGCAAGTGCTCAATAAATGCGACTGAAGTGAATTGACTCTCTTCAGCCAGGAAGACCGAGATGGAGTGGGCAAAGATGGTTAATCAACATCCCATCCTCTCTCTTGCCTGTGATCCCCATTCCATGCGTCACCAAAAACTAAGGAACCTGGTTGGGGTGAACAGAGGGGGTCCCAGAGACCCCGCCGATGGCTGGACACGTGAGACTGAAGGATGAGCCTTTGCCTTTCTGGCTGCTCCTTCCTAGCTCTGATCATCAGCTGGAAGCTCCTCCACCGCCGTTTGAATTCACCCCTTGTATGAGCTGCTCTTGACTGCTCAGGGAAGACTCTCAAGTCCCAAATGGTCAGGCCAAAAAATACTTAGTGGCCGGCCCTCTGGTTCTTGGCTGTCAACTTAATCATGACTAATTTGAAAGATTCCTCTCAGGTCATGTTTACAACGTTGTGAAAGATGATCTGGGGCCGCTTTCTAGTGCGTAGAACTTGCAGGGGGAAGGGAGATTGCTCCAAATGGGGAAGAGAGGGAAATCCTCGATTCAACCTCATAAACCCCGGCAGATAATAATAATAATAATAATAATGATGGAATTTATTAAGCGCTTACTATGTGCAAAGCAGTGTTCTACGTGCTGGGGAGGTTACAAGGTGATCAGGTTGTTCCACTGGGGGCTCACAGTCTTAATCCCCATTTTACAGATGAGGTGACTGAGGCCCAGAGAAGTGAAGTGACTTGCCCAAAGTCACACAGCTGACAATTGGCAGAGCCGGAATTTGAACCCATGACTTCTGATTCCAAAACCCGTGCTCTTTCCACTGAGCCATGCTGCCTCTCTAAGCAGTGTGTTAGATACAGACCTAACACACTGAAGCCGGTGATACCGGTGTTTGGATGAATCCAAATGTTTAGATCAACCCCCGTGGGCAGATCAGCCCCCAAAATATCTGGCCGGGGAGTCGTAGCGGCCCTCCATGGTGAAAGCGAGTGAAAACCCCATTTGTTCTTCCTGGCCTGGTGGGGCACGAGACTCTTTCGAATGATGCTTTAAGCAGGCCCGCCTGCTAACCATTTCCTTTCTCTGTCACCGTCCCCTTGGCTTGGAGAGATGGACAGATGGGAGACGGAGAGCTGCGTGGACATATGTGCAGGGAACGTTTGGCCGAAAGAAGCCCCCCGCAAATATGTGCCGGTGTCTTTTGAGTTTCCTAAAACAGCAATTTCCCAGTCTGCGGGGCGGAAGAACCCCACTGGGAGCCAAGCTGGTGCCTAGGACCTTTTCTGCTCTTCCGACTACATGATGACTTCTGTCTGAGTGGAACCTTATGGTGAAGAAACTCATCTCTCTTTTTAGACTGTGAGCCCACTGCTGGGTAGGGACTGTCTCTATATGTTACCAACTTGTACTTCCCAAGCACTTAGTACAGTGCTCTGCACACAGTAAGCACTCAATAAATACGATTGATGATGATGATCTCTCTGCCCCTCCAGGAGTCGACTGGATCCAGAGTCCTCTATCCAGGTATCCAGGCCTTTTCCAGGGCACCTTTTCCAGGTCTGACAACCTATTTAGAAATTTCCGCACTGCTCCCTCCACCTCCCCACTCCTGATTTCTTACTTATTTAGGTGCAACGATAAATCACATCGATATTGGTTGGGATTCATTTTTCAGGCTCACACCCCTCCTCCTAGTTCTGACCTCTGCGGAGGGAGAGGCAGGTAGCTGGCCACGCTCCCGGCTCCCCCTTCCTCCCCCGTCACCGGAGTAACCCTCGAGGAGTGGGTGGGCGGTCATCTCCTAGTTGTTCAGCCCTTTCTTCTCCCACCTCCTCTGTCCCGGCACCCCCCGCTCCCAGCCCCCAGCTCAAGACATTGATTGGAGTTGGCGGCGGGGGGAGGCAGTCAGTGGTAACTCCAACTGGACACCCCTTCCCCTAGAAAAGTAGCTCTGTCTAGCCTTTCCCCAGAGACGCTAGCTGCCAACATTGACATCATCTTGGGAGGAGGGGGAGGCTCCCCTCTCAACCTGCCCCAACTCCTCCTCCTCCTCCCTTGGGATAACAGAGTTTAAATACACAAGACAGAACCAGCTCAGACACTCCGAGAGATAAGAAGAAGTTAAAGGGCAACAACAGACTACGCAGCCAACCCTTGTTACAGAAAAAGCTCCGTTCTTATTTATTCGCCTCACATTCCGAGTGACATGGAGATTAAAAAATCACACTACCTCAGCCTGTGGAAATCCACTATGACTTGCCTGCTGTCTGACCTACGGAAAGTCATTTCATTTCTCAGAGCCTCAGTTTCCCCATCTGCAAAATGGCATCCAATACCCACTTCTTCCTCCCCTTTAGGAAGCAGCATGGCTCGGTGGAAAGGGCACGGGCTTTGGAGCCAGAGGTCATGGGTTCGAATCCCAGCCTCACCACATGTCTGTTGTGTGACCTTGGGCAAGTCACTTAACTTCTCTGAGCCTCAGTTACCTCATCTGTAAAATGGGGATTAAGACTGTGAGCCCCATGTGGGACAACTTAATCAACCTGTATCCCCCCCCAGCGCTTACAATAGTGCTTTCACATAGTAAGCGCTTAACAAATGCCATTATTATTATTTATTATTATTTAAACCGTGAGCCTCATGTAGGACGGGGATTGGGTCCAACTTGATTTCCTTGTCTCTACTTCAGTGCTTAGTACAGTGCTTGGCACATAGTGGGCACTTAACAAACACCACTATTTACTAACACTATTATCATTATCATTATTATTATTAAGAGAAGCAGCGTGGCTCAGTGGAAAGAGCCCGGGCTTTGGAGTCAGAAGTCGTGGGTTCAAATCCTGTCTCCACCAATTGTCAGCTGTGTGACTTTGGGCAAGTCACTTAACTTCTCTGTGCCTCAGTTCCCCCACCTGGAAAATGGGGATGAAGACTGTGAGCCCCCTGTGGGACAACCTGGTCACCTTGTAACCTCCCCAGCACTTAGAACAGTGCAATGCACATAGTAAGCGCTTAATAAATACCATTATCATTATCATGAATATTGTTATTTTTAGAAAAATAATGATCTGGCTAATCAATTTACAGATCATCATTTCTAAAATAAAATCCTACTCAACCAGAACTCCCCGCATCCCATGAGAGGGGCCAGCTGCTGAGCCTATGTCAACCTATGTCAAGCGCTTAGTACAGTGCTCTGCACACAGTAAGTGCTCAATAAATACGACTGAATGAA
Source organism: Tachyglossus aculeatus (assembly GCF_015852505.1). Taxonomy (NCBI): domain Eukaryota; kingdom Metazoa; phylum Chordata; class Mammalia; order Monotremata; family Tachyglossidae; genus Tachyglossus; species Tachyglossus aculeatus. The sequence goes on along the minus strand of NC_052088.1, from coordinate 38,951,170 downwards.
TGAATGAATGAATGAACCTCCTTCTCAATGGATTCCACCATCCAGGACTGTTCCTTTGCAACAGAGTCCCTTTGCTGCTCCGGCTGCAGTCTCCACCCACCACCCAGGACTCCCTGGAGTACAGCGAATAGAGGCCACTGGCCCGGGGCGCAAAATGGCCCTTGAACCAATGTCACTGGGGGCTTGGTTTAGGCAGGGAGCGGTTTAGAGGCTGAATTACTGGGCTGGCAAATATTTCCACTCTTCCGAACCCCCCTTTCCCGCTGGGCCGACATCTCATTAGGTAACCTGCTCTGAGCCTTGCCCCCGCCCACTGCTTTGACCCTAATTCTGTCTTCCCTGCAGATTGAACAACTGTTTTAGACAGGGCAAACGGTCTCTGAAACTCTTCCTGGGAAATCCAGCTGACAAGGCGGGAGGAGAGGGAAGGCTGAGGGACAAAAGCTGCTTCACTTCCCCTCGACCACGCCAGGCACCTACTTGCTCAGTACTCGGAGTTGACAAGGAGCCACTCAGAGCCAGGTGGGGTTGACCTCGTCAGCCTTGGCCAAAGTGGACACCGGTCAAGCCGGACTTTCTCAGGAGCCCCAGGGGCCAGTCAAAGCCCTACTCCCTGACCCCAACCAAGTCCAAATGTGGGCCTCTATCTGAAAGCTCCCTGCCAAGCTACCTTGGTGACCTCTCTTCCCTCAGCCATCCCTCCCACCCGATCACCCACCCTACTCTTCCCTGGCAAACTCATTCCCTGCCCACAGTGGGCTCAATTCCGGCACTGATCCTGAGGCAAGGCATACCCTCCCTCCTGCCTCTCGCCAACATCCCCTTTCCCTCCTCCAAGCAAGGGCAAGACCAGCAAAGCCCAGCTGCCTGGCCAAACCAGGGCCCCATAATAATAATAATGCTGGTATTTGTTAAGCGCTTACTATGTGCAAAGCACTGTTCTAAGCACTGGGATAGATACAAGGTAATCAGGTTGTCCCATGAGGGGCTCACAGTCTTCATCCCCATTTTACAGATGAGGGAACTGAGGCCCAGAGAAATGAAGTGTCTTGCCCAAAGTCACACGGCTGACAAGTGGCAGAGCCAGGATTTGAACCCACGACCTCTGACTCCAAAGCCCGGGCTCTTTCCACTGAGCCACGCTGCTCCTCCACCAATTCCTGTGGTTGTTCTGACTGTGCTAGCTCAAAGACGCTCCCCAGACTTCAGGGCCGGAGTCTATCTGTCTGTCCCGGACCCCGCTCCCATTGGCGGTCTTAGATAGAGAGCTTCTAGAGGGGAGGGGCAACAACAGCTCAACTGGATAAGAATGCGCCCGGACCACTGCCAGGCTCACATGGGAACCTGAGGAAAGCTTTAGCATTTGGTAATGATGAAAAGGTTTCACTATTTTAGAAAAAGGAAAGAGGAAAAAGGGAAATGTGGGCTCATTTCCTACTCTTCAATTCGTTAAAAAGGAGCAGGCCACTAGGGACAGATGACATTGCAGTAGCAATCCCCCGGCAGACTGAAAACAGGCAACAATAAGCCCATGCCTCTCTCTCTCTCTCTCCCTCCACAAAAGATACCCTCTGCTTTAGGTATACCCCTCCATACACACCTCATTTCCCTGCCTAAGCCAAGCACACACATGCACATGTGGATGGGTGATGAGCAGAGATGGCATCTTCTCCCAAGCGCTCAGTACAGTACTCTTGCACACAGTAAGGTCACAATAAATACTGCTTGAGTGATCTCCAATTATGTTACGCACAACAGCCACTCCATAGAACCGCGTCCTAAATCGCCTCTCTGGCCTTTTGGTCTACGACGCAAAGCGGACAGTCAGAGGAGCCCCGAGGGACTCTCAGAAAGAAGCAGGCCCGGATGACTGATTATTCACAGCGGAGTTTAGCTCACTTACATCTGTGTTACAGGAGCGATATCGTTTCCTCTCGCCAAGGCAATACTTTCCACCACCTGAAGGTCTGAAAAAATATATTTTTTTCCATGTGAGTATGACAGGTATTTACCCGTGGGCACACATACCAACACTGCTTGGATCGAGGCCTGTTCTAAAACAGGCGCGGGTTAAAGTTTACACGGAACGCTTCTGAACCATCCGGAACGGGCAGAGAGCGCTTGGGCCATTAAATAAGAGAGCAGAGCTCAGGAGGATCATTTAACGATCCCTGCCTCTTCCTCCCCCTCCTCTTCCTCCTCTCTCTGCTTGCAGTTTGCAAATGACTCTCCACGAAAAAGGGCCTAGGTGGTGAGTTGGACTGATTGAGAGGAAATCCCAGATTTGACAGTTCTTTCACGGGGCAAGGTCACCTGAGACTCACAAATCCAAGGCCCCTTGATGTTCCTTAGAATGGGCAATTAGGAAAGTTCTCAACACAGAGGTACCCACTGCTGTAAGTTGCAGTGAGTCCATGGCTCAATCCTCCCTGCTCATGGCCAGACTTGGCCTCGGCTGCTCCCGAGAGAGCGAGAGAAGTGTTTTCCTCCCATGTGAGTCTCTGGTTCTCGTATGACATTAACTGTGAGCTGAAGTAGGGTGCTGAGCTTGGTAACACAGAGGGTCAGATTGGTTCAGCATAGCAGCTTCCAACGGCTGCCAGAAACAATCGCTGGGCCTCTGAGCGTGCACCTGGGGGTCCTGTTCGGTGGTCGGTACTCCGGGGCCTCCAAAATTCCCCCTGAGCTGGAGCTTGGCTTCACATGCTGATGCCCCTGACCCGGATCCTGCCAAAGCTAGGGGCAGAGGGGCTGCCCCGAGCCCTGAGGGGAGCGGTCAGGTCTGGTCATGGAGGCGGGAAGGTCATCCATCTTCCTCTCACCATTTTGTCCCAAATTTAACTTGAGCAAGGGGCCAGTCCCCGAATGTGTCCCTAGACAAGTGCTCATTCTAAGAGAGGGCAATTCCACCTGCCTGAGTGGAACACCACGGAACAAATGGAGCGGGAGAAGAGCCGGGAGACTGGCTGTGGAGCGGTCAATCGGTGCAGTCCTCCAAGACAGCTGCCGACAAGAGGGGTGCTAAGAAATGCCCAGAAGGGGTTTTGTTTTTCCAGCCAGATATTTCAGGGGCCCCGGGAAAGGAGATCACCTGGCTTTCTTTCAAACGGTGGGAGAAGCACGGCTGGGAAAGGTGGGAGGCCAGGTGGAAAGCAGAGGTGGGAAGAGCCTGGTGGTGATTCCCACCCTCGAGGGCCAACCCCGCTCCACACCCCCAAGGCTCAGGTGCCAATGGGGCAGGCCCGATTCTTCCTGGGCCATGGGGACACCTGGTCATGCAAGGAGGTGCCGGCCCTTAACCGCAACTGGATGTGGGAGCACCATGAACCAGACGCTCAGGGGGACATGGGGGAAGACTGGGGGAAGACCCATCCAACCCTCACTGCTCCCAGCACAGGGGAGGAGAGGCGGTGGGTGAGCCCATCTCTCCGGCTCCCAGCGTCCGGAGCGCACCCCCGAGGGGTCGCGGCGTGGGGGTCCCCCTCCCGCCGGGGTCCCGGAGCTGGCTTCGGCTTACTTGGGCTACTTACGCTGGGCTGTCACAGTGCCGCAGGGACGAGGAGACACCACCGCCGCAGGTCCGGCTGCAGCCGCCCCACAGCGACCATGGGCCCCAGTCTCCATCCAGGCTCTGCGGCCACGTCCCAAAGGGCACGCACTCGCCCTGGTAGCACCACTGGAAGAGGGCACAGAGAGCACACAGTTACCGATGGCTCGCAGGCTTTCAGGGCAGGAAAGGAGTCAGGCAATCAACCGATCGTATTTATTGAGTGCTTACTGTGTACAGAGTACTGTAATAATTATAACAGTAATAACTTTGGCATTTGTTAAGCGCTTTTCATGTGCCAGGCACTATACTAAGCACTGGGATGGATACTTTGCCTCAGTTACCTCATCTGTAAAATGGGGATTAAGACTGTGAGCCCCCGTGGGACAAATTGATCACCTTGCAACCTCCCCAGTGCTTAGAACAGTGCTTTGCACATAGTAAGCGCTTAATAAATGCCATTATTATTATTATTATATGAGCAAATCAGTTTGGACAGGGTCCAGGTCCCACATGGGGCTCACAGTCTTAATCCCCACTTTACAGATGGGGTAACTGAGGTACAGGGAAGTTAAGTGACTTATCCAAGGCCACACAGAAGATAAGTTGCAGAGCCGTAATTTGAACCCAGGACCTTATGAATCCCAGAACCATGCTCTATCTACTGTTCCATGCTGCACTTGGGAGAGTACACAGAGTTGGTATAAGAACAGAGAACAGAGTGAAGGGTCGGGCAATGATCAGTTATAGGCATCCGCGCTTGCATACCAGACGACAGCCCTGTTCTTTCCTTTCTCTAGCTTGTATTTGGACATGGGAGAACGCGCGGCAGATTGGTTAATTCTCTTTCCTTAAGCTCTGACTGATAAATCCCTCCCCGCCCCAGGAGCTCCAACCATTCGGAGTGGCTTCTGCGGCCTCCGCTCCTTTCCCTTCTTTTCCCTTCCTCCTCCTCGTCTCCCAGTGCACCCCACTGTTCTCTGGGTGGAGGGCTGAAAACCTCCAAAGTCTTTTGAGACATTTAGATTCGTAGTAAAAAGTGCTTTTTTAAACCCACTATTATTAAACTCGTGGAATGATAGTGCAACATGGAAAGTTCCCTGCTAAGGAATTTTTATGATGGTAATTGCTTTTTCTTGAAAGGGAGAGAGAGCAAGGGAGAGAAAGAGAGAGAGAGAGAGCGCGAGAGTGTGAGTCTGGTTTAGGCTACAATGGTAAAGGAATTTGTTGTGGTATTTCATCTACATGAAGACTGCAGACATAATAACGGCCATGCCAAGATCCAGGCCGCGTACAGAAAATCATTATATACACACAGCCCGGTCATGTGGACGGCCCCTGCCTGCACATGTGTCCTGGAATACTGAAAGGAAAACGTTCAGACTCCCCCTCCCGCCGCCCTCCCGCCGTATAATAAACCACACAAACTGCACATACGCAGGAAGCCATGACACAGACATATTAGACTTAGCTCATAACTCCAGAATGATAAATCTTATTCGCAGCATATGGTCAACTGAAAGGCTGTCTTTCTCTGGTTTTTTTTTTTTTAAATCCCGTAATTCTTTTTTTTTTTTTTTTTGAACTCAGACAATCGCAGGCTGCCGCTGAGGGTCTGCTTGGGATGGCCAAACAACGAGACGCCCAAGGAAACCGCCGCCAGCACTGTGGGCTTTGGCCGAGATGCACACGTTCCCCTTCCCCAAGCACGGTAACTCTGGGGGTCGCGGCCAAGAACGGAGGGCCGGCAGGAGCTCCCCGATCCCAGCCAGCTCCCTGGCGATGGCGTCTCTCCGACAGTGTGGGTCTGGAGGCCGGGGGAGCCCGGGGGGCTGGGGAAGTGTGGCCCCTGCCTTCTCCCCCTCTAGACTATAAGCTCGCTGTGGGCAGGGAATGTGTCTGCTTACTGTTTATAGTACTCTCCCAGGCATTTAGTACAGTGCTCTGCACGCAGTGAACACTCAATAAATATGACAATGAATGGAGCTGCTGACACCCACCCATTCAGAGGGGTTGCCTGATCCCACCAGCCGCAGAAGCAAAGAGCAACCCCAGTAGCCCGGCCCAAACACCCAAGGTTCTCCCTCAGGCCTAGAGAATGGCATCGTTTTAAAATGCCGCCGTCCGTCAACCTGAAAGAACTGGAATTCCAGTCCCAGCCTCGCCCCCGACAACACCGTGGCCCAGGGGGTAGAGCACAAAGCCGAGTGTCACGACAGCCAGGTTCAAGTCCCCGGGCGGCGGCACCACTGGCTGGCTGCAGGACCTTGGACAACCTTGGGTCTCATTCGCTGTTTCTACATCTGTAAAATGGGGGTGAAGATCCCTTCCCTCCCTTCCTTTTACACTCTGAGCCCCGTGAGGGTCAAGGGCTGTTTCCGATCTGATTCTCAGCACAAGACTTGGGACCTAGTAAGTTCTAAATCAATTCCAGAACTATTATTGCACATAAAATCCAGGGGCCGAGTAGCTGCCCCCGGGAAGCGCCCCTCGCTTACTCCCGCGCCACGTGGCTCGTTGTTTGCTTCTTTTCCCGGGGGTCCAAAGGAAAGCACTGCAAACTCAGAGACCGGCAAGCCGCTCCGGTGCTCCCGGCGTCATTATTGGGGTAGATTCTCCGAGGGAGACAACGGGAAACCATTCCGCAAAATGAGTCTCCCCTCGGGGAGGATCTTGTTCCAGAGCCATTTAATGGCAGTGGCTTGTACACAGTTCTGTCTGTGGTAGGGCCCCCAATGGCAGGTGTTCCTGGAGTGAATTAGCAGCATTGAGAGAACTGTCACCAACAGGCATCTACCTCAGCAGCCTCAGTCGGATGGATCGGGTGTGGAGCAGCCCGCGGGGAAAAAAAGGAAGTGATCTCCCCGTCCGGCTGTGGGGTGGAGAGCAGGTCCAGGGGAGGAAAGCCCTCCTGGAGTCAGTTAATCTTTAATGGCTAATCCCAGCTCTGACCCTGGCAACCTGCAAGGCCCAGGATGAATAAATACGATTGACTGAATGATTGAATAATCTGGGTGGGTTTTTGTTTGCCGCCACCCTTTTTTTTTATTTGCTTCCGTTTCCCTGTGGGTGAAGCAGGGCTTGAATTCCTTACTTCACTTCCTTCGTGGTGTCGGAGTAGAGCTGTCTCGAGAAAAGGCCCTCTGAGGCTCAGCCTCCCGGGAAGTTTCCAGCTACTCCCGTCCTGTGCCCTTCTTGCGCATGGTCTTGGGCTTCCGGATCTGGGAGATTGGCCTTTCCCGGGTGTGGGGAGGGCTGTTTGGAACCTTTCTTTCTGGCCACCTCTTCTTCTCTTACCTGGCAGAGTAGCTTGACTACAAAGAGCCAGGCTGGAGGACTACAGGAAACTCTGGTTCCTAGATCTAAGGGTCTGGGAACCTGGACGGGAATCAGCTGATTAGAGTCTGAACCTTCCAGGTGTCGTGGAACACAGATGGGCTTAACAAGGGGCAAACCAGAAGGAATGGGAGAATCCCAAGGCCAATGCCAAGAATCCATCAAGAACCCGCCAGGAGGTAGGGCCGACGATTCTCAGCATGTCGCTGGTGATGCCAACTCTGGCACTAAGGTTAAACTCAGGGTCTAATGGCTCCTTGGAAGCCAGGAGGCTCCCCACAGGATGAACAGCTTTGCTCTTTCAATTCGGGCAGTCAGCCGGTCCAGCTAACCTCCAAACGCCTGCTGCCTGTTAATTGTCAGCGAGTAATGGCTTGGACCCCGACCTGATAAAGGCAAGTATCAAGAGGGAGTTGGCAGGGGTGGGGGGCTGCGAGGGGCTGTTTCCATCGAGCAACTCTAGACCAAAAGGGAGGCTACCTGGCCTAATAATAATAATAATGGTATTTGTTAAGTGCTTACTACGTGCCAAGCACTGTTCTAAGCTCTGGGATAGATACAAGGTCATCAGATTGCCCCATGTGGGGTTCACAGTCTTAATCTCCATTTTAGAGATGAGGTAACTGGGGCACAGAGAAGTTAAAAGTGGCTTGCCCAAGGTCACACAGCAGACAAGTGGTGGGGCGGGGATTAGAACCCATGTCCTCTGACTCCCGAGTCCGTACTCTTTCCACTAAGCCATGCTGCTTCACTGGTGGCAAGGCCTCCTGTGAGACCATGGGCAAATCACTGAATCTCTCTGGGCCTCAGGTTCCTTATCTGTAAAATGGGGATAAGACCCCCTTCCCTTGTCCCCTCCCTCTCAGGTTGTGTGGGACAAAGACTGTGCTGATCTGATTAACCCCGGTCTACCCCAGACTTAGCACAGTGCTTGGCACAGAGGAAATGCTTAATAAATACCAGACCTAGCTGGATAGCTTTTCACTGGCTGGGCAGAGCTAGCCAAGGATCCAAAAAGCAGTAAGAAATCTCAAATCTCAAGGAGAAACAGCGTGGCTTAGGGGCTACAGCCCAGGCCTGGGAGACAGAAGGACCTGGATTCTAATTCCCACTCCACCACTTGGACAAGCCATTAAACATCTCTGCACCTCAGTTACCTCATCTGTGAAATGGGGATTAATATTATGAGACTCACATGTGGGACATGGACTGTGTTCAACTAAATTAGTTTGCATCTACTCCAGCGCTTAATACAATGCCTGCCACATAGTGAGTGCTAAAATACCATAAAAACATTCCTCAGCTTCTGACTCCTCTCCCCTTTATGGTCTTGTCTTCATCCCCTCTAAAGTCAAAGGATATCAGTCAATCGTATTTACTGAATGTTTATTGTGTGCTCGGGAGGGTACAATATAACAATATAACAGACACATTCCCTGCCCATAATGAGTTTATAGTCTAGAGGGGGATACGCAAATCAGCCCCTCCAGGAGAGGAGGAGGGCATGTCAAGCAATCCACATCCCACTGACTCAATTCCCACTGGGAATTCTCATAGTCACCGGGACCACTTTTGTACCTATCACTCTACCGTTTAAGTATTGTTCACCTAGCCATTTTTCCACTTTCATTTTCCTCCTGTCAGTCAATCAGCCCATCTCTCTTGCAAGATTGTAAACTCCTGGAGGGCAGGGATTGTGTCTTTTCCATCCACCATACTCTCCCAATTGGGCAGGAGAGTGCTCTGTGGAACGCTGATCTGTTGAGGGGCTCTTAACTCGGGGGACCTTGCAGCATGGAGGGTGGATTGTCCGGGGAGGGGGATGAGCGGCCAGGCTGGAGAATTCCCCTCCGGCTCGGCCTCGGCTGAGGGCCGCAGCCCGGCCGATCAGCTGGCACAAAGCTTGCCGCTTCCAGTTGGAGCTGCATAAGCACGGCCGTGGGAAACGGGACTTCCTTCCATTCTGCCAGGTCCGAAATCAGAGCAGGTGCCTCCAGGGTCTCCATGTAAGGCTTCTGAGAGACTCTTCCCTTCCAGGCCCCCAGAACGGTGGAAATGGCAAGGCTACAGTTTGGCACCAACAGTACTAGGGGCATGGACCGGGTGAAGTTTCACTTCTATGGAGCCCTAAAACACCCAAGGGCTCCTGATACAGAGCTTTCACAGGTTCCCTAGCAGTCACTTGCGGTTGATGTGATATTCTCGGTTTTCTCTGTCACGTTGAGGTTCATTCATTCAGTCGTATTTATTGAGTGCTTACTGTGTGCAGAGCACTCTACTAAGCGCTTGGTAAGTACAAGTTGGCAACATATAATAATAATAATGCATTTGTTAAACCCTTACTATGTGCAAAGCACTGTTCTAAGCGCTGGGGGGGATACAAGGTGATCAGGTTGTCCCACGTCGGGCTTACAGTCTTAATTCCCATTTTACAGATGAGGTAACTGACGTTCAGAGAAGTTAAGTGACTTGCCCAAGGTCACACAGCAGACATGTGGAGGAGCCGGGATTTGAACCCATGACCTCTGACTCCAAAGCCCGTGCTCTTTCCATTGAGCCACGCTGTTTCCCAGAGTAGAGACGGTCCTTACCCAACAATGGGCTCACATCTGGCTGGGCAACCAGTTTCATTATTACTGCCGTTCTTTTGGGATGCGAGCTGAGGATAACAGCTGTAAACTTTTCTTCTCTTCCTATTTTTAACGGTACTTGCTATGTGCCAGGCACTGTGCTAAGCACTGGGGTAAATACAAGATGGTCAAGATGGATACAGTCCCAGTTCCACATGGGGCTCTCTGTCTAAGTCAAAGGGAGTAGGATCGAATCTCCGTTTTACAGATGAAGCAACTGAGGCACAGAGAAACCAAGATCCTACAGCAGACAAGTAGCAGACTCAGGCTCTCAGGCCCATTCTCCTTCCACTAAGCCATACTGCTTCCCAGCCCGTCAGATTCATCGACTGAAACACTTCCCATCCTCTTCTCCTTCCTCAAACTTTGCAGTATACAGATTGACTCGAATATATTGACCAAAAGCCATTTCAGTTTAGCAAAGATAATGGTTAACCCCAGGGCCCTTTTTGCTGAATGGGAGGTGGAAACCGACATGTGAAAATGATATATATGTGCCCATACATATATCAAACTCAAAATCTTTGATTATTGATATTTTCACTGCTATTGAACCATGTCAACAGACCAATTTATATCGATGCTGTATCCACCCCAGCGCTTAGTACAGTGCCTCGCACATAATAAGTGTTTAACAAATACCACAATTATTACTGTTATCAATGGGTCAAGTTTGTGAATTAATTCATTGTATATGATTTCCTGTAGGAAACTAGACTTCGTTTACCACTCTTCCGCTTAACACTCTACCATCTTGGGATAGGGGAAGAGCAATATCGGGGTTTCACCTGCATCATCTCCTAGTCTTCCCCAAACCAATCAATCAATCAATGGTATTTACTGAGCGCTTGCTGTGGGCCAGGCACTATACTAAGTGCTTGGGACAGTCTTTTAGGCTGTGAGCCCACTGTTGGGTAGGGACTGTCTCTATATGTTGCCAACTTGTACTTCCCAAGCGCTTAGTACAGTGCTCTGCACACAGGAAGCGCTCAATAAATACAACTGATTGATTGAGAGGAATATTCGCTAGAGTTGATACTGTGTGGCACTCAACATTATGAGAAATATGAGCGTCTCATCCACAACCAATGACTCCTCCCAGGGCTCTAGTAAGAACTGTGATTATTATCATTATTATTATTATTTGAGTATCCAGGGCCATCGTCGAAGCTGGCAAGGAGGCACTTCCAGCTCAGTTAATCGATTGGTCGGTGGTATTTACTGGGTGCAAAGCACTGTATTAAGCAAGTGCTCATGAGCATTCGACAGAGTTGGAAGACACATTCCCCACCTTCAAGGAGCTTACACTTTAGGCCCCCACATCTTATTCATTCAGTTGTATTTACTGAGCGCTTACTGCTGCTGAGCACTGTACTAAGCGCTTGGGAGAGTACAATGTAACAGTACACAGACGCATTCCCTGCCCACACCAAGCGTACAACAGTAGCGGTAGTAGGGGACAGTCCTCTTCTGAAAGTCCTGCCCCAGGCCCTCGTTCTCTCCTTCTTCCCATTCTTGGACTGGTAGTTTCGGACGGGTGGACACCCAGGATCAGAGGGTCTCCCGGTCCCGAGGACGCTCCTCCTCGAACCATATGGTTCTTATTCCATCTCTGCCTGGCAAGACACGCTGCCATGGGTTCAAGGAGCAATGGAAGACCCCACCCCCACCCAACATCCGTACATGCCTCAAACAAGAGATCTGTTTTTCATTTTTTGGCCCCGTCCATCCCTTCCTCCATCTGGTAAAAGTGCTTGGAACGGATCCCGTTCTTGCATGGAGCACTGGTGCCACGGTGCCACCAGGCACAGGCCCCATGTGGCTGGCAGCCGGGACTCAAGGGGATCACCGTCCCTCCAGCCCATGGGCAGGTCTCCTCCCACTTTCACTTTTTTTGTGGGAACGTTTTATTTTTTAAAACTGAGCATCTCTGACGTGACCCTACCTCACCTCCCTTCTGTCCTTCTCCAGCCCAGCCCGCACCCTCCGCTCCTCTGCCGCTAATCTCCTCACCGTACCTCGTTCTCGCCTGTCCCACCATCGACCCCCGGCCCACGTCATCCCCCGGGCCTGGAATACCCTCCCTCTGCCCATCTGCCAAGCTAGCTCTCTTCCTCCCTTCAAGGCCCTATTGAGAGCTCACCTCCTCCAGGAGGCCTTCCCAGACTGAGCCCCTTCCTTCCTCTCCCCCTCGTCCCCTTCTCCATCCCCCCTTACCTCCTTCCCTTCCCCACAGCACCTGTATATATGTATATATGTTTGTACATATTTATTACTCTATTTATTTTACTTGTACATATCTATTCTATTTATTTTCTTTTGTTAGTATGTTTGGTTTTGTTCTCTGTCTTCCTCTTTTAGACTGTGAGCCCACTGTTGGGTAGGGACTGTCTCTATATGTTGCCAATTTGTACTTCCCAAGCGCTTAGTACAGTGCTCTGCACATAGTAAGCGCTCAATAAATACGATTGATGACGACTGATGACCCTACTGGCCAGACAGGGTGGACGTCCTTTCATGTTCTGTCTGCCTGATTTATGTTTTCTGCCCCGGGGCCAGCGAGAGAAGGAGGTGGGGAGTGGGGAAGTAAGGGCAGTGAGGGCCCCCTCCCCCAAATCCATCCCAGGTAACAGTTCTTGCGTCCAGAAGGGTCAGAGTTCCCAGGGTGCCCATCAACGTTTCCGGCAAACAGCAGCGCCTGGAATGGCCCTGGAAACTTGTTCTTTCTATTTCCAGGACCAGGACCGCACCTCAAAGCAAGCCAAACTCTCCTAATTCCAACAGCAGTGTTTCTTCATCAACAGCTGCCCTCACTGGGCTCCTCCTGGGAGCAGGACGCCAACCCGACCGCTGGCTCAAGAGAACGGAAACTCATCATCACGAGAGAGACCCTTCCCGTCCAGATACTGCAGAGAAGGGACTGTGTCCTTTAATTCTTCCTATCTTTATCAACAGTTAATACTGGGCTCTGCTGTGCATCTAGCTTTATTTCTATTTATTCTGATGACTTGACACCTGTCCACATGTTTTGTTGTCTGTCTCCCCCTTCTAGACTGTGAGCCTGTTGCTGCGTAGGGACCGTCTCTATATGTTGCCAACTTGTACTTCCCAAGCGCTTAGTACAGTGCTCTGCACACAGTAAGTGCTCAATAAATACGACTGAATGAACGAATGCTGTGCCCAGGTCATCGTCGGCTAAATCATAACCTGCTCAAAAGCAGCGATTGCGTCTCTGAGCTCTACTCTCCTACTTCTTAGTTCAGTGCTCTGAACACAGCAGGTGTTCAATAAATACTGATTGACCGATTTTCCTAAAACGCCAATGGGAACGCATGGCTCCCTCTCCTTAAAGATCGGCAATAGAACTGGTCCCATATGCCATAATCCCTGACAGTGGGCATCAAGCCTCGATGTGAGTTGGCTTCCTCAAGTTGATCTACCTCTGCTCCATCTCTGACTCATCTTGGGGGCTCTGCTTCTCCCAAGCAATTGTCTTTCCCCTGACTGACTCTTCCTGGATTTCTTTCCTCCCAGGACCTCTCTCTCCCTCCCAACTCAGGTTCGGCAAATCCTGACCCTGCTATCCTTCAAAGTCCTTCTAGAAAACCACGGCCTCTGTGAGACGTTCCCAGATGGATCCTGGCCACCCCATCAGCTACTGCAGCATTTTTGAGTCAACTTATCGCTTTCTTTATTTCATCATCCTCAGTCAATCGTACTTACTGAGTGCTTACTGTATTCAGAGCACTGTACTAAGTGCAGGAGAGAGTACAACACAACAATGAACAGACACATTCCCTGCCTACAGTGAGCGTACAGTCTAAAGGGCTGCGCATTTCATTTTTATCTGTGCTCACAGACTTAACTATTTCTCGTGGGCATTGCCTATACTTGTCTATCTTTCCTTTAGATGAGAAGTTTTCCAGGACAAGGGTAATGTCTTCTATTCCTGAAGCTCCCAGACCAGGTCTTTGCATTCAATAAGTACTTGATTAAAAACCACCAAGGACACAATGATGATGCTAGCTGAAACACACTCAAGACCTTCTGAAGGCTCATCTTTTCGATGGTGTGAAGACCTGGTGCTTTCTTTCCCCACTCCCTCTACTGAGAATCCCTAGACTCATTTCAAAGCTCATTCCCGATGCACTATTTCAGTTACATTTGGTTTGGACCATGATGGGAGAATCCCATTCCAATATGGCAGTCCCTTAATGGAGCTGAACAAGACGGGGAATGAAAATCCGCATCTTGTTGTTTCCCTTTTTGGCTTGACCTCTCATCATGGGTTCCATAATTTCCATTCTCTCCCCTGGTACCTCCTCCCCTCCTCAGAACTGTCCTCCCCATGTCTTTCCCATCACTGTAGACAATACCACTATCCTCCCTATCTCACAAACCTGTAAACTTGATGTATTTGACTCATCGCTCTCACTCAATCCACACATTAGATTCACCACCAAATCCAGTCGGGTCTACTTTCACGACACTGATAAAATCCACCCTTTTCCCCTCCATCCAAACTGCTACCATGCTGATGACTTGACACCTGTTCACATGTTTTGTTTTGTTGTCTGTCTCCCCCTCCTAGACTGTGAGCCCGTTGTTGGGTAGGGACCGTCTGTATATGTTGCTGACTTGTACTTCCCAAGCGCTTAGTACAGTGCTCTGCACACAGTAAGCGCTCAATAAATACGATTGAATGAATGAATGATCCAAGCCCTTGTCCTCTCCCACCCTGAATACTGCCTCTGCCTCCTCGTTGACCTCCCTGCCTCCTATCTCTCCTCACTTGTCAATACTTCACTGTGCTACACAGATCATTTTTCTAAAAATACGTTCAGCCCATGTCGCCTCATTCCTCGAAAACCTCCAATGACTGCCCATCCATCTCCACGTCAGAGACCCCATACCACTGGCTTTAAATCACTATCTGCTTGCCTCCTTCTAATAATAATAATAATGATGATGATGGCATTTATTAAGCGCTTACAATGTGCAAAGCACCGTTTAAAGCGCTGGGAAGGTTACAAGGTGATCAGCTTGTCCCACGGGGGGCTTACAGTCAATCCCCATTTTCCAGACAAGGTAACTGAGGTACAGAGAAGTGAAGTGACTTGTCCAAAGTCACACAGCTGACAATTGGCAGAGCTGGGATTTGAACCCATGACCACTGACTCCAAAGCCCGTAATCTTTCCACTGAGCCACGATGCTTCTACTTCACCTCACGAATCTCCAACTATGGCCAGACCTGCACACCTTACTCCTCTAGCCCCAACTTACTCATTGTGCCCCAAACTCATTTATCTTGCCACCAACCCCTTTCCCACATCCTCTCCCTAGCCTGGAGCCCTCTTGCTCCATATGGAGCCCTCTTGCTCCATATTACTCTATTTATTTATTTATTACTCTATTTATTTTGCTTATTACTCTATTTATTTATTTATTTTACTCATCACTTTATTTATTTATTTATTTATTTTTCTTGTACGTATCTATTCTATTTATTTTATTTTGTTAGTATGTTTGGTTTTGTTCTCTGTCTCCCCCTTCTACACTGTGAGTCCACTGTTGGGTAGGGACTGTCTCTATATGTTGCCAACTTGTACTTCCCAAGCGCTTAGTCCAGTGCTCTGCACACAGTAAGCGCTCAATAAATACGATTGATTGATTGATATACGCCAGACCATCACTCTCTCCACCTTCTAGGCCTTATTAAGGCCACGTCTCCTCCAAGAAGCCTTCCCCGATGAAACCCTTTTCCCCGTTCCTGCTTCCTTCTGCATCGTCTATGTACTTGAATCTGTGACATGTGAGCACTTCATAGTCACCCCATCCTCAACCCCACAGCACATACGGATCTTTAAATTACACATTATAATTTATTTATATTAATGTTTGCCTCCCCCTCTAATAATACTAATAATGTTGGCATTTGTTAAGCGCTTACTATGTGCCAAGCACTTCCCTCATCCGGAAAATGAAACTTGAGACTGTGAGCCCCACATGGGACAGGGACTGTGTCCAAATGGATTTGTTTGTATCCTCCCCAGTGCACATAGTAAGCGCTGTGGGGGATACAAGGTAATCAAGGTTGTCCCACGTGGGGCTCACAGTCTTAATCCCCATTTTCCAGATGAGGGAACTGAGGCCCAGAGAAGTTAAGGGACTTGCCCAAAGTCACACAGCTAAGTGGCGGGTGTCGAGATTAGAACCCATGACCTCTGACTCCCAAACCCGTGCTCTTTCCACTGAGCCAAGCTGCTTCTCTAGACTATAAGCTTCTTGTAGGCAGAGAAGGTATCAGCCAACTCTGCTGTACTGTACTTTCCCAAGCTCTCTGCCCATAATAGGTGGTCAAGAGATACTTCTGATTGATTGATTAATATATCTTCATTCAATCGTATTTATTGAGCGCTTACTGTGTGCACAGGACTGTACTAAGTGCTTGGGAAGTCCAAGTTGGCAACATCTAGAGATAGTCCCTACCCAACAGCGGGCTCACAGTCTAGAAGGGGGAGACAGACAACAAAACAAAATATATTAACAAAATAAAATAAATAGAATAAATATGTACAAATAAAATAAATAGAGTAATAAATACGTACAAACATATATACATATATACAGGTATCTTCCTTGGGGTGAGGGGCATCTTCGCTCTAAGTTAACTCTTTCCCGTCACATTGGAGGAAAGGTGGAGGGTGTAGAACTATATAATGATGGCATTTGTTAAACGCTTACTATGTGCCAGATACACTACAAAGCACTGGGGAGGATACAAACCAATCCAGTTGGACACAGTCCCTGTCCCATGTGGGGCTCACAGTCTCAAGTTCCATTTTACGGATGAGGGAAGTGAGGCACAGAGAAGTGAAATGACTCGCCCAAGGTCCCACAGCACAGAAATGACTGATGATTCCCTAAAGTTATTTTTCTACATGTCGTGACTCCCCATGGTAGATTCTGGGCTTCCTGAGTGTAACACTTTTTTGCACCTTGCTCAGTGCTTTGTACACATGGTCGTTTAATAAATGTACCGCATTTACTCATCAGGTTGCCTCCACTGCATAATTCCCCTACCCCAGATTTTGAGAAGGAAATAGAAGATTGTATTTGGGAATCACCTAATTGTAAGCAGTGATAGCTGCCACACCAGGATAGGAAGAAGAGGAGAAGGATGAGGATATAGGATAAGGTGGTACAAGCAGGTGGAATAAAAATTGGGCAAAAAATGGGCCAATTATGTGAATACATACAATATGTACCAATGAGGGGAATGTTTGACCATAGAGACATATAGCCTCAACACTATAGGGCAGGAATTTGAAGCGATTACTACTGAGGAGGAAAGTATCGCATAGAGATGCAGTTAGGATGTAACTTATTTTCTGATTTCCTGATCTGGCAGGACTTAGACTCTCTGGAATTCCTAATTTAGAAAAAGTTTCTTAGGGGGTCCAGAAGGTTTTCATCTGTTCTCCTATAAGGAGGTGACTTTTCCCAACTTTTCCCATCCCTCCCGCCTTACCTCCTTCCCCTCCCCACAGCACCTGTATATATGTATATATGTTTGTACGTACTTATTACTCTATTTATTTATTTATCTATTTTATTTGTACATATTTATTCTATTTATTTTACTTTGTTAATATGTTTTGTTTTGTTGTCTGTCTCCCCCTTCTAGACTGTAAGCCCATTGTTGGGTAGGGACCGTCTCTACATGTTGCCAACTTGTACTTCTCAAGTGCTTAGTACAGTGCTCTGCGCTCAATAAATACGATTGAATGAAAGAGCTGGGGAGATCAGGGATGATCTTTTCTATAACAGCCTAGCTAGAGACAACAGTCTGAAGCGTGGAGCAATTATTACCTAAGGTGAATGAATAAAGCAACAGTTTCTCCCCAAATCTTTTCTCAATGTAAATTACTTCTTGCCGGTGACAAGAGTCGTCGGATCCAAAATAAACCCAGACTGTTGTTTCAAGAGTGAGGCTCCTAATATTTTCTACTACTCCAATAAAAAAAAAAGGCACTTTCTGTGTGTACGTGTGTGTGCAACTCTCTGTATTTTTATTGGCCAACAACGAGGTCTCCAGAAAGGACCTTTTCTCTTTTAAAAATGACACCCTCCAGTTCACATATTTAGCATAGTTTACCAACATTTCAACTGGGCACTGAGAAGCCACCCATGCGAGCCCGGCCACGGGCCCGTAGGGAAAGCCAGGGGCAAGGACGGAGAAACTACGGCAGCTGCCCCAGAACATCCTACTGTCTTGAATGAAACATTGGGCTGCACACTGCGGCGCAGTGTAATCCTGGTTGAAAGTGGCCCAGGGAGCGCAGCGGGAATGGGAACTGGGAACAGGCAACAGAGTCACCGTGTGCCCCGTCCTGGGGCTGGGTGGGTAGGGGGACGGATGCCAGGGCCCAGTGATGACTTGGGGCAGCTTGAGCGAGCCTATGTAAGACGAAGCTTTTCTGGAAGTCTGACAGACGAAACTAGAGCTACTTCGGCTCTGATTTCTATTTTCTGGGAACCCATTTATTTTCCCATTCTCCTTCCTCTTTCCTGCTATTTCCTGACCTGGACTTCAAATTCTAGGTATAAAACCTTTTGTGACGACAGGCTTTTTCAGGGGAAAAACAACTCATAAAGCCCAATGGGTACATTCTGAAATTGGACAAGGGAAAAAGCTGTAGCATTTCTTTAAGTGAGACACTTATATAGCCACACGTGCCAAATACCATGCCGACGGAAGAAAACTACTCAGCGTGGCTCAGTGGATAGAGCACGGGCTTTGGATTCAGAGGTCATGGGGTCCCGGCTCTGCCAACTTTCAGCTGTGTGACTTTGGGAAAGTCAATTAACTTCTCTGTGCCTCAGTTACCTCATCTGTAAAAAGGGGATTAAGACTGTGAGCCCCCCGGGACAACATGATCACCTTGTAACCTCCCCAGTGCTTAGAACAGTGCTTTGCACATAGTAAGTGCTTAATAAATGCCATCATTATTATTATTCCCCCACTCCCAAACCCCTAAACAATGGCTAGATCCTTGCTACTTACATGCTACTTACATTTTCAAGCACTTAGTACAGTGCTCTGCACACAGTAGGCGCTCAATAAATATGACTGAATGAATGAATGAATGAATGGGGAGGCAGTGTGAAGTAGAAGAAAGATCTTGGGGCTGGGAATCAGGAGACCCAGGTTCTAGTCCGTGTTCTACCTCCTGCCTGCTGTGTACGGTAGTCAACTCCTTTATCCTCTCTGGGCCTCTCTTTCCTCATCTGCAAAACGGGTCTGAGACATCTGTTCCCCCTCCCTCTTAGGCAGTGAGTCCCACATGGGACAAGAGCTGTGTCTGATCGGCTTCTCTGGTATTCACCCCAGCATTTAGCACAGCACTTGGCTCAGAGCAGGCCCTTAATGAATACCAACATCATCGCCACCACTATTACGATTACCATCATCCAGTTATCAAATTCCGACTGGGAGCCCCTCCAATTGTGAAGCCACACAGCTTGGGAGAGAAATAAACTTCCCTTTAGGGATTCCCAGGGCTACCGTGCCTGGACGTGTGTGTCAAGAATAGAGAATAAGGCAACAGTTTCTCACCAAATCTGGGGGCAGTCTGGCCAAACCCCAGTTTGTGCCGCAGCATGGGCACTCTGACCGTTTCTTCCGAAACCGCCAGACAGACGTGTGCCACCATCCGCCTCCCCACACACCCCAATCCCACGAGACGCAGGCAGGCATCCTCAGATCAGAAGGGCCCGGGGGTGGGTGGGGCGGAAGCCAGGGTTTTAACATTCATCCCAGCACCAGAGAGAAAGAGTAAAGCGTGGACACTCACCCCCTTATCGATGCTCCCCGTCTGACAGAGGGTTCCCTCTGCGGCAGGAATGCTGTTGGTAACACAGCGATTGCTTTTGCTGAGGCACCAGAGCTCTCTACACACTTCCTGGAGGAGGAGGCCAAAGCGGGGTCGTTAGAATTACAGTCTCCAGCGGTTTCCAGCCTCTCCAAAAACCGACACACGAGCGCGGACAGACTTACTTCCTAAAGAGACAATGAGAATGGACAGGGCTGTTAATAGGCCGAAGCAAAGGGGGACAATAATCACGGTATTCGGTAAGCGCTTACTCTGTGCCAAGCACTGTACTAAGTGCTGAGGTAACTACAGGATCATCGGATCAGGCAGTTGCCGCCCCAAATAGGGCTCACGGTCTAAGTCCTGGGACATCACTTAACGATGGGACATTTTGGTGTCATTTTAAAAAGCCACAACCTTCTGTCTAAGGCTATTCTGCCAATCCAACCCGGCAGGACCTGTTGTAGTATATTACAGAAAGTGTCTTCCCTGTCTATGGGGAAGAGAAGTTCCATTGGGAAAGTCTGCTGAAAGGATTTCACCCTCCTTGGGTGGGGATGGTGATGGATGTTCGTCAGATACTTTTAAATATTTTAAATATCTACTAGGTTGCCTCAGTTTTCCCCCATCTTTTGGGGGGGGGGGGGGGGGAGACACATTTCCTCAGAAACGAGGAAGGAAGATGGTTCATTCTGTTCTTATTACAGAGACTGGCATGGGTTCTATGTGAGGCGATGAAGATATTGTCAATCTGGATTTCTCCCCTAGAGCTAATGAATGGCAAGGGAAGCCTCAGACCAGGGGAAGATAAACTGGCTACTTCTGACCCTGATGTATGTGTGCATATGTGTGTGTTTGTGTGTGCGTGTGCTGTGCACACGTGAGCAGGTGGACAGGATAGTCACAGTTGCACTTTGAGCCCTTCCTCTCTCCGTGGCTCTTTTCATGAGCTCTCTAAGCATTCTAGCCTGGACAGCCCCGGCCTGTCCTCCCGCTGACCGCCTGGCTGGGGATCAGAAGTGACCGACGCCAAGTCCTGGCAGGGCCGCCATTCGCTGGCTCCTGGCTCAGGATTCCTCTGGGCGGTCGAGACTCAGGTGAGTACTGGAACGGTACTCGACCTGGATTTAGAGCTGTCCCAGACTGTCTCCTGGGGCCAAGGCTGCACCCCTAGGGGAGGGTCATCTCCTCCCATGCCCTTGGTTAGGTACCAATTGCTGCCAGGTGGCCCAGAGACTGAGTGCAGTGCACTCCCCACTCTCGGCTTCAAGGCTGTCCATCCCCTCGCCCCCTCCTACCTCACCTCCCTTCTTTCCTTCTCCAGCCCAGCCTGCACCCTCCGCTCCTCTGCCGCTGCTAACCTCCTCACTGGGCCTCGTTCTCGCCTGTCCCACCGTCAACCCCCGGCCCACGTCCTCCCCCTGGCCTGAACTGTCCTCCCTCTGTACATCCGCCAAGCTAGCTCTCTTCCTCCCTTCGAAGCCCTACTGAGGGCTCACCTCCTCCAAGAGGCCTTCCCAGACTGAGCCCCCTCCTTCCCTTCCACATCCCCCCGCCTTACCTCCTTCCCCTCCCCACAGCACCTGTATATATGTTTGTACATATTTATTACTCTATTTTACTTGTACATATCTATTCTATTTATTTTATTTAGTTAATATTTTTTGTTTCGTTGTCTGTCTCCCCCTTCTAGACTGTGAGCCCGCTGTTGGGTAGGGACCGTCTCTATATGTTGCCAACTTGGACTTCCCAAGCGCTTAGTACAGTGCTCTGCACACAGTAAGCGCTCAATAAATACGATTGAAGGAATGAATGAACACAGGAGCAGCGTCACCCCCACAGGAAACCAGATCAGTGGCAGAGGGTGATCCCCAAACTTCCAGGAGGAGCTGAACCCCATCATTGTTCTCACCCTCCCCATCACTAGGATCCCTGGCTTTCTCAGCTGGAATCGCTCAAACAAAGGAATCTGCTTCAAACCCAGCACTCCTTATTTTACTCGCTAATTCATCATTCTTGGAGACTACAAAATTTGCCTCACGATATCTTTAGGCCAACCCAAGATGGAGGATGTGTGCTCCACAAGGGAGCGGCAGGGTCGTTTTCCCTATGGATATCCTGAGATCCTTCTGCCGGCATGGCTCCAGCTTTGGACTCCACAGAGAGCGCCAGGAGAACGATAGCAAAATGGTCTGTGCCTGGTTTCTCACACCCGCTGAACAATTTCCATTAGGGGGAGAGTCTCTCCAGTGGACAAAAATGAGGAAGATGAGGAAGAGTTGGAGAGGAAGATGAGATGGAGTGCCAGCCTTTTCAGGCAGGGATGAACTGATATTTTTCTGTTGTCATTTTAAATTTATTTAAAGATGCCTCTCTCTCTCTCTGTGTGTCTATCTGTCTCTGTCTCCCACTCTTCAACCACTTCCCTTGTCCAGAATTGTCTCCATGCTTAGCATATCGGGGCTTCCTGCACTACAGCACTTGATTAGTGTGATGACTGATCCTGCAGGATTTGCAGGGATTTCAAATAAAAAGGTGGCCCTGTGGGGATTTTCTTGTCCCATTTAATAAACTCTTCACTTCCCATTACCTAGGATCTGGCATCTTCTCAGGCTAGGGACAACAACAAGGAGACATCACAGTTCATTATACAGCTTCTGAACCTCCCTTCTCTCCTCACTTTTGGAAGTGCCGAGCCCATGTGTTTAGACCAAGCTGCTGAGATAAATTTCAACACAGCCTATTGTGTGCAGAGGAACAAGGACTTCTTAAATATTCACATTTATTTACACTGTCAACTGCAACTTCCAGATTTCCTGTCTGCCTGATCTGGGAGGCTGAAAGCCCCAGTGCATATGTTAAGGCTAAAGAGAAGTGATAATTGGAACAAATGTTTTCACCCATGCAAAATGGCACATTTAACAGTTTAATGTTTTTCAAAGGGAAATATCTCACAAACTACCTTCTGAAATTATATAAAAAAAGAAAGAGAAGCAAGGAGGGGGAAATGGACTTTCTAAGGAAATTCCCCAGATGTGCAGAAAAATTGTCTGTGGAAAAATCGAGCTTGGGCCTCTCTGACCATAATGGCTCAATTTATCATTCTATAGAAGGGATTTTTTTTCCTCTCAACAAAATACAAACAAACTTTCTGGAGCTTTCCTGAGCTTCTTAAAGAGTGAGCCACCCCACCACCACCACCACCCCAATAAAATCCCTTTCCCTGACAGTCTGAATGGAATGAACAATTAGGGGAGGAAAGGGGGGAGTGGACCATTAAGCACGTCTTCCTGGAAAACCAAATTTCCCAAATGAAAGGGCAAGCCACATGTCTCTTTATGACTAGCCTATCCACTGGGGAGGGCGTATTAGTAATCTGGAGATAATGATTCTCTTTTTGTCCACTAGATTTACGCAAAAACAGGCCCTAAAAGGGTCATTAGTGTGCCCACAGCATTATGTCCCTCAAGGCCACCTTAATCCCCGGGCTCTGGATGCGAGACACTTCCTCAGACTTCCTCCCTCTGTCAGTAACATCTCCTAGCAGCTGTTTCCAATACGCTAGCTGAAGATCACACAGAGCCCTGCCCGGGGAGGTCAGGACCAGAGGGTTACTTCTGTTTTATCCCAGAAGAGAAGAGATTGCGGGCCAGCATATGGTGACCTGATCCCCCTGCCCCCACATCGCTCCCCTCCAGGTGTCCAGAGGCCATAGGATGAGAGAGGATAATGTATCCTTGTCCCAGCTTTAAATAGGGTTTATTCCTATTGTGCAGATTACTCGGTGAAAGAGACTCTGGAAACCGAGGAAATGCCGTTTAACCTGAGATGTGGGCCGAGAGCTCAACCTGCCACTGAACACGTGAGTGCAAACTCTCATTCCTCCAAGACAGATGAGATGGTTTGACTGCCTCCCTCCCCCCACGGCAAATCCAGGCTGAAACCTGAAGCTCGGCATGGGAAAGCTGACCAGTTTGAACCCGTCCCGCCATCTTGACGGCTCCCGGCTTGTGCTCTGAGCTGAGCCGGGTCCACGGGAGAGGAAGAAGAGCAAATGAAACCCACTCCCGCTCACTGCCTCCCCGTAAAAGGTTTGGCCAATCTGACTCCTGCCAGAATGAAGAGTGAAGTCCTCCGGAGATCATCTAGTCCAACGCTTCCCTGCTGGCGATGGGGTGGCTGAATCAGTGCTAAGCGCTTAGTACAGTGCTCTGCACACAGTACGCGCTCAATAAATACGATTGATGAGGAATCAGGCCAAACAGGAAAGGGGGACACTGGTGAGGGCTGCATGGGGGTCGGAGGGTGGAGAGGGGGGTGAAAGCCCAGACCAGAGCTCAACCGATCTCCCCGTCAGGATACTTTTCCTTCAAAAAACACCTTCCTTGGAGAAGCAGCCTGGCCCAGGGGAAAGATCACAGGCCTGGAGTCAGAGGACGTGGGTTCTAGTCCCGGCTCTGTCACATACCTGCTGTGTGACCTTGGGCAAGTCGCTTCACTTCTCTGTGCCTCAGTTCCTCATCTGCAGAACGGGGATTCAATACCTAGTCTCCCACCTTCTTGAACTGTGAGCCCTCAGTGGGACCTGATTATCTTGCATCTACCCAGCTTAATATAGTGCTTGGTACATAGTAAGCACTTAACAAATAGAGAACAAATAGAGAAGCAGCATGGCTCAGTGGAAAGAGCACGGGCTTTGGAGTCAGAGGTCATGGGTTCAAATCCCGGCTCCACCAATTGTCAGCTGTGTGACTTTGGGCAAGTCACTTCTCTGGGCCTCAATTCCCACATCTATAAAATGGGGATTAAGATTGTGAGCCCCCCGTGGGACCACCTGATCACCTTGTAACTTCCCCAGTGCTTAGAACAGTGCTTTGCACAAAGTAAGTGCTTAACAAGTGCCATCATTAATAATAATACTAGTTTTATTAATATCATTATTATATAATAATATATTATTAATATCATTATTATGACTAAATGCAACTATTATTATATTTGGTATTCAGATAGGACCCTCTAGGCTGTAAGCTCGTTGTGGGCAAGGAATGTATCTGTTGATTGTTGTATCGTACTCTCCCAAGCACTCAGTACAGTGCTCTGCACAGAGAAAGCCCTCAATAAATGACTGATTGATTGATTGAATGAATGACCTTCAGCTCTCCCACAGGCCAAGGCCAAGCCAGCCAGCTCAGCTCTGCCTCAGAGCAGGTGGGGATCCGTAAGGTGAGCCTGACCTTTGGTGCTCAGCCTTCTTCAGCTTTCCGATCAGGTAGACCCGGCTAGCTTCCTTTCACCTTTCCTTGGGAGCCCAATTTCCAGCTCTTTAGAACTTCTCAGTGGTATTTAAAACCATGAAGCACCTTGACCCTTCCCACATCATCGCTCTTCTACTACCACCCAGCCTGCACACTTTGCTCCTCTAATGCCAATTGATTCACTGTAGCTCAATCTCGTCTATCTCACTGCCGACCTCTCGCCCACATCCTGGAATGCCTTCTTTTCGTATCCGACAATCTCTCTCCCCACCTTCAAAGCCTTACTGAAGGCACATCTCCTCCGAGAGGCCTTCCCTGTCCAAACCCTCATTTCCTCTTCTCTCACTCCCTTCCGCGTCTCCCTCGCACTTGGATTTGTTCCCTTTATTCAACCCTCTCTCGGCCCCACAGTACTTAGGTACATACGTATAATTTATTTATATTAATGTCTGTCTCCCCCTTTAGACTGTAAGATCACTGCAGACAAGGAACGTATCTACCAATGCTGTTATACTGTACTTTCCCAAGCACTTAGTACAGTGCTTTGGACACAGTAAGCCCTCAATAAATGTGACTGATTGACTCTAAAGCCTTAATTAATTCTCCCGCTCTCCTCGAATGGGACTGAGAACTTTAAAAAGGACTGAAGTAGGGCACCTTCTGAGGGTAGGAGGCTACTTTATTGCTGGCCGCAGCTGGAGGTAATCCCCTGCAGGAGTGGGGAGGAGACTCCCATCACTACAGAGAGAAGAAGCGTGGCTTAGTGGAAAGAGCCCGGGCTTGGGAGCCAGAGGACACGGGTTCTAATCCTGACTCTGCCACTTAGCTGTGTGACTTTGGCCAAGTCACTTAACTTCTCTGTGCCCCAGTTATCTCATCTGTAAAATGGGGATGAAGACTGCGAGCCCCACGTGGGACAACCTGATTACCTTGTATCTACCCAAGTAGATACATAGTAAGTGCTTAACAAATACCATTATTATTATTATTATTACAACACCTGGACCAAGGAGAGAATGTCAGTGGGCTGGGGTCCCAGCAGCTCTGCTCTGAGGGGCCCCCCCTCATTAAATTGTAAGCTTCTTGAGAGCAGGGACCATGGCTTTCACTTCTACTGAATGCTCTTAAGCAGGTCCTAGAGAGGTGATCAATACAATGCACCGCCCGGGGCGGACACCCAGGACAGCGTTCTGCACGGTGGGTCCAGTGAGGGGGGAGAGACACGTTCAACGAGCACAGGACGGTGCTACTCTGAAAGGGAGAGGGGGCCATCACTGAGATGACACGGACACAGCCACCCACCTGAACCAACGGCCAAACCCGAGGTTCTCCGGGCATGGGCCCGTACAATTAAAGGTCGGGATCCGGGCTTTGAGACTCAGTGGGTGAGATCCCGACCCTTGGATGCTTCCGTTGTGTGCTTTCCTAAGCACTCGGCACAGCGCCCGGCACTCAGAAGGTGCTCAATACATATACCACTGCTGCTGCTGCTACTACTATCCAGAGATAGCATACTCTCAGAGAAGCAGTGTGACTCAGTGGAAAGGGCACAGGCTTTGGAGTCAGAGGTCATGGGTTCAAATTCCGGCTCCGCCACTTGTCAGCTGTGTGACTTCGAGCAAGTCACTTAACTTCTCTATGCCTCAGCTACTTCATCTGTAAAATGGGGATTAAGACTGGGAGCCCCACGTGGGACAACCTGATCACCTTGTAATCTCCCCAGCGCTTAGAACAGTGCTTTGCACATGGTAAGTGCTTAATAAATGCCATCATTATTATTATTCTCCTCTAGGCTCTGCTTTGCCCTCCTTGGTTCCGGGGAGAGGAAAAGCAAGGCCTGGTGATAATGATCATAATAATAACTGTGGTATTTCTTAATCGCTTACTATGTGCCAGGCACTGTACTAAGCGCTGGCGAGGATACAAGCGAATCGAGTTGAACGAAGCACAGGGCTGGACGCCAGAGGGCCTGGGTCCAAATCCCAGCTCCACCACTTCCCTGCTGTGTAATAATAATGACATTTATTAAGCGCTTACTATGTGCAAAGCACTGTTCTACACGCTGTGTGACCTTAGGCAAGTCGCTCAACTGCTCTGGGCCTCAGTTTCCTCCACTGCAAAATGGGGATTCAGTACCTGATCTCCCTCCTACTTGGCCTGCGAGCCCCAGATGGGTCAGGGATTGTATCCGACCTGATTAACTTGCACTGCTTAGAGCAGTGCTTGACACATAGTAAGTGCTTAACAAATACCATAAAAAAAAAGAGCAAACATCGCCAGTACCAGAGCGCATGTTTATGGGTTCGTCCTAAATCCACACTCGCTGAGAAAAACTTCACAGATAATAAAATGCACCACGGGTTAGCCAACCGTTTGCCAAGAGTAATACGGTTCGTCGCATTGCTGAGGTTTCCGTCTGGGGCCCCGAGTCGTTCTTCGGGCTCGCGCTGCGTCTTGATGCGAACCAGTAAACGGTGCACTATTTATCGTTAACATTCACTAAACACTACAGCTGCTCTACAGTGTTTTTCAGATGGGATTTCGCCCTGCGGAACGGGGCGGGCGCGTCAGAATGCCGGTTGGGCCCTGACCTCAACTGCTGTGCCTCTGAGGCGCTAGGCTGTTCGGGTGTGCGATCCCTGAGATGGCGCGGTCGCGGGAACACTACTGGTTGCTCCAAATTCTACTTCCTCTACGAGTTTAAACGCATTAATGCGGGGCATTGTTTCGGAACGGGCGCTACTGGTTCCACGTTCCTCAGTTTTTCTAGGAAGGAAGCAGCAGCAGCTCGAGGAAAACGCGGAATGGGGTGAGCGTGGAACTCCCAGGGCGAGTTCATCAGTCACTCTGGATTCACTCACTCATTCCATCGTATTTATTGAGCGCTTCCTGTGTGCAGAGCACTGTACTAAGCGCTTGGGGGGTTTGCTGCTGGACACTCTAGGGAGGCGGCGAATGGATTCCAGAGGAGTGAGGAAGCATTTTGGGGAGGAGTGGGGGTGGAGAAGATGATGATGTAACCCAGGATCCCTTCGCTATGCCAAGTCAGAAATGCCCTAGAACGGAATGCCTTAGGGCTAACAGTCCCGCCTGTTTATCTCAGGCCCACCCCAGCACTCAGACAGTGCTTGACACACAGTAAGTGCTTAAATACCGCAGTTATTAGGGTTGAGAACACATTGCTCCCACACTGACCGTCAAGCCGAGCTCACTTTCTGTCCCCGGCCGGGACCAGGAAAACCCTCTCTCCCCAAGGGGAAGGTGGCAGAATAGGGAAGCCCATTTCCCCTGAAACCTACAGCAATACTTTGCTGAATTACTGAATTTGAAGTTACATGATACCCCGAGCTCATATACCACAGACCACCATTTTCCCCACCTTCTAAGCCTCATTAAAATCACATCTCCTCCAAGAGGCCTTCCCTGGCTAAGTCCTCATTTCCCCTAGTAATAATAATGATAGCATTTATTAAGCGTTCACTATGTGCAAAGCACTGTTCTAAGCGCTAGGGAGGTTACAAGGTGATCAGGTTGTCCCACGGGGGGCTCACAGTCTTCATCCCCATTTGACAGATGAGGGAACTGAGGCCCAGAGAAGTGAAGTGACTTGCCCAAAGTCACACAGCTGACAAGTGGTGGAGCCGCGATTTGAACCCGTGACCTCTGACTCCAAAGCCCGGGCTCTTTCCACTGAGCCACGCTGCTTCTCCAACTCCCTCTCCCTTCTAAGTCCCCTACACACGTTGATCTGTACCCCCCCAAACACTTGTTATTCATCCCACCCTCAGTACCACGGCACTTATGTACATATCTGTAATTTATTTTCCTGTCTGTCCCCCTACTCTAGACCGTAAGCTCCTTGTCGGCAGGGGACTTATCTACCAACTCTGTTGTACTGTACTCTCCCAAGTGCTTAGGACGCTTCTCGGCACACTGTAAGTGCTCAATAATAATAACAACAATAATAATAATAATAATAGCATTATTAAACACTTACTATGTGCAAAGCACTGTTCTAAGCGCTGGGAGGGATACAAGCTGATCAGGTTGTCCCACGGGGGGCTCACAGTCTTCATCCCCATTTTACAGCTGAGGGAACTCAGGTTCAGAGAAGTTAAGTGACTTGCCCAAGGTGCTCAATAAATACCAATGATTGATTGAATTCATACTGATGCTTTCAGGAATGCTACTTGCATCTCCAAGAAAACCAAAGCACGTTTTCTTCCAGTATTCATAGGACTGATTAGGCATCTATTGTACTGACAGCTTACGTGGGCAAAACACAGTACTGGACGTAATTATGGACAGAGCACTGTTCTAGGCTCCTATGTGGGCAGAGTGCTGTACTGGATGCTTTCTGTGTGCAGAGTGGTGTAGTAGCTTTCTGTGACGAGAGCACTATATTGACCCCTTAATATGGGGCTTTCTATTTACAGAACATTTTGTTGAGCACCGACTGTGCAGAAGGGAACATATAAAAAGTAACCCTGCCTGGCTTGAGGGACTTACCACGTGTAATCAATCAATAATAATTACTGAATACCTACTGAAGGACAGACACACCTGGAAAATAATAATAATAATACTAATGATAGCATTTATTAAGCGCTTACTATGTGCACAGCACTGTTCTAAATGCTGGGGAGGTTAAAAGATGATCAGGTTGTCCCACGGGGGGCTCACAGTCTTAACCCCCATTTTACAGATGAGGGAACTGAGGCACAGAGAAGTTAAGTGACTTGCCCAAAGTCACACAGCTGACAAGTGGCGGAGCTGGGATTTGAACCCCTGACCTCTGACTCCAGAGCCCGGGCTCTTTCCACTGAGCCACGCTGCTTCAAAACATAGCAGGTGTCCCTGCAAAGCCGAGGATCCTGCCCTGAATCGAAAAGGATCTGGATTCTAAACTCAACCCTGGCTCTTGCCCTTGCTATGTGATCTTGACAAAGTCACTTCACTTCTCGGGGCCTCAGTTTTCTCCTCTCTTCTCCCTTTCTCCTTAGACTGTGGGCCCCATGTGGGACAGGACTAATTTGATTGTATTGCATCTTACCCAGAATTTAGAATAGTGCTTGGCACGTAATAAGTAATTAAATGCCACTTAATGACTCTGGCCATTCAAGGACCGGTGTGGCAGAGGTGGGTGTTCACCAAAGAAGCCCAGGCGTCGGCTTTTCAACGTCGGCATGAGCAGGGGCCATTCTCCTGTGCTTCTCGTGAACTATCCCAAGCACTCAGTAGGCATGTAGTAAACACCATGGATTAACTGACTGATAACTTGGGGTCTGCCAGGCCCTGCTCTGAGGCTCTCGGGTTCTGTCGCTAGGCTGGGATGGACGAGGTGGGGAGTCCAACTCGAATGGCTGTGGGTGAAAACAACGGCATTGCCCCCAAGTTGGAAACGGTACTGGTATTGAATCAGCACCCACTGGGTGCAATGCACTAGATTTAATGCTTAATCAATCAATCAATCGTATTTATTGAGCACTTACTGTGTGCAGAGTACTGCACTAAGCGCTTGGGAAGAACAAGTTGGCAACACATAGAGACGGTCCCTACCCAACAGTGGCCTCACAGTCTAGAAGGGGGCAACAGAGAACAAAACAAAACATATTAACAAAATAAAATAAATAGAATAAATATGTACAAGTAAAATAAATAAATAGAGTAAGAAACCGTAAGCTTAACCGTAAGTGCTCCAACTGTAGACACTCAGCTCAAGTCCAAGCAGCGTGGCTTAGTTGAAAGAGCCCGGGCTTGGAAGTCATCCAATCCGCCCGCCTTATCTCCTTCCCCTCCCCACAGCACCTGTATATATGTATATATGTTTGTACATATTTATTACTATATTTATTTTACTTGTACATAGTCTATTTATTTTATTTTGTTAATATGTTTGGTTTTGTCTGTCTCCCCCTTCTAGACTGTGAGCCCGCTGTTGGGTAGGGACCGTCTCTATATGTTGCCAACTTGCTTAGTACAGTGCTCTGCACGCAGTAAGCGCTCAATAAATACGATTGAATGAATGAATGTGGGTTCTAATCCCGCCTCCGCCACTTGTCTGTTGTGCGGCTTTGGGAAAGTAACTTAACTTCTCTGTGCCTCAGTCACCTCATCTGTAAAATGGGGATTGAAAGTCTGAGCCCCACGTGGGACAACCTGCTTACCCTGTATCTACCCCAGCGCTCAGAACAGTGCTTAGCATATAGTAAGTGCTTAACGAATACCATAATTATTATTATTATCAATGGGATTGCAACACTTTGTCCTCACCCCAGCCTTCTCAGTGACTTCCCATAACCCACTGGCAGAGCCTCTCTGCCCCTCCTCTATGATCTGACCTACCCCTGTTCTCAGAACCCAACAAAACCGGTCCTCTCAGCAGCAGAAGTGCTATGGCTTGGGGTTCGAGGGGCTATTTACGCAGAACAGGAAATGTCTGAGTCACCAATGGCGTCAACGCACTTTGGCAAGGCAAGGCCCGAAAAATAACAATTGTGAAGCAACCACCCAGGTGCCTTCTACTCAGTGCACCTTCACTAATATCCTGATTCTATCACTTGAGGAGTTCCTAGACAACACTTTAGTTTGGCGAACCAGACCTACTGCAGAGAGAGAGACAGAAAGACTGACAGGGAGCGACAGTATATTTTTCATTTGGATTTGATTTTGAAATGTAGATTCATTTTCCTAAGCCTTCAAGCCTGATTTCATATAGCTCCCAAGTCCTTACTGGCACAACAGCATAAAGGAATGAACGCCAGAGGAGAACACACAAAAAAATACCCCAAAAACCTTAACACATCCAATTCCTTCACTACCAATCAACTGTCCTCTGAGAGAAAATTACTCGTCTCGGCCTGACTCCTGCATGGATGCCACCTCCCGCTGAAACAGCGGAGGGATGGATTCCAGTAAGGGATCAGAGAGCCAAGCCAAGCAGTTATATCTTTTAAGGGGAAAGAAAATATTCATTCATGAACCCAATCATATTTACTGAGCCTTTACTGTGTGCAGAGCACTGTACTAAGCGCTTGGGAAAGTACAATATAACAATAAGCAGACATGCCCCATGAGGCTCTGCCACCCTGGAAGAAGGGCATTCACTTGACTGATTTTGAAGACTATATCAGCATCCCAAATGACTCCAATGATCCCACTTCGCCCTGGGTTGAGCAGAAAGGCCCTGGTCATCCCTAGGTTGAGCAGACAGGCCTGGTCACCCCTACCAGTGGAAAGAGCCCGGGCTTTGGAGTCAGAGGTCATGGGTACAAACCCCGCCTCCGCCAACTGTCAGCTGTGTGACTTTGGGCAAGTCACTTCACTTCTCTGTGCCTCAGTTACCTCATCTGTAAAATGGGGATTAAAACTGTGAGCCCCCCATGGGACAATCTGATCACCTTGTAACCTCCCCGGCGCTTAGAACAGAGCTTTGCACATAGTAAGTGCTTAATAAATGCCATCATCACCAGGCCCCTGGCGGTTCAGGTGGCATCTCCCCCAGAGCTCAACAGGAGCTCAACCCTGTATATATGTTTGTACATATTTATTTATTTGTACATATTTATTCTATTTATTTTATTTTGTTAATATGTTTTGTTTTGTCGTCTGTCTCCCCCTTCTAGACTGTGAGCCCGCTGTTGGGTAGGGACCGTCTCTATATGTTGCCAACTTGTAGTTCCCAAGTGCTTAGTACAGTGCTCTGCACACAGTAAGCACTCAATAAATACGATTGATTGATTGATTGATTGACCGTCTCTATATGTTGCCAACTTGTACTTCCCAAGCGCTTAGTACAGTGCTCTGCACACAGTAAGCACTCAATAAATACGACTGAATGAATGAATGGATGAACAGGAGCAAAAAGAGAGAGAAGCTGACTGGTCTCTTCCAGCCGCTCCCTCTGTGGGCTATTTCCCGGACGGGAGGTCCCCAGGGCGTCAAGGGGTCAAGGGAGAAAACCCAAGCGGGGCAGACGCCACGGAGAACGGCGAGTCTGCTGTGCTGGATTTGCCGAGCGCCATCCTCTGAGGGAGCAAAATGGACAAGGGAGGGAGAGAGAAGGAGAGCCACTCAAGAGGAACCAGAGCAGCTCACGAGCAGTACTTAAGGCCCAAGGCAGAGAGACCCTGCCAGCCACATGCAGCCTTTAAATCGAACAGACAGAATGTGCTGCCAGAGAGCTGCCCCAAAAATAATATTATACTTGTCACCCAAGGGATATTAAAAATGAATTCCCTTTCTACTGCCGCCCAACAGAAGGAACTGGCCCGAGTGCGACGGGTGTATTGTTTTGTCTGAATCACTTGATTTTTTTTATATTTTAATATTCCTAAACAGGGGTTTTAAAATAGCACTTTCAGATAAAATTAAACTTCCAAGTGACCGGACCAGACATTTTCAATCATCCTCTCACTGAATTATGTTCTGACAAAATTACCCTAATATTCGAAACGCTGCCCTCTGAGATAGAATGAGGCTTTCTTTAAGGGTAACTCCTTCTAGACTAGTATAAGCTTCCTCTAGACTGTAAGCTCCCGCGGGCAGGGAATGTGTCTCCGAACTCTGTTCTATTGTACTCTCCCAAGCGCTTAGTACAGTGCTCTACACGCAGGAAGCGCTCAATAAATTTAGCTGATTGACCGATTGATTTAAACCAACGATCGGCCATGATGCAGGGGATGATTCTACCCCAGAAAATTATTCAGATAATTTAGGCCCCCAAAGAATATTCCAGGAGCCAGTGGGGGAGTGAAGTGCCCGGAGAATAAAAGCAGGAGTCTCTACGACAGCTTAAATCATCCAGAACGGGTAGACCTAAATGAAAGGGCTGAATCCAGCCCTGGAGTTTTCTCCCCGGAATCCCCACTGCCAATTCTTCTCCCAGTGCTTTCGTGATTTCATTTGGCGTGCGGTTAAGACCGTGGGAGGCCTCAGCTCCAGCCTCCACGTACCCCACCGCTCGCTCCCTGAGGCCCCGGGACTGAGGGAACGACAAGAATCGGCCTCGGATGGTGCCGCACCCTCGATTCTGTGGGAATGGAGTCCCTCCCCAGCTGCCCAACCTACCTGGAGGCTGGGCAGTCTTCCTTATTGTTGTATTGTACTTTCCCAAGTGCTTGGTACAGTGCTCTGCACACAATTAGGGCTCAATAAATACAACTGAATGAATGAATTCGGGGATGCTGCTGGCCCGAGTCCCAGACCTCTGAGAATTCAGCATATCCAGGGACTACAGGAAGGGAGGCCTCAACCCCTCCTACTGGGGCTGTGACGCTGAAATTTCCAGGGGAAACCCAGTGGGCTCACCCTGCCCCAGCTGCAACTTCCCCACTTTCAAAGCCTTATTCCCCACTTTCAAAGCATTTTTGAAGGCTCATCTTCTCCAAGAGGAGGATGTATATAATATATCCTATATATATACTATATATTGGGAGAGTACAATAGAACAGAGTTCGGAGACACATTCCCTGCCCGCAGGAGCTTCCAGTCTACAGAAAGCTTATACTAGTCTAGAGGGAGTTACCCTTAAAGAAAGCCTCATTCTGTCTCAGGGCAGCGTTTACTATATATATATATATGTTTGTACAGATTTATTACTCTATTTTACTTGTACATATTTACCATTCTATTTATTTTATTTTGTTAATATGTTTTGTTTTGTTGTCTGTCTCCCCCTTCTAGACTGTGAGCCCACTGTTGGGTAGGGACCATCTCTACATGTTGCCAAGTTGTACTTCCCAAGCGCTTAGTCCAGTGCTGTGCACACAGTAAGCGCTCAATAAATACGACTGAATGAATGAATGAATGAATGAATGAAAGAGGCCTTCCCAGACTAACCTCCCCTTTCCTCTTCTCCCACTCCCTTCTGCGTCGCCTAGACTCGCTCCCTTTATTCATCCCTGCTCCTGCCCCCACCGGACTCATGTCCCTATCTGTAATTTTATTTATTTATATCCTGTATATATGTATATATGTCTGTGCATATTTATTACTCTATATTTATTTATTTATTTATTTATTTTACTTGTACATATCTATTCTATTTATTTTATTTTGTTAGTATGTTTGGTTTTGTTCTCTGTCTCTCCCTTTTAGACTGTGAGCCCACTGTTGGGTAGGGACTGTCTGTATATGTTGCCAATTTGTACTTCCCAAGCGCTTAGTACAGTGCTCTGCACATAGTAAGCGCTCAATAAATACGACTGATGATGATGATCAACGTCTGTCTCCACCTCTAGACCGTAAGCCCATTGTGAGCACGGAACGTGTCTGTTCTATTGGTATACTTTACTCTCCCAAGCGCTTAGTAGAGTGCTCTGCGCACAGTAAGTGCTCCGGAAATACAAGTGGCTGCCTGACTGCATCACTCGCGCAGGCTTCCGTCCTGGGGATGGGGCGGCGCGCCAAGCAGAAGGATTTAAGACGTCTTACCCCATATTTGCACTGGCGGGAGGTTCCTCCGTACTGGAAGCGACACTGTTCGTCGGCATCATACACCTGACCTGGGGCCACAGCTGGATAAAGAAAGTCACGCTTGGGAGGCTCATTATCAAGGCAAGAACCGCGGCCTGAACTGTTCAACATAAAGGATCAAAGGCAATTAGGCACTCTACGGACCGTTTCAATCACAATTACGATACCCGGGCCGAATTCTCGCTTCTAACAGTGCATGGGTGGGGGAAGGGTTTGAAAGCAACCCATCCCGCCGGCCTAAACGCTCCAAACACCGTACGATGGCACACTGGCTGAAATCTTACAACCGGCAGGAATGGAGGGAACGGCCTTTATTATTTATTATCCAACAAGGCGACTGCTCACAATAATCTGTAAGCTTCTTGTGGGCAGGGAATGTGTCTACCGATTCTCTCATATCACACTCTGCCAAACGCTTAGAACTGTGCTCGGCACACAGTAAGCGTTCAATAAATACCACTGATTGATTGACTGAGTGGGCTTGGGGGGGGGGGAGTGCTCTAAGACACCCCCCTGCCCAATTTCAAATTGTTCTGAAGAAAATCGAGGCAGGATTTCATCTTTGTTCTAGAGTCGCCCGTGTGTTTTCAGTGAAAACACACCACATCTGGTAGTAGAGTTAAAAAAAAAAAATCAAAACCGAGCAAATAAAAGAAAACGTGGTTGTAACCCTTCAAGGCCTACTCCACGGACTTCCACCTTGGGCAAAGAAAGCGATTCTGTAGACAGGGGTGTCCGTAGG
This sequence comes from Tachyglossus aculeatus, assembly GCF_015852505.1. Lineage (NCBI taxonomy): Eukaryota > Metazoa > Chordata > Mammalia > Monotremata > Tachyglossidae > Tachyglossus > Tachyglossus aculeatus. The sequence continues at coordinate 38,915,305 of NC_052088.1, read as the reverse complement.
GTCTTGAAATATCCCAATGATAAATGGTCTTAATGACAAGTCAGGGGAGAAGCCCAAGATCTTCCCACAAGTGTTTTGGAAGTGCTTAGTCTCTTAGACATTTCATATTTCAGCTAGGGTCATCTGACTCAAAGAAAAAAAAAAAGAAAAGGAGTGTTCTCTCTCTAGAATCTCTTCTCTTCAAAGTATGCCTGCACTCAAACATAATACTTTAATGTAGTGGAACAAATAACATAAAGAACTCCAAAATCCAGACAGAGTTCCTTTGTTTAGCAAGCATTACACTCAGCTAAATATATTTGTTCGGTTTTATGTAGTCAGTGGGCATAAAATAGGACAGATGCTTTCTTACTTTCATTTCAGCTGTGAATAAGTTTGAATTTTTAAAAGAATTCCAATGCCAACATTTCAAAAATGTTTCCAACATTCCTGTCAATTGTGCCAGCACTCAGGCTTCCCCCTCCCGGCTCCCCCCCGAATCTTTTCCATGCACCCTGCCAAAGGAAAATCATTTCACAAGTCAGAGTTCTACAACTGTTACTGAGGGCTGGTCGAGTCATTCGCAGATAAGAAAAAGAAACATTTCATTATGGCGCATCTTACATACATTTTTCATTCAGCATTTCCGAGGCCGGAAAAGCGCATCGTCTAATTAAAACAAGGCCGCGTCGTCACTTGAAACTTTGATGTTTTTAAAGTCCAACCACATGGTCCCCGGAGGGAGTCATTCAGAGACACGGATGACAGAGTCCATCGACTCTTATCTCGTTCCCAGTCCCCTTCTCCCCCCCGCCCCAACTTCCTCCTTCCTCTCTTAGAGGGGACCTCCTCACTGACAGCCCCCGGAAGCTGGGGTGGGAGATGCGACCTGACCTGAATTTGGATGCTTCTACCCATGAGTCACAGAAGGCTGTGGGTCATTACCTCTCCGAGTGGGTCAGGTCCTCCCGGCCAAGTAAAACTCATTGTTTGTCAAAACCCATTGGAAAGACGGTGCTTTCCTCCCAGGCAACGTGGATCGTTTGCTCCACTAGAGTGGAAGCTCCTTGCGGGGTTGGGGACCGTGTCTAAGGACTCAACATAGTGCTCTGCACACAAAAGGTGCTCAGTGAACACCGCTGACTCCACACGGCCGGGATCGCCAAAGATCCTGCAGCGTTCTGGGCCCGAGCATCCCTCTCCCGACAGGTTCCGCAAACCAGACGCTTTCCCTGGCCAGCCGGGGCCCGCCTGCCTGTGCTCTCCCTTCCCAGGCCCAGCCTTACGAACCGTGTCCGTTCAGCTCCGGGAGCCGCCACCAGCCTCCTCTCTCGGGGCGGCTCTGGATTCAAGCTCGCTGAACCAAAAGGATACGGGTTTCGGGACTGACGCAGTTCCACTTGGGGGTCGGGGGAGGGAACGGGGGGACGGGGCTCTGAGCCAGACTTGAATCGGGGGTGGGGGGGGGGGGGGTTGGTACTTATTTCCAAGGAAGTGAGCAAACTTGGAAGACCGACGTTCGATGGGGCCGCTCCGGCCAGAAAAGCTCGGTCCTAAGGAAGTCGGAGAGGAACGGGGTCTGGGGATGGTTTCCGATGCCCAAGGCGGGGGGACAGTCGTGGCAACCGAGGGAGCTGCTTCAGAACACCGGTAGAACGCCGGTGATGGACACTGATTCCGTTTGCCTCATTTTCCTTTTCTTCCTGAGCTGCGACTACCGTCCCAAGGGCGCCTTTGCGAGCAAGGTGCTAAAGGAGGGTAAGGACTTGAAGGTGCCATGGAGACATGGGAACCCGGTGGGAAAGGAGCGGAGGCTTTTGAGGGAAGAATCCTGTGGATGAAAAGCCCCCAGAGCTGCTGGACTGTATTCCTCCGCTCAGCACCGGCTCTGAATCTGTCTGAAAGTAACAATTCAGTTTCATTATTGTCAAACAGCAGGAGGGAGACACAGATGACTCCTCCACCTGACATTTGCCCGCAGGGAGGTTGCAGGCCCGGGAAGGGCCGGCCCAAAGCCGCCTCTCGCCACAGGGTGTTGGGCCGTCTCTCGAGCGGCGGTCCAAGACGCAGAGGCGGCCTGAGGGAAAATCCTTTCCTGATGGTCAACCGGGCAGTCCCACTGGTGCTGGGCCCCATGCAAGCCTGCCCACCGTGAAGTCGCTTGCCACCAGTGACGATCCAGTGAGAACTGGAAGCTCAAAACACCGTCCACCGAGGGGGGCAAGTCGCACGGGTCGGTCCATCGCTTCGCTTTTTCTCTCCTTGCTCCCGATCACATGGAGTGTGCCGCTGTCCAGTCTGAACGCGTTCGGACCTGGGTCCCTTTTCCGTGTCCTTTCCGGGATTCCACTTTGGAAAACGGCCATTGAATGCTAGGGCACGGTGGGCGTGGGGAAGCCGCATGGGCCTCGTGAAGGTAAGCGTCTCCGTAGGGAAAGCCGAGACCTGAAGCACGCACAACTGGGTTTCTCCGAGAAGGCTCGTGAAGCCCCTTCGGACCACCTTCGTTTTCAAAAACAAGCAGTTGGGGCATCGGCCATCTGCACTTTCCCACCCCTTTCCAAGCTTAATGGAGCTAAAAGCTCTCCCTAAAACGGCTGCTGTGGACAGAAGGAGCCCAGCAAGGCAATCCCTCAAAAACAGGTTCCCATCTGGCCTCGTACCTTGGAACGGAAGTTCTTAAACCTACTGAATGCACCAATGGGCCTGATGTTCCTTCGGTCCGACAGTTTGCTCTTAAAATCACGTGACTACCAACTTGGAAGGGTAAGCAACCTCACACCTGATTCAACCTTGCAGATTGGTACCAAAAATTTACCGGCCCATAAAAAAGGATTTTGCCCACCCACCTGCTCTTTAATACTATACCACACTGATGTTAGAATGTAAATGAGAAAAATCAGTATTCTTTCCTATTGCCCCGCCCCAACAAAATTGTGACAAGACCACAGGGAAGCAGGCAAGACCTTATCTGCAAGGCTGATTTAACTGAGTTGGCATGTTGACTATTTTTTTTCCTAGCAATCTACTGATTTGCTGAATACAATCCCTAGAATCCTCTAAGTCACTCAGCTTAAAAGGAATGCTTTTCCTGACATTCTTAGCAACTACAAGAACGATTTTATAGCCCACTCAACTTGTACACTTTAGACATTAACTCTATTTGCAGTCTTGAAGTCATCAGCAAATTTTCTACTTCAGACACTGAATTCCCTGTAGTCAGTAAAGAGGTTGAAAGACAAAAGCAGTATGCATCAGCCTCTAAAATACTCCTGTTTTCCTGAGCACCCTTCCCCTCACCTGCCATCTCAGAACACTCCAAGCTTGCCCTCTGAGTGGATGTGGAGGAGCGTGGGGTTGGTACCGGGAACATTTTCCCACCATCGGCTCTGCTCCCCAGCCAGGGGGAAACATGTGAACCATTCTGCGCTCAAATTTGTAGACCACCCCCCCGCCTCTAGCCAACATGGAGGGCCAAGATGAAGAGTCAGGGTTCTAGGCTCTTTGGTCAATACTTTATTCATTCATTCAATCATATTTATTGAGCGCTTACTGTGTGCAGAGCACTGTACTAAGCACTTGAGAACTACAAGTTGGCAACATATAGAGACGGTCCCAACTCAACAACGGGCTCACGGTCTAGAAGACGGGCTCACAGACTAGAAGAATTTACCAAGAGACGAATGACCATGCTTACTGCCATTTGGCACAAATCCAAGGGCTTCCTTTAGGATCCATCTTCCTAGGAACTCCAAGCTTTCCCACCTCCAAGCTCATCCTATCCCAACCTCCCTGGGCTAAAGAGCAAGGGAGGCATTCTCTGCAGAGAGAAACTGAGTCTCGGGGGTGTTATTTCTTTTGAAGGGGCATTCCAGGGCTCCTTAATGAGACCAGGGAACCCAACTATACTGGGGCAAGTGGGGCAGCTGCTTGCCCCACTTCAGCAGTCCCAACTTCAGACTGTGCAGGTGAATCCCAGGGATTCGGGCACGAGCCGAGGTACAACTAGCCCCAAACGCATACGGTCTCAGCTCCTGGGGAGAAATTCTCCCAAACCCCTTTGAGGACTTAGCATCTCCCATGACCACAGCCCCACAGTTGTGCTTGACACAACACACTAAGGATGCAGCGGTCCCCCATGCCTTCAGGTCCATTTTTCTGCCTAGGAAAAGGAGCGTAATCTTTGCTGGGTAAAGTCATTTTAAATTTCCAAAGCTTGAGCTATCACTCCATTCTGGCAAGTTTCCTGGGGCTCCACCTCTCCCCGGTCCTCATCCCTCAGCCGTCCACACTGACAGTCAATGGCAGAGAGAGAAGGAGCAGCAGTCGTCCCAATGGGCATAAGACATGACAGCAGGAGTGGGGTGGTCAGGGGCTAGTCTAGACTACATTTACCAGCAACTTCTGCCCGAACTTCCATCTGTTCCTGCTTCTTGCCCCCTCCCCCTCCATACCTCGTTAACCCCCTGACCTCCCCACCTCCCTAATAATAATAATGTTGGTATTTGTTAAGTGCTTACTATGTGCCAAGCACTGTTCTAAGCGCTAAGGGGATACAAGGCAATCAAGGTTGTCCCGCGTGGGGCTCACAATCTTAATCCCCATTTTACAGACAAGGGAACTGAGGCCCAGAGAAGTCAAGTGACTTGCCCAAAGTCACACAGCTGACAAGTGGCAGAGCCGGAATTAGAACCCATGCCCTCTGACTCCCAAGCCCGGGCTCTTTCCACGGAGCCACGCTGCTTCCCCTAAGTGATGGACTCAGGATGTGTACGTTTGTCAGGAGGAGAGGGTAAGTGGTAGATAGTACACAGGGTTTTTCTTTGGGTCTGGCTGTGCCTACGCCTTTGTAGCTGTGAGAGTCTGTCCCCGAGTAAGGAATTATAGGGGAGACTCGTTAATGGGGTGTTGCGGTTGAGTGGGGTAAGAGAAGAGAATGATGGAGTTTGTCCGGAGCACCCAGGGAGAGAATATCAGCGGGACTGAGAAAACTTTGTCTGGAGGGTTGGGGTATCTGACCTGCTGCTTGCTGGCACCCCCATCGCAACGAACATCACCCATTTTGGGGCTGAGGAGGACCACCTGAACGGTCAGGACCAAATGAGGACTCTGAGAAGTCCTGGCCAACGGGTAGAACAGGGCGCCCGTTCTGCAGAGACAGTCCCTGGACCCCAGTGAAAGAATGGACTTTTCTCCAGTGAGGCCCCCCTCACGCTCACTGGTGCACCACGGGTCAAAAGGACCCTAAGGGGTCTGGCTAAGGATGGAGAAGGATCTAACAGGTTCGTGGTCCATCCATAAATGGATGTCAGGATGGGCAACCACGGCCCTGTTGTCTTCCGAGAAGGCAGGCGAGGGGGAGGGCGCTCAGGAAAACAGGAGTATTTCAGAGGCTGATGCGTACTGCTTTTGTCTTTCAACCTCTTTACTGATTACAGGGAATTCAGTGTCTGAAGTAGAAAATTTGCTGATGACTTCAAGACTGCAAATAGAGTTAATGTCTAAAGTGCCCAATTTGAGTGGTCAATAAAATCATTCTCCTAACTGCTAATAATGTCAGGAAAAGTATTCCTTTTAAGCTGAGCTTTCTAGAGGATTCTAGGGATTGTATTCAGCAAATCAGTAGATTGCTAGGAAAAAAATATTCAACATGCCAACTCGGTTAAATCAGCCTTGGAGATAAGGTCTTCCTCAAGGCTCCTGCTGGAGGCAGAATCTCCAGCTGGGTCAACCATTGGTCTGGGAAACCCAAGTTTCAGCATCCTTCGTCCTGCTGTAACCTTTCTTCAAAATGCTACTTGCCAAGATCTCCAGACAATGCCATGCTGGTGTTATTTATGTTTCCAGAGGAAAGAGAAAGTCTGGGCATTCCTGGCATTATCTTGGGCTCATCTCTCTCATGCAACCCAAACATCATCATTACTGGTATTTAATGAGCACTTACTGTGTGCAGAGTACTGTACTAAGCGCCTTGAAGAATACATTGCAACAAAGCTGACATATTCCCTGTCGATAATCAGCCTGTCACCAAATCCTGTCTGATCAAACTTCAGAACATCATTAAAATCCGCCCTGTCCTCTCCTCCCAACCGCTACCACGTTGATCCAAGCACATATCGCATCCCGCCCTGATTACGGCATCAGCTCCCTCACTGACTTCCCTGCTTCCTGTCTCTCCCCATTCCAGTCTTTATGCCAATCTCCTGTCTGGATCATTTTTCTGATAAAAAAAAGTTCAGTCCACATCTCCCCACTCCTCAAGAACCTCCAGTGGTTATCCACCCACCTCTGCATCAAACAGAAACTCCTTACCGTCGGCTTTTAAGACATTCAATCAGCTTGCTCCCTCCTGCCTTACCTTGCTGATGTCCTAAGACAACCCTGTCCGCACATTTCGCTCCTCTAACGCCAAACTACATGCCACACCTCCATCTCATCTATGCTACACGGCCCCCTTTGCCCATATCCTCCCTTTAGCATGAAATGCCCTCCCCCTTCATGTATGACAATCCACAATTCTCCTACCTTCACAGCCTGATTAAAATCACATCTCCAAGAGGCCTTCCCAGACTAAGCCTCATTTTCCCTACTCCCTCTCCCTTCTACAATGCCATTTCATTTGGCTTTGTACCCTTTAGGCTCTTGATATTCATCCCACCCTCAGGCCCACATCACGAATGTAAATACCTGCAATTTATTTCAGTGTCTGTCTCCCCCTCTAGACTGAAAGCTCCTCGAGGGCAAGGAATATGTCTACCATCTCTCCAAAATGTTTAGTACAGTGCTCTGCACACAATAAACGCTCAATAAATACCTCTGATTGGTCGATTTCATTTGGAACCGCAAGAGACCCCGTGGTGGCTCTGGAATCCTTCCACGGACCCTACTTTAACTGCGGTAGACTGGTCGATTTTCACTCAGAACCTCTGGAGCTGTTGAAAGCAATTTGACGTGACTTCTGTCCTCTGCCTGAGGGGTGAAAAACACATCGAAACCAGTCCGAATTCCTCGTGAGCGCCTTCCATTAGCTTTGAGCAGGCTGGAGGACAGTGGTCATTTTGTGACCGAACCCCAAGTTTGCCTACTTTCTTTATGTATTCCCCCAAGCAGAAGGGTGGAGTTCTACCTTTGGAGCCATTATTGGAAAACTTCAGACACCATTTTAGCCAGTCCACTTTAAAGACATAAGGCTCTTTGTGATCTAATCAGGAGTGTGAGTCTCCCCTCTAACCCCTGTTTTTTTATGGTATTTGTTAGGCGCTTATTCTGTTCCAGGCACTGTGCTAAGCACTGGGGTAGATACAGGTTAATCGGATTGGACACAAACCATGTCACAGATGGGGCACACAGTCTTAATCCCCACTTTACGGATGAGGTAACTGAGGCACAGAGAAGTTAAGCAACTTCCCCAAGGTCACACGGCAGAGAAGTGGCGGAGGTGGGATTAAAACCCAGATCCTCTAACTCCCAGGGCCACTGACCTATCCACAACACCATGCTGCTTTCCTGAATTTCCAAACTTACGAAAAGAGATATTGGGAGCACCAGCTCCCGGGTATTCAAGAAGCACCAACCACAGGCACACTCACCCTGCTCTCCCAGAACGCAAGGGAGGCACTCTCTGAAAACTCCACATTCAGAAAATTCTGTGCAGTAAAACCTGCTGAGTCCAACACCATGCACACCCAGAAGCTGTTTCCTGCAACACTGTGAACATGCAGGAGCTTTGCATGTGACACCATGGCACGCCAGATCCAAACAAGCTCGCATCATCAGAATAACGCTCCTTAATTCTCTTGCGGCGCTGGTGCCCAAAGGTGTAGTGATATCCCGCATCCAGGCAGGACAGGGCAGAAGAAGGACCATTTTTCCAACCATCTCCACCCCTCTGCCTGGCATAAGGATCTGCCTGAATGGACTGAAGGGCTCTGGAGTCTTTTTCTCAGGATTTTCCCACAGGGTCTTGCTTGTGGATGGATGGCTCAGGAGGGGACGGCATGTCAGCAAACACCTGCCAAAACACCCGGCTGGGCCTGGGCCTTCTCTTGCCACTCTTGCCTTCTCAAGCACGGTTAAATGGCATTGGTTTAGGTGTCGCCACTGATCTCAATTTGGGGCTGAGGTGGTGGACACCGTCAAGTCGGCACACTGCTTGATCGCGTGACAGTGCTGAGTGGAGGCAAGGCCCCAGATCCCTGCTTCAACTGAAAAATCAAGATCTAGAAGGGCATTGAGCCCCATGTAATTCCACCAGTGAAGACGCGGCTCTATTTCCCCCTTAAACTACAAGCTCCTTGTGGGCAGGGAAAGTGTGCTGCTCCCATTGTACTCTCCTAAACTCACAGTGCTCTGAACGGCACATAATAGATGCTCAATAAACATTGACGGTTCCCAGATGTTTACTTCCGCGATGGAGGATGGGGTCTTCCAGTCAAAACCCCTTGGATACATGGTCGGCGAGACGGGTTCTTTGAAACGTCTCCTCTAACTTGAAGAAGGAGAAGAGCTGGAGTGCAAGGTACAATAAGCTCTCAGTCCCACGGCTGTGGTTCGTCTGTGTTTCCTTCGGGCAGGCTTTCTCTGCTGCGAGGGGGAGGTGGGGCAAGCCGGGCCGCAGCCCGAGCCAGAGGTGGCCAGGTTTTGTCACACGAGGCTCCCTATGGGGCAGCGATGCCCATGGCTCTCGTGGTCCCGGCTCTGGCGGCAACAGCTCTGGTGGCCACTCCTCCCGTGGCCTCGGCTCCCACGGCCGCGGCTCGAAGCCTGTTAGCTCAGGGGCACCACCACGTCCACTGCTCTGACCTTGGCCAGTGTTACCAGGTACAGCTCCTGACCATCTGCGCTTTCCAAGTACCCGTGGCTTCTTTCCATATATCCCATTCACCTGAGTCGGATCATTGACAAAGTAACGAGTGGTGGATCCCATCTGCCTTGGGGAGCTCCAGCCCTGGGATCCAAAGGCTGGCACGAGGGGATGAGCTCGGAATCTACCCCGGCGGATCATCCCGGATAAAGGATGGACCTCACTGGGGGAAGACAGGATATCAGGGGCCTTTAAAAGCCCAACATTCCTAATCCAACCTCTAGATTCACGACAGCCGGTCGGAATACATAAATCCTCAGCACGTGCCCAGGGTAATCCCAGCCTGGCAAAGAAATACTTTGACCCTCTGTCGCTCAGCACACTTTCAATGGCTCTTCCCAGCCTTTCCCAGACCACTGGGGTTAGAGGACACCAAGAAATCTGAATCACAGTTGATGTGTTGCGGGCCTTCATTTAGGTTCTCGATATGGTCTGACTCTTCTCCGCATCATTCCTCATAGGCCAGTAAGATCTTTACCTACAGCCCGGATCTACCCACGGCTCCCTGCTGCTCTGCAATGCCTCAGCAGCTGGACACTGGGTGGGGGGTGCTTGCCCCTTTGGGGCTCAGATCCCTCAGTACAGATGTTCCCCCCTCATTTTTTCTGGAGATCTCCCACTCAGGGGCTGTCTTGGATGGGAGGGACAATCCCTAGACCCAGAATGGAGAAGTGAAACAACACTTACCAGGCAAAGCAACCTTAAAAAGGAAACAACCCATTTAAATGAACAGAGCCCCAACTGTTACCTAAAACGAACAGATAAGCAGGCTACCATCACCATTCTGCCTCAAATAAGTCAACATTAAGGAGGTTTTACCTCAGTGGTTGAAAAGCAGTGCCTTAGGAGACTCCAGCCCTGATTTCTCACTTCCCCCACATCGGGGAACCAGTTGACTCACCCCATTACCATGTAAGCCTCCTCTAAACCCTGACGGACACCTCTCACTGGTAATGGTTGCAAACCTGTACTTCCCAAACGCCTAGTACAGTGCTCTGCACACAGTAAGCGCTCAATAAATACGATGAATGAATGAATGGGCACCACACGAAGAGAACCAGCTGCCTTTACTAACTCCTGTACTTCACGATTCCTGGGTCTGAATGACCATATATATTCTCCTGCTCACATAGTAGCTGCTCAGTAAATACTACTGTGTGACTGTTTCCCGCTAACTGTGGCTTAGGGCTTTGAAGATGGGCTTGTCTTCTCAAAAAGTGGATCTGTGGGATGGAGATTTTGGCACCTGTCATTGCTCCGGACCCGTCTTCCCTCCTCCTAGGAGGCTCAGCCTCAGAACATAGGTTTGCCTGGAGTGTCTGACTGTGGCAAATGGGACAAGGCCCTGCCATTTGTCCATTTACTCTCTAGAACACCTTGGGACTTGAGCTTCCCACCGTCAAAATCGAGTTGAAGACATGTGGGAGGGGCCCCTATCCAACAAATCGTGGGCATCTGCTGGGTGTCTGGCACCGCTCCTTATTTACTAAAACCACCATCCTGATGATTTTTTCAATCCACCCTCCGCGCCCCACCACATCCCTGCTGCAGCTCCGCTGAAATCTGCTTACCAGAGCTGGCCCTTTGGAAACCACCAAAGAGGTCTTGCCACCAGTTTAAAAGACCTCAGGCATTTCCCCACTTTCTTATTCAAATCTCAAGGACGAAGCTGGGTAAAAATTCCTGGCCTCACCCCGAACTGCGTGTAGCTCACGGAGGAGAAATTTCTGGAGCACCTTTTCATCTCCCTTTGGAGATTACTTACTCTAGGAAGCTGGTGATGTAGTCCCTGCTGCAGGTGGACCAGGAGAATGGGTTAGTGTTGGCCGTGATGTGAGCGGCCATGAGCTTTGCAGCTTCGTGACCTTTGGTCCCACAAGAATTCCCAATTCCATCGTGGTTCATGCCGAAACTGTCCAAAAACAAAACAGAGAAAGGGGAGAGAAGAACAAAGAGGGGAGAGAGAAGAGAAAAGTCCCATTACTTTCCTTCGGGGCAGGTAATTTCTCTACCAGCATGCAGTTTCCCCATCAATGGGGCTGCTCTTAGGAGGTCTTGTGGAGGAGATGTGCTGGAGAGGGGAGCTTTTCCAAAAATCCGGCTCAGTTCCAGCTCAGCTGTGAAATTTCGTGGCGATGATCACCTTTCCCAACTCTGTTGCACTGTACTCTCCCAAGCGCTTAGTACGGTGTTCCGCATGCCGTAAGTGCTCAATAAATAACATTGATTGATTTCCCAGACACCCAGGATTTCTCCTCCCAAGGACCACGGGACCACAGTGACAGGGGTCAGTCATGCGCTGGCCTTTTACAGCCACATCCTGGGAGGAAGACTAAAACTACAAACTAAAACCAGTTGGCAGCAAACTGTTATGACAAGAAACCTGCTTCCTGATATCCCCTGCCGCAAGTTGTCGGAGAAGTTCGGAATCGACAGAAAAATCGAAGAAAAGGCCCCAGTTGGTCAGGGATCAGAAGGTGAGCATAGGGAGAGGCCCGAGAGGTTAGGGGAAGGAAGTCAACAGGAACCAAGGCACACACACCATGATGATGACCAGTCCCTTCAGATGGTCCCGCATTCAGTCAGTACTGATCCAATCAGGCCGCAAGTAGTATTCCTCCAAAAACACGGCTATTGTGAGCAGCTGTCGACCGATCAATCAGTCAGTGGTATTTATTGAGCACTTACTCTGTGCAGAGCACTGTACTTAGTGCTCGAGAGAGTACAAAATAACAGAGTTGTTAGACTTGTTCCCAGTTATCCCACTAGCCGGGTTCACCCTGGATCACTCAGGAGGCAGCGGACGTGGTTTAGCTGTGCTATACGATTGACTGAGGCAATAGAAAGACTCTACAACAATCCTTAACCATAATGATCCCTGCAACAACGGAGAAAATCAGCGCCCGAAAGGTGAAGGCAATGAAAACGACGACGACAAAAAAAAAAATCAGGACGCTCAGACAACATCTGAGAAGTTTCTCCTATGGCAAAAAGCCTCAGTTCTCTCACCTGTAAAATGGGAATTAAGACTGTGAGCCCCATATGGGACACAGACTGTGTCCAAACTGATTAGCTTGTATCTACTCCAGCGCCTGGAACAGTGCCTGGCACAGACTAATCGCTTAACAAATACCATTTAGAAAAATATACACCCATGCATATAGTTAGTTTAGTTAGTTATAGCATTGTCTTTGAAATTGAAAGGCAGCTGGGCAGTTGTGTATGTCTGAATAGACAACGAGCCATATGTCTATTCAAGCAGATATTGGGTAGGGACCATCTCTATATGTTGCCAACTTGTACTTCCCAAGCGCTTAGTACAGTTCTCTGCACACAGTAAGTGCTCAATAAATACGACTGAATGAATGAAAAATGAGAAATAGATCTTGAAAATGCGTTAATGAGATTGCCTATAAAATAGTTAGGGTATTTATTCAGCGTTTATCAGGGGCCTAGCACTGGCCTAAGCACTACGGTGGATACAAGATAAACAGATTGGACCCAGTTCCCATCCCATAAGGGGCTCGGAATCTGAGTGGGAAGTAAACAGATTTCTTATCCCCACTTCACAGCGGAGAAAACCAAGGCCCGGAGAAATTGTGACTAGCGACAATCACCCAGCAGGCCAATTGGGGGAAGTGGGGCTAGAAGAAAGGTCTCGAATCCCAGTCTTGGGCTTTTTTCCCTCTAAACCATAAAATCTCTCTTCTCGCAGAGAAAAGGCAAACTGATGAAAACAATGGCTGCCTGGCTATTCAAAACAGTTGCCATGAAGTATAGAAAGTCAGGAGAGAAAACAATAGTAAATCAGTGCTTCTCAGCAATCTAATTTTACGAAACCTGGCAATACAGAAAAATTTGATTGCTCTGAGGTTGTACCACTGATTCATTCATTCAGTCGTATTTACTGAGTGCTTACTGTGTGTAGAGCACTGTAGCTTGTCCGATTGAAAACATGACGGGATTCTGTAAGTCCCTAAAAACCAAAAGTCTGAAGCAATGAGGTTCCAGGAAGAGAAAACCTGGGAAGATGGAATCCAGCAGTCAGCATTGGGTGGAAGAGCTGACCAGGATGGGGTCGGGTGTCATCATAATAGTAATAATAATAATAATAATAATAATAATAATAATAATAATAATAATTGTGGTATTAGTTAAGCGCTTACTAATGTGCTAGCATTAAGCACTGGGGTGGATACAAGCAGATTGGGCTGCACACGGTCCCTGTCCCACACAGGGCTCACAGTCTTAATCCCCATTTTACAGATGAGGAAACTGAGGCATAGAGAAGTTAGTGACTCACCCAAGGTCACCAAGCATCATCATCATCATCAATCATATTTATTGATCATCAATCATAGAGCACTGTACTAAGCGCTTGGGAAGTACAAATTGGCAACACATAGAGACAGTCCCTACCCAACAATGGGCTCACAGTCTAAAAGCAGACAAGTGGCGGGACTGGGATTAGAACCCAGGTCCTTCTGTCTCCCAGGACCATGCTCTACCCACTAGGCAATGCTACTCCTTCCAAGACATTCATGGAGCCAGTAACCGGAATGCCCCAGCTCCCGACTAGGGTGAAATTCCTGCCCCCGGGAACTCCTGGGAGCACAAGGCACGATTGGGAGATGTTTCGTACAGATTCCGAAGGGACCCCATTGGCCCGCTGGGTGATTGTGGCACCCAGCCACCCATCTTTGGGAAGCGGCTTTCTCTGGCCAAAATATAACGATAACTGCAACCTGGGGAAGAACAGACAGCAAACACACCCTCCTTTCTCCTGCAAGCTAACGGCGTCGAGAGGAACGGCAGCCCGAATCTCACAAGGGGGCCTAGGGCGTACAGGACAGACTTACGTCGTCATTACAAACTGTGAGAGTTCGTTAGACCATTAGAAAAAGTGAAATCTGGCTACAAAGATGTCTGTTATTTTCTCTCCCCTTCTGTCGCGGGGACACTAAAGACTTCACACGCTGGCAAAGGGGCAAAATAGGCATCACACCTAAAGATCCAACTACATTTTCAATTGTTAATTAAGTGAGAAAAAATGAGTTTATTGCCTCAGTGGTAATGGGGGTCAAAACGGGATAATTGAGCACCACAGGGCGCCCAATCTCAGAGGTTAGATCCAAGTCTGGCCAGCCTCTGGCCCGTCGGACACGAGTTGTAGGAACTGAAGCTAACTGATGACTAAATCAGCATCTAGTCCTCAGAGGAAACAAGGACCAGGCCCCAAGTTTGATTTCAGACTCCTCCCAAAGAAACGCTTTCGAAGAACCTTATTTGGCATCATTTCAAGCCCTGCAACCAGTGCAAGTGAGCTTCTGTCTAATCATCGAGATGGACTTTACTATCGACAGATACTGAAGTGAGGGTAACAGGGCCAAGCTTGGCAACGAAATCAAAATGTGTATCCTGTAGGGGAAATGAGAATCTTCCACGGCAGGGCCGGGCCAAGCTCGGGCGGCGAGCGCCCTTCAGTAACCAACTTCCCGACTCTTTGATCTGCTGATGGTGGGGAGGGCGTGTGGCATGGCCCATTTATTCGGGAGATGCAGGATTCGGGTCAGGGTCAGCTGTAGTTCCGCCAGGATGCACAACAGAAAAGTTTTCAAAGCGTTTCAGGCAGCAAAGCAGGACTGCAGCTTAAGTGTTGGGAAGGGGGAAGAAGTACTGATAAGCAGCAAACATTGACTCAGTCTCCCTTTCTGGAACGAGCGTGGCATTCTCTGGAAAGATCAGTGACCCTCACCTCTGGTCTGGAAGTTGGTGCTTTCTTAGAGAATCCAAAGGCAATTCCCTTGGAAATCTGAACTGGAATTCACAGTGCCCCGGATGTTGCCTTAACCTTTCCCTTAACCGACCCTTTCATCAATTCGCCTCCTGCTTTCGCTCAGTACTGTGACACTTTATAACATTCCATTTCCTTGATTATGATGCTCAAACGGAAGACTAATGATCTTAGTATCTTGTAATGCTAAACTTAGAAATACATTTTGCACGAAGAACAAGACATGAATCTTATTTAGTGAAAAGTACAAACCTAACCACATCATAGAAACCTGAATTGTTTTTCTATGTCTCACATTTATGACATTTCAGTCTATTCAGGCAATAAGTCATCATTACTCGGGCCCCAGTGAAATCCTTCTTGCATTCGCTGAAGGAGAGCGTGTTTTCACAAGTGCACAATAACAGCAGACAAGAAACATACCAAAGGGAAATAGACATTTCTTGGACCTAATAATACGGACCCAAACCCATGATCATTTACCCAACTGGAAACACCGGGCCATATCTCACTGAATGTGAATTTTCTTCGTCTTTTAATCAGCCAATTAACGGTGCTTACTGTGGGCAGAGCACTGTACTAAGTGCTTGGGAGAGTACAAAAATATAGATTTGGTAGACACATTCCCTGCCCAAGAGGAACTTATAAAGGACCGTTGCCTGAGCATTCCCTTCTTGCCCTAATCCAAGGGAGGGAAGCCGCATGGCCTAGTGGATGGACCACAGATCTTGGAATCAGAAGGACCTGGGTTCTAATCCCAGCTCCGCCACATGACTGCTATGTGACCTTGGAAAAGTCACTTGACTGGACCTCAGTTCCCTCAACAGGTAAAATGGGAATTAAGACTGGTGAGCCCCATGTGGGACACGGACTGTGTCCAAACTGATTGGCTTAACACAGTGTGTGGCACACAGTAGGCGTTAACAAATACTGTAGGGGGAACAATAAAGAGGAACCACAGCTATAATCCTAGGGGACTGGTGCCTCTCCAAAAGCCGAATCTTGGATGGCTCCTGTAATCCTCCAGAGGTGGTTGGGGTTTGGGTGGCAATATTTTCATGACAGTCAGAGGGAGGATGTAAGAAAACAGCACCAGGTGCGGAAAGGAGCAAAGATGAGACCACAGCAAGGCACACTCTTGGTATCTCTTGTGAGCCCACTGTTGGGTAGGGACTGTCTCTATATGTTGCCAATTTGTACTTCCCAAGCGCTTGGTACAGTGCTCTGCACATAGTAAGTGCTCAATAAATACGATTGATGATATCTGCTGGGAGCTGCAACCATGGGTCTCATACCCGCCTTTTCAGTGCCTCACCCCCCTGTGGGTGAATTTCATGATCATTCATTCAATCGTATTTAGTGAGCGCTTATTGTGGGCTGAGCACTGTACTAAGCGCTCGTGCTTTCTTTGCAATTGAAGGACAAATGAGTGACTGTGTGTGTGTGTGTGAGAGAGAGAGAGAGAGACTGAGAGAGAGATGATTGTAAGCGCCTTCTAAACTGTAAACTTTTTGTGCTCAGGGAATGTGTGTTATATTGTACTCTCCAAACCACCTGTACAAGTTGCCAACTTGTACTTCCCAAGTGCCTACTACAGTGCTCTGCACACCGTAAGCGCTCAATAAATGTGACAATGAATGAACTGCTTGGTACAGTGCCCTGCACACAGTAAGCGCTCAATAAATACAACTGACCGAAGAACAGAAGGATTGGGTGGGTGCCAGTGTGAGGTCTCACTCTGCTCCGCTGGCCCCGACTAACTCATTGTAGTTTCACCGCAGCCTTCTGTCAGTATCCTAGTGATCCATGAGAGAGAGATGCCAACCTCATGACAGTTTGGGGCCAGGGGGAAGAGAGGGAGGGGAAATGTGCCAATCTCTCGGCTTTTGAAAGGACATGGCTCTCTGGGGAGCTCAGCCAGGCACTCCTGGGCTCCACATTCATCTGGGAGGTTCTTGGAACTGAAGAGGGAGAAGAATTTATTAGCCGGAGAAGAGCGGGAGGGGAAGGGGTGCAGGGGTCGGAGTTTGTCCCAGGGAGGAGTCTGAGCCTGGGAGGGAACCAAGTTCGAGATGATCCTGTCTTTTTTCCTTATTAAAATAAAAAAAAATCAAACCTTCTGCAGTTAGTTACTGAAGAATGGCATCAAGCAGAAGTCAATGGGATTCTCCAGGGGAAACCGTTCCAAGCCACCCTCCACAATCTGCTCGGGCGACGGTGCCTGGAAACAACGTTTCCCCTCTTCGGCATCCCCGGCCGGCGGCCCCTCTGGCCAAACAGAATGCCCACCCTCGGCCCGGTGGCCCTCATCAAGTGCTGGATGAGCACCCGTGAGTACGGCTAATTAATACCCAGAAGCAGCATGGCCTAGTGGGAACGGCCTGGGCCCAGGAGCCAGAGGACCTGGGTTCTAATCCCGGTTCCACCACATACCTGTTGTGTGACCTTATGTTGCCAACTTGTACTTCCCAAGCGCTTAGTACAGTGCTCTGCATACAGTAAGCGCTCAATAAATACGATTGATGATTGATGATTTAACTTTTCTGGGCCTCGGTTCTCCCATTCTCCCTCCCACTTAGACTGCGAGCCCACGCAAGACTCAGACAGCGTCTAACCTACTTAACAACTTCTAGACTGTGAGCCCACTGTTGGGTAGGGACCGTCTCTATATGTTGCCAACTTGTACTTCCCAAGTGCTTAGTACAGTGCTCTGCACACAGTAAGCGATCAATAAATACGATTGAATGAATGAATGAATGAACTTGTATCTGCCCCAGTGCTTAGAACAGTGTTTGACACACAGTAAGTGCTTAAATACCATAAAAAATATATCACTTGTGCCTCATTAATAATACTAATAACTTATACTACTTATAACTTATACTACTAATAATAATGCTGTTTGTTAGGTGTTTTAAGCGCTGGGGGAGATACAAATTAACCACGTTGACCACAGCCCCTATCCCACAGAAGGCTCAGAGTCTCCGCAGAGCTTCTTCCCTGTGGGGAAAGTTGTGATTGAAGGGGGCAAGCTGAACTCTGAATTTCCACCTTTCCTCTGAACTGACTTTCACAGGACAAGGCGAGCCCTTGTAGTCCCCTTGGCCGAATGCTGGCTAATTCCCTTTCGCCACTCATTAAGTTCCATTTAGTCTGATGGGCTTTTAATTAAGTGCCAATCGGATTCCCGCTGGGAAGTTGTTCGGCGGGATGAGTCGCTGGGCACCAGGAAGTTACTGCACATACCCTCAAAACCCTCTGGTATCTTGCACTCCCTTCCGGCAACAAGCAGACACCCCGGACCACTGACCTCAATTAGCTCTCTCCCTGCTATTTAGCCAATCTCTTCATCCACCACTCCCCAGCTCGTACTCTAAACTACTCACTCCGCTTCAACCCCATCTCTCTAATAATAATAATAATAATAATAATAATAATAATAATGTCACCTCTCTTGGGACTCTGTTTCCACACCTGTTGAATGGCCATCAAATACCTCTTCTCCCTCCCTTTTGGACTGCATCTGATCTGGTTGGACTGCATCTGATCTAGGAGGCCTTCCCAGACTGAGCCCCTTCCTTCCTCTCCCCCTCGTCCCCCTCTCCATCCCCCCCATCTTACCTCCTTCCCTTCCCCACAGCACCTGTATATATAGATATATGTTTGTACATATTTATTACTCGGTTTATTTATTTATTTATTTTGCTTGTACATATCTATTCTATTTATTTTATTTTGTTAGTATGTTTGGTTTTGTTCTCTGTCTCCCCCTTTTAGACTGTGAGCCCACTGTTGGGTAGGGACTGTCTCTATATGTTGCCAATTTGTACTTCCCAAGCGCTTAGTACAGTGCTCTGCACATAGTAAGCGCTCAATAAATACGATTGTTGATGACGATTAATGATGGTTGTCTTGCATCAACCCTAGCTTGGCTCAAAGAGAGCACTTAATTAATTAATGATGGCATTTGTTAAGCGCTTACTATGTGCAAAGCACTGTTCTAAGCGCTGGGGAGGATACAAGGTGAGCAGGTTGTCCCACGGGGGGCTCACAGTCTTAATCCCCGTTTTACAGATGAGGTAACTGAGGCCCAGAGAAGTGAAGTGCCCAAAGTTACCCAGCTGACAATTGGCGGAGCCGGGATTTGAACCCATGACCTCTGACTCCCAAGCCCGGGCTCTTTCCACTGAGCCATGCTGCTTCTCTTAATCAATCTTAATAATAATAATAATAATAATATTTGTTAAGCACTTACTATGTGCAAAGCACTGTTCTAAGCGCTGGAGGGGGATACAAGGTGAAAAGGCTGTCAATCAATCAATCAATCATATTTATTGAGCGCTTACTGTGTGCACAGCACTGTACTAAGCACTTGGGAAGTACAAGTTGGCAACATATAGAGACGGTCCCTACCCAACAGTGGGCTCACAGTCTAGAGCAGTCCACTGAGCCACGCTGCTTCTCTTAATCAATCTTAATCAATGCCATTATTAATTATTAACTGAATCAGAGAGGGAAGCAGCTCTGGGGGACAGAGTCCAGTCCCTTTGTAAGCAATGGTTATGAGAACACCAACACCCAAAGATAGGGCTCCTCCCAAATGGCCCTTATGCTCCATTTCCATGCTCTGAACATAGTAAGCACTTTACAAATGCCATTATTTATTATTATTATTATTATTATTATTATTAACAGTGAAGCAGCGTGGCCTAGCGGTAAGAGCCCAGGCCTGGGAGAGGACCTCGGTTCAAATCCCAGTTCAATTCAATTCAATTCAATCGTATTTATTGAGCGCTTACTGTGTGCAGAGCACTGTACTAAGCGCTTGGGAAGTACAAGTTGGCAACATATAGAGACGGTCCCTACCCAACAGTGGGCTCACAGTCCACCACAGGTCTGCTGTGTGACCTTGGGCAAGTCGCTTCACTTCTCTGTGCCTCAGTTACCTCATCGGTAAAAAACAGGGATTAAGACTGTGAACCCCACATGGGACATGGACTGTACCTACACCAGCGCTTAGTGCAGTACCTGGCACATAGTAAGCGCTTAACAATACCGTTAAAAAGCCCCCCAAAAATACAGCCCTTTCCTGGCTAGACTAAAAGCTCATTGTGGACAGGGAGCATGCGTGACTACCAACTCTATTATACTGTTCTCCCCCAAGTGTTTAGCACAGTGCTCTGCATGGAGTAAGTGCTCAATAATAATAATAATAATAATAATGGCATTTGTTAAGCGCTTACTATGTGCAAAGCACTGTTCTAAGTGCTGGGGGGATACAAGGTGATCAGGTTGTCCCACGGGGGGCTCACAGTCTTCATCCCCATTTTACAGATGAGGTAACTGAGGCCCAGAGAAGTGAAGTGACTTGCCCAAAGTCACACAGCTGACAAGTGGCGGAGCCGGGATTTGAACCCATGACCTCCGACTCCAAAGCCCGGGCTCTTTCCACTGAGCCACGCTGCTTTTCAATACCACTGATTGATTGATTGCCAATAAAGAAGCAGCATGGCTTAGCGGAAAGAGCCCGGGCTTGGAAGTCAGAGGACGTGGGTTCTAATTCCGCCCCCGCCACTTGTCAGCTGTGTGACTCTGGGCGAGTCACTTCACTTCTCTGACCCTCAGTGACCTCATCTGTCAAATGGGGATTAAGCCCGTGAGCCCCACTGGGACACCTGATAACCGTGTATCTATCCTAGCACTTAGAACAGTGCTTGGCACATAGTAAGCGCTTAACAAATACCATCATTATTAGTATTATTATTACAAACGGGTTAGGGTTTGTGTTTGACTCAGGTGGATTTCCTGCTCATTTCAGCTCTTCTATCAACCAACAGTATCTCTTGAGCACCTACTGAGGGTAGAGCTTTGCACGTAGTAAGCGCTTAATAAACGCCATCATTATTATTATCATTAACCAGCACCTGGGAGAGGACAAGGGAGTTACCAGACTCTATCCCAGCCTTCACGAAGTTTCTGCTCTAGAGGGAGAGAGAAAAACTCATATAATTTACCGAAGGAGATGGGGATATTCCCCAGAGGAGAGTCGGCATTCCAGCCCCTATTTTTTCCGTCACTGAACGACAGAGAAGACAGCAGTTAACCATGTGGCAGGATATATGAATAAACTAAGTACATAAAACGCTTCCCTTATTAATTCCCAGACGCAGGCCACTCCAACCGCTCCAGCACGCCTCTTTAAGAGAAGCAGGGTGGCTCAATGGAAAGAGCACGGGCTTTGGAGTCAGAGGTCATGGGTTCAAATCTTGGCTCTGCCAGTTGTCAGTCGTGTGACTTTGGACAAGTCACTTAACTTCTTTGTGCCTCGGTTACCTCATCTGTAAAATGGGGATTAAGACTGTGAGCCCCCCATGGGACAACCCGATCACCCTGTAATTTCCCCAGCGCTTAGAACAGTGCTTCTAGACTGTGAGCCCACTGTTGGGTAGGGACCGTCTCTATATGTTGCCAACTTGTACTTCCCAAGCGCTTAGTACAGTGCTCTGCACACAGTAAGCGCTCAATAAATACGATTGAATGAATGAATGCTTTGCACATAGTAAGCGCTTAATAAATGCCATCATTATTATTATTATTTAACTGATGCCCTGTCTTACGCCACTGATGTTTACACTCTAATACATCTTTCACAGTTTTCTTAGACATGAAAGCACCCTGATTTCTCCTTTGTGTTATCCCATAGCCACGAACCAACCTCTGCACCTGCCGTTCACTGTGCTCCTAGAGTGATTCGATCAAGATTCCAAGGGGCCCTGGAGTACTTGGAATAATAATAATTATGGTATTTTGTTAAGCGCTTACTAATGTGCCAAGCACTGTTCTAAGTGCTGGGGTAGATACAAGGTAATCAGGTTGTCCCATGTGGGACTCACAGTTTCATTCCCTATTTTACAGATGAGGGAACTGAGGCACAGAGACGTCAAGGTCACACAGCAGAGAAGTGGCGGAGGCGGGGTTAGTACAGTGTTTTGCACACAGTAAGCGCTCAATAAATGCAACTGAATGAATTAGAACCCACATCCTCTGACTCCCAGCCTGTGCTCTTTCCACTAAGCCATGCTGCTTCTCTAAGCCACGCTGCTTCTCTGGGCTTGCCTCCAACTAAAGGCATGAGGTCACTGCAAATCATCATCATCATCAATCGTATTTACTGAGCGCTTACTGTGTGCAGAGCACTGTACTAAGCGCTTGGGAAGTACAAATTGGCAACATATAGAGACAGTCCCTACCCAACAGTGGGCTCAAATCAATGCAGTTGGGTACTGAGACCAAATCTGCCCAGCAAATAATAATAACAATGATATCTTTTAAGTGCTTACTATGTGCCAGGCACTGTACTAAGTGCTGGGGAGGAATATAAGCAAATCAGGTTGGTCACAGTCCCTGCCCCTCACTGGGCTCCCAGTTTTAATCCCCATTTTACAAGAGCTAACTGAAGCCCAGAGAAGTAAAGTGATTTGCCCAGGGTAACACAGCAGACAAGTGACAGAACTGGGATGATTTTAGCAACCTAAAGTAGCGTGGCACAGACAACAGAAAGCGAAAGCTTTGATAAGTGGGTGAGATGGTCTTATCCTAAACTCCTTCTGGCAAGGCGTCCAAACCACAGGCCTTACCCAAGGCAAATCCCAGAATGGCCGGCCGGCCTTGCTGGACTCCTCAGCTCAGTCTGCGATCCCAACTTTTCAATTCATTCTTCCTTCCCTCCGATCAGCTCAAAACTTATCCTCCAAAGCGATCCCTCTCCCTCCCCATTCCCATCTGCGCAACCCAGGCTCTCCACCCCACTGCTCCAAATTCCACCTTCTCTCGGTGGAGTTTCCACGATACCACTCTAGGCTGAAGAACAGCGTGTGTACATGTATTTTGTTTTTTTGTGTGTGTGTGTTTGTGTGTGTGTGTGTGTGTGTGTGTGTGTGAGAGAGAGAGAGAGAGAGAGAGAGATAGTAATAATAATAATGGTATTTATTAAGCACTTACTATGTGCAAAGCACTGTTTTAGGTGCTGGGGGGGATACAAGGTGATCAGGTTGTCCCACGTGGGGCTCACAGTCTTTATTCCCATTTTACAGATGAGGTAACTGAGGACCAGAGAATAATAATAATAATGATGGCATTTGTTAAGTGCTTACTATAATAATAATAATAATAATAATAATAATAATGGCATTTATTAAGCGCTTACTATGTGCAAAGCACTGTTCTAAGCGCTGGAAGGATACAAGGTGATGAGGTTGTCCCACGTGGGGCTCACAGTCTTCATCCCCATTTTACAGATGAGGGAACTGAGGCCCAGAGAAGTTAAGTGACTTGCCCAAAGTCACACAGCTGATGAGTGGTGGAGCCGGGATTTGAACGCATGACCTCTGATTCCAAAGCCCAGGCTCTTTCCCACTGAGCCACGCTGCTTCTCTGTACTATGTGCAAAGCACTGTTCTAAGCGCTGGGGGGATACAGTGTGATCAAGTTGTCCCATGTGGGGCTCACAGTCTTTATTCCCATTTTACAAATGAGGTAACTGAGGCACAGAGAAGTTAAGTGACTTGCCCAAAGTTACCCAGCTGACAATTTGTGGAGCCGGAATTCGAACTCATGACCTCTGACTCCAAAGCCCGGGCTCTTTCCACTGAGCCACGCTGCTTCCCTATGGATGCAGCTGGGACCGTGGGTGCCAGATTAACCTTTTCAGCTACACTCCCAACCCTGGGTGAACTTTACCATCAACGGCGTGTTCTCTCGTAACCCAGAGTCCAACCACCTGCATGTACGTTTGTACTCTGTGTTCTGAAAAGACCTTCTGACACTGGTTCACTTATCTTCCGAGTAATAATAATAATAATGATGGCATTTATTAAGCGCTTACTATGTGCCAAGCACTGTTCTAAGCGCTGGGGTGGTTACAAGGTGATCAGGTTGTCCCATGGGGGGTTCACAGTCTTAATCCCCATTTTACATATGAGGCAACTGAGGCATGGAGAAGTTAAGTGACTTGCCCAAAGTCACGCAACTGACAATTGGCGGAGCTGGGATTTGAACCCATGACCTCCATGTTAGATGCTGTCCTTACACAATGACCTTCAGAATACTATCTTCAAACATTAGCAAACTTCTGGTTCGCTCTTGGCTCTCTCCTCCTCCTTTCCCCACCACTTCCACGGCTCCTCCAAGAGCGAGTAACTACACAATGACATAATGTATAACTACACAGACTTTCAAAGTGCGGGCCTTTCCCCCCTCCCTTAATGACGTGCTTTTGGTGTGTGCTCGGAAGCCAGTCTAGACCAGTCTAGACTTAAACACAGACCCCGTCACAGCTGTCCTCCGGACAAGGAAACCGGCCCCTGTTTCTGGTGCGGAGACGGTGAGTACGACGAGAGCGGCCCAGTCGGGGGACAAACGGTTCCCCTCCGGACGTCAGAAACCGTCATTCTACCCCGGGCTGGGCACTCCCGCTATTCAAAACCAGACTCCACAATTTGAAGAGGGCCCGAAATATTCCCAACACATAACCCGGGCTGGGCACTCCCGCTATTCAAAACCAAACTCCACAATTTGAAGAGGGCCCGAAATATTCCCAACACCTGGTGATGCAACGGAGTCTCAACTCTTCTTTCACCTTGCATCAGGCTCCTGGCCTCTGCACCCAGGATGCAGCGAGTGGCCTCCGCCGAAAATCCCCCCCGGGAAGCCTCCGCCGAGAACCTCTACTGAGCACTGTGGATTGAGCATCAAGAGGCGAGCGCCAAGCGTCGCGGGCTCCCTTGAACCCGGAGTGGTTCCTAGGGGGTCAACGGCACCGTCCATCCGAAGACACCACGATCAGGGAGTTAGCTTGGGATGCAATACGTTGCCAACTTCTACTTCCCAAGCGCTTAGTACAGTGCTCTGCACACAGTCAGCACTCAAAAAATACAATTGAATGAATGAATGAATGAATGAACAGGGCCTTCTCTCAATCAATGATATTCCCGGAGCATTTACTGAGTGCCCGACACTCTACTAACCACACGGGAGAGTATGCCAGAAATAAGACATATTACTCCCCCTGTCAATCAATCAATTGTATTTATTAAGCGCTTACTGTGTGCAGAGCACTGTACTAAGCGCTTGGGAAGTACAAGTTGGCAACATATAGAGACAGTCCCTACCCAACAGTGGGCTCCTTAAGGTAGATTAATCATATTTTTTCCATCTTTCCCTCCTTCACGCCAGCCCCCTCTGGCTCCCCTTCCTTCCACATCATTCTCCCTCACAACCGGCAACGACTTTCCAGTTCTCGAGGCTCCGGGCCTCAGTTTCCTCTTCCGCACAACGGGGTGGACGGAATCCCCGCCCTCCCTCCCTCTTGGAAAGCGAGCCCGATCAGCTCCTAGCTCCCCGGGGGCTCAGCGCAGCGCTCGGCCCAGGGCAAGCGCTTACTCGAAACCACGTCGATAGTTACGGAAGACGCAATGGGAAGGGGCGCCGGGCCGAAGCGGAAAACCCACACGGGGAGATTCTCTCCCGTGGGGAGACAGAGGGGAGACGGAAGACGGCCCAAACCGTCATCCACGGAGGCGTTAGCCGTTCCGAGGCCGGCCGCTCCGTATCACGCTCCCTGTCTTCGACTCACTCACTTGTGACCGATCTCGTGGGCGATGGTAAAGGCCGACCCCAGGCCGATATCTTCATTAATGCTGCAGCTTCTCTCGGGCTCGCACATCCCAGCCACGGAGGCCAAGCCTGAAGAAACGGGAGGAGACGGCAGAGGGGTCAGGCCGGAGGGTTTCAGGCTGAGCGGCCCCGGATCCTGAAGGGCCCCCGTGATTTTTCATCACCGCCGCGCACGGAAAGGGGGAGTTAGCAAGAGGTTAACTTTCGAGTCACTCGCAAAAATCACTGGGGGGAGATTTCACTTCGCCGGCTAGACGTTAATATTTTTTTGAACGGCAGTCGGTGCTGGAAAATGTCTAGACGAGGGGTTAGGTTTATAAATTTTACTTCGGGTAACTTGGGACCACCTAGTAACTTGAGCCAGAAGAGGGAATTCGAGAAAGTATTTCGGGTTGAACATTCTTGAGGCTGCGGAAGGCAGCAACGTACCCGCGTTATTTTTCTACAGAGATCTGTTTGAGTTTAGTGGGTTCGTAAAAATATACAAGCAACTTTTTTTAGTGACCAGAAGACAGCCCCAAGTGGTTAAGAATTAAAAAAAAAGGGGGGGGGGGGGAGATGGGAGGAGTACATCTTTATAAAAACAAAAATGCGGACTGCGCAGACGGTGGGGGAAGGGAGCTCGGAGGAACGGCCCCCACTGCTCCTCAGTGGACAGAGGAGCAGCGTGGCTCAGTGGAAAGAGCCCGGGCTGTGGGGTCACGGGTCATGGGTTCAAATCCCGGCTCCGCCAATTGTCAGCTGTGTGACTTTGGGCAACTCACTTCACTTCTCTGTGCCTCAGTTACCTCATCTGTAAAATGGGGATTGACTGTGAGCCCCCCCCCCCACCGTGGGACAACCTGATCACCTTGTAACCTCCCCGGAGCTTAAAATAGTGCTTTGCATATAGTAAGCATGTAATAAATGCCATCTTTTATTAATTAATTGATTTATTTATAAACGCTGAGAAGCAGCTTGGCTCAGTGGAAAGAGCCCGGGCTTTGGAGTCAGAGTTCATGGGTTCAAATCCCAGCTCCGCCATTTGTCAGCTGTGTGACTTTGGGCAACTCACTTCACTTCTCTGTGCCTCAGTTACCTCATCTGTAAAATGGGGATTGACTGTGAGCCCCCCGTGGGACAACCTGATCACCTTGTAACCTCCCCGGAGCTTAAAATAGTGCTTTGCATATAGTAAGCGTGTAATAAATGCCATCATTTATTAATTAATTTATTTATAAACGCCGAGAAGCAGCGTGGCTCAGTGGAAAGAGCCCGGGCTTTGGAGTCAGAGTTCATGGGTTCAAATCCCGGCTCCGCCAATTGTCAGCTGTGTGACTTTGGGCAACTCACTTCACTTCTCTGTGCCTCAGTTACCTCATCTGTAAATGCGGACTGACTGTGAGCCCCCCGTGGGACAACCTGATCACCTTGTAACCTCCCCAGAGCTTAAAATAGTGCTTTGCATATAGTAAGCTTGTAATAAATGCCATCATTTATTAATTAATTTATTTATAAACGCTGAGAAGCAGCGTGGCTCAGTGGAAAGAGCCCGGGCTTTGGAGTCAGAGTTCATGGGTTCAAATCCCGGCTCCGCCAATTGTCAGCTGTGTGACTTTGGGCAAGTCACTTCACTGTGCCTCATTTCCCTCATCTGTCAAATGGGGATTAAGACTGTGAGCCCCCCGTGGGCCAATCTGATCACCCTGTAACCTCCCCAGTGCTTAGAACAGTGCTTTGCACATAGTAAGCGCTTAATAAATGCCATTATTATTATTATTATTATCTTTGGAAGCCCACCCTGGGGGTGAGACTTCTCAGTGAGAGAGTGCTTGTCACCCTCGCAGGGCCCAGGGAGCAGAACGGAGGGGCAGCTCTGCCCGACTTCTCACTTCAGTGCGGAGAAGGTTTTTGGAGAGGGTGGGAGAGCCCCGGGCCTGCTGGACAGCCATCATCAATCGTATTTATTGAGCGCTTACTGTGTGCAGAGCACTGTACTAAGCGCTTGGGAAGTACAAATTGGCAACATATAGAGACAGTCCCTACCCAACAGTGGGCTCACAGTCTAAAAGGGGGGGCTGACCCACCGAGCCCTCCCTGGGAGGGCGGCACCCTAGGGACACTGCTGTTCCCTGGGAATGGAGCCATCATCATCATCATCAATCGTATTTATTGAGCGCTTACTATGTGCAGAGCACTGTACTAAGCGCTTGGGAAGTACAAATTGGCAACATATAGAGACAGTCCCTACCCAACAGTGGGCTCACAGTCTAAAAGCCATCTCTCCAAGGGGGAATGGCCCTCTCTCCTGAGGGAACAAGGGCTGAGTTTCCCAACGTGAGCCCAGAACGGGAGAAAGGAGATCCGAGATCCAAAGGCGGATCCAAGATTTGCATTTCCCCGTCGCTGGTGTGCCCGGTTCCAGCTGGCATCACTGGGTGGGTGGAATGTCGCGGGCTCCCAATAACTGGGCCTCGTGGGGGCCACCCCCGGGGAGGCGATGCCGGGACCTTGCAATAACTGGAGGCTCCAAATGCTACAGTTTGAGCCTTAGGGGTGGAGGACAAGCGCCAGCGGCTCTTTTGATACCCGGCAAAAAACACGTTTCATCACAGTCCCACAGTCCTCAGTGGGATTCTCAGGGCAACGCTTTTTGGGGGGCCGTAACTGCTACCTTCATAGCAGAAGCCCCGGCACCACATACCCGCTGAGCGGGCTCCGAATTCCAGGGAAACATCACACAGACCCCGGCTACCCTTCCTCCAGTCTGGAATTTGCTCTAGATTTATTCTAGATTTGAGAAGCAGCGTGGCTCAGAGGAAAGAGCCCGGCTTTGGAGTCTGAGGTCATGGGTTCAAATCCCGGCTCGGCCAACTGTCAGCTGGGTGACTTCGGGCAAGTCACTTGAGTTCTCTGGGCCTCAGTTCCCTCGTCTGTCAAATGGGGCTTGTACTTCCCAAGCGCTTAGTACAGTGCTCTACACACAGTAAGCACTCAATAAATACGATTGATTGATTGATTGATTGATTAAAACTGTGAGCCCCCCGTGGAACAACCTAATCACCTTGTAACCTCCCCGGCGCTTAGAACAGTGCTTTGTGCATAGTAAGCACATAACAAATGCCATCATTATTATTATTATTGGTTTGAGAGAAGCAGCAGGGACTAGTGGAAAGAGCTCGAGCCTCGGAGTCAGAGGACCTGGGTTCAAATTGCGGTTCTGTCACTTGTCTGCTGTGTGACACTGGGCAGATCGCTTCACTTCTCTGGGGCTCAGTTCCCTCATCTGTAAAATGGGGATTCATTCATTCATTTAATCGTATTTGTTGAGCGCTTCCTGTGTGCAGAGCACTGTACTGAGCGCTTGGGAAGTACAAGTCGGCAACATCTAGAGACAGTCCCTACCCAACAACGGGCCCACAGTCTAGAAATTCAATACCTGTTCTCCCTCCTCCTTAGACTGGGAGCCCCATGTGGGACTTGATGATCTTGGATCTACCCCAGCGCTTAGCAGAGTGCTTGGCACATCACAGGTGTGCATTACTATTATTGGTAATAATAATAAATGTTGGTGTTACTATTATCATTATCATTATTATGGTTTATATTGCAAGCTCCTTGAGGGCAGGGAAGAAGTTTCTCCAGGAAGCCTTCAGATCAGAAATTCCCTCTGGAGCTGTCCCCCTCATTCACTCATACATTCATTCTTTCAATCATATTTATTGAGTGCTCACTGTGTGCAGAGCACTGTACTAAGCGCTTGGGAAGGGCAAGTTGGCAACATATAGAGACGGTCCCTACCCAACAGTGGGCTGACGGTCTAGAAGGCTCTCATCACATCGTCATAGGTGTGTATATCACCACAATGCCCTTGTGTAGGTATTAGGTGTAGAGACCCTTAGGATGGTTACAACGTCAACTGGAGCAGCTCAACGAAGACCATCGTCTGCCCAGTCGCTCCAGGAGAAAGGACACCACTATGCCCGAGCCTGCCCAGAAAGAGCAGAAGCAGCGTGGCTCAGTGGAAAGAGCCCGGGCTTTGGAGTCAGAGGTCATGGGTTCGAATCCCAGCTCCGCCAATTGTCAGCTGGGTGACTTTGGACAAGTCACTTCACTTCTCTGAGCCTCAGTTACCTCATCTGTAAAATGGGGATTAAGACTGTGAGCCCCCCGTGGGACAACCAACCTGATCCCCTTGGAACCTCCCCAGTGCTTAGAACAGTTCTTTGCACATAGTAAGTGCTTAATAAATGTCATTATTATTATTATTATTCTCTGGGCCTCAGTTCCTTCATCTGTAAAATGGGGATGAAGACTGTGAGCCCCCCGTGGAACAACCAACATGATCGTCTTGTAACCTCCCCAGTGCTTAGAACAGTTCTTTGCACATAGTAAGTGCTTAATAAATGCCACTATTATTATTTATTATTATTATTCTCTGGGCCTCAGTTCCCTCATCTGTAAAATGGAGATGAAGACTGTGAGCCCCACGTGGGACAACCTGATCACCTTGTATCTACCCCAGCGCTTAGAACAGTGCTTGGCACATAGTAAGCGCTTAATAAATACCAACATTATTATTATTATTATCATTATCCAGATCAGGGACAACCTGATCACCTTGTAACCTCCCCAGCGCTTAGAACAGTCCTTTACACATAGTAAATGCTTAATAAATGTCATCATTATTATTATTATTATCTACTATCTCCCAGATCTCATCATGCGGAAGAGTTGGGGCCTTATTTTATTTGTACAGATTTATTCTATTTATTTTATTTTGTTAGTATGTTTGGTTTTGTTCTCTGTCTCCCCCTTCTAGACTGTGAGCCCACTGTTGGGTGGGGACCGTCTCTTCATGTTGCCAACTTGATCTTCCCAAGCGCTTAGTACAGTGCTCTGCACACAGG
Organism: Tachyglossus aculeatus; assembly: GCF_015852505.1. Classification (NCBI taxonomy): domain Eukaryota; kingdom Metazoa; phylum Chordata; class Mammalia; order Monotremata; family Tachyglossidae; genus Tachyglossus; species Tachyglossus aculeatus. The sequence continues at coordinate 38,885,106 of NC_052088.1, read as the reverse complement.
AAGCGCTCAATAAATACGACTGAATGAATGAAAAAGTGAAATTCCTCAGTAACACTGACCCCATAGTCCGGAACGAGGAGGCGCCGAGCAGCCGTGACGGGATGGCAGGAGGGGCAGAGGAGGCGCTTTCAAAATCATTCTTAAGAAGCGGCACGGCCCAGTGGGTAGAGCACGGGCCCGGGAATCCGTAGGACCTGAGTCTAATCAGGACCTGGGTGCTAATCCCGGCTCTGCTATTTGTCGGCTGTGTGACCTCGGGCAAGTCACTTCCCTTCTCTGTGCCTCAGTTCCCTCACATCTGTATAATGGGGATTAAGACTGTGAGCTCCTTGTGGGACAGGGACTATGTCCAACTGCATTAGCTTGTATCTACCCCAGCGCTTGACAAAGAGTAAGCGCTATCTTAATAATAATTATTTTTAGTAATAATAGTAATAATAATAATGGTATTTATTACGCACTTACTATGTGCAAAGCACTGTTCTAAGCGCTGGGGAGGTTACAAGGTGATCAGGTTGTCCCACGGGGGGCTCACAGTCTTCATCCCCATTTTACAGGTGAGGGAACTGAGGCACAGAGTATAATAATAATAATAATAATAATAACAATGGTATTTATTAAGCGCCTACTATGTGCAAAGCACTGTTCTAAACGCTGATTAAGCATTTACTATGTGCTGAGCACTGTTCTAAGCACTGGGGTAGACACAAAATAATCAGGTTGTCCCACATGGGGCTCACAGTCTTCATCCCCATTTTCCAGATGAGGGAACTGAGGCACAGAGTATAAGAATAAGAATAATAATAATGGCATTTATTAAGGCCTTACTATGTGCAAAGCACTGTTCCAAGTGCTGATTAAGCGCTTACTATGTGCTGAGCACTGTTCTAAGTGCTGGGGTAGATACAAGGTAATCAGGTTGTCCCACATGGGGCTCACAGTCTTAATTCCCATTTTACAGATGAGGGAACCGAGGCACAGAGAAGTGAAGTGTCTTGCCCAAGTGTGTGTGTGTGGGGGGGGGGGGGGGCAGGATTAGAACCCACGTCCTCTGACTGTGAGCCCACTGTTGGGTAGGGACTGTCTCTATATGTTGCCAACTTGTACTTCCCAAGCGCTTAGTACAGTGCTCTGCACACAGTAAGTGCTCAATAAATACGACTGATTGATTGACTCCCAAGCCAGGGCTCTTTTCACCAAGCCACGCTGCTTCTCCACCAGTAGTCACGTAGTAGTAACAATGATAATAATTAGGTTATACCTGTATATATGTACCTGTATGTACCTGTACATATGTATATAAGTTTGTACATATTTATTACTCTATTTATTTATTTATTTTACTTGTACATATCTGTTCTATTTATTTTATTTTGTTAATATGTTTGGTTTTGTTCTCTGTCTCCCCCTTCTAGACTGTGAGCCCGCTGTTGGGTAGGGACTGTCTCTGTATGTTGCCAACTTGGACTTCCCAAGCGCTCAGTACAGTGCTCTGCACACAGTAAGCGCTCAATAAATACGATTGATTGATTGATTCTGTAATCGGAAAGATGCCGTTCAAGAAATCTTAGGCCACGCCAAGAACCGCCCAAGTGCCCTGTGAACTGCACGGGCTGTGCTCGCGTGTGTTTGCCTGAGCCGGGCAGACTCACACCTCAGGGAAAGGGGATGAGAAGCAGCGTGGCTCGGTGGAAAGAGCCCGGGCTTTGGAGTCAGAGGTCGTGGGTTCAAATCCCGGCTCCGGCTGTGTGACTTTGGGCAAGTCACTTCACTTCTCTGGGCTTCAGTTCCCTCATCTGTAAAATGGGGATGATGACTGTGAGCCCCACGTGGGACAACCTGATCACCTTGTAACCCCTCAGCGCTCAGAACAGTGCTTTGCACATAGTAAGCGCTTAATAAATGCCATCATTATTATTATTATTATGATTCCACTCCAAGGCCCGGGCCCTGCCGCTTAACCTGGTCCCGGACCCCAACGCCCCCGCCCCAAGCGCAGACTTACCCAACGTGCCGCAGGGCTTGTTCTTATACGTGCAGATGTCGTATCTGTCGGGAAGATGAGAGCGAGAGAGAGAGAGAGAGATGAACTCGGTACCCGGGCCGCACCCGTGAGCCATTTATCATCATCATCAATCGTATTTATTGAGCGCTTACTGTGTGCACAGCACTGTACTAAGCGCTTGGGAAGTACAAATTGGCAACATACAGAGACAGTCCCTACCCAACAGTGGGCTCGCGCCTGGGGTCAGTGGTTCTGGGCGCCGGCCCGCCAGTGGGAGCGGGGGCACGGAGAAGCAGCATAGCTCAGTGGAAAGAGCCCGGGCTTTGGAGTCAGAGTTTACGGGTTCAAATCCCGGCTCTGCCAATTGTCAGCTGTGTGACTCAGGGCAAGTCACTTCACTTCTCTGGGCCTCAGTTCCCTCATCTGGAAAATGGGGATTAAGACTGTGAGTCCCCCGTGGGACAACCTGCCCACTGCTGGGTAGGGACTGTCTCTATATGTTGCCAACTTTTACTTCCCAAGCGCTTAGTACAGTGCTCTGCACACAGTAAGCGCTCAATAAATATGATTGATTGATTGTAACCTCCCCAGCGCTTAGAACAGAGCCTTGCACATAGTAAGCGCTTACTAAATGCCATCATCATTATTATTATTATTATTTTCAGCCTTCTAGACTGTAAGCCCACTGTTGGGTAGGGACCGTCTCTATATGTTGCCAACTTGGACTTCCCAAGAGCTTAGTACAGTGCTCTGCACACAGTAAGCGCTCAATAAATATGATTGATTGATTGATTGATTCAGCACTGCTGGCACAACAATAATAATAATAATAATAATGGCATTTATTAGGCACTTACTATGTGCAAAGCACTGTTCTAATCACTGGGGAAGTTACAAGGTGATCAGGTTGCCCCACAGGGGGCTCACAGTCTTAATCCCCATTTTATTTATTCATTCATTCATCGTATTTATTGAGCGCTTACTGTGTGCAGAGCACTGGACTAAGCGCTTGGGAAGTCCAAGTTGGCAACATATAGAGACGATCCCTACCCAACAGTGGGCTCACAGTCTAGAAGACTGTGACACTTTTCATCCAAGTCAATAGTTTGCACTTCTGTGGTATAGACCAAAAACTAAAATTATAGTCAGTGATACGATTTTTCCTTCACTACTATTTCTTCCCCCCAAAATCCTGCATATTCCTTCCTATTAGCAACACAGTAGTTTTTTAAAAGCTACGATATTACAGATTTATAGACATTTATAGATTTTACAGATGAGGTAACTAAGGCCCAGAGAAGTGAAGTGACTTGCCCAAAGTCACACAACTGATGAGTGGCGGAGCTGGGATTGGAGCCCATGATCTCTGACTCCGAAGCCCGGGCTCTTTCCACTGAGCCACGCTGCTTCTCATAAGCAGCCCTAAGTGGCCGGCCTCTGGCCATAATAATAATAATAATAATGATAATGGCATTTATTAAGCACTTACTATGTGCAAAGCACTGTTCTAAGTGCTGGGGAGGTTACAAGGTGATCAGGTTGTCCCACGGGGGGCTCACAGTCTTCATCCCCATTTTCCAGATGAGGTAACTGAGGCCCAGACAAGTGAAGTGACTTGTCCAAAGTCACACAGCTGACAATTGGCGGAGCCAGGATTCGAACCCATGACCTCTGACTCCAAAGCCCGGGCTCTTTCCAATGAGCCACGCTGCTTCTCCATAAGCCAGGGGGTCGCCTGCCAGTGGGAAACGAAGGTGAAAGCGAATCCCTAGGAGCTCAAGGCTGCGGCAGTCCCCACCTGCAGAGGTTCGCAACTTCTGTTTCGGGCTCCCATTCCCACTCCAAAACGCCACTTGCATTTCAATCAATCAATCAATCAATCAGTCGTATTTATTAAGCGCTTACTGTGTGCAGAGCACTGGACTAAGCGCTTGGGAAGTCCAAGTTGGCGACATCTAAAGACGGTCCCTACCCAACAGTGGGCTCACAGTCTAGAAGGGGGAGCCGGAGAACAAAGCCAAACATATTAACAAAATAAAATAAGTAGAATAGATATGTACAAGTAAAATAGAGTAATAAATATCCTCTCCAGACTGAGCCCCTTCCTTCCTCTCCCCGTCATCCCCCTCTCCATCCCCCCCACATCTTACCTCCTTCCCTTCCCCACAGCACCTGTATATATGGATATATGTTTGTACATATTTATTACTCTATTTATTTATTTATTTATTTTACTTGTACATATCTATTCTATTTTGTTTTGTTAGTATGTTTGGTTTTGTTCTCTGTCTCCCCCTTTTAGACTGTGAGCCCACTGTTGGGTAGGGACTGTCTCTAGATGTTGCCAACATGTACTTACCAAGTGCTTAGTACAGTGCTCTGCACACAGTAAGCGCTCAATAAATACGATTGATTGATTGATTGAATGATGTACAAACATATATACAGGTGCTGTGGGGAAGGGAAGGAGGTAAGACGGGGGGATTCCCAGATTCCCAGTCCCCCCGGGACCTGCCGTGCCTGGACAGAATTGCACCCCAGACGGCCGTGGGAGAGGGAAAGGTTGGAGGGTGGGAAGGGACCCAAATTTGCTCTCAGACACCCTCACCACATCCCACGCCAGCAACTTTCCATTAGTGGAAACCCAGAGAGATGGGCATTCAGCCGAACTTAGCGCAGGAGGCCATCTTTTCCAACGCTGCCCATGAAACAATGATTCTTTAACCAGATGCCAAAGCGAAAATGACGTCACCATGAGGCTCGGGGCCTCGGTAAAAAGGCACAAAATCCATTTCCCACAGAAAAAGCAACACCTGACACGAAGGGCGCAGTCTGCGCTTGCATTGCCTGTTTTTCACTGTGAGGTGGCCAGCGCGAGGAGGGAGGGACGACTACTTGGAGACGTTTGCGGCGATTTCTTGGGAAAAGCGGGGTCTCAGCTCAAGAGGAGGCAGGGTTTCTGGAGAGTTGGGGTGAGGGGAAGATGTCTCGGGGCCACCCAAACCATTTCTGAGTGAGGGGGGAGCCACGTTTGCAGATGACATATTTCACTTCCCCTACCTCTACTTCCAAACTCCCCAAGACTAGGGACCGTCTAAACCTTTCTAGGCCTCTGCTCACCGTCCCTTGCCTCTCCCCTCTTCCCAACTCATTCCTCCAGTTTTCTAGTTAGGGTATTTCTTAAGGATTTATTATCTGTCCAAGCACCGGGCTAAACGAGATGATCAGCTCGAACGCAATCCCTGTCTCCCAAGGGGCACCCGATTTCAAAGACCTTCTCCTTACTTTATCAAGTGAGGGAGCTGAGGCGCAGGAGGTGAAGTGGCTTGCCCAAGGTCACCCATTAAGGCCGGGGCAAAGTTGGGACTTGGGTGTGCTGTTTCACTACATTCAGCTCAACTTCTTCATGCTTCAGTGGAATTCCATTTCCTGTTTTACTCTATTACTCTATTACTCTATTTATTTATTATTACTCTATTTATTTATTATTACTCTATTTATTTATTTATTTATTTATTTTACTTGTACATTTCTATCCTATTTATTTTATTTTGTTGGTATGTTTGGTTCTGTTCTCTGTCTCCCCCTTTTAGACTGTGAGCCCACTGTTGGGTAGGGACTGTCTCTATGTGTTGCCAATTTGTACTTCCCAAGCGCTTAGTACAGTGCTCTGCATATAGTAAGCGCTCAATAAATACGATTGATTGATTGATTGTTTTCCTACTCTCCCTGAGGTGTCAGGACGTCCCCACCCCATCATTTCCAACAATTTACTCGTCACTAAAGCTGAATGAACGAGACCTGAATCCATCCATCCATTCATCCATCCATCCTCCCTCCCTCCCTTTCTTCTCTCTCTCTCCCTCCCAACCCTTCCCTCCCTTCAGTGACCCAGCATGAACCATCCAAGTCCCCTGACTCCCTGCTCCACCCCATCCTGACATTCCCGATAGTGAAAAAGAATCGATGAATTAAGGGGCAGACGCCAAACCAGGTTCTGACTGAGCGTTGGCTTCTTCTGGGGAAATTCAGAGGTCTTGTGAAATTGAATTACCCATCTGAGTCCGGGTTAGGGGGGAGCCCCATCAATCATAGCCTCAGAACTCCCATCACGGTCCCACCACCACCACCGGAGAGGCAGAATTCAGCAAAGATGGAAAGGCGGGGAATCCGGCCGAAAGCAGATCCCAGATGTATAACTGGGGTGTCTACTGGTCCAACTCCAAACCTTTTCCTGACTCTTGTTGCCCGGGAGGGAAGGAAGGAGCAAGGTTATGTAAGGTTGCTTACTTCGGGGCTGGGGGAGCAGGGAAATCATCAAATGGAAAAGTCTTTTTAAAGGAAAGGGCAGAATGGAAGGGGACCTTTTATAGCACTTTAGTGACAGAGTATGGGCATTTCCTTTGACTCGTTTCACAAGCTGGACCGCACATAAAAAGACCTTCTGACTTCTTTCTACATTCTTACTACAGCATCTGCTTAGCCTTACAGAAAGTGGTACACCACAGCGGCACTCTGCGTTCAAATAAAGTACACATCTTATTTGGCCGCCCGCAAAAACCTCAAAACCAAATAGAGCTACTTAAACCAAGAAAGGAAAAGGATAATATCCATGTCGCTCGACGGAAGAGGGAGGGCAAAACGCTATTATTAGCGTTCGGTCTCTTTGAAATCGGCCTGAGGACATCCAAAGAGTCTGGATCATCTGGGCAGGCTCTCGGGCGGCAACTTGGAGAGATAAACTAATTGGAAGTTACTGGGGAGCAAAGCACGACAACAGGGTTGTTTTTGAACATCTCGTTCCGAGGGCTCATTCAGATGCAAGGTCCTTCACCCGCGAGCTCTTGTATTTCGTCTCTCCTTCACGTTTATAGAGTTTTGCGGGTTTTTGTTTTTCTCTGTGAAGGCAAACCCCAGAGTTCAAGTGTATTTAACTTCAATTTGGCCATTTTCGTTCCTCCGGTCGTTGTCCTGGCTAATAAGACGCTAATAAGCGGACTTTGCCCGCTGAGAGGGTGCGGTGGCACTAAAGCCGGAGGGGGAGAGACCCAAGGGAGGGGCATAAACACTCTCACCCCAATTCTGTACAAGAAATCCTTTCTCTTAATCCACACTTTGAATCTGCACAGAGACCTGGGGTGGGAGGACACGGAATGGGGAAGCAGCGGGAGTCAGAAGGACGTGAGCTAATAATAATAATAATAATAATGGCATTTATTAAGCACTTACTACGTGCAAGGCACCGTTCTAAGTGCTGGGGAGGTTACAGGGTGATCAGGCTGTCCCATGGTGGGGGCTCACAGTCTTCATCCCCATTTTCCAGATGAGGTAACTGAGGCCCAGAGAAGTTGTGACTTGCCCCAAGTCCCACAGCTGACAATTGGCGGAGCCGGGATTTGAACCCCTGACCTCTGGCTCCAAAGCCCGGGCTCTTTCCACTGAGCCACACTGCTTCTCTGTTCTAATCCCGGCTCCGCCACCGGTCTGCTGGGTGACCGGGGGAAGTCACTTCACTTCTCTGAGCCTCAGTTTCCTCATCTGTAAAGTGGGGATTAAGAGTGTGAGCCTTATGTGGGACAGGGACTGTGTCCAACCTGATTCGCTTGTATCTTCCCCAGCACTTAGAGCAATGCTTGTCACATAATAAGCGCTTTACAAATGCTGTCATTATTATTATTAACTCATATCTAGACTGTGAGCCCGTTGTTGGGTACGAACCATCTCTTTAGGTTGCCGACTTGTACTTCCCAAGCGCTTAGTACAGTGCTCTGCACACAGTAAGCGCTCAATAAATACGATTGAATGAATACAGAGAAGCAGCGTGGCTCAGTGGAAATAGCACGGGCTGGGGAGCCAGAGGTTGTGGGTTCTAATTCCGGCTCTGCCACTTCACTTAATTGTATTTATTGAGCGCTTACTGTGTGCAGAACACTGTACTGAGCGCTTGTCAGCTGTGTGACCTTAGGCAAGTCACTTAACTTCTCTGGGCCTCAGTTCCCTCAGCTGTAAAATGGGGATGAAGACTGTGAGCCCCTCGTGGGACAACCTGATTACCTTGTATCTATCCCAGCGCTTAGAACAGTGCTTTGCACATAGTCAGTGCTTAATAAATGCTATCATTATTATTATTGTTACTAAAAATAATAATTATTAAGGTACTTAGCGCTTAACTATTTGGCACATAGTAAGCGCTTAAACAACTTGTACTTCCCAAGCACTTAGTACAGTGCTCTGCACACAGCAAGTGCTCAATAAATACGATTGAATGAATGAACAAATACCAACATCATTTTCTTTTAAGATTGTGAGCCCCCCATGGGACAACCTGATCACCCTGTAACCTCCCCAATGCTTAGAACAGTGCTTTACGCATAGCAGCGTGGCCCAACGGAAAGAGCTCGGGCTTTGGAGCCAGAGGTCATGGGTTCAAATCCCGGCTCCGCCAACTGTCAGTTGTGTGACTTTGGGCAAGTGACTTCACTTCTCCAGGCCTCAGTTCCCTCATCTGTAGAATGGGGACTAAAACCTTGAGCCCCCCCGCCGTGGGACAACCTTTCATTCATTCATTCAATCGTATTTATTGAGTGCTTACTGTGTGCACAGCACTGGACTAAGCGCTTGGGAAGTACAAGTTGGCAACATATAGCGACGGTCCCTACCCAACAGTGGGCTCACCATCTAGAAGGGGGGGATCTGATCACCTTGTAACCTCCCCAGTGCTTTGAACGGTGCTTTGCACATAGTAAGCGCTTAACAAATGCCATCATTATTATTATTAATAATAATAATAAATGCCATTATTTTTATTATTAATAATAATAAATGCCATTATTATTATTATTATTATTATTATTACAGCCCTGGCCTGGCACAGAGGGCTGTGACGGCAGCCACCTCGCTCCATCCTCGCGACGAACTTGTAATATGGCACCTCCCCATTTTACAGCTGGGGACCCTGAGGCCCAGAGGAATTCCGTGACGGGCAAAGCTGGGAATGAGAAGCCGAGGCACCCACCTCCCGGAGCCAGGCCGGTCCATCCGTCCAGCCTCAACACATCTGTCCCGAGGTGACCCTCGGGTACCGGCCATCTCAAGGTCAAAAGCTATCTCGAGACCACCTGAGCCAGCAGGCGGAACTCGGAAGTGAGGGTGGGATACCGCTCCCGCGACCAAATCTGCTAGATTGACAGCCCAAGCTGGGAATACAGAAGGTGTCCCTCGCCCCCGTGCCAATCAAATTAGGGATGGAGGAGGCGGGGAGGGCAGAGATTGGATAGACTGAGGCCGGAAGCTGGAATGGCCTAGGGGCACAGGCAATAAATACCCGTCGCCTCTGACCTTCGGGGTCAGAACACCAGGACACGCAGCAGCAGGAGCAGCCGATGTGTCTCTCCCTGCTCAGAAGGCCAGATGCCCGCTCTACAACCAGAACCAACACACTGAGGCAAGGGCCGCGGGACGGGTGAGTGTCTCGTGGGTGGGACCCAGGTATCCCGCTGCTGATGGGAATCATGAGTGGATCCCTCCCATGTAGGGAGAGCACACTGTGAGAGCTAGCCGCCCACCACGTGCGCGGGGAATGTAATGAATTCTTCCCATGTGGGAAAGTAAGTGGATTCTTCCCGAGTGGGAAGTGCACATGGGTGAGAGTTAACCAACTCACCCACGCGCGATTAAAGGATGATTGTGTTCCTCCCGCGTAGGGAAGCTCTAATATTGCTAATTGATTATATTCCTCCCGAAAGGGAAGCTCAATCCATTGCGCCTAAACAATTACATAAATTCAATTCACCTCGTGGAATAAATTTTATATAAAACTTAGGCTTTCCGTCCCCGGCCTCTCTCTCTCTCTCTCTTGCCTCGCCGATCACTGAACGAACCCGTCCCCGGACGACGGGTGACAACATCCCACTGTAGTGAACACCCAATTCCTTTGCTCCTGAGGGGGCCGGGGAAGTAGTCCTCACCGACCTCCGTAGCCGAACGCCCCAGGAGATGGCTATTCCGGTGCCCCCGTCTTTCCTTCTTCCGGCGATACGGTCTCCGTGCTTTCGGTCTTTCTGTTTTTATTCTTCCTTTCCCCACCCTTTAATCATTTCTGTGGCTGGCCTCTGAACCCGTTCCAACTTGCCCACATCCTTCTGAAGTGGTGGAGCCCAGACGGTGGCCAGTGAAGCCGAGCAGAGCGGACGACGTTTGCCGCCAAGTGCCGGACTGGCCTGCCTCGGCCTCTGCCTCCACGGGGAATCAATCAATCAATCAATCGTATTTATTGAGCGCTTACTGTGTGCAGAACACTGTACTAAGCGCTTGGGAAGTACAAGTTGGCGACTTATAGAGACGGTCCCTACCCAACAGTGGGCTCACAGTCTAGTCAAAAGGCAGAAACTTGTCGACTGGGGTGTTCCTGAACCCCCTGGGGAACTGCTGATGCTTGCCATGAACGCACACGCCGCTGCTCTCTCACGGTCTGTGACGGCCCCCATCCTCGCCAACTGGACGGAAACACGGCTGCCGTTTTTTTTTATAGCATTTGTTAAGCGCTTACTATGTGCAAAGCACTGTTCTAAGCGCTGGGGTAGATACAAGGTAATCAGATGGGGCTCACACATTGCCATTTTCTAGATGAGGGAACTGAGGCCCAGAGAAGTGAAGTAAGTTGCCGAAGGTCACACAGCTAAGTGGCGAACCCACGACCTTTGGCTCCCCAATCAATCAATCAATCAGTCAATCGTATTAATTGAGCGCTTCCTGTGTGCAGAGCACTGTACTAAGCGCTTGGGAAGTCCAAGTTGGCAACATATAGAGACAGTCCCTACCCAACAGTGGGCTCACAGTCTAAAAGGGGGAGACGAGCTCTACACAGTCTGTGCTCTTTCCACTGAGCCACGCTGCTTCTCTCTCTCCCCCGGCCTGAGTGCGTGGTCCCAGGGTTGTCTTGACCGCCTGATCAATCAATCAATCAATCAATCGTATTTATTATAATAATAATAATAATGATGGCATTTATTAAGCACTTACTATGTGCAAAGCACTGTTCTAAGCGCTGGGGAGGTTACAAGGTGATCGGGTTGTCCCACGCGGGCCTCACAGTCTTCATCCCCATTTTACAGACGAGGTAACTGAGGCACAGAGAAGTTAAGTGACTTGCCCAAAGTCACACAGCTGACAACTGGCGGAGCCGAGATTTGAACCCACGACCTCTGACTCCAAAGCCCGGGATCTTTTCTACTGAGCCGCACTGCTTCTTTATTGAGCGCTTACTGTGTGCAGGGCACTGTACTAAGCGCGGCCCCTTCTCAAACTCACCGAGGCCGCCGGGAAGCCCGATTCCCTCTCCAGATTGGGAAAACTAGCCAATCCCGGGCCCAAGACTGCTCCTCGTGGGAGAGTCTACATTAGGTCCAACCCGCTTTGCCCTGGCCTCCTGCCAACTCTCAGATTAACTCTTCAACCAGTTTCACGGCCACTTAACTTTGCTCAGTCCCATCCACAAACACCATTACCTATCAAAAAATGTTCATCTGTAAGGAAACTGAGGAGGAAACTGAGGCCCAGAGAGGTTGACGAGTAGTGTAAACCAACGGGAAGAGCACAGGATTGAGAGTCAGGAGACTGGGGTTCTCCTCACTGCTCTGCCACTTGCCTGCTGTGTGGCCTTGGTTAAGTCATTTACCTTCTTCCTCACCTTTCATTCAATCGTATTTATTGAGCGTTTACTGTGTGCAGAGCACTTGCCTGCCGTATGGCCTTGGGTAAGTCATTTCCCTTCTTCCTCACCTTTCATTCAATCGTATTTATTGAGCGCTTACTGTGTGCAGAGCACTGGACTAAGCGCTTGGGAAGTCCAAGTTGGCAACATAGAGAGACGGTCCCTACCCAGTAGCGGGCTCACAGTCTAGAAGGGGGAGACAGACAACAAAACAAAACATATTAACAAAATAAAATAAATAGAATAGTAAATACGCACAACCAAAATAGAGTAATAAATCTGTACAAACATATATACAGGTGCTGTGGGGAGGGGAAGTAGGTAAGGCGGGGGCTCAGTCTGTGAAATGGGGGTTAAATACCTATTCTCTTTCCCCGTTACACGATAAGCTTCATGTTGGGCAGGGATGTGGGCAGTGCTTAGAACATAATAATAATAATAATAATAATAATAATAATAATGGCATTTATTAAGCGCTTACTATGTGCCAAGCACTGTTCTAAGCGCTGGGGAGGTTACAAGGTGATCAGGTTGTCCCATGTGGGGCTCACAGTCTTCATCCCCATTTTCCAGATGAGGGAACTGAGGCCCAGAGAAGTGAAGGGACTGGCCCAAAGTCACCCAGCTGACAAGTGGCGGAGCCGGGATTGGAACCCACGACCTCTGACTCCAAAGCCCGGGCTCTTTCCACTAAGCACTTAACAAATGCGGCCACTGTTATTGTTGTTACTATCATCATCATCATCAATCGTATTTATTGAGCGCTTACTGTGTGCAGAGCACTGTACTAAGCGCTTGGGAAGTACAAGTTGGCAACATCTAGAGACAGTCCCTACCCAACAGTGGGCTCACAGTCTAAAAGGGGGAGACGGAGAACAAAACCAAACATACTAACAAAATAAAATAAATAGGATAGATATGTACAAGTAAAATAAATAAATAAATAAATAAATAGAGTAATAAATATGTATTATACTAGTTACTAGTATTTTTAGGGCTTGTCAAAGATCGCGTGGGAGGCCAGGGGCCAAAGAAGGACCTGAACTCGGGTCTCTTGACTCCGAAGCCCCATGTCATCTGTGGCAGTGGCAGAGTAGTGTGGATGGGACCCGAGCCACCTGCCCTTAAAACTGGCCCCCCGGGCAGCAGGAACTCGGGCGGGGGCCAGTCACCCCACCAAGACTCCCAAAATAACAATCAGTGGTATTTACTGAGTGTTTATTATTTATTTATCATTATTTATTTACTTACAGAGAAGCAGCCTGGTATAGTGGATAGAGCACAGGCCTGAAAGTCAGAAGGTCATGGGTTCTAATCCCGCTCCTCCACGAGTAGACTGTGAGCCCACTGTTGGGTAGGGACCGTCTCTACATGTTGCCAACTTGTACTACCCAAGCGCTTAGTACAGTGCTCTGCACACAGTAAGCGCTCAATAAATACGATTGATTGATTTATCATTATTTATTTACTTATAGAGAAGCAGCCTGGTATAGTGGATAGAGCACAGGCCTGAGAGTCAGAAGGTCATGGGTTCTAATCCCGCTCCTCCACGAGCAGACTGTGAGCCCACTGTTGGGTAGGGACCGTCTATATGTTGCCAACTTGGACTTCCCAAGCGCTTAGTACAGTGCTCTGCACAGAGTAAGCGCTCAATAAATACGATTGATTGATTGATTGATCATTTTTTATTTACTTATAGAGAAGCAGACTGGTATAGTGGATAGAGCACAAGTCTGAGAGTCAGAAGATCATGGGTTCTAATCCCGCTCCTCCACAAGTAGACTGTGAGCCCACTGTTGGGTAGGGACCGTCTCTATATGTTGCCAACTTGGACTTCCCAAGCGCTTAGTACAGTGCTCTGCACACAGTAAGCGCTCAATAAATATGATTGACTGATTGATTTATCATTATTTATTTACTTATAGAGAAGCAGCCCGGTATAGTGGATAGAGCACAGGTCTGAGAGTCAGAAGGTCATGGGTTCTAATCCCGCTCCTCCACAAGTAGACTGTGAGCCCACTGTTGGGTAGGGACCGTCTCTATATGTTGCCAACCTTCACTTCCCAAGCGCTTAGTACAGTGCTAATTCCAGCTCCGCCACTTCATTCATTCAATCATATTTATTGAGCGCTTACTGTGTGCAGAGCACTGTACTAAGCGCTTGGGAAGTCCAAGTTGGCAACATATAGAGACGGTCCCTACCCAACAGCGGGCTCACATTCATTCATTCATTCATTCAATTTTATTTATTGAGCGTTTACTGTGTGCAGAGCACGGTACTAAGCGCTTGGGAAGTCCAAGTTGGCAACATCTAGAGACGGTCCCTACCCAGCAGTGGGCTCACAGTCTAGCAGGCGGGCTCACTTGTCTGCTGTGTGACCTCGGGCACACGTCACTTCACTTCTCTCGGCCTCGGTTACCTCATCTGCAAAATGGGGATTGAGAATGTGAGCCCCAAGTGGGATCTCGATCTGCATGTTGAATATCATCATTATTGTTGTGAGAAGCAGCGTGGCTCAGTGGCAAGAGCACGGGCTTTGGAGTCAGAGGTCATGGGTTCTAATCCCGACTCCGCCACATGTCTGCTGTGTGACCCTGGGCAAGTCACTTAAATTCTCAGAGCCTCAGTTCCCCTATCTGTAAAATGGGGATGAAGACTGTAAGCCCCACGTGGGACACCTTGATCACCTTGTATCCCCCCCAGCGCTTAGAACAGTGCTTTGCACATAGTGAGCGCTTAACAAATACCATCATCATCATCATCATTGTTACTCCCATCATTTTACAGACGAGGGAACTGGCCCATCCGAGGCCTCTGTGAGTCCTCTCTCGCCACACTCCTCGCCACCCTCGTCCGGCCAACAGGGACCTCGCCTCCGAGGACCTGGTTCTCGCTGGACTTGGGGAGACTCCCAGAACATCAGATTTCCACAGGGACTTCACCCCCAGAGACCCAGCTCTTGCAACTCTCACAGCACCCCACTGCAGCTCTCAAAGCACACTCCAGCAAGGACATAATAATAATAATAATAATAATAATAATAATAATAATGGTATTTGTTAAGCGCTTACTATGTGCAAAGCACTGTTCTAAACTCTGGGGGGATACAAGGTGATCAGGTTGTCCCACGTGGGGCTCACAATCTTAATCCCCATTTTACACATAAGGGAACTGAGGCACAGAGAAGTCAAGTGACTTGCCCAAAGTCACACAGCTGACAGTTTGTTTTTTTTAAAGTGCTTACTATGTGCAAAGCACTATTCTAAGCGCTGGGGGGGATACAAGGTGATCAGGTTGTCCCACGTGGGGCTCACAATCTTAATCCCCATTTTACACATAAGGGAACTGAGGCACAGAGAAGTCAAGTGACTTGCCCAAAGTCACACAGCTGACAGTTTGGTTTTTTTTAAAGCGCTTACTATGTGCAAAGCACTATTCTAAGCGCTGGGGGGGATACAAGGTGATCAGGTTGTCCCACGTGGGGCTCACAGTCTTAATCCCCATTTTACAGATGAGGGAACTGAGGCCCAGAGAAGTCAAGTGACTTGCCCAAAGTCACACAGCTGACAGTTTGTTTTTTTTTTTTAAAGCGCTTACTATGTGCAAAGCACTGTTCTAAGCGCTGGGGGGATACAAGGTGATCAGGTTGTCCCACGTGGGGCTCACAGTTTTAATCCCCATTTTACAGATGAGGGAACTGAGGACCAGAGAAGTAAAGTGACTTGCCCAAAGTCATCCAGCTGACAGTTGGCAGAGCCGCCAGGATTTGAACCCATGACCTCTGACTCCAAAGCCCGGGCTCTTTCCACTGAGCCACGCTGCTTCTCTTAAAGGGCGCTGCTCTTACGGTTCTAGGGGTGACCTGAGATGGTTCGCAGAGAAGTACCATTTTGGTTAGAAGGGAAACACTTACTTGACACCCTGTCCTCCCCTCCCCGGAATACTGTCATAACAAAGCCTTTCTTTTTTACAGACTCCAATTACCCAGGGGGGCCGTAAGTAGTAGTTTTGGGGAATGGCAGTGCTTTCCCTATGGCTCTTCCCCTCCCTGCCAGATACACTCACAGCTAAAACAAAAGTTATTTATTCAGCCTGGGAAGCAAAACTCCCCTCCCACCCCCAGCCCTTGAGTCCGCCTTCTAGACCGTGAGCCCGCTGTTGGGTAGGGACCGTCTCTATATGTTGCCAACTTGGACTTCCCAAGCGCTTAGTACAGTACTCTGCACACAGTAGGCGTTCAATAAATCCGACTGAATGAATGCCTTCTGCCCACATGTCTATTCAAGCAGGTATTGGGTTGGGACCAGCTCTATATGTTGCCAACTGGTACTTCCCAAGTACTTAATACAGTGCTCTGCACACAGTAAGTGCTCAATAAATACGATTGAATGAATGAATGAATGAATGAATGCCTTCTGCCCATATGTCAATTCAAGCAGATATTGGGTTGGGATCAGCTCTATATGTTGCCAACTTGTACTTTCCAAGCGCTTAGTACAGTGCTCTGCAACAGTAAGCGCTCAATAAATACGATTGAATGAGTGAGTGAATGAATGAATGAATGAATGGAATGAATGAATGAATGCCTTCTGCCCATATGTCTATTCAAGCAGATACTGGGTTGGGACCAGCTCTATATGTTGCCAACTTGTACTTCCCAAGTACTTAGTACAGTGCTCTGCACAAAGTAAGCGCTCAATAAATACGATTGAATGAATGAATGCCTTCTGCCCATCTGTCTATTCAAGCAGATATTGGGTTGAGACCAGCTCTATATGTTGCCAACTTGTACTTCCCAAGTACTTAATACAGTGCTCTGCACACAGTAAGCGCTCAATAAATACAACTGAATGAATGAATGCCTTCTGCCCATCTGTCTATTCAAGCAGATACTGGGTTGGGACCAGCTCTATATGCTGCCAACTTGTACTTCCCAAGTACTTAATACAGTGCTCTGCACACAGTAAGCCCTCAATAAATACGATTGAATGAATGAATGCCTTCTGCCCATATGTCTATTCAAGCAGATATTGGGTTGGGACCAGCTCTATATGTTGCCAACTTGTACTTCCCAAGTACTTAGTACAGTGCTCTGCACACATTAAGCGCTCAATAAATACGATTGAATGAATGAATGCCCATTCTCATTAGCATCACTATCGAAGGGGACGTTCCCCCCCCCCCTTGCTCCTCCTCCCCCATGCCCACCTCTTCCTCAGCTCCTAGGTCATCCATTTCCACCAGTGACACTGTACCAACAAATTAATCACTGTGTTCAACCTCTCCCCTCCCCTGAGAAGCTGGAACCTGGTGGAGACGTGACTTTCCATCCCGATGTTGATCCAGCTGCTCCAAAAGTCACCAGGCCTGTTGAGCTCCCAATGCTTGTTTTGAGGGCCCTCTTCTCCCCCCCTCGGACCCCACAAATCTCTTTCACCCCCAGAAGGCTGCCCATTCCCCAGCGGACTCGAAGGTCCGAGCCGGTGGCCTGAGTCATCGCTCGTTTCCACGGTAACGAGGCGGAGGCTGGACCAGAGGGGGATAAGTCCGGTGAGAGGGCTTGGCCAAGACGGAGGAGGGCAGGGCTCTCAGAGATCTGCTGGGCCAGGACCTCAATCAATCAATCATCATCATCATCATCAACCGTATTTATTGAGCGCTTACTATGTGCAGAGCACTGTACTAGGCGCTTGGGAAGTACAAATTGGCAACATATAGAGACAGTCCCTACCCAACAGTGGGCTCACAGTCTAAAAGGGGGAATCAATCAATCAATCATATTTATTGAGTGCTTATTGTGTGCAGAGCACTGTACTAAGCGCTTGGGAAGTCCAAGTTGGCAACATAGAGAGACGGTCCCTACCCAACAGCGGGCTCACGGTCTAGAAGTGAGCCCTCACTCACAAGTGAGGTCAGTGACCTCATCTGTAAAATGGGGATTAAGACTGTGAGCCCCCCGTGGGACAACCTGATCACCTTGTAACCTCTCTAGCGCTTAGAACAGTGCTTTGTACATAGTAAGCGCTAAATAAACGCTATTATTATTATTAGAAGGGGGAGACAGAGAACAAAACATATTAACAAAATAAAATAAATAGAATAGATATGTACAAGTAAAGTAAATAAATAGAGTAATAAATCCGTACAAACATGTATACATATATACAGGTGCTGTGGGGAAGGGAAGGAGGTAAGGCGGGGGGGGTGGAGAGGGGGAGAGGAAGGAGGGGGCTCAGTCTGGGAAGGCCTCCTGGAGGAGGTGAGCTCTCTGTAGGGCCTTGAAGGGAGGACCTCATCCCCTGTCGGGATGGAATGGCAAATGGGGGTCCATCACAGGAGGGGCAATGGGAAGAAGCGGCAACGGCTGGCTCATACAGACTGAAGCCCACATCTCCTGCCCTGGGGTACACAACACAAAACCTAACGGCCCGATCAAAACTCCAAACCCCTATTTGGAGAAGCAGCGTGGCTCAGTGGAAAGAGCACGGGCTTTGGAGTCCGAGGTCGCGGGTGCAAATCCCAGCTCCGCCAATTGTCAGCTGTGTGGCTTTGGGAAGTCACTTAACTTCTCTGGGCCTCAGTCACCTCATCTGTAAAATGGGGATGAAGACTGTGAGCCCCACGTGGGACAACCTGATCACCTTGTAACCTCCCCAGTGCTTAGAACAGTGCTTTGCACATAGTAGGCGCTTAATAAATGCTATTATTATTATTATTATTATTCAATCATATTTATTGACCGCTTACCGTGTGCACAGCAGTGTACTAAGAGCTTGTAAACAGACACATTCCTTGCTCACAACTAGCTCACAATCAAGAGTCGGGAAGATGGACATTAACGTAAATAAATAAATGACAGATGCGTCCATAAGTGCTATGGGGCTGGGAGGGGGGATGAATAATGGGAGCAAGACAGGGTGACACAGAATGGAGCGGGAGAAGAGGAAAGGGGGGCTTAGTCTGGGTAAGTCTGGGGAAGTTACAAGGTGATCAGGTTGTCCCACGGGGGGCTCACAGTCTTAATCCCCATTTTCCAGATGAGGTAACTGAGGCCCAGAGAAGTGAAGTGACTTGCCCAGAGTCACACAGCTGACAACTGGCGGAGCCAGGATTTGAACCCATGACCACTGACTCCAAAGCCCGGGCTCTTGCCACTGAACCACGCTGCTTCAAAGTTAGCACTAGAAGAGCCACATTTGCGAGCTGGATTGTAGTAGGAGAGTAGTGAAGTGAGGTAGGACAGGGGAAGGTGACAGACTGCTTTAAAGCCAATGGTGAGGAGTTTTTGTTTTAAGCAGAGGTGGATGGGCAACCACTGGAGTTTTCTGAGGAGTGGGGGCACATGTCCTGAACGTTTCAGAAGAAAAATAATCCGGGCAGCAAAGTGAAGTATGGACTAGAATGGGGAGAAACAGGAAACTGAGAGGTCAGCAAGGAGGCTCATGGAGTAATCCAGGCGGGATAGGGTAAGTGACTATATTGACATGGTAGCAGTTTGGATTGAGAGTAAAGGGAGGATTTTAGCAATGTTGTCAAGATGGGACCGACAGGATTTGGTGATGAATTGAAAATGTGAGTTGAATGACACACAGGATTCGAGGATGAC
This sequence comes from Tachyglossus aculeatus, assembly GCF_015852505.1. Lineage (NCBI taxonomy): Eukaryota > Metazoa > Chordata > Mammalia > Monotremata > Tachyglossidae > Tachyglossus > Tachyglossus aculeatus. The sequence goes on along the minus strand of NC_052088.1, from coordinate 38,865,782 downwards.
GCCAAGGTTACCGGCTTGTGAGACAGGAAGGACGGTGGTGCCGTCTTCAGCGACGGGGAAGTCGGGGGGGAGGATGGGATTTGCATGGGAAGATAAGGAGTCCTGATTTGGACACATTAAGCTTGAGGTAACAGGAGGACAACCAGGTAGAGATGTCTTAAAGGCAAGAGAAAATGTGAGACTGCAGAGAAGGAGAGAGAACAGGGCTGGAGATGTGGACTTGGGTATCATTTGCATAGAGGTGGGAGTTGAAGCCATGGGAGCGAATGAGTTTTCCAAGGGAGTGGGTGTAGATGGGAAATAAGGAGACCCAGAACTGAACCTTGAGGGACCCACAGTTAGGGAGCGGAGGGCAGAGGAGGAGCCCGCCGAGGAGATTGAGAATGAACGGCCAGAGAGATAAGAGGAGAACCAGGAGAGGACAGTGAAGCCAAGGTTCGGATAATGTTTCCAGGAGACGGGGATGGTCGATAGTGTCGAAGGCAGCTGAGAGGTCGAGGAGGATTAGAATGGAGTAGAGACTGTTGGATTTGGTGAGAAGGAGATCACTGGTGGTCTTTGAGAGATTGGTTTCTGTGGAGTGAAGGGGATGGAAGCCAGATTGGAGAGGGTCAAGATGAGAATTAAATCCAAAAGGCTCATCCACCAGTGTGCTCATGTGCATATTCACAGGTGCAAACTTTACAGTACGTGTACACCCAGGGTATGGACTGAGCACCCACTGGGTGCCCTGCACTGTACTAGACACTTGGGCAGAACAAATTAAGGACGAGACATGTTCCCTGACACCAAGGAACTTACACTCTACTGGGAGTGACATGCAAGAAGCATCGAGGCTCATTGGAAAGAGTCCGGGCTTTGGATTCAGAGTTCATGGGTTCAAATCCCGGCTCCGCCAATTCTCAGTTTTGTGATTTTGGGCAAGTCACTTAACTTCTCTGTGCCTCAGTTACCTCATCTGTAAAACGGGGGTTAAGACTGTGAGCGCCCCGTGGGACAACCTGATCACCTTGTAACCTCCCCAGTGCTTAGAACAGTGCTTTGCACATAGTAAGCGCTTAATAAATGCCATCATTATTTTTATTATGATCAAACTAACTATCTCTGGCCAGCCCCATCCAGGAATGCTGCTAGGGAATTAGGGAATGCTCATCCAATGGAAATGATCCTGTCTGGATACAGTACAGTGTCGGGAGAAACAGTTTATGGGCGTGCACGTGGTGTCGACCACAGCAGAAACTGCAGGCATGAATTTCCTTAAGGCAGGATTCTGGGAAAACGCCACCCTGACATTCAAGGACAGCCGAGTGCATTTCCATTCCCGAGTCTTTGTGGACTTTCTTTAGACTAATATTCCTAAAAGTTGCTGTCGCCTCCACCCCAAAACAATATATATTGAGCTCCCCTGGGTGCAACATGCTCAACTAAGTGCTTCAGAAATCTTTTGGTTCTATTAGTTTTCTCACAGCTCTTCACTGCTATTAGTTTTATCACAGTTCTTCATGGCACTGGCTAAGTGCTTGCTTTGTGCCAAGTCCTGTACTGACTGCTGAGAACAAGGCCCTAAATGATCGATCAATCCATCAATCAATCAATCATATTTATTGAGCGCTTACTGTGTGCAAAGCACTGTACTAAGCACTTGGGAAGTACAAGTTGGCAACATATACAGTCCCTACCCAACAGTGGACTCACAGTCCAAAAGGGGGAGGAAAATGATCATTCAGACACAGCTTCCCCTGTCTGTGCAGTTTTAGAATTGAAGGTGGAAGGTGAGGGGTGGAAGAAATGACTGGCAGAAGATGCAGGAAGAAGGAAACAATATAGAGGAGGCAGCAGAAACATGGATTGAAGCCAACAGCCACAACTTTCCCAACTCCTGCATCTATCCATCCTCATCCATGTCAGAGCAGGACAGACTTTCATCCCAGAGACAAGAGGAAGGGGGGATGGGCTGTCACTCTGTGGTCCCTGAAATCCTGGTGGAAGCGTGTTGTGCGCAGGGAACCTGTTTATCCACTCTGTTATATTGTACTCTCCCAAGCGCTTCACTCTACACACAGTAAGCTCTTAATAAACTTCACTGATTAATTGATAATAACTCTATGGCACTCTCAGGCCTGTAGCCCAGTGTGCCGCACTCAGCTAAATACCACCGACTGACTGATTGACTCACAGTTAAGGAAGGCCAGTTCTGCCTGGGAATAAGAACTACCAGAGTAGCTGTAATAGGATTTATGAAGCACTTATTGTGCGCCAAGCACTGTAATTTACTCTGGAAAATCCAGACAATTTTTCCTCTTTTCTCAGTTCCAGAAGAAAAATCGACCTCTCAGGAGAAGAAAGACATTTAATTTCCAATTGGGACACAGTTTTGACCTAGGATGGGAGGATACTGACTAAATCAAGAAGGTTTTGAAAAGGCCCAATTGTATAGTGACTTTTCACCCTCTTCACCTCCAATCAATCAACTGTATTTATTGAGCACTAAATGTGTGTGAGGCACTGTACTAAACACTTGGGAGAGTACGAACAACAATATAACAGAGACATTCCCTGCGCACTAGAAGCTTACAGTCTAGACGGACCTTACTTCTAGAGGGCTAATACCCTGGACTTAATTTGTGCCTAACTCATTTTTCTTTTTTCCCCACTAAGTTTCACAGGACAAAAACGTAAATCCCCCAAACCAACGTGAGCATTGATTATCAAGAGAATTTATTTAATGGCTGAACCCAGGCCCCGGCCCCACGTTCTTCAGAAACCCATACATCCTCCTTACTCCTCTCCTTTGGGGGCTATGACATTCTTCTTCTTTAAAAAAAAAATGGCATTTATTAAGCACTTACTATGTGCAAAGCACTGTTCTAAGCGCTGGGGAGGTTACAAGGTGATGAGGTTGTCCCACAGGGGGCTCACAGTCTTAAGCCCCATTTTACAGATGAAGTAACTGAGGCCCAGAGAAGTGAAGTGACTTGCCCGAAGTCACACAGCTGACAATTGGCGGAGCCGGGATTTGAACTCACGAACTCTGACTCCAAAGCCCGTGCTCTTTCCACTGTCTTTGGTGAAACTGGTGCTCAAAATTAGGTTCCGACAGACAATTAATCTCCCCATCCTTCAAAGCCTTATTGAAGACACATCTCCTCCATGAGGCCTTCCCCGACTAAGCGCTCCTTTCCTCTTCTCCCACTCCCTTCTGCGTCGCCCTGACTTGCTCCTTTTATTCATCCCCTCCCAGCCCCACAGTACTTAAGTACGGGCCTATAATTTCTTTATTTCTATTGACGTCTGCCTCCCCCTCTAGACTGTAAGCTCACTGTGGGCAGAGACCGTGTCTGTTTATTGTTATTTTGTCCTCTTCCAAGTGCTTAGTTCAGTGCTCTGCACCCAGTAAGCTCTCAGTAAATACGATCGAATGGATGACAGGACTGGCCAGAGCGAGGCACCTCAACTGGGGGCTATAAAAACCCGAGATATTTCCGCTCTCCGCCACTGCAGTGGGCGGGCCAAGCTGCGCCCACCACGCCATTCCGTGGTTTTGTCTGATGTGGACACCCGGCCGGCCAGCAGGCTCCTCGGGGCTGGCGGTGAGGAAGGGCGCAAGCCAGACGAGGAACTCAAGCCTCCGGAACAAATGATGGGATCCTTAACCCTTAGCCGCCCCTGGCTAGGAGGAACAGAATCCGGGAAACACGGTCAGCAGAATCAATCAATCGTATTTATTGAGCGCTTACTATGTGCAGAGCACTGTACTAAGCGTTTGGGAAGTACAAATTGGCAACACATAGAGACAGTCCCTACCCAACAGTGGGCTCACAGTCTAAAAGGGGGAGACAGAGAACAGAACCAAACATACCAACAAAATAAAATAAATAGGATAGAAATGTACAAGTAAAATAAATAAATAAATAAATAGAGTAATAAATATGTACAGCCATATATACATATATACAGGTGCTGTGGGGAGGGGAAGGAGGTAAGATGGGGGGGATGGAGAGGGGGGCGAGGGGGAGAGGAAGGAAGGGGCTCAGTCTGGGAAGGCCTCCTGGAGGAGGTGAGCTCTCAGCAGGGCCTTGAAGGGAGGAAGAGAGCTAGCTTGGCGGAGGGGCAGAGGGAGGGCATTCCAGGCCCGGGGGATGACGTGGGCCGGGGGTCGACGGCGGGACAGGCGAGAACGAGGTACAGTGAGGAAGAGGACTCGAGTGGGTATAGTTCTATCAAACAATTAAAAGTCGCCCCTTCTTGGTGAAAATTCAAACCTAGAACTATTAAGGTCGGCTTCAAAAAAAAAAAAAAAGAAAGAAAACAGCCATTCTAATCCATACCCAAATGCATTTTTTAAAGACATTGTGGAACTACGGCTGAAAATACGCTTAGATCCTCCTTCTGGGTTCCAGCTAGCAGAATGGTGGTGTTCCTAGAAAACACGCATATATGAAACCATGGCATTTGCTCAGAGTGGCAGAAAAACCAAGTGAGGAGCGGTGTTGGAAACGGGATGGAAAGCGTGGCAGCTCGGTTCTCTGTTGAGAAAGCATTTTAGTTTACTCTGAGGCCTTTCTAAATCTAGTCATGGAATCTCCCCGTCTCAAATCAATCAATCAATCAATCAATTGTATTTATTGAGCGCTTACTATGTGCAGAGCACTGTACTAAGCGCTTGGGAAGTACAAATTGGCAATACATAGAGACAGCCCCTACCCAACAGTGGGCTCACAGTCTAAAAGGACTCAAATGCCTGTAGTAGCTATAAATTTCAACTCTCGTGACAACTTTGAACTTGACAGCTTCCCCACAGCACCTGTATATATGTATATATGTTTGTACATATTTATTACTCTACTTATTTATTTATTTATTTATTTTACTTGTACATAGCTATTCTATTTATTTTATTTTGTTAGTATGTTTGGTTTTGTTCTCTGTCTCCCCCTTTTAGACTGTGAGCCCACTGTTGGGTAGGGACTGTCTCTAGATGTTGCCAATTTGTACTTCCCAAGCGCTTAGTACAGTGCTCTGCACATAGTAAGCGCTCAATAAATACGATTGATGATGATGAACTTTGAAGTTCAATTTGTTTCCAGTAACGATTACTTTTGTGACCGTTCATGTATCTTGGCTCTGTATAAACTTTGTTTTTTAATCACCCTTCAAATTTGGGGGAGAATTAAATTGCGTCCAGTTAAGTGTATGCCAATGACATGCTTTGTTTTGTTGTCCGTCCCTCCCTTCTACACTGTGAGCCGGTTGTTGGGTAGGGACTGTCTTTATATGTTGCCGACTTGTACTTCCCAAGCGCTTAGTACAGTGCTCTGCACACAGTAAGCGCTCAATAAATACAATTGAATGAATGAATGAATGGCATAATAACAATAATAATAATGATGGCATTTATTAAGCGTTTACTATGGGCAAAGCACTGTTCTAAGCGCTGGGGAGGTTACAAGGTCATCAGGTTGTCCAACGGGGGGCTCACAGTCTTAATCCCCATTTTACAGTTGAGGTAACTGAGGCCCAGAGAAGTGAAGTGACTTGCCCAAAGTCACACAGCTGACAATTGGCGGAGCCGGGATTTGAACCCATGACCTCGGACTCCAAAGTCCGGGCTTCTTCCACTGAGCCACGCTGCTTCTGTGCATCATTAAGTCAGGGGACACTGAGGATTCACTTTCGAGGGTTCATATTTTTTGTACCTAAAACAATTGGAGTCAAATATAAGAATGGTGCATACACCAGTCAAAATGGGCAACATTTACGCATGCCTGGGTCTGGTTTTATGTGTGGGTCTCTCTGCAGTTTGGTCTATGAGGCTGTGTCTTTTCAAGTCATTATAATAATTAATAATTTTTACTATTATTTAAAATAATAACAGCATTGTTAGGTGCTTACTATGTTTCCAGCACTATTCTAAGTGCTGGGGTAAATTAATCAATCAATCATTTCACTGATTTGTCTCCTCTGACTGCCCTTGAATTTGAGCAGGAAACCAAAAGGACGCTCTTTCTCTCTCTTCCCTCTCTTATCCTGCTAATGGCTATTATCATCCTACACATTTATTACAAACTTCCAAAATGGTATGGAGCTGAAAAGCAGATAAACCATGTTTCCTGGCATTGTCAGCCAATTGACTGGTCACAATCTAGATGCGTTTGAATCACCTGCATCTTTATTTCTTATGTTTTTACAAATTGTATGCGGGTGTCCATTTCTCTCCACTTTCCCCCTCCCCCATTAAATTGTTAGCTCCTCGAGGGCAAAAACCAAGTTGGAAATTCCTCGGAGATTTCCCCCCGAGTAGGCAGGCACCTATTAAGGTGCCTTAAAGGCGGAAGATGCCTTGCAGTGCCCCATACACATTAGGGACTCAGTCAGTCAATTGAATTTATTTAGTGCTTACTATGTGCAGAGCACTGTACTAAATTTTGGGGAGAGTACGATATAACAGTGTAACAGATACATTCCCTGCCCACAGTGAGCTTACAGTCTAGAGGGGGAAACAGGCATTAATATAAATAAATGACACATAATAATAATAATAATATGATGGTATTTGTTAAGCGCTTAGTATGCGCAAAGCACTGTTCTAAGCGCTGGGGGATACAAGGTGATCAGGTTGTCTCACATGGGGCTCACAGTCTTAATCCCCATTTTACAGATGAGGGAACTGAGGCACAGAGAAGTTAAGTGACTTACCCAGCTGACAAGTGGCGGAGCCGGGATTTGAACCCATGACCTCTGACTCCCAAGCCACGCTGAGCCACGCTGCTTCTCTACATAAGTGTACATAAGTGGGGCTGGGAGGGGGGATGAATAAAGGGTACATGTCAGGGAGATGAAGGGCGTGGGAAAAGAGGAAAGGGGAGTTTGGTCAGGGAAGGTCTCTTGGAGGAGATGTGCCTTTAATAAGTGGGGGGAGAGTAACTGTCTTTCAGCTCTGAAGAGGGAGGGCATTACAGGACAGAGGAAGGATGTGGGCGAGGCGTCAGAGGTAAGCCAGATCAGATCAGGGTACAGTGAGGAGGTACACTACTGATGACTAAAACGGCAAGGAAAAGGGCGTTCAAAAGAGAAAATGAAGCAAAACAATAGAAAAACCAACGCAGAGCCAAGCAGGCATTTCCACAAGTTGCAGATGAACAGAAAAATATCAAAGCGTGCCCACACTCAGTCCGCAGTCTGCCCAGTCCCAGGTAGAGAGAGAGCCACATACTGTCCACAGAAAATCAATCAATCAACCGTATTTATTGAGCGCTTACTGTGTGCAGAGCACTGTACTAAGCGCTTGGGAAGTACAAGTTGGCAACATATAGAGACAGTCCCTACCCAACAGTGGGCTCACAGTCTAAAAGGGCATTTATAAAGCGCTTACGATGTGCAAAGCACTGGGGAGGTCACAAGGGGCTCACAGTCTTCATCCCCATTTTCCAGATGAGGTCACTGAGGCCCAGAGAAGTGAAATGACTTCCCCAAAGTCACACAGCTGACAAGTGGTGGAGCCGGGATTTGGACCCATGACCTCTCACTCCAAAGCCCGGGCTCTTTCCATTGAGCCACGCTTCTTCCTCGCCCAAAATCATATTGGGGCAAGGATCACGCAGAACACGGATGCCAATGAGTCTTCCTCCCTCACCCCAGTAGGCTACCACCTGGACTCACAGGGATTCTCAGTTCCCTGTAGGCGGGGAATGTGTCCACCGACGCTTTTGAATTGTACTCTCCCAACCTCTTAATACAGTGCTCTGTACACAATAACCGCTTCATAAATACCCTTGACTGACTGAATTTCAGGTCAAGCCCCTACCTCAAGGCTGCTGAAAGGGTGCTAACTGACCGTTTCCCCGATTCATTCATTCAATCCTATTTACTGAGCACTTATTGTGTGCACAGCACTGCACTAAGAGCTTGGGAAGTACAAGTTGGCAACATATAGAGACGGTCCCTACCCAACAACGGGCTCACAGTCTTCTACCATGAGGGTGGGCTCTGTGCCAAGCTTCAGCCACAGCTGAAAATTTTCCCAAAAGAGGGCGAAGGGGTCGTGTTGTACCCTGGGCCCAAAGGTACAGTTCTGCCCCGAATGATGGGTGACCCTGAACCCCGATATAGACAGATCTGGCCAAGTCATTCCCTCCCAATGCAGAGCGGGCCCAGGGTCCGTTTGCCCCTCTAGACTGAAGCCTCTTTGTGGGCAGGGAATACGTCTGCTTTATTGTTATATTGTACTCTCCCAAGTGCTCAGTATAGTGCTCTGCACACCCAGTAAGAGCTCAATAAATAGGACTGATTGACGACTAAGGGTCTTAGCCATCCACTTCCTCTCTGCTGGAATCGTTATTTTAAATAGGAACACCGGCAAAACCCTCCTGAATATCTGCGGACTGTCCCCTGCCCCCTCTCCCCCTCCTCCCGCCTGCCCCCGTCGCACATACATACACACACACTCACACATATGTGCACAACAGCACTCCGCACAACGTGACCACTCCTTCCACGGAGAGCAGAGTGGACTCCAGGGTTAGTCCAACGCATCCAATTCAAGCTAAAGAAACTTTTCACTAGTCTCCGGGGGCAACCGGCTGCCAAACACCACAGTGTTCCTAATAATACAACTCTCTTTCGGGTCGAGAATTTTGAGACATAATAAATCATCAGCTTTTCAAAGAGAGTGACTTTCCATTTCAAATACATATGTTAACATGAAGAAATTCAGCCCTCAAAATTATGAATCATCCCCAACTCATCCCAGGATACTTCCAACTTGGGGCGAGCTCCAGGAACGTCAGATTTCCGGAGCTCGGAATCCCAAAGTCTGCTCAGGCGGGAGCGAGTCCGAAAGGGCAGGAGCAGAGTGGACACGTGTCGGCTTGGCCAGGAACTCGCTCTCTTGTTTTCGCTCTGGGAAACATCCAAACCATGGACAATCCCCGTGAGCGCGCGTTCTTTTCCTACTAAGACCGGCCACACGGGGAACGGAAAAAGTAAGCCGACCGAAGGAGATTACGCTGAATTTGGCTCCCTATAGCCCGTGGAACCTAATTTCTAAGGCATGCTTCTCAGAAGCTGGGGCCCAGGATCGTTCATTTGGTTGCCCAGGATCGTTCATTTGGTTGCCCAGGGCAAGGACTGACGATTGGAGATGACATCCTGGAAGCAACTCCTGTGCCGTCCTCCAGGTATCTACCATACAGTGTCCAATGTTGCGAGAACTGGATGGTCTCTCTCCCTCTCCCCACCAAACTAATAATTATACTAATAACTGAAGTTTTTGTTAAGCAGCCACCATGCGAGAAGCACTGCACTGAACACTCAGGTAGATAAAGGATAATCAAGTCCCACATTGGGCTCACAGTCTAACTAGGATTACCACAACTATCTGGCGAGTGCAGAGTAGAGAAGCAGTGTGGCTCAGTGGAAAGAGCCTGGGCTTTGGAGTCAGAGGTCGTGGGTTCAAATCCCGACTCTGCCAATTGTCAGCTGTGTGACTTTGGGCAAGTCACTTCACTTCTCTGTGCCTCAGTTCCCTCATCTATAAAATGGGGATTAAGATTGTGAGCCCCCCGGGGGACAACCTGATCACCTTGTAACTTCCCCAGCGCTTAGAACAGCGCTTTGCACATAGTAAGCACTTAATAAATGCCATTAAAAACAAAACAAAACAAAACAAAAAAACTATCCCTTCCACCATTAGTCAAGCAGGCCAAGAAAACAGAGACTTGTCTCAGTCTTCCGCCTCCAACTACAATCAATCCACTCCATCTGTATGCCTTTATGTTGCCAATTTGTACTTCCCAAGCGCTTAGTACAGTGCTCTGCACACATAAGTGCTCAAAGCACCCTACCTCCTTCCCCTCCCCACAGCACCTGTATATAACTTTGCACAGATTTATTACTCTATTTTACTTGAACATATTTATTTTGCTAATGATGTGCATACAGCTTTAATTCTATTTGTTCTGACGATTTTGACACCTGTCTACGTGTTTTGTTTTGTTGTCTGTCTCCCCCTTCTAGATTGTGAGCCCATTGTTGGGGAGGGACCGTCTCTATATGCTGCCGACTTGGACTTCCCAAGCGCTTAGTATAGTGCGCCGCACACAATAAGCGCTCAATAAATATGATTGAATGAATGACAATCAGAACACCTGCTCCCTTTCATTTTCTCTCCCAGACTGCCATCTTCAACCACTCACTCGCCAATGGCTCCTTGCCCTCTGCTTTCAATCAGGCCCACAAATACCCTGTTCTAAAAACAAACAAACGAAAAACCCCCCTCAATCCTATGGCACCCTGTAGTGATCATCTTTGTGCAGAAACGCTCTGGGCATGTTACTCCCCTCCTCAAAAATCTCCAGTGGCTACCAGTCAACCTATGCATCAGGCAAAAACTCCTCACCCTCGGCTTCAAGGCTGTCCATCCCCTCGCCCCCTCCTACCTCACCTCCCTTCTATCCTTCTCCAGCCCAGCCCGCACCCTCCACTCCTCTGCCGCTAACCTTCTCACTGGGCCTCGTTCTCGCCCATCCCGCCGTCGACCCCCGGCCCGCGTCCTCCCCCTGGCACGGAATGCCCTCCCTCCACACATCCGCCAAGTTAGCTCTCTTCCTCCCTTCAAAGCCCTACTGAGAGCTCACCTCCTCCAGGAGGCCTTCCCACACTGAGCCCCCTCTTTCCTCTCCCCCTCCCCATCCCCCCCGTCCTACCTCCTTCCCCTCCCCACAGCACCTGTATATATGTTTGTACAGATTTATTACTCTAGTTTACTTGTCCATATTTACTATTCTATTTATTTTGTTAATGATGTGCATCTAGCTTTACTTCTATTTATTCTGATGACTTGACACCTGGCCACATGTTCTGTTTGTTGTCTGTCTCCCCCATCTAGACTGTGAGCCCGTGTTGGGTAGGGACCGTCTCTATATGTTGCCGACTTGTACTTCCCAAGCGCTTAGTCCGGTGCTCTCCACACAGTAAGCGCTCAATAAATACGACTGAATGAATGAATGATCCCATCTCCCTCCTCTCATCCCTTTCCAGGCTTCTCAAATTATAACAATAATAAAAATAGTAATAGTAATTATTACTATGACATTTGTTAAGCACTTACTACAGGTCAAGCATCTGCTTCTCCAGCCCTGACCTCTCTCCTTCTCTGCAATCTTCCATTTCCTCCTGCCTCCAGGGCATATCTGGTTGTCCTGCCGATATCTCAAATTTAACATTTCTGAAACTCAACTCCCACTCCAACCCTCCTCTCCCGAAGATTTTCCCATCACTGCTGACCACGCCACTTTCCTCCCTGTCTGACGAGCCCAACCTTCACATTAGCCTTGACTCATCTCTCTCCCTCAACCTGCAGAGTCGGTAGGTCATCAAATCAGTGCATGGGCCTGTTGACACCCTCCCCAAGAGGGGAATAAAGTCACTAAATTTGGGAGCAGCTGTTGTTCCAATCTTCTCTATGCCGCACCTCTCTGGGAGTGGGAGCAAAGTTCCCCATCACCCCCTTCCCACCAAATTTAAGCGGAGAAGCAGCATGGCCTAGTAGATAAAGAATGAGCCTAGGAGTTGGGAAGGTCCTAGATTCTAACACCGGCTCTGCCGATTGTCTGCTTGTTTGTTGTGTGACCTTGGGCAAGTAACTTCACTTCTCTGTGCCTCGGTTACCTCACCTGTAAAATGGGATTTAGATCATGAGCCTGACGTGGGTCAGGGATTGTGTCCAATCCGATTAGCTTGTATCTAGCCCAACGCTTAGTATAGTGCCTGGCACACAGTAAGTGCTTAACTTAGAGAAGCAGCGTGGCTCAATGGAAAGAGCCTGGGCTTTGGAGTCAGAGGTCATGGGTTCAAATCCCGGCTCTGCCAATTGTCAGCTGTGTGACTTTGGGCAAGTCACTTAAGATCTCTGGGCCTCAGTTACCTCATCTGTAAAATGGGGGTGAAGACTGTGAGCCCCCCGTAGGACAACCTGATCTCCTTGTAACCTCCCCAGTGCTTAGAACAGTGCTTTGCACATAGTAAGCGCTTAATAAATGCCATCATCATTATTATTATTATTATTAACAAATACCACTAAAAATTACAGTCACAATACTTGCTAACAAGAAGGGAAATAAGATCAGCTTTCTCTCTAACACACACACCCACGTACATGCGACTCCTTGGGCATTTGCAGACTGACATATCTCTCATCTCTAGTGTTGTGGAACTGAAATAATTATTACTAATAATAATAATAATAGTGATGATGATGATAGCATTTATTAAGCGCTTACTATGTGCAAAGCACTGTTCTAAGCACTGGGGAGGTTACAAGGTGATCAGGTTGTCCCACTGAGCGCTCACAGTCTTAATCCCCTTTTTACAGATGAGGTCACTGAGGCACAGAGAAGTTAAGTGACTTGCCCAAAGTCACACAGCTGACAATTGGCGGAGCCGGGATTTGAACCCATGATCTCTGACTCCAAAGCCCGGGCTCTTTCCACTGAGCCATGCTGCTTCTCGACCCACCCATTGCTAGGACCACTGAGTCTGTGGCCTATGGGAAGGGTTTGAGGGGAAAATAGTTGGGAAGAGAGCACTCTGTAGACTGTACTGGAGGGAACCTGACCAAGTGTTTCGGCAGCAAGTCAAAATTCATTCACTCATTCATTCAATCGTACTTATTGAGCGCTTACTGTGTGCAGAGCACTGTACTAAGTGCTTGGGAAGTACAAGTCGACAACACACAGAGATGGTCCCTACCCAACAACGGGCTCACAGCCTAGAAGAAATGAATGTCACTGGGCGCGGTCTGGCCTAGAGAAGCAGTGCGACCTAGTAGAAAGAGCACTGACTGAAGGAGCACTGACTGGGAGTCAGAGGACCTGGGTTCTGATCCCGCCTCTGGCACGCTGTGTGACCTTGGACAAGTCACTTCACTATTCTGTACCTCAGTTACCTCATTTGTAAAATGGGGATTACGACTGTGAGCCCCAGGTGGGACCTGGACTGTGTCCAACCTGATTAGCTTGTATCTACCTCAGCGCTTAGTACAGTAGTCATCTAGTGTCCGGTGACTGAATCTATCCCAACGCTTCATTCATTCATTCAATCGTATTTATTGAGCACTTACTGTGTGCGGAGCACTGTACCAAGAGCTTGGAAAGTACAATTTGGCAACAGATAGAGACGGTCCCTACCTAACAACGGGCTCACAGTCTAGAAGGGGGAGGCAGACAACAAAACAAAACAAGTAGACAGGTGTCAATACCATCAGAACGGGTAAAGAGAATTAGCGCTTCGTATAGGGGATTCAGTATTCCTTCTCCCTCTTCTTTGGACTGTGAGCTCCCTGTTGGACAGGGATTGCATCCAAACTGGTTAACCTGTATCTACCCTAATGCTCCATACTACTTAGGCCGTAACACACACTTTAACAAATACGATAACTAATTAATTGAAATGAGGATTAAGCCTACTCCCTCCTACTTGAACGGTGAGCCTCATGTGGGACAGAGGATGTGTCCAACTTGCTACTTCCGTATCTACCCCAAAGCTTGGCCCGGTATGTGGAACATAGGAAGGACTGAACAAGTACCACAATTATCATCATCATTACTTACGGGGAAGCATCAGTCAGCATCCAAAGGACCTCATCCGCGGGACTCCTGGCTCTCTTCAGGATGTCTGAATCGAGCCGGGGCAGGACGGGGAAGGCCTGGCCTCCAGAATGTCACCCGGCCCCCACGGGAAAGGCAAGCTCTTTCCCACTTGGTTTTCGTTTCCCTCGACAGATCGCTTCGCGACTCCAGTGAGGGGATTGTGAGGGTTGGCGGGGGAGGGAGACGGGTGCGGGAGAACGCAGTCCATCCGTGGCCGCCTGTCTTCACCTCTTTGCCTGGAGGCGCTTTTATTGGGCCGGACGCTGCCCGGACACGGCCCCTCTCCTACTGAGCGCTCGCCTTCCGTTATAAAAACAAACTCAAACCCGACATTCGGGAAAAGTATTTTCAAAATGCAGAAAACTCTTTGAAACTGGACCAAAATGTACAAAGGGGACAAACTCATGTTTTAGATTTTCGAGAGACGCGTGCAGACTTTGGATGCGGCAAATATGGGCTACGGTCCTTGTTATGTCTTCTAAACAAAATTCCTAAATAGAAGGAGAGAGGCCAGGAAAGGAAAACCAGCCCCCTTTTTTTCCTGCTAAGTGCTCGTGTCTTACTTCTGTCTTTAGCCAGCTAAGTCATTAATCATCGTTATGCTTCATTGGTTTTCTAAAATAAACACGAGAAGCAGCTTGAATAAAGCAAATGTGAACCCCTCTGGCCTCCAACATATGGAAGGCTCAACCGTCGGAGCTGATTGTGTGCCGCTTATTACACGTACATGGCAGAGGGAGTTCATCGCCGCGAGAAGGAAGAGCATTCTAATTTTCGCGGCAGTATACCTCTGCCCCATCTATTACCTAGCTCACATCAGAAATCAAAAACGGGATTATTCCATCGTAAATAAAAGTGTTTCACTCTAGTCTGATCAGTGTGCCCTGGTCTTCCCACTCTCAGTTCCACACTCTTTACCTCTTAAGCTCACTACCTCCCAAACAATTAATCGCATTTATTGAGCGCTTATTATGTTCAGAACACTGTACTACATGCTTAGGAGAGTACGAAAATATAACAGACATATTCCCTGCCCACAACAAGCTTATTTTCACTCACTCCAGAGCTACTTCTTTGGCACCAGGAGAGAACTGATAATAATCCACTTAGATGCACAGTTTCAATCAATCGTATTTATTGAGCGCTTACTCTGTGCAGAGCACTGTACTAAGCGCTTGGGAAGTGCAAGTTGGCAACATATAGAGACAGTCCCTACCCAACAGTACCTTAACCCCGGTCTGCTGCGTCCTCAGGCCCGCTGCTGGGCCTTTGGGTGAGGGGGAGCGCAGGTGGTTCAGTGCAGACCATCGCGCTATCACAAAAATAGGTCAAGCACCTGTAAGTCATCTTTGAAAAGGAACAGTTAGCCACCTGTGTGTTCTCTCTCTCCCTCTATATATTCATTTTCAGTCATTCAATCGTATTTATTGAGCGCTTACTGTGTGCAGAGCACTGTACTAAGCACTTGGGAAATACAAGTTGGCAACATAGAGAGACAATCCCTACCCAATATCTGCTTGAATAGACATATGGCTAGTTGTCTATTCAGACATACACAACTGCCCAGCTGCCTTTCAATTTCAAAGATAATGCTATAACTAACTATATGCATGGGTGCATATTTTTCTAAATGGTATTTGTTAAGCGATGAACCTGTGCCGGGCACTGTTCCAAGCGCTGGAGTCGATGCAAGCTAATCAGTTTAGACACAGTCTATGTCCCATATGGGGCTCACAGTCTTAATTCCCATTTCACAGATGAGAGAACTGAGGCCCAGAGAAGTGAAGTGACTTGCCCAAAGTCACAGAGCAGACAAATGGTGGAGCCAGGAGTAGAACTTGGGCCCTTCTGATTACAAGTCCCATGCTCTATCCACAAGTCCAGGTAGCTTCTCTTTCCACTAAGCCACGCTGCTTTCATTCATTCATTCATTCAATCGCATTTATTGAGCGCTTACTGTGTGCAGAGCACTGTACTAAGTGCTTGGGAAGTACAAGTTGGCAACAAATAAGTGCTTAAGTGCACTTGGGAAGTTCCCGCAAAAAGCTGACACACTGGTACAAAATTCCATCTAGAGCTCAGGGGTTTCCACCCGCTTAATTTGCCTTCTTGAAGAAAAGACCTTTCAAACAATATGTTGAGCCACTGTCAATAATAATAATAATAATAATAATGGTGGTATTTGTTAAGCGCTTATTATGTGCAAAGCACTGTTCTAAGCGCTGGGAGGATACAAGGCGATCAGGTTGTCCCATGTGGGACTCACAGTCTTAATCCCCATTTTACAGATGAGGGAACTTTATATCACCTGTATATATGTATATATGTTTGTACATATTTATTACTCTATTTACTTATTTATTTATTTTACCTGTACATATCTATTCTATTTATTTTATTTTGTTAATATGTTTGGTTTTGTTCTCTGTCTCCCCCTTCTAGACTGTGAGCCCACTGTTGGGTAGGGGCTGCCTCTATATGTTGCCAACTTGTACTTCCCAAGCGCTTAGTACAGTGCTCTGCACACAGTAAGCGCTCGATAAATACGACTGATGATGAGTTAAGTGGCTTGCCCAAGGTCACACGGCTCAAAAGAGTCCACTGGCTTTTCACCTGGGTCCAGACATCATCATCATCATCATCAATCGTATTTATTCGTCAATCGTATTTATTCATCAATCGTATTTATTGAGCGCTTACTGTGTGCAGAGCACCGTACTAAGCGCTTGGGAAGTCCAAGTTGGCAACATATAGAGACAGTCCCTACCCAATAGTGGGCTCACAGTCTAAAAGACATCTCAGAAGAAAATTTGGGGTGGCGGGGTGGAGGGGAGAAGAAAGGGGCAGGCGGTTCAAGAGGCTTAGCTCCATTTAAGAGCTTCCTCCTTTCCAAATTCCATCAGCTGTCAGGTCACCTCGGTTGTTTACCAACCACGCAGACCACCTCTGGGACACGCTGGGTCAGTAGCCCGACTGGCTTGGAGAGCGTAACGTCCTGGTATTTTGTGGCTTTTTTTTCCAAAATGGCATTTGCCCAGATCAAGAGCTGAATGAATAAACAAAGTCTGGGACGCGAGAAGCCAGGCCAGGGCGGCCGATGCCGGGGGGAGGCCAGCGACGGCTGAAAGGGGATCTGCCCGGCCCTCCTCCGGCAAAACCCGTCGCCGGTTTGTTTCCCTCGGGGGCTTCTCCTTCCTGGCAGCCGTCGCCGCCGCGGGGGTCACGTCGGCCGGGCCAGGCCTACTCGGCGACCTCCGCTTCCCGCTGACCTCCTGGCGCAGGTCCTCCAGGCTTGAAGCACGGCGGTCACGTTGAAGCCGAACGGTCCCTTGATTGGCAAGGGGGGGTGAGGAG
Source organism: Tachyglossus aculeatus (assembly GCF_015852505.1). NCBI lineage: Eukaryota > Metazoa > Chordata > Mammalia > Monotremata > Tachyglossidae > Tachyglossus > Tachyglossus aculeatus. The sequence goes on along the minus strand of NC_052088.1, from coordinate 38,848,782 downwards.
ACCGGACGACTACCGGACGCAGGGTGCCGTCGGAGCCCCTACTGTGGGCGAGACAAGCCAACTGGACGCCCACTGGGTCCAGAGCTATGGGCTGGACACCAGCTGGTTGCAGAGCCCAGAACTAGACGTCTACTGGGCAGAAAACTTCACTGGGTAGAGCAGTGCGGCCCAGTGGAAAGAGCCCGGGCTTTGCGGTCAAATCCCGGCTCTGCCAACTATCACCTGTGTGACTTTGAGCAAGTCACTTCACTTCTCTGGCCCCCAGTTCCCTCATCTGTAAAATGGGGATTAAAACTGTGAGCCCCCCCACCGTGAGACAACCTGATCACCCTGTAACCTCCCCAGCGCTTAGAACAGTGCTTGGCACATAGGAAGCGCTTAACAAATACCATCATCATTATTATTATTAGAGAGAGCTGTTTGGGGCACTTTGGGGTGCAGAGCAGCATGGTCCAGTGGAAAGGAGCACGGATTTGGGACTCAGAGGACATGGGTTCTCATCCCGACTCCACTTGGCTGTTGGGTGACCCTGGACAAGTCACTTAACTTCCCTGGGCCTCAGTTATCTCTTCTGTAAAATGGGGATGAAGACTGTGAGCCCCATTTGGGACAAGGATTGTGTCCAACCTGTAGCTTGCAGCCACCCAACACTTAGAACAGTGCACAGAGTAAGTGCTTAACAAATACCATAATTATTATTATTGTTATTATTTTCATTATTATTTTGGGTGACCATTAGATTGGAAGTTCCTTGAGGGCATGGAGCATTTCTACCAGGTCTACTGTACTGTAATAATAATAATAACAATAATAATAATAATAATGGCATTTATTAAGCACTTACTATGTGCAAAGCACTGTTCTAAGCACTGGGGAGGCTACAAGGTGATCAGATTGTCCCACGGGGGGCTCACAGTCTTAATCCCCATTTTACAGATGAGGTAACTGAGGCCCAGAGATGTGAAGTGACTTGCCCAAAGTCACACAGCTGACAAGTGGCAGAGCCAGGATTTGAACCCATGACCACTGACTCCAAAGCCCGGCCTCTTTCCACTGAACCACACTGCTGTACTCTCCCAAGGGCTTAGTACAGTGTTCTGCCCACAGTAAATGCTCAGTAAATACCATTGGTTGACTACTGGGTGCCTACTGAGAAGCAGTGTGTCAGTGGAAAGAGCCCAGGCTTTGGAGTCAGAGGTCATGGGTTCAAATCCCGGCTCCGCCAATTGTCAGCTGGGTGACTTTGGGCAAGTCGCTTAACTTCTCTGGGCCTCAGTTACCTCATCTGTAAAATGGGGATGAAGACAGTGAGCCCCCTGTGGGACAATCTGATCACCTTGTAATCTCCCCAGTGCTTAGAACAGTGCTTTGCACATAGTAAGCGCTTAATAAATGCTATCATTACTGAAGGAAGACTACTTAACTGTGCAACTACCACACACAAAGCTCTGCACAGGGCACTTGGGAAGAACTAACAGAAGGACTACTGTTTGGGCTTTCCTTGTCACAAACAGCCAAGGTGGAACTTTGAGATTCTCGGGTGCCCAGAGATAGGGAAAGGCAAGGCTGCCTCGAGTAACTTCCCCTCCTAAATAAGAAGTGCCACAAATGGGTGGATCATCACCCTTCAAGGCCCTACTGAGAGCTCACCTCCTCCAGGAGGCCTTCCCAGACTGAGCCCCTTCCTTCCTCTCCCCCTCGTCCCCCTCTCCATCCCCCCATCTTACCTCCTTCCCTTCCCCACAGCACCTGTATCTATGGATATATGTTTGTACATATTTATTACTCTATTTATTTATTTTACTTATACATATCTATTCTGTTTATTTTATTTTGTTAGTATGTTTGGTTTTGTTCTCTGTCTCCCCCTTCTAGACTGTGAGCCCACTGTTGGGTAGGGACTGTCTCTAGATGTTGCCAACTTGTACTTCCCAAGTGCTTAGTACAGTGCTCTGCACACAGTAAGCGCTCAATAAATACGATTGACTGATTGATTGATCACCCGGAAATATGATCCCAAAGTATGGAGCCAGCCATCAGGGACTTGGAATGAATCATTCCAGGATAGGCGGGCCAGCCCGGACTTCGTTTTTCCAATTCTCCGGGTGCTCTCCTCTCCACGTCGCAGTAGCGTGACATCTCTCCCGGCTAAAGGGTCTGTTTTAAGGCTTGTGTGGCCTTAGAAACACTACCGTACTTCCATCCTCGAAGTCCTTTCCCAACGCAAGCCCAGCCTCCATGCAATTCCGAGGGGAAGACGTGATCGCTGTCTCCTCAACCCTGTTATCCAGTGGTGGAAGGGGGAACGGGGGAATGAACCACCACTCGGGAAACAAGAACCATGTCAGGCCACGAAGACGTTTGCCCTTTGCTGTCCAGTTTAGGAATGTGGGGGAGACCAATTCGATACTTCGAATGGCAACGGTCTGCCTTCTAAATCTGGTGAAGACGCCTGCCTCTCTGACAGAAAGGGCACTGTGCTTTGGAGAATCGTGGCTATGTCTCGGTGACAAACCAGGGATCTGGGTTGTAGGAACACGTCTCTCAATCCCGACTGACCTATGATCAATCAGTGGTGTTTACTGAGTGCTTACTATGTGCTGAGCCCCGCACTGAGTGCTTGGAAGACTTTTTAGACTGTGAGCCCACTGTTGGGTAGGGATTGTCTCTATATGTTGCCAACTTGTACTTCCCAAGCGCTTAGTACAGTGCTCTGCACACAGTAAGTGCTCAATAAATACGATTGATGATGATGATGATGATGATGATACAATACAATGGAATTAGTGGACACGTTCCTTCTCCATAATGAGCTTCCGTTCTAGAGGAAGTGGCTGTTGTAACTGGCTGTTTTCTGCCTCCCGGGGGGAAGGTGAGGAGAGAGGCCGTGGGTAGCTACTGCACTGAGCATCTCTTCAAAATGGATCCCCCTTCCTGGAAATCAGGTGGGTGAGGCCCACCATAATGATCTGTTGGCGAGAAGGGATGCACCATGATCCCCACCCCAATGGAGGGGCTCAGCGGCTGAACCACAGAGGACCTCTAGACTGTAAACTCGCTATAGGCAGGCAATGTGGACTCTCCCAAGCGTTTAGTACAGAGCTCTGCACACAGTAAGTGCTCAGTAAATGCAACTGAACTCAATGAAGAGCCTTGACGCAGCCACTGGAGGTTGAAGACCATGCCACCCCTGGTCACCCCAGCACTGAGGGGTATTTGGTTACTGAGCTGTTTTGGAATAGCTGGGACAGGGGATGGGTGGAGAGGGAATGGGTCACTTGAATCCATCAGGCAAGGGACGCAACGGGTCCTAGTGGAAAGAACTTGGGCTTTGGAGTCAGGGGATCTGGGATCTACTCCCCCTACTCTGCTGTTCGCCTCCTGTGAGACCTTGGGCGAGTCACTTAATGACTCTGCTGCAGTTCCCTCATCTGTAAAATGGGGATAAAGCACCAGTTCTCCCTCCTCTTGGTCTGTGATCCCTATTTGGTGCAGGCCTGGTAACACCCTGAGTATAATAATCATAATAACTGTGGTATTTGTTAAGCTCTTACTATGCATCAAGCATTGTACTAAGCTCCGGGGCAGATACAAGCAAATCGGGTCGGACACAGTCCCTGTCCCATGTGGGGCTCACCGTTTCCATCCCCACTTTACAGATGAGGTAACTGAGGGCAGAGAGAAATGAAGCGATGTCGCACAGCAGATGAGTGGCGGAGCTGGGATTAGAACCCATGACCTTCTGATTCCCATGTCCATGCTCTATCCACTACGCTATTAGGTGCTTAGTACAGTGCACTTAAGACATGCAACTACATGTTACTGATTCATTTAGAAGATCAGTTCTGTGCACAGCTGCCCCAGATCGATGACCTAATCGGCTCCTGACGCGCCCACCCTCCGCCCGGCCCAGAGAGGGCCGCTTCGGTGCACGCCCTGCGTGCTCCGAATCTCGGACCGAGGCGGAGCGCTCCAACCAGTCCTCTACCTCCAGACTCTGATGTGTTATTCTTTTGTTTTCCCTATTTTCTGCTCTGAAAAGCTGCCATTTTTTATTGTCCTCGAGAGATTGCCTCAAGTCTGTTCTTAGGGCGACCCTCGGGAGGCTTGTAATTTTTTACACGTCGAACCAAGTAGGTGAGATTTCAGAGCCCTTGAAGGTTTGATTTAATGAACGCCAAGCATCCGAACCCCCCTGGAAATTCCTTTGTCGCAACCCCGCGGGGCTTCGCAACCGACGGGAGGGACGCGTGGACCCGGAGCGGGAATTCGATGGGGCTGTTAGCAGCTGTAGGAGATTTTTTTTAATTTCAAGGCGTAATCAAACATTAAGTTTTCTTTTCAGGGAAAACAAACATTTCTCTGATTTTTTTTTTTTCTCCTATACTGGAACAGTCCTGTTTCCCTTTAACAACTTCCCATTAAACCTCATGAATCGTATCCTGTACTTAATGGGCTGTTAATATTTTAAAGCTTCTGTAGTTCTACTGTAAATCCCCGGTCCCTTCAGCAACCCGGAACAGATACACTGAAACACTCATAGCCGCGAGAGGGTACCGACCAGCCGCGAAAACTTCCCCTCCCTGCTGTCGGAGCAGAGGAAAACACACACCTCACTTTTTCCAGCTGAACAATAACTTTGGACTCTTAGTGTGGATGCAGTCATAACCCAGCAGTAAGCGCAACAATTATGACGGCTATAAATCTGAAAACAACCAAACGTAGTTGGAAAAATGCAGACATTTCACTGGCTGCAAGCCACATAATGGCCACATTGACACAGAAGGGCTCACAACTGACGCTTAATCACTGAAATGGCACTTATTGGGGCTACAGCAAAATCTCACATTAAAACTTAAAAAGAGGGAGGTAACTCTGTCCTTAACGTGTGATCCAATATCCTCTCCCCTGTGCTTTGAACAAAGCACAGAACCAATGGAATAAAGACCAATACTAACATTATCAAGATGCTTCACATTGTGTGAAAATTGTAATCTCTAATAAACACTCAGTTTCCATTTTTTTTCCATTCACCTTCCAAGTCCCTAGGAAACTGTAGAGACTAGGGCCGAGAAGGAATCAACTGGTCCACTTTTAGGATGACCTGATTTTGTTCCAGACTGGATTCTACATGACTCGCGAACAACAGACTGGCAAACTGACAGTTCAATTTTATGCCCTTTCACATGTCTGTCTGATGGTTAATGGTTTTTGTGAAGGGCTTAAACTGTGCCAAACACTGTTCTAAGAGCTAGAGTAGATACAAGACAATCAAGTTGGACACACTACCTGATCCACCTGGGGCTCACAGCCTAAGTGAGAAGCAGCGTGGCTCAGTGGAGTCAGAGGTCATGGGTTCAAATCCAGGCTCTGCCGACTGTCAGCTGTGTGATTTGGGGCGAGTGTCCCGAGGTGACCCCGCGGTACCGGTCATCTCAAGGTCAAAAGATATCTCATGACCACCTGAGCCAGCAGGCGGAACTCGGGAATGAGGGTGGGATACCAACCCCACAACCAAAACTGCTCAAACCAGGAATACAGAAGGTGTCCCTGGCCCCCGTGCCAATCCAATTAGGTATGGAGGAGGGGGGAGGGCACAGATTGGATAGACTGAGGCTGGAAGCTGGAATGGCCGAGGGGCACAGGCGATAAATACCTGTCCCCTCTGACCTTCGGGGTCAGAACACCGAGACACGCAGCAGCAGCCCACATATCGATCAATCAATCGTATTTATTGAGCGCTAACTGTGTGCAGAGCACTATCTTTCTCTGCCCAGATGCCCGTTCTGCAACCAGAAGCGACACACTGATGCAAGGGCCGCGGGACGGGTGAGTGTCTCGTGGGTGGGACCCAAGTGCCCCGCTGCTCATGGGAATCATGAGTGGATCCCTCCCACGTAGGGAGAGCACATGGTGAGAGCTAGCCGCCCACCACGTGCGCGGGGAATGGAAGGAATTCTTCCCATGTGGGAAAGTAAGTGGATTCTTCCCGAGCGGGAAGTGCACGTGGGTGAGAGCTAGCCGCCTCACCCACGCGTGATTAACGTATGATTGTGTTCCTCCTGTTAGGGAAGCTCGAATACTGCTAATTGATTACACTCCTCCCGAAAGGGAAGCTCGATCCATTGCGCCTAAACAGCTAAATAATTCAATGCGCCTCGTGGAATAAATTTCATATAAAACTCAGGCTTTCTGTCCCCGGCCTCCCTCTCTCTCTCTCTCTCTCACCTCGCCAATTACTGACCGAACCTCCCCGGACGACGGGTGACTCTATTTACTTATTTATTTTACTTGTACATATTTATTCTATTTATTTTATTTTGTTAATATGTTTTGTTTCGTTGTCTGTCTCCCCCTTCTTGACTGTGAGCCCGCTGTTGGGTAGGGACCGTCTCTATATGTTGCCAACTTGGACTTCCCAAGCGCTTAGTACAGTGCTCTGCACACAGTAAGTGCTCAATAAATACGATTGAAGGAATGAATGAATGAATGGTGGGGAGGGACCACTGAAATCCATAGATGCAGGTTTGAGAGGGGAGGGTGGCTCCCTGGGGAGGAGGGGTCCAGCCTTTGACCCCACACGTTGAGGGCCTCCAGGTAGGACTGAAAATCAATCAATCAATCGTATTTATTGAGCGCTTACTGTGTGCAGAGCACTGTACTAAGCGCTTGGGAAGTATAAGTTGGCAACATATAGAGATGGTCCCTACCCAACAGTGGGCTCACAGTCTAGAAAGTGGGAAGACCCCAATCGGGCCTACCTTACTCAATGACTCTCGTGAAGCGTGTCTTTCCCCCATCCCGAATCCTCTTCCTTCCCCCCAATCCAACACGCATAATGACAGGGGCACAGCTAAGGTGGTGGATCTGGGCCTGAAAAGGATGACTAAACTGATGAATTTATTACTCTATTTATTTACTTATTTTATTTGTACATATTTATTCTATTTATTTTATCTTGTTAATACGTTTTGTTTTGTTGTCTGTCTGCCCCTTCTAGACTGTGAGCCCGCTGTTGGGTAGGGACCGTCTCTATAAGTTGCCGACTTGGACTTCCCAAGCACTTAGTTCAGTGCTCTGCACACAGTAAGTGCTCAATAAATACGATTGAATGAATGAATGAACGAACTGGCATAGTGGACAGAGCACGAGCCTGAGAGTCAGAGGGTCATGGGTTCTAATCCCGGTTCGGCCTCCTGTCTGCGTGACCTTGGGCAGGTCACTTCACTTCTCTGGGACTCAGTTACCTCTTCTGGAAAATGGGGATTGAGACTGTGAGCCCCACATGGGACAGGGATTGTGTCCAACCCGATTTGCTTGTATCCACCCCAGCACTTAGTTATAGTAATAATAATAATGATGGTATTTGTTAAGCGCTTAATATGTGCCAAGCACTGGTAGGTACAAGGTAATCAGGTTGTCCCATGTGGGGCTCACAGTCTTAATCCCCATTTTACCGATGAGGGAACTGAGGCACACAGAAGTCAAGTGACTTGCCCAAGGTGTGGTGGAGCTGGGATTAGAACCCATGACCTCTGACTGCCAAGCGTGGGCTCTTTCCCACAGCCTGGCACATAGAAGCACTTAACGAATAACATAATTATTATTACTATCGTTACTATTATTATCATCAATATTATTATTATTAACCCTTCCTGCCCCACTGGAGTGGCTGTGCCACAAACGTCATCCCCAGCACTCCCCAGAAAGGGAAGGCAGGAGAGTCTTAACCGCCAGAACAAGACCTCCATAAGCCCAGGACGGGGCCGTGGGCATTGGGCAAACGTCCATCTTGCCCTTGGATGAAGCAGTTCTAGGACCAGAGATCAGACCCAACCACATAACTCCCAAAAATGTCTCTCCAAAATGTGAAAACAACAAGGTTTAAAAAAGTAATCGTGACCACAAACATTTCAACCATTCTTTCTTCGGAGGAGGGTACAAATATTTCCTCCACAATATGGCTGAGAACCCAGTGGACTAACTGAGGGCCTGGTGGTTCTCAAACCCATCGTGCTTTGGCGATAGCTTGGCCCTGTGGACAAAGCACCACAGAGGACAGACACAAGAGTCGCTTTACGCCGTGAAATACAAAACTGCAGGACAAGAACCCGAATGTCCGCAAACAGGCTAGATTCCTGGAAGGAATCTGCCGCCTTATGCTGTTTTATTTGGCTTCATCTAATTCATTACTTGCAACCAGATCTAATCTCCTTCACTCACTGAAGTCCCGAGTCCAAAACCTCCCTTAAAAAGGCAACTTCTCCCAAGAACGGTACACGTGTAAACACACAGGAATAAGTCAAAAAGCCAGCGAAAACCAACCACACCGGTCAATTGGGATCTCCGGTATCTGCCATAGTTCCCCTGGGGACTTTCCTGAGGAAGACAGCACTCTGCTCAGATTTCCCAGACATTCCAACAACGAGCGGCAGGGTGGAGATGGGCTGAAAACAATTTGGGCACCAGACATGGGGCGTTTTTCCCGAGCACCAGGTTGCAGAATGGGAAGGGCTGGTCTTGGGGAAACCCCTCATTCCTGCTGATTTGTGGGGCACATCACAGTCCATTCCCCCACAACACTCAATCCAGATCAGTAGCAGTATGGACTAGGCACCTACTCTGTGCTGAGCACTGTACTTGGCTTCAACGAAGTGAAAAGCGTTATAGCCATCTCCCACTGAGTGGACACAAAGCACTGTACTGGGGTCCTTACTGTGAGCAGGGGGCTGCACTGACCACCTACTGTATGTCTTGGGTCCCCTTCTATTCTCCATCTACACCCACTCCCGTGGAGAACTCATTTGCTCCGGTGGCTTCAACTACCATCTTGCCTCTGGCCTAGAATACCCTCCCTCCTCAAATTCATTCACTCATTCATTCATTCAATCGTATTTATTGAGCGCTTACTGTGTGCAGAGCACTGTACTTAGCGCTTGGAAAGTACAAGTTGGCGACATATAGAGACAGAACCTACCCAACAGCGGGCTCACCTTCTAGAAGGGGGAGACAGAGAACAAAACAAAACATACTAACAAAATAAAATAAATAGAATAAATATCTACAAGTAAAATAGAGTAATAGTAAATAAATACAGTAATAATAAATCAAATCCGACAATGACTCTCCCCCACTTCTAAGCCTTACTGAAGGCCCATCTCCTCCAAGAAGTCTCCCCTGAATAAGTCCCCCTTTCCTCTTTTCCCACTCCCTTCTGCATCGTCCTGACTTGCTCCCATTGTTCATCCCCCCTTCCAGCCCTACAGCACTTATGTACACATCTGCAATTTATTTATTCATATTAATGTCTATCTCCCCCCTGCCTAGACTGTAAGCTCGTTGTAAGAAGGAAATTTGAATGTGTCTGTTTACTGCTGTGTTGTACTCTTCCAAGTGCCTAATATAGTGCTCTGCACGCAGTAAGCGCTCAATAAATAAAACTGCATGAATAAATATATGCACAGCACAATACTAGGCACTTAGGTGACAAACCATGCCACTGGCATATGTTAGGCAAAAACTCCTCACCCTGGGCTTCAAGGCTGTCCATCCGCTCGCCCCCTCCTACCTCACCTCCCTTCTGTCCTTCTCCAGCCCAGCCCGCACCCGCCACTCCTCTGCCGCTTATCTCCTCACCGTGCCTCGTTCTCACCTGTTCCGCCGTCGACCCCCGGCCCACGTCCTCCCCCGGCCCGGAATGCCCTCCCTCCGCACATCCGCCAAGCTAGCTCTCTTCCTCCCTTCAAAGCCCTACTGAGAGCTCACCTCCTCCAGGAAGCCTTCCCACACTGAGCCCCCTCCTTTCTCTCCTCCTCCTCCCACTCCCCCCGGCCTTACCTCCTTCCCCTCCCCACAGCACCAGTATATATGTTTGTACGTATTTATTACTCTATTTATTTATTTATTTTATTTGTACATATTTATTTTATCTTGTTAATATGTTTGGTTTTGTTCTCTGTCTCCCCTTTCTAGACTGTGAGCCCGCTGTTGGGTAGAGACTGTCTCCATATGTTGACAACTTGTACTTCCCAAGCACTTAGTACAGTGCTCTGCACACAGTAAGTGCTCAATAAATACAACAATGAATGAATGAATATGTTAAGCACTTGAAGCAGCGTGGCTCAGTGGAAAGAGCCCGGGCTTTGGAGTCAGAGGTCATGGGTTCAAATCCCGGCTCCGCCAATTGTCAGCTGTGTGATTTTGGGCAAGTCACTTAATTTCTCTGGGCCTCAGTTCCCTCATCTGTAAAACGGGGGTTAATACTGTGAGCCCCCCGTGGGACAACCTGATCACCTTGTAACCTCCCCAGTGCTTAGAACAGTGCTTGGCATATAGTAAGCGCTTAATAAATGCCATCATTATTATTATTATCAGAATATCCACAAGGATTTAGTGTGGCCTAGTGGAGACAGCAAGGGGCTGGGAACCAGTAGGCCTAGGTTCTTCTGCCACTGGCCCGCTGTGGAAGCTTGGGCAAGCCCTTTGACCTCTCTGGGCCTCCAATTCCTCAGTGGCAAAACGAGGGTCGGATCTCCTTTTAGACTGTGAGCCCACTGTTGGGTAGGGACCGTCTCTATATGTTGCCATCTTGTACTTCCCAAGTGCTTAGTACAGTGCTCTGCACACAGTAAGCGCTCAATAAATACGACTGATTGATTGATTGATTGATTGATCTCCGCTCTCCTTCCCTCTTAGACCATGAGCTCCACAAGGGCCAGAGATAGGGTTGGATACAATTACCTTCCACAGTGTTTAGAAACGGGCTTGGCACAGAGTGAGCACTTAGTACCTTAATGATCATTAGCACTTGAAAATTACAAGCGGATGGATTTCTGAACAAACAAAAAATCAACCTGGGCATGCCCCCACCGCTGTGGATTCAAAGTGACAAGGGAAATTCCCTGACAGAAAGCCAACTAATAAAGCAGCTGGAAAATGTTGATGAGAGATAAGAGCAAGTTCTCCTCCTTCCCATTAATCTGATGACAGATGCTGAGATCTGATCATTATAAAGGACCCGAAAGAGCCGCTAAAAGAAGACCATTAAGAACTGGCCTATGGAGAGGCTGCCACCTTTATCGAGAGGAGTTAACAAATAGTTAGTTGTTATTAACAAATATTAACAAATAATAAATATCTGTTATAATAATGATGGTGTTTGTTATGTACTAACTACATTCAATCGCATTTATTGAGCGCTTACTGTGTGCAGAGCACTGTACTAAGCGCTTGGGAAATACAAGTTGGCAACTATATGCCAGGAACTGTACTAAGCTCTGGGGCAGATTCAAGCAAATCGAGCTGGACACAGTCCCTGTCCCATGAGGGGCTCACAGTCTCAATCCCCATTTTATAAATGAGGGTACCGGGGCCCAGAGAAATGAAGTGACTTGCCCAAGGTCACACAGCAGACAAGTGGTAGAGTGGGGATTGGAACCCACGACCTTCTGAATCCCAGGCCTACGCTGTGCTGTTGCATGGTGAATTTTTATTAACAAATAAGAAATGTTAACGAATAAATCAAGTTATTAAGAAATAATGGCACATGGTGACCGCCGTGTTGAAATGGGCTTGTTATTGGAATCATAGGTGCCCCCTACTCCTAAGCAAGAGAGGGTGATACCCCCTGAAGCTTTGTGAGCTCAACTTCCAGCCTCAAGCCTCCTGGATCTCTGGCAAAATCGGGGAACTCCTGACCAATCAATCAATCGTATTTATTGAGCGCTTACTGTGTGCAGAGCACTGTACTAAGCACTTGGGAAGTCCAAGTTGGCAACATATAGAGACGGTCCCTACCCAACAGTGGGCTCACAGTCTAGAAGGGAGAGACAGAGAACAAAAACCGAACATATTAACAAAATAAAATAAATAGAATAGATATGTACAAGTAAAATAAATAAATAAGTAAAGTAATAAATATGTACAAACATATATACATATATACAGGTGCTGTGGGGAAGGGAAGGAGGTAAGGCGGGGGGGGATGGAGAGGGGGACCACAGCGCAAAGCATCCCAAAGGCCGCTCTCTGCCCCGCTAAAAGCAGCATGGTGCAGTGAATAGACCACGGGCCTGGGAATTGGAAGGTCACGGGTTCTAATCCTGCTCTGCTACTTGTCTGCTGTGTGATCCTGGGTAAGTCACTTCACTTTTATGGGCCTCAGTTACTGAGCTTAGCACAGTGCTCTGCCCACAGTAAGCGCTCAATAAATACGACTGAATGAATGACGGCGTCTCCTCTCTTGACCGTTAAGCTCGTTGTGGACAGGGAATGTGTCTGTTTATTGTCACACTATACTCTCCCAAGTGCTTAGTACAGTGTTCTTAGTACTCTCCCAAGCGCTTAGTAAGCGCTCAATAAATACGATTGACTGACTGATGTACAGTCGCTTCCACATCCCTTCTCCGAGGTAGGCAAACTAAATCACAGTTGGTTGGGCTGATGGCTATTCCTGGCTCGATATAGTTTTCTTGCCTAGTTTTGGGGTTAGGACAAGAAGATTGAGAGACTTCTTGAGAAAAATGTCAAACTAGTAGGTGATACTACTACGACCACCAGTAATACCTCCACTACCACAGCTTTTCCAAACTGCACATCCGTTCTGGGAAGGTTTGCATTTCAGCCCACTAAACTCCTCAATCGCGCTGAAGGACACTAATCATTATATTATAATAATGGTACTAGTGAAGGAACACCTGCCTCTGAAATAACGACAAACATGCTATGCAAATGAGGAAACAGACTCCCTGGAATGTAAAAACACACTGGCTTTGGCTAATAGCTCCCTGATTTTCCCCCTCGGGATCTTGGAGCAATTTCTGTAGTGGAAACTCTTGGCTTGGAAGCAATGAAAATAAGTCGTGTTTGCTCTTTTGATGTCCTGACCCTTGATTCCACACAGGAATTGTGGCACTGAGACCAGGGGAAGCGGAAAGCAATGACAGAATTCTTTCTGGATAGTTCCCTGGATTCTCCTTGCAATTCATCTTCTAATTTAAGCACACAGCACTTAGTAGTTTTACACTGCCTTTACTGCCCAAAGCATTTTTTTAATAGTATTTGTTAAATGCTTACTATGTGCCAGGCACTGTACTAAGTGCACGGTTAGATACAAGCATTGTTCTGACGACTTTGACACCTGTCTACATGTTTTGTTTTGTTGTCTGTCTCCCCCTTCTAGACTATGAGCCCACTGGTGGGTAGGGACCGTCTCTATATGTTGCCAACTTGTACTTCCCAAGCGCTTAGTACAGTGCTCTGCAAACAGTAAGCCCTCAATAAATATGACTGAATGAATGAATGAATGAATATCAATTATCCCATTTAGTCCTCACAACATCCAGGGAGAGGAGGAATTTTTACCCCCACTTTACAGATGAGGAAATGGAGACCCAGAGAGGTTAAGTAATCTGCACATAATAATAATAATAATAGTGGCATTTATTAAGCGCTTACTATGTGCAAAGCACTATTCAAAACGCTGGGGAGGTTACAAGGTGATCAGGTTGTCCCATGGCGGGGGGCTCAGTCTTAATCCCCATTTTACAGATGAGGTAACTGAGGCCCAGAGAATAATAATAATAATAATAATGGCATTTATTAGGCGCTTACTATGTGCAAAGCACTGTTCTAAGCGCTGGGGAGATTACAAGGTTGTCCCACAGGGGGCTCACAGTCTTGATGCCCATTTTACAGATGAGGTAACTGAGGCCCAGAGAAGTGAAGTGACTTGCCCAAAGTCACACAGCTGACAAGTGGTGAAGCCGGGATTTGAACCCACGACCTCTGACTCCAAAAGCCGGGCTCTTTCCACCGAGCCACGCTGCTTCTCCATGGTCATACAGCAGGCCACGGGGCAGATCTGGGTCCAGAGCCAGAGATTCCTGACTACAAAGCAGCGTGGCTCAGTGGAAAGAACACGCGCTTAGGAGTCGGAGGAGATGGGTTCTAATCCCAGCTCCATGACGCTGTGTGACCTTGGGCAAGGTACTTCACTTCTCTGTGCCTCAGTTACCTCCCCTGTAAAATGGAGATTAAGACTGCGATTACCTTGTATTTACCCTAGTGCACAGAACAGTGCTTGGCACTTAATAAATGCTAAGCAAATATCATAATTAATTAGGAATTATTACAACTACTAGACTTGTGCCCTTTCTACTAGGTGGTAATGCCTCTGCACAATCATTCCACAACTAGCTGTCACTTGAGATAAATTCCTGGTCTAAAACGCACATTGATGGAAGCCCTTCCTCCCCACAACATCCCTTCCAAGCAACTTCTGACCTGAAGAAATTGCCCGCAGGGAGAGGGACATTGAGCTTAACTGGCCCTCGGCTACATCTTTGGACAACAATAATAATAACAATAATAATAATAATATTTGTGCAGCGCTTATTTATTTATTTATTTTGCTTGTACATATCTATTCTATTTATTTTATTTTGTTAGTATGTTTGGTTTTGTTCTCTGTCTCCCCCTTTTAGACTGTGAGCCCACTGTTGGGTAGGGACTGTCTCTATATGTTGCCAACTTGTACTTCCCAAGTGCTTACTACAGTGCTCTGCACACAGTAAGCGCTCAATGAATATGATTGATTGATTAATAATAATAATGGCATTTGTTAAGTGGTTACTATGTGCAAAGCACTGTACTAAGCACTGGGGAGGATACAAGGTGATCAGATTGCCCCACCTGGGGCTCACAGTATTGAGCCCCATTTTACAGATGAGGGAACTGAGGCCCAGAGAAGTGACTTGCCCAAAGTCCCACGGCTGACAAGTGGTGGAGCCGGGATTTGAACCCATGACTTCTGACTCCCAAGCCCGTGCTCTTTCCATTGAGCCACGCTGCTTCTCTGTGCCAAGCACTGTTCTAAGCGCTGGGGGAGATACAAGGTAATCAGGTTGTCCCACTTGGGGCTCACAGTCTCAATCCCCATTTTACAGATGAGGGAACAGAAGTTAAGTGACTTGCCCAAGGTCACACTGCAGACAAGTAGTGGAGCCGGCATTAGAACCCATGACCTCTGACTCCTAAGCCACTAAGCCACGCTGCTTCTCTGACAACAAGATGCAAGCAGTGTTCCAAAGAAATACATAACCCTCGAAGAATCACCTCACCTGACAGGGGTTGGAGCTGGAACAATACAATGTTAGAGAGGTCAAAATTGTTTTTAATCAACCAATCATATTTATTGAGCGCTTACTGTGTGCAGAGCACTGTACTAAGCGCTTGGGAAGTACAAGTTGGCAACATATAGAGACGGTCCCAGTCTGAGTTTATACCCTAGAATTGAGTCAAGCATGGAAAACTCCACAGTGGAGCAGAGGCTTTGGCGGCTTTTTTTGTTTTGGTGCTTTTTTTTTGTAATAATAATAATAATAATAATAATAATAATAATAATAATAATAATAATAATGGCATGCATTAAGTGCTTACTATGTGCAAAGCAGTGTTCTAAGCGCTGGAGAGGTTACAAGGTGATCAGGTTGTCCCACGGGGGGCTCACAGTCTTAATCCTCATTTTACAGATGAGGTAACTGAGGTCCAGAGAAGTTCAGTGACTTGCCCAAGGTCACACAGCTGACAATTGGTGGAGCCGGGATTTGAACCCATGACCTCTGACTCCCAAGCCCGTGCTCTTTCCACTGAGCCACGCTGCTTCTTTTGGTAGTGGTATTTGGTAAGCGTTTACTATGGGCCAGACACTGTACTCAGTGCTGGGGTAGATACAAGCTAAATTCGGTTGGACACATGGGCTGTCAGTCTTTATCACCATTTTTGCAGATGAGGTATCTGAGGCACAGAGAAGTAAGTGAAATGCCCTGCTCAAAGTCACACAGCAGACAAGTGGCGGAGTCAGAATTAGAACCCAGGTCCTTCTGACTCCCACTCTTACTGACCGATGAACTTGCCGAAGCCTGGAGCCTCGCCCACCCACATCCCGTTACTTTCCTGGTCCCTCCTGGTCCCACTGTCTCAATGAGAAGTCTGGAGGGGTACATCCCACCATTCAGTCATTCATTCATTCATTCAATCATATTTACTGAGCGCTTACTGTGTGCAGAGCACTGTACTAAGCGCTTGGAAAGTACAAGTTGGCAACATATAGAGACGGTCCCTAACCAACAACGGGCTCATAGTCTAGAAGGGGGAGACAGACAACAAAACAAGACATGTGGACAGGTGTCGAGTCATCAGAATAAATCAAAATAAAGCTAGATGCACATTATTAACAAAATAAACAGAATAGTAAATATGTACAATTAAAATAAATAGAGTAATAAATCTGTACAAATATATATACAGGTGCTGTGGGGAGGGGGAGGAGGTAGGGTGGGGGGATGGGGAGGGGGAGAGGAAGGAGGGGGCTCAGTCTGGGAAGGCCTCCTAGGAGGAGATGAGCTCTCAGTAGGGCTTTGAAGGGAGGAAGAGAGCGAGCTTGGCGGATGTGCGGAGGGAGGGCATTCCGGGCCAGGGGGAGGACGCAGGCCGGGGGTTGACGGCGGGACAGGCGAGAACGAGGCCCGGTGAGGAGGTGAGCAGTGGTAGAGGAGCGGAGGGTGCGGGCTGGGCCGGAGAAGGAAAGACGGGAGGTGAGGTAGGAGGGGGCGAGGTGATGGACAGCCTTGAAGCCGAGAGTGAGGAGTTTTTGCCTGATGTGTAGGTTGACTGGCAGCCACTGCAGATTTTTGAGGAGGGGAGTAACATGCCCAGAGCGTTTCTGCACAAAGATGATCTAGGCAGCAGCGTCAAGTATAGACTGAAGTGGGGAGAGACAGGAGGATGGGAGATCAGAGAGGAGGCCAATGCAGTAATCCAGTTGGGATAGGATGAGAGATTGAACCAGCCTGGTGGCGGTTTGGATGGAGAGGAAAAGGCGGATCTTGGTGAGACTGGAGGTGAGACCGGCAGGTTCTGGTGACGGATCGGATGTGAGGGGTGAACGAGAGAGCGGAGTCGAGGATGACACCAAGGTTGCGGGCTTGTGAGACGGGAAGGATGGTAGCGCCGTCTACAGTGACGGGACAGTCAGGGAGAGGGCAGGATTTGGGAGGGAAGATAAGGAGTTCAGTCTTGGACATATTGAGTTTTACATGGTGGGCGGATATCCAGATGGAGATGTCCTGAAGGCGGGAGTCTGAAGGGAGGGAGAGAGAGCGCAGGGACAAAGATGTAGATTTGGGTGTCAGACGCAAGGACCATCCACCCATCATCCTCAGCCTCCGCCCGGTCAAGCAAACCCTTCTTAAGGTTGCTCTGTCCGTCCGGCAAGCTGCCTCACCCATCCGCAGACCCTTCGACGGTCATGTCAGAGAAAACCATACCTTAGGCATCATCCGCCTCAATCACGGCTAATGAGGAAAACAGTGTAAGATAAAACTTTCCTTTAAACATTTCCTACTATCTGTGCCACTGAGACTGACCCCTCTGGGGGCAGCTGAACTCGACTGAAATAGACCAAGAAAACATTTGCCAAGATTTCTGCGTTATTTAAGGGGCTAAAATGTAAAATCTTGGAGTGATAACTCTGTTCTGATATATTTGGGTCTGTAAACTCATCATAGACAAACCCAGAAGGGGAAAAGCAGCCATCTCCCCTAAGAAATACTTCCTTGAGCCTCTGGCAGAAGAGTTACTGAACGTTCTAGCAGACTACATCTCCAACTAGCACCACAAGACACGTTTCCTGGAAAAATTCTCATCGGAGCCATTTCTCTGACCCCTGAGACCCACAGTGGGAAATGCAAGTGGCCGGCTGATAAAAATGGAAACCCGGAGCACAGAAGGATTTTTCATTCGTTTCTCTTCACTTTTCTAACATGAATCAGGGTTCAATGGACCCAAAGAACCATTTTCTCGTATGGTTTTGCAACCGTTTCTCGGTGCTCTTGGAAATCATGGATTCAACTCTACTTTAAGAGAGGGGGGAATTGCTTGGAATGGGGGGGGGGGGGTCTCTTTTCCAGTACCTGTTGAGTCATTCAGTGCAACTCAATAATGCTAAATAAAGCAATCAGACTGTATAGCCAATTCCCTTTCTAGGGCTGCTAAAAATTCTCCCTTCACATTTTGGCCTTTGAAATGGTTTGGCCACTTCTCATGACAGCAAATGCTCAGTACAATGTATTACATCCATTGGTGGCTCAGTAATAATAATAATAACAATAATGACGGTTCTTATTAAGCAACTTACTATGCTCCCAGCACTGTTCTTGTTCAGTAAATCCAATCACTACTACTACTCCTACTATACAACACTCAGAAAGTCTCGTCCTTCAATCCTCAATATGAAAACACACCTGCTCACCAACTCCTCTGAAAATGAGGACTCAGCAAACTCCAATACAAACGACAAATCACAGGCTTTTGGTAGTCACCAGAAAACATTCCACTTACATAATACTCCTGTTAATTAGCTGCAAATCGCCTGCTGGTTGACATTTGCGATGCAGTAAGCAGCCTTTCAGAATCTCATTCTAACTTCTTTATTGGTCCGTGTGAGTTCGTTTAATTCCCACAGAGTCTACTTGATTCCTTTCAACTACAAAAAAAAACCATCTACGTTGGAAAAATGGCACGGGTCAGATTTCACTCTCCAAAAGCCAGGAGATGTCGAGTTAAGACTCGAAGCCCAGGTTGGCTTGGGGGAACTGACGCGGGCTTTTGGACAAAGACGCGGAGAACCGATTCCGAGGTTACTTCGGAGGGAGCCCAGCCATCGGTTAAATTGGGCTTACCACTTGACCGTGGCATTTTCTGGCCTCGGTGGGACAATGGGGGATGAACGTTACTGAACTACAGCTCTTTGTAGGTGACACGGGTATAGTAAAAAGGCACCCAAAACAAGCATTTCTAACAGGTGCTACCAATTCCTCCTAAGCCAGTGTCCCAAAAATGCATCTAGGTGTCGAGGGGCGTGATCAATCAATCATATTTTTTGAGCACTTGTGTGCAGGGCACTGTATTAAGCGCTTGGGAGCCCGTTGTTGGGTAGGAACCATCTCTATATGTTGCCGACTTGTACTTACCAAGCGCTTAGTACAGTGCTCTGCACACAGTAAGTGCTTGATAAATCCGATTGAATGAATGAATGAACACGACAATATAATAATAATTATAGTATCTGCTAAGCGCTTACTAGGTACAAGCCCTGGGCTGGATACAAGCACACTGGGTTGGACACAGTCCCTGTCCTACATGGGGCTCACAATCTCAATCCCCATTTTACAGATGAGGTAATTGAGGTACAGAGAAGTGAAGGACCTGCCCAAGATCACGCAGCAGACAAGCGTCGGAGTCTGGATTAGAACCCATGGCCTTTCAAATTTCCAGGCCCGTGTTCATTCATTCATTCATTCAATCGTATTTACTGAGCGCTTACTGTGTGCAGAGCACTGTACGAAGTGTTTGGGAAGTACAAGTTGGCAACATATAGAGACGGTCCCTACCCAATAACGGGCTCACAGTCTACTACGCCACATTCCCTGCCCACAACAAGCTTACAGTCTACATTAATATAAATAAATGAATGACACATAAGTCCTGTGAGGCTGGAGGCCGGCGTGGGAGATGAATAAAGGAAGCAAGACAGGGCAACACAGGAGGGAGTGGGAAAAGAGGAAATGAGGGCTTAGTCAGAGAAGGCCTCTTGGAGGAGATGTGCTTTAATAAGGCTTTGAAATGGGAGAGAGAGTCATTGTCTGTCGGCTATGAAAAGGGAGACATTCTAGGCCAGAGGCAGGATATGTGAGAGATATCAGCGGCGAGAATAGACGTGACTGAGGTACAGTGAGTAGCTTGGCGTTAGAGGAGCAAAGCGTGAAGGCTGGATGTAGTAGGAGAGAAGCGAGGTGAGGTAAGAAGGAGGCAAGGTGATTGAGTGCTTTAAAGCCACTGGAGAGGAGTTTCTGTTTGATGCAGAAGTGGATGGGCAACCATTGGAGGCTCTTGAGGAGTGGGGAAAACATGGACTGAACATTTTTGTTGAAAAGTAATCCAGGCAGCAGAGTGAACTATGGAGTGGACCACAGGTGCCTAAACCAGGCTGGAACCTGTTGTTGGGTAGGGACCGTCTCTATATGTTGCCAACTTGTACTTCCCAGGCGCCTAGTACGGTGCTCTGCACACAGTAAGCTCTCAATAAATACGACAGAATGAATGGAACTGCCCAGCCCTCATGGACTGGGGGACGGAAGAGCGATCCCGTCCCTCTGGGCCCACGCAGACAAAAAGAAAACAGCCAGGAATTTTCTTTTCACTTTGAGACCAAAGACAATCTGCCTACAATCCCACAGGTGCCACATATCCTTCGGCGGTAGGTGGAATTTTAGCTGGACGCTAACGAGATGGTGAATCACTGCTCATAAGGACAAATCATTTTCCCGGTTGATGAGCTTGAATGGGGTGGAATGAACGACCCCTACCCCCGACTCCCTGAAAAACTCTTCTGACTGGCTCCATGCTGAGGAACGGCTTTCTCCGCGGAGTCGATTTCTTCGGCAGCTTTTAGACGTTCCCTGAAAACCGAGCTTGCGAGCCCGCCCACCCGCCCCAAAGGTCGGCCAATTCTTAATCTAATACCATCAAAGCTAACCGTCCTGGCATCCTATGGGGATCAGAACTTTCCATTTTAATTAAAGACTTCGAATTACTCAATTAATTAAATGCCCAGCCGATTCCTGGCATCTTTATTTGAAAAGGCTTTCTGGGTGGTGCTTTTAAAAAATAAATAAATAAACTTTACTCCTCAAACCATGGCCCTTTAGAAAAGGGAAAATACATTATTACAGCAGATTAGCCCAGTTAATGATTCCAAGAGTTCTCGGGAGAATTAAGTAACCTGAGCTTTCATAAATTTTCCCTCTAATATTCTTAAAAATTTCAATTGTGTATATTTGCTAATCTAATCTCTTGCTCGTGGAGAAAGAAAAAAAAAATGACTCCGAAAGTTCACAGTCCAAGGAAGCCACGTAACACCACCTATTAGTCATTTCACGCTGGCTGCTAAACGTAAAACTCACTGACGCAAACCCACTCAGAGCCCACTAAATCCTTTCTGAACTTCAGGCTATAAATGGCTTGCTTGAACATTTCACCACAAAACAAATTTGAAAATGGGGCTGGCTTTAAACTTGTGGGGAACATTTCCTGTCTTCACCACCGGCTAAATTCCTTCTCTCGAGTGGAAACAGAGAGGCATTCTCCCCAGTTTCGAGGCTGGGGGCGTGTGGACGCCCGGGCTGATGAGGGGGCCAAAGTGTTGTGAGCCCTGCCACGGCGATGACTTGCGTGTGTTCCCACCCCCCTTGTCTTCCTTATAGTCCCACAGAGCAACAACTCGTACACAACCGCCAGAACACGGAGGGGTGGGGAATTGAGCCTGTTGCAATTTTGAGAAGGGCCAACACAACGGCCTCCCCAAAGAGCGCAGTTAAGCCTACCCTTCCGGCAGCAATCGACCGCCCACCTTTCATAATTCCAGAGTTTCCACTGTTGGGACTGAAAATTTTGAAAAGAGGTGCCAAGTTTCAAATGGCTACCTACAGCAGTTAGGTTTCTCGAAGATGCCAATGGCCCTTGATTCTACACTCAATTCCCCGGGCACACTATCTTAGACATTCTCTCCTGGCCCTTAGGGAGCTATGGTTACCGTACCCAAGCACTACAAAGTGACGCTCCTTTGCCCAACTGGGCATTTCATTCAATCGTATTTACTGAGCGCTTACTGTGTGCAGAGCACTGTAGTAAGCGCTTAATACCTTCCATTAGTACCTTCAAGACTGTGCCTAATCGACGACTGACGCCCATTCTAGTTCACCAGCCCTGTTGAAGGAGGAGGGGAGGACCAGCAAGAGGGCCAGCAGAGGCCTGGTCATTCTACCTCAGTCATTCAATTGTATTTATTGAGCGCTCGCTGTGTGCAGAGCACTGTTCTAAGCATTTGGGAGAGGACAATGCAGCAATAAACAGACACATTCCCTGACCACAATGAGCTTACAGTCTCATCACTCTGTCCGGGAAAGATGCTGACTGGTTCCGAAGGATGGACGCAGAAGAGTCCGACAACCCACCGCCCTCTCGTTGTGCTTAGAAAGTTAAGAGCACTTTCTGCTACTCGGGGAAAAAAGCACAGGTGAATCCAAGAATATCACCATCATTTCCATAGGTGGTCTTTATTTGCACCGCGTACATAAAGCATTTCAAAGCATTAGGGTATCCTCCTTTAAGGTTCTGAACTGCTTTAATTTTCAGCTTCTTGACAGGACACGAAACTTCATACCTGGCTGGAAATGTTTCAAGAGACGGCTTTAGGATTTATTTCCATAATCTTGGGCTTATCTACTTACACACCCTACTAAGCGCTAACTCACATACCTATCCACCTCCCCACCTTCCTCTTGCCCACAATTTACTTTACTGTCTGGCTCCCCCAGTAGATGGGAAGCTCCTTGTGGGCAGGGCTCGTGTTGTACTGTACTTTCCCAAGCACTTTGTACAATGCTCTGCACAAAGTAAGCGGTTAATAAATACAATTGAATGAATGAGTGAATACTACCCCCACTATCTTCTCCCAAGCGTGGCCCACTGGAAAGACCATGGGCCTAGTAGTCGGAGGACCTGGGTTCTAATCCCGGCTCCTCCGCTTCATTCATTCATTCATTCAATCATATTTATTGAGCACTTACTGTGTGCAGAGCACTGTACTAAGTGCCTGGGGCGAGTACGACACAACAACAAACAGACATATTCCCTGCCCACAATGAGTTTACAGTCTAGCTGGGGGGTGAGACAGATATTAATAGAAATAAATAAATAGGTACATAAGTGCCGTGGGCTGGGAAGGAGGGATGAACCCACTGTTGGGTAGGGACCGTCTCTATATGTTGCCAACTTGTACTCCCAAGCGCTTAGTACAGTGCTCTGCACACAGTAAGCGCTCAATAAATATGATTGAATGAATGAATGAATGAAGTAAGGGTGCCGCAGAAGCGAGTGGGAGAGGAGGAAAGGGGGGCTTAGACAGGGAAGGCCTCTGGGAGGAGATGTACCCTCAAAAAGGCTTTGAAGGGGGCCAGAGTAATTGTCCGTCGGATTTGAGGAAGGAAGGCATTCCAGGCCAGAGACAGGATGTGGGCGAGTGGCTGGCGGCGAGACAGACAAGATTGAGGCCCAGGGAGAAGGTTAGCATTAGAGGAGCGAAATGTGTGGGTTGGGCTTGTCTGTTGCGTGACCTTAGGCAAGTCACTTAACTTCTCTGTGCCTCTGTTATCGCATCTGTAAAGTAGGGATTAAGACTGTGAGCCCCACTTGGGCCATGGACTGTGTCCAACCTGATGAGACTGTCTCTGCCCCAGCACTTAGTACAGGACGCGGTACACAGTAAGTGCTAAAATACCATAAAAAAGGCACCTAGTAAGGTGCTCTGCACACAGTAAGAGCGCAATTAATGCAACTGATAACAATAATGATGGTATTTGTTAAGCGCTTACTATATGGAGGCCTTCCCAGACTGAGCCCCCTCCTTCCTCTCCCCCTCCCCATCCCCCCCGCCTTGCCACCTTCCCCTCCCCACAGCACCTGTATATATGTATATATGTTTGTACATATTTATTGCTGTTTATTTTATTTGTACATATTTATTCTATTTATTTTATTTTGTTAATATGTTTTGTTTTGTTGTCTGTCTCCCCCTTCTAGACTGTGAGCCCGCTGCTGGGTAGGGACCGTCTCTATATGTTGCCAACTTGTACTTCCCAAGCGCTTAGTACAGTGCTCTGCACACAGTAAGCGCTCAATAAATACGATTGAATGAATGAATGTGCGAAGCACTGTTCTAAACTGATTGATGCTGCCCTGGGAAAAGTCACCCCCAAAGCCTTTATGACTGCTGTTGGGTGTTGGCTCACAATGACTCTGTCTAGCCAGGGTGGGGTCGGACGGCTCTGTAGCCCACCCAAACTTTGCCTTTCAAAGAAAACAATGAAACAGAGTGACGACATAAGTTATTACTAATGGGAAACGGCACCCTGACGCTTCCCACTTGAATTCTCGGGGACGGGAAACATTATCCTTTTCAGGGGCCAAAGCTTTAAATGTTTTTTCTGCTTAAAGCACTGAAGCCAATTCGGTCACCTGTGGGGAAAGGCACTCCATTGGCATTTTCCTCAAGAACGCTCTCCTCGGGAAAGGCGGGCAGGTCCCGTAGGGGAATCGGCGCAGGGGTGCAGAGAAGGGGGACAGGACCCTGGCAATGGTGAGCACCAGTTGGGGAGAGATGGTTTGGACACCCTGACAAAACAAGATTTTGCCACCCGCCCTTCATGTCGGACAACGGCTGGGTTCCTAGACCCTTTTCCCTCCCTTCGGGGAGACAGGACGATCAGAGAAAATGCCCACGAGCTGCCTCCTGTGGAATCCCCATGGCAAATGAGGCCTTTCTCATTTGCCGTGAGGAATTTCCACGGCAAATGAGAAAGGGCTCATCCAGCTACCTGGGCTCTAATAATAATAATAATGGCATTTATTAAGTGCTTACTATGTGCAAAGCACTGTTCTAAGCGTTAGGGACTGTCTCTATGTGTTGCCGACTTGTACTTCCCAAGCGCTTAGTACAGTGCTCTGCACACAGTAAGCGCTCAATAAATACAATTGACTGATTGATTGATTGGGGAGGTTACAAGGTGATCAAGTTGTCCCACGGGGGCTCACAGACTTAATCCCCATTTTACAGATGAGGTAACTGAGGCCCAGAGAAGTGAAGTGACTTGCCCAAAGTCACCCAGCTGACAGTTGGCGGAGCCGGCATTTGAACCCATGACCTCTGACTCCAAAGCTCCTGCTCTTTCCACTGAGTCACGCTGCTTCTCTACTGAGAAACAGAGCCGGCAGGGGGGTGAGGGGGGCCAGCTCGTGGTAACGAGTTCCAACAGTTGTAGAAGGCTGACAGGCAAGTCCCCTGCTTCCTCAGGCCTCCTCAGGCCTCCTGCACCCACAGCCTCACGGGCAGCTTGACAGCAAAAGTGGAAATCAAAAATAGGCAGATTCAAGGGACACTGAAAGAATCTGAAATGGAAGAATTTCCCTCCCCACCTCGAATGATCCTGAAATAGCCTACCCCAATTTTGGGGGAGACACTGAAGGAA
The DNA here is from genome assembly GCF_015852505.1 of Tachyglossus aculeatus. NCBI lineage: Eukaryota > Metazoa > Chordata > Mammalia > Monotremata > Tachyglossidae > Tachyglossus > Tachyglossus aculeatus. The sequence goes on along the minus strand of NC_052088.1, from coordinate 38,823,637 downwards.
TCTGAAATGGAAGAATTTCCCTCCCCACCTGGAATGATCCTGAAATAGCCTACTCCAACTTTTTTTTCCCCAACTGCCCTATTTCCACCAGAGCGACGACAAAGCTGGTTAAGGCCTTGTAAGAGACTTGTAAACGAGCATTTCTGGATTACTGGACTGCAAACTAGGGCCAGTCGGTGACCCCACGGCGGCTCAGTTTAGGGGTCCCAGGCTTAGTTCAGGCACAAAAATCCTACATGAACGAGATGCTACTTATATCACTGGTTGGGAGTGGGAAGAGGGGAGAAGCACTTTTCGGCCCGGGATGCAAAGCGAATCAATTACAAGAGAGGCTAAGAATGAAGGGTTGGGAATCCCTTGTCTGCATTTCTAGGTACCAATCTATGAACAGAAACATTTCAAAAAACGCTAAGGACCCTGGAGCCAGGCGGGGCAGAAGATCGGGAATTTCCACCGGCATCTCCGGAAGACCAGGAAGGTCCGAGGAAACAATTAACCCTGACCCCGAGCATGGGAACCAACAATGGAACAAGGGAGCTATGAATGGCTCCTTGACTGAGGCCTGCTGGAAGACCTGTGCTGGGGAGAAAGCCGCGGCAACTACCTCAGATCAACGCCCCTAGATAACAGATGGTATCTCTCTCCAGCCGGGCCCGGAAAATGAACCTAAAAAGGCTTTAATTCCCCTTGTGAAAAAAATCCTCTTAGCCTAGAGCGTTCAACTGCCCGCCACAAGTCCCACACATGGACAAAACTCTGAGCTCACGAGGGCTGACACGGTCACTCCAGAGGTCACTCACTGCTTCCTCCTGTTCAGAACCATGAACGACGCGCCGGGGAGAGAGAGCAGTAAAGAGCACCAGTCGACAGCTCTGCTCTCGGCCACTCAGAGACTCGGGAATGAAGGCCCGAAGGAAAGTAAACGTTTCCCGTCCGCTCTTCGGCCTCCATTCCCCACTGGAACACAGCACTCCCGTTAGGGTAGACTATACTCCATTCCAGATTCAGACGCCCTGGACGTCTAAGGGCCAGTTGGGGGGGGCTCCCCACTCGGTGAGCCCCCATTCTGGCCTCCAACTTTTCACCTCGGCCCCACGCGATCTGTTGGACCTTTTCGCCACCTGGCATCCTTTTCTCAAAGCCCCATGACGAGCCACCCCTTGGCGCAGCTTCCGCTACCCACCATTCGGGCTCATCCGAACACGACCCTTCGGGGTGGAGGGGGAAGCAGACGCAATGACACCAGAGAACACACAGACGCACACATACAAAAATGAAAGGAAAAATATTTGCGACATACCATACCTAGTTATAAGAACCGCATTATCGTGGTGGGCAATCCCATTTTCCGGAATGGTGTTTCCATCGCTTTGGTGGGAGAGGATGGATTTCTGCCACTTACAGAAGCTATCGAGGGACTTGTCTGCATGGTGATTTATCTCCAAGTTTGGCTGCAATACAACATGCATACCAGAAATGTTCCAAACAAATTACTAAGGTCAGTTGTTAAGCCTTTTGAAGAGTAAAACGGGACTATAATTAGAAGCAGTAGTTTCTAGGAATAATCTCCTCTTGCCAATTTTTATCTCTGCAAAATCTGACCTAGAGTTCATCTGGTGTATTACTGAACAGGCATTCTTTCAGCTCCAGCTCTAACGATTATGTCAATACAGAAACTCCGATTATCAACATGGAAAACCAAACAGAAAACCATTATTACGAAACTCTTGTCACTCAAATGCTCCAAGTTACACTGATAACATTCAAGGAGTGGACATAAATATAGAGCTTCACGATGACAATGGGACAGAGAGTCCCCTAAGGTATTTTCATCGTGCCTGAATTGGCCGATGCCTGACGTACGCTCTTCGAGGCAGCTATTAGCTGGGACTCTCGACTGATACACAATACCAAGCCCTGAATTTTCGGGGTTTGAGGTTTAATGAAATGAAAGCTCAGGCTTACCTGATCTTCTGTGAGGACAATTAAACGAACAACTATAATATTCACAACGTTTCCTAGGCTGGAATCCCGGTAAAGTTTGGCAACCTGACCTCCAGAAAATAAGAAAAGACACAAAGTCAGACGTAAAACACGGAGCGATGGACTGCTGCCTGCAAATAAAAAAAAACGTCAGCGGGCAGTCAAGAGGTAGTCGCAATCGAACACAACCTTGGGCAAATCATTTAACCACTCGAGAGCACATGATGAGAAATCCCCCTTGCAACCCCATCACATTTCAACTGCCCCCACAGTTGCGATCCGAGAAAGGCTTTGGGGCAATGAGCCGCCTTGGGACGTGGCTTATTTTTAAAACTGGCCACTGTCACCTGGACGAGGAGACCAACACAGTGGACTCCCCAAAGCAGCGATTCGAGGGTGTGCCGATGTGTTACGGGGAAACGCAGAGCAACGGCGACAGAGAGGAATCGCACTCTCCCTCTTTCTGAACGGGCAACGTTCATCTTAAGCTGGCGCTCTGCTTTGAGTCCTCCCAACCACTCTTCCCTGTAAATTCCCAACGGGGGCTGCAATCGATCAATCGATAATCAATCACCGGTATGGATCGAGCGCCTACTGAGTGCAGGGCGCCGCGCTGGACGGAAACGGGCTGGACTGAAAAATACGTTAGTTATACGTTAATACATAGAGGGGTCAAACTTACAATATTCATTACACTCAAAATGTAATGTTCAATGTCTTTGCGGCCATGGTACCCCACCATCATTTTGTCTGCCACTACCAACGTCTCCACAAACCGCTCAATGCTTACTGATCTCTTCTGCCGCCGCCGACTACTTAATGAGCCATTGATTGGGAGCGAGGCTGCAGAAGCAGGTGTATCATTCAACCACAAAGGTTTGCTGCTTCTTGGGAGGTCTTCTAGGAATCAAAATAATTAGCCACTTCAGACGAGTTCGCTAGTTACGCCTGTTCAAATACAGCTGGCCCGTGTTGGTGTGAGTCTCTTGAAGCTGCCGACTGAAAGGTTTTCCCAGGTTGGGAGACTGGATGCAAACTTGTTAGACGGGTCTCTACTCTTTTCTCAAAGGAGGCGCTTGACTCAAGGAGGAACCCATAGCCAACTGCTAATGAATACCTGAAAATAATCTCAGCGGGATGGCAAGCACTTTTATAAACAGCATTTTCATCGAGGTTCATATCCTTCTGGCATATGATCACCCCTTCTTCCCTCAACTGTGTCCTCATAGTTGCCAGATTGGGAACAATAGTAGAGTGTACAGTGACTGCTATAACCTGGTAGCAGATCTGCATAACTGAAACATCACCCTTTTTTTTTCCTCCCTCTTTAGAATACCAAACCCACGTGTGCCGATAAGGGTTTCCTCACTTCTAATGGCGTGGATAAACCCTTTCCCCTAATAGCTGGAAGCACTGTAACATTTAAACTCTATGAATCAATCAGTCCTATTTATCGAGCGCTTACTGTGTGCGGAGTACTGTACTAAGCCCTTGGGAGGGTAAGACAGAACAGAGGCGGTGGATACATTCCCTGCCCACAACAATCTTACAGTCTAGAAGGAGAGTACACTCTAGTCTATGAATTTTTTAATGGCATTCGATAAGTGCTCACTTTGTGCCAGGCACTGAACTAAGTGTTGAATGAATGCTGGGGGAATCCTACCCCTTCAAGAATAGAATAGTCAAAATCAATCAATCATATTTATTGAGCGCTTACTGTGTGCAGAACACTGTACTAAGCGCTTGGGAAGTACAAGTTGGCAACATATAGAGATGGTCCCTACTCAACAGTGGGCTCACAGTCTGGTCAAAAGGCAGAAACTTGTCCGCTGGGGTGTTCCTGAACCCCCTGGGGAACACTTTAAGGCACCGTAGGGGATCACCAACCTCCCGGCACACACTTAGGGGCAGCTAATGGGGACCCGGCCCCGAGACCCACTACGGCGGCTTGGGATTCTCCGTGTGTCTCGGTCACCGGCTTTTACCAATGGCTGTTGCTGCTCTCTGGGGTCGTGAGATGGTCCACCTCTAACCAGGAGGGTGGATGTCCCGGAGGTTTTGTCCCAGAAGCACTGGAGCTGTGCACAGTGAGAACAAGGAGGGGCTTAGAGGTATGCACTACCGGGGGTCCCTGGGCACAGGTCCTGGGACCTTGACCGTGGCACGACCTCCCAGCTGCCGGGCACCAGGGGACACGGCTGGGTCCCGAGGCAGGCTGGCTGTCCCAGCGCAGAGCCTTCGGCCTGGCCCCTTCTTGACATTTTGGAGACACGCTCCTTCCCTATCTGCCGCTCTTCCTGGCTGGGCGCAACCTCAAAGATTTTCCCGCCACCTATCAGCAGCGCCTCGGGCCTGTCGGGCATTTGGGCCGGAGCCAGCGAGACTCAAACCCGGAGCCAATTTCCCAGAGACGGCGGGACGGCCGAGGGATCGTTCTCAAGTGAGCCGACCGGCAGCCCTGTAGTTCTCCTGGACCGGGAGTGGAGGGAGAGTTGAACCTGCACCCCATCGGTTGTCAGGGGGACAACCCAACAGCCCAGGGAGAGGACACTGTGCTCCTGTTTCCCCTTATTTTTGGGGTTGGGGAAGCTGTAGGGGTTCGTTCACCCAGCAACGGATAAGAAGGCAGCAGCTAGACCCCATGGATCACGCTCAGCAGGCCCACGCCTTAGTCCATCTAGCCCAAGACTCAGTCTCCAACAAGGGCTCTAGGATGCTCAAAGGAACTGTGTAGTGGTTACCCTTCTGGGCCGTTTGATTTTTTTATGGTATTTGTGAAGCGCATACAATGTGCCAAGGACCACACTAAGCGCTGGGGTAATAATAATAAATAATTGTGGTATTTATTAAGTGCCTACTATGTGCCAGGCACTGTATTAAGCACTGGGGTGGATACAAGCAAATCAGGTTGGACACGGTCCTGTCCCACGTGGGCCTCACAATCCTAATCCCCATTTTACAGATGAGGTAGTTGATGCACAGAGAATTTAAGTGACTTGTCCAGGGTCACACAGCAGACAGGTTTTGGCCCAGGATGAGAACCCAGATCCTTCTGACACCACGCTGCTTCTAGGCCATCCTTTTGGGCAGGGAAGGACCATCCAAAACTCCTGACTCCTGACCCTAGAGACCCACGTCGGATAACTGCCCACCCCTAACTCTCCTCTCTCCACCCTGACTCTCTCCCATCCATAACATACCACGGGCCATCATCCCACACCCCGGATTCACTCCTCTCCATCCCTGACCATTCACAATCTCCTCCCCCACGAATTCAAACCTCTCTTGATACCTTGCTGAGAATTTCAGTCCACACAGCTCCGGGTGTAGCCAAACGCTAACCGCCGGCTGCTCTTTGATCTGAATCCGTCACCTATCGGCTCCAGCGGTCACCCCCTTGTCCTGGCACTGCGGGATACAGTAAACGGCACCTGTCCGCCCGCCTCACCCGTCCACCCTGCTTCACGGTTTTGTAAACTTCAACCCTGTCCCTCTTTCGGCGGTGCTTCTGAAGAATCCTAACCTTTGCAGGCCATCCTAGGGATGTAAGATGGTCTTAGCTTGAAAAACCACACTGACTCCTACGAAGCGTTCCCCTCTCTCTTCCTAGTTAGGCAGTTCGTCTCCGACGGAGCTCTTCCAAAACTGGCCAGGAACCAGGGGTTGCAGGAAAGAACTTGGCCAGGTCTGTCCTCCATTCGGACCTCGCGACTCTGCCATTTTAGGCAGCCGCGCCGTTCATTTCCTGTTTTACACACATTGGTGGATTCTAAAGATAACGAGCGTTATTAGGGATTTGCGTTAGAGAGCGTCTGCTTACCTTTAGTCATTTAGAGTCGTACAGCTAACCCAGAGTTATTTCCTTTTATAGAGACTCTGCATTTCACGTTTGGCCATCGGGTTCCTTCTATAATCCTCCAAAAACCCAACATTTCCCAGAAATGAATTTTTATCAGTTCTGCAAAGCACCTAGAACGCCATAGGTGTTTCTAACAAATGTGCGGCAATGTCTGGTGCAGATGGGGGAATTATTCTTGAGAGGGAGGGAGGGACGGAGGGAGGGAGAGAAAAACAGAGAGGGAGAGAGGGAGAGAGAGAGAAACAGCTTGGCCTCTGGCAGGGAAAATGGCTGAGGCTAGAGAGACACGTAGATTTAGTTTCAATCAATTAATGGAGTAGAATTGGAATCAATTCTCCCCTCAAAAATGTTCTACGCAACTTTGTTCAGACTTGCACAAGAGACTACACAATTCTGTAAGCGTTGACAGTGACATACAACAGACCTCAGGTCGCAAAGGATATTTGCCATATCGTAGCTGAGGAACTGAATCAGCTGTTGCACCCCTAGGGCCCTGCCCTCCCCTGCCCTGACATTTCCCCCTTCCTGGGCACCAAGCACTAGCCACGCTGGCTCAAGCTTTTGGAGGGAAGTCTAAATCAAGTGAATCCCAGCCTCGTCCGAATTCGGCTAAATCAAAGGCAGGCTCCAGGGCCCGGGGCCTTAATGGGATTCAGCACAGAGGCCTGCCCTCTGCACATATCGGGCAGGGGACTGAAAGGCGACTTGGCTTCAGCAAGGTGAAAACTCCTGCGGTCTCTCTGGTGTCTGGGATTGATTTTCACGCTGTTTAATGAAGAAAAGGGCTGAGGAACCTCGCCCTGCTAATGCTCCTGCTGTTTGGGACCTGCGTTTTCAAATCCTCAGCAAGCTCTCATAGATTTGCGTCTCACAGGACAGCGGAGCAGCAAAGACCTCCCCAGAGGACACGGACTCAAGGACCGGCCTCTCACTGGAGGACGGATGAACCCCAACAACAGAGATGGCTGCTTGTTCTCCTCTAAAACAGCTCTAGGGGAAGAGATGTCACCAGCCCCTTCTGTTGCCTAGCCCCCTGTTCTGTTTCCTAGGATATTTACTGAACTCTTACTGTGTGTGGAACACTGTACTAAACACTTGAGAGGTGGCTCAGTGGAAAGAGCACGGACTTGGGAGCCAGAGGTCATGGGTTCTAAGCCCGGCTCCACCACTTGTCAGCTGTGTGACTTTGGGAAAGTCACTTCTCTGGGTGTCAGTTATCTCATCTGTAAAATACGGATTAAGACTGTGAGCCCCACGTGGGACAACCTGATCACCTTGTATCCCCCCCAGTGCTTAGAACAGTGCTCCGCACATAGCAAGCGCTTAACAAATGCTATCATCATTATATTATTAAGAGATAACAGAGTTGGTAGACACAATCCCTGTCCACAATTACGCACATATCTGTAATTTTATTTATTTATATTCATGTCTGTCTCCCCCTCTAGACTGTAAGATCATTGTGGGCAGGGAATGTGTCTGTTCCATTGCTATATTGTAATAATAATAATAATGATGATGGCATTTGTTAAGCGCTTACTATGTGCCTAGCACTGTTCCAAGCACTGGGGAGGAAACAAGGTGATCAGGTTGTCCCACATGGGGCTCACAGTCTTAATCCCCATTTTACAGATGAGGTAACTGAGGCACAGAGAACTTGAGTGAGTTGCCCAAAGTCACACAGCTGACAAGTGGCAGAGCCAGGACTTGAACCAATCCCAAGCCCATGCTCTTTCCACTGAGCCACGCTACTCACCCAAGCACTTAGTACACTGTTCTGCCCATAGTAAGCGCTCAATAAGTATGACTGACTGACCTACCTACAAGGAGCAGCGTGGGCTAGTGTGAACTTGGCCAAGGCCCTTCACTTCGCTGTGCCTCACTTACCTCATCTGTAAAATGGGGATTAAGACTGTGAACCCCATGTGGGACATGGACTGTGTCTAACCTGATTACCTGGTATCAACAGTGCCTGGCAACTAGTAAACTCTTAACAGACACCATAAAAAGGTGCTTATGGTCTTACAGGATGTGAAAGACATTAAAATAGACTGCTCTATTACCCTGATGATGAGCAAGAAGTTCGGCCCAAGGCGAAGCTATCTCCTGCCGCAACCAGTCCCAGCCGAGGACAACTCCCAGGAACCTTCCGGATACCTGGAGATAACTAGTAAGCCTCACCTTGGCCGCCTCAGCTCGAAAACAATCACACCGGCCCCTTTGCCTTCTGTTAAAGGCCCTATGTTTTTAGCCCCTTAGACTCATCATTGACTCTCTTCTTTGTACTCTCTCCAGTTTCTAAACATCTTCAAGATGCAGGGACCTAAACACTCAAAAATGGATCCGAGCGAGGCAGAGAAGAGAGAGGTCACCTTCTTGGCTCTTGGAAGTCACCCTCCAGTTAATACACCCCCAAATCCCATTGGGTTTTCTAAATAAGGGCCCCCACATTCCAGGATCATTATTCAGCTTGGGGTCCACTATGACCCCATCCAGCCCCCCACTCCGGAACTTTTTTGGCTGCACTTGTACCCAGTCCATCTTTCTCATGTGTGAATGCTTGGCAGTTCTATTTGGTGACATTCCTGGCTTCATCACCCTGGTCTACCCAGGCAGTCATTCCCTTAGAGGAGGAGATTGCAACAGTCTGGCCTGATCTGCCCATCCAAAGCTTTGCAGACTGCTTATTTCGAAAACTGGAACCTGCCGGGACCACCACCTTGCACTTGGAGTGGTCTGCCATGATCTCATTTTGTCCTAATGACATTTCCGGGGACGCGGAGAGAGACGGTGACTGTTTCCCCGGTTTCACACAGGAAGAAACTTGAGGTCCAGAGAGATGAAATGACTCAGCCATGCTCTCCCACACAGCAGGCTGCGGACAGGGCTGGGGCTAGAACCCTGATCTCCCGATTCCCCTCCCCAAGCTGTTTCCACTGAGCCACGTTGCCTCAGTGGAGCACAGACCAAAGGATCTCGATCGGCCTCGCCCAGTCGGTGCTGGAGTAGGAGGAGGAGGAAGAAGAGGAGGAGGATGACAAAAAGGAGAAGGAAAAGGAGTCTGCTTCATTTGGGCAGACTGCCCCTCCCAGCCCTGCCCAACGCTGAACCAATCTGGAATCCAAGGTGGATTCCACAGTCAGGACGGATGTGACTTTTCCCCGTCTCCTGCTCACAAGGACTTCTCCTGCCCTCTCGGAGTCTCCTGTGGTAGCATCCCACGGTTCCTCAAGAACATCTGGCGGTGTATCCAGAGGACCTGGCTCATTCAAAGACGCCCGGCGTCTAGCCTCCTTGAACTATTTTCCTCCCTGCTGCAAACTGCCTCCCCAGATCACCCATCGCCAGTCGCCTTCATCAGAACCAGCTGGAAAAACCGAAGGGGGGAAGAAAATGCCCAAATGTTAAGCGGGCTTCACCTCTTCACCGTCATCCGCTGTTCGTTTTCCCTTCCAGCTTCTTGCCTCACAGTCCCAAAAAACGGTTTTTAATTCTTTTTTCTTTTTCCTTCACGGTACTCCTTAGGGGCTTACTATATGTCAAACACTGTCCCAAGAGCTGGTTAGATACAAATTAATTAGGTAGGACACAGTCCCCGTCCCGCACGGGGCTCACAGTCTAAGCAGGAGGGAGAACAGATATCCTCATTTTACAGTTGAGGAAACTGGGTCACAGAGAAGTGACTTGCCCAAGATCACACCGCAAGCAGTGGGCAGACCTGGGATTTGAACCCAGGTCCTCCTGACGCCCAGGCCCGTGCTCTCTCCATTAGGCCATGCTGCTTCCCCATTTTGCTCTCCCTCCTGCTCGGCTTCCACTTTTCCGACCTCATCTCTCCCCGCTGCTCTTTCATTCACTCAATCGTATTTATTGAGCGCTTACTGTGTGCAGAGCACTGTACTAAGCGCTCTTGGGGGGACCAGCCCAGCCTCTGTTTCTGCAGTCTTCCCCCACGGTCCCCTGGGTGTCTGGAGGAGTTCTTGGCATCTGGAGAGGCCTCCTTGTCCTTCCTATGCAATGGTAGAGCGTGTTCCCGTGTCTGTAGAACTCTACGTCTGAAGAGCAGCCAGCACATTTCTTGGACTCCTCTACCCCTTAAGTTTTCTTTCCACAGAGTCCTTCCTCCTGATGACCTAAGTCTGTTAGAATCTGCTTTCCAAGAGTTCATTTGCTTTATCTTGCTGATTTCTCCCCTTGGGTTCCTTGAATCCGCAAAGAGGTGGTCACGCGGCTGCCTCCACCATGGATCCGTCCACCTTCCGTGCCTCCCCCGATGCTTCCCCGAGACGTGGAGCCCGTGCCAGAAGGTGGGCCCGCTCCAGGTGCGTCGCCGGCATTCCGGCCCAGAGCTGGGGGAACTCTGAGGCCACGTGCTGCTGGACTCACCGACTTGTTTTCCCAACGGATAACTGGGTCGCTCAAGTCTCCCGCCTCCACCAGATCTTGACACTGGTGGAGTTTGGTGAGTTGAAGTGAGGCCTCGGCCACACTCTCTCCCAGGGAGGTCCAGACGAGAGGCCAGACGGAGGACTGTGAAAATAGCTGTCCTTACCCTGGCCAAACCCCTCTACCTGTTGGGGTCCCTTCTGCTTCCTGGACCGTAAGCACCCATGTGGCTGCCCTTGAGACCATCCACAAGGTCATGCCCCTCTGCTCCTCCCTGGCTATTTCTGTTGCTTCCAGCACAGAGCACCAGCTCTGCGTTCTGGGCTGTTCCAGCTACCGATGATCAGGGGCGTCGACGTCAGACTTCCACCTCCACCTGTTCCCGGACTTCCTAAATAAGCATTTTGGGGGGCCCAGATTTGTCCCTTCCGTGGGCCTCCGTGCCACATCCCCACACATGACAGAACGGGCCGTGCCGCTCCCCGTGCCGAGGGCTCCGGCCGAGAAGGATCCTTGGCACGAAGGGATGCCGTGAGGTCCTGACACTGAAATCTGCCTCCTCCTTATTCCCTGGAATCTCCGCCTGGATAGGCACAAAGCTAGTGCCCCCTCAGGAATTCACCTCACTGGCACTGCCGAGACTGTTGGAGCCCCAAGATAAGGTTCCACAATGGACGGAGAAGGAGGGCGTTGTGGGGTCCCGGATGGTCCCGGAAGGTCCCCTGAAGAGCTGGTTGGCCTCCAGCTCTGTGCCAGGGCAACCCAAATTCCACTGCAATCGATCAATCCATGGTACTTATTGAAACTTACTGAAACGATGCAGGGAGCAGACATAAAGCCTGACCCCAAGGAGCCTCCTACATAAGGGGGAGGCAGGCATAAAAGAAAATTACCACTAAGAGGACGACATCTTCAAATAGCAGAGCAGGTGAATTCCATTTGCACAAAAGCACTAACGACGTTGATTCATTCATTCACTCATTCAATCACATTTATTGAGCGCTTACTGTGTGCAGAGCACTGTACTAAGAGCTTGGGAAGTACAGGTTTGCAGTGTGACTTGCCCAAAGTCACACAGCTGACAATTGGCAGAGCTGGAGAAGGAGGTGGGGGGGGGGGGGGGGGGGGGGATGGGGAGGAGGAAAGGAAAAAGGGGGCTCGGTCTTAAGCCCTGTTCTCTATCTGCTAGAGAACACATACACTCGGGACTTGTGAACCCCTTAAGGGTGGGAAAAAAATACAAGACGGAAAAAGAAGTAACATGCACTTACTGCATGTCACTTACTTACTGCAGTTACTTACTTACTGTTGATGCGGTACTGAAATGATAGTAGGGAACATGTGACTTGGGGAGAAGAAAATTTAACCAGGGAAAAATCCTGGAGGAGGTGGAACTCTAGAAAGACTTGGGAGACGGAGCAGAGCTTTGGTCTGGTGGATTCAAAGAGAAATGGAATTCCAGGTAGGATGAAGGGTAGGACCCCAGTGGTAGATGTGGGAGAATCTAGGACGAAGTTCGGTAATTAAGGAGGCTTGGGGGGAATGACAGTGGGAGCTTGTAGGAGGAAGGAGAAGAGAGTGGACAGTTAAAAGGAAAAGAGCTGATGAAACACCATAAAAATCAATGACCAGGTGTTTCCAACTGACAAGACAACAAATGGATAACCGATGCAAGTTTTGGAGTGGAGAGAAACGTGCAGATGGGCGCTTCAGAAAGACGGGCAGCAGAGCGAAGTATGGATTGGAAAGGGAAGAGGCTGGAGATGGGGATACCGGTGAGGAGGGTAACTCAGCAATCAAGCCGGGATATGACAAGCCCCTGGATTAGAGTGGTGGCTATTTGGATGGAGAGGAAGAGGCAGAGCCAAGAAATGTTGTAGAAGAAAATCCAACAGGATTTTGCCACAAGCTGAATAAGAGAGTTGAAAGAAGGTGAAGAATCACGGACAAGTGTGTGGGACTCAGAAACACGGCGGATTTTGTTGTTGACCTTTAGGTGGAGGGGAAGATTTATGAAGGAATACGAGAAGTCCGGTTTTTGCCTTACTGAGCTTGAGGTGCCAGCTGGGCATCCATATGGAGGTGTCCTGCAGGTAAAGGGGAATGCGAGATTACAGAAGGATAGAGAGATTGGGGCCAGTAAGATAGATCTGCAAGACATCCACAGAGAGGTAGTACCTGGAGCTGTGGGATCAAAAGAACTTCCCAAAAGGAGGAAGTCTGAAGTGAGAAGAGAAGGAGGAGGGAAGAGGGGTGGACAGATCTGAGTCCAGAGAGGATAGATAGGATAGATAGGAAAGTCCAGGCTTTTTAAAATAATGTTTATTAAGGACAGACTCAGTGCCAAGCACTGGCTAAGCGCTGGGGCAGACACAAGATAATCAGAACAGACAGTTCCCATCCCACCCATCCCACTTCCTTTTCCATCCCATCCCACTTAGGATAGATCTGCGAGTCATCCACAAAGAGGTAGTACCTGGAGCTGTGGGATCAAAAGAACTCCCCAAAGGAGGAAGTTTGAAGTGAGAAGAGAAGGAGGAGGGAAGCGGGGTGGACAGATCTGAGTTTTGGAAAAAAGAAACGTGCCGACTGTCGCCTTGTTTGACCCCTATTTGATTTGAATGTCGTCCCACGTTCCCACGGAACCCAGGGCCCCCAGGCGCTTCACCCGGGTCTGCCCAGCCAACCGGGAATGAGGAACGACTTCCATGTTTGGCTCGGTCTAGGAGGATGGCTCTGTGGTCAGAGCGCAGAAAAAGGAGGCCCCTATCATTCCTCTGAACAGCTCCAAAGTCTACCCCAGGGAACCAAAGCCAGTGAGCAAGCTCTTCATTCCAAACCCCTAGCCCCATGGCTTGTGTTTGCTACGGAAGGCAACTTGGCCCAGCGGCAGAAGCCTGGGTCTGTGGGAAATCAGGAGACTCAGGGTCTAAGCCCAGCTCTGCTTTTGGCAACCTCTCTGGGCCTCAATTTCCTCACCTATAAAATGGGGATAAAATTCCCTCCTTTCTCCCTCCCTGTTAAGACTGTGAGCCTTGGGTGGGATGGGAACTGTCTGTTCTGATTATCTTGTGTCGGCCCCAGTGCTTAGCCAGTGCTTGGCACTGAGTCTGTCCTTAATAAACATTATTTTAAAAAGCCTAATAGCTTTAGTGCCCTAGTCTGGCTAAGAAGCTCAGCTCCAAGAGCTACCCTGGGTGCAACTATACCACTAAGTAGGGGCTCCAAGGTCCTTTGTCGTCCTCAAATCCACAGTCCAGACCATCTGATCTCACGCCAGGAAGGCAATGCCCTTCTACAACATTCACAAGAGGTCTTTCCCAAAAGCTTGAGGCCAAAGCCGGAGATAAACAAGAAAGAAGCAGAAGAAGATGGTGGCTTGCTGACCATTTCTGAGAAGCAGAAATAGAAGCAGTGTGGACTAGTGGAAAGTGAATGGGCTTGTGAGTCAGAGGGCCTGGGTTCTAATCCCGGCTCCGCCACTTGTCAGCTGTGTGACCTTGGGCAAGTCACCTCACTTCTCTGGGCCTCAGTTACCTCATCTGTAAAATGGGGATGAAGACTGTGAGCCCCATGCGGGACAACCTGATCACCTTGTATCTACCCCAGTGCTTAGAACAGTGCTTGGCACATAATAAGCGCTTAACAAATACCATCGTTATTATTATTATTATTATTTCTGGGCTTCCTGCTCTGGACCCGGACATGGGATCCAGTGAGTGACTCTGGCTTGGGAGGGAGTCCTGAGGACGGGATCCCACAGCTCAGGAGCAGCCTGGAACCCCCGGGGTCTTCCAGACAGGTGGGTTACTGACCAGAGTGGACCTCTTCCCCAATCCTAAAATTCCCGGCATGGGGGAGAGGGGGAAAAGGTGCAGTCGCCCATCCCTATCTTGGGTAACTCCTGCTTTGGACACACCGGCAGGACTAGAACCCAGAAGCAGCATGGCTTAGTGGACAGAACACAGGCTTGGGAGTCAGAGACGGTGAGTTCTAATCCCGGCTCCGCCACTTATCAGCTGTGTGACTTTGGGTGAGTCACTTAACTTCTCTGTGCTTTGGTTACCTCATCCGTAAAATGAAGATTAAGACTGTGAGCCCCACGTGGGACAACTTGATTACCTTCTATCTACCCCAGCACTTACAACAGTGCGTGACACCTAGAAAACACGTAACAAATACCCTCATCGTCAGGGGCTCCAGAGGGGCACGGGGCGAATTAAGCAGAGACCGGCCACTGTTTCCAGGGTCCACCTTGGGGAGCCAGTTAAGGAGTGGGATCGCTTACTAGCTAGGGGCTGATTCTTTCCTCACCCTCTCCCTGCTTCCCTCCTTCAGCCACCTCCCGCCACCCTATGCCAGGCTGAACCCATGAACTCATGGCTAATCTGGGGCCAAGAGGCTCTGCCACTCACAGGTGTGCAGGGCTTGAAGCAAAGAGCCCCCTCAGCTTGGAACTTCAGCTCAAGTTGGGGATGGCAGGGACTCCACCTTCGGAGCCTGAAAGGGACAGAACCCGGGGAAGCCTCCAGAATTAGACCACCTCAGCCGGGCTCCCCAGAAATCTGGGTCTGGCCAAGAATGCTTCCCTTTTTAGAGTACTTATTAAGCATTGACATCGTGCCAACCACAGTGCTAAAGGCTGGGGTGGATACAAGGTACGCAGGTTGGACACAGTCTCTGTGTCATACGGGACTCACAGCCTACGTAGGAGGGACTGTGAGCCCACTGTTGGGTGGGGACCGTCTCTATATGTTGCCAACTTGTATTTCCCAAGCGCTTGGTACAGTGCTCTGCACACAGTAAGCGCTCAATAAATACGATTGAATGAATGAGGGAGAAGGGAAGCCCAGCTCTGCCACTTATCAGCAGCGTGGCTCAGTAGAAAGAGCCCGGCATTTGGAGTCAGAGGTCATCGGTTCAAATCCCGGCTCCGCCGCTTGTCAGCTGTGTGACTCTGGGCAAGTCACTTCGCTTCTCTGTGCCTCAATTCCCTCATCTGTAACATGGGGATTAAGACTGTGAGCCCCACGTGGGACAACGTGATCACCTTGTAAAACTCCCCAGCGCTTAGAACAGTGCTTTGCACATAGTAAGTGCTTAATAAATGCCATCATTATTATTATTATTATTATCTGCTGTGTGACCTTGGGCAAGTTCCTTAACTTCTCGGTGCCTCAATTACCTGTAAAACGGGGATTAAGGTCGTGAACCCCATTAGAGACAGGGACTGTGTCCAACTTGATTTGCCTGTATCCACCCCAGGGCTTAGTACAGTGCCTGGGTGTTAACAAATACCGTAATTATTCAATATTATTATTACACAGTAAGCACTGAACAAATACCATTAAAAAACAGGGTTTGATCCCCATTTTACACAGGGGGAAGCTTAGGCACAGCAAAGTAAAATGACTCACCCAAAGTCACTCAGCAGACAAGTGGCAGACCCTGGATTGGAACCCAGGTCCTCTGACCCCCAAGCCGGGGCTTTTCCACTAGGTCGTACTGCTTCTCAAATCCACCTCGATCCCGATCCACAGTAGCCGAGGCGACGCTGAGGACACTCGGGGGGATCCCTAACTGCCCCTCAGCCTGCCAACGTGTATTGTATCTCCTGGATTACGCCCGATGGGCCGGTTCCTCCCCCGGGCCCCCGCAGTGGGACCGGGAGGGAGGCGAGAGTCGGGGAGTGGTACCCCGGGGAGACGTTTGCAGGATGAGACCCTCTCCTGCGCAAGCTTTCCCCCCCGTCTCAGGGCTTCCTTACCTGAAACACCGCAGTGAGAGTGATCGTACAGGTGCCGCTGCTGCAGGGTGGACTTTTTATAAATGACATGGGGATGACCAGATTCGTAACTAAAGTGTTTGGAATCTTCCGTGACGTTCTTTAGGGGCTCAATGAAATACTCTTCGTCTTCCGTCGCAATAACCCCATGCTGCAAGGAGAGTGAAAAAGAAAAATGATATATGATATATATGTTGCCAACTTGTACTTCCCAAGCGCTTAGTACAGTGCTCTGCACACAGTAAGCGCTCAATAAATACAATTGATTGATTGATTGATATGAAAATATTCCCCCAAAACACACACACACAGAAAAATATTTCATCTCTGAAAAATGGGGGGACAGTACTTTTAATAATAATGATAATAATAATGATGGTATTTGTTCATTAATTCATTCAATTGTATTTATTGAGCGCTTACTGTGTGCAGAGCACTGTACTAAGCGCTTGGGAAGTCCAAGTCGGCAACATATAGAGACAGTCCCTACCCAACAGTGGGCTCACAGTCTAGAAGAAAGCACTGTTCTAAGTTCTGGGGAGGTTACAAGGTGATCAGGTTGTCCCACAGGGGATCACAGTTTTAATTCCCATTTGACAGATGAGTTAACTGAGGCCCAGAGAAGTTAAGTGACTTGCCCAAAGTCACACAGCTGACAGTTGGCGGAGCCGGGATTTGAACTCACGACCTCTGACTCCAAAGCCCGGGCTCTTTCCACTGAGCCACGCTGCTTCTCTGCTTCGCTACTTTTATTTTTAAATGGTATTTATTAAGCACCTACTGTGTGCTGGGATAGATGTGAGGTTATCTGATCAGAGATAGTCCCTATCTGACATGGGGATCAAAATCTAAGACGGAGGGAGAGCAAGGATTCATTCAGTTGCATTAACTGAGCGCTTACTGGGCACAGAGTACTGTACTAAGCGCTTGGGAGAGTACAATATAACAAACAGACATATTCCCTGCCCACCACAAGTTTACAGTCTAGAAGATGAGCTTACAATATGGAAGGATTTCATTCATTCAATTGTATTTATTGAGCGCTTACTGAGTGCAGAGCACTGTACTAAGCACTTGGGAAGTATAACTTGGCAACATCTAGAGACGGTCCCTACCCAACAGCGGGCTCACAGTCTAGAAGGGGGAGACAGAGAACAAAACAAAACATATTAACAAAATAAAATAAACAGAATAAATATGTACAAATAAAATAGAGTAATAAATACGTACAAACATATATACAGGTGTTGTGGGGAGGAGAAAGAGGTAAGGCGGGGGGGAGGGGGAGGAGGGGGAGAGGAAGGAAGGGGCTCAGTCTGGGAAGGCCTCCTAAAGGATCTTACTCCAGTTTTACAAAGAAACTCAAGCGCTTAGTACAGTGCTCTGCACACAGTAAGCGCTCAATAAATGCGATTGATTGATTGAGGCCCAAAGGGGTTAAGTGCTTTGGCCAACGTCACGCAACAGGCTGGGGACGGAGCTGGAACTTGTAGTAATCAGTCAGTCAATAGTATTTATTGAGTGCTTACTATGTGCAGATCACTGTGCTAAGTGCTTGGGAGAGTACAACATGATAAACGGACACATTCCCTGCCCGTAACAAGATTACAATGCTAGTACAGTGCTCTGCACACAGTAAGCGCTCAATAAATACGATTGATTACAATTTAGACTAGCAGTCCCGTTCTCTTTCCACCAAGCCACGCTCCTGTTTCTTTTAGGGAAAACCAGAGGAGAACGGGTAAGGATTCTGGACTATTACTATTAATGCGATAACTAGGCAGAGTGGCTTAGTGGAAAGTGCACGATGCTAGGAGCCCGGGAGCCCCAGCCACTGACGTGCAGAGTGACCCTGGACAAGTCATTTCAGTATGGCTAGAGAAGAAGCTGGGCTCAGTGGAAAGAGCCCGGGCTTGGGAGTCGGAGGTCATGGGTTCTAATCGCGACTCCACCACTTGTCAGCTGAGTGACTTTGGGCAACTCACTTATCTGAGCCTCAATTCCCTCATCTGTAAAATGGGGATTAAGACTGTGAGCCCCACATGTGACAACTTGATCACCTTGTATCCCCCCCAGCGCTTAGAACAGTGCTTCGCACATAGTAGAAACTCCTCACCCTCGACTTCAAGGCTGTCCATCACCTCGCCCCCTCCTGCCTCACCTCCCTTCTGTCCTTCTCCAGCCCAGCCCGCACCCTGCAGCTCTGGACCCATCAGGTGGAGAAGAAGGATGGGCAGTCATCATCATCATCAATCGTATTTATTGAGCACTTACTGTGTGCAGAGCACTGTACTAAGCGCTTGGGAAGTACAAGTTGGCAACACACAGAGACAGTCCCTACCCAATAGTGGGCTCACAGTCTAAAAGGGGGAGACAGAGAACAAAACCAAACATACTAACAAAATAAAATAAATAGAATAGATATGTACAAGTAAAATAAATAAATAGAGTAATAAATATGTACAAACATATATACATATATACAGGTGCTGTGGGGAAGGGAAGGAGGTAAGATGGGGGGATGGAGAGGGGGATGAGGGGGAGAGAAAGGAAGGGGCTCAGTCTGGGAAGGCCTCCTGGAGGAGGTGAGCTCTCAGCAGGGCCTTGAAGGGAGGAAGAGAGTCATGAGTCATGAGGTTATATCATTTTTCTGCTGGCAGAGGTGCAAGCTGGGCCATATTAATTTTCATCCTCATATTGGGCACGGATGTCAGAGGGTTCTTTGCCTCTATCGAAGGCCCATCTCCTCCACGAGTCCTTCCCACGAGAAGCAGCGTGGCTCAGTGGAAAGAGCCCGGCCTTTGGAGTCAGAGGTCGTGGGTTCAAACCCCGGCTCCGCCAATTGTTAGCTGTGTGACTGTGGGCAAGTCACTTCACTTCTCTGGGCCTCAGTGACCTCATCTGTAAAATGGGGATTAAGACTGTGAGCCCCCCGAGGGACAACCTGATCACCTTGTTACCTCCCCAGCGCTTAGAACAGTGCTTTGCACAAAGTAAGTGCTTAATAAATGCCATTATTATTATTATTATTATTCCCTGACCAAGCCCTCCTTTCCTCTTCTCCCTCTCCCTTCTGTGTCGCCCTGACTTGCTCCCTTTATTCAGCGCTTACCAAATACCATCATTATTATTATTATTATTATTATCTCCCCTCCCAGCCCCATAGCATAACGTATATATCTGTCATTTATTTATTTCTTTTAATGTCTGCCTCCCCCTCTAGACTGTAAGCTCAGTGTGGGCAGGGGATGTGTCTGTTGTATTGTTCTATTATGCTTGCCCAAGCTCTCAGTACAGTGCTCTGCACACAGTAAGTGCTCAATAAATACGACTGACAGACTGCGATTCCTGTTAATAATAATGATGGTATTTGTAAAGCGCTTACTACGTGCAAAGAATAATAATAATAATAATGGCATTTATTAAGCGCTTACTATGTGCAAAGCACTGTTCTAAAGAACTGTTCTAAGCTGCTGCTGTGCTCTCTGGAGTCTCAAGTGGGGGCCTCCAATGCATCGGTCATGTCAACGACTGGAGTGGGGACGGGGGGCGACTATTTCGGAGCCTCCTTTCTTCCCTTGCCCAGTTTCCCCTCTTGCCACCCCACCCCAACCCTTCTTGCCTAGTCCTTGAGAAGCAGTGTGGCTCAGCGGAAAGAGCTCAGGCTTTGGAGTCAGAGTTCATGGGTTCAAATCCCGGTTCCGCCAACTGTCAGCTGTGTGACTCTGGGCAAGTCACTTGACTTCTCTGTGCCTCAGTTCCCTCATCTGTAAAATGGGGATTAAGACTGTGAGGCCCCCGAGGGGCAACCTGATCACCTTGTAACCTCCCCAGCGCTTAGAACAGTGCTTATTTGTACTTCCCAAGCGCATAGTACAGTGCTCTGCACATAGTAAGCGCTCAATAAATATGATTGATGATGATGCTTTGCACATAGTAAGCACTTAATACATGCCATCATTATTATTATTATTATTAGTCCAAATGTGCAAATGTGAGGAAACAGGAAAGTCCCCAATCTCTTCCCCAAGTGTTGCCTTGCTTAGGAAAATCAACTGAATGTAGAATCAATCAATCAATCAATCGTATTTATTGAGCGCTTACTATGTGCAGAGCACTGTACTAAGCGCTTGGGAAGTACAAATTGGCAACACATAGAGACAGTCCCTACCCAACAGTGGGCTCACAGTCTAAAAGGGGGAGACAGAGAACAGCTATGCACTGTAGTATCGAGACTGATGTTTCATTCATTCACGCATTCAATCGTATTTATTGAGTGCTTACTGTTCGCAAAGCACTGTACTGAGCGCTTGGGAGAGTACAATACAGCACTAAACGGACACATTCCCTGCCACAGTGAGCTTACAGGCTGGGGATTTGGATATAAATAATATATATTATTATATATAATGGTTCCTTAATATAAATAAGGAAATTGCAGGTATGGACATACGTGCTATGGGGCAGGGAGAGGGGATGAACAAAGGGAGCAAGTTGGGGCAACGCAGAAGAGAGTGGGAGAAGAGGAAAGGGGGGCTTTCGGGAATGATTTAGGCGGTTGCAACAGTTGCTGGAGAAGCAGAGGGGCTTAGAGATAAAGTATAGACCTCGGAATCAGAAGGACCTGGGTTCTAATCCCAGCTCTGCCACCTGTCTGCTCTGAGTGACCCTGGCCAAGTCACTGCAGTTCTCTTGCCCTCAGTGACCTCATCTGTAAAATGGGGATTAAGAGTGTGAGCCCCATGTGGGACAGGGACTGTGTCCAACCTAATTAACTTGTGTCGACCCCAGCGCTTTGAACTGTGCTTGGCAACTATTATTAAAATAATAATAATGGGCTTATTATTATGATTATTATCATTTAGCTCTTGCTCCAGCCACTTGGGCTGAGCCCGGCTCAACGTCGGACCCAATCTCAGATGGGAACATTTACAGGATGCCGTGATAGAGAAACCACCGTTTGGGCCAACCCAAGTAGACGCTCTGTTTAGCAGAGAAGCAGCGTGGCTCAGTGGAAAGTGCCGGGGCTTTGGAATCAGAGGTCATGGGTTCAAATCCCTGCTCCGCCAACTGTCAGCTGTGTGACTTTGGGCAAGTCACTTCACTTCTCTGGGCCTCAGTTACCCCATTTGAAAAATGGGGATTAAAAACCGTGAGCCCACCGTGGGACAACTTGATCACCTTGTAACCTCCCCAGCGGTTTAGACAGTTTAACAGTAGCAAGCCTCAACTGGTTCCAAGCCCTATCAACTAACCGCTTAGAACAGTGCTTTGCACATAGTAAGCGCTTAATAAATGCCATTATTATTATTATTATTATTAACTAAGAAAAGAGGATTCTGCCTCAGAGAACCGGGTCACCTAACCCTCCACTGGGTTTTCTCCGAAGAGGAAGGGACAACCCAACGTCTGGCCAATTGAAGGCTGGTTGCTAAACTGGGATGTGATGATTGCCCAACTTGTACTTCCCATGCGCTTAGTACAGTGCTCTGCACACAGTAAGCACTCAATAAATACGATTGAATGAATGATCGTCCATTTCATCGCGGAAGCCATGGACTGTAAAGAGCCAGGCCTTCTGTGAATGACCAAAGCGACAACATTTACCCCTCAGACTGTGAGCCCCAGGTGGGACAGAGACTGTGTCAGACCTGATGATTTTGTGTCTACCTCAGTGCTTAGCACAGAGTAAGGCTTAACAAATATCATCATCGTCATCCTTCGAGACTGTAAGCTCGTTGTGGGCAGGGATTGTGTTTGTTATACTGCGCTGTCATACTCTACCAAAGCGCTTACTACAATGCCCTGCACACGGCAAGCGCCCAATAAATACGATGAGCATCACAGTCCCCCTAAGGCTAGAAGGCAAAAATGGCATCACCCTTGAGCTCGTCCCTCTGTGATGGGTGAAACTGGTGGTCTGAATCATGAACCCCCATTATCTCTGTTATATCGATCAATGAATGGTATTTGCTGAGCCCTTACTGGATGCAGAGAGCTGTACTAAGCGCTTGGGATTGTACACTACAACGGAGTTGGTAGAAACGCTCCCTGCCCAAAGCGTCCAAGATAACAGGGTTGAAGGAGTACTAAACCAATTCTAATTTCCCATGGGAAACAAAGCCAAGTGTATCAAGTGAGTTCTCAAAATACGTGTCCCTAACAATATTTTAAGAACCATAATCAGGACAATAAAAAATACCTTATTTAAAATCTTTCATTATTGGTCCAGCCAGATTTTGCCCTGCCGTTGAACATGCAATTATAGTTGGGGTGTTTCTTTGTCTTCTTGATTATTGCTTTGGATAATTACTTTGGATTTTGAGAACACACTAATGCACTTGACTTCCTCTGTGAAACAAACTACTGCGTTTACAAAGGCAGGCTACTCAAAACTCAATTTAAAAATCTGTCATTACTGTTCCCAAGAGTATTTGTGTTACCACTTAAAAAGGAAACTATGTTTAGTGAGTTTCTATGTGCATATGTAAATGCAGTGCTTCATTTTAAAGTGTTACCTTTCACCTCCTTCTAAGCAAAAAGGTACCTGGTGCTAACCCCCCAGAATAGTCATTATCTATGCTAGAGTTGCCATTATCTCTGCAACATTGAAACTCAGTCAAACTACTTCCAAAGAAGGGGAAGAGCCGGGATCTCTCCCAACCCTTTTTTTCAAAATTTCTCTGCTCTGGCTGTTCCCAGCTCTGCCCCTATATAACTTCCTGAGGCCACGGTTTCCTCAACTGTAAAATCAAGATATGACCCCTATTCTCCGCTTCCTGTCAGATTGGGAACCCCTTGTGGGATGGGAACTCCCACAAGGAAACAACTAACTTATTATTATTGTTATTACTACTGTTAAGTGTTAAAATGGGGATTAAGACTGTGAGCCCCCCACTGTGGGACAACCTGATCACTTTGTAACTTCCCCAGTGCTTAAAACAGTGCTTTGCACATAGTAAGCGCTTAATAAAATGCCATCATTATTATTATTATTATTATTGAGCCCAAGTTAACTTTGCAATAGTGGGAGGACACTAAAAGTAATACCTGCATTAACATTCAATGGTGCAATTACAAATGAGCACTAAAAGACAAGGATTATGATAAGCTTGTGGACAGGGAATGTGTCTGTTATATTGTATTCTCCCAAGTGGTTAGCACTGTTCTTTGCAAAAAGTGTTCAGTAATAATATTAACTATTATTATTGTTGTGTGCAATCATAATAATAACTATTGTTATTACTGTTGTGTTTGTTAAGTGCTTACTATGTGCCAAGCTCTGTTTTAAGGGCTGGGGTAGATACAAGGTAATCAGGTTGGACACAATCGCTGTCCCACATGGGGTTCACAGTCTTAATTCCCATTTTACAAATGAGATCACTGAGACCCAGAGAAGGTATACGACTTACCCAAGGTCACACAACAGACATGTGGCAAAGCCAGGATTAGAACCCACATCCTTTGACTCCCGGGCCCGTCCGTGCTCTTTCCACTAGACTGTGCTGCTACAGGAAATACACTTGATTGATTGGGATGGGATGGCTCTAGCTTTTTAAAAAAAAAATGACAAAGAAGTATAAACGTTGTAGGGGTGAATACTTACTAGCCCATTGCAGTTACTCAAGGCCACCTTGGTCGTGCTATGCTGATCTTGTAAGTATCCGGTATAATGGCAGTTGTCTAAAAAATCATGTTTCCACTGAGGTCCGTCTTTCCCCCAATATTCAACTGTGAAATGTTTGGAGACTAAATCGGTGTTGAGAGTCAGGTTCAAGTGAAAGTGCTTGCCGTAGGCTGAAAGTTTAAAAAATAATTTAGAGACTGCCTGGGATTGGTCGGACATGCCCATACTCCGTCTTCTCCGTGAGTGTCTGTCACTTTTCACAGTAAAGCTGAGGAAGGCGCCATTCTGATCCACCCTGATGGGGATGGTGAGCTGGTAGTGTTCGAGGAAAGACAGGAATTCCTCTTTGCCATCCCAAGGAAGAGCCAGTCCGGGAAGTGGGCAAGAAAGAGAAGACAATTTAACCGAGCAAAGCAACAGCCAGACAAAGCTCCACCATGGCGGTGACATCCAATCCCCGATCTGTCTCCGGATCACCGTGCGGCGGTGAGAAAACCAAAGACTCTGGCTAGCTGGAACCCGAGGGAAGCAGGGGAGTTAAAAGCGCAAGCCCAGCTCCGGAGGTTTAAATGTCTGATATCAGATTCACTTTCCCAATACTAGATGACCTAGTCTATTTAATTTCTAGGCCCAGCTCGGCCTGGAGACCCCGCAGACGTGAAGCCGAGGATCTGACCCTCTCCAAAACTGGGCAAGGCCGAGGGAGCCCCGAACCAAAAATCAGTAGCCCAGCCCGGCAGCGCAGCCCATGTCCCCGACTCAATGGTTCCCACCATTTCCTTCATTTTCCACCCATCTCCCCAACGCAGGGGCTCCCCGGTTCTTCTGGCGCAGGTCCCGGGGAATTTTCTGCGTAAGGGGAGCGTCTCCTCAGTGCTCCTTGGTTTCCCGGGATCACTTGGATCCCTAGCTGGGACTCCTGGGGGTAGCACCTTTTTCGTGGGGTCCAGTCAGGACCCCTATAGTCCTCTCTGAATTCAATAAGCCCAAGGTAGAGCCTGGCAGAGCCTGGGACAGAGCAGAACTTGGCTCTTTCTCCTACCTTCCTATTCATTCATTCATTCAGTCAGTCAGTCGTATTTATTGAGCTCTTACTGTGTGCAGAGCACTGTACAAAGCGCTTGGGAAGTACAATTTGGCAACATATAGAGACGGTCCCTACCCAACAGTGGGCTCACAGTCTAGAAGGGGGGGACAGAGAACAAAACAAATTAACAGAATAAAATAAATAGAATAAGTATGTACAAGTAAAATAAATAGAGCAATAAATACATACAAACATATATACATATATACAGGTGCTGTGGGAAGGGAAGGAGGTAAGGTGGGAGGGATGGAGGGGGGAGGAGGGGGAGAGGAAGGAGGGGGACTGTGAGCTAGAATGTGAGCCCGTTGTTGCGTAGGGACTGTCTCTATATGTTGCCAACTTGTACTTCCCAAGTGCTTAGTACAGTGCTCTGCACACAGTGAGCGCTCAATAAATACGATCGAATGAATGAATACCCCTTCCTTAAGCAAGAAGTCCTCCTTGTTGAGGGGCGGGGAGGGAAGCATAGGCCAGGGCAGCGGGGGTCGGGGGTAAGCCTTTGTATCTGGGCGCCTGTTGGGCCCGTCTGCCCTTGTACTGTCCGCACCACAGGACTGGCTGCTGGTAGGCGCATCTGGCTGGCACTTTCTCGAGCCAAAGAAATAACCACTGGCAAGGGGGCACCCCAAGATGCCAGTGGAACCCTGAGATTGCCACTCCCGAGGAGGAAAAAGGAAACAGCCCACTGACGAGCCCGGTGGAGGAGTCTGGGCCCAGCCCCCAGCGTCCAGTGTGAGACCACCCCAACTCCGGGCCCCTTGGTGGCCGGAGGGACCCCAGGAGTGTTCAGGAGGGGGGCCGCACACCCTCTCTCGTCGACTGCGGACCCTCCTCACCTTTGCCACCTTCCTGCCACCCTGCCAGGCAGAAGGAACCCGAAATGGCCGAAGTCTGGCTGACCCCAGCAGCGGGGCAGAGACCCTCTTGGGGAGCAAGTGGAGGAGGGGAGGATGGACAGAAGGAGGGACAGAGGAGAACCGGGGGGGAAAAAATTCCCTGTAAAGCAGCAGGACTCTCTCTGTCTGTGATATGGCTGAGAGGCTGCCCAGCCGCTTCCTCAATCAGGTGGGGAACTACCTCAGCCCCCTCCTCCTCTTCCCAGAGCAAGGTTTAAGGTTTTCTGGCTAGGGCCACCCCTCAGGTGCCCAGAGGGCCTGGGGCAGAAGCGGCCAAAGGCTGGGTGTCTCCGTGCCCTCCGCTCCCCTGGGCCCCAGCTGCAGGGGACCCTGGGGTCCAGCTGCCCAGCCGGGGGGAGGGACGGAGGGAAGGGGCTGGGCAGGACCCAAGCCCAAGACCCCGTGTCCCCAGTTGTGTTTGAAAAGCACGCCCAGAGCCCCAGCTAAATCCCAAGGCGCTCATCCCCGGACCGGAGATGGCAGGCTAGGCACCACAGCCTGCTGGTGGGCTCTTAAGAGGGGAGCCCATGCCCGCGGTCTCACAGGGGGCACGCAGACCGGACGTCCGGCGAGGCCTGCCCCATCTCACTCCCCGCCTCGATGGGAGAGGAGCTTTGCCAATCGTCCCGCCGGGCCCGTTCGGCCGGGCCCGCGGGAATCCTACCTTGAGAGCGATACGCGAGCCGGTTGTCGCTGTGGAGCTCCGACACAGCCATGGCGAGGCTCAAAATCCAGGTCCACGTCGTCCACAGAATTTCCATCATTTAGAGAAGCGGGAAGATTCTTCTGTTTTCCTCTTCAGGAGGGTGACCTGCGGGCTGGACGGGTAACACCACTCCAGGATCGCACCATACCAGTCCCAGGGGCTCCCGCAAGACGATTAGAGGTCCCCCTCCGGAACGGGTCCTCGGGTCCGACCCCCTACGCGCTCCTCTACATCCGGATTCATTTTCTTGAGCCGATATGGAGTCGGGAGTCGCGTGGTGGAGAAATTCTTACCGCTAAGACATTAGGCTGCCGAGTTACCGACGTTGGGCCATTTCTTTACCTAGGGGATGAAAAGAGATGAGTTCCAACGAGGTCCTTTACACACTGCCAACCAGGCGGTGCAGCCCGCGGACTTCGGTTTTACCTCTTTTGTCTTCTTTTTGGTTTTTACGGTATTTGTTAAGCACTTACTATGTGCCAGGCACTGTTCTGAGCACTGGGGTTGATGCAAGGTAATCAGGTCGGATACGGTCCCTGTCCGACATGGGGCTCACAGTTTTAATTCCCATTTTACAGATGAGGTAGCTGAGGCCCAGAGAAGTCAAGTGACTTGCCCAACGTCACACAGCAGAAAAGGGGTGCAGCTGGGACTAGAACCCAGGTCCTTCTGAAAGCTGCATGGCCTAGTGGAAAGAGCCCGGGCTTGGGAGTCAGAGGATGTGGGCTCTAATCCTGGCTCTGCCACTTGTCTGCTGTCTGTTTGGGCAAGCCACTTCATTCTTTCATTCATTCAATCGTATTTATTAAGCGCTTACTGTGTGCAGAGCACTGTACTAAGCGCTTGGGAAGTACAAGTTGGCAACATATAGAGACGGTCCCTACCTGACAGCAGGCTCACAGTCTAGAAGGGGGGAGACAGACGACAAAACAAAACATGTGGACAGGTGTCACATCATCAGAATAAATAGAAGTAAAGCTAGATTCATTCATTCAGTCGTATTTATTGAGCGCTTTCTGTGTGCAGAGCACTGTACTAAGTGCTTGGGAAGTACAAGTTGGCAACATAAATACGACTGAATGAATGAACGCATTCTCATTCTAAACCAGAAGCCAGGCCCGGTACAACCATCCTTTCCCCACGAGGTGTGGGGCCGACTCGGCCCGTCTTCCAAGAGAAAGGGCTTTCCTAGTGGATCGAGCCCGGCCTGGGACCTGGGTTCTAATCCCGGCTCCGCCACTTGTCTGCCGGGTGACCTTGGGCAGGTCACTTCACT
Organism: Tachyglossus aculeatus; assembly: GCF_015852505.1. Taxonomy (NCBI): domain Eukaryota; kingdom Metazoa; phylum Chordata; class Mammalia; order Monotremata; family Tachyglossidae; genus Tachyglossus; species Tachyglossus aculeatus. The sequence goes on along the minus strand of NC_052088.1, from coordinate 38,796,032 downwards.
TTTCCGGGCCTCAGTTAGCTCATCCGAAAAACGGGGGTGAAGACGGTGAGCGCCACGTGGGACAGGGACCGTATCTGCCCCGATGAGCTTGGTGTCTACCCCAACGCCGAGGACGGTGCTCGGCACGCGGTAAGCACCTGACAAATGCCAATCGTCGTCATCAGGGCCTTCTCTGTGCCTCAGTTTCCTCATCTGTAAAATGGGGATTAAGGCTGCGAGCCCCACGTGGGACAACCTGATTATCTTGTATCCACCCCAGCGCTTAGAACAGTGCTTGGCACATAGTAAGTGCTTAACAAATACCATAATTATTATTATTATCCGCTAGGCCATGCTGCCAGAGGACCTTAACTCAAAAATAACCTGGTAATTCAATCCGATTGCTGCTGTTCTTCAGAGTCCAAATAAACTTCTGCCAGACTAAACACGCGACCAGGAGACCACACGATACTTTCGGCAGGGCAATCCTCGCCAACAGGCAAGGAGGGGAGCTTGAGAGGAGCCACCTTCCCTCTCCTGGAAAACCTCGGGCAAAGGAGTGGGCTCTCCAAACGGGATAAAGCCAAACCCACACACAGCGGCAGAATCCAAGTCCCTAACTGCCCGGGAAACATTTGTGCCATTTCATCATCATCATCCATGGCATTTACTGAGCAATTGTGTGGGCGGAGCACTGTACTGAGCGCTTGGAAGAGTATAAATAGAACAGAGTTGTTACACACATTCCCAGCTGAGAGTTGGGTGAAAACGCCTGGTATGATTTTGAATCACTGGGGCCTGGCGGGAGGCGATGTTCCCGTTTTTAGTGGGAGTCTCCTTTCCTCTTCTCATCATCATCATCAATCGTATCTATTGAGCGCTTACTGTGTGCAGAGCACTGTACTAAGCGCTTGGGAAGTACAAATTGGCAGCATATATTGGCAGCATATTCTCCCTCTCCCTTCTGCATTGCCCTGACTTGCTCCCTTTATTCATCCCCCTTTCCACCCCCACAGTCCTTGGATAGAGCACCAGCCTGTGAGTCAGAGGGTCATGGGTTCTAAACCCATGTTTTATTGTCTGTCTTCCCCTTCTAGACTGTGAGACTGCTACTAGGTAGGGACCGTCTCTATATGTTGCCAGCTTGTACTTCCCAAGCACTTAGTACAGTGCTCTGCACACAGTAAGCGCTCAATAAATACGACTGAATGAATGAATAAACCCGGCTCCGACGCTTGTCTGCTGTGTGACCTTGGGTAAATCACTTCACTTCCCCGGGCCTCAGTTCCCTCACCTGTAAAATGGGGATTAAGACTGTGAGCCCCACATGGGACAGGGTCTGTGTCCAACCCAATTTGCTCCTGTCCACCCCAGTGCTTAGTACAGTGCCTGGCACATAGTAAGCGCTTAACAAATACCATCATTATTATCACTAGGTACATATCTGTAATCTATCAATATTAATGTTTGTCTCCCCTTCCAGACTTTCAGCTCGTTGTGGGCAGGGAACGGGCCTATATATATATTATAATGATGGTAATAATGACGGTATTTGTTAAGTGCTTACTATGTACAAAGCACTGTTCTAAGCGCTGGGGAGGTTACAAGGTGATCAGGTTGCCCCAAGGGGGCTCACAGTCTTAATCCCCATTTTTTAGATGAGATAACTGAGGCACAGGGAAGTGAAGTGACTTGCCCAAAGTCACACAGCTGAGAAGCGGCGGAGCCGGGATTTGAACCCAGGACCTCTGACTCCCAAGCCCGTGCTCTTTCCATTGAGCTATGCTGCTTCTCCAAAGGTTCGGAAGGTGCCACCCTCTTGCTTGTCTGCTTCTTCTGTTGGTTGCGTGGTGTGAGGTATGCGGCTGCATTTGGGTAAATAAGTAAAAATAAAATGGCATTTATTAAGCGCTTACTATGTGCAAAGCACTGTTCTAAGCGCTGGGGAGGTTACAAGGAGATCAGGTTGCCCCACGGGGGGCTCACACTCTTCAACCCCATTTTACAGATGAGGGAACTGAGGCACAGCGAAGTTAAGCGACTTGCCCAGAGTCACACAGCTGACACTTGGCAGAGCTGGGATTCGAACCCATGACCCCTGACTCCAAAGCCCAGGCTCTTTCCACTGAGCCATGCTGCTTCTCCAAAGGTTCGGAAGTTGCCACCCTCCTACCTGTCTGGTTCTTGTGTCGGTTGCGCCTGTGTGAGGTATGCGGCTGCATTTGCACAGTACTTTGCACATAGTAAGTGCTTAATAAATGCCATTATCATTATTATTATTATTATTTGGGTACACACGTGCATTAGGAGCGTGGCTCAGTGGGAAAGAGCCTGGGCTTTGGAGTCAGAGGTCATGGGCTCAAATCCCGGCTCCGCCGATTGTCAGCTGTGTGACTTTTAGACTGTGAGCCCACTGTTGGGTCGGGACTGTCTCTATATGTTGCCAATTTGTACTTCCCAAGCGCTTAGTACAGTGCTCAGCACATAGTAAGCGCTCAATAAATACGATTGATGATGATGATTGATGACTTTGGGCAAGTCACTTCACTTCTCTGGGCCTCAGTTCCCTCATCTGGAAAATGGGGATGAAGACTGTGAGCGCCCCGTGGGACACCCTGATCACTTTGTAACCTCCCCAGAGCTTAGAACAGTGCTTTGCACAGAGTAAGCGCTTAATAAATGCCATCATTATTATTATTATTAGGGTAGATCTGTAGGGATTCACCTGTGTCGCTCCGCATTTGTGTTTGTGGAACTGTATATGTGTACACTTACGGGCACATACTGGTGAACGAATATTTGCTCCTTCTGGGCAGAGCACGTGTCCACCAACTCTGTTGCACTGTACAGTCCCAACTGCTCTTAGTACACTGGTCTGCGCACAGTAAGTACTCAATAAACTCCACTGACTGATTTGGACATACACGTGTTTACAGATGTGTTTACACCTGTAGAATGGATACGTGAGCTTTTGTGGATGGATTTATGTATACCCGAGGGTATTTGTACATGTATCTATCTGTGTTTGTGTGTAGGGATCTCCAGGCATGTACGGATTTAATAATAATAATAACAACAACAATTCATTCATTCAATCATATTTATTGAGCGCTTACTGTGTGCAGAGGACTGTACTAAGCGCTTGAGACGGTCCCTACCCAACAGTGGGCTCACAGTCTAGAAGCAACCTGATCACCTTGCAGAAGCTGCTTTAGAGAAGCAGCGTGGCTCAGTGGAAAGAGCCTGGGCTTTGGAGTCAGAGGTCATGGGTTCGAATCCCGGCTGCACCACATGCCTGCTGTGTGACCTTGGGCAAGTCACTTCACTTCTCTGAGCCTCAGTTACCTCATCTGTAAAATGAGGATGAAGACTGTGAGCCCCACATGGGACAACCTGATCACCTTGTAGCCCACCCAGTGCTTAGAACAGTGCTTTGCACATAGTAATTTTTTTTCTTCTAGACTGTGAGCCCACTGTTGGGTAGGGACCGTCTCTATATGTTGCCAACTTGTACTTCCTAAGCGCTTAGTACAGTGCTCTGCACACAGTAAGCGCTCAATAAATACGACTGATTGACTGATTGATTAGAAGAACCCAGGACAATAATAATAATGATGGTATTTATTAAGCGCTTACTATGTGCAAAGCACTGTTCTAAGCGCTGGGGAGGTTACGAGGTGATCAGGTTGGCCCACGGGGAGCTCACAATCTTAATCCCCATTTTAAAGATGAGGTAACTGAGGCTCAGAGAAGTGACTTGCCCAAAGTCACCCAGCTGACAACTGACAGAGCAAGGATTTGAACCCATGACCTCTGACTCCAGAGCCCGGGCTCTTTTCCACTGAGCCACGCTGCTTCTCTATGTATTTGGGAACATATGTCTATATTTGGATTTTTGTACATGCCTATGCATTTCGTTATGTATGTGTATTAAGCCTAAGCGGGCGTGGGATTGGGAAGGTCCTGGGTTCTAATTCCGGCCCCGCCACTTATCTGCTGTGTGACCTAGGGCAAGTCACTTAATTTTTCTGTGCCTGTTAACTCATTCATTCATTCAGTTGTATTTATTGAGCGCTTACTGTGTGCAGATCACTGTACTGAGCACTGTACCTCATTCGTAACAAGGGGAATAAGACCGTGAGCCCTATGCGGGACAGGGACTGTGTCCAACCCGATTTGCTCACAACCACCCCAGCGCTTAGTAATAATAATGACGGCATTTATCTATCTGTGTTTGTGTGTATGGATCTCCAGGCATGCAAGTATTTAATAATAATAATAATGATGATGGCATTTATTAAGCGCTTACTATGTGCAAAGCGCTGTTCTAAGCACTGGGGAGGATACAAGGTGATCAGGTTGTCCCACGGGGGGCTCACAGTCTTCATCCCCATTTTACAGATGAGGGAACTGAAGCCCAGAGAAGTGAAGTGACTTGCCCAAAGTCACCCAGCTGACACTTGGCGGAGCCGGGATTTGAACCCATGACCTCTGACTCCAAATAATAATAACGATGGCATTTGTTAAGCACTTGCTATGTGCAGAGCACTGTTCTAAGCGCTGGGGAGGATACAAGGGGATCAGGTTGTCCCACGGGGAGCTCACAGTCTTCATCCCCATTTTCCAGATGAGGTAACTGAGGCCCAGAGAAGTGAAGTGACTTGCCCAAAGTCACACAGCTGACAAGTGGCAGAGCTGGGATTTGAACCCATGACTTATGACTCCAAAGCCCATGGTCCTTCCATTGAGCCACGCTGCTTCTCTTAGTACAGTGCCTGGCACATAGTAAGTGTTTAACCAATGCATGGAAAGACACTTGGGGACAAAGTCTGAGAGGAATCTCATGGTGAAAAGCAATTCTCTCAAGAGGAAAGAAAGGACATTGACAAAAATAACAGGTTGAGCTTGAAGGTTGATTATTCTATTTATTCTATTTTGTTAATATGTTTTGTTTTGTTGTCTGTCTCCCCCTTCTAGACTGTGAGCCCGCTGTTGGGTAGGGACCGTCTCTCTATGTTGCCAACTTGGACTTCCCAAGCATTTAGTACAGTGCTTTGCACACAGTAAGCGCTCAATAAATACGATTGAATGAATGAACGAATGTCGCAATCATCATCATATGTATGCCTTTCTTTTAAAGTTTGTGGGTGGGAGGTGGATAGATTTTTCCCAGCCTGAGCCCCCTTTTTCCTCTCCTCCTCCCATGTTACTCCCCTCCTCAAAAATCTCCAGTGGCTACCAGTCAATCTACGCATCAGGACAAAACTCCTCACCCTGGGCTTCAAGGCTGTCCATCCCCTCGCCCCCTCCTCCCTCCCGTCCCTTCTGTCCTTCTCCAGCCCAGCCCGCACCCTCCGCTCCTCTGCCACCGCTCACCTCCTCACCGTGCCTCGTTCTCGCCCATCCCGCCATCGATCCCCGGCCCGTGTCCTCCCCCCAGCCCGCGTCATCCCCCTGGCCTGGAATTCCCTCCCTCCGCACATCCACCAAGCTCGCTCTCTTCCTCCCTTCAAATCCCTACTGAGAGCTCACCTCCTCCAGGAGGCCTTCCCACACTGAGCCCCCTCCTTCCTCTCCCCTTCCCCATCCCCCCCCGCCTTACCTCCTTCCCCTCCCCACAGTACCTGTATATATGTTTGTGCAGATTTATTTAACTCTATGTATTTTACTTGTACATACTTAAACTATTCTATGTATTTTGTTAATGATGTGCATCTAGCTTTACTTCTATTTATTCTGATGACTTGACACTTGTCCACATGTTTTGTTTTGTTCTCTGTCTCCCCCTTCTAGACTGCGAGCCCGTTGTTGGGTAGGGACCGTCTCTGTATGTTGCCAACTTGTACCTCCCAAGAGCTTAGTACAGCGCTCTGCACACACTAAGTGCTCAATAAATACGACTGAATGAATGAATGTGAGCCCGTTGCTGGGTAGGGACCATCTCTATATGTTGCCAACTTGTACCTCCCAAGCGCTTACTACAGCGCTCTGCACACAGTAAGCGCTCAATAAATACAATTGAATGAATGAATGTGAGCCCGTTGTTGGGTAGGGACCGTCTCTATATGTTGCCAACTTGTACCTCCCAAGCGCTTAGTACAGCGCTCTGCACACAGTAAGCGCTCAATAAATACGACTGAATGAATGAATGAATCCCCCCCACCCTACCTCCTTCCCCTCCCCACAGCCCCTGTATATGTTTGTACAGACTTATTACTCTATTTATTTTACCTGTACATACTTACTATTCTATGTATTTTGTTAATGATGTCCATCTAGCTTTACTTCTATTTATTCTGATGACTTGACACCTGTCCACATGTTTTGTTTTGTTCTCTGTCTCCCCCTTCTAGACTGTGAGCCCGTTGTTGGGGAGGGACCATCTCTACATGTTGCCAACTTGTACCTCCCAAGCTCTTAGTCCAGTGTTCTGCACATAGTAAGCGCTCAATAAATACAATTGAATGAATGAATGTGAGCCCATTGTTGGGTAGAGACCATCTCTATATGTTGCCAACTTGTACCTCCCAAGTGCTTAGTACAGCTCTCTGCACACAGTAAGTGCTCGATAAATACGACTGAATGAATGAATGAATCCCCCCCACCCTACCTCCTTCCCCTCCCCACAGCACCTGTATATGTTTGTACAAATTTATTACTCTATTTATTTTACTTGTACATACTATTCTATTTATTTTGTCAATGATGTGCATCTAGCTTTACTTCTATTTGTTCTGATGACTTGACACCTGTCCACCTGTTTTGTTTTGTTGTCCGTCTCCCCCTTCTAGACTGTGAGCCCACTGCTGGGTAGGGACCATCCCTATATGTTGCCAACTTGTACCTCCGAAGCGCTTAGTACAGCGCTCTGCACACAGTAAGCCCTGAATAAATACGATTGAATGAATGAATGAATGACTCCCCCCACCGTACCTCCTTCCCCTCCCCACAGCACCTGTACATATGTTTGTACAGACTTATTACTCTATTTATTTTACTTGTACATATTTACTATTCTATTTATTTTGTTAAAGATGTGCATCTAGCTTTAATTCTATTTGTTCTGACACCTTGACACCTGTCCACATGTTTTGTTTTGTTGTCCGTCTCCCCCTTCTAGACTGTAAGCCCGTTGTTGGGTAGGGACTGTCTCTATATGTTGCCAACTTGTACCTCCCAAGCACTTAGTACAGCGCTCTGCACACAGTAAGCACTCAATAAATACGATTCAATGAATGAATGAATCCCTCCCACCCTACCTCCTTCCCCTCCCCACAGCCCCTGTATATGTGTTTGTACAGACTTATTACTCCATTTATTTTACTTGTACATACTTACTATTCTACTTATTTTGTTAACGATGTGCATCGAGCTTTAATTCTAATTTATTACTCTATTTTACTTGTACATATTTACTATTCTATTTATTTTGTCAATGATATGCATCTAGCTTTACTTCTATTTATTCTGATGACTGGACACCTGTCCACATGTTTTGTTTCGTTGTCCCCCTTCTAGACTGTGAGCCCGTTGTTGGGGAGGGACCGTCTCTAGATGTTGCCGACTTGGACTTCCCAAGCGCTTAGTCCAGTGCTCCACACACAGGAAGTGCTCAATAAATATGACTGACTGACTGAATGAATCAATCAATCAATCAATGAAAACCCTGCCAGCCCACACTCCATTTCCAACTGCAGGGATTCAGGCTGCCCGGCTTTTACCAGCCAAAAAGAGTGAGTGCATCATGAAAAACACCCACAGGGTCCTAGAAATCCAGCCCCAAGCTGCCCACAGTGTAGACTACCCTTCCAGGGGGGCGATTTCCCCATCCCATAAGCCTTCCTCTTAAACAGCTACAACACGCGTGCTCCCTCACAAACACACACACACACACACACACACACGCCCTCCCAGACATGCAGCCCCAAACCCAAGCTGACTCAGAAATACAGGCAGACCCAAACATCATAATAATAATAATAATTGGCATTTGTTAAGCGCTTACTATGTGCAAAGCACTGTTCTAAGCGCTGGGGAGGATACAGGCTGATCAGGTTGTCCCACGTGGGGCTCACAGTCTTAATCCCCATTTTACAGCTGAGGTCACGGAGGCCCAGAGAAGTTAAGTGACTTGCCCAAGATCACACAGCAGACATGTGGTGGAGTCGGGATTCGAACCCATGACCTCTGACTCCAAAGCCCGGGCTCTTTCCACTGAGCCACGCTGCTTCATTCGTAATGGCATTTATTAAGCGCTTACTACGTGCCAAGCACTGTTCTAAGCGCTGGGGAGGTTCCAAGATGATCTCCATCCCCCCCACCCCCATCTTACCTCCTTCCCTTCCCCACAGCACCTGTATATGTGTATATATGTTTGTACAGATTTATTACTCTATTTATTTTACTTGTACATATCTGTTCTATTCATTTTATTTTGTTAATATGTTTGGTTTTGTTCTCTGTCTCCCCCTTCTAGACTGTGAGCCCACTGTTGGGTAGGGACTGTCTCTAGATGTTGCCAACTTGGACTTCCCAAGCGCTTAGTACAGTGCTCTGCACACAGGAAGTGCTCAATAAATACGACTGATTGATTGATTGATTGATCAGGTTGTCCCACGGGGGTTCACAGTCTTCATCCCCATTTTACAGATGAGGGAACGGGCCCAGAGACGTGAAGTGACTTCACCAAAGTCACACAGCTGTCAATTGGCGGAGCCGGAATTTGAACCCATGACTTCTGACTCCAAAGCCCGGGCTCTTTTCCACTGAGCCACAATGCTTCTCTACACATCAACATCAACACAAGCTGACCCCCGAGAGACACACACGCGGGACCCAGAGATGCACACGGGCCCCGAGACACCCACCCAAAGACGCCCGGACACAGGGACACCCACAAACCCGGACAGAGATACACAGACTGAGATATACACAGAGCCAGACACAGGCACACAACCAGAATCAGACACACACAGACCCAGATATACACACAGAGACACAGGCACACAACCAGAATCAGACACACACAGACCCAGACAGAGACCCACGCAGACCCAAACATACACACAAAGCCAGACACAGGCACACAACCAGAATCAGACACACGCAGACCCAGATATACACACAGAGCCAGACACAGGCACACAACCAGAATGAGACACACGCAGACCCAGACAGAGATCCACGCAGATCCAGAGATACACACAGAGCCAGACACAGGCACACAACCAGAATCAGACACACACACAGACCCAGACATACACACAGAGCCAGACACAGGCACACAACCAGAATGAGACACACGCAGACCCAGACAGAGATCCACGCAGACCCAGAGATACACACAGAGCCAGACACAGGCACACAACCAGAATCAGACCCACGCAGACCCAGATATACACACAGAGCCAGACACAGGCACACAATCAGAATCAGACACACGCAGACCCAGATATACACACAGAGCCAGACACAGGCACACAACCAGAATGAGACACACAAAGACCCAGAAAGAGACACACGCAGACCCAGACATACACACAAAGCCAAACACAGGCACACAATCAGAATCAGACACACGCAGACCCAGATATACACACAGAGCCAGACACAGGCACACAACCAGAATGAGACACACAAAGACCCAGAAAGAGACACACGCAGACCCAGACATACACACAAAGCCAGACATAGGCACACAACCAGAATCAGACCCACGCAGACCCAGATATACACACAGAGCCAGACACAGGCACACAATCAGAATCAGACACACGCAGACCCAGATATACACACAGAGCCAGACACAGGCACACAACCAGAATGAGACACACAAAGACCCAGAAAGAGACACACGCAGACCCAGACATACACACAAAGCCAGACATAGGCACACAACCAGAATCAGACCCACGCAGACCCAGATATACACACAGAGCCAGACACAGGCACACAACCAGAATGAGACACACAAAGACCCAAAAAGAGACACACGCAGACCCAGACATACACACAAAGCCAGACATAGGCACACAACCAGAATCAGACCCACGCAGACCCAGATATACACACAGAGCCAGACACAGGCACACAACCAGAATGAGACACATGCAGACCCAGATATACACACAGAGCCAGACACAGTCACACAACCAGAATGAGACACACGCAGACCCAGATATTCACACAGAGCCAGACACAGGCACACAACCAGAATGAGACACACGCAGACCCAGATATTCACACAGAGCCAGACACTGGCACACAACCAGAATGAGACCCATGCAGACCCAGACACACGCAAACCCAGACATACACACAGAGCCAGACACAGGCACACAACCAGAATCAGACACACGCAGACCCAGACAAAGACACACACAGACCCAGACATACACACAGAGCCAGACACAGGCACACAACCAGAATCAGACACACGCAGACCCAGACAAAGACACACACAGACCCAGACATACACACAGAGCCAGACACAGGCACACAACCAGAATCGGACACACGCAGACCCACACATACACACAGAGCCAGGGTGTACGGGGGGGCTGGGGCTGCCACTTGGGTTGACCCCCTTTATTCACCCCTCCCTCAGCACATCTGTCCCTCCCCATAATTTAATTTATCCACCCTAACATCCACCTCCCAGAGGTCATGGGTTCGAATCCCGGCTCCGCCACATGCCTGCTGTGTGACCTTGGGCAAGTCACCTAACTTCTCTGAGCCTCAGTTATCTCATCTGTAAAATGGGGGTTAAGACTGGGAGCCCCACATGGGTCAACTTGATCACCTTGTACCCCCCCAGCGCTTAGAACAGTGCTCTGCACATAGTAAGCGCTTAACAAATGCCATCATTATTATTATTATTATTATCTCCCCCTCTAGACTGGTAGCTCGCTGCGGGCAGGGAACGGAAGGAGCCTGGGCTTGGGAGCCAGAGGTCATGGGTTCTAATTCCGGCTCCGCCACCTATCAGCTGTGCGACCTTGGGCCTCGTCGGGAAAATGTGGACCGTCCGTGAGCCCCACCGCGGGACAACCTGATTACCTTGTATCCACCCCAGCGCTTAGAACAGTGCTTGGAACATAGTAAGCGCTCAGTGGAAAGAGCCCGGGCTTTGGAGTCGGAGGGCATTGGTTCAAATGTCGGTTCCACCAGTTGTCAGCTGTGTGACTTTGGGCAAGTCACTTCACTTCTCTGTGCCTCAGTTACCTCATCTGTAAAATGGGGGTTAAGACTGTAAGCCCCACGTGGGACAACCTGATCACCTTGTAACCTCCCCAGCTCTTGGAACGGTGCTTTGCACATAGTAAGCGCTTAATAAATGCCATCATTATTATTATTATTATATACATATCTTCCTACTCCTTTATCGCCAACCTATAATTTATTTTAACGCCTGTCTCCCCTGCTTGACTATAAACTCTTTGAGGGTGGGGATCGCGTGGTCTAATGGATAGAGCCCGGGCCTGGGGGTCGGAAGGACCCGAGTTCTAATCCTGGTCCCCGCTACTCATCTGCCGGGTGACCTCGGACAAGTCGCTTCACTTCTCTGGGCCTCAGCACCCTCTTCTGTGAAATAATAATAGCGATGATGATGGTATTTAAAAGTGATTACTATGCGCCAAGCACTGTTCTAAGCGCTGGGGTAGATACAAGGTAATCAGGTTGTCCCACACGGGGCTCCAGATCTTCACCCCCATTTTCCAGATGAGGTCACTGAGGCCCAGAGAAGTGAAGTGACTTGCCCAAAGTCACACAGCTGACAAGTTGTTGCCGACTTGGACTTCCCAAGCACTTAGTACAGTGCTCTGCACACAGTAAGTGCTCAATAAATACGATTGAATAAATTAATGAATGAATGACCGCCCACAGCACCTGTATATTTGTTTGTACATATTTATTACTCTATTTATTTACTTGTACATATTTATTCTATTGATTTTATTTTGTTAATATGTTTTGCTTTGTTGTCTGTCTCCCCCTTCTAGACTGTGAGCCCACTGCTGGGTAGGGACCGTCTCTCTATGTTGCCGACTTGTACTTCCCAAGCGCTTAGTACAGTGCTCTGCACACAGTAAGCGCTCAATAAATACGACTGAATGAATACACACAGAGCCAGACACACGCAGACCCAGACAGAGACACACACAGACCCAGACAAACACACAGAGCCAGACACAGGCACACAACCAGAATCAGACACACGCAGACCCAGACACAGGCACACACAGACCCAGACATACACACAGAGTCAGACAAAGGCACACAACCAGAATGAGACACACGCAGACCCACACAGAGACCCACGCAGACCCAGACATACACACAAAGCCAGACACAGGCACACAACCAGAATCAGACACACGCAGACCCAGACATACACACAGAGCCAGACACAGGCACACAACCAGAATGAGACACACACAGACCAAGACAGAGACCCACGCAGACCCAAACATACACACAAAGCCAGACACAGGCACACAACCAGAATCAGACCCACGCAGACCCAGATACACACACAGAGCCAGACACAGGCACACAACCAGAATCAGACCCACGCAGACCCAGATACACACACAGAGCCAGACACAGGCACACAACCAGAATGAGACACACGCAGACCCAAATATACACAGAGCCAGACACAGGCACACAACCAGAATGAGACACACGCAGACCCAGATATACACACAGAGCCAGACACAGGCACACAACCAGAATGAGACACATGCAGACCCAGACAGACACACGCAAACCCAGACATACACACAGAGCCAGACACAGGCACACAACCAGAATGAGACACACGCAGACCCAGACAGAGACCCACGCAGGCCCAGATATACACACAGAGCCAGACACAGGCACACAACCAGAATCAGACACAAGCAGACCCAAACAGAGACACACGCAGACCCAGACATACACGCAGAGCCAGACACAGGCACACAACCAGAATGAGACACACGCAGACCCACACAGAGACACACTCAGACCCAGACAGACACACAAAGACCCAACAGAGACACACGCAAACCCAGACACACACAGACCAGTAGACGCCCACTTACCCACCCAGACACACACCTCCCATCGCTCAATCGATGACATTCACTGAGTGCTTGGGGCGTGCAGAGCACTGTACTAAGCGCTTGGCAGAGGAGACTGTGAGCCCGCTGTTGGGTAGGGACCGTCTCTATATGTTGCCAACTTGGACTTCCCAAGCGCTTAGTCCAGTGCTCTGCACACAGTAAGCGCTCAATAAATACGATTGAATGAATGAAAGAATGGCAATCCCTATCCCCCCAGCCCTACCTCCTTCCCCTCCCCACAGCACCTATATAATAATAATAATAATAATGGCATTTATTAAGCGCTTACTATGTGCAAAGCACTGTTCTAAGCGCTGGGGGGGATACAAGGTGATCAGGTTGTCCCGCATGGGGCTCACAGTTATCACCCCCATTTTACAGATGAGGTAACTGAGGCTCCGAGAAGTTAAGTGACTTGCCCAGGGTCACACAGCAGACACGTGGTGGAGCCGGGATTCGAACCCATGACCTCTGACTCCAAAGCCCGTGCTCTTTCCACTGAGTCACGCTGCTTCTCTCTATATATACGTCTGTACAGATTTATTACTCTATTTTACTTGTACATATTTACTATTCTATTTATTTTGTTCTGTTCATATGTTTTGTTTTGTTGTCTGTCTCCCCCTTCTACACTGTAAGCCCGCTGTTGGGTAGGGACTGTCTGTATATGTTGCCCACTTGTACTTCCAAGCGCTTAGTACAGTGCTCTGCACATAGTAAGCGCTCAATAAATACGACCGAATGAATGACAATGCAATAGGGTTGACGGAAACAATCCCTGCCCACAAGGAGTTGAGTGTTTAGGGGGGAGTTAGACAGCGAAATACAAGCAGCGTGGCTCAGTGGAAAAAGACCGGGCTTTGGAGTCAGAGGTCATGGGTTCGAATCCTGGCCCCGCCACATGTCTGCTGTGTGACCTTGGGCAAGTCACTTCACTTCTCGGAGCCTCAGTGACCTCATCTGTAAAATGGGGATGACGGCTGTGAGCCCCCCGTGGGTCACCCCGATCTCCTTGTAACCTCCCCAGCGCTTTGAACAGTGCTTTGCACATAGTAAGCGCTTAACAAATTCTATTATTATTATTATTATTACCCTGACTAGGCCAGTGTGGCTCAGTGAAAAGAGCATAGGCTTTGGAGTCAGAGGTTATGGGTTCGAATCCCAGCTCTGCCGCATGTCTGCTGTGCAACCTTGGGCAAGTCACTTTTTCATTCATTCATTCAATCGCATTTATTGAGCGCTCAGCGTGTCCCTCTCCGTCCCCAGGGGTTGGTGGGGGGGAAAGGGGCACCAGTCCAGAATTTGTTTATTCCTATTTCATTCATTCAACCGCATTTATTGAGCGCTTACTCTGTGCAGAGCACTGTACTAAGCGCTTGGGAAGTCCAAGTTGGCAACGTACAGAGACGGTCCCTACCCAACAGCGGGTTCACAGTCTAGAAGGGGGAGACAGAAAACAAAGCAAAACATATTAACAAAGTAAAATAAATGGAATAAATATGTACAAGTAAAACAAATAGAGTAATAAATATGTACAAACATATATACATATGTATAGGTGCTGTGGGGAGGGGAAGGAATTCATTCATTCAATCGTATTTATTGAGCGCTTACTGTGTGCAGAGCACTGGACTAAGCACTTAACTTCTCCGAGCCTCAGTTCCCTCATCTGTAAAATGGGGATTACGACTGCAAGCCCCCCGTGGGACAACCTGATCACCTTGTATCCCCCCAGCGCTTAGAACAGTGCTTTGTACATAGTAAGGGCTTAACAAATGCCATCGTTCTTCTTATTATTATTAGGCCGAGCCCCCGGGGCTGCCCACCTTGGTCCACAGAAGCCCCCCGCAGTGTCTCCAAGCCCTGAAATTTATTTTATTTTGTTAGTATGTTCTCTGTCTCCCCCTTTTAGACTGTGAGCCCACTGTTGGGTAGGGACTGTCTCTATATGTTGCCAACTTGTACTTCCCAAGCGCTTAGTACAGTGCTCTGCACACAGTAAGCGCTCAATACGATTGATTGATTGATTGGCGATTCACGTAGCGAGATAATAATAATAATAATAATGGTATTTGTTAAGCGCTTACTCTGTGCAAAGCACTGTTCTAAGCGCTGGGGGGGGGATACAAGGTGATGAGGTTGTCCCATGTGGGGCTGACAGTCTTAATCCCCATTTTACAGATGAGGTAACTGAGGCTCAGAGAAGTTAAGTGCCTTGCCCAAGGTCACACAGCAGACATGTGGCAGAGCCGGGATTCGAACCCATTACCTCTGACTCCAAAGCCCGTGCTCTTTCCACTGAGCCACGCTGCTTCCTTACATACAGATACCTGACCACAGTCCTATATTTTAGGATTTTTTAGTAATTTGTACTGGGTTTTCCTTGCAGATATTGAAGGAAGGGGATTCAACCCAGAAACCCACCCCTGTCCAGAAATGGGGGTTGGGGGGAGGGGGTCAATTCAGCAGCTGACCAGGTGTTAGGACTGCAGATGTGGGGGCTCAGAGGTGTCCACCTGGGGGGCTCCCCCTTGGGCCCCCCAAAAACCCAAAGGGGAAAGGACAATGCTGGAGATCACACCTCTGCCCTTGCCCGCTGTTGGGTGGGGACCGTCTCTATATGTCGCCCACTTGGACTTCCCAAGCGTTTAGTACAGTGCTCTGCACACAGGAAGCGCTCAATAAATATGATTGATTGATTGATTGATTGAGAGGGGCGGGGACTGTCTCTATACTGTCTGTCTCTCCCCCCTCCCCCCTCTCCATCCCCCCATCTTACCTCCTTCCCTTCCCCACAGCACCTGTATATATGTATATATGTTTGTACATATTTATTACTCTATTTATTTATTTATTTTACTTGTACATATCTGTTCTATTTATTTTATTTTGTTAGTATGTTTGGTTTTCATCATCATCATCATCAATCGTATTTATTGAGCGCTTACTATGTGCAGAGCACTGTACTAAGTGCTTGGGAAGTACAAATTACTTTGTAAAACAAAATTGGTTTTGTTCTCTGTCTCCCCCTTTTAGACTGTGAGCCCACTGTTGGGTAGGGACTGTCTCTATATGTTGCCAATTTGTACTTCCCAAGCGCTCAGTCCAGTGCTCTGCACACAGTAAGCGCTCAATTAATACGATTGATGATGATATATGTTGCCAACTTGGACTTCCCAAGCGCTTAGGCCAGTGCTCTGCACACAGTAAGCGCTCAATAAATACGACTGGTGATGATGATGATGATATGTTGCCAACTTGGACTTCCCAAGCGCTTAGGCCAGTGCTCTGCACACAGTAAGCGCTCAATAAATACGATTGATGATATATGTTGCCAACTTGGACTTCCCAAGTGCTCAGTCCAGTGCTCTGCACACAGTAAGCGCTCAATAAATACGATTGATGATGATGATATGTTGCCAACTTGGACTTCCCAAGCGCTTAGTCCAGTGCTCTGCACACAGTAAGCGCTCAATAAATACGACTGATGATGATGATATGTTGCCAACTTGGACTTCCCAAGCGCTTAGGCCAGTGCTCTGCACACAGTAAGCGCTCAATAAATAAGATTGATGATGATGTATGTTGCCAACTTGGACTTCCCAAGCGCTTAGGCCAGTGCTCTGCACACAGTAAGCGCTCAATAAATAAGATTGATGATGATGTATGTTGCCAACTTGGACTTCCCAAGCGCTTAGGCCAGTGCTCTGCACACAGTAAGCGCTCAATAAGTACGATTGATTGATTGATTGATTGACTGAGAGGGGCAGGCTGAGCCGCTCCTCGGGGTGCAGTGGATCCTAAAAGTTAATATTCAGGCAAGCCCGTTTCCAGACAGCAGCGCTAAATCTATTTGGATAAAAACGCGTGTGACCCAGACAGTTGGCTTGGAGCCCAAACGCGTTGCACCGGCGGCTCAAATCAAAACAACCGTCTAAGCAGCACACACATAGCCATGTATATTACATATATATGCATATATACTAATATGTACGTGCAGCATGCATATATATACTCCAGATATGCATCCCAGTACGCAGATCTACAGTATTTATGCATGCAATATGCACCGATATGCATCTACACAGTATATATGCATGCCAATATGCACATATACAGTATACATGTATGCAATATGCACAGATACGCATGCAATGTGCATATATTTTTAGACTGTGAGCCCACTGTTGGGTAGGGACTGTCTCTATATGTTGCCAATTTGCACTTCCCAAGCGCTTAGTACAGTTCTCTGCACATAGTAAGCGCTCAATAAATACGATTGATGATGATGATGATATCCCCCATCTTACCTCCTTCCCTTCCCCACAGCACCTGTATATATGTATGTATGTCTGTACATATTTATTACTCTATTTATTTATTTTACTTGTACATATCTATTTTATTTATTTGATTTTGTTAGTATGTTTGGTTTTGTTCTCTGTCTCCCCCTTTTAGACTGTGAGCCCGCTGTTGGGTAGGGACTGTCTCTATATGTTGCCAACTTGTACTTCCCAAGCGCTTAGTACAGTGTTCTGCACACAGTAAGCGCTCACTAAATACGATTGATTGATTGATATGCATGCAATAGGCATAAAAACATGTGCATAAAAATGCATGTAATATGCATGTATATGCATGCAATATGCATGTATATGCACACAATCTGCATATTAGAACTGTGCTTTACGCATAGTAAGCGCTTAAGAAGCAGCGTGGCTCAGTGGAAAAAGCCCAGGCTTTGGAGTCAGAGGCTGTGGGTTCAAATCCAGGCTCCGCCACTTGTCAGCTGTGTGACTTTGGGCAAGTCACGTCACTTCTCTGAGCCTCAGTTCCCTCACCTGTAAAATGGGGATGAAGACTGTGAGCCCCTCGTGGGACAACCTGATTACCTTGTATCTACCCCAGTGCTTAGAACAGTGCTTTGCACATAGTAAGTGCTTAACAAATGCCATCATTATTATTACCATCATTATTATATACTACGTATACATACATGTGATGTGCATAAATACTACACCTATGTACCTGCGATGTGCATATATACTACATACATGTGCATGTGGTGTGCATATATACTATTGCTATTGCATGCATGTGTGTGCAACATGCATACATAGTGCATGCACGTAATGTGCCTGTATACTACATGGGCATGCAATGTGCATATAGACGACATGCATGTGCCTGCGATATGCCGGTATACTAGAACAGTGCTTTGCACATAGTAAACGCTTAACAAATGCCATTATCATACAACATGTGCATACAATGTGCCTATATACTACATGTCTCCCCCTTCTAGACTGTGAGCCCACTGTTGGGTAGGGACCGTCTCTATATGTTGCCGGCTTGTACTTCCCAAGCGCTTAGTAGAGTGCTCTGCACACAGTAACCGCTCAATAAATACAACTGATTGATGTGCATGCAATGTGCATATAGAGGACATGCATGTGCATGCGATATGCCTGTATAGTAGAACAGTGCTTTGCACATAGTAAGTGCTTAATAAATGTCATTATTATTATACATGTGCATACAGTGTGCCTATATACTACATGTGCATACAGAGGGCATGCATGTGCATGCGATATGCCTGTATACTACATGTGCATACAATGAGCCTATATACTACGTGTGCATGCAATGTGCATATAGACGACATGCATGTGCATGCGATAAGCCTATGTGCTACATGCGTGTGCATGCCATATACGCTTAGTACAGTGCTCTGCACACAGTAAGCGCTCAATAAATACAACTGAATGAATGAATACGCATATATACAATATATACTATATCTACAACAGTGCAAGAAATGAAAAGAGACAGACTTCTTACACACACTTCATCAGGAGGCAGATTTCCAATAAAACCCCGAAAGAAGAAGAGGAGGAGGGGGAGGTGAAGGGCGGAAAAGTCCTTTTGAACTCCAGGCCGAACTCAACACACAGACACAACACACACACACACACACACAACACACACACACCCCTCGGCGAGGTTACAAAGTCCCAAGCGGTCAGAAATAAATCGGAAACACACGCTCCCCTCGCCCTGATTAGCCTATTAAGAGCTTACCATATCCTACAGCATGCCCAGACAGAAAATATGCACTTGTCTGACTCCTTAAGCACACCCTGACATGCAAATAGAAAACGCTGGAGCTTTTTCTGCAAAAAAAATAAATAAAATCAATCCCCCCCTCCCCAACCCAGCAGAAAAAGCCATCCGATACTCCTTTCCATGTAATTTCTCCCCCCTACTTTCCTGGGGTTTCATCAAAAGACTCCAATAATCACTTTAAAAAGAGACGACGGTAATATCCAGTTAATAACCTGCATCCCAGGACAGGCGCACACCCCAGATTTTCCCCCTCTTCCAACTTTAGCTCGGAGAGAGAAAGCTTTCCTGGCTGTAAAATCGGTTAATCGCCTGTTGCCTTTAAATACACACAAAAAAACCACACACACACACACACACACACACACAACACACCCGATCTAAGGGAGACAAGCAAGTACAAGGAAGGGGGGTAAATAGAAAAAAAGAAAGTTTCATTGAATAGGGTGAAGTCTTCCTTACCGTTTTCATCTTCAAATTCTGATTTAAAAGTTTCAAACAATACGGATTGCAGGGACGATTCAAGTGTTCTTTTCCTCTCTTCTCTGGTTTTTTTTTTTTTAATCCCCCCCCCACTCCCCTTTGCCAAGCCACAGCAGAGTTATTCTGCAACCAGAATAAAATCCTCTAGCCGGGCTGAAAAAGGGGGGGACTAATGAAGGCAAGGGCTGGTTTTGGCAGGCCTTCAATGTGTCCCCCCCCAGTCTATCACCCTGGGATTGTTGTCTGGGCTGAAATCTCTCTTTTGCCACCTAAAAAAAAGAAAAAGGAGGAGGAGTGGGGGAGAGAAAGAAGTGAGGGAGGAAAGAAAGGAAAAGCAGGCTTATTGGGGGTGGGAGAGGGGCTCACTCCTGAGAGTGGCTGGTGTGGGCCAGGGCCACGTGAAGCATCAAAAGGCTTCGAGGGGAAATAAAAAGGCAGTCAAGAGAGGAAAGGGCACGGCAGAGTTGGTGGAAGGGGCCCTAGGTCTGGCTGCAGGCCTCCGGCCAAACTTGAGAGTCTGAAGCAGCAGCAGCAGCAGCAGCGGCAGACTCTTGCAGGAGGCGAAATTTTTGGCAGGTCTGAGCCCTGGGAGGCTGAGCCCGCTGACGTCAGCCTGCAGATGTGCTGAGCGCCCCAGAGGCGTCCTGCGCATGTCCCCGGGCCGTCACGTGCAGGGGGAGGGGGGGACCAGGCGGGGGACCCCCAAACTAGAAAGCCCTCACCAAACCTTCCAGCCGTTGGGGAGGGTTTAGCTGGTGTCAGCCTGAGCAGGGAGGGATGGAGGGGGGGGGACAGGACAGTGGGAGGGGGCTGGGCAGAGAACTGGGAGGAGAACGTGAGAAGGAGGAGGAGGGGGAGGAAGGGGGGGTGTGATGTGTGTGTGTGTGTGTATGTGGGGAGGGGGCTGGGGGGAGAGAGACAGGGAGGAGGGGGAGAAGAACAGGAAAATAAAGAGGTGGAGTAAGGGGGGGTGTTGTGTGTGTGAGTGTGTATATGTGGGAGGGGGCTAGGGGGAGAGAGACAGGGAGGAGGGGGAGAAGAACAGGAAAGTAAAGAGGTGGAGTAAGGGAGAGAGTGTGTTGTGTGTGTGAGTGTGTATCTGTGGGAGGGGGCTAGGGGGAGAGAGACAGGGAGGAGGGGGAGAAGAACAGGAAAATAAAGAGTTGGAGTAAGGGAGAGAGTGTGTGTTGTGAGTGTGTATGTGTGGGAGGGGGCTAGGGAGAGAACTGGGAGGAGAACATGAGAATCAGGAGTAAGGGAGGAAGAGAGGGTGTGATTTGTGTGTTTGTGTATGTGGGGAGGGGGCTAGGGGGAGAGAGACAGGGAGGAGGGGGAGGAGATGATGAAAATAAAGAGTTGGAGTAAGGGAGACGGTGTGTGTTGTCTGTGTGAGTGTGTATATGTGGGAGGGGGCTAGGGGGAGAGAGACAGGGAGGAGGGGGGGAAGAACAGGAAAATAAAGAGTTGGAGTAAGGGAGAGAGTGTGTGTTGTGTGTGTGAGTGTGTATGTGTGGGAGGGGGCTAGGGAGAGAACTGGAAGGAGAACATGAAAATGAGGAGTAAGGGAGGAAGAGAGGGTGTGATTTGTGTGTGTGTGTGTATGTGGGGAGGGGGCTGGGGGAGAGAGACAGGGAGGAGGGGGAGAAGAACAGGAAAATAAAGAGTTGGAGTAAGGAAGAGAGTGTGTGTTGTGTGTGAGTGTGTATATGTGGGAGGGGGCTAGGGGGAGAGAGAGGGAGGAGGGGGGGAAGAACAGGAAAATAAAGAGTTGGAGTAAGGGAGAGAGTGTGTGTTGTGTGTGTGAGTGTGTATGTGTGGGAGGGGGCTAGGGAGAGAACTGGGAGGAGAACATGAAAATGAGGAGAACATGAAAATGAGGAGTAAGGGAGGAAGAGAGGGTGTGATTTGTGTGTGTGTGTGTATGTGGGGAGGGGGCTGGGGGAGAGAGACGGAGGAGGGGGAGAAGAACAGGAAAATAAAGAGTTGGAGTAAGGAAGAGAGTGTGTGTTGTGTGTGTGTATATATATGTGGGACGGGGCTAGGGAGAGGGGGGAGAACATGAAAATAAAGAGTTGGAGAAAGGGAGTGTGTTGTGTGTGTGTTGGGGGGGGAATGTGTGTGTGCGTGGGAGAAGAGGGAGGAGGGGGGAGAAGAACATGAAAATAAAGAGTTGGAGTAAGGGAGAGAGTGTGTGTTGTGTGTGTGAGTGTGTGTATGTGGGAAGGGGCAAGGGAGGGGGGGAGAACATGAAAGTAAAGAGTTGGAGAAAGGGAGTGTGTTGTGTGTGTGTTGTGTGGGGGGAATGTGTGTGTGCATGGGAGAAGAGAGAAGGAGGAGGGGGGAAAGAACATGAAAATAAAGAGTTGGGAGAAAGTGTGGTGTGTGTGTTGTGTGTGAGAGTGTGTGTGTATATATGTGGGAGGGGGCAAGGGAGAGAGGGAGGAGGGGAGAACATGAAAATAAAGAGTTGGGAGAAAGTGTGGTGTGTGTGTTGTGTGTGTGAGAGTGTGTGTGTATATGTGGGAGGGGGCAAGGGAGAGAGGGAGGAGGGGAGAACATGAAAATAAAGAGGTGGAGAAAGGGAGTGTGTTGTGTGTGTGTGTTGTGTGGGGGAATGTGTGTGTGCATGGGAGAAGAGAGAGGGAGGAGGGGGAAAGAACATCAAAATAAAGAGTTGGAGAAAGTGTGTGTGTGTGTATATGGGAGTGGGAAAGGGAGAGAGAGACAGGGAAGGGGGAGAGTAACATGAAAATAGAAAGTTTGAGAAAGGGAGAGAGTGTGTGTTGTGTGTGAGTGTGGGGGGGGAGAAGGGGGGAAGAACATGAAAATAAAGAGTTGGAGTAAGGGAGAGTGTGTGTTGTGTGTGTGAGTGTGCGTGTGTATATGTGGGAGGGGGCAAGGGAGAGAGGGAGGAGGGGGAGAACATGAAAATAAAGAGTTGGAGAAAGGGAATGTGTGTGTGTTTGTGTTGTGTGTGTGAGAATGTGTGTGTGCATGGGAGAAGAGTGGGAGGAGGGGGGAAAGAACATGAAAGTAAAGAGTTGGAGTAAGGGAGAGAGTCTGTTGTGTGTGTGAGAGAGTGTGTGTGTGTATATGTGGGAGTGGGAAAGGGAGAGAGGAGGGGAAGAACATGAAAATAAAGAGTTGGAGAAAGGGAGTATGTGTGTGTTGTCTGTGTGCTTGGGAGAAGAGACGGAGGAGGGGGGAAAGAACATGAAAACAAAGAGTTGGAGTAAGGGAGAGTGTGTTGTGTGTGTGTGAGAGTGTGTGTGTATATGTGGGAGGGGGCAAGGGAGAGAGACAGGAGGGGGAGAACATGAAAATAAAGAGTTGGGGAAAGGCAGTGTGTGTGTGTTGTGTGTGTGAGAATGTGTGTTTGCTTGGGAGACGAGACAGGCGGGGGAAGAACATAATAAAGAGTTGGAGTAAGGGAGAGAGTGTGTGTTGTGAATGTGTGTGTGTGTATATGTGGGAGTGGGAAAGGGAGAGAGACAGGAGGGGGAGAACTTGAAAATAAAGAGTTGGAGAAAGGGAGTGTGTGTGTGTTATGTGTGTGAGAATATGTGTGTGCATGGAAGAAGAGACGGGGGAAGAAAATAATAGTAATAATAATTATAATGGTATTTGTTAAGTGCTTACTATGTACAAAGCACTGTTCTAAGTGCTGAGCATGAAAATAAAAAGCTTGAGAAAGGGAGAAAGAGTGCTTATTCCCCATTTTCCAGATGAGGGAACTGAGGCCCAGAGAAGTGAAGTGACTTGCCCAAAGTCCCACAGCTGACGTGGCGGAGTCGGCATTTGAACCCATGACCTCTGACTCCAAAACCCGGGCTCTTTCCACTGAGCCACGCTGCTTCTCTTACACGCGTACACACACTCATTCGTTCATTCAGTCGTATTTATTGAGCGCACACAGTAAGCGCTCTGCACACAGTAAGCGCTCAATAAATACGATTGAATGGATGAATGAATGAATAAATAAATACGATTGAATGATGTGGTGTGTGTTTGTGTGTGTGTGCGCCGTGTGTAAGGGGATGGGGAAGGGAGAAGAGACAGGGAGGAGGGGGAGAAGGCCATGAAAATAAAAGAGTTTTTGAGCAAGGGAGCAGAGAAAGGAGAGCCACAGAGTTTTTCTCAAAGGTTGGATGGAAAGCGCTTAGTACAGTGCTCTGCACACAGTAAGCGCTCAATCAATACGATTGAGTGAATGAATGAGTGTGTGTACGTGTGTAAGAGAAGCATTGTGGCTCAGTGGAAAGAGCCCGGGCTTTGGAGTCAGAGGTCATGGGTTCAAATCCCAACTCCGCCACTTGTCAGCTGTGGGACTTTGGGTAAGTCACTTCACTTCTCTGGGCCTCAGTTCCCTCATCTGGAAAATGGGGATGAAGACTGTGAGCCCCCCGTCAGCCATCCCTTCCCCTCCCCTCCCCGAAGGACCTCGAGGGCAGCGATTCCATCTACCGAGTCTGTTGTATTGGACTCTCCCAAGCGCTTAGTACAGGGCCCGGTGTTGGGTAGGGACCATCTCTACCTGAGGCCGATTTGGACTTCCCAAGCGCTTAGTCCGGTGCTCTGCACACAGTAAGCGCTCAATAAATACGATTGAATGAATGAATGAATTAATATGTTGCCAACTTGTCCTTCCCAAGCGCTTAGTACAGTGCTCGGCACACAGAGCGCTCAATAAATATGATTGATTGAATGAATAAATAAATAAATACGATTGGATGAATGAATGAATGAATATGTTGCCAACTTGTACTTCCCAAGCGCTTAGAACAGTGCTCTGCACACAGTTAGCACTGAATAAATGCGATTGAATGAATAAATAAATACGATTGAATGAATGAATGAATATGTTGCCAATTTGTACTTCCCAAGCGCTTAGTCCAGTGCTCTGCACACAGTAAGCACTCAATAAATACGATTGAATGAATGAATGAATATGTTGCCAACTTGTACTTCCCAAGCGCTTAGTACAGTGCTCTGCATACAGTAAGCGCTCAATAAATACGACTGAATGAATGAATGAATAAATTAGTAAATACGATTGAATGAATATGTTGCCAACTTGTACTTCCCAAGCGCTTAGTACAGTGCTCTGCACACAGTAAGCGCTCAATAAATACGATTGAATGAATAAATAAATAAATACGATTGAATGAATGAATGAATGAATATGTTGCCAGCTTGTACTTCCCAAGCGCTTAGTACAGTGCTCTGCACACAGTAAGCGCTCAATAAATACGATTGAATGAATGAATGAATGAATATGTTGCCAACTTGTACTTCCCAAGCGCTTAGTACAGTGCTCTGCACACAGTAAGCGCTCAATAAATATGATTGAATGAATGAATGAATAAATAAATACGATTGAATGAATGAATATGTCGCCCACTTGTACTTCCCAAGCTCTGCACACAGTAAGCGCCCAATAAATACCATTGAATGAATGAATGAGCCTGATCACCTTGTATCTCCCCAGCGCTAGAACAGTGCTTTGCACATAGTAAGCACTTAACAAATACCATCATTATTATCATTATTATTATTATTATTATTATTATTATTAAAAGCCGGGGGGCTGAGCGGAGGCCAGCCCGTTGGCGGCTGGTACTGTCACCCTGCGGGGCAAGCGTCGAGATGCCCGCCCGTGCAGAAGACCACTTCTGCAGGGCCTTTGCCTTCAGCGCTTAGTACAGTGCCAGCGCTTAGAACAGTGCTTTGCACATAGTAAGCGCTTAACAAAAGCCATCATCATTATTATTATTGTATTCTTATTTCCAGCCAGCCCTTGGGATGAAACTTCAATGGCTGTCCCCGAATGAAAATCTCCAGGCTGACACAAAGCAGGGACCCGCCGGTGAGCTCAAAATAAATGAACAAAATCTCAAGCAGGACCCTTTGCCCCCCAAACTCCCGCCAGCCCCATGCCCGCCCGGGGTCCGAGGCTAAGATAATAATAATGATAATAATAATAATAATAATAATAATAATAATAATGGCATTTGTTAAGCGCTTACTATGTGCACAGCACTGTTCTAAGTGCTGGGGGGGGATACAAGATGATCGAGTTGCCCCACGTGGGGCTCATAAACCTTAATCCCCATCTTGCAGATGAGGAAACTGAGGCTCAGCCCAAGGTCACACAGCAGGCATGTGGATGAGTCGGGATTCGAACCCATGACCCCTGACTCCTGGCTTCCACTTTCATTCTTCCCTGGACCGGGAGTGGGGAACTTCTAGACTGTGAGCCCACTGTTGGGTAGGGACCGTCTCTATATGTTGCCAACTTGGACTTCCCAAGCGCTTAGTACAGTGCTCTGCACACAGTAAGCGCTCAATAAATATGATTGAATGAATGAATGAATGAACTAAGGTGATGGGGAGGTCACTTCAACCCCCTCCCCACCCCCAGCCCCCCTTGCCCCTTTCCCCTCTATCCAAGCCCCCTCTCGGAGTCGGGGCACCGATTTAAACCCGGCACCTTTCATTCATTTATATCAATTTCTGTTTATAGTAATAATAATAATGATATTTGTTAATAATAATAATAATGATGATGGTATTTGTTAAGCGCTTACTCTGTGCAAAGCACTGTTCTAAGCGCTGGGGAGGCTACAAGGTGATCAGGTTGGCCCACGGGGGGCTCACAGCTTTAATCCCCGTTTTACGGAGAAGCAGCGTGGCTCAGTGGGAAGAGCCCGGGCTTGGGAGTCAGAGGGCATGGGTTCAAATCCCGCCTCCACCGTTTGTCAGCTGTGTGGGCTCTGGGCCCACACAGCTGACAAACTTCTCTGGGCCTCAGTTCCCTCATCTGTAAAATGGGGATGAAGACTGTGAGCCCCCCGGTGGGACAACCCGATCGCCTTGTAACCTCCCTAGCGCTTAGAACAGTGCTCTGCACATAGTAATAATAATAATGACGTTGGTATTTATTAAGCGCTTACTATGTGCCTAGCACTGTTCTAAGCGCTGGGGGGAATACAAGGAGTTGAGGTTGTCCCACGTGGGGCTCACAGTCTTCATCCCCATTTTACAGATGAGGGAACTGAGGCACAGAGAAGTGAAGTGACTTGCCCAAGGTCACACAGCAGACATGTGGGGGAGGCGGGATTCAGTAAGCGCTTAATAAATGTTATCATTCTTATTTATTATTATTAAGCACTGTTCTAAGCCCTGGGGTAAATAGAAGGCAATCAGGTTGTCCCACGTGGGGCTCACAGTTTTGATCCCCATTTTACAGATGAGGATGATGATGATGGCATTTGTTAAGCGCTTACTATGTGCCAAGCACTGTTCTAAGCGCTGGGGAGGATACCAGGTAATCAGGTTGTCCCACGTGGGGCTCACAGTCTTGATCCCCATTTCACAGATGATGATGATGATGATGATGGCATTTGTTAAGCGCTTACTATGTGCCAAGCACCGTTCTAAGCGCTGGGGAGGCTACAAAGTAATCAGGTTGTCCCACGTGGGGCTCACAGTCTTGATCCCCATTTTCCAGATGATGATGATGATGATGGCATTTGTTAAGCGCTTACTATGTGCCAAGCACTGTTCTAAGCGCTGGGGGATACCAGGTGATCAGGTTGTCCCACACGGGGCTCACAGTCTTCACCCCCGTTTTCCAGATGAGGGAACTGAGGCCCAGAGAAGTTAAGCGGCTTGCCCAAGGTCACACAGCAGGCAAGTGGTGGAGCGGGGATTAGAACCTGTCTCCCCCTTCTAGACTGTGAGCCCACTGTTGGGTAGGGACTGTCTCTATATGTTGCCAATTTGGACTTCCCAAGCGCTTAGTACAGTGCTCTGCACACAGAAAGCGCTCAATAAATACGATTGATTGATTGATTGATTAATTGACTGAACCAAGCTGCTTCTCTAGGGAATGAATGAATGAATCAATGAATGAATGAAACCTGGAGAGCAGGGGGGGAGGATCTGCGGACCTGAGGATGGGGAGGGGGCTTAGTTCAGGAGAAGGGGAAGGAGAGGTGGACCACCTGTATATATGTTTGTATGTATTTATTACTCTATTAATTAATTTATTTTACTTTAACATATCTATTCTATTTATTTTATTTTGTTAATATGTTCGGTTTTGTTCTCTGTCTCCCCCTTCTAGACCGTGAGCCCGCTGTTGGGTAGGGACCGTCTCTATATGTTACCAACTTGTACTTCCCAAGCGCTTAGTACAGTGCCTTGCACACAGTAAGTGCTCACTAAATCAATCAATCGTATTTATTGAGCGCTTACTGTGTGCAGAGCACTGGACTAAGAGCTATTATAGTAGAATTAGACTTTCGCGTATATTCATTCATTCAATCGTATTTATTGAGCGCTTACTGTGTGCAGAGCACTGTACTAATAATAATAATGGCATTTGTTAAGCGCTTACTATGTGCAGAGCACTGTTCTAAGCACTGGGGGGGATACAAGGTGATCAAGTTGCCCCATGTGGGGCTCACAATCTTAATCCCCATTTTCCAGATGAGGGAACTGAGGCTCAGAGAAGTTAAGTGACTTGCCCAAGGTCACACAGCAGTCATGTGGTGGAGCCGGGATTCGAACCCATGACCTCTGACTCCAAAGCCCGTGCTCTTTCCACTGAGCCACGCTGTACTAATCAATCAATCGATCGTATTTATTGAGCGCTTACTGGGTGCAGAGCACTGTACTAAGCGCTTGGGAAGTACAAGTTGGCAACATATAGAGATGGTCCCTCCCCAACAGTGGGCTCACAGTCACAGTCATCCCTGCGCAAGGATGACACGCAAATTAGTGAATCAATCAATCAATCAATCATATTTATTGAACGCTTACTGTGTGCAGCGCACTGTACTAAGCGCTTGGGAAGTCCAAGTTGGCAACATATAGAGACAGTCCCTCCCCAACAGTGGGCTCACAGTCACAGTCATCCCTGCGCAAGGATGACACGCAAATTCGCGAATCAATCAATCAATCAATCGTATTTATTGAGCGCTTACTGTGTGCAGAGCACTGTACTAAGCGCTTGGAAAGCCCAAGTTGGCAACATCTAGAGACGGTCCCTACCCAACAGTGGGCTCACAGTCTAGAAGGGGGAGACAGAGAACAAAACAAAACGTATTAACAAAATAAAATAAATAGAATAGATATGTAAAAGTAAAATAAATAAATAATAGAGTGATAAATACGTACAAACATATATACATGTATACAGGTGCTCCACCTGCGTGTATATTCATTCATTCAATCGTATTTATTGAGTGCTTCCTGTTGGATAGGGACCGTCTCTATATGTTGCCAACTTGGACTTCCCAAGCGCTTAGTCCAGTGCTCTGCACACAGTAAGCGCTCAATAAATATGATTGATTGATTGATTTTATGTTGTTAATAGGTTTTGTTCTATTCTCCGTCTCCCCCTTCCAGTAAGCCCGCTGTGGGGCCGGGACTGTCTCTCTGTGTTGCCAACTCGGACTTCCCAAGCGCTTAGTCCAGTGCTCCGCGCGCAGTAAGCGCTCAATAAATACGATTGATTGATTGATTAGAAGGCTATAAATTCTATAATTTCAGGAGGTGGGTGGAAATGGCAGCCCTAAAAGCCAAAGCAGAAAGAAAGGGGAGATGGAGAAAGGGGGCCGGGAGGAGAGGGGGGTCACCTTGGCATTTATCATCCATCACGGGACGCGGGCCTAATACCGCCTAATAATGGATGCTGATATTAATATTAATACTAATAATACTAATATTGAAATGGGGCAGGAGTATTGGCAGAAATTGGGATTAAATAGGGCCCTTCTCATGGGAGGTGAGAGCTCAGGGCGATTCCTCATTCACAAGGCGCCTCCCTGCGTCAAAACCGGAATAAAGGAGCCGAAGACCGAAAGCGCCTCTGTTCTCCATCTCTGGGAATAGCTAACATACAATATTCATTCATTCAGTCGTATTTATTGAGCGCTTACTGTGTGCAGAGCGCTGTACTAAGCGCTTGACCGTGTTTGTTAAGCGTTTCCTGTGTGTCAAGCGCTGTTGGGGTAGATATCGAGGTAATCAGGCCCTGTCCCGCATGGGGATCGCAGTCTTCACCCCCCCATTTTCCAGATGAGGGAACTGAGGCCCAAAGAATATTCATTCACTCAATCATATTTATTGAGCGCTTACTGTGTGCAGAGCTCTGTACTAAGCGCTTGACTGTATTTGTTAAGCGTTTCCTGTGTGTCAAGCGCTGCTGGGGTAGATACCAAGGTAATCAGGCTCTGTCCCACATGGGGATCGCAGTCTTCACCCTCCCCATTTTCCAGATGAGGGAACTGAGGCCCAGAGAATATTCATTCATTCATTCATCCAATCATATTTATTGAGCGCTTACTGTGTGCAGAGCGCTGTACTAAGCGCGCTTGACCGTATTTGTTAAGCGCTTCCTGTGTGTCAAGCGCTGTTGGGGTAGATATCAAGGTAATCAGGCCCTGTCCCGCATGGGGATCGCAGTCTTCACCCCCCCATTTTCCAGATGAAGGAACTGAGGCCCAGAGAATATTCATTCATTCATTCATCCAATCATATTTATTGAGCGCTTACTGAGTGCAGAGCGCTGTACTAAGCGCTTGACCATGTTTGTTAAGAGTTTCCTGTGTGTCAAGCGCTGTTGAGGTAGATACCAAGGTAATCAGGCTCTGTCCCGCATGGGGATCGCAGTCTTCACCCCCCCATTTTCCAGATGAAGGAACTGAGGCCCAGAGAATATTCATTCATTCATTCATCCAATCATATTTATTGAGCGCTTACTGAGTGCAGAGCACTGTACTAAGCGCGCTTGACCGTATTTGTTAAACGGTTCCTGTGTGTCAAGCGCTGCTGGGGTAGACACCAAGGTAATCAGGCCCTGTCCCACATGGGGATCGCAATCTTCACCCCCCCATTTTCCAGATGAGGGAACTGAGGCCCAGAGAATATTCATTCACTCAATCATATTTATTGAGCGCTTACTGTGTGCAGAGCGCTGTACTAAGCGCGCTTGAACGTATTTGTTAAGCGGTTCCTGTGTGTCAAGCGCTGTTGGGGTAGATACCAAGGTAATCAGGCTCTGTCCCACATGAGGATCGCAGTCTTCACCCCCCCATTTTCCAGATGAGGGAACTGAGGCCCAGAGAATATTCATTCATTCATTCATCCAATCATATTTATTGAGCACTTACTGAGTGCAGAGCGCTGTACTAAGCGCTTGACCATATTTGTTAAGCGTTTCCTGTGTGTCAAGCGCTGTTGAGGTAGATATCAAGGTAATCAGGCCCTGTCCCGCATGGGGATCACAATCTTCACCCCCCCATTTTCCAGATGAAGGAACTGAGGCCCAGAGAATATTCATTCATTCATTCATCCAATCATATTTATTGAGCGCTTACTGAGTGCAGAGCACTGTACTAAGCGCGCTTGACCGTATTTGTTAAGCGGTTCCTGTGTGTCAAGCGCTGCTGGGGTAGACACCAAGGTAATCAGGCCCTGTCCCACATGGGGATCGCAATCTTCACCCCCCCATTTTCCAGATGAGGGAACTGAGGCCCAGAGAATATTCATTCACTCAATCATATTTATTGAGCGCTTACTGTGTGCAGAGCGCTGTACTAAGCGCACTTGAACGTATTTGTTAAGCGGTTCCTGTGTGTCAAGCGCTGTTGGGGTAGATACCAAGGTAATCAGGCTCTGTCCCACATGAGGATCGCAGTCTTCACCCCCCCATTTTCCAGATGAGGGAACTGAGGCCCAGAGAATATTCATTCATTCATTCATCCAATCATATTTATTGAGCACTTACTGAGTGCAGAGCGCTGTACTAAGCGCTTGACCATATTTGTTAAGCGTTTCCTGTGTGTCAAGCGCTGTTGAGGTAGATATCAAGGTAATCAGGCCCTGTCCCGCATGGGGATCACAATCTTCACCCCCCCATTTTCCAGATGAAGGAACTGAGGCCCAGAGAATATTCATTCATTCATTCATCCAATCATATTTATTGAGCGCTTACTGTGTGGAGAGCGCTGTACTAAGCGCGCTTGACCGTATTTGTTAAGCGGTTCCTGTGTGTCAAGCACTGTTGGGGAAGATACCAAGGTAATCAGGCCCTGTCCTGCATGAGGATCGCAGTCTTCACCCCCCGCCATTTTCCAGATGAGGGAACTGAGGCCCAGAGAATATTCATTCATTCATTCATCCAATCATATTTATTGAGCGCTTACTGTGTGCAGAGCACTGTACTAAGCGCGCTTGTCCGTATTTGTTAAGCGTTTCCTGTGTGTCAAGCGCTGTTGGGGTAGATACCAAGGTAATCAGGCTCTGCCCCACATGGGGATCACAGTCTTCACCCCCCACCCCCCCATTTTCCAGATGAGCGAACTAAGGCCCAGAGAATATTCATTCATTCAATCATACTTCTTGAGCGCTTACTGTGTGCACAGCGCTGTACTAAGCGCGCTTGACCATATTTGTTAAGCGTTTCCTGTGTGTCAAGCGCTGTTGGGGTAGATATCAAGGTAATCAGGCCCTGTCCCGCATGGGGATCGCAGTCTTCACCCCCCCATTTTCCAGATGAGGGAACTGAGGCCCAGAGAATATTCATTCATTCAATCGTATTTCTTGAGCGCTTACTGTGTGCAGAGTGCTGTACTAAGCGCTTGACCGTATTTGTTAAGCATTTCCTGTGTGTCAAGCGCTGTTGGGGTAGATACCAAGGTAATCAGACCCTGTCCCACGTGGGGATCGCAGTCTTCACCCCCCCATTTTCCAGATGAGGGAACTGAGGCCCAGAGAATAATGATAATTATGATATTTCAATC
Organism: Tachyglossus aculeatus; assembly: GCF_015852505.1. NCBI lineage: Eukaryota > Metazoa > Chordata > Mammalia > Monotremata > Tachyglossidae > Tachyglossus > Tachyglossus aculeatus. The sequence continues at coordinate 38,763,526 of NC_052088.1, read as the reverse complement.
CATCAATCAATCAATCATATTTATTGAGTGCTTACTGTGGGCAGAGCACTGTACTAAGCGCTTGGGAAGTACAAGTTGGCAACATCTAGAGACAGTCCCTACTCAACAGTGGGCTCACAGTCTAAAAGGGGGAGACAGAGAACAAAACCAAACATGTGCCAAGCACTGTTCTAAGCGCTGGGGTAGATACAATAATAATTATTATTATTATGGTATTTGTTAAGTGCTTATTATGTGCCAAGCACTGTTCTAAGCACTGGGGGAGATACACTAATAATAATAATAATGGTATTTGTTTAGTGCTTACTATGTGCCAAGCACTGTCCTAAGCGCTGGGGTAGATATAATAATAATAATTATTATTATTATGGTATTTGTTAAGTGCTTATTATGTGCCAAGCACTGTTCTAAGCGCTGGGGGAGATATACTAATAATAATAATAATGGTATTTGTTTAGTGTTTACTATGTGCCAAGCACTGTTCTAAGCACTGGGAGTGATACAATAATAATAATAATAATGTACTTCCCAAGCGCTTATTACAGTGCTTTGCACACAGTAAGTGCTCAATAAATACAATTGAATGAATAATAATGGTATTTGTTTAGTGCGTACTATGTGCCAAGCACTGTTCCCAGCACTGGGGGAGATACAATAATAATAATTATAATAGTAATAATAATAATAATAATAATATTTGTTTAGTGCTTACTGCAAGCACTTAGTACAGTGCTCTGCACACAGTAAGCACTCAATAAATACAACTGAATCAATGTGCCAAGCACTGTTCTAAGCACTGAGGTAGATACAATAATAATTATTATCATTATGGTATTTGTTAAGTGCTTACTATGAGCCAAGCACTGTTCTAAGTGCTGGGGGAGATACAATAATAATAATAATAACAATAATAATAATAATATTTGTTTAGTGCTTACTATGTGCCAAGCACTGTTCCAAGCGCTGGGGGAGATACAATAATAATAATAATAATAATAATGATAATGGTATTTGTTTAGTGCTTACTATGTGCCAAGCACTGTTCCAAGCACTGGGGGAGATACAATAATAACAATAATAATAATAATGGTATTTGTTTAGTGCTTACTACAAGCACTTAGTACAGTGCTCTGCACACAGTAAGTGCTCGATAAATACGATTGAATGAATGTGCCAAGCACTGTTCTAAGCGATGAGGTAGATACAATAATAATAATTATTATTATTATTATGGCATTTGTTAAGTGCTTACTATGTGCCAAGCACTGTTCTAAGCGCTGGGGGAGATACAATAATAATAATAATATTGGTATTTGTTAAGTGCTTACTATGTGCCAAGCACTGTTCTAAGCGCTGGGATAGATACAATAATAATAATAATAATTGTATTTGTTAAGTGCTTACTATGTGCTAAGCACTGTTCTAAGCGCTGAGGTAGATACAATAATAATAATAATAATAATAATTATGGCATTTGTTAAGTGCTTACTATGTGCCAAGCACTGTTCTAAGCGCTGAGGTAGATACAATAATAATAATAATATTGATATTTGTTAAGTGCTTACTATGTGCCAAGCACTGTTCTAAGCGCTGGGATAGATACAATTATTATTATTATTATTATTATGGCATTTGTTAAGTGCTTAGTATGCGCCAAGCACTGTTCTAAGCGCTGGGATAGATGAAATAATAATAATAATAATAATTGTATTTGTTAAGTGCTTACTATGTGCCAAGCACTGTTCTAAGTGCTGGGATAGATACAATAATAATAATTATTATTATTATGGCATTTGTTAAGTGCTTACTATGTGCCAAGCACTGTTCTAAGCGCTGGGGGAGATACAATAATAATAATAATATTGGTATTTGTTCAGTGCTTACTATGTGACAAGCACTGTTCTAAGCGCTGGGATAGATACAATAATAATAATAATTGTATTTGTTAAGTGCTTACTATGTGCTGAGCACTGTTCTAAGCGCTGGGGGTGTTACAATAATGATAATAATGGTATTTGTTAAGCGCTTACTATGTGCCAAGCACTGTTCTAAGCACTGGGGGAGATACAATAATAATAATAATGGTATTCGTTAAGCGCTTACTATGTGCCAAGCACTGTTCTAAGCGCTGGGATAGATACAATAATAATAATGATAATTGTATTTGTTAAGTGCTTACTATGTGCTAAGCACTGTTCTAAGCACTGGGGGGGATACAATAATAATAATAATGGTATTTGTTAAGCGCTTACTATGTGCCAAGCACTGTTCTAAGCACCGGGGTAGATACAAGGCAATCAGGTTGCCCCACGTGGGGCGCACAGTTTTAATCCCCATTTTACCGATGAAGTAACTGAGGCACAGAGAAGCGAAATGACTTGCCCAAGGTCGCACAGCGGACAAGCGGCAGAGCCTGGATTAGAACCCAGGACCCTCGAATCCATGACCCTATGTAGGACAGGGATGATGATGATAATGGTATTTGTTAAGCGCTTACTATGTGCCAGGCGCTGTCCTAAGTGCTGGGGTGAACACAAGCCAATGGGGTTGGACACAGTCCCTGTCCTAATAATAATAATAATAATAATAATAATAATAATAATATTAACAATAATAACAATAATAATAATAATGGCATTTGTTAAGCACTTACTATGTGCCAGGCACTGTTCTAAGCACTGGGGGTGAACACAAGCCAATCGGGTTGGACACAGTCCCTGTCCCTATAATAATAATAATAATAATAATAATAATAATAATAATAATAATAATGGCATTTGTTAAGCACTTACTATGTGCAAGGCACTGTTCTAAGCGCTGGGGAGCATACGAGGTGATCAGATTGTCGCACACGGGGCTCACGGTCTCCATCCCCATTTTGCAGAGGAGGTAACTGAGGCCCAGAGAAGTGAAGTGACTAGTCACACAGCTGACAATGGGTTGAGCCGGGATTTGAACCCATGACCTCCGACTCCCAAGCCCGGGCTCTTTCCACTGAGCCCCGCTGCTGGGGCTCACAGTCTTAAGCCCCATTTTACAGTTGAGATAACTGAGGCACAGAGAAGAGAAGCGACTTGCCTAAGGTCACACAGCAGAGATGTGGCGGAGTCGGGATTAGAACCCATGACCTTCTGGCTCCAGGCCCTTGCTCTATCATCATCATCATCATCAATCGTATTTATTGAGCGCTTACTATGTGCAGAGCACTGTACTAAGCGCTTGGGAAGTACAAATTGGCAACATCTAGAGACAGTCCCTACCCAACATTGGGCTCACAGTCTAAAAGGGGGAGACAGAGAACAAAACCAAACATACTAACAAAATAAAATAAATAGAATAGATATGTACAAGTAAAATAAATAAATAGAGTAATAAATATGTACAAACATATATACATATATACAGGTGCTGTGGGGAAGGGAAGGAGGTAAGATGGGGGGATGGAGACGCTTAGTACAGTGTTCTGCACACAGTAAGCGCTCAATAAATACAGTTGAATGAATGAACATGCTCCTCCTCAGGGATTGTGTCCAACCCGATTTGTTTGTATCGACCCCAGTGCTTAGTACGGTGCCTGGCACATAATAAGTGCTTAACAAATGCCATCATTATTAGTAGTAGTACTATTATTATTATTCACTAATAATAATAATAATAATGATGGCATTTATTAAGCGCTTACTATGTGCAAAGCACTGTTCTAAGTGCTGGTCTCCCAACGCCCCTCCACATTGTGAGGTGGAGAGTGCAGATCTTTCTCATCTCCATAGAGAAGCAGCGTGACTCAGTGGAAAGAGCCCGGGCTTTGGAGTCAGAGGTCATGAGTTCGAATCCTGACTCCGCCACTTGTCAGCTGTGTGATCTTGGGTAAGTCACTTCACTTCTCTGGGCCTCAGTTCCCTCATCTGTCAAATGGGGATTAAAGCTGTGAACCCCCCGTGGGACAACCTCCTCACCTTGTAACCTCCCCAGCGCTTAGAACAGTGCTTTGCACATACTAAGCACTTAATAAATGCCATCGTTATTATTATTATTATCCCCATTTTTCAGTTGAGGAAACTAAACCCTGCAGAGATTTTGACTTGCCCAAGTGACAGAGCCAGCAGAGTGGCAGAGTTGGAACTAGAGTGCTCATAATAATGATAATAATGTCATTTATTATAATGATGGCATTTTATTAAGCGCTTACTACGTGCAAAGCACTGTTCTAAGCGCTGGGGAGGTTACGAGGTGATCAGGTTGTCCCACAGGGGGCTCACCGTCTTAGTCCCCATTTGACAGATGAGGGAACTGAGGCCCAGAGAAGTGAAATGACTTGCCCAAAGTCACACAGCTGACAAGTGGCGCAGCCAGGATTATTCATTTCATTCATTCATTCAATCGTATTTATTGAGCGCTTACTGTGTGCACAGCACTGTACTAAGCGCTTGGGAAGTACAAGTTGGCAACATATAGAGATGGTCCCTACCCAACAGTGGGCTCACAGTCTAGAAGATAATAATAATAATAATGGCACTTATTAAGCACTGACTATGCGCAAAGCACTGTTCTAAGCGCTGGAGAGGTTACAAAGAGATCAGGTTGTCCCACGGGGGGCTCACAGTCTTAATCCCCATTTGACAGATGAGGGAACTGAGGCCCAGAGAAGAGAAGTGACTTGCCCAAAGTCACACAGCTGACAAGTGGTGCAGCCAGGATTAGAACCCATGACCTCTGACTCCCAAGCCCGGGCTCTTTCCACTGAGCCACGCTGCTTCTCCTAACTGTACTGCACTAACAGCTTAGAACAGTGCTTGGAACATAGTAAGCGCTTAACAAATATCATAATAATAATTATTATTATTATTACAGTACCTGGCACTTAGCACTTAACAAATACCATAATTTCCTCTTCTCCCACTCCCTTCTACTTCACTCTGACTTCATTCATTTAATCATATTTATTGGGCGCTCACTGTATGCAGGGCACTGTACTAAGCGCTTGGGAAGTACTTGCTCCCTTTTTTCTTCCCCCCTCCCATCCCAACGGCATTCATTTCAGCCGGAATTTGAACCCATGACCTCTGACTCCAAAGCCCGGGCTCTTTCCACTGAGCCACGCTGCTTCCCTTATTCATTCGTTCATTCATTCAAATTTATTGAGCGCTTACTGTGTGCAGAGCACTGTACTAAGCGCTTGGGAAGTCCAAGTTGGCAACATCTAGGGACGGTCCCTACCCAACAGCGGGCTCACGGTCTAGAAGGGGGAGACAGACAACAAAACAAAACATATTAACAGAATAAAATAAATAGAATAAATATGTACAAGTAAAATAAATAGAGTAATAAATCCGTGCAAACATATATCCATATATATAGGTGCTGTGGGGAAGGGAAGGAGGTAAGGTGAGTGGGATGGAGAGGGGAGGGAGGGGGAGAGGAAGGAGGGGGCTCAGTCTGGTTACTGAGCTCTCAGTAGGGCCTTATTAAGCGCTTATTAAGCGCTTACTATGTGCAAAGCACTGTTCTAAGCGCTGAGGAGATTACAATCAATCAATCGTATTTATTGAACGCTTACTGTGTGCAGAGCACTGTACTAAGCGCTTGGGAAGTCCAAGTTGGCAACATATAGAGACAGTCCCTACCCAACAGTGGGCTTACAGTCTAGAAGGGGGAGACAGAGAACAAAACAATCAATCAATCAATCAATCGTGTTTATTGAGCGCTTACTGTGTGCAGAGCACTGGACTAAGCGCTTGGGAAGTCCAAGTTGGCAACATATAGAGACAGTCCTTACCCAACAGTGGGCTCACAGTCTAGAAGGGGGAGACAGAGAACAAAACCAAACATATTAACACAATAAAATAAATAGAATAGATATGTACAAGTAAAATAAATAAATAGAGTAATAAATCCGTACAAACGTATATACATATAGACAGGTGCTGTGGGGAAGGGAAGGAGGTAAGATGGGGGGGATGAAGAGGGGGACGAGGGGGAGAGGAAGGAGGGGGCTCAGTCTGGCTGCTGAGCTCTCAGTAGGGCCTTCTTAAACGCTTATTAAGCGCTTACTATGTGCAAAGCACTGTTCTAAGCGCTGAGGAGGTTACAAGGTGATCAGGTTGTCCCACGGGTGGGGGGCTCACAGTCTTCATCCCCATTTGACAGAGAGCTCACCTCCTCCAGGAGGCCTTCCCAGACTGAGCCCCTTCCTTCCTCTCCCCCTCGTCCCCCTCTCCATCCCCCCCATCTTACCCCCTTCCCTTCCCCACAGCACCTGTATATAGGGATATATGTTTGAACATATTTATTACTCCATGTATTTATCTATTTATTTTACTTGTACATATCTATTCTATTTATTTTATTTTGTTAGTATGTTTGGTTTTGTTCTCTGTCTCCCCGTTTTAGACTGTGAGCCCACTGTTGGGTAGGGACTGTCTCTAGATGTTGCCAACTTGTACTTCTCAAGCGCTTAGTACAGTGCTCTGCACATAGTAAGCGCTGAATAAATACGATTGATTGATTGATTGATATACGTTTGCACATATTTATTACTCCATTTATTTATTTATTTATTTTACTTGTACATATCTATTCTATTTATTTTATTTTGTTAGTATGTTTGGTTTTGTTCTCTGTCTCCACCTTTTAGACTGTGAGCCCACTGTTGGGTAGGGACTGTCTCTAGATGTTGCCAACTTGGACTTCCCAAGCACTTAGTCCAGTGCTCTGCACGCAGTAAGCGCTCAATAAATACGATTGATTGAGTGATTGATATATGTTTGTACATATTTATTACTCCATTTATTTATTTATTTACTTGTACATATCTATTCTATTTATTTTATTTTGTTAGTACGTTTGGTTTTGTTCTCTGTCTCCCCCTTTTAGACTGTGAGCCCACTGTTGGGTAGGGACCGTCTCTATATGTTGCCAACTTAGTACAGTGCTCTGCACACAGTAAGTGCTCAATAAATACGATTGATTGTTTGATTGATTGATTGATTGATTGATGAGGGAACTGAGGCCCAGAGAAGTTAAGCTCATCTCCTGGACTGCTCAGTAATGAGAGGGGGACAGAGAGGAGGAGGAAGGAGAGGGAGGGAGGGAGAGGGAGAAAGTGTTTGTGTCTGTGTGTGTGTGTGTGGGAGTATAGGGCTGGCATAAAAAGCACTTTAGCTGCCCCTGGAAAATTAAATTATCCAGGCCCTGGGGGGCAGGAGAAAGTTCCGCTCCTTAAAAAGCCACCCCCTCCTTGGAAGTCTTTGATTACCAGGTCCACTGTCTGGGGAGGTGGGTGGTTTAAAGGATGGAGCTGCTGCAGTGGACCATACCTCGGCTCCTGAAATTCATTCATTCGCTCCATCGTATTTATTGAGCGCTTACTGGGTGCAGAACACTGGACTAAGCGCTTGGGAAGTCCAAGGTGGCAACATAGAGAGACGTTCCCGTCCCCACAGCGGGCTCACGGTCTGGAAGGGGGAGCCGGGGAACAGAGCAAAGCCTATTAACAACATAAAATCAATCAGTCGTATTTATTGAGCGCTTACTGTGTGCAGAGCACTGGACTAAGCGCTTGGGAAGTACAAGTTGGCAACATATAGACACGGTCCCTACCCAACAGTAAGCACTCAATAAATACGATTGAATGAATGAATATACATGCACTATATATATATATACACACACACACACACACACACACACACACATATACATACACACTATATATACTATATATGCTATATGTGCTATATATACTATGTAGTATATACACATATATACACTATGCACTATATACTATATACATACTATACTATATATATATGCATGCTGTATATGCTATATATAGTATAGTTCTACATATACATATATACTATATATGCTATATATATATGCTATATATACTACATACTATACTATATATATACATATGGTATTTACTATATATATAGTATAGTATATACACCATATATAGTATATAGTACATATATACTATATACACACACTATAGTATATACTATATATAGTGTATATGCTATACTATACTATATATAGTGTATATGTGTATATATGTTTGTATGTATTTATTACTCTATTTTATTTGTACATATTTATTCTATTTATTTTATTTTGTTAATATCAATCAATCATATTTATTGTTTTGTTTTGTTGTCTGTCTCCACCTTCTAGACTGTGAGCCCACTGTTGGGTAGGGACTGTCTCTCTATGTTGCCAATTTGGACTTCCCAAGCGCTTAGTACAGTGCTCTGCACACAGTAAGCGCTCAATAAATACAATAGAATGAATGAATATACATGCACTATATATACCATATATATACTATATACAGTATATATGTATATATGTTTGTACATATTTATTACTCTATTTTATTTGTATCTATTTATTCTATTTATTTTATTTTGTTAATATGTTTTGTTTTGTTGTCTGTCTCCCCCTTCTAGACTGTGAGCCCACTGTTGGGTAGGGACCATCTCTATCTGTTGCCAATTTGGACTTCCCAAGCGCTTAGTACAGTGCTCTGCACACAGTAAGCGCTCAATAAATACGATTGAATGAATGAACAGTGGGCTCACAGTCTAGAAGGGGGAGTGAATGGAATAAACGTGTACAAATAAAATAAATAAATAGAGTAATAATCACCCCCAGCCTGAGGCTGCGGGACCCCGCTTCCCACTGAAGCGGAGGAGAGTGTAGGGGGGCTCTGCCGGCTGGCAAAGAGGGGGTCCAAAATGTTCCCCCTTCACCTTCCTGGAAACCAGTACTGCTTGGCCATGGGATCCAGAGAGAACCAGTGAGAGCCAGAACAAAAGAGGAATGTGAGGCCTGGCCTTCCAGTAGGCCTCTCCTCAAGCCCCACATTGATCCATTCAATCAATCAATCAATCAATTAATCGTATTTATTGAGCGCTTACTGTGTGCAGAGCACTGTACTAACCGCTTGGGAAGTACAAGTGGGCCAAGTACCATTCATCCATTTAATCATACTGATTGAGTGCTGACTGTGTGCAGAGCGCTGTACTCTCATTCCTCCCAGTCTCTGACCGGGAGAGCTGCCTGCCAACTTTCCATCAATCAATCAATCAATCAGTCGTATTTATTGAGCGCTTACTGTGTGCAGAGCACTGTACTAAGCGCTTGGGAAGTACAAGTTGGCAACATATAGAGACAGTCCCTACCCAACAGTGGGCTCACAGTCTAGAAAGTGGGCTCACAGTCTAGAAACTTGCCCACCAGCCTCTTCCTTGCCCATTTTCACCGCCATGATGATGACAATGGTAATAACAATAATAATAATAATGATGGCATTTATTAAGCGCCTACTACGTGCAAAGCACTGTTCTAAGCGCTGAGGAGGTTACAAGGTGATCAGGTTGTCCCCCGGGGGTGGGGGGGGAGCTCACAGTCTTCATCCCCATTTGACAGATGAGCACTGTTCTAAGCGCTGGGGATGTTGCCAGGTGATCAGGTTGTCCCATGGGGGGCTCACAGTCTTCATCCCCATTTTACAGATGAGGTAACTGAGGCACAGAGAAGTTAAGGGTATTTGTTAAGCGCTTACTATAATAATAATAATGGCATTTATTACGCGCTTACTATGTGCAAAGCACTGTTCTAAGTGCTGGGGAGGTTACAAGGTGATCAGGTTGTCCCACGTGGGGCTCACAGTCCTCATTCCCATTTTACAGATGAGGGAATTGAGGCGCAGAGAAGTTAAGTGACTTGCCCAAAGTCACACAGCTGACAACTGGCAGAGCTGGGATTTGAACCCATGACTTCTGACTCCAAAGCCCACCCTCTTTTCCACTGAGCCACGCTGCTTCTCCTGGATTCAATCTGATGCTCTCAGTGGATCAGCAGCAAGAGGCAGCAGCTCCCATTGGGAAAAGCCACACCAGGTGGGAGGGAGTCCTGGCATTCCGGGGAGGGAAGGGATCCAGAGACCAAGAGGTGGGAATGATGGATCAGAGGCTGAGAAATCGAGGGGAAAGGAGCGGGAACTTGGATACACTGGAAGAGGGGTAGATGGCAAGCAAAGTAGGGTCCGCCCTCAATGTGTTGGCCTGGATTTTTGACTTGACAAGCTGGGCCCTCTGACTGAAAAGGCTTAGGCTTTGGGGATGAGAATCGCTGCAGCAGCGTGGCTCAGTGGAAAGAGCACGGGTTTTGGAGTAAAAGGTCATGGGTTCAAATCCCACCACTGCCACTTTCATTCATTCAATTGTATTTATTGAGCACTTACTGTGTACAGATCACTGTACTAAGTGCTTGGGAAGTCCAAGTTGGCAACATATAGAGACGGTCCCAACCCAACAGCTGGCTCACAGTCTAGAAGGGGGAGGCAGACAACAAAACAAATCATATTAACAAAATAAAATAAATAGAATAAATATGGGCAAGTAAAATAAATAGAGTAATAAATATGTACAAACATCTATACAGGTGCTGTGAGGAGGGGAAGGAGGTAGGACGGGGGGATGGGGAGGGGGAGAGGAAAGAGTGGGCTCAGTGTGGGAAAGCCTCCTGGAGGAGGTGAGCTCTCAGTAGGGCTTTGAAGGGAGGAAGAGAGCTAGCTTGGCGGATGTGCGGAGGGAGGGAATTCCAGGCCAGGGGGAGGACATGGGCCGGGGGTCGATGGCGGGACGGGCGAGAACGAGGCCCAGTGAGGAGGTGAGCGGCGGCAGAGGAGCGGAGGGTGCGGGCTGGGCTGGAGAAGGACAGAAGGGACGGGAGGTAGGAGGGGCCACTTAGCTGTGTGACTTTGGGCAGTCACTTCACTTCTCTGGGCCTCAGTTCCTTCATCTGTAAAATGGGGATTAAGACTGTGAGCCCCACATGGGACAACCTGCTCACCTTGTAACCTCCCTAGTGCTTAGAATAGTGCTTTGCACATAGTAAGCGCTTAATAAATGCCATTATTATTATCATTATGAATGGAAAGAGCATGAGTGTGAGAATTGGAAGACCTGAGTTCTAATCCCAGCTCCACCACAGCGTGGCTCAGTGGAAAGAGCACCGGCTTTGGAGTCGGAGGTCATGGGTTCAAATCCCGGCTCTGCCAATTGTCGGCTGTGTGACTTTGGGCAAGTCACTTCACTTCTCTGCACCGCAGTTCCCTCATCTGTAAAATGGGGATTAAGACTGTGAGCCCCCCATGGGACAACCTGATCACCTTGCATCCCCCCAGCGCTTAGAACAGTGCTTTGCACATAGTAAGAGCTTAACAAATACCATCATTATTATTATTATTGTCTGCTGTGTGACCTTGGACAGGTCAGTTCACTTCTCTGTGCGTCAGTTACCTCATCTGCAAAATGGGGTTTGAAACTGTGAGCCCTGTGTGGGACAGGGACTGTGTCCAACCCGATTAACTTGTATCCACCTCAGCATTTAGTACAGTGCCTGGCACATAGTAATAATGATGGCATTTGTTAAACGCTTACTATTTGCAAAGCACTGTTCTAAGAACTGAAGGTAAGTTCTTAGTATTTTAATGGTATTTGTTAAGCACATAGTAAGTGCTTAACAAATACCATTAAAAAAAACTCCCCTGCTGCACTGCAGAAGCACTAGGGTAAAAAAAAAAAGTGAAAGGAGGAGGTAGAATGAGGATAAAACACTTTCCAGAGCTTTGGAGATAAGTTGGGTTGGGAGGAGAAACGGAAAGAAGTTGTATTCTCCCACACACTTAGTACAGTGCTCTGCACACAGTAAGCGCTCATTCACTTATTCATTCAATCGCATTTATTGAGCGCTTACTGTGTGAGAAGCACTGTACTAAGCGCTTGGGAGAGCTCACTAAATACGACTGAAAGAATGAAAGAGAAGAGGCAGGAGGAGAGGGGGAAGCTTTCCTGGCAATCGCCACGGCTTTGCCAACTTGTACTTCCCAAGTGCTTAGTACAGTGCTCCGCACACTGTAAGCGCTCAATAAATACGATTGATTGATTGATTACCGGAGGACGGGGAGACTGGAACGGTCCAGGGAAGTGTCACAGAGTCGCCAGGGCCATTGCCGCGGCTGGTTCTGGCTCTCTGCAGGTCTGGGGACCCCCAGAAACATTCATCAATCATCTCCTGGGGGGCAAGACGCGCCTCACGATGATGAGCGACTGGGTCGACGCTACAGAGACAGAGAGATTCATTTGGGGGGGGCGTTAGAACTGATGTACTCGGCCCCAAAATTGGCTTTTCAATTAATTTCATGGATTTCTATCTTCTTTCCTGCTCTCACCCAAGACGGCTGCGTCTCCCGGAGGACTTCAGGATGAGGAAATCCTTCTGAGGCCCCCCATCGACTCGGATCTTTTCAGATCCAACCCCGACCTGTTTAGTGGTCTGCTTTTCCAATCTCCCGTGCCCGGCTTGTATTTCCATCCCTTCCTGGGTTAACATCATCTGCAAATAATGAATGGGATTTCGCATTCCTCCTCCACATCGGCTACCGAAACGTTAGTGAAACAGAATCCACGCCAGACTCTTGTGGGATATCGCTTAAAGGGAAGTCACTGAAAGGGGCTTGCTTCCTCTGGGTTGGGAAGCCATGTTATGATCATTATTATATTTATTATTATTAATAATCGCATTTATTGAGCGCTTAGTGTGTGCAAAGCACTGTACTGAGCGCTTGGGAGAATACAATATAACATCGAACAATTCCCTGCCCACAGCGAGCTCACAGTCTAGAGGGAGATCTCCATTCAGAGCACCTGATGGTGTTTGACTTCAAAACCATTCACTCCTCTTCCCCCATTCTTTCATTCATTCAATCGTATTTATTGAGTGCTTACTGTGCGCAGAGCACTGTACTAAGCGCTTGGGAAGTACAAGTTGGCAACATATAGAGACGGTCCCTACCCAACAACGGGCTGTCCCATTCGGGGAAGGCCTCCGCCAAACAGTCAGCTAGGGAAAATATTCCCAGATGCTGCCCTGATCCACTAAAAACAGATAATAAGAATAATAATAATAATGGCATTTATTAAGCACTTACTATGTGCAAAGCACTGTTCTAAGCGCTGGGGAGGTTACAAGGTGATCAGGTTGTCCCACGGGAGGCTCGCAGTCTTCATCCCCATCTTACAGATGAGGTAACTGAGGCCCAGAGAAGTGAAGCGACTTGCCCAAAGTCACACAGCTGACAATTGGCAGAGTCGGGATTTGACTCCAAAACCCATGCTCTTTCCACTGAGCCACACTGCTTCAACTTATTGGGTTTTCCAGGCCTAAGATAAAGGCTACTGAAGTAAATCACACTCCTGATGTGATATGACAGAGAACAACCGGTGCATTTAAGCACTTGCTGTACCAAGCCCAGGGGGGAGATACAAGATAATCAGGTTCCACATGGGGCTTCCAGTCTAAGTAGGAATTCCAGCTACTGAATTCCCATTTTGCAGATGAGGGAACTGAGGCCCAGAGAAGTGAAGTGACTTGCCCGAGGTCACGCAGCAGACAAGTGGCGGAGCCGGGATTAGAACCCAGGATCTCTGATGCCCCGATCCATGGTCTTTTCATTAGGCCATGCTGCTTCTCACTTTCTCTAGACTATAAGCTCCTTGTGGGTAGGAATTGTGTCTACCAATTCCATTCAATTGGGAGAGCTCAATAAATACGACTGAAAGAATGAAAGAGAAGAGACAGGAGGAGAGGGGGAAGCTTTCCTGGCTTCCTTGTTTCCCTTTCCTTGTTTTTTCCCAAGTGTCTAGTACAGTGCTCTACATGCAGAAAACACTATAAATATCACTGAAGGATTGTTTCTCCGAAGTCCAGTCTCACCATCTCATTTACACCTCCCTCCCTGTCCGGATCCTCCCGCCTCCGCCCACCCCCAACACACCTCTGGTCTCCCGTCCCCTCACACGGAGTCGCTCCGGAGTGAAATTTGCCGGACCGGTCGTCTGGCCCCCTAAAATAGGGGCTTTCTGTTCCCCCCCGCGTACGTGGCTCGGGACAAATTTCCCATATTCCCTACTAGACTGGGAGCCCACTGTTGGGTAGGGACCGTCTCTCTATGTTGCCAAGTTGTACTTCCCAAGCGCTCAGGACAGTGCTCAATAAATACGACCGAATGAATGAATCCGCCCGTGATTTCAATTCTCCTGAGAGAGAGTCCTTGCCAGGACAACTCCCCATCTTAGAAGCTTTCCCCTCTCCAGCCCTCCTGTACAACTGACTCACGGGCAAGACGTCCGGAAGCCCCTCCGGAAGAGGTCTGCAGGCGGCAGAGCAAGTAACCATCACAAGTAATGCCTTCAAAGACGGGCCTCCACACTCCTTTCAAAGTAATAGGAAGGGAGAGTCGCCCCCCACCCCTAAACCCCCACTCCCCACCTCCCCTAGCTAAACATTTCTAGCATTCAACTGCCCCACCAAAGAATGTTTCCCTAATGTTTAACCCAGCCATGCAGGTGGTTAACCCCAGTCCATGGTTGCCAAGATGAATGGCGGAGGAAGGGGAAGGGGGGCAAAGAAGGGGGACGGTCCCCTTGGATGGAGATGGCGGAGTCACATATCCCGACCCCTTCCTGACCACAGGATCCAATAGTCCTCGGGGCTGAGAGGGGTAAACAATAAAAAGCTTGTTTCATATCTGATTAGCGCTTTTTTTTCCTAGGCATCAGAAGGACCTGGATTCTTGTCTCCTTTGTGACCTTGGCCAAGTCACTTCACTGGACCTCAGTTCCCTCATCTGTAACATGGGGATTAAGACTGGGAGCCCCACATGGAACAGGGACTTGGTCCCATTTGATAAGCTTGTATCTACCCCAGTGCTTAGAACAGTGCTTAACACATGGTAATAATAACAATAATAATTCTCTAGTAATCACTGAACAAACACCATCATTATTATTATTATCAGATTCCCAGAGTGGGTGGGTCCAGGAGCTCATCTCTATTGATCAATCAATCACTGGTATCTATTGAGTGCTATGTGCAGAGCACTGTGCTAAGCGCTTAGGAAAGTTGGCCGACCTGTTCCCTGCCCTCAACAAGCTTACGGCCTATTCATTTATTTATTCATTCAATCGTATTTATTGAGCGCTTACTGTGGGCACAGCACTGTACTAAGCGCTTGGGAAGTCCAAGTTGGCAACATAGAGAGACGGTCCCTACCCAACAGTGGGCTCACAGTCTAGAAGGGGGAGACAGACAACAAAACAAAACATATTAACGAAGTGAAATAAATAGAATAAATATGTGCAAATAAAATAAATAGAGTAATAAATATGTACAAATATATATACAGGTGCTGTGGGGAGGGGAAGGGGCAGAAGGTCTAGAGGATGAGGCGCTTAAAACTTCTCTATCGCTTCTGTTGTTGGATGGAGGTGACTACTTTGAGCCTAAGAAGAGAGGGTCTGAAAGGATTTGGGATGGAGGTCTTGGCCCAGACGTAGATGCACTCCAATAAAAAAAGAAAAGAAAAATCCTCTCAATCTCACCTATCACGGGCCCGGCCGGTTGCCAGGATGAGATCGGCGTGGCGTGCAGGACTTTAAGAATGCCAGAAAATTCAGAAAGCCCACAGGACAGAGATAGTAAATTATTCTGGATTGGGATCCGCCATCTGCGTCCTCGGGACTTGGGAAATTGGTGGAGGGGAGGGGGAAGGAAGCAGCGTGGCTCAGTGGAAAGAGCCCGGGCTTTGGAGTCAGAGGTCCTGGGTTCGAATCCCGGCTCCACCACATGTCTGCTGTGTGACCTTGGGCAAGTCACTTCACTTCTCTGAGCCTCAGTTACCTCATCTGGAAAATGGGGATTAAAACTGTGAGCCTGCGTGGGACAACCTGATCACCTTGCATTCCCCCCCCAGCGCTTAGAACAGTGCTTTGCACATAGTAAGCGCTTAACAAATGCCATTATTATTATTAAGAGATTTGCAAGATTAACCAGAAAAATGAGGGGTCAGCCTTCCGAAGTATATAGGCAACTTGAGTGGAAATACTTGGCTAGGAATTGAAAAGTGGATTATGAGACTGCTGGAATAAAGATACATATAATCCCCATCCCCCCCGCCCTACCTCCTTCCCCTCCCCACAGCACCCGTATATATGTACAGATTTATTACTCTATTTATTTTACTCATACATATTTACTATTTATTTTGCCAGTGATGTGCTGCTAGCTTTACTTCTATGTATTCTGATGACTTGACACCTGTCCACATTCATTCATTCATTTATTCAATCGTATTTATTGAGCGCTTACTGTGTGCAGAGCACTGGACTAAGCGTTTGGGAAGTACAAGTTGGCAACATATTGAGACGGTCCCTACCCAACTGTGGGCTCACAGACTAGAAGGGGGATAGAGATGAGTCCCTGGACATGTTTTGTTTTGTTGTCTGTCTCCCCTTTCTAGACTGTGAGCCCGCTGTTGGGTAGGGACCGTTTCTATATGTTGCCAACTTGTACTTCCCAAGCGCTTAGTCCAGTGCTCTGTAAACAGTAAGTGCTCAATAAATACGATTGAATGAATGAATATAATTGTGGTCTCTGTTATGCACTTACTATGTGCCAGGCATTGTACTAAGCGCTGGGGTAGAAACAAGCTAATCGGGTTGGACGCAGTTCCTGTCCCACAGGAGGCTCACAGTCTTAATTCCCATTTTACAGATGAGAGAACTGAGGCACCGAGAAGTGAAGTGACTTGTCCTAGGTCACACGGCAGACATGTGGTGGAGCTGAGATTAGAACCCAGGTCCCTCTGACTCACAGGCTTCTGCTTAATAATAATAATAATAATAATAATAATAATAATAATAATAATAATGGCATTTATTAAGTGGTTACTATGTGCAAAGCTCTGTTCTAAGCGCTGGGGAGTTTACAAGGTGATCAGGTTGTCCCACGGGGGGCTCACAGTCTTAATCTCCATTTTACAGATGAGGGAACTGAGGCCCAGAGAAGTGAAGTGACTTGCCCAAAGTCACACAGCTGACAATTGGCAGAGGCAGGATTTGAACCCATGACCTGTGAGACTGTGAGCCCACTTTTAGACTGTGAGCCCACTCTTTTAGACTGTGAGTCCACTATTGGGTAGGGACTGTCTCTATCTGGTGCCAACTTGTACTTCCCAAGCGCTTAGTACAGTGCTCTGCACACAGTAAGCGCTCAATAAGTACGATTGATAATGATGATGATGATGATGACCTCTGACTCCAAAGCACTAGGGCACACGGCTTCCGTTGATGATGACTAGACCCTTACCTATTGGTAAAACCTGATGACGGGAGAGAGAATGAGCAGGTGCCTGGAGGCGGAAAAACCAAACACAAGATGCTCCTTTGAAGGTGGCCTTTTTCTTCATGCAAGCGCTTAGTACAGTGCTCTGCACACAGTAAGCGCTCAATAAATACGATTGAATGAATGAGAATCCCGTTGTTGGGTAGGGACCGTCTCTATATGTTGCCAATTTGTACTTTCCAAGCGCTTAGTACAGTGCTCTGCACACAGTAAGCGCTCAATAAATACGATTGAATGAATGAGAATCCCGTTGTTGGGTAAAGACCATCTCTATATGTTGCCGATTTGTACTTTCCAAGCGCTTAGTACAGTGCTCTGCACACAGTAAACGCTCAATAAACACGATTGAATGAATGACAATCCCTTTGTTGGGTAGGGACCGTCTCTATATGTTGCCGACTTGGACTTCCCAAGCGCTCAGTACAGTGCTCTGCACACAGTAAGCGCTCAATAAATACAATTGAAAGAATGAATCACAGAGCTCCAGAGGCAAGGGAGGCCACCCTAGCTGGAGAATAATAAAGGTTTTTTGACACTGCAACTTTTTCTGCTCAGCGCGAGGACAATACATTCTGGTCGGTAGTTTTCCATTTTTGATCAAGCACACTCCAACCTCCGGCTTCATCACACGGTACTTGGCACATCACAGCAAAAAACATATATCAGACCTATAAAATGGGGGGAAAAAATGCCCCAGCTGTTTTATGACAGGGACTCTGGCGGAAAGCCCAACATCCGCGCACAGGAATAACAAATCTCCCTTTTCTCCCCTTGCAGATCTAGTTTCAAGAATGGGAGAGAAAATGAGCCATTCCCCTCGGCGACTTGGAGATGTTACAATCACCAGTCATCAGTTTTTAGACCGTGAGCCCACTGTTGGGTAGGGACTGTCTCTATATGTTGCCAATTTGTACTTCCCAAGCGCTTAGTACAGTGCTCTGCACCTAGCAAGCGCTCAATAAATACGATTGACGATGATGATCAGTTGCCTTGATCGAGCGCTTACAGAGCACTGTACTAAGCATTTGGGAGAGTACAACACAACAGAGGTGGTAGAGAAGTTCCTGGCCGTGGCGAGCTTACCATCTTAGAGCCCGCTGTTGGGTAGGGACCGTCTCTATATGTTGCCAACTTGGACTTCCCAAGCGCTTAGTACAGTGCTCTGCACGCAGTAAGCGCTCAATAAATACGATTGAATGAATGAATCTTAGGGCTGGAATAGCTAAGACTCTTCTGGCACCCAGCAGCCTGATGAACAGGGTGTGATGGGTTGACGGGGTTTTCTGGCTGCCGTTTTGTTTTTTTTTTTATAGCATTTATTAAGCACTTACTATGTGCAAAGCACTGTTCTAAGCGCTGGGGAGGTTACAAAGTGATCAGGTTGTCCCACAGGAGGCTCACAGCCTTAATCCCCATTTTACAGATTGTGGCTCTGGAATGACAACCAGGAAGGATTTCTGGCCAAGGCCATTATGGGAAACCCAAAAAGCAATCGCGACCCCTGAGATTCATTCATTCAGTCGTATTTATTCCCCTCGTCCCCCTCTCCATCCCCCGCATCTTACCTCCTTCCCTTCCCCACAGCACCTGTATATATGTATATATGTTTGTACATATTTATTACTCTATTTATTTATTTATTTTACTTGTACATATCTATTCTATTTATTTTATTTTGTTAGTATGTTTGGTTTTGTTCTCGGTCTCCCCCTTCTAGACTGTGAGCCCACTGTTGGGTAGGGGCTGTCTCTATATGTTGCCAACTTGGACTTCCCAAGCGCTTAGTCCAGTGCTCTGCACACAGTAAGCGCTCAATAAATACGACTGATTGATTGATTGACTGTCTCTATATGTTGCCAACTTGTACTTCCCAAGCTCTTAGTCCAGTGCTCTGCACACAGTCAGCGCTCAATAAATACTATTGATTGATTGATTGACTGTCTCTATATGTTGCCAACTTGTACTTCCCAAGCGCTTACTCCAGTGCTCTGCACACAGTAAGCGCTCAATAAATACGATTGATTGATTGATTGGCTGTCTCTATATGTTGCCAACTTGTACTTCCCAAGCGCTTACTCCAGTGCTCTGCACACGGTAAGCGCTCAATAAATACGATTGATTGATTGATTGACTGTCTCTATATGTTGCCAACTTGTACTTCCCAAGCGCTTAGTCCAGTGCTCTGCACACAGTCAGCGCTCAAAAAAACGATTGATGATGATGATGATGATTTATTGAGTGCTGACTGTGTGCAGAGCACTGGACTAAGCGCTTGGGAAGTCCAAGGTGGCAACATAGAGAGACGGTCCCTACCCAACAGTGGGCTCACAGTCTAGAAATCAATCGTGCCCTCTGGTCTCCAGGGGAGGGGACAAGTTGGTGCTCCTTAGACCACTCCAGCAGCCTTGGTCCAAGTGTGGGGAGCACTAGGGAGCACCTTCTGGCTCCAGAGCACTGCATTAAGTGCGTTCAGTGTGTTGAGAGCAGAGCACTTTATGGCAACAGTTAGAAGACATGATCCCTGCCCTCACGGAGCTTACCGTCAAATGGGAGAGGCCTCCACAGAGTCATTTCTACAGGAAAGAAGATGAGAATGGAAAGGATGAGTAAAGTGCTTAAATAGTAAAGCCTTTAATCTTTTACAATCAATCAATCAATCAATCGTATTTATTGAGCGCTTACTGTGTGCAGAGCACTCTACCAAGCGCTTGGGAAGTACAAGTTGGCAACATATAGAGTCTTTTAGTCTTTTAGACTGTGAGCCCACTGTTGGGTAGGGACTGTCTCTATATGTTGCCAATTTGTACTTCCCAAGCGCTTGGTACAGTGCTCTGCACATAGTAAGCGCTCAGTAAATACGATTGATGATATAGAGACGGTCCCTACCCAACAGTGGGCTCACAGTCTAAAAGACTTTTACAGGAAGCAGCGTGGCTCGGTGGAAAGAGCCCGGGCTTTGGAGTCAGAGGTCATGGGTTCAAATCCCGGCTTCGCCACTTGTCCGCTGTGTGGCTTTGGGCAAGTCAGTTCCCTCATCTGGAAAATGGGGGTGAAGACTGTGAGCCCCCCGTGGGACAACCTGATCACCTTGTAACCTCCCCAGCGCTTAGAACAGTGCTTTGCACATAGTAAGTGCTTAATAAATGCCATTATCATTATTTATTATAAGTCACTTCACTTCTCTGGGCCTCAGTTCCCTCATCTGTCAAATGGGGATTAAGACTGTGAGCCCCCCGTGGGACAACTTGATCGCCTTGTAACCTCCCCAGCGCTTAGAACAGTGCTTTGCACATAGTAAGCGCTTAATAAATGGTATTATTATTATTGTTATTTAAGTCATAGCGACAGAAGTGCTACAGGAGGATGGGAGGGCATAAGTGTGGAGGTGACTCAGAGATACTAGGGTGGAGTTTGGGAGGATCGGGACCTGGGGAGAATCAATCAATCGTATTTATTGAGCGCTTACTGTGTGCAGAGCACTGTACTAAGCGCTTGGGAAGTACAAGTTGGCAACAAAAGAGAAGAAACATTGAGGGAAGCCTCCTGGTTTAAACCCCAACCCATTCTGACCCTAGGCTCAGGGGGAAAGCAGGACAGGATGAGCTATATGAAGCAGCATGGCAGAATGGAAAGAGCGTCGCTTGGGAGTAAGAGGACGTGGGTTCAAATCCCGGCTCCGCCACTTGTCGGCTGTGTGACTTTGGGCAAGTCACTTCACTTCTCTGTGCCTCAGTTACCTCATCTGGAAAATGAGGATTAAAACTGTGAGCCCCATGTGGGACAACCTGATTACCTTATATCTACCCCAGGGGTTAGACCACTGCTTGGCAAATAGTAAGCACTTAACAAATACCACTATTATTATCCGCTAATCAATCAATCAATCAATCAGTGGTATTGGTTGAGCACTTACCATGTGAGAGAGTAGTATATAACAGAGTTGGTAGACACATTCCCTGCCGACAAGGACCTTAAAGCCTAGAGCGGGAGACAGAGATCAAAACAAATTATGGACATGGACATAAATGCTGTGGGGCTGAGGATGGGCTGAATATCAAGTGCTTAAAGTGTACAAATCCCAGTACAAGAAGCAGCATGGCTCAGTGGAAAAAGCCCGGGCTTTGGAGTCAGAGGACATGGGTTCAAATCCCGGCTCTGCCACTTGTCAGCTGTGTGACTTTGGGCAAGTCACTTCACTTCTCTGTGCCTTAGTTACTTCATCTGTAAAATGAGGTTAAAACTGTGAGCCCCAGGTGGGACAACCTGATCACCTTGTAGCCTCCCCAGCGCTTAGAACAGTGCTTTGCACATAGTAAGCGCTTAATACATGCCATCATCATTATTATTATTATTATTACAAGGGCAATGCAGGAGGGAGAGGGAGTAGGGGAAATCAGGGCTTGGTTGGGGAACGTCTCTTGGAGAAGATATGCTTTTAATAAGGCTTTGAAGGTGGGGAAAGTAGTGGTCTGCTGGATCTGAAGATAAAGGGAGTTCCACACGGGAAAAGGCTCAGCAGCGAGACGGACGATATCAATCAATCAATCAGTCGTATTTATTGAGCGCTTACTGTGTGCAGAGCACTGTACTAAGCGCTTGGGAAGTCCAAGTTGGCAACATATAGAGACAGTCCCTACCCAACAGTGGGCTCACAGTCTAAAAGGGGGAGACAGAGAACAAAACCAAACATACTAACAAAATAAAATAATAGAATAGATATGGACAAGTAAAATAAATAAATAGAGTAGAGTAACGATATCAAGGTAGAGTGAGCAGGTTGGTGTTAGAGGGGTCAAGCGAACAGGCTGGTTTGAAGAAGGAAGCGTGTGAAAGTGTAAGAGTGTTAGAGTGTACGTTCTCTGTGGATAGGGGATATGGTACTTTGTAAGCCTCATACGCTTATGTCAGTGAACTGCATCCAGTGATCGCTCAAGAAATACTATTCCTACCATTCCTTATTGGTTGCTGAGAGCCCTCCCTCTAGGCTGTAATCAATCAATCAATCAATCATATTTATTGAGCGCTTACTATGTGCAGAGCACTGTACTAAGTGCTTGGGAAGTACAAATTGGCAACATATAGAGACAGTCCCTACCCAACATTGGGCTCACAGTCTAAAAGGGGGAGACAGAGAAAAAAAAAAAAAACCAAACATACTAACAAAATAAAATAACAAAACAAATAAAAAAACAAAATAAAATAAATAGAATAGATATGTACAAGTAAAATAAATAAATAAATAGAGTAATAAATATGTACAAACATATATACATATATACAGGTGCTGTGGGGAAGGGAAGGAGGTAAGATGGGGGGACGGAGAGGGGGACGAGGGGGAGAGGAAGGAAGGGGCTCAGTCTGGGAAGGCCTCCTGGAGGAGGTGAGCTCTCAGCAGGGCCTTGAAGGGAGGAAGAGAGCTGTAAGCTCGCTGTGGGCAGGGAACATATCTACCAACCCCGGGATATTGTGCTCTCCCAAGTGATGATGGTGATGATGGTATTTGTTAAGCGCTTACTACGTGCCAAGCACTATTCTAAGCACCGGGGTAGATACAAGGTAATCAGGTTGTCCCATGAGGGGCTCACGGTCTTAATCCCCACTTTACAGATGAGGTGACTGAGGCCCAGAGAAGTGAAGTGACTTGCCCAAAGTCACACAGCTGACAAGTGGCGGAGCTGGGATTAGAACCCATGACCTCTGATGCCCAAGCTCAGGCTCTTTCCACTAAGCCAGACTGCTTCCCTAAGTGCTGTAAGTGCTCAGTAGAGTAGAGTATAGTACTATGCACACAGACAATGCTCAATAAATATCATTGGTTGATTGATTGATTGATCGATTGAGCATTGAAAGAAAGTGACTTTCTTTCAATACCGCGAGCTAGAATTTCCCGAAATCTTGAGAAGCAGGAGATAAGGCCAGAGCATGGCTAGAACACAGTTGGGTTCTCTGTGAGCTCGTTGTGGGCAGGGAAAGAGTCTGTTTTTTGTCAGATTATACTCTCCCAAGCGCTTAGTACAGTGCTCAGCACACAGTAAGTGCTCAATAAATACATTGATTGAATAAACAATGCAACATGCCCACAGGCTGGAAGGAACAGTGCCCTGTCAACTCCAAAATCAGCTGCTGAAGAGAGGGGGAAAAAAGGTTAAATTCTAACCTCACGATTACTGGTCTCGGCATAGTTGAAGACCCAAATATTTAGACAGGATTCAGCTTGCTACTCCTGCTGCCACCGCCGTCACAGCAACTATCGAATCTCCTGTTAGAGCCTTGATTAAGTCCTTATTTCCGTCAAAGGGCATAGTCCCGATAATAATAATAATAATAATGGTATTTATTAAGCGCTTACTACATGCAAAGCACTATTCTAGGCGCTGGGGAGGTTACAAGGTGATCAGGTTGTCCCACGGGGGGCTCACAGTCTTCACCCCCGTTTTCCAGATGAGGGAAATGAGGCGCAGAGAAGTGAAAGTCACAAAGTCACACAGCTGACAATTGGCGGAGCGGGATTTGAACCCAGGACCTCTGACTCCAAAGCCTGGGCTCTTTTCCACTGAGCCACGCTGTTTCTCGAAAACTGATCCCAACTGTCCCCTTCTCAGTGTTCTTCAGCAACCTAAATATGGTGGTTCCAGCACATTTGAGAGCATTTTGACCACAGAGGCTTTTCTCTCTGCGGCATAGAGGTCACTAAGGCTCAGAAGTGTGCCCAAGGCCCCTCATTCATTCACTCAATCATATTTATTGAGCGCTTACTGTGTGCAGAGCGCTTGGGAAGTACAAGTCGGCAACATATAGAGACGGTCCCTACCCAACGACGGGCTCACAGTCTAGAAGGGGAAGACGGACAACAAAACAAAACATGGAGACAGGTGTCAAAGTTGCCAGAATAAATAGAATTATAGCTATATGCACATCATTAACAAAATAAATAGAACAGTAAATATGTACAAGTAAAATAAATAGAGTAATAAATCTGTACAAATATATATACAGGTGCTGTGGGGAGGGGAAGGAGGGAGGGCGGGGAGGATGGGGAGGAGGAAAGGAAAAAGGGGGGGCTCAGTGTGGGAAGGCCTCTTGGAGGAGGTGAGCTCTCAGTAGGGTTTTGAAGGGAGGAAAAGAGCGAGCTTGGCAGATGTGTGGAGGGAGGGAATTTCAGGCCAGGGGAAGGACGTGGGCCGGGGGTCGATGGCGGGACGGGTGAGAACGACGCCCAGTGAGGAGGTTAGCAATGGCAGAGGAGCGGAGGGTGCGGGCTGGGCTGGAGAAGGACAGAAGGGACGGGAGGTAGGAGGGGGCGAGGGGATGGACAGCCTTTTTTGGGGCCGAGGCTCCTCCTGCCCCTCAGCCTGGGCCAAAATAGTGCTGCCTCTTTAGAAATTAACTCTCCCCCATTCCCTAGTGGGTGCACATCCCTCTAATTTGCAGGGATGCCCTGCAGTTTGAAGATGACGGCTAGGCTGGAGGCGAGATGGAATCAATCAATCAATAATAGCTTTTATTGAGCACTTACTATATACAGAACACTCTACTAAGCACTTGGGAGACTACAACAGAGCTAGCAGACGCCCACTGTTGGGTAGGGACTGTCTCTATATGTCGCCAATTTGTACTTCCCAAGCGCTTAGTACAGTGCTCTGCACACAGTAAGCGCTCAATAAATACAATTGATGATGATGATGATTAACAAATACCAGCAGAACACTCTACTAAGCACTTGGGAGACTACAACAGAACTAGCAGACGCGTTCCCTGCCCGCAGTGAGCGGACAGGATGTTCATTCATTCAATCGTTATTTACAGGACAGTGCTTGGCACATAGTAAGCGCTTAACAAATACCAGCAGAACACTCTACTAAGCACTTGGGAGACTACAACAGAACTAGCAGATGCGTTCCCTGCCCGCAGTGAGCAGACAGGGTGTTCATTCATTCAATTGTTATTTATAGGACAGTGCTTGCTTCACAAATCCCATCATCATTTATTGAGTGCTTACTGTATGCACAGCGTTGGGTAGGGACTGTCTCTATATGTTGCCAATTTGTAGTTCCCAAGCGTTTAGTACAGTGCTGTGCACATAGGAAGCGCTCAATAAATACGATTGATGATGATGATGATGATTTATTGAGTGCTTACTGTGTGCAGAGCACTGTACTAAGTGCTTGGGAAGTACAAGTTGGCAACATATAGAGACGGTCCCTACCTAACAATGGGCTCACAGCGCTGTACTAAGTGCTTGGAAGAGAACAATAGAAGCAATAGAACAACAGATAGACAGTTTTGGGCGGTGGAGTGGGTGAGCCAGACATCAATATAAATAAATAAATGAAAGATATGTACGTAAATGCTGCGGAGGTGGGAAGGGGGGAGAACAAAAGGAGTAAGTCAGGGTGATGCAGAGGGGAGTGGGAGAAAAGGAAAGGGGGGAATTAGTCTAGGAAGTCCTCCTGGAGGAGATGGGCTTTGAATAAGGCTTTGAAGTGGGGGAGAGTCACTGTCTGTGGGATTTGAGGAGGGAGGGCATTCCAGGCCAGAGACAGGGCTGAGGGTCGGAGGCCAGATCCAAGCCGTCACCAAAACCTGCCAGTCTCAGGTCCGCAACATTGCCAAGACCCACCCTTTCCTCTCCATCCTGACCGCTACCCTGCTCATTCAAGCTCTCATCCTATCCCGTCTGGACTACTGCATCAGCCTTCTCTCTGATCTCCCATCCTCGTGTCTCTCCCCACTTCAATCCATACTTCATGCTGCTGCCCGGATTGTCTTTGTCCAGAAACGCTCTGGGCATGTTACTCCCCTCCTCAAAAATCTTCAGTGGCTACCAATCAATCTGCGCATCAGGCAGAAACTCCTCACCCTGGGCTTCAAGGCTGTCCATCGCCTCGCCCCCTCCTACCTCCCCTCCCTTCTCTCCTTCTCCAGCCCAGCCCGCATCCTCCGCTCCTCTGCTGCTAATCTCCTCACCGTACCTCGTTCTTGCCTGTCCCGCCATCGACCCCCAGCCCACATCCTCCCCCTGGCCTGGAATGCCCTCCCTCTGCCCCTCCGCCAAGCTAGCTCTCTTCCTCCCTTCAAGGCCCTACGGAGAGCTCACCTCCTCCAGGAGCCTCCCAGACTGAGCCTCTTCCTTCCTCTCCCCCTCGCCCCCCTCTCCATCCCCCCCATCTTACCTCCTTCCCTTCCTCACAGCACCTGTATATATGTATATATGTTTGTACATATTTTTTACTCTATTTATTTATTTATTTATTTTACTTGTACATATCTATTCTATTTATTTGATTTTGTTAGTAAGTTTGGTTTTATTCTCTGTCTCCCCCTTTTAGACTGTGAGCCCACTGTTGGGTAGGGACTGTCTCAATATGTTGCCAACTTGGACTTCCCAAGCGCTTAATACAGTGCTCTGCACACAGTAAGCGCTCAATAAATATGATTGATTGATTGATTGATTGGGACACTTTGTTCATAAAAATACAGTTGCACTTTTTCCGCATGAGCATCGCTCAGGCATCAAGTCGGAGAAAGGTCTGTTCCCTGCCGGCAGGCTAATAAGAATAATGATAATTACAGTACTCGTTAAGTGCTTACTCTGTGCCAAGCGCTGCCAAGTGCTGGGGCAGACACAAGTTAATCAGGTCGGACACAGTCCCCGTCCCACGTGGGGCTCACTCTCTTAATCCCCCTTTTTTACAGATGAGGGAACTGAAGCACAGAGAAGTGAAATGACTTGACCCAGGCCGCAGCAGACGTGGCAGAACAGGATTAGAACTCAGGTCCTTCTGACTCAGACTGAGCCCCCTTTTTCCTCTCCTCTTCCCCATCCCCCACCCTACCTCCTTCCTCTCCCCACAGCCCCTGTTTGTACAGATTTATTACTCTATTTATTTTACTTGTACATATTTACTATTCTATTTATTTTATTCTGTTAATATGTGTTGTTTTGGAGGCCTTCCCAGCCTGAGCCCCTTCCTTCCTCTCCCCCTCGTCCCCCTCTCCATCCCCCCATCTTACCTCCTTCCCTTCCCCACAGCACCTGTATATATGTATAGATATTTGTACATATTTATTACTCTATTTAT
Organism: Tachyglossus aculeatus; assembly: GCF_015852505.1. Taxonomy (NCBI): domain Eukaryota; kingdom Metazoa; phylum Chordata; class Mammalia; order Monotremata; family Tachyglossidae; genus Tachyglossus; species Tachyglossus aculeatus. The sequence continues at coordinate 38,736,191 of NC_052088.1, read as the reverse complement.
TTATTTATTTTACTTGTACATATCTAGTCTTTTTATTTTATTTTGTTAGCATGTTTGGTTTTGTTCTCTGTCTCCCCCTTTTAGACTGTGAGCCCGCTGTTGGGTAGGGACTGTCTCTATACGTGTTGCCAATTTGTACTTCCCAAGCGCTTAGTACAGTGCTCTGCACATAGTAAGCGCTCAATAAATACGATTGATGATGATGATGATGATGATGTTTTGTTGTCTGTCTCCCCCTTCTAGACTGCGAGCCCGCTGTTGGGTCGGGACCGTCTCTATATGTTGCCAGCTTGTACTTCCCAAGCGTTTAGTCCAGTGCTCTGCACGCAGTGAGCGCTCAATAAATACGATTGAATGAATGAATGCATGGACGACTCGTAGGCCGGTGCTCTACCCGCCAAGCCACTCTGCCCGAGTTGTTTAAGCCGTTAGTAGTGGGGTGGTTTGGACTGAGTCATCCACCCACCCGTGTCCAGTGGCACGAGAAGGATGGTAGGAAAAAGAGAACGGGGGCAGACTGCGGTCCCGGAAGGGAACGCTGCACGGAACAGAGGATTACGGGGTTTTGGTCAAAGCAACAGAAAGGGAAGCAGCCAGGCAGGAGTCCAAGAGGCCTTAGCTCCCACTCAGGCCACCTCACTGGAGAAAAAGTTGGAGAAACGACAGGGAAGGTTTCCTGTCTCTTTGGAAAAACGCTAATCTGTCGGGTACTGGTGAGTCAAAAACATAAAAATAAAAAAAAAAAAAAAACCCTGATATCCCTGATGTCTGGACTTCGGACAAGTCACTTGTCATCTGTAAATAATCCAAGAGTGGGCAAACACTTCTTGCTCTCTAACTGTCCCTGCATTTTGAGGTGAACACTGGATCTTCAGCTTTGTGGTTCTTTTTTTAATTAAATCATATTTATTGGGCGCTTACTGGGTGCAGAGCACTGTACTAAGAGCTGGGGAGGTTACAATAATAATAATGATGGCATTTATTAAGCGCTTGCTATGTGCAAAGCACTGTTCTAAGCGCTGGGGAGGTTACAAGGCGATCAGGTTGTCCCCCGGGGGCTCCCAGTCTTCATCCCCATTTTCCAGAGGAGGGAACTGAGGCCCAGAGAAGTGAAGTGACTTGCCCAAAGTCACCCAGCTGACAAGTGGAAGAGTCGGGATTTGAACCCATGACCTTTGACTCCAAAGCCCAGGCTCTTTCCACTGAGCCACACTGCTTCTCTAGAGCACTTACTGTGTGCAGAGCACTGTACTAAGCACTGGGTAGGCTACAAGGTGATCAGGTTGTTCCTCGGGGGGCTCCCAGTCTTCATCCCCATTTTACAGATGAGGGAACTGAGGCCCAGAGAAGTGACTTGCCCAAAGTCACCCAGCTGACAAGTGGCAGAGTCGGGATTTGAACCCACGACCTCTGACTCCAAAGCCCAGGCTCCTTCCACTGAGCCACACTGCTTCTCTAGAGCACTTACTGTGTGCAGAGCACTATACTAAGCACTGGGGAGGTTACAAGGTGATCAAGTTGTTCCCCGGGGGGCTCCCAGTCTTCATCCCCATTTTAAAGATGAGGGAACTGAGGCCCAGAGAAGTGACTTGCCCAAAGTCACCCAGCTGACAAGTGGCGGAGTCGGGATTTGAACCCATGACCTCTGACTCCAAAGCCCGGGCTCTTTCCACTGAGCCACGCTGCTTCTCTAGAGCACTTACTGTGTGCAGAGCACTGTACTAAGCGCTGGGGAGGTTACAAGGTGATCAGGTTGTCCCCTGGGGGGCTTCCAGTCTTCATCTCCATTTTCCAGAGGAGGGAACTACGGTTCTTTGCGAGTGGACGCAACAATAATAATAATAATAATAATAATAATAATAATAATGGCATTTGTTAAGCGCTTACTATGTGCGAAGCACTGTTCTCAGCGCTGGGAAGGATACAAGGTGATCAGGTTGTCCCATGTGGGGCTCACAGTCTTAATCCCCAGTTTGCAGATGAGGTAACTGAGGCCCAGAGAAGTGAAGTGACTTGCCCAAGGTCACACAGCTGACAATTCATAGAGTAGGAATTTGAACACATGACCTCTGACTCCCAAGCCCGTGCTCTTCCCACTGAGACACGCTGCTTCCCGTAATAATAAATAATAATAATAATAATAACTGAGGCACAGAGAAGTGAAGTGACTTGCCTAAAGTCACACAGCTGATAAGTGGCGGAGCCGGGATTAGAACCCACAACCCCTGACTCCCAAGATCTTTCCACTAAGCCACGCTGCTTCTCAATGCGCTGCTTGGATGAATATCCAGAAAGGAAAGCGCTTAGCACAGTGCTCTGCACATAGTAAGCGCTCAATAAATACGATTGATGATGAAAGGAAAGGAAATTTTGAAGCCCACTTCTCATCAAAGAGCTCATTTTACAACGGATGACATGGGTTACTAAATTCCATTGATTGGTTGATCATCATCATCATCATCATCATCAATCGTATTTATTGAGCGCTTACTATGTGCAGAGCACTGTACTAAGCGCTTGGGAAGTACAAATTGGCAACATATAGAGACGGTCCCTACCCAACAGTGGGCTCACAGTCTAAAAGGGGGAGACAGAGAACAAAACCAAACGTACTAACAAAATAAAATAAATATTGATTGACTAGTACTGGACAGAATGGGAAGTCAGTCAGTCAAATGTATTTATTGAGCGCTTAATGTGTGCAGAACACTGTACTAAGTGCTCGGAGACTACAATATAACAACAGACACATTCCCTGCCCACAACAAACTTGCAGTCTGCTCATTGTGGGCAGGGAATGTGTCTGTTATGTTGTCATATTGTACCCCAAGCGCTTAGTACAGTGCTCTGCGCACAGTAAGCGCTCAATAAATATGACTGACGTGCAGTCCCCAGGACTCCCTGCCAAATAGCATCGACACCAACCCCTGGAGGACTGCTGATACACTTTAATGTTAACACTCTTGGCATTGATTAAATGTTTTCTCTGTGCCAAGCACCCGGCTAAGTGCTGGGGTAGGGATCATCATCATCATCATCAATCGTATTTATTGAGCGCTTATTGTGTGCAGAGCACTGTACTAAGCGCTTGGGAAGTCCAAGTTGGCAACATATAGAGACAGTCCCTACCCAACAGTGGGCTCACAGTCTGAAAGGGGGAGACAGAGAACAAAACCAAACATACTAACAAAATAAAATAAATAGAATAGATATGTATAAGTAAAATAAATAAATACATAGAGTAATAAATATGTACAAACATATATCCATATATACAGGTGCTGTGGGGAAGGGAAGGAGGTAAGGCGAGGGGGATGGAGAGGGGAGGGAGGGGGAGAGGAAGGAAGGGATGAGACAATCAGATCAGTTGCAGCCCCTGACCAACATGGGGGTCCTAGTCTAATAATAATAATGGTATTTGTTAAGCGCTTACTATGTGCAAAGCACTGTTCTAAGCCCTGGGGGGATACAAGGCGATCAGGTTGTCCCACGTGGGGCTCACAATCTTAATCCCCATTTTACAGATGAGGGAACTGAGGCCCAGAGAAGTGAAGTGACTTGCCCAAAGTTACCCAGCTGACAATTGGCAGAGCCGGGATTCGAACCCAAAATAATAATAATAATGGCATTTATTAAGCACTTACTATGTGCAAAGCACTGTTCTAAGCGCTGGGGAGGTTACAAAGTGATCAGCTTGTCCCACAGGGGGCTCACAGTCCTAATCCCCATTTTACAGATGAGGGAACAGAGGCACAGAGAAGTGAAGTGACTTGCCCAAAGTTACCCAGCTGACAATTGGCGGAGCCGGGATTCGAACCCATAATAATAACAATGGCATTTATTAAGCACTTAGTATGTGCAAAGCACTGTTCTAAGCGCTGGGGAGGTTACAAAGTGATCAGCTTGTCCCACGTGGGGCTCACAGTCTTAATCCCCATTTTACAGATGAGGGAACTGAGGCCCAGAGAAGTGAAGTGACTTGCCCAAAGTTACCCAGCTGACAATTGGCGGAGCCGGGATTCGAACCCATGACCTCTGACTCCAAAGCCCGGGCTCTTTCCACTGAGCCACGCTGCTTCTCTAAGAGGTGGGGGAAGTAGGGGTCATCCCCGTTTCACACGACGCATCTGAGACGCTCCTGCGTCCAACGCCTCGCTTCCAGGTCTCTCTTGGCCCCCAGAGCTACCAGACTTCACACCATTTCCCACCATCTCTATATGTTGCCCACTTGTACTTCCCAAGCGCTTAGTACAGTGCTCTGCACACAGCAAGCGCTCAATAAATACGATTGAATGAATGAATGAATCTTTAAAATCTTCCTAAAAAGAAAACCCTCTCCTCCTCCAAGAATTGTTTCACCTTCTCCGAATAATTCACACTACTGGCATCACACCAACCTCTCAGCCACCCTTAGCACTTAGGGATTTGATTCCTATCAGCACTTCTGACCCTATGTATATTTTTATTCCGATTTGCATTTGTACATTCAATTATTTAACTATTTCATCCTATGTTTCTTCTACCATCTATTACTACCACTACTAGTAATAATAATAATGATGGCATTTGTTAAGCGCTTACTATGGGCGAAGCACTGTTCTAAGCACCGGGGAGGATACAAGGTGATCAGGTTGTCCCAAGGTGGGCTCACAGTCTTAAGAATAATAATAATAATAATAATAATAATGGCATTTATTAAGTGCTTACTATGTGCAAAGCACCGTTCTAAGCACTGGGGAGGATACAAGGTGATCAGGTTGTCGCACATGGGGCTCACAGTCTTAATAATAATAATAATAATAATAATGGCATTTATTAAGCACTTACTATGTGCAAAGCACCGTTCTAAGCACTGGGGAGGATACAAGGTGATCAGGTTGTCCCACGTGGGGCTCACAGTCTTAATAATAATAAGAAGAATAATAATAATAATGGCATTTATTAAGCGCTTACTATGTGCAAAGCACCATTCTAAGCACTGGGGAGGATACAAGGTGATCAGGTTGTCCCACATGGGGCTCACAGTCTTAATAATAATAATAATAATAATAATAATGGCATTTATTAAGTGCTTACTATGTGCAAAGCACCGTTCTAAGCGTTGGGGAGGATACAAGGTGCTCAGGTTGTCCCACGTGGGGCTCACAGTCTTAATCCCCATTTTCCAGATAAGGTAACTGAGGCTGAGGTAACTGAGGGACCGTCTCTATATGTTGCCAACTGGTACTTCCCAAGCGCTTAGTACAGTGCTCTGCACACAGTAAGCGCTCAATAAATATGATTGATGATGATGATGATGATAATAATAATAATGATGGCATTTATTAAGCGCTTACTATGTGCAAAGCACCGTTCTAAGCACTGGGGAGGATACAAGGTGATCAGGTTGTCCCACGTGGGGCTCACAGTCTTAATAATAATAATAATAATGATGGCATTTATTAAGCGCTTACTATGTGCAAAGCACCATTTTAAGCACTGGGGAGGATACAAGGTGATGAGGTTGTCCCACGTGGGGCTTACAGTCTTAATCCCCATTTTCCAGATGAGGTAACTGAGGCCCAGAGAAGTGAAGTGACTTGACCAAAGTCACCCAGCTGACAAGTGGCAGAGCTGGGATTCGAACCCACTGCCTCTGACTCCAGAGCCCGGGCTCTTTCCACTGAGCCACGTTGCTTCTCTAAGATTGTCTTGAATCTCGATTATCTTGTATCCTCCCCAGTGCTTAGAACGGTGCTTTGCACATAGTAAGCGCTTAATAAATGCCATCATTATCGTTAGCATTCATTCATTCTTTCAATCGTATTTATTGAGCGCTTACTGTGTGCAGAGCACTATACTGAGCGCTTGGGAAGTCCAAGTTGGCAACATATAGAGACGGCCCCTACCCAACAGTGGGCTCACACTCACATTCTAGTCACATTATTACTCTCCCAACAGCTTAGTGCCGTGCCAAGCAAACAGAAGGTGTTTAACAAATTTATTCTATTTATTTTATTTTGTTAATATGTTTTATTTTGTTCTCTGCCACCCCCTCCTAGACTGTGAGCCCGCTGTTGGGTGGGGACCGCCTCTCTATGTTGCCAACTTGGACTTCCCAAGCGCTTAGTCCAGTGCTCTGCACACAGTAAGCGCTCAATAAATACGATTGAATGAATGAATGAATGCTCTCTCATCGATGATGAAAGACAAAAAATTAAAAAATTCAGATAGCGAGTGTGGCTGAACAGGACTCCAGCAGTAGGATGCTTCAGCTGACGTTGCCTGATGTGAAATGTTTCTGTAGCTCAGGGACTACGTGGGATTGTGGCTAGAGCCCGGGCCTGGGAGTTGGAAGGTCATGGGTTCTAATCCCGGCTCTGCCACCTCTCTGCTGTGTGACCTTGGGCAAGTCGCTTCACTTCTCTGTGCCTTGGTTACCTCGTCTGTAAAATGAGGATCGAGCCAACTTGTACTTCCCAAGCGCTTAGTCCAGTGCTCTGCACACAGTAAGCGCTCCATAAACACGATTGAATGAATGAATGAATGACACAGGAAATGGAATGAATGAATGAATCCTTGATCAGGCGACACAAGAAACAGTGTGGTCTAATGGAAAGAGCCCGGGCCTAGGAATCAGAGGGCGTGGGTTCTAATCCCGGCTCTGCCACACGTCTGCTGTGTGACCTTGGGCCAATCGCTGCGCTTCTCTCTGCGCCTCAGTGACCTCATCTGTAAAATGGGGATGAAGAGCATGAGCCCCATGTGGGACAGGGACTGTGTCCAACCTGATTACCTTGTATCTGCCCCAGCGTTTAAAACAGTGCTCGGCACGTTGTAAGCGCTCAACAAATGGCGCTATCGATATTATTATTCCCATTATCGGGAAGCAGAGGAGAGGCGGCTCAGCTGGAGCAGGTGGAAAAAGCAATTATTTTATTATTACCGGTTGGAGTCACGGTCGTCGTGCACGAAGCCCGAGAATGTCAGGCCGAATCTCCGCGTCAAGATGGAAAGAATATCGACCCCAAGCTCCGTTCTCCGGCAGGAATTGTTCTGCCGGGGGCAACTGGCCTGGGAAACTGCTTATAGGCCTCGTTTCCTAGGAACGTTTCTTTGGAAACGGCATCTCCGGGACGAGTTCCCCCCCGTCTTCTCCATGACTTTAATTACCCTTGGAATCGAAGTACTTCCAACGGACAAATTAGGCGGCGGGGGGAAAAACAACTCTTGCTCGTTCCTTTTTTTAGATCTGTGTAATTAGCCGTGCTGGAAGGTACGGACTTATTTTAGGGATTTGCCGCTTTTAACATCGGTGGTGTGATCTCCGTGCGGCGGGTTTGGGGCTGAACCCGCAGCCTGTCTGTCTTCTGAGAGTTTTCTTTCCAACAGGGAAGACTTCCTCAGGGGTGGCATGTTTCGAGAAGCAGCGTGGCTCGGTGGAAAGAGCCCGGGCTTTGGAGTCAGAGGTTATGGGTTCAAATCCTGGCTCCTCCAGCTGTCAGCTGTGTGACCTTGGGCAAGTCACTTAGCTTCTCTGGGCCTCCGTTCCCTCATCTGGAAAATGGGGATTAAGACTGTGACCCCCATGTGGGACAATCTGATCACCTTGTATCCTCCCCAGTACTTAGAACAGTGCTTTGCACATAGTAAGTGCTTAATAAATGCCATCATTATTATTATTATTATTATGTTTTGATCCTGTGTGTAAGCAACACTCCCCCTGGTCTCCCCCACAACTCACATACATCTCCCCACACTTGTGCAGAGAAGCAGCATGGCCTAGTGGCTAGAGCACAGGCCTGGGAATCAGAAGGACCTGGGTTCTAATCCCGGCTCTGCCACGTGTCTGCTGTGGGACCTTGGGCAAGTCACCTCACTTCTCTGTGTCTCAGTGACCTCATCTGTAAAATGGGGATCGAGACTGCGAGCCCCATGTGGGACAGGGACTGTGTCCAACCCAATTTGCTTGTATCCTCCCCAGCACTTAGTACAGTGTCTGACATATAGCAAATGCTTAACAAATACTATTATTATTATCATTATTAGCAGCGTGGCTCAGTGGAAAGAGCCCGGGCTTTGGAGTCAGAGGTCGTGGGTTCTAATCCCACCTCCGCCACTTGGCAGCTGGGTGACTTTGGGCAAGTCACTTCACTTCTCTGGACCTCAGTTCCCTCATCTGTCAAATGGGGATGAAGACTGTGTGCCCCCCGTAGGACAACCTGATCACCTTGTAACCCCCCCAGTGCATAGAACAGTGCTTTGCACATAGTAAGCGCTTAATAAATGCTATTATTATTATTATAGAGCCACGCTATTATGCCTACTATCATTCATTCATTCAATCGTATTTATTGAGCGCTTCCTGTGTGCAGAGCACTGTACTAAGCGCTTGGGAAATACAAGTTGGCAACATCTAGAGACGGTCCCTACCCAACAGCGGGCTCTATCAGTATTATTATCATTATCTGTCAGCTGTAGTGGTCTCCCAACCGTCAGCTGCGCCACTGCTTCACTGAGCCTTTAAAATACTAATTACCTGGCACCCAAATATCAAACATTGGGCTTTGAAGAGCACACGGACAAATACAAGCCCGGCCCAAGCAAATACCGCCGCCTTGCAGAGAGCAACTGCCCTGCTTGGCTTGGTTGGGGAAGTGGGAAAGAGAGCCAGTCGAATGATAAATAATAATAATAATAATGACGGTATTTGCCTAATCGGTTACATATCTATCCCTTTCAAATGGCAGGTTTGTCCCGAATCACCGGGTGTGAGAAGGAGAAGGGGATTAAATTCCAGTCTAGTCTCCTTCTAGACTGTGAGCCCGCTGTTGGGCAGGGACCGGCTCTAAATGTTGCCAACTTGGACTTCCCAAGCGCTTAGTACAGTGCTCTGCACACAGTAAGTGCTCAATAAATACGATTGAATGAATGAATGAAATAGGGACAGCATCTACCAACCCTGTTATATTGGACTCTCCCAAGCCTCAGTACAGTGCTCCGCACTCAGTAAGTGCTCAATAAATATCATTGATGATGATTGACATATTGGATCAATATCTGGCTTACCTCACCTACCATTTCTTTGGTTCTACCTACCTCGGCTTCAAAGCTGTCTATCCACTCGCCTCCTCCTACCTCCCGTCCCTTCTGTCCTTCTCCAGCCCAGCCCGCACCCTCCGCTCCTCTGCCGCCGCTCACCTCCTCACCGGGCCTCGTTCTCGCCCATCCCGCCGTCGATTCCCAGCCCACGTCCTCCCCCTGGCCTGGAATTCCCTCCCTCCGCACATCCGCCAAACTAGCTCTCTTCCTCCCTTCAAAGCCCTACTGAGAGCTCACCTCCTCCAGGATGCCTTCCCACACTGAGCCCCCCTTTCCTCTCCTCCTCCTCTCCTCCCCATCACCCCTGTCCCTCCCTCTACCCTATCCCCTTCCCCTCCCCACAGCACTTATGTGTATTTGTACATATTTATTACTCTATTTTATTAATGATGTGTCTATAGCAATAATTCTATTTATTCTGATAATAATAATAATAATAATGGCATTTATTAAGTGTTTACTATGTGCAAAGCACTGTTCTAAGCGCTGGGGAGGTTACAAGGTGATCACGTAGTCCCACGTGGGGCTTACAGTCTTAATCCCCATTTTACAGATGAGAGAACTGAGGCCCAGAGAAGTGAAGTGACTTGCCCAAAGTCACCCAGCTGACAATCGGCAGAGCCGGGATTTGAACCCATGACCTCTGACTCCAAAGCCCGGGCTCTTTCCACTGAGCCACGCATTGACACTTGTCTACTTGTTTGGTTTTGGTGTCTGTCTCCCCCTTCTAGACTGTGAGCCCATTGTTGGGTAGGGACCGTCTCTATATGTTGTCGATTTGTACTTCTCAAGCACTTAGTACAGACAGTAAGCACTCAATAAATATGATTGAATGAATGAATTTCTTTAAATTCTTTGCACACGTGTAGTCGTATGTTGCATTTTTCTTCTCTTCTACCTAGTAGATCTGGAATAGAGGCTCCGAATTTTTTACCTGTAAAGAAAACGAAATAGCCGATAGAAAAATGTACAGTAGATTTCTGGCTTTCCGGAACACAATCTGGGACGTGGACTGTCTCCAATCTGACTAGCTCTTAACAAATACCATTAAAAAAAAAAGAGGGAGAACAGGTATCGAATCTCCAATTTTGCAGATGTGGGAACTGAGGCACAGAGAAGTGAAGTGACTTGCCCAGGTTCACAAGGAAGACGAGGGAATATACAATAAAAATTGAAGAAAAGTAGAAGCCACAGACCTCACAGACTCTCGGGAGAGACGAGCTCCTTCCTCTCCCCCTCCTCCCCGTCTCCATCCCCCCTGCCTTACCTCCTTCCCTTCCCCAAAGCACCTGTATATATATATATATATATATATATACATATGTTTGTACGGATTTATTACTCTATTTATTTATTTATTTTACTTGTACATATCTATTCTATTTATTTTATTTTGTTACTATGTTTGGTTTTGTTCTCTGTCTCCCCCTTCTAGACTGTGAGCCCACTGTTGGGTAGGGACCGTCTCTATATGTTGCCAACTTGTACTTCCCAAGTGCTTAGTACAGTGCTCTGCACACAGTAAGCGCTCAATAAATACAATTGATTGATTGATTGATTGATTTACAGATCGCGTACACTGAGAAGCGGCCTGGCCTAGCGGAAAGAGCCCGGTCCTGGGATCCAGACATTACTGAAACAACAGTCTGGTCCAGGCCTTCAATCAATCAATCCATCAATCGTATTTATTGAGCGCTTACTGTGTGCAGAGCACTGTACTAAGCGCTTGGGAAGTACAAGCTGGCAACATATAGAGACAGTCCCTACCCAACAATGGGCTCACAGTCTAAAAGATTCTTTTAGACATTACTGGGATCCAGACATTACTGAAACAACAGTCTGGTCCAGGCCTTCAATCAATCAATCAATCAATCAATCGTATTTATTGAGCGCTTACTGAGTGCAGAGCACTGTACTAAGCGCTTGGGAAGTACAAATTGGCAACATATAGAGACAGTCGCCACCCAACAGTGGGCTCACAGTCTAAAAGATTCTTCGAAGCCAAGCGTTAAGGTTGGGAAAGAACACAAAGCAAGAAGCAGAATTGAAAGTGACGAGACAACCTGCGAAGGGGGGATTGAGCAGGGAAGCGAAGGGACTTTTCGGAGAGAGGGCCTAGTCGGTAGATTTCTATCTTCACTCTTCCTCAGATAAAGATACCTCCCTTCTTCAAAATCCCCTCTCAGGGTGGCACCCGGAGAGTTTCCCGTCCTCTACCAGTCTCGGCTACGGGAGGGAGAGTCACGCAGAGGCCTACCCATTCCATTCCTAGCTTGGGCAGGAATTCCTAGCTTTTTAGACTGTGAGCCCACTGTTGGGTAGGGACCGTCTCTATATGTTGCCAACTTGGACTTCCCAAGCGCTTAGTACAGTGCTCTGCACACAGTAAGCGCTCAATAAATACGATTGATTGATTGGGCAACGGCTAGCGAGTGCCACAAGCCAAAACTCGCCCACGCCGGGCAGCGGCGTCGCGGGAGAGAGTCGAGGGCGGAGACTCGAGTTTACTGCGCGGAAGGCGGCACCGGCAGACCACTTGCGTATTTTTCCCAAGAAAAGTCTGCGGATCCGCCACCAGAACGACCGGAGATGGACAGCGGGGCGTTCCGGGAGCGATGCGTCCGTGGCGTCGCTTCGGGTCGGAAGCGACTCGACGGCATAAGGCAAGATTTCTTCAAACGTGAAGGAGACACTCACATGAGCGTGCGCTCCTGGTAGTGGCTTGTGTGCGCTGTGGAAGGTGACGCTCAGCACTGGGCAGAGCGCTGTGTCGGTCGTCATCATCATCATCATCATCATCAATCGTATTTATTGAGCGCTTACTATGTGCAGAGCACTGTACTAAGCGCTTGGGAAGTACAAATTGGCAACAGTGGGCTCACAGTCTAAAAGGGGGAGACAGAGAACGAAACCAAACATACTAACAAAATAAAATAGAATAGATATGTACAAATAAATTAAATAAATAAATAAATAGAGTAAAAAAAATATCTACAAACGTATACACATATATACAGGTCGTCATGTCAAACCTGCACAAACAGCCGTCTGAGCTGCTTGAAGCAACACAGAACCATCCACGCTCAGCACAGGACGGGAATACGAAAACACACAGACACGGGTTCGAAAACCCCCGCACACCCCTAGCCAAAGGTAGGTGGAAAGATGTGTTATTATATGGGCGAATCTGAAACAGTAGAGATAGTCTAAATCATCATCAACGTCCTTCGCCGACGTCCTATTGTGGTGCTGAACAATGAACTGAGCACTCTGATTCATTCGTTCGTTCATTGTCGTATTTATTGAGCGCTTACTGTGTGCAGAGCACTGTACTAGGTGCTTGGGAAGTCCAAGTTGGCAACATATAGAGACAGTCCCTACCCAACAGTGGGCTCACAGTGGGCTTACATATCTATTCTATCTATTTATTTTATTTTGTTAGTATGTTTGGTTTTGTCTCCCCCTTTTAGACTGTGAGCCCACTGTTGGGTAGGGACTGTCTCTATATGTTGCCAATTTGTACTTCCCAAGCGCTTAGTACAGTGCTCTGCACACAGTAAGTGCTCAATAAATTGATTGATTGATTGTACTAAGCGCTTGGGAAGTCCAAGTTGGCAACATATAGAGACGGCCCCTACCCAACAGTGGGCTCGCAGTCTGATGAAGGTCTACCACGTAGGGCATTTTTCTTACAATAGGCAAATGCTTCATTCATTCATTCAATTGTATTTATTGAGCGCTGACTGTGTGAGGGCTCTGTACTAAGCGCTTGGGAAGTCCAAGTTGGCAACATAGAGAGACGGTCCCTACCCAACAGCGGGCTCACAGTCTAGGAGGGGGAGACAGACAGCAAAACACATTAACAAAATAAAATGAATAGAATAAATATGTACAAGCAAAATAAATAGAGTAATAAATAGAGTAATAAATCTGTACAAACATATATACATATATACAGGTGCTGTGGGGAGGGGAAGGAGGTAAGGCGGGTGGGATGGGGAAGGTAAGCTTGAGATCTTACCATGGAAACAGAAGACGACCCTTGCCTTCAAGAATCACACAATCTGGATCATTTAAGAGAGGAAAATCCTCCACCACTCACGATGGTCACTTGCGTATCTTCAATCAATCACATCAGCACCTATATATATGTATATATGTTTGTACATATTTATTACTCTATTAATTTATTTATTTTACTTGTACATATCTATTCTATTTATTTTATTTTGTTAGTATGTTTGGTTTTGCCTCCCCCTTTTAGACTGTGAGCCCACTGTTGGGTAGGGACTGTCTCTGCATGTTGCCAATTTGTACTTCCCAAGTGCTTAGTACAGTGCTCTGCACACAGTAAGTGCTCAATAAATGTGATTGATTTATTGAGCGCTTACTATTTACTGAGCAGCAGCATGGCTCGGTGGCAAGAGCCCGGGCTTGGGAGTCAGAGGTCATGGGTTCTAATCCTGACTCCTCCACTTGTCAGCTGGGTGACTTCGAGCAAGTCACCCAACTTCTCTGGTCCTCAACTACCTCATCTGTAAAATGGGGATTAAGACTGGGACAACCTCATCGCCTTGTATCCCCCCCAGCGCTTAGAACAGTGCTTCGCACGTAGTAAGCATTTGACAAATGCCATCATCATCATTATTATTATTATTATTTTGTGGATAATAATGGACTGTGAGCCTTCTAGACTGTGAGCCCACTGTTGGGTAGGGACTGTCTCTATGTGTTGCCAACTTGTACTTCCCAAGCATTTAGTACAGTGCTCTGCACGCAGTAAGCGCTCAATAGATAAAATTGATTGATTGATTGATTGGAGAGTGTGGCACTAAGCACTTTGGAGAGTGGGTAGACGCCCACGATGGGCTTACAGTTCGGAGGACTAGCTTCGATCACGCGCTCATTTTCTGGGAAGAAATGCATTTAAGTTGGACCAGCTCAGGGAAGACAGTGACCAGATAGATGTCCAATCCAATTTGCTTGCGTCCACCCTGATGATGACGATGATGGCATTTGTTAAGCGCTTACTATGTGCAAAGCACTGTTCTAAGCGCTGGGAAGGATACAAGGTGATTAAGTTGTCCCACGTGGGGCTCACAGTCAATCCCCGTTTTACAGATGAGGTAACTGAGGCTCAGAGAAGTTAAGTGACCTGCCCAAGGTCACACAGCAGACATGTGGCGGAGCCGGGATTCGAACCCCTGACCTCAGACTCCAAAGCCCATGCTCTTTCCACTGAGCCAAGCTGCTTCTCACCCTGGCGCTTAGTACAGTGCCCGGCACATAGCAGACGCTTAACAACTACCACAATTATTATTATTATTATTATTATGAGAAGTAATCTTGGCTCAGTGGCAAGACCCCGGGCTTTGGAGTCAGAGGCCATGGGTTCAAATCCCGACCACTGCCAACTGTCAGCTGGGTGACTTTGGGCAAGTGACTTCACTTCTCTGGGCCTCCGTTCCCTCATCTGTAAAATGGGGATTAAAGCTGTGAGCCCCACCGTGGGACAACCTGATTACCGTGTCACCTCCCCAGCGCTTAGAACAGTGCTTTGCTGTTATTATTATTATTATTATGAGACTGCCTCCCCACCTGCTCCCTTCCAAAAGGATACGGCTCGCCGAGGGCAGGGAAGGCGTCCGTTTATTGTTACAGCGTGCTCTCCCAAGCGCTCAGTACTGCGCTCTGCACACAGCAAGCGCTCAGTAAATAAGACTGAATGGACGAGTGAATGAAAAGCAAGTACTCAGGGCGGGCAGGCCAGGGCTGCCCGTATTCACCAGGAATTCCTCGCCGTTCACCCAGGCCGCTCCGGTAAGGAACGCTGATCCGCGGGCAGCGTGGCCTCCAGCGGCCCGATGAAACGAGACCTGCATTCCGACGCTATAGGAATGTCACCAAAATTACATTTGTCCTGGCTCACCCCCCCTTCCCTTTCCCAACCTCATCTGGCACACCTGCGCCGGGAACGGCTTCCAAAAAGAGAAGGCGAGATTCGGTTTCATTGGCCACGGTAAATTTTTGTAAAGCGCAGATTTTTCAGCTTCGAGAGAACAAAGAACTTCTTGTAACTCTGGCTGATTGTAATTACGGAGAGTCCCTCGCTGCGGATTTGCCCTGGAATATTCATTGTTTAACCTGGAAACGATTTGGAGGGAGACAGAGGGGTGGCCTTGCCCAAGAATATGTATGAAGATGGAGGCTTCCAGTATCTTAATCGCAGGAATTTCACCTTTGGGATTGGAAAAATGTTTTGATGGGTGACCAAAGGGGGAAAAAAAAAAAGATTATTATTCTAGTTTGGTGGCTATAGGGGTTGAGAGAGCAAAGGAATTTGGAAAGCGCTGGCTTTTTTAGAAAGCACAGTCACGGGGGAGGGAGAGGGCTCAAATGAAAGACCCTTTTGGCGGGGCCATGCCATTCACTCATTCATTCATTCAATCATATTTATTGAGCGCTTACTGTGTGAAGAACACTGTACTAAGCGCTTGGGAGAGTACAATACAACAATAAATAGACACATTCCCCGCCCACAACGAGCTTACAGTCTAGAGGAGGGGAACAGACATTAATAAAAATAAATAAAGGATGATGATGATGGCATTTATTAAGTGCTTACTACATTCTAAGCACTGGGGAGGTTACAAGGGGAAGCAGCGTGGCTCAGTGGAAAGAGCCCGGGCTTTGGAGTCAGAGGTTAGGGGTTCAAATCCCGGCTCCGACAATTGTAGGCTGCGTGACTTTGGGTAAGTCACTTAACTTCTCTGGGCCTCGGTTACCTCATCTGTAAAATGGGGGGTGAAGACTGTGAGACCCCGGGGGACAACCTGATCATCTTGTAACCTCCCCAGCGCTTAGAACAGTGCTTTGCACATAGTAAGCGCTTAATAAATGCCATCATTATTATTATTATTATTACAAGGTGATCAGGTTGTCCCACAGGGGGCTCGCAGTCTTAGCCCCCATTTTACAGATGAGGTAACTGAGGCACAGAGAAGTTAAGTGACCTGCCCGAAGTCACACAGCTGACCATTGGCGGATGTCAGTTGTCATCTGTCAAATAAATGACAGATATGGTGCTGTGGGGCTGAGAAGGGGGAAGAACAAAGGGAGCGAGTCAAGGCAACGCAGAAGGGAGTGGGAGAGGGGGAAAAGGGAGCTTAATCAGGGAAGGCCTCTTGGAGGAGACATAGTTGAACCCCAGAGAGAGCAGGAGCAGACTAGGAGCCCCCCAAAAGCCCCCCTAGGCAGGCAGTCCTAAATCTAGTGGGGTGTAGTGGGCTCAGGGTCGGGGGAAGAGGGAGAGGGCAGGACTTCGAAAGATCAAGCCAAGTTTTGATCCCCAGAAATGACTCAGAAGGAGCTGGGCAGGAGAGGTCATTCATTCAATCGTATTTACTGAGCGCTTACTGTGTGCAGAGCACTGTAATAATAATAATAATAATAATGGCATTTATTAAGCACTTACTATGTGCAAAGCACTGTTCTAAGCGCTGGGGAGGTTACAAGGTAATCAGGTTGTCCCACGGGGGGCTCACAGTCTTCATCACCATTTTACAGATGAGGTAACTGAGGCCCAGAGAAGTGAAGTGACTTGCCCAAAGTCACACAGCTGACAATTGGCAGAGCCGGGATGCGAACCCATGACCTCTGACTCCAAAGCCCGGGCTCTTTCCCACTGAGCCACGCTGCTTCTCTCTCACCGTACTAAGCGCTTGGGAAGTACAAGTCGGCAACATAAGTCGACTTCACCCCGGCCGGTCCACCGGCTTTCAGACGGAGCGACCACCTGGAACGCCGGCGTGGACTCCCATCCGGAGTCACGGCGACGACTCGGCCATGTGGGAGGGAGGCGTGCGGCACCCCGTTTTACGGACGGGGGGGATGTGGGGAGCCGGAGCAGCGACCCGCCCCCATTTTCCAGCAGCAGGCGGGAACGGTGCCAGCGGAGCGGCTCAGTTCTCCCAGCTCGCCTGAGCCTCCTTTCCAAGGAGACCACACTTCCTCCCGGACACGCCAGGATTACACACAAGAGCTCTCAACTCCCACTCCTGGGCCTCGGCCACACCGCTTCCCACCTACCCCCTCCGGGATTTGGGCCAGACAAGTCAAATTCACCCTGCGATCTGCCAGGACAGTCCATGCCACACAAACATGAACTCAAATAACCTCCCTGGAGGAAGACCAAAATGCCCTCCGAGGCCCGGCGGAGAAATTTGCCACTGTCTCCCCGCTCTCCACCCCCGGCCCGGAGCTCTGCTCCGTCTCCTGTAGTTGATCCTAGACTTCCGCTGCCATGAATCCACATGGGCCGGAGAAAGTAGCCTTCCCCCATTTTTCATTTGTTTTCATGGTCAAAAGTTTGGCGCTTACTATGTGTCAAACGCCGTTCTACGTGCTGGGGTAGGTGTAAGATAATCAGGCAGGACACATGGGGATCGCAGTCAAATAAGGGGGAGAACAGATACACAGTACGTGGTAATGTGTGCTTTACTTTGGTTCTGATCTGCTGTGTGACCTTGGGATCGTCACTTCACTTCTCTGTGCTTCAGTTACCTCCCCTGGAAAATGGGGATTAAGACTGTGAGCCCCATGTGGGGCTACATATTTATTACTCTATTTATTTATTTATTTATTTATTCATTCATTTATTTTACTTGTACATATCTATTCTATTTATTTTATTTTGTTAGTATGTTTGGTTTTGTTCTCTGTCTTCCCCTTTTAGACTGTGAGCCCACTGTTGGGTAGGGACTGTCTCTATATGTTGCCAACTTGGACTTCCCAAGCGCTTAGTACAGTGCTGTGCACATAGTAAGCGCTCAATAAATACGACTGATTGATTGATTGATTGACAGACAGACGTGTCTCCAGTCAAGGGATCTGTCAGCGTACATTCGGCTCACCCAAGCTCCTACTGGCATTTTGGCCAGCTAAGGATATTTTTTCAGCTCCTGAATGCTAAGCTGTTTTACTGAGCACTTGAGAGACGGCAAGGACCGCACAATTCTGGGAACTACCGAAGCAAGGACCTTGCAATCTTTTGGGGGTTCCCAAAGGAAGGGGTTGGAAGGCAGACAAATTGTTTTTACAAAAGGGGAGGCAAGGAAGAACAAGGATATAGTCGAAGTAGCTGAATTGATAATTGCGTGTACAGATAAGTAAATAATAGTATACCCGTGTACATAAATGTCAGGGAAGGGAATAAAACGCACAGTCACCTTATAAACCACCCCTGCCTCAATTTATTTCTCATTTGTTGACACAATAACTTCCCATTTGTTGACAAAAAATCAGTGTGGTCTATTGGATAGAGCCCGGGCCTAGGAGTCCAAAGGACCTGGGTTCTAATCCCGACATATTTATTACTCTATTTATTTATTTTACTTGTACATATCTATTCTATTTATTTTATTTTGTTAGTATGTTTGGTTTTGTTGTCTGTCTCCCCCTTTAAGACTGTGAGCCCACTGTTGGGTAGGGACTGTCTCTATATGTTGCCAACTTGTACTTCCCAAGCGCTTAGTACAGTGCTCTGCACACAGAAAACGCTCTCCCCCTCATCCCCCCTCCATCCCCCCCATCTTACCTCCTTCCCTTCCCCACAGCACCTGTGTATATGTTTGTACATATTTATTACTCTATTTATTTATTTATTTTACTTGTACATATCTATTCTATTTATTTTATTTTGTTAGTATGTTTGGTTTTGTTCTCTGGCTCCCCCTTTTAAACTGTGAGCCCACTATTGGGTAGGGACTGTCTCAATATGTTGCCAATTTGTACTTCCCAAGCGCTTAGTACAGTGCTCTGCACATAGTAAGCACTCAATAAATACGACTGATTGATTGATTGATTGATTGATTGACTCCATCACTTATCTGCTATGTTATCTTGGGCAAGTCACTTAACTTCTCAGTGTCTCAGTTACCTCATCCGTAAAACGAGGATTAAGACTGCGAGCCCCACGAAGGACAGGGACTGCGTCCAACTGATTTTTTTGCTTGTACCCACCCCACTTAGTACACGCCTGGCCCATAGTAAGTGCTTAACAAATGCCGCAATTAATTATCCAACTGTCCAGTAGTGAATCAGGCAAAAACTCCTCACTCTCGGCTTCCAGGCCGTCCATCCCCTCGCCCCCTCCTACCTCACCTCCCTTCTGTCCTTCTCCAGCCCAGCCCGCACCCTCCGCTCCTCTGCCATCGCTCACCTCCTCACTGGGCCTCGTTCTCGCCCTTCCCGCCGTCGACCCCCGGCCCACGTCCTTCCCGTGGCATGGAATTCCCTCCCTCCGCACATCCGCCAAGCTCGCTCTCTTCCTCCCTTCAAAGCCCGACTGAGAGCTCACCTCCTCCATGAGGCCTTCCCAGACTGAGCCCCCTTTTTCCTCTCTTCCTCCCCACCCCCCTGCCCTACCTCCTTCCCCTCCCCACAGCACCTGTATATATATTTGTACAGATTTATTACTCTCTTTATTACTTGTACGTATTTACTATTTATTTTCTTAATGTTGTGCATCTAGCTTTAATTCTATTTGTTCCGACAATTTTGACACCTGTGCACGTTTTGTTCTGTTGTCTGTCTCCCCCTTCTAGACTGTGAGCCCATTGTCGGGTAGGGACCGTCTCTATCTGTTGCCGACTTGTACTTCCCAAGCGCTTAGTCCGGTGCTCTGCACACAGTAAGCGCTCAATAAATACGATTGAGTGAATGAATGAATGAAATGAGTGGGTAGCACCAGAAGATGTAAAGCCACTAATTCTGGGCCTCCAAGTGTCCCAACCGAGGACTCGGAGAGGAAGAATCAGTGAGATGCAAGGATGATTCTTCCTCCTTCCTCTCCCCCTCCCCATTCCCCCCACCCTACCTCCTTGCCCTCCCCACAGCACCTGTATAGATGTTTGTACAGATATATTACTCTATTTTACTTGTACATATTTATTATTCTATTTATTTTATTTTGCTAATATGTTTTGTTTTGTCGTCTGTCTCCCCCTTCTAGACTGTGAGCCCGTTGTTGGGTAGGGACCGTCTCCATATGTTGCCAACTTGGACTTCCCAAGCGCTTAGCACAGTGCTCTGCACACAGGAAGCGCTCAATAAATACGATTCAATGAATGAATGAATGATGCAGAGTGAGTGAGTGTGTGTGTGAGACAGAGACAGAGACAGAGAGACAGAAAGAGAGACCTTCCTCTAAACACATGGTACAGATTGTCTTCTTGGGTGGTTACGCAGTTGGGAACTGATCTTTTTTTTCCCGAGGTTTTCCACTGATTGGTTAATAATAGTGGGCAAATTTCGCCCAATTCAGTTCATTTCCTCATCATTAGCTACAAACGATCATATAGTTTTTATTACGTGGCTCAGTGGAAAGAGCCCGGGCTTGGAGTCGGAGGTCATGGGTGCCAATCCCGGCTCCGCCACTTGGCAGCTGGGTGACTTTGGGCAAGTCACTTCACTTCTCTGGGCCTCAGTTCCCTCATCTGGAAAATGGGGATGAAGACTGTGAGCCCCCCCTGGGACAACCTGATCGCCTTGTAACCTCCCCAGTGCTTAGAACAGGGCTTTGCACAGAGTAAACGCTTAACAAATGCCATCATTATTATGATAATTATTATTCTCTGGGCCTCAGTTCCCTCATCTGGAAAATGGGGATGAAGACTGTGAGCCCCCCGTGGGACAACCTGATGGCCTTGTAACCTTCCCAGTGCTTAGAACAGGGCTTTGCACAGAGTAAACGCTTAACAAATGCCATCATTATTATGATAATTATTATTCTCTGGGCCTCAGTGCCCTCATCTGGAAAATGGGGATGAAGACTGTGAGCCCCCCTGGGACATCCTGATCGCCTTGTAACCTCCCCAGTGCTTAGAACAGTGCTGTGCACAGAGTAAGCGCTTAACAAATGCCCTCATTATTATGATAATTATTATTCTCTGGGCCTCAGTGCCCTCATCTGGAAAATGGGGATGAAGACTGTGAGCCCCCCGTGGGACAACCTGATCGCCTTGTAACCTCCGCAGTGCTTAGAACAGTGCTTTGCACAGAGTAAACGCTTAACAAATGCCATCATTATTACTATTATTGGTAAACGCCAAATGGTTCTGGTTAAAAATGCAGGCTTGCCACCATCTAGTGGTGAAAGGAAAGTTGGAAAAAAAATCACTTTGGTCAATTACAGATAATTATTGGCAAAAGTGCGATGGGAAAATGCAGCTTTCTGCTTCAAATTATTGATAATAATAATAATGGCATTTGTTAAGCGCTTACTATGTGCCAAGCACTGTTCTCAGCACTGGGGGGCATACAAGTTAATGAGGTTGTCCCACATGGGGCTCACAGTCTTCATCCCCATTCTCCAGATGAGATAACTGAGGCCCAGAGAAGTGAAGTGACTTGCCCAACGTCACACAGCAGGCAAGTGGCGGAGTCAGAATTAGAACCCACGACCTCCGACTCCCAAGCCCAGGCTCTTGCCACTGAGCCACGCTGCGTCTCTAATTACAACCCTGGGAAGCAGCGTGGCTCAGTGGAAAGAGCCCGGGCTTTGGAGTCAGAGGTCATGGGTTCAAATCCCGGCTCTGCCAATTGTCAGCTGTGTGACTTTGGGCAAGTCACTTCACTTCTCTGGGCCTCAGTGACCTCATCTGTAAAATGAGGATTAAGCCTGGGAGCCTCAAGGACCCCAGTATATATGTATATATATCAATCAATCATTCATTCAATCGTATTTATTGAGTGCTTACTGTGTTCAGGGCTCTGTACTAAGCACTTGGGAAAGTACCATACAACCATAAACAGACACATTCCCTGCCCTCAGTAAGATTTCAGTCTAGAGGGAGGCAGGCATCAATGCAAATAAATGTCAGACATGTACATAAGTGTACATAAATGACAGACATGTACATAAGCTCCATTTTGCACCTGTATATATGTATATATGTTTGTACGTACTTATTACTCTATTTATTTATTGTACTTGTACATATTTATTCTATTTATTTTATTTTGTTTAATATGTTTTGTTTTGTTGTCTGTCTCCCCCTTCTAGACTGTGAGCCTGTTGTTGGCTAGGGACCGTCTCTAGATGTTGCCAACTTGGACTTCCCAAGCGCTTAGTACAGTGCTCTGCACACAGTAAACGCTCAATAAATACAATTGAATGAATGAATATACGTTTGTACATATTTATTACTCTTTATTTATTTTACTTGTACATATTTATTCTATTTATTTTGTTTAATGTTTTGTTTTGTTGTCTGTCTCCCCCTTCTAGACCGTGAGCCCGCTGCTGGGTAGGGACCGTGTCTATATGTTGCCAACTTGGACTTCCCAAGCGCTTAGTACAGTGCTCTGCACACAGTAAGTGCTCAATAAATACGAATGAATGAATGAATGAATGAGGATTAAGCCTGGGAGGTGCAAGGACCCCTGTATATAGGTATATATATCGATCATTCATTCAATCATATTTATTGAGTGCTTACTGTGTGCAGGGCACTGTACTAAGCACTTGGGAAAGTACCATACAACCATAAACAGACACATCCCCTGCCCTCAGTGAGATTTCAATCTAGAGGGAGGGAGACAGACATCAATACAAATGACAGACATGTACATAATAATAATAATAATAATAATAATGGCATTTATTAAGCGCTTACTATGTGCAAAGCACTGTTCTAAGCGCTGGGGGGATACAAGGTCATGAGGTTGTCCCACGTGGGGCTCACAGTCTTCATCCCCATTTTACAGATGAGGGAACTGAGGCCCAGAGAAGTGAAGGGACTGGCCCAAAGTCACCCAGCCGACAAGGGGCGGAGCCGGGCTTTGAACCCATGACCTCTGACTCCAAAGCCCGGGCTCTTTTCCACTGAGCCATGCTCCATTTTGCCCCTGTATATATGTATATGTTTGTACGTATTGATTACTCTATTTATTTATTTATTTTACTTGAACATATTTATTCTACAAGTCGGCAACATATAGAGACGGTCCCTACCCACCAATGGGCTCACAGTATAGAAGGGGGAGACAGATGACAAAACAAAACACATAGACAGGTGTCAAAATCATCAGTATGTGCAGAGCACTGTACTAAGTGCCTGGGAGAGCACAATACAAAGGAAGTAGCAGGCACACTCCCTGCCCGTAACAAACAGAGTCTAGAGGGGGAGACAGATATTAATAGGAATAAACAAGTAACTTATAATCGAGTTCTACGAGTTTGCAATCAACAACTGTGTCTGGAGCGGTGAACCGTCCAAAGACTATGTCCCCCAAATCCTATTTAACGTGGATTTTTTGATTATTGAATTTTTACTTTGCATTGTTGTTTGGGTAATTCTCAAAAACTACGTGGGTCTGATTTCCACCAGTTAAAATGGAAGGGCTTATGAGCCAGGCATGATCCGTTAACATCTAACGGGTTTGGGACAACCGGATCACTTTGTAACCTCCCCAGCGCTTAGAACAGTGCTTTGCACACAGTAAATGCTACATATTTACTATTCTATTTATTTTTTAATTTATTTTACACTCTATTTTACTTGTACATATCTATTCTATTTATTTTATTTTGTTTATGTTTGGTTTTGTTCTCTGTCTCCCCCTTTTAGACTGTGAGCCCACTGTTGGGTAGGGACTGTCTCTATATGTTGCCAACTTGGACTTCCCAAGCGCTTAGTACGGCGCTCTGCACACAGTAAGCGCTCAATAAATACGATTGATTGATTGATTGATTTTATTTTGTTAATATGTTTTGTTGTCTGTCTCCCCCTTCTAGACCGTGAGCCTGCTGTTGGGTAGGGACCGTCTCTATATGTTGCCAACTTGTACTTCCCAAGCGCTTAGTACAGTGCTCTGCACACAGTAAGCGCTCAATAAATACGATTGATTGATTTTATTTTGTTAATATGTTTTGTTGTCTGTCTCCCCCTTCTAGATTGAATGAATGAATGCCCCGCAAACCATCCACAATGGCTTCTACCGGCAGGCCAGGCAGGATCTGTTACCTTGGATGAGTTCATTCATTCATTCTTTCAATCGTATTTGAGCGCTTACTGTGTGCAGAGCACTGTACTAAGCGCTTGGGAAGTCCAAGTTAGCAACATCTAGAGACGGTCCCTACCCAACAATGGGCTCACAGTCTAGAAGGGGGAGACAGACAATCAATCGTATTTATTGAGCGCTTACTGTGTGCACAGCACTGTACTAAGCGCTTGGGAAGTCCAAGTTGGCAACATATAGAGACGGTCCCTACCCAACAGTGGGCTCACAGTCTAAAAGGGGGAGACAGAGAACCAAACCAAATATACTAACAAAATAAAATAAATAGAATAGATATGTACAAGTAAAATAAATAAATAAATAAATAAATAAGAGTAATAAATATGTACAAACATATATACATATATACAGGTGCTGTGGGGAAGGGAAGGAGGTAAGATGGGGGGAGGGAGAGGGGGACGAGGGGGAGAGAGAGACAACAAAAGCAAACCACGGCCTCTAGGCGGGGATTCAAGCGCTTAGTACAGTGCTCTGCACACAGTAAGCGCTCAATAAATACGATTGAATGAATGAATGAATGACTCGATTCCCCCATCCTGGAATCGGGGATCATCTGTCCACCCCGGGCCAGCCCCCACAAGCTGACGGAGAAGTTTGGTGCAACCACTCGGGCGTAACTACCGAGACTTTATTTAGGGTTAATATAAAACACAGCCTTAAACACAATCCACAGTCGATTTTCCTCCAGGACGGTGTTTGGGCCGGGGGTCTCCTCACAGCAAGGCAGCCCAGTTCCCAGGTGCTCTGCGGAAAGTGGGCACGGGGGCCTTTTCACTGGTGGAAGGCTTCTAAGCGAATTCGATTAGGATCCTCCGGGTGCCTCAGCGCAATCCCACTCCGCAGCAGCAGCTCGATGTAAGGGGGCCAAAAGGACTCGGCAATTGCCACGTACGGCTCGTGCGGGGTGGTCAGTAATTTGCTTATGAGAATCTAGGGGAAGGATGAAATTCGAAATACACACGTTAGCCGCGCAGTCACGCGAACTCAAGAGAGGCTTGGACATCGTTCGCTTAGCTTCCTTTTCCAAGAGTGAAACGCCGCCGGAGTCATAGGGGCATCTTTAGAAAACTCACAAGCCATTTCTGCTGTTCTGAAATGAGCTCCTTCAATGGTTACATGGAGGAAGGGGGCTTTTACATTTCTGGCTAATTTCTAACTTCCCTTGGAAATCTTCAAGCAGAAGGGAGGAGGAGCCCCTCCTTGCAGAGAACTCCCCATCTTAGGTTTCAAGAGCTTCCTACAGTGCTCTGCACACAGTAAGTGCTTAATATAGGCCATTAATGAAGGTCTACCCCGAGACGGGTCTCTGCCTGGGAGAATCTGGCTTTCTGGGTTGAACTTGGATTTCTATGAGCGCTTAGTACAGTGCTCTGCACACAGTAAGCCCTCAATAAATATGATGGAATGAATGAAAACTAGCCTCCTTTCCAAACATATTAGAAATTATTTATATTATTGCAGTCTCCCCCTCTAGACTGCAATCTTGTTTTGGGCAGGGAAGGTGTCTGCCAACTCTGCTGTATTTTACTCTCCCAAGCGCTTAGTACAGTGCTCTGCACCTAGTAAGCACTTAATAAATATCACTGATTCACTGACGCCCTGAAATGGGTAAGCATTATAGAAATAAAAGCCTATGCTCCAGACTGCTAAGACGATAGTTAAATTAAGGTATTTTTTACACAACTTGAGTTCATCTAAACTTAGCAACAATGTTGTACCTTATGTCTTCTCTTCTTATTACTCTATTTATTTTACTTGTACATATCTATTCTACTGATTTTATTTTGTTAATATGTTTTGTTTTGTTCTCTGTCTCCCCCTTCTAGACTGTGAGCCCACTGTTGGGTAGGGACCGTCTCTAGATGTTGCCAGCTTGGACTTCCCAAGCGCTTAGTACAGTGCTCTGCACACAGTAAGTGCTCAATAAATATGATTGATTGATTGGTTCTCCGCTCTTTTACAACCACACAGATCGACTTCATCAAAATATGCTATATTACCCCAGACCCTCACCCTTCACCTCCTGCTAATTTTATTGTGTCTTCAAACCTTGCCCAACTTGGCATTTGCCGAAATGCCAAGATATTTCCAAGGACACAGCATGAACTTTGAGTTCTCTGACTGGACTGCTAACTCGGGCTGGGCTTTAAAAGGAAAGCACAACCGTGTCAGCCCGAGCGGGAAGCTGAGGTGTCAACGCCAGAAAGTCGGAATTCTTCGATCCTTGAATCCTAAGAGAAGTTTGGTGATATTTGTGGAGCATCTCGTCCGATTCTGTGGAACTCTCCGGGGAGAATCCCTGAGCCCGACATACCCCGCGTTCACCGTCCACAATTTGCAGTGTTCGCCGAAGGTGGGCTCAAATCGGGATGATGCGTTTTACCACCATGGCTATTCGTCAGAAGGAAAACTCAAAGTGGGAGCGTCGGGGCAGTCAGTGTCACTCTGCCTTCCGTTGGGCTGGAGGGGTGGGAGTAATAATAATAATTATGGCATTTGTTGAGCCCTTAATATGTGCCGGGCACTGTACTAAGCGGAGGGGTGGATACAAGCAAAGCGAGTTGGACACACTCCCTCTCAACATCATCAATCGTATTTATTGAGCGCTTACTGTGTGCAGAGCACTGTACTAAGCGCTTGGGAAGTCCAAGCTGGCAACATATGGGGCTCTCAGTCTTACCCCCCATTTTACATTTACATTTTCCAGTCTTAATCCCCATCTTCCAGTGCTTAGAACAGTGCTTCGCACGTAGTAAGCGCTTAATAAATGCCGTTATTATTATTATTATTATACAGATGAGGTGGCTGAGGCCTAGAGAAGCGCAGTGACTTACCCAAGGTCACGCGGCAGGCAAACGGCAGAGTCACGATTAGAACCCATGACCTTCTGGATCCCAGGCCCGGGCTCTATCTAGGCCATGCTGTTTCTCATTGTAGATGCAGTTTGGGGTGGGGGGGGGGGGGTCACCAATTGGGGAAGGGAGGGAAGTTCCCTCTCTCCTAGGGGACGCAGGATTTTTTAGAAGCCTTCTGCTTCTGCTAGCGCATCTCTTTCATTCATTCATTCGATCGTATTTACTGAGCGCTTACTATGTGCGGAGCACTGTACTAAGCGCTTGGGAAGCACAAATCGGCAACATATAGCGACGGTCCCGACCCAGCAGTGGGCTCGCAGTCTAGTCTCCCTGGTAGGGTCAGAAAGCAGGAGCTGAGAGTTTGAGTGGAAGTGTTAGGGTCAGAGTTTTGCAGGCTTTAGGCCCAGGGGGTCTAGGGATACGAGAAGCAGTGTGGCTTAGTGGAAAGAGCACAGGCTTGGGAGTCGGAAGATCTCACACTTAATAATAATAATAATAATGATGGCATTTGTTAAGTGCTTACTATGTGCACAGCACTGTTCTAAGCGCTGGGGGGGATACAAGGTGATCAAGTTGCCCCACGTGGGGCTCACAATCTTTTAATCCCCATTTTACAGATGAGGTAACTGACTTGGACTCACCACTCTAGCCTGTGAGCCCACTGCTGGATAGGGACCGTCTCTATATGTTGCCAATTTGTACTTCCCAAGCGCTTAGTATAGTGCTCTGCATATAGTAAGCGCTCCATAAATACGATTGATTGATTGATTGCACTTTCGTTCATTCATTTCTTCAGTCGTATTTACTGCGCGCTTACTGTGTGGCAGAGTACAATCAACAGACACGTTTCCAGCCCACAACGAGCTTACGGTCTAAAGGGCAGGGGGAGGCCGACATTAATATAAATAAACGACAGATACGGACATAAGTGCTGTGGGGATGGGAAGGGGGATGAACAAAGGGAGCAAGTCAGGGTGAGGAAGAAGGGAGTGGGAGAAGAGGAAAGGCGAAGGCCTCTTGCAGGAGAGGTGTCCTTAATAAGGCTTTGAAGTGGGGGACGGGAATTGTCGGTCGGATTTGAGGAGGAAAGGCGTTACAGGCCAGAGGCAGGACGTGGGCGAGGGATCACTTGGATTTGTATCCTTTATTCCTCCCTCCGACCCACATCACTTATGTACATATCCATAATTTATTTATATTAACGTCTGCGTCCCTCTCTTGACTGTAAGCTCATTGTGGGCAGGGAACGTTTCTACCGACTCTATGTTGCACTCTTCCAAGCGCTCAGTGGCTTGCACAGAGTAAGCGCTCAATAAATACGACTGATGGATTGATGGTTCCAATCCTGGCTCCGCCAACTGTTCGTTGTGCGGCTTCGGACACGTCACTTAACTTCTCTGGGCCTCAGCTGTAAAATCCGGATTAAGATTGTGAGTCCCGTGAAGGACATGGATAGTGTCCAACTTGCCTATCTTTCCTCTGTCTCAACGGTTATTACAGTGCCTGTGAAGTAGAAAGTGCTTAACAAATGCCATTTAAAAAAAAAAAACTGATAAAAACTTGTCTTGTGACTACCGTGGGGGCATCTGGATCTAAAGCCGGGTTAGAAGGTGACTCTGGATCCTCACAAAATCCTTTAAAAAAGTCAAATCACAATACTTCAAAAAGACCATTCTGAGATTGTTACTGCAATAAAATGGCAGTAACGATTGTGACTTAAAGCTGACCAACTGAAACGAGTAGGACAATGTTGGATTTTACGGTATATCTTGAGAAGCAGCATGATTTAGTGGATAGAGGATGGGCCTGGGAGTTAAAAGGACGTGGGTTCCAATCCCAGCTCTGCCAAATGTCTGCTGTGTGATCTTGGGCAAGTCCCTTCATTTCTCTGGGCCTCAGTTATCTTGTCTGTAAAATGGAGATTAATGATAATAATAATAATAATGGCATTTATTAAGCGCTTACTCCGTGCAAAGCACTGTTCTAAGCGCTGGGGAGGTTACAAGGTGATCAGGTTGTCCCCCGGGGGGCTCACAGTCTTAATCCCCATTTTACAGATGAGGGAACTGAGGATTAACACTGTGAGCCCCATGTGGGACAGGGACTGTGTCCAATCTGCTTAACCCCAGGACTTGGCACATAGTAAGCACTTAACGAGTACCATAATAATTATCATTATTATTCATTCATTCATATTTATTGAGCGCTTACTGTGTGCAGAGCACTGGACTAAGCGCTTGGGAGGTACAAGTCGGCAACATATAGAGACGGTCCCTACCCACCAACGGGCTCACAGTCTAGAAGGGGGGGACAGACAACAAAACAAAACACGTGGACAGGTGTCAAGTCATCAGAATAAATAGAAATAAAGCTAGATGCACATCATTAACAAAATAAATAGAATAGTAAGTATGTACAAGTAAAATAAATAGAGTAATAAATCTGTACTGTATCTTCAATTCTGCTGCAAAGTTAGTTTTCTCTCTCAAGTCCCGGAGAGTCTCTCAACTGTGCTTGGTTATAAAATGACTTTGGATGCAAAAGTCTTTGACTCCAAGACATTTCCTCCTAAGCAGAGCGATGATGAGAAGCACTGTGGCCTAGTGGATAGAGTTTGGGCCTGGGAATGAGAGGGACTTGGGTTCTAAACCCAGATCTGCCACTTGTCTGCTGGGTGACCTTGGCCAAGTCACTTCACTTTTCTGGGCTTCAGTTCCCTCGTCTGTAAAATGGGGATTAAGACTATGGACCCCATGTGGGACATGGACTGTGCCCAACATGATTAACTTGCTTCTATTCCAGAAATTAGTACAGCTCCTGGCACACAGCAAATGCTTAACAAATACCATTTTTTGTAAAAAGTGCCTAACAAATAGCATAAAAAACAAACCAATAAGATCCCACTACTTTCAGATTGGCTGCAAGTCACTGTCCGGGGAAGAAAACAGAATACCCCAAGGTACTCACCTCTAAAATTTCATGCAGCGTTATTAGCTGTACGGTTGGTTCTGCAAGCTTTTTCTATAGCAGAGGAAAGGGGGAACGGGGAGGGGAAAAGAGATAGGATTAATTGTATAACTTCCCAAATACTACTGCTCAGTCGACGAATTTTTTCTCTTCTCATACTTCGACCGTCAGGAGGTAATCCGGTAGATTAAATTAGAACATTTTAATAAGACGTTGAAATGATTTGTACAAATTATCCACGATATTGAACTGCATATAGTGACTACCAAGCTAGAAAATGCAATATACAGTTCAAAGCATCTCAGTAATCGTATTACGGCTGCAAAGAAGTTTCACGAAGGGTTTTTCCAAAGTTCTGTCAACGTGTTATTAGCACAGAGCGCTGATCTTTGGGCGCGTGTCCCCACTTCTGGCTGCGTGAGCAAAGAGTGTGTAACACTGGACTAAACAACGCTCTTTCGCAGTTTGAGGTCAGACCATTAATGTCCATTTTTAATGGTACTGCATTCAGTTCTGGTAAAACCCTGCCCACCACCAAGGCAGAAAAAAATTCATTACATGAGGATGGGCTTTTTCTATCCCCTTGAAATGTGACGATCAATCAATCAATCGTATTTATTGAGTGCTTACTGTGTGCAGAGCAGGATGTGAGGAGGGACAGCAGGGAAAAGAGTGAGCACTGGTGAGGAGAAGTAGGAGCCAGGTGGAAAGCCAGGCGGGGACGGGGAGACCCATTACGGAGAGGCAAGATGGTTTGGGACAGGGATTCCTGGAGAAGGGGAAGAGGAAGGAACGGGGCCAGTGGAGGCCTGCAGAAGGTCAGGAGGAGAAGTGGCTGTCTACAGGGAATGGGAGATGCAATGAGGAAAAGAGAGAAAAAGAGGCAAAGAGAGGGTCTGGAGCAGGGCGGTAAAGGAGGATCTGGGTTAGCAGGGGGATTAGGATGCTTGGGAAGAAGGTAGAAGAAACAGGTGACTGGGATGGCTCCACAGCTATGGGTGGAAGGAGATCTAGTGGCTGGGAGGAAGTGAGGAGGGGAGGAAGGAGGGAATCAAGGCCAGGATGCCCATCTTAGTTATTCCAGGGACCAAAAATGCACGGCACTAAATTATCCGGCGGCCCACCGGACTCTGCTCAGGGTCAGCCAGTCGACTTTGGCCTTGAGCATTCCCCGATTTCTCGGCCTACTTTGGAACCCTCATTTTGGCCAGGGCAGAACCGGGGGAGGATACATCTTTTGGGAAGAGCCTAAGCGGGGCCCAGTTCGTGACAAAAAAAATTCAAGAGCAACTTTTTCCATATGGTCACTTGGGTCACTCCAAGCTGGAGTAGACCGTCCCAGTCCTCTGCCTGGAACTGCCCCAAACCTGGGGTGTGGAGGAGAGGGACGGTAGTGTTAGGAGACAGCAAACCCACTCTTGGATTTTAAACACTCATGGATTCTTTTTTTAATCTATCCACAAGGAGAGTCCCCATCGTCATCCACAAAACCACCCCGACCATAATGCTCTCAAGCATACCTTTTTCTTCTTTTTGACATTTTCATCTTCTTCAGGGAGAGGGAAGTGATTGTCCAGAAATTCGCCCAAGGCGCTCAGTAGTTCCTCCTTATACGCTTTGATTTTAATCATCTTACTTTTCAGTTCCCGAACGGCTCTGCCAGGAGATCGTAAAAAGGGGCACGGTGACTGACGCGCCGAGTAAAACACCGATTTTGATTTCCTTGACTCGCCCAGTTCACTAATTCCCTTCAAGACTCCAATCGGGCCCCCAAAGTCCCCGCCTGGGAGTAAAACGGGCACTTTGGGCGAAGTCTTTCGGGCAGCTAGGGGACTGACCAGAACAGGGGTGGGCAGTTATTCCAGCCGGCAGGCTACCTCTTCCTTTTGGAGAGCTCCGCCGGGCCGTGATCACAGTCGAAGACCGTTACTGGTTTGGTGATGGGGAAGGCAAGTTTCGGCTGAGCCTCATCACTTACCAACCGGCGTGTGAAGGGGTGATCAGGGGGGTCCGAGTTAGGGATGCAGATCACAAGGCCTCGAGCCCCAATTTCTCCCTCTCCTCAACTGCCTATTTGGCTCAATCCTCACCCTACCTCGGACACGCGCTAAGCCTCGGCGCTCGCTGTCGATACCTTTGTTCCGAAAAGTGAACCTCTTGGGTTTTCAGCTCATCGTGTGCCACCTTAAGAGACTCTACTAGCTGCTCCTGCTCATTCAGCCACTGCTGCTCTCTGCAGGGGGGAAGGAGACAACAGAGTCGAGGAAAAGGATGACGGATTCAATGGCGGGGAGGAAAGCCCAGAGGACCATTGCCTGTTCCGGCCCGGGGCCACCAGGGAAGCGGGTCTTCGATCAGTCGACCAGTCGTATTTCTAGCACGTACCTCCTCAGATCTTCCTTCAGCTTCATGTTCTGGGCCTGAACTGCAGACAGCACCATTTCAAGATCCTGGTCTAACTTTTGCAGCTACAAGAGAAAACAGCAAATGGAAAGTTGCACGGGGCTTGGAGTAGGCAATGTCAAGGACTCCGCTATGTCCGCCCTTAAAATTTCCACGCAGAGGACGGGAGGGCCATTTTTCTACAAAACTTCGCGCCTCTTTTCCCCACTCCTCAAGAACCACTAGCAGTTGCCCACCCAACTCCGCATCCAACAGAAAGTCCTCAGCAATGGTTTTAAAGCACTCAATCACTTCGCCCCCTCCTACCTCGCCTCACCGCTCTCCTACAACCCAGCCCACACACTTGACTCCTCTAATTTCAACCTACTCACTGTACCTCCATCTCATCTACCTCGCCCTCATCTTCCCTCTGGCCTGGAATGCCCTCCCACTTCATAAAAGACAGACGATCACTCTCCCTACCTTTAAAGGCTCATCGCTAAGAGGTCTTCCCCAACTAAACAGGCTCATCGCTAAGAGTTCTTCCCCAACTAAACCCACGATGTCCAATGAGGAGTTCCTACCCAACTGCGAATCCCGTTTCTCCCCGTTAAATTTATACAATGTTTTCTTACGCTGATTACTGCAGCCCTGGGATCACAGGAGTGAAGCTGCCATGACATACAGTTCCTTTGTGCTAGGGAATAATAGTAACAAAAATAATAATACAAAAACGGCGCTCAGACTGATTTGATAAGCTCTCGTCCGCCGCAGCGGGAACTGATGAGAGTCTGAATTGTCCATGGGTCCCAGGCCGCCTGTCCCCTGGGGGTCTTTTTGAAGCGAATGGCTTGTTCTTGAGTCACTGTCTTTGAGACATTTTTTCATTCCCCAAAGATTTTACTACAGTTTCAACGGCTTAATATCGGACTTACCTCTTCCTTCCCTAAGGCTGAGAGGATATCTTGATTGTTTGGGACTACTGGGGAAACAAAAAACAAACAAACCAAATAACATGTGCGCGTATATCCTCAGCTTGTCTGAATCCAAGACTTTTCCTGGAAAAGTTTCAATTTAGCCCAACGAAGAGTCTGCGGAAGCCCAGGATGTTACATAAGATGGCACTTGTGCGTCTCCACTTAAATAT
This sequence comes from Tachyglossus aculeatus, assembly GCF_015852505.1. Lineage (NCBI taxonomy): Eukaryota > Metazoa > Chordata > Mammalia > Monotremata > Tachyglossidae > Tachyglossus > Tachyglossus aculeatus. The sequence continues at coordinate 38,702,678 of NC_052088.1, read as the reverse complement.
TTTAGCTTTTTGGCAGAGCCGGGCTCGCCACTCGGCTGTAGTTTCCTTGGGCCTTTCCCGCGTTTGAAGCCAGTGGATTGTTGAGAGCCGTGGCTCGCCGGGACAGACGGTCCGGCCCGCGGACCGAACCGCACCCCAAGCAGGTGACTGAGACCCCCGAATTCCAGGGGGATTTCCCGGGCCTGAGGAGGGAAGGAGGAGCCGGGAGCTGCCCGGATCCCGGACCCTGACCCCACTATTCCGGGCTGCCTCGCCTTCCCCAGTGGGAGCGCCCTGCCCCTGGAGGATTCCCCGGGGTCTGGAGAGGCGGGAATCCTGGAGCCACTGGGGTCGGGGCGACCCTCGGGTTCTCTGAGGGAAGAAGCAGTGGAAAGAGACCGGGCTTTGGAGTCAGAGGTCACGGGTTCAAATCCCGGCTCTGCCAACTGTCAGCTGGGTGACTTTGGGCGAGTCACTTCACTTCTCTGGGCCTCAGTTGCCTCATCTGGAAAATGGGGGTGAAGACTGTGAGCCCCACAAGGGACAACCTGATCACCTTGTAACGCGCTTAGAACAGTGCTGTGCACATAGTAAGCACTTAATAAATGCCATTATTATTCTCTGTGCCTCAGTTACCTCATCTGTAAAATGGGGGTGAAGATGGTGAGCCCCACGAGGGACAACCTGATGACCTTGTAACGCGCTTAGAACAGTGCTGTGCACATAGTAAGCACTTAATAAATGCCATTATTATTCTCTGTGCCTCAGTTACCTCATCTGTAAAATGGGGGTGAAGATGGTGAGCCCCACGAGGGACAACCTGATGACCTAGTAACCTCCCCAGTGCTTAGAACAGTGCTTTGCACATAGTAAGCGCTTAATAAATGCCATTATTATTCTCTGTGCCTCAGTTACCTCATCTGTAAAATGGGGGTGAAGACAGTGAGCCCCACGAGGGACAACCTGATCACCTTGTAACCTCCCCAGTGCTTAGAACAGTGCTGTGCACATAGTAAGCGCTTAATAAATGCCACTATTATTATTATTATTACTCTCCCAATTATTATTATTATTATTACTATTATTATTATTAAGAAGGCCAGGCCAGAATTCCCACCCGAAATCCCCTGGTCAGAAACAGCATCTGGGAAGCAGGCGCCTACATCTCTCTAGGCGCTTCCCAAAAGCCCTTTGGAGGGAAGAAGACAGGGAAAAGGAGTGGAGTAGAAGAAAACGGGGGATACGGCCCGAGCCCGAGGACCTGGGTTCTAATGCCGACCGCCACTTGTCCACTGTGTGGCCTTGGGCAAGTCGCTTCACTTCTCTGTGCCTCAATTCCCTCATCTGTAGAATGGACATTAATAATGTGAGCCCCACGTAGGGCTTGGACTGTATCCAACTTGATTACTTTGTACCTAAAACAGAGTTTAGTACAGTGCCGGACACCTAGCAAGCGCTTAGCAAATACCCGGGGGGAAAAAAAGGAGATGGGGAGGAAAAGGAAGATGAGGGGAAAGCGAAAGGGAGGGTGGGGGATGGAAGACCAGTGCTGCTTTATCCAGCGATCCTGGTCAATCAATCAATCGTATTTATTGAGCGCTTATCATCATCAATCGTATTTATTGAGTGCTTACTGTGTGCAGAGCACTGTACTAAGTGCTTGGGAAGTACAAATTGGCAACATATAGAGACAGTCCCTACCCAACAGTGGGCTCACAGTCTAAAAGGGGGAGACAGAGAACAAAACCAAACATAACATACTATAGTATGTTATAGTGTCCAGAGCACTGCACTAAGCGCTTGGGAGAGTAATAATAATACTAATAATAATGATGGCATTTATTAAGCACTTACTAGGTGCAAAGCACTGTTCATTCATTCAATCGTATTTATGGAGCGCTTACTGTGGGCACAGCACTGTACTAAGCGCTTGGGAAGTCCAAGTTGGCAACATCTAGAGACGGTCCCTACCCAACAGCGGGCTCACAGCCTACAAGGGGGAGACAGACAACAAAACAAAACATATTAACAAAATAAAATCAATAGAATAAATATGTACAAGTAAAATAGAGTAACTAATATGTACAAAGATATATCCATATATACAGGTGCTGTGGGGAGGGGAAGGAGGTAAGGCGAGGAGGATGGGGAGGGGGAGGAGGGGTCACCGTTCTAAGCGCTGGGGAGATACAAGGTGATCAGGTTGTCAATCAATCAATCAATCAATTGTATTTATTGAGCGTTTACTGTGTGCAGAGCACTGTACTAAGCGCTTGGGAAGGACAAGTTGGCAACATATAGACACAGTCCCTACCCAACAGTGGGCTCACAGTCTAAAAGGGGGGGGAATCAGCCCCTGAGAGGGCGAGCAGAATTTCTAGCTTCCTCATCTCCAAAGATTCCCTTTCCAGTTTCCATTCCGTTTCTTTTTCTCCACCGTTGCCTCGTCCCGCATCTCCCGCCCGGGGCATTTTCATCATCATCATCATCAATCATATTTACTGAGCGCTTACTGTGTGCAGAGCACTGTACTAAGCGCTTGGGAAGTCCAAGTTGGCAACATATAGAGACGGTCCCTACCCAACAGTGGGCTCACAGTCTAAAAGGGGGAGACAGAGAATAAAACCAAACATACTAACAAAATGAAATAGAATAGATATGTACAAGTAAAATAGAGTAATAAATATGTACAAACATATATACAGGTGTTGTGGGGAAGGGAAGGAGGTAAGATGGGGGGGATGGAGAGGGGGACGAGGGGGAGAGGAAGGAAGGGGCTCAGTCTGGGAAGGCCTCCTGGAGGAGGTGAGCTCTCAGTAGGGCCTTGAAGGGAGGAAGAGAGCTAGCTTGGCGGATGGGCAGAGGGATTGGGGGCATTCCAGAGAAATTTTCATTTCTCTTTTCTTAGCAACCCTTTCCCTTGAGCACCACAGTTGGAAGGGAGACTCGGAGCGCTGAATGTGAACAGGGCCAAAGCGGGGGAAAACACCGCTTGGACATGCTCTCCCGTGTGGGCCGCGTCCGGCCATCGCTCCAGATCGATTACACGGTCACGCTCCGCGCGCCTCCTTTTCCGTATTTGGTCTGACCCACCGTGTTAAGTCACAGTGGGGCTGGGGTTTTTGGGTCTGTTTTTTTTTTTTAATTCCACGGGGCTCCGTCTGCCTCTTTTCACTCTGTTCTCCTTCCCTTTTATGGTTCATGCCCACCATGTGTCACCCAACCATCTCACTTGGAAGAGACGCAATTGACATCAATTAATCCTCACTTTGTTTCGTTCCTATGAACCACTTTTTCCATTCAATTTACTTAAACCCAAATCAAGGGAGCAGGGGAAAATCTCTATATAAGGCAAACGGGCCATCTACGAAGGGTTTTTTCTAAAAAAAAAAAACGGCACAATAAACATCCGCATCTCTGACTCGCATTTCCTGATTTTTCTGTGCCTTTGGCGGAAACCGGGCTCGCGATCCAGACGGCTCCACCGACACCGGTGGGTGATTTCCGCTCTTCCGCAGAAAGCAGCGCCAAGACACCGGGAGGTGTGATGCAACTTGTACTTCCCAAGCACTTAGTACAGTGCTCTGCACACAGTAAGCGCTCAATAAATACGACAATGAATGGAGAGAACGGAATTCGGGCTCGCTCTGTCACGGTCGCTTTTGAGTCAAGGAAATACAGTCACGTAGCTAAGGGTCCACTTAGAGTTAGCGCAGGGCCAAGGAGGGCAGAGTTCATTCACTCAGTCGTTATTTACTGGGCGCTTACTGTGTGCAGACCACTGTACTAAGCGCTTCAAAGTTCACTTCACAATCGGCAGCCCTACAAAGGGGCACTCGGCCTTTTTTCTTGTACCGACACACTACGGAGTGGGGCAGGGAAGGGTGTTACTGGGCTCAGAAAGGCAACGAAGCGTTTTTAGGATTGATTGGCTTCTTGGAGGCCTCATCATCTTAAATTGGGCCAAAAAATCCGGGAAGTGCTTAAAGGTGAAGATGCCTCTCATCGCGTTCATTCATTCGTTCATTCAATCGTACTTAATGAGCGCTTAATGGGTGCAGAGCACTGTACTAAGCGCTTGGGAAGTACAAGTTGGCAACATATAGAGATGGTCCCTACCCAACAGTGGGCACCCAGAGGTCTAATCTGCAGCCCTGAACAATCCAGGACAAGCTCCACTGGGTGGGGAGAAGGGAGGGAGGATGGAGAAGTCTGGCTTAATAATAATAATAATAATAATGATGGCATTTATTAAGCGCTTACTATGTGCAAAGCACTGTTCTAAGCGCTGGGGAGGTTACAAGGTGATCAGGTTGTCCCCCGGGGGGCTCACAGTCTTAATCCCCATTTTACAGATGAGGTCACTGAGGCACAGAGAAGTGAAGTGACTTACCCAAAGTCACACAGCTGACAATTGGCGGAGCCATCATTTGAACCCATGACTTCTGACTTCAAAGCCTGGGCTCTTTCCACTGAGCCACGCTGCTTCTCTAGAGCACGGGCCTGGGAGTCGGAGGATCTGGGTTCTAATCCCGGCTCCGCCACTTGTCCGCTGGGTGACCTCGGGCAAGTCACTTCACCTCCTCTGTGCCTAATTTACTTCATCTGTAAAATGGGGATTAAGGCTGCGAGCCCCATGTGGAGCATGGACCGTGTCTCACTTGACTAGCTTGTATCTTCCCCAGTGTCTACTAAAGTCCCTGGCACATAGTAAGTGCTTAACAGATACCATTGGGGAAAAAAAACAACTCTCTGAGCCCGTTACCTCATCTGTGAAATGGGGATTAAGACAGTGAGCCCTAATTGGGACACGGACTGTGTCCAACCTGATTCTCGTGTATCTACCCCAGTGCTTAGCATAATAAAGATGGCATTTTTATTAAGTGCCTACTATGTGCAAAGCACTGTTCTAAGCGCTGGGGAGGTTACAAGGTGATCAGGTTGTCCCACGGAGGGCTCACAGTCTTCATCCCCATTTTACAGATGAGGCCACTGAGGCCCAGAGAAGTGAAGTGACTTGCCCAAAGTCACCCAGCTGACAATTGGTGGAGCGGGGATTTGAACCCAAGAACTCTGACTCCAAAGCCCGGGCTCTTTCCACTGAGCCACACTGCTTCTCTGGCATATAGTAAGGGCTTAAAAACACCATTAAAAATAATAAAAATCACAGGGATCATGGTTAATTTCCACCTGCAAATTCTTTCCCCAAACTTAGTTCAGTGCCCTTCACACAATAAGGGATTAATAAATACTATTACTACTACTAATAATAATGGCATTTATTAAGCGCTTACTATGTGCAAAACATTGTTCTAAGCGCTGGGGCAGTTACAGGGTGATCAGGTTGTCCCACGGGGGGATCACAGTCTTCATCCCCATTTTCCAGATGACGGAACTGAGGCCCAGAGAAGTGAAGTGACTTGCCCAAAGTCACACAGCTGACAATTGGCGGAGCTGGGATTTGAACCCATCACCTCTGACTCCAAAGCCCGGGCTCTTTCCACTGAGCCACGCTGCTTCTCTGGCACATAGTAAGGGCATAAAAAACATCATTAAAAAAAAATTAAAATCACAGGGATCATGGTTAATTTCCACCTGCAAATTCTTTCCCCAAACTTAGTACATTGCCCTTCACACAATAAGGGATTAATACATACTATTACTACTAGTACTACTAATAATGGCCATTTATTAAGCACTTACTATGCACAAAGCACTGTTCTAAGTGCTGGGGCGGTTACAGGGTGATCAGGTTGTCCCATGGGGCGCTCACAGTCCTCACCCCCATTTTCCAGATGAGGTCACTGAGGACCAGAGAAGTGAAGTGACTTGCCCAAAGTCACCCAGCTGACAAGTGGCGGAGCCGGGATTTGAACCCAAGAACTCTGACTCCAAAACCCGGGCTCTTTCCATTGGGCCACGCTCCTTCTCTGGCATATAGTAAGGGCTTAAAAAACACCATTTAAAAAAAAAAAAAATCACAGGGATCATGGTTAATTTCCACCTGCAAATTATAGTAAGCGCTTAACAAATACCATCATTATTATTATTATTATTATTTCCCCAAACTTAGCACAATCACTTCGCACTATAAGGGATTAATAAATACTATTACTAGTATGAGCCCTCCCCGTCACCCCCACTCCCTCCCTCTCATCAGCATCATCAATCGTATTTATTGAGCGCTTACTATGTGCAGAGCACTGTACTAAGCGCTTGGGAAGTACAAATTGGCAACATATAGAGACAGTCCCTACCCAACAGTGGGCTCACAGTCTAAAAGGGGGAGACAGAGAACAAAACCAAACATACTAACAAAATAAAATAAATAGAATAGATATGTACAAATAAAATAGAGTAATAAATATGTACAAACATATATACATATATATGTACACCCTTTCCTCTACCCCCTTCCCCTCCCCACAGCACTTGTGTGTATTTGCACATATTTATTACTCTATTTTATTAATGATGTGTATTTGTCTATAATTCCATTTATTTTGATGGGATACTTGTTCGGTTTTGCTGTCTGTCTCCCCCCTTCTATTCATTCATTCAATTGCATTTATTGAGCGCTTACTGTGTGCAGAGCACTGTACTAAGCGCTTGGCAAGTACAAGTTTGCAACATATAGAGACGGTCCCTACCCAACAGCGAGACTGTGAGCCCGTTACTGGGCAGGGACCGTCTCTATATGCTGCCGAATCGCACTTTCCAAGCGCTCAGTACGGTGCTCCGCACACAGTAAGCGCTCAATAAATACGACTGAATGACTGAGGGGAATGTCGAGCAACAGCTGGGCTGATTCGCTTTCCATCGCTCGTCTCCCTCGTACCCCTCCTGCAGTTCTGGAACCCAAATCCACGTGGGGGGAAATCCGAGGCTTCGTCCGAGGGTGTCGACGATTTGTGGGACGTCCCTCGGGTGCGTCAGGGCCAATGCTGACCGTAATAAAATATCGTGAGCAGCAGCGTGGCTCAGTGGAAAGAGCCCGGGTTTGGGAGTCAGAGGTCATGGGTTCGAATCCCGGCTCCGCCGCCTGTCAGCTGGACTTTGGACAAGTCACTTAACTTCTCTGGGCCTCGGTTACCTCATCTGTAAAATGGGGATGAAGACTGTGAGCCCCACGAGGGACAACCTGTTTATATTGTATCTACTTCAGCGCTTAGAACAGCGCGTGGCACATAGTGAGCACTTCACAAATACCATCATTATTATTATTATCACAAATACCATCATTATTACCCCAGAACTTAGTACAGATAATGGTACATCGTAGGTGCTTAACAAATACCATAACAAAAAAAATAGTAACAAAAAACCCATCAAGCTGAGGTTGGGTGCCCGAAAGCCAGATTTTACAGTATGTCCTACAAAATGGAGCGCCCTTTTCTTCAGAATTTCAGGGGCACGATAACTAATCAATCAATCAACCAATCGTATTTATTGAGCGCTTACTATGTGCAGAGCACTGTACTAAGCGCTTGGGAAGTACAAATTGGCAACACATAGAGACAGTCCCTACCCAACAGTGGGCTCACAGTCTAAAAGGGGGAGACAGAGAACAGAACCAAACATACCAACAAAATAAAATAGGATAGAAATGTACAAGTAAAATAAATAAATAAATAAATAAATAAATGAATGAATGAATGAATAAATAAATAAATAACTACCAGTTCATCGGGAGTCAGTTCTTTGTGCTTCACCTCATGAAAATAAATCATCCTGAATTCCGGCACAGTCCTCTTTAAGCAGAAATTCCACCCGGCGGCACGGACAATGAACCCCGAATGTCCTCACCGCACTGGCATCCCGGGCCCCGACAAAGGATCGGTCGTTTTTCTTCTAAAGGGTCGCAGCGCAGCTCGAAAACTGATGTGCGTTCATCGCCAGCACAGCCAAGGCATTTTGAACTCGTAAAGATAGCCATCAGGAGTTTAGATAGCGGCGTGGCTCAGTTGGAAGAGCCCGGGCTTTGGAGTCGGAGGTCATGGGTTCAAATCCCGGCTCCGCCTACTGTCAGCTGGGTGACTTTGGGCAAGTCACTTCCCTTCTCTGGGCCTCAGTTCCCTCGTCTGTAAAACGGGGATTAAGACTGGGAGCCCCACGTGGGACAACCTGATCACCCTGTATCCTCCCCAGCGCTTAGAACAGTGCTTTGCACATAGTAAGCGCTTAATAAATGCCAATTATTATTATTATTATTATTCTCTGGGCTTCAGTTCCCTCATCTGCAAAATGGGGATTAAAACCGTGTGCCCCTCGTGGGGCAACATGATCACCTTGTAACCTCCCCAGCTTAAAAAATACCATTAAAAAAAAACAAAACACTCCCCTAGGAGCCAAGCGGCATTTAAAAATGAGCTTCAAAATGAGATCGGATACCTACCCGACTGGACTTCCACTGAAGTACAGTCTTTTAGACTGTGAGCCCACTGTTGGGTAGGGACTGTCTCCATGTGTTGCCAATTTGTACTTCCCAAGCGCTTCGTACAGTGCTCTGCACATAGTAAGCGCTCAATAAATACGATTGATGATGATGATGATGACATCTATTCTACTTATTTTATTTTGTTAGTATGTTTGGTTTTGTTCTCTGTCTCCCCCCTTTTAGACTGTGAGCCCACTGTTGGGTAGGGACCGTCTCTATATGTTGCCAATTTGTACCTCCCAAGCGCTTAGTACAGTGCTCTGCACATAGTAAGTGCTCAATAAATACGATTGATGATGATGATGGACGCTCAGAGCCCGTAGCTGCCCCATTTCGTCAGCATCTCCTACCGAGAGTCGTCGCCGGTGACAGTCTGTCAGTTACCGATGGTGCTCGGACAGAACTTCCTACTTGCCGAGCATTGGATAAAGCACTGGGGATAGATTCGGGATGGTCAGCCGGGACACAGGGCCGGGTCGGGGTTCGCTTTCGGTCGGCCGGGGCCCCCGACTTGTACTTCCAACTTGTCCTTCCCGAGCGCTTAGTCCGGTGCTCTGCACACGGTAAGCGCTCGATAAATACGGTTGAATGAATGAATGAATGAACCTCGGAACCAAGTAGGTCCCGACTGCGGGTGTCGGAGCCGGGAAAAGCTGGTGGGAGTTTGTCCTGCTCCGGTGTCGGGATTGGTGGTTTATCGTGGCAGGGGGAAGAGGAGGAGGATGAGGAGAAGGAAAAGAGAAGGGGAGGGGGATTCTGACGATTTTGACCCGTCTCCATGTTTTGTTCTGCTGTCTGTCTTCCCCTTCTAGACTGTGAGCCCGTTGTGGGGTAGAGACCGTCTCTATATGTTCCCGACTTGTGCTTCCCAAGCGCTTAGTCCAGTGCTCTGCACAAAGTAAGCGCTCAATAAATACGATCGAATGAATGAATGAATCATGGCAGGGGGAAGAGGAGGGGGGAAAGGAGGAGGATGAGGAGAAGGAAAAGAAAAGGGGAGGAGGAAGAAGGGGAGGAGGATTCTGACGATTTTGACCCTGTCTCCATGTTTTGCTCTGTTGTCTGTCTTCCCCTTCTAGACTGTAAGCCCGTTGTTGGGTAGGGACCGTCTCTATATGTTGCCGACTTGTGCTTCCCAAGCGCTTAGTACAGTGCTCTGCACACAGTAAGCGCTCAATAAATACGATTGAATGAATGAATGAATCATGGCAGGGGGAAGAGGAGGGGGGAAAGGAGGAGGATGAGGAGAAGGAAAAGAGAAGGGGAGGAGGATTCTGACGATTTTGACCCCTGTCTCCATGTTTTGCTCTGTTGTCTGTCTTCCCCTTCTAGACTGTGAGCCCGTTGTTGGGTAGGGACCGTCTCTATATGTTGCCGACTTGTGCTTCCCAAGCGCTTAGTCCAGTGCTCTGCACACAGTAAGCGCTCAATAAATACGACTGAATGAATCACTGCTCCACCACCAACTTCCGTCTGACAACCACAGTAGCCTCAAATGAGCCCCTGGAAATGCTGAAGATTTGGCTTGGAGCAAAATGAGTCCGTGAGGGTAACAATACCGAACGGCTGGTTTAAAACTGGCCGCGACTAATGGAGTCCGCGACATTGGGCTTATTTCTTTTAAGCCTGTTTGGCAGCTCGGAGCCGTGGACCCCTTTGCCCAGCGAGTGGTCCCGAGCCTCAGGGACGTGACCGACTCAGTTCTGAAGGATGCCTGCTGTTCATTCACTCATTAATTCTTTCAATCGTATGTACTGAGCGCTTACTGGGCGCAGAGCACTGCTCTGAGCACGTGGAAAGGACAATTTGCCGATAAAGAACCTAGAGGTTCTAGATCTTGGCATTCGCCCCACCCTCAGGTCCACGTTCATTCATTCATTCAATCGTATTTATTGAGTGCTTACTGTGTGCAGAGCACTGGACTAAGCGCTTGGGAAGTCCAAGTTGGCAACATATAGAGACGGTCCCTACCCAACAGCGGGCTCACTGTCTAGAAGGGGGAGACAGACAACAAAACAGATTAACAAAATAAAATAAATAGAATAAATATGTACAAATATGCCCGGCGAGAGGTCCCGAGCCCCAGAGACGTGACTGACTCAGTTCTGAAGGATGCCTGCTGTTCATTCACTCATTAATTCTTTCAATCGTATGTACTGAGCGCTTACTGGGCGCAAAGCACTGCTCTAAGCACGTGGAAAGGACAATTTGCCAATAAAGAACCTAGAGGTTCTGGATCTCGGTATTCGCTCCACCCTCAGGTCCACATGCATTCATTCATTCATTTATATTTATTGAGCGCTTACTGTGTGCACAGCACTGGACTAAGCGCTTGGGAAGTCCAAGTTGGCAACATATAGAGATGGTCCCTACCCAACAGTGGGCTCACTGTCTAGAAGGGGGAGACAGACAACAAAACAGATTAACAAAATAAAATAAATAGAATAAATATGTACAAATATGCCCGGCGAGAGGTCCCGAACCTCAGAGACGTGAATGACTCGGTGCTGAAGGATGCCTGCTATTCATTCGTTCGTTCAATCGTATTTATTGAGCGCTTACTGGGCGCAGAGCACTGCCCTAAGGACGTGGAAAGTACAATTTGCCAATAAAGAACCTAGAGGTTCTGGATCTTGGTATTCGCCCCACCCTCAGGTCCACAGCATTTCTGTATATATCCGGAACGTAATAATTTATAGTAACGACTGTCTCCCCTGTGATCGTCAGCTCCTTGTGGGTAGGGAATGTGATTACCAACTCTGTTAAATCGAACTCTCCAAAACACTGAGTATGGTGCTCTGCGCACGGTAAGCACTCAGTAAATACCACTGATTGAAGGATTGATTCTCCAGAACAAAAGCATATATATATATATACACACACACATATATATATGCATAATGTATATATGTATATGTATGTGTGTGTATATATATGCATGATGTATATATGTATATGTATCTATATATATATAATGTATATAGCTTACATATATATAGAGAGAGAGAGCATATAGCTTTAATTCTATTTGTTCTGATGACTTTGACACCTGTCTACATATTTTGTTTTGTTGTCTGTCTCCCCCTTCTAGACTGTGACCCCGTTGTTGGGTAGGGACCGTCTCTGTGTGTTGCCGACTTGGACTTCCCAAGCGCTTAGTACAGTGCTCTGCACACAGTAAGCGCTCAATAAATACGATTGAATGAATGAATGAATGATTAGGATGGCATTCCAACCATGGTCACCACTAAGCACTGACACGTGACCACCCGAGTTCATTCACTCATTCAATCGCATTTATTGAATGCTTATAGTGTGCAGAGCACTGTATTCATTCAATCAATTGTATTTACTGAGCGCTTACCGTGAGCAGAGCACTGTATTCATTCAATCAATTGTATTTACTGAGCACTTACTGTGAGCAGAGCACTGTATTCATTCAATCAATCGTATTTACTGAGCGCTTACTGTGAGCAGACCACTGTATTCATTCAATCCATCGTATTTACTGAGCGCTTACTGTGAGCAGAGCACTGTACTAAGCACTTGGAAAGTTCAATTCAGCAATAAAGAGAGGTAATCCCTGCCCACACCACACTTACAGTCTAGAAGGGGGGAGAAAGACCTCAAAACCAATAAACAGGCATCAATATAAACAGAATTCTTGATATAAACAGTGCTCTGCACACAGTAAGCGCTCGATAAATACGATTGAATGAATAAAACAAGTAAACAGGCATCAATATAAATAAGTACAGTTATAGATAGATACCTAGAGAAGCAGCGTGGCTCAGTGGAAAAGAGCCCGGGCTTTGGAGTCAGAGGTCATGGGTTCAAACCCCGGCTCTGCCAATTGTCAGCTGTGTGACTTTGGGCAAGTCACTTAACTTCTCTGTGCCTCAGTTACCCCCTCTGTAAAATGGGGATTAAGACTGTGAGCCTCACGTGGGTCAACCTGATCAACTTGTATCTACCCCAGCGCTTAGAACAGTGCTTTGCACATAGTAAGCGCTTAACAAATACCAACATTATTATTATTATTATAAATGCTGCGGGGCATGGAGGGGGGTAGAGAAAAGGGAGTGAGTCCAGGCGACGTGGAGGGGAGGGGGAGCTGTACTAAGCGCTTGGGAGACTACAACAATAAACAGACATAGAGTGTCCTTTTCTGCTGGTGAAGATGAGTGGGGAAGCACTGACTCTCAGCCCTCTTTGCACACAGTAAGCGCTCAGTAAATACGACTGAACGAATGAATGACATTCCCTTCCTTCAGCGTGCCCGCGCAATCGACCGTCCGGACGGTATTCTCGGAAACCGTTCACAGGTAGAGACGGTATTTGACTCTAACCTTCGGCGAAATGCGGCCAAGCCAAAAGCGAGTCTTACTTTCGGGAGTCCTTTTCTGCCATTGATTGCGTTCGGCGGTCAGACCTTTAACTCGCAGAATTAATAATGAGAGCTACGAAGAAAGCAGGAAAAAAAAAGAATTACCAAACCACACTCGACACGGACTGACAACGGCAGGACAACATATCTGGAGACCGAACACTTTGGGGAGGACGGAGCCCGGGGCCCGTCCTATTTATTTATTTTACTTGTACATACCTATTCTATTTATTTTATTTTGTTAGTATGTTTGGTTTCGTTCTCTGTCTCCCCCTTTTAGACTGTGAGCCCGCCGTTGGGTAGGGACCGTCTCTATATGTTGCCAACTTGTACTTCCCGAGTGCTTAGTCCAGTGCTCTGCACACAGTAAGCGCTCAATAAATACGATTGATGATGGGGGGTGGTAGGAGAGGACAGTGGTCTAAGATGGGCACCTTTTTGTGAGCCCAGGGTGCCAGACGCTTCTGCGGAGCTGAACTTACCGTGCCCCTTCAAAACTCTGCCAACTCCAACTCAGAAACCCTGCCTAACAGCAGTAACTGGCTTATGGCCCCTGGAAACATTCCCAAACCCCTTTCCTTTCAAAGACAGAATTCAGAATTGTATTACTTGCTTCAGGCAAACAATCGTAGCTAGGTTTACGGCCCAGGACTTCGGGGAGATGTTACCGCCCGGGTGAATTAAGCTCATCTTTATCTAGAGCCTACTAAAAAATGAAAAATGGGGCAGCGGCACAGCCTCTTGCCAACGTTTTTGAAAGAGCTCACAGAGTCCCTGGAAACAAATGGGTATTTAAGTGCACAATGTGCTGAACGTGGTAATGCGTTCCACAACACATTGCACCAACACAATTTGGCTTTTGTGGTACTGAAGAATTCAAAAAGCAACCGCGTTACTGGAGCCTCGGCCAGCTTCATGTGTTAAAATGACCTGGCAGGGGAGGAAAGAGCTTATTGAAGATAAATGGCTCCTTTTTGAGGCTTTTAAGAAAACATTTCCTTTACAAGATCGCACGGTGCCACTGGGCTATGGCTCCTTGAGGGCAGGGACCAGGTCATCCAACGGAAAAATAATCACTCTCCCCTCCCGCAAAGCCTTACTGAAAGCACATCTCCTCCATGCATTCATTCAATCGTATTTATTGAGCGCTTACTGTGTGCAGAGCACTGTACTAAGCGCTTGGGAAGCCCAAGTTGGTAACATCTAGAGACGGTCCCTACCCAACAGTGGGCTCACAGTCTAGAAGGGGGAGACAGAGAACAAAACAAAGCATATTATTCATTCATTCATTCATTCAATCGTATTTATTGAGCGCTTATTGTGTGCAGAGCACTGTACTAAGCGCTTGGGAAGTCCAAGTTGGCAACATATAGAGACGGTCCCTATCCAACAGTGGGCTCACAGTCTAGAAGGGGGAGACAGAGAACAAAACAAAACATATTATCCATTCATTCATTCAATCGTATTTATTGAGCGCTTACTGTGTGCAGAGCACTGTACTAAGCGCTTGGGAAGTCCAAGTTGGCAACATATAGAGACGGTCCCTATCCAACAGTGGGCTCACAGTCTAGAAGGGGGAGACAGAGAACAAAACAAAACATATTATCCATTCATTCATTCAATCGTATTTATTGAGCGCATACTGTGTGCAGAGCACTGTACTAAGCGCTTGGGAAGTCCAAGTTGGCAACATATAGAGACGGTCCCTACCCAACAGTGGGATCACAGTCTAGAAGAAGCCTTCCCCATCCTAGGTATCATGATCTCTTCTCCCACTCCCTTCTGTGTCGCCTGCAGAAATGGCAGAAAGATACGGAAATTTTCAGTAAAATACTTTTTTTTTAATGGCATTTATTAAGCGCTCACTCTGTGCAAAGCACTGTTCTAAGCGCTGGGGAGGTTACAAGGTGATCAGGTTGTCCCACGGTGGGCTCACAGTCTTAATCCCTGCATTAAGCGGGAGTCGCCCCAGCATGCGTGGCCCTCTTCCCACCCAGAGGAAATGTTCCTGGGAACAAACCTGCCTGCATTTCCACGATCACAAAGGAGTTGTCTTTAGTGGGAAAATTAAAAATGAAATCTTCACTCCTACATCCTCCATTATTGCCTTTTTTACAGAACGCTGCACATAGTAACCACGACAATTATCTGTACAATGCAGGGCTCAGACCTGATAACCTCCCCAGCGCTTAGAACAGCGCACATAATAAGCGCTTAATAAATGCCATCATTAAAGCAAGCTCAGGGCTGCTATTCCACTGCTACGTTGCCGCATGGTGAACCCGATTTAACAATTTTCAGCACCAGGGGCCGAATTGTGAATGGACGAGCTTGTTTCTGAGTCTTTTATGGTATTTAGAGAAGCAGCGTGGCTCAGTGGAAAGAGCCCGGGCTTTGGAGTCAGAGGTCATGGGTTCGAATTTCGGCTCCTCCACATGTCTGCTGTGTGACCTTGGGTAAGTCACTTTTAACTTCTCTGGGCCTCAGTTGCTTCATCTGTAAAATAGGGATTAAGACTGTGAGCCCCATATGGGACAACCTGATCACCTTGTAACCTCCCCGGCGCTTAGAACAGTGCACACAGTAAGCGCTTAATAAATGCCTTCATTAAAGCAAGCTCAGGGCTGCTATTCCACCGCTACGTTGCCGCACGGTGAACCCGATTTAACAATTTTCAGCACCAGGAGCTGAATTGTGAACGGACGAACTAGTTTCCGAGTCTTTTATGGTATTTAGAGAAGCAACGTGGCTCAGTGGAAAGAGCCCGGGCTTTGGAGTCAGAGGTCAGGGGTTCAAATCTCGGCTCCTCCACATGTCTGCTGTGTGACCTTGGGCAAATCACTTTTAACTTCTTTGGGCCTCAGTTCCCTCATCTGTCAAATGAGGATTAAGACTGTAAGCCCCCCGGGGGACAACCTGATCACCTTGTAACCTCCCCGGCGCTTAGAACAGTGCACATAGTAAGCGCTTAATAAATGCCTTCATTAAAGCAAGCTCAGGGCTGCTATTCCACCGCTACGTTGCCTCACGGTGAACCCGATTTAACAATTTTCAGCACCAGGGGCTGAATTGTGAACGGACGAACTAGTTTCTGAGTCTTTTATGGTATTCAGAGAAGCACCGTGGCTCAGTGGAAAGAGCCCGGGCTTGGGAGTCAGAGGTCATGGGTTCGAATCTCAGCTCCTCCACACGTCTGCTGTGTGACCTTGGGCAAATCACTTTTAACTTCTCTGGGCCTCAGTTCCCTCATCTGTAAAATGGGGATGAAGACTGTGAGCCCCCCGGGGGACAGCCTGATCACCTTGTAACCTCCCCAGTGCTTAGAACAGTGCTTTGCACAGAGTAAGCGCTTAACAAATGCCATTATTATTATTATTTTATGTTAGGTGGAGAACAAGGTCAGTAAAATCAGTAAAGAACCAAACGGGTGGAATCGGCCGACTTCTTTTTAATCTGTGTCCATCTCCCGCCAGCGTTTTCTGACTCATGCTACATATCTGTAGGCCCTGCTGAGAGCTCACCTCCTCCAGGAGGCCTTCCCAGACTGAGCCCCTTCCTTCCTCTCCCCCTCGTCCCCCTCTCCATCCCCCCCATCTTACCTCCTTCCCTTCCCCACACAGCACCTGTATATATGTACATATGTTTGTACATATTTATTACTCTATTTATTTAATTATTTTACTTGTACATATCTATCCTATTTATTTTATTTTGTTAGCATGTTTGGTTTTGTTCTCAGTCTCCCCCTTTTAGACTGTGAGCTCACTGTTGGGTAGGGACTGTCTCTATAGGTTGCCAATTTGTACTACCCAAGCGCTTAGTACAGTGCTCTGCACACAGTAAGCGCTCAATAAATACGATTGATGATGATGATGATCTGTTTGCGGCTTAGGACATCCGCATATGCTAGCTTCGGGAAAAGAAATTCATCTCCAGCAACCTCGAAGCAAGAGCGGCTCATCGCCGGCTAAAGAAATTCATCTCCTGAAGAACCTACGCGGCTCTGCCGGCGGTTTCGGTTTTTAAAATGTTCTGCCAGGAGGCGACGGAGGATAGGCGAGGAGGAAATGAGGAGGGCTGGAAAATAAACATTCTTTGGTCTGCTAAAACCAGTAGTAACAGTGTAACCTCCTCTCCCCCTCACCCTGGAGACCTCTTGGGCTTTGAAATAATAAGGCAGAAATATGTTTTCCTTTGTCTGCAATAAGATACAATTACTTGCAGCCAACAAGCCTTGTGAAGGCTGCTATTCTGGGCAGCTGGCGATTATCAATCAATCAATCAATCAATCGTATTTATTGAGCGCTTACTATGTGCAGAGCACTGGACTAAGCGCTTGGGAAGTCCAAGTTGGCAACATATAGAGACGGTCCCTACCCAACAGTGGGCTCATGTGGATTTGGTGATTTTTGAACTCTTAGCAACCCGTCCAGCCTATCCCCCCCGGCACCCTGCTCCCAAGGAAGCCACTCGTCAGATCATCCGCTGCAGCGGCATTTATTGAGCGCTTACGGAGCACTGCACTGAGCGCTACAGAACAGTGCTTGGCACATAGTAAGCACTTAATAAATACCATTATTATTATTATTATATAGCTTTAATTCTGTTTGTTCTGATGATTTGGACAACTGTCTACATGTTTTATTTTCTGTCTCCCCCTTCTAGACTGTGAGCCCACTGTTGGGTAGGGACCGTCTCTATATGTTGCCAACGTACGCTTAGTACAGTGCTCTGCACCCAGTAAGCGCTCAATAAATACGATTGATTGATTGATTGCTCGGGAGAGCACTGCCCACAGTGAGCTTACAGTCTAGATTTATTTTATTTATTTAATGGCATTTATTAAGCGCTTACTATGTGCAAAGCACGGTTCCAAGCGCCGGGGAGGTCACAAGGTAATCAGGTTGTCCCACGTGGGGCTCACAGCCTTCATCCCCATTTTACAGATGAGGTCACTGAGGCACAGAGAAGTGAAGTGACTTGCCCAAAGTCACCCAGCTGACAATTGGCAGAGCTGGGATTTGAACCCATGACCTCTGACTCCAAAGCCCGGGCTCTTTTCCATTGAGCCACGCTAGATGCCACTGACTGTCACCTCTCTGGAGCGGATCACCTGTGCTACTTCTGGCCATTAAATAATAAATAATAATAATAATGGCACTTCTTAAGCGCTTACCATGTGCAAAGCACTGTTCTAAGCACTGGGGAGGTTACAAGGTGATCAGGTTGTCCCACGGGGGGCTCACAGTCTTCATCCTCATTTTCCAGATGAGGAAACTGAGGCCCAGAGAAGTGAAGTGACTCGCCCAAAGTCACCCAGCTGACCATTGGCAGGGCCGGGATTTGAACCCATGACCTCTGACTCCAAAGCCTGGGCTCTTTCCACTGAGCCACGCATGGATAATCTAAATAATAGTAATAATAATGGTATTTCTTAGGTGCTTATGATGTGCCAGGCATTGTTCTAAGCGCTGGGGTAGATACAAGACAATTGGGTTGGACACAGTCCCTGTTCCACAGAAGGCTCACGGTCTTCGTCTCCATTTTCCAGATGAGAGAACTGAGGCCCAGAGAAGTGAAGCGACTTGCCCAAGGTCACTCATTCATTCAATCGTATTTATTGAGCGCTTACTGTGTGCAGAGCACTGTACTAAGCGCTTGGGAAGTACAAGTTGGCAACACATAGAGGCGGTCCCTACCCAACAACGGGCTCACAGTCTAGAAGGGGGAGACAGACAATAAAACATGTAGACAGTTGTCCAAATCGGCAGAACAAACAGAATTAAAGCTATATAATAATAATAATAATGGTATTTATTAAGCGCTTACTATGTGCCAAGCACTGTTCTAAGCACCGGGGAGGCTACAAGGTGATCAGGTTGTCCCATGGGGGGCTCACAGTCTTAATCCCCATTTTCCAGATGAGGTAACTGAGGCCCAGAGAAGTGAAGCGACTTGCCCAAGGTCACTCATTCATTCAATCGTATTTATTGAGCGCTTACTGTGTGCAGAGCACTGTACTAAGCGCTTGGGAAGTCCAAGTCGGCAACATCTAGAGACGGTCCCTACCCAACAGTGGGCTCACAGTCTAGAAGGAGGAGAGACAATAAAACATGTAGACAGTTGTCAAAATCGTCAGAACAAACAGAATTAAAGCTGTATAATAATAATAATAATAATAATAATAATAATAATAATAATAGTATTTATTAAGCGCTTACTATGTGCCAAACACTGTTATAAGCACTGGGGAGCCCACGGGGGGCTCACAGTCTTAATCCCCATTTTCCAGATGAGGTCACTGAGGCCCAGAGAAGTGAAGTGCCTTGCCCAGAGTCACCCAGCTGACAATTGGCGGAGCCGGGATTTGAACCCATGACCTCTGACTCCACTCATTAACAAAATAAATAGAACAGTAAATAGGTACCAGTAAAATAAATAGCAGACGGTGGCAGAATCAGGAGTAGAACCTAGACTGTTCAAGTATCTAGAACTCTTCAACACTGTGAGCCCGCCGTTGGGTAGGGACCGTCTCAATATCAATCAGTCGTATTTACTGAGCGCTTACTGTGTGCAGAGCACTGTACTAAGCGCTTGGGAAGTCCAAGTTGGCAACATCTAGAGACGGTCCCTACCCAACAGTGGGCTCACAGTCTAAAAGACTCTATATGCTGCCAACTTGGACTTCCCAAGCGCTCAGTCCAGTGCTCTGCACACAGTAGGCGCTCAATAAATACGACTGAACAAAGGAACGAACCCATAACCCGTAACCTTCCGCCGCTCCTGTTCGAGGCTGCCCCGTGCCACGGCGAAAAGAAATTATTTACGGTGCAAGGAGAGAGGCTGCGGAAAGAGGACCCGGCTGCTATTTGGAGCCACAAGGGACGGGGCGTCCATTACACAGTCAGACGCCGCCGCTCGACCCGGGAGACCCGGGTGTTTATCAGGACAGTGCTCTGCACACAGTAAGCGCTCAATAAATACGATTGATTGATTGATTGATTGAATAAAGCCCCGCTTGTCTTCCACCGAGGAGATTGTTTGGACGGATTTTTTTTTTTTTTACCACAGCTATTCAGCTCAGTGGGACGGTAGAGAGGGAGGGATGAAGCTGGTTCGGAAAAATCCACGAGTCCGCAAATTTCCTGAGTCAAAAAGGAGCTAAAAGTCCATTTTGCGCTAAAACCCAACTCATCGCCTCCGGTTTCACTTTCCAGGCAGGACCGGCAAATCAAAACCAAGCGAGAAGCTTCGGATGGGGAGGGACGCGTACTGGACGCCTGTCTACTTGGGAGGTGATAAATCAAAAACCAAGCAAGAAGCTTCGGATGGGGAGGGACGCTACTGGATGCCTGTCGACTTGTGAGGTGATAAATCAAAAACCAAGCAAGAAGCTTCGGATGGGGAGGGACGCGGACTGGACGCCTGTCTACTTCATCATCATCATCATCATCAATCGTATTTATTGAGCGCTTACTATGTGCAGAGCACTGTACTAAGTGCTTGGGAAGTACAAATTGGCAACATATAGAGACAGTCCCTACCCAACAGTGGGCTCACAGTCTAAAAGGGGGAGGTGACAAATCAAAAACCAAGCAAGAAGCTTCGGGTGGGGAGGGACGCGTACTGGACGCCTGTCTACTTGGGAGGTGACAAATCAAAAACCAAGCAAGAAGCTTCGGATGGGGAGGGACGCGTACTGGACGCCTGTCTATTTGTGAGGTGATAAATCAAAACCAAGCAAGAAGCTTCGATACTTGGGAGGTGACAAATCAAAAACCAAGCAAGAAGCTTCAGATGGGGAGCGACGCGTACTGGACGCCTGTCTACTTGGGAGGTGACAAATCAAACCCAAGCAAGAAGCTTCGATATTTGTGAGGTGACAAATCAAAAACCAAGCAAGAAGCTTCGGATGGGGAGCGACGCGTACTGGACGCCTCTCTACTTGGGAGGTGACAAATCAAAACCAAGCAAGAAGCTTTGATACTTGTGAGGTGACAAATCAAAAACCAAGCAAGAAGCTTCGGATGGGGAGTGACGCGTACTGGACGCCTGTCTACTTGGGAGGTGATAAATCAAAAACCAAGCAAGAAGCTTCAGATGGGGAGGGACGCGTACTGGACGCCTGTCTACTTGGGAGGTGATAAATCAAAAACCAAGTAAGAAGCTTCGGATGGGGAGGGACGCGGACTGGACGCCTGTCTACATCATCATCATCATCAATCGTATTTATTGAGCGCTTACTATGTGCAGAGCACTGTACTAAGTGCTTGGGAAGTACAAATTGGCAACATATAGAGACAGTCCCTACCCAACAGTGGGCTCACAGTCTAAAAGGGGGAGGTGACAAATCAAAAACCAAGCAAGAAGCTTCGGATGGGGAGCGACGCGTACTGGACGCCTGCCTACTTGGGAGGTGACAAATCAAAAACCAAGCAAGAAGCTTCGGATGGGGAGCGACGCGTACTGGACGCCTGTCTACTTGGGAGGTGACAAATTAAAAACCAAGAAAAAAGCTTCGGATGGGGAGGGACGCGTACTGGACACCTGTCTACTTGGGAGGTGATAAATCAAAACCACGCAAGAAGCTTTGATACTTGTGAGGTGACAAATCAAAAACCAAGCAAGAAGCTTCGGATGGGGAGCGACGCGTACTGGACGCCTGTCTACTTGGGAGGTGACAAATCAAAACCAAGCAAGAAGCTTCGGATGGGGAGGGACGCGGACTGGACGCCTGTCGACTTGTGAGGTGATAAATCAAAAACCAAGCGAGAAGCTTCGAATGGGGAGCGACGCGTACTGGACGCCTGTCGACTTGTGAGGTGATAAATCAAAAACCAAGCAAGAAGCTTCGGATGGGGAGGGACACGTACTGGACGCCTGTGTACTTGTGAGGTGACAAATCAAAAACCAAGCAAGAAGCTTCGGATGGGGAGGGACGCGTACTGGACGCCTGCCTACTTGTGAGGTGACAAATCAAAAACCAAGCAAGAAGCTTCGGATGGGGAGCGACGCGTACTGGACGCCTGCCTACTTGTGAGGTGATAAATCAAAAACCAAGCAAGAAGCTTTGGATGGGGAGCGACGCGGACTGGACGTCTGTCTACTTCATCATCATCATCATCAATCGTATTTATTGAGCGCTTACTATGTGCAGAGCACTGTACTAAGTGCTTGGGAAGTACAAATTGGCAACATATAGAGACAGTCCCTACCCAACAGTGGGCTCACAGTCTAAAAGGGGGAGGTGACAAATCAAAAACCAAGCAAGAAGCTTCGGATGGGGAGGGACGCGGACTGGACGCCTGTCTACTTGGGAGGTGACAAATTAAAAACCAAGAAAAAAGCTTCAGATGGGGAGGGACGCGGACTGGACGCCTGCCTACTTGTGAGGTGACAAATCAAAACCAAGCAAGAAGCTTCGATACTTGTGAGGTGACAAATCAAAAACCAAGCAAGAAGCTTCAGATGGGGAGCGACGCGTACTGGACGCCTGCCTACTTGTGAGGTGACAAATCAAAACCAAGCAAGAAGCTTCGATACTTGTGAGGTGACAAATCAAAAACCAAGCAAGAAGCTTCAGATGGGGAGTGACGCGTACTGGACGTCTGTCGACTTGTGAGGTGACAAATCAAAAACCAAGCAAGAAGCTTCGGATGGGGAGGGATGCAGACTGGACGCCTGTCTACTTGGGAGGTGACTGAGGCCCAGAGAAGTGAAGTGACTTGCCCAAGGTCACAGGGCGGACAAGGGAGAAGCAGCGAAGAGCAGAGTGGCTCGGTGGAAAGAGCCCGGGCTTGGGAGTCCGTGGTCATGGGTTCCAATCCCGGCTCTGCCAATTGTCAGCTGTGTGACTTTGGGCCAGTCACTTCACTTCTCTGGGCCTCAGTTCCCTCATCTGAAAAATGGGGATGAAGACTGTGAGCCCCCCGTGGGACAACCTGATCACCTCGTAATCTCCCCAGTGCTTAGAACAGTGCTTTGCACATAGTAAGTGCTTAATAAATGCCATCGTTATTATTATTACGTTTTTTGTTTCATTGTCTGTCTCCCCCTTCTAGACTGTGAGCCCGTTGTTGGGTTGGGACCGTCTCTATGTGTTGCCAGTTTGTACTTCCCAAGCGCTCAGTACAGTGCTCTGCACACAGTAAGCACTCAATAAATACGACTGAATTGAACTGAATTATGACTGAAAATATACATCATGGTCATGATATAGGTGTGTGCATGTTGAGCTTCTTTACACACCCCCACATACGGCAGGGAATGTGTCTGTTCTGTTGTTATAATTGTCAGCTGTGTGACTTTGGGCAAGTCACTTCACTTCTCTGGGCCTCTGTTACCTCATCTCTACAATGGGGATGAAAACCGTAAGCCCCCCGTGGGACAACCTGATCACCTCATAATCTCCCCAGTGCTTAGAACAGTGCTTGGCACATAGTAAGCGCTTAATAAATGCCATCATTATTACTTTTTTTGTTTCGTCACTTCACTTCTCTGGGCCTCGGTTACCTCATTTGTAAAATGGGGATGAAGACTGGGAGCCCTCCACGGGACAACCTGATCATCTTGTAGCCTCCCCAGCACGTAGAACAGTGCTTTGCACATAGTAAGCGCTTAATACATGCCATCATCATCATCATTATTATTATATTGTACTCTCCCAAGCACTTAGCATAGTGCTGTGCACACAGTAGGCACTTTTAGACTGTGAGCCCACTGTTGGGTAGGGACTGTCTCTATATGTTGCCGATTTGTACTTCCCAAGCGCTTAGTACGGTGCTCTGCACACAGTAAGCGCTCAATAAATATGACAATTGAATTGAATTATGACTGAAAATATACATCATGGTCATGATATAGGTATGTGCATGCTGCGCTTCTTTACACACACGCACACACGGCAGGGAATGTGTCTGTTCTGTTTTTATAATTGTCAGCTGTGTGACTTTGGGCAAGTCACTTCACTTCTCTGGGCCTCTGTTACCTCATCTGTAAAATGGGGATGAAGACTGGGAGCCCCCCGTGGGACAACCCCATCATCTGGTAGCCTCCCCAGCGCATAGAACAGTGCTTTGCACTTAGTAAGCGCTTAATAAATGGCATCATTATTATTATTATTATTATATTGTACGCACACAGTAGGTGCTTTCAGACTGTGAGCCCACTGTTGGGTAGGGACTGTCTCTATATGTTGCCAACTTGTACTTCCCAAGCGCTTAGTACGGTGCTCTGCACACAGTAAGCGCTCAATAAATATGACAAATGAATTGAATTATGACTGAAAATATACATCATGGTCATGATATAGGCGTGTGTATGTTGCGCTTCTTTACACACACGCACACATGGCAGGGAATGTGTCTGTTCTGTTTTTATAATTGTCAGCTGTGTGACTTTGGGCAAGTCACTTCACTTCTCTGGGCCTCTGTTACCTCATCTGTAAAATGGGGATGAAGACTGGGAGCCCCCCGTGGGACAACCTCATCATCTTGTAGCCTCCCCAGCGCATAGAACAGTGCTTTGCACTTAGTAAGCGCTTAATAAATGGCATCATTATTATTATTATTATTATTATATTGTACACACACAGTAGGTGCTTTTAGACTGTGAGCCCACTGTTGGGTAGGGACTGTCTCTATATGTTGCCAACTTGTACTTCCCAAGCGCTTAGTACCGCGCTCTGCACACAGGAAGCGCTCAATAAATACGATTGACTGATTGATGAATCCGACTGACTCCCAAACACACACATTTTTACTTCCAGAGAAAAAAAAATAATAATAATGAATTCCACCAAGGCTTACCTGAGCATCTGAATCGGTGAGAGTTTCGGGTCCAAGGGAGCTTAACTTATTCTGACACTAAATTTCAAAAAAATCAAAGAAGACCAGTTACATTCTGCGCCGTCCAGATTGTCCATTCCTTTCCTCCATTCACACGGCCGGTTCAGCACGCTTCCCGAGAAAATGCCGCTGGGATCTTAGCATTAAAGGGCAATTCCCGGCGGAGCAATCCCGGCTCCGCCAACGGTCGGCTGTGTGACTTTGGGCAAGTCACTTCTCTGAGCCTCAGTTACCTCATCTGTAAAACGGGGATTAAAACTGTGAGCCCCCCTTGGGACAACCCGATTGCCTTGTTACCTCCCCAGCGCTTAGAACGGTGCTTTGCACGTAGTAAGCGCTTAACAGATTTCATTATTATTATTATTATATTAATTCATTCTGATCTCTGGCTTCCTGGGGCCCGGAGAGGCAGCCTGTCGAAGGGGCCGCAGGCCGACGTCAGGAGGGATTTGGGGGCCGCGGCAGGCTGAGGGAGCGTGAGGAGGAGGAGGAAGAGGAGGAAATTTAAGGGTCGTCGCCGACCAAGGGAGCAATACGGAGGGAAAAGCGGCATCTGGGGAGAGTGGGAGACGCCAGACCCTTGGATGATGGCAGCCAAGAAAAACTCCCGCTCCACAGAGCGGCTGGGAACTGGGCGCATCCAAAGGGAAAACACCAAACAGGAGGAGCCCTTTCATCATCATCATCATCATCAATCGTATTTATTGAGCGCTTACTATGTGCAGAGCACTGTACTAAGCGCTTGGGAAGTACAAATTGGCAACATATAGAGACAGTCCCTACCCAACAGTGGGCTCACAGTCTGAAAGGGGCTTCCTCTCCCCCTCGTCTCCCTCTCCATCCCCCCATCTCACCTCCTTCCCTTCCCCACAGCACCTGTATAAATGTATATATGTTTGTACATATTTATTACTCTATTTATTTATTTTACTTGTACATATCTATTCTATTTATTTTATTTTGTTAGTATGTTTGGTTTTGTTTTCTGTCTCCCCCTTTTAGACTGTGAGCCCGCTGCTGGGTAGGAACTGTCTCTATATGTTACCAACTTGTACTTCCCAAGCGCTTAGTACAGTGCTCTGCACACAGTAAGCGCTCAATAAATACGATTGATGAGGAGGAGGAGGAGGAGGAGACACATTCACTGTTATTCTTTTTTTTAATAATGAACGCTAAACAAGCTAGAAGTGGGAGGCGGCGAGGCCTGGTGGAAAGAACACGGAATAGAGAGGCAGGAGGGCCGGGTTTTGAACCCATCTCCGTCGCTGGCCGACTGGGTGACCCTGGGCGAGACAGTCAAACTCTCTAGGCCTCAGTTTCCTCATTTATAAGTAATAATGGCATGTATTAAGCACTTACTATGTTCTAGGCTCATTTAAGCGCTTAGTACAGTGTTGTAGTAGTAGTAGTAGTAGTAGTAGTAGTGTAGTACTCTCTCTCCCCCTCGTCCCCCTCTCCATCCCCCCCATCTTACCTCCTTCCCTTCCCCACAGCACCTGTATATATGTATATATGTTTGTACATATTTATTACTCTAGTTATTTATTTATTTATTTTACTTGTACCTATCTATTCTGTTTATTTTATTTTGTATGTTTGGTTTTGTTCTCTGTCTCCCCCTTTTAGACTGTGAGCCCACTGTTGGGTAGGGACTGTCTCTGTATGTTGCCAATTTGTACTTCCCAAGCGCTTAGTACAGTGCTCTGCACACAGTAAGCGCTCAATAAATACGATTGATGATGATGATGATGATAGTAGTAGTACTGTACTTAGTACAGTACTTAGTACAGTACAATAAATGCGATTGATTGATTATAAAACATCATTTATTTATATTAATGTCAGTCTCCCCCTCTAGGCCGGCCGGCTGGGTGACCTTGGGCGAGACAGTCAAACTCTCTAGGCCTCAGTTTCCTCATTTATAAGTAATAATGGCATTTATTAAGCACTTACTATGTTCTAAACTCATTTAAGCGCTTAGTACAGTGTAGTAGTAGTAGTAGTAGTGTAGTAGTAGTACTGTACTTAGTACAGTACAATAAATGCGATTGATTGATTATAAAACATCATTTATTTATATTAATGTCAGTCTCCCCCTCTAGGCCGGCCGGCTGGGTGACCTTGGGCGAGACAGTCAAACTCTCTAGGCCTCAGTTTCCTCATTTATAAGTAATAATGGCATTTATTAAGCACTTACTATGTTCTAAGCTCATTTAAGCGCTTAGTACAGTGTAGTAGTAGTAGTGTAGTAGTAGTACTGAACTTAGTACAGTACTTAGGACAGTACAATAAATGCGATTGATTGATTATAACACGTCATTTATTTATATTAATGTCAGTCTCCCCCTCTAGGCCGGCCGGCTGGGTGACCTTGGGCGAGACAGTCAAACTCTCTAGGCCTCAGTTTCCTCATTTATAAGTAATAATGGCATTTATTAAGCACTTACTATGTTCTAAGCTCATTTAAGCGCTTAGTACAGTGTAGTAGTAGTGTAGTAGTAGTACTGAACTTAGTACAGTACTTAGTACAGTACAATAAATGTGATTGATTGGTTATAAAACATCATTTATTTATATTAATGTCAGTCTCCCCCTCTAGGCCGGCCGGCTTGGTGACCTTGGGCGAGACAGTCAAACTCTCTAGGCCTCAGTTTCCTCATTTATAAGTAATAATGGCATTTATTAAGCACTTACTATGTTCTAAGCTCATTTAAGCGCTTAGTACAGTGTAGTAGTAGTAGTAGTGTAGTAGTAGTAGTACTGTACTTAGTACAGTACAATAAATGCGATTGATTGATTATAAAACGTCATTTATTTATATTAATGTCAGTCTCCCCCGCTAGGCCGGCCGGCTGGGTGACCTTGGGCGAGACAGTCAAACTCTCTAGGCCTCAGTTTCCTCATTTATAAGTAATAATGGCATTTATTAAGCACTTACTTCTAAGCTCATTTAAGCGCTTAGTACAGTGTAGTAGTTGTAGTAGTGTAGTAGTCGTACTGTACTTAGTACTAGTAGTACTGTACTTAGTACAGTACTTAGTACAGTACAATAAATGTGATTGATTGGTTATAAAACATCACTTATTTATATTAATGTCAGTCTCCCCCTCTAGGCTGTAAGCTCATTGTGGGCAGGGAATGTGTCCGTTTATTCATTCATTCATTCATTCAGTTGTATTTATTGAGCGCTTACTATGTGCAGAGCACTGGACTAAGCGCTTGAGTCCCCGCCTAGAGACCGTGGTTTTGTTTTGTTGTCTGTCTCCCCTTTCTAGACCGTGAGCCCGTTGTTGGGTAGGGACCGTCTCTAGATGTTGCCTACTTGTGCTTCTCAAGCGCTTAGTACAGTGCTCTGCACACAGAAAGCGCTCAATAAATACGATTGAAAGAATGAATGAGTGAACTCATCCAAGGTAACAGATCCTGCCTAGCCACCTGGTAGAAGCCATTGTGGATGGTTTGCGGGGCATTCATTCATTCATTCATTCAATCGTATTTATTGAGCGCTTACTGTGTGCAGAGCACTGTACTAAGCGCTTGGGAAGTACAAGTTGGCAACATATAGAGACGGTCCCTACCCAATAACGGGCTCTCAGTCTAGAAGGGGGACAGACAACAAAACATGTGGACAGGTGTCAAGTCGTCAGAACAAATAGAAATAAAGCTCGATGCACATCATTAACAAAATAGATTAGTAAGTAAATATGTATAAGTAAAATAAATAGAGTAATAAATCTGTCCAAACATCTATACAGGTGCTGTGGGGTGGGGAAGGAGGTAGGGCTGGGGGGATGGGGAGGAGGAGAGGAAAAAGGGGGCTCAGTCTATTGTTGTATTGTACTTGCCTAAGCGCTTAGTACAGTGCTCCGCACACAGCAAGCGCTCAATAAATTCAATCGAACGAATGAATGGGATAAGACTCCTATTTTATAATGATGGTATCTGTTAAGCGCTTACTATGCGCCAAGCACTATTCTAAGCACTGGGGTAGATACAAGGTAATCAGGTTGTCTCACATGGGGCTCACAGTCTTCATCATCATCATCAATCGTATTTATAGAGCGCTTACTATGTGCAGAGCACTGTACTAAGCGCTTGGGAAGTGCAAATTGGCAACATATAGAGACAGTCCCTACCCAACAGTGGGCTCACAGTCTAAAAGTCATCCCCATTTTAGAGATGAGGGAACTGAGGCCCGGAGACGTTAAGTGACTTGCCCACGGTCACACAGCAGACACGTGGCGGAGGCGGGATTAGAACCCATGACCTATGGCTCCCCAGCCCGGGCTCTTTCCACTAAGCCACGCTGCTTCCTATTTAATGAATGGGCTAATCGCAGCTCCACCACGTGTCTGCCGGGTGACCTTGGGCAAATCACTTTACTTCTCTGGGCCTCAGTTCCCTCATCTGTAAAACGGGGAATGAGACTGTGAGCCCCGTGTGGGACAGGGACCTGATTTGCTCTTAGCCACCCCAGCGCTTAGTACAGTGCCTGGCACACAGTAAGCACGTAACAAAAACCACAATTATTAGAGAAGCGGCGTGGCTCAGTGGAAAGAGCCCGGGCTTTGGAGTTACGGGTCACAGGTTCAAATCCTGGCTCTGCCAATTGTCAGCTGCGTGACTTCGGACAAGTCACTTCACTTCCCTGGGCCTCAGCTACCTCATCTGGACAATGGGGATTGAGACTGTGAGCCCCCCGTGGGACAACCTGATCACCTTGTATCCCCCCGAGCGCTTAGAACAGTGCTTTGCACATAGTTAAGTGCTTAACAAATTCCCTTATTATTATTACTATTACTCTCCCTACTTCTTAGGGAACTTGTATGGGACAGAAACTGTAGAATAATAATTATAATGGCATTTATTAAGCACTTACCATGTGCAAAGCACTGCTCTAAGGGCTGGGGAGGTTACAAGGTGATCAGGTTGACCCACGGGGGGCTCCCAGTCTTCATCCCCATTTTCCAGATGAGGTCACTGAGGCCCAATAATAATAATGGCATTTATTAAGCGCTTACCACGTGCAAAGCACCGTTCTAAGGGCTGGGGAGGTTACAAGGTGATCAGGTTGTCTCACGGGGGGCTCCCAGTCTTCATCCCCATTTTCCAGATGAGGTCACTGAGGCGCAGAGAAGCCCCAAAGTCCCCCAGCTGACAATTGGCGGAGCCGGGATTTGAACCCCCGACCTCTGACTCCAAAGCCCGGGCTCTTTCCACCGAGCCACGCTGCTCCTCGTTGAGCGCAGCGAACTGGAAGATTAATAATAATAATAATAATGATGGCATTTATTAAGTGCTTACTAATAAAGCACTTATTAGCGGAGTGGCTCAGTGGGAAGAGCCCGGGCTTTGGATTCAGAGGTCATGGGTTCGAATCCCGGCTCTGCCAATTGTCAGCCGTGTGACTTTGGGCAAGTCACTTCACTTCTCTGGGCCTCAGTTACCTCATCTGTAAAATGGGGATTAAGACTGTGAGCCCCACGTGGGACAACCTGATCCCTTTGTATCCCCCCCCCAGCGCTTAGAACAGTGCTTTGCACATAGTAAGCGCTCAATAAATACGAACGAATGAATGAATGAATGAAATGGTGGATAAATATCATAATTACATTACAGAAAATTTGGGGGGTACCTACTCGCGCACCCCAGGGATCCCAGGCTGTGCAACTCACCGCACTCTTCCTACGCTTTCATTCATTCAATCGTATTTATTGAGCGCTTACTGGGTGCCGAGCACTGTACCAAGCGCTTGGGAAGTACAAGTTGGCAACATAAGCGATGGCTTACCACTGGATAGCTATTTCCCCGCCACCCCTCATCCGCGGCCCAAATCCACTATTTCCGAGGCGAGAATCCCCCAGCGCGGGAAGGAGTCCGCTTGCCCCGGGAGTATTTCCCCTCTGAGCTTTCCCCTACAATAATAATAATAATAATAATAATAATAATAATAATAATAATAATAATAATAATGGCATTTGTTAAGCGCTTACTATGTGCACAGCACTGTTCTAAGTGCTGTGGGGGGGATACAAGGTGATCAAGTTGTCCCACTTGGGGCTCACAGTCTTAATCCCCATTTTACAGATGAGGGAACTGAGGCTCAGAGAAGTTAAGTGACTCGCCCGAGGTCACACAGCGGACGTGTGGTGGAGCCCGGATTCGAACCCACGACCTCTGACTCCAAAGCCCGGGCTCTTTCCACTGAGCCAGGCCGCTTCTCTACAACTCTCTACAAGAGAGTTGCGTCCCGTGTGTCGTCTAAGCAGGTGTGGTTCTGATCCTTACTTCTTCCATCTGTTTCCAGAGTTCCTCACACTCGTTGATCAGGGCCTCCTTGGCATCCGCGGCATATTTGGCGTTTGCGGTGATGTCCGGGGCCAGCTCCTGCTGGTAGACCGACATGCGTTTCGCTAGCCTCTCGGCCTAAAGGCGACAAAACAGTAGTCGGCAATGGCGTTCAAAGCAGATGCCCGCGGCCATCCATCGACACAAGCTGCGGCGTGCCCGTCCCCCTGATGATGATGATTATGGTGCAAAGCGCTCAATAAATATGATTGAATGAATGAATGAATAATAAATCTGTACAAACATCTATACAGGCGCAGTGGGAGGGGAAGGAGGTCGGGCAGGGGGGATGGGGAGAAGGAGAGGAAAAAGGGGGCTCAGTCTGGGAAGGCCTCTTGGAGGAGGTGAGCTCTCGGTAGGGATTTGAAGGGAGGAAGAGAGCTAGTTTGGCGGATGTGTGGAGGGAGGGCATTCCAGGTCAGGGGATGGACGTGGCTTCAGGTTATTATTATAATGGCATTTATTAAGCGCTTACTATGTGCAAAGCACTGTTCTAAGCGCTGTGGGGGGATACAAGGTGATCAGGTTGTCCCACGTGGAGCTCACGGTCTTCATCCCATTTTACGGATGAGGGAACCGAGGCACGGAGAAGTGTCCCACGGCTGACAAGTGGCGGGGCCGGGATTCGAACCCATGACCTCTGACTCCAAAGCCCAGGCTCTCTCCACCGAGCCACGCTGCTTCTCCGAGTGGCCCCCTGGCCACTAGGCCTACAGTTGAAGCCACGCAGAAACCAAGGAGGGATAGGAGGGATTAAGGTCGTTCCTTGGGCTCTCGTCAATCAATCAGTCAATCGTGTTTATTGAGCGCTTACTGTGTGCAGGGCACTGTACTAAGCACCCACCCTGTAGTTTCAAGACAGATAAGGGGGAATGAGGCGGACTCCCCCTCCTTCCTCCAAGGTCCTCCTTGTCCGTTTGGGGCATAGCGGCTGTCAGCAAGCCTGACCCCCCACGCTCAGGAACCCCAAGAACCAGCATGAGAACCAGCCGTGACTCAGTGGAAAAGAGCCCGGGCTTTGGAGTTGGAGGTCACGGGTTCCAATCCTGGCTCCGCCACGTCAGCTGGGTGACTTTGGGCAAGTCACTTCACTTCTCTGGGCCTCAGTTCCCTCATCTGGAAAATGGGGATGAAGACTGGGAGCCCCCGTGGGCCAACCTGATCACCTTGCAACCTCCCCAGCGCTCAGAACAGTGCTTTGCACATAGTAAGCGCTTAATAAATGCCATTATTATTATTATTATTACAAGGTGATCAGGTTGTCCCACGGGGGGCTCACACAATTTTAATCCCCATTTTACATATGAGGTAACGGAGGCCCAGAGAAGTGAAGCGACTTGCCCAAAGTCCCACCGCTGACGATTGGCGGAGCCGGGATTTGAACCCATGACCTCTGACTCCAAAGCCCGGGCTCTTTCCACTGAGCCACGCGCTTGCCCAAGGTCACGCAGCTGATAAGTGGCGCAGGCGGAATTAGAACCCACATCCTCTGATTCCCAAGCCCGGGTTCTTGCCACTGAGCCATGCTGCTTAGTTCCTGAATTACTGAGGAATGACCGTTCATTAGTTTTTACCCAAGTTTACAAAACATTAAAGTTCTCTTGGGTACAATATAATTCATTTCATTTACTTAATAATAATAAAAGGCATTTGTTAAGCGCTTACTATGTGCAAAGCACATAGTATTATTAAAGCACTGTTCTAAGTGCTGGGGAGGATACAAGGTGATCAGGTTGTCCCACGGGGGGCTCACAATCTTCATCCCCATTTTACAGAGCAGGGAACTGAGGCCCAGAGACGTGAAGTGACTTGCCCAAAGTCACACGGCTGACAAGCGGAGGAGCCGGCATTTGAACCCACGACCTCTGGCTCCCGAGCCCGGGCTCCTTCCACTGAGCCCGGGCTCGGGCTTACTGTGCTTTTAGGCTGTTAGCTTTAAGGCTTTTAGACTGTGAGCCCACTGTTGGGTAGGGACTGTCTCTATATGTTGCCAACTTGTACTTCCCAAGCGCTTAGTACAGTGCTCTGCACACAGTAAGCGCTCAATAAATACGATTGATGATGATGATGATGATGATGAGCCACGCTGCTTGCTGATTTATGAACCAAAAACAAAGGAAAAATGAAGACTGCGCTTACCCCCTTCAATAGTTCTTCTTGTTGCTCCTGAAACAAAAGGACAAAAGTTACAGTGGATCAAAATGCCTTTAAAATAAACTCAAAAATAACAAGCTGCCCTGCTTCAAAGCCCAATCTTACGCTCTCTGGCTTATTCTGGGACCCCTTTAAACAACTCATCTGCAAATCAGCGCTTAGAACAGTGCTTTGCACATAGTAAGCGCTTAATAAATACCATTAAAAAAAACAAAAAACCCCGTAATTTCCCTCCCAAATCAGAACAGTTCATCCCATGTGGAAAATTCGAGTTGAGGGGGCTGCCGGATAGATTGGCGGACTAGCGGAACACAATGGGTCACTGGAGGGGAAGGAGTCAGGGATGGTGAGGACCGAGTTAGAGCTGTTGGATCCTCCAGGTTGGGTCACTGGGAAGAAAAGACGGAGTCAGGGACGGAGAGGAGAGAGTCAAGGGTGTTGAAGAATAACAATAATTATTATTATTAGTATTTATTGAGCGCTTACTGTGTGCAGAGCACTGTAGTAATAATAATGATGGTATTTGTTAAGCGCTTACTATGTGCAAAGCACTGGGGAAGATATAAGGTGATCAGGTTGTCCCACGTGGGGCTCGCAGTCTTAGTCCCCATTTTCCAGTTGAGGGAACTGAGGCCCAGAGAAGTGAAGTGACTTCCCAAGGTCACCCCAGCTGACAAGTGGCAGAGCTGGGATTCGAACCCGTGCCCTCTGACTCCAAAGCCCAGGATCTTTCCACTGAGCCACAGCTGCTTCTCTAGTAAGCGCTTGGGAAGTCCAAGTTGGCAACGTACAGAGACGGTCCCTACCCAACAGTGGGCTCACAGTCTAGAAGGGGGAGACAGAGAACAAAATAAAACATATTAACAAAATCAAATAAATAGAATAAATATGTACAAATAAAATAAATAGAGTAATAAATATGTACAAACATATATACAGGTTAGGGTTAATATATATATATATATATATATATATATATATACACAAATATAATAATATACTAAGCCACAGCTGCTTCTCTAGTAAGCGCTTGGGAAGTCCAAGTTGGCAACATACAGAGACGGTCCCTACCCAACAGTGGGCTCACAGTCTAGAAGGGGGAGACAGAGAACAAAATAAAACATATTAACAAAATCAAATAAATAGAATAAATATGTACAAATAAAATAGAGTAATAAATACGTACAAACATATATACATATATACAGGTTAGGGTTATGTATATATATATATATATATATATACAAATATAATAATATACTAAGCCACAGCTGCTTCTCTAGTAAGCGCTTGGGAAGTCCAAGTTGGCAACATACAGAGACGGTCCCTACCCAACAGTGGGCTCACAGTCTAGAAGGGGGAGACAGAGAACAAAATAAAACATATTAACAAAATCAAATAAATAGAATAAATATGTACAAATAAAATAGAGTAATAAATACGTACAAACATATATACATATATACAGGTTAGGGTTATGTATATATATATATATATATACAAATATAATAATATACTAAGCCACAGCTGCTTCTCTAGTAAGCGCTTGGGAAGTCCAAGTTGGCAACATAGAGAGACGGTCCCTACCCAACAGTGGGCTCACAGTCTAGAAGGGGGAGACAGAGAACAAAATAAAACATATTAACAAAATCAAATAAATAGAATAAATATGTACAAATAAAATAAATAGAGTAATAAATACGTACAAACATATATGCATATATACAGGTTAGGGTTATGTATATATATATATATATATATATATATATATATATACACAAATATAATAATATACTAAGCCACAGCTGCTTCTCTAGTAAGCGCTTGGGAAGTCCAAGTTGGCAACATAGAGAGACGGTCCCTACCCAACAGTAGGCTCACAGTCTAGAAGGGGGAGACAGAGAACAAAATAAAACATATTAACAAAATCAAATAAATAGAATAAATATGTACAAATAAAATAAATAGAGTAATAAATACGTACAAACATATATACATATATACAGGTTACGGTTATGTATATACATATACAAATATAATAATATACAATTATTACTATGGCATTTGTTAAGCGCTTACTACATGCCAAGCACTGTTCTAAGAACTGAGGTAGATACAAGCTAATCAGGTTGTCCCATGTGGGGCTCACGCTTTTAATCCCCATTTTACAGATGAGGAAACTGAGGCACGGAGAAGTGAAGTGACTTGCCCAAGGCCACAGAGCAGATAAGTGGCAGAGGCAGGATTAGAACCCACGACCTCTGACTCCCAAACCTGGGCTCTTTCCACTGAGCCAGGCTGCTTGAATGGTTCGGGCTGCGTCACCACTGCGGATCAGTCGGGGATATTTGTTGATTTAGTCGTATTTATTGAGCGCTTACTGTGTGCAGGGCACTGGACTAAGCGCTTGGAAAGTACAATTCGGCAACAGAGACAACCCCTACCCAACAATGGGCTCACAGTCTAGAAGGGGGAGAGACAGACAACAAAACAAAACAAGCAGACGGGTGTCAATACCCTCAAAATGGATAAATATCATTATCAATCGTATTTATTGAGCACTTACTGTGTGCAGAGCACTGTACTAAGCGCTTGGGAAGTACAAGTTGGCAACATCTAGAGACAGTATAGATGTTTACACATCATTAATAAATTCAGTAATAAATATGTTCAAATATACACAAGTGCCGTGGGGAGGGGAAGGAGGTAGGGCCGGGGGGATGGGGAGGAGGAGAGGATAAAGGGGGCTCCGTCTGGGAAGGCCTCCTGGAGGAGGTGAGCTCTCAGTAATAAATAAATAAATAATGATGGCATTTGTTAAGCGCTTACTATGTGCAAGGCACTGTTCTAAGCGCTGGGAAGGTAACAAGGTGATCAAGTGGTCCCACGGGGGGCCCACGGTCTTCATTCCCATTTTCCAGATGAGGGAACTGAGGCCCGGAGAAGTGAAGTGACTTGCCCAAAGTCACCCAGCTGACAACTGGTGGAGCTGGGATTTGAACCCATGACCTCTGACTGAGCCCCTTCCTTCCTCGCCCCCTCGCCCCCCTCTCCATCCCCCCATCTTGCCTCCTTCCCTTCCCCACAGCACCTGTATATATGTATATATGGTTGTACATATTTATTACTCTATTTATTTATTTATTTATTTATTTATTTTACTTGTACATTTCTATCCTATTTATTTTATTTTGTTGGTATGTTTGGTTCTGTTCTCTGTCTCCCCCTTTTAGACTGTGAGCCCACTGTTGGGTAGGGACTGTCTCTATGTGTTGCCAATTTGTACTTCCCAAGCGCTTAGTACAGTGCTCTGCACATAGTAAGCGCTCAATAAATACGATTGATTGATTGATTGATTAAAGCCCGGGCTCTTTCCACCGAGCCACGCTGCTTCGGTAGGGCTTTGAAGGGAGGAAGGGAGCTAAGAGAGGGGATAGAGAGGGGAGAATCAGGGATGTTGGCTAATCTATCCATTCATTCAATTGTACTTATTGAGCGCTTACCGTGTGCAAAGCCCTGCCCTAAGCGCACGGGAGCGGACACTATAAGCACTATAAGAATTTACAATCTAGAACGGGAGACAGACATAAGTGTAAATTTAAAAAAAATGGAAAAAGTAAAAAACAAACAAATAAATAAATAAATTACAGATCCATCCTGGGGAATGGTAAGGGATAGCAGTGCTCTGCACACAGTAAGCACTCAATAAATACGATTGAATGAATGAATGAGGGGAGAGTCCTGGGTGTTGGCTAATTCATGCTGGGTCACCACTGGAGAACGGTCAGGGATGGAAACGGCTAATCTGGGCTGGAAAACTGGGAGAAAGTTGGGGTTTTCCCATGATCCATCCATAACCATGAGGAAGGTTGCCCCCATTTTCACATATCAACCGCTGCTTGCCTTCGCACCAACCCAGCCCTTTTTATCCTAAACACTGGTCTCTTTACGCTCAGGGACCAGCACACGTTTCAACAGTTTCCTCAGGGAATCATCGTCCGAGGAAGCGACTTCCTCGGGGAATCACGAAGCAATTTCCTCAGGGAATCATCACCCGACGAAGCGATTTCCTCGGGAAATCATCACCCAAGGAAGCCATTTCCTCGGCACCATCATCACCCGAGGAACCGATTTCCTCAGCAGCAGCATCACCCGAGGAAGCGATTTCCTCAGGATCATCATCACCCGAGGAAGAGATTTCCTCAGCATCATCATCGCCTGAGGAAGCCATTTCCTCAGCATCATCATAGCTCGAGGAAGCGAGTTCCTCAGGGAATCACTACCCGAGGAAGCGATTTCCTCAGGGAATCACCACCCGAGGAAGCGATTTCCTCAGGGAATCACCACCCGAGGAAGCCATTTCCTCAGGGAATCACCACCCGAGGAAGCAATTTCCTCAGGGAATCACCACCCAAGGAAGTGATTTCCTCAGGGAATCATCAACCGAGGAAGCGATTTCCTCAGGCAATCGCCACCCGAGGAAGCGATTTCCTCAGGGAATCGCCACCCGAGGAAGCGATTTCCTCAGGGAATCATCAACCGAGGAAGCCATTTCCTCGGCATCATCATCACCCGAGGAAGTGATTTCCTTAGCATCACTGTCACCCGAAAAAGCGATTTCCTCAGGGAATCATCACTCGACGAAGCGATTTCCTCGGTATCATCATCGCCTGAGGAAGCGATTTCCTCAGCATCATCATCGCCCGAAGAAGCTACTTCCTCAGCATCATCATCGCCCGAGGAAGCGATTTCCTCAGGGAATCATCACCTGAGGAAGCCATTTCCTCAGGGAATCACCACCCGAGGAAGCAATTTCCTCAGGGAATCACCACCCGAGGAAGCGATTTTCTCAGGGAATCACCACCCGACGAAGGAATTTCCTCAGGGAATCACCACCCGATGAAGCAATTTCCTCAGGGAATCACCACCCGAGGAAGCAATTTCCTCCGGCAATCACCACCCGAGTAAGCGGTTTCCTCAGGGAATCATCACCCTAGGAAGCGATTTCCTCGGCATCATCATCACCCGAGGAAGCGATTTCCTTAGCATCATCATCACCCGAAGAAGCGATTTCCTCAGGGAATCACCACCCAACGAAGCGATTTCCTCGGCATCATCATCGCCCGAGGAAGCGATTTCCTCAGCAGCAGCATCGCCCGAGAAAGCGATTTCCTGAGCATCATCATCGCCCGAGGAAGCCATTTCCTCAGGGAATCACCACCCGACGAAGCGATTTCCTCGGCATCATCATTGCCCAAGGAAGCGATTTCCTCAGGGAATCACCACCCGAGAAAGCGATTTCCTCAGGGAATCACCACCCGAGGAAGCGATTTCCTCAGGGAATCACCACCCGAGGAAGCGATTTCCTCAGGGAATCACCACCCGAGGAAGCGATTTCCTCAGGGAATCACCACCCGAGGAAGCGATTTCCTCAGCATCATCATCACCTGAGGAAGCGATTTCCTCAGGGCATCACCATCACCTGAGGAAGCGATCTCCTCAGGGCATCACCACCTGAGGAAGCGATCTCCTCAGGGAATCACCACCCGAGGAAGCGATTTCCTCAGGGAATCACCACCCGAGGAAGCGATTTCCTCAGGCAATCACCACCCGAGGAAGCGATTTCCTCAGGCAATCACCACCCGAGGAAGCGATTTCCTCAGGCAATCACCACCCGAGGAAGCGATTTCCTCAGGCAATCACCACCCGAGGAAGCGATTTCCTCAGGCAATCATCACCCGAGGAAGCAATTTCCTCAGGGAATCATCAACCGAGGAAGCGATTTCCTCGGCATCATCATCACCCGAAAAAGCGATTTCCTTAGGGAATCATCAACCGAGGAAGCGATTTCCTCGGCATCATCATCACCCGAAGAAGCGATTTCCTTAGGGAATCATCAACCGAGGAAGCGATTTCCTCGGCATCATCATCACTCGAGGAAGCGATTTCCTTAGCATCATCATCACCCGAAAAAGCAATTTCCTCGGGGAATCACCACCCAATGAAGCGATTTCCTCGGCGTCATCATTGCCCGAGGAAGCGATTTCCTCAGCATCATCATTGCCCGAGGAAGCGATTTCCTCAGCATCATCATCGCCCAAGGAAGCGATTTCCTTAGCATCATCATCGCCCAAAGAAGCGATTTCCTCAGGGAATCACCACCCGAGGAAGCAATTTCCTCAGGGAATCACCACCCGAGGAAGCGATTTCCTCAGGGAATCACCACCCGAGGAAGCGATTTCCTCAGGGAATCATCACCCGAGGAAGCAATTTCCTCAGGGAATCACCACCCGAGGTAGCGATCTCCTCAGAGAATCATCACCCGAGGAAGCGATTCCTCAGGGAATCACCACCCGAGGAAACGATTTCCTCAGGGAATCACCACCCGAGGAAACGATTTCCTCAGGAAATCGCCACCCGAGGCAGCGATTTCCTCAGGGAATCGCCACCCGAGGAAGCGATTTCCTCAGGGAATCGCCACCCGAGGAAGCGATTTCCTCAGGGAATCACCACCCGAGGAAGCGATTTCCTCAGAGAATCGCCACCCGAGGAAGCGATTTCCTCGGGGAATTGCTACCCGAGGAAGCGATTTCACCGGGGAATCCGCCACCCGAGGAAGCGCTTTCCTCGGGGAATCGCCACCCGAGGGAGCGATTTCCTCGGGGAACGTCCCCTCAATCTCCACCTTTCACTCAGCCCATCCCAGTCTTACCCTCCCAACACTCCTCCCCCTCCCATATTCAACCCCTTCCCAGCCCTTTCCTCCACATCCCTCTCATCCTGTCCCAGCACCACCCTTTATATTCCATTCCCTGAGCCAACTCTTGTCAACTCACTCCCACCCAAACCCTTCCCACCCCTTTCCTCCGCATCCCACTCATCCTGTCCCAGTGCTACCCCTTTCATTCATTCATTCATTCAGAGAAGCAGCGTGGCTCAATGGAAAGAGCCTGAGTTTGGGAGTCCGAGGTCGTGGGGTATAATCCCGGCTCTGCCACTTATAATAATAATGATGGCATTTGTTAAGCGCTTATTATGTGCGAAGCACTGTTCTAAGTGCTGGAGGGATGCAAGGTGATCAGGTTGTCCCATGTGGGGCTCACAGTCTTCATCCCCATTTTACAGATGAGGTAACCGAGGCTCAGAGAAGTGACTTGTCCAAGGTCACACAGCAGACATGTGGCGGAGCCGGGGTTATCAGCTGTGTGACTTTGGGCAAGTCACTTCACTTCTCTGTGCCTCAGTGTCTCATCTGTAAAATGGGGATGAAGACTTTGAGCCCCATGTGGGACAATCTGATTACTCTGGATCTACCCCAGCGCTGTGAACAGTGCTTGGCACACAGTGAGCGCTTAACAAATAGCAACATTATTATTCATTCAACCACCTTTATTGAGCACTGGCTGTGTGCAGAGCACTGGACTAGGTGCTGGGGAAGTCATAAATAAAGCAATAAAGAGAGATAATCCGTGCCCAGAGATGGGCCCTGGACCCGGCCTGGACGGTGGGGAGAGCAAGTTTCCGGGCATCGCTCGGGGCTTGTGCCAAGGCCGCCGGGCTCAGGCCAGGCCTGGGCCCATGCCTTCCTCTCGAGAAGCAGTGTGGCTCAGTGGAAAGAGCCGGGCTTTGCAGTCAGAGGTCATGGGTTCAAATCCCGGCTCCGCCACTTGTCAGTTGTGTGCCTTTGGGCAAGTCGCTTAACTTCTCTGGGCCTCAGTTACCTCATTTGGAAAATGGGGATTAAGACTGTGAGCCCCCCGTGGGACAACCTTGATTACCTTGTATCCCCCCAGCGCTTAGAACAGTGCTTTGCACATAGTAAGCGCTTAATAAATGTCATTATTATTATCATTCTCTGTGCCTCAGTTCCCTCTTCTGTAAAATTGGGATTAAGACTGTGAGCCCCCCGTGGGACAAGCTTGATTACCTTGTAACCTCTCCAGCGCTTAGAACAGTGCTTTGCACATAGTAAGTGCTTAATAAATGTCATTATTATTCTCTGTGCCTCAGTTCCCTCATCTGTAAAATGGGGATGAAGACTGTGAGCCCCCCGTGGGACGACCTGATCACCTTGTTACCTCCCTAGTGCTTAGAACAATGCTTTGCACATAGTAAGCGCTTAATGTCATTATTATTATTATTATCATTATTATTCTCTGGGCCTCAGTTCCCTCATCTGTAAAATGGGGATGAAGACTGTGAGCCCCCCGTGGGACCACCTTGATTACCTTGTAACCTCCCCATCGCTTAGAACAGTGCTTTGCACATAGTAAGCGCTTAATCAATGCCATCATTGTTGTTATTATTATTATTCCCCTTCGCCAGGCACCCACCATGGCGGAGCAGCAGGAGGCTTTTCCGACGCTCACGAGGGCCGGGACGGAGCCGAGCCGAAGCCGAACCGAAGTCGAGCCGAAGCCGGAGCCGAAGAGGAGCCGAAGCCGAGCCGAAGCCGAACCGAGGTCGAGCCGAAGCCGGAGCCGAAGAGGAGCCGAAGCCGGACGGGAGCCGAAGCGGAGCCGAAGCCGAGCCGGAGCCGAAGAGGAGCCGAAGCCGAACCGAGGTCGAGCCGAAGCCGGAGCCGAAGAGGAGCCGAAGCCGAACGGGAGCCGAAGAGGAGCCGAAGCCGAGCCGGAGCCGAAGAGGAGCCGAAGCCGAACCGAGGTCGAGCCGAAGCCGGAGCCGAAGAGGAGCCGAAGCCGAACGGGAGCCGAAGCGGAGCCGAAGCCGAACCGAGGTCGAGCCGAAGCCGGAGCCGAAGAGGAGCCGAAGCCGAACGGGAGCCGAAGCCGAGCCGGAGCCGAAGAGGAGCCGAAGCCGAACTGAGGTCGAGCCGAAGCCGGAGCCGAAGAGGAGCCGAAGCCGAACGGGAGCCGAAGCGGAGCCGAAGCCGAACCGAGGTCGAGCCGAAGCCGGAGCCGAAGAGGAGCCGAAGCCGAAGTGGAACCGAG
Source organism: Tachyglossus aculeatus (assembly GCF_015852505.1). Classification (NCBI taxonomy): domain Eukaryota; kingdom Metazoa; phylum Chordata; class Mammalia; order Monotremata; family Tachyglossidae; genus Tachyglossus; species Tachyglossus aculeatus. Next base: position 38,660,576 of record NC_052088.1, on the reverse strand, counting down.
GTCGAGCCGGAGCCGAAGAGGAGCCGAAGCAGAACCGAAGCCGAAGAGGAGCCGAAGCCGAGCCGAAGCGGAGCCGAAGCCGAACGGGAGCCGAAGCCGAACCGAAGCCGAGCCGGAGCCGAAGAGGAGCCCGAGCCGAGGTCGAGCCGGAGCCGAAACGAAGCCGAAGAGGAGCCGAAGCGGAGCCGAAGCCGAGCCGAGGTCGAGCCGGAGCCGAAACGAAGCCGAAGAGGAGCCGAAGCCGAACCGAGGTCGAGCCGAAGCCGAAGAGGAGCCGAAGCCGAGCCGAAACCAAGCCGAAGAGGAGCCGAAGCCGAAGCGGAGCCGAACCGAGGTCGAGCGGGAGCCGGAGCCGAAGAGGAGCCGAAGCCGAACCGAGGTCGAGCCAGAGCCGAAGAGGAGCCGAAACGAAGCCGAAGAGGAGCCGAAGCCGAAGAGGAGCCGAAGCCGACCGAGGTCGAGCCGGAGCCGCAGCCGAGCCGAGCCGAAGCGGAGCCGAAGCCGAACCGAGGCCGAGGCGGAGCCGACTCCCCGTCAAGCCGCCCCCGCCCTCCGAACGAGTCCCCCCTGCTGGGCGCGCAAAGCCTTCCGCGCGCGCTTGCCGTTGATTGGCTGCCGGGACCGGTCCCCGCGGCCAATGGCCGGGCCCGAGGGGGGGCCGTGACGTCATCTCCGGGCGCGGCGGCGGTGGGCGTCGCGGGGCGGTGACGTAGGCGGCGGCGGCGGAGGGATGGCGGCCCCTGGTCGCAGCGGGAAGCGGCCGGAGCCGGAGCGGGAACGCTCGGGATCGGGATCGGGATCGGACGGCGGGCGGGAAAAGCCGGGAAGACGGGACAGGGAACACCACCACAGGCGCCGGGAGCAGGAAGAGCAGGAAGAAGATGGAGAGCGGTGGGTGGGGCCCCTGCCCGTGGAGGCGGCCCCCACCAAAAAGCGCAAAGGTAATCATAAGAAACATAACGATAATAATAATAACAGGGATGGCATGGACATCACAAACAGTGGGGGAGATGAATCTTTGGAAACTAGGAATCAATCAGTCGTATTTATTGAGCGCTTAACGGTGTACTTAACTGTACACTTAACTCCACACTTAACTGTGTGGAGAAGCAGCGTGGCTCAGTGGAAAGAGCCCGGGCTTTGGAGCCAGAGGTGGTGGGTTCGAATCCTGCCTCCGCCACTTGTCAGCTGTGTCACTTTGGGCAAGTCGCTTCACTTCTCTGGGCCTCAGTTCCCTCATCTGGAAAATGGGGATGAAGACCGTGAGCCCCCCCCCCCCGTGGGACAACCTCATCACCCTCCCCAGCGCTTAGAACGGTGCTTTGCACAGAGAATAATAATAACAGTGATGATTGTTATTTGTATTTAATTGTATTTGTTCTGACGATTTTGACAGCTGTCCACGTGTTTTGTTGTCTGTCTCCCCCTTCTAATCAATCAGCCAATCGTATTGAGCGCTTACTGTGTGCAGAGCACTGTGCTAAGCGCTTGGGAAGGACAAGTTGGCAACATCAATCAATCAATCGTATTTATTGAGCGCTTACTATGTGCAGAGCACTGTACTAAGCGCTTGGGAAGGACAAGTCGGCAACATCTAGAGACGGTCCCTACCCAACAGCGGGCTCACAGTCTAGAAGGGGGCTCAGCCCGTTACTGGGTAGAGACCGTCTCTATATGTTGACGACTTGTACTTCCCAAGCGCTTAGTACAGTGCTGTGCACACAGTAAGCGCTCAATAAACACGATTAAATGAATGAATTTATTAAGCACTTACTATGTGCAAGGCACTGTTCTAAGCGCTGGGGAGGTTACAGGGTGATGAGGTTGTCCCCCGGGGGGCTCACAGTCTTAATCCCCATTTGACAGATGAGGGAACTGAGGCACAGAGACTAATAATAATGATGATGGCATTTATTAAGCACTTACTATGTGCACAGCACTGTTCTAAGCGCCGGGGAGGTTACAAGGTGATCCGGTTGTCCCACGGGGGGCTCACAGTCTTAATCCCCATTTGACAGATAAGGGAACTGAGGCATGGAGAATAATAATAATAATAATAATGATGGCATTTATTAAGCGCTTTCTATGTGCCAAGCACTGTTCTAAGCGCCGGGGAGATTACAAGGTGATCCGGTTGTCCCACGGGGGGCTCACAGTCTCCATCCCCATTTGACAGATGAGGGAACTGAGGCCCAGAGAATAATAATAATAATAATGATGGCATTTATTAAGCGCTTTCTATGTGCCAAGCACTGTTCTAAGCGCTGGGGAGATTACAAGGTGATCAGGTTGTCCCACAGGGGGCTCACAGTCTCCATCCCCATTTGACAGATGAGGGAACTGAGGCCCACAGAATAATAATAATAATAATGATGGCATTTATTAAGCACTTACTATGTGCCAAACACTGTTCTAATCGCTGGGGAGGTTACAAGGTGATCAGGTTGTCCCACAGGGGGCTCACAGTCTCCATCCCCATTTGACAGATGAGGGAACTGAGGCCCACAGAATAACAATAATAATAATAATAATAATGGTATTTATTAAGTGCTTACTATGTGTCCAGCACTGGTCTAAGCGCTGGGGAGGTTACAAGGTGATCAGGTTGTCCCACAGGGGTGCTCACATTCTTGATCCCCATTTTACAGATGAGGGAACTGAGGCACAGAGAAGTGAAGTGACTTGCCCAAAGTCACTCAGATGACAATAATAATAATAATGGCATTTTTAAGCACTTACGATGTGCAAAGTGCTGTTCTAAGTGCTGGGGGGAATACAAGGTGATCATGTTGTCCCACGTGGGGCTCACAGTCTTAATCCCCATTTTACAGATGAGGTAAGTGAGGCCCAGAGAAGTGAAGTGACTTGCCCAAAGTCACACAGGTGACAATAGTAATAATAATAGCAGCATTTTTAAGCGCTTACTATGTGCAAAGCACTGTTCTATGCACTGGGGAGTTTACAAGGTGATCAGGTTGTCCCACAGGGGGGCTCACAGTCTTCATCCCCATACAGATGAGGGAAGTGAGGCCCGGAGAAGTGAAGTGACTTGCCCAGAGTCACCCAGCTGACAAGTGGCGGAGCCGGGATTAGAACCCATGACCTCTGAGTCCAAAGCCCGGGCTCTTTCCACTGAGCCGTGGGGAAGGCCTCTTGGAGAAGATGTAATAAGCCTTTGAGGGTGGGGAGAGCGGTTGTCTGGCATAAATAGACGGGGAGCCCAGGGGGACGGGGTGGGAGAGACTTTGGGGCGACAGAAAAGAGATCGGGGCACAGCCAGTAAACTAATCCCACTCCCTTCCGCGTCACCCTGACCTGCTCCCTTTATTGCCAATTTCATGCCAATTTGTACTTCCCAAGCGCTTAGTATAGTGCTCTGCACATAGTAAGCGCTCAATAAATACGATTGATGATTCATCCCCCGCTCCCAGCCCCACCACATTTATGTACACGTCTGTAATTTATTTATTTCTCTTAATGTCCGTCTCCCCCTCTAGACTGTCAGCTCTGTTCGCTGGTAACGGACGGATGTTGACACGTTGTTTTGTCCTTGGTGTCTCCCCCAGTTCAGGTGGGTCGGGGGGGAGAGAAGCATCGTGGCTCAGTGGGAAAATCAATCGATCAATCAGTCATATTTATTGAGCGCTTACTATGTGCAGAGCACTGTACTGAGCGCTTGGGAAGTACAAATTGGCAACATATCGAGACAGTCCCTACCCAACATTGGGCTCACAGTCTAAAAAAGCAAGGACTTGGGAGGCCAAGGTCATGGGTTCTAATCCCCGCCCCACCACTTGTCAGCTGGGTGACTTCGGGCAAGTCACTTCACCACTTCTCTGCGCGTAGTACAGTGCTCTGCACACAGTAAGCGCTCAATAAATACGATTGATTGATTCTCTGGGCCTCAGTGACCCCATCTGTAAAACGGGGATTAAGACTGGGAGCCCCACGCGGGACAACTTTGATTACCTTGTATCCCCCCCGAGCGCTTAGAACAGTGCTTGGCCCATAGTAAGCTCGTAACAAATAGCAACATTGTTATTATTGAGGATTCCTTCCTTGTGGTAATAATAATAATAATCATGGCATTTACATTATTATTATTGAGGATTCCTTCCTTGTGGTAATAATAATAATAATGGCATTTATTAAGCGCTTACTATGTGCCACTGTTCTAAGCGCTGGGGAGGTTACAAGGTGATCAGGTTGTCCCACGGGGGTGCTCACATTCTTGATCCCCATTTCCCAGATGAGGGAACTGAGGCCCAGAGAAGTGAAGTGACTTGCCCAAAGTCACCCAGCTGACAAGTGGCGGAGCCAGGATTTGAACCCATGACCTCTGACTCCAGAGCCCGGGCTCTTTCCACTGCGCCACGCTGCTACTGTCCCAAATTCCCTGGGCCTGGACGTAGGGGGAGAGGGGAATGAGGGGGCCAGTACAGTCCGCTCCCAAGCGCTTAGTAGGGTGCTGTGCACACATTAAGCGCTCAGTAAATACCAGTGATTGATTGGACGCAGTCCCTGTTCCAAGTGGGGTTCAGAGTTAATTAAGTGCATTTAGTGCACACTGGAAAGTTGTCAAAGGAGGCTTGTATCCTAAGAATGAGGGGGGGAGAAAGGGCAGAGATCAGTGTACGTTATTGTACTTTACCAAATTTTTTTAATGTTATTTATTAGGTACTTACTACTACTACTAATAATAATAGTGGCATTTGTTAAGCACTTACTATGTGCAAAGCACTGTTCTAAGCGCCGCGGGGGGGATACAAAGTGATCAGGTTGTCCCAGGTGGGGCTCACAGTCTTAATCCCCATTTTACAGATGAGGGAACTGCGGCTCAGAGAAGTGACTTGCCCAAGGTCACACAGCAGACATGTGGAGGAGCCGGGATTCGAACCCACGACCTCGGACTCCAAAGCCCGGGCTCTTTCCATTGAGCCACGCTACTAGGCACTGTACTATGCGTTGTGAGCCCGTTGTTGGGTAGGGACCGTCTCTCTATGTTGCCAACTTGTACCTCCCAAGTGCTTAGGACAGTGCTCTGCACACAGTAAGCGCTCAGTAAATCCGATTGAATGAATGAATGAATGCAGGCATGTCCCACCGTCTTTAGCCCCAGTTTACAGATGAGGTAAGAGCGGCACAGAGAAGTCGAGTGACTTGCCTGAGGGTCACACAGCGGACAAGTCGGTGGGGTCTGAATCAGAACTTCTAGACCGTGAGCCCGTTGTTGGGGAGGAACCGTCCCTAGATGTTGCCGATTTGCACTTCCCAAGCGCTTAGTCGCGGCGTGCCTCCGTGGAAAGAGCCCGGGCTTTGGAGTCCGAGGTCACGGGTTCAAATCCCGGCCCCGCCACTTGTCAGCGACTTCGGGCGAGTCGCTTCCCTTCCCTGGGCCTCGTTCCCTCATCTGTAAAATGGGGACTAAGACCGTGAGCCCCCCGTGGGACAACCTTAATCACCTTGTATCCCCCCGCAGCGCTTAGAACAGTGCTTTGCACATAGTAAGCGCTTAACAAATACCGCCATTATTAGTAGTAGTAGTAGTAGTCCAGTGCTCTGCACACAGTAAGCGCTCAATAAATACGATTGAATAAATGAACCCGGGTCCTTTGAATCTCAGGCCCGTGCTTTGTCCACTAGACCCTGCTGCTTCTGGATTAAAAAGTAGTAATAATCATAAATATTATGATTATATAGAGAAGCAGCGTGGCTCGGTGGAAAGAGCCCGGGCTTTGGAGTCAGAGGTCATGGGTTCAAATCCCAGCTCCGCCAACGGTCAGCTGTGTGACTTTGGGCAAGTCACTTCACTTCTCTGGGCCTCAGTTTCCTCATCTGGAAAATGGGGATTAAGGCTGTGAGCCCACCGTGGGACAACCTGATCGCCTTGTAACCTCCCCAGCGCTTAGAACAGTGCTTTGCACACAGTAAGCGCTTAACAAATGCCAACATTATTATTATTAAATACCATTGGGCAATTGAGCGGAGGGGGATATATGTGTATATATATGTGTATGTATATATGTTTGTACATATTTATTACTCTATATATATATTTATTTATTTTACTTGTACATATCTATTCTACTTATTTTATTTTGTTAGTATGTTTGGTTTTGTTCTCTGTCTCCCTCTTTTAGACTGTGAGCCCACTGTTGAGTAGGGACCGTCTCTATATGCTGCCAACTTGGACTTCCCAAGCGCTTAGTACAGTGCTCTGCACACAGTAAGCGCTCAATAAATATGATTGATTGATTGATTGGCGACACACGCTTCCCAGTCCGGTAGACCTGCAGGCTCCTCCTTCCTGGAGGACGGGGATATGTTTCCAACTTGTACTTCCCAAGCGCTTAGTACAGTGCTCCGCACACAGTAAGCGCTCAATAAATACGACTGAATGAATGACTCCCCACAGCACATATGTATCTATCTGTATATATCCGTAATTTATTGTTTTATCTATTTGTATTAATGTCTGTCTCCCCCTCTAGACCGTGAGCTCGTTGTTGGGTAAGGACCATCTCTATATGTTTCCAACTTGTACTTCCCAAGCGCTTAATACAGTGCTCCGCACACAGTAAGCGCTCAATAAATACAGCTGAATGAATGAATGAATGTCAGCTGATCCCTTTGTGCTCTCCCCGGGAGTAGAACGGGGTTGTGAAGAGGATGGTATTTTTTAGGCGCCTACTATGTGCCAGGCACCGTACTAAGCGCCGGGGTGGATACAAGCAAATCAAGTCGGACACGGTCCCTGTCCCATGTGGGGCTCACAGTCTCACTCCCCATTTTACAGATGAGGTATCTGAGGCCCAGAGAAGGGAAGTGCTTCCAGCGCTTAGTACAGCGCTCTGCACACAGTAAGCGCTCAATAAATACGCTTGAATGAGTGAAAGTGACTTGTCCAAGGTCACCCAGCAGACACGTGGATCTTCTGATTCCCGGGATCGTGCTGTAGCTGCTCCCTGAAGAGCGCTTATCAATCCATCAATCAATCGTATTTATTGAGCGCTTACTGTGTGCAGAGCACTGTACTGAGCGCTTGGGAAGTCCAAGTTGGCAACATATAGAGACGGTCCCTACCCAACAGTGGGCTCACAGTCTTCCTCTGGGGCATCTGGCTCACCAAGGGGCCGCAGTGGGGTGGCCTCCCCCCCGCAAGACCCCCAGGATTCCCGTCGGGGAAAACCAAGACTTTTGATGAGGGCGAACGGGGAGGACGCGGGCCCTGCCGGGTGACAGCTTTTCTTCTTTCGCCTCTTCCGCAGTTCTGGAGTTCGAACGGGTCTATCTGGAAAACCTTCCCAGCGCCTCCATGTACGAACGCAGCTACATGCACAGAGACGTCATCACTCACGTCGCGTGTACCAAGTAAGCCCTTTTCTCTCCCACTTTCCGCCCTTTACCGAAGGGAGGTGGGTGGGGGGGAGGTTGTATTTGCAGAGAAAAGGAGATTCCCCGCCGTCCTTCTCACCAGGGTGTCCGGTGAAAACAGTGCGTTCCAGTACCCATCATCATCAATCGTATTTATTGAGCGCTTACTATGTGCAGAGCACTGTACCGAGCGCTCGGGAAGTACAAATTGGCAACATCTAGAGACAGTCCCTACCCAACAGTGGGCTTACAGTCTAAAAGACCCAGTCCAGCCTGCCCCAGGCCGGCGAGCGTAAGGCGCGTAACCGCTCCGTCCCGTCTGCTCGTTCATTCAGTCGCGTTTATTGAGCGCTTACCGTATGCAGAGCGCTGTACTGAGCTCCACCCGGAAGCACGTGCCGGGGGAAGGATTCTCCAGCGGGACTCTTGGATCGCCGGCCCCGCTCGTTTCCCCGCGTTACGGTAAGCGGGTCCGGTTGATCGCTTCTATTCCCACAGGACGGATTTCATCATAACGGCCAGCCACGACGGGCACGTCAAATTCTGGAAGAAGGTGGAAGAGGGGATCGAGTTCGTCAAGCACTTCCGCAGCCACCTCGGTGAGACTCCCTCCTCCCGCTGACGGCCGCCTCGCCGGTTCCCCCCCCAGCCCCACGCGCACGGTTTCTCCCCCGTGGGCATCCCCCCCCCAGTTGCCGGGACCCTCTCTCGTTTTGCCGCGACAGGAGTGGTGGAGAGCATCGCGGTCAGCTCCGAAGGCGCGCTCTTCTGCTCGGTCGGGGACGACAAGGCGATGAAGGTGTTCGACGTGGTGAACTTCGACATGATCAACATGCTGAAGCTCGGGTGGGTCTGGACGGGGAGGGAGCCGGGGGCTCCGTTGGGCCCGGATCGGGCGGCTGGTCTGGCGTCTCTCGGTCTCACGGCTTCCCTTCGGGAATTCGGGGGGGGAATAGCTTGACGCTCCCTCCGCCCGGGATCGGTTCCCGAGTCTCCGGCGTCAGGGGCCAACTGGGGAGAGAGAGAGGAGAGCGAGGCGGCTCTTCGGCGCGGTCGGGGCGGCTTCTGAGCCTCCAACCGGCCGCAAAAATGGCAGCCGGAAAGTCGGGGGGCAAAGCCGGAGTCCGCGGAGGGGGAGACGGCCGTCTTTTGGGGTGGCGGTGGGGCAGGTGCTCCCTCGTATACGACATGCAACTCAAACGGCCCAGAGACTTGCTGTCCTCCAGCAAGCGGCCTTACCCCTTCTGCGGGGGGAGTCTGAGGTCAAAGGGCGGGAGCTGCTGCTCTCCCTGCATCCCTCTCCCACCATTCATTCATTCAGTCGTATTTATGGAGCGCTGACAGTGTGCCGAGCTCTGGACTAAGCGCTTGGGAAGCACAAGTTGGCAACATATAGAGACGGTCCCTACCCAACAGTGGGCTCACATTCATTCATTCATTCAATTGTATTTTTTGAGCGCTTACCGTGTCCCTACCCGACAGCGGGCTCACAGTCTAGGGGTAGCGGAGGAGGGGGCTGGTGTGGTGTGGGTGGGTATCGATCGTTTTCCGTAGCAATGAGGGAGCTCCTAGACTGTAAGCTCGGCGTGGGCAGAGCGCGTCACCGGCTCTATTATGTTGTAATCTAGAAGCGTTCATTCACTCAATCGTCTTTATTGAGCGCTTACTGTGTGCGGAGCACTGGACTAAGCGCTTGGGAAGTAGAAGCCGGCAAAGCAGCGTGGCTCAGTGGAACGAGCCCGGGCTTGGGAGTCCAGATCGTGGGTTGATAATAATAGTGATAGCGTTTATTAAGTGCTTACTATGTGCAAAGCACTGTTCTAAGCGCTGGGGAGGTTCCAAGGTTGTCCCACGGGGGGCTCACAGTCTTAATCCCCATTTTCCAGATGAGGTGACTGAGGCCCAGAGAAGTCCAGCGACTTGCCCAAAGTCACGCAGCTGGCGGAGGTGGGATTTGAACCCATGGCGCCTGACTCCAAAGCCCGGGCTCTTCCCACTGAGCCACGGTTCTGATCAGCAGCGTGACTTGGGGCAAGTCACTTCACTGGGCCTCAGTTCCCTCATCTGTAAAACGGGGATGAAGACTGTGAGCCCCCCACGGGACAACCCGATCACCTCGCACCCTCCCCAGCGCTTAGGACGGTGCTTTGCACATGGTAAGCGCTTAATAAATGCCATCGTTGTTATTCAGAGAGAACAGCAGGAGTCCAGCTGGCGCAAGGACCAGTGGACTGAGCCCAGAACTAAACCAGACCGAATGTGCCGATTGTCTCCTCTGGCATTTCTGTTGCCGGGAATCTTGGATACAAATTTTCCACTCGTGCGTGTCAAGGCGGTGGTAAGGGCATCTGCTTGACCCTTTATTATCATTAATCTCTCACGCACTTAGTGCAGTGCCTTGCACCCGGTAAGCGCTCAGTAAAAACCACCGAGTGATGGATCGGTTGAACCGGGGCCTGCCAATTTGTACTTCCCAAGCGCTTAGTACAGTGCTCTGCACATAGTAAGCGCTCAATAAATACGATTGATTGATTGATTGGTGGGTAAGGGAAGATTGTCAGACCGTCGTCTTCCTCCTCCTCCTCCTCCTCCGTCCCAGCTACGTCCCCGGGCAGTGCGAGTGGGTGTACTGCCCGGGAGACGCCATCTCCGCCGTGGCCGCCTCGGAGAAGAGCACGGGGACCATCTTCGTGTACGACGGGCGAGGAGACCACCAGCCCCTCCACGTCTTCACCAAGCTGCACGCGGCGCCGCTCACCCAGATCCGCCTCAACCCCGTCTTCAAGGCGGTGGTGTCTTCCGACAAATCCGGGATGATCGAGTACTGGACGGGGCCTCCCCACGAGTACGGCTTCCCCCGGAACGTGGCCTGGGAATACAAGACGGACACGGACCTGTACGAGTTTGCCAAGTGCCGGGCGTATCCCACCAGCCTCTGCTTCTCGCCCGACGGGAAGAAGGTCGCCACGCTCGCCTCCGACAGGAAGGTCAGGATTTTCCGGTTTTTGACGGGGAAGCTCATGAGAGTCTTCGACGAGTCTTTAAGCGTGAGTGAAGCCGCCCCGGGGGCCGTCGCGGGGGCGGCGGGGGTGGGATTAGAACCCACGACCCGTGACCCGAGTCGGGTGGCCGTGTCTTCCCCAGATGTTCACGGAGCTGCAGCAGATGCGGCAGCAGCTGCCGGACATGGAGTTCGGGCGGAGGATGGCCGTGGAGCGGGAGCTGGAGAAGGTGGACGCCGTGCGGCTCATCAACGTCGTCTTCGACGAGACCGGGCACTTCGTCCTCTACGGCACCATGCTGGGCGTCAAGGTCGTCAACGTGGAAACCAACCGGTAAGGGGGCTGCACCGCTCTAGACCGTGGGCTCGTCGCGGGCGGGGGACGGGCCCGTTTTGGTCATTCGGTCGCATTTATTGAGCGCCTACTGTGTGCAGGGCACTGGACTGAGCGCTTGGGAAGTCCAAGTGGCCAACAAATAGAGACGCTCCCTACCCAACAACGGGCTCGCAGGCTAGAAGGGGGAGACGGACGACAAAACAAGCAGACGGGCGTCAAAACCGGCAGAATAAATAATAATAACGGCCTTTATTAAGCGCTTACTATGTGCAAAGCACTGTTCTAAGCGCCGGGGAGGTTACAAGGTGATCAGGATGTCCCACATGGGGCTCCCAGTCTTCACCCCCATATTACAGATGAGGGAACTGAGGCCCAGAGAAGTGACGTGCCCAAAGTCACCCAGCTGACAGGTGGCGGAGCCAGGATTTGAACCCATGACCTCTGACTCCAAAGCCCGGGCTCTTTCCACTGAGCCACGCTGCTTCTCTGTAGCCACATAGTCCTCTCCCGAGCGCTTAGCACAGTGCTCTGCACACAGTAAATGCTCAAGGAGTACCACTGGCCAACTGACTGGGGGGGGGGTCATCCCCCCTCACCAGCCCCCACATTCCGGCAGCGTGGCTCGGTGGAAAGAGGCCGGGCTTGGGAGCCGGAGGTCGTGGGTTCAAATCCGGCTCCGCCAACTGTCAGCTGCGTGACTTTGGGCGAGTCGCTTCACTTCTCTGGGCCTCGGTTCCCTCATCTGTAAAATGGGGATTAAGAGTGTGAAACCCCCCCCCCGTGGGACAACCTGATCACCTTGGCACCTCCCCAGCGCTCAGAACAGTGCTTTGCACATAGTAAGCGCTGAATAAATGCCGTCATCGCAGCAGTCAGCCTCCCGCAGGCCGGGGCATCGCGGAGCTCCCGGTTGTCCGGGGGAGGGCCGGCCTGTCTCCTCCACATCATCTTATCCCGCCTCGTCCCCCCCCAGGTGCGTGCGGATCCTGGGCAAGCAGGAGAACATCCGCGTCCTGCAGCTGGCTCTGTTCCAGGGGGTGGCCAAGAAGCACCGGGCGGCCGCCACCATCGAGATGAAAGCGTCGGAGAACCCCGTGCTGCAGAACGTGCAGGCCGACCCCACCGTCGTCTGCACCTCTTTCAAAAAGAACCGCTTCTACATGGTACGTTGGTGTCATCCTCATCAATCGTATTTATTGAGCGCTTACTGCGTGCAGAGCACTGAACTGAGCGCTTGGGAAGTAGAAATTGGCAACATATGGAGACAGTCCCTACCCAACAGTGGGCTCACAGACCGCGGACGGTCCCCCCAAACCGAGCCCCCTCGCCCGGCGCGACTTCCCCACGCTGCGCGAAGCGCTCGGGAGAGGATGAAGCCGAGAAGGGAAGCTTCCATCCACGGCGGCCCGTGTTCCCGTCTTTCCCTCTCGCCTCCCCCCGCCCCCCGCTTCTGTCGGCATTGGGGTCTTCCCAACTCCGCCGTGTGTTGTTCAAGACAACGTCGACCTCGAGGGCAGTCGCTCCTGCCAAGATCGTCATCTTGCAGCGATAACAACACTTCAGACTTTTCAGCTCCGACTTTTCCACGTCGGTCAATCAGTCATTCATTCATTCAGTCGTATTTATTGAGCGCTTGCTGTGTGCGGAGCACTGGACTAAGCGCTTGGGAAGTACAAGTTGGAAACGGCGTATTTATTGAGCGCTTACTGTGTGCAGAGCACTGGACTAGGCGCTTGGGAAGTCCAAGTTGGCAACATCTGGAGACGGTCCCTACCCAACAACGAGCTCACGGTCTAGAGGGGGAGACAGACATTAAGACAGATAGATAAAACGATCAATTACAGATCTATACAGATAGATACATATGTGCTTTGGGGAGTCATTCATTCAGTCGTATTTATTGAGTGCTTACTGTGTGCGGAGCACTGTACTAAGCGCTTGGGAAGTCCAAGTCGGCAACATGTAGAGACAGTCCCTACCCAACAGTGGGCTCACAGTCTAAAAGGGGGAGACAGAGAACAAAACCAAACATACGAACAAAATAAAATAAATAGAATAGATATGTACAAGTAAAATAAATAAATAGAGTAATAAATATGTACAAACATATATACGGGTGCCAAAGGGTTGCTGACTTACAAAACTCCACCTTCCTGGGGGAAATTTATTTTATTTTGTTAGTATGTTTGGTCTTGTTCTCTGTCTCCCTCTTTTAGACTGTGAGCCCACCGTTGGGTAGGGACTGTCTCTGTATGTTGCCAATTTGTACTTCCCAAGCGCTTAGTACAGTGCTCTGCACATAGTAAGCGCTCAATAAGTACGATTGATGATGATGATGATGATGAAATGGAGGGGGGGCATTCTTATTTGGGAGTAGCAACAGGGTCCCTAAATACCCGAAGACAAAGGTCAGGAAAGCCCAAGTGCCTTGGACTAAATCCCACAGGAAGCCGAGAGGATTAGGACGTTTGGGAAAGGCCGAGTTTACTTGAGGATCTTGCCGGTCCTCAACTGCCACCAGCCAGATTCTGCTCAAAGGGGTCTAATAAGCTCACCGTGGGCAGGGAACATGCCTACCAACTGCTGAGAAGCGGCGTCTTTCGGGTTGGCACCCCGGCTACGCGGGCGTTGCGGGTGCCAGGCTCAGGGGGCCTCCTCGATGATGATACGTTCCCAATCGGGCCCGAGACACTCTGCCTGCCATCCTTTCTGCCTTTCTTCCCCTTTTAGACTGTGAGCCCACTGTTGGGTAGGGACTGTCTCTATATGTTGCCAATTTGTACTTCCCAAGCGCTTAGTACAGTGCTCTGCACATAGTAAGCGCTCAATAAATATGATTGATGATGATGATGATGCCGTCTCCCGATGTCTCCACAACCCAGCCCGCACACTTGGCTCCTCTAGTACGAACCTTCTCCCTGATCTCGCCGCTGACCCCTCACCCGTGTCCTGCCTCTGGCCTGGAACACCCTCCCTCCTCAAATCTGACACAATTTCTCTTCCCCCCCAACACTGCAAAGTCTTACCGAAGGTCCATCTCCTCCAAGAAGCCTTCCCTGACTAAGCCCCCCGTTTTCTCTTCTCCCACTATCCCGATTTGCTCCTTCCCAGGGGCCGAGAACGGCATCCTGCCCATGCCGGGCACTCTGCCACAACCCCAAGGGAGCCCGTTTTGGGGTAGGGACCGTCTCTACACGTTGCCGACCACCCAGGCGCTTAGTCAATCAATCAATCAATCGTATTTATTGAGCGCTTACTATGTGCAGAGCACTGTACTAAGCGCTTGGGAAGTACAAATCGGCAACATATAGAGACAGTCCCTACCCAACGGTGGGCTCACAGTCTAAAAGGGGGAGACGGAGAACAAAACCAAACATACTAACAAAATAAAAAGAATAGATATGTACAAGTAAAATAGAGTAATAAATCTGTACAAACATATATACAGGTGCTGTGGGGAAGGGAAGGAGGTAAGATGGGGATGGAGAGGGGGACGAGTGCTCTGCACACAGTAAGCGCCCAGTAAATACGACTGACCGAGCGAGCGAATGAACCAGCCACGCCAGGTCGGTTGGTTTGCGAGCCGGAAAACCCCAGCGCCGGTTGTGTGACTCGACCTCCCTCCCCCAGTTCACCAAGCGCGAGCCGGAGGACACGAAGAGCGCCGACTCCGACCGCGACGTGTTCAACGAGAAGCCGTCCAAAGAGGAGGTCATGGCGGCCACGCAGGCCGAGGGGCCCAAGCGGGTCTCGGACAGCGCCATCGTCCACACGAGCATGGGAGACATCCACATCAAGCTCTTTCCGGTCGAGTACGTACGGGGCCGATCATTCAATCGTATTTATCGAGCGCTTACTGCGTGCAGAGCACTGGACTAAGCGCTTGGGAAGCACAAGTTGGGCCACCAGTTTTTCCTGGCGATCCCTTGGCCTGCAGACGGACCGAGGATTGACCGCTTTTCAGCTAGGCCTCCCCCGCATCAAACACTTTACTAAGCACAGAGTAGGGCCAGGTTAATCGGGTCGGACACAGTCCCTGTGGAAACGAAGTAGAAGGGAGAACAGCCTTTTAATTCCCATTTTACAGTTAGGAAACGGAGGCACAGAGAATAATAATGATGATGATGATGGCTGTGAGCCCCATGTGGGACAGGGACTGTGTCCAATCTGAATAGTTTGTATCTAACCCAGAGCCTCGGACAGTCTGTGGCGCATAGTAAGCATTATGTAAGTTAAGTAAGCACTTGACAAAGACCATGAAATGCACAGAAAAAAAACCAAAACCTGAGTGACCACTGTGTACGTTAAGTAAGCATGTAACAGTGCTTTGCAATCAATCAATCAATCAATCGTATTTATTGAGCGCTTACTATGTGCAGAGCACTGTACTAAGCGCTTGGGAAGTACAAATTGGCATCACATAGAGACAGTCCCTACCCAACAGTGGGCTCACAGTCTAAAAGGGGGAGACAGAGAACAGAACCAAACATACCAACAAAATAAAATAAGTAGGATAGAAATGTACAAGTAAAATAAATAAATAAATAAATAAACAGAGTAATAAATATGTACAACCATATATACATATATACAGGTGCTGTGGGGAGGGGAAGGCGGTAAGGCGGGGGGATGGAGAGGGGGACGAGGGGGAGAGGAAAGAAGGGGCTCAATCTGGGAAGGCCTCCTGGAGGAGGTGAGCTCTCAGCAGGGCCTTGAAGGGAGGAAGAGAGCGAGCTTGGCGGGTGGGCAGAGGGATTGGGGGCATTCCAGGCCCGGGGGAGGACGTGGGCCGGGGGTCGATGGCGGGACAGGCGAGAGCGAGGTACAGTGAGGAGATTAGTGGTGGAGGAGCGGAGGGTGCGGGCTGGGCAGTAGAAGGAGAGAAGGGAGGTGAGGTAGGAGGGGGCGAGGTGATGGACAGCCTTGAAGCCCAGGGTGAGGAGTTTCTGCCTGATGCGCAGATTGATCGGTAGCCATTGGAGGTTTTTGAGGAGGGGAGTAAGCGCTTGCACACAGTAAGCGCTTAACAAATACCATTATTATCAATTATTAACAAAGACCATGAAATGCAAAAGAAAAAAAAAAACCTGAGTGACCACTGTCTACATTAAGCATGTAACAGTGCTTTGCACACAGTAAGCGCTTAACAAATACCATTATTATTATTATTATTATTATTAACAAAGACCATGAAATGCAAAAGAAAAAACCTGAGTGACCACTGTGTACGTTAAGCATGTAACAGTGCTTTGCACACAGTGAGCGCTTAACAAATATTATTATTATCAATTATTAACAAAGACCATGAAATGCAAAAGAAAAAAAAAACAAAACCTGAGTGACCACTGTGTACATTAAGTAAGCATGTAACGGTGTTTTGCACACAGTGAGTGCTTAACAAATATCATTATTATTATCAGTTATTAACAAAGACCATGAAATGCAAAAGAAAAACAAAACCTGAGTGACCACTGTGTATAAGAAAGCATGTAACAGTGCTTTGCACACAGTAAGCGCTTAACAAATACCATTATTATTATCAATTATTAACAAAGACCATGAAATGCAAAAGAAAACAAAACCTGAGTGACCACTGTGTACATTAAGTAAGCATGTAACAGTGCTTTGCACACAGTAAGCGCTTAACAAATACCATTATTATTATCAATTATTAACAAAGACCATGAAATACAAAAGAAAAGAAAACAAAACCTGAGTGACCACTGTGTACGTTAAGTAAGCATGTAACAGTGCTTTGCACACAGTAAGGGCTTAACAAATACCATTATTATTATCAATTATTAACAAAGACCATGAAATACAAAAGAAAAGAAAACAAAACCTGAGTGACCACTGTGTATGTTAAGTAAACATGTAACAGTGCTTTGCACACAGTAAGCGCTTAACAAATACCATTATTATTATCAGTTATTAACAAAGACCATGAAATGCAAAAGAAAAAAAAACAAAACCTGAGTGACCACTGTGTACGTTAAGTAAGCACGTAACAGTGCTTTGCACACAGTAAGCGCTTAACAAATACCACTATTATTATCAGTTATTAACAAAGACCATGAAATGCAAAAGAAAGAAAAACAAAACCTGAGTGACCACTGTGTACGTTAAGTAAGCATGTAAGGGTGCTTTGCACACAGTAAGCGCTTAACAAATACCATTATTATTATCAATTATTAACAAAGACCGTGAAATGCAAAAGAAAACAAAACAAAACCTGAGTGACCACTGTGTACGTTAAGTAAGCATGTAACAGTGCTTTGCACACAGTAAGCGCTTAACAAATACCATTATTATTATTATTATTGTTATTAACAAAGACCATGAAATGCAAAAGAAAAAAAAAAAAACCCTGAGTGACCACTATGTACGTTAAGTACATCCACCAAGCTAGCTGTCTTCCTCCCTTCAAGGCCCTACTGAGAGCTCACCTCCTCCAGGAGGCCTTCCCAGACTGAGCCCTTTCCTTCCTCTCCCCCTCGTCCCCCTCTCCATCCCCCCCATCTTACCTCCTTCCCTTCCCCACAGCACCTGTATATATGTTTGTACATATTTATTACTCTATTTTACTTGTGCATATCTATTCTATTTATTTTATTTTGTTAGTATGTTTGGTTTTGTCCTCTGTCTCCCCTTTTTAGACTGTGAGCCCACTGTTGGGTAGGGACTGTCTCTATGTGTTGCCAATTTGTACTTCCCAAGCGCTTAGTACAGTTAGTACTATTACTACTTAGTACTTAGTACTTAGTTAGTACTTAGTACAATTGATTGATTGATTGATGATGATGAAAGGGCGCCCAAATCCTCTCCTCCTGCATTGTAGGTGCCCGAAGACGGTGGAAAACTTCTGCGTCCACAGCCGCAACGGTTACTACAACGGGCACACGTTTCACCGCATCATCAAGGTAACGAGCGTCCCCTTTGCGGCCGGTCGGGGCTCCGGGGGCGGAAAGAGCCGCCACATCCCGCGGAGCTCGGGAACCCGGAAGAGTTGCTTTTTTAGTGGCCTCTGGGATCTTGGTTCGTGCGGTTTGCAAGGTAGTAGTGAAGGGGCCTCAAATCCTCATCATCATCATCAATCAATCAATCAATCAATCGTATTTATTGAGCGCCTACTGTGTGCAGAGCACTGTACTAAGCGCTTGGGAAGTACAAATTGGCAACCTATAGAGACAGTCCCAACCCAACAGCGGGCTCACAGTCTAAAAGGGGGAGACAGAGAACAAAACCAAACATACTAACAAAATAAAATAAATAGAATAGATATGTACAGGTAAAATAAATAAATAAATAAATAGAGCAATAGTAAAATAAATAATAGATAGATGATAGAGAGATAGATAGATAGATAGAGAGTTCCTCGAAAGGAACACTCCCCTCCCCGCCCCCAGATGGAAACGCGGCGGACGCTAATAATAATAATGATAGTGTTTGTTAAGCGCTTACTGTGTGCAAAGCACTGTTTTAAGCGCTGGGGAGGTTACAAGATGATCAGGTTGTCCCACAGTCTTAATCCCCATTTTACAGATGAGGGAACTGAGGCCCAGAGAAGTGACGTGCCCAGAGTCACCCAGCTGCCAAGTGGCGGAGCCGGGATTTGAACCCAGGACCTCTGACTCCAAAGCCCGGGCTCTTTCCACCGAGCCACGCTGCTTCCCGACTCCCAGGGTGGTCTTCGGGGGCGTCTCATCGCTGAGGTTGAGCCGAGGCAGGGCCGGTCGGGCCCGGAAATGGGTGGCGTGGCTCGGTGGAAAGAGCCCGGGCTTTGGAGTCACAGGTCACGGGTTCGAATCCCAGCTCCACCACGTCTGCTGTGTGGCAAGTCACTTCACTTCTCTGGGCCTCAGTTCCCTCATCTGTAAAACGGGGATGAAGACTGTGAGCCCCATGTGGGACAACCTGATCACCCTGTATCCTCCCCGGCGCTTACAACAGTGCTTTGCACGTAGTAAGCGCTTAACAAATGCCGATTATTATTATTATTATTATTGTTATCACCCCTCCCGACCGCGCCGAGGAGTGCCGGAGTGACACCGTGGGCCTCTCGGGTAGAGGGTGGTCGTTTGCTGCTGTGGACCCCCAGGGCTCAGCCGCCGGCTTCCTTCCCAGGGCTTCATGATCCAGACCGGAGACCCGACCGGCACCGGCATGGGAGGCGAGAGCATCTGGGGAGGAGAGTTCGAGGACGAATTCCACTCGACCCTGCGGCACGACCGCCCGTACACGCTCAGCATGGCCAACGCCGGCTCCAACACCAACGGATCCCAGTTCTTCGTCACGGTTGTCCCCACGGTGAGTCGCGGGCCCGAGGAGACTGCGCTGCCTCCTCCCACGCTCCTTAGCCACCCTGGTGCCCGGCGCACGCTGCTCCGCCACCTCGGAAGCATTAAATAATAATAATGATGGCATTTGTTAAGCGCTTACTATGTGCAAAGCACTGTTCGAAGCGCTGGGGACGATACAAAGTATGTTGTCCCACGGGGGGGGCTCACGGACTTAATCCCCATTTTCCAGATGAGGGAACTGAGGCTCAGAGAAGTGAAGCGACTTGCCCAAAGCCACCCAGCTGACAAGTGGTGGAACCGGGATTTGAACCCATGACCTCTGACTCCAACGCCCGGGCTCTTGCCACTGAGCCACAGCTGCTTCTCTAATTATAATAATAATAATGGTGGTATTATGCGCAAAGCACTGTTCTAAGCGCTGGGGTAGATCCAGGGTCATCAGGTTGTCCCGCGGGGGGCTCCCGGTCTTCATCCCCGTTTTCCAGGTGAGGGAGCTGAGGCCCAGAGAAGCGAGGTGACTCGCCCAAAGCCACACAGCTCACCAGTGGCGGAGCCGGGATTTGAACCCACGACCTCGGACTCCAAAGCCCAGGCTCCTTCCCGCTGAGCCGCAAAAACCGTAATTTAAGTAGAAGTAGCGCGGACTCCCGGGCATGGGAGGCGGAGGGCCTGGGTTCTAATCCTGGCTCTGCCTCGTGCCTGCTGGGTGACCTTGGGCAAGTCACTGAACTTCTCGGTGCAAGTGGCGGAGCCGGGATTGGAATCCAGGTCCCCCGTCTCCCAGGCCGGGGCTCCTCGTATCGTAATGGCCATCCCCCAGTTGTCTCCTTGAAATATCGACCATTTTAGCCGGTACTTTACCAGCCACGTGCGGCTCCGGGCCCCAAACCACCCACCTTCACGCGGAGAATCATTCTCCTCTTCGCAAACTTCCACTATTCATTCAGTCGTATTTATTGAGCGCTTACTGTGTGCACAGCACTGTACTAAGCGCTTGGGAAGTACAAGTTGGAAACATCTAGAGATGGTCCCTACCCAACAACGAGCTCACGGTCTAGAGGGGGAGACAGACATTGACAAATAGATAGAACGATAAATTACAGATATATACAGATACATATGTGCTGTGGGGAGTCATTCATTCAGTCGTATTTATTGAGCGCTTACTGCGTGCGGAGCACTGTACTAAGTGCTTGGGAAGTACAAGTTGGGAACATCTAGAGACGGTCCCTACCCAACGACGAGCTCACGGTCTAGAAGCGGAGACTGACATTAAGACAAATAGATAAAACGATAAATTACAGATCTATACAGATAGATACATATGTGCTGTGGGGAGTCATTCATTCAGTCGTATTTATTGAGCGCTTGCTGTGTGCGGAGCACTGTACTAAGCGCTTGGGAAGTACAAGTTGGAAACATCTAGAGACGGTCCCTACCCAACAATGAGCTCACGGTCTAGAGGGGGAGACAGACATTAAGTCAAATAGTTAAAACATTAAATTATAGATATATACAGATAGATACATATGTGCTATGGGGAGTCATTCATTAAGTCGTATTTATTGAGCGCTTACTGCGTGCGGAGCACTGTACTAAGCGCTTGGGAAGTACAAGTTGGCAACATCTAGAGACGGTCCCTATCCAACAACGAGCTCACGGTCTAGAGGGGGAGACTGACATTAAGACAAATAGATAAAACAATAAATTACAGATCTATACAGATAGATACATATGAGCTGTGGGGAGTCATTCATTCAGTCGTATTTCTGGAGCACTTACTGTGTGCAGAGCACTGTACTAAGCGCTTGGGAAGTGCAAGCTGGCAACATATATTTTGTTAGTGTGTTTGGTTTTGTTCTCTGTCTCCCTCTTTTAGACTGTGAGCCCACTGTTGGGTAGGGACTGTCTCTATATGTTGCCAATTTGTACTTCTCAAGTGCTTAGTACAGTGCTCTGCACACAGTAAGCGCTCAATAAATATGATTGATGATGATGATATAGAGACGGTCCCTACCCAACAACGAGCTCACAGTCTAGAGGGGGAGACAGACATTAAGACAAATAGATAAAACGATAAATTACAGATATATACAGATAGATACATATGTGCTGTGGGGAGTCATTCATTCAGTCGTATTTATTGAGCGCTTACTGTGTGCGGAGCACTGTACTAAGCGCTTGGGAAGTACAAGCTGGCAACATCTAGAGACGGTCCCTACCCAACAACGAGCTCACGGTCTAGAGGGGGAGACAGACATTAAGTCAAATAGATAAAACAATAAATTATAGATATATACAGATAGATACATATGTGCTATGGGGAGTCATTCATTCAGTCGTATTTACTGAGCGCTTCCTGTGTGCGGAGCACTGTACTAAGCGCTTGGGAAGTCCAAATTGGCAACATCTAGAGACGGTCCCTACCCAACAACGAGCTCACGGTCTAGAGGGGGAGACAGACATTAAGACAAATAGATAAAACGATAAATTACAGAGATATACAGATAGTTACCCACACAGAAGCAGCAAGGGTTCGCGTTTGTGGTGACCCGACACAGTCTTCCAGACCGTGAGCCCGCTGTTGGGTAGGGGCCGTCTCTATATGTTGCCAACTTGGACTTCCCAAGCGCTTAGGACAGTGCTCTGCATCATCATCAATCGTATTTATTGAGCGCTTACTGTGTGCAGAGCACTGTCCTAAGCGCTTGGGAAGTACAAATTGGCAACATATAGAGACGGTCCCTACCCAACAGTGGGCTCACAGTCTAAAAGGGGGAGACAGAGAACAAAACCAAACATACCAACAAAATAAAATAAATAGGATAGATATGTACAAGTAAAATAAATAAAGTAATAAATATGTACAACCATATATACATATATATATATATATATATATATAAACAAAAAAACCCATCTTCAACAAAGCACTCAGTGGATTCTCCTTCAATTCAAAGCCATCAAAGGTACAGCACCGTTCGGCACCTTCGGATATGGCTTTACTGAATATTCCTGACTACCCTTAATTGTGGCTTCCTATTTCTGAAAGCTCTCAATCCCGGGTTTCTATTTCGGTTGCTTGCCATGTTCCTTAGCGTGATCTCCCACCTCTACACCCATGCACTCCCAAAGTCTGCACACGGTAAGCGCTCAATAAATACGACCGAATGAATGAATGAATGAATGGCCGCGTTCTCCAACGCGCTAACCCCCGCGCCCCCGGGTTCGTTCCCTGCCCCAGCCGTGGCTCGACAACAAGCACACCGTGTTTGGCCGAGTGACCAAGGGGATGGAGGTGGTCCAGCGGATCTCCAACGTCAAAGTCAACCCCAAGACGGATAAGCCCTACGAAGACATCAGCATCATCAATATCACGGTCAAGTGAAACGGGGAAAAGCGGCGGGGGGACGTCGCTTTCGGACACAACCCTAATGACGCGTCGAGAGACTCTTTCACTAAAAGCTACCTTTAAAGCCGAGCCTGCCATGCCTCGATGGACGACTGGTGGGTTTTCTCAGCGGGGCGAGTCGGGGAGGAGGGCCTAGTCGTGGCGTCCGGGCTGAGGGAAAGCGGCAGTGAGTCAGGAAGACCTGGGTTCTAATCCCGGTTCCATTGCTTTTCTGCCGTGGGGGACCTTGGGCGAGTCCCTGGCGTGGGCCCCACGCGGGACGGGGACTGCGGCCAATCTGGATAGCTGGTATCTAACCCAGAGCCTCGTACGGTCCGTAGCACATAGTAAGCATTATGTAAGTGAAGTACTTGACAAAGACCATGAAATGCAAAGGAAAAAAAAAACAAAACATGAGTAACCACTTAAGTAAGCATGTAGTAAGCGTTATGTAAGTGAAGTACTTGACAAAGACCATGAAATGCAAAGGAAAAAAAAACAAAACATGAGTAACCACTTAAGTAAGCATGATGTAAGAAGTACTTGACAAAGACCATGAAATGCAAAGGAAAAAAAAACCAAAACATGAGTAACCACTTACGTAAGCATGTAGTAAGCATGATATAAGTGAAGTACTTGACAAAGACCATGAAACGCAAAGGAAGAAAAAACCAAAACATGAGTAACCACTTTGTAGTAAGCATTATGTAAGTGAAGTACTTGACAAAGACCATGAAATGCAAAGGAAAAAAAAAACAAAACATGAGTAACCACTTAAGTAAGCATGTAGTAAGCGTTATGTAAGTGAAGTACTTGACAAAGACCATGAAATGCAAGGGAAAAAAAAAACAAAACATGAGTAACCACTTTGTAGTAAGCATTATGTAAGTGAAGTACTTGACAAAGACCATGAAATGCAAAGGAAAAAAAAGCCAAAACATGAGTAACCACTTAAGTAAGCATGTAGTAAGCGTTATGTAAGTGAAGTACTTGACAAAGACCATGAAATGCAAAGAAAAAAAAAAACAAAACATGAGTAACCACTTAAGCATGTAGTAAGCGTTATGTAAGTGAAGTACTTGACAAAGACCATGAAATGCAAAGGAAAAAAAAACCAAAACATGAGTAACCACTTAAGTAAGCATGTAGTAAGCGTTATGTAAGTGAAGTACTTGACAAAGACCATGAAACGCAAAGAAAAAAAAAACAAAACTTGAGTAACCACTTACGTAAGCATGTAGTAAGCATGATGTAAGTGAAGTACTTGACAAAGGCCATGAAACACAAAGGAAAAAAAACCCAAAACATGAGTAACCACTTTGTAGTAAGCATTATGTAAGTGAAGTTCTTGACAAAGACCATGAAATGCAAAGGAAAAAAAAACCAAAACATGAGTAACCACTTAAGTAAGCATGGAGTAAGCATGATGTAATTGAAGTACTTGACAAAGACCATGAAATGCAAAGGAAAAAAAACCCAAAACATGAGTAACCACTTAAGTAAGCATGTAGTAAGCATCATGTAAGTGAAGTACTTGACAAAGACCGTGAAATGCAAAGAAAAAAACAAAAAACAAAACATGAGTAACCACTTAAGTAGGCATGTAGTAAGCATGATGTAAGTGAAGTACTTGACAAAGACCATGAAATGCAAAGGAAAAAAAAACCAAAACATGAGTAACCACTTTGTAGTAAGCATTATGTAAGTGAAGTACTTGACAAAGACCATGAAATGCAAAGGAAAAAAAAAAACCAAAACATGAGTAACCACTTAAGTAAGCATGTAGTAAGCGTTATGTAAGTGAAGTACTTGACAAAGACCATGAAATGCAAAGGAAAAAAAAACAAAACATGAGTAACCACTTAAGTAAGCATGATGTAAGTGAAGTACTTGACAAAGACCATGAAATGCAAAGGAAAACAAAACCAAAACATGAGTAACCACTGAAGTAAGCATGTAGTAAGCATGATGTAAGTGAAGTACTTGACAAAGACCGTGAAACACAAAGGAAGAAAAAACCAAAACATGAGTAACCACTTAAATAAGCATGTAGTAAGCATGATGTAAGTGAAGTACTTGACAAGGACCATGAAATGCAAAGGAAAACAAAACCAAAACATGAGTAACCACTTAAGTAAGCATGTAGTAAGCGTTATGTAAGTGAAGTACTTGACAAAGACCATGAAATGCAAAGGAAAAAAAAAACCAAAACATGTGTAACCACTTAAGTAAGCATGTAGTAAGCATGATGTAAGTGAAGTACTTGACAAAGACCATGAAATGCAAAGGAAAAAAAAAACAAAACATGAGTAACCACTTAACCATGTAGTAAGCATTATGTAAGTGAAGTACTTGACAAAGACCATGAAATGCAAAGAAAAAAAAACCAAAACATGAGTAACCACTTACGTAAGCATGTAGTAAGCATTATGTAAGTGAAGTACTTGACAAAGACCGTGAAACGCAAAGGAAAAACAAAACAAAACATGAGTAACCACTTAAGTAAGCATGTAGTAAGCATGATGTAAGTGAAGTACTTGACAAAGACCGTGAAATGCAAAGGAAAAAAAAAAACAAAACATGAGTAACCACTTAAGTAAGCATGTAGTAAGCATGATGTAAGTGAAGTACTTGACAAAGACCATGAAACGCAAAGGAAGAAAAAACCAAAACATGAGTAACCACTTAAGTAAGCATGTAGTAAGCATTATGTAAGTGAGGTACTTGACAAAGATCACGAAATGCAAAGGAAAAAAAAACCAAAACATGAGTAACCACTTAAGTAAGCATGTAGTAAGCGTTATGTAAGTGAAGTACTTGACAAAGACCATGAAATACAAAGGAAAAAAAAACCAAAACATGAGTAACCACTTAAGTAAGCATGTAGTAAGCGTTATGTAAGTGAAGTACTTGACAAAGACCATGAAACGCAAAGGAAAAAAACACCAAAACATGAGTAACCACTTAAGCATGTAGTAAGCGTTATGTAAGCATGATATAAGTGAAGTACTTGACAAAGACCATGAAATGCAAAGAAAAAAAAACCAAAACATGAGTAACCACTTAAGTAAGCATGTAGTAAGAGTTATGTAAGTGAAGTACTTGACAAAGACCATGAAATGCAAAGAAAAAAAAACCAAAACATGAGTAACCACTTAAGTAAGCATGTAACAGTGCTTTGCGCACAGTAAGCGCCTACCAGATACCATTATTATTATTAAGACCATGAAATGCAAAAAAAAAAAACCAAACCTGAGTGACCACTATAAGTTAACACTTAAAGACCGCGAAATGCAAAAAACCCAAAACACGAGTGACAAGCGGACGCGGACAGGTCCGCCCCATGGGAGCTGGAAGGCGGCATCTGCGGGGGGAGAGGAGAATCATCATCAATCGTATTTATTGAGCGCTTACTATGTGCAGAGCACTGTACTAAGCGCTTGGGAAGTACAAACGGGCAACATCTAGAGACAGTCCCTACCCAACAGTGGGCTCACAGTCGAAAAGAATAATAATAATAATAGAATAATAATGATGATGATGGCATTTGTTAAGCGCTTATTACGTACAAAGCGCTGGGGGAGATACAGGGTAATTAGGTTGTCCCACGTGGGGCTCACAGTCTTCCCATTTTACGGATGAGGGAACTGAGGCCCAGAGAAGTGAAGGCAGAGGAGGGAGAGCGAGCGTAGGGGCAGGAATAATAATAATAACAACAATAATAATAATGGCATTTATTAAGCGCTTACTATGTGCAAAGCACTGTTCTAAGCGCTAGGGAGGTTACAAGGTGATCCCCCCCTTCTTACCTCCTTCCCTTCCCCACAGCACCTGTATATATGTATATATGTTTGTACAGATTTATTACTCTATTTATTTTACTTGTACGTAGCTATTCTATTTATTTTATTTTGTTAGTACGTTTGGTTTTGTTCTCTGTCTCCCCCTTTTAGACTGTGAGCCCACTGCTGGGTAGGGCCTGTCTCTATATGTTGCCAATTTGTACTTCCCAAGCGCTTAGTACAGTGCTCTGCACATAGTAAGCGCTCAATAAATACGATTGATGATGATGATGACCTCAACCCAAGAACAGGGAAGCGGAGAGTCCGGCAGGAGCTGGGCCGAAGGAGGGATGGCGGGGCCAATCCGATGGAAGTTTTCCGCCGCCGCAGATGGTTCCCCCTCCGTCCGTCTGCTGCTCCTTCCTCCCCGGAGGATTTTCGGGCAAGCGGGTGGCGGGCTGGGGCGCCGAGACCCCGTCCCCCCAGTTAGTTGTGGAGTTAGTCCCATCATCATCATCATCAATCGTATTTATTGAGCGCTTACTATGTGCAGAGCACCGTACTAAGCGCTCGGGAAGTCCAAATTGGCAACATATAGAGACGGTCCCTACCCAACAGTGGGCTCACAGTCCCACAAACTCTACATTAAGACAAATATATAAAACGATAAATTACAGATATATATAGTTACCCACACAGAAGCAGCAAGGGTTCGCGTTTGTGGTGACCCGACAAAGTCTTCCAGACGGTGAGCCCTCTGTCGGGTAGGGACTGTCTCTATACGTTGCCAACTTGGACTTCCCAAGCGCTTAGTCCAGTGCTCTGCACACAGTAAGCGCTCAATAAATACGACGGAATGAAAGAGACGGCTCGAGCCAGGCGGACGCCAAGAGCCCAACCGGCAATCACTGTACATGTACGATACAGAAGAGTTGGGAGACACGTGCTCTGCCCCCAAGGAGCTTAGTCGAAAGACTTCCATTCATTCATTCAGTTGTATTTGTTGAGCGCTTACTGGGCAGAGCACTGTACTAAGCGCTTGGAAAGTGCAATATGGCAATAAAGAGACCATCCCTGCCCACAACAGGTTTACAATCTAGAGGGGGGGAGCCTCCAAAACCCACACCAGCCCCGTGTTCCCGTCCCGCCAGTACTTCCGACTCCTCTCCCTTCCGTGTCGCCTAAGTATTTGGCTCTGTACCCTCTAAGCGTGTGGAATTAGCCCCCCAGCACTTAGGAACATAGCCAAAATTTATATTAATGTCTAAGTATTTGGCTCTGTACCCTTTAAGCGTGTGGAATCAGCCCCCCAGCACTTAGGAACATAGCCAAAATTTATATTAATGTCTGTATTTGACTCTGTACTCTTTAAGCGTGTGGAATTAGCCCCCCAGCACTTAGGAACATAGCCAAAATTTATATTAATGTCTGTATTTGACTCTGTACTCTTTAAGCGTGTGGAATTAGCCCCCCAGCGCTTAGGAACATAGCCAGAATTTATATTAATGTCTGTCTCCCCGGAAAACTCACGGGCAGGGAACTCCGCTCTCCCAAAGGCCGAGAACAGCGCTCCGCACCCAATAAATAGGCCCTCAAATAGCACTGACTTGGAGAGATGGACAATAGAAATAAATTACAGACATGTCCGTGGGGCCGAGGGGTGCATAGCAAGCGCTTAAAGGGTATCGATCCAAACCCATAGGTGATGGGAAGCAGCGTGGCTCAGTGGAAAGAGCCCGGGCTTTGGAGTCGGAGGTCATCGGTTCAAATCCCGGCTCCGCCACTTAATAATAATAATAATAATAATAATGGCATTTATTAAGCGCTTACTATGTGCAAAGCACTGTTCTAAGCGCTGGGGAGGTTGCAAGGTGATCAGGTTGTCCCCCGTGGGGCTCACAGTCTTAATCCCCATTTTGCAGCTGAGGCACAGAGCAGTGAAGCGACTTGCCCAAAGTCACACAGCTGACAGTTGGCAGAGCCGGGATTTGAACCCATGACCTCTGACTCCAAAGCCCGGGCTCTTTCCACTGAGCCACGCTGCTTCTCCGCTTAGCTGCGTGACTTTGGTCAAGTCACTTCGCTTCTCTGTGCCTCGGTTCCCTCATCCGTAAAATGGGGATGAAGACTGTGAGCCCCAAGTGGGACAACCTGATCACCTCGTAAACTCCCCAGCGCTTAGGACAGGGCTTTGCACATAGTAAGCGCTTAATAAATGCCATCATCATCAGAAGGGTTTGAAGGGGGTGGGGGAGAGGGAAGGGTCTGTGGAAGAGTGATCGGTCGCCCCTAAAAAGTCTCTTCCTTACACGGAAACTTTCCTTCTTGCCCTGGGCAGTCTCTTAACTTCATCAGCACTCTCTTTGATTGGGCCTTTGATTGGATTTTGCTGGTTTCCGAGCCCAATTCCCGCTTTGGGAAGGACCGCGGACGAGTCCCTTAACTGCTCTGGGCCTCGGCCTCCTCGTCTGGAAAAACGGGGATCGATACCTTCCTCTGACTGAAGCAGGGTGGCCTAGTGGAAAGAGCGTGGAGAGTCCAAAGGACCTGGGTTCTAATCCCACCTCCCGCGTCCCTTAGCCATTCTGCGACTCATTGTGTAAAATGGGGATTAAGACCGTGAGCCCGACGTGGGCCGTGTTCAACCTGATCAATTTGTATCTCCCCCAGTTTTGGAGCAAGGCGCCTCGGAGACCTTTCACCCTATCCCCAGAGTTGAAGGACTCCCTAAATACTGCTTTTAATTCACTCTTTCCCTAAACTGGGTCCACTAATTTGCTTACCGTTGAAAACCGGCCGAAAAAGCGGAATGGTTTGGGTAAGACTAAATTGACAATTGGGAGAGAATATTAACCAAGGTGCAAAGAAACGGATTTAGGTATTGCCAAAACAGGGCTCAAAACCTGTTTCTTTTTTTAAAAAAATACACACACTTCATGTAGTTTCTAACCAGGTTTCAAGCAGAGAGAGAAATACGGTTGAATCCTCTTTAAAAAAAAATACACACACTTCATGTAGTTTCTAACCAGGTTTCAAGCGGAGAGAGAAATACGGTTGAATCCTCTTTAAAAAAAAAAATACACACACTTCATGTAGTTTCTAACCAGGTTTCAAGCAGAGAGAGAAATACGGTTGAATCCTCTTTAAAAAAAAATACACACACTTCGTGTAGTTTCTAACCAGGTTTTAAGCAGAGAGAGAAATACGGTTGAATCCTCTTTTTAAAAAAAAAAAAATACACACACTTCATGTAGTTTCTAACCAGGTTTTAAGCAGAGAGAGAAATACGGTTGAATCCTCTTTTTTTAAAAAAAAAATACACACACTTCATGTAGTTTCTAACCAGGTTTTAAGCAGAGAGAGAAATACGGTTGAGTCCTCTTTTTTTTAAAAAAAAATACACACACTTCATGTAGTTTCTAACCAGGTTTTAAGCAGAGAGAGAAATACGGTTGAATCCTAACTTAACAGTAACAAGTTAAAAATGTGAATTACAAAGTGAAAACCGAAGAAACGAGCTTATACGTTACAACCAAAGCAGTATTAAATTCACAACGACAAACCTCTGCGCCTATCGGGGATAAAGCAAACACTCCAAGGGTTCACTGGCAAACGCGATGTCTACTTTCACAGTTACCGACACCTTTCCCATATTAAATAATTTACATGTTTCGAATAATACTTTTATGTCACCGAGCTACACGCGTGGCGGAGCTGTGCTGTGAGCCGGCCGGGTGACTACAAGGGTTACTCCAACGCGCGTTCCCTGTGCTCTCTGGACGCTCGGGCGGGAGGAATAAAAGCCGCGGAGGCTTTTTCCAACGGAAAGATTTCATCCCGGGACGCTGAGGGAGAACGTTGGACCCCGCGGTGTGATCCCGGCTAGCGGGAGCTGGGCCTGGAGCTGTGAGGGTGGGAATAAAAACAAGGCTTCGGCCTGAAGGATCCAGGCAAAGCCAAGGAGGCAAAAGTGGGGAGGGAAATGACAATTCCGTTTATACACCTTTAAAAAACATGCATCCAAAGCCCGGGAACAACCTCGAAATCAACTCCTTTTCAAAGTTTTACTCAGAACGCTATAAGACGAGTTTCAGACGTGAACGTTTTCAATGGTTTCCTCGCAATACGCCAGCCTTTTCTGACTGCTTTCCCGAGCGTGTGTTTTCAAGAACGACTTCGCAACTAGAGACGGGCTCCTAGATTTCTGCCGGCGGTTTGGACCGTTGGTATTTCTGCCAATGGCCGTCTGTCGCTTTGCTATCGATTTTTGTTTTCCCCTCCGCCAGAGGAATAAAATTGCTAAATGACCCGGAGGAGCCTTTGGGAAGTAGAAGCAGTTTGTGTAATGGCTCGACTCCGGTCCTGATAGCAGCGCTGAGTTTGCTGTATTTTAATCGCTGCCCGCGGCACGAAGAAACCGCGTTTCTGGGGGTTCCCGGGTGAAAAAACGGGGGGTTGCTAGCTGGATGGAAGAACCGGGATATAAAGATAGGGGAACCCAGCTTTAGAGGTAGGCCCAGGCCGAGCAGCGAACATCACCAGGTCCTCCCGGGTCAGAGAGAGGGGTTCTGGTCCGGCCGCCTGGTCGAGCCAACCCCGGGGTACATCCCAACTCCACTAAAATCCCCTTCGTCGCTGGTGACCGAGGTCCGCGGTGTAGCCGCACGCTTTCGGCAAGAATCGCTATCAAATGGAGGAAGCTTTCAGGTTAAGGGTGTGTTTTCTAGTGTTGAGGAATTCCCATCCCGCTGGACGGTGTAAAGGGAGGCGGAGGGGTCCCGCACGCGACAAGGTGGATCCCCCGGGAGCGTCGGGGCTGCCCCTTTCTCGTTAGTGTCGCGGCCCAGGAACAGAGGAAGCAGCAAGGGGTTCGGAACAATGACAGCCCTCTTTCTCCTCCTCCTTCAGAGGGAGACTAGGGCCTCCAGGTTTGGAAGCCTTTCTCCTTCAGTGACCTCTCCGGTTCGGCGCATCTGCTGGCTCAGGGCATTCGGAAAACCAAACCCGAGGCCCAAGCCCTTTCCGTGTTTGGGAATCCCAGGCCCTCCCGGGATCAGGTCCCACCCCTCCGGTAGCAGCGAGAGAAAAGACGGTCGCGCCGCGCCGAATTCCCCACGAGCCGCCGATCAAACCCCTCTCTTGAGTGAGTACGCCCCCGCCCCGCCACGTTACCTGTCACGTTGGAGACATTGGACTTCTTAAAACTACCTAGTACGTGCAAAGAACAGCTCGCCGCGAACTTTAAAGCCCCCGCTCCGGCTGAGAACTACGCCACGTCCAACACGCCGGCGGCCACGAGTTGCCTCGAAAGCCAGTCCAGTCCTTCGTAGAGGCCCATGCCGCTGCGGGCATCGCAGCCTTGGATATACCAGCTCCGCCCGCAGCACAGTTTGTGGAGACTGAGCAGTTCTGTGATTTCTTCCACGGACAGGGCCCCCGCCACGTCCTGGAAGAAAAGAAGGGAAGCCCGTCCCGGCCCTCAGGGTTTGCCTGGGAGGAATTCCTCGCCGGCCCGCTCCCCCGGCCCCCAGTCGGATCGCGAGCTAGTCAGGGCGAGCAGATGGGCAGGCCGGTGCCCTGGCCCCAAAATGCCATTTTCATTTAACCTGCCTTCTCCCATGGCTGTCTGGACTCCGCTTTACTTCTCTGTGCCTCAGTTACCTCTTCTCTAAAATGGGGTATATAACTGTGAGCCCACGTGGGGCACGGACTGTGTCCAACCTCATGACTTTACAGCTACCCTGGCACTTAGGACAGTGCCTGGCACACATTAAGCGCTTAAAAAAAAAAAAATGTTAGTGTCGCGGGCTGGGTTCCCAGAGCGGATAGGGTTTGGTGGTTTGGACACCCAGAGGGTCTCAGAGCAGTTAAGGTTCGGGGGTCCTAGAACAGCTGGGCTTGGGGGGTCTGACCTCTAACCTGGTAAAACATTACGCGGAACGATGTGGTTCTCTAATCACCGCTAAAATCCACGCACTTAATGAACCAACTGGAAAAACTGGCCAACTCCTGCAAGCTGGGGGCGGGAAGAAAGGCTTCTCCGACACATCGAAGGCAATGCAACTTGAATTCAGGGGACGACTCCCTGGATCACTTGAGCGCTCGTGGTGATAATAATAATGATAATGATGGCATTTATTAAGCACTTACTATGTGCAAAGCACTATTCTAAGCGCTGGGGAGGTTACAAGGTGATGAGGTTGTCCCATGGGGGGCTCACAATCTTCATCCCCATTTTAGAGAGAGGGAACTGAGGCCCAGAGAAGTGAAGTGACTTGCCCAAAGTTACACAGCTGACAATAGGCGGAGCCGGGATCTGAACCCACGACCTCTGACTCCAAAGCCTGGGCTCCTTCCACTGAGCCACGCTGCTTCTCAAAGGCAATAATAATCATAATCATGGCATTTATTAAGCACTTACTACGTGCAAAGGACTGTTCTAAGCACTGGGGAGGTTACAAGGTGATCAGGTTGTCCCATGGGGGCGCTCACAATCTTAATCCCCATTTTACAGACGAGGTAACTGAGGCCCAGACAAGTTAAGTGACTTGCCCAAAGTCACACAGCTGACAATTGGAGGAGCCGGGATTCGAACCCATGAGCTCTGACTCCAAAGCCCGGGCTCTTTCCACTGAGCCACGCTGCCTCCCCAGTAATAACAATAGTGGTATCTGTTAAGCGCTTACTATGTGCAAAGCACCGTTCTAAGCGTTGGGGAGGTTACAAGGTGATGAGGTTGTCCCATGGGGGGCTCACAGTCTTAATCCCCATTTTCCAGATGAGGTCACTGAGGCCCAGAGAAGTTAGGTGGCTTGCCCAAGGTCACACAGCTGCCAAGCGGCAGAGCCGGGATTCGAACCCATGGCCTCTGATTCCCAAGCCCTCGCTCTTTCCACCGAGCCAAGGGTTCTTTTCGAGCGCCGCGGAGCCCTTCGCGGGAGTCCATCGTCCCCTTTCCCACTCGGAGGGCCGAGCGCAGCGCGAGACGGACACCGGTGCCGACGGGCCGCTAAATGATCGATGGCGTCTACTGAGCGCAGAACCCTGTATTCAGCGCCTGGGAGGGTACATTATAGCAGACTCGGCAGGCACATCCCCTAATTATTGGGAGGGTGGGATGTGGCCTCGCCCCCCGCCCCCGTCAGTACCTGCTTGTTGGCGAAGATGAGGAGCAGGGCGTCCCGCAGCTCCTTCTCGGTGAGCAGCTTGGCGAGCTCGCTGTGGGCCTCGCTGACCCGGTCTCGGTAACTGCTGTCGACGACGAACACGACGGCTGCCGAGACAAGCGTCCACCCCGGACGGGGAGGGTCAGCCTTGCTTAATAAATACGACTGAATGAATGACTCCCCACAGCACATATGTATCTATCTGTATACATCTGTAATTTATTGCTTTATCTATTTGTCTTAGTGTCTGTTTCCCCCTCTAGACCGTGAGCTTGTTGTTGGGTAGGGACCGTCTCTAGATGTTGCCAACTTGGACTTCCCAAGCGCTTAGTACGGCGCTCTGCACACAGGAAGCGCTCAATAAATACGACTGAATGAATGTCTGTCTCCCCCTCTAGACCGTGAGCTCGTTGTTGGGTAGGGACCGTCTCTAGATGTTTCCAACTTGTACTTCCCAAGCGCTTAGTGCAGTGCTCCGCATGCAGTAAGCACTCAATAAATACGACTGGATGAAAGACTCCCCACAGCACATATGTATCTATCTGTATAGATCTGTAATTTATTGCTTTATCTATTTGTCTTAATGTCTGTCTCCCCCTCTAGACCGTGAGCTCGTTGTTGGGTAGGGACCGTCTCTAGATGTTGCCAACTTGGACTTCCCAAGCGCTTAGTACAGTGCTCCGCACGCAGTAAGCGCTCAATAAATACGACTGGATGAAACACTCCCCACAGCACATATGTATCTATCTGTATATATCTGCAATTTATTGTTTTATCTATTTGTCTTAATGTCTGTCTCCCCCTCTAGACCTTGAGCCCATTGTTGGGTAGGGACCGTCTCTATATGTCGCCAACTTGTACTTCCCAAGTGCTTAGTATGGCGCTCTGCACACAGGAAGCGCTCAATAAATATGACTGAATGAATGACTCCCCACAGCACATATGTCTCTATCTGTATAGATCTGTAATTTATTGCTTTATCTATTTGTCTTAGTGTCTGTTTCCCCCTCTAGACCGTGAGCTTGTTGTTGGGTAGGGACCGTCTCTAGATGTTGCCAACTTGGACTTCCCAAGCGCTTAGTACGGCGCTCTGCACACAGGAAGCGCTCAATAAATACGACTGAATGAATGTCTGTCTCCCCGCAAGACCGTGAGCTCGTTGTTGGGTAGGGACCGTCTCTAGATGTTGCCAACTTGGACTTCCCAAGCGCTTAGTACAGTGCTCCACACACAGTAAGCGCTTAATAAATATGACTGAATGAATGACTCCCCACAGCACAAATGTATCTATCTGTATATATCTGTACTTTATTGCTTTATCTATTTGTCTTAGTGTCTGTCTCCCCCTCTAGACCGTGAGCTCGTTGCTGGGTAGGGACCATCTCTATATGTCTCCAACTTGGACTTCCCAAGCGCTTAGTACAGTGCTCTGCACGCAGTAAGCGCTCAATAAATACGACTGGATGAAACACTCCCCACAGCATATATGTATCTATCTGTATATATCTGCAATTTATTGTATCTATTTGTCTTAATGTCTGTCTCCCCCTCTAGACCGTGAGCTCACTGCTGGGTAGGGACCGTCTCTGTATGTTGCCAACTTGTACTTCCCAAGCGCTTAGTACAGTGCTCCGCACGCAGTAAGCGCTCAATAAATACGACTGAATGAATGAATGAATGAATGAAACGCTCTAAACTTCAAAATCACATGGAGCAGTCGGGGCACTGCCACCCCTGCCCTTCGTTACTTTCTGCTCGCCACCGGGCTGCCGGCGACGGCTTTCGGACAAGACTGAAGCGGGATGGGATGCGGAACTGAAGCGGGATGGGATGCGGAACTGAAGCAACTTGAACCCATTTCGCACAAGACGGGAGGTCTGAAAAATGACCGCTTCGACAGAAATATTTCCCATGACAGAAATCCCAGAGTGTTTTCAAAATCTCTTGGGCCTCTACCAACAGCGGGGGGTACAAGTCATTCTGGACCAAATGCATCACGAAAAATACAACCCTGATGCATCATGCCCTGCTCTTATCCTCGTTGTTGGGTAGGGACCGTCTCTACGTGTTTCCAACTTGGACTTCCCAAGCGCTTAGTACAGCGCTCCGCACGCAGTAAGCGCTCAGTAAATACGACTGAATCAATCGTATTTATTGAGCGCTTCCTGTGTGCAGAGCACTGGACTAAGCGCTTGGGAAGTCCAAGTTGGCAACATATAGAGACCGTCCCTACCCAACAGTGGGCTCACAGTCTAAAAGGGGGAGACGGAGAACCAAACCAAACATACTAACAAAATAAAATAAACTGGGTTTGAGCGGCTATCTTTCTACCACACTTAATATGGATCGTCTGGGGCTGGTTTTCAGGGTCATCAAATTGAGCAATGAAGAACACACCGCACGTCACAGGTGATAGTGTAAAAGCACAGCGGACTCTTTCGCGTCTACTTCCTCCCTCCCTCAACTTTTAAAAAGAAAAAATGGACACCGTCATCGATAACGTCTTTCTAGTAGCTACGTATCACCGTCATTGGGCCACCCGTCTGGGGTTGGGAGAAGGCAGCCCGGAGGGAGCGAGGTGGAAACAGAAAGGTCGAGCCAGTCCTACCTTGGGTGTTGAGGTAATAATGCTTCCACAAGGGCCGGAGCTTGTGCTTCCCTCCTACGTCCCAAATCGTGAATTTTAAATTTTTATACTCCACCGTTTCCACGTTGAAACCTGTCGGGAGACAATTTCAAGCCGTAGTTTCGTCGCGACCGGCGCGGAGGCGTACGAAGCGGCCGGCCCTCCTGCTTACCGATGGTTGGAATCGGCTGCATGAACTCATCCTGCTTCAGCTTGAACAGAATGGTGGTCTTTCCGGCACCGTCTAAGCCCAGCGTGACCACCCGAATTTCCATCTTGGGCCCAATGTGGACTCGGTTGTCCTGCAACGGGAGAAGGCCGAGGGTTTACGGAGGCCTGAAACGGTGGGCTTCCCCGGCCCCGGGTTTTGCCTTTCTCGGTGGAAAGGTCCCCGTCGCATTAAAAAGGGCGAGAACGAATTTCGAGCTGCCGCTCCCGGGGCTGCGGCCTTCTTTCGCCGGAGCCCGCTCTATATCCTGGTATTCCCGCCCCCATCTTCCATGTCTTCGGGCTCCAACCCCACCCGGGTCCATCCTCTCCGTTGGCAGCGGGGACGGTAACTATGACCGTCAGGAGTCCTGGGAGTCGGGGTCTCCCCCAGCGCTGCGGAGCTGAGGGCGGCCGGAGCCGAGGGCGGGAAAGGGAGCTGGAATCACCGCTCCCGGGATCAACCGGGATCGAGAGGCCACGTGAGACTTGCCCACTGCCTACGGCCTGGACGAGCCCTGCCACTCTTGAGAAGCAGCGTGGCTTGGTGGAAGGAGCCTGGGCTTAAGAGACAGAGGTCGTGGGTTCTAATCCTAGCTCCGCTACCGATCAGCTGTGTGACTAGGGGCAAGTCACTTGACTTCTCTGGGCCTCAGTTCCCTCATCTGTAAAATGGGGATTAAGGCTGTGAGCCCCACGTGGGACAACCTGATTACCTTGTAATAATAACAATAATAGCCTGCTGTTGGGTAGGGACCGTCTCTATATGTTGCCAACTTGTACTTCCCAAGCGCTTAGTACAGTGCTCTGCACACAGTGAGCGCTCAGTAAATACGATTGAATGAATGAATGGGTGACTTATAATAATGATGGCATTTATTAAGTGCTTACTACGTGCAAAGCACTGTTCTAAGTGCCGGAGAGGTTACAAGGTGATCAGGCTGTCCCACAGGGGGCTCAGAGTCTTAATCCCCATTTTCCAGACGAGGGAACTGAGGCCCAGAGAACTGAAGTGCCTTGCCCCAAGTCACCCAGCTGACAATTGGCAGAGCCGGGATTTGAACCCACGACCTCTGACTCCAAAGCCCGGGCTCTTTTCCACTGAGCCACGCTGCTCCTCATATCATCATCATCATCATCAATCGTATTTATTGAGCGCTTACTATGTGCAGATCACTGTACTAAGCGCTTGGGAAGTACAAATTGGCAACATATAGAGACAGTCCCTACCCAACAGTGGGCTCACAGTCTAAAAGGGGCAGACAGAGAACAAAACCAAACATACTAACAAAATAAAATAAATGTCTACCCCAGCACTTAGAACAGTGCTCGGCACGTAGTAAGCGCTTTACAAATGCCATCGTCATTATTATTACTATTATGATTATTAGGGGATTGGGGATTCGGATCACCCGGCCTCACAGCTGAAGCATCGCCTTAAACACTCAAGCGCTTAATAAATGCCATTATTATTAGCTGATGCTCCCAGGTGGTCACCTACTTGTTTTGTCACCTGTCTACATGTTTGGTTTTGTTGTCTGTCTCCTCCTTCTAGACTGTGAGCCTGCTGTTGGGTAAGGACCGTCTCTATACGTTGCCGATTTGTACTTCCTAAGCGCTTAGTCCAGTGCTCTGCCCGCAGTTGGTGCTCAATAAATACGGTTTGAATGAATGAAATATGGGACAAAGAGGGAAGGTACCTCATTTGCACGGAGGCTGTGGTGACCCTCCCAACAGGGCGACTGATCAGACACAGAGACCCCGCTGGGCCCAATCTCCTCAAGAGCATCGCGGGATTCAGAGGAAAAGCGGCCCCGCTCACGGTCCGGTCCATCCCGGCTGGGATCAGCGGGAGAGGGAGCCGAGGTGGGGGAGAATGGCCAGCTCTGCTCGGGGGCTCAGACCTTCAAGGGGCTCAATAAGCGCTTAGAACAGTGCTTTGCACATAGTAAGCGCTTAATAAACGCTATCATTATTATTATTATTATTACTAATAAACCCGCGGTCTGTTCCGCCACCGTCGGGGAGGGGCCTGACCCGGGAGTTGGCTCGGCTGAATCCCGCGAAGCCCAAACCGAGGCCTTTAAAAACAGGACGCCCCGAGCTGCTACGGAAATGTGAATTCTGGGAACCAAAAAGACCACAACTCGGAAGAGACCGTGTCAAGTGAGTCTTTTAGACTGTGAGCCCATTGTTGGGTAGGGACTGTCTCTATATGTTGCCAATTTGTACTTCCCAAGCGCTTAGTACAGTGCTCTGCACATGGTAAGCGCTCAATAAATACGATTGATGATGAAGTGAGGGCGACCCGGACGGGCCCTTTGGCCGGGATTCCTTAAAACGGCACTCTTGGGAAGAAATCCGGCAGGGAGGAACGGCTAAAATAGAGCACGAATGACTCAGAAGTAGCAGATAGCAGTGCTCCTGAGAGTCCCGGCTCCTGAATCAATCAATCAATCAATCGTATTTATTGAGCGCTTACTGTGTGCAGAGCACTGGACTAAGCGCTTGGGAAGTACAAGTTGGCAACATATAGAGACAGTCCCTACCCAACAGTGGGCTCACAGTCTAAAAGGGGGAAGACAGAGATACGTGCATACATATACACCTGTATATATGTATGTACATATTTATTACTTTATTTCACTTGTACATATCTATTCTATTTATTTTATTTTGTTGGTATGTTTGGTTTTGTTCTCTGTCTCCCCCTTTTAGACTGTGAGCCCACTGCTGGGTAGGGACTGTCTCTATATGTTGCCAACTTGGGCTTCCCAAGCGCTTAGTACAGTGCTCTGCACACAGTAAGCGCTCAATAAATACGATTGATTGATTAATTGATGGAAGGGACATCAGCTGGACTTTCTGCCTGGGAAGGACTGACAATTCTGGTTAGACGGACCCCCTTTCCATCCCGAAAGAAAACAGTGGCGCTTTTCAAAAGCCTCTCACGATTCAGAACAGTGACTCTCCTCAAGCCTGGGCTCTCACGGTTTTGAGGGGGAGACAGACGTTAATAGAAATAAATAAATTACAGATTGTATAAAAGCGCTGCAGGGCTGGGAGGGGGGATGAATAAAGGGGGCAAATCAGGGCAATGGGGGAAGAAGAAAGGAGGGCTTAGTCACGGAAGGCCTCTTGGAGAAGCACGTAACCCCCACGTGCTCGGAGAACTGAGTAGCTGCCAGCCCAGCACTGCGTAATTTAAAATGTGCTTTCAGCCTTATATTGAAAAGATTGCAATAAAGCCTGGAAAAATTCATTTACAACAACACATGAATGCACATTTACAGATAGAAGGAAAGCCAAATCATCTGTAAATAAATACCTCATGACCTCCGATACTGGGTAGCCGGCGCTAAAACATTATACCTTGGTGAATGTGACGGGAATGCTGGCATCCAACTGTATGTGATCTGCAAGCTCGGTGAATTGCTGCTGCTGTTTCTGCAACGTTTCGAGTAATCTCGTAATTTCCTGTTTGGCCAAAACTACTCTGCAGTCATCCTAGAACAGACACAGAAACAGAGGACCATTTTACTGTTTGACCAAAAAAGAAAAAGGTGTGGGGAGGGGGGCGGGCAGAGGAGAGGCTTAAATTGCCCCGATATATTAAAGGTTCGTTCAAGCGCTTAGTACAGTGCTCTGCACACAGTAAGCTCTCGGTAAATATGATTGATTGATTTAAATGTCCAGCACAATGAATTCGCTCTGCTACTTATTTTCCGGACCATCTCGTTGGGACGTTGAGAGAAACCGTCTCGTAGGAGCTCGGTTGAGGGAAGCAGCGTGGCTCAGTGGAAACAGCCCGGGTTTGGGAGTCGGAGGTCACGGGTTCGAATCCCGGCTCCGCCGCTTGTCAGCTGTGTGACTTCGGGCAAGTCACTTCACTTCTCTGGGCCTCAGCTCCCTCATCTTTAAAATGGGGATTCAGACTGCGAGCCCCCCGTGGGACAACCTGATCACCTTGGAACCTCTGCTTTGCACATAGTAAGCGCTTCATTCATTCATTCAATTGTATTTATTGAGCGCTTTCTGTGTGCAGAGCACTGTACTAAGTGCTTGGGAAGTACAAGTTGGCAACATATATTCATTCATAAATGCCATCATTATTATTACAGGGGCGAAGAGGCAAGTTTTCCTCAAGTCGGCCTCTCTCCTGAAATTCCTCAGGTTGGAGTCTGTCAGTTAGGGACGGCCTAGGGAGCCCGGCGGCGCTAGCAGATGGTTTGTGTTTTTTTCCTGAGCATTTCATCGTCACTTGTGGGGGGATGGAAGGGCGCCCAGCACACGGGCCTTCGCCCATGTCGCCCGCTTACCTGCTGCAGCGTCTTTTCACAGTGGAGACAGGCTGCTGAAACCTGGGACAGCAAGATGGTCATGTCTTCCTGCTGCTGCCTGAGCCAGATCAGCTTCTCCCGCACGTGGGCGTCCACCACGCTCAGGGCCATCTCCTCCTGGCGACACAGGGTCTCGTGGAGGTCCGAAAAGTAGGCCCGGACGCACGAGCGGGCACTCTCCGCGGTCCCCGGGACCTGCACGGAATTCGCCTTTTCATCATCAACATCATCAATCGCATTTATTGAGCGCTTACTGTGTGCACAGCACTGGACTAAGCGCTTGGGAAGTACAAGTCGGCAACATATAGAGACGGTCCCTACCCCATAGTGGGCTCACAGTCTAAAATTCCTTTAGCCTTTAATTCCCATTTTGTGAAATACCTTTACCCGTCTGCCTTTGCCCTTTGGACAACTCAGGGTTTAATCAGTCACCCTGCGGAGCTACGGAGCACATTGCATTGCAGTCTGTGGTTCGTCTTTTCAATCGATCTCAATCAATGGTATTTATTGAGGATTTACTCTGTGTGTTCGGGAGAATACAATGGGATTAGGAGACACGTTCCCTGCCCGCAAGGAGCTGACAGACTAGAGACGAGCTTGCACCTCCTTCTCCTTCTAGAAGGGAAGAGGTTCCCGAATCCAATCCTCCTACAAAAACAGCTTTAATTGAGAAAGGGGAAATAAATTTATTTATTTTACTTGTACATATTCTACTCATTTTATTTTGTTAATATGTTTTGTTTTGTTCTCTGTCTCCCCCTTTTAGACTGTGAGCCCACTGTTGGGTAGGGACCGTCTCTATATGTTGCCAACTTGTACTTCCCAAGCGCTTAGTACAGTGCTCTGCACACAGTAAGCGCTCAATAAATACGATTGAATGAATGAATGAATGAAAGAGAAAAAATATCTCACATGCTCCGTATGGGCCATTCTGATTCCGTCTTCCACGATTTGCTCTCCCCCTTCTAGACTGTGAGCCCACTGTTGGGTAGAGACCGTCTCTATATGTTGCCAACTTGGACTTCCCAAGCACTTAGTGCAGTGCTCTGCACACAGTAAGCGCTCAATAAATACAATTGAATGAATGAATGAATGAGAAAAAATATCTCATGTGCTCTGTATGGGCCACTCCGATTCCGTCTTCCACAATTTGCTCTC
The DNA here is from genome assembly GCF_015852505.1 of Tachyglossus aculeatus. Taxonomy (NCBI): domain Eukaryota; kingdom Metazoa; phylum Chordata; class Mammalia; order Monotremata; family Tachyglossidae; genus Tachyglossus; species Tachyglossus aculeatus. Next base: position 38,618,894 of record NC_052088.1, on the reverse strand, counting down.
CCCCTTCTAGACTGTGAGCCCACTGTTGGGTAGGGACTGTCTCTATATGTTGCCGACTTGGACTTCCCAAGCGCTTAGTACAGTGCTCTGCACACAGTAAGCGCTCAATAAATACGACTCAATGAATGAATGAATGAAAGAGAAAAAATATCTCACGTGCTCCGTATGGGCCATTCCGATTCCGTCTTCCACGATTTGCTCTCCCCCTTCAATGTGCTGGACGATCCCCACGAGCTTTCGGGAATACTCCGAGATCTCCTCGGTAAAGGTCCGGATGCAGTGAGCCATATCCAGAATGGACGCCCGGATCTGGTTGGCTTCGGGTTCCAACACGGAATGCTAGAGGAAGCGACGGCAAATATACAAACAAATGTATATATGTTTGTACATATTTTTTTACTCTATTTATTTATTTTATTTGTACATATCTATTCTATTTATTTTATTTTGTTAGTATGTTTGGTTTTGTTCTCTGTCTCCCCCTTTTAGACTGTGAGCCCACTGTTGGGTAGGGACTGTCTCTATATGTTGCCAATTTGTACTTCCCAAGTGCTTAGTACAGTGCTCTGCACATAGTAAGCGCTCAATAAATACGATTGATGATGATGATGTGAAACGGCCCAAGCCGCCATCCCCGATTCACGCCGAAGATGGTGGCGGAGTATCACACAGCCGCTGTCTGCTACGATTCTGCCCCATTATGATTATGATATAATTGTATTATATCATAATCATATATCACATATCATAATCATTATTATAATTATGCTTCAGTCATGGTGGAAAAGGGGACCCTCGGGCGGCTAAGCTGAGGTAGATGATGTGCCCCTAGCTTTATTTCTATTTATTTTGACGACTTGACTTCTGCCACGTGTTTTGTTTCGTTGTGTGTCTCCCCCTTTTAGACTGTGAGCCCGCTGTTGGGTAGGGACTGTCTCTATATGTTGCCAACTTGGACTTCCCGAGCGCTTAGTACAGTGCTCTGCACACAGTAAGCGCTCAATAAATACGATTGATTGATTGGTTGATTCAGTCACGGTAGAAAAGGGGACCCTCGGGCAGCTAAGCTGAGGTAGATGATGTGCCCCTAGCTTTATTTCTATTTATTCTGACGGCTTGACACCTGTCCACATGTTTAGTTTCGTTGTGTGTCTCCCCCTTTTAGACTGTGAGCCCGCTGTTGGGTAGGGACTGTCTCTATATGTTGCCAACTTGGACTTCCCGAGCGCTTAGTACAGTGCTCTGCACACAGTAAGCGCTCAGTAAATACGACTGATTGATTGGTTGATTCAGTCACGGTAGAAAAGGGGACCCTCGGGCGGCTAAGGTGAGGTAGATAATGTGCCCCTAGCTTTATTTCTATTTATTCTGATGACTTGACACCTGTCCACATGTTTTGTTTCGTTGTGTGTCTCCCCCTTTTAGACTGTGAGCCTGCTGTTGGGTAGGGACTGTCTCTATATGTTGCCAACTTGGACTTCCCAAGCGCTTAGTACAGTGCTCTGCACACAGTAAGCGCTCAATAAATACGATTGATTGATTCAGTCACGGTAGAAAAGGGGACCCTCGGGCGGCTAAGCTGAGGTAGATGATGTGCCCCTAGCTTTATTTCTATTTATTTTGATGACTTGACACCTGTCCCCAAGTTTTGTTTCATTGTGTGTCTCCCCCTTGTAGACTGTGAGCCCACTGTTGGGTAGGGACTGTCTCTAGATCATCATCATCATCAACCAAGCTGTATTTGATTTCAGAGAGCAGAGATAATCAATCAATCAATCAATCGTATTTATTGAGCGCTTACTATGTGCAGAGCACTGTATTAAGCACTTGGGAAGTCCAAGTGGGCAACATCTAGAGACGGTCCCTACCCAACAGCGGGCTCACAGTCTAGAAGGGGGAGACAGACAACAAGACAGAACATATTAACAAAATAAAATAAATAGAACAAATCTGCACAAATAAAGAGTAATAAATACGTACAAACATATATACATTCATTCATTCATTCAATCAATTGTATTTATTGAGCGCTTACTGTGTGCACAGCACTGTACTAAGCACTTGGGAAGTACAAGTTGGCAACGTATAGAGACGGTCCCTACCCAACAGCGGGCTCAGGCGCCGCCACGTGCCTGCGGTGTGACCTTAGGCCAGTCACTTCTCTGTGCCTCAGTTCCCTCATCAGCACAATGGGGATTCAATACCCATTTTCCCGCCTATTTAAACTGCAAGCCCCATGTGGGGCCTCATTATCTTGTTTCTATCCCTGCGCATTGAGCGCTTACTGCATGCGGAGCGCTGTACTAAGCGCTTAGGAAGTCCAAGTTGGTGACGTCTAGAGACGGTCCCTACCCAACAACGAGCTCACGGTCTAGAGGGGGAAACAGACATTAAGACAAATAGATAAAGCGATAAATTACAGATATATACAGATAGATACATATGTGCTGTTGGGAGTCATTCATTCAGTCGTATTTATTGAGCGCTTACTGTGTGCAGAGCACTGTACTAAGTGCTTGGGAAGTCCAAGTTGGCAACGTACAGAGACGGTCCCTACCCAACAACGAGCTCACGGTCTAGAGGGGGAGACAGACATTCATTCAGTCGTATTCATTCAGTCGTATTTATTGAGCGCTTCCTGTGTGCGGAGCACTGCACTAAGTGCTTGGGAAGTCCAAGTTGGAAACATATAGAGACGGTCCCTACCCAACAACGAGCTCACGGTCAATCAATCAATCAATCGTATTTATTGAGCGCTTACTATGTGCAGAGCACTGTACTAAGCGCTTGGGAAGTACAAATTGGCAACACATAGAGACAGTCCCTACCCAACAGTGGGCTCACAGTCTAAAAGGGGGAGACAGAGAACAGAACCAAACATACCAACAAAATAAAATAAATAGGATAGAAATGTACAAGTAAAATAAATAAATAAATAAATAGAGTAATAAATATGTACAACCATATATACATATATGTATATATACATATATGTATATATACATATATACATATGGTCTAGAGGGGAAGACAGACATTAAGACAAACAGATAAAACAATAAATTACAGATAGATACAGATAGATACAGATAGATACATATGTGCTGTGGGGAGTCATTCATTCAGTCACATGTATTGAGCACTTCCTGTGTGCGGAGCGCTGTACTAAGCACTTGGGAAGTCCAAGTTGGCAACGTCTAGAGACGGTCCCTACCCAACAACGAGCTCACGGTCTAGAGGGGGAAACAGACATTAAGACAAATAGATAAAACGCTAAATTACAGATATATACAGATATATACATATGTGCTGTGGGGAGTCATTCACTCAGTCGTATTTATTGAGCGCTTACTGTGTGCAGAGCACTGTACTAAGCGCTTGGGAAGTCCAAGCTGGCAACGTCTAGAGACGGTCCCTACCCAACAACGAGCTCACGGTCTAGAGGGGGAGACAGACATTCATTCAGTCGTATTTATTGAGCGCTTCCTGTGTGCGGAGCACTGTACTAAGCGCTTGGGAAGTCCAAGTTGGCAACATCTAGAGACAGTCCCTACCCAACAACGAGCTCACGGTCTAGAGGGGGGAAACAGACATTAAGACAAATAGATAAAACGTTAAATTACGGATATATACAGATAGATACATATGTGCTGTGGGGAGTCATTCATTCAGTCGTATTTATTGAGCGCTTACTGTGTGCGGAGCACTGTACTAAGCGCTTGGAAAGCCCAAGTTGGCAACATCTAGAGACGGTCCCTACCCAACAACGAGCTCACGGTCTAGAGGGGGAGACAGACATTAAGACAAATAGATAAAACAATAAATTACAGATCTATACAGATAGATTCATATGTGCTGTGGGGAGTCATTCATTCAGTCGCATTTATTGAGCGCTTACTGCGTGCGGAGCACTGTACTAAGCGCTTGGGAAGTCCAAGTTGGCGACGTCTAGAGACGGTCCCTACCCAACAACGAGCTCACGGTCTAGAGGGGGAGACAGACATTCATTCAGTCGTATTTATTGAGCGTTTCCTGTGTGCGGAGCACTGTACTAAGCACTTGGGAAGTCCAAGTTGGCAACGTCTAGAGACGGTCCCTACCCAACAACGAGCTCACGGTATAGAGGGGGAAACAGACATTAAGACAAATAGATAAAACGCTAAATTACAGATATATACAGATAGATACATATGTGCTGTGGGGAGTCATTCACTCAGTCGTATTTATTGAGCGCTTACTGTGTGCAGAGCACTGTACTAAGCGCTTGGGAAGTCCAAGCTGGCAACGTATAGAGACGGTCCCTACCCAACAACGAGCTCACGGTCTAGAGGGGGAGACAGACATTCATTCAGTCGTATTTATTGAGCGCTTCCTGTGTGCGGAGCACTGTACTAAGCGCTTGGGAAGTCCAAGTTGGCAACATCTAGAGACGGTCCCTACCCAACAACGAGCTCACGGTCTAGAGGGGGGAAACAGACATTAAGACAAATAGATAAAACGTTAAATTACGGATATATACAGATAGATACATATGTGCTGTGGGGAGTCATTCATTCAGTCGTATTTATTGAGCGCTTACTGTGTGCGGAGCACTGTACTAAGCGCTTGGAAAGCCCAAGTTGGCAACATCTAGAGACGGTCCCTACCCAACAACGAGCTCATGGTCTAGAGGGGGAGACAGACATTAAGACAAATAGATAAAACAATAAATTACAGATCTATACAGATAGATTCATATGTGCTGTGGGGAGTCATTCATTCAGTCGCATTTATTGAGCGCTTACTGCGTGCGGAGCACTGTACTAAGTGCTTGGGAAGTCCAAGTTGGCGACGTCTAGAGACGGTCCCTACCCAACAACGAGCTCACGGTCTAGAGGGGGAGACAGACATTCATTCAGTTGTATTTATTGAGCGTTTCCTGTGTGCGGAGCACTGTACTAAGCGCTTGGGAAGTCCAAGTTGGAAACATCTAGAGACGGTCCCTATCCAACAACGAGCTCACGGTCTAGAGGGGGAGACAGACATTAAGACAAATAGATAAAACAACAAATTACACATATATACAGATAGATACATATGGGCTGTGGGGAGTCATTCATTCAGTCATATTTATTGAGCGTTTACTGTGTGCAGAGCACTGTACTAAGCACTTGGGAAGTCCAAGTTGGCAACATCTAGAGACGGTCCCTACCCAACAGCAAGCTCACGGTCTAGAGGGGGAAACAGACATTAAGACAAATAGATAAAACAATAAATTACAGATAGATACATATGTGCTGTGGGGAGTCATTCATTCAGTCATATTTATTGAGCGCTTCCCATGTGCAGAGCACTGTACTAAGCGCTTGGGAAGTCCAAGTTGGCAACATCTAGAGCCGGTCCCTACCCGACAACGAGCTCACGGTCTAGAGGGGGAGACAGACATTAAGACAAATAGATAAAACGCTAAATTACAGATATATACAGATAGATACATATGTGCTGCGGGGAGTCATTCATTCAGTCGTATGTATTGAGCACTTCCTGTGTGCGGAGCACTGTACTAAGCGCTTGGGAAGTCCAAATTGGCAACATCTAGAGACGGTCCCTACCCGACAGCGAGCTCACGGTCTAGAGGGGGAGACAGACATTAAGACAAATAGATAAAATGACAAATTACAGATATATACAGATAGATACATATGTGCTGTGGGGAGTCATTCATTCAGTTGCATTTATTGAGCACTTCCTGTGTGTGAAGCGCTGTACTAAGCGCTTGGGAAGTCCAAGTTGGCGACGTCTAGAGACGGTCCCTACCCGACAACGAGCTCACGGTCTAGAGGGGGAGACGGATGAGGGGGTAGAAGGGGGGGGAAGAGCGTTACCTTATGGCCTTGGTGTTTCCCGTACTCTTTGCAGACACAACACATGAGGGGGCTGGCCTGGCACCCTTCCTCCAGGCACACAAATTCAATGGCGTGCACCTGGTGCTGGGGGCACAGGGTCTTCTCGTGGGGTTTGTCTGCCAGGGGGACCCTCCGGTGCTTGGCCAGCGTCTTGGTCGAGTGAGTCAGCTGGGAGCAGTGGGCACACAGGTGCGTGGCGCACACGGTGCAGTACACGGACGCCACGTGGGCCTCGTCTTCGTCGCAGCGCACGACGCTCTGGCGGGGCGGGCGGGGGAGAGAGAGACCCACGCGTTCAGAACCCAACGGCCGCCGGGAAACCAACCACCCCAATCGGCCCCCAAAACGGACCCGCCCCCACCCCCGCGCTGTGTACGGCTCAGCGGAAAAGAGCCCGTACTTTGGAGTCGGAGGTCGTGGGTTCAAATCGCGGCTCCGCCAATTGTCAGCTGGGTGACTTCTCTGGGCCTCATCTGTCAAATGGGGATGAAGACTGGGAGCCCTCCCGTGGGACAACCTGATCACCTTGGAAGCTCCCCAGCGCTTCGAACGGTGCTTTGCGCATTGTAAGCGCTTAGTAAATGCCATTATCATTATTATTTCGTGGCTCACAGTTCCCCCACCTGTAAAATAGGGATGAAGACTGGGAGCCCCCCGTGGGACAACCTGATCACCTTGGAAGCTCCCCAGCGCTTCAAATGGTGCTTTGCGCATTGTAAGCGCTTAGTAAATGCCATTATCATTACTATTATTATTTCGTGGCTCACAGTTCCCCCATCTATAAAATAGGGATGAAGACTGGGAGCCCCCCGTGGGACAACCTGATCACCTTGGAAGCTCCCCAGCGCTTCGAACGGTGCTTTGCGCATTGTAAGCGCTTAGTAAATGCCATTATCATTATTATTATTATTTCGTGGCTCACAGTTCCCCCATCTGTAAAATAGGGATGAAAACTGTGAGCCCCCCGTGGGACAACCTGATCACCTTGGAAGCTCCCCAGCGCTTCGAACGGTGCTTTGCGCATTGTAAGCGCTTAGTAAATGCCATTATCATTATTATTATTATTTCGTGGCTCACAGTTCCCCCATCTGTAAAATAGGGATGAAGACTGGGAGCACCCCGTGGGACAACCTGATCACCTTGGAAGCTCCCCAGCGCTTCGAACGGTGCTTTGCGCATTGTAAGCGCTTAGTAAATGCCATTATCATTATTATTATTTCGTGGCTCACAGTTCCCCCATCTGTAAAACAGGGATGAAGACTGTGAGCCCCCCGTGGGACAACCTGATCACCTTGTAACCTCCCCAGCGCTTAGAACAGTGCTTTGCACATAGTAAGTGCTTAATAAATGCCATTATTATTATTATTATTATTATTATTACCTTGGAACCTCCCCAGTGCTTAGAACAGTGCTTTACAATCAATCAATCAATCAATCGTATTTATTGAGCGCTTACTGTGTGCAGAGCACTGGACTAAGTGCTTGGGAAGTACAAGTTGGCAACATGGATAGAGACGGTCCCTACCCAACAGTGGGCTCACATAAATGCCATCATTACTATTATTATTATTATCTGCTCGGGCAGGTATCCTGGAACAGAAATTAATTCATCTCTATTTTTACTTGTGCATGTTTACTATTCTATTTATTTTATTTTGTTAATATTCATTCATTCATTCACTCAATCATATTTATTGAGCGCTTACGGTGTGCGGAGCACTGTACTAAGCGCTCGGGAAGTACAAGTTGGCAACATATAGAGACAATCGCTACCCAACAGTGGGCTCACATAAATGCCATCATTATTATTATTATTATCTGCTCAGGCAGGTATCCTGGAACAGAAATTTATTCATCTCTATTTTTGCTTGTGCATGTTTACTATTCTATTTATTTTATTTTGTTAATATTCATTCATTCATTCATTCAATCATATTTATTAAGCGCTTACTGTGTGCAGAGCACTGGACTAAGCGCTTGGGAAGTACAAGTTGGAAACATATAGAGACGGTCCCTACCCAACAACGAGCTCACGGTCTAGGGGGGAGACAGACATTAAGACAAATAGATAAAACAATAAATTACAGATAGATACAGATAGATACATATGTGCTGTGGGGAGTCATTCATTCAGTCGTATTTATTGAGCGCTTACTGTGTGCGGAGCACTGTACTAAGCGCTTGGGAAGTACAAGTTGGAAAAATACGACAATGAATGAATGAAGTACCTGAGACATAGTTAAGTGCTTAACAAATACCGTAAAAATAATAATAATTATTATTATCACTGCTATCATTTATTTGCCAATTTGTACTTCCAAAGCGCTTAGTACAGTGCTCTGCCCATAGTAAGCGCTCAATAAATATGATTGATGATGATTTGAAAAAACAGGTGGGGGAGAGAGTTTCTGTAACCCCCTTTGGGCGCCGAAAAGCCCCGGTTTCACGTTTCCCGGCAAATCCACCTCTACTTTTGCTGAGTATTGGGAAAATGAAAGCATTCGAGTTAGGCCAAGTCAGTACCTCTCCGGATATCCCAATCGCTTCCTCCACGGTTCCGTACTGACCGACGGGGCCATTCTGGAGCCGTTCCAGAAGTTCCAGCAAGGCGAAATTCTTTTTCAAACCCCACACGCCGGAATCTCCTAATGGTAGGAGGAAAGAAAACCAGTTAAGCCACCGAACGCCCACATCTTTTACCCCATCATCACCAGTGGAATTTACTGAGCGCTTACTCTGTGCAGAGCACTGTACTAAACGCTCGGGCGAGGACAATGCAACACACTCGGTAGGCACGCTCCCTTCCCGCAGCGGAACGGTAAAAAGCAGCGTGGCTCAGTGGGAAGAGCCCGGGCTTGCGAGTCGGAGGTCGTGGGTTCTAATCCCGGCTCCAGCACTTGTCAGCTGGGTGACACCGGGCAAGTCACTTCGCTTCTCTGTGCCTCAGTTACCTCGTCTGTGAAATGGGGATTAAGACGGTGGGCCCCTCACGGGACAACCTGCCTCGTATCTACCCTAGCGCTTAGAACAGTGTTTGGCACATAGTGAACGCTTAACAAACACCATCATCAGTGACTTTAACAGTCCAGAGGGAGAGACAGAAATTGATGTAAATAATTTGATATAATAATAATAATGATGGTATTTGTTAAGCGCTTACTATGTGCAAAGCGATATGTAATTTAAAGATCATCATCATCATCAGTCGTATTTATTGAGCGCTTACTATGTGCGGAGCACTGTACTAAGCGCTTGGGAAGTACCAATTGGCAACATCTAGAGACAGTCCCTACCCAACAGTGGGCTCACAGTCTAAAAGGGGAAGACAGAGAACAAAACCAAACATACTAACAAAATAAAATTAATAGAAAGATGCGCACCTAAGTACTGTGGGGTTGAGGGTGGGGCGAATATCAACTGCCCAAACGGAGAGGGAGCTGGGGAAAACAGGGCTTAATCACGGAAGCCCTCTTGGAGGAGATCAATCAATCGTATTTATTGAGCACTTACTGTGTGCAGAGCACTGTACTAAGCGCTTGGGAAGTACAAGTTGGCAACATATGGAGACAGTCCCTACCCATGACCTTAATAAGGCTTTGAAGGTGGGGAGTGCGGGGGTGACGGGGTATACGGAGCGGGAGAGATTTCAGCAGATATGTGGCGGGGTTGGGATTACAATGAATAACTCCCCACAGCACATATGTATCTATATATATCTGTAATTTATTGTTTTATCTATTTGTCTTAATGTCTGTCTCCCCCTCTAATAATAATGTTATTTATTAAGCACTTACTGTGTGCAAAGCACTGTTCTAAGCGCTGGGGAGGATACAAGGTGACCAGGTTGTCCCACGGGGGGCTCACAGTCTTAATCCCCACTTTACAGATGAGGGTACTGAGGCATAGAGAAGTGAAGCGACTTGCCCAAAGTCACACAGCTGACAATTGGCAGAGCTGGGATTTGAACCTACGACCTCTGACTCCAAAGCCCGGGCTCTTTCCACTGAGCCACGCTGCTTCTCTAAGTATCTGTCTGTATCTATCTGTAATTTATTGTTTTATCTATTTGTCTTCATGTCTGTCTCCCCCTCTAGACCATGAGCTCGTTGTTGGGTAGGGACCGTCTCTAGATGTTTCCAACTTGGACTTCCCAAGCGCTTAGTACAGTGCTCCGCACACAGTAAGCGCCCAATAAATACGACTGAATGAATGAATGAACCCAGGTCCTTCTGACACCCAGGCCCGTGTGATCGGACGCCGTTCCTCTCCCACTCGGGACGCCCACTCTCAGAAGGAGGGAGAGGGGGTGTTTGATTCCCATTTCACTGGCAAGGAAACTGTGGCACGGAGCAGTCAAGTGACTTGCCCGAGGTCACACAGCAAGCCAGTGGTAGGGCTGGGATGGGGACTGGATTCCCAATCCCGGGCTCTTCACGCTAGGATTCTCTCTCTCTCCTCATCTGCCTCACCAGTTGTTCTCCGACCGGTCTCCGGACAACGGGTGAGCACGTGGCGGCTCGTTCCGTTCTTCCCTCCTCGTGCTCCTGCCTCTTTCCCAGTTTTCACGCCTCCGTAGGCATCCGGAGGTCTCCCGATCCCGCAGCCTCGGCATACAGCCCCGCACTCCCTTTCCTGCTCCAAACCCACGCTGCCAGGCTCCTTCCACGGGTCTCTCCTCGGAGGCCGAAGCCCCTGAGAAGAACACTATTACTCTATTTATTTATTATATTACTCTATTTATTTATTTATTTTCCTTGTCCGTATCTATTCTATTTATTTTATTTTCTTAGCATGTTTGGTTTGGTTCTCCGTCTCCCCCTTTTAGACTGTGAGCCCACTGTTGGGTAGGGACCGTCTCTAGATGTTGCCGACTTGGACTTCCCAAGCGCTTAGTCCAGTGCTCTGCACAAAGTAAGCGCTCAATAAATACGATTGATTGATTGATTGGCCAGATCCTCTCCCTCTGCCCTTAAACTCGGCTGATGGGACGAATCCCCTTATTCGGAGTAGGCTGAAATTCCATCATGGCCATCATTCCCGGTTAAAGAGAGGCTGGCTCTGGTTAGAGGCCTCTGCGGCCGAAGGAGTTGCCTCTCTGGGGTCCCTGGGCCGAATGTGGCCCACTAAAGGGCTCCAGTGAGCGCTCAATAAATACAATTGATGATGATGATGATGATGATGACGACGAAGGCCGAGAGTGGGGTCGCCGGCTCCCGCCCCTGCCCTCGGCCTTTCAGGGTCACCCAAATTTGGGAGTGGAACGGTTTGGCGCGTAAGAAGCAACGGTTTGAGAAGCAGCGTGGCTCGGTGGGAAGAGCCCGGGCTCTGGAGTCCGAGGTCAGGGGTTCAAATCCCGGCTCTGCCGATTGTCAGCTGTGTGACTTTGGGCAAGTCACTTTAACTTCTCTAGGCCTCAGTTCCCTCATCTGTGAAATGGGGATGAAGACTGTGAGCCCCATGTGGGACAACCTGATCACCTTGTATCCCCCCAACGCTTAGCACAGTGCTTTGTACGTAGTAAGCGCTTAACAAATACCATCATTATTATTATTATCCAACCTCCATCCAACCTCTGGGCCAGAGGGCACCTCGATCCCTAAACTCCAGATGAACTGGAAGCAGAGTGGCCTAGTGGATAGAAGCCGGGCCTGGCCGTCAGGAGGACTTTGGTCCATTCATTCATTCAATCAATCGTATTTAGTGAGCGCTTACTGTGTGCAGAGCACTGTACGAAGCGCTTGGAAAGCACGATTCGGCAACAAAGAGAGACAATCCCTGCCCAGATGGGCTCACAGTCTAGAAGGGGGGACACAGACATCAAAACAAGTCAAGAGGCATCAATAACATCAATATCAATAAGTAGAATTATAGATATATGCACATCAAAACAAGTAAATGGGCATTCATTATAAACAGAATTACAGATATGTGTGTATATATATATATATACACACACACAAGTGCTATGGGGTGGGGGCGGGGAGTAGAGCAAAGGGAGCAAGTTGGGGTGATGGGTTCTATTCCCAGCTCCGCCACTTGTCTGCTGGGCGACCTTGGGCAAGTCACTTCACTCCTCTGGGCCTCAGTTTACCTCAAGTCACTTCACTCCTCTGGGCCTCAGTTTACCTCATCCAAAAAATGGTGATTGAGACTGTGAGCCCGACATGGGACAGGGATTGTGTCCAAACCGATTTCGCCTGTATCCACCCTAGTGCTTAGTACATTGCCTGGCACATAGTAAGCGCTTAACGAATACCATAAAAAAAAAAAAAAACAGTTAAGGGGTGCCCAGGGAGAGGGGGACATGGCCGAACTGGGGACGACAGGGTCCAGGGCCCACCACCACATGTAACAGCGGAAGGAAAGCGGGGGCAGCCTCACACACCCAAAAACTTCCAGCCGCCGAATCTCACCGTTCTAAAAAATCTTAAGAGAATGAGCCAGCTTCCTCAGCTTCTCTTAATAATAATAATAATAATAATAATAGCATTTATTAAGCGCTTACTATGTGCAAAGCACTGTTCTAGGCGCTGGGGAGGTTACAAGGAGATCAGGTTGTCCCACGGGGGGGGGCTCACAGTCTTCATCCCCATTTTCCAGATGAGGGAGCTGAGGCCCGGAGAAGTGAAGTGACTTGCCCATAGTCACCCAGCTGACAATTGGCAGAGCCGGGATACGAACCCACGACCTCTGACTCCAAAGCCCGGGCTCTTTCCGCTGTGCCACGCGGCTTCTCTGCTCTACAAAAAGCCAACGGCCTCCGACGGGAAAGACTGGGTAAGCAAATGAAGGGCAGAATTCTTGGTGTTCCCCGGGAGTCCGGTAATTTTCCCATTTCTACGCTGGCGGTCGTTTCGACGTGGCGGCTTGAAAACGTTACCCTGGGATGCCTTGTGGAGCATAAATCTGATTGCCGTTTGGGATGCGAATGGCTTCAACTCCTCTCCCAATAAATGTACAAAAGGGTTATTGAGGGGGGGAAAAGGGGGACGGTTCTGGAGCCAAGGCCTCCGGCACTCTAGAGGTTACGGTCTCAAAAACTAAGCTTTCTCTTTGCTGGACTGGAGCCCGAACTCTTTTGGGTGTGTTCCATGTCAAATACAGTTATCATCATCAATCGTATTTATTGAGCGCTTACTATGTGCAGAGCACTGTACTAACCGCTTGGTAAGTACAAATTGGCAACATACAGAGACAGTCCCTACCCAGCAGTGGGCTCACAGTCTAAAAGGGGGGAGACAGAGAACAAAACCGAACATACTAACAAAATAAAATAAATAGAATAGATATGTACAAGTAAAACAGAGTAATAAATATGTCCAAACATATATACATACATACAGGTGCTGTGGGGAAGGGAAGGAGGTAAGAAAGGGGGGATCATCATCATCATCATCATCATCATCATCAATCGTATTTATTGAGCGCTTACTATGCGCAGAGCACTGTACTAACCGCTTGGGAAGTACAAATTGGCAACATACAGAGACAGTCCCTACCCAGCAGTGGGCTCACAGTCTAAAAGGGGGGAGACAGAGAACAAAACCGAACATACTAACAAAATAAAATAAATAGACTAGATATGTACAAGTAAAATAAATAGAGTAATAAATATGTCCAAACATATATACATATATACAGGTGCTGTGGGGAAGGGAAGGAGGTAAGAAGGGGGGGATCATCATCATCAATCGTATTTATTGAGCGCTTACTATGTGCAGAGCACTGTACTAGGCGCTTGGGAAGTACAAATTGGCAACATATAGAGACAGGCCCTACCCAGCAGTGGGCTCACAGTCTAAAAGGGGGAGACAGAGAACAAAACCAAACGTACTAACAAAATAAAATAAATAGAATAGCTATGTACAAGTAAAATAAATAAACAGAGTAATAAATCTGTACAAACATATATACATATATACAGGTGCTGTGGGGAAGGGAAGGAGGTAAGAAGGGGGGGATCACCTTGTAACCTCCCTAGCACTTAGAACAGTGCTTTGCACATAGTAAGCACTTAATAAATGCCATTATTATTATTATTATTATTATTGTTATTATTATTATTATTATTATTATTACAGGGCACTAAGGCTGCACTCCCACGTGGACTGGAGTTAGTCTCCAAAATGAGATATGGCCATGGAGCAAAAGACACTTTACACACCACCCAAAACCCACCAACCTTTGGACGAGGCACAGCGCGTAGCGGTGCCAGAGAAAAAAAAAATGAATCTTTCAAGTCTGTTTTGTTTTGTTGTCTGTCTCCCCCCTTCTAGACCGTGAGCCCGTTGGGGGGTGGGGACCGTCTCTAGACGTTGCCGACTTTTCCTTCCCAAGCGCTTAGTACAGTGCTGTGTGCCCAGTAAGTGTACGTGCTCAATAAATATGATTGAATGAATGGTACCTTAAAAATGGTACCTGTTTGAAATATTTCCAAAATACTATGAGCGTCAATGAATCAATCAATCAATCATATTTACTGAGCGCTTACTGTGTGCAGAGCACTGTACTAAGCACTAGGGAAGTACAAGTTGGCAACATATAGAGACAGTCCCTGCCCAACAGTGGGCTCACAGTCTAGAAGGGGTAACCCTAAAACAACCTTTCTAATTGGGTGGGGACCGTCTCTAGATGTTGCCGACTTTTCCTTCCCAAGCGCTTAGTACACTGCTGTGCGCACAGTAAGCGCTCAATAAATACGATTGAATGAATGAATGGTACCTTAAAAAGATACCTATCCTGTTTGAAATATTTCCAAAATACTATTAGCATCAATGGATTAATGAGTAACCCTAAAACAACCTTTCTAGGTGGGTGGGGACCGTCTCTAGATGTTGCCGACTTTTCCTTCCCAAGCGCTTAGTACAGTGCTGTGCGCACAGTAAGCGCTCAATAAATATGATTGAATGAAAGAATGGTACCTTAAAAAGATACATATCCTGTTTGAAATATTTCCAAAATACTATTAGCATCAATGAATTAATGAGTAACCCTAAAACAACCTTTCTAGGTGGGTGGGGACCGTCTTTAGATGTTGCCGACTCTTCCTTCCCAAGCGCTTAGTACAGTGCTGTGCGCACAGTAAGCGCTCAATAAATACGATTGAATGAATGAATGGTACCTTAAAAAGATACCTATCCTGTTTGAAATATTTCCAAAATACTATTAGCGTCAATGAGTAACCCTAAAACAACCTTTCTAGGTGAGTGGGGACCGTCTCTAGATGTTGCCGACTTTTCCTTCCCAAGCGCTTAGTACAGTGCTGAGCGCACAGTAAGCGCTCAATAAATACGATTGAATGAATGAATGGTACCTTAAAAATGGTACCTGTTTGAAATATTTCCAAAATACTATTAGTGTCAATGAATTACTGAGTACCAACCTTTCTAGCTGATGTTTTAAACTTGGAAATAATGAGATCTAAGCATATTTAGCCTTGGGAGCCTTCTGCTTTCAAGGACAGCTGTTCCCCACTTGCAGTGCAATGAAAACATTAGGAGAGAGTCACAAATGACCTCATTGTCCTTTCATCATTTTTAATTGATGGAGGCCGTTAATTTATCAGTACAGGAAACATCAGACATGAAAACACCGCTATTAAATCGGATTCATATCCTCGTGGAATTATTTGCTTTTAAACTGAGTCAACTGCAATAAATATTCTTTTATTTGATTAACGTATTCCCCGACGTCTGCACAACACAAACAACAACTAAATACCTCAGAGACGAGACTGCAACCTCAGAACTGAAACTCCTGCACTGGCGAAGGTTCAAAGACTACCATTCTTACTGAAAATCCAGAGTTGTTTTTATATTTTTTTCTCATCCTTCTTGTACCCAGATTATTAGGCATTATGACGCTTGAAGAGGAAGATGATTTTCCAGTAACGAGCAGCGCCACGCACAGCGCTTAATAAATATTCGTAACGATAATGAGAGCTCACTTGCAGTGCAATGAAAACATTAGGAGAGAGTCACAAACGACCTCATTGTCCTTTCATCATTTTTAATTGATGGAGGCCGTTAATTGATCAGTACAGGAGACATCAGACATGAAAACACCGCTATTAAATTGGATTCATAGCCTCGTGGAATTATTTGCTTTTAAACTGAGTCAACTGCAATAAATATTCTTTTATTTGATTAACGTATTCCCCGACGTCTGCACAACACAAACAACAACTAAATACCTCAGAGACGAGACTGCAACCTCAAAACTGAAACTCCTGCACTGGCGAAGGTTCAAAGACTACCATTCTTACTGAAAATCCAGAGCTGTTTTTATATCTTTTTCCCATCCTTCTTGTACCCAGATTATTAGGCATTATGACGCTTGAAGAGGAAGATGATTTTCCAGTAACGAGCAGCGCCACGCACAGCGCTTAATAAATATTCGTAACGATAATGAGAGCTCACTTGCAGTGCAATGAAAACATTAGGAGAGAGTCACAAACGACCTCATTGTCCTTTCATCATTTTTAATTGATGGAGGCCGTTAATTGATCAGTACAGGAGACATCAGACATGAAAACACCGCTATTAAATTGGATTCATAGCCTCGTGGAATTATTTGCTTTTAAACTGAGTCAACTGCAATAAATATTCTTTTATTTGATTAACTTATTCCCCGACGTCTGCACAACACAAACAACAACTAAATACCTCAGAGACGAGACTGCAACCTCAAAACTGAAACTCCTGCACTGGCGAAGGTTCAAAGACTACCATTCTTACTGAAAATCCAGAGCTGTTTTTATATCTTTTTCCCATCCTTCTTGTACCCAGATTATTAGGCATTATGACACTTGAAGAGGAAGACGATTTTCCAGTAACGAGCAGCGCCACGCACAGCGCTTAATAAATATTCGTAACGATAATGAGAGCTCACTTGCAGTGCAATGAAAACATTAGGAGAGAGTCACAAACGACCTCATTGTCCTTTCAGCATTTTTAATTGATGGAGGCCGTTAATTGATCAGTACAGGAGACATCAGACATGAAAACACTGCTATTAAATCGGATTCATATCCTCGTGGAATTATTTGCTTTTAACTGAGTCAACTGCAATAAATATTCTTTTATTTGATTAACGTATTCCCCGACGTCTGCACAACACAAACAACAATTAAATACCTCAGCAACGAGACTGCAACCTCAGAACTGAAACTCCTGCACTGGCGAAGGTTCAAAGACTACCATTCTTACTGAAAATCCAGAGTTGTTTTTATATTTTTTTCTCATCCTTCTTGTACCCAGATTATTAGGCATTATGACGCTTGAAGAGGAAGATGATTTTCCAGTAACGAGCAGCGCCACGCACAGCGCTTAATAAATATTCGTAACGATAATGAGAGCTCACTTGCAGTGCAATGAAAACATTAGGAGAGAGTCACAAACGACCTCATTGTCCTTTCATCATTTTTAATTGATGGAGGCCGTTAATTTATCAGTACAGGAGACATCAGACATGAAAACACCGCTATTAAATCGGATTCATATCCTCGTGGAATTATTTGCTTTTAAACTGAGTCAACTGCAATAAATATTCTTTTATTTGATTAACGTATTCCCCGATGTCTGCGCAACACAAACAACAACTAAATACCTCAGAGACGAGACTGCAACCTCAGAACTGAAACTCCTGCACTGGCGAAGGTTCAAAGACTACCATTCTTACTGAAAATCCAGAGCTGTTTTTATATTTTTTTCCCATCCTTCTTGTACTCAGATTATTAGGCATTATGACACTTGGAAGAGGAAGACGATTTTCCAGTAACGAGCAGCGCCACGCACAGCGCTTAATAAATATTCGTAACGATAATGAGAGCTCACTTGCAGTGCAATGAAAACATTAGGAGAGAGTCACAAACGACCTCATTGTCCTTTCATCATTTTTAATTGATGGAGGCCGTTAATTTATCAGTACAGGAGACATCAGACATGAAAACACCGCTATTAAATCGGATTCATATCCTCGTGGAATTATTTGCTTTTAAACTGAGTCAACTGCAATAAATATTCTTTTATTTGATTAACGTATTCCCCGATGTCTGCGCAACACAAACAACAACTAAATACCTCAGAGACGAGACTGCAACCTCAGAACTGAAACTCCTGCACTGGTGAAGGTTCAAAGACTACCATTCTTACTGAAAATCCAGAGTTGCTTTTATATCTTTTTTCCCATCCTTCTTGTACCCAGATTATTAGGCATTATGACACTTGAAGAGGAAGACGATTTTCCAGTAACGAGCAGCGCCACGCACAGTGCTTAATAAATATTCGTAACGATAATGAGAGCTCACTTGCAGTGCAATGAAAACATTAGGAGAGTCACAAACGACCTCATTGTCCTTTCATCATTTTTAATTGATGGAGGCCGTTAATTTATCAGTACAGGAGACATCAGACATGAAAACACCGCTATTAAATCGGATTCATATCCTCGTGGAATTATTTGCTTTTAAACTGAGTCAACTGCAATAAATATTCTTTTATTTGATTAACGTATTCCCCGACGTCTGCGCAACACAAACAACAACTAAATACCTCAGAGACGAGACTGCAACCTCAGAACTGAAACTCCTGCACTGGCGAAGGTTCAAAGACTACCATTCTTACTGAAAATCCAGAGCTGTTTTTATATCTTTTTCCCATCCTTCTTGTACCCAGATTATTAGGCTTTATGACACTTGAAGAGGAAGACGAGTTTCCAGTAACAAGCAGCGCCACGCACAGCGCTTAATAAATATTTGTAACGATAATGAGAGCTCGGAGAGTTGATGGGAAGGTCTGAAAAGCAAACAGAGGTGGAAAAGTTGGACATACCGAGCTCCGTCACCTGTCGGTCGAAAGGGCAGCGAATTGCTCTCCCGTGGAGAGGAAGTCGGGTGAGGCAGTCGTGACAGACAGTGTGGCCGCACAAAAGCAGCCGGGGAACTTTGTCTCCTTGCAAGGAGAATACATCTTCACAAACACCACATTCCAGCACCTAGAAAATGAGGGGGGAAAAAGGTTGGGATTCATTTTCGATATACTTTCGACGTAAAAAAAAAAAAATCGTGCCACTTTTTGGGCGGGTTTACATCTTTACACGGAGACCAGGGAAACTGGCTAACGGCAAGATGACGTCTCCAAGGGAAGCAGCACGGCCTAACGGACAGAGCACGGGCCTGAGGGTGAGGAGGACCTGGGTTCTAATCCCGGCTCTTCTGCCACTTGTGTGCTGTGTGACCTTGGGCAAGTCACAGCTTCTGTGGGCCTCGGTTCCCTCATCTGTCAAATGGGGATTAAGACTGTGAGCCTCACGTGGGACAGGGATTGTGTCCAACCCAATTTGCTTGTATTCACCCCTCCCCTCCCTCAAAGAGCATAGTACCGTGCCTGGCACATGGTAAGCGCTTAATAAATACCAGAATTATTATTATTGTTAGGAGGCCTTCCCAGACTGAGCCCCCTCCTTCCTCTCCCCCTCCCCATCCCCCCGCCTTACCTCCTTCTCCTCCCCACAGCACCTGTATATATGTATATATGTTTGTACGGATTTATTACTCTATTTATTTATTTTATTTGTACATATTTATTCTAATCATTTTATTTTGTTAATATGTTTTGTTCTCTGTCTCCTCCTTCTAGACTGTGAGCCCACTGTTGGGTAGGGACCGTCTCTATATGTTGCCAACTTGGACTTCCCAAGTGCTTAGCACAGTGCTCAGCACACAGTAAGCGCTCAATAAATACGATTGATTGATATTATTTGTACATATTTATTCTAATCATTTTATTTTGTTAATATGTTTTGTTCTCTGTCTCCCCCTTCTAGACTGTGAGCCCACTGTTGGGGAGGGACCGTCTCTATATGTTGCCAACTTGGACTTCCCAAGCGCTTAGCACAGTGCTCTGCACGCAGTAAGCGCTCAATAAATACAATTGATTGTATTTGTACATATTTATTCTAATCATTTTATTTTGTTAATATGTTTTGTTTTGTTCTCTGCCTCCCCCTTCTAGACTGTGAGCCCACTGTTGGGTAGGGACCGTCTCTGTATGTTGCCAACTTGGACTTCCCAAGCGCTTAGCACAGTGCTCTGCACACAGTAAGGGCTCAATAAATACAACTGTATTTGTACATATTTATTCTAATCATTTTATTTTGTTAATATGTTTTGTTTTGTTCTCTGCCTCCCCCTTCTAGACTGTGAGCCCGCTGTTGGGTAGGGACCGTCTCTAGATGTTGCCAACTCGGACTTCCCAAGCACTTAGCACAGCGCTCTGCACACAGTAAGCGCTCAATAAATACGACAATGAATGAATGAATCTCACACTCACATTGGCAGTGCTGTGTGGGTATTTCTGCTGCTTTGCAACTGGCCCTTTTCGGCACTCCACCGGCCCTGTCTCCGAGGGAATCAATCCGTGGTATTTATTGATCGGTTACTGGGTGCAGGGCACTGTACTAAGAGTTCGGGAGAGAACAGCTCTGCACACAGTAAGCGCTCAATAAATACGATTGAATGAACAGCACCGTAAATTAGATCGACACGATCCCTGCCCTCCATCAGCACACAATCTGACAAGACACTGAAATAGACAGGAGAAGCAGCAAAGTATAAAACAGCGCCGACCCCCCCCCGCCCAGGGGCTTCCACTCCATTCGGCAGCGGAAACGAAAACAAGGATAATAGGAAAAGAAGTTCAAATCTATCCGGATGGAAACCGCTAGAGGTATACAGAAATCAATCAATCAATCAATCATACTTATTGAGCGCTTACTGTGTGCAGAGCACTATACTAAGCGCTTGGGAAGTCCAAGTTGGCAACATATAGAGACAGTCCCTACCCAACAGTGGGCTCACAGTCTAAAAGGGGGAGACAGAGAACAAAACCAAACATACTAACAAAATAAAATAAATAGAATAGATATGTACAAGTAAAATAGAGTAATAAATATGCACATACATATATACAGGTATTTACAACAACAGAAATATACAAACAACAAATTCATAGGTGCTGGGAATAGAAAGGAAAAATATAGAAGTGAGCCCACTGTTGGGTAGGGAACGTCTCTATGTGGTGCCAACTTGTACTTCCCAAGCGCTTAGTCCAGTGCTCTGCACACAGTAAGCGCTCAATAAATACGATTAATTGAGTGATTGATTGATAGAAGTGCTAGTGTTGGTGCTGGATGGACACGACTGGGAAACGAGAACGAATAAGGGAAGGCGCTCAGAAGGAGGATTTCCAAAGAGCTTTAAAGAGGAGGGGAAGCTGAGGGCTGGTAGTCTGGGGGGGACATAGGTGCCAAATGTTTTCGTTCTAGGGTGACAAAGGGGTAGGGATTTGTTTTGATGCTATTGATACCTATTTGTTTGGTTGTCTTTCTCCCCCCTTCTAGACTGTGAGCCCGTTGTTGGGTAGGAATCGTCTCTATTGCCGTATTGTACTTTCCAAGCGCTTAGTCCAGTGCTCTGCACACGGTAAGCGCTCAATAAATACGACTGAATGAACGAACGGACGACTGGGCGGCGACGAGGAGGTCAGCAGGGCAGAGAGCCGCCACTCTGGAGCTTTCGGTCCTGATCGGAAACGATCGGGTCATCATCATCATCATCAATCGTATTTATTGAGCGCTTACTGTGTGCAGAGCACTGTATTAAGCGCTTGGGAAGTACAAGTTGGCAACATATAGAGACAGTCCCCCCCCACCTTGTCCCTCTCTCCATCCCCCCCATCTTACCTCATTCCCTTCCCCACAGCACCTGTATATATGTTTGTACATATTTATTACTCAATTTATTTTATTTGTACATATCTATTCTATTTATTTTATTTTGTTAGTATGTTTGGTTTGTTCTCTGTCTCCCCCTTTTAGACTGTGAGCCCACTGTTGGGTAGGGACTGTCTCTGTATGTTGCCAATTTGTACTTCCCAAGCGCTTAGTACAGTGCTCTGCACATAGTAAGCGCTCAATAAATACGATTGATGATGAGGATGAGTCCCTACCCAACAGTGGGCTCACAGTCTAAAAGGGGGAGACAGAGAACAAAACCAAACATACTAACAAAATAAAATAAATAGAATAGATACGTACAAGGAAAATAGAGTAACAAATATGTACAAACGTATATACATATATACAGGTGCAGTGGGGAAGGGAAGGAGGTAAGATGGGGGGTCACGGCGGAGATCTGAGATGAACCAGATTGAGAAAGAGTTCGGCTTCCAAAAGACGTCAGGGCCACCGGCCTGAGGGGTCCCACCAAGGACGCGCCAATATTTGGGGGAGCGGGGGGAGTTTGGGGTGGGAGAATTGAGAGCGAGGCCCAGATGGATGGTAACCTGGCGAAGGAGTGAGGTGTGGAAGCTGAGATAGAGGAAGAAAGCGGAGGAAGAGAGTTTCTGCTTGAAGGGGATGGAGATTTCTCGGGCATATATATACTTTGCAACCGCATTCACCGTGTAAGTACACTGCACCCCAGAAAAACTTAAAAATACTTCCCCAACTTACCACAATAAGATGGTTACTAAGATGCTTATTTTTAAAGTCCCAGACCCTGGAAAAACTACAGCACGGAACAAAAGGGGGAGGGAAAAAACCAACGGGAAAAACAAACTGGACGCATTTCTTCAACCTAACATAACCTCCGCAGGTTTAAAAGAGGAAGTCATCAAAATTAGAGCCTGCGAGCACCCGCTGAAAAGCAACACCGTCAGGATTGGAGAGTCTCTTGAATATTTCAAACCAACACCCAGCACCCCAACAACTCAAATTGCAAATGGACAACTATCGCACTGTAAATAAACTTTTAAAAGGGGAAAAAAAATCCCTTAAGTATTTGTTAAAGTTTTGTTTCCAAAGCCCATCTTACCGGATTTGACTTAGATCTGACAGAGCCTACAGTTTATATAAAATGCTCTATCATCGCTGGATAAAAATTTGACCTTCCGTACTCACCGCCCCCCAAGTTCCTCAAAACCATTTAAAGAATGTGTAAATGTCTGTCTGAATTGTGTTATTCCTCAGGCAGGCAAGACGGGAGATGATTTCTTCCTTCAATCCCGGCCCTGACACTCGTCCGCTGTGTGACCCTGGGCAAGCCACTTCACTTCTCTGTGCCTCAGTTCCCTCATCTGTAAAATGGGGCTGGAGACTGTGAGCCCCACGTGGGACAACCTGATCACCTTGTCTCCCCCCGCCCCCGCCCCCCGGCGCTTAGAACAGTGCTTGGAACATAGTGAGCGCTTAACAAATACTACAGTTATTACTATAATAATGATTATTATTCTCTAGGCCTCAGTTCCCTCATCCGTCAAATGGGGATGAAGCCTTTGAGCCCGATGTGGGACAGCCTGATGACCTTATATCTACCCCAGCGCTTAGAACAGTGCTTGGCACCTAGTAAACGCTTAACACATACCATTATTATTATTATTATTTTGTGGGCCTCAGTTTCCTCATCTGTAAAATGGGGATGAAGCCTGTGAGCCCCACGTGGGACAACCTGATGATCCTGTTTCTACCCCAGCGCTTAAAACAGTGCTTGGCACCTAGTGAGCACTTAATATCACAATTATTATTATTATTCTGTTGTGCCTCAGTTCCCTCATCTGTCAAATGGGGATGGAGACTGTGAGCCCCCCATGGGACAACCTGATCCCCTTGGAACCTCCTCAGAGCTTGGAACAGTGCTTGGCACATAGTAAGCGCTTAATCAATGCCATCATTATTATTATTATTATTCTCTGGTCACCTTGTAACTCTAGAACAGTGCTTGGCACATAGTAAGTGCTTAATCAATGCCATTATCATTATTACTATTATTCTTTTGTGCCTCAGTTCCCTCATCTTTAAAATGGGAATGGAAACTGTGAGCGCCCCGTGGGACAACCTGATCACCTTGGAACCTCCCCAGTGCTTAGAACAGTGCTTGGCACATAGTAAGCGCTTAATCAATGCCATTATTATTATTATTATTATTATTCTTATTATTCTCTGGGCCTCAGTTCCCTCATCTGTCAAATGGAGATGGAGATTGTGAGCCTCCCGTGGGACAACCTGATCACCTTGGAACCTCCCCAGTGCTTAGAACAGTGCTTTGCACAAAGTAAATAAGCACTTAATCAATGCTGTCATTATTATTATTACTCTCTGGGCCTCAGTTCCCTCATCTGTCAAATGGGGATGAAGACTGCCAGCTCCCCCTGGGACAACCTCACCACCTTATAACCTCTCCAGCGCTTAGAACAGTGCTTTGCACATAGTAAGCGCTTAATAAATTCTATCATTACTATTGTTATTATTATCTGGGCCTCAGTTCCCTCATCTGTCAAATGGGGATGAAGACTATGAGCCCCCGGTGGGACAACCTGATCACCTTGTATCCCCCTCCAGTGCTTAGAACAGTACTTGGCACATAGTAAGCGCTTAATCAATGCCATCATTATTATTATTATTCTCTGGGATCAATGCTATCATTATTATTATTATTATTCTCTGGGCCTCAGTTCCCTCAGTTCATGGGTTCAAATCCCAGCTCCGCCAATTGTCAGCTGTGTGACTTTAGGCAAGTCACTTAACTTCTCTGTGCCTCAGTGACCTCATCCGTAAAAAACGGGGATTAAGACTGTGAGCGCCCCGTGGGACAACCTGATCACTTTGTAACCTCCCCAGTGCTTAGAACAGTGCTTTGCACATAGTAAGCGCTTAATAAATACCATCATCATCATCATCATCTGTCAAATAGGGATGAAGACTGTGAGCCCCTCCTTGGGACAACCTGACCACCTTGGAACCTCCTCAGCACTTAGAACAGTGCTTTGCACATAGTAAGCGCTTAATAAATGCTATTATTATTATTATTATTATTATTATTATTCTCTGGGCCTTAGTTCCCTCATCTTCAAAATGGGGATGGAGATTGTGAGCCCCCCGTGGGACAACCTCATCACCTTGGAACCTCCTCAGCCATTAGAACAGTGCCTGGCACATAGTAAGCGCTTAATCAATGCCATCATCATCATTATTCTCTGGGCCTCAGTTCCCTCATCTGTCAAATGGGGATGAAGACCGTGAGCCCCCCGTGGGACAACCTGATCACCTTGGAACCTCCTCAGCGCTTAGAACAGTGCCTGGCACGTAGTAAGCGCTTAATCAATGCCATCCTCATTACTATTATTATTCTCTGGGCCTCAGGTTCCCTCATCTTTCAAATGGGGATGGAGACTGTGAGCGCCCCGTGGGACAACCTCATCACCTTGAAACCTCCTCAGCGCTTAGAACAGTGCCTGGCACATAGTAAGCGCTTAATCAATGCCGTCATTATTATTATTATTATTCTCTGGGCCTCAGTTCCCTCATCTTTAAAATGGGGATGGAGACTGTGAGCCCCCCGTGGGACCACCGGATCACCTTGGAACCTCCTCAGCGCTTAGAACAGTGCTTGGCACATAGTAAGCGCTTAATAAATTCTATCATTATTATTGTTATCATTATCTGGGCCTCAGTTCCCTCATCTGTCAAATGGGGATGAAGACTGTGAGCCCCCAGTGGGACAACCTGATCACCTTGTATCCCCCTCCAGTGCTTAGACCAGTGCTTTGCACATAGTAAGCACTTAATAAATGCTATTATTATTATTATTATTACTCTCCGGGCCTTAGTTCCCTCATCTGTCAAATGGGGATGGAGACTGCGAGAGCCCCGTGGGACCACCTGATCACCTTGGAACCTCCTCAGCGCTTAGAACAGGGCTTGGCACATAGTAAGCGCTTAATAAATTCAATCATTATTATTGTTATTATTCTCTGGGCCTCAGTTCCCCCATCTGTCAAATGGGGATGAAGACTATGAGCCCCCCCATGGGACAACCCCAGCACCTTGGAACCTCCTCAGCGCTTAGAACAGTGCCTGGCACATAGTAAGCGCTTAATCAATGTCATGATGATGATGATGATGATGATGATGATGGGGAGGCCAGGGCGGCCATGACGGGCCTGAGAGGAGGAGGAGGAAGGAGGGGGAAGGAGGCGGCGGAGGGTCGAGGTCTCCTCACCTTGACGGCGGCCGCGGCCCTGCCGCCCACCCTGGCGCCATCGGGCCCCGCTCCGGCCCTGCCGACAAGCAGGGCGGCCATCCCGGCGGCAGCGCCCCCCGCCCACCTCCGCCGTCGCCGCCTCAGGCAGCGACGACGACAGCGGGGCGGGCCGAGGGGGTGGAGAAGGCCGCACTTCCGGCCACGCACGCGCGCTTCCGGTCACGCACGCGCGCGCCCTGACCGACCGTTAGCGGGGCCCGGAGCATGCGCAGTAGGGGCGGCTCCCATGGCGGGCCGACCTCAATGGCGGCCGCTGAGGGAAGCAGTAGGAAGGGCCTGTTTTCGCCTTGTTCGCCCCGTAAACCCGCCCAAAAAGCTCACAAAAGTGGCTCAGTAGAAAGAGCTCGGGCTTGGGAGTCTGGTCATGTGTTCAAATCCCGATTCTACCAATTAGCTGCGTGACTTTAGTCAAGTCACTTAACCTCTCTGGGCCTCAGTGACCTCATCTGTAAAATGGGTGACAACCTGTCACCTTGTAATCTCCCCAGCGCTTAGAACAGTGCTTTGCACATAGTAAGCGCTTAACAAATGCCATCATCATCATTATTATTCTATTCTCTGGCCTCAGTTCCCTCATCTGTAAAATGGGGATGAAGACTGTGAGCCCCCCCCATGGGACAACCTGTCACCTTGTAATCCCCCCAGCGCTTAGAACAGTGCTTTGCACATAGTAAGCGCTTAACAAATGCCATCATCATCATTATTATTATATTCTCTGGGCTCAGTTCCCTCATCTGTAAAATGGGGATGAAGACTGTGAGCCCACCATGGGACAACCTGTCACCTTGTAATCCCCCCAGCGCTTAGAACAGTGCTTTGCACATAGTAAGCGCTTAACAAATGCCATCATCATCATTATTATTCTATTCTCTGGCCTCAGTTCCCTCATCTGTAAAATGGGGATGAAGACTGTGAGCCCACCATGGGACAACCTGATCACCTTGTAATCTCCCCAGCGCTTAGAATAGTGCTTTGCACATAGTAAGCGCTTAACAAATGCCATCATCATTATTATTCTACTCTCTGGCCTCAGTTCCCTCATCTGTAAAATGGGGATGAAGACAGTGAGCCCCCCCATGGGACAACCTGTCACCTTGTAATCCCCCCAGCGCTTAGAACAGTGCTTTGCACATAGCGCTTAACAAATGCCATCATCATTATTATTATTCTATTCTCTGGCCTCAGTTCCCTCATCTGTAAAATGGGGATGAAGACTGTGAGCCCCCCCCGAGGGACAACCTGATCACCTTGTAATCTCCACAGCGCTTAGAACAGTGCTTTGCACATAGAGCTTAACAAATGCCATCATTATTATTATTATATTCTCTGGCCTCAGTTCCCTCATCTGTAAAATGGGGATGAAGACTGTGAGCCCACCATGGGACAACCTGATCACCTTGTAATCTCCCCAGCGCTTAGAATAGTGCTTTGCACATAGTAAGCGCTTAACAAATGCCATCATCATTATTATTCTACTCTCTGGCCTCAGTTCCCTCATCTGTAAAATGGGGATGAAGACAGTGAGCCCCCCCATGGGACAACCTGTCACCTTGTAATCCCCCCAGCGCTTAGAACAGTGCTTTGCACATAGCGCTTAACAAATGCCATCATCATTATTATTATTCTATTCTCTGGCCTCAGTTCCCTCATCTGTAAAATGGGGATGAAGACTGTGAGCCCCCCCATGGGACAACCTGTCACCTTGTAATCTCCCCAGCGCTTAGAACAGTGCTTTGCACATAGTAAGCGCTTAACAAATGCCATCATTATTATTATTCTATTCTCTGGCCTCAGTTCCCTCATCTGTAAAATGGGGATGAAGACTGTGAGCCCCCCCCCCATGGGACAACCTGTCACCTTGTAATCTCCCCAGCGCTTAGAACAGTGCTTTGCACATAGTAAGCGCTTAACAAATGCCATCATCATTATTATTATTCTATTCCCTGGCTTCAGTTCCCTCATCTGTAAAATGGGGATGAAGACTGTGAGCCCACCATGGGACAACCTGTCACCTTGTAATCCCCCCAGCGCTTAGAACAGTGCTTTGCACATAGCGCTTAACAAATGCCATCATTATTATTATTATATTCTCTGGCCTCAGTTACCTCATCTGTAAAATGGGGATGAAGACTGTGAGCCCCCCATGGGACAACCTGATGACCTTGTAACTTCCCCAGCTCTTAGAACAGTGCTTTGCACATAGTAAGAGCTTAATAAATGCCATTATTATTATTATTATTATGTCACTTCACTTCTCTGGGCCTCAGTTCCCTCAGCTGTAAAATGGGGATGAAGCCTGTGAGCCCCCCCGTGGGACAACCTCATCACCTTGTGTCCCCCTCCAGCGCTTAGAACAGTGCTTTGCACATAGTAAGCGCTTAACAAATGCCATTATTATTATTATTATTATTAAGGGAAACATTGTGGTTCAGTGGGAAGGGCACAGGCTTGGGAGTCAGGTCATGTGTTCAAACCCCAACTCTACCAATTAGCTATGTGACTTTAGGCGAGTCACTTCACTTCTCTGGGCCTCAGTTCCCTCATCTGTAAAATGGGGATGAAGCCTGTGAGCCCCCCGTGGGACAACCTGATCACCTTGTGTCCCCCTCCAGCACTTAGAACAGTGCTTTGCACATAGTAAGCGCTTAACAAAATGCCATTATTATTATTAAGGGAAGCGTCGTGGCTCAGTGAGAAGAGCACGGGCTTTGGAGTCAGAGGTCGTGGGTTCAAATCCCACTCCGGCCACTTGTCAGCTGTGTGACTTTGGGCAAGTCACTGAACTTCTCTGGGCCTCAGTTCCCTCAGCTGTAAAATGGGGATGAAGCCTGTGAGCCCCCCATGGGACAACCTGATCACCTTGTTTCCCCCTCCAGCGCTTAGAACAGCGCTTTGCACATTGGGGAAGCAGCGTGGTTCAGTGGAAAGAGCCCGGGCTTTGGAGTCAGAGGTCATGGGTTCAAATCCCACTCCTGCCACTGAGCTGTGTGACTTTGGGTAAGTCATTGAACTTCTCTGGGCCTCAGTTACCTCATCTGTAAAATGGGGATTAAGACTGTGAGCCCCCCCCCTTGGGACAACCTGATCACCTTGTAACCTCCCCAGCGCTTTGAACAGTGCTTTGTACATAGTAAGCGCTTAATAAATGTCATTATTATTATTATTATTATAGTAAGCACTTAACAAATGTCATTATTATTATTATTATTATTAAGGGAAGCAGCGTGTCTCACTGGGAAGAGCACGGGCTTGGGAGTCAGAGGTCATGCGTTCAAATCCTGACTCTACGAATTGTCAGCTGTGTGACCTTGGGTAAGTCACTTCACTTCTCTGGGCCCCAGTTCCCTCATCTGTAAAATGGGGGTGAAGACTGTGAGCCCCCCGTGGGGCAACCTGATCACCTTGTAACCTTCCCAGCGCTTAGAACAGCGCTTGGCACTTAGTAAGCGCTTAACAAAATGCCAGCTAGTTTGTCCCGACTGGCTTCCGTAGCGGCTGAGGCAGACAGATTCATTCATTCATTTGATCGTATTTATTGAGCGCTTACTATGTGCAGAGCACTGGACTAAGCGCTTGGGAAGTCCAAGTTGGCAACATATAGAGACGGCCCCTACCCAACAACGGGCTCACAGTCTAGAAGGGGAAGACAGACAACAAAACAAAACGTATTAACAAAATAAAATAAATAGAATAAATATGTACAAATAAAATTAATAGAGTAATAAATACGTACAAATATATACATATATACAGGTGCTGTAGGGAGGGTGAGCCCGCTGTTGGGTAGGGACTGTCTCTATCCAGCGCTTAGAACAGTGCTTTGCACATAATAAGCACTTAACAAATACCAACATTATTATTATTATTATTATATGGGCAAGTCACTTCACTTCTCTGGGCCTCAGTTCCCTCATGTGTAAAATGGGGATTAAGACTGTGAGCCCCCCGTGGGACAACCTGATCACCTTGTAACATCCCCAGCGCTTAGAACAGTGCTTTGCACATAGCAAGTGCTTAATAAATGCCATTATTATTATTATTATTATTATTATGTTGTCAACTTGTACTTCCCAAGCGCTTAGTACAGTGCTCTGCACACAGTAGGCGCGCAGTGAATACGATTGAATGAATGAATGAGGTGAGGAGGGGGAGAGAAAGGAGGGGGCTCAGTGTGGGAAGGCCTCCTGGAGGAGGTGAGCTCTCAGTAGGGCTTAGAAAGGATCTGGTTTGACCCAACCGGCCCCCGTAGCGGCTGAGGCGGACGGATCATCCCCCGGGCCTGGAATGCCCCCAATCCCTCTGCCCATCCGCCAAGCTCGCTCTCTTCCTCCCTTCAAGGCCCTGCTGAGAGCTCACCTCCTCCAGGAGGCCTTCCCACACTGAGCCCCTTCCTTCCTCTCCCCCTCGTCCCCCTCTCCATCCCCCCCATCTTACCTCCTTCCCTTCCCCACAGCACCTATATATGTTTGTACATATTTATTACTCTATTTATTTTACTTGTACATATCTATTCTATTGATTTTATTTTGTTAGTATGTTTGGTTTTGTTCTCTGTCTCCCCCCTTTTAGACTGTGAGCCCACTGTTGGGTAGGGACCGTCTCTATATGTTGCCAATTTGTACTTCCCAAGCGCTTAGTACAGTGCTCTGCACATAGTAAGAGCTCAATGAATACGATTGATGATGATGATGATGATGATATCTATTCTACTTATTTTATCCTGTTAGTATGTTTGGTTTGTTCTCTGTCTCCCCCCTTTTAGACTGTGAGCCCACTGTTGGGTAGGGACCGTCTCTGTATGTTGCCAATTTGTACTTCCCAAGCGCTTAGTACAGTGCTCCGCACATAGTAAGCGCACAATAAATACGATTGATGATGATGATGATGATATCTATTCTATTTATTTTATTTTGTTAGTATGTTTGGTTTGGTTCTCTGTCTCCCCCTTCTATACTGTGAGCCCACTGTTGGGTAGGGACTGTCTCTCTATGTTGCCAATTTGTACTTCCCAAGTGCTTAGTACAGCGCTCCGCACATAGT
Source organism: Tachyglossus aculeatus (assembly GCF_015852505.1). Lineage (NCBI taxonomy): Eukaryota > Metazoa > Chordata > Mammalia > Monotremata > Tachyglossidae > Tachyglossus > Tachyglossus aculeatus. The sequence goes on along the minus strand of NC_052088.1, from coordinate 38,587,871 downwards.
AAGCGCTCAATAAATACGATTGATGATGATGATGATGATATCTATTCTATTTATTTCATTTTGTTAGTATGTTTGGTTTGGTTCTCTGTCTCCCCCCTTTTAGACTGTGAGCCCACTGTTGGGTAGGGACCGTCTCTATATGTTGCCAATTTGTACTTCCCAAGCGCTTAGTACAGTGCTCCACACATAGTAAGCGCTCAATAAATACGATTGATGATGATCTAGTTTGTTCCAATCGTCCTCCTTAGCGGCTTGAGGCGGACGGATCTAGTTTGTCCCGAACGGCCTCCGTAGCGGCTTGAGGCGGATGGATCTAGTTTGTTCCGAACGGCCTCCGTAGCAACGGAGGCGGACGCACCTAGTTTGTCCCGAACGGCCTCCGTAGCGGCTGAGAAGGACGGATCTAGTTTGTCCCGGACGGCCGCCGTAGGGGCAGAGGCGGACGCACCTAGTTGGTCCCGACCGGCCTCCGTAGCGAATGAGGTGGACGCACCTAGTTTGACCCGAACGGCTTCCGTAGGGGCTGAGGCGAAGGGCCGCCGGCCAAGATGGAGGTCAACCCGCCCAAACAGGAGCACCTGTTGGCGCTGAAAGGTAACGTCCGTCCGTCCGTCAACAGCCCCGGGGCTCTTCTCTATAGGGACCGTCTTTAGATGTTGCCAGCTTGTTCTTCCCCAGCGCTTAGTCCAGTGCTCTGCATCATCATCATCAATCGTATTTATTGAGCGCTTACTGTGTGCAGAGCACTGGACTAAGCGCTTGGGAAGTCCAAATTGGCAACATATAGAGACAGTCCCTACCCAACAGTGGGCTCGCAGTCTAAAAGGGGGAGACAGAGAACAAACCCAAACATACCAACAAAATAAAATAAATAGGATAGGTATGTACAAGTAAAATAAATAAATAAATAGAGTAATAAATATGTGTAATAAATATAAATAAATAATAAAAATAAATAAATAAATATGTGTAATAAATAAATATTATTCTGCACGCAGTAAGCGCTCAGTAAGTACGATCGATGATGGAGTCTCCGGGGCGGGGGGCGATGAGGGCCTGGACAGCGAGAAACGCCGCAGAGACACCAGCATCGTCTGGAAAAGGGGGATTCGTTCATTAATGCTGCCAGTTCATGAATCTGGAAAGCGGGGATTCATTCATTAATGCTGCCATTTCATGAATCTGGAAAGTGGGGATTCGTTCATTAATGCCAGCTCATGAATCTGGAAAGTGGGGATTCATTCAATAATGCTGCCAGTTCATGAATCTGGAAAGCGGGGATTCATTCATTAATGCTGCCATTTCATGAATCTGGAAAAGGGGGATTCGTTCAGTAATGCTGCCAGTTCATGAATCTGGAAAGCGGGGATTCATTCATTAATGCTGCCAGTTCATGAATCTGGAAAGCGGGGATTCATTCATTAATGCTGCCAGTTCATGAATCTGGAAAGTGGGGATTCATTCAATAATGCTGCCATTTCATGCATCTGGAAAATGGGGAGTCATCGCTCTCTTCCTCCCTTCAAGGCCCTGCTGAGAGCTCACCTCCTCCAGGAGGCCTTCCCACACTGAGCCCCTTCCTTCCTCTCGCCCTCTCCACCCCCCTTCTTACCTCCTTCCCTTCCCCACAGCACCTGTATATATGGATAGATGTTTGTACATATTTATTACTCTATTTATTTTACTTGTACCTATCTATTCTATTTATTTTATTTTGTTAGTATGTTTGGTTTTGTTTTCTGTCTCCCCCCTTTTAGACTGTGAGCCCACTGCTGGGTAGGGACTGTCTCTATATGTTGCCAATTTGTGCTTCCCAAGCGCTTAGTACAGTGCTCTGCACATAGTAAGCGCTCAATAAATACGATTGATGATGATGATGAGGATGATTCATTCAATAATGCTGCCATTTCATGAATCTGGAAAATGGGGATTTATTCAATAATGCTGCCATTTCATGAATCTGGAAAGTGGGGATTCATTCATTAATGCTGCCAGTTCATGAATCTGGAAAATGGGGATTCGTTCATTAATGTCGCCAGTTCATGAATCTGGAAAGTGGGGATTCATTCAGTAATGGTGCCATTTCATGAATCTGGAAAATGGGGATTCATTCATTAATGCTGCCATTTCATGCATCTGGAAAGTGGGGATTCATTCAATAATGCTGCCATTTCATGAATCTGGAAAGCGGGGATTCACTCATTAATGCTGCCATTTCATGCATCTGGAAAGTGGGGATTCATTCATTAATGCTGCCATTTCATTCACTCGTATTCATTGAGCGCTTACTGTGTGCAGAGCACTGGACTAAGCGCTGGGGAAGTACAAGTTGGCAACATCTAGAGACGGTCATTCATTCAAGCGTATTGAGCGCTTACTGTGCGCAGAGCACTGCACTAAGCACTGGGGAACTACAAGTTGGCAACATAGAGAGACGGTCGTTCATTCATTCAGTCGTATTTTTTGAGCGCTTACTGTGCGCAGAGCACTGGACTAGGCGCCTGGGAAGTACAAGTTGGCAACATATAGAGACGGTCATTCATTCACTCATTCATTCAATCATATTTCTTGAGTGCTTGCTGTGCGCAGAGCACTGTACTAGGCACTTGGGAAGTACAAGTTGGCAACATCTAGAGACGGTCATTCATTCACTCATTCATTCAATCGTATTTATTGAGCGCTTACTTTGTTCAGAGCACTGCACTAAGCGCCTGGGAAGTACAAGTTGGCAACATCTAGAGACGGTCATTCATTTATTCATTCATTCAATCGTATCTATTGAGCGCTTACTGTGCGCAGAGCACTGTACGAGGCGCTTGGGAAGTACAAGGTGGCAACATATAGAGATGGTCATTCATTCAGTCGATCATATTTATTGAGCGCTTACTGTGCGCAGAGCACTGTACTAGGTGCTTGGGAAGTACAAGTTGGCAACATATAGAGACGGTTATTCATTCACTCATTCATTCACTCATTTCTTGATCGCTTACTGTGCGCAGAGACCTGGGCTAGGCGCTTGGGAAGTACAAGTTGGCAACATCTAGAGACGGTCATTCATTCACTCATTCATTCAATCGTATTTATTGAGCGCTTACTGTGTTCAGAGCACTGCACTAAGCGCCTGCCAAGTACAAGTTGGCAACATCTAGAGATGGTCATTCATTCACTCATTCAGTGGTATTTATTGAGTGCTTACCGTGTGCAGAGCACTGTACTAGGCGCTTGGGAAGTACAAGTTGGCAACATATGGAGATGGTCATTCATTCATTCGATCGTATTTATTGAGCACTTATTGTGTGCAGAGCACTGTCCTAGGTGCTTGGGAAGTACAAGTTGGCAACATATAGAGATGGTCATTCATTCATTCAATCGTATTTACTGAGGGCTTACTGTGCGCAGAGCACTGCACTAAGCGCCTGGGAAGTACAAGTTGGCAACATCTAGAAACGGTCATTCATTCATTCAATCATACTTATTGAACGCTTACTGTGCACAGAGCATTGTACTAGGCGCTTGGGAAGTACAAGTTGGTAACATATAGAGACGGTCATTCATTCATTCAATCGTATTTATTGAGCGCTTACTGTGTGCAGAGCACTGGACTAAGCGTTTGGGAAGTACAAGTTGGCAGCATATAGAGACGGTCATTCATTCCTTCATTCATCCATTCAGTCATATTTATTGAGCGCTTACTGTGCAAAGCACTGCACTAAGCGCCTGGGAAGTGCAAGTTGGCAACATATAGAGACGGTCATTTATTCACTCATTCATTCAAGCGTATTTATTGAGAGCTTACTGTGCGCAGAGCACTGTACTAGGCGCTTGGGAAGTACAAGTTGGCAACATATAGAGATGGTCATTCATTCAATCGTATTTATTGAGCGCTTACTGTGTGCAGAGCTCTGTACTAGGCGCTTGGAAAGTCTAAGTTGGCAACACCTAGAGACGGTCCCTACCCAACAGCGGGCTCACAGTCTGGAAGGGGGAGACAGACGACAAAACAAAACATATTAGTAAAATAAATAGAATAGTAACTTCTCTGTGCCTCAGTTCCCTCATCTGTGAAGTAGGGATTAAGGCTGTGCTTAATCTTCCCAGCGCTTAGAACAGTGCTTTGCACATAGTAAGCGCCTAATAAATGCCATCATCATTATTATTATTACCATTACTGCTCTCTCCGGCCCCTTTCACCCCGGCTCCGGCAACCTCACCCGACTGGGCCACCTTCTCTCCTGGCCTTTAATCAATCAATGAATCAATCAATCGTATTTTATTGAGCGCTTACTGTGTGCAGAGCGCTGTACTAAGCGCTTGGGAAGTACAAGTTGGCAACATGTACAGACGGTCCCTACCCAACAGTGGGCTTAGTCCTCCCGCTAGCCCGTCTGCTCCCTCCCAAGCGTTTAGTACCCAGGTATCCGTTCAATAGCATCAACTAGTCGGCAAACATTCATTCAGTCGTATTTATGGAGCGCTTACCGTGGGCAGGGCACTGTACTGAGCGCTTGGGAAGCAGAAACACGCAATCGATCCCAGTCGGAGGCTGCCGTGCCGTTCCGGGGGAGAACGCGTGCTGTGTCTGGAAGTCTGTCGGGGCATCCTTAATCATCATCATCAACCGTATTTATTGAGCGCTTACTGTGTGCAGAGCACTGTACTAAGCGCTCGGGAAGTCCAACTTGGCAACGTATAGAGACGGTCCCTACCCAACAGTGGGCTCACAGTCTAAAAATCCTCGATCCTCGGTGTCGTCCACCAGCCTGGAAGTCGCTTCTGCCCCAGCAGGGAGGTGCCCAAAAAGTACCCCCCCGCCGAGCCGGGGGGTTTGCGTCCAGTACAGCAGGAGTTGTGTTGGGAGCCGTGGACCAGCTGCGGTGGCGGACGAGAGCGTTTTCAAGTACCTCTCGGCCGCTCCCGCTTCTTCCCAGACTGAGCCCCTTCCTTCCTCTCCCCCTCGCCCCCCTCTCCATCCCCCCATCTTACCTCCTTCCCTTCCCCACAGCACCTGGATATATGGATATATATTTGTACATATTTATTACTCTATTTATTTATTCTACTTGTCCGTATCTATCCTATTTATTTTATTTTGTTAGTATGTTTGGTTTTGATCTCTGTCTCCCCCTTTTAGACTGTGAGCCCACTGTTGGGTAGGGACCGTCTCTCTATGTTGCCGATTTGTACTTCCCAAGCGCTTAGTACAGTGCTGTGCACATAGTAAGCGCTCAGTAAATACGATTGATTGATTCTAAGAGGAGAAACCCCGTCGGTCCCGTCAGAGAAGCAGCGCGGCTCAGCGGAAAGAGCCCGGGCTTTGGAGTCGGAGGTCGTGGGTTCAAATCCCCCCTCCGCCCCCTCTCAGCTGGGTGACTTTGGGCCAGTCACGTCACTTCTCTGGGCCTCAGTTCCCTCATCTGTAAAATGGGGATGAAGACTGTGAGCCCCCCGTGGGACAGCCTTGTAACCTTCCCAGCGCTTAGAACAGCGCTTTGCACAGAGTAAGCGCTTAACAAACGCCATCGTCATTATTATTATTCGGTTGCGCGTTCGAGGTTGCGCTTTCACGAGCCGGGTGCTGATCGGGGCGCGTTCCCGGGCTCCCGTCGCGAACGCGGTCGGGGCTTTCTCAGCGGGAGCGGACGACAGCGCTTAGTCCAGTGCTCCGCACGCAGTAAGCGCTCGATTGAATGAATGAATGAATGAATGACGCAGGGGAACTGCCATCAATCAATCAATCAATCGTATCGAGCGCTTACTATGTGCAGAGCACTATACTAAGCGCTTGGGAAGTCCAAGTTGGCAGCATATAGAGACGGTCCCTACCCAACAAGCATTAACTACCCTACCCAACAGGCAATTCAAGCGCTTAGTACAGTGCTCTGCACATAGTAAGCGCTCAATAAATACGATTGATGATGATGAACAGCGGGCTCGCGGTCAGTTGAGCGCCGAACCTTGCACTGAGCGAAACTCGCGCTGGGCTGCCCGTGCCTCGATGGCACTGCCCGGGGGGCCGGGACGCGCGGACGTTTTTCCGGCATCACGTCGCCCTCGATCCGGACGCACAATTCCACGGTGACACCGCTGTCGGCGAAATTCCCCTACGAGAGCATCCGTCTGCCTCGCCGCCGACCTCTCCCCCACATCCTTAGAGCAGTGCTCAATCAATCAATCAATCAATCGTGTTTATTGAGCGCTTACTGTGGGCAGAGCACTGGACTAAGCGCTTGGGAAGTCCAAGTTGGCAGCGCTTAGAACAGCACTTTGCACATAGTAAGCGCTTAATAAATACCATCATTATTATTTTCATCATCATCATCATCAATCGTATTTATTGAGCGCTTACTATGTGCAGAGCACTGTACTAAGCGCTTGGGAAGTACAAATTGGCAGCGCTTAGAACAGCACTTAATAAATGCCATCATTATTATTATTATCATCAGCAATCGTATTTATTGAGTACTTACTGTGGGAGAGCACTGGACTAAGTGCTTGGGAAGTACAAATTGGCAGCGCTTAGAACAGCGCTTTGCACATAGTAAGCGCTTAGTAAATGCCATCATTATTATTATCATCAGCAGCAGCAGCAATCGTATTTATTGAGTGCTTACTGTGGGCAGAGCACTGGACTAAGCGCTTGGGAAGTACAAGTTGGCAGCGCTTAGAACAGCGTTTTGCACATAGTAAGCACTTAATAAATGCCATCATTATTATTATTATCATCATCAGCAGCAGCAATCGTATTTATTGAGCGCTTACTGTGGGCAGAGCACTGGACTAAGCGCTTGGGAAGTCCAAGTTGGCAGCGCTTAGAACAGCGCTTTGCACATAGTAAGTGCTTAATAAATGCCATCATTATTATTATCATCATCAGCAGCAGCAATCGTATTTATTGAGCGCTTACTGTGGGCAGAGCACTGGACCAAGCGCTTGGGAAGTCCAGATTGGCAGCGCTTAGAACAGCGCTTTGCCCATAGTAAGCGCTTAATAAATGCCATCATTATTATGATTATCCTGGAACATCCTCCTCATATTTACTATTCTATTTATTTCGTTCACAATGTGCATCTAGCTGTCGTTGTATTTGTTCTGACAGCTCGACACCCTTCCACGTGTTTGGTTTTGTCGTCTGTCTCCCCCCTTCTAGACCGTGAGCCCGTCGGTGGGTTGGGACTGTCGCTTTACGTTGCCGACTTTTCCTTCCCAAGCGCCTAGTACAGTGCTGTGCACACAGTAAGCGCTCAATAAATATGACTGATTGATTGATTGATTCACTTCTCTGGGCCTCATTTCCCTCATCTGTAAAATGGGGAAGAAGACCGTGAGCCCCCCGTGGGACAACCTGACCGCCTTGTAACCTCCCCAGCACTTAGAATAATAATAATAATAATAATAATGGCATTTATTAAGCGCTTACTATGTGCAAAGCACTGTTTTAAGCACTGGGGAGAGTACAAGATGATCAGGTTGTCCCCTGGGGGGCTCACAGTCTTCACCCTCATTTTACAGATGAGGTCACTGAGGCCAGAGAATAGACTAATAATAATGATGGCATTTGTTAAGCGCTTACTATGTGCAAAGCACTGTTCTAAGCGCTGGGGAAGTTACAAGATGATCAGGTTGTCCCACGGTGGGGCTCACAGTCTTCATCCCCACTTTACAGATGAGGTCACTGAGGCCCAGAGAAGTGAAGTGACTTGCCTAAAGTCACGCAACTAATTGGTAGAATCGGGATTTGAACACATGACCTGACTCCCAAGCCCGAGCTCTTTCTACTGAGCCACTTTTGTGAGTTTTTTGGCGGGTTTACAGGGCGAATAAGGCGAAAGCGGGCCCTTTCTACGCCTTCCCTCAGCGGCTGCCATTGAGGTAGGCCCGCCATGGGACCTTGCGCATAGTGAGCGCTTAATAAATGCCATTATTATTAATTGGCGGAGCTGGGATTAGAACCCACGGCCTCTGACTCAATCAATCGATCGGATTCATCGAGCGCTTCCTGCGTGCAGAGCGTTTGGGGAGTCCAAGTTGGCAACATCTAGAGACGGTCCCTACCCAACAGCGGGCCCGAGCGCGGGCTCTCTGCACTGAGCCGCGCTGCCGAGGCGCTCAGTAAGTACCATCGGCTGGTAAGGCGGGAGAGTGAGCGTGTCGTATTCGTACCCCGCTGTAGGTCGCGTTCCCTCCTGATCGGTGCCCGCCGTGGAGGGGAAAACGAGGCCCCGCCGCCCCCTCCCTCCCTCCATCCGTCCCGAGGATGGCCGCGGAGGTCATCGTGCACCACCGGCCGGGCGAGGCGGCGGATCCCGCCCGCTTCCAGAGGATGGCCGAGGAAGCGGTCGGGGCCTTTCCCGCGCGGCCGGCCGGGAAGTTCACACCCTGGTTCCCGGGCGGGCCGGACGCGCGGCCCCTCAAGCCTCAGCGGTCGCCGCCGCCCGTCGCGGAGGAGGACGCCCGGCCCCCCGAGCCGCCCGGCCCGGCGTCCGCGGCCGGACCCCGCAGCTACGACTGCACGGACCACCTCCTTGAATTCCGGCCCGACGTGGCGAAGAGGCGGCGGCTCGGCCGGGCCCGGACGGAGGGGGACCGCGGCCGGCCCGGTCCCCCGGCCCCGAAGCAGCTGACACGGTCCTGGAGCATGTCCGGCCCCAGGAGCCGCCCCGGCCAAGCCACGTTTGGCCTTTCCGAAGGACTGCGGAGCCGTTTAGCGGGGCTCCGGCTGCATTTGCTCAGCCGGGCCCGGTGGACCGTGGAGCCGTCGGCCTGCGGCGGCCAGGCGCTCGAGGACGTTTGGGTGAAGCTGAACCGGCTCATCAGGCGCGGCCAGCTCCCCTCCTGCAACGCCACCATCCAGAGGCCCGTGGGCCAGATATGGGTGTTCTGCGACCTCGGCTGCTGCGAATACGTAGGGAACCTTCTCAGAGGACGGTTAGACCTCACTGGAAGGATGAATTTGTTCGTGCATAAACACGGAGTCATTTTTAGCATGTAATTCATTCGTTCATCCATCGTTTTAGACTGTGAGCCCACTGTTGGGTAGGGACCGTCTCTCTGTGTTGCCAACTTGGACTTCCCAAGCGCTTAGTACGGCGCTGTGCACACAGTAAGCGCTGAATAAATACGATTTATTCAGTCATATTTATTGAGCGCTTACTGTGCGCGGAGCACTGTACCAAGCGCTTGGGAAGTCCAAGTTGATTGCTCTTTAAATGTCGGCGGGAGTCCAGACAGATGAAATCTCTGGGTCTTCCTGGGGAAATCCAAGGTGCTCTTTTTTTAACCAACTTGTACTTCCCAAGCGCTTGGTACAGTGCTCTGCGCACAGTAAGCGCTCAATAAATACGATTGAATGAATCAATCGTATTTATTGAGCGCTTACTGTGCGCAGAGCACTGTACCAAGCGCTTGGGAAGTCCAAGTTGATTGATCTTTAAACGTCGGCGGGAGTCCAGACAGATGAAATCTCCGGGTCTTCCTGGGGAAATCCAAGGGGGTCTTTTCTTAACCAACTTGTACTTCCCAAGCACTTGGTCCGGTGCTCTGCACACAGTAAGCGCTCAATAAATACGATTGATTCATTCCTGGAGCGTGTCCGGCCCCAGGAGCCACCCTGGCCAAGCCGCGTTTGGCCTTGATTGATTCATTCAATCGTATTTATTGAGCGCTTACTGTGCGCAGAGCACCGGACCAAGCGCTTGGGAAGTCCAAGTTGATTGATCTTTAAATGTCGGCGGGAGTCCAGACAGATGAAATCTCTGGGTCTTCCTGGGGATATCCAAGGTGGTCTTTTTTTTAACCAACTTGTACTTTCCAAGCGCTTAGTACAGTGCTCTGCACACAGTAAGCACTCAGTAAATACGATTGATTGATTCATTCAGTCGTATTTCTTGAGCGCTTACTGTGTGCAGAGCAAGCGCTTGGGAAGTCCAAGTTGATTGATATTTAAATGTCGGTGGGTGTCCAGACAGATGAAATCTCTGGGTCTTCCTGGGGAAATCCAAGAGGGTCTTTTTTTAATGCCCGTGCGAGTGAATAAACTGGAAAATGAGTTGGATTTTAGCACGCGTTTCTCCCGTAGTTGCTACGAAAAGGAGAGTTATCGGACCGCTTACAGCGTGCGGAGCACCGTAGTTAGCATTCGGGCAAGGCAGACACGATCCCAGCCCTCAAAGGGTGAATAAACTGGAAAATGAGTTGGATTTGAGCACTCGTTTCTGCCGTAGTTGCTACGAAAAGGAGAGTTATCGGACCGCTTACAGCTTGCGGAGCACCGTAATTAGCATTCGGGCGAGGCAGACACGATCCCAGCCCTCAAAGGGTGAATAAACTGGAAAAGGAGTTGGATTTGAGCACATGTTTCTCCCGTAGTTGCTAGGAAAAGGAGAGTTATCGGACCGCTTAGCATTCGGGTGAGACAGACACGATCCCAGCCCTCAAAGGGTGAATAAATTGGAAAACGAGTTGGATTTTGGCACGCGTTTCTCCCGTAGTTGCTACGAAAAGGAGAGTTATCGGACCGCTTACGGCATGCGGAGTTAGCATTCGGGCGAGGCAGACACGATCCCAGCCCTCAAAGGGTGAATAAACTGGAAAAGGAGTTGGATTTTGGCACGCGTTTCTCCCGTAGTTGCTACGAAAAGGAGAGTTATCGGACCGCTTATGGCGTGCGGAGTTAGCATTCGGGCGAGGCAGACACGATCCCAGCCCTCAAAGGGTGAATAAACTGGAAAAGGAGTTGGATTTTTAGCACGCGTTTCTCCCCTAGTTTCTACGAAAAGGAGAGTTATCGGACCGCTTAGCATTCGGGCGAGGCAGACACGATCCCAGCCCTCAAAGGGTAAATAAACTGGAAAACGAGTTGGATTTGAGCACGCGTTTCTCCTGTAGTTGCTAGGAAAAGGAGAGTTATCGGACCGCTTAGCATTCGGGCGAGGCAGACACGATCCCAGCCCTCAAAGGGTGAATAAACTGGAAAACGAGTTGGATTTTAGCACGCGTTTCTCCCGTAGTTGCTACGAAAAGGAGAGTTATCGGACCGCTTACAGCGTGCGGAGCATCGTAGTTAGCATTCGGGCGAGGCAGACACAATTCCAGCCCTCAAAGGGTGAATAAACTGGAAAATGAGTTGGATTTGAGCACGTGTTTCTCCCGTAGTTGCTAGGAAAAGGAGAGTTATCGGACCGCTTAGCATTCGGACAAGACAGACACAATCCCAGCCCTCAAAAGGTGAATAAACTGGAAAATGAGTTGGATTTGAGCACGTGTTTCTCCCGTAGTTGCTAGGAAAAGGAGAGTTATCGGACCGCTTAGCATTCGGACGAGACAGACACGATCTCAGCCCTCAAAGGGTGAATAAACTGGAAAATGAGTTGGATTTTAGCACGCGCTTCTCCTGTAGTTTCTACGAAAAGGAGAGTTATCGGACCGCTTACAGCGTGCGGAGCACCGTAGTTAGCATTCGGGCGAGGCAGACACGATCCCAGCCCTCAAAGGGCGTGGCTCGATGGGAAGAGCCCGAGCTTTGGGGTCAGAGGTCATGGGTTCCAATCCCGGCTCCTCCACTTGTCAGCTGGGTGACTTTGGGCAAGCCACTTCACTTCTCTGGGCCTCAGTTGCCTCATCTGGAAAATGGGGATGAAGACTGAGAAGCGGCGTGGCTCAGTGGAGAAAGAGCCCGGGCTTCGGAGTCAGAGGTCATGGGTTCGAATGCCAGCTCTGCCGATTGTCAGCTGGGTGACTTTGGGTGAGTCACTTCAATCAATCAATCAATCAATCGTATTTATTGAGCGCTTACTGTGTACAGAGCACTATACTAAGCGCTTGGGAAGTACAAGTCGGCAGCCTATAGAGACGGTCCCTACCCAACAGCGGGCTTACAGTCTAGAAGGGGGAGACAGAGAACAAAACCAAACATACTAACAAAGTAAAATAAATAAATAAATAAATAAATGCACTTCACTTCTCCGGGCCTTAGTTGCCTCATCTGTAAAATGGGGGTGAAGACTGCGAGCCTCCCGTGGGGCAACCTGATCACCTTGTAACCTCCCCGGCACTGATAACGGTGCTTTGCACATAGTAAGCGCTTAACAAACGCCATCATCATCATCATCCAGGTCGCTGGGCCTGGAGGAGGCCGCCGGAGCGATGACTCGTGACTTGTCGTTCCGATCGACCACATGCCTGCTGTGTGACCTTGGGCAAGTCGCTTAACTTCTCGGCGCCTCAGTTCCCTCATCTGTAAAATGGGGATGATGACTGTGAGCCCCACGCGGGACAGCCTGATCACCTGGTCAACTTCTCTGTGCCTCAGTGACCTCATCTGTAAAGTGGGGATTAAGACTGTGAGCCCCATGTGGGACAACCTGATCACCTTGTCACCTCCCCAGTGCTTAGAACAGTGCTTTGCACAGAGTAAGCGCTTAATCAATCAATCAATCGTGTCCAGTCCATTGCCTCGCAACCAGCGGCCCCTCAATCTCCGCATTGTTACCCGGCTACCGAGCCGGTGGCGGCACGGAAACTCTGTAACCCTCAGCGTCTTCCAGGAGCCGCTGCGGCCCCGGGCCGAAGAAGGGCAGCTGGCCGTCTGGAATTCCCAAACGGGAATTTTGTCGTCCGTCTCCCCCTTCTAGACCGTGAGCCCGCTGTTGGGTAGGGACTGTCTCTAGATGTTGCCAACTTGGACTTCCCAAGCGCTTAGTACAGCGCTCTGCACACCGTAAGCGCTCATTAAATACGAATGAATGAATGCCCTGTGGCCCGAGGGGCCTGGACCCACGGAGGTCACGCGATGGGAGATTTTCGTCCGACGGAAGCCGCCAGGAGGTTGCGCTTTTCCCGGCCGGACGTTGTCCGGCCCGGCTCCCGAGCAACCGAAAGGCAAGATCCGAACGGAGGCCGGCGGGAGCTCTGGAGATGATAACGGCGTCGAGTTTCGCGCCCACCCGAAGGCCCCCTCGCCGCCTTGGAAATCGGCATCCTTCCCGGGATGCCGGGTGACTTCTCGAAGAGGGTCGTCGAGTCCCATTCCGGGCCAAACCGCGTCCAACGGCCAGGCGGGATCGTCGCCGATGGGATCTCGGTGTTCGCCCGGGCTTTGAGGGCGAGGGTCAACCCTCCCCACCCAAGCCGGGCTAGGCCGTCAGTCGAGCTTGAGGCGAAGTGGCGAGGACGGTGCTCTGCACACAGTAAGCGCTCAATAAATACGATTGAATGAATGAATGAATGAGTACTTTGAAGGAGGAACGGACGGACATCTTACTTAGAGCTGGAGGACGGGCGTGACGGGCGGAATCGCCCCCACCTCGAGGGCCCAGCAGTGAGGAGAAGACCCCCTTCTAGACTGTGAGCCCACTGTTGGGTAGGGACCATCTCTATATGTTGCCAACTTGGACTTCCCAAGCGCTCAGTACAGTGCTCTGCACACAGTAAGCGCTCAGTAAATACGATTGATTGAGAGGGGCAGTGCCCTCCTCAAGCCGAGTCTTCCGGCAGACCGTCGGCTTCGGTGGCAGCATCCAAACCCGCGGCCCCGGATGGCCAGCGGGTCGTCTCGGTGTAGGTCTTGCGGGTTTTAGGAACCGTAAATCAGCCTCGTGCCTTCTTTTTTTTTTTCCAAGACCTCTAGTCCGTGAAGCAACCTAGAATTTTCCCCGGCTTAAAAATCCACCGGCAAACGCGGTTGTTGGCGTGTCTTGAGTGGTAGCCTTGTTCGTGAGGCCACGTGTCTTGAGGGGTAGCGTGGTTTGTGAGGCCACCAGCTCTAGGGAGATGTGAAGACATAATAATAATAATAATAATAATAATAATAATGGCATTTATTCATTCATTCATTCAATCGTATTTATTGAGCGCTTACTGTGCGCAGAGCACAGGACTAAGCGCTTGGGACGTACATATGCCGAAGGGGGCCCATAAAAATACAACATTTTATTCCTGTCTCTATTAAGACAGTATACTGATCATTTGAGGATATAAGAAAGAAAAGAAAAGTCAGTGTGTGCCTGGAAAGATGAGGCCAACTGACTAAGACAGACCACAAATGAGCAGCATTGTTTACAACTTGAAAAAATTAACAGTGATAATCACTACATCATCATCATCGTCATCATCAATCGTATTTATTGAGCGCTTACTGTGTGCAGAGCACTGGACTAAGCGCTTGGGATGTACATATGCCGAAGGGGGCCCATAAAAATACAACATTTTATTCCTGTCTCTATTAAGACAGTATACTGATCATTTGAGGATATAAGAAAGAAAAGAAAAGTCAGTGTGTGCCTGGAAAGATGAGTCCAACTGACTAAGACAGACCACAAATGAGCAGCATTGTTTACAACTTGAAAAAATTAATAGTGATAATCACTACATCATCATCATCATCATCAATCGTATTTATTGAGCGCTTACTATGTGCAGAGCACTGTACTAAGCGCTTGGGAAGTACAAATTGGCAACAAATATATACAAATCAAATATATACAGCTGGTATTTCCCTCTCTCTCTCTCTCTCTCTCTCTCTCTCACTCTCACTCTCATCTTAATCGCTTTAATTTTTGGATTTACGTAACTCAGCCAGGACTTCCCCAGATATGCTCAAAATCAAAATATGCTCAAAATAATAATAATAATAATACTGGTGCTTTGTGCAAAGCACCGTTCTAAGCGCCGGGGAGGATACAAGGTGATCAGGTTGTCCCACTTGGGGCTCACAGTCTTAATCCCCATTTTGCAGGTGAGGGAACTGAGGCCCAGAGAAGCGAAGTGACATGCCCAAAGTCACACAGCCGACGAGTGGCAGAGCCGGGATTTGAACCCATGACCTCCGACTCCAAAGCGCGGGCTCTTTCCACTGAGCCACGCTGCTTCTCTCCTAGGGGACACTCCTAGACCCCGCCTGATACACTAGCAGGGATGTCACTGGATCAGGAATTCTAGTAGGTTATCAGCTTCTTGTTTTGGGGGACGGTATCTGATTTGTGGATGGTCATTTGCTTAATAATAATGATAGCATTGATTAATCAATCAATCGTATTTATTGAGCGCTTACTGTGTGCAGAGCACTGTACTAAGCGCTTGGGAAGTACAAGCTGGCAACATATAGAGACAGTCCCTACCCAACAGCGGGCTCACAGTCTAGAAGGGGGTGACAGAGAACAAAACCAAACATACTAACAAAATAAAATAAATAGAATAGGTAGGTACAAGTAAAATAAATAATAAATAAATTAAGCGCTTACTATGTGCAAAGCCCTGTTCTAAGCGCTGGGGAGGTTACAAGGTGATCAGGTTGTCCCACGGGGGGCTGGCAGTCTTCATCCCCATTTGACAGGTGAGGGAACTGAGGCCCAGAGAAGTGAAGTGACTCGCCCAAAGTCACACAGCCGACGAGTGGCGGAGGCGGGATTTGAACCCATGACCTCCGACTCCCAAGCCCGGGCTCTTTCCACTGAGCCACGCTGCTTCTCTAATGGGGTTGCAGCACCAGGGGAAACAGACTTCGTGGAAGAGCCTTTTCGCATCTTCTCCAGTGGAACCTGCCTGAGTCCAGCAAATCCCCCACTTTGATTATTAGGATTTAGCCTGAAAACCTTTCCGTTATAAGAAGTTTAAGTTTTCTTCCTAGTTCACTGCCCCAAATCGATTAGGGAAGCAGCGTGGCTCGGTGGAAAGAGCCCGGGCTTTGGAGTCAGAGGTCATGGGTTCAAATCCTGGCTCCGCCACTTCATTCATTCATTCATTCAATCGTATTTATTGAGCGCTTACTGTGTGCAAAGCACTGGACTAAGCGCTTGGGAAGTCCAAGTTGGCAACATCTAGAGACGGGCCCTACCCGACAGCGGGCTCACAGTCTAGAAGGGGGAGACAGACGACAAAACAAAACATATTAACAAGATAAAATAAATAGAATAAATATGTACAAGTAAAATAGAGTAATAAATATGTACAAACATATATACGTATATACAGGTACTTGCCACTTAGCTGGGTGACTTTGGGCAAGTCACTTCATTCAATCATATTGAGCGCTTACTGCGTGCAGAGCACTGTACTAAGCGCTTGGGAAGTCCAAATCGGCAACATCTAGAGACGGTCCCTACCCAACAGCGGGTTCACAGTCTCGAAGGGGGAGACAGACAACAAAACGAAACATATTAACAAGATAAAATAAATAGAATAAATATGTACAAGCAAAATAAATAGAGTAATAAATATGTACACGCATATATACAGGTACTTGCCACTTGTCAGCTGGGTGACTGGGCAAGTCACTTCACTTCATTCATTCATTCAATCAAACATTTATTGAGCGCTTACTGTGTGCAGAGCACTGTACTAAGCGCTTGGGAAGTCCAAGTTGGCAACTTCTAGAGACGGTCCCTACCCGACAGTGGGCTCACAGTCTAGAAGGGGGAGACAGACGACAAAACAAAACATATTAAAAAGATAAAATAAATAGAATAAATATGTACAAGTAAAATAAATGAATAGAGTAATAAATATGTACAAACATGTATACATATATATAGGTACTTGCCCTTGTCTGCTGGGTGACTTTGGGCAAGTCACTTCATTCATTCAGTCGTATTTATTGAGCGCTTACTGTGTGCAGAGCACTGTACTAAGCGCTTGGGAAGCACAAGTCGGCAACATCTAGAGATGGTCCCTACCCAAGAGTGAACTTACAGTCTAGAATGGGGAGACAGACGACAAAACAAAACATATTAAAAAGATAAAATAAATAGAATAAATATGTACAAGTAAACTAAATAAGTAAATAGAGTAATATGTACATACATATATACAGGTACTTGCCACTTAGCTGCGTGACTTTGGGTAAGTCACTTCCCAAGCGCTTAGTACAGTGCTCTGCACACAGTAAGTGCTCAATAAATGCGATTGATTGATTCTCTGGCCCTCAGTTCCTTCATCTGTAAAATGGGGATGAAGGCCATGAGCCCCCCGTGGGACAACCTGATCACCTTGTAACCTCCCCAGCGCTTAGAACAGTGCTTTGCACATAGTAAAAGCGCTTAATAAATGCCATTATTATTATTATTTCTGAATTCACCCGGGTTCTCCACAGTCGACTCTCGTCAGTCGTCATCAGCTCTAAAGAAGTCAATCCCCTTGCCCCTTCCTACGTCACCTCGCTGCTCTCCTGCTGCATTCTATTTTATTTTATTTTGTTAATATTCATTCAATCGTATTTATTGAGGGCTTACTGTGTGCAGAGCACTGTACTAAGCGCTTGGGAAGTCCAAGTTGGCAACATCTAGAGACGGTCCCTACCCAACAGTGGGCTCACAGTCGTCTAGAATGTTTTGCTTTGTTCTGTCTCCCCCATCGAGACTGTGAGCCCACTGTTGGGTAGGGACCGTCTCTAGATGTTGCCGACTTGTACTTCCCAAGCGCTTAGTCCAGTGCTTTGCACACAGTAAGCGCTCAATAAATACGATTGAATGAATGAGTGAATGTATGATGGATTGCATTACCCCTGTGCCTGGATTTGCAACGTCGATTCACCCCTCCCTCACATATTTACTATTCTATTTATTTTGTTTTGTTAATATGTTTTGTTTTGTTGTCTGTCTCCCCTTTCTAGACTGTGAGCCCACTGTTGGGTAGGGACCGGTTCTAGATGTTGCCAACTTGGACTTCCCAAGCGCTTAGTCCAGTGTTCTGCACACAGTAAGCGCTCAATAAATACGATTGAATGAATGAATGAACCCAGTCCACCCATTTCGCTTTCCCAATGCCACCCCACTCGCTGTTCCTCGATCTCCCGCGGCTCGTCACTGACCTCTTATCCACGTCCTCAAGCGCTGAGCACAGTGCTCTGCACACAGTAAGCGCTCAATAAATACGACTGAATGAAATCCCGCCTCCGGCCTGGAATGCCTTCCCTCCTCATTCCCTAAAGACATTTAGTCTCCCCTCCTTTAAAGCCTTATTGAAGGCCCCTCTCCTCCAAGAGGCCTTCCCTGACCAAGCCTTCATTTCTCTTTTCTCATTTCTCTTCTCCCTTCTGCAGTACCCTGACATGCTCCCTCTGTTCACCTGTCCCTCAACCCCACAGCACTCATGTACATATCCCTGTTCATTATCAATCAATCAATCGTATTTATTGAGCGCTTACTGTCTGTCTCCTCCTCTAAGCTGCGTTTGTTGTGGCAGGGATGCCTACCAGTTTTGTTGTACTGGTAGATGTTGAGCGCTCAATAAATATGACAATGAATGAATTTATTTATTTTATTTGTACATATTTATTCTATTTATTTTGTTAATATCATCAATCGTATTTATTGAGCGCTTGCTATGTGCGGAGCACTGTACTAAGCGCTTGTTTTGTTTTGTTTTGTTTCGTTCTCTGTCTCCCCCTTCTAGACTGTGAGCCCACTGTTGGGTAGGGACCGTCTCTATACGTTGCCAACTTGGACTTCCCAAGCGCTTAGTACAGTGCTCTGCACACAGTAAGCGCTCAATAAATATGATTGATTGATTGATTGATTACTGTGTGCCAGGCACTGCTCTAAGCGCCGGGATGGGTACGAGCAAATGTTGTTGGACGCCGTCCCACGTGGGGCTCGCAGTCTCAATCCCCATTTTTACAGACAAGGGACCTGAGGCCCAGGGGAGTGAAGTGATTCGCCCAAGGTCACCCGGCAGATGAGCGGCAGAGCCGGGATTCGAACCCGTAGAGAAGCAGCGTGGCTCAGTGGAAAGAGCCCGGGCTTTGGAGTCGGAGGTCATGGGTTCAAATGCCGGCTCCACCAATTGTCAGCTGAGTGACTTTGGGCAAGTCACTTCACTTCTCTGGGCCTCAGTTCCCTCATCTGGAAAATGGGGATTGACTGCAAGCCCCCCGTGGGACAACCTGATCACCTTGTAACCTCCCCAGCGCTTAGAACAGTGCTTTGCACGTAGTAAGCGCTTAATAAATGCCATCATTATTATTATTATTATTATTATGACAGTTCCCTCATCTCTAAAATGGGGATGAAGACTGTGAGCTCCATGTGAGACAACCCAACTACCTTGTATCTACACCAGTGTTTAGAACAGTGCTTGGCACATAGTAAGCGCTTAACAAATACCATCATTATTAAATGGGAATCTTATCCCATTTATTCATTCATTCGTCCAATTGAATTTTTTGAGCGCTTACTGTGTGCGGAGCACTGTACTAAGCCCTTAGGCGAGTACGATACAACAATAAACCGAGCCCCCTTTCTCCTCTCCTCCTCCCCATCCCCCCCGCCCTCCCTCCTTCCCCTCCCCACAGCAGCTGTATAGATGTTTGCACAGATTTATTACTCTATTTTACTTGTACATATTTCCTATTCTATTTATTTTGTTAATGATGTGCATCTAGCTTTATTTCTATTTGTTCTGACGACTTGTCCACATGAGCCCCTTCCTTCCTCTCCCCCTCGTCCCCCTCTCCATCCCCCCATCTTACCTCCTTCCCTTCCCCACAGCACCTGTATATATGTTTGTACGTATTTATTACTCTATTTTATTTGTACATATCTATTCTATTTATTTTATTTTGTTAGTATGTTTGGTTTTGTTCTCTGTCTCCCCCTTTTAAAAGGACTGTGAGCCCACTGTTGGGTAGGGACTGTCTCTATGTGTTGCCAATTTGTACTTCCCAAGCGCTTAGTACAGTGGTCTGCACATAGTAAGCGCTCAATAAATGCGATTGATGATGATGATGATGATGTTTTGTTTTATCTTCGTCTCCCCCTTCCAGACTGTGAGCCCGTTGTTGGGTAGGGACCGTCTGCGTTGCCGACTTGTACTTCCCAGGCGCTTAGTCCAGCGCTCTGCACACAGTAAGCGCTCAATAAATACGACTGAACGAATGAATGACCTTCTGCTTCCCAGGCCGGTGCTGTATTATCCACCAGGCCATACTGCTCCTATAGAGTCCGGGAGGGCCTAATGGGACCCAGGAAATACCGGCCCTGCGGGAAGATGAGTGTAACAAAAGAGGAAGCTGAAACCGGGAATGCTTCAAGCCTAACAGTTAATTTATCCTAATTAACAGCGCCCATAAATCCCCATTTTTTTTTAAAGTCCGCAAGACCGGACGTTACCCTTCACGCTGAGAACCCGGAACATCTGAGAGAAAAACGGTCCTAAACATAGCCGCAGCCACGCTCCATCTTCTCATCCCTAGACAGGCTGCGGGCGGCTTCGTGGGGCGGCCTGGGAGTCGAAGGGCCTGGGTTCTAATTCCGGCTCTGCCGCGTGACCCTGGGCAAGTCACTACGCTTCTCTGGGCCTCAGCTACCTCATCTGTAAAATGGGGAGGAAGACTGTGAGCCCCATGGGACAGAGGCTCTGTTCAACTTGATTGCTTCGTATCCACCCCAGTGCTTAGTGCAGTGCATGGCACATAGTAAGCAGTTAACAAATACCACTGTTATCATTATAATTAATAATAATAACTGGTTTAGGCTTCCTCTAGGGTCCCAGTGCTTGTGGCCAATATGTTGCCAATTTGTACTTCCCAAGCGCTTAGTACAGCGCTCTGCACATAGTAAGCGCTCAATAAATACGATTGATTGATTGATGTGGCAAGTGATTACAATCAATCAATCGTATTTATTGAGCGCTTACTGTGTGCAGAGCGCTGTACTAAGCGCTTGGGAAGTACAAGTTAGCAACATATAGAGACAGTCCCTACCCAACAGTGGGCTCACAGTCTAAAAGGGGGAGACAGAGAACAAAACCAAACATACTAACAAAATAGAATAAATAGAATAGATATGTACAAGTAAAATAAATAAATAACTAGAGTAATAAAAGACTGTGAGCCCACTGTTGGGTAGGGACTGTCTCTATATGTTGCCAACTTGTACTTCCCCAGCGCTTAGTACAGCGCTCTGCACACAGTAAGCGCTTAATAAATACGAAGGATTGATTGATTGATCGGAATACTGGCAATGCGCTTTTCCTCGTAGGAGGCTTCGAATTCCTGCAGGTGAAGTGGGCTCTCATTTGCCTTCAATCGATCAGTCGATGCTATTTATCAATCAATCGATCAATCGTATTTATTGAGCGCTTACTGTGTGCAGAGCGCTGTACTAAGCACTTGGGAAGTCCAAGTTGGCTACATATAGAGACGGTCCCTACCCAACAGTGGGCTCACAGTCTAGAAGGGGGAGACAGAGAACAAAACCAAACATACTAACAAAATAAATAGAATAGATATGTACAAGTAAAATAAATAAATAATTAGAGTAATAAAAGGCTGTGAGCCCACTGTTGGGTAGGGACCATCTCTATATGTTGCCAACTTGTACTTCCCCAGCGCTTAGTACAGCGCTCTGCATACAATAAGCGCTCAATAAATACGATGGATTGATTGATTGATTGGAATACTGGCAGTGCGCTTTTCCTCTTAGGAGGCTTCGAATTTCTGCAGGTGAAGTGGGCTCTCATTTGCCTTCAGTTGATGCTATTTATTGAGCGCTTACTATGTGCCGAACACTGTACTCAGCGCTCGGGCAAGTATAGTACCACAGAATTAGCAGATCCGTTCCCTGCCCACAACGAGCTTGCAGTCTAGAGGGATTATCTTGCCTTGGGACTACCCGAGTGATGTGGTTTTGAGCGGCCGCAGGCGAGAGACGGTGTAGACGTTCTCTCGCCCTCCATTCGTTCAGTCGTATTTATTGAGCGCTTACTGTGGGCAGAGCACCGTACTAAGCGCTTGGAAAGTCCAGTTCAACAGTAAAGAGAGACAATCCCTGCCCACACGGGGTTTACAGTCTAGGATTGCCAGACACCCTTGCTAAGAGAAAGTCAACAGAGCAGTGCGGACGATCCCATTCGGAAACTTGTTCCCGCGTCTTCTCTGATGGAGGGAAGCCTTCCCTGACTGAGCCCTCCTTTCCTCTGCTCCCACTTATTATTATAATGACATTTATTAAGCGCTTACTATGTGCAAAGCACTGTTCTAAGTGCTGGGGAGGTTACAAGGTGATCGGGTTGTCCCACATGGGGGCTCACAGTCTTCCTCTTCATTTTACATGTACATATCCTATTTATTTTGTTAATATGTTTTGTTTCGTTGTCTGTCTCCCCCTTCTAGACTGTGCTCCCTTTATTCATTCCCCCCTCCCTCAGCCCCACAGCATTTGTGTCCATAACTGTCATTTATTTATTTCTACGAACGTCTGTCTCCCCCTCTAAACTATAAGCTCGTTGCGGAAAGGGGATGCGTCTTGTTATGTCGTTGTACCGGACTCTCCCAAGGTCTTAGTACGGTGCTCCGCACACAGTAAGTGCTCCATAAATACGATTGAAAGGACTGAAAGTGGTTTTCCCCCTCCGGTGATTCAAACCGGGCACTCGCTGCTGCTGAACGATGGATTTGGTCCTCCTCTTAGCGATGTCATTAGGAGGGGCTCGTCAACGGGCCCGAAGCCATCGCCCGAATGGTTCCTAACTTTTCCCTCCGGCTTTTCTGAATTTGCAGTGATGCGGCTAACCAAGCCCACGCTTTTCACCAATATTCCAGTGACCTGTGAAGACAAAGACTTACCGGGTATGTCCCTCCGTCCCGCCCCGCTCTGCGAGGTGATGTTTTGAACCCGCGTGCCGCATAGACGGCCGCGGTTCATTAGATTTTGAACTCTCGGGATGCGTCCCGGTTCGCGTGGGTGCGGTGGGTCTCCCGGTGGACCGCTCGTCTCGGAATCTGCCCAATCCCCTCGCGAACCTGCCGATATCCTCGGGATATGTCCCGGTTCACGTGGGTGCGATGGGTCTCCCGGTGGACCGCTCGTCTCGGAATCTACCCGATCCCCCCGTGAACCCGCCGATATCCTCAGCTGCAGGACGTCCTCCTGAACAACTTCCATGCGCCTCCCCCTTGTTGGGTGAAATTTCCTTTTTTTTTTTAGACCTTCTCCCCCCCGCCCCAGCTTCCCCTTGTCTTTGGGCTCGGGATATGCCCGACAACAATGATCTTTTCCGTCCACCGTCTTCACGGTGCCGTCAATTTCAGCCCCGATTCTTCCTTGCCACCGCCATTCCAGACTGAAGAGCCCAAATCCCTTTCATTCCTCCCACTCCAGCGCCTTAATAATAATAAATAATAATGATGGCATTTGTTAACCGCTTACTATGTGCAGAGCACTGCTCTAAGCGCTGGGGGGATTACAAGGTCCCACATGGGCCTCAGTTTTAATCCCCATACTATACTTGCCCAAGCGCTCAGTACAGTGTTCGGCACATAGTAAGCTCTCGATAAATAGCACCGACTGATCGATTGAAGGCAAATGAGAGCCCACTTCACCTGCAGAAATTCGAAGCCTCCTAAGAGGAAAAGCGCACTGCCAGTATTCCAATCAATCAATCAATCCATCGTATTTATTGAGCGCTTACTGTGTGCAGAGAGCTGTACTAGGCGCTGGGGAAGTACACGTTGGCAACATATAGAGACGGTCCCTACCCAACAGTGGGCTCACAGTCTTTTATTACTCTAGTTATTTGTTTATTTTACTTTCCACTGAGCCTCGCTGCTTCTCCTTCTCCGTAGCGAGCGGCCCCACGGCGACTCGAAGGGACCCGAGGGCCGTCCGTCGAAAATTCCCTGCCGTTTCTCCCGTTTCTTTCGCCCCTGAATTGAAGCGGCGTCGGGGTGGTTTTGACACGCGGGTAACCCTCCGTCCCCGCAGGCGATCTCTTCAATCAGCTCATGAGGGAGGACCCTTCCACCGTCAAGGGGGCAGAGACGCTGATGCTGGGCGAGATGCTCACCCTGCCCCAGAACTTCGGGTGAGACCAGAATGTCTGGCGCGGTCGGCGAGCCCCGTCCTTGGCCTCGACTGGCAGCGGGCGGAGTCGGCAGGGGCAAGCGCTTAGTACGGTGCTCTGCACACAGTAAGCGCTCAGTAAATACGATTGAATGAATTGGATCCTATTGAAGGGGTCGCGAGTGGCCCCCCGAGCGAGAGGTGGGCACGGCGGGCCTGGCTGGGCTCCATCCCGGCACCGTCGGCCACCCTGCGGGTCCGCCGTGACCCATGGTGGTTCTCCGCAGCGGGGGGAAAGGAGAAGCTTTTATTATAATGGCATTTATTAAGCGCTTACCATGTGCCAAGCACTGTTCTCAGCGCTGGCGAGGTTACAAGGTGATCAGGTTGTCCCACGGGGGGCTCACAGTCTTCATCCCCATTGTACAGATGAGGGGACTGAAGCACAGAGAATAATAATAATGATGGCATTTATGAAGCGCTTACTATGTACAAAGCACTATTCTAAGCGCTGGGAAGGTTACAAGGAGATCAGGTGGTCCCACGGGGGGCTCACAGTTTTAATCCCATTTTACAGATGAGGTCACTGAGGCCCAGAGAAGTGAAGTGACTTGCCCAGAGTCCCCCAGGTGACAAGTGGCGGAGCCGTGGTTTGAACCCACGACCTCCGACTCCAAAGCCCGGCCCCTTTCCGCCGAGCCACACTGCTTCTCCCAGAGAAGTTAAGTGACTTGCCCAAAGTCACACAGCTTTCTTGCCGGCCCACTTGCTTTATCGGGCCGTCAAACACGCGGTGCCCCGGCCGAGTGGGGAGCGCTGTAGTAAGCGCCTAGATGAAAGACACCACCCCTACACTCAAGGAGCTGACGGTGGGAAGCGGGAGATGGAAGGGCATGATTATTTGACATAGAGAGGGAGCAGGAGAAATCATCATCATCATCATCAATCGTATTTATTGAGCGCTTACTGTGTGCAGAGCACTGTACTAAGCGCTTGGGAAGTACAAGTGCTCGAGGCCGTAAGCTCCTCGAGCAGGCGCGTGTGGATTTTCCCCGTGAGTTTTTGTACGGTGCTTGGCACTCGGTGGGTGATGAAAATTGTTCACAACAGGAGTTTGGCAGGGTAGCCAGATAAACGACTTTTCATCCCCGTAAATCGAAAAGACGAACAAGCGCCCGACTGCCTACTAGGTGCCTCAAGCGTGTCGGATGTTGAGCGGGAAAGAAATTACCGGGACAAATGATTCCAGCCCGGTTTCTGGTCCACGGCGGAGAGAGACTAGCAGGACCACCCTCAACCCCACAGCACTTACGCTCGTACCTTCCGATGGCTAAATTATTTCCGTTAATATCCGTCTCCCCCTCGAGACTGAAAGCTCGCTGTGGGCACATAGGAAGTGCCCGATAAGTAACGTCGATTGATTTATTGATCGATCGACCGATGAGTTTAAAAAGAGAAAGGAACATTGGCAGCAGACGCAGCCGGAGGTGAAGGCTCCCAGACTGAGCCCCTTCCTTCCTCTCCCCCTCGTCCCTCCTTCCCTTCCCCACACCACCTGTATATATGGATATATGTTTGTACATATTTTTTTTTACTCTATTTATTTATCTATTTTATTTGTCCATATCTATTCTATTTATTTTATTTTGTTAGTATGTTTGGTTTTGTTCTCTGTCTCCCCCTTTTAGACTGTGAGCCCACCGTTGGGTAGGGACTGTCTCTAGATGTTGCCAATTTGTACTTCCCAAGCGCTTAGTCCAGTGCTCTGCACACAGTAAGCGCTCAATAAATACGATTGATGATGATGATGAAGGCCGGGACGGAGTGGCTCTCCCACGCCCGTTAACGTTGCAGCTGTTGACCGCCTGCCCTCCTCCTTCGTCCGGGAGGGTTGAGGATTTGTTTGGGAAGACGCAGAGGGCAGCTTCCCGTTCCTAAAATCAACCGATCGTATTTATTGAGCGCTTACTGTGTGCAGAGCACTGGACTAAGCGCTTGGGAAGTACAAGTTGGCAACATAAAATGACGTTCCCTCCCAATCTACCGAGGCCCAAAGCCACCCACTCCCCCGATTCAGGGTCAGGGCCCTGAGTCGTACCGAGGGGCTGAAAGGGACGGAGAGGGTGGTTCCCGGAGGGGAGATTATAATGATAGCATTTATTAAGCGCTTACTATGTGCAAAGCACCGTTCTAAGCACTGGGGAGGTTACAAGGGGGGCTCACTGTCTTAATCCCCGTTTCGCGGATGAGGTCACTGAGGCACAGAGAAGTTGTGACTTGCTCAAAGCCGCACAGCTGGCAATTGGCGGAGCCGGGATTTGAACCCATGACCTCGGACTCCAAAGCCCGGGCTCTTTCTACTGAGCCACGCTGCCTCTCGCCGGATTGTGTCGGACTCCCCCAAGCACTTAGTACAGTGCACTGCCCACAGTAGGCACTCGGTAAATACCATCGATCGATGGACTGATTGGTGGTGGGGGGAAAAACACCACCTCTAAATGTCCAGGTTATCTTTCCGGCAACGGATGATGCGTTCGGGAGCTCTGGAGACTTGAGGAGTTTAGAACAGTTCTTTGCACATAGCAAGCGCTTAATAAATGCTATTATTATTATTATTATTGTTGTTATTATTATTGTTATTATTATTATTTCTGGTTCTCCACAGTCGACTCTCGTCAGTCGTCATCAGCTTTAAAGAAGTCAATCCCTTTGCCCCTTCCTACGTCACCTCGCTGCTCTCCTGCTGCTTTCTATTTATTTTATTTTGTTAATAGGTTTTGTCTTTTAGACTGTGAGCCCACTGTTGGGTAGGGACCGTCTCTGTATGTTGCCAACTTGTACTTCCCAAGCGCTTAGTCCAGTGCTCTGCACACAGTAAGCGCTCAATAAATACGATTGATTGATTGATTGATTGTTTTGTTCTCTGTCTCCCCCTTCTAGACTGTGAGCCCACTTTTGGGTAGGGCCGTCTCTAGATGTTGCCAGCTTGGACTTCCCAAGCGCTTAGCACAGTCTGTGCACACAGTAAGCGCTCAATAAATACGATTGATTGGACTTCCCAAGCGCTTAGCACAGTGCTCTGCACACAGTAAGCGCTCAATAAATACGATTGAATGAATGAATGAATGAGGTGGCGTCCCAGCGAATGCCAGTGATTGATTGAAGCCGTCTCTTATTCATTCATTCATTCAATCGTATTTATTGAGCGCTTACTCTGTGCAGAGCACTGTACTAGGCGCTTGGGAAGTGCAAGTTGGCAACATCTAGAGACGGTCCCTACGTCTTAGTTATCAGGCGGCGCCTGCGATTTAGAGAAAGCTAACTCCAAAGCAGGAATCGTGGGAGCGGGTGGCTGGGAGGTGACACGGTTTGAGAAACCGCAAGCCGCCGTCCCCTGAATCCTCCCGGACAAGGGTCAGGGCCGCACGCGCGGCCGGATCTCGGATCCCAGCTATCCCCGCCGCGTCCGGGGAGGCCGGCCGAGGCGGAGGGGAAGCGGTGGCGATGTACTGAGCGCGATGCCCCAGCGCTTAGAACAGTGCTTTGCTTATAGTAAGCGCTTAACAAATGCCATCATTATTACTATTATAGGGAGGGTCTGAATCGCAGCCGCATCTCACTTATTTCTCTTAACATGCGGCCTAGGTCTTTTAGTTCTACGAGTGCCCAAAAGTTCACTCCCTAACCATTCTTAACCAGTCCTTATCACATCTTCTAAACCGTGAGCCCGCTGTTGGGTAGGGACCGTCTCGATATGTTGTCAACTTGTACTTCCTAAGCGCTTAGTCCAGTGCTCTGCACACAGTAAGCGCTCAATAAATACGATTGAATGAATGAATGAACCAGGCCGAGCTCCCCGCGCTCTTGGAACTGCCGCAAGGACTGGACCTTGACCCGAAACGCCTTTTCCCCGACAGGAACATCTTCCTGGGAGAGACCTTTTCCAGCTACATTAGCGTCCACAACGACAGCAGCCAGATGGTCAAGGACATCCTGGTCAAGGTGAGTGGCCATCAGCTGGAATTCTAGCCTGTCAGCCCGCTGTCGGGTAGGGACCCTCTCTATATGCTGCCAACTTGTCCTTCCCAAGCGCTTAGTCCAGTGTTCGGCACACAATAAGCGCTCAATAAGCTTCAAGGCTGTCCATCCCCTCGCCCCCTCCTACCTCACCTCCCTTCTGTCCTTCTCCAGCCCAGCCCGCACCCTCCGCTCCTCCGCCGCTAATCTCCTTACCGTACCTCGTTCTCGCCCATCCCGCCATCGACCCCCGGCCCACGTCCTCCCCCGGGCCTGGAATGCCCTCCCTCCGCCCATCCGCCAAGCTAGCTCTCTTCCTCCCTTCAAGGCCCTGCTGAGAGCTCACCTCCTCCAGGAGGCCTTCCCAGACTGAGCCCCTTCCTTCCTCTCCCCCTCGTCCCCCTCTCCATCCCCCCGTCTTACCTCCTTCCCTTCCCCACAGCACCTGTATATATGTATATATGGTTGTACATATTTATTACTCTATTTATTTATTTATTTATTTATTTTACTTGTACATTTCTATCCTATTTATTTTATTTTGTTGGTATGTTTGGTTCTGCTCTCTGTCTCCCCCTTTTAGACTGTGAGCCCACTGTTGGGTAGGGACTGTCTCTACGTGTTGCCAATTTGTACTTCCCAAGCGCTTAGTACAGTGCTCTGCACATAGTAAGCGCTCAATAAATATGATTGATTGATTGATTGACTGATTGAATAAGCTCTGGGAGAAGCAGCCTGGCCTAGTAGATAGAGCCAGCCCAGGCCTCGGAGTCGGAAGGACCTAGGTTCAAATCCCGGCTTCGCCCCTTGTCTGCCGCCGGACCTTTCATTTCTCTGGGCCTCAGTTTCCTCATCTGTGAAATGGGGATTAAGACTCGGAGCCCCACGCGGGCCAGCAGCCGTGTCCAACCCGATTTGCTCGTATCCACTCCGACGCTCAGGGGAGTGCGTGGCACACGGCAAGCGCTTAACCAGTACCACAATTATGATTATTACCACTTCGTTCCTTCTTCCCGGGAGGAGTTTGTTTCTTTTCTTCCTTCGGCGTTCGGTTGGACCGTCTCCCATTTCCTGGGGGGGCCTGCCGCACGGTCGTTCGGTTCGGTTTGAACGCTCTGGGACCGCCTGTTAACGTGGCACTCGATTCCTGCCGGTGGCGAAGGCAGGATGGCGCCGCCGCAGTCTCCAGCGGCCCCGGATACGCGACCATTGCCAGTGAAGATTGCATGGCCGGGGGGAGTCCAAATAGTTAGATAAGCGGGAGGAGGGAAGGATGAAGTCCTCTGTGGCAAAAGACAGTTCAGAAATCGGTCTCTTATAACTCGCGGGGTGGGGTGGTGTTCTCACCCGCTCTCCAGGCCGACCTGCAGACGAGCTCCCAACGCCTGAACCTGTCGGCGTCCAGTTCTGCGGTGGCCGAGCTGAAGCCGGACTGTTGCATCGACGATGTCATCCACCATGAAGTGAAAGAAATTGGGACGCACATGTAAGGGCTTTGTTTCCCCGCTTTTCCTTTCAGGCAGCGGGCTTCCGCGGAGAGCGGCGTGGCCCAGTGGAAAGAGCCCGGGCTTGGGAGCCAGAGATCTAATCCTGGCTCTCTCACTTGTCGGCTGTGTGACCTTGGGCAAGTCACTCAGCTTCTCTGGGCCTCAGTCTTCTCATCTGTAAAATGGGGATCCAATACCTGTCCTCCCTCCTAATTAGACTCACGGGGGACAAGGACTTTGTCCAGCCTGATTTCCTAGGATCTACCCTAGTACTGAGTGCAGTGCTTGGTACAATCATTCATTCAATCGTGTTTATTGAGCGCTTAGT
Organism: Tachyglossus aculeatus; assembly: GCF_015852505.1. Classification (NCBI taxonomy): domain Eukaryota; kingdom Metazoa; phylum Chordata; class Mammalia; order Monotremata; family Tachyglossidae; genus Tachyglossus; species Tachyglossus aculeatus. Next base: position 38,558,268 of record NC_052088.1, on the reverse strand, counting down.
GTGTGCAGAGCACTGTACTAAGCGCTTGGGAAGGACAAGGAATCAATCAATCAATCAATCGTATTTATTGAGCGCTTACTATGTGCAGAGCACTGTACTAAGCGCTTGGGAAGTACAAATTGGAAGGAAGCATGCATTCCGGTCCCAGCTCCGCCCCAACTTGCTGTGTGGCCTTGGGTGGGTCTCTTAACCTCTCTGGGTTTGTTTCCTAATCAGATGGGGCTAAGTGGTGTAAAGTTGCCTCAAAAAATTCAGTGTTATTGTTGTCATTCTTGTTTTGAGATTTGCCCAAAACATTCAGTTCATTCAATCGTATTTATTGAGCACTTACTGTGTGCAGAGCACTGTACTAAGCGCTTGGGAAGTACAAGTTGGCTCTTTGTGGGTGGGAATCGTGCCTATCAGCTCTACTATATTGTACTCTCCCAAGTACTTAGGACAACGTCTTCTAGACTGTGGGCCCACTGTTGGGTAGGGACCGTCTCTATATGTTGCCAACTTGGACTTCCCAAGCGCTTAGTCCAGTGCTCTGCACACAGTAAGCCCTCAATAAATACGATTGAATGAATGAATGAATGAATGCATAGTAAACCCTCAGGAAATACCACTGATTGATTGATTGATTATGTAAGCATCTTAGAGATCTTGAGGGACCCATATCTTGACTGTGAGCCCACTGTTGGGTAGGGACCGTCTCTATATGTTGCCAACTTGGACTTCCCAAGCGCTTAGTACAGTGCTCTGCACACAGTAAGCGCTCAATAAATACGATTGAATGAATGGATGAATGAATGCATAGTAAACCCTCAGGATATACCACTGATTGATTGATTGATTATGTAAGCATCTTAGAGATCTTGAGGGACCCATGTCTTGACTGTGAGCCCACTGTTGGGTAGGGACCGTCTCTATATGTTGCCAACTTTTACTTCCCAAGCGCTTAGCACGGTGCTCTGCACACAGTAAGCGCTCAATAAATACGATTGATTGATTGATTGATTGATTTCCCATTAAACAGCTCAGCTTCTCAGATGAAGTGGAAGAGTTGCCTCACCCTTTTGACCTCCTGCTAAGAAAGGCCAAACGTGCCGGTTCAGAGGTGATGCGAGGCGCTCAATGCAGCGCTCGGTACGCGGTAGGCGTTCAATAAGTACGACTGAATGGTTGGTTGCCCTGCCTGTCTTTCAGCCTGGTCTGTGCAGTCAGCTACACCACGCAGAGCGGGGAAAAGATGTACTTCAGGAAGTTCTTCAAGTTCCAGGTATGAAGCGGAAGGGTCTGGCGGCCGCGATGGCCTGCTTTTCTTGGCCCGCGCCAGGGTAATCGAGTGAGAGGGGAAGAGGATCCGCCTTGGAGGGATGACGGGCTTAACGGTGCTCAGCGCTTAGAATAATAAGCGCTTAATAAATGCCATTATTATTATCTGCTCCCCTCTTCCCGGGATGCCCCTCCCTTGCCGCGGCGCAAAGCAGCCACTTGGTAGCCATCGGAGAAAACGGTCTCCGGACCGTCCCGGGCCATCGTCTCGATCCTCCTCCCCTCGGGAAGGAGAATCGGGTTCGATTTGCGGGGAAGCTCTGAGGCCGCAGCTGCGGCGGCTTAGAGGTCAAGCTCCGGCCCGAGAGGTGGATTAGGAAAGACAGCCCTCTCGCTCATCCGCGTTCTTTTTTTTTTCGCCAGGTTCTCAAGCCCCTTGACGTGAAAACCAAATTTTACAATGCCGAGGTAAGCGTCGGATTCTCCCCACCCCTAGCGCCCTTTCAGAGTGATCGGGCAGAGTGGGAAAGGTTTCATTTCAACGGCAAAATCTCAATAGATTGAACAGAAAATCAGGCATTCCCCCCCCCCCCCGCCGCCCTCCCCCGCTTTCAAATAATAATATAATGATGGTATTTAAGCGCTTACTATGTGCAAAGCACTTTGGATCACTTTGCCGCACTAATTATCGGTGGAAAGCAAATGTCCGTTCAATCAAAGATCAGTAATCCGGACACCAGGGCTCCAAAATCAGCTGCTTCCGCTTCCAGTTTTCGGTTCCCTGAATGTGGACCACATCTCTCGGGGAGAAGGTTTACGTTTTGACGTCCAGTTTGCAGTTCCTCGTTCCCTTGTCGTGAAGCCCGACTTGCCTTTTCGTAGACTGCTCTGTAACTTTACCTGCTTTAGAGATTAGGAGGGCCAGCTGTAATCCTAACAAATGGAGTAAATCCCATCCACGGATCCAGATTGAAAGCCCGGTAGCTTTTGGAGATCAGCCGACTCCGGAGCGATTCTTCAAGGTGCTCCGTGGAGAATGTAATGTGGAAAACCATACTAAACAGACGCTGGGATGGTCACCCCTTCCGGGGAGACCCCCGGGATTGGCAGGACTCCTGCTGAGAACAGAAGGGAAGCCAGATCTCTCTCCCGGACATCCGGGCTCCAGGCCGGACCGTAGCTCCTCTCCCGGGCACCGTTGGAGGGAAATACCCCAACACGCAAGGAGAGGGAGGGTTTTTTCTGGGAATAAGTGGACGGGAGAAGGAAGGAAGGCGTTGTGTGGCGGAGGGAGAAAGAAGGAAGCGGTGGGAAGCCTGAGTCTCCGGGAAACCGGGGCGGGATTACTGGTCCTTCATTCGATTGTATTTATTGAGCGTTTACTGTGTGTGAAGCTTGGGAGAGTACAATATAACAATAAGCAGACACATTCCCTGCCCACAACGAGCTCACAGCCTTGGGGGGAGACATTAATAAAAAAATAAATTACAGATATATAAATGTGCTGTGGGGCTGGGAGGGAGGATGAATGGAGGAGCAAGTAAGAGCGGCGCAGAAGAGAAGAGGGCTCAGGGAAGGCTTCTTGGAGGAGATGGGCCTTCAATAAGGTTTTGAAGTGGGGGAGAGCAATTATCGGTCCGATAGGAGAAGGGAGGGCATTCCAGGCCAGAGGTAGGACGTGGGCGAGAGGTCGGCCGTGAGGCAGACGAGTCGGAGAAGCAGCGTGGCTTAATGGAAAGAGCCCGGGCCTTGGGAGTCAAGAAGTCGTGGATTCGAATCCCAGCTTTGCCTCATCAGCTGTGTGACTTTGGCCAAGTCACTTCACTTCTCTGTGCCTGTTACCTCATCTGTAAAATGGGGATGAAGATTGGGAGCCCCACGTGGAACAACCTGATTACCTTGTATCCACCCCAGCGCTTAGAAGAGTGCTTGGCACGTAGTAAGCGCTTAACAAATACCATCATGATTATTATTATTGGAGGTACAGTGAGGTGGTTACTGTTGCCAGGCAGGGACCGACATCCAAGCTGCCACTGGGCTGCTCCGAGCACTTGTCCGATCCAGTCCATTCAATCGTATTTATTGAGCGCTTACTGTGTGCAGAGCACTGGACTAAGCGCTTGGGAAGTCCAAGTTGGCAACATATGGAGACGGTCCCTACCCAACAGTGGACTCACAGTCTAGAAGGGGAAGACAGAGAACAAAACATATTGACAGAATAAAATAAATAGAACAAATATGTACAAGTAAAATAAATAAATAGAGTAATAAATCTGTACAAACATATATACAGGTGCTGTGGGGAAGGGAAGGAGGTAAGGCGGGAGGGATGGAGAGGGGGACGAGGGAAGAGAGCTAGCTTGGCAGATGTGCGGAGGGAGGGCATTCCGGGCCACGGGGAGGACGTGTGCCAGGGGTTGATGACGGGACAGGCGAGAACGAGGCATGGTGAGGAGGTTAGCAGCAGAGGAGCGGAGGGTGCGGGCTGGGCTGGAGAATCAATCAATCAATCAATCGTATTTACTGAGTGCTTACTGTGTGCAGAGCACTGTACTAAGCACTTGGGAAGTCCAAGTTGGCAACATATAGAGACAGTCCCTACCCAACAGTGGGCTCACAGTCTAGAAGGGGGAGACAGAGAACAAAACCAAACATACTAACAAAATAAAATAAATAGAATAGATATGTACAAGTAAGATAGAGTAATAAATATGTACAAACATATATACATATATACAGATGCTGTGGGGAAGGGAAGGAGGTAAGATGAGGGGGATGGAGAGGGGGATGAGGGGGAGAGGAAGGAAGGGGCTCAGTCTGGGAAGGCCTCCTGGAGGAGGTGAGCTCTCAGTAGGGCCTTGAAGGGAGGAAGAGAGCTAGCTTGGCAGATGGGCAGAGGGAGGGAATTCTGGGCCCGGGGGAGGACGTGGGCCGGGGGTTGACGGCGGGATGGGCGAGAACGAGGTACAGTGAGGAGGTGAGCGGCAGAGGAGCGGTGGGTGCGGGCTGGGCTGGAGAAGGAGAGAAGGGAGGGGAGGTAGGAGGAGGCGAGGGGATGGACAGCCTGGAAGCCGAGAGGGAGGAGTTTTTGCCTGATGTGTAGGCTGACTGGCAGCCACTGGAGATTTTTGAGGAGGGGAGTAATGTGCCCAGAGCGTTTCTGGACAAAGACAATCCGGGCAGCAGCATGAAGTATGGATTGAAGTGGGGAGAGACACGAGGATGGGAGATCAGAGAGAAGGCTGATGCAGTAGTCCAGGCGGGATAGGATGAGAGCTTGAACGAGAAAGAGAGAAAGGAGGTGAGGTAGGAGGGGGCGAGGGGATGGACAGCCTTGAAGCCCAGGGGGAGGAGTTTCTGCCCGATGCATAGGTTGATTGGTAGCCACTGGAGATTTTTGAGGAGGGGAGTAACATGCCCAGAGCCGCCTTGACAACTGCATCAGCCTCAGTCAGCGCTATTTACTGAGTACTTAACTATGTCCGGAGTACTGCACTAAGCGCTTGGGAGAGTGCGATACAACAGAATTAGCAGGCGCGCACCCTGCCCATAACGAATTTACAGTCTAGAGGCGAGCTTACGGTCCGCAGCCTCCTTGCTGACCTCTCGCCTCTCCCCACTCAGTGCCCTTACTTGGCTCTGCTGTCCGGATCGTTTTTCTATAAAAACGTTCAGTCCACTCCCCAAGAACCTCCAGTGGCTTCCCATCCACCCCCGCACCAAACGAACTCATTAGCTGCGGCGTTAAAACGCTCCATCAGCTCCCCCCCACTTACCTGACCTCACCGATTTCCTCCTGCAACAGTCTTCTAGCCTGTGAGCCCACTGTTGGGTAGGGACCGTCTCAATATGTTGCCAACTTGGACTTCCCAAGCGCTTAGTCCAGTGCTCTGCACACAGTAAGCGCTCAATAAATGCGATTGATTGATTGATTGGTACTGAGCGCTTACTATGTGCAGACCGCTGTTCTGAGCACTTGGGAGAGCACAATACAACAGAGTCAGTGGACGAGCTCCCTCCCTGCCACGAGCTTACTTCCCAAGCGCTTAGTACAGTGCTCTGCACACAGTAAGCGCTCAATAAATACGATTGAATGAATGGTAGCAAGCGCTTAATAAACGCCATCATCATTATTATTATTATTTCTGAATTCACCCTGGTTCTCCACAGTCGACTCTCGTCAGTCGTCATCAGCTTTCAAGAGGTCAATCCCCTTGCCCCTTCCTATGTCACCTCGCTGCTCTCCTGCTGCTTTCTATTTATTTTATTTTGTTAATGGGTTTTGTTTTGTTGTCTGTCTCCCCCTTCTAGACTGTGAGCCCACTGTTGGGTAGGGACCGGCTCTAGATGTCGCCAACTTGGACTTCCCAAGCGCTTAGTCCAGTGCTCTGCACACAGTAAGCGCTCAATAAATATGATTGAATGAATGAATGGAGGGGGGAGATGGATATTAAGATAAATTCTGGATATGGACATAAGCTCCGTGGGGTCGAGGATGGGTGAATAAAAGGTACAAATCCAAGTGGAAGAGAAAGGCGGAAGACGGGAGGTAACTTTGTCCCAAAATAGCGTTGTTTTTTTTTTGATGGCATTTATTAAGTGCTTACTATGTGCAAAGCACTGTTCTAAGCACTGGGGAGGTTACAAGTTGATCGGGTTGCCCCATGGGGGGCTCACAGTCTTAATCGCAGCCCCGTTTTACAGACGAGGTAACGGAGGCCCAGAGAAGTGAAGTGACTTGCCCAAAGTCACACAGCTGACAGTTGACGGAGCCAGGATTTGAACCCACGACCTCTGACTCCCAAGCCCGGGCTCTTTCCGCTGAGCCACGCTGCTTCAAGGGCAAACAGAAGGTCCTGGAAAAATAGTAATAATAATGATGATGGTATTTGTTAAGCGCTTACTATGTGCCAAGCGCTGTTCTAAGCGCTGGGGGGGATACAAGGTAATCAGGTTGTCCCACATGGGGCTCACAGCCTTAATCCCCATTTTACAGACGAGGGAACTGAGGCACAGAGAAGTGCAGTGAGCCGGTGGTTGAGTAGGGGCCGTCTCTATATATTGCTGCCTTGTACTTCCCAAGCGCCTAGTACAGTGCTCTGCACACAGCGCTTAATAAATATGATTGAATGAATGACTTGCCCAAGGTCACCCAGCTGACAAGTGGCGGAGCCGGGATTAGAACCCATGACCTCTGACTCCCAAGTCCAGCCTTTTTCCACTAAACCACGCTGCTTCTGCTAAAAAGGGCAGCCGGGTGGTGTAGTGAATAGAGCAGTGGCTGGGGCTTATCATCATCAATTGTATTTATTGAGCGCTTACTATGTGCAGAGCACTGTACTAAGCGTTTGGGAAGTACAAATTGGCAACATATAGAGACAGTCCCTACCCAACAGTGGGCTCACAGTCTAAAAGGGGGAGACAGAGAACAAAACCAAACATACTAACAAAATAAAATAAATAGGATCGATATGTACAAGTAAGATAAATAAATAAATAGAGTAATAAATATGTACAACCATATATCCATATATACAGGTGCTGTGGGGAAGGGAAGGAGGTAAGACGGGGGGGATGGAGAGGGGGACGAGGGGGAGAGGAAGGAAGGGGCTCAGTCTGGGAGGAGGGAGGCTCAGAAGGTCATGGGTTCTAATCCCGGCTCCGCCACCTGTCTGCTGTATGGCCTTGGGCAAGTTCACTTCTCTGTGCCTCAGTTACCTCACTTGGAAAATGGGGATTGAGATGGTGAGGCCCTTAAGGGACAGGGACTGTGTCCGACTTGATTTGCTTGTATGCACCCCGGCGCTTAGTAAAGTGCCTGGCAAATAATAATAATAATAACAATAACAATAATAATAATAATAATGGCGGCATTTATTAAGCGCTTACTATGTGCAAAGCACTGGTAAGCGCGTCACAAATACCATCGCTAATATCATTATTATTATTATTCTGTATACCTCAGTTATCTCATCAGTAAAATGGGGGTTAAGACTGTGAACCTAATGTGGGACAGGAACTTTGTTCAACCTGACTATGTTATATCTACCCCGGCACTTAGTACAGTGCCTGGCGCGTAGTAAATACTTAACAAATGCCATTTTATTCATATCTACCTATCTATCTATATATACATCTCTATATATATATTTATATCTCTGATATGCCATTATCATCATCATATATATGTATCTAAGATATATATATATATATTTGATGATGATGATGATAATGGCATTTATTAAGCGCTTACTATGTGCAAAGCACTGTTCCAAGCGCTGGGGAGGTTACAAGGTGATCAGGTTGTCCCGTGGGGGGCCCACAGTCTTAATCCCCATTTTACAGATGAGGGAACTGAGGCAAAGAGAAGTGAAGTGACTTGCCCGAAGTCCCACAGCTGACAATTGGCGGAGCTGGGATTTGAACCCATGACCTCTGACTCCAAAGCCCGGGCTCTTTCCACTGAGCCACGCTGCTTCTCTATATAATATAATAATATAATATAATATTACACGATATAATATATAATATTATATATAATATTATATATAGATATCTATATATAGATGTATTATAGAGAGATAGATATATATAGAGAGATAGATATATAAAGAGAGATATATATAGATATATATGAAAGAGGGGTAATCCTTCACCCCCAGAAAGATGACTTGGAGGTTGGCAAAGGCAGGCTGTGGGCTGGAGATGACCAGTTGGGCTGACAGTTTGTCCGTCTCGGGGTTTGTACTTCCCAAGCGCTTAGTACAGTGCTCTGCACACAGTAAGCGCTCAGTAAATACGATTAAATGAAGGAAGGGTGCCCGGTTAGTGCGTGGGTAAAGTCACAGCATCCTGGGGCCTCAAGGAGCCAGGAGGGATCCCGGGGCCCACGAAGGCACAGACCGACCCCTGTCCTTTGCGCGTGTCTACCTCAGTTTCCATTCTCGGGCACTAATGCCGCCGTGCATAGACGGGACCAAAATGCCCGGGCGCATTTTGTTCGGAAGTGCGTCGCCGTCGTCCTCCTTCGTTAACATTTAACGCCGATTTTTCTGTTTTTTATTTTCCCGTTAGAGTGACCTCAGTTCTGTGGTAATTTCATTTATTTTATTAGCGACGAGTCCGCTTCCCTTGGTCTCTTCTAATGGTCTCGGTGCCTCTTAACATCTCTGGAAAAACGCAGTGGGAAAGCAAAGTCGGTTCTGAATCCGCGTCCCCCCGGCACCGTTTGGCCGAAACCTAGAAGTAACCGTTCCAAATTGCGGAGGGTGGATGGAGGCCAGCCTCTTTTAGGGTTGGGGAAGCGCGTCGCCATCGTCCTCCTTCGTTAACATTTAACGCAGATTTTTCTGTTTTTTATTTTCCCGTTAGAGTGACCTCAGTTCTGTGGTAATTTCATTTATTTTACTAGCGACGAGTCCGCTTCCCTTGGTCTCTTCTAATGGTCTCGGTGCCTGTTAACATCTCTGGAAAAACGCAGTGGGAAAGCAAAGTCGGTTCTGAATCCGCGTCCCCCCGCCCCGGCACCGTTTGGCCGAAACCGAGAAGTAACCGTTCCAAATTGCGGAGGGCGGATGGAGGCCTGCCTCTTTTAGGGTTGGGGAAGCGCGTCGCCGTCGTCCTCCTTCGTTAACATTTAACGCAGATTTTTCTGTTTGTTTTTTATTTTCCCGTTAGAGTGACCTCAGTTCTGTGGTAATTTCATTTATTTTACTAGCGACGAGTCCGCTTCCCTTGGTCTCTTCTAATGGTCTCGGTGCCTCTTAACATCTCTGGAAAAACGCAGTGGGAAAGCAAAGTCGGTTCTGAATCCGCGTCCCCCCGGCACCGTTTGGCCGAAACCGAGAAGTAACCGTTCCAAATTGCGGAGGGCGGGTGGAGGCCTGCCTCTTTTAGGGTTGGGGGCATCTGATGCCCTGGGCTGACCCTCCCGTCGGCCGCTCGGCTTTCGAGAAAGACGGGAGCTGTGAGAATTCGGTGCCGGCCCGGCGATGCAGGCCTCGGTAGACCCCACTAGACGGGAAGAAGATCCCTTTCCTCTCCTTGGCCCGGCGGGGCAGTTCGGAGCCGCCTGGATCGGCAGACCCCCGATTTCCGCGTCCCCTTGGAGCCAGCCGGCGGGGGGACGGACCCCGCCTGCTCGCGGGGCGATTCCGACCAACTTCTGCTTCCCCACCGGGCTGCTTCTTTCTCTCTCTCTGTCCCACCCGGCTCTTTCTAAACCCAAGCCGGCAGTCAGCGCCCAGCCGCCCAGTACCTCGGTGGCGTCCCAAACAACGGATGGGTGGGATGCCGACCGAGTCGGTGGGGAAGGGCGAGGGGAGCGATGCCCTGGGCTCCGGTGACACTTGGGGCCTGGGTCTGAGAAGCCCCCAGCGGGCGGACCCCCTCCCTCGGGGTTGGCGCGACCGGGCGGCGCCCGGGGCTGGTTCCCTGGGGGCTTTTCCGGAACGAGGCCTGGGAAACGCTGAGGCGGGGCGAAAGCGGATGACTTGTGCTCCAGTGATCCGAACCCAAGGCACCCGTTAGGAGAGGGCCGGCCGAGCTCCCTAAGGAGAGGAGGCCAGCCTGGGAGCGGGCACGGCCCTCGCTCACCCGTAAGTCTCCATCAAGCTTCAACAGTCAAAGTGTCACCCGTTGCGGCAGTCCCCTGCCCGTGCGTGGGGCCGAGATAATAATGATTGTATCCGCTAAGCGCTTACTATGTGCAAAGCACCGTTCTAAGGGCTGCAAGGTCATCAGGTTGTCCCCCGGGGGGCTCCCAGTCTTCATCCCCGTTTTCCAGATGAGGGAACCGAGGCCTAGAGAAGCGAAGCGACTCGCCCAAAGTCCCACAGCTGACAGTTGGCAGAGCCGGGACCTGAACCGACGACCTCCGACTCCAAAGCCCGGGCTCTCTCCGCTGAGCCGCGCTGCTTCTCTGGAAAAGCCAAGTCGGTCCTCGGGAATCACAGAGTGAACCCCGGGCGGAGTAGCGGGGCGCTTTGGTGATCGATCAATCCATCAATCGTATTTATTGAGCGCTTACTGTGTGCACAGTACTGTGCTAAGCGCTTGGGAAGTCCAAGTTGGCAACATAGAGAGACGGTCCCTACCCAACAGCGGGCTCGCAGTCCGCGTCAACCCGCGGCCGGCCGCCTCGGCGGGGCCGGAGCCCGATCTCGGCTTCCCACCTGGGTTTTGGCTTGGTTTTTTTGCTCGGTGGGCGTCCGCTTTTGGGCCCCCCGGTTTGGCTGCCGGTTTTGGTTCTTCCGCCCCGCCTTCCCCCCTTCTTTTTCGAAACGGGTCAACCGGCCCGGGAGGGGAAGCGCCCGCGTCCCGGGCTCGCCGAGAGAGCGAGGCTTCTCCCCCCCGTCCATCGTCAGCTGGGGCCCGACCTCTCCGCTCCCAGGGTCCGCGCTGGGATGCTCGCTGCCGGCTTTCTCGCACTAATCGCCGCCGTCGCCTTGATTTGCAGGCTGAACTAATCACACCCGGGGGGGTTGAGCGGGGCGGCCCCCTCCCCGAGCGCGCCCCCGTAGCCGGCCTCTCCTCTCTTGCCGCCCCCGCAGACCGACGAAGTCTTCCTCGAGGCGCAGATCCAGAACATCACCACGTCCCCCATGTTCATGGAGAAGGTTTCCCTGGAGCCTTCCATCATGTACAACGTCACCGAGCTGAACGCCGCCAGTTTCGGCGGACGAGGGTGAGGACGCCGGGGGGCCCGCGGGCGTCCCCGCGGCAGCTCGGCTTCGGCTCATCGGGCCCGTTGGCGCATCAGTAGGTCGACCGTAATTATCGAGCGCTTACCGCATGCGCTGTGCTAAGCGCCTGGGAGGGCGCAGCGTGTCTGCTCCTCTGTTGAAGAGAAGCGGCGGCGTGCCTCAGTGGAAAGAGCCCGGGCTTTGGAGTCAGAGGTGGTGGGTTCAAATCCCAGCTGCCCCACTTGTCAGCTTTGGGCAAGTCGCTTCACCTCTCTGGGCCTCAGTTCCCTCATCTGGAAGACTGTGAGCCCCCCGTGGGACCGCTTGATCACCTTGTAACCTCCCCAGCGCTTAGAACAGTGCTTTGCACATAGGAAGCGCTTAATAAGTGCCATCATTATCATTATTATTGGGCCTGTTTGCCCATCAGTAGGTCAACCGTAATTATCAAGCGCTTACCGTGTGCGCTGTCCTAAGCGCCTGGGAGAGTGCAGTGTGTCTGCTGTTCTACTGAAGAAGAGAAGCAGTGTGGCTCAGTGGAAATCAATCAATCATCAATCGTATTTATTGAGCGCTTACTGTGTGCAGAGCACTGGACTAAGCGCTTGGAGCCCGGGCTTTGGAGTCAGAGGTCCTGGGTTCAAATCCCGGCTCCGCCACTTGTCAGCTGGGTGACTTGGGGCAAGTCACTTCATCATCATCATCATCATCATCAATCGTATTTATTGAGCGCTTACTGTGTGCAGAGCACTGTACTAAGCGCTTGGGAAGTCCAAATTGGCAACATCTAGAGACAGTCCCTACCCAACAGTGGGCTCACAGTCTAAAAGGGGGAGACAGAGGACAAAACCAAACATACTAACAAAATAAAATAAATAGAATAGATAGGTACAAATAAACTAAATAAATAAATAAATTCACTTCTCTGGGCCTCAGTTCCCTCGTCTGTAAAATGGGGGTGAAGACTGTGAGCCCCCCGTGGGACAACCTGATCACGTTGTAACCTCCCCGGCGCTTAGGACAGTGCTTTGCTCATAGTAAGCGCTTAATGCCATCATCATTATTATTATTATTATTATTGTACTCTCCCTAGTGCCTAGTAGAGTGCTGTGCACACAGTAGGCGCTCAATACAGAGGACCGACTGAGTGGGCTCTGATGATTCTGAACCCCTTAACAATCCCCAGCCGGAGCCGGAGTGGAGAACGGGGGCGACGGGACCCCCGAGGTCCCTGCAGGGGAGGCCTGGGTTTTCTTTTCTTTTTTGTGGTATTTGTTAAGCCCTTCCGATGCGCCAGGCACTGTACTGGGGTATCTCTCCGCTGTATCCACTCAGGTAGATACGGGTTGAACTCAGTCCCTGTCCCACCTGGGATTCACAGTCTTAATCCGCGGCTCGGTGGAAAGAGCCCGGGCTTGGGAGTCGGCGGTCATGGGTTCGAATCCCGGCTCCGCCACATGTCTGCCGTGTGACCTCGGGCAAGTCACTCCACTTCTCTGAGCCTCAGTGGCCTCATCTGTAAAATGGGGGTGAAGACCGTGAGCCCCATGTGGGACAACCTGATCACCTTGAATCCCCCCCCAGTGCTTAGAACAGTGCTTCGCGCATAGTAAGCGCTTAACAAATGCCGCCGTTATTATTAGTATTTTACGGATGAGGTCACTGAGGCCCAAAGAAGTGAAGTGACCTGCCCAGGGTCAAACAGCAGAGCAGTGGTGGAGCCGGGATTAGAACCCAGGTCCTTCTGACTCTCAGGCCGACGGCGGGGCCCGCTTCGTGGCTCGACCCGGGCTCCGGCGCCCAAGCCACTGTTTTTTTAATTTTTATGATAGCGTTTATTAAGCGCTTACTATGTGCAAAGCACTGTTCTAAGCGCTGAATGGCACCCACAAGATCCGGATAGCATTTATTAAGCGCTTACTATGTGCAAAGCACTGTTCTAAGCGCTGAATGGCACCCCCAAGATCCGGATGGGCGAGGCGGGGGGCCCTCGGCCGGGCGTCCGCGGCCCGTCCCTGGGGGTTCCCCGGCCTACGAGACTGGCACGGAAGCCCCCCCGGGATCCCGTCTCATGGGCAAGGCGGGCGCTGATGTACAGATAGTGGGAAGCGCTTAGCACAGTGCCCTGCACACAGTAAGCGCTCAATAAATACTATTGAATGAAAGGAGGGGGAAGAATGCGAAAGCGGATGGTTGCCTGAATATGCCAGGAGAGAATAGCAGAATCAGCATTTTTTTTTAGTGGTATTCGTTAATAATAATAATAATAATAGCATTTGTTAAGTGCTTACTATGTGCAAAGCACTGTTCTAAGCACTGGGGAGGATACAGGGTGATCAGGTTGCCCCACGTGGGGCTCACAGTCTTCATCCCCATTTTCCAGATGAGGGAACTGAGGCCCAGAGAAGTGAAGTGACTTGCCCAAAATCACACAGCGGACAAGTGGAGGAGCCGGGATTTGAACCCACGACCTCTGGCTCTCAAGCCCATGCTCTTTCCACTGAGCCACGCTGCGTTAAGCATTTACTATGTGTCGGGCGCTGTACTAAACGCTGGGGTAGGCACAAGCTAATCAGGTCGGACTCCATCCCTATCCCTGAGAAGCAGCGTGGCTCAGTGGAAAGAGCCCGGGCTTTGGAGTCAGAAGTCATTCATTCATTCATTCAGTCATATTTATTGAGCGCTTACTGTGTGCAGAGCACTGTACTAAGCGCTTGGGAAGTCCAAGTTGGCAGCATATAGAGACGGTCCCTATCCAACAGTGGGCTCACAGCCTAGAAGGAAGGTCATGGGTTCAAATCCCGGCTCTGCCACTTGTCAGCTTTGTGACTTCGGGCAAGTCACTTCACTTCTCTGGGCCTCAGTTCCCTCATCTGTCAAATGGGGATGAAGACTGTGAACCCCTTGTGGGACAACCTGATCACCTCATAACCTCCCCAGCGCTTAGAACAGTGCTTTGCACATAGTAAGCACTTAATAAATGCCATCATTATTATTATTATCCCACGTCGGGCTCATATTCTTAACCCTCATTTTACAGATGAGGTAACTGAGGCCCAGAGAAGTGATGTGACTTGCCCAAGGTCGCAAAGCAGACGAGCGGTGGAGCCGGGATTAGAACCCAGGTCCTACCGACTCCCGGTTCCAGGTTCTATCCATTAGGCCACGCTTCTTCTCCTGTCTCATTTCTACCCACCTGACGATTCATTCATTCATTCAATTGTATTTATAGAGCGCTTACTGTGTGCAGAGCACTGTACTAAGCGCTTGGGAAGTCCAAGTCGGCAACATATAGAGACGGTCCCTACCCAACAGCGGGCTCACGGTCTAGAAGATCCTGTAAGGGAGGTAGAAAGGTGGGAATTATTATTCCCCCGATGAGGACGTGAGGTTCAGGGAGGGCCAGTGAGTTGCCCGAGGTCCCGCACGCAGCAGCGGGCCGGTGGTGGGGCTCAGATTCATTCATTCATTCACTCAATCGTATTTATTGAGCGCTTCCTGTGTGCAGAGCACTGTACTAAGCGCTTGGGAAGTCCAAGTTGGCAACACAGAGAGACGGTCCTTACCCAACAGTGGGCTCACAGTCTAATCAATCAGTCAATCAATCAATCGTATTTATTGAGCGCTTACTATGTGCAGAGCACTGTAGTAAGCGCTTGGGAAGTCCAAGTTGGCAACACAGAGAGACGGTCCTTACCCAACAGTGGGCTCACAGTCTAATCAATCAGTCAATCAATCAATCGTATTTATTGAGCGCTTACTATGTGCAGAGCACTGTACTAAGCGCTTGGGAAGTACAAATTGGCAACATAGAGAGACAGTCCCTACCCAACAGTGGGCTCACAGTCTAAAAGGGGGAGATGGAGAACAAAACCAAACATACTAACAAAATAAATAGAATAGATAGGTACAGTAAAATAAATAGAGTAATAAATATGTACAAACATATATACAGGTGCTGTGGGGAAGGGAAGGAGGTAAGATGGGGGGGATGGAGAGGGGGATGAGGGGGAGAGGAAGGAAGGGGCTCAGTCTGGGAAGGCCTCCTGGAGGAGGTGAGCTCTCAGCAGGGCCTTGAAGGGAACGCGATAGCAGGTCCTCCGGCTTCCAGACGGTCGCCCCGCCACCCCTCCACGGTGCCCGCGGGGCGTCCCCCCCAGGACCCCGGTCGGCGGCCTCTTCTCCTTCTAGGGTGTCGACGTTCGGAGCCCGGACCTATCTGCAGCCCCTGGACACCCGCCAGTACCTGTACTGCCTGAAACCCAAGCGGGAGTTTGCCGAAAAGGCCGGCGTCATCAAGGGCGTCACCGTCATCGGGAAGCTGGACATCGTGTGGAAAACCAACCTGGGAGAGCGGGGCCGGCTGCAGACCAGCCAGCTCCAGAGGATGGTGAGGAGGGAGGGAGCAGGGATGGGGCTCCGCGGCGGCGAGGAGGAGGGGATGGGGCGCCTCTCCGGGAGGACGGACCCTCGCCGTCCTCCTCTGGGCTCGGTCGGGACGGGGACCGGCGGGAAAAGCGACGGAGTTGCGGGGAAGGGGCAGCGGGAGCGGACGCCCTCCGTCCCGCGCGGTCGTCCGGAGTTGTACTTCCCGAGCGCTCGGTGCGGTGCTCTGCACACAGTAAGCGCTCAGTAAATACGATCGATGATGATGAGGAGCGTGACAACCGACTGCGGGCCGCGGGGGCCGTCTCCCGTCCGCACAGGCCCCGGGCTACGGCGACGTGCGGTTGGCCCTGGAGACCGTCCCGGACACGGTCACGCTGGAAGAGCCGTTCCACATCACTTGCAAAATAACCAACTGCAGGTAACGTCCGGGCGCGAGCGCTGGGCCGCGGGAGGGAATTGCCCTCGCGGTCCCCTCCGGGTCCGCGTCCTCCCGGCCCTCCTCCTCGGAGCGGGCCCAGGCCGGACCGGACCGCGGGTTTCCGTCCCCTTCAGCAGCGAGAGGACGATGGATCTGGTCTTGGAGATGTGCAACAGCCGTTCCGTCCACTGGTGCGGGGTCTCCGGCCGCCAGCTCGGGAAGCTGAGTCCCAACTCGTCGCTCCACCTGGCCCTCACCCTCCTGGCCTCCGTGCAGGGCTTGCAGGTAGGAGGAGGAGGAGGAGAGGGGTCTTGGGGCCGGCCCCCAGTTTCCTGGGAGAACTCGCACCCGCCGCCCCGCCCTCTCCCCCCTCCCTGCCTGTGCGCGGCACGTTCGTTTAACGCTATTCCCGAGGCGGCTGCTTGGGAAGGCATCCCCAGCGCGAGTCTGTCCATCGATGGATAAGGGCAGGGTGGACAGGGATAATAATAATAATAATAATAATGATGACGGTATTTGTCAAGCACTTACTACGTGCGAAGCACCGTTCTAAGCGCTGGGAGGGTACAGGGCGATCAGGTTGTCCCACGTGGGGCTCCCAGTCTTCATCCCCATCTGACAGAACTTGTACTTCCCAAGCGCTTAGTACAGTGCTCTGCACACAGTAAGGGAAGCAGCGCGGCTCAGTGGAAAGAGCCCGGGCTTTGGATTCAGAGGTCATGGGTTCCAATCCCGGCTCCGCCACTTGTCGGCTGTGTGACTTTGGGCGAGTCACTTCACTTCTCTGGGCCTCAGTTCCCTCATCTGGAAAATGGGGGTGAAGACTGTGAGCCCCCCGTGGGACAACCTGGTCACCTTGTAAACTCCCCAGTGCTTAGAACGGTGCTTTGCACATAGTAAGTGCTTAATAAATGTCATTATTATAAGCACTCAATAAATATGATTGATTGATTGATTGACAGATGAGGGAACTGAGGCCCAGAGAAGTGAAGTGACTGGGATTAAGACTGGGAACCCCGTATGGGCCAGGGACTGTGTCCAACCCAATTGGCTTATATCCATCCCAGCGCTTAGTACAGTGCCCAACACATAGTAAGCACTAGCGTGGCTCAGTGGAAAGAGCCCGGGCTTGGGTATTTATTGAGCACTGTGTGCAGAGCATTGTACTAAGCGCTTGGGAAGTCCAAGTTGGCAACATATAGAGACGGTCCCTACCCAACAGTGGGCTCACGGTCTAGAACAGAGGCCGTGGGTTCTAATTCCGCCTCCGCCACTTCATTCATTCATTCATTCATTCAGTCGCATTGATTGAGCGTTTACCGTGTGCAGAGCACTGGACTAAGCGCTTGGGAAGTCCAAGTTGGCAACATATAGAGACGGTCCCTACCCGACAACGGGCTCACAGTCTAGAAGGGGGAGACAGGGGCAGCCACTTGTCTGCTGTGTGACTTTAGGCAAGTCACTTAGCTTCTCTGTGCCTCAGTGACTCCGGCTGTAAAATGGGGGTGCAGACTGTGAGCCCCGCGTCGGATGACCTGCTCACCTGATATCTACTTCAGCGCTTAGAACAGTGCTTGGCACATAGGAGGTGCTTAATAAATACCTGGGGATGCAGGCTGTCACATAGTAGGTGCTTAATAAATACCTGGGGATGCAGACTGTGAGCCCCACATCAGATGATGTGCTTGCCTGATATCTACTCCAGCGCTTAGAACAGTGCTTGGCACATAGTAGGTGCTTAATAAATACCTGGGGATGCAGACTGTGAGCCCCGCGTCGGATGACGTGCTCGCCTGATATCTACTCCAGCGCTTAGAACAGTGCTTGGCACATAGTAGGTGCTTAATAAATACCTGGGGATGCAGACTGTCACATAGTAGGTGCTTAATAAATACCTGGGGATGCATACTGTGAGCCCCACATCAGATGATGTGCTCGCCTGATATCTACTCCAGCGCTTAGAACAGTGCTTGGCACATAGTAGGTGCTTAATAAATACCTGGGGATGCAGGCTGTGAGCCCCACGTCGGATGACCTGCTCTCCTGATATCTACTCCAGCACGTAGAACAGTGCTTGGCACATAGTAGGTGCTTAATAAATACCTGGGGATGCAGGCTGTGAGCCCCGCGTCGGATGACATGCTCGCCTGATATCAATCAATCGTATTTATTGAGCGCTTACTGTGTGCAGAGCACTGTACTAAGCGCTTGGGAAGTACAAGTCGGCAACATCTGGAGACAGTCCCTACCCAACAGTGGGCTCACAGTCTAAAAGGGGGAGACAGAGAACAAAACCAAACATACTAACAAAATAGAATAAATAGAATAGATATGTACAAGTAAAATAAATAGAGTAATAAATATGTACAAACATATATCCATATATACAGGTGCTGTGGGGAAGGGAAGGAGGTAAGATGAGGGGGATGGAGAGGGGGGCGAGGGGGAGAGGAAGGAAGGGGCTCAGGCTGGGAAGGCCTCCTGGAGGAGATAGGCCTGATATCTACTCCAGCGCTTAGAACAGTGCTTGGCACGTAGTAGGTGCTTAATAAATACCTGGGGATGCAGACTGCGAGCCCCGCGTCGGATGACCTGCTCGCCTGATATCTACTCCAGCACTTAGAACAGTGCTTGGCACGTAGTAGGTGCTTAATAAGTACCTGGGGATGCAGACTGCGAGCCCCGCGTCGGATGACCTGCTCGCCTGATATCTACTCCAGCGCTTAGAACAGTGCTTGGCACATAGTAGATACCATCATTGTTAATTATTATTATCAACAAATGCCATTTGAGATTGGTTTTTTATTTTAATGGTGTCATTCATTCATTCAGTTGTATTTATTGAGTGCTTACTGTGTGCGGAGCACCGTACTAAGCGCTTGGGAAGGACAAGTTGGCAACATCTAGAGACGGTCCCTACCCAACAACGAGCTCATGGTCTAGAGGGGGAGACAGACATTAAGACAAATAGATAAAACAATAAATTACAGATATATACAGATAGATAGAGAAGCAGCATGGCTCAGTGGAAAGAGCCCAGGCTTTGGAGTCAGAGGTCATGGGTTCAAATCCCGGCTCCGCCAATTGTCAGCTGGGTGACTTTGGGCAGGTCACTTCACTTCTCCCTCATCTGTAAAATGGGGATGAAGACTGTGAGCCCCCCGTGGGACAACCTGGTCACCTTGCATCCTCCCCAGCGCTTAAAACAGTGCTTTGCACATGGTAAGCGCTTAACAAATACCATTATTATTAGAGGGGGAGACAGACATTAAGACAAATAGATAAAACAAGAAATTACAGACAGATACATATGTGCTGTGGGGAGTCATTCATTCAGTCGTATTTATTGAGCGCTTACTGTGTGCGGAGCACTGTACTAAGCGCTTGGGAAGGACAAGTTGGAAACACACAGAGACGGTCCCGGTTAAGCGCTTTGCTATGTATCAAGCACCGTTCCGACCGTTGGGATACATAGAAGAGAAGCAGGTTGGACACAGTCTAAGGAGGAGGAAGGACAGGCATCGAATCCTGTATATATGTATATATGTTTGTACGTATTTATTACTCTATTTTACTTGTACATATCTATTCTATTTATTTTATTTTGTCAGTATGTTTGGTTTTGTTCTCCGTCTCCCCCCTTTTAGACTGTGAGCCCGCTGTTGGGTAGGGACCGTCTCTAGATGTTGCCGATTTGTACTTCCCAAGCGCTTAGTGCCGTGCTCTGCACCCAGTAAGCGCTCAATAAATACGATTGATGAGGAATCCCCATTGGGCCCCCGAAGAAACGGGGGCCCAGAGAAGTTAAGCGGCTTCCCCCGGGCCCCACAGCAGAGCTGGAGTGAAAGCCTCGGTCCCCCGGCTCCGCGAATCGCGCTCGACCGGCCGCTGGTCGAGACGGTTCCCCTTCACGGAGCCGCCCTTACCGGCGAATCCGCGATCCCTCCGTCTCCGTCACCCCGCGATCCCTCCGTCTCCCCCTCCGTTCCCCAGAGCGTCTCCGGGCTGAGGCTGACCGACACGTTCCTGAAGAGAACCTACGAATACGACGACATCGCGCAGGTCTGCGTGGTGTCTTCGGCCGCCGGAGGGGAAGGCTGAGGACCAAGGCCGCCTCTCTCCCAGCGCTTCTCCCCGGGCGGGTGCCCGCCAGGCGCCCACCGAACCGCGGCCGGTCCGGCGGAGCGGGCTTGGGGACGGCCTCGGGAGACTCCGTGGCAGACCCGGGGTAGCTTGCCGTCTTTGCCGTATGTTGGTTTTTAAAGAGAAACGTCTACGCTGGTTTTATTTAAAAGGGGACAATAAACGCTAATGCCACCTTTTAATATCTACCGCACACACAACCCCGTTTTTGGTTCCTGGGCTCCCTCGGAGTCCAAGGTAGGTTTTTCTTGGACGGGTGTGAACGTGATACAACGCTGGTTTTATTTCAAACGGGGCAATAAATGCTAATGCCGCCTTTTAATATCTACCGCACACACGACCCCATTTTTGGTTCCTGGGCTCCCTCGGAGTCCAGGGTAGGATTTTCTTGGACGGGTGTGAACGTGATACAGCGCTGGTTTTATTTAAAACGGGACAATAAGCGCTAATGCCGCCCTTTAATATCTACCACACACACGACCCCATTTTTGGTTCCTGGGCTCCCTCGGAGTCCAAGGTAGATTTTTCTTGGACGGGTGTGAACGTGATACAGCGCTGGTTTTATTTAAAACGGGACAATAAGCGCTAATGCCGCCCTTTAATATCTACCACACACACGACCCCATTTTGGGTTCCTGGGCTCCCTCGGAGTCCAAGGTAGATTTTTCTTGGACGGGTGTGAACGTGATACAACGCTGGTTTTATTTAAAACGGGGCAATAAATGCTAATGCCGCCCTTTAATATCTGCTGCACACACGACCCCGTTTTGGGTTCCTGGGCTCCCTCGGAGTCCAAGGTAGATTTTTCTTGGACAGGTGTGAGCATGACAAAACGCTGGTTTTATTTAAAACGGGACAATTAATGCTAATGCCGCCTTTTAATATCTACCGCACATACGACCCCATTTTTGGTTCCTGGGCTCCCTCGGAGTCCAAGGTAGATTTTTCTTGGACGGGTGTGAACGTGATACAACGCTGGTTTTATTTAAAATGGGGCAGTAAACGCTAATGCCACCTTTTAATATCTACCGCACATACGACCCCATTTTTGGTTCCTGGGCTCCCTCGGAGTCCAAGGTGGATTTTTCCTGGACGGGTGTGAACGTGATACAACGCTGGTTTTATTTAAAACGGGACAATAAGCGCTAATGCCGCCGTTTAATATCTACCGCACACAGGACCCCGTTTTGGGTTCCTGGGCTCCCTCGGAGTCCAAGGTAGATTTTTCCTGGACGGGTGTGAACGTGATACAACGCTGGTTTTATTTAAAAGGGGACAATAAACGCTAATGCCGCCCCTTAATATCTGCCACACACACGACCCCGTTTTTGGTTCCTGAGCTCCCTCGGAGTCCAAGGTAGAATTTTCTTGGACGGGTGTGAACGTGATACAACGCTGGTTTTATTTAAAATGGGACAATTAACGCTAATGCCACCTTTTAATATCTACCGCACACACGACCCCGTTTTGGGTTCCCGGGCTCCCTCGGAGTCCAAGGTGGATTTTTCTTGGACGGGTGTGAACGTGACACAACGCTGGTTTTATTTAAAACGGGACAATAAACGCTAATGCTGCACTTTAATATCTGCCACACACACGACCCCGTTTTTGGTTCCTGGGCTCCCTCAGAGTCCAAGGTAGATTTTTCTTGGACAGGTGTGAACGTGACAACGCTGGTTTTATTTAAGACGGGACAATAAAGGCTAATGCCGCCCTTTAATATCTACTGCACTCACGACCCCGTTTTTGGTTCCTGGGCTCCCTCGGAGTCCAAGGTAGATTTTTCCTGGACGGGTGTGAACGTGACACAACGCTGGTTTTATTTAAAACGGGACAATAAACGCTAATGCCGCCCTTTAATATCCGCTGCACACACGACCCCGTTTTTGGTTCCTGGGCTCCCTCGGAGTCCAAAGTAGATTTTTCTTGGATGGGTGTGAACGTGACACAACGCTGGTTTTATTTAAAACGGGACAATAAACGCTAATGCTGCACTTTAATATCTGCCACACACACGACCCCGTTTTTGGTTCCTGGGCTCCCTCAGAGTCCAAGGTAGATTTTTCTTGGACAGGTGTGAACGTGACAACGCTGGTTTTATTTAAGAGGGGACAATAAACGCTAATGCCGCCCTTTAATATCTACCGCACACACGACCCCGTTTTGGGTTCCTGGGCTCCCTCGGAGTCCAAGGTAGATTTTTCTTGGACGGGTGTGAACGTGCTACAACGCTGGTTTTATTTAAAATGGGGCAATAAACGCTAATGCCGCCCTTTAATATCTACCGCACACACGACCCCGTTTTGGGTTCCTGGGCTCCCTCGGAGTCCAAGGTGGATTTTTCTTGGACGGGTGTGAACGTGACACAACGCTGGTTTTATTTAAAACAGGACAATAAACGCTAATGCCGCCCTTTAATATCCGCTGCACACACGACCCCATTTTTGGTTCCTGGGCTCCCTCGGAGTCCAAAGTAGATTTTTCTTGGGTGTGAACGTGATACAACGCTGGTTTTATTTAAAACGGGGCAATAAACGCTAATGCCGCCCTTTAATATCTACCGCACACACGACCCTGTTTTGGGTTCCTGGGCTCCCTCGGAGTCCAAGGTAGATTTTTCTTGGACGGGTGTGAACGTGCTACAATGCTGGTTTTATTTAAAACGGGACAATAAAGGCTAATGCCGCCTTTTAATATCTACCACACACACGACCCCGTTTTGGGTTCCTGGGCTCCCTCGGAGTCCAAGGTAGATTTTTCTTGGACGGGTGTGAACGTGATACAACGCTGGTTTTATTTAAAACGGGACAATAAGCGCTAATGCTGCCCTTTAATATCTACCGCACACACGACCCCGTTTTGGGTTCCCGGGCTCCCTTGGAGTCCAAGGTAGATTTTTCTTGGACGGGCGTGAACGCGATACACGGCAAAGAGAAACAGGGCGGCCTAGCGGGTAGAGCACGGCCTTGGGAGTCAAAGGGTCCGGGTTCTAATTCCGGCTCCGCCGCCTGTCCAGTGCGTGACCTTGGCCGAGTCACTCAGCTTCTCTGTGCCTCGGTTCTCTCGTCTGTAAAATGGGGGTTCAGACCGTGAGCCCCGTGTGAGAAGCAGCGTGGCTCAGTGGAAAGAGCCCGGGGTTTGGAGTCATAGGTCATGGGTTCAAATCCCGGCTCCGCCACTTGTCAGCTGGGTGACTCTGGGCAAGTCACCTTCTCTGTGCCTGTTATCTTTTTTTTTTAATGGCATTTATTAAACGCTTACTATGTGCAAAGCACTGTTCTAAGCACTGGGGAGGTTACAAGGCGATCAGGTTGTCCCACGGGGGGCTCACAGTCTTCATCCCCATTTTACAGATGAGGGAACCGAGGCCCAGAGAAGTTGTGACTTGCCCAAGGTCACCCAGCTGACAATTGGTAGAGCTGGGATTTGAACCCATGACCTCTGACTCCCAAGCCTGTGCTCTTTAATAATAATAATGGTGGCATTTATTAAGCGCTTACTCTGTGCAAAGCACTGTTCTGAGCGCTGGGGGAGGTTACAAGGTGATCAGGTTGTCCCACGGGGGGCTCACAGTCTTCATCCCCATTTTCCAGATGAGGGAACTGAGGCCCAGAGAAGTTGTGACTTGCCCAAAGTTACACAGCTGACAGTTGGCAGAGCTGGGACTTGAACCCATGACCTCTGACTCCCAAGCCTGTGCTCAATAATAATAATAATAATAATAATGGTGGCATTTATTAAGCACTTGTGAGAAGTGAGGCTCACAGTCTTAATCCCCATTTTCCAGATAACTGAGGCCCAGAGAAGTGAAGTGACTTGCCCAAAGTCACCCAGCTGACAAGTGGCAGAGCCGGGATTAGAATCCACGACCTCTGGCTCCCAAGCCCGGGCTCTTTGCACTAAATAATAATAATAATGGCATTTGTTAAGCGCTTACTATGTGCAAAGCACTGTTCTAAGCGCTGGGAGGGATACACGGTGATCACGTTGTCCCACGTGGGGCTCTCAGTCTTCATCCCCATTATACAGGTGAGGTAACTGAGGCTCAGAGAGGTGAAGTGACTTGCCCACGCTGCTGCTCTGTGGTATTTATTGAGCGCTTAGCAGGGGCGGAACACTGTAGTAAGCGCTTTGGGAAAGAACAATACAACAGAGGTGGCAGACATGCTCCCCTGCCCATGAGTTATGGCATTTCTTGGCATTATTATATGTTGCCAATTTGTACTTCCCAAGCACTTAGTACAGTGCTCTGCACATAGTAAGCGCTCAATAAATACGATTGATGATGATTTATTCAGTGCTTACTCTAAGCTAAGACTCGGGTAGGAATGAGATAATGGAGAAGCAGCGTGGCTCAGTGGAAAGAGCCCGGGCTTTGGAGTCAGAGGTCATGGGTTCCAATCCCGGCTCTGCCAATTTTCAGCTGTGTGACTTCGGGCAAGTCACTTCACTCCTCTGGGCCTCAGTTACCTCATCTGTAAAAAGGGGATGAAGACCGTGAGCCCCCACTGTGGGACAACCTGATCACCTTGTAACCTCCCCGGCGCTTAGAACAGTGCTTTGCACATAGTAAGCGCTTAATAAATGCCATTAAAAAAGAAAAAAGACATAGGCCCTTTCCCACGCGGGGCTCAGCACCTAAGAGGGAGAGCAATAATAATAATGATGGTTTTTGTTACGTGCTATGTGCCAAGCACTGTTCTAAGCACTGGGGTAGATACAAAGGTAATTAGGTTGTCCCACGTGGGGCTCACAGTCGTAATCCCCATTTTATAGATGAGGTAACTGAGGCACAGAGAAGTGAAGCAACTTGCTTAAAGTCACACAGCTGACAAGGGGCGGAACCAGGATTAGAATCCACGACCTCTTACTCCCAAGCCCGGGCTCTTTCCACTAAGCCACGCTGCTTCTCAATAATGGTATTTGTTCAGTGCTTACTATGTGCCAAGCACTGTTCTAAGCGCTGGGGGGATACAAGATAATCAGGTTGTCCCATGTGGGGCTCACAGTCTTCATCCCTATTTTCCAGATGAGGGAACTGAGGCCCAGAGAAGTGAAGTGACTAGCCCAAAGTCACCCAGCTGAAGAGTGGCAGAGCTGGGATTAGAACCCATGACCTCTGACTCCAAAGCCCGGGCTCTTTCCACTGAGCCACACTGCTTCCCTAGGATCTTCTCCCCATTTTTCAAGTGAGGACACTGAGGCTCAGAGCGGTGGAGGTCACAGAGCAGGCCACGGCCAGGACCGGGACTAGAATTCAGGTCCCTGGACACTCAGAAGGCCGAACTATTTTGGCAAACCAAGAAAGGGAATGCATGTTTAGAGCTTTCTATGGAAGCAGCGTGGCTCAGTGGAAAGAGCCCGGGCTTTGGAGTCAAAGGTCATGGGTTCAAATCCTGGCTCCGCCAACTGTCAGCTGTGTGACTTTGGGCAAGTCACTTCACTTCTCTGGGCCTCGGTTCCCTCATCTGGAAAATGGGGATTAAGTCTGTGAGCCCCCCGTGGGACAACTTGATTACCTCGTCTCTACCCCAGTGCTTAGAACAGTGCTTTGCACATAGTAAGCTCTTAATAAATGCCGCCATCATCATCATCATCTGTAAAATGGGGATGAAGACTGTGAGCCCCCTTTGGGACAACCTGTCTTGTAACCTCCCCAGCGCTTAGAACAGTGCTTTGCACATAGTAAGTGCTTAATAAATGCCATCATCATCATCATCTGTAAAATGGGGATGAAGACTGTGAGCCCCCTTTGGGACAACCTGTCTTGTAACCTCCCCAGCGCTTAGAACAGTGCTTTGCACATAGTAAGTGCTTAATAAATGCCATCATCATCATCATCATCATCATCATCATCTGTAAAATGGGGATGAAGACTGTGAGACCCCTTTGGGACAACCTGTCTTGTAACCTCCCCAGCGCTTAGAACAGTGCTTTGCACATAGTAAGCGCTTAATAAATACCATCATCATCATCATCTGTAAAATGGTGATGAAGACTGTGAGCCCCCTTTGAGACAACCTGATTGTCTTGTAACCTCCCCGGCGCTTGGAACGGTGCTTTGCACGTAGCAAGCGCTTAATAAATGCCATCATTATTAACATTTAACTCAAAGAAGAGGTGAAGAAGCCTTCAACGCATACTTGTTTATTACTTTCCGTGAGAAACTGGCGTCTAAAATGAGAGCGATATTTACTTGAAAGAGTGGCTTTCCGCTAACTGGAACCACCGGTATGAAATGTTCTCGTAGTGCAAAATAAAGTGCAGTTAGTGTAAAACCAGAAAGTCGGGCTTTCCTCATCCAGAACGATTAAGTGAAATAATGACCAAGCACAACTGTTTAGCCGCTGTAGAGGCAGTTTTTTTCGTCCACTTGTACACCAATCACATACGTTTGCTATTGTGTGATCCTTCTGTCTTTTCCCTAATTTCATTTAGTGAGCTTGGGGGGACAAGGGTGGAACTGCTACCTTTGTGTGGTTTTGGGGTGACTAGAAAGCATCATCTGTTCACTCGTGAAAGGCGGGGACCTTCACACCCCTCTGGCCAGAGCCAAATGCTGTAAAAACAGCAGCGTGAGAAACGAGGGGCGTTCTCCCCGTACACGCTGCAGATGAGAAATTTGGTACAGATCAAAATGGTTACAAAAAGCACGGCCGCACCTCGCGTCCCGGAGCCGCCGGGTTTCACGGACCTGACCCGTCCGCCCGTCTTGATCCCGCATCACTAAGTCGTTGGAAAGCGGAAACATCTTTGCAGAGAGATGAGTGAAAAACGTGTGACGGGGAACGTGGCTGAAGACGGGCGGGCAACGGGTCTCGGGGTTTGACCGGTTAGCGCTGGAATAGGATTGAATGATTATTAGCGGCAGTGGGGGAGACGAAGTGGGTCGGGGTTCGTTTCATGGCTTTTTGATACGTCTGAAGGGTAATCACTTCTAATTCGGTATTTTGGTATACTCTTACCGGACATTTTTCAGCAGGATCAAGCCCCGGCCTCTCGCTTCTCCCCCAGGGACTTGCCGTCGGGGAAGGGCTCAGTCACCCGGGGCAAGGGGGAGGCCGCGAGAGGGGTCATAGTCGGGACGGGAGACCCAAAGCCACTGAGTTAGGAAGGGGTCGGGGTTCCTGTCTGCAAAATGCCCTGAGCGTTCATCCAGCTCCAGATTGTCCCCGCGTGACGCGGACAAGGACCGCCTCCCTCTCTTTCCCGCCTAGAAACTACTGGATCTCTGGCTTGTCTCTCCTTCTCCGCCGTCAGTCTTTTCCCCTGCTGAAAGCGGAGAGTCTGAGGTCCCGGGTGGGGAAGTTGTCCCAGGCTTTGCTCTAGAACTTGCTCTCTAAAGTGCTTTGTCCTCTTCCCCGGTTGCCCATCCGTCCCGAGGCCCCGGAGGGCAGTCGGCACTGGGACGTGAACCCCAACTGGGCCCCCGTCCGCCGAGCGAGGCTGCTTCTTGGAGCGAAACTACCCCTCCGGCCCCTCCAACCCTTCTACTCCCCTCATTTCCTGCCCCCTTCCCCACCCAACCCTCAGTGGAAACCTTGGTCTCCGGGAGATCGGGCCGAAGAAGAGGAGACACGGACTCTGACATCGGGGCGGGACAGCTACCCCTAAAATTGTTTCAAATCCACCGTGAGCTCAAAAAATCGATCCCGATCGGAGCCGAATGAAACGCACTTGGGAAATCCTTAACCGAGCGAGGGTTGATTGACTTGGCCGTGACAACTCGCTTTCGGTTCGGTTCGAAGGCGGGCCGCCCCGGCCGGGTGTCTGCCGCTCGTCGAGGGGGCTGTGTGGACTCCCTTAATTCCGTGGCCCAGCAGCCCTCTACGCTACGACGTGGGGTCGGGGGGACCGACCCCCTCGGCCCTTCTTCCTGGCCTCTACCTCCCCTCCTTCCTCCCGTTCAGCTTTCTCCCGCCAACTTCTCTTTCTCAGCCACCCCTCCCTCCCTCGATGGCCCGGGGTGATGACGGCCAGGAGACCGGAGGATCGACGCTCGTTTACCTGGGGTGCGGGGAGGCTCAGAAATCAGAGACTCCCACTATGACGGGAACAGAGCCCCGGCCCGGCTTTAGTAGAAGGGGAGAGGCTGAGGCCTGACGTCCACTACGACCCGGAGCGGGGGCTGGAGCTTGGATGGTGGTGGGGGCGGGCTCACGTCCTCTACAGCGGTGGCGACACTGCACTGCACAGACACGGGGAGGGGGCGACTCGATTTTCTAACGGACCGATCGGACCGAACGAACGCATGCCGGGCTCCTTCCCCGGCCCCAGCCGCGGCGCTGACACACGTGCTCGGGACCGATTCTTGGTTCTCTTCGCCGCCAAAGGGAGCACGGTGGGGCTGGCGACCGTCCGCGGCGGGGGCTCCGGGGGAGGGGGTCGGGGGGGGGGGGGTAAGGGAGAGGACGGGGGAGAGGAGGAGGAGGAGGAGGAGGAGGAGGGGGAACGGATCAGGAGTGCTCGGCCGCGCTGCCGCTGAACGATCGGCTTCGGACGTGGTTACGCAGCTGCTCTATGAGCTCGGGGTTCTGCTGCTGGATCTGCTGGGCAAATTGCTGCCCCCTGCGAGGACGGAGGAGGCAGGATGCCCGTCAGCGCTCTGCCCGCGGGCAGGACCACCGCTTACGGGAAACCAATTATAATAATAATAATAATGACAGTATTTGGTAAGCGCTTACTATGTGCTAGAGAAGCAGCGTGGCTCAGTGGAAAGAGCCCGGGCTTCGGAGTCAGAGATCATGGAGACGAGTTATAATAATAATACTACTAACGATGGTATTTGTTAAGCGCTTACTATGTGCTAGAGAAGCAGCGTGGCTCAGTGGAAAGAGCCCGGGCTTTGGAGTCAGAGATCACGGAGACGCATTATAATAATAATACTACTAATAGTAACGAAGATATTAAGCGCTTACTATGTGCTACAGAAGCAGCGTGGCTCAGTGGAAAGAGCCCGGGCTTCGGAGTCAGAGATCATGGAGATGAGTTATAATAATAATACTACTAATGATGGTATTTGTTAAGCGCTTGCTATGTGCTACAGAAGCAGCGTGGCTCAGTGGAAAGAGCCCAGGCTTCGGAGTCAGAGATCATGGAGACAAGTTATAATGATAATACTACTAATAGTAACGATGGTATTTGTTAAGCGCTTACTATGTGCTAGAGAAGCAGTGTGGCTCAGTGGAAAGAGCCCAGGCTTTGGAGTCAGAGATCATGGAGACGAGTATAATAATAATACTACTAACGATGGTATTTGTTAAGCGCTTACTATGTGCTAGAGAAGCAGCGTGGCTCAGTGGAAAGAGCCCGGGCTTTGGAGTCAGAGATCACGGAGACGAGTTATAATAATAATACTACTAATAGTAACGACCGTATTTGTTAAGCGCTTGCTATGTGCTAGAGAAGCAGCATGGCTCAGTGGAAAGAGCCCGGGCTTCGGAGTCAGAGATCACGGAGACGAGTTATAATAATACTACTACTAATAGTAACAACGGTATTAAGCGCTTACTATGTGCTAGAGAAGCAGCGTGGCTCAGTGGAAGGAGCCCGGGCTTTGGAATCAGAGATCATGGAGATGAGTTATAATAATAATACTACTAATGATGGTATTTGTTAAGCGCTTGCTATGTGCTAGAGAAGCAGCGTGGCTCAGTGGAAAGAGCCCGGGCTTCGGAGTCAGAGATCATGGAGACGAGTGTAATAATAATACTACTAACGATGGTATTTGTTAAGCGCTTACTATGTGCTAGAGAAGCAGCGTGGCTCAATGGAAAGAGCCCGGGCTTTGGAGTCAGAGATCATGGATTCAAATCCCGGCTCCGCCACTTGTTGGCTGTGTGACTTTGGGCAAGATACTTCACTTCTCTGGGCCTCAGTTCCCGCATCTGTCAAATGGGGATTAAGACTGTCAGCCCCCTGTGGGACAACCTCATCACCTTGTAACCTCCCCAGCGCTTAGAACAGTGCTTTGCACATAGTAAGCGCTTAATAAATGCTATCATTATTATTATAATTAAGCACTGTTCTAAGCACTGGGGGGAATACAAGGTGATCAGGTTGTCCCACGTGGGGGCTCACCCTCTTCATCCCAATAATAAAAATGATGGCATTTGCTAAGCGCTTACTATGTGCAAAGCACTGTTCTAAGCGCTGGGGGAGATACAAGACTTCTAGACTGTGAGCCCTCTGTTGGGTAGGGACCGTCTCTATATGTTGCCAACTTGTACTTCCCAAGCGCTTAGAACAGTGCTCTGCACAAAGTAAGCGCTCAATAAATATGATCGATGATGATGATAAAAATGATGGCATTTGCTAAGCGCTTACTATGTGCAAAGCACTGTTCTAAGCGCTGGGGGAGATACAAGACTTCTAGACCGTGAGCCCACTGCTGGGTAGGGACCGTCTCTATATGTTGCCGACTTGCACTTCCCAAGCGCTCAGTACAGTGCTTTGCACACAGTAAGCGACAACCTGATCACCTTATACCCCCCCAGCGCTTAGAACAGCGCTTTCCACATAGTAAGCGCTTAACACACACCATCGTTATTATTATTATTCTCCGTTCCAAGTGATCTCATTCCCATTTTACAGGTGGGGAAACTGGGATCCGGAGAGGTTCAGTGCCTCATCTTAAATCCCACAGGAGCGCTAGGATTAGCAGCCGGGCCTCCCTCTCCCAGACGCCTCTCTGCTGGAGGCCACGGGGAAAAGGGGCTCGGGGAGGCCGGGCAGTGGGGCTCGGGATGCCATCGGGCCAGGCCCCCACAGCGGAAAGCGCCCGGGCTTTGGAGTCGGAGGTCACGGGTTCAAATCCCGGCTCCGCCAACTGTCAGCTGTGCGGCTTTGGGCAAGTCGCTTCACTTCTCTGGGCCTCAGTGACCTCAGCTGGAAGATGGGGATGAAGACCGGGAGCCCCCCGTGGGACAACCTGATCCCCTTGGAACCTCCCCAGCGCTCAGAACAGTGCTTTGCACATAGTAAGCGCTTAATAAATGCCATCATCATTATTATTATTATCTAACTCGGGCACGGCGAAGCCCGGGCCGGCCTCCGTGGGTAGCGCAGACCCAAGCCGGCCCCCTCTGGACGGGCAGCTGGGAGGGCGGGCTCGGATCCGGCTCCGGTTAGCCCGAGGGGGCGGCCTGCGATTCCCCGCGGTCGACTCCCGCCGGCGCTCAGAACGGCGCTTTGCACATAGTAAGCGCCTAACAAAGGCCATCGGCATCATCAAACGGGCGGCACTTACGCTTGGATGAGGCTGGACAGATCCGTCAGGCCCCCGACGCCGGCAGCCGGACCCCCGATAGCGTTGGTCATCATCCCGGACATCCTACAACGGGCAAAGAGCTTCCGATGGTCCCGGGACTCTTCCGGGCCGTGGGATTTGGGAAAGAGGCCCCACACCTGCTCCCAAACCACAGGGCTGGAGGAGCCTGGGAGAGACGGCCCTCCCGCGCTCCCTGACAAACACAGAGTGGGAAGGGGCCGGGGCCGCCCCCCACCCCCAAATTCCAAGGTGACGTATTTAATCCCAACCCCTGGAGACACATTTCCCAGTCAGTCCCTGGAAGCAGAGGAGATCCGTTCCCACGGAGGCAGCTGGGCAGCAAAGAAACACCCGCAGGGCCCGGGATGAGCTAACCATCGATCAATCCATCAGTGGGATTTACGGAGCGCTGAGGACAGGTGGCAGATACTTACAGCTGCTGCACTTGAGGATTCTGCACCAAACTTGCCGCCTAGAAGACGCAAAAACAACGACAATAATAATAATTGTAGTATTTAAGCGCTTACTATGCGCCAAGAACTGTTCTAAGCACTGGGGTAAAAGATAATCAGGTTCCACATGGGACTCACAGTCTAAGTACAAGGGAAAACACATACTCAATCCCCACTTGGCAGCTGAAGGAACTGAGGCACAGAGTGAAGTGTCCAAGGTCACACCGCACATATGTGGCGGAGGTGGGATTAGAACTCGGGTCCTCTGACCCTTGCTCTTTCCATTAGGCCTCACTGCTTCCCTAGGGACACTGGAGGGAGAGCCAGAGAGGACCCAGGGAAAATCCAGAGATCCCGAGCCCATTAACGGAAAGGAGTAACCATGTAGATGAAAGTATCAGGGCCGAGACGGTCACTCAGACTGGGGTTTGTTTTATTTTTGTTGTTGTTAAATGATATTTGCTAAGTGCTTATTCATTCATTCATTCAATTGTATTTATTTATTCATTCAATCGTATTTATTGAGCGCTTACTAGGTGCAGAGCACTGGACTAAGCGCTTGGGAAGTACAATTTGGCAACATATAGAGACGGTCCCTACCCAACAACGGGCTCACAGTCTAGAAAGGGGAGACAGACAACAAATCAAAACACGTGGACAGGTGTCAAGTCATTCATTCATTCAATCGTATTTATTAAGCGCTTACTGTGTGCTAGAGCACTGTGCTAAGCGCTTGGGAAGTACAAGTTGGCAACATATAGAGACGGTCCCTAACTGACAGCAGGCTCACAGTCTAGAAGGGGGGAGACAGACGACAAAACAAAACATGTGGACAGGTGTCACATCATCAGAATAAATAGAAGTAAAGCTAGATTCATTCATTCAGTCGCATTTATTGAGCGCTTACTGTGTGCAGAGCGCTGTACTAAGTGCTTGGGAAGTACAAGTTGGCAACATAAATACGATTGAATGAACGCATCTTACCTCCTTCCCTTCCCCACAGCACCTGTATATATGTTTGTACATATTTATTACTCTATTTATTTATTTATTTATTTTGCTTGTACCTATCTATTCTATTTATTTTATTTTGTTAGTATGTTTGGTTTTGTTCTCTGTCTCCCCCTTTTAGACTGTGAACCCACTGTTGGGTAGGGACTGTCTCTATATGTTGCCAATTTGTACTTCCCAAGCGCTGAGTACAGTGCTCTGCACATAGTAAGCGCTCAATAAATACGATTGATGATGATTCTCATTCTAAACCAGAAGCCAGGCCCGGTACAACCATCCTTTCCCCACGAGGTGTGGGGCCGACTCGGCCCGTCTTCCAAGAGAAGGGGCTTGCCTAGTGGATCGAGCCCGGCCTGGGACCTGGGTTCTAATCCCGGCTCCGCCACTTGTCTGCCGGGTGACCTTGGGCAGGTCACTTCACTTTTCCGGGCCTCAGTTAGCTCCTCCGAAAAACGGGGGTGAAGACTGTGAGCGCCACGTGGGACAGGGACCTGTCGCGATGAGCGTGGCGTCTACCCCGACGCCGAGGATGCGGTAAGCGCCCGACAAATACCAATCGTCGTCCTCAGGGCCGTGAGGCCGGGGAAGGGAGGAGGCCCACTCACCATGCTGATGAACGCCGGGTTGTTGATCAAGCTGGCCATGTCAAAGCTCAGTCCTGTTCCTGTCTGCAAAGAGATCCGGCCGGAAAAATCACCCCATTCAGAGCAGCTACTGGACGCACTTAAAGGGGGGGAAATACACACATACACACCACAGAGGGACAGCAAACACACACACACACAAAGGCAGGTGCCCACACCAAGGCCCAAGGACGGCGGGAAGAACTTACAGGGCTCGACACCTCCCTCAGTTTCTGCTCGGCGATTTTCAAGTTCGACTTGTAGGAGTCGTTTTCCGGGTCGAGAGCCAGGGCTTTTTGGTAACTGGCGATGGCCTCCTCGTACTTGTTCATGGCGGTCAAGGCCAGCCTGAGGAGCACAGACCCAGTTGGCGGCGCCCAACATTGCCAAGATCCACCCTTTCCTCTCCATCCCAACCGCTACCCTGCTCGTTCAAGCTCTCACCCTATCCCGTCTGGACTACTGCACCAGCCTTCTCTCTGATCTCCCATCCTCGTGTCTCTCTCCACTTCAATCCATACTTCACGCTGCTGCCCGGATTATCTTTGTCCAGAAACGCTCTGGGCGTGTTACTCCCCTCCTCAAAAATCTCCAATGGCTACCAATCAATCTGCGCATCAGGCAGAAACTCCTCACCCTGGGCTTCCAGGCTGTCCATCCCCTCGCCCCCTCCTACCTCCCGTCCCTTCTGTCCTTCTCCAGCCCAGCCCGCACCCTCCGCTCCTCCACCGCTAATCTCCTCCCCGTCCCTCGCTCTCCCCTGTCCCGCCATCGACCCCCGGCCCACGTCCTCCCCCAGGCCCGGAATGCCCTCCCTCTGCCCCTCCGCCAAGCTAGCTCTCTTCCTCCCTTCAAGGCCCTGCTGAGAGCTCACCTCCTCCAGGAGGCCTTCCCACACTGAGCCCCTTCCTTCCTCTCCCCCTCGTCCTCCTCTCCATCCCCCCCATCTTACCTCCTTCCCTTCCCCACAGCACCCGTATATATGTATATATGTTTGTACATATTTTTTACTCTATTTTACTTGCACATATCTATTCTATTTATTTTATTTTGTTAGTATGTTTGGTTTTGTTCTCTGTCTCCCCCTTTTAGACTGTGAGCCCACTGTTGGGTAGGGACTGTCTCTATATGTTGCCAATTTGTACTTCCCAAGCGCTTAGTACAGTGCTCTGCACATAGTAAGCGCTCAATAAATACGATTGATGATGATGATGATGATGATGATGACATCCTGCAGGAGAACCACTGATTCCAAGGCCAGCGGGCCAACGGCGGCGACTGTTTGGGCGTCGGAAGCCCCTCCAAGCCGGATGCAAGTTGTCCGGCCTTGCTGGGGGCTTCCGGCCGCGGCAGCCAGTGTTGAGGGGCCACCCTCCCACGCGGCCCCCGGCGCCGCTGCCCCCTCCCCATGCTGCTGTCCCTCTATTAGACTGTGAGCCCACTGTTGGGTAGGGACTGCCTCTCTATGTTGCCAACTTGGACTTCCCAAGCGCTTAGTACAGTGCTCTGCACACAGTAAGCGCTCAATAAATACGATTGATTGATTCTGACGTCTCTGCTACGAGCATCTTACTCCCATCTTTCCCACAGTGCCCCCTTCTAGACTGTGAGCCCGTTGTGGGCAGGGATTGTCTCTATTTCTTGCCAAATTGTACTTCGCAAGCGCTGTCCGGTGCTCTGCACACAGTAAGCGCTCGATAATAATAATGATGATGGCATTTATTAAGCGCTTACTATTTGTTGCCAAATTGTACTTCGCAAGCGCTGTCCGGTGCTCTGCACACAGTAAGCGCTCGATAATAATACTAATGAAGGCATTTATTAAGCGCTATTTGTTGCCAATTGTACTTCGCAAGCGCTGTCCAGTGCTCTGCACACAGTAAGCGCTCAATAATAATAATGATGATGGCATTTATTAAGCACTTACTATTTGTTGCCAATTTGTACTTCGCAAGCACTGTCCTTTGCTCTGCACACAGTAAGCGCTCAATAATAATAATAATGATGGCATTTATTAAGCACTTACTATTTGTTGCCAAATTGTACTTCGTAAGCGCTGTCCGGTGCTCTGCACACAGTAAGCGCTCAATAATAATAACGATGATGGCATTTATTAAGCACTTACTATTTGTTGCCAATTTGTACTTTGCAAGCGCTGTCCGGTGCTCTGCACATAGTAAGTGCTCGATAATAATAATAATAATGATGGCATTTATTAAGCGCTTACTATTTGTTGCCAAATTGCACTTCGCAAGTGCTGTCCGGTGCTCTGCACACAGTAAGCACTCAATAATAATAATGATGATGGCATTTATTAAGTGCTTACTATTTGTTGCCAAATTGTACTTTGCAAGCGCTGTCCGGTGCTCTGCACACAGTAAGCGCTCAATAATAATAATGATGATGGCATTTATTAAGCGCTTACTATTTGTTGCCAAACTGTACTTCGCAAGCGCTGTCCGGTGCTCTGCACACAGTAAGCGCTCGATAATAATGATGATGGCATTTATTAAGCGCTTACTATTTGTTGCCAAATTGTACTTCGCAAGCGCTGTCCGGTGCTCTGCACACAGTAAGCGCTCAATAATAATAATGATAGCATTTATTAAGCGCTTATTATTTGTTGCCAATTAGTACTTCGCAAGCTCTGTCCGGTGCTCTGCACATAGTAAGCGCTCAGTAATATTAATAATAATAATGATGGCATTTATTAAGCACTTACTAGGTGCAGTGCACTGTTCTAAGCGCTGGAGAGGTTAGAAGGTGATCAGGTTGTCCCATGTGGGGCTCACAGTCTTAATCCCCATTTTCCAGATGAGGTCACTGAGGCCCAGAGAAGCGAAGTGACTTGCCCAAAGTCACCCAGCTGACAAGCGGCGGAGCCGGGATTTGAACCCAGGACCTCGGACTCCAAAGCCCGGGCTCTTTCCACTGAGCCGCGCTGCTTCTGCTTCGATACGACTGAGTGGATGGATGAAGGCGCCAGGGCCAGAGTTTTGCTCCGGGCAACGGGCTCCTTGGAAAACTGCGCTCTGGCAGTCCACCTGGATCAATTCCCATCCCTCCGGGCCCGTGGACACCTTCCCGGCAGGCTCCTTATCCCTCCCGGTACCTTAGGAGACGGACGAAAACGTACCCCATTCTCCCGTAGGCCTTGCTGTACTTTGCGTCTATTGCTATCGCTCTCTCGCAGTCCTTGATGGCTTCCGTGTAGCGGTTCAGCTTACTCTGAGCTGCAGCCCTACGGAGGCAATGAGATCAAAATCAATCAATCAATCAGTCGTATTTATTAAGCGCTTACTGTGTGCAGAGCACTGGACTAAGCGCTTGGGAAGTCCAAGTTGGCAACATCTAGAGACGGTCCCTACCCAACAGTGGGCTCAGAGTTTAGACCCCGAAGGTCGGAGCGTCTCAGCAACCTTGGACGACACAGACGCTACTGGCGTGGCTCAGTGGAAAGAGCACGGGCTTGGGAGAAAAAGGTCAAGGGTTCGAATCCTGACTTGTCTGCTGCGTGACCTTGGGCGAGCCACTGAACTTCTCTGTGCCTCAGTTACCTCCTCTGTAAAATGGGGGGTGAAGACTGTGAGCCCCACGTGGGATGACCTGATCACCTTGTATCCCCCCAGCACTTAGACAGTGCTTTGCACATAGTAAGCGCTTAACAAATGCCATTATTATTATTCATTCATTCATTCATTCAATCGTATTTATTGAGCGCTTACTGTGTGCAGAGCACTGGACTAAGCGTTGGGAAGTACAAGCTGGCAACATCTAGAGACGGCCCCTATCATCATCATCATCAATCGTATTTATTGAGCGCTTACTGTGTGCAGAGCACTGGACTAAGCGTTGGGAAGTACAAGCTGGCAACATTTAGAGACGGCCCCTATCATCATCATCAATCGTATTTATTGAGCGCTTACTGTGTGCAGAGCACTGTACTAAGCGCTTGGGAAGTCCAAGTTGGCAACATCTAGAGACGGTCCCTACCCAACAGCGGGCTCACAGTCTAGATACAGTGCCTGTCACATTGTAAGCACTTAACAAGTGCCGTTATCATGATTATTTCGCATGAGAAGCAGCATGGCTCAGTGGAAAAAGCATGGACTTTGGAGCCAGAGGTCATGGGTTCGAATCCATCTACTAAGTACTAAGCGCTTAGTACAGTGCTCTGCACATAGTAAGCGCTCAATAAATACGATTGATGATAGAAGGGGGAGACAGACGACAAAACAAAACATGTGGACACGTCATCAGAATAAATAGAAGTAAAGCTAGATTCATTCTTTATTATTACTACGTGAGGCTGGCTTGAAAATGACGCATCATCGCCGGGATTCGTTGAGCACCTACTGGGCGCGGAGCACTGGCCCGGATGTGATGATGATGATGGTATTTGTTAAGCGCTTACTATGTGCAAAGCACTGTTCTAAGCGCTGGGGGGGATACAAGGTGATCAGGTTGTCCCACAGGGAGGCTCACAGTCTTAATCCCCATTTGACAGATGTGGGAACTGAGGCTCAGAGAAGTTAAGTGACTTGCCCGAAGCCACACAGCAGACATGTGGTGGAGCCAGGATTCGAACCCATGACCTCTGGCTCCCAAGTCCATGCTTTTCCCACTGAGCCATGCTGCTTCTCATGTATAATAATCATAATAAGGGCATTTGTTAAGTGCTTACAACGTGACAGGCACTGTATTAAGCGCTGGGGTGATCCAAACAAAACCGGTCGGACACAGTCTGTGTCCCACATGGGGCTGACACTCTTCAATCAAGAAATCAATCGTATTTATTGAGCGCTTACTGTGTGCAGAGCACTGGACTAAGCGCTTGGGATGTCTGAGAGAAAGAAGATCTGCCGGGGCCATGGGGATGATGTGGAGTGGTCAGTCAATCGATCGGATTTATTGAGCGCTTACTGTGTGCACAGCACTGGACTAAGCGCTTGGGATGTCTGAGAGAAGATCTGCCGGGGCCACGGGGATGATGTGGAGTGGTCAATCAATCGATCGGATTTATTGAGCGCTTACTGTGTGCAGAGCACTGTACTAAGCGCTTGGTCCTGGGCCCACCAGTGACCCTGCTCCTCGTCCCCGACCTGAGCCAGGGTCCACGGGCCCCTCTCTCACCTCTCCAGTGAAGAAAAAAAGATCATCCCGATCCAGTCACAAAACCAATCGCCCCCAGCCCCACGGGCCCCCGGAAAAGACACCGTCATCCGCGGTGGTGGACGGCCCTGCTTGATTCGCGGTGTCGATCTCATGCCTTTTTTTGTTATTTGTTAAGCGTTTACTATGTGCCAAGGACTTCTCTAAGCGCTAGGATAGATAAAAGTTAATCAGGTCGGACACAGTCCACCTCATCATCATCATCATCATCATCAATCGTATTTATTGAGCGCTTACTATGTGCAGAGCACTGTACTAAGCGCTTGGGAAGTACAAATTGGCAACATATAGAGACAGTCCCTACCCAACAGTGGGCTCACGGGTCTAAAAGGGGCTCACAGTCTTACTCCCCATTTTAGAGAAGCAGCGTGGCTCAATGGAAAGAGCCCGGGCTTCGGAGTCGGAGGTCGTGGGTTCAAACCCCGGCTCCGCCCACTGTCAGCTGGGTGACTTCGGGCAAGTCGCTTCACTTCTCTGGGCCTCAGTTCCCTCATCTGGAAAATGGGGATTAAGACTGTGAGCCCCACGTGGGACAACCTGATAACCTTGTATCTATCCCAGCACTTAGAACAGTGCTTGGCACATAGTAAGTGCTTAACAAATACCATCATCATTATTATTATTATTACTATAGCACACATTTTCCTTAACACAGGGTTTATCAGGAATTAAACCTCTGCATTGTCAGAGAAGCGAGAGAACAGGTCCAAATCCAGTAATCCTGTGTACTCAAAGGCGACTTTGCCAACTTTGAAGTTGTGGCCGGACAGACAGGCCAACGCGGAACCCAAGGCCCCAGCCACCTCGGGACCCCGCACAGCCCGTCCCTTGCTGTGTCGAAAGATTTTTAGACTGTGAGCCCACTGTTGGGTAGGGACTGTCTCTATATGTTGCCAAATTGTACTTCCCAAGCACTTAGTACAGTGCTCTGCACACAGTAAGCGCTCAATAAATACGATTGATGATGATGATCTGTGGTTCCGTTATAACCCCCAGCCCTCGTGCAAAGCCCGGACTGGAAATCTCCCCACAGCCCAAGACGTTCAAAGCTCAGACCGGACCCTCCCATCGACGTGGGTCCCCATTCCCCCCCGGGGTCCGCAGAGAAGAGCCCGACTTACCGATTGCAGTAGTAAACCGCGTTCTTTGGGTCCAGCTCGATGGCCTGGGTGTAACAGTCCACCGCCGCCCCGTAATTCTCTTCCTTCATGTGGTTATTTCCTGCAGGGGGGAGAAAGTGGAGCGGCATCACGCGGGGAAGACGGGGAGGCTGAGTGTGGGGCTGGGGGCAGGCGGTGGCCAGGCGGATTGATTCCCTTTCCGGACAGGAATGCCCGAATGGTCATCCCGCAGCGGTCCTGGCGGGTCTCTCGTCTCAGGGGTGGGGTTTCCCTTGGTGAGATTCTGCCCGGCCTCAGGCCACGGGCAGCTTCCCCTACAACTTCCCGTCCCGAGCGAGGCCCGGAGAGCGGGGCAGAGGCCTCCGGATAGGGTCCCGGGGATGACAGTACTCCTCACCCTCGGCTTCAAGGCTGTCCATCCCCTCGCCCCGTCCTACCTCACCTCCCTTCTCTCCTTCTCCAGCCCAGCCCACACCCTCCGCTCCTCTGCCGCTAATCTCCTCACCGTTAGGCCTCGTTCTCGCCCGTCCCGCCGTCGACCCCCGGCCCACATCATCCCCCTGGCCACATCCGCCAAACTAGCTCTCTTCCTCCCTTCAAGGCCCTACTGAGAGCTCACCTCCTCCAGGAGGCCTTCCCAGACTGAGTCCCCTCCTTCCTCTCCCCCTCTCCATCCCCGCCACCTTACCTCCTTCCCTTCCCCACAGCACCTGCATAGATGTATATATGTTTGTATGGATTTATTACTTTATTTATTCATTTTACTTGTACACATCTATTCATTTTATTTTGTTAATATGTTTTGTTTTGTTGTCTGTCTCCCCCTTCTAGACTGTGAGCCCACTGTTGGGTCGGGACCGTCTCTATATGTTGCCAACTTGGACTTCCCAAGCGCTTAGTACAGTGCTCTGCACACAGTAAGCACTCAATACAACCGATTGATTGACAGTAACGACGACAATCTCTCCGCTTGAGGAGGCGGTGGCAGCCAGGACGCCCCCCGCCCACCCCTCAGGAGACCCCTGGGGCCCGGCCAGCCACAAGCTGCATCAAGGCCTGCCTTCCGCTCCGGAGGACTGTCTAGGCGGTAAGTGTGAGAGACTCTCCCCAGACTCACCCGTTCAGCCCTGTGGGGGGTCAAAATGAGGCTGGTCTGACCGAAAGAGTTCGGACGGGGAGGCCCAAGTGGGGCCCAGTCAGGCCAGAGAGCGAGAAACAAGGAAGACCTTCCTGGACAGGAATGCCCGAGTCCTGCCTTCTCAAAGCACTCAAACCCGGCAGCCTTTCCTGATTTTTCCGACTTCCTGTGGGGCGAGTCCGCATCCAGGGGACTGGGACCCCGCCTTTCACTTCTCCTGAATAGGACGGCCCCTAGTTCAGGAAGCGCTCGGCAGGAAGCCCGTCCACAACCGGGGAGAGTGACACTGTTGACTGAAACCCTTGAACAGACGATGAAATAGGCCTGAGCCCTGCACCTCGGGGATGCTTTCCCTAGCCCGCCGCTTCCTTGGAAACTGGGTGGGAAGGAGGGCAGTATCCTAGGCCGGGGTGGGAAGGGATGGTGGGTGGGAACCCTTGGGGGCTCCGGAGGTCACTGCTGTCTGACTGGGTAGGAGTGGTTCAAACATCAGGAAAGCTATAATAATAATAATAAATTATTACTATATTACTATTATTATCACTGTTATTATTTATTTATTTATTTTACTTGATTTTATTTTGTTAGTATGTTTAGTTTTGTTCTCTGTCTCCCCCTTTTAGACTGTGAGCCCGCTGTTGGGTAGGGACTGTCTCTATATGTTGCCAGTTTGTACTTCCCAAGCGCTTAGTACAGTGCTCTGCACACGGTAAGCGCTCAATAAATACGACTGATGATGATGATGATGATGGTGAAGTTCCTCCGCGCCCGGGGGCCAGGGAGGAGGAGATCCTGGCAGAGGGGCAATGTGTTTTCGCGCCAGCCGCCCCTCCCTTCCTGGATCCGAGCCGTCCAGTGGCCCGAGCCTGGCCAGGGTTTGCTTCCCCAGGGCAGATTTCCCTGAGAAACAGCACGGTGTTGTGCCTAGAGCACAAGCCCGGAAATCAGAAGGTCATGGGTTCTAATCCTGGCTCCGACACGTGTCTGCTGTGTGACCTTGGGCAAGTCGCTTCACTTCTCTGGGCCTCAGTTACCTCATCTCTAAAATGGGGATTGAGACTGTGAGCCCTATGTCCAAACAGGGACTGTGTCCAACCTGATTTGCTTGCATCCAGCCCAGTGCTCAGTACGGTGCCGGGCACATAG
The DNA here is from genome assembly GCF_015852505.1 of Tachyglossus aculeatus. NCBI lineage: Eukaryota > Metazoa > Chordata > Mammalia > Monotremata > Tachyglossidae > Tachyglossus > Tachyglossus aculeatus. Next base: position 38,516,446 of record NC_052088.1, on the reverse strand, counting down.
TAAGCGCTTAACAAGTACATCATTAGTATTATTACTGTTTCTACTCAGAGAAGCAGGGTGGCTCAGTGGAAAGAGCACAGGCTTTGGAGTCAGAGGTCAGGGGTTCAAATCCCGGCTCTGCCACTTGCCAGCTGTGCGGCTTTGGGCAAGCCACTTTATTTTTCTGTGCCTCAGTTACCTCATCTGGAAAATGGGGATGAAGACTGTGAACCCCAATGGGACAACCTGATCACTTTCATTCATTCATTCAATCGTATTTATTGAGAACTTACTGTGTGCAGAGCTCCGTACTAAATGCTTGGGAAGTACAAGTTGGCAACATATAGAGACGGTCCCTACCCAACAGTGGGCTCACAGTAACCTCCCCAACGCTTAGAACATTGCTTGGCACGTAGTAAGCGCTTAATAATTGCCATCATCATCACCATTACTCGGAGAATCTCTTCGCCCGGAGTGTTCCCACGGTTTCCGGAGCCCGAGAGGATTGAGCCTGTGGCCTGCAAGAGGCTGTGCTGGAAGGGACGCCTGCTTTTCCGTGCTCTCCCAAGGGCCCACGGAACCCACATTCCCCTTGGGCCACCGTCACGACGGGAGAGAACCCGCTGTTGGGTGGGGACCGTCTCTCTATGTTGCCAACTTGGACTTCCCAAGCGCTTAGTACAGTAAGCGCTCAATGCGACTGAATGAAAGCTCTCCCACCTCCGCCCCGCCAATGTCCGACTCTGCCCTGAAAATCCAGGCCATGGCCTGGGTGGACAGGAACGGCATGAATTGCGGACAGCACGGAAAGGGGAGGGAGACAAAGTGGGAAGGGGGAGAGGGGCCGGGGAAAGATGATGATGATGATGATGATGATGATGATGATGGCATTTGTTAAGCGCTTACTATGTGCAAAGCACTGTTCTAAGCGCTGGGGGAGGTTACAAGGTGATCAAGTTGTCCCACAGGGGGCTCACAGTTTTAATCCCCATTTCACAGCTGAGGTAACTGAGGCACAGAGAAGTGAAGCGACTTGCCCAAAGTCACACAGCTGACAGTTGGCAGAGCCGGGATTTGAACCCATGATCTCTGACTCCAAAGCCCGTGCTCTTTCCACTGAGCCACGCTGCTTCTCCGTCGAGCTTCTCTCCCCCTCCTCTTCGCACGTCCCCGAGGTACCTCCGAGTTTCAGGCAGCCTCTCCCAGGAGTTGCGACTTGGAAAACAAAGCACAATTATTCCCTCTTTGGCCTTAACTCACCTTCATCCTTCAGCTGGTCAGCTTTTTCCACATCTTCTGGCAGAGAGTTGGAGAGGGGCAGAATGTCATTCTGAAACGGAGAGAAATGAAAGAGACCAGTGGGAACAAGGAAACGGTTGCTAAATCTGGAGGCCACCAACGGGTTCCCGGGGCTGCCCTGAAATCTAGAAGGGGCCCAAGAGCCGAGGATCCCGCTCCCATTTCCCGTTTCGACGAGGGGTGAACGTGGACTCCGTGCTGGGGCCGGGGCCACACAGGAAATGGCTGTGGCCCGGGTGCAACTTGGGGAAGCTTGAAATTTTCCACAAATTTTCCACACAGACTCGCCTTCCCTAAAGGACGACAAGAATAGCAACCTGGTGGGCCTTTATTATTCTCTTCATCCTTTCCCAGACGCGTCTGACTCTAGACCTGGAGATAATATGATCCCCTCAGCATTTCGATTCATTATATATCATAACAGAACTAGGACCAAAGGAAGATTTTGCTCACCACGGGGGAAACGGCATATTTACCAAGAAGCACAGAGCCAGTGTTTGAAATATTATGGGCATATCTGAAATTTCTTTATATTAATGTCTGGCTCCCCCTCTAGATTGTAAGCTCGTTGTGGGCAGAGAATGTGTCTTTTTATTGTTACATTGTACTCTCCCAAGCGCTTTTTACCAAGAAGCATGGAGCCAATGTTTGAAATGTTATGGGCATATCTGAAATTTCTTTATTTATATTAATGTCTGGCTCCCCCTCTAGATTGTAAGCTCGTTGTGGGCAGAGAATGTGTCTTTTTATTGTTACATTGTACTCTCCCAAGCGCTTTTTACCAAGAAGCACAGAGCCAATGTTTGAAATGTTATGGGCATATCTGAAATTTATTTATATTAATGTCTGGCTCGGCAGAAAATGTGTCTTTTTATTGTTACATTGTACTCTCCCAAGTGCTTTTTATCAAGAAGCACAGAGCCAATGTTTGAAATGTTATGGGTATATCTGTAATTTCTTTATATTAATGTCTGACTCCCCCCTCTAGATTGTATGCTTGTTGTGGGCAGAGAATGTGTCTTTTTATTGTTACATTGTACCCTCCCAAGTGCTTTTTACCAAGAAGCACAGAGCCAATGTTTGAAATGTTATGGGCATATCTGTAATTTCTTTATTTATATTAATGTCTGACTCCCCCTCTAGATTGTAAACTCGTGGGCAGGGAATGTGTCTTTTTATTGTTACATTGTACTCTCCCAAGCACTTTTTACCAAGAAGCACAGAGCCAATGTTTGAAATGTTATGGGCATATCTGAAATTTATTTATATTAATGTCTGGCTCGGCAGAGAATGCGTCTTTTTATTGTTACATTGTACTCTCCCAAGTGCTTTTTATCAAGAAGCAAAGAGCCAATGTTTGAAATGTTATGGGCATATCTGTAATTTCTTTATATTAATGTCTGACTCCCCCCTCTAGATTGTATGCTTGTTGTGGGCAGAGAATGTGTCTTTTTATTGTTACATTGTACCCTCCCAAGTGCTTTTTACCAAGAAGCACAGAGCCAATGTTTGAAATGTTATGGGCATATCTGAAATTTCTTTATTTATATTAATGTCTGACTCCCCCTCTAGATTGTAAACTCAGGGGCAGAGAATGTGTCTTTTTATTGTTACATTGTACTCTCCCCAGCACTTTTTACCAAGAAGCACAGAGCCAATGTTTGAAATGTTACGGGCGTATCTGTAATTTCTTTATATTAATGTCTGACTCCCCCTCTAGATTGTAAACTCGTGGGCAGAGAATGTGTCTTTTTATTGTTACATTGTACTCTCCCAAGTGCTTTTTACCAAGAAGCACAGAGCCAATGTCTGAAATGTTATGGGAATATCTATAATTTCTTTATATTAATGTCTGACTCCCCCTCTAGATTGTATGCTCGTTGTAGGCAGAGAATGTCTTTTTATTGTTACATTGTACTCTCCCAAGCGCTTTTTACCAAGAAGCACAGAGCCAATGTTTGAAATGTTATAGGCATATCTGTAATTTCTTTATTTATATTAATGTCTGACTCCCCCTCTAGACTGTAAGCTCATTGTGGGCAGAGAATGTATCTTTTTATTGTTACATTGTACTCTCCCAAGCACTTTTTACCAAGAAGCACAGAGCCAACGTTTGAAATGTTATGGGCATATCTGAAATTTCTTTATATTAATGTCTGACCCCCTCTAGATTGTAAGCTCGTTGTGGGCAGAGAATGTGTCTTTTTATTGTTACACTGTACTCTCCCAAGCGCTTTTTACCATGAAGTATAGAGCCAATGTTTGAAATGTTATGGGTATATCTGAAATTTCTTTATATTAATGTCTGGCTCCCCCTCTAGATTGTAAGCTCGTTGTGGGCAGAGAATGTGTCTTTTTATTGTTACATTGTACTCTCCCAAGCGCTTTTTACCAAGAAGCACAGAGCCAATATTTGAAAATTTATGGGCATATCTGAAATTTCTTTATTTATATTAATGTCTGACTCCCCCTTTAGATTGTATGCTCGTTGTGGGCAGAGACTGTGTCTTTTTATTGTTACATTGTACTCTCCCAAACAATTTTTTACCAAGAAGCACAGAGCCAATGTTTAAAATGTTACGGGCATATCTGTAATTTCTTTATTTATATTAATGTCTGACTCCCCCTCTAGATTGTAAACTCGTTCTGGCCAGAGAATGTGTCTTTTTATTGTTACAGTGTACTCTCCCAAGCGCTTTTTACCAAGAAGCACAGAGCCAATGTTTGAAATGTTATGGGCATATCTGAAATTTCTTTATATTTATGTCTGACTCCCCCTCTAGATTGTAAACTCGTGGGCAGAGAATGTGTCTTTTCATTGTTACATTGTACTCTCCCAAGCGCTTTTTACCAAGAAGCACAGAGTCAGTGTTTGAAATGTTATGGGCATATCTGAAATTTCTTTATTTATATTAATGTCTGACTCCCCCTCTAGATTGTAAACTCGTGGGCAGAGAATGTGTCTTTTTATTGTTACATTGTACCCTCCCAAGCGCTTGGTTCAGTGCTCTGCACACAATAAACGCTCAATAAATAGGACTGATTAAAATGCTGAACCAGGCAGGAGCAGTTATCCATCCATTAGCACTCGGCAGTTTCAAACACTGATAAAATGTGGGACTTGCCCTGATTCAGAATACAAAGAATCTTTGTGTACACTGAGAAAGGAGTGAAGGGGAAATGATAATAATTGACAATAATAATAATAATTATGGCATTTATTAAGCGCTTACTACATGCAAAGCACTGTTCTAAGCGCTGGGGAGGTTACAAGGTGATCAGGTTGTCCCACTGGTGGCTCTCAGTCGTAATTCCCATTTTACAGATGAGGTAACGGAGGCCCAGAGAAGTGACGGGACTTGCCCAGAGTCACACAGCTGACAGTTGGCGGAGCCGGGATTTGAACCCATGACCTCTGGCTCCAAAGCCCAGGCTCTTTCCACTGAGCCATGAGGACCCGAGTGAGGGTCACGGAGGGAAACAGAACGGCCTGGACACACCTGGGAAAGAGTGTCCATGCATCTGTTAGGCTTCAGGATCCTGCGAATTTAGGTCTGAGCTACCGGCAAAACTGGGCAGATATAGTCCTGAGAACGCATGAATCAATCAATTAATCGTATTTATTGAGCGCTTACTGTGTGCAGAGAAGAGAGAAATCCTCCTTCAAAAGTCAGGATCGAATATCCTGAGGAGAATGGTCCATCCTAATGAAGTCAGCAGATGGTAAGCCCCTTGAGGGAAGGGAGTGTGTGTATCGCTATCATTCATTCATATTTATTGAGCGCTTACTGTGTGCAGAGCACTGTACTAAGCGCTTGGGAAGTACAAGTTGGCAACATATAGAGACGGTCCCTACCCAACAGTGGGCTCACAGTCTAGAAGGGGGAGACAGAGAGCAAAACATATTAACAGAATAGAATAAATAGAATAAATATGTACAAGTAAAATAGAGTAATTAATACGTACAAACATATTCATTCATTCATTCAATCGTATTTATTGAGCGCTTACTGTGTGCAGAGCACTGTACTAAGCGCTTGGGAAGTCCAAGTTGGCAACATCTAGAGACGGTCCCTACCCAACAGAGGGCTCACAGTCTAGAAGGGGGAGACAGAGAACAAAACAAAACATATTAACAGAATAAAATAAATAGAATAAATATGTACAAGTAAAATAGAGTAATACGTACAAACGTATTCATTCATTAAATCGTATTTATTGAGCACTTACTGTGTGCAGAGCACTGTACTAAGCGCTTGGGTATCACTGTATTCTCCCCAGTGCCTGGAATACCAGTTAAGCGCTCAATAAATGTCCCTTGGGTGACTGATTGCGGTCTTCCCTGACTCCTTCACTGCCAGGCCTACTGAAAAGAGTTTGGGTCCGAGAGTCAGAGGACCGGGTTTTAATCCCAGCGCAACCCCTGCTGTTTGACCCCAAGTAAGTCAATGAACCTCTCTGGGCCTCGGTTTCCTTGTGCAAAAAATGAGAGTAATCCCACTCTTCCCCTACCTCTCAGGGATGTTGCGAGCACAAAATGAGACAACTGAGGTCAAAGTGCTTTGAAAAAATAAAAGCAAGTGCCACACACAGGCAACGGGTCATTAGTCATGTCTGCTGTGCGACCTTGGGCAAGTCACCTAACTTCTCTGAGCTTCAGTTACCTCATCTGTAAAATGGGGATTATGACTGTGAGCCCCATGTGGGACAAACTGATCACCTTGTATCCCCCCCAGCGCTTAGAACAGTGCTTTGCACATAGTAAGCGCTTAATAAATGCCATTATTATTATTCATTTCATTCTCTGCCCTCTGTGTAGTAATAATAACAGCGATGGATTTGTTAAGCGCCTACTATGTGCAAAGCACTGTTCTAAGCACTGGGGGGATACAAGGTGATCAGGTTGTCCCACGTGGGGCTCACAGTCTTCACCCCCATTCTCCAGATGAGGTAACTGAGGCTCCGAGAAGTTACGTAATAATGATGGCATTTCTTAAGCGCTTACTATGTGCAGAGCACTGTTCTAAGCGCTGGGGGGGGATACGAGGTGATCAGGTTGTCCCACGTGGGGCTCACAGTCTTCACCCCCATTCTCCAGATGAGGTAACTGAGGCTCCGAGAAGTTAAGTAATAATGATGGCATTTGTTAAGCGCTTACTATGTGCAGAGCACTGTTCTAAGCGCTGAGGGGGATACAAGGTGATCAGGTTGTCCCATGTGGGGCTCACAGTCTTCACCCCCATTCTCCAGATGAGGTAACTGAGGCTCCGAGAAGTTACGTAATAATGATGGCATTTGTTAAGCGCTTACTATGTGCAGAGCACTGTTCTAAGCGCTGAGGGGGATACAAGGTGATCAGGTTGTCCCATGTGGGGCTCACAGTCTTCACCCCCATTCTCCAGATGAGGTAACTGAGGCTCCGAGAAGTTAAGTAATAATGATGGCATTTGTTAAGTGCTTCCTATGTGCAGAGCACTGTTCTAAGCGCTGAGGGGGATACAAGGTGATCAGGTTGTCCCATGTGGGGCTCACAGTCTTCACCCCCATTCTCCAGATGAGGTAACTGAGGCTCCGAGAAGTTACGTAATAATGATGGCATTTGTTAAGCGCTTACTATGTGCAGAGCACTGTTCTAAGCGCTGAGGGGGATACAAGGTGATCAGGTTGTCCCATGTGGGGCTCACAGTCTTCACCCCCATTCTCCAGATGAGGTAACTGAGGCTCCGAGAAGTTAAGTAATAATGATGGCATTTGTTAAGTGCTTCCTATGTGCAGAGCACTGTTCTAAGCGCTGAGGGGGATACGAGGTGATCAGGTTGTCCCACGTGAGGCTCACAGTCTTCACCCCCATTCTCCAGATGAGGTAACTGAGGCTCCGAGAAGTTGAGTAATAATGATGGCATTTGTTAAGCGCTTACTATGTGCAGAGCACTGTTCTAAGCGCTGAGGGGGATACGAGGTGATCAGGTTGTCCCACGGGGGGCTCAAAGTCTTCACCCCCATTCTCCAGATGAGGTAACTGAGGCTCCGAGAAGTTAAGTGACTTGCCCACGGTCACACAGCAGACATGTGGCGGAGCTGGGATTCGAACCCATGACCTCAGACTCCAAAGCCCATGTTCTTTCCACTGAGCCAGGCTGCTTCTCTATAGTTAACTGTGCTATTAACTCAGTGCTCACTCTGTGCTAAGCACTGGGGAACATACAAGAGAATAAGATGGAACAAAATTCCTGGCCCACTCGGGACTCACAGTCCAAGAGGGAGAGCGGGGAGCTTCTCTCCACTTCTTCAGTTGAAGAAACCGATGTATATACGTTTGTGTGTATTTATTACTCTATTTATTTATTTTATTTGTACATATGTATTCTATTTCTTTTATTTTGTTAATATGTTTGGTTCTGTTCTCTGTCTCCCCCTTCTAGACTGTGAGCCCACTGTTGGGTGGGGACCGTCTCTATATGCTGCCAACTTGTACTTCCCAAGCGCTTAGTACAGTGCTCTGCACACAGTAAGCGCTCAATAAATACGAATGAATGAATGAATGATGCCCAGCGAGGCATAAATCTAATATTACCATTGGCAGGAACAGAAAAGAGAGGCAGCGTGGCTCAGTGTAAAGTGCACAGGCTTTGGAGTCAATCAATCAATCAATCGTATTTACTGAGCACTTACTGTGTGCAGAGCACTGTACTAAGCACTTGGGAAGTACAAATTGGCAACATATAGAGACAGTCCCTACCCAACAGTGGGCTCACAGTCTAGAAGGGGGAGACAGAGCACAAAACCAAACATACTGACAAAATAAAATAAATAGAATAGGTATGTACAAGTAAAATAAATAAATAAATAAACAGAGTAATAAATAGAGTAATAGAGTCAGAGGTCAGGGGTTCAAATCCCGGCTCCGCCAACTGCCAGCTGTGTGACTTTGGACAAGTCACTTCACTTCTCTGGGCCTCAGTTCCCTCAGCTGTAAAATGGGGATTAAGACTGTGAGCCCCCCGCGGGACAACCCGATCACCTTGTAACCACCCCAGCGCTTAGAACAATGCTTTGCACATAGTAAGTGCTTAATAAATGCCATCATTATTATTATTAGAAAGGGATTCTGAAAACAGGATAACCCAGAGGAAAGCAGGCAGAGCAGAGCCCCTGCCAAATAACAGACACACAATGGCATCTTTTTTTATGGTATTTCTTAAGTGCTTACTATGTGTCAAACGCCGTTCTCAGCTCTGGAGCGGGAACAAGTTAATTAGGTTGGGCACAGTCCCTGTCCCGCACGGTGTTCACAGTCTTAGTAACAGGGACAACAGAGAAGTTATGTGACTTGTCCAAGGTCACACAGCAAGCAACTGGAAGAGCTGGGATTAGAACCCAGGTCCTTCCGACTCTCAGTCCCACGATCTATCAACTAGGTCACGCTCCTTCTCTTACAAAATACACAAAAATCAACCCTCCCGGGTAGCACGTTCCAAAATATAGACTGAGTCGCAACAGGTCATCACATAAATGCCATCACATATCATCATCATCAGTCGTATTTATCGAGCGCTTACTGTGTGCAGAGCACAGATATGTTGCCAACTTGTACTTCCCAAGCGCTTAGTACAGTGCTCTGCACACAGTAAGCGCTCAATAAATAAATAAATTGATTGATAAATGCCCCTAACTGAACTGGAGAGTGGCAGAACTGGGAGTGAAAGTCTTTAGAAACATTTATAGAGATGCACTGTTTCAGGAACTATATCCTTTCGGGTTGTTTCATTTACCTGTATTTTTTAAGCGGTGATGCAGATGATAGAAATGGGGTTAAACTCGGTAAGGGCTAAAAAGCCACAACTGAACAAATAAATAATAGCTGAGCTGACCTTTCCCTCCAGGGAATTTCCCACCCAAGGGCTGATCCCAAAGACTCGCTCCATCCGCTCACCTGCACCTTGAAAGAAATAGCTCAGCGGAAAGGGCCGGAAACTAAAAGTCAAAAGACCTGGGTTTTAGTTACACCTTTGCTTCTGGCCTGCCCTGAGACCTTGAGAAAGTCACTTACCCTCTTCTGGGCTTTAGTCTGTAAAATGAGGATGAGGCACTTGCTCTCCCTACTTCTCTGACGGCGGACAGTACCCAATCTAATAATAACAATATTTGCTAAGCGCTTACTATGTGTCAAGCACCGGGGAAGACGCAAGATAATCCGGTCACGGTCCCTGCCCGGTACGGGAATCACAATCCAAGTAGAAAAGAGAACGGGTTTCGATTCCCCATTCGGCTTGTCTGTGCCCGAGCACTTAGCACAGCACTGTAAGCACTTAGTAAAAATATTAAGGGGAAAGAAAGTCGCTTAGTGAGGCGCAGCAACCTGTCCCGGTTGGATCTCAGCGGGAGATCACTCCATTTTTCCAGTCACGGGCAGGAGGGAAACAAAATGGCTCAGTGGCAGACAGTAAGCGCTCAATAAATACGATTGGTGATGATGATGATGACACTGTGTGGCGATCAGCCACACAATACGATTGCGATACGATTACAATCAGTAATTGTACTGCATTACAATCAGTAATACGACTGATGAGCAGCTGGGTCTAGAAAGAACTCACGCTCAAAGCCGCGGTGAAAAATGGACGGCGGCGGTGAGGGGGTCAACAAAATTTCTGACGGGCCGACGCTGTGAAAAGGACAGGGGGGGCCTTGTTCTTAGAGGCCTGAAAAGGGGCCATTGTGCTCCTGCCCCCTGAGGAATCAATCAATCAATCGTATTTATTGAGCGCTTACTATGTGCAGAGGAAGGCAGCACCCCGAGAGCCCGCCGTTCAGACAGCTTCTACCATTTCACTTGTTAGATGACAAGCTCGAGGGCATCATTTCTTTTGTGCGTTCCCCTTGTGCCTTAAGACAGGGCTGGCACACGCTAAGCCTTCCAGAGACTCTACTGAAGGCGCCGATTCATTAAGGGACAAAGATCAGGGACAACGTGATCACCTTGTAATCTCCCCAGCGCTTAGAACAGTGCTGTGCACCTAGTAAGCGCTTAACAAATACCAACACTATTATTATTATTATTACCAGGGCCTCCTCCTCCTCAAGTGCCTAACTTGAAGCAGCATGCTGTAGCGGACAGAGCCTGGGCCCGGGAGTCGGAAGGTCGTGGATTCTAATCCCGGCTCCGCCACTTATCAGCTGGGTGACTTTGGGCAAGTCACTTCACTTCTCTGGGCCTCAGTTACCTCATCTGTACGACGGGGATCGGGACTGAACGCCCCACGTGGGACAGGGACTGGGTCTAAAACGATTTGCTTGTACCAACCCCGCACTTAAAACGGTGCCGGCACAGAGTTAAGTGCTCAACAAATTCATTCATTCATTCAATCGTATTTACTGAGCGCTCGCTGTGTGCACAGCACTGCACTAAGCGCTTGGGAAGTCCAAGTCGGCAACGTATAGAGAAAGTCCCTACCCAACAACGGGCTCACGGTCTAGAAGGGGGAGACAGACAACAAAACATGATGCCATTGTTATTATTAGTAATAATAATAGTTAGCAACATATTATTATTACTGTTGTTATTATTATTACTAATAATATTATTATATTAGCAATCATATAATAATTAGTAATAATATTATATTAGTAATAATGCTATTACTAATAATGACAGTAATGATAATATGTTGCTAACGGACTCCCCAAGCGCTTAGTACAGTGCTCTGCACACAGTAAGCGCTCAATAAATACGATTGAATGAATGAATGAATGAATGAATAATAATAATAATAATCACTTCCCCTGGGGAGGCAGTTTACATTCACACAGAGGATCTGGCCAACCTCGGGATAATATTCTATTTATTTTATTTTGTTAATTTGTTTTGTTTTGTTGTCTGTCTCCCCCTTCTAGCCTGTGAGCCCACTGTTGGGCTCTCTATATGTTGCCAACTTGGACTTCCCAAGCGCTTAGTACAGTGCTCTGCACACAGTAAGCGCTCAATAAATACCATTGAATGAATGAACCCACACGGCTGCCGTGGAGCTGACTGTCCCCGACCCCGAAAGATGTCCCCCCCGGGGGGATCCCAGATGAATGAGGCGAAGATGACACGGGGCTCACCTTGCAGAACGAGTTGGTGAACATTTCCATCAGGGGCTGGCCCACTGCCAGGTCACTGTCTTCTGGGCTGATCTTGAAAACCGTCTCCAAGCACTGAATCGCAACTTAAAAAACACAAAAACGAAAGCAGCAGAGGGGGAAGGGAGAAATAAAGCGACAACGTCAGGACCTTCAATCCATCGATGGTATTTATCGAGCGCTTACTATGAGCGGAGCATTGTACTAAGTGCTTGGGAGACCGCAATACAAGACTTAGCCGACACGTTCCCTGCCTTTATTTATTTATTTTATTTGTACAGATTTATTCTATTTATTTTATTTTGTTAACATGTTCTGTTTTGTTGTCCGTCTCCCCCTTCTAGACTGTGAGCCCGCTGTTGGGTAGGGACCGTCTCTCTAAGTTGCCAACCTGGACTTCCCAAGCGCTTAGTACAGTGCTCTGCACACAGTAAGCGCTCAATAAATATGATTGAATGAATGAACGAATGCCTTCAAAGAGCTTACAGTCTGGAAGGGGAGAAAGACGTTGCTATAAATATGTGGGCTCTTTTAGACTGTGACCCACTGTTGGGTAGGGACTGTCTCTATGTGTTGCCAATTTGTACTTCCCAAGCGCTTAGTACAGTGCTCTGCACATAGTAAGCGCTCAATAAATACGACTGATGATGGTGATGATGATGGAAGGGGAGAAAGACGTTGCTATAAATATGTGGGCTCTTTTAGACTGTGAGCCCACTGTTGGGTAGGCACTGTCTCTATATGTTGCCAACTTGTACTTCCCAAGCGCTTAGTACAGTGCTCTGCACACAGTAAGCGCTCAATAAATACGATTGATGATGATGACATAACGTAATGGTACGTACCTAAGTGGGTTCTAATCCCGGCTCCCCCACGTGTCTGCTGTGTGATTTTGGGCAAGTCACTTCACTCCCTTTAGACTGTGAGCCCGCTGTTGGGTAGGGACTGTCTCTATATGTTGCCGACTTGTACTTCCCAAGCGCTTAGTACAGTGCTCTGCACACAGTAAGCGCTCAATAAATACAATTGAATGAATGAATGAACGAATGCCTTCGAAGACTACAGTCTGGAAGGGGAGAAAGACGTTGCTATAAATATATAACGCAACGGTATGTACATAAGTGGGTTCTAATCCCGGCTCCCCCACGTGTCTGCTGTGTGATTTGGGGCAAGTCACTTCACTTCTCTGTGCCTCAGTTCCCTCATCTGTGGAATGGGGATGAGGACTGTGGGTCCCGCGTGGGACAACCTGATTACCTTGGATCTACCCCAGGGCTTAGTGATTGGTAGATAGTAAGCACTTAACAAATACCATTATTATTATTATTATTGTTACATAAGTACTGTGGGGCTGGGAGTGAGGGGGAAGAGCAAACGGAGCAAGCTGGAGCGCCGCAGAAGGGAGTGGGAGGTGAGGAAAAGTGGGGCTTCTTGGAGGAGAGGGGCCTTCAGGGAGGCTTTGAAAGTTGGGAGAGTAATTATCCGATATGAGCAAGAAGAGCGTTCCAGGTCAGAGGCAGGACGCGGGCCAGTGGTCATCATCATCATCATCATCAATCGTATTTATTGAGCGCTTACTATGTGCAGAGCACTGTACTAAGCACTTGGGAAGTACAAATTGGCAACATATGGAGACAGTCCCTACCCAACAGTGGGCTCACAGTCTAAAAGGGGGAGACAGAGAACAAAACCAAACATACTAACAAAATAAAATAAATAGGATATGTACAAGTAAAATAAATAAATAAATAAATAGAGTAATAAATATGTACAAACATATATACATATATACAGGTGCTGTGGGGAAGGGAAGGAGGTAAGATGGGGGGATGGAGAGGGGGATGAGGGGGAGAGGAAGGAAGGGGCTGAGTGTGGGAAGGCCTCCTGGAGGAGGTGAGCTCTCAGTAGGGCCTTGAAGGGAGGAAGAGAGCGAGCTTGGCGGATGGGCAGAGGGATTGGGGGCATTCCAGGCCCGGGGGATGACGTGGGCCGGGGGTCGATGGCGGGACAGGCGAGAGCGAGGTACAGTGAGGAGATTAGCGGTGGAGGAGCAGGGGGTGCGGGCTGGGCTGGAGAAGGACAGAAGGGAGGGGAGGGAGAAGGGGGCGAGGGGATGGACAGCCTTGAAGCCCAGGGTGAGGAGTTTCTGCCTGATGCGCAGATTGATTGGTAGCCACTGGAGATTTTTGAGGAGGGGAGTGATATGCCCAGAGCATTTCTGGACAAAGACAATCCGGGCAGCAGCGTGAAGTATGGATTGAAGTGGGGAGAGACATGAGGATGGGAGATCGGAGAGAAGGCTGGTGCAGTAGTCCAGACGGGATAGGGTGAGAGCTTGAACGAGCAGGGTAGCGGTTGGGATGGAGAGGAAAGGGTTATGGGGAGAGAGACGAGTCAAAGTACAGTGAGAGGGTGGGAGTTAGATGGGAGTCTAGAATATGCTCAATAAATATGACTGACTGACTCCTAGCTAGGTGTCTGGGATAGGAAAATCTAAAGCTAATGTTTGGAGTATAAGCCCCCACACTCGGGCTGGGTTGTAGTAGAAGAGCAGACTTGCGGACTGTGAGCCCGCTGTGGGCAGGGACTGTCTCTACTTGTTGCTGAACTGTCCTTCCCAAACGCTGAGTCCAGTGCTCTGCACACGGTAAGCGCTCAATAAATACGACTGAATGAATAAGTGCCGTGGGATCTGTGGGATCTCCCGTTAAGTGCCGTGCAATCTTCACCCTTTCTCGTACAGGGGAGTCATCCAGCTGAGGCTGGGGGAAAACGGGCCGGCGGCTGAGACGGTTGCGTTCAGAGGCCCGCTGTGCCCGGAAAGGGCTCGTAGGCTTTTGTGCCACCTCAGATGGCATCTCCGCAGAAAGCCTCGGGCCACATTCACCACCGGATCGACTTCCTGAGCACCAGCTCACATACGTATCTCCTTTTCCTCCTTCCGCCTCCTGTCCGAAAAGTATTTTAGGGTCTGTACCCCCGGCGAGACCATAAGACAGAGCCCGGGCTTTGGAGTCACAGGTCCTGGGTTCAAATCCCAGCTCCGCCAACTGCCGGCTGGGTGACTTTGGGCAAGTCACTTCACTTCTCTGGGCCTCAGTTCCCTCAGCTGGAAAATGGGGATAAAAACTGTGAGCCCCCGTGGGACAGCCTGATCACCTTGCACATAGTAAGCGCTTAACAAAAACCATCATTATTATTATCTTAAGGTCCTTGAGAGCAGGGGTTATGTTTACTGACTACTGAATAATAATAATAATAATAATAATGGCATTTATTAAGCGCTTACTATGTGCAAAGCACTGTTCTAAGCGCTGGGGAGGTTATGTTAACTGACTACTGAATAATAATAATAATGGCATTTATTAAGCGCTTACTATGTGCAAAGCACTGTTCTAAGCGCTGGGGAGGTTACAAGGTGATCAGGTTGTCCCACAGGGGGCTCACAGTCTTAATCCCCATTTTACAGATGAGGGAACTGAGGCCCAGAGAAGTGAAGTGACTTGCCCAGCGTCACACAGCTGACAATTGGCAGATCCGGGATTCGAACCCCTGACCTCTGACTCCAAAGCCCGGGCTCTTTCCACTGAGCCACGCTGCTTCTCTCTCAGGTGTTTAATATAGCATTCAGCAACCAGTTGGTGCTCAATAAATATGACTGATTGACTCCTAGCTAGGTGTCTGGGATAAGAAAATCTAAAGCTAATGTTTGGAGTATAAGCCCCCACAGTCGCCTGCTCCCTAGATTGTAAACCATTCATTCATTCATTCATTCAATCGTATTTATTGAGCGCTTACTGTGTGCAGAGCACTGTACTAAGCGCTTGGGAAGTACAAGTCGGCAACCACTGTACTAAGCGCTTGGAAAGTACAGGTTGGCAACATATAGAGATGGTCCCTACCCAACAGTGGGCTCACAGTCTAGAAGAGTGGGCTCCCAGTCTAGAAGACTTCTCTCTCTCTGGGCCTCGGTTAGCTCATCTGTAAAATGGGGATGAAGACTGTGAGCCCCGGTTGAGATAGGGACTCGGTCCAACTTGATTAACTTATATAATAATAATAATGATAGCATTTATTAAGCACTTCCTATGTGCAAAGCACCGTTCTAAGCGCTGGGGAGGTTACACGGTGATCAGGTTGTCCCACGGGGGGCTCACAGTCTTCATCCCCATTTTACAGATGAGGGAACTGAGGCCCAGAGAAGTGGACTTGCTCAGAGTCACACAGCTGGCAACTGGCGGAGCCGGGATTTGAACCCCTGACCTCTGACTCCAAAGCCCGGGCTCAGAGAAGTGGACTTGCCCAGAGTCACACAGCTGGCAATCGGAGGAGGCGGGATTTGAACCCCTGACCTCTGACTCCAAAGCCCGGGCTCAGAGAAGTGGACCTGCCCAGAGTCACACAGCTGGCAATTGGTGGAGGCGGGATTTGAACCCCTGACCTCTGGGTTCTAATCCCGGCTCTGCCACTTGTCTGCTGTGTGACCTTGGGTAAGTCACTTCACTTTTCTGGGCCTCAGGTACCTCATTTGTGCAATGGGATTGACCCCTTCTAGACTGTGAGCCCGCTGTTGGGTAGGGACCGTCTATATATGTTGCCAACTTGGACTTCCCACGCGCTTAGTGTGGTGCTCTGCACACAGTAAGCGCTCAAAAAATACGATTGAATGAATGAATGAATGAATAGCTCTCTTCCTCCCTTCAAGTCCCTACTGAGGGCTCACCCCCTCCAGGAGGCCTTCCCACACTGAGCCCCCTTTACCCTCTCCTCCTCCCCATCCCCCCCGCCCTACCTCCATCCCCTCCCCACAGCACCTGAATAGATGTTTGTACTTCCCAAGCGCTTAGTCCAGTGCTCTGCACATAGTAAGCGCTCAATAAATACGATTGATGATGATGATGATGATGATGACTCCGAGGCCCGGGCTCTTTCCACTGAGCCGCTGAGCTGCTTATATCTACCCTGGAGTCCCTGGCACATAGTAAGCGCTTAACAAATACCCCCACCCTGCCCCTCAAAAAGATATTGTGCGGTTACTGTGTGCCGAACACTGTATTAGGTATTTGGCAGAGGACAATACGGTAGGTTTGGTAGACGTGAACCCAACCCAATCTGGGCCTTCCCTCCTTAGACTTGGAGTTCCTTGACAGGAATCCTGGGCCTTGTTCCTTGAGCGATGGGGTGTCCCGTTGGAGACCCCAGCCGGTGCTCGGCGCCCAATCCGGACCACCGAGGCACTGCAGCACCGAGGCAGCGTGGCGCAGTCAGTGGCTGGAGCAAGGGTCACGGGTTCCAATCCCAGCTCCGCCACTTTTCTGCTGCGTGACCTTGGACCAGTCACCTTCACTTCTCTGCGCCTCATCTGTAAAACGGGGATTAAAACTGGAGCCCCACGCGGGACAGGGACTGTGTCCAACCCGATCTGCTTGCATCCACCCCAGTGCTTAGTACAGTACCTGGCACTTAGTAAGCACTTAAATATCATAATCATTATTATTACTATTATTACACCGACCCCTTGCTGGGAGCCTGGGAAAATACGACGGATGTAAAAGGCACCATCCCTGCCTTTAGGGACCCTCTCGTCTTTGAAATCACGGGACAGGGACTGTGTCCAACCCGATTTGCTTGCATCCACCCCAGTGCTTAGTACAGTACCTGGCACTTAAACATCGTAATCATTATTATTACTATTATTACACCGACCCCTTGCCGGGAGCCTGTGAAAATATGACATATGTAAAAGGCACCATCCCTGCCTTTAGGGACCCTCTCATCTTTTTCAATCAAATTGAAATCATACACATGAAAAGGGTCTGGAGACATCAACTATTTGACAGAGTTTCATAATGCTGGGTAAAGCAGTCAGAAGACTCCTATTTCTGGCAGAACGTCTCACCAAAAATAGGATCTGATACTTCAGTGAAAATGTGCGACTGGGTTTTCTCAGCCCGTGTTCCCCTAGAAGCACCAAATCCCCTTCTGAAAGAGAGCCCTCTCTGCTGAAACGACGGCAGGGTACAGTGCTCTGCACATAGTAAGCGCTCAATAAATACGATTGATTGATTGATTGATTGTTCCCCAGCCACGGAGGCCATCCCTCCTCTGGACCTCCCAACGATCTTCCTTCCTTCTCCTGGTTAAACCAGAGAGAGAGGCTCAAAAGGGCCTGATTTCAGCACACCAGTTGCTAACGTGCATTTTTTTTTATGGAATATGTTAAGCACTTACTAAGTGCCAGGCATTGTACTAAGCACTGGGGTGGATACAAACTGATCAGACTGGACCCAGTCCATGTCTGACAAGAGGTTCACGGTCTTAATCCCCATATTACAGATGAAGTGAAGCAGAGGAGTGAAATGACTTACCCAAGGTCACACAGCAGACGAGCGGCAGAGCCGTGATTAGAAACCAGGTCCTCTAATTCCCAGGCTTGGGCTCTACCCATTAGGCTGGGCTGCTTTTGACAGCAGCATGGGACTGGCAGCTAAAAGACCCGGCTTCCAGTCAATCAATCAATCGTATTTATTGAGCACAATCGTATTTATTGAGCGCTTACTGTGTGCAGACTGGCTCTGCCGCTGACCCGCTGAGCAAATCTCTCGACTTCTTGACTGTGACTTCTTGAAAATCTCCCCCTTCTAGACCATGAGCCCACTGTTGGGTAGGGACCGCCTCTCTATGTTGCCAACTTGGACTTCCCAAGCGCTCAGTCCAGTGCTCTGCACACAGTAAGCGCTCAATAAATACGATTGATTGATTGATTGACCTTTGTTTCCCCATCTGTAAAATGGGGAGGGGAAATAACCCTTCCTTCTCATTCACTTGCAGGGATGTTGTCAGGATGAAATGAGATAATGGAGGAGAAGCTTTGGAAAAATAACAGGTAATACAAAGTCACAGGATTTATTATTATTACTATTATTATAGTAATAATAATCAATCAATCGTATTTATTGAGCGCTTACTGTGTGCAGAGCACTGTACTAAGCGCTTGGGAAGTCCAAGTTGGCAACATATAGAGACAGTCATCATCATCATCACCATCAATCGTATTTATTGAGTGCTTACTGTGTGCAGAGCACTGTACTAAGCGCTTGGGAAGTCCAAGTTGGCAACATATAGAGACAGTCATCATCATCATCATCAATCGTATTTATTGAGAGCTTACTGTGTGCAGAGCACTGTACTAAGCGCTTGGGAAGTCCAAGTTGGCAACATACAGAGACAGTCCCGACCCAACAGTGGGCTCACAGTCTAAAAGGGGGAGACACAGAACAAAACCAAACATACTAACAAGATAAAATGAGTAGAATAGATATGTACAAGTAAAATAAATAAATAAATAATGACAGTGATAATAATAGTAATATAGTAATAATTTATTATTATTATTATAGCTTTCCTGATGTTTGAACCACTCTCACCCAGTCAGACAGCAGTGACCTCTGGAGCCCCCCAAGGGTTCCCACCCACCCACTGGGTGGTCCACCGCTTTCTCTCCTTAGAGGAAAGGTGGTGCAGAATGGAAGATGAGCCGGTTTCTTGTTATAATTCATCCTGGCTATTGCCCCAACCCCCTCTCAGGTCACACCCGGAGAGTTTCCAGTCCTCTACCAGTCTTGACTACGGGAGGGAGAGTCAAGCAGAGGCCTACCCACTCCATTCCTAGCTTGGCAGTGGCTGGCGAGTGGAAGCCCATCGGCTACAAGTCAAAACTCACCCGTGACGGGCAGCGGCGGCCCGGGAGAGAGTCAAAGGCCGTGACTCAAGTTTACCGCACGGGAGGCGGCAACGGTCAACCGCTTTTGGGTTTCGACCAAGAAAACTCTATGGATCCACGACCAGAACGAACGCGGGTGGAGGCGGGACGTTCTGGGAGCGATGTGTCCGTGGCGTTGCTATGGATCGGAGATGACGACAGCGTAAGACACGACTGCCCCAACGCCATAATTAAATCTGATAAGCAGGGAAGCCAGCCACCTGCCACGTCCCACGGCCGTTTGCACGAAGGAAGACGACCTCAAGAAAGCGTGGGACATTGCCATGAGAACAATCCTCCACAGCACGTGGGCAGTCTGCCGAACCCTAAATTGATAGGACAATTCCAATCCTTTTAGGGGCAGAGGGTATTCACGAGGGAAGAGACGGGGAAGGAGGGTGAGACAGATGGAGAAAGGGGGACATTCCCCTTTAGTTGCTTTCTATATTGCTACAGCGCAAACCACACAACATCGGCACAAATCACCCAAACCTTCATGACTCTGTGGGTCTATCTCGCCGCCGACCTCTCGCCCACGTTCTGCCTCTGACCCGGAATGCCCTCCCTCCTCATATCTGATAGACATCATCATCATCATCATCAATCGTATTTATTGAGCGCTTACTATGTGCAGAGCAATGTACTAAGCGCTTGGGAAGTACAAATTGGCAACATATAGAGACAGTCCCTACCCAACAGTGGGCTCACGGTCTAAAAGGGGGGAGAACAAAACCAAACATACTAACAAAATAAAATAAATAGAACAGACAATGACTCTCCCCAGCTTCAAAGTCTTATTGAAGACACACCACTTCCAAGAGGCCTTCCCCGTCTAAGCCCCTCCTTTCCTCTTCTCTCACTCCCTTCTGTATGGCCCTGATTTGGTCCCTTTCTTCATTCCCCCTCCCGGTCCCAAAGCACCTATATACATGCCTGTCATTTATTTATTTCTATTGTCTGCTCCCCCCCAGCTAGACTGTAAGCCCGTTGTGTGCAGGGAGTGTGTTTATTTTTGTGCTGTAGTCTCCCAAGCACTAAGTACAGTGCTCCGCAAACAGTAAGTGCTCAATAAACACGATCCAAGGAATGAGAAGCAGTGTGGCCTAGTGGGAACAGCATGTGCCTGGAAGTCGGAAGGACAGAGGTTCTAAACTCATGTCCTAATCACAGCTTTGCCACTTGTCTGCTGTGTGTGACCTTAAGCAAGTCAATGAACTTCTGTGGGCCTCAGTTCCCTCATCTGTAGGATGGGGATTAAAACTGTGAGCCCTACGTGGGACAGGGACTATGTCCAACTGGATTAACTCGTATCTACCCCAGCGCTTAGAACAGTGCCCGGCACATCGTAAGCGCTTAACAAATATGATTATTTTGATGACGAAGAATGAGTGCCATTTCTGGATCAGCACCGGTCCATCCGACTCAGAGACACCACGATGTCCTCCTGTATAACAACCTCTCCGCCTCTCCCCTCTTTATTTCTTTCTCTTCCTCAGGGAGCCAGCATGCGCTTAGTACAGTGCTCTGCATACAGTAAGCGCTCAATAGATAGCACTGATTGACTGACTCTCCATCAGTGAGCCAGCATGGACCATCCAACATTCCTGACTCTCCCGTCTCCATCCCTGACTCTCCTCCAGTGATCCAGGATGAACCACTCATCTACAGATCCATCCAAACCCCTGTGGAACCTGCTAGTGTTTCTGGCTGTGGGAATGGATTTAATGTTTTCACCCCTTGTTGGGTGAAAAGAGTTTCACCGTGCTGGTTTTGAATCTGCCATCTTGGCTTTGGTGATGAGGGTTTTCACGAACAATGAGGCTGTTTTGCCCTGACAGTACCCTTCAGGAATACTAATTTCAATCCTGTCCCCTTTCAGTCTGCCTTTCTCCAGACTGAAGAATCCATAATCTTTCTTCCTATAAAAGCATCTCAATCGCTCTGATCATCTCGGTTACCATTCTCTGTCCCTTCTTCAGCCCTATTTCCGGAACCCAGCAAAGAAATCGCCAACCTGAGTCTCCACGGCGTGGTCATTTTCCTACCTGAGCCATTTTTCCAAGGAAGATTTTTACCGGTCTCCTTGCAACTTTCCCTAACAGTCTTGAAAATCTGGCAAATCGGATGGCTTGGTTATAAATTGGGTCCGTCTCTAAGAAGCTTTGATTTGCGCAAGAGAAACTGTCATAACAAGTGAAATGTGTTTATTCTGCCCTAAACTCTGGTTCACATTACACTCAGTTCTCCCAAAACATGGGCATTATGTCCTGACATTAAGGAAAAGTCTCAGCTCCACAGCACTTATGTACATGTCCATAATTTAACAATATTAATGTCCGTATCCCCCTCTAGACAATGAGCTCGTTGGGTCTACCAACTGTATTATGTTGTATGCTCCCGGGTGCTTAATACAGTGTCTGCACCCAGTAAGCGCTCAATAAATACTATCGATTGAACCCTCAAGTTGGCATACGCGTGCCTTGACCAGTGCCACAGATTTACAGATTCTAGTTTTTAAGCACTCCGTCATCCGCATACCCATCGTCACATTCTCTTTTCCTTTCTAACTGTAAATTATTTTGTGTCTTTTCCCAACTCAACTATAGGCTCCCTGAGGCCAGGGATTGTATTTCCTAACTCTATTGGACTCTCCCAGCGCTCAGTCCGGTGCCCTGCAACCAGTATGTGCTCAAGAAACACAACCAACTGACATCGCTGTGAGCCCGTTGGGTGGGGATCGTCTCTATATGTTGCCAACTTGTACTTCCCAAGCGCTCTGCACACAGTAAGCACTCAATAAATACGACTGAATAAATGAATCACGTTCTAGCCAGAAAGTCGCGCAGTGGAAAGAACATTCCCAATTCCTCTACCCAAAAACACTTAGCCAAAGCATATGCTATAGAAGAACTTGACCGTCCCTTCTTGGAAGGCCAACAAAACGTTCGGGGTTTGCCCAAATGGAAACCTGTGGCACGACAGGATACGTCCGCTGCCTGATTCCAAATTGCGAGCCCCCTGAGGTCCCCGCCTGAGTATTCCTTCCCGGCGCTTAGTCTGGGGCTCCGCACACAGCAAGCCCTTCATAAATACAATGACCACCTGTTGAGAATCCCGAGGCAAACCACTAAAAGACAGCCGGAGACGGGATAGGCCGTGAATTACCTTCCAAGCTCTCTTGTTCGTCGGAAGTGTAGCTGCCCATCTGGCTCTGCTCCCGGAGGAAATGGACGACGGCAAACACCAGGCGTTTGACGGATGACATTTTACCAATCTTCAGGAGGACTTCCCCTACGCTAAGAAAGACGGAAAGATTACTTACTTTTCCTGTCTGATGCCCCCTCTATGCACCCTCTCTGATAAAAACCAAATCGTGCTTGAAAATCACTTGAACAGGCATCTGAGGATTTCATCATCACAGGGGAACTCGAAGCTTAAAAGAATAATTTACTGAATTTCTTTCCTAACCTGTAAGCGCTTAACAAATACGATTATTTTGATGATGAAGAATGAGTGCCATTCCTGATTTACATTTGGAGGCCAGCCAGGTCTTTTCCTGTCTGATGCCCCCTCTACGCACCCTCTCTGATAAAAACCAAATCGTGCTTGAAAATCACTCGAACAGGCATCTGAGGATTTCATCATCACAGGGGAACTCGAAGCTTAAAAGAATAATTTACTGAATTTCTTTCCTAACCTGTTCCGATATACATTTGGGGGCCAGCCAGGTCACCGAAGCCTTTCTCAAGGCAGCATAATTAAAGCGTGCCTTTGGGGCTGGAATTTGGCCCCTCTCTTCCAACAGGAAGACCTAGCTCTGGGGACTATTTAATAATAATAATAATAATAATAATAATAATAATAATAATAATAATAATAATTATAATAATAATGGCATTTGTTAAGCGCTTACTATGTGCAAAGCACTGTTCTAAGAGCTGAGAAGGTTACAAGGCGATGTCCCACGGGGGGCTCACAGTCTTAAACAGATGAGGGAACTGAGGCCCAGAGAAGTGACATGCCCAGAGTCACACAGCTGACAATCGGCGGAGCCGGGATTTGAACCCATGACCTCTGACTCCAAAGCCCGGGCTCTTTCCACTGATTTCTGCCTCAATATGCAGAACGCCGTGCCCTCGGCACAAACCCGAGATCAACAGCTTTCTGCTGACTCAGAAGGTGACTGGCATGGGGCATCACCTCGATTTTGAGCGTAATTACTTTGACAAAAATATCGATAAACTTTCAGGTATTTTTTTTTTTTAACAGGATGGGAAATGGTCACCGTCTGTGCTTTGGGAAGGCCCCTCAATTCCAACAGGTAAAAGAATAGGATGTGATGCTCGTGAGGGGCCAGGAATGTGTCTGCCACCTTACATACTGTACTCTCCCAACCATCATCATCATCAATTGTACTTATTGAGCGCTTACTACGTGCAGAGCACTGTACTAAGCGCTTGGGAAGTACAAATTGGCAACATATAGAGACAGTCCCTACCCAACAGTGGGCTCACAGTCTAAAAGGGGGAGACAGAGAACAAAACCAAACATACTAACAAAATAAAATAAATAGGATAGATATGTACAAGTAAAATAGAGTAATAAGCGCTTAGTGCAGTGCTCTGCCCCCAGTAAGCCCTCAATAAATACGACTGACTGACTGATGAAGACGGCAAGCCCGTAACAGTACCAATGTCTGATCATCGATCAACCCTATTTGAGCACTTACTGCTCGGGAGAGTCCCGGCCCAGGACGAGCTCACTGTCTAGAAGGAGAGGCAGACATTCATATAAATAAATAAATCACGGATATGTACACAGCAGTCGGGAGAGTCCCTGCCCAGGACGAGCTCACGGTCTAGAAGGAGAGGCAGACATTCATATAAATAAAAAAATCACGGATATGTACATAGCAGTCGGGAGAGTCCCTGCCCAGGGCGAGCTCACGGTCTAGAAGGAGAGGCAGATATTCATATAAATAAATAAATTACAGATATGTACATAAGTGCCGTGGGGCTGAGGAAAGGGAGACTCCAGGGAGCTGATCCTAGGCTCTTCCTGACGTATTTACATAACTGCCTGAATCCCTCCACTGTAAACACCGCCATATCTTCCACCTCTCTCCCTCCCCTCCGGCCCTAAAAGGATGCCAGGGATGGCAAGATCTTCGCATCGGATGGGGTCAACGGCTCCTGCCAAGGTGATGCCCACCCCCCCTCTGCTCTTAAGGGATCAAAACAGGAGACGTGGCTCCATGCCAACTGTCTCGGTGGCCTCTCCTTTCCCCGACACCCATCCGGCCCGCTCTCCCGGATCCCTAATTCATAGATTCGATCGTGTTAATCGAGCAGAGCGTTGTGCTAAGCGCTTGGGCAAGTACCATACAACAATTAACAACAGACACATCAATGGTAGGGCTGTGGTACCCACGACCCCTGGACCGTGGTATCCAAGGGGGGGAGGAAGGACCAGCTCCAGGGGGGCAGGAGGAGGGGCAGAACGGGCTCTAGGGAGGCAGGACAGCGTGGCTTAGTGGAAAGAGCCCGGGCTTGGCAGTCAGAAGTCGTGGGTTCTAATCCTGACTCCGCCACCTGTCTGCTGTGTGGCCTCGGGCAAGCCACTTCACTGGGCCTCGGTTACCTCATCGGTAAAACGGGGATGACGACTGCGAGCCCCACGTTAGACAACCTGATTACCTTGTGTCCAGCTCAGCGCTTAGAACAGTGCTTGGCACACGGTAAGCGATTAATACCTTTTTTTCCCCTTCTAGACTGAGAGCCTGTTGTTGGGCAGGGATTGTCTCTATCTGTTGCCGAATTGGACTTTCCAGGCGCTTAGTCCAGTGCTCTGCACATAGTAAGGGCTCAAGAAATAGGATTGAATGAAGGAATGAAAGGACCGGCTCCAGGGGCGAAGGCCTGGTGCGGGGGGGGGGTCAGGAGGAGGGCAGGAGGAGGGCGGGGGTCCCCGGGGAGCTTGGAGGGGCAGATGGGGCTCCCCATCAGCATGGCTCAGTGGAAAGAGCCCGGGCTTTGGAGTCAGAGGTCATGGGTTCAAATCCCGGCTCCGCCAATTGTCAGCTGTGTAACTTTGGGCAAGTCACTTCACTGGGCCTCAGTTATCTCATCTGGAAAATGGGGACCAAGACTGTGAACCCACACAGTGGGACAACCTGATCACCTTGTAACCTCCCCAGCGCTTAGAACAGTGCTTTGCACGTAGTAAGTGCTTAATACATGCCATTATCATTATTATTATCCCCGGGCTGCGGGGCATGGGGAGGAAAAAGACGAGGAGGAAGAGGAGGGGGCGGAGGAAGAGGAGAAAGATGAGGAAGGAGCAGGAAGGAGAAGGGAGGAGGGAGAGGAGGAAGGAGAAGGAAGAGGAGGAGGGAGAAGGAAGGAGAAGGAAGAAGAGGAGGAGGGAGAGGAGGAAGGGAAGGAATAGGAGGAAGAGAAGGAATAGGAGGAAGAGAAGGAAGCGGAAGAAGGAGGAGGTAGAGGAGGAGGACGAAGATAAGGAAGGAGAAGGAAGGAGGAAAAGGAGGAAGAGGAGGAAGGAGAAGGAAGAGGGGAAGGGAGAAGGTAGAGGAAGAAGATGAAGAAGGAGGAGGAAGAAGAGGAGGAGAAGGAAGAGAAAGGAGAGGAGGAGGAGGAGGGAAGGGGAAGAGAAGGAAGGAGAAGGAAGGAGAAGGGAGGAGGAGGAGGAGGAGGAAGAGGAGGGGGAAGGAAAAAGAGGAGGAGGTAGGGGAGGAAGATGAAGGAGGAGGAGGAAGAAGAGGAGGAGAAGGAAGAGAAAGAAGAGGAGGAGGAGGGAAGGGGAAGAGAAGGAAGGAGAAGGAAGGAGAAGGGAGGAAGAGGAGGAAGAGTAGGGGGGAAGGAAAAAGAGGAGGAGGAGGAGGAGAAGAGGAAGAGAAGGAAGAGGATAAAGAGGAGAAGGTAGGGGAGGAAGATGAAAAAGGAGGAGGAAGAAGAGGAAGAGAAGGAAGAGGAGAAGGAAGAGAAAGAAGAGGAGGAGGAGGGAGGGGGAAGAGAAGGAAGGAGAAGGGAGGAGGAGGAGGAAGAGGAGGGGGGAAGGAAAAAGAGGAGGAGGAGGAGAAGAGGAAGAGAAGGAAGAGGATAAAGAGGAGAAGGTAGGGGAGGAAGACGAGAAAGAAGAGGAGGAGGAGGGAGGGGGAAGATGAGGAGGAGGAAGAGGAGGGGGGAAGGAAAAAGAGGAAGAGGAGAAGAGGATAAAGAGGAGAAGGTAGAGGAGGGAGGAAGAGGTGTGAAGATGGCCCCAACGGTGTCCCACTTAGGGCGGCAGCCCCGGGCGGGGCCGGCTCCTTACCGGGCGGCGGAGGAGGAGGAGGAGGAGGAGGAGGAGGAGGCGGCGGAGGAGGAGGAGGCGGAGGAGGAGGAGGAGGCGGAGGCCCCTGAGGCGCGGCGGTCCCTCACCTCCGGCCCCACAACCAGACCGTTGAGCCCACAGCTCGCGACCCCCGCACGGACCCCAGGCGCATGCGCCCTCACCCGCCCTCCCCTCAGGGCCGCGTCGCGCGCCCCCGGCCCGGCCCCGCGCGCATGCGCCTTCACCCGCCCTTCCCTAACGGGCGCGTCGCGTGCCCCCGGCCCGGCCCCCCGCTCCTGCGCCCTCACCCGGCCTCCCCTCAGGGGCGCGTCGCGCGCCCCCGCCCAGGCCCCGCGCGCGTGCGCCTTCACCCGGCCTCCCCTCAGCAGCGCGTCGCGCGCCCCCGGCCGGACCCCGCGCGCATGCGCCTTCCCCCTCCCTTCCCTCAGGGGCGCGTCGCGCGCCCCCGTGCCGGCCCCTCGCGCATGCGCCCTCACCCGGCCTTCCCTCAGGAGCGCGTCGCGCGCCCCCGGCCCGGCCCCGCGCGCATGCGCCCTCCCCGGGCCTCCCCTCAGGCGCGCGCGGCCGGCACGTGGGGGCCTGAGGAGAGGACGAGGAGGCGCCTCCCGCCGCAGCGGAACCATTCACTCATTCAGTCAGTCTGTCATTCATTCATTCAGTCGTACTTATTGAGCGCCTACTGTGTGCAGAGCACTGGGCTAAGCGCTCGGGAAGAGCAGCGGCAGCAGGGCCGGCCGTGCCCGCCCTCCTCATGCTCGCCCGGGGCATCCCGGCGCTGCGAGGCCTCCACAGGTACAGGCCCGACGCCCCCTCATTCATTCATTCATTCTTATTTATTATTAATTTATTAATGTATATTAATTTTTATTTATTTTTATTTCGTTTTTATTTATTTATTCACTCAGTCAATAATAATAATGTTGGTATTTGTTCAGCGCTTACTATGTGCTGTGTACTCTGTACTATGTACTCCTTCCCTTCCCCACAGCACCTGTATATATGTATATATGGTTGTACATATTTATTACTCTATTTATTTATTTATTTTACTTGGACATATCTATCCTATTTATTTTATTTTGTTGGTATGTTTGGTTTTGTTCTCTGTCTCCCCCTTTTAGACTGTGAGCCCACTGTTGGGTAGGGACTGTCTCTAGATGTTGCCAATTTGTACTTCCCAAGCGCCTAGTACAGTGCTCTGCACATAGCGCTCAATAAATACGATTGATGATGATGATGATGATATATGTTTGTACATATTTATTACTCTATTTATTTTATTTGTACATATCCTATTTATTTTATTTTGTTAGTATGTTTGGTTTTGTTGTCTGTCTCCCCCCTTTTAGACTGTGAGCCCACGGTTGGGTAGGGACTGTCTCTATGTGTTGCCAATTTGTCCTTCCCAAGCGCTTAGTACAGTGCTCTGCACATAGTAAGCGCTCAATAAATACGATTGATGATGATGATGATGATTAAGACTGTGAGCCCCCCCCCCCCGTTCCTCTCCCCCTCCTCCCCCTCTCCATCCCCCCGTCTTACCTCCTTCCCTTCCCCGCAGCACCTGGATATATGGATAGATGTTTGTGCATAATAATAATAATGGCATTTATTAAGCGCTTACTATGTGCAAGGCACTGTTCTAAGCGCTGGGAAGTTACAAGGTGATCAGGTTGTCCCACATGGGGCTCACAGTCTTAATCCCCATTTTACAGACGAGGTCACTGAGGCCCAGAGAAGTGAAGTGACTTGCCCAAAGTCACCCAGCTGACAGTTGGTGAAGCGGGGATTTGAACCCATGACCTCTGACTCCAAAGCCCATGCACTTTCCACTGAGCCACGCTGCTTCTCTATTTTTTTTATTTGGATGGCATTTATTAAGCGCTTACTATGTGCAAAGCACTGTTCTAAGCGCTGGGGGGATACAAAGTGATGAGGTTGTCCCACGTGGGGCTCACAGTCTTCATCCCCATTTTACAGATGAGGGAACTGAAGCCCAGAGAAGTGAAGTGACTTGCCCAAAGTCACACAGCTGACAAGTGGCGGAGCCGGAATTTGAACCCATGACCTCTGACTCCAAAGCCCGTGCCCTTTCCCACTGAGCCACGCTGCTTCTCTATTTATTACTCCATGTATTTATTTATTTATTTTACTTGTACATATCTATTCTAGTTATTTTATTTTGTTAGTATGTGTGGTTTTGCTCTCTGTCTCCCCCTTTTAGACTGTGAGCCCACTGTTGGGTAGGGACCGTCTCTATATGTTGCCAACTTGGACTTTCCAAGCGCTTAGTTCAGTGCTCTGCACACAGTAAGCGCTCAATAAATACGATTGATTGATTGATATTTGTTCAGCGCTTACTATGTGCAAAGCACTGTTCTAAGCGCTGGGGTATTCATTCATTCAGTCATACTTATTGAGCGCTTACTGTGTGCAGAGCACTGGACTAAGCGCTTGGGAAGTCCAAGTTGGCGACATATAGAGATGGTCCCTACCCAACAGCAGGCTCACAGTCTAGAAGATACAAGGTGATCAGGTTGTCCCATGGGGGGCTCCCAGCCTTCATCCCCATTTTCCAGATGAGGGAACTGAGGCCCAGAGAAGTGAAGTGACTCACCCAAAGTCACACAGCTGACAAGGGGTGGAGCCAGGATTAGAGCCCATCACTTGAGAAGCAGCGTGGTTCAGTGGAAAGAGCACGGGTTTGGAGTCAGAGGTCGTGGGTTCAAATCCCTACTCCGCCACATGTCTGCTGTGTGACCTTGGGCAAGTCACTTAACTTCTCTGAGCCTCAGTTCCCTCATTTGTAAAATGGGGATTAAGACTGTGAGCCCCACGTGGGACAACTTGATCACCTTGTATCCCCCTCCCCAGCGCTTAGATCAGTGCTCTGCACATAGTAAGCGCTTAACAAATGACATCATTATTATTATTATTACAGGGTAATCAGGTTGTCCCACGAGGGGCTCACAGTCTTCATCCCCATTTTACAGATGAGGGAGCTGAGGCCCAGAGAAGTGAAATGACTTGCCCAAAGTCCCACGGCTGACAAGTGGCAGAGCCGGGATTTGAACCCACAGCCTCTGACTCCAAAGCCCCGGGCTCTTTCCACTGAGCCACGCTGCTTCCCATTCATTCAATCTTATTTATTGAGTGCTTACTGTGTGCGGAGCACTGTACTAAGCGCTTGGGAAGGACAAGTCGGGAACATATAGAGACGGTCCCTACCCAACAACGGACTCACAGTCTAGAAGGGGGAGACGGACAGCAAAACAAAACATGTAGACAGGTGTCAAGCTTATAATAATGACGGTATTTGTTAAGCGCTTACTATGTGCCAGGCACTGTACTCAGTACTTTCATTCATTCCGTCGTATTTATTGAGCACTTACTGTGTGCGGAGCACTGTACTAAGCGCTTGGGAAGGACAAGTCGGCCGCCTGTAGAGACGGTCCCTACCCAACGACGGGCTCCCAGTCTAGAAGGAGACGGATGACAGGACAAAACATGTGGACAGGTGTCAAGCTTATAATAATAATAATAATAATAATGGCATTTATTAAGCACGTACTGTGTGCCAGGCACTGTACTCTCTACTTTCATTCATTCCATCGTATTTATTGAGCACTTACTATGTTCGGAGCACTGTACTAAGCGCTTGGGAAGTCCGAGTCAGCCACCTATAGAGACGGTCCCTACCCAACGACGGGCTCCCAGTCTAGAATGGGGAGACAGATGACAAATCAAAAGATGTGGACTGCTGTCAAGCTTATAATAAGGACCATATTTGTTAAGCGCTTACTACGTGCCAGGCACTGTACTCTGTACTTTCATTCATTCCATCGTATTTATTGAGTGCTTACTTTGTGCGGAGCACTGTACTAAGCGCTTGGGAAGAGCAAGTCGGCCACCTATAGAGACAGTCCCTACCCAACGACGGGCTCCCAGTCTAGAAGGGGAAGACAGACAACAAAACAAAACATGTGGACAGGTGTCAAGCTTATAATAATGACCATATTTAAGCGCTTACTATGTGCCAGGCACTGTACTCTGTACTTTCATTCATTCAGTTGTATTTATTGAGTGCTTACTATGTGCGGAGCACTGTATTAAGCGCTTGGGAATTCCGAGTCGGCAACCTATAGAGACTGGGGGCCCTATAGACCGGCTCCCAGTCTAGAAGGGGGAGACAAACAACAAAACAAAACATGTGGACAGGTGTCAAGCTTATAATAATGACGGTATTTGTTAAGTGCTTACTATGTGCCAGGCACTGTACTCTGTACTTTCATTCATTCAATCATATTGATTGAGCGGTTACTGTGTGCAGAGCACTGGACTAAGCGCTTGGGAAGGAAAAGTCGGCAACATCTGGAGACGGTCCCTACCCAACAAGTCTAGAAGGGGGAGACATACAACAAAACAAGTAGACAGGTGTCAATACTATCAGAATAAATAGAATTATAGCTATGTATTCCTTCATTCAGTCGTACTTATGGAGCGCTTACTGTGTGCAGAGCACTGTACTAAGCGCTTGGGAAGTACAAGTCGGCAATTATATAGAGACGGTCCCTACCCAACAATGGGCTCACAATCAATCAATCAATCAATCGTATTTATTGAGCGCTTACTGTGTGCAGAGCACTGTACTAAGCGGTTGGGAAGTACAAGTCGGCAATTATATAGAGACGGTCCCTACCCAACAATGGGCTCACAATCAGTCAATCAATCAATCGTATTTATTGAGCGCTTACTGTGTGCAGAGCACTGTACTAAGCGCTTGGGAAGTACAAGTCGGCAATTATATAGAGACGGTCCCTACCCAACAATGGGCTCACAATCAATCAATCAATCAATCAATCAATCAATCGTATTTATTGAGCGCTTACTGTGTGCAGAGCACTGTACTAAGTGCTTGGGAAGTACAAGTTGGCAACATATAGAGACAGTCCTTACCCAACAGTGGGCTCACAGTCTAGAAGAGTGGGCTCACAGTCTAGAAGGGGGAGACACACAACAAAACAAAACATGTAGACAGGTGTCAAAATCGTCAGAACAAATAGAATTAAAGCCGTATGCACATCATTAACAAAATGAATAGAATAGTAAATTTGTACAAGTAAAATAAGTAGAGTAATAAATCTGTACATGTAGAGAGAGAGGTGCTGTGGGGAGGGGAAGGAGGTAGGGCGGGCGGGGGGATGGAGAGGAAAAAAGGGGCTGAGTGTGGGAAGGCCTCCTAGAAGAGGTGAGCTCTCAGTAGGGATTTGAAGGGAGGAAGAGAGCGAGCTTGGCGGATGGGCAGAGGGATTGGGGGCATTCCAGGCCCCGGGGAGGACGTGGGCCGGGGGTCGATGGCGGGACAGGCGAGAGCGAGGTACGGTGAGGAGATTAGCGGCGGAGGAGCGGAGGGTGCGGGCTGCGATGGAGAAGGACAGAAGGGAGGGGAGGTAGGAGGGGGCGAGAGGATGGATGGACAGCCTGGAAGCCCAGGGTGAGGAGTTTTTGCTTCATGCGAAGGTTGACAGGCAACCCCTGGAGATTTTTGAGGATGACAGGCCATCACTCTTCCCACCTTCAAAACCTTATTGATAATAATAATAATTTTGGTATTTGTCAAGCGCTTACTATATGCCAAGCACTGTTCTAAGCGCTGGGGGAGATACAAGGCAATCAGGTTGCCCCACATGGGGCTCGCAGTCTTAATCCTCATTTTCCAGATGAGGTCACTGAGGCACAGAGAAGTGAAGTGACTGGCCCAAGGTCACCCGGCTGATAAGTGGCGGAGCTGGGATTAGAACCCATGACCTCTGACTCCCAAGCCTGCGTTCTCTCCACTGAGCCACGCTGCTTCTCTTGATTATTAAAATCACATCTCCTCCAAGGGGCCTTCCCCGATTAACCCCTCTTTTCCCTGAACCCCTCTCCCTTCTGTGCCTTCTATGCATTCGCATCTGTGTGCTTTAAACACTTAATAATAATAATAATAATAATGATAGCATTTGTTAAGTGCTTACTCTATGCAAAGCACTGTTCTAAGCACGGGGGGGATACAAGGTGATCAGGTTGTCCCACATGAGGCTCACGGTTTTAATCCCCATTTTACAGATGAGGTAACTGAGGCTCAGAGAAGTTAAGTGACTTGCCCAAGATCACACAGCAGACATGTGGTGGAGCTGGGATTCGAACCCATGACCTCTGACTCCAAAGCCCGTGCTCTTTCCACTGAGCCACGCTGCTTCTCTACTTGATATCCACCCTATCCTCAGCCCCACAGCACTGACGGACAGACCCGTGATTTATTTATTTTAATATCTGTCTCTCCCTCTAGGCCGTAAGATCCTTGAGGCCGTGAACATGCCTGAAGTGCTCAGTACAACCCTCTGCACACAGTAAAAAGCTCAATCAATCAATCAATCGTATTTATTGAGCGCTTACTGTGTGTAGAGTACTGTACTAAGCGCTTGGGAAGTACAAGTTGGCAACATATAGAAAATACCATTGATCATTTGACAGAAGAGAGAGTAGAATATCCTGCAGGATTACTGATGATTTTTTTTAAAATCTTTAGAGAATTGAGCCAATTTAAACATTCAAGTAGTAACTCTTGCCGCATGTTTCCAAGGGAAGAGTGAAGTTAGAAAAAGTCCCATTGGCATAATGAAATGTTTAAATTGTGGTTTTCCTTAGGATGAGGGTGAATATTAATTATTCAGGAGCCGGTATTGATTGCATTTTTGAAACAACATTTATTTTGGTGTGTCCTTGGGTCTCACTTGTACTTCCCAAGCGCTTAGTACAGTGCTCTGCACACAGTAAGCTCTCAATAAATACGATTGAATGAAATGAATGAATGAACTTGGCTTCATTTGGTGAGGATTTAATCAATCAATCAATCGTATTTATTGAGCGCTTACTGTGTGCAGAGCACTGTACTAAGCGCTTGGGAAGTACAAGTTGGCAACATATAGAGACAGTCCCTGCCCAACAGCGGGCTCACAGTCTAGAAGGGGGAGACAGAGAACAAAACCAAACATATTAACAAAATAAAATAAATAGACTAAATATGTACAAGTAAAATAAATAAATAAATAGAGTAATAAATCTGTACAAACATATATACAACTTGATCACCTTGTAACCTCCCCAGCACTTAGAACAGTGCTTTACACATACTAAGCACTTAATAAATGCCACTATAGAGAAGCAGCATGGCTCAGTGGAAAGAGCACGGGCTTTGGAGTCAGAGGTATATATGGAGTCACCTGTATATATGTTTGTACGTATTTATTACTCTATTCATTTTATTTGCACATATTTATTCTATTTATTTTATTTTGTTAATATGTTTTGTTTTGTTCTCTGTCTCCCCCTTGTAGACTGTGAGCCCACTGTTGGGTAGGGACCGTCTCTATATGTTGCCAACTTGGACTTCCCAAGCATTTAGTCCAGTGCTCTGTACACAGTAAGCGCTCAATAAATACGATTGAATGCATTAGCTTAGTACAGTGCCCGGCGCATAGTAAATGCTTAACAGAAAAGCTAACAGTCTAGAGGGGGAGACAGGTGGTAATATGAATAAACAATTTACAAAGAAACCTCATGGGTGGCTTACGTTTTTCTGTGCTGTGAAAGTCTGCTGGGAAGGTGTTTTTTATTCCAAATCACCTGTGAAAACAGTTTACAGGTGTTGGCGGATCTGGAGAAGCAGCGTGGCTCAGTGGAAAGAGCCCGGGCTTTGGAGTCAGAGGTCATGGGTTCAAATCCCGGCTCCACCAATTGTCAGCTGGGTGACTTTGGGCAAGTCACTTGACTTCTCTGGGCCTCAGTTCCCTCATCTGGAAAACGGGGATGAAGACTGTGAGCCCCCGTGGGACAGCCCGATCACCCTGCAACCTCCCCAGCGCGTAGAACAGTGCTGTGCACATAGTAAGCACTTAATAAATGCCATCATAAAGAATCAGCTTGGAAATCTCCATTGGACTAAAAAAAACGTACCTTTCTCACCCACGAGTTGTTGCCCAGGGATGTTCATTGCAGTCCTTTGTCCGATCCCTTTCAGAGCCGGCGGTTCCACGTTCCTACTAAGAATGACGCTAGGACGAGGCAGCCCGGCCAGCCTCCAGGTGATTTCTTCCCGTTCGGCGGCCAGCGGGAACTTCTTAAAATGGGACCTCACCCCTGAGCAGATCGAGGCCAGAACTGAAGCCCTGATTGTGCAGACCAAGCGGGTGTACGACACCGTTGGAAGGCTGGATATCGACCAAGTCACCTATGAAAACAGTTTACAGGTGTTGGCGGATCTGGAGGTGAAGTATGCAGGTGAGGGGAGGAACGAAGTAGGAGAGAGGAAGGGTTCCTCTCTCGGGGTGACACAGGAGCATCGTCTGCCTTGGTCTCGTAAAACGTCTGGTCCATTTGACAGCCACGACAGTGCGGGTAACTGTGGTTCAGGGTGGCTGAATAATCATCCCGGAGCGCAGTCCCTCCTCTCAGCTTTGGCCCGGGGTGGATCTTTCCGGCCCATCTCTCATCTTTGTTTTGTTCTCTGTCTCCCCCTTTTAGACTGTGAGCCCACTGTTGGGTAGGGACTGTCTCTATATGTTGCCAACTTGTACTTCCCAAGCGCTTAGTACAGTGCTCTGCACACAGTAAGCACTCAATAAATACGATTGATTGATTGGTAGACAACCCATGTCGAAGACATGAGTTCTTAAGGACCAACTTCCACCTGCCTAGACCTGTGTTCAGAGAAGCAGCGTGGCTCAGTGGAAAGAGCCCGGGCTTTGGAGTCAGAGGTCACGGGTTCCAATCCCGGCTCCGCCACTTGTCAGCTGTGTGACTTTGGGCAAGTCACTTCACTTCTCTGGGCCTCAGTTCCCTCATCTGTAAAATGGGGGTTAAGACTGGGAGCCCTCTCACCCCTCCCTCAGCCCCACAGAACTTATGTACGTATCCCCCCCTTTATGTATATCAATGTCTGTCTCCCCTTCTAGACTGAAAGCTCCTTGTGGGCAGGGAACTTGTCTGTCAACTCTGTTATGCTGTACTCAGCGTGGCTCAGTGGAAAGAGCCCGGGCTTTCGAGTCAGAGGTCATGGGTTCGAATCCCAGCTCTGTCACATGTCTGCTGTGTAACCTGGGGCAAGTCACTTCCCTTCTCTGTGCCTCAGTTACCTCATCTGTAAAATGGGGATTAAGACTGTGAGCCCCCAGTGGGACAACCTGATCACCGTGTAACCTCCCCAGCACTTAGAACAGTGCTTTGCACATAGTAAGTGCTTAATAAATGCTATGATTATTATGATTATTCAGAGCTCACCTCCTCCAGGAGGCCTTCCCAGACTGAGCCCCCTCCTTCCTCTCCCCTTCCCCATCCCCCGCCTTACCTCCTTCCCCTCCCCACAGCACATGTATATGTGTTTGTATGTATTTATTACTCTATTTATTTTACTTGTACATATTTATTCTATTTATTTTATTTTGTCAATATGTTTTGTTTTGTTGTCTGTCTCCCCCTTCTAGACTGTGAGCCCACTGTTGAGTAGGGACCGTCTCTGTATATTGCTGACTTGTACTTCCCAAGCACTTAGTCCAGTGCTCTGCACACAGTAAGTGCTCAATAAATACCATTGAGTGAATGAATGAATGAGTAGATAATAATAATAATGGTATTTGTTGATGATGATGATGGTATTTATTAAGCACTTACTATGTGCCAAGTACTGTTCTAAGTGCTGGGGTAGATCCAGGGTAATCAGGATGTCCCACGTGGGGCTCACCCTTTTAATCCCCATTTTACAGATGATGCAACTGAGCCACAAAGAGCAAGGTTTGAGGGAGAGCGAGGAAAGGAGCCTTGCTTTAACATACGTATTTCCTTTCCCCCAGCCCGACCTCTGCCATCCCGTTCCCCGCCACCCTGCTCGTCTAGGACCTAGATCCGTCTTCTCGACTGTGAGCCCACTGTTGGGTAGGGACCGTCTCTCTATGTTGCCAACTTGGACTTCCCAAGCGCTTAATACAGTGCTCTGCACACAGTAAGGGCTCAATAAATGCGATTGAATCCGTCAGTCACCTGCCCTGCGGGGTGCAGAGCGGCGTCGTTAGAACCCATGACCTTCTGACTCCTACGCTCTCAGGCTCTTCCCACTACGCCGTGCTGCTTCCATGTACTGGAATTATTGTTATTATTATTACAGAGAAGCAGCGTGGCTCAGTGGAAAGAGCCTGGGCTTTGGAGTCAGAGGTCATGGGTTCAAATCCCGGCTCCGCCGATTGTCAGCTGTGTGACTTCGGGCAAGTCACTTCACTTCTCTGGGCCTCAGTTACCTCATCTGTAAAAGGGGTATTAAGACTTCCCAGACTGAGCCCCCTCCTTTGTCTCCTCCTCCTCCGCCTCCCCATCCCCCCCGCCTTACCTCCTTCCCCTCCCCACAGCACCTGCATATATATATATATATATATATATATATATATATGTATATATACATGTTTGTACGGATTTATTACTCTATTTTATTTGTACATGTTTATTCTATTTATTTCATTTTGTTAATATGTTTTGTTTTGTTGTCTGTCTCCCCCTTCTAGACTGTGAGCCCACTGTTGGGTAGGGACCGTCTCTAGATGTTGCCAACTTGGACTTCCCAAGCGCTTAGTCCAGTGCTCTGCACACAGTAAGCGCTCAGTCAATATGATTGAATCATCATCATCAATCGTATTTATTGAGCGCTTACTGTGTGCAGAGCACTGTACTAAGTGCTTGGGAAGTACAATTTGAATGAATGAATGAATGAGAGTAGCAAGATGAGGTTTGGGGGGGATGGGGTCAAGGTGAGGGACTGCTTTAAAGCCAGTGGTGAGGAGTTTTTGTTTGATGTGGAGGTGGATGGGCAACCAGTGGAGTTTTTGAGGAATGGAGTGATACGTTCTGAACGTTTTTGTAGAAAAACCATCCAGGCAGCAGAGTCAAGTGGGGACTGGAGTGGGGAGAGACAGGAAGCTGGGAGGTCAGCAAGGAGGCTGATGCAGTAATCCAGTTGGGTTAGGATGAGTGACTGTGGCATAAGATTGTACGATACTCACCATGGGATTGTCAACTTCCGTGGTATGTTCCCCAGTACCTAGGAAAAGGCTCTGCACGGAGGTTTAATAAGTACTACTGATGATGATGGTGATAAGATTAATTTGTCAATCGCATCCCCATTGGGAGGCAACATGAATGGCCCAGGGGAAAGAATCAATCAATCAATCAATCGTATTTATTGAGCGCTTACTGTGTGCAGAGCACTGTACTAAGCGCTTGGGAAGTACAAGTTGGCAACATACAGAGACAGTCCCTACCCAACAGTGGGCACTCAGTCTAAAAGGAGGAGACAGAGAACAAAACCAAACATACTAACAAAATAAAATAAATAGAATAGGTATGTACAAGTAAAATAAATAGAGTAATAAATATGTACAAGCATATATACATATGTACAGGTGCTGTGGGGAAGGGAAGGAGGTAAGATGCGGAGGATGGAGAGGGGGACAATATGGGTCTAGTAATTGAGAGACTCAGATTCCTATCCTATCTCTGTCACTGCTTATTTTGTGACAGTTCACCTGTCTGGGCCTCAGTTTCCTCATCTGCAAAATGGCCGTTTTGAGGACGGAAATGAGGTAAACGAGGTGAAAGCACTGTATGAGAAGTAAAACGTTCTACATCTGCGAGGTAGAAAATACTGTTAATTGCAAAAATATTGTGCAATTGATGTAGGAACATTTCTATCACCAGAGCTTGGCACCAAGTCCTTCTTGACAGCCTACAAACTTGGATTTTGTTGAGTGATCTAGATTATTTTAGTAGCTTCAGAGGATCTAGATCAGAGGTGCCCAGGAACCTTAAGTCCACTTTGTAGGTTTTCCCCCCACAGACTGGTCTCCCCATTCCCGTCATCCCTGAGCCCCTTATAGTATTTAAGCCCTGAAGTTATGACTTTGGTGCATCAAGACCGTGAGTTTTATCGCCCTCTGAAGTGGCACCACACAGCTCTTCTCCTATGGATAAAAGAGAATTGACAAGAAATCTGTCAATATGTATATATGTTTGTACATATTTATTACTCTATTCTACTTGTACATATTTATTTATTTTATTTTGTTAATCTGTTTTGTTTTGTTGTCCGTCTCCCCCTTCTAGACTGTGAACCCGCTGTTGGGTAGGGACCGTCTCTATACGTTGCCAACTTGTACATCCCAAGCGCTTAGTACAGCGCTCTGCACACAGTAAGCGCTCAACAAATACGATTGAATGAATGAATGAAGAAATCAAGGGGTGTCCATCGAACCCGACTCAGAGAGCGGACTTTATTCTTTTCTCCGACAGTGGAAAGGAGCATCTTGGACTTTCCCCAGCACGTCTCCCCCGACAAGGATGTGCGATCGGCAAGCACGGAAGCAGATAAGCGACTTTCCAGTTTCGACGTCGAGATGAGCATGAGAGAAGACGTCTTTAAGAGGATTGTTCATCTTCAGGTAATGGGTTTAAGACAGACGCTCGTTCAGATGCCAGCGGGCTTGGACCGGAGCATGTCCAAAGGGAAAAGAGCCGAAATCCTGTTTTTGGAGTCTCTCTGCTCCCACCGATCATATTCTTGGGCTTCTCCCGTCCTTGGCTCACGCTGATCGTAACCGTACGTTTCTCTCCCGCCCTCCACTCCCGCCGGCATAACCTTGTGTGTCGAATCCTCTCCTTGTATCCATTATAACCCTGGATTTCTACCATCCTCGATTCACGGCGATCATAACCTGAGGCTTCTACCGTCCTCAACGTGTCGAGCGTTGAGTTGGTAATTAAGTGGGCCCCAGTCGGAATCTAAAAACTCGAAGTAAAATATTCCCTGTCAGATACGTAAAGGACGGTGTCCTCCAGAAGTTTCATTTTCCTTTAATTTCAAAGCTGGTCTCCCGAGTAATGAGGCCACATTCGCTGAAACCAGTCAGAAAGGTCAGGGCCTCAACTCTGCTCTTTTCACAATGTGTTGTCTTTGTTTTTTTGGGTCTTTTGAGGTGACACTTGTGGTGCCGGGAGCCAAGATCTCTCTTTGTAGAAGTGATCCGTTTAGATCGGTTCAGAAATGAGAAGCCTACAATTTAACCGGCGAGAAATAAGACGTAAATTGAGGGCTATACCCTAGTTGAGAGAAAATAGCTGTAAATAGTAGAAATAGGTAAATGAGTAAATTGATAATGAAGAAACCGATTAGACCATGTGTGCCGAGGTGGGGGATGGGATGAGGTGGCCAAGGAGGCTGATGGGGTGAGTGAGAGAATAATAATAATAATAATAATAATAATGACATTTATTCAGCGCTTACTATGTGCAAAGTGCTGGGAAAGTTACAAGGTGATCAGGTTGTCCCACGGTGGGCTCACAGTCTTAATCCCCATTTTACAGATGAGGGAACTGAGGCCCAGAGAAGTTAAGTGACTTGCCCAAAATCACACAGCTGACAAGTGGATTTGAACCCATGACCTCTGACTCCAAAGCCCGGGCTCTTTCCACTGAGCCACGCTGCTTCTCAGAGAAGACCTGGAGGAGGCAGCTTTCTAAGGAGGCTATGAAAAAAGGAGTGGAATGTGGTTGGGTCAAGGGGAGGGGGGATTACATTTCTGCCGCGGAGGGTCAGGGCGGGCAAGGAGGAAGCGATAGGAGCAAAGATCACGAACTGGGGCCAAATGGGAGATGAGGGGAAACCAGGGGATGACGATGATGGAAATTTTTCCCTGAAGTCCGTCGATGTAACCCAATTGGTGTTTCCGGGGGGGGGGGGCCTGGAAACCAGGGGAAATGTCTTCCCTTTCTTTCAGTGACCTCAATTCCTCACTCTCGGCTTCAAGGCTGTCCATCCCCTCGCCCCCTCCTACCTCACCTCCCTTCTTTCCTTCTCCAGCCCGCACCCTCCGCTCCTCTGCCGCTAATCTCCTCGCCGGGCCTCATTCTTGCCCGTCCCGCCGTCAACCCCTGGCCCACGTCCTCCCCCTCCCTCCACACATCCGCCAAGCTCGCTCTCTTCCTCCCTTCAAAGCCCTACTGAGAGCTCACCTCCTCCGGGAGGCCTTCCCACACTGAGCCCCCTCCTTCCTCTCTCCCTCCCCATCCCCCCCCTGCCTTACCTTCTTCCCCTCCCCACAGCACCTGTATATATGTATATATGTTTGTACAGATTTATTACTCTATTTTACTTGTACATATTTATTCTATATATTTTATTTTTTTAATATGTTTTGTTGTCTGTCTCCCCCTTCTAGACTGTGAGCCCGCTGTGGGTAGGGACCGTCTCTATATGTTGCCAACTTGGACTTCCCAAGCACTTAGTACAGTGCTGTGGGTAGGGACCGTCTCTATATGTTGCCAACTTGGACTTCCCAAGCGCTTAGTCCAGTGCTCTGCACACAGTAAACGCTCAATAAATACAATTGAATGAGTGAATGAATGAATAAATAAAATGGGGATTGAGACTGTGAGCCCTATGTGGAACAGGGACTGGTCCA
Source organism: Tachyglossus aculeatus (assembly GCF_015852505.1). Classification (NCBI taxonomy): domain Eukaryota; kingdom Metazoa; phylum Chordata; class Mammalia; order Monotremata; family Tachyglossidae; genus Tachyglossus; species Tachyglossus aculeatus. The sequence goes on along the minus strand of NC_052088.1, from coordinate 38,475,394 downwards.
ACCTGATTTGCTTGTTACCACCCCAGCACTGAGTACAGTGCCTGGCACATAGTAAGCGCTTAACAAATACCACAATTATTCCCCACTTCCAGTCTGTAAACCCACTGTGGGCAGAGAATGTGTCCGTTTATTGTAACATACTCTCCCAAGAGCTTAATAATAATAATAATAATGGCATTTGTTAAGCGCTTACTCTGTGCAAAGCACTGTTCTAAGCGCTGGGGAGGATACAAGGTGATCAGATTGTCCCACGTGGGGTTCACAGTCTTCATCCCCATTTTCCAGATGAGGGAACTGAGGCCCAGAGAAGCGAAGTGACTTGCCCAAAGTCACCCAGCTGACAATTGGCGGAGCCGGGATTTGAACCCATGACCTCTGGCTCCCAAGCCCGGGCTCTTTCTACTGAGCCACCCTGCTTCCCGTGGCTTGGCTTAGTACGGTGCTTAGCTTCCCAGCTTAGTACAGTGCCCTGAACCCAGTAAGCATTCAATACATATCAGTGCTTAGAATGGTGCTTTGCACATTGTAAGCGCTTAATAAATGCCATCATTATTATATGATTGAATTACAGTCCTAGGGGAGAGAACCCTGAGGGGTGTACATTGGTTTCATGCCTTCCTAGCTGTGTATTCCAGTGTTCAGTTCTTCTAGACTGTGAGCCCACTGCTGGGTAGGGACCGTCTCTATATGTCGCCAACTTGTACTTCCCAAGCGCTTAGTCCAGTGCTCTGCACACAGTAAGCGCTCAATAAATATGATTGATTGATTGATTGATTCAGTTGGGTTTCCCGTGGCCCTAACTAAATGTATCAGGAACTTGTGAGAGAAACACCCGGGAATTTTGCAACCCAGACCGGAGTCACGGATTCAGTCTTCCCCTTCCTCTTAATTTTGCCAAGTCTCCCATTTCCTTGGTCTTCGTCGTAGCTGGAAATAACTAGGTGCCTACAATGTGATAAGTGAAGTGACTTGCCCACAGCAGGTAGGAGCTAGGATTAGAACCCAGGTCCTCCTAGGCCAGCAATTATGACATTTATTAAGTGCTTACCATTATTATTGTTACTGAGCTATATTTTCTGTAAGTGCAAGAAAATAAGGCCATTGGAAGGAATTGCTGTTTATTCTGAACTCTTGTTTATTTATGATATTTAATGACATTTTTGTATGGGATGCCGCACTTCCATTATAAATCCATCCACAAAATGGACAATTTTTTTCTTGAGGCTTAAAACTAATGGGTTTTTGTATTTTGTTTCATCCACGTTTGCTGTTCAGATGAGCCTATTTGACAGTGTTAACCCCTTCTTTAGAAATCATTTAGATTCCACCCTTTTCTGGAATACAACAGTGGCTTTAAAGGTGTGAATCTTTGAGTTACTAGGCAAGATTAATTGCTGGAGTAATAATCAATCCATCAATCATATTTATTGAGCGCTTACTGTGTGCAGAGCACTGTACTACTACTAATAATAATTATGGTATTTGTTAAGCACTTATGTGCCAAGCACAGTTCTAAGTGTGAGCAGAGTCTGAGATCAGTGAGAACTAGATGTGAAATTGAAATAGTTCTGGAAACACTCTAATTGCTTTCTCTAATTTCTAGACTTCTAGTCTTCTAGGCATCTAGACTGTGAGCCCGCTGTTGGGTAGGGACCATCTCTGTATGTTGCCAACTTGTACTTCCCAGGCGCTTAGTACAGTGCTCTGCACACAGTAAGCGCTCAATAAATACGATTGATTGATTGATTAATTGATCTCCCCCGCCTTACCTCCTTCCCTTCCCCACAGCAACTGTATATGTGTATATATGTTTATACGTATTTATTACTCTATTTATTTATTTTACTTGTACATATTTATTCTATTTATTTTATTCTGTTAATATGTTTTGTTTTGTTCTCTGTCTTCCCCCTTCTAGACTGTGAGCCCACTGTTGGGTAGGGACTGTCTCTCTGTGTTGCCAACTTGGACTTCCCAAGCGCTTAGTACAGTGCTCTGCACACAGTAAGCGCTCAATAAATACGATTGAATGAATGAGTGAATATGTTTGTACGTATTTATTACTCTATTTTACTTGTACAAATTTATTCTATTTATTTTATTCTGTTAATATGTTTTGTTTTGTTCTCTGTCTCCCCCTTCTAGACTGTGAGCCCACTGTTGGGTAGGGACCGTCTGTATATGTTGCCAACTTGGACTTCCCAAGCGCTTAGTCCAGTGCTCTGCACACAGTAAGCGCTCAATAAATACGATTGAATGAATGAATATGTTTGTACGTATTTATTACTCTATTTATTTTACTTGTACATATTCTATTTATTTTATTCTGTTAATATGTTTTGTTTTGTTGTCTGTCTCCCCCTTCTAGACTGTGAGCCCACTGTTGGGTAGGGACCATCTCTATATGTTGCCAACTTGGACTTCCCAAGTGCTTAGTCCAGTGCTCTGCACACAGTAAGCACTCAATAAATACGATTGAATGAATGAATATGTTTGTACGTATTTATTACTCTATTTTACTTGTACATATTCTATTTATTTTATTCTGTTAATATGTTTTGTTTTGTTGTCTGTCTCCCCCTTCTAGACTGTGAGCCCACTGTTGGGTAGGGACCGTCTCTATATGTTGCCAACTTGGACTTCCCAAGCGCTTAGTCCAGTGCTCTGCACACAGTAAGCGCTCAATAAATACGATTGATTGAATGAATGAATGAATGATTCAGGGCGCACCACACAGCCTGGTGGAGCTGACAATCTAGTGTCTTGAGCCAGGAAGTGAAATGGGAGAATCATTTTCGATTGAGCTGATTTCCACACCTGGTCTCTTTCAAAACAGCGCTGTTTGTTGCCAGCCTGTGCTCAATCAATCAATCGTATTTATTGAGTGCTTACTGTGTGCAGAGCACTGTACTAAGCGCTTGGGAAGTACAAGTTGGGCTGTACGAGAGAGTACGAGCTGTGCTCGTGTTTCAGTGTCAGGACACCGGGGCGAACTGCCACCTGGAAGTTCACCAGCAGTCTGGCTTTTGCTCCTGTCCTTCCTCGGTTTGGATAAAAATGAAATGAATGGAAATCCTGCCAGGATCACTACCGGCCAGCTGAAGGCCTTTCTGCTCTTGACCGGGGGATGAGTCCCTCAGGCGATGGCTCTGTACATCATCATCATCAATCGTATTTATTGAGCGCTTACTGTGTGCAGAGCACTGTACATTCCTCATCTCTTCCTTCTCCAAATATTTCACTTTCTCCTGGAGTTACATAGCGTGCGCATATCTCCGGATACGAGATAATCAGGTCGGAGACCGAGACTATCTTGTACCCGTCCCAGCGTTTAGTACGTGGCAGCGTGGCTCAGTGGAAAGAGCCCGGGCTTTGGAGTCCGAGGTCATGGGTTCCAATCCCGGCTCCGCCAATTGTCAGCTGTGTGACTTTGGGCCAGTCACTTCACTTCTCTATGCCCCTGTTACCTCATCTGCAAAATGGGGATCAATCAATCAATCAATCATATTTATTGAGCGCTTACTGTGTGCAGAGCACTGGACTAAGCGCTTGGGAAGTACAAGTTGACAACATATAGAGATGGTCCCTACCCAACAGTGGGCTCACAGTCTAGAAGGGGGAGACAGAGAACAAAACCAAACATATTAACAAAATACAATAAAGCGAATAGATATGTACAAGTAAAATAAATAAATAAATAGAGTAATAAATATGTACAAACATATTTACATATATACAGGTGAGATTAAGACTAAGATTAAGACTGTGAGCCCCCCGTGGGACAACCTGATCACCTTGTATCCCCCCAGTGCTTAGAACAGAGCTTTGCACACAGTAAGTGCTTAATAAATGCCATTATTATTATTGTTATTTAATGAATTAATGGCTCCTACTCTATCCTAATCCTCCTCGACCTCTCAGCTGCCTTCGACACTGTGGACCACCCCCTTCTCCTCAACACGCTATCCAACCTTGGCTTCACAGACTCCGTCCTCTCCCGGTTCTCCTCTTATCTCTCCAGTCATTCATTCTCCGTCTCTTTTGCGGGCTCCTCCTCCCCCTCCCATCCCCTCACTGTGGGGGTTCCCCAAGGTTCAGTGCTTGGTCCCCTTCTGTTCTCGATCTACACTCACTCCCGTACGACTGAATGAATTTAATCATATTTATTAAGCGCTTTCTGTGTACAGAGTACTGCACTGAGCGCTTGGGAAAGTACAATACAGTAGTGATTCTCCCTGCCCACAGCGAGCTCACAGCCTAGGAAGGGGAGACAGACAGCAATCCAAATAAATAAAAGTACAGATGTACATAAGTGGAGTGGGGTTGGGAGATGGGGAAGAGCAAAGGGAGTCCGGGTGACGCAGAAGGGAGGGGGAGATGAGGAAAAGTGGGGCTTATCATCATCATCATCAGTCGTATTTATTGAGCGCTTACTATGTGCAGGGCACTGTACTAAGCGCTTGGGAAGTACAAATTGGCAACATATAGAGACAGTCCCTACCCAACAGTGGGCTCGCAGTCTAAAAGGGGGAAGGCCTCTTGGAGGAGATGGGCCTTTGGTAAGGCTCTGGAGAGCGGGGAGAGTCATTGTCGGATTTGAGGAGGGAGGGCGGGCCGGGATCGGCAGCGAGACAGAACGAGTTGGAATAGTTTCATCAATCAATCAATCAATTGCATTTATTGAGCGCTTACTGTGTGCAGAACACTGTACTAAGCGCTTGGGAAGTACAAGATGGCAACATATAGAGACAGTCCCTACCCCTCAGTGGGCTCACAGTCTAAATGGGGGAGACAGAGAACAAAACCAAACATACTAACAAAATAAAATAAATAGAATAGATATGTACAAGTAAATAAGTAAACAGAGTAATCACAAATCACCAAACCCTAAAGTGGTGGATAACAGCGGGGCTCAGTGGAAAGAGCCCGGGCTTTGGAGTCAGAGGTCAGGGGTTCAAATCCCAACTCCGCCGATTGTCAGCTGGGTGACTTTGGGCAAGTCACTTCACTTCGCTGGGCCTCAGTTACCTCATCTGGAAAATGGGGGTGAAGACCGTGAGCCCCATGTGGGACAACCTGATCACGTTGTAACCACCCCAGTGCTTAGAACAGTGCTTTGCACATAGTAAGCGCTTGATAAATGCAATTATTATCATTATTAACAGATGACATGAAATCCTATATTTAACTTGCCTCAATTCTCCAACCTTTAGTACTCTGTCAGCCACTCTGTTGTATTGGATTCTCCCAAGCGCTTAATACAAAGCTCTACACATAGTAAGCGCTCAGTAAATACCATTGATTGATTGATAAGGTCCTTTCTCCTCCCTCCCTTCTCCCCACCGATATTCTCCCTTAGCGCAATTCTGAGTTGATGACCTTGAATAGCATGCTTACGATGTGGTTATTTCTAACACTAAATCCTCTTTATCATTACCAAATTTTTGAGTAATAATAATAATGATGATGGCATTTATTAAGCGCTTACTATGTGCAAAGCACTGTTCTAAGCACTGGGGAGGTTACAAGGTGATCAGGTTGTCCCACAGGGGGCTCACGGTCGTAATCCCCATTTTACAGATAAGGGAACTGAGTCCCAGAGAAGTGAAGTGACTTGCCCAAAGTCACCCAGCTGACAATTGGTGGAACCGGGATTTGAACCCATGACCTAAGACTCCAAAGCCCGGGCTCTTTCCACTGAGCCATGCTGCTTCTCCGGCCAACAGAAAGTGCCTGGGTGGTTACTTTTATGTAAGTGAATCGAAGGTGTCTGATGATGAGAATAGCAGTTATTCATTCATTCATTCATTCATTCAGTCGTATTTATTGAGCGCTTACTGTGTGCAGAGCACTGTCCTAAGCGCTTGGGAAGTACAAAATGGCAACATATAGAGACGGTCCCTGCCCAACAGCGGGCTCACAGTCTAGAAGGGGGAGACAGGCAACAAGACAAAACATAGTAACAAAATAAAATAAGTAGAATAAATATGTACAAATAAAATAAATCAATAAATAGAGTAATAAATACGTACAAACAGTTACCTGCTACTGGGCTTGCAAGCTTTGGCTGAATTTCCTCTGGAGGGCTCTTATACTCTGAAGTCCTAAAGGCCTAAGAATTAGCTCTTAAATACTTTAAACAGACTTGCCGGTCGTTTTCTCGGCAATACTCGAAGGGAAATTTTAAAATCATAATGCCTGAATAGGACTTTGATTATCTTTGAAAGCAGGGCTGAGTACCTTAGGCTGAAGATAACTGGTTTAATAAGAAAAAGCCACTGTGTGGCATTCTTGGCTTCTGAAGAGAGAGTCTTGGCTTCTGAATTGGGAATGAGGTTGCTGGAGAAAACATTGAAGTTTTAAGGTAACGGGATGTGGAGTGTTTAAAAAAAGAGCATAACATTGCCAGAATTGATGGAGTACCAGAAGTCGGAATTCCTGCGGTAATTGAGGCAAGGTAAATACAGGATTTTATGTCGTCTGTCATCCACCACCCATTAGTAGAACAGAGGGAAAGGAAATATTAATAATCAGCTCTGAGAAATAGAGCATAAGTGATAGCCCATCTCCCGGTGGCTTTCTGTGGCCCTAACTGAGGCCTAAGGCCTTGGGCTTGGGAAAGAAGAGGATCTGCTTGGCGGGGGAGGATCCTTTCTTTTCTTTCAATCGTATTTATTGAGCGCCTACTGTGTGCAGAGCACTGTACTGAGTGCTTGGGAAGTACAAGATGGCAATGTATAGAGCCAGTCCCTACCCAACAACGGGCTCACAGTCTAGAAGGGGGAGATGGACGACAAAACACAACATGTGGACGGGTGTCAAGTCATCAGAATAAATAGAAATAAAGCTAGGTGCACATCGCTAACAAAATAAACAGAATAGGAAATATGTACGTCAAATAAATAGAGTAATAAATCTGTACAAACCATTCATTCATTCATTCAATCGTATTTATTGAGTGCTTACTGTGTGCAGAGCACTGTACTAAGCGCTTGGGAAGTCCAAGTTGGCAACATATAGAGACAGTCCCCACCCAGCAGCGGGCTCACAGTCTAGAAGGGGGAGATGGACGACAAAACAAAACATGTGGACAGGTGTCAAGTCATCAGAATAAATAGAAATAAAGCTAGGCGCACATCGCTAACTAAATAGAATAGAAAATATGTACAAGTCAAATAAATAGAGTAATAAATCTGTACAAACATTCATTCATTCAGTCATATTTATTGAGCGCTTACTGTGTGCAGAGCACGGTACTAAGCGCTTGGGAAGTCCAAGTTGGCAACATATAGAGACAGTCCCCACCCAACAGCGGGCTCACAGTCTAGAAGGGGGAGACAGACAACAAAACATAGAAACCAAATGAAATAAATAGAATAAATATGTACAAGTAAAATAAATAGAGTAATAAATATGTACAAATATATATACAGGTGCTGTGGGGAGGGGAAGGAGGTAAGGCGGGGGGGATGGGGAGGAGAGGGAGAGGAAGAAGGGGGCTCCTCTTCCACCCCTGCCTTCTTCTGTCGGAAATCGTTAATTCTAAGGGAGATGACGGGTCTCTAAAATCAAGAAACTCCTCTGCCTTTGGAGCCGTAGATTGGGTCTGTAAGTGCCTTTTCCACCCTGGAGGGCTCCAGTTTTATAGAGAAATAAATACGATTCAGTAAATTCATTCAATAAATACGGCTGAATGGAAGAAATCTGCTTCTTACATTACCTGGCGAACTGAGCAGTTGAGCCTTATTCATTCATTCATTCAATCATATTTATTATCATCATCATCAATCGTATTTATTGAGCGCTTACTGTGTGCAGAGCACTGTACTAAGCGCTTGGGAAGTCCAAGTTGGCAACATATAGAGACGGTCCCTACCCAACAGTGGGCTCACTGTCTAAAAGGGGGAAGTGAAGTGACTTGTCCAAAGTCACCCAGCTGACAATTGGCAGAGCGGGGATTTGAACCCATGACCTCTGACTCCAAAGCCCGGGCTCCTTCCACTGAGCCACGCTGCTTCTCACGCTGCTATACTTAGAGCTACCGTGAGCGCTACCGTGTGCAGAGCACTGTACTAAGCGCTTGGGAAGTACAAGTCAGCAACATATTATTCTGCCAAAGGCATAATAATAATAATAATGAAGATGGCATTTATTGAGCACTTACTGTGTGCAGAGCACTGTACTAAGCGCTTGGGAGGTACAAGTCAGCAACATATTATTCTGCCAAAGGCATAATAATAGTAATAATAATGATTATGGCATTTATTGAGCACTTCCTGTGTGCAGAGCACTGTACTAAGCACCTGTGAAGTACAAGTCAGCAACATAATAATAATAATGTTGGCATTTGTTAAGCGCTTACTATGTGCAAAGCACTGTTCTAAGTGCTGGGGGGATACAAAGTGATCAGGTTGTCCCACGTGGGGCTCACAGTCTTAATCCCCATTTTACAGATGAGGGAACTGAGGCTCAGAGAAGTTAAGTGACTTGCCCAAGGTCACACAGCAGATGTGGTGGAGCCGGGATTCGAACCCATGACCTCTGACTCCAAAGCCCGTGCTCTTTCTGCCAAAGGAATAATAATAATGATGGCATTTATTAAGCGCTTCCTATGTGCAAAGCACCGTTCTAAGCGCTGAGGAGGTTACAAGGCGATCAGGTTGTCCCACGGGGGGTTCACAGTCTTAATCCCCATTTTCCAGATGAGGTCACTGAGGCCCAGAGAAGTGAAGTGACTTGCCCAGAGTCACACAGCTGACAACTGGCGGAGCCGGGATTTGAACCCGTGACCTCGGACTCCAAAGCCCGGGCTCTTTTCACTGAGCCACGCTGCTTCTCGAAGAAGGAAGAGCAAGGTGCGAGGCGGGGAGCGAACAGGCGCTTCGGCCCACAAAGAAATTCATGGAGTCCTCAGAGAAGCAGCGAGGGCTAGCGGATAGCGAAAGGGCCCGGGACCTGGGTTCTAATCCTGACTCCGCCACTTGTCTGCTGTTTGACCGTGGAGAAGTCACTTCAATTCTCTGGGCCTCAGTTATCTCAGCTGTAAAATGGGGAGGAAGACTGTGAGCTCCATGTGGGATGTGGACTGTGTCCCTGCTGATTACTTTGTATCTACCCCTGCGCTTAGAACAGTGCCTGGCACATAGTAAACTCTTAACAAATACCACCAACAAAGAAAATAAAAATGCTTTTGACCGGGCCATCCAAGTAGAGGTGTCCTGAATATCCTGAATGTCCCCCACCGCCTTACCTCCTTCCCTCCTTCCCCTCCTCACAGCACCTGTGTATATGTATATATGTTTGTACGTATTTATTACTCTATTTATTTATTTAATTTGTTCATGTTTATTCTATTTATTTTGTTTTGTTAATACGTTTCGTTTTGTTGTCCGTCTCCCCCTTCTTGACTGTGAGCCCGCTGATGGGTAGGGACCGTCTCTAGATGTTGCCAACTGGGACTTCCCAAGCGCTTAGTACAGTGCTCTGCACACAGGAAGCGCTCAGTAAATACGATTGAATGAATGAATGAATCTACCCCAGCACTTAGAACAGTGCTTGGCACATAGTAAGCGCTTAACAAATACCACCACCGAAAAAAAAAATAAAGCTTTTGACGGGCCATCCAAGTAGAGGTGTCCTGAATGTCCCCCCAACCTTACCTCCTTCCCCTCGCCACAGCACCTGTATATATGTATATATGTTTGTACGGATTTATTACTCTATTTATTTTATTTGTACACGTTTATTCTATTTATTTTGTTTTGTTAATATGTTTCGTTTTGTTGTCCGTCTCCCCCTTCTAGACTGTGAGCCCGCTGATGGGTAGGGACCGTCTCTAGATGTTGCCAACTTGGACTTCCCAAGCGCTTAGTACAGTGCTCTGCACACAGTAAGCGCTCAGTAAATACGATTGAATGAATGAATGAATCTACCCCAGCACTTAGAACAGTGCTTGGCACATAGTAAGAGCTTAACAAGTACCACCACCAAAAAAAAATAAAGCTTTTGACGGGCCATCCAAGTAGAGGTGTCCTGAATGTCCCCCCAACCTTACCTCCTTCCCCTCCCCACAGCACCTGTATATATGTATATATGTTTGTACGGATTTATTACTCTATTTTATTTGTACATGTTTATTCTATTTATTTTGTTTTGTTAATATGTTTCGTTTTGTTGTCCGTCTCCCCCTTCTAGACTGTGAGCCCGCTGATGGGTAGGGACCGTCTCTAGATGTTGGACTTCCCAAGCGCTTAGTACAGTGCTCTGCACACAGTAAGCGCTCAGTAAATACGACTGAATGAATGAATCTACCCCAGCACTTAGAACAGTGCTTGGCACATAGTAAGCGCTTAACAGATACCACCACCGGAAAAAAAAAATAAAGCTTTGATGGGCCATCCAAGTAGAGGTGTCCTGAATGTCCCCCCGCCTTACCTCCTTCCCCTCCCCACAGCACCTGTGTACTTGTATATATGTTTGTACGGATTTATTACTCTATTTTATTTGTACATGTTTATTCTATTTATTTTATTTTGTTAATATGTTTTGTTGTCCGTCTCCCCCTTCTAGACTGTGAGCCCGCTGATGGGTAGGGACTGTCTCTAGATGTTGCCAACTTGGACTTCCCAAGGGCTTAGTACAGTGCTCTGCACACAGTAAGCGCTCAGTAAATACGATTGAATGAATGAATGAATGAATCTACCCCAGTACTTAGAACAGTGCTTGGCACATAGCAAGCGCTTAACAAATACCACCACCGAAAAAAAATAAAAAAGCTTTTGACGGGCCATCCAAGTAGAGTTGTCCTGAATGTCCCCCCACCGCCTTCCCTCCTTCCCCTCCCCACAGCACCTGTGTACATGTATATATGTTTGTACGTATTTATTACTCTATTTTATTTGTACATGTTTATTCTATTTATTTTAGTTTGTTAATATGTTTTGTTGTCTGTCTCCCCCTTCTAGACTGTGATCCCGCTGATGGGTAGGGACCATCTCTATATGTTGCCAATTTGGACTTCCCAAGCGCTTAATACAGTGCTCTGCACACAGGAAGCGCTCAATAAATACGATTGAATGAATGAATGAATGAATCTACCCCAGCACTTAGAACAGTGCTTGGCACATAGTAAGCGCTTAACAAATACCACCACCAAAAAAAAAAGCTTTTGACGGGCCATCCAAGTAGAGGTTTCCTGAATGTCCCCCCCATCTTACCTTCTTCCCCTCCCCACAGCACCTGTATATATGTATATATGTTTGTACGGATTTATTACTCTATTTTATTTGTATATGTTTATTCTATTTATTTTATTTTGTTAAAACATTTCATTTTGTTGTCCATCTCCCCTTTCTAGACTGTGAGCCCGCTGATGGGTAGGGACCGTCCCTAGATGTTGCCAACTGGGACTTCCCAAGCGCTTAGTACAGTGCTCTGCACACAGTAAGCGCTCAGTAAATACGACTGAATGAATTAATGAATCTACCCCAGCACTTAGAACAGTGCTTGGCACATAGTAAGCTCTTAACAAATACCACCACCAAAAAAAAAAAAAAAAAAGCTTTTGACAGGCCATCCAAGTAGAGGTGTCCTGAATGTCCCCCCCGCCTTACCTCCTTCCCCTCCCCACAGCACCTGTGTACATGTATATATGTTTGTACGGATTTATTACTCTATTTTATTTGTACATGTTTATTCTGTTTATTTTATTTTGTTAATATGTTTTGTTGTCCGTCTCCCCCTTCTAGACTGTGAGCCCGCTGATGGGTAGGGACCGTCTCTAGATGTTGCCAACTTGGACTTCCCAAGTGCTTAGTACAGTGCTCTGCACACAGGAAGCGCTCAATAAATACGATTGATTGATTGAGTGAGTGACTTCTAACATTCCCAGATTCCCATGGGCAGAGCCAGCAGGGCACAGGGAGCTTGGAGACCTGGAATGGGCTTCTTGAGAGCCCAGAATATTCTGGCAAATCCCATCACCCACCCCCTCTTCCCCCTTTCCCCTTCCCAAACACACAGACGCACCCAAGTGGAACAAAATCCTTTTGGGCCTGACGTACGGACCCCAGATTCGGTTTTAATGGGGACGAAAGAAGATTTTATTAATTTTTTTTTCCCCGAAACGGGGGCAGGGGAGAGGAAGAAGCCTGGAAGAAAACCCCCACCCTGAAGTAAATAGGGTAACAGAGCTCTTTCAGCTTTTGAGAAATTAGGGGGCTTTCTCATTCAGTCCGGGATCCGGTTCTGTCTTCTCTAATGACACCACACTGCCTCCTTTATTTTATTTTCCACAATGGGTTCAGTCTGGCCGGGCTCACGGAGCTGGTTTCCTGAATCCCGAGGAACAGTCTTGTGTTATTCTGTTTCGCAGAAAGAGCTCTAGTCATGACTTTCTGAAATCATATCGGTAATTTATCCAGGCACAGTGATTATTTTTATTATTTGCCCTGTGTGTTACAGAGGACCATTAGATTCTTTCTTGCCTCATTATGTGTGTCATGGTCAGCATCTCTTAATATTTTAGGGTTTATTCCGAATTAACCCATCCATTTCCATCCCAAAATACGAGACCCCCCCCCGACACCCAGGCCACAGCTGCCCTGCTGGAACACCATAATAGAACAGTGCTCTGCACATAGTAAGCGCTTAACAAATGCCATTATTATTATTATTAATAACAAGGAGAGTATTTGTTAAGTTGTATTTATTGAGCGCTTACTGTGTGCAGAGCACTGTACTAAGCGCTTGGGAAGTACAAGTTGGCAACAACTTGTCAGCTGTGTGACTTTGGGCAAGCCACTTCACCTCTCTGTGCCTCAGTGACCTCATCTGTAAAATGGGGATTAAAACTGTGAGCCCCCCCAGGGACAACCTGATAACCTTGTAACCTCCCCAGCGCGTAGAACAGTGCTTTGCACATAGTAAGTGCTTAATAAATGCCATTATTATCATTATTATTATTATTATTAAGCGCTTACTATGTGCCAGGCACTATACTAAGCCCCCCACCATCGGCGAGAAGCATCTTTGAAGAGACAGAAGCATCTGGTTCAATGTTTTGGAGCTCTCTTTGGGAGTAGGGTAAAACATACCTAATGTCCACAGTACTGTCAGCGGAAGTACCACCCAAGTATCACCTAATTGCTGCTGGGAGACCTGGAATTTTTTTTGTATTTATTTATTTATTCATTCATTCATTCATTCAATCGTATTTATTGAGCGCTTACTGTGTGCAGAGCACTTTACTAAGCGCTTGGGAAGTACAAGTCGGCAACAGATAGAGACGGTCCCTACTCGACAACGGGCTCACAGTCTAGAAGGGGGAGACAGACAACAAAACGAAACATGCGGACAGGTGTCAAGTCGTCAGAACAAATAGAATTAAAGCTAAATCAGCATCATCATCATCATCAATCGTATTTATTGAGCGCTTACTGTGTGCAGAGCATTGTACTAAGCGCTTGGGAAGTACAAGTTGGCAACACTTAGAGACAGTCCCTACCCAACAGTGGGCTCACAGTCTAAAAGGGGGAGACAGAGAACAAAACCAAACATATTATCATCATCAATCAATCGTATTTATTGAGCGCTTACTATGTGCAGAGCACTGTACTAAGCGCTTGGGAAGTACAAATTGGCAACATATAGAGACAGTCCCTACCTAACAAAATAAAATAAATAGAATAGATATGTACAAGCAAAATAAATAAATAAATAGAGTGATAAATATGTACAAACGTACATATATACAGGTGCTGTGGGGAAGGGATGCACATCATTAACAAAATAAATGGAATAGAAAATATGTACAAGTAAAATAAATAGAGTAATAAATCTGTCCAAACGTATATACAGGTGCTGTGGGGAGGGGAAGGAGGTAGGGTGGGGGGAATGGGGAGGAGGAGGGGAAAAAGGGGGCTCAGTCTGGGAAGGCCTCTTGGAGGAGGTGAGCTCTCAGTAGGGCCTTGAAGGGAGGAAGAGAGCTAGCTTGGCGGATGGGCAGAGGGAGGGCATTCCGGGCCAGGGGAAGGACGCGGGCTGGGGGTCGACTGCGGGATGGGCGAGAACGAGGTACAGTGAGGAAGTTAGCGGCAGAGGAGCAGAGGGTGCGGGCTGGGCTGGAGAAGGACAGAAGGGAGGTGAGGTAGGAGGGGGCCAGGGGATGGACAGCCTGGAAGCCCAGGGTGAGGAGTCTCTGCCTGATGTGCAGATTGATTGGTAGCCACTGGAGATTTTTGAGGAGGGGAGTAATATGCCCAGAGCGTTTCTGGACAAAGATAATCCGGGCAGCAACATGAAGTATGGATTGAAGTGGAGAGAGACACGAGGATGGGAGATCAGAGAGAAGGCTGATGCAGTAGTCCAGACGGGATAGGATGAGAAATCCCGTCTGGACTACTCATTTATTACACATAATGCACGTCATTAACAAAATAAATAGAATAGTAAATATGTACAAGTAAAATAAATTAACATGACCGAGGCTGGGATTTGATTTACCTGAGGCCACCGCAGAGAGCCGAGACCAGACCCCTCTTTGGACCCCAAAGAGGCTGGTCCCCAAGACCAGCGTCCGCCTCCCTCTGACCTTCCTCCGTCCCTCCCTCTCCCGAGCAGCAGCATCATTTTCAGTAACACGGAAGGGCCTGCCGAGAAGGGCGTTACGAAGGAGGGCGACCGGTCCCTGGCCAGCGTCCACCCTTTCCCGAAAACCGAGGAGCCCGGTCTCCGGAGCCCGCCCCACGGCAGACGGCTATGCGGGCGCTGGAGCAAGCCGAATGAAGCACAGAGCGCAAATCACGATATTGTCAGTATTATACGATCCCGGGAGCACTTTCCTGGCCCTGGTTCGGGATGTCTTTGGGCGAACACGCACGGAGACGGGACGCTGGCCCCTCTCCCCGTCCTCACTGGCTACCTCAATTCACCTCAGTGTTGTTGTGGTGACTGTATAGAGTGACTTCTTATTCTGCTTTTAGACTGTGAGCCCACTGTTGGGTAGGGACCGTCTCTAGATGTTGCCAACTTGTACTTCCCAAGCGTTTAGTACAGTGCTCTGCACACAGTAAGCGCTCAATAAATGCGATTGATGATGATGATGAAAGCCCTTTCTCATCAGTTATCTCTCACGCTATCTCCCCCTCACCTCCCGTGCTCGCTCAGGCTAAATTTAGCGCCACGTAACACTTAGGACCAGGGAAGGCTGGGGTGGCGTGGCCGAATCTCAGGGCCTAAAGTGTGGCCTAAAAAGTGTGTAAAGGCCAAGCTACTGACAGTGGGCTCCTTGTGATGACCAAACCGCTCAGATCGGCGTGAGCTTTTTAGACTGGGAGCCCACTGTTGGGTAGGGACTGTCTCTATATGTTGCCAATTTGTACTTCCCAAGCGCTTAGTACAGTGCTCTGCACATAGTAAGCGCTCAATAAATACGATTGATGATGATGATCGGGGTGCGAACAACAGGCGGCTTAAAAAGTACTGAGCCCACTCTTCTAGACCGTGAGCCCGCTGTTGGGTAGGGACTGTCTCTATATGTTGCCAATTTGTACTTCCCAAGCGCTTAGTACAGTGCTCTGCAGATAGTAAGCGCTCAATAAATACAATTGATGATGATGATGATCGGTGTGCAAACAACAGGCGGCTTAAAAAGTGCTGAGCCCACTCTTCTAGACCGTGAGCCCACTGTTGGGTAGGGACTGTCTCTATATGTTGCCAACTTGTACTTCCCAAGCACTTTGTACAGTGCTCTGCACGCAGTAAGCGCTCACTAAATACGATTGATTGATAAGTACCGTTTCGGGAGGGGAAGGTCCAGCGCCTAACTTCAGCATCAGTCTGTCGGGAGTGCAGAAAGGGTGGCTAAACCCCACAGGGCTCCCCGACTCGGGCCGTGCGTTGTTTTCTTTCGGGGGGCCCCCGGCTTGACTCGCCGATGCCACCCCGATTCGGGGAGGGGGAGGAAGAACCATGCACTGTTTAGCCACCTCTCGCAATCACTCACCTCCTCCTCCTCCTCCTCCTCGCGTTCTGGGATTGGGAACAGGAGGAGGAGCTTCCGAGCCCTGGACTCTTTGGAACGAGTGCCGCTCATTCCCTGGGAGCTGATCCCGACCTCCCGGGGACACAGCACTGACTCACCCTTCCCAGAAACCGCTCCCGGACACTGCTTGCTGTGTCCCCCTTCCCTTCGCGTGCCCTTTGTGGTCGGGCCGGGTGACATTTCCCAAAGGCTCCGGGAGCTCCTTTCTGGCCCGGTTTCTGGCTGTCCTTGGGCGAACACGCACGGAGACGGGACGCCGGCCACTCTCCCCATCCCCGCCGGCTACGCTCCCGCCTCTGAATTCGAGCAGGGTGAGCCGACGGTTGAAAATAGAAACTTGGGGATTTGTGACAGAGAACGTGTCCGAAAGAACCCCACCGTGGGAAGGGGTTTCCTCGGGTGACACAGCGCAACTTCATTCATTCATTCAGTCGTATTTATTGAGCGCTTACTGTGTGCAGAGCACTGTACTAAGCGCTTGGGAAGTACAAGTTGGCAACATGTAGAGACGGTCCCTCCCCAACAGTGGGCTCACAGTCTAGAAGGGGGAGACAGACAACAAAACAGAACGTATTAACGGAATAAAATAAATAGAATGAATATGTACAAGTAAAATAAATAGAGTAATAAATACGTATAAACATATATACAGGTGCTGTGGGGAAGGGAAGGAGGTAAGGCGGGGGAGGTGGAGGGGGGAGGAGGGGGCTCAATCTGGGAAGGCCTCCTGGAGGAGGTCCTGGAGAAGCAGCGTGGCTCAGTGGAAAGAGCAAGGGCTTTGGAGTCAGAGGTCAAGGGTTCAAATCCCGGCTCCACCACTTGTCAGCTGTGTGACTTTGGGCAAGTCACTTCACTTCTCTGGGCCTCAGTTACCTCGCCTGGAAAATGGGGATTAATATGTTTTGTTCTCTGTCTCCCCCTTCTAGACTGTGAGCCCACTGTTGGGGAGGGACCGTCTCTACATGTTGCCAACTTGTAGGGACCGTCTCTATACGTTGCCAACGTGGACTTCCCAAGCGCTTCGTACTGTGCTCTGCACACAGTAAGCGCTCAATAGATACGATTGAATGAATGAACGTGGGACAACCTGATCACCTTGTAACCTCCCCAGCACACATAGTAAGCGCTTAATAAATGCCATTATTATTATTATAACGAACACTAAGCCGGGTGAAGGGGGTGGATCTTTTTAAGTCGGGTGCAAGTGACGGGAATTGGGGGAGCGGGTAGAGCGATGCTAACGCGGCACTTGGGCCTCCGGAAGAGACTAAGCTCAGAGCAAGCTGTCCCTTCGCCAGCCGCCCGAGCTGGCGAGGGAACGGGGCCGCTGGGAAAACGGTTCCCGTGTCCTTTCCTTCCAGCAAACGTGTGACCTCGGGAAGGTGAAGCCCGAAGCTAAGCGCTATTTGGAGAAGTCCATTCAGATGGGGAAGAGGAACGGCCTCCATCTGTCGCCCGAAGTGCAGAGCGTGAGTCTGGCGTCCCCCTCCTCCCCAGTCAGTCGGATTTATTGAGCGTTTACTGTTCCACGAAGTTCCACAATTAATATAATCATCATTATCATCCTCTGCACGTGTGTGTCTGCGTGTTGACGTCCAATGCAGTAGCTCATATTTGCCTTTTCCCCTCATTTTTCTTGACTGTTAGACTGTGAGCCCACTGTTGGGTAGGGACTGTCTCTATATGTTGCCAACTTGTACTTCCCAAGCGCTTAGTAAAGTGCTCTGCACACAGTAAGCGCTCAATAAATACGATTGATGATGATGATTGACTCGCTACCTCATGTCCCTTTTATTTCTAAGTGCCTCATTCAGGATCATTCATTCATTCAATCATATTTATTGAGCGCTTACTGTGTGCACAGCACTGTACTAGGCACTTGGGAAGTCCAAGTTGGCAACATATAGTGACGGTCCCTACCCAACAGCGGGCTCACAGTCTAGAAGGGGGAGACAGAGAACAAAACCAAACATATTAACAAAATAAAATAAATAGAATAGATAGGTACAAGTAAAATAAATAAATAGAGTAATAAATATGGACTGAGGCAACGGCTAGGGCCTCCTCCGATCCGCTTCACGTCGCTAGTAAATCAATCAATCAGTCGTATTTTTTGAGCGCTTACTGTGTGCAGAGCACTGGACTAAGCGCTTGGGAAGTCCAAGTTGGCAACGTATAGAGACAGTCCCTACCCAACAGTGGGCTCACAGTCTAAAAGATCTAAAAATCTTTAAAAAAAAGATTTAAAAATCTTTAGATCACAGTCTAAAAATCACCAGCCCGGCAGCCCGGGCAGAGCCACGACTTCGGATGCGTAGTCCCGCGGTCGGACTTAATAATATAATGATAATAAGGATATCTGTTAAGCGCTTACTATGCACCAGGCACTTTACTAAGCGCTGGGGTGGATACCAGCAAATGGGGATGGGCACAGTCCCTGCCCCGTGTGGCGCTCACAGTCTCACTACCCATTTTACAGAGGAGGGAACTGAGGTACGGGGAAGTGAAGTGACTTGCCCAGGGTCGCACAAGAGACAAGCAGCAGAGCCGAGATTAGATCCCATGACCTTCTGATTCCCAGTCCCCGGCTGCGTCCACTGTGCCCCGTTCATCATCATCATCATCAATCGTATTTATTGAGCGCTTACTATGTGCAGAGCGCTGTACTAAGCGCTTGGGAAGTACAAATTGGCAACATATAGAGACAGTCCCTACCCAACAGTGGGCTCACAGTCCCCGTTGCTTCTCTTATGTCCCTAGATAGTCACGGGGGGTGTTGGGCCGCTTCAAATAGATAGATAGAAATCTATCGAATAGATAGGTTTTGCGAGTAAACACTAGTTCTGTATTTTTTAATTTGGTTAAAATCGGATTAGGGGGAAAGCAGCCGTCTTAGGACGCTTTAGTTTTTTCTCAGCGCTTTCGTAGACTAGCCCACGTGACTGTCGTGTCTTCGGAAGCGCGCCTTTTTGCAGAGGACGCAAGTGGCTGACCAGGCAAAGTCTAAGAGGAGGAGGAAAACCGGCCCACTTCAAAAATGAAACGTAACTTCAATATCTAAAGCTTTAAAAAAAAAAAGACGGTTATAGCTTCACATGGCAGCAGGATGTAGTGGATGGAGCCTGGGCCTGAGAGTTGGAATAATAATAATGATGATGATGGCATTTATTAAGCACTTACTATGTGCAAAGCACTGTTCTAAGCACTGGGGAGGATACAAAGCGATTAGGTTGTCCCACGTGGGGCTCACAGACTTAACCCCCATTTTAAAGATGAGGGAACTGAGGCCCAGAGAAGTCAAGTAACTTGCCCAAAGTCACCCAGCTGACAAGTGGCGGAGCCGGGATTTGAACCCATGACCTCCGACTCCAAAGCCCAGGCTCTTTCCACTGAGCCACGCTGCTTCTGGTTGGAAGGTCATGGGTTCTAATCCTGGCTCTGCCACTTCTCTGCGTGTGAGCTTGGGCAAGTCACTTCACTTCTCAGTGCCTCAGTTACTTCATAATAATAATAATGATGGCATTTATTAAGCGCTTACTATGTGCAAAGCACTGTTCTAAGCGCCGGGGAGGTTACAAGGTGATCAGGTTGTCCCATATGGGGCTCACAGTCTTAATCCCTGTTTTACAGATGAGGCAACTGAGGCCCAGAGAAGTGAAGGGACTTGCCCAAAGTCACACAGCTGACAT
This sequence comes from Tachyglossus aculeatus, assembly GCF_015852505.1. Taxonomy (NCBI): domain Eukaryota; kingdom Metazoa; phylum Chordata; class Mammalia; order Monotremata; family Tachyglossidae; genus Tachyglossus; species Tachyglossus aculeatus. Next base: position 38,455,663 of record NC_052088.1, on the reverse strand, counting down.
GTGGCGGAGCCGGGATTTGAACCCATGACCTCCGACTCCAAAGCCCGGGCTCTTTCCACTGAGCCACACTGCTTCATCTGTACAATGGGGTTTGAAACGGTGAGCCCCACCTGGCTCAGGGATGGTGTTCGACCCGATTTGCCTGTATCCACCCCAGCGCTTAGTACAGTGCCTGGCACATAGTAAGTGCTTAACAAATACCACTGTTATTATTTTTGCTATTTTATGGATCACCAAAGGAGCAGAATTAGGGTGTGTATTAAGCACTTAAGTGCGGAGCATTGTGCTCAGCCCTGGGCAGAGTCCAAGAGAAGCAGATCCGTCACAGCCTGACCCCAAACAAGGATCTAAATGGTGAAAGACACGTACAAAGAACCGTAAGCATCCTATGACGACGGTCAGAGTACCCTGCTTTCTCGTAATCGGATCAACCGGAGCAATCAATCAATCAATCATATTTATTGAGCGCTTACTATGTGCAGAGCACTGTACTAAGCGCTTGGGAAGTACAAATTGGCAACATAGAGAGACAGTCCCTACCCAACAGTGGGCTCACAGCAGAAACCCTGAAGCCAAGAGCGATTTCTTGGTTTTGTTGGGCGTATTGGTGAGTCAACAAGTGGGGTTCATACTGTACTTCCCAAGCGCTGAGTACAGTGCTCTGTACGCCGTAAGCACTCAATAAATATCATTGAATGAATGCTGCACAACTAGCGTGGTCCAGTGGACAGAGCATAAGCCTGGGTTCCCCCTTCTAGACTGTGAGCCCACTGTTGGGTAGGGGCCGTCTCTATATGTTGCCAACTTGGACTTCCCAAGCGCTTAGTACAGTGCTCTGCACACAGTAAGCGCTCAATAAATACGATTGATTGGGTGTCGGAGGACCTGGGTTCTAATCCCGTCTCTGCCAATTGCTTGCTGTGTGACCTTGGGCCGGTCGCTTCAGTTCTCTGGGCCTCGGTTACCTCATCTGCAAAATGGGGATTGAGAAGGTGAGCCCCACTTGGGACAACCTGATTACCTTGTATCTACCCCAGCGCTTAGAACAGTGCTTGGCACATAGTAAGTGCTTAACAGATACCATCATTATTATTATTATTCCCTTTTCCATGCCTCCATTTAAATGGGGTTTAAATCCTACTCCCTCCTATTTGGACTGGGAGCACCAGGGTCTGTGCTCCCAGTCTATGTATATATAGATATCTATATATAGATAGATAGATAGATCGATATCTATATATATACACACACACACATATACATGCATATATAATATACAATATATAATATATATGTATATATGTATGTACATATAATATATATGTATTATATATGTATATAGGTATGTATATATACGTATATATGTACTATATGCATAGATATGTTTGTACATATTTATTACTGTATTTATTTTACTTGTACATATTTATTCTATTTATTTTATTTTGTTAATATGTTTTGTTTTGTTGTCTGTCTCCCTCTTCTAGACTGTGAGCCCACTGCTGGGTGGGGACCGTCTCTATATGTTGCCAGCTTGGACTTCCCAACGCTTAGTACAGTGCTCTGCGCACAATAAGCGCTCAATAAATACGATTGAATGAATGAAGGAATGAATGAATGACTTGAGTGATTTGTATCTATCCCAGCTCATAGAACAGTGCTTGACAAATGCCATCACGAGAAGCAGCATGGCTCAGTGGAAAGAGCATGGGCTTTGGAGTCAGAGGTCATGGGTTCAAATCCTGGCTCCGCCAACTGTCGGCTGTGTAACTTTAGGCAAGTCACTTAACTTCTCTGCTCCTCAGTTACCTCATTTGTAAAATGGGGATTAAAACTGTGAGCCCTCCATGGGACAACCTGATCACCTTGTAACCTCCCCAGGGCTTAGAACAGTGCTTTGCACATAGCAAGCGCTTAACAAATACCATCATCATCATCATCATCACGGTCACCATCATCATCAAAGCGACACATTCCAGTTGCCCTGTGGCAGCTTCCTGAGACATTTCTTCCCCGGGCATCCATGCGTGATAGACAGTAAGGTAGAGAGGCAGCGTTGCTCAGCGGAAAGAGCCCGGGCTTTGGAGTCAGAGGTCATGGGTTCAAATCCCAGCTCTGCCACTTGTCAGCTGGGTGACTTTGGGCAAATGACTTAACTTCTCTAATCCCGTCTCTGCCAATTACTTGCTGTGTGACCTTCGGCCGGTCGCTTCAGTTCTGTGGGCCTTGGTTACCTCATCTGTAAATTGGGGATTGAGACGGTGAGCCCCATTTGGGACAACTGTCAGCTGTGTAACTTTCGGCAAGTCACTTAACTTCTCTGTGCCTCAGTTACCTCATCTGTAAAATGAGGATTAAAACTGTGAGCCCTCCATGGGACAACCTGATCACCTTGTAACCTCCCCAGGGCTTAGAACAGTGCTTTGCTCATAGTAAGAGCTTAATAAATGTCGTCATTATTATTATTATTGTCAGCTTGGGATGCCTAAAGCAGAGAGATTCCTCGGAGTCATACAGCGCCCTGGCTGCACCAGGGCCAGGATTCCCCTTCAGTGCTGCCAGGGAAGGAGAAATTGGGTTTGGAGAGAGAGAGAGGGAGGGAGAAAAGGGGGAAGAAAACCCGGGGACCCGGATCAGGACTCGAGTTCTGATCCCAGACCCCAGGCGAGTCGCTCCGTCTCTCTGGGTCTCTGTGAAACGGGGAAAATACTCGCCTCTCCCTAGCCCGCGGGGATAAAATGAGGTACGTAACGGAAAAAGCACTTTGGAAGAGTAAAAACGTTTAGCAGGCGCAAGGTCCGTGCAAGCACAGCTGTTATTTCAGTCAGTCAATCAATCAATCAATCGTATTTATTGAGTGCTTACTGTGTGCAGAGCACTGTACTAAGCGCTTGAGATATAGATATGAAAATTCAACAATCTTGAAATAATGTCACTAGTCATTTCCCTGTATACTAATAGATACGTGCAATATAATTGAGCCATTTAATGAGCCATTTCCCACTTCATGGTTCGTCTCAACTAACTGCCTTTTAATAGCCGCCACTAAAGCTGTTCGCAGGCGCAGAATACTGTGTCGAGCATTCCGCGGTGATCCGATCCATCTCCCACATGGTTCATTCATTCATTCAATCATATTTATTGAGTGCTAACTGTGTGCAGAGCACTGTACTAAGCGCTGGGGAAGGACAAGTTGGCAACATATAGAGACGGTCCCTACCCAACAGCGGGCTCACAGTTCACGTTTCCTTTCCTGTTTCTCGTTTCATCAGTCTTTCTCCACCCCGCCGAGACAAGTAGGGAGTTTCCCAAAAGGCGGCCGTGCCGATAATGAGGTAGCGGATTTCATTTGGACGCTTAACTAAGAGAGAAAGCAAATGATCTCCGTAGACTTGACCTCACCCAAAAGGGCAGGGTTTCAAACGCTTCCCGGAGAGAAAGTTTTCCGTGGCACCTCAGAAAGGGGTGCCAGGATCTTTTCACTGTTCCTTTCATCCATTCATTCATTCAATCATATTTATTGAGCGCTTACGGTGTGCAGAGCACTGTACTAAGCGCTGGGGAAGTACAAGTTGGCACCATATAGAGACGGTCCCTACCCAACAGCGGGCTCACGGTTCACGTTTCCTTTCCCGTTTCTCGTTTCGTCAGTCTTTCTCCACCCTGCCAAGACAAGTAGGGAGTTTTCGAAAGGCAGTCGTGCCGATAATGAGGTAGCGGATTTCAGTTGGATTCTTAACTAGGAGAGAAAGCAAAAGATCTCCATAGACTTGACCTCACCCAAAAGGGCATAGTTTCAAACGCTTCCCAGAGAGAAAATTTTCCGTGGCACCTCAGAAAGGGGTGCCAGGATCTTTTCACTGTTCCTTTCCTTTTCCTGCAATCCAGGAAATTAAATCGATGAAGAAGCGGATGAGTGAACTTTGTATAGACTTCAACAAAAACCTTAATGAAGAGAACAGCTTCCTCACGTTCTCCAGGGATGAACTTGGTAGGCAATCGATCAGTCGTTGTTATTTATTGAGTGCCGAACACTATACTGGGAAGCAGCAGGGCCCGGGGGTCGGAGGTCGTGAGTTCTATATCCCTGCTCCGGCACGTGACGGCCGTGTAACCTTGGGCAAGACACTTCATTCATTCGTTCATTCATATTTATTGAGCGCTTACTGTGTGCAGAGCACAGTACTAAGCGCTTGGGAAGTACAAGTTGCCGACAGAGACGGTCCCTACCCGACAGTGGGCTCACAGTCTAGAAAGGGGAGACAGAGAACAAAACTTCACTTCTCTGTGCCTCCGTTGCCTCATCTGTAAAATGGGGAGTAAGACTGTGAGCCACATGTTCATTCGTTCAATCGTATTTATTGAGCGCTTACTGTGTGCAGAGCACTGTACTAAGCGCTTGGGAAGTCCAAGTTGGCGACATATAAAGACGGCCCCTACCCAACAATGGGCTCACAGTCTGGAAAGGGGAGACAGACAACAAAACTTCACTTCTCTGTGCCTCCGTTGCCTCATCTGTAAAATGGGGATTAAAACTGTGAGCACATGTTCATTCGTTCAATCGTATTTGTTGAGCGCTTACTGTGTGCAAAGCACTGTACTAAGCGCTTGGGAAGTACAAGTTGCCAACAAATAGAGACGGTCCCTACCCGACAATGGGCTCACAGTCTAGAAGGGGGAGACAGACAGCAAAACCAAACATATTAACAAAATACAATAAATAGAATAGTAAATATGTACAAGTAAAATAAATGAATAAGTAAATAAATACATAAATACAGCTCCGTAAAGGAAAGGGGTACCTCAGTCTCGTCTATCTCATCGCTCAGGCCCTGCCTCTGGCCCGGAATTCATTCAATCGTATTTATTGAGCGCTTACTGTGTGCAGAGCACTGTACTAAGCGCCTGGGAAGTACAAATTGGCAACATATAGAGACAGTCCCTACCCAACAGTGGGCTCACAGTCCTCTTGGAGGAGATGCGCCTTCAACACAATGATCCCACCCCTGTCCCTAAGCCTGTGGGACCAGCCCGATTACCATGTATCTAGTAAGCACTTCACAATTGTTGTTCTTCTTCTTATTATGCGCTTGAGAGAGTACCGTGTAACCGAGTTGGTAGACCTATCCCTGCCTGCAGTGAGCTTACATTTTAGCAGGGGGACTGTATACGTATTTTCCTTTTGAAGCGCAGCGGGTTAGGGTTAGGTCTCTCTCTTGCAAAACAGTCTCGAAGAGCCCGGGCTTTGGAGTCGGAGGTCATGGGTTCAAACCCCGGCTCCGCCAGTTGTCATCTGTGGGACTTTGGGCAAGTCCCTTCACTTCTCTGGGCCTCAGTTCCCTCATCCGGAAAATGGGGATTGAGACTGTGAGCCCCACGAGGGACAACCTGATCACCAGCGCTGAGAACAGTGCTTTGCGCCTAGTAAGCGCTTAACAGATGTCATCAGAGAAGCAGCGTATCTCAGTGGAAAGAGCCCGGGCTTTGGAGTCAGAGGTCATGGGTTCGAATGCCGACCCCGCCACATGTCTGCTGTGTAACCTTGGACAAGTCACTTAATTTCTCTGAGCCTCAGTTACCTCATCTGTAAAATGGGGATTAAGATTGTGAGCCCCATGTGGGACAACCTGATCACCTTATATCCTCCCCAGCGCTTGGTACAGTGCTTTGCACATAGTAAGCGCTTAACAAATGCCATTATTATTATTATATGTGTCACTGTTTCAAGTCTAAATCCTTCCTGCTGCAACCCAGCCTGATTCTGATTCCTCTGATTCTGATCTGAGTCTGTCTCTCTCTCTCTTTTTTGTTGTTTACTTAATTTTATAGTACACCCTGCAGAAGAGGCACTCAATTCTGGGCCTTATTTACAATACCTGTTGAAAGAATTAGTATTTTCTAATGTCCGCTCATCAAATTCTCCCGCTCCCTTCTGCGCCGCTCTTACTCGCTCCTGCATTCACCCTCCCTCCCATCCCTACAGCACATTATGTATATGCTGTATATATCTATAATTTATATTAATGTCTGTCTAACCCTCGACTGTGAGCTCGTTGTGGGCAGGAATGTGTCTGTTTGTTATATTGTATTCTCCCAAGTGCTTAGTACAGTGCTTGCTCACAGTAAGTGCTCAATAAATACAATTGAATGAATGCATCTTTTTTTTAAAAAAGGAATGCACCGTTCAGTACAAAGGAAACCCATTTTTGAAGGCGGGGAATTAAATTTAAGGCAAAACTTGTTCCTTTTTTTGTTTTTTTTAACAGGTTCTCTTCCTGATGATTTCATCGACAGCTTAGAAAAGGTGGAAAATGGCAAATATAAAGTTACCTTGAAATATCCCCACTACTTTCCGGTCATGAAAAAGTGCTGCGTCCCAGAAACCAGAAGGAAGATGGAGCTTGCTTTTAACACCAGGTGCAAAGAGGTACCAAGAGTTGCTCTGGTTTAGCATTGCTCAGTAATAATAATTATGATGGCATTGATTAAGCGCTTACTCTGTGCAAAGCACTGTTCTAAGCGCTGGGGAGGTAACAAGGTGATCAGGTTGTCCCACGGGGGGCTCACAGTCTCAAGCCCCATTTTTTACAGATGAGGTAACTGAGGCACAGAGAAGTGAAGTGACTTGCCCAAAGTCACACAGCTGACAAGTGGCGGAGCCGGGATTTGAACCCTTGATCTCTGACTCCAAAGCCCGGGCTCTTTCCACTGAGCCACGCTGCTTCTCATTGCCGATTTAGGGGAGCAGGGCTGTTGGCGTTGGTTTCATTTATTCATTCAATCGTATTTATTGAGCGCTTACTGTGTGCAGAGCAGAGGTCATGGGTTCAAATCCCAGCTCCGCCAATTGTCAGCTGGGTGACTTTGGGCAAGTCACTTCACTTCTCTGTGCCCCAGTTACCTCATCTGTAAAATGGGGATTAAGATTGTGAACCCTGCCGTGGGGCAACCTAATTACCTTGTTACCTCCCCAGTGCTTAGAACAGTGCTTTGCACATAGTAAGCGATTAATAAATGCCATTATTATTATTACTAAGCGCTTACTATGTGCAAAGCACTGTTCTAAGCACTGGAAAGTCGGCAGCATATAGAGACGGTCCCTACCCAACAGCGGGCTCACAGTCTAGAAGGGGGAATGAATGTCTTCTAGACTGTGAGCCCACTGTTGGGTAGGGACGGTCTCTATATGTTGCCAACTTGGACTTCCCAAGCGCTTAGTACAGTGCTCTGCACACAGTAAGCGCTCGATAAATACGATTGAATGAATGAATGAATGAAGCGTGGATTGTGCCCAGTTTGGGCAATGGAGTTTTTTTTGCCATGATGATAATAATAATAATAATAATAATTGGCATTTATTAAGCGCTTACTATGTGCAAAGCACTGTTCTAAGCGCTGGGGAGGATACAGGGTGATCTGGTTGTCCCACGTGGGGCTCACAGTCTTAATCCCCATTTTACAGATGAGGTAACTGAGGCCCAGAGAAGTTAAGTGACTTGCCCAAGATCACACAGCAGACATGTGGCGGAGTCGGGATTCGAACCCATGACCTCTGACTCCAAAGCCCGTGCTCTTTCCATTGAGCCACGCTGCTTCTCTTCCATGCCAGGGGCAGGCGAAGTGGTGAAGTCCCCTTTTCACCCCCCGGCCCTGTGCCCTCTGTGGTTTGGAGGAGAGAGTGGCAGAGTCTGTAGCCCAGGACCACGGTCCAGTTTGCCAGGCAAGATAATCAGAATTATTAAACATATTATTATTGTGTTAAATGCTTAGAGAAGCAGCGTGGCTCAGTGGAAAGAGCCCGGGCTTTGGAGTCAGTGATCACGGGTCCAAATCCCGGCCCCGCCAATTGTCAGCTGGGTGTAGGGACCGTCTCTAGACGTTGCTGACTTGTAATTCCCAAGTGCTTAGTACAGTGCTCTGCACACAGTAAGCACTCAATAAATACAATTGAATGATTGAGTTTGAGGCTGAAGGTGGTCCAATCCCATAGAGATGAAATCGTCAAACAAGAATAAGAATAATAATGATGGCATTTATTAAGCGCTTACTATGTGCGAAGCACTGTTCTAAGCGCTGGGGAGGTTCCAAGGTGATCAGGTTGTCCCACGCGGGGGCTCACGGTCTTAATCCCCATTTTCCAGATGAGGTCACTGAGGCCCCGAGAATCAATCAGTCGTATTTATTGAGCGCTTCCTGTGTGCAGAGCACTGTACTAAGCGCTTGGGAAGTACAAGTTGGCAACATATAGAGACGGTCCCCACCCAACAATGGGCTCACAGTCTAAAAGAAGCGAAGTGACTTGCCCAAAGTCACACAGCCGACAGTTGAAGTACAAGTTGGCAACATATAGAGACAGTCCCCACCCAACAATGGGCTCACAGTCTAAAAGAAGCGAAGTGACTTGCCCAAAGTCACACAGCCGACAGTTGGCGGAGCCGGGATTGGAACCCCTGACCTCCGACTCCAAAGCCCGGGCTCTTTCCACTGAGCCACGACTGTACGGATAAATAGATAAACAAAAGTATCTGTGTACCCGATTGCTGCATATAGGGTCAGGAGATCAACAAGCATGGCCCAGATTTGTTGCCACTACTGTTGGGGAGCCCCTCTCATTCACTCATTCATTCAGTCGTACTTATTGAGCGCTCACTGTGTGCAGAGCACCGTACTCGGGTTGTAACTGGAGCGTTTCCAGTCCTCTCCCAGTCTCCGCTACGGGAGGGAGAGTCAAGCAGCGGCCTGCCCATTCCATTCCTAGTTTGGGCAGTGGCTGGCGAGTGGAAACCACTATTTTATTTTGTTAATATGTTTGGTTTTGTTCTCTGTCTCCCCCTTCTAGACTGTGAGCCCGCTGCTGGGTAGGGACCGTCTCTAGATGTTGCCAACTTGGACTTCCCAAGCGCTTAGTACAGTGCTCTGCACACAGTGAGCGCTCAATAAATACGATTGATTGATTGATTGTACTTCCCAAGCGCTTAGTACAGTGCTCTGCACACAGTGAGTGCTCAGTAAATATGACTGAAGGAATGAGTGCTCTGCACACAGTAAGCGCTCAATAAATACGATTGATTGATTGATTGTACTTCCGAAGCGCTTAGTACAGTGCTCTGCACACAGTGAGTGCTCAATAAATATGACTGAAGGAATGAGTGCTCTGCACACAGTAAGCGCTCAATAAATACGATTGATTGATTGTACTTCCCAAGCGCTTAGTACAGTGCTCTGCACACAGTAAGCGCTCAATAAATACGATTGATTGATTGGAAGGGAATCTGCTACAAGTCAAAACTCCCCTGTGCTGGGCAGCGGAGACTCAACTTTACCGCACGGAACCGGGCAGTGGTCAACCGCTTCTGGATTTTGACCGAGAAAACTCAATCAATCGTATTTATTGAGCGCTTACTGTGTGCAGAGCACTGTACTAAGCGCTTGGGAAGTCCAAGTTGGCAACATATAGAGACGGTCCCTACGCAACAGCGGGCTCACAGTCTAGAAACCGTTTCTAGAACAATTGCAGACGGAGAGTGGAGTCTTCTGAGAGAGATGCGTCCGTGATCCATTCAGTCAACCTGTATATATGTATATATGTTTGTACATATTTATTACTTTATTTATTTTACTTGTACATATCTATTCTATTTGTTTTATTTTGTTAGCATGTTTGGTTTTGTTCTCTGTCTCCCCCTTCTAGACTGTGAGCCCACTTTTGGGTAGGGACCGTCTGTATGTGTTGCCGACTTGTACTTCCCAAGCGCTTAGTCCAGTGCTCTGCACACAGTAAGCACTCAATAAATACAATTGATTGATTGATTGATTGAGTCATATTTATTGAGCGCTTACTATGTGCAGAGCACTGGACTAAGCACTTGGGACGTACAAGTTGGCAACATCTAGAGACGGTCCCTACCCAGCAGCGGGCTCACAGTCTAGAACTGGGAGACAGAGAACAAAACAAAACATATTAATAAAATGAATAGAATAAATATGTACAAATGAAATAATAAATAGAGTAATAAATCCATACAAACATCTATACAGGTGCTGTGGGGAGGGGAAGGAGGTAGGGTGGGGGGGATGGGGAGGGGGAGAGGAAGGAGGGGGCTGAGTGTGGGAAGGCCTCCTGGAGGAGGTGAGCTCTCAGTAGGGATTTGAAGGGAGGAAGAGAGCGAGCTTGGCGGATGGGCAGAGGGAGGGAATTCCGGGCCAGGGAAAGGACGTGGGCCGGGGATCGACGGCGGGATGGGCGAGAATGAGGCCCAGTGAGGAGGTGAGCGGTGGCAGAGGAGCGGAGGGTGCCGGCTGGGCTGGAGAAGGACAGAAGGGACGGGAGGTAGGAAGGGGCGAACCTCCCCCTCCGTGATGTCGCCGAGGGTCGGAAACGACTCCCCGGCAAAAGACAAGACTGACGGGAAGGGAATTCTGTGAGCCGAACCTAGCCAGCCTGGTGTTCCCTCCCAGCGCAATATTAAAGCTTCTTTTCAAGGAGCCCCACGGGGGACATCAGCTTGAGCTGAAATAGCTGCTGCTTCTTAATGGGTTTGTCTTCTATTAATTATCGCTTTTCTGGGGGGTTGTTTTTAATTCGATTCTTAGGAGAACACCAAGATCCTTCAGCAGTTGCTTCCTCTCCGCGCCAGGGTAGCAGAGCTGCTTGGCTACCACTCCCACGCCGACTTTGTTCTGGAGGTGAACACCGCGAAGAGCACCAGTCGTGTCGCTACCTTCCTGGGTTCGTTCTGGCGGATGTTCCTACCCATCAATCGTATTTATTGAGCGCTTACTGTGTGCAGAGCACTGTACTAAGCGCTTGGGAAGTACAAGTTGGCAACATATAGTGACGGCCCCTACCCAACAGTGGGCTCACAGTCTAGAAGGGGGAACCCAGGCTCCGCCTCATTTCCCTCCCTCCGCGTTCATTTGGTTTCCGCGGTTCCCAAGCGCTTAGTACAGTGCTCTGCACACAGTAAGCGCTCAATAAATACGATTGATTGATTGCTTGATTGATTCCCGTTACTGAAACTGCTTTCACGGGGCCAGGTGGCTCCAAGGGGAGGAAAACAAGCCAACAGTAGCCCCCTTCTGGGGCGAGTCTCTTCATTTCCCCGTGCCTCAGTTTCCTCATCTGTAAAACGGGGGCTAAAGTCGTGTTCTCCACTTATCACTGGGAACCTCACGTGGGACAGGGATTGGGGCCGACTTGATTACCTGGTGTCTCTCTAAGGTTCAGTTCAGTGCTTGGCACATGGTAAGTTCATCCCTTCAGTCATATTTATTGAGTGCTTACCGTGTGCCAAGCACTGTACTAAGCGCTTGGAGGAGTACCCTATAACAATAAACAAGAGAAGCAGCATGGCTCAATGGAAAGAGCCCGGGCTTTGGAGTGAGAGGTCGTGGGTTCAAATCCCAGCTCTGCCAATTAATAATAATAATAATAATGGTATTTGTTAAGCGCTTACTATGTGCAAAGCACTGTTCTAAGCGCTGGGGAGGTTTCAAAGTGATCAGATTGTCCCACGGGGGGGCTCACAGTCTTCATCCCCATTTTACAGATGAGGCAACTGAGGCCCAGAGAAGTGAAGTGACTTGCCCAAAGTCACACAGCCGACAGTTGGTAGAGCCGGGATTTGAACCCACGACCTCTGACTCCAAAGCCCGGGCTCTTTCCACTGAGCCACGCTGCTTCTTATATAGAGAGAGAGATAGAGGTAGAGATAAACAGACAGACAGACAGATAGTGTATAGTATGTATGTGTATGCATCATACATATATGATATATATCATCATTATTATTATTATTACTAGATAGACTAGTATAGTATATATGTACACTATATATGCTATATAGTATAGTACACACACACACATACTATATACTATACTGGGGATTAAGACTTTGAGGCTCACGTGGTTCAACCTGATCACCTTGTATCCGCCCAGCGCTTAGAACAGTGCTTTGCACGTAATAAGCGCTTAACAAATACCATCATTTACTTCTTTATTTTTTATTTCTATGCCCAGCTTTGTATAAGGAGGGGGGTAGATACAAGCTAATCAGGTCCCACCCGGGGCTCACAGTCTAAGTAGGGGAGAGAACCGGGTTGAATCCCCCTTTTGCAAGTGGGGGAACGACGGCCCAGAGAAGCCAAGTGACTTGCCCAAGGTCACAGAGCAGGGAAACAGGCGCAGCCAGGATTAGATCCCAGGGCCTCTGACTTCCATAGATTCATTCATTCATTCATTCAGTCGTATTTATTGAGTGCTTACTGTGTGCAGAGCGCTGGACTAAGCGCTTGGGAAGGACAAGTCGGCAACAGAGAGAGACGGTCCCTCCCCAGCAATGGGTTCACAGGCAAGAAGGGGGAGACAGACAACAAAACGAACTATATTAATGAAAGAAAATAAATCGAATAGTAAATATGTACAAGTCAAATAAATAGAGTATTAGGTACAAGCATCTATCCAGGTGCTGTGGGGAGGGGAAGGAGGGGGCTCAGTCAGGGAAGACCTCCCGGAGGAGGTGAGCTCTCAGTAGGGCTTTAAAGGGAGGAAGAGAGCAAGCTTGGCGGATCAATCAATCAATCAATCATATTTATTGAGCGCTTACTGTGTGCAGAGCACTGGACTAAGCGCTTGGGAAGTCCAAGTTGGCAACATACAGAGACAGTCCCTACCCAACAGTGGGCTCACAGTCTAGAAGGGGGAGCCAGAGAACAAAACCAAGCATATTAACAAAATAAAATAAATAGAATAGATATGTACAAGTAAAATAAATAGAGTAATAAATATGTACAAACATATATAATAATAATAATAATGGTATTGTTAAGCGCTTACTATGTGCAAAGCCCTGTTCTAAGCGCTGGGGAGGTTACAAGGTGATTAGGTTGTCCCACCGGGGGGGGGGCTCACAGTTTTAATCCCCGTTTTACAGATGAGGGAACTGAGGCCCAGAGAAGTGAAGTGACTCGCCCAAAGTCACACGGCTGACAGTTGGCGGAGCCGGGATTTGAACCCATGACCTCTGACTCCAAAGCCCGGGCTCTTTCCACCGAGCCACGCTGCTTCTCTTTTTCTATCTATACATATATACAGGCGGATGTGCGGAGGGATGACATTCCAGGCCCCGCCCGGGCTCTTCCCACCGGGCCCCACCGTTTCCTAGAGCTAACCTAATCACCATCATCAACATCAATTGTATTTATTGAGCGCTTAGTGTGTGCAGAGCACTGTACTAAGCGCTTGGGAAGTCCAAGTTGGCAACATCTAGAGACAGTCCCTACCCAACAGTGGGCTCACAGTCTAAAAGGGGGAGACAGAGAACAAAACCAAACATACTAACAAAATAAAATAAATAGAATAGAATAAAATAAATAGAATAGAGTAAAATAAATAGAATAGAATAAAATAAATAGAATAGAGTAAAATAAATAGAATAGAATAAAATAAATAGAATAGAGTAAAATAAATAGAGCTAACGACCCGTAACGCGGCAGCTGATCTTGGACCTGAAGAAGAAAGAATGCGCAGAGCGGGGCTTGGAATACAACGGGAAAATCAACGCTTGGGATCTGCATTATTACATCATCATCAATCGTATTTATTGAGCGCTTACTGTGTGCAGAGCACTGTACTAAGCGCTTGGGAAGTACAAATTGGCAACATATAGAGACAGTCCCTACCCAACAGTGGGCTCACAGTCTAAAAGGGGGAGACGGAGAACAAAACCAAGCATACTAACAAAATAAAATAAATAGAATAGAATAGAATGAATAGAATAGAGTAAAATAAATAGAATAGAATAAAATAAATAGAATAGAGTAAAATAAATAGAGCTAACGACCCGTAACCTCTCGTGTTTGCCCTCGCAGATGACTTAAGCAAGAAGCTCAAACCTTTAGGGGAGGAGGAGCGGCAGCTGATCTTGGAGCTGAAGAAGAAGGAATGCTCAGAGTGGGGCTTGGAATACGACGGGAAAATCAACGCTTGGGATCTGCATTATTACATCATCATCAGTTGTATTTACTGAGCGCTTACTATGTGCAGAGCACTGTACTAAGCGCTTGGGAAGTACAAATTGGCAACATAGAGAGACAGTCCCTACCCAACAGTGGGCTCACAGTCTAAAAGGGGGAGACGGAGAACAAAACCAAACATACTAACAAAATAAAATAAATAGAATAGAATAGAATAAATAGAATAGCGTAAAAGAAATAGAATAGAATAAAATAAATGGAATAGAGTAAAATAAATAGAGCTAACGACCCGTGTTTGCCCTTGCAGATGACTTAAGCAAGAAGCTCAAACCTTTAGGGGAGGAGGAGCGGCAGCTGATCTTGGAGCTGAAGAAGAAGGAATGTGCAGAGCGGGGCTTGGAATACGACGGGAAAATCAACGCTTGGGACCTGCATTATTACATGACCCGGGTGGAGGAACGCAGGTTCTCCATAGACCAGGAGCAACTGAAGGAGTACTTCCCCATCGAAGCGGTCACGGAGGGCCTGCTGACCATCTACCAGGAGCTGCTGGGGCTGTCTTTCGAGCGCGTGGCCGACGCCGGCGTTTGGAACGAGAGCGTTACCCTCTACGCCGTGAAGGATAAGGCTTCGGGGGAGACCTTAGGACAGTTTTACCTGGACCTCTACCCAAGGTAGCCCTCCCGTCCACCGTCCTGGGCCTTCAGGTTTGCCGGGGGCGGGGGAAGCCTCAGCTTTAATTGGAATCGGCGGCTTGAGAGCACGAGGGGCAACCCGAGCTCTTCATTCATTCATTAATCCAATCGATCAATCGTATTGATTGAGCGCTTACTGTGTGCAGAGCACTCTAGTAAGCGCTTGGGAAGTCCAAGTTGGCAACATATAGAGACGGGCCGTACCCAGCGGTGGGCTCACAGTCTAGAAGGGGGAGACGGACGACAAAACAAGGATCATTCACTAAGGAGTCATGTAGGGAGGTAGAGCAAAACATTCGTACACGCTCCCACGTGTGCATACGAACACGTACACACACACGCAAGCACCCAGGAAGGGAATGGCAGGAGAGAAGACAAACAAACCTCTACTTTTTTTTGTTTTTCCCTGTGCTCAAGAGCACTGGAGCTCAGCCCCCGACCACTCTTCTAAAAAGGGAAAAGCACACGACAAACTTGCGGGCTTCCAGCGTAAGTCTCTGACCCGGCTTCTGGCTTGGAGCCGGAGGAGAATAATAATAATAATAATAATAATAATGGCATTTATTAAGCGCTTACTATGTGTAGAGCACTGTTCATTCATTCATTCATTCAGTCGCATTTATTGAGCGCTTACTGTGTGCAGAGCACTGTACTAAGCGCTTGGGAAGTCCAAGTTGACAACATCTAGAGACGGTCCCTACCCAACAACGAGCTCACGGTCTAGAGGGGGAGACAGACATTGAGACAAATAGATAAAGCAATAAATTACAGATGTATACTGATAGATACATATGTGCTGTGGGGAGTCATTCATTCAGCCGTATTTATATTGAGCGCTTCCTGTGTGCGGAGCGCTGTACTAAGCGCTTGGGAAGTACAAGTTGGAAACACACAACACGCTGTTCTAAGCGCTGGGGAGGTTACAAGACTGTTAAGACTGTTACAAGAGAAGCAGCATGGCTCAGGGGAAAGAGCCCAGGCTTTGGAGTCAGAGGTCACGGGTTCAAATCCCGGCTCCGCCAATTGTCAGCTGGGTGACTTTGGGCAAGTCACTTCACATCCCTGGGCCTCAGTTCCCGCATCGGGAAAATGGGGATGAAGACTGTGAGCCCCCCGTGGGACAACCTGATCACCTTGTAACCTCCCCAGCGCTTAGAACAGTGCTTTGCACATAGTAAGCGCTCAATAAAAGCCATCATTATTATAAGACTAAGACTGTTACAAGACTGTTACAAGACGGTTAAGACTGTTACTGTTAAGACTTTTACAAGACTGTTAAGACTGTGAGCCCCATGTGGGACAGGGACTGTGTCCAACCCAACTATCTTGTACCTATCCCAGCACTTAGTACAGTGCCTGGCACATAGTAAGCGCTTAAGAAATACTGCCGTTATCATCATCATTATTATTATTATTATTATTATTATTATTATTACAAAGCAATGAGGTTGTCCCACAAGGGGCTCACAGTCTTAATCCCCATTTTCCAGATGAGGGAACTGAGGCCCAGAGAAGTGAAGTGACTTGCCCACAGTCACACAGCTGACAATTGGCGGAGCCGAGATTTGAACCCGTGACTTCGGACTCCAAAGCCCGGGCTCTTCCCACTGAGCCACGCTGCTTCTCTGTAGAGAAGCAGGGGAGAGACAGAGCGAAACGTCTCAGCCCTCCATCCCCAATTCCGGGACGTTTTTTGTGGGCATTTGCCTTCGTCAGAATTAGAACAGTGCTCTGCACATAGTAAGCGCTTAATAAATGCCATTATTATTATTATTAATTGGAAGATGAATCATTTTATGTGTTGGTTGCCCGTGCAACGTGAATGTATGTTTGTTATGTTGCCAACTTGTACTTCCCAAGCGCTTAGTTCAGTGCTCTGCACATGGTAAGCGCTCAATAAATACGACTGAATGAATGAATAAATGAAAGTACAAAAAAATAGGGGTAACAAACGGCCTCGTTGTATAGAAATAGGATAGCTATACTTTAAAGAAGAAAGTTTGAAGTGGAGTGGAATGAGCCCAGTAATTTGGATAATTGGGGGATAAAAACGGGAATGTATGTTGGTTTGTTTTTAACACCATTTTACTACCTCGTGTCAATGTGGGTGACTCGGTATGGCCGCCAAACTTGGATTTAGCTTCCTGCAGTCTGTAGCGGCCCGCCTCTCCCTGAATCCCTACGGGATGGCCTGAAATTCCGGGAAATGCCTTTCTGCCTCGCTGTTCTCTCCTTGATCCTTCAAGCACGTGCGCTGGGGCTTTGCTAAGCCCTGCCCAAGTGGAGTATTCCCTTTGTCAGGCAAAGATTTCCTTGCTTGAGTGGCAGAAGGGAGAGCAGGGAGAGAAAAGGCTATGGGGTCTGGGGTGGGGAGGTCATGAATTCTGAATTCGAGGACTCCAAATAATAATAATAATAATAATAATAATAATAGTAATGATGATGCGCAAAGCACTGTTCTAAGCGCTGGGGGGGATACAAGGTAATCAGGTTGTCCCACAGGAGACTCACAGTCTTAATCCCCATTTTCCAGAGGCCCAGAGAACTGAAGTGACTTGCCCAAAGTCACCCAGCTGACAATTGGCGGAGCGGGGATTTGAACCCACGACCTCTGACTCCAAAGCCCGGGCTCTTTCCACCGATGCGGTTTTCCCGTTGGCAAAAATTGAATGGGCTTTGCCTCGGAAATAACAGGGATGGTATTCAGATTGGGTTTGCAGGTGGAATAGGGGGGATACTACTCTTCATTTCAGTAATAATAATAACGATGGTATTTGTTAAGCGCTTACCACGTGCCAAGCACTGTTTTAAGGGCTGGGGGGTGTACAAGGTAATCAGGTGGCCCCACGTGGGGCTCACAGTCTTAATCCCCATTTTCTAGATGAGGGAACTGAGGCCCAGAGAAGTGAAGTGACTTGCCCAGAGTCACCCAGCTGACAATTGGCGGAGCGGGGATTTGAACCCATGACCTCTGACTCCAAAGCCCGGGCTCTTTCCACTGATGCGGTTTTCCCGTTGGCAAAAATTGAATGGGCTTTGCCTCGGAAATAACAGGGGTAGTATTCAGATTGGGTTTGCAGGTGGAATAGGGGTGATACTACTCTTCATTTCAGTAATAATAATAACGATGGTATTTGTTAAGCACTTACCATGTGCTAAGCACTGTTCTAAGCACTGGGGGGTATGCATGGTAATCAGGTGGTCCCACGTGGGGCTCACAGTCTTAATCCCCATTTTCTAGATGAGGGAACTGAGGCCCAGAGAAGTGAAGTGACTTGCCCAGAGTCACCCAGCTGACAATTGGTGGAGCCGGGATTTGAACCCATGATGATGATGGTATTTGTTAAGCGCTTACTATGTGCAAAGCACTGTTCTAAGCGCTGGGGGGATACAAGGTGATCAGGTGGTCCCACATGGGGCTCACAGTCTTAATCCCCATTTTCCAGATGAGGGAACTGAGGCCCAGAGAAGTGAAGTGACTTGCCCAAAGTCACCCAGCTGACAAGTGGCGGAGCCGGGATTAGAACCCACGACCTCTGACTCCCAAGCCCGGGCTCTTTCCACTGAGTCACGCCGCTTCTCATTCAGATATCGAAACAGCCTGGAGTGAGAGTATCGAACGCAATGGCTCGGCGCGTATATTTTTTTCTTTCCCCTCCCCACCCTCCGAAAGCCGAACCAAATGCAGTAAGCGCCCCCGGGTTGTCCCGAACCGTCACCCTCGTCTTTCCGCGCCACGGGCTCCCAAGCGTAGGGACCGTTAGTCCAGTGCTCTGCACACAGTAAGCGCTCAATAAATACGATTGAATGAATGAATGAATGAAAGAGAGCCCCAGGAAGCGGGGTGTCGGGGTTTCGGCCCCCGCGGCTCACCGGGCTCTCTCGCGGCTCCAGGGACGGGAAGTACGGCCACGCGGCCTGCTTCGGCCTCCAGCCCGGCTGCCTCCTTCCCGACGGGAGCCGCCTGATGTCCGTGGCCGTCCTGGTGGTGAACTTCTCGCAGCCGGCCGCCGGCCGCCCCTCCCTGCTGCGCCACGACGAAGTGAGGACCTACTTCCACGAGTTTGGCCACGTCATGCATCAGATCTGCGCCCAGGTGAGCGGCGTCAGGGTCCTTCGCTGCCATCCATCCCCTCACCCCCTCCTCCCTCACCTCCCTTCTGTCCTTCTCCAGCCCGTCCCGCACCCTCCGCTCCTCCGCCGCTAATCTCCTCACCGTACCTCGTTCTTGCCTGTCCCGCCATCGACCCCCGGCCCACGTCCTCCCCGGGGCCCGCAGTGCCCTCCCTCCGCACCTCCGCCAAGCTCGCTCTCTTCCTCCCTTCAAAGCCCTACTGAGAGCTCACCTCCTCCAGGAGGCCTTCCCACACGGAGCCCTCTTCTTCCTCTCAATCAATCAATCAATCGAGTGCTTACTGTGTGCAGAGCACTGTACTAAGCGCTTGGGAAGTACAAGTCGGCAACAGATAGAGACGGTCCCTACCCAACAGCGGGCTCACGGTCTAGAAGGGGGAGACAGAGCACAAAACAAAACATAGTAACAAAATAAAATAAATAGAATAGATCCCCTCCCCATCCCCCCGCCTTACCTCCTTCCCCTCCCCGCAGCACCTGTATGTATGTCTATATGTTTGTACGGATTTATTACTCTATTTTACTTGTACATATTTATTCTATTTATTTTATTTGGTTTATATGTTTTGTTGTCTGTCTCCCCCTTCTAGACTGTGAGCCCGCTGTTGGGTGGGGACCGTCTCGATATGTTGCCAACTTGTACTTCCCAAGTGCTTAGTACAGTGCTCTGCACACAGTAAGCGCTCAATAAATACGATTGAATGAATGAATGAATGTACAGATTTATTACTCTATTTGACTTGTACATATTTTCTGTTCTATTTATTTTGTTAGCCATGTGCACCTAGCTTTATTTCTATTTATTCTGATGACTTGACACCCGTCCACATGTTTCGTTTTGTCATCTGTCTCCCCCTTCTAGACTGTGAGCCCGTTGTTGGGTAGGGACCGGCCCTATATGTTTCCATCTTGTACTTCCTAAGCGCTTAGTACAGTGCTCTGCACACAGTAAGCGCTCAGTAAATACAATTGAATGAATGAATGAATCTCATTTCCTCTTTGAATCCAAGTGCCCACATTGGGAGCGCCTTGTGGGGCAGGGACTGTATCCAATCTGATTAATAATAATAATGATAGCATTTTATTAAGTGCTTACTATGTGCAAAGCACTGTATTAAGCGCTGGGGAGGTTACAAGGTGATCAGGTTATCTACCCCAGTGCTTGGCACAGAGCACTTATCAAGTACCAGAATTATTATAATTATTATTATTATTATTGCTGTGCATCTCCAAATGCATTCATTCATTCATTGTCGTATTTATTGCACGCTTACTGTGTGCAAAGCACTGTACTAAGTGCTTGGGAGAGGACAACAACAGACATATTCCCTGCCCACAATGAGCTCACAGTCTAGAGGGGGAGACAGACATTATTATTATTGTTATTACATATATACGTAAATAAATAACGTCTATATCAGATTGATATATATATATAATTATATATATTATATGTAATGCATATTTACAGATATATATGTGTATAACCTCCCCAGCACTTAGAACAGTGCTTTGCACATAGTAAGCGCATAACAAATACCATCACTATTATTATTATTATTATTATCTATAATATAGATAGAAGAAGCATCGTGACTCAGTGGAAAGAGCCCGGGCTTTGCAGTCAGAGGTCATGGGTTCAAATCCCGGCTCCGCCGATTGTCAGCTGGGTGCCTTTGGGCAAGTCACTTCACTTCTCTGGGCCTCAATTCCCTCATCTGTAAAATGGGGATTAAGATTACGAGCCCCCCCCCCCCCCCCCTCGCCGGGACAACCTGATCACCGTGTAACCTCCCCAGCTCTTAGAACAGTGCTTTGCACATAGTAAGCGCTTAATAAATGCCATTATTATTATTATCAGCCTCCTTGCCGACCTCCCCGTCTCCAGTCTTTCCCCATTCCAATCCCTACTTCACTCTGCCGGCCAAATCGTTTTTCTACGAGAATGTTCAGTCCAGGTTTCCCAACTCCTCAAGAACAGTGCTTTGCACATAGTAAATGCTTACTAAATGCCATTATTATTATTATCAGCCTCCTTGCCGACCTCCCCGTCTCCAGTCTTTCCCCGTTCCAGTCCCTACTTCAGTCTGCCGGCCAAATCGTTTTTCTACGAGAACGTTCAGTCCACATTTCCCTACTGCTCCAGGACCTCCGGTTTTTGCCCAGCCCACCCTCTTCATTCCTCTATCGCTGTATCACGATCTCGTCTAGCTCGCCACCGACCTCTTAGCCACATCCTCCCTCTGGCCCGGAACGCCCTCCCTCTTCATATCTAGCGGATAATCACTCTCCCCTCCTACAAAGCCTCACTGAAGGCCCATCTCCTCCAGAAGCCTTCCCTAACTAAACCCTCATTTTCTCTCCTCGCATTCCCTCCTGCATCACCCTTGCACTTGGATTTACTCCTTTTTTTCACCCCTTCCTCCTCCTCACAGCAATATAATAATAATAATAATAATAATAATGGCATTTATTAAGCGCTTACTATGTGCCAAGCACTGTTCTAAGCGCTGGGAAGGTTACAAGGTGATCAAGTTGTCCCACAGGGGACTCACAGTCCAAAAGCCTTCCCCAACTAAACCCTCGTTTTCTCTCCTCACATTCCGTCCTGCATCACCCTTGCACTTGGATTTACTCCTTTTTTTCACCCCTTCCTCCGCCCCACAGCGTTACAATAATAATAATAATAATGGCATTTATTAAGCGCTTACTATGTGCCAAGCACTGTTCCAAGCACTGGGAAATTTACAAGGTGATCAGGTTGTCCCACGGGGGGCTCACAGTCCAAAAGCCTTCCCCAACTAAACCCTCGTTTCCTCTCCTCACATTCCCTCCTGCATCGCCCTTGCACTGGGATTTACTCCTTTTTCTCACCCCTTCCTCCACCCCACAGCATTACAATAATAATAATAATAATGGCATTTATTAAGCGCTTACTATGTGCAAAGCACTGTTCTAAGCGCTGGGAAGTTTACAAGGCGATCAGGTTGTCCCACGGGAGGCTCACGGTCCAAAAGCCTTCCCCAACTAAACCCTCGTTTCCTCTCCTCACATTCCCTCCTGCATCGCCCTTCCACTTGGATTTACTCCTTTTTTTCACCCCTTCCTCCGCCCCACAGCATTACAATAATAATAATAATAATGGCATTTATTAAGCGCTTACTATGTGCCAAGCACTGTTCTAAGCGCTGGGAAGGTTACAAGGTGATCAGGTTGTCCCACGGGGGGCTCACAGTCCGAAAGCCTTCCCCAACTAAACCCTCGTTTCCTCTCCTCACATTCCCTCCTGCTTCGCCCTTGCACTTGGATTTGCTCCTTTTTTTCACCCCTTCCTCCGCCCCACAGCATTACAATAATAATAATAATAATGGCATTTATTAAGCGCTTCCTATGTGCCAAGCACTGTTCTAAACGCTGGGAAGGTTACAAGGTGATCAGGTTGTCCCACGGGAGGCTCACGGTCCAAAAGCCTTCCCCAACTAAAGCCTCATTTCCTCTCCTCACATTCCTTCCTGCATCGCCCTTGCACTTGGATTTGCTCCTTTTTTTCCACCCCTTCCCCCGCCCCACAGCATTATAATAATAATAATAATGATAATAATAATGGCATTTATTAAGCGCTTACTATGTGCCAAGCACTGTTCTAAGCACTGGGAAGTTTACAAGGTGATCAGGCTGTCCTACGGGGGGCTCACGGTCCAAAAGCCTTCCCCAACTAAACCCTCGTTTTCTCTCCTCACATTCCCTCCTGCTTCGCCCTTGCACTTGGATTTATTCCTTTTTTTCACCCCTTCCTCCGCCCCACAGCATTACAATAATAATAATAATAATGGCATTTATTAAGCGCTTACTATATGCCAAGCACTGTCCTAAGCGCTGGGAAGGTTGCAAGGTGATCAGGTTGTCCCACGGGGGGCTCACAGTCTTAATCCCCATTTTACAGATGAGGTAACTGAGGCACAGAGAAGTGAAGTGACTTGCCCAAAGTCACATAGGTAAGTCAATTGATCAATGGAATCTACTGAGCGCTTACTACATGTAGAGCGCTGCACTGAGCGCTTGGGAGGTGGTGGACACGTTCCCTGCCCACAACGAGCTCACGGTCTAGAGGGGGAGACAGATGTGAATATAAAGTGATTACGGATCCGTAATCAATCCGTAATCCCGCCCTGACTACTGGATCAGAAGCAGCGTGGCTCAGTGGGAAGAGCCCGGACTTTGGAGTCAGAGGTCATGGGTTCAAATCCCCGCTCCGCCAATTGTCAGCTGTGTGACTTTGGGCAAGTCACTTCACTTCTCTGTGCCTCATTTACTTCATCTGTAAAATGGGGATGAAGACTGTGAGCCCCCCGTGGGACAACCTGGTCACCTTGTTACCTCCCCAGTGCTTAGAACAGTGCTTTGCACATAGTAAGCGCTTAATAAATGCCATCATTATTATTAATTGGCAGAGCCGGGAGGTGAACCCATGACCTCTGACTCCAAAGTCCGTGCCCTTTTCCGCTGAGCCACGCTGCTTCTGATCCAGCGGTCAGGGCGGGATGACGGATTGATTACGGATCCGTAATCAATTTATATTCACGTCTGTGTCCCCCTCTGGACCGTGAGCTCGTCGTGGGCGGGGAACGTGGCCACCACCTCCCAAGCGCCCAGTGCAGCGCTCTGCACGTAGTAAGCGCTCAGTAAATTGCATCGAGCAATTGACTTAGAGTGGGCACATCTCGTCCGGCTCTGGGCGAGAGCCCCCCACGGCCATCTCCGCCGGAATCTACCCCGATACCCCCTGCTCACACTGGGCTTCCCAGCCTCAGTCTCCCCGAAAAGCCCAACGGAGACCAGGTGGGAGGGAGCCAAGGCGCCAACCATCACCTCCTCCTGTGAGCTCACCTCCTCCAGGAGGCCTTCCCAGACTGAGCCCCTTCCTTCCTCTCCCCCTCGCCCCCCTCTCCATCCCCCCATCTTACCTCCTTCCCTTCCCCACAGCACCTGTATAGATGTATATATGGTTGTACATATTTATTACTCTATTTATTTATTTATTTTACTTGTACATTTCCATCCTATTTATTTTATTTTGTTGGTATGTTTGGTTCTGTTCTCTGTCTCCCCCTTTTAGACTGTGAGCCCACTGTTGGGTAGGGACTGTCTCTATGTGTTGCCAATTTGTACTTCCCAAGCGCTTAGTACAGTGCTCTGCACATAGTAAGCGCTCAAGAAATACGATTGATTGATTGATTGATCACCAGCCCGAGGTTCATAGAGGGGAAACCGCGATGGAGAAGCCATAGTTCCCTCCCCCGTGGCCTTTTTGGGCACTTAGTAGTCCCCAAACTCTCCCCCAAGAACCGGCATCCGTCTCCCCTGGAGCAGCGTGGCTCAGTGGAAAGAGCCCGGGCTTTGGCGTCAGAGGTCATGGTTCAAATCCCGGCTCCGCCACTCGTCAGGCTGTGCGACTTCGGGCAAGTCACTTCTCTGGGCCTCAGTGACCTCATCTGTCAAATGGGGATGAAGACTGGGAGCCCCCCGTGGGACAATCTGATCACCTTGTAACCTCCCCAGCGCTTAGAACAGCATATAGTAAGTGCTTAATAAATGCCGTTATTATTATCGTAAGCGCTTAACAAATGCCATTGTTATTATTATTATTAAGGGAAGCAGCGTATTTCAGTGGGAAGAGCATGGGCTTTGGAGTCAGAGGTCATGGGTTCAAATCCCGGGTCCACCAATTGTCAGCTGTGTGACTTTGGGCAATAATAATAATAATAATGGCATTTATTAAGCGCTTACTACGTGCAGAGCACTGTTCTAAGCGCTGGGGAATTTACAAGGTGATCAGGTTGTCCCACGTGGGGCTCACAGTCTTCATCCCCATTTACTTAACAAGTCACTTAACTTCTGTGGGCTTCAGTGACCTCATCTGTAAAATGGGGATGAAGACTGGGAGCCCCCCAGGGGACAATCTGATCACCTTGTAATAATAATAATAATAATAATGATGGTATTTGTTAAGCACTTACTATGTGCAAAGCACTGTTCTAAGTGCTGGGGGGGGTACAAAGTGATCAGGTTGTCCCATGTGGGGCTCACAGTCTTAATCCCCATTTTACAGATGAGGGAACTGAGGCCCAGAGAAGTGAAGTGACTTGCCCAAAGTCACACAGCTGACAATGGGCAGAGCTGGGATTTGAACCCATGACCTCTGACTCCAAAGCCCAGGCTCTTTCCACTGATAATAATTTTGGTATTTGTTAAGCGCTTACTGTGTGCAAAGCACTGTTCTAAGCACTGGGGAGGATACAAGGTGATCAGGTGGTCCCATATGGGGCTCACAGTCTTAATCCCCATTTTCCAGATGAGGGAACTGAGGCCCAGAGAAGTGAAGTGACTTGCCCAAAGCGGCGGAACCGGGATTTGAACCCACGACCTCGGACTCCCAAGCCCGGGCTCTTCCCACTGCTTCTCTAAATGCAGACTGGGTGAAGACTGGGAGCCCCCCGTGGGACAATCTGATCACGTTGTAACCTCCCCAGCGCTTAGAACAGTGCTTGGTCTAGACTACTCTATTTATTTATTTTACTTGTACATATCTATTCTATTTATTTTTATTTCACGAGAAGCAGCGTGGCTCAGTAGGAAAGAGCCCGGGCTTTGGAGTCAGAGGTCATGGGTTCAAATCCCGGCTCCACCAATTGTCAGCTGTGTGACTTTGGGCAAGTCACTTAACTTCTCCGGGCCTCAGTTCCCTCATCTGTAAAATGGGGATTAAATCTGTGAGCCCCACGAGGGACAACCTGATCACCTTGTAACCTCCCCAGCGCTTAGAACAGTGCTTTGCACATAGTAAGCGCTTAACAAATGCCATTATTATTATTATTATTATTTCGTTAATATGTTTTGTTTTGTTCTCTGTCTCCCCCTTCTAGACTGGGAGCCCGCTGTTGGGTAGGGACCGGCTCTAGATGTTGCCAACTCGGACTTCCCAAGCGCTCAGCCCAGTGCTCTGCGCACAGTAAGCGCTCAATAAGTACGATGGAATGAATGAATGACTCGAGCCGCTGAACTGGGTGACTTTCACTGAGGCCGAGGACTCGGGCGGCGGGGGTGATGAGTAGTCTAGAAAGGCATGTATCGAATAAACATAACCGGATGAGGGCTGGGGAGGGGAGGGGAGGTTGGGATCCGATTGCCGGCCGGGATTTACGCGTCTCTTTGTTTGGAGAGGAACATTCTTTCAGGAGACGCCTTGGCTCTCGGCGGTCATTATTTATTTTAGGAGAGACGTACGGATAAGTCGCGTCGGGATCAGAAGCTTCCTGACGGTTTCTCAGGCTTTTGGAGGGCTGGAAATCCGGAGACGCTCACTCTACGCTGTCCGGGGGATATTTTCCCTACCGGCTCCCCACTGGAAAAACCCCAGGTTCACTCATTCATTCAGTCGTATTTATTGAGCGCTTACTGTGTGCAGAGCACTGTATTAAGCGCTTGGGAAGTACAAGTTGGCACCGTATTCATTCATTCAATCGTATTTATTGAGCGCTTACTGTGTGCAGAGCACTGTGTTAAGCACTTGGGAAGTACAAGTTGGCAACATATTCATTCATTCAGTTGTATTTATTGAGCGCTTACCGTGTGCAGAGCACTGTATTAAGCATTTGGGAAGTACAAGTTGGCACCGTATTCATTCAATCGTATTTATTGAGCGCTTACTGTGTACAGAGCTCTGTATTAAGCACTTGGGAAGTACAAGTTGGCAACAATATTCATTCATTCAGTTGTATTTATTGAGCGCTTACTGTGTGCAGAGCACTGTATTAAGCGCTTGGGAAGTACAAGTTGGCACCATATTCATTCATTCAGTCGTATTTATTGGGCGCTTACTGCGTGCAGAGCTCTGTATTAAGCACTTGGGAAGTACAGGTTGGCAACAATATTCATTCATTCAATCGTATTTATTGAGCGCTTACTGTGTGCAGAGCACTGTATTAAGCGCTTGGGAAGTACAAGTTGGCACCATATTCATTCATTCAATCGTATTTATTGAGTGCTTACTGTGTGCAGAGCACTGTATTAAGCACTTGGGAAGTGCAAGTTGGCAACATATTCATTCAATCGTATTTATTGAGTGCTTACTGTGTGCAGAGCACTGTATTAAGCGCTTGGGAAGTACAAGTTGGCAACATATAGAGACGGTCCCCGCCCAACAGCGGGCTCACCATCTAGAAGAAGCAGCGTGGCTCAGTGGAAAAAGCCCAGGCTTTGGAGTCAGAGGTCATGGGTTCAAATCCCGGCTCCGCCAATTGGCAGCTGTGTGACTTTGGGCAAGTCACTTCACTTTCCTGGGCCTCAGTTCCCTCATCTGTAAAATGGGGATTAAGACTGTGAGCCCCCCGTGGGACAACCTGATCACCTTGTAACTTCCCCAGCGCTTAGAACAGAGCTTTGCACATAGTAAGTGCTTAATAAATGCCATTATCATTATTATTATTATTATTTGGGCCTCAATTCCCTCATCTGTAAAACGGGGATGAAGACTGTGAGCCCCACGTGGGACAACCTGATCACCTTGTATCCCCCCAGTGCTTAGAACAGTGCTTTGCACGTAGTAAGCGCTTAACGAATACCATCATTATTATTATTAGAAGGTTGACCCCATCCGCCTTTGGAGGGACCCACCCTCCTACTTGCTTGCTCCGAAGGCTTCGGTTCCTCCTCACGGAAGCGACACGGGGCCGGCACCCGGGATTCGCCCGCATCCCGCCAGCGAGCGCCGTGGTTTTCTCATCTGTAAAATGGGGGCAGTTAAACCTTAGCTCTCCCTCTCTCACGGGGCTGTTGTGAGAAGAAAAATGATATGATCGGGGCAGAAGCGCGCTGGACCCTGCCGTCAGGTCCGGTTCCTCCAGGCCGGGGAAGTTGGCAGCCCACGGGGCGTCTCTGCGCCTGATGTGTCGAAGGCTCCTTCAGTCAATCAATCGTATTTATTGAGCGCTTACTGTGTGCAGAGCACTGTACTAAGCGCTTGGGAAGTCCAAGTTGGCAACATAGAGAGACGGTCCCTACCCAACAGTGGGCTCACTGCTCTATCGCTGCCGAGCGCCCGGTGTTTAACCAGAGAAGCACCTCCTTCCCTTCCCCACAGCACCTGTATATATGGATATATGTTTGTACGGATTTATTACTCTATTTATTTATTTTACTTGTACATATCTATTCTATTTATTTTAGTTAGTTAATATGTTTTGTTTTGTTGTCCGTCTCCCCCTTCTAGACTGTGAGCCCACTGTTGGGTAGGGACTGTCTCTAGATGTTGCCAGCTTGCACTTCCCAAGCGCTTAGTCCAGTGCTCTGCACACAGTAAGAGCTCAATAAATACGATTGATTGATTGATAGAGCACAGGCTCCGCCGCTTCTCTGCTGTGTGATCTTAGGCAAGTCACTTCGCTTCTCGGTGCTTCAGTTACCTCATCTGTAAAATGGGGATTGAGACGGTCAGCCCCACGTGGGACGTGGACCGCGTCCAACCTGCTTATCATATATCTGCCTGGCACATAGTAAGCGCTTAACAAATGCCACAGTTATTATTATTATCATCTCCTCCATACCTCATTCTGTAAAGTGGGGATGGAGACTGTGAGCCCCATGTGAGACAGGGACTGTGTCCAACCCGATTTGCTTGTATTCATTCATTCAGTCGTATTTGTTGAGCGCTTACTGTGTGCAGGGCACTGTATTAAGCACTTGGGAAGTCCAAGTTGGCAACATATAGCGACTGTCCCTACCCAACAGTGGGCTCACAGTCTAGAAGGGGGAGACAGACAACAAAACAAAACATATTAACAAAATAAAATAAATAGGAAGCAGGCTGCAAAGCTCGGCTCCCTAGAATTCATTTATTCATTCATTCAATCGTATTTATTGAGCACTTACTGTGTGCAGAGCACTGTATTAAGCGCTTGGGAAGTCCAAGTTGGCAACATATAGAGACGGTTCCTACCCAACAGTGGGCTCACAGTCTAGAAGGGGGAGACAGAGAACAAAACAAAACGTATTAACAAAATAAAATAAATAGGAAGCAGGCTGCAAAGCTCGGCTCCCTAGAATTCATTCATTCATTCATTCAATCGTATTTATTGAGCGCTTACTGTGTACAGAGCACTGTATTAAGCACTTGGGAAGTCCAAGATGGCAACATATAGAGACGGTCCCTACCCAGCAGCGGGCTCACAGTCTAGAAGGGGGAGACAGAGAACAAAACAAAACATATTAACAAAATAAAATAAATAGGAAGCAGTCTGCAAAGCTCGGCTCCCTAGAATTCATTCATTCATTCATTCAATCGTATTTATTGAGCGCTTACTGTGTACAGAGCACTGTATTAAGCGCTTGGGAAGTCCAAGTTGGCAACATATAGAGACGGTCCCTACCCAACAGCGGGCTCACAGTCTAGAAGGGGGAGACAGAGAACCAAACAAAACATATTAACAAAATAAAATAAGTAGAATAAAAATGTACAAGTCAAATAAGTAAATAGAGTAATAAATCCGTACAAACATATGTACAGGTGCTGTGGGGAAGGGAAGGAGCGCTTAGTATAGTGCCTGTCACATAGTCGGCACTCATTAAGTACTATTGATTGATTGATTATTATTATCGACCACCCACCCGTTCGCCTTCCAGACCGATTTTGCTCGCTTCAGCGGCACGAACGTGGAGACGGACTTCGTGGAGGTGCCTTCCCAGATGCTGGAGAATTGGGTGTGGGACCCCGAGTCCCTCCGCCAGCTCTCCAGGCATTACAAGGACGGCAGCCCCATCCCAGACAACCTCCTGGACAACCTCGTGGCATCCAGGCTGGTCAACACAGGTAGGCCCCGGAATCCTAGCAAAGGAAGCGCTCCGGAACATCCCGGGGTGCGATTCCCAACGCCGTTTGAGGTCGGGCGGGGGTTCCCACGAATGCCAGGGGAAGACCTGTATATATATGTATATGTTTGTACATATTTATTACTCTATTTTATTTGTACATATCTATTCTATTTATTTTATTTTGTTAGTATGTTTGGTTTTGTTCTCTGTCTCCCCCTTTTAGACTGTGAGCCCACTGTTGGGTAGGGACTGTCTCTAGATGTTGCCAATTTGTACTTCCCAAGCGCTTAGTCCAGTGCTCTGCACATAGTAAGCGCTCAGTAAATACGATTGATGATGATGATGATGATGACTCCTGCCCTCCCGGAGCTAGAGCCCTGCAGCGATCGATGGGAGAGGGATCAACGCTGCAGCGGACAAGTGGCAGAGCCGGGATTAGAACCCACGACCTCCTGATTCCCGGGCCTGGGCTCGGGATCCGATTGCCGCACTGCAATCGGGAAAAAAACGGGGCTCACGTTGCCTGCCTTTCCAGCTTCCAAGCTTGTTAGGAGGACAGAGTGAGGTCATGGATGGGACATGGGACATGGGATGGGACATGCTTAGTACAGTGCTCTGCACATAGTAAGCGCTCAATAAATGCGATTGATGATGATGATGAAAGCCCGGGGCAAAATGAAAGCACTCTCCAAATTCAAGCCGGTAGTCGTAGATACTGTTGTTAGGTTTTCTTGTCTTTCCCTTTAAATATGGACTGAGGAGTTGGGAGCGGTGGCCCGTGGGCATTCCGGTTTGTGGGAAGCGGGAGCGGGGTTGGCTCCCCGAGTGGTTTTCCAATGGCTCTGGAGCCCACGCGTGGACGCTCGCTCCCCGTTAGGGCTGCTGACCCTGCGGCAGATTGTTCTGAGCAAAGTGGATCAGTCTCTTCATACGAACACATCGCTGGACTCCGCGAGCGAGTACGCCGAGCTCTGCCTGGAGATCCTCGGGATTTCGGCAACTCCAGGTACGTGCCGGTTTTTGTCCCCGTGTCCTCCGAGGGGTCTCATGGCTGGGGAGGAGGAGGGAAAGGAAGAGCGTGTGTGCCTGTCAAATGACTTTCTTAAGTTCTCATTTCGACATTCGGGGCCTGGATGGTTCGGATAGTGGCCCTTGGCGGGGCCGAGGGAGGAGGCAACGGCAGTTGTTGAGTGCTTCGCACATAGTAAGCGCTTAACAAATACCATCGTTATTATTATTTGGCTTTACTACAGATGGGCAGAGCCAGGAGAGGACAGCTCTTCCATTCATTCATTCATTCATTCAATCTCCCCCTCGTCCCCCTCTCCAACCCCCCATCTTACCTCCTTCCCTTCCCCACAGCACCTGTATATATGTATATATGTTTGTACGTATTTATTACACTATTTATTTTATTTGTACATATCTATTCTATTTATTTTATTTTGTTAGTATGTTTGGTTTTGTTCTCTGTCTCCCCCTTTTAGACAGTGAGCCCACTGTTGGGTAGGGACTGTCTCTATATGTTGCCAATTTGTACTTCCCAAGCGCTTAGTACAGTGCTCTGCACATAGTAAGCACTCAATAAATACGATTGATGATGATGATGATGATGATGTTCTAAGCTCTGGATGTGCAAAGCCCTGTACTGTACTATTTGTTTATTTTACCTGTACATATTTATTCTATTTATTTTATTTTGTTAATATGTTTTCTTCTAAGCTCTGGATGTGCAAAGCACTGTACTGTACTATTTATTTATTTTACCTGTACATATTTATTCTATTTATTGTATTTTGTTAATATGTTTTCTTCTAAGCTCTGGATGTGCAAAGCACTGTACTGTACTATTTATTTATTTTACCTGTACATATTTATTCTATTTATTGTATTTTGTTAATATGTTATCTTCTAAGCTCTGGATGTGCAAAGCACTGTACTGTACTATTTATTTATTTTACTTGTACATATTCTATTTATTTTGTTACTATGTTTTGTTTTGTTGTCTGTCTCCCCCTTCTAGACTGAGCCCGCTGTTGGGTAGGGACCGTCTCTAGATGTTGCTAACTTGGACTTCCCAAGCGCTTAGTACAGTGCTCTGCACACAGTAAGCGCTCAATAAATACGATTGAATGAATAATACTAAGCACTTGGGAGAGTACACCCTAACAATAAACAGACACATGGAAATATGTTTGTACGTATTTATTACTCTATTTATTTATCATCATCATCATCAATCGTATTTATTGAGCGCTTACTATTTATTTTACTTGTACATATCTATTCTATTTTATTTTGTTAGTATGTTTGGTTTTGTCTCCCCCTTTTAGACTGTGAGCCCACTGTTGGGTAGGGACTGTCTCTAGATGTTGCCAATTTGTACTTCCCAAGCGCTTAGTACAGTGCTCTGCACACAGTAAGCGCTCAATAAATACGATTGAATGAATAATACTAAGCACTTGGGAGAGTACACCCTAACAATAAACAGACACATTTCCTCCCCACGATGGGCTTGCAGTCTAGAGGGGGAGACAGACATTAATAGAAATAAATCAGTTACCGATATGTGCGTATAAACGCTGTTAGTCCGGGCAGGGGGGTTGAATAAAGGGCGTAAGTCAGGTCGACGCAGAAGGGAGTGGGAGAAGAGGAAAGGAGGGCTTAGTCAGGGAAGGCCTCGTCTCTATATGTTGCCAACTTGTACTTCCCAAGCGCTTAGTACAGTGCTCTGCGCACAGTAGGCGCTCAATAAATACGATTGAATGAATGAATGAGGAGGTGGGCTTTCAATTAAGCCTTCAAAGCGGGAAGGAGTCATTGTCTGTCGGATCTGAGGAGGGAAAGCATTCCAGGCCAGAAGACGTGGGCGACGGGTCAGCGGCAGGAAAGAGGAAATATGTTCGTACATATTTATTACCCTATTTATTTATTTATTTATTTTACTTGTACATATCTATTCTATTTATTTTATTTTGTTAGTATGTTTGGTTTTGTCTCCCCCTTTCAGACTGTGAGCCCACTGTTGGGTAGGGACCGTCTCTAGATGTTGCCAATTTGTACTTCCCAAGCGCTTAGTACAGTGCTCTGCACACAGTAAGCGCTCAGTAAATACAATTAAATGAATGAATGAGGAGGTGGGCCTTCAATTAAGCCTTCAAAGCGGGAAGGAGTCATTGTCTGTCGGATCTGAGGAGGGAAAGCGTTCCAGGCCAGAAGACGTGGGCGACGGGTCAGTGGCAGGAAAGAGGAAATATGTTTGTACATATTTATTACTCTATTTATTTATCATCATCATCATCAATTGTATTTATTGAGCGCTTACTATTTATTTTACTTGTACATATCTATTCTATTTATTTTATTTTGTTAGTGTGTTTGGTTTTGTCTCCCCCTTTTAGACTGTGAGCCCACTGTTGGGTAGGGACTGTCTCTAGATGTTGCCAATTTGTACTTCCCAAGCGCTTAGTACAGTGTGCTGCACACAGTAAGCGCTCAATAAATACGATTGATGATGGTTGATGATGGTTGAAGCAGCGTGGCTCAGTGGAAAGAGCGCGGGCTTTGGAGTCAGAGGTCAAGGGTTCAAATCCCGGCTCTGCCACTTGTCAGCTGTGTGACTTTGGGCAAGTCACTTCACTTCTCTGGGCCTCAGTTCCCTCATCTGTAAAATGGAGATTAAGACTGTGAGCCCCACATGGGACAACCTGATCACCTTGTATCCTCCCCAGCGCTTAGAACAGTGCTTTGCACATAGTAAGCGCTTAATAAATGCCATCATTATTATTATTATTATTATGAGGAGATGGAGGGACCGGGTTATAGAGAAGCAGCGTGGCTCAGTGGAAAGAGCCCGGGCTTTGGAGTCAGAGGTCATGGGTTCAAATCCCGGCTCTGCACATTGTCAACTGTGTGACGTTGGGCAAGCCAGTTAACTTCTCTGTGCCTCAGTTACCTCATCTGTAAAATGGGGATGAAAACTGTGAGCCCCCCATGGGACAACCTGATCACCTTGTAACCTCCCCAGTGCTTAGAACAGTGCTTTGCACATAGTAAGCGCTTAATAAATGCCATTATTATTATTATTATTATTAGACGAGTGAAGTCCTGTGGGCTGGGTTATAGAAGGAGGGGGCAAGGTGAGGGCCAAGCCTGGGGGCTGGGGGATGGCCGGTTTGGCCCCTGAGAGCGCGCAGAGGTGGGCGGACCTCAGAATTTCCCGGGCGCCTGATGGGTGGGCACTTGGAGCCATTCGTCGCTTTGACAGTGCCACCGGCCTGCAGCCCGAGCCCTAGATGGGACAGAAAGGGAGGGATTAATCAATCAATCAGTCAATCAATCGTATTTATTGAGCGCTTACCGTGTGCAGAGCACTGGACCAAGCGCTTGGGAAGTCCAAGTTGGCAACACGTAGAGACGGTCCCTACCCAACAGTGGGCTCACGGTCTAGAAGGGGGAGACAGAGAACAAAACCAAACATATTAACGAAATAAAACAGAATAGATATGTTCAAAGTAAAATAAATAGAGTAATAAATATGTACAAACAGATATACACGTATACAGGTGCTGTGCTCTGCACACAGGAAGCGCTTAATAAATACAGTTGAATGAATGAATGAATGTTTGTACAGATTTATTACTCTATTTATTTGACTTGTACATATTTTCCATTCTATTTATTTTGTTAGCGATGTGCACCTAGCTTTATTTCTGTTCATTCTGATGACTTGACACCCGTCCACATGTTTTGTTTTGTCGGCCGTCTCCCCCTTCTAGACTGTGAGCCCGTTGTTGGGTAGGGGCCAGCTCTAGATGTTGCCACCTTGTACTTCCCAAGCGCTTAGTCCAGTGCTCTGCACACAGTAAGGGCTCAATAAATACGATTGAATGAATGAATGAAGGAAGGAAGGAAGGGAAGGAGGTAAGACGGGGGGATGGAGAGGGGGACGAGGGGGAGAGGAAGGAGGGGGCTCAGTCTGGGAAGGGGTACGGGGGTAGTCAGGCGAACTCAGCCATTGTGGGGGCCCAGATCCCAACCCAAGCCGCGACTTTAAGCACGCCTTGCTCCCCAGGAACAAATATGCCGGCGACCTTTGGACATCTGGCAGGCGGCTACGATGGCCAGTATTACGGATACCTCTGGAGCGAAGTGTTTTCCATGGACATCTTCTGTAGCAGCTTCCAACGAGAAGGATTGACGAATCCCGAGGTAGGGAGTTTCCTCTGGGGCGCCCGCTCTCCCCCCCACATCATCTCTTCTCCCCGTTTCTGAGTGGGAGCACAATGGCCACCCCCGTCGCAATCACAGGGGGGCCGGGGAGCGCTTTTCGCTTCTTCAGAGGCCCCCGTCTCCCAAGATCATCGCACGTCCAAGGCGGCGGATTGCCGGGTGAAGTGATTAATACTTCTGCAGTCCATTCCCACTCATTAACGTTCTGTTACGTCGCATGATCAACATTTTAAAGCTCCATTTTGGACCCCCTTGGGCGTACTTCCCAAGCGCTTAGTACAGTGCTCTGCACACAGTAAGCGCTCAATAAATACGATTGATGATGATGATCACAGGGGCTGGTTTTGCCACGTGCCCCTCGGCCCTCTGGTTTTGCAGGAGGGTGGGATTATGAGAAGCAGCGTCGTGTATTGGATAGACCACGGACTTGGGAGTCAGAACGTCATGGATTCTAACCCTGGCCCTGCCACCTGTCTGCTGGGTGACCTTGGGCAAGTCACGTCACTCCCCTGTGCCTCAGTTCCCTCATCTGGAAAATTGGGGATTGAGACAGTGAGCCCCGCATGGGACGGGGACCCGATTTGCTCGTATCCACCCCAGTGCTCAGTACAGTGCCTGGCACATAGTAAGCGCATAACATATACCGTCATTACTGTTATCAGTATTATTGGGGGAGGAGCGAGAGCATCTTCCCACAACGCTGCACAGCCCTGGGGCATCCAGCTAATTTCCCTCTCTCTACAAGGAAACCTCTCCTCTCCCGTTGTTTTCTTTTTAATGGCTTTTTGTTAAGTGCTTACTATTTGCTAGGCACTGTCCTAGCCACTCTGGTTGATACAAGCTAATCATGTTGGACACAGTCCCCGTCCCACGCGGGGCTCGCTGGCTTAATCCCCATTTTCCAGATGAGGTAACAGGCCCAGAGAAGTGAAGTGACTTGCCCCAGGTCACCCAGCTGACAGTTGGCGGAGGCAGGATTAAAACCCAGATCCTCCTGACTCTTAGGCCTGGGCTCTAGCTATTAGGCAGTGCTGCTCCCTCCAACACCGTGGTGAGGCAGGAATCCCATGCCGCTCTTCTTCCTAGGCCTCGTGGCCCACAGGGCCCTGTGAAGTGTGCTGACATCATTCATTCATTCATTCAATCAATCAGTCAATCAATCAATCAATCAATCGTATTTATTGAGCGCTTACTGTGTGCAGAGCACTGTACATCGAGCTGTTGAGCTGTCGGTCTTTGCATCCCTGCCCCGGGGCTTTCCCTAGGGTCGTCCCAGTCTGCCTTCTGACCGAGGCGGGGGCTTCGTATTTATTACTCTATTTATTTTATTTGTACATATTTATTCTATTGATTTTATTTTGTTAATATGTTTGGTTTTGTCGTCCGTCTCCCCCTTCTAGACTGTGAGCCCGCTGTTGGGTAGGGACCGTCTCTAGACGTTGCCAACTTGCTTAGTGCAGTGCTCTGCACACAGTAAGCGCTCAATAAATACGATTGAATCATCATCATCATCATCAATCGTATTTATTGAGCGCTTACTATGTGCAGCGCACTGTACTAAGCACTTGGGAAGTACAAATTGGCAACATCTAGAGACAGTCCCTACCCAACAGCGGGCTCACAGTCTAAAAGGGGGAGACAGAGAACAAAACCAAACATACTAACAAAATAAAATAAATAGAATAGATATGTACAAGTAAGATAAATAAATAGAGTAATAAATATGTACATACATATATACAGGTGCTGTGGGGAAGGGAGGGAGGTAAGATGGGGGGGATGGAGAGGGGGAGAGGAAGGAAGGGGCTCAGTCTGGGAATGAATGAACCCCACCCGGGCGGCCCCAGCTGAGCGGAGGGCACGGAGGGGAGACGGATCTTCTCCGAACTCGGTCCGCGGGGGATTCGGGGCAAGTCTCCCCACGGCGGCCGAACAAAGGGCCCTTTCTGGTGGGATCGGCAGCTCCGGCTCAACCGAGGCTCCCTAAAAGATTTCCTCAGGCCGCCCGAGAAGCCGAGTTGCAGCTTGACCACTGACCTTCAAGCGTTCCGGCGGCGGAGAGTGAATTTGTCGGCACCCGGGTGGGCACGGTGCCGGGCATGGACGCCTCCGGATCCTGCCCTTTGGGGGTTCCCGATCCAGTG
Source organism: Tachyglossus aculeatus (assembly GCF_015852505.1). Classification (NCBI taxonomy): domain Eukaryota; kingdom Metazoa; phylum Chordata; class Mammalia; order Monotremata; family Tachyglossidae; genus Tachyglossus; species Tachyglossus aculeatus. Next base: position 38,418,618 of record NC_052088.1, on the reverse strand, counting down.
GAGGGATGGAAGGGCAGACTGAACAGACCCCGATGGGCCCCTCTCCCACTGGCCCTCTTTCCCTATCCTCTTGCCAGCTGGGGATGAGCCGAGCTTCCTCTCCCGACCCCCTGGCAAGCTCACCGGTTGCCAGCCAGGTGGACTGTTGTTCTTCATTGAATATTTTGATTCAAGCAACAATCATCCTCCCTCCTCCTGTTCTTTCCCCTGTTCTTCATTCCGAGCTGGCCGGGCCCCAGAGCAGTCGAGCCATCCGTCGTATTTATTGAGCGCTTAATGTGTGCAGAGGACCGCACTAAGCTCCTGGGAGTCGGTAGGCGGTCCCTGCCCACTGTATTAAGCGCTTGAGAAGCAGCGTGGTTCAGTGGAAAGAGCCCGGGCTTTGGAGTCAGAGGTCATGGGTTCGGATCCCGGCTCCGCCACCTGTCTGCTCTGTGACCTTGGGCAAGTCACTTAACTTCTCTGAGCCTCAGTTCCCTCATCTGTAAAATGGGGATTAAGACTGCGAGCCCCACGTGGGACAACCTGATCACTTTGTATCCCCCCAGCGCTTAGAACAGTGCTTTGCACATAGTAAGCGCTTAACAAATGCCAACATTATTATTATTATTATTGTTATTGGGAAAAGACGTTACAACAGAGTTGGCAAACACGCGTCCTGTGGTTCTAAATGATTCCTCCTTCGGTTCAAGTTTGCTGCTAACGAAAATGTTGGTATTTAAGCGCTTACTATGTGCCAATCACTGTTGTAAGCACTGGGGTAGACTGTGAGCCCACTGTTGGGTAGGGACCGTCTCTATATGTTGCCAACTTGTACTTCCCAAGCGCTTAGTAAAGTGCTCTGCACAGGGTAAGCGCTCAACCCGGCTCTGCCACTTGTCAGCTGTGTGACTTTGGGCAAGTCATTTCACTTCTCTGGGCCTCAGTTCCCTCATCTGTAAAATGGGGATTAAGACTGTGAGCCCCCCGTGGGACAACCTTGATCACCTTGTATCCCCCCCAGCGCTTAGAACAGTGCTTTGCACATAGTAAGCGCTTAATAAATGCCGTTATTATTATTAATAAATACAATTGAATGAATGAATGAATGACTGACTACAAAGTCATCAGGTTGTCCCACGTGGGGCTGACAGTCTTCATCCCCATTTGACAGATGAGGTCACTGAGGCCCAGAGAAGTGAAGTGACTTGCCCAAGGTCACACAGCTGACAAGCAGCAGAGCCGGGATTAGAACCCACGACCTCCGACTCCCGAGCCCGGGCTCTGTCCACTGAGCCACGCTGCTTCTCTGCCGAAGCTTTCGATTGGAGCCACAATAGCTATGTTTATCTAGAAGTTTAAATAAATAAACTGGATTAATGTAGTTAATATAAATAAATGAACTTGAGGTATGTACGTAAATGCTGTGAGGCTTGGGGGAGGGCTGAATAAAGGATGCACCTTCAAGTGTAGAGCAGGGAATGGTTTTCGTCCCAAACAGTTTGGGAGTTTGAACTGCGGTCCAGCCTTGAGTGCGATGATGGAGCTGCTTGGTCCCTGGGCTCCATTCCCCTCTCCTCCTCCCACCTTTTCTCCCGAGCGGGGCCCGAAGGCCCTCAATCAATCAATCAATCAATCAATCGTATTTATTGAGCGCTTACTGTGTGCAGAGCACGGTACTAAGCGCTTGGGAAGTACAAGTTGGCAACAGCCACCACCCCCACGGCCCCCAAGCCGCCCCACTGGCATGGAAAAGGGAATAATAATAATAATGATGGTATCTGTTAAGCACTTACTATGTACCAAGCACTGTTCTAAGTGCTGGGGTAGATACAAGGTAATCAGGTTGTCCCAAGTGGGGCTCACCTTCTCAATCCCCATTTTGCAGATGTGGTAACCGAGGCCCAGAGAACTGAAGCAACCAGCCGAAGGTCACACAGCAAGCAATTGGCAGAGATGGGATTAGAACCCAGGTCCTCTGACACCTAATCAATCAATCAATCAATCAATCGTATTTATTGAGCGCTTACTGTGTGCAGAGCACTGTACTAAGCGCTTGGGAAGTACAAGTTGGCAACAACCACCCCCCCCCACGGCCCCCAAGCCGCCCCACTGGCCGGCGGCCAGAGCAGCCCAGGGTCGGGCGGTCGACGGACTGCCCTGCAGCTGCATGGTATTTAGTGAGTGCTTACTCTGTGCAGAACACCATACTAAGCGCTTGGGAATGGATATTACAGCAGAGTGGGCGGATATATTCCCAGTGGTTTGAAATGATTGCTTTCCTCCTTTGGGTTCAGGTTTGCTGCGGCACCTTATGATTCAAGCAACAATCATCCTCTCTCCTCCCTTCTCCCCCCTCCTTCCTCTCCCTCTTCCTTCTCTCCCACTTCCTTCTCTCCCTCCACCTCCTCCCCCCCTTTCCTCCCTCCTTCCTTCCTCCCCGTCATCCCCCTCTCCATCCCCCCATCTTACCTCCTTCCCTTCCTCACAGCACCTGTATATATGTATATATGTTTGTACATATTTATTACTCTATTTATTTTGCTTGTACATATCTATTTATTTTATTTTGTTAGTATGTTTGGTTTTGTTCTCTGTCTCCCCCTTTTAGACTGTGAGCCCACTGTTGGGTAGGGACTGTCTCTAGATGTTGCCAACTTGGACTTCCCAAGCGCTTAGTATAGTGCTCTGCACAAAGTAAGCGCTCAATAAATACGATTGATTGATTGATTGATCCCCCTCCTCCCTTTCTGCCCTCTCCTCTCCTCCTTCTCCCTCCTCTCCCTCCTCCTTCCCCTTCCCATCTTCCTCTCCCTCCACTCCCTGCTCTCTCTTCTTTCCCTCCTCTTTTCCTCTTTCTCCTCCTCCTCCTCTCTCTTCTGCTTTCTTCTTTCTCCTCCTCCCCCTCCTCCTTTCCCTCCTCTTTTCCTCTTTCTCCTCCTCCTCTCCCTTCTCCTTTCCTCTTTCTCCTCCTCTCCCTCCTCCTTTCCCTCCTCTTTTCCTCTTTCTGCTCCTCCTTTTCCTCCTCCTTTCCTTTCTCCTCCACCTCTTCCTCCTCCTTTCCTTACTCCTCCACCTCCTCTCTCTCCCTCCTTTCTTCCTCTTTATTCTCCTCCTCCCCGCCTTCTTCCTTTTTTCCTCTTCCTCTTCATTCTCTTATTCTTTCCAAGTGTCTTCCTTCTCCTCCTCCCCTCCTCATCCTCACGCCTCTTTTGTGAGTGAAAATTCTCCCTCTGGCGACTCTGTGGCTGAGTACGCAACCGAGTCACCTCCTGGCAAAATGCCCTTGAGCTCCACGTTCTCACCCCGAGCCCCTTCCTCAAGCCAGCTCTTTGGAGAAGGGGAAAAAACCCGACCTCCCGCAGCCCCCTCCCCATCCCCAGAAGGGCTTCAGGCTGGCCGGCTCAAAATCTCATTGCGGAGGAAATGAAACTAATAAGAGCCCATTGCTCCGTAATTCAGGAAATTGAATAAGCCTGTTGGAGTTTGGACACAATTGGGAAGCTCAATCTGGATCGAACCCCATATGGTGAACCTGCTTTGAAATGGCCTTGCCTCGCTCACCAATCCTGGCCCTTCTTCGTTCCTGGGAGACCGACATTCCTGCCTGAAGCTCTGGGCCCTGAGGCTTTAGCAGATTTGGTGGATTTACCCCTGCCCTTCCCAATTCCCCCCTCTGAATCTGCCATATTCTATTTATTTTATTTTGTTAGTATATTTGGTTTTGTTCTCTGTCTCCCCCTTTTAGACTGTGAGCCCACTGTTGGGTAGGGACTGTCTCTAGATGTTGCCAACTTGGACTTCCCAAGCGCTTAGTACAGTGCTCTGCACACAGTAAGCGCTCAATAAATACGATTGATTGATTGATTGATTAGTAATCCTCTCCCCCGCCCTCTCTCGCTATCTCACTCACCGCTTTTCCTGGTCCACGCCACCCGCCAACTTTTAACTTTTAGAGAAGCAGCGTGGCTCAGTGGAAAAGAGCCCGGGCTTTGGAGTCCGAGGTCATGGGTTCAAACCCCGGCTCTGCCACTTGTCAGCCGTGTGACCTTGGGTAAGTCACTTCACTTCTCTGGGCCTCTGTAAAATGGGGATGAAGACTGTGAGCCCCCCGTGGGACAACCTGATCACCTTGTAACCTCTCCAGCGCTTAGAACAGTGCTTTGCACATAGTAAGCGCTCAATAAATACGATTGATTGATTGATTGATTGCCTCAGTTACCTCATCTGTAAAAAATGGGGATTAAGACTGTGAGCCCCACGTGGGACAGCCTGATCACCTTGTATCCCCCCCAGTGCTTAGAACAGTGCTTTGCACATAGTAAGCGCTTAACAAATACTATTATTATGATTATTACAGTGCTCTGCACACAGTAAGCACTCAGTAAAGGGCTCATCTGATGTACAGTTACTCTCCCCCACTTCAAAGCCTTATTGAAGGCCTGTCTCCTCCCAGAGACCTTCCCTGACTGAGCCCTCCTTTCCTCTTCTCCCCATCCCTTCTGCATCACCCTGACTTGCTCCCTTTTTCATCCCCCCTCCCAGCACTTAATAATAATAATAATAATAATAATAATGGCATTTATTAAGTGTTCACTATGTGCAAAGCACTATTCGCACCTGTGTACATATCTGTCGTTTATTTATATTAATGTCTGTCTTTCCCCCTAGACTGTCTGACCCTCATTTTGGGTAGGGAATGTATCTGTTTATTGTGTTGCACTCTCCCAAGCGCTTAGTACAGTGCTTTGCACACAGTAAGCGCTCTGTAAATACGATTGAATGAATGAATGAATGAGTACCACTGATGGATGGATGAAGCGCTCTGAATGAGAGAGCAGAGTTCAGACACCCCGCCCTTTCTTTAATAGTATTTGCAGGACGCAAAGAGAAGCAGCGTGGCTCAGTGGAAAGAGCCCGGGCTTGGGAGTCAGAGGTCATGGGTTCGAATCCGGGCTCTGCCACATGTCTGCTGTGTGACCTTGGGCAAGTCACTTAACTTCTCTGAGCCTCAGTGACCTCATCTGTAAAATGGGGATTAAGATTGTGAGCCCCACGTGGGACAACCTGGTCACCTTGTATCCCCCCCAGTGCTTAGAACAGGGCTTTGCACATAGTAAGCGCTTAACAAATGCCATTATTATTATTATTATTATGCGCCAGGCACTGTACTAAATGCTAGGGTAGACACAAGCTAATCAGGTGGGCCCCAGTCCATGTTCCACGTGGGGCTCCAGTCTTAATCCCCATTTTACAGGTGAGGTAACTGAGGCCCAGAGAAGCCAAGTGACTTGCCTGAAGTTAAGGTCACACCAGTGGCCAGTGGCGGAAGCCGAGATTAGAAACCAGGTCCTCTGCTTCCCGGGCCCGTGCTCTATCCGAAAGGCCACTCCGCTTCGTAGTAAAGTGTTTATGACAGTGTGGGATAGCGATGTGGTGTGACTGAGGAATCCTGCCCATTCCAGGAGGAGGCAGGAAAGCCGGCGCTCACCCAACCACAAAGAAACCGACAAAACCCACCAAGGTACCAAAGTCGGCAGCATAGAAACCTAGGAAAGGTATGCTGCAAACACTCATTTATTCATTCATTCATTCAATCGTCTTTATTGAGCGCTTACTGTGTGCAGAGCACTGGACTAAGCGCTTGGGATGTACAAGTTGGCAACATAGAGAGACGGTCCCTACCCAACAGCGGGCTCACAGCCTAGAAAAGCAACTCACACTCGCCAAGAAAAGACGTTTACTCGTCTTGGAGAGGGTCACCGCCGAGAGGGATTGGAACCAACCGCGTTAAACCCGGACCGCCTTGGAGGAGGAGGTGGATTTAGGAAGCTAGAAGGAGGCGGATTTTGCTAAAGGGGAAGGGGCCGGGCGTCCTCCTTAGAGCCGGCCTTCAGGGAGTGGCGGTGACAAACCCTCACACGGAACTCTTTCTCGTACTAGGTGGGAATGAAATACCGAAACCTCATCCTGAAACCCGGGGGATCCGTGGACGGCATGGACATGCTTCGGAATTTCTTGAGCCGCGAGCCAAACCAGAAAGCGTTCTTAATGAGTAAAGGATTGCACGCCGTGTAGACCTGGGATTCTTTTGTAGCAGCCCCTGTCTGATGGACAGCCTGGCCGGAGGGAGTTTGGCAGCCCGAAGATCAGGGTTGGCTGGTTTCGTCACGGTGTGTTCTTTTTTTTAAATTCGTTTTTAAAGCTGAATGGCCAGAAAGCTATCACCCCAGGACGGACCCGGAAGAAATCTGTTGTGCTTTAGAAGCACACGTAAATGTCGTGGTGGATTTTTTTAAATATATATATATAAATATACATACAGAAAATTTGATGAGTCTGTTTTGGATTTAACGAAAACAGTCTGGTTCACGTTCCCCGGGTGAGGGTCGAGAGTTTCTCCACGGAAAACTCCCTGCCTTCTGCGTTTTGAGGATCGCACCCTTAATCCGTCTCTGCGGTTTTGCTGTTACGGTTTTCCGGTCACGATGAGTGGATGTTCCTGCCGTTCCTTCCCCTTGCGAGTGCTCTGCACATAGTAAGCGCTCAATAAATACGATTGATGATGAGTGTTTCCCTCGGGGCCAAAACCGGCCTACGCTGCCGTGGAGGTCCAGAGCCTCGGGTTTTCCCCTCACGCGGGGCTCCCCCCACCCACGCTGTTTCCATCACCCCTCTCTGCTTGGTCACGCCGGGCGCCTCCTTGAAGGTTTGACACAAGCCACCTTTTTTGATACCCTCCATCCCCCCACCTCCCTCTGTCTTCCCACCTCCACCTCATCCTGAAGCTTCCCCAGCCGCGTAGCGCCCAGGAACAATTCCTGGACCACGTCTACCTTAGCTTAAGGGAAGTCCAGCCCCAGCTTTCCAAACCGTACGCCCCGGGCCGCTCAGAGCATCGCACTGCAGAAGCCCAAGTGGAGAGGCTTGTGGAATTGTTTTCCATCACGGCGCACGCCTGGCCGCGAGTGAGTCAATAATAATGATAACTGTGGGATTTGTTGAGCCCTTACTGTGTGCAGAGCACTGTACTAAGGCACTCTACTTACTCTACATAGCAAGCGCTCAACAAACCCCACAGTTTGCTATGTGCCAGACACTCTACTTAAAGTAGAGTGTCTTAGTACAGTGCTCTGCACGCAGTAAGCGCTCAATAAATACGATTGAATGAATGAATACTAAGCGCCGGGGTGGATACAAGCAAATCGGATTGGACGCAGCCCCTTTCCCGTGTGGGGCTTCACTGTCTCAATTTACATTTTCCAGATGAGGTAACTGAGGCACAGAGAAGGTAAGTGATCCGACTGCGTTGACCCCCGGGTTGACCGGAGGCTGAGCCTAAAGACCTTCCACTCATCCTCTGCGGTCAGTCGCCCTGACACCCCACGTCGAAACCCGCCGGCTCGCGATACCCAAGAGACTGACTCGCGACGCACAAACCTGGGGGGTCCCTTGGCTCCAAAACCGGGGGCCGGGCCCAGGGATTCAAGGTTACGAGGCTGCTCGCGTTTTTCACAAAGCCAAATAAATGGCGCGTTTTGTAAATGTGAACACATTATTTATTTTCTATTTTCTATTTATGCTATGTATTTCATTTTGTTAATATGTTTTGTTTTGTTCTCTGTCTCCCCCTTCTAGACTGTGAGCCCACTGTTGGGTAGGGACCGTCTCTCTATGTTGCCAACTTGGACTTCCCAAGCGCTTTGTACAGTGCTCTGCACACAGTAAGCGCTCAATAAATACAATTGAATGAATGAATGAATGACCAGAGTCACACAGCTGATAAGTGGCAGAGCCGGGATTAGAACCCATGACCTCTGACTCCCAAGTCCGGGCTCTTTCCACTGAGCCACGAACGGTGGTGGGAGGCAGAGGGGTGGGCGGGCACCGGATGTAAAGGTTTGGAGTCCTCCCAACCCCCTGGTCTTCCCACAGGCACTTATCCAAGAGGAATTATCCTCTGGGCAAACATACAGCCTCGACTGATCCGCAGACTCAGTGAGTTCGCTCAGATCCCCTGGAAGCTCTGCCCTCGTCTCCGTCCCTTCGGCCAACCCAAAAGTCTTGGAAGATTGCTTGAACTCATTCATTCGACTGTATTTATTGAGCGCTTACTGTGTGCAGAGCACTGTACTAAGCGCTTGGGAAATACAAGTTGGCAACTGTAAACGGGGATGAGCCCTTTTAGACTGTGAGCCCACTATTGGGTAGGGACTGTCTCTATATGTTGCCAACTTGGACTTCCCAAGCGCTTAGTCCAGTGCTCTGCACACAGTAAGCGCTCAATAAATACGATTGATGATGATGATGGGTGTAAGCGCTCAATAAATACGATTGATGATGATGATGATGGGTTCAGTGATCGGCGAGGCGAGAGAGAGAGAGAGAGGCTGGGGACGGAAAGCCTGAGTTTTATATCAAATTTATTCCGCGAGGCCAATTGAATTTGTGTAATTGTTTAGGCGCAATGGATTGAACTTCCCTTTCGGGAGGAATATAATCAATTAGCAATATTAGAGCTTCCCTACACGGGAGGAACACAAGCATACGTTAATCGCGCATGGGTGAGGCGGCTAGCTCCCACCCGTGTGCACTTCCCGCTCGGGAAGAATCCACTTACTTTCCCACATGGGAGGAATTCCTTCCATTCCCCGCGCACGTGGTGGGCGGCTAGCTCTCACCATGTGCTCTCCCTCCGTGGGAGGGATCCACTGATGATTCCCATCAGCAGCGGGGTACCAGGGTCCCACCCCCGAGACACTCACCCGTCCCGCGGCCCGGAGCGGGCGTCTGGCCTTCTTGGCAGAGAAAGACACGTGGGTTGCTGCCGCTGCTGCAGCAGTTGGTCCTCCTGCTGCTGCGTGTCTTGGTGTTCTGACCCCGAAGGTCAGAGGGGACAGGTATTTATCGCCTGTGCTCCTCGGCCATTCCAGCTTTCGGCCTCAGTCTATCCAATCTGTGCCCTTCCCCCTCCTCCGTACCTAATTGGATTGGCACGGGGGCCAGGGACACCGTTCTAAGCGCTGGGGAGCTTACAAGGTGATCAGGTTGTCCCACAGGGTGGGCTCACAGTCTTACTCCCCATTTTACGGGTGAGGGAACTGAGGCACAGAGAAGTTCATTCATTCATTCATTCATTCAATCGTATTTATTGAGCGCTTACTGTGTGCAGAGCACTGGACTAAGCTCTTGGGAAGTCCAAGTCGGCAACATATAGAGACGCTCCCTACCCAACAGCGGGCCCGCAGCCTAGAAGGGGGAGACAGAGAACAAAACATATTAACAAAATAAAATAAATAGAATAAACATGTACAAATAAAATAGAGTAATAAATCCATACAAACATATATACATCTATACAGGTGCTGTGGGGAGGGGAAGGAGGTAAGGCGGGGGGAATGGGGAGAGGAAGGAGGGGGCTCAGTGTGGGAAGGCCTCCTGGAGGAGGTGAGCTCTCAGTAGGGCTTTGAAGGGAGGAAAAGAGCTAGCTTGGCGGATGTGCGGAGGGAGGGCATTCCGGACCAGGGGGAGGACGTGGGCCGGGGGTCGACGGCGGGACGGGCGAGAACGAGGCCCAGTGAGGAGATTATTGGCAGAGGAGCAGAGGGTGCAGGCTGGGCTGGAGAAGGACAGAAGGGAGGTGAGGTAGGAGGGGGCGACGTGATGGACAGCCTTGAAGCCAAAGGTGAGGAGTTTTGCCTGATAAAAGTTGTGACTTGCCCAAAGTCAACCAGTAAAAGTCAATGGAGGTGTAAATCTGTGTCCCGAGAGTGAAGGGAGAGGCTTGGGGCTGACTGTAAGCCAGAGTATGGGGAAGGGCTACACACGTGTTTGGGGGGTGGGGGCAGAAGATAGGGGCGTAGGGTGTTGGCCCTTGGGGGGCCAAGTATAGTCAGGGAGTTTTCCCATCCTCCAGTTGGCAAGGGACAGGGGAATCGCCCTTTCCCTGAAACTCCGGCTGCCCCCATGTCCTGGGGCTCGCCAGAACACTTTGAGCCGGGTCTGGAATTGAGCCGGGCGCTCAATAAATACGATTGAATGAATGATTGGAGCCTTTGGCCCAGCGGAGAGGGCGGGGGCATCCAGCTGCGGGCACCCCAGGTAGACCCGAGGTGAGGAGGGAGATCATGGGCGGCCACGGGCGGGAGCGGTGCAGGCGGGGAAGACGCGGCCTGGGCCCGGACCCTCCGGGGGGGAAAGCGTTGGGCAGAGGGAGCCTCTGGTGAGGGTCTCTCCGGGGCGGGCAACCCGCTGCCCGTGCCACCGAGAAGAACTGGTTCACAGCCCCGCTGGACACTGTGAGCCCACTGTTGGGTAGAGACCGTCTCTATATGTTGCCAACTTGGACTTCCCAAGCGCTTAGTACAGTGCTCTGCACACAGGAAGCGCTCAATAAATACGATTGATTGATTGATTGATTGGACACTCTCTCCCCGGGACCCCTGGAGAGGGTTCTTTTCTGTTTAGACCAAGAGAAATAGCATGGCCTAGTGGATAGAGCACAGGCTTGGAGTCAATCAATCAATCAATCAATCGTATTTATTGAGCGCTTACCGTGCGCAGAGCACTGGACTAAATGCTTGGGAAGTCCAAGTTGGCAACATATAGAGACGGCCCCTACCCAACAGTGGGCTCACAGTCTAGGAGGGGGAGACAGACAACAAAACAAAACATATTAACAAAATAAAATAAATAGGATAGAAATGTACAAATAAAATAAATAGAGTAATAAATACGTACAAACGTATATTATATACATCTATACAGGTGCTGTGGGGAAGGGAAGGAGGTAAGGCGGGGGGGAGGAGAGGGAGAGGAAGGAGGGGGCTGAGTGTGGGAAGGCCTCCTGGAGGAGGTGAGCTCTCAGTCGGGCCTTGAAGGGAGGAAGAGGAGTCAGAAGGTTCTGGGTTCTTGTCTGCTGTGTGACCCTGGGCGAGTCACTTCACTTCTCCGTGCCTCAGTTCCCTCATCTGGAAAATGGGGATCGAGGCCGTGAGCTCTATGTGAGACTGTGTCCAACGCGATAATCTTGTATCTCCCCCTGTGCTTAGAACAGTGCCTGGCCCAGAGCAACCGCTTAATAAATACCACAATTATTATTATTGGGATCGCTTCCTGCGCATACCTAGCCCATCAGCAGGCCGAAAGCCACCGGCAAGCTCTGAGCCAGTGACCTGAAGCAGCGGTCCCTCTCTCTGTGTGGGACCCCTAGGGATGGGGGAACATTCCCTTCTATCAATCAATCATCATCATCATCAATCGTATTTATTGAGCGATTACTATGTGCAGAGCACTGTACTAAGCGCTTGGGAAGTACAAATTGGCAACACACAGAGACAGTCCCTACCCAACAGTGGGCTCACAGTCTAAAAGGATAAGCATGGGGGAAGGAAACTGATGGTCAGGAGTTTCCGTTGGAAGCAGAGATAGATAAGTAACCCTCGGAGGTGATTGAGGGAGGGGGAGATCAATCAATCAATCAATCAATCGTATTTATTGAGCGCTTACTGTGTGCAGAGCACTGTCCCAAGCGCTTGGGAAGTCCAAGTTGGCAACATATAGAGCCTGTCCCTACCCAACAGTGGGCTCACATCTCCTGTATATACGTATATATGTTTGTACATATTTATTACTCTATTTATTTATTTTGCTTGTACATATCTATTCTATTTATTTTATTGTGTTAGTATGTTTGGTTTTGTTCTCTGTCTCCCCCTTTTAGACTGTGAGCCCAATCGTATTTATTGAGCGCTTACGGTGTGCAGAGCACTGGACTAAGCGCTTGGGAAGTCCAAGTGGGCAACATATAGAGACGGCCCCTACCCTACTTCTAGACTGTGAGCCCACTGTTGGGTAGGGACCATCTCTATATGTTGCCAACTTGGACTTCCTAAGAGCTTAGTACAGTGCTCTGCACACCGTAAGCGCTCAATAAATACGATTGAATGAATGAATGGGGGGGGGGGGTGCAAATCAGGAGCTTCCCCGACATGGATTTGGTTCCATCCCCGTGGCGGCAAAACCTAAGACGTCTCCCCTACTCCAGAATCCCACACTTCTCCCACCTTCTGGACTCTCATCCTCTAGACTGTAAGCCTGTGGGTGGGACACGTGTCTACCGACCCTGTTGAATTTGTGCTCTCCTAAGCGCTTAGTGAAACGCTCTGTACACATTGAGCACTCAGTAAATACCGTTAATTGATCTTGCACTCCTCACCGCCCGTCTCTTCCCCGCCTCCCTCTTTCTCTCTTCCCTTGTCACCCTTTTCCCGCCTCCCCCCCAGTTATAAATACTCTTTAAAAGAAGCAAACTTGATTGCAGCTAACTCTGAGCGCGTTCAAGGGGGGCTCGTTGGGAATATTCCCGGGCACTGAGCGTGTGAGTGACCAGTGGAGAGCCCGGGCTTTGGAGTCAGAGGCCACGGGTTCCAATCCCGGCTCCGCCAGTTGTCAGCTGGGTGACTTTGGGCAAGTCACTTAACCTCTCTGGGCCTCAGTTCCCTCATCTGTAAAATGAGGATGAAGACTGTGAGCCGCCCCCCCCGTGGGACAACATGATCGCCTTGTAACCTCCCCAGCGCTTAGAACAGTGCTTTACACATAATAAGCACTTAATAAATGTCATCATTATTATTATTATCCAAGCCCCACCATCCAGTTGTTTTTAGTCCCAAAGAAGTGTTTTTATCATCCCAAGAACTTTCCTGGTAATCAATCAATCAATCAATCAATCAATCATATTTATTGAGCGCTTACTGTGTGCAGAGCACTGTACTAAGCGCTTGGGAAGTACAAGTTGGCAACATACAGAGACAGTCATTATCATCATCAATCGTATTTATTGAGCGCTTACTGTGTGCAGAGCACTGTACCAAGCGCTTGGGAAGGCCAAGTTGGCAACATATAGAGACAGTCCCTACCCAACAGCGGGCTCACAGTCTAAAAGGGGGAGACAGAGAACAAAACCAAACATGCTAACAAAATAAAATAAATAGAATAGATATGTACAAGTAAAATAAATAGAGTAAGAAATATGTACAAACATATATCCATATATACAGGTGCTGTGGGGAAGGGAAGGAGGTAAGATGGGGGGATGGAGAGGGGGATGAGGGGGAGAGGAAGGAAGGGGCTCAGTCTGGGAAGGCCTCCTGGTAGAGTAGATCATCATCATCATCAATCGTATTTATTGAGCGCTTCCTATGTGCAGAGCACTGTACTAAGCGCTTGGGAAGTACAAATTGGCAACATATAGAGACAGTCCCTACCCAACAGTGGGCTCACAGTCTAAAACGGGGAGACAGAGAACAAAACCAAACATACTAACAAAATAAAATAAATAGAATAGATATGTACAAATAAAATAAATAAATAAATAGAGTAATAAATATGTACAAACATATATACATATATACAGGTGCTGTGGGGAAGGGAAGGAGGTAAGATGGGGTGGATGGAGAGGGGGACGAGGGGGAGAGGAAGGAAGGGGCTCAGTCTGGGAAGGCCTCCTGGTAGAGTAGATTTCCCTGCCCCCAAGAAAATTTTGGTTCCAATCAATCAATCGTATTTATTGAGCGCTTACTATGTGCAGAGCACTGGACTAAGCGCTTGGGAAGTACAAATTGGCAACATATAGAGACAGTCCCTACCCAACAGTGGGCTCACAGTCTAAAAGCTTCCAAATGGGGTGGGAGGATTGGGTTTCAAGTCAATTGACTGGAGACTATCCAGTATTATAAAGACAGGAGTAATCGGTTGCCCACCTCGTGGGTAGATCGCCACTCCAGAGAGTTCTTCCTCTACATAAACCAGGCCCTCTGGGAGACGAGGAGAGATGGAGAGGTGACCCGTCTTAAGAGAAAAGTTGAAGAAGAGGGCACCCTCCTCAGAGATTCAATTCCTTCCACCGTCTGGAAAAAGTCACTCCGGCCATCTGCTCCCCCTCTCCAAATTCCCTCCAACCCTTCTGTTGGCTTTCTCGGTTATTTGATTGTGAAACCAAAGCTTCGGGCCCGAAGCTGCGGCACCCGGTCGCCCTGGCAACCCGAGCTTTTTTAAACAAGTGGTTTCTTTTCATTTTTCAGCACGGTTTAGTGGGGCCGTTTAGGATTCTTTGGGAGGGGTGCAATCCTTGCTGCATTCAGGAGCGTTTCTCCAGCCCAGCAGCCGGAGAGCCCCAAGAAGGAGCAGCGGGCACAAAACGATGACCGTCCTCCACGTTCTCCGCCTCGTTCGCCCATCAGGAGACATCAAGACATTTGTATATATGTTTGTACATATTTATTACTCTATTTATTTATTTTACTCGTACATATCCATTCTATTTATTCTATTTTGTTAGTATGTTTGGTTTTGTTCTCTGTCTTCCCCTTTTAGACTGTGAGCCCACTGTTGGGTAGGTACTGTCTCTAGATGTTGCCAACTTGAACTTCCCAAGCGCTTAGTACAGTGCTCTGCACACAGGAAGCGCTCAATAAATACGATTGATTGATTGATTGATTGATCAAGGCACGTGTTAGACCCGCAAGATGCAGGACTGGCTTCAATAGACCTGAAGAATAAATGGTGGTTATACTGTAGATTGTAAGCATGTCGTGGGCAGGGAACGTGTCTACTAACTCTGTTGTACTCATAATAATAATAATAATGGCATTTATTAAGCGCTTACTACGTGCAAAGCACTGTTCTAAGCGCTGGGGAGGTTACAAGGTGATCAGGTTGTCCCACGGGGGGCTCACAGTCTTCATCCCCATTTGGTAACTGAGGCCCAGAGAAGTGAAGTGACTTGCCCAAAGTCACACAGCTGACAATCGGCGGAGCCGGGATTTGAACCCGTGACCTCTGACTCCAAAGCCCGGGCTCTTTCCACTGAACCACACTGCTTCTCTAAGTGTTAAGTGCTTACTATGTTCCAGGCACTGGTCTAAGCACTGGAGGAGATTCAAGTTCATCAGGTTGGACAAAGTCCCGGAAGAGGCTCACAGTCTTCATCCCCATTTTACAGAGAGAACTGAGGCACAGAGAAGTTTGAGGACTTAATAATAATAATAATGGCATTTGTTAAGCGCTTACCATGTGCAAAGCACTGTTCTCAGCACCGGGGGGATACAAGGTGATCAGGTTGTCCTACGGGGGGCTCACAGTCGTAATCCCCATTTTACAAATGAGGTAACTGAGGCTCAGAGAAATTAAGTGACTTGCAAGGTCACACAGCAGATGTGTGGGGGAGCTGGGATTCGAACCCATGACCTCTGACTCCAAAGCCCGGGCTCTTTCCACTGAGCCACGCTGCTTCTTACTCAAGGACAAGGGGCAGAGCCAGAATGAGAACCCAAGTCCTCCGGCTTCCAGAGCCAAGCTCTCTCCTCTAGGCCACAACGTGTCTCTTGTTTTTATCGGGCTCTCCCAACTGGCCTGTTTAGCGCTCTGCCCTCGGCTGTCTCCCAGTAAATAATAATAATAATAATAATAATAATGATAATAATAATAATAACGGCATTTATTAAGCACTTACTATGTGCCGAGCACTGTTCTAAGCGCTGGGGAGGTTACAAGGTGATCAGGTTGTCCCATGGGGGGCTCACAGTCTTCATCCCCATTTTACTGATGAGGTCACTGAGGCCCAGTAAATGTTCTTATTGATGATGATGGCGAGGTCCAGAGCTACAGAAATGTCCCAGGCCGGGATTTCGCCCGCCGGCGTCGAGTCATGTTTTTAAAATGGAGACTAGAATAATAATGGCATTTGTTAAGCGCTTACTATGTGCAGAGCACTGTTCTAAGCGCTGAGGGGGAATACAAGGTGATCAGGTTGTCCCACGTGGGGCTCACAGTCTTAATCCCCATTTTACAGATGAGGTAACTGAGGCTCAGAGAAGTTAAGTGACGTGCCCAAGGTCACACAGCAGACATGGCGGAGCCGGGATTCGAACCCATGACCCCTGACTCCAAAGCCCGGGCTCTTTCCACTGAGCCACGCTACTTCCCTCTAGAACTCTAGAGCATGAGCTATGAGCCCCCCTCCTCCACGCCTCCCTCCTGCTCCGTATTTTTGGCTGGGTGGGTGGAGGGAGAATCCCAAATGCCAGGTCTATTTTTGCTGGATTTTTCATCCCAGATGTCTGCTGCCAGAGCATTTAATGTTTGTGGGATAAACAGATGAAACTTGTGTTGGTCCTAACAATGCCATCCCTGTTCCAAAGAAGCACGTGGCCCTCTCCCTTCTTGGAAGGAGCCAGTTTTGCTCTCACCCAGAGCCTGCCTCAACGATTTTTTTTTATATTTGTTAAGCGCTTACTATGTGCCAGGTACTGTACTAAGCGCTGGGGTAGATAATGATGGCATTGATTAAGCGCTTACTCTGTGCAAAGCACCGTTCTAAGCGCTGGGGGAGATACAATAATCATAAGAATGATAGCATTTATTAAGCGCTTACTATGTGCAGAGCACTGTTCTAAGCGCTGGAATGCTGGAAATTCCCCAAAGTCACACAGCTGACAAGTGGCGAAGCTGGGATTTGAACCCATGACCTCTGACTCCTAAGCCCGGGCTCTTTCCACTGAGCCACGCTGCTTCTTAATTAGGCCACTCATTGATGGTATTTGTTAAGCGCTTACAAAGCACAGTTCTGAACGCTGGGGGAGACGCAATAATAATAATAATGGTATTTGTTAAGCGCTTACTATGTGCAAAGCACTGTTCTAAGCACTGGGGAGGTCCTCAGGTTGTCCCATGGAGGGCTCAGAGTCTCCATCCCCATTTTACAGATGAGGGAACTGAGGCCCAGAGAAGTGAAGTGACTTGCTTAAAGTCACACAGCTAAGTGATGTAACCTAATCATCATCATCATCATCAATCATATTTATTCAGCGCTTACTATGTGCAGAGCACTGTACTAAGCGCTCGGGAAGTACAAATTGGCAACACATAGAGACAGTCCCTACCCAACAGTGGGCTCACAGTCTAAAAGGGGGAGACAGAGAACAAAACCAAACATACTAACAAAATAAAATAAATAGAATAGATATGTATAAATAAATAAAATAAATAAATAGAGTAAAAAAATATGTACAAACATATATGCATATATACAGGTGCTGTGGGGAAGGGAGGGAGGTAAGATGGGGGGATGGAGAGGGGGACGAGGGGGAGAGGAAGGAAAGGGCTCAGTTGGACGCGGTCCCCGTCCCACATGGGGC
The DNA here is from genome assembly GCF_015852505.1 of Tachyglossus aculeatus. Lineage (NCBI taxonomy): Eukaryota > Metazoa > Chordata > Mammalia > Monotremata > Tachyglossidae > Tachyglossus > Tachyglossus aculeatus. The sequence goes on along the minus strand of NC_052088.1, from coordinate 38,401,441 downwards.
TCACAGTCTTAATCCTCAATTTACGGATGAGGTCAATGTCACCCAGCAGACAAGCGGCAGAGTCGGGATCAGAACCCAGGTCCTTCTGACCTCTGGGTCTGTGATCTACCCACTAGGCCACACAACTTCTCATTTCTGGGATAACCGTTCAGTACGCAGTCAGGGAATTTTAACCAATGTTTAAAGGGAGGGATGGGCGGATCCTGGGTCTGGGCCCCGATGGGAACTGGCCCCCGCCGCTGTCTCTCGCTCCCAACTGAAAATAAATTTCTAATAATAATTGCGGTATTTGTCGAACTCCTACTATGTGCCAGGCACTGTACTAAGCGCTGGGGTGGTTTACCCTAATCAAGTCCCTGTCCCACATGGGGGTCCCAGTCTTAATCTCCATTTTACAGGTGAGGTAACTGAGGCCCAGAGAAGTTGTGACTCATCCAAGGTCACACAGCAGTCACGTGGAGGAGAGAGGATTAGAACACAGGTCCTCCTGACTCCAGACCCGTGCTCTATCCACTAGGCCACCCTGCTTCCCCATTTGTTTTCTGTCTCCCCCTTCTAGACTGTGAGCCCGCCGTTGGGTAGGGACCGTCTCTATATGTTGCCAACTTGGACTTCCCAAGCGCTTAGTCCAGTGCTCTGCACACAGTAAGCGCTCAATAAATACGATTGATTGATTGATTGCTTGATTGATCCTCTCCCCCATCAGCCCGGGCTTAGAGAGCTGGTGAACACAACCACCCCCCGGGGCAGCTGGGCTGGTGGCCATTGGACTTCTTAGAGAAGCAGCGTGGATTAGTGGAAAGAGCACAGGCTTGGATGTCAGTGGACCTGAGTTCTAATCCCGGCTTCATTCATTCATTCGTTCATTCAATTGTATTTACTGAGCGCTTACTGTGTGCAGAGCACTGGACTAAGCGCTTGGGAAGTCCAAGTTGGCAACATATAGAGACGGTCCCTACCCAACAGCAGGCTCACAGGCTAGAAGGGGGACAGCAAAACAAAGCATGTGGACAGGTGTCATCAGAATAAATAGAAGTAAAGCTCGATGCACATCATGAACAAAATAAATAGAATAGTAAATATGTACAAGTAAAATAAATAGAGTAATAAATCTGTACAAACACTTGTCTGCTGTGTGACCTTTCAGGAGGCCTTCCCAGACTGAGCCCCCTCCTTCCTCTCCCCCTCCTCCTCCTCTCCATCCCCCCCGCCTTACCTCCTTCCCTTGCCCACAGCACCTGTATATATGTATACGTGTTTGTACGGATTTATTACTCTATTTATTTATTTTACTTGTACATATCTATTCTATTTATTTTATTTTGTTAATATCTTTTGTTTTGTTCCCTGTCTCCCCCTCCTAGACTGTGAGCCCACTGTTGGGTAGGGACCGTCTCTATATGCTGCCAACTTGGACTTCCCAAGCGCTTAGTCCAGTGCTCCGCACACAGTAAGCGCTCAATAAATACGATTGATTGATTGATTGTACATATCTATTCTATTTATTTTATTTTGTTAATATCTTTTGTTTTGTTCCCTGTCTCCCCCTCCTAGACTGTGAGCCCACTGTTGGGTAGGGACCGTCTCTATATGCTGCCAACTTGGACTTCCCAAGCGCTTAGTCCAGTGCTCCGCACACAGTAAGCGCTCAATAAATACGATTGAATGAATGAATGACCTTGGGCAATCCACTTAACTTCTCTGTGCCTCAGTTCCCTCAGCTGGAAAATGGGGATGAAGACTGTGAGCCCCACGTGGGACAACCTGATCACCTTGTATCCCCCAGCGCTTCGCACATAATAAGCGCTTAACAAATTATTATTATGGGGTGGAGCTGGAATATGAACCCACGACTTCTGACTCCAAAGCCCGGGCTCTTTCCACTGAGCCACGCTGCTTCTCTGTTTAGCCTAAGGGAGAGACAAAATTATCTGGAGAACGTGGGACCCTTCCCCACTCCTCTTGGGGGTGGGGACCGGTGACCCCATTTAAGGTCCAAGCGTCTGCTGGGGCTCTGAAAGCTTTTATAGGGGATTCTGTCCGGCCTGTCGGTCCGTCCATCCCTTTTCCCCCTCTGCCCCCGCGGAGGGCAGGATCCCATTCCCCCCGGAGCCTTTCATCCCAGTTCTTTCCCGCGGAACAGCCTGGCAGTGTGCTCTGCCAGGGGGCTGCAGCTCTTGAACAAATGAAAATGGGTGCCAGCGCGCCAGTGGCCGGTCATTCTGACCTCCGCTCGACTCGGAGGTTGGGACGGAGGGAACCACACGGCCGGTTTAAACTACCCTGTCCCCATACTGGCCTCTCGGGAGAGAAGGGGCCCCAACTCCATAGCACGCTCTTCCATCCATCCGTCGTATTTATTGAGCGCTTACTGTGTGCGGAGCACTGTACTAAGCGCTTGGGAAGGACAAGTTGGCAACATCTAGAGGCAGTCCCTACCCAACAGTGGGCTCACAGTCTAAAAGGGGGAGACAGAGAACAAAACCAAACATACTAACAAAATAAAATAAATAGATATGTACAAGTAAAATAAATAGAGTAATAAATATGTACAAACATATATACATATATACAGGTGCTGAGGAAGTTACAAGGTGATGAGGTTGTCCCACGGGGGGCTCACCCTTCCCCTGCTCTGCTACAAGAGGCGGGGTGGATAGGAAGGGGGAGGAGGGGGCTGAGTCTGGGAAGGCCTCCTGGAGGAGGTGAGCTCTCAGTAGGGCCTTGAAGGGAGGAAGAGAGCGAGCTTGGCGGATGGGCGGGGGGAGGGCATTCCGGGCCAGGGGGAGGACGTGGGCTGGGGGTCGGCGGTGGGACGGGCCAGAACGAGGCACGGTGAGGAGTTGAGCGGCGGCAGAGGAGCAGAGGGTGCGGGCTGGGCTGGAGAAGGACAGAAGGGACGGGAGGTAGGAGGGGGCAAGGGGATGGACAGCCTTGAAGCCCAGGGTGAGGAGTTTCTACCTGATGCGTAGGTTGATTGGTAGCCACTGGAGATTTTTGAGGAGGGGAGTAACATGCCCAGAGCGTTTCTGGACAAAGACAATCTGGGCAGCGGCGTGAAGTATGGATTAAAGAGGGGAGAGACAGGAGGATGGGAGATCAGACTTCACTCTGGGTCCCCTGCAATTCTCCATCTGCACCCACTCCCTTGGAGAACTCATTTGCTCCCACGGCTTCAACTCCCACTCTACACGGATGATACCCAAATTTACATCTTCAGCCCTGATCTCTCTCCCTCTCTGCAGTCTTGCATTTCCTCCCACCTTCGAGACATCTCTACTTGGATGTCCTCCCGTCACCTCGAGGTTAACGAGTCCAAAACAGAACTTATCTTCCCACCCAAACCCTGTCCTCCCCCTGACTTTCCCATCACTCAAGACAGCAAGCACCACCGTCCGTCCTTTCTCCCAAGCCCTTGACCTTGGCGTTATGCTTGATTCCCCTCGCTCGTTGAACCCACATATTCAATCCATCACTAAATAGTCGATTCCACCTCCGCAGCATCGCTAAAACCCGTCCTTTCCTCTCCATCCAAGCTGCTACCACATGAATCCAATCACTTATCCTATCTCACCTTGACTACCGTACCGGCCTCGCGGCTGACCTCCCAGCCTCCTGTCTTCCCACACTCCGGTCCATACATCTGCGCATCAGGCAGAAACTCCTCACCCTGGGCTTCAAGGCTGTCCATCCCCTCGCCCCCTCCTACCTCACCTCCCTTCTCTCCTTCTACAGCCCAGCCCGCACCCTCCGCTCCTCCACCGCTGATCTCCTCACCGTACCTCGCTCTCGCCTGTCCCGCCATCGACCCCCGGCCCACCTCATCCCCCGGGCCTGGAATGCCCTCCCTCTGCCCCTCCGCCAAGCTAGCTGTCTTCCTCCCTTCAAGGCCCTGCTGAGAGCTCACCTCCTCCAGGAGGCCTTCCCAGACTGAGCCCCTTCCTTCCTCTCCCCCTCGTCCCCCTCTCCATCCCCCCCATCTTACCTCCTTCCCTTCCCCACAGCACCTGTATATATGGATATATGTTTGTACATATTTATTACTCTTTATTTTACTTGTACATATCTATTCTATTTATTTTATTTTGTTAGTATGTTTGGTTTTGTTCTCTGTCTCCCCCTTTTAGACTGTGAGCCCACTGTTGGGTAGGGACTGTCTCTATATGTTGCCAATTTGTACTTCCCAAGCGCTTTGTACTGTGCTCTGCACACAGTAAGCGCTCAATAAATACGATTGATGATGATGATGATGATCACTCTGCTGGCTGCCCGGATCATTTTTGCACAAAAACGTTCAGGCCATGTTTCTCCACTCCTTATGAAACTCCAGTGGTTGCCCATCAACCTCAGCAAACAAAGGCTCCTCATCATTTCCCCCAAAGCATTCAATCACCTCTCCCCCTCCTACTTCCCCTCGCTTCTCTCCTCCTACCCAGCCCACACAGCTCGCTCCTCTAGTACTAACTTTCCACTGCACCTTGATCTCATCTGTCTCACAACAGTCCTCTCGCCCACATCCGACCTCTGGCCTGGAAGGCCCTCCCTCCTCAAATCCAACAGACAATGACTCTCTCCCTCTTCAAAAAGCCTTATTGCTTTGCCCCTTCCTTCCTCTCCCCCTCGTCCCCCTCTCCATCCCCCCATCTTACCTCCTTCCCTTCCCCACAGCACCTGTATATATGTATATATGTTTGTACAGATTTATTACTCTATTTATTTATTTATTTTACTTGTACATATCTATTCTATTTATTTTATTTTGTTAGTATGTTTGGTTTTGTTCTCTGTCTCCCCCTTTTAGACTGTGAGCCCACTGTTGGGTAGGGACTGTCTCTATATGTTGCCAATTTGTATTTCCCAAGCACTTAGTATAGTGCTCTGCACATAGTAAGCGCTCAATAAATACGATTGATGATGATGATGATGATTGAAGGCCCATCTCCTCCAAGAGGCCTTCCCTAACTCAGCCCTCCCTTTTTCTCCCTTCTGCGTCGCCCTGACTCGCTCCCTTCGCTCCACATCCCTTCCCAGCCCCACCGCACTTATGTACGTATCTGTCATTTTTATATATATTAATGTCCGTCTCCGCCGCTAGACTGTAAGCTCATTGTGGACAAGGAATGTATCGGTTTATCGTTGTATTGTTCTCTCTCAAGAGCTTAGTTCAGTGCTCTGTATGCAGTAAGAGCTCAATAAATACCGCTGAACGAATAAATTACTCTTTTAGACTGTGAGCCCACTGTTGGGTAGGGACTGTCTCTATATGTTGCCAATTTGTATTTCCCAAGCACTTAGTATAGTGCTCTGCACATAGTAAGCGCTCAATAAATACGATTGATGATGATGATGATGATTGACGGCCCATCTCCTCCAAGAGGCCTTCCCTAACTCAGCCCTCCCTTTTTCTCCCTTCTGCGTCGCCCTGACTCGCTCCCTTCGCTCCACATCCCTTCCCAGCCCCACCGCACTTATGTACGTATCTGTCATTTTTATATATATTAATGTCCGTCTCCGCCGCTAGACTGTAAGCTCATTGTGGACAAGGAATGTATCGGTTTATCGTTGTATTGTTCTCTCTCAAGAGCTTAGTTCAGTGCTCTGTATGCAGTAAGAGCTCAATAAATACCGCTGAACGAATAAATTACTCTTTTAGACTGTGAGCCCACTGTTGGGTAGGGACTGTCTCTATAAGTTCCCAATTTGTACTTCCCAAGCCCTTAGTACAGTGCTCTGCACATAGTAAGTGCTCAATAAATACGATTGATGATTGATGATGACTCGAATGGGGAGAGACAGGAGGCTGGGAGGTCAGCAAAGAGGCTAATGCAGTAACTGTGGTAGCAGTTTAAATGGAAAGGAAAGGGCGGATTCTAGTGATGGTGTGAAGTGGGGAGTGCTCTGCATACAGTAAGCGCTCAATAAATACGATTGAATGAAAGAATGATGGTATTTTAGTGATGGGTTGAATAGGTGGGTCGAATGAGAGAGAGGCATCAAGGATATAATAATAATAATAATAATGTTGGTATTTGTTAAGCGCTTACTATGTGCAAAGCACTGTTCTAAGCGCTGCGGTAGATACAAGGTAATCAGGTTGTCCCACTTGGGGCTCACAGTCTTCATCCCCATTTTCCAGATGAGGGAACCGAGGCCCAGAGAAGTGAAGTGACTTGCCCGAAGTCACACAGCTGACAAGTGGCGGAGCCGGGATCTGAACCCACGACCTCTTGACTCCAAAGCCCGTGCTCTTTCCACTGAGCCACGCTGCTTCTCTGAGGAGGACACCAAGGTTGCGGGCTTGTGAGACAGGAAGGATGGTGGTGCTGTCTACAGTGATGGGAAAGTCAAGGGGAGGACAGGGTTTGGGGGGGAAGATAAGAGAGTTCTGTTTTGAACTCGTTACCCTCGAGGTGATGGGAAGACGTCCAAGTCGAGATGTCTTGAAGATGGGAGGAAATGCAAGGCTGCAGAGAGGGAGAGCGAGCAGGGCTGGAAATGTAGATTTGAGTGTCATCCGTGGAAAGGTGGGGATTTGAAGCCATGGGAGCAAGTGAGTTCTCCAAGGAAGTGGGAGGAGATGCGGAATAGAAGGTGACACAGAACTGAACCTTGAGGGACCCCCACAGTTAGCGGGTGAGAGGCAGAGGAGCAGCCCGCAAAGGAGACTGAAAAAGAACAACAGCCCGGGCTTTGGAGTCAGCGGTCATGGGTTCAAATCCCGGCCCCACCGCTTGTCAGCTGGGTGACTTCGGGAAAGTCACTTCACTTCTCTGTACCTCAGTTCCCTCATCTGGAAAATGGGGGATGAAGACTGTGAGCCCCCCGTGGGACAACCTGATCACCCTGCAACCTCCCCAGCGCTTAGAACAGTGCTTTGCACATAGTAAGCGCTTAATAAATGCCATTATTATTATTTTTATTATTTATTGTACTGTACTCTCCCAAGTGTTTAGTACAGGGCTCTGCACCCAGTAAATGCTCAGTATATACGACTGACTGGCTAACTGGCTTATTATATGTAAAACGCTGGGGTAAACATGGTGCAGTGGAAAGAGCCCGGGCTTTGGAGTCAGAGGTCGTGGGTTCAAATCCCGGCTCTGCCGCTTGTCAGCTGGGTGACCTCGGGAAAGTCACTTCACTTCTCTGTACCTCAGTTCCCTCATCTATAAAATGGGGATGAAGACTGTGAGCCCCCCGTGGGACAACCTGATCACCCTGCAACCTCCCCAGCGCTTAGAACAGTGCTTTGCACATAGTAAGCGCTTAATAAATGCCATTATTATTATTATTATTATTTATTATTGTACTGTACTCTCCCAAGTGTTTAGTACAGGGCTCTGCACCCAGTAACTGCTCAATATATATGACTGACTGGTTAACTGGCTTACTATATGTAAAACACTGTTCTCGACGCTGGGGTAGACATGGTGCAGTGGAAAGAGCCCGGGCTTTGGAGTCAGAGGTTGTGGGTTCAAATCCCTGCTCTGCCGCTTGTCAGCTGTGTGACTATGGGCAAGTCACTTCACTTCTCTGGGCCTCCGTCCCCTCATCTGGAAAATGGGGATGAAGACTGTGAGTCCCCCGTGGGACAACCTGATCACCTTGTAACCTCCCCAGCGCTTAGAACAGTGCTTTGCACACAATAAGCGCTTAACAAATACCATCATCATAATTATTGTTATTATTATTATTGTAACCTCCCCAGCGCTTAGAACAGAGCTTTGCACATAGTAAGCACTTAAGAAATGCCATCATTATTATTATTATTGTTTGTTAAGCACTTACTTTGTGCCAGGCACTGTACTATGTGCTGGAGTAGATACAAGATAATCAGGTGGACACAGTCCACGTCCCACGGGGGGCTCACAGTCATTTTACAGATGAGGTAACTGAGGCGCAGAGAAGGGAAGTGACTTCAGTGGATAAATGGGGGAGTCTGGATTAGAACTCGGGTCCCTTTGACTCTGAGACCCGTGTTCTACCTATTAGGCCACTTTTTGCCCTGAAAGCTGAGGAAACAAGCGACAGGATGCCCATCCCTACAACCTCTATTTCTCCCTTTCCCACCCGCCTTATCGAGTTCTATCCAGGCCGCCTCCGGTCTGCAGTTGCTTTGGATGGTACCCGTTAGGCGCATACTGGGTGCCAGGCGCCATACTAAGCGCCGGGAGAGGTATGGAGTTGGGCGTCATCCCTGTCCCACATCGGGCTCTCCATCTTAATCCCCAGTTTACACACGAGGGAACCAACACGTAGAGAAGCGATGTGTTCCACGGTCCCTCGGGAGAGCAGCGGCAGAGGCAGGATTAGAACTCAGGTCCTTCTGGCTCCCAGGCCCGGGGTCTACCCCCCGGGCCAAGGTGCATCTCGAGGTCCGGGGCCTAGAGGCGGGGCGGTCTAGCCAATAGCCCTCGGGAGACAGGAGGAGGATGGACGGCGGCATATAGCACCACTGGGCACAGCGCCCCGTTGTAAGCACCGCGGAGAGGACGACAGTAGCCCGAGAACATATATATATATGTACATATGTATATATATATATATATGTATGTGTGTGTGTGTATGTATATATATATATATGTATATATGTATATATGTGCATGTATATATGTATATATGTTTGTACATATTTATTACTCTACTTTACTTGTACATATCTATATACATATCTGTATATATGTATATATACATATACCTGTACACATATGTGTATATATACATATATGTGTGTATGCATGTATATACACACATGTATATGTATATATACACATATACATGTATATATGTGTATATATATACAATTACACATATGTATATGTGTGTACATATATACATATATACACACATATATATATATATATATATTTAGTACAGTGCTCTGCAAACAGTAAGCGCTCAATAAATACGATTGATTGATTGATTGATTGAGAAACGCCCCCTGTCAATCAATCAATCAATCAATCAATCATCAATCGTATTTATTGAGCGCTTACTATGTGCAGAGCACTGTACTAAGCGCTTGGGAAGTACAAATTGGCAGCATATAGAGACAGTCCCTACCCAACAGTGGGCTCACAGTCTAGAAGGGGGAGACAGAGGACAAAACCAAACATACTAACAAAATAAAATAAATAGAATAGATAGGTACAAGTAAAATAAATAAATAAATAGATTAATAAATATGTACAAACATATATCCATATATACAGGTGCTGTGGGGAAGGGAAGGAGGTAAGATGCGGGGGATGGAGGGGGGACGAGGGGGAGAGGAAGGAAGGGGCTCAGTCTGGGAAGGCCTCCTGGAGGAGGTGAGCTCTCAGTAGGGCCTTGAAGGGAGGAAGAGAGCTAGCTTGGCGGATGGGCAGAGGGATTGGGGGCATTCCAGGCCCGGGGGAGGACATGGGCCGGGGGTCGATGGACATGCACATCCCGCAGAGAAGTTAAGTGGCTTGCCCAAGGTCACACAGCAGACGTGTGGCGGAGTCGGGATTCGAACCCATGGCCTCTGACTCCAAAGCCCGTGCTCTTTCCACTGAGCCATGCTACTTCTCTGTAATTTATTGGGCGCTTACTTTGTACGGAGCACTGTACTAAGCGCTTGGGAGAGTGCCCTAGAATAATAAATGAACATAATAATGATAACATAATAATAAATGAAACAGCGTGGCTAAGTGGAAAGACCTGGGCTTTGGAGTCAGAGGTCGTGGGTTCGAATCCCGACTCCGCCACATGTCTGCTGTGTGACCTTGGTCAAGTCACTTAACTTCTCTGAGCCTCAGTTCCCTCATCTGTAAAAACGGGGATGAAGACTGTGAGCCCCACGTGGGACAACTCAATCACATTGTATCCCCTCCCCCCCCCCAGCGCTTAGAACGGTGCTTTGCACATAGTAAGCACTTAATAAATGCCATCATTATTATTATTATTATATTCCCTACCCACAACGAACTTGCAGTCTGCAGGGGCGGGCATGGGCTTTGGAGTCAGAGGTCATGGGTTCAAATCCCAGCCCCACTGATTGTCCTCTGTGTGACTTTTGTTGTCCGTCTCCCCCTTCCAGACTGTGAGCCCGTTGTTGGGTAGGGACCGTCTCTAGATGTTGCCGACTTGTACTTCCCAAACACTCAGTACAGTGCTCTGCACACAGTAAGTGCTCAATAAATACGATTGAATGAATGAATGAATGTTTTCAAGTAGATGTAAGTACAGGATCACGCTGCTGTTTATTGTTTTGGCTTGTCTTCACCTGCTTCTTCATTAGAGTTTACTTCACCAGCTGCTTCTCCCAGACAGCTATGGGACATTCGGGCTCCTGCGTCAGGGAATTATCCAAGCATCACTGAATCATCCCAAAACGGACCTTCCCCCCGCGGGGGCAGCTTCCACTGGCAAATATCCAAATCTGCTCTCAGGGGCCCCAGGGCCATCCCTCTGGGTTCACAGTAGGTTAAGATTTGGGTGAGAGATTCACGCCTGAGTGGTTTGGCGAGCGGGCAGTCAATCGGTGACGGAATACTGGACGACTGATTTCATTCATTCATTCATTTATTCAATCGTATTTATTGAGCGCTTACTGTGTGCAGTGCACTGTACTAAGCGCTTGGGAAGTACAAGTTGGCAACATATAGGGACGGTCCCTGCCCAACAACGGGCTCACAGTCTTGCCCATCCGCCAAGCTCGCTCTCTTCCTCCCTCCAAGGCCCTGCTGAGAGCTCACCTCCTCCAGGAGGCCTTCCCAGACTGAGCCCCTTCCTTCCTCTCCCCCTCGTCCCCCTCTCCATCCCCCCATCTTACCTCCTTCCCTTCCCCACAGCACCTGTATTTGTACATATTTATTACTCTATTTATTTCTTTATTTATTTATTTTACTTGTACATAGCTATTCCATTTATTTTATTTTGTTAATATGTTTGGTTTTGTTCTCTGTCTCCCCCTTTTAGACTGTGAGCCCACTGTTGGGTAGGGACTGTCTCTATATGTTGCCAATTTGTACTTCCCAAGCGCTTAGTTCAGTGCTGTGCACATAGTAAGCGCTCAATAAATGCGATTGATGATGAGGATGATAGAAAGGAGAGACAGACAACAAAACAAAACGTGTGGACGGGTGTCAAGTCATCACAGTAAAGGTCACATTTGTTTGAAAATGACCTTTAGGCTTGTGGTTTGGAATAAGTTAAATGGGCCAGGATGCTCCATGAACCTCTTGCTCATGGGAAACTTGTTTAACTAGTTGGGAGAAGACCAGGGTAGGAAGAAGGCTCATTTTCGGTTTTCTTTGCCATCTTCCAGCTGGAGAGATAAGGGCCTGGAAAAAATTCCGTGCATTTCCTCGGTCCTCGGCCTCACCCGGGAAAAGACCGAAGTCAGGCCGAGAAGTTCTGGCTCTTGAAACCCCTGGTCCTGCCGATCCATCAGTCAATCCATCAGTGGCATTTACTGAGCGCTTCCTGTCACGCCGGGGCAAGGCTGCCCTGCGAGGTTCTCCCTGGGGACGGCCAGAGATGGGCGAGGATGGGATCCAATCCCTAAAGTCGTCTCACGGCAGAGGGGGTGTCCATAATCAGGGAGTAGAGTTCAATCAATCAATCAATCGTATTTATTGAGCGTTTACTGTGTGCAGAGCACTGTACTAAGCGCTTGGGAAGTACAAGTTGGCAACATATAGAGACAGTCCCTACCCAACAGTGGGCAAACAGTCTAAAAGGGGGAGACAGAGCACAAAACCAAACATACTAACAAAATAAAATAAATAGAATAGATATGTACAAGTAAAATAAATAAATAAATAAATAAATAAATAGAGTAATAAATATGTACAAACATGTATCCATATATACAGGTGCTGTTTGGAAGGGAAGGAGGTAAGATGGGGGGGATGGAGAGGGGGACGAGGGAGAGAGGAAGGAAGGGGCTCAGTCAGGTTGTTAAAACCTGAGTTGTTAAAATCAGTCAGGTTCTTAACTGTACTTAATTTCCCCTGCCGCTCAAGGCCACAGAAATGTAACCTGCAAAGCCCATGGCTCATTTTGGGGAGAGGGGACTGTGAATTTGTGTAATAAGGTGACCGATTGGAGGAGAGGGAGGGTTGTTTTCGTTGGTGTCTTTGTAGCCGTTGCTGGAATATTTTATTTGAAGTTCACCATTTTGCTCTGAAGCAAAACGAGGAAAGATTCATTCATTCAATATCCTATTTATTGAGCACTTACTGTGTGCAGAGCACTGTACTAAGTGCTTGGGAAGTACAAGTTGGCAACATATGGACAAGTTGAGACAACCAGGACAGAATGAGACAAATTAAAAAAAAAACCCCACAAACACCAGTCAATATTTAATCTTATCCACAGCGTTCAAGAAAAATGTCCAAGCCGCAGATCCTGTTCTGTTTCAGCCCCGGACTTTGGTGGCGGGTGACAGATTGTAAGCTCCTCAGAGACAGAGGCCTTTACTTCTCTGGCATTTACTTCACTGGGAAGCAGCATGGCACATACATTCAATCGTATTTAATGAGCGCTTACTGTACTAAGCGCTTGGGATGTCCAAGTTGGCAACATACAGAGACGGTCCCTACCCAACAACGGGCTCACAGTCTAGAGGCAGTGGGAAGCAACATGACGTAGTGGATAGATCACAGTCCTTGGGGTTAGAAAGTCATGGTTTTTTTTTTTTAACGGCATTTATTAAGCGCTTACTATGTGCAAAGCACTGTTCTAAGCGCTGGGTAGGTTACAAGGTGATCAGGTTGTCCCACGGGGGGCTCACAGTCTTCATCCCCATTTTACAGATGAGGGAACTGAGGCCCGGAGAAGTTAAGTGACTTGCCCAAAGTCACACAGCTGACAAGTGACGGAGCCAGGATTTGAAACCATGACCTCTGACTCCAAAGCCCGGGCTCTTTCCCACTGAGCCACGCTGCTTCTCTGGTTCTAATGCCCGCTCCGCCACTTGTCAGCTGTGTGACTTTGGGTAAGTCACTTCACTTCTCTGGGCCTCAGTTACCTCATCTGTAAAATGGGGATTAAGACTGTGAGCCCCACGTGGAATAACCTGATTAGCTTGTATCTGCCCCAGCGCTTAGAAGAGTGCCTGGCAGATAGTAAGTGCTTCACAAATACCATCATTATTATTATTAAGTGCTTAGTATAGTGTTCTGCACACAGTAAGCGCTCGATAAATACGATTGAATGAATCTGTAAAATGGGGATTAAGACTGGGAGCCCCGTGTGACACAGAGATTGTGTCCAACCTGATTAATCAATCGATCAATCAATCGTATTTATTGAGTGCTTACTGTGTGCAGAGCACTGTACTAAGCGCTTGGGAAGTACAAGTTGGCAACATATAGAGACGGTCCCTACCCAACAGTGGGCTTACAGTCCAAAAATGATTAGATTAGTCTAGGTTAATGTGTATCTACCCCAGTGTATAGAACATAGTAAGTGCTTATTATTATTATTACATTTTCCAGTCACCTAGAACAGTTATTTGCATCCACCAGGCTCCCAATCCAGTGCTCTGCTCCCAGTAAGCTTCCAGTCCAATGTTCTGCATCCAGTTCAGTGTCCTCTGCCACCAAACAACATACAGCATCACAAATGCAAAGTAACATCATTTAGCGCGGTGCGAACCAAAAACATCCCCTCTTTCTCCATAACTCAAGTTAAGATTCAATCAATCAATCAATCAATCAATCGTATTTATTGAGCGCTTACTGTGTGCAGAGCACTGTACTAAGCGCTTGGGAAGTCCAAATTGGCAACATATAGAGACAGTCCCTACCCAACAGTGGGCTCACAGTCTAAAAGGGGGAGACAGAGAACAAAACCAAACATACTAACAAAATAAAATAAATAGAATAGATATGTACAGGTAAAAATAAATAAATAGAGTAATAAATATGTACAAACATATATACATATATCCAGGTGCTGTGGGGAAGGGAAGGAGGTAAGATGGGGGGACTGGAGAGGGGGAGGAGGGGGAGAGGAAGGAAGGGGCTCAGTGTGGGAAGGCCTCCTGGAGGAGGTGAGCTCTCAGTAGGGCCTTGAAGGGAAGAAGGCCAAAAGTCCTCCTTGTCCGGCCTGGACCCCCACCGGAGGAGAGGCGGGAAACGGACAGATGGTCGGAATCCGGAAGGTTTTCGGACGGACCGCCGGAATCCGGAAGGTTTTTGCCGTCTTGTTTCTAGCCGGTAAGAGGGAAAGTAACCAGAGCTCACCCCCGCTCCGGGAGGAATGTGACCTACAGAGATCGGTGGGCCGGCGGGGCCGGGTCCTGTTCTGCCAGATAGTAATAATAATAATAATGACATTTATTCAGCGCTTACTATGTGCAAAGCACTGTTCTAAGTGCTGGGGAGGTTACAAGGTGATCAGGTTGTCCCACATGGGGCTCACAGTCTTAATCCCCATTTTACAGATGAGGTAACTGAGGCAAAGTCCAAAGTCACCCAGCTGACAATTGGTGGAGCCGGGATTCGAACCCATGACCTCTGATTCCAGAGCCCGGGCTCTTTCCACTGAGCCACACTGCTTCTCTATAAGCAGTGACCTAAGATGGTTTTCTGTCCCTGCGCTTCCCGTGCCGCACCTGTTTCCCTGCCCGTCCTCCCCACCGCCTCATCCCTGGTCCCAACTGGCAGGACGGGCACCGTCCTCGTGGCCTTGGGGAACTCAGTGCTGATTTTTTATTTTCTTAGTCTGTCAGTCAGTCGGTCAGTCAGTCAGTCAATTGTGCTTGTTAAGAAACAGCATGGCTTGGCGAGAAGCAGTGAGGCCTAGTAGATAGAGTCATTCAATCCTATTTATTGAGCGCTTACTGTGTGCAGAGCACAGTACTAAGCGCTTGGGAAGTACAAATCGGCAACACATATATGTTAACATATGTTATATGATATATATGATTATATCATATATATATGGTTATATATATGGTTATATCATATGGTTATATGATATATGTTAACATATATCGGCAACATATATATATCGGCACATATATATTGTGTGACTTTGGGCGAGTCACTTCACTTCTCTGTGCCTCAGTGACCTCATCTGTAAAATGGGGATTAAAACTGTGAGCCCCCCGTGGGACAACCTGATCACCTTGTAACCTCCCCAGCGCTTAGGACAGTGCCTTGCATGTAGTAAGTGCTTAACAAATGCCATCATTATTATTATATAGAGAGGGTCCCTACCCAACAACAGGCTCGCAGTCTAGAAGGGGGAGACTGACAAGACAAAAGACGGGTTGGGAGTCAGGAGGACCTGGATTCTAATCCCGGCTCCACCATGTGTCTGCTGGGTGACCTTGGGCAAATCACTTAGAGAAGCTGAGTGGCTCAGTGGAAAGAGCCCGGGCTTTGGAGTCAGAGGTCATGGGTTCAAATCCTGATTGTGGGCAAGTCACTTCATTTCTCTGGGCCTCAGTTCCCTCATCTGTAAAATGGGGATGAAGACGGTGAGCCCCCCGTGGGACAAACTGATCACCTTGTAACCTCCCCAGCACTTAGAACGGTGCTTGGCACTTAGTAAGCGCTTGATAAATGTCATTATTATTATTATTAGGTCTACTAAGGCTGTTGTACCGGACTACCTTAAGTGCTTAGTACAGTGCTCTTCACATAGTAAGTGCTCAATAAACCCTAGCCCTACTTCATATGTGAGCCCCGTGTGGGAAAGGGACTCAAGGAATGTGTCCAACCTGATTGACTCATACTATTTCAGCGCCTGGAGCCGTGTTTGACATGAGAAGCACTAAAATACCATTAATAAAATACGACTGCTTGCTTCTCATGTCCCTGTCTGTAATTTATTTATTTGTATTAATGTCTGCCTCCCCGTCTAGACTGTAAGCTCATTTTTGGCAGGGAATGTGTCTGTGTATTGCTTTATTGTACTGTCCCAAGTGCTCGATAAATCCGATTGAATGATTGATTGATTGAGCGCTTACTGTGTGCAAAGCTCGCCATTTCCGGAGTTGTCCTGAGGATGAAAATTTCGCCGGCTCTGTCCGATTATGGGGTGGGAAAAGTCGTTGGGCCCTGGATTGGGAGAGGGGGAGTTGGGCTAGTATCCGGGAGTGTTACACTCCAGGGTGGCCCATCCTAGCCAGTCCACAGCTCTGGGGTCACCCGAGGACCATGCACTTAGTACAGTGCCTGGCACATAGTAAGCGCTTAACAAATACCCCAGTTATTAATATTGCAGAGCGTCCTCCTACGCTTCCCTTCCCTGGCTTAGACTGAACCCCGGGGCCTCAGTGTTTCTGCCCTCTTCTCCCTTCCCCCAAATCGAGGCCTCTCCTCTCCTCCTTCCCCCTCATCTCCCTCCCACGGCAAAATTTCAACAGCCATCCCCACTTTCTACCCAAATTCTCGCCTTCCCTCTTCTGACAGAGGCAACTTGGAGAAAGAAGGGAATGGCTCGAAAAGAAAAACGCCAAAGAAATCTGACATCCGAGTATTTATTACAGCCCGTATTAAGAACTTACTAAGGGCTGATGGAGCTACGAGGCTCTCAGATCGGATTCGATCCAAAATGAGGAAACTGAGTCCCAAAGAGGTTAAATAATAATAATAATTGTGGTATATGGTTAAGTGCTTACTTTGTACCAGGCACTGTACTAAGTGCTGGGGTAGATACAAGGTGATTGGGTTGGACACCGTCCCTGTCCCATGTAGGGCTCGCCATCTTAATCCCCATTTTACGATGAGGTCACTAAGGCACAGAGAAATGAAGTGACTTGCCCAAGGTCACACAGCAGATAAGTGGTGGAGCCAAGATTAGAACTCATGTCCTTCCGATTCCCAGACCCATGCTCAATCCCCTATTCATTCACTCATTCATTCGATTGTATTTATTGAGC
This sequence comes from Tachyglossus aculeatus, assembly GCF_015852505.1. Lineage (NCBI taxonomy): Eukaryota > Metazoa > Chordata > Mammalia > Monotremata > Tachyglossidae > Tachyglossus > Tachyglossus aculeatus. Next base: position 38,384,577 of record NC_052088.1, on the reverse strand, counting down.
GCTTACCGTCTGCAGAGCACTATACTAAATGCTTGGGAGAGTACAGTACAACAATAATCAATCAATCAATCATATTTATTGAGCGCTTACTGTGTGCAGAGCACTGTACTAAGCGCTTGGGAAGTCCAAGTTGGCAACATATAGAGACAGTCCCTACCCAACAGTGGGCTCACAGTCTAGAAGGTCATGGGTTCAAATCCCACCTCTTCCAACTGTCAGCTGTGTGACTTTGGGCAAGTCACTTAACTTCTCTGGGCCTCAGTTCCCTCATCTGTAAAATGGGGATTAAGACTGTGAGCCCACCTTGGGACAACCCGATCACCTTGTAACCTCCCCAGCGCTTAGAACAGTGCTTTGCACATAGTAAGCACTTAATAAATGCTATCATTATTATTATTATTATTCAGTAAGGCTTTGAAGGGGGTGAGAGAGAGTAACTGTCAGATTAGAGGAGGGTGGGCATTCCAGGCCAGAGGCAGGACGTGGGCCCGGGGTCGGTGACGAGATAGAGGAGAAGGAGCAGGAGGAGCAGCGTGGCTCAGTGGAAAGAGCCCGGGTTTTTGGAGTCAGAGGTCATGGGTTCGAATCCCGACTCCCCCACATGTCTGCTGCGTGACCTTGGGCAAGTCGCTTAACTTCTCTGAGCCTCAGTTCCCTCATCTGTAAAATGGGGATTAAGCCTGTGAGCCCCACGTGGGACAACTTGATCACCTTTTACCCCCCCCCCAGCGCTTAGAACAGCGCTCTGCACATAGTAAGCGCTTAACAGATGCCATTATTAAACAAATGCCGTTATTATTATTATTATTAAGGAGGCTCAGTGGGAAGGTTAGCATTAGAGAAGTCAAGTGTGCAGGCTGAATTGCCATAGGAGAGTAGAGAGGGGGCAAGGTGATGGAGAGCTTTGAAGCCGATGGCGGCAGTTAGGCCTCGCTCCTCCTCCTCATCAATCGTATTTATTGAGCGCTTACTATGTGCACAGCACTGTACTAAGCGCTTGGGAAGTACAAATTGGCAACATCTAGAGACAGTCCCTACCCAACAGTGGGCTCCTGTTCCCCAAGGTCACACTAGAGGCCAGTGGCCGAGCAGGGACCAGTTCCTGGGCGTCCGGACTCCTGGGGCCATCCTTTTTCCTCTCAGCCAGGTGACTTTCAGCCAATAATTCCTCCCCACCCCCAGGCTACCTCCGGGGAAACCCCTTGCTCATCTTCCCCCTAACCTGGAGCGTGCACCTTCTTCATATCTGACAGCAAACACTCTCCCCATCTTAAAAGTCTTATTGAAATCACATTTTTTATGACATTTATTAAGCGCTTACTATGTGCAACGCACTGTTCTAAGCACTGGGGGGGATGCAACGTGAACAGGTTGTCCCACGTGGGGCTCACAGTCAATCCCCATTTTACAGATGAGGGAACTGAGGCTCAGAGAAGTTAAGGGACTTGCCCAAGGTCACACAGCAGACATGTGGTGGAGCCGGGATTCGAACCCATGACCTCTGACTCCAAAGCCCGGGCTCTTTCCACTGAGCCACGCTGCTTCTCTAAAGAAGCAGAACATTTCCCTCAAGAAGCTTTCCCCTCCTAACCTCATTTCTTCAGTCGTATTTATTGGGCACTTTCGGGGCGCAGAGCACGGAGCTAAACACTTGGGAGGATACAATTTAACGGACACATTCCCTGCCCTCAACGCGTTTACAGTTAGAGGGAAAAGACCGTCTACCCCAGATGGGACATGAACCCATAAATCCTGGTTTGTTGTCTTCCTGTGTTACTTATGTTTGTGGGTGCAGCGTGGGTCAATGGAAAGAGACCGGGATTTGGAGTCAGAGGTCATGGGTTCAAATCCCTGCTCCACCACCTATCAGCTGTTTGAGTTTGGGCAAGTCACTTCACTTCTTTGGGCCTCAGTTACCTCATCTGTAAAATGGGGATGAAGACTGTGAGCCCCCCGTGGGACAACCTGATCACCTTGTAACTTCCCCAGTGCTTAGAACAGTGCTTTGCACATAGTAAGAGCTTAATAAATGCCATTATTATTATTATTATTAGTATGTCACTTCACTTCTCTGGGCCTCAGTTCCCTCAGCTGTAAAATGGGGATGAAGACTGTGACCCCACCGTGGGACAACCGGATCACCTTGTTAACCTCCCCAGCGCTTAGAACGGTGCTTTGCACATAGTATGGAAGGAGCGTGGCTCAGTGGAGAAGGGCACGGGCTTTGGAGTCAGAGGTCATGGGTTCGAATCCCAGCTCCGCCACATGTCTGCTGTGTGACCTTGGGCAAGTTACTTAACTTCTCTGAGCCTCAGTTACCTCATCTGTAAAAAGGGGATTAAGACTGTGAGCCCCATGTGGGACAACTTGATCACCTTGTATCCACCCCCAGCGCTTAGAACAGTGCTCTGCACATAGTAAGCGCTTAACAAATGCCATCATTATTATTATTATAGTAAGCGCTTAATAAAATACTATCATTATTATTATAATTAAATGAGTTCCACTGGCTTCTGCAAAGCTCCAGAATCAAGTCACGGCTCCCTTAGTCATTTCACTGGGTGGTCTCGCGCTTCACCGGAGTCGCCATGGAACTGAAAACACAGTTGGGCCTGTGCTGGGGGAGCTGCCAACGAGCAAGGCAGCAGCCTCGTCCTTGATGTCTAATTAGGCTTGGCCATGACATGGGGTTTCACCAATGATTAGCTAATCGCAGGGGTTCAGGCTGGACATTTTTGAGCGGGTTCTGGTTCGCTCTCCTGCTGTGGAAGAGCCGGCCATGTTGTCGGTATCATCTTCCGGGAATGGTGAATTTTTGTTGTTTTTATGGTATTTGGTAACTCCTCACCCAGGGCTTCAAGGCTGTCCATCCCCTTGTCCCCTCCTACCTCACCTCCCTTCTCTCCTTCTCCAGCCCAGCCGGCACCCTCCGCTCCTCCGCCGCTAATCTCCTCACCGTTAGGCCTCGTTCTTGCCTGTCCCGCCATCGACCCCCGGCCCACCTCATCCCCCAGGCCTGGAATGCCCCCAATCCCTCTGCCCATCCGCCAAACTAGCGCTCTTCCTCCCTTCAAGGCCCTGCTGAGAGCTCACCTCCTCCAGGAGGCCTTCCCAGACTGAGCCCCTTCCTTCCTCTCCCCCTCGTCCCCTTCTCCATCCCCCTCATCTTACCTCCTTCCCTTCCCCACAGCACCTGTATATATGGATATATGTTTGTACATATTTATTACTCTATTTATTTATTTATTTATTTATTTTACTTGTACATATCTATTCTATTTATTTTATTTTGTTAGTATGTTTGGTTTTGTTCTCCGTCTCCCCCTTTTAGACTGTGAGCCCAATGTTGGGTAGGGACTGTCTCTATATGTTGCCAATTTGTACTTCCCAAGCGCTTAGTACAGTGCTCTGCACATAGGCAGCGCTCAATAAATATGATTGATTGATTGATTGATTGTGCCAGGCACTGTTCTAAACATGGGGAGAGATACAAGCTAATCAGCTTGTACCCAGTCCACATCCCACAAGGGATCCCACATCCCACATCCAATCTCAATCCCCATTATTACTTCTAGACTGTGAGCCCACTGCTGGGTAGGGACCGTCTCTATATGTTGCCAACTAGGACTTCCCAAGCGCTTAGTACAGTGCTCTGCACACAGTAAGTGCTCAATACATACTATTGAATGAATTATTACTCTTATGGTGTTTGTTGGTGCTTACTGTTCAATCAATCAATCAATCAATCAGTCGGCACTACCATCCTTCCCGTCTCACAAGCCCGCAACCTTGGTGGCACGCACTCCATGACGGCTGGTAGGGTGAGCATCGGCAGAGGAGGGATGCAGGGCAGAACATCTCTGAGATCTCGATAGCGACCGATGCCACTGGGATTCACTGGGATTCTCCACGCGGTGAAGCGTCGTGGCGGCCGGACTCAGAGAGGGGTCTGGAGTGTTGACCAGTACTAAATCACCAGAAAAATGCTTCAGTGGTTCTACAACAGTTTCCTCAGTCTTGTTAAAAGCTTCCTTGGCATTCATTCATTCATTCAATCATAGTTATTGAGCGCTTACTGTGTGCAGAATACTGGGAAAGTACAGTTCAGCAACAAATAGAGACAATCTCAGCCCACAAGGGGCTCACAGTGTAGAAAGGGGGAGACGGGCATCAGAAAAAAAATAGGCATCAATGGCATCCATATAAATCAATAGAATTATAGATATATACACATCATTAATAAAATTAACAGAATAATAAATATGTACATATATACAAAAGTGCTGTGGGACACAGAGCAGAGGGAGAGAGTAGGGCTGATGGGGAGGGGAGGAGGAGGAGAGGAAAAGGGGGGCTCAGTGTGGGAAGGCCTCCTGGAGGAGGTGAGCTCTCAGTAGGGTTTTGAAGGGAGGAAGAGAGCTAATTTGGCGGCTGTGCGGAAGGAGGGCATTCCGGGCTAGGGGAAGGACGCGGGCCGGGGGTGGACGGCGGGACGGGCGAGAACGAGGCCCGGTGAGGAGGTGAGCGGCGGCAGAGGAGCGGAGGGTGCGGGCTGGGCTGGAGAAGGACAGAAGGGAGGGGGCAAGGTGGTGGACAGCTTTGAAGCCGAGAGCGAGGAGTTTTTTGCATCATTCGAAGGTTGATAGACAACCACTGGAGATTTGGTTGCCTCTCAACCACAGGAAGGAAATGTTTAAAACTCTGTTGTTGTTTGTGTTATTTGTTAAATGCTTACTTTGTGCCGAGCACTGTTCTGAGCGCTGGATTAGATACAAGTTAATCAGGTTGGACACAATTGGAGAAGCAGCGTGGCTCAGTGGAAAGGGCCCAGGCTTTGGAGTCAGAGGTCAAGGGTTCAAATCCCGGCTCTGCCAATTGTCAGCTGGGTGACTTTCTGTACTACATTGGAGAAGCAGTGTGGCTCAGTGGAAAGGGCCCGGGCTCTGGAGTCAGAGGTCAAGGGTTCAAATCCCGGCTCTGCCAATTGTCCCCTGTGTGACTTTGGGCAAGTCACTTCACTTCTCTGGACCTCAGTTCCCTCATCTGGAAAATGGGGATTAAGACTGTGAGCCCCACATGGGACAACCTGATTACCTTGTATCACCCCCAGAGCTAAGAACAGTTTATTTATTTATTTATTTTATTCTATTTATTTATTTTATTCTATTTATTTATTTATTTTTTATTTTATTTGTACATATTTATTCTATTGATTTCATTTTGTTAATATGTTTTGTTTTGTTCTCTGTCTCCCCCTTCTAGACTGTGAGCCCACTGTTGGGTGGGGACCGTCTCTATATGTTGCCACCTTGGACTTCCCAAGTGCTTAGTACAGTGCTCTGCACACAGTAAGCGCTCAATAAATACGATTGAATGAATGAATGGATGAACAGTGCTTTGCACATAGTAGGCACTTAAATACCATCATTATTACTACATGGGGCTCACAGTTCAAGTAGGAGGGAGTGGGATTTAATCCCCAGTTTACAGATGAGGCAACTGAGGCACAGAGAAGTTAAGTCCCTGCCCAAGGTCACAGATTAGAACCCAGGCCCTCCAATTCCCAGGCCCGTGCTCTTTGCTGCTTCTCAAACCGGCTTTTAAAGGAGAACACTGTAGGAGGAAAAGTTGGGTGAGGAGGTATCCGGACCCCAAAACGGCTCTGTGCATCGGGGACGAAGCAGGACCCCATTTCTGGAGGCCGAGCAGGAACAATCTAGTCGGAACCTGTTGTGTTGGCACCGTCCGTTAGCCGAGAATAATGCTTCCCCAGAAATGCCAGCCGGCCAGCCCGGCCTCCCAAATAGTTTTTACAGCTTCTATTTAGGCCAAACAAATTAACCATGGAACAACCGCTAATCCCCAGAAGGCCACGTGAGCCTCAGTGGAGATGACTGCGCTTTAGAGCCTGAAAGCAGTGTCAAAAGGCAGATTTTCTTATCCTTCTCAATAGCACGCACGTCTTCAGCATTTTCAACGTCCATTGTAGCCCTGTTGGTGGTCCAGTGTTCTCCCTCCTGGTATCATCAATCGTATTTATTGAGCGCTTACTGTGCGCAGAGCACTGTACTAAGCGCTTGGGAAGTACAAGTTGGCAACGTATAGAGACGGTCCCTACCCAACAGAGGGCTCACAGTCTAAAAGGTATGTAGTAAGAGCTTAATCAATCAATCAATCAATCAATCAATCGTATTTATTGAGCACTTACTGTGTGCAGCCCACTGTACTAAGCGCTTGGGAAGTACAAGTTGGCAACATCTAGAGACAGTCCCTACCCAACAGTGGGCTCACAGTCGAAAAGGGGGAGACAGAGCACAAAACCAAACATACTGACAAAATAAAATAAATAGAATCGATATGGACAAGTAAAATAAATAAATAGAGTAATAAATGTGTACAAACATCTATACATATACACAGTCTCAGCAGCAGCAGCAGCGGCGGCGGCGGTATCGTCGCTAGCAGGCATTCCATCCCCATTTTACAGATGAGGAGACTGAGGCACAAGAAATGCTAAGTGATTTGGTCCAGGCCTCATCTCAGGCAAGTGGTGGAGCCAGGGCTGGAATCCAGGTCTAATGATAATAATACTAATAATAATAATAATCATCATCATCATCATTATCATCATCATCTCTAGACTGTGAGCTTGCTGTGGGCAGGGAATGTGTCTGTTGTAGCATTGTACTCTCCCAAGTGCTCAGTACAATGCTTTGCAAACAGTAAGCACTCAATAAATATAATTGAATGACTAATAATAATAGTTCAGTGCTCTGCAAACAGTAAGCGCTCAATAAATATAATTGAATGACTAATAATAAGAGTACAGTGCTCTGCACACAGCAAGCACTCAATAAATACGATTGAATGAATAAATGAAATAATAGTAACGGTATCTGTTAAGCACTTACTATGTGTCAAGCACTGTTCTAAGCGTTGGGGGACATAAAAACTAATCGGGTTGGACACAATCCCTTGTCTCACATAGGGCTCACAGTCTTCATCCCCATTTTACAAATGAGATAACTGAGGCACAGAGAAGTTAAGTGACTTGTCCAAGGTAATACAGCCGACAAGTGGTGGAGCCGGGATTAGAACCCAGGTCCTTCTGACTCCCGGGCCCGGGCTCTTTCCACTTTCATTCATTCATTCAATCGTATTTACTGAGCGCTTACTGTGTGCAGAACACTGTACTAAGCGCTTGGGAAGTCCAAGTTGGCAACATCTAGAGAAGGTCCCTACCCGACAGTGGGCTCACAGTCTAGAAGGGGGAGACAGACAACAAAACGAAACGTATTAACAAAATAAAATAAATAGAATAGTAAATATGTGCAAGTAAAATAAATAGAGTAACAAATCTGTACAAACATATATACAGGTGCTGTGGGGAGGGGAAGGAGGTAGGAGGAGAGGAAAAAGGGGGCTCAGTGTGGGAAGGCCTCTTGGAGGAGGTGAGCTCTCAGCAGGGCCTTGAAGGGAGGAAGAGAGCTAGCTCGGCGGATGGGCAGAGGGAGGGCATTCCGGGCCCGGGGGAGGACGTGGGCCGGGGGTCGATGGCGGGACAGGCGAGAACGAGGCCTAACAGTGAGGAGATTAGCGGCGGAGGAGCGGAGGGTGCGGGCTGGGCTGGAGAAGGACAGAAGGGAGGTGAGGTAGGAGGGGGCGAGGGGATGGACAGCCTGGAAGCCCAGGGTGAGGAGTTTCTGCCTGATGCTCAGATTGATTGGTAGCCACTGGACATTTTTGAGGAGGGGAGTAACATGCCCAGAGCGTTTCTGCACAGAGATGATCCGGGCAGCAGCATGAAGTATAGATTGAAGTGGGGAGAGACAGGAGGATGGAAGATCAGAGAGGAGGCTGATGCAGTAGTCCAGACGGAATAGGATGAGAGATTGAACGAGCAGGGTAGCGGTTTGGATGGAGAGGAGAGGGCGGATCTTGGCGATGTTGTGGAGGTGAGACCGGCAGTTTTTGGTGACGGCTTGGATGTGAGGGATGAACGAGAGAGCGGAGTCAAGGATGACACAAAGGTTGCGGGCTTGTTAGACTTAACCATGCTCCTGTCAGCCAGCTCCTCTGCTCTTACCACGAGGCCTCGCTGCCCCTCTATCATCAGTTCCACCATGCAGGGTCTCAGGAATCGGGTTCATCCTCAATCAATCGATGATATTTATTGAGCGCTCCTCCCTACTCTCTCTCTCTCTCTCCCTCTCTTCCCCTAATCTCTCTCTCTCTCTCTCCCTCCTCCCTTTCCCTAAAATGGCCCCTCTGCTTCTCCAGGTGGAGTGTAAAGCATGGGATATTGGTTTGGGATTTTATTCTCTCAGTAACCCCATGGTTTTGATCCTTAGGAAATTCAGCACAGTCTGGGAAGAGGTCCGGTTTGGGACTTCTAGGGCCTTGGACAAGTCACTTGACCCCTCTTGGCCTCAGTTTCCTCCTCTGTACGATGGGGAGAACGAGCCCTATCCCACAGTGATGTTTTGAGGACAAAATGAGATCACTGGAAGTGAAAGTGCTGGGGAACAATTAAGAAAAAAAGCAGCACTCTCCAATTACAAGGACTTATTATTCACGGGTTAGACCCGAGGCTTCAAACAAGAACGTGGCCTGAAACTTTATACGCTGAGACACCGAAAGGCTATTTCTGTCCCCGAAGAGCAGAGGGTCACTGACCAGTGTCAGCTGCTGCTCGCGGCAAGAGCCAAACTCTCCGGACGGTCTGAGGTAAGACACCAAGGTTGCCAACTTGTACTTCCCAAGCGCTTAGTACAGCGCTCTGCACACAGTAAGCGCTCAATAAATATGATTGATGATGATGATGAGGTAAGAGGAGGACCGTTTCCCCATATCCATGGCTGGAGAGGCCACACAACCTATGGAAAGCGTCAGTGCTTCCCCTCCCTGGCTCCTCGGCCGCATGAACTGGTTGATGACTTCTAGACTGTGAGCCTGCTGTTGGGTAGGGACCATCTCTATATGTTGCCAACTTGGACTTCCCGAGCGCTTAGTACAGTGCTCTGCACACAGTAAGCGCTCAATAAATATGATTGAATGAACGATGATGACGATGATGGCATTTATTAAGGGCTTACTATGTGCAAAGCACCGTTCTAAACGCTGGGGAGGTTACAAGGTGATCAGGTTGTCCCATGGGGGGCTCCCAGTCTTCATCCCCATTTTCCAGATGAGGTAACTGAGGCCCAGATAAGTGAAGTGACTTGCCCGAAGTCACGCAGCTGACAATCGGCGGAGCCGGGATTTGAACCCATGACCTCTGGCTCCAAAGCCCGGGCTCTTTCCACAGCAGGTTCAAACCAGCGAGATCTTTTAGACTGTGAGCCCACTGTCTTTTAGACTGTGAGCCCACTGTTGGGTAGGGACCGTCTCTATATGTTGCCAACTTGGACTTCCCAAGCGCTTAGTGCAGTGCTCTGCACACAGTAAGTGCTCAATAAATACAATTGATTGATTGATTGATTGATTGATTGACCTGGTTCATGAGACAAGCATGACGGCAGGGCGGACTTTCGGCTCAAGGCTCTGGGGTCGGCCACCATCTTGAAGGCAGTCAGTTTGTGAACGTCAAGCCGGGCCGTGATCCTGCCCGGAGCGGTTGACGCCAAAACATTCCCGCTGTGTTTGTCGATCCTTCGGCCCCAGGCTTTCCCCATTCCCGGGGCTTCACCTGAGACCCCGGAACCCTGTCCCATCCGCCTTGAGTAGAAACCAAGTTGTCCCGGCCTGTAGATGGGACGTCTCAGTCTCTGGGAAATCTGCCTCTGCCGCCCCACCACATGCGTGGCTCAATGGAAAGAGCCTGGGCTTTGGAGTCAGAGGTCATGGATTCAAATCCCAGCTCCGCCAATTGTCAGCTGTGTGACTTTGGGCAAGTCACTTCACATCTCTGGGCCTCAGTTACCTCATCTGTACAATGGGGATTAAGATTGTGAGCCCCCGCGGGACAACCTGATCACCTTGTAACCTCCCCAGTGCTTAGAACAGTGCTTTGCACATAGTAAGTGCTTAATAAATGCCATCATCATTATTATTATTCTCTGGGCCTCAGTTACCTCATCTGTACAATGGGGATTAAGACTGGGAGCCCCCCGTGGGACAACCTGATCACCTTGTAACCTCCCCAGCTCTTAGAACAGTGCTTTGCACATAGTAAGTGCTGAATAAATGCCATTATTATTATTATTATTCTCTGGGCCTCAGTTACCTCATCTGTTAAAAGGGGATTAAGATTGTGAGCCCCCCGCGGGACAACCTGATCATCTTGTAACCTCCCCAGTGCTTAGAACAGTGCTTTGCACATAGTCAGCGCTTAATAAATGCCATCGTTATTATTATTATTATTATTATTATTATTATTATTATTCTCTGGGCCTCAGTTACCTCATCTGTACAATGGGGATTAAGATTGTGAGCCCCCCGTGGGACAACCTGATCATCTTGTAACCTCCCCAGCGCTTAGAACAGTGCTTTGTACATAGTAATCGCTTAATAAATGCCATCATTATGACTATTATTATTATTATTATTATTCTCTGGGCCTCAGTTCCCTCATCTGTAAAATGGGGATTAAGATTGTGAGCCCCCCGTGGGACAACCTGATCACCTTGTAACCTCCCCAGCACTTAGAACAGGGCTTTGCACATAGTAAGCGCTTAACAAATACCACCATTATTATTATTATTATCATTATTGGAAGAGGGAGCCAGGCGGTCTAGAGGAAAGAGCTCAAGACTGAAAGTCAGGAGTCAGAAAAACCAGGGTCTCGTCTCGGCTCTGCCTTTGGCCTCCTAATGCGACCTTGGTGAGGTCACTACTCTGGGCCTCCATTTCCTCATCGTACGATGGGGAGAAAATCAATCAATCAATCAATCAATCAATCGTATTTATTGAGCGCTTACTATGTGCAGAGCACTGTACTAAGCGCTTGGGAAGTACAAATTGGCATCACATAGAGACAGTCCCTACCCAACAGTGGGCTCACAGTCTAAAAGGGGGAGACAGAGAACAGAACCAAACATACCAACAAAATAAAATAAGTAGGATCTCCCTCCCTCTTAGATTGTGAGCTCCAGGTAGGACAGAGATGGAATCCAATTCTTTCATATCTACCCCAGTGTTTAATGTCTTTTCTTTTATGCTGCGGTGTTGTTTACGATCCATAGCGACACCACCCCCGGCCCACGTCCTCCCACGGGCCTGGAATGCCCTCCCTCCGCCCATCCACCAAGCTCGCTCTCTTCCTCCCTTCAAGGCCCTATGGAGAGCTCACCTCCTCCAGGAGGCCTTCCCACACTGAGCCCCTTCCTTCCTCTCCCCCTCGTCCCCCTCTCCATCCCCCACATCTTACCTCCTTCCCTTCCCCACAGCACCTGTATATATGGATATATGTTTGTACATATTTATTACTCTATTTTACTTGTACATATCTATTCTATTTATTTTATTTTGTTAGTATGTTTGGTTTTGTTCTCTGTCTCCCGCTTTTAGACTGTGAGCCCACTGTTGGGTAGGGACCGTCTCTATATGTTGCCAACTTGTACTTCCCAAGTGCTTAGTACAGTGCTCTGCACACAGTAAGCACTCAATAAATACGATTGATAATGATGATGATAATGGATATGACCTCACAGTCCTTCTGTAGATGGTGCCAGGGAACAAAGATTAGACAGTGGGCTCTCAGGGACTAGAGAGAGTCAGGGATGAAAAGTATTTATATATATATATATTATTTTCTTTAATTATTGTAAAAATATTTCTCTGTGGGCCTGAGACAGTCAGGGTTTAGGAACATTTCCAACTGACCATATGTCTTCATTACCGTACCACCTACCTGACATTCCCAAGCATTACCTATCAGATGCCAAGACTGGTCGCCATATATCTTGGGATAGTTTTGATGAATACCTCCTGACGTCTGTACAAAAATGTCCTATTAAGGGAGGCAGCGAGTATCCGTCACCCTCATTGGATTCTAAGCTCCTCGAGGGCAGGTATCGTATCTTTAACTTTGGTTATTCCCAAGAATGTTGGGTAGCAGCGTGGATCAGTGGAAAGAACACGGGCTTTGGAGTCAGGGGTCATGGGTTCGAATCCCACCTCCTCCACATGTCTGCTGTGTAACCTTGGGCAAGTCACTTAACTTCTCTGAGCCTCAGTTATCTCATCTGCAAAATGGGGATTAAGACTGTGAGCCCCACATGGGACAACCTGATCACCTTGTATCCCCCCCAGCACTTAGAACAGTGCTTTGCACATAGTAAGTGCTTAACAAATGCCATTATTATTATTATTATTATTATTATGTTCTTCACCTGGTAGGATTCATCATCATCAATCGTATTTATTGAGCGCTTACTGTGTGCAGAGCACTGTACTAAGTGCTTGGGAAGTACAAGTTGGCAACACATAGAGACAGTCCCTACCCAATAGTGGGCTCACAGTCTAAAAGGTTTCCAGTGGATTGCTCGGTAGCCAGTGATAAAAATTATGGTATTTGTTAAGCACTTATTATGTGCCAGGCACTGTACTAAGCACTGAGGTGGATGCAAGTAAATTTGGTTGGACACAGTCCCTATCCCACGTGGGGCTCACAGTCTTAATCCCCTTTTTACAGATGAGGTCACTGACGATGATGATGATGATGATGGCATTTATTAAGCGCTTACTCTGTGCACAGCACTGTTCTAAGCGCTGGGGAGGATACAAGGTGATCAGGTTGTCCCACATGGGGCTCACAGTCGTAATCCCCATTTTACAGACGAGGTAACGGAGGCACAGAGAAGTTAAGGTGACTTGCCCAAGGTCACACAGCAGACAAGTGGCAGAGCCGGAATTAGAACCCATGACCTTATTTTGTTAGTATGTTTGGTTTTGTTCTCTGTCTCCCCCTTTTAGACTGTGAGCCCACTGTTGGGTAGGGACTGTCATCATCATCAATCATATTTATTGAGCGCTTACTATGTGCAGAGCACTGTACTAAGCGCTTAGCACTGTCTCTATACGTTGCCAACTTGTACTTCCCAAGCGCTTAGTACAGTGCTCTGCACACAGTAAGCGCTCAATAAATACGATTGATGATGATGACCTTCTGACTTCCAAGCCCATTCTCTATCCACTAGGCCATGCTCCTTTCTGCACTGTACTAAGCTCTTGGAAAGTACAATTCAGCAATAAAGAGAGACAATCCCTTGCCACAACAGGCTTACAGTCTAGAAGGGGGGAGACAGACCTCAAAACAAGTGAACAGGCAACAATATAAATAAATAGAATTATAGATATATACACGTAAAAACAAGTGTGAGTGGTGGATTTGAGGAGGGAGGGCACTTGAGGCCAGAAGTAGGACGTGGACTATACAAACAGGAGGTCCAGTGCAGTGCTTTGCACCCAAGAGGGGCTCAATATCATCAGTGGTATTTATTGAGCGAGTGCTTCTGTTTGCAGAGCACCCGTAATAGCATTTGGGAGAGTACAATGCAGCAGAATTTGAACAGTGCTTGGCACATAGTAAGCACTTAACAAATACTATAATCATTAATTATTATTAGGAGAATTGGCTCTCTGACCACAGTGAGCTTACAGGCTAGAGTCCGGGAAACACTGTTGAATAAATGCTAAAACATCCACTTGGAAATCTGCTTTTTAAAATGAAAAGGAAATGTGCCGGGCTACTCCGAAATGGGAAACGAAACTGAACGTTTGCGAAAACTCTTTACGCTGTGCCTATTCATATAAAAATGGTGAATTAGCTCATCGTGGGCAGGGAACGTGCCTATCCGCTCTGTTGTATTGAACTTTCCCATACGCTTAGTACAGTGCTCTGTGCTTTTAGACTGTGAGCCCACTGTTGGGTAGGGTCTGTCTCTATATGTTGCCAACTTGTACTTCCCAAGCACTTAGTACAGTTCTCTGCACACAGTAAGCGCTCAATAAATACGATTGATTGATTGATTGATTGATTGACTGATTGATTTACTTGTACATATCTATTCTATTTATTTTATTTTGTTAGTATGTTTGGTTTTGTTCTCTGTCTTCCCCTTTTAGACTGTGAGCCCACTGTTGGGTAGGGACCGTCTCTATATGTTGCCAACTTGTACTTTCCAAGCGCTTAGTACAGTTCTCTGCACACAGTAAGCGCTCAATAAATACGATTGATTGATTGATTGATTGATTTACTTGTACATATCTATTCTATTTATTTTATTTTATTAGTATGTTAGGTTTTGTTCTCTGTCTCCCCCTTTTAGACTGTGAGCCCACTATTGGGTAGGGACTGTCTCTATATGTTGACAACTTGTACTTCCCAAGCGCTTAGTACAGCTCTCTGCACCCAGTAAGCGCTCAATAAATACAATTGCTTGATTGATTGATTGATTTACTTGTACATATCTATTCTATTTATTTTATTTTGTTAGTATGTTTGGTTTTGTTCTCTGTCTCCCCCTTTTAGACTGTGAGCCCACTGTTGGGTAGGGACTGTCTCTATATGTTGCCAACTTGTACTTCCCAAGCGCTTAGTACAGTTCTCTGCACACAGTAAGCACTCAATAAATACGATTGATGATGATGATGATGATTGCTCTGCACACAATTAGCGCTCAAAAATTACGACTGAATGAGTGCCCCATGTCACTTAATTTTCCTAGCTCTTTTACAAGCATTTCACTTTATTCTGCTGGGTTGGAAGCAGCCTGGAGTAGAGCTAGGCAAAAATGGGGTCTGCCTGAAAGAATTTATGCTTCTTATTTAACGTGACTCCTTACTTCCAGTTCTAAAAACCTAAGGAAGTTTTTGGCAAGTGGATAGGAACAGGTTCTACCCCAACTTAATCTCCCGAGACTGACGAGACCACTATAGCGCAGTTCTCCGGGAACAGCTGGGAAAGGTTATGTGACATATATCACCTTACATTCGGGTGAATAAGGTGAAGGGTCTTATTTTATCTTTGGAGGCCCAACGTGCCTGGTTTTATGACGTTCGGGGCGCCGAAAGCTTAAATCTTCAGGCCCCGAAGCGTGTGTTGGTGACCCATGGCCATACGTCCACTTAGCTCTGCTGGAGCTTCTGCTTGTACTTCCCAAGCGCTTAGTACAGTGCTCTGCACACAGTAAGTGCTCAATAAATATGATTGATTGATTGGAGCGTGGGCCTTCACCTTGCTGCCCTTCGGCTAGAATGGTATTCGGGAACTTCATTCCGACGACGTGATTCCGTTCGGATTTACAGCGCGCCTACATGTCGGAGGACGGACAGCGCCGGAGAAGAATAATAATAATGATGATGGCAGTTCATTCCTCCATTCGGTTGGGTTTATTGAGTGCTTCCTGTGTGCAGAGCACTGTACTAAGCTCTTGGGAGAGTATGAGAAGCAGCGTGGCTCAGGGGAAAGAGCCCGGGCTTTGGAGTCAGAGGTCACGGGTTCAAATCCCGGCTCCGCCACTTGTCAGCTGTGTGACTTCGGGCAAGTCACTTCACTTCTCTGGGCCTCAGTGACCTCATCTGGAAAATGGGGATGAAGACTGTGAGCCCCCCGGTGGGACAACCTGATCACCTTGTAACCTCCCCAGTGCTAAGAACAGGGCTTTGCACATAGTGAGCACTTAATAAATGCCATTATTATTATTATTATTATTATTATGCAACAGTAAACAGAAACAACTGAATTACAAATCAAAACTCACCCATGCTGGGCAGCAGCGGCCCAGGGGAGAGTCGAGGGTGGATCGATTTGACTGCTTAGACAATGGTAAACCGTTTCTGGATTTTGACCAAGGAAACTCATGGGTTCTAATCCCGTCTCTTCCACTTGTCTGCCGTGTGACCTTGGTGGAGTCACTTTACTTCGCTGGGACTCAGTTCTCTGGAAAATGGGGATCAAGACTGTGAGCCCCACGTGGACAGGGACTGTGTCCAACCCAGTTTGCTCGTATCTACCCCGGTGCTTAGTGCAGTGCCTGGTACAAAGTGCTCAGCAAATACCATAATAATAATTATTATTACTATAAAAATAAATGACATAAATGACCGATATGTACATACATAAGTGTTGTGGGGCTAGGAGTGGGGGATGAATAAAGGGAGCAGGTCAGGGTGACGCAGAAGGGAGTGGGAGAAAAAGAAAGGAGGGCTTAGCCCGTTAATGGGGGCATAACTTTTCTCATCATGGCTGGCTATGAGCAAGATAAGCTGCATGTCCTAGCAGATAGAGGTTGATGCACGGTGGTTCGGTTGTCCCACGTGAGGGTCACGGTCTTCATCCCCATTTGGCGGATGGGGTAACTGGGGTCCGGGGGAGTGAGGTGACTTGCCCAAGGTCACCCAGCTGACAGGTGGCGGAGCAGGGATTCGAACCCATGACCTCTGACTCCAAAGCCCGGGCTCTTTCCACTACGCTGCTCCTCCGTCAGAGGGGGTGATTGGGGGTAAACTAAGTAGTCCTGGTGAATGTGTGTGCCCACAGCCATACACCTCTCTCCCTCTTTGCACCCGTCCCCAATTCCCCTCCCCAGACCTCCTCTGCATATGCGTATCTATGTTTGTTATATGTATATATGTTTGTACATATTTATTACTCTAGTTATTTATCTTACATGTACATATTTGTTCTATTTATTTTATTTTGTTAATATGTTTTGTTGTCCGTCTCCCCCTTCTAGACTGTGAGCCTGCCGTTGGGTAGGGACCGTCTCTAGATGTTGCCAACTTGTACTTCCCAAGCGCTTAGTACAGTGCTCTGCACACAGTAAGCGCTCTATAAATATGATTGAATGAATGAATGAATGAATGAATAGAGCCCAGACTGAGCCCCCTCCTTCCTCTCCCCCTCGTCCCCCTTACCATCCCCCTCTCCTTACCTCCTTCCCCTCCCCACAGCACCTGTATATATGTATATATGTTTGTACGGATTTATTACTCTATTTTATTTGTACAGATTTATTCTATTTATTTTATTTTGTTAATATGTTTTGTTTTGTTCTCTGTCTCTCCCTTCTAGACTGTGAGCCCACTGTTGGGTAGGGACCGTCTCTCTATGTTGCCAACTTGGACTTCCCAAGCACTTAGTACAGTGCTCTGCACACAGTAAGCGCTCAATAAATATGACTGAATGAATGAATGAATGAATAGAGCCCGGGCCTGGGATCTGGGTTCCAGTCTTGGCTCTGCCACTTTTCTGCTGTGGAACTTTGGACAAGGCACTTCACTGCTCCGTGCCTCAGTTCCTTCATTTGTAAAATGGGGATTAGCTTGCATCTACTCCAGCACTTAGTACAATGCCCGGCCCAGAGTAAGTGCTTAACAAATACCATTAAAAAAAAACCCCAAAAAGCAAGAGGTCAGTGGCTCATTCCTATTCATTCATTCATTCAATCATATGCTTCGTAGAGTGCTCTGCAATTCATCACTCGATCATATTTTTTGAGCACTTACTGTGTGCAGAGCACTGTACTAAGCGCTTGGGAAGCAAAAGTCGGCAACATATCGAGACAGTCCCTACCCAGCAGTGGGCTCACAGTCTAGAATGATCAGGATCCTGAGCGTCTAGTACAGTGCTCTGCACACACTAAGTGCTCAAAAAATACAATCGAGTGATGAATTGCGGAGCACTCTACGAAGCACTGGGAATAATGTTGATACACACGATCCCTTGCCTACAAGGAGCTTACAGTCAAGAGGGGGGAGAAAGACACTCAAATTCATTCATTCATTCAATCGTATTTATTGAGCGCTTACTGTGTGCAGAGCACTGTACTAAGCACTTGGGAAGTACAAGTTGGCAACATATAGAGACGGTCCCTACCCAACAGTGGGCTCACAAATACATTCTAGATAGGGGAAATGGATTTGTACAAAGTGCCGTGGGACTGAGGTGGGCTGGGAATAAAAGAGGGGTACACACGCACCCAAGGTGGTAGGTGACAATCAATCAATTAATCAATCGTATTTATTGAGCGCTTACTGTGTGCAGAGCACTGTACTAAGCGCTTGGGAAGTACAAGTCGGCAACACATAGAGACAGTCCCTACCCAACAGCGGGCTCACAGTCTAGAAGGGGGAGACAGAGAACAAAACCAAACATACTAACAAAATAAAATAAATAGAATAGATATGTACAAGTAAGATAAATAAATAAATAGAGTAATAAATATGTGCAAACATATATACATATATACAGGTGCTGTGGGGAAGGGAAGGAGGTAAGATGGGGGGATGGAGAGGGGGACGAGGGCGAAGAGTGTGGGGAAATGAGGGGTAAATCACACTTGGAGATGTGATTTTAGAAGTGCTTTGAAGATGGGGAGAGAGCTGGTCTGTCACATCATCATCATCATCAATCGTATTTATTGAGCGCTTACTGTGTGCAGAGCACTGTACTAAGCACTTGGGAAGCACAAATTGGCAACATATAGAGACAGTCCCTATCCAACAGTGGGCTCACAGTCTAAAATGTGAAAGGGAGGGGAATTCTGGTACAGAGGAAGGACGTAGGTAAAGGTTGGATCCATCTGTAATTTATTTTAATGTCCATCTCCCCCTCTAAATTGTAAGTTCCGTGCGGGCAGAGAGCACATCTATGGACTGTAATGTACTGTGCCCTCCTAACTGCTTAGTAGTGTGCTCTTCGCTCAATAAGGGCTCAGTAAAATAGCATCGGTCGATGGATTGACGGCTGAGATTGTGGTATCGTGAGAAATCAGGGGTTCGAGAAGCGAAGTGTGTAGATTGGGTTGTATTAGGAGACCAGCGAGGTGATCATCATCATCATCAATCGTATTTATTGAGCGCTTACTATGTGCAGAGCACTGTACTAAGCGCTTGGGAAGTACAAATTGGCAACATATAGAGACAGTCCCTACCCAACAATGGGCTCACATGGAGAGTGCCTTCGAGCCTTAAACACAAGGTGGACGTGAAAATGTTTATAACCAGATTAATCAATGTTTATTAACCAGATTAATCAAAATAAACAATTCAATGTGCAATTAAATGATCATTTAGGTGCCAGGGTTGATGATAATAATAATAATAATGATGATGATATTTGTTAAGCGCTTACTACGTGCAAAGCACCGTTCTAAGCACTGGGGAGGTTACAAGGTGATCAGGTTGTCCCCCGGGGGGCTCCCAGTCTTAATCCCCATTTTCCAGATGAGGTCACTGAGGCACAGAGAAGTGAAGTGACTTTCTCAAAGCCACACAGCTGACAGTAGAAGGAGCTGGGATTTGAACCCATGACCTCTGACTCCAAAGCCCGGGCTCTTTCCACTGAGCCTGTACATAAATACCCAAGGGTTAAAAACGGTTGGTGGTTTTTATCAGTTTGGGGTGCAAGGAAGGCTGGTTGGGGAAGGTGGGATTTGAAGATGGGGAGGGAAGTTGGCGGGGCGGAGTCAGAGGTCATGGGTTCAAATCCCGGCTCCACCACTTGTCAGCTGGGTGACTTTGGGCAAGTCACTTCACTTCTCCGGGCCTCAGTTCCCTCATCTGTCAAATGGGGATTAAGACTGTGAGCCCCCCGTGGGACAACCTGATCACCTTGTAACCACCCAAGCGCTTAGGACAGTGCTTTGCCCATAGTAAGCGCTTAATAAATTCCATCATTATCCTTCTGCTTATTAGTGAAGAAAGTCGTATTCCAAACCTTTAATTATCTATCACGGCCTCCTCAGCGAGATCGGTGTCAGAGCTGGAGCTCATGTTCAAGGTTTGTCAATCTCCTTATTACAAAATCGGTTTTTACAGGATGTGGATTTTGGCCGATTGAAGGAGAAAGTTCTGCCCTTTAGAGGATTATACGGATTTCAGTAAACAAGCAGAAGGCCGTGAATGAAAAGCGAGGTTTTCTTAACCTTAACCGAATTTGAGGTGTGAATTGGTGTCGTTAAAAATCAGTTGGGGATTTTTCTTCTTTATACTCTTAAGGGCATTGTCTTTGGATAAAGCGGTACGATCTTTAGGTAACGATGTCCACATTCCCAGTTGGATTTAAAAAACCATTTGATATGTTCTTATCTATAGCCTCATCGGGTGCATGAATAAAGGATGAAAATGCGTTCTGACACTAATCGTGGAAGCAGGTCGTTGAATAGAAGGCGCTTGTTAGCAGGAAGTTGGCTAACCAGTTAAACTGGTGCTATCTGCACAAACAAGCAGTGCGGCTCAGTGGAAAGAGCCCGGGCTTTGGAGTCAGAGGTCATGGGTTCAAATCCCAGCTCTGCCAATTGGCAACCAACAATTGGGGATGAAGACTGTGAGCCCCCCAAGGGACAGCCTGATCACTTTGTAACCTCACCAGCCCTTAGAACAGTGCTTTGCATGTAGTAAGTGCTTAATAAATGCAATTATTATTATTATTATTATTATTATGGGTTCAAATCCCGGCTCCGCCAATTGGCAGCTGTGTGACCTTGGGCAAGTCACTTAACTTCTCTGGGCCTCAGTTACCTCATCTGTAAAATGGAGATGAAGACTGTGAGCCCCCCGAGGGACAGCCTTATCACTTTGTAACCTCACCAGCCCTTAGAACAGTGCTTTGCACATAGTAAGCGCTTAATAAATGCAATTATTATTATTATTATTATTATTATTATGGGTTCAAATCCCGGCTTAGCCAGTTGGCAGCTGTGTGACCTTGGGCAAGTCACTTAACTTCTCTGTGCCTCAGTTACCTATGTGCACACCACTGTTCTAAATGCTGGGGAGGTTACAAGGTGATCAGGTTGTCCCACATGGGACTCACAGTCTTAATCCCCATTTTACAGATGAGGTAACTGAGGCACAGAGAATAATAATAATAATAATAATAATAATAATAATAATAATAATAATAATGATGGCATTTATTAAGCACTTGGGAAGTACAAGTTGGCAACATATATTCATTCATTCATTCATTCAATCGTATTTATTGAGCGCTTCCTGTGTGCAGAGCACTGTACTAAGCGCTTGGGAAGTACAAGTCGGCAACATATAGAGACGGTCCCTACCCAACAACGGGCTTACAGTCTAGAAACGGGCTCACAGCTATAACGAGTGTTTAGTACAGTGCTCGGCACACAGTAAGAGCTCAGTAAATACAACTGAATGAACAATTATCATTATTACTATTATCAAGCAACATATAGAGACGGTCCCTACCCAACAACGGGCTTACAGTCTAGAAACGGGCTCACAGCTATCTCGAGTGTTTAGTACAGTGCTCGGCACACAGTAAGTGCTCAGTAAATATAACTGAATGAACAATTATCATTATTACTATTATCAAGCAACATATAGAGACGGTCCCTACCCAACAGTGGGCTTACAGTCTAGAAACGGGCTCACAGCTATCCCGAGTGTTTAGTACAGTGCTCGGCACACAGTAAGTGCTCAGTAAATACAACTGAATGAACAATTATCATTATTACTATTATCAAGCAACATATAGAGACGGTCCCTACCCAACAACGGGCTTACAGTCTAGAAACGGGCTCACAGCTATCTCGAGTGTTTAGTACAGTGCTCGGCACACAGTAAGTGCTCAGTAAATATAACTGAATGAACAATTATCATTATTACTATTATCAAGCAACATATAGAGACGGTCCCTACCCAACAACGGGCTTACAGTCTAGAAACGGGCTCACAGCTATCTCGAGTGTTTAGTACCATGCTCGGCACACAGTAAGTGCTCAGTAAATACAACTGAATGAACAATTATCATTATTACTATTATCAACCCAAATTGTACGCTTAAAGAAAGCACTACCAGCGAATACCGTCCTGGTCCAGTTTTTAATTTCACTCAGAAAACCACCACCTTTCAACCTCTTGGCATCAGTGAGCGGCAAATGGGAACTGCAATGTAAAGGTGCGTATTTGTCCCAGGGCTGCTGGTTTTTTCTTGGGTTTTTTTTTTTAAATGGTATCTATTAAACATTTATTCTGCACCAGGCACTGTGCTGAGCGCTGAGGTAGATCCAAGCCATTCAGGTTGGACACAGTCAGTGTCCCACGTAGGTCTTACAGTTTCAATCCCCATTTTACAGATTCATTCATTCATTCATTCAATCGTATTTATTGAGCGCTTACTGTGTGCAGAGCACTGGATTCAGCACTTGGGAAGTCCAAGTTGGCAACATAGAGAGACGGTCCCTACCCAACAGCGGGCTCACAGTCTAGAAGGGGGAGACAGACAACAAAGCAAACCATATTAACAAAGTAAAATAAATAGAATAATGAGATCATCAAGGCACAGAGAATCAATCAATCGTATTTATTGAGCGCTTACTGTGTGCAGAGCACTGTACTAAGCGCTTGGGAAGTCCAAGTTGGCAACATATAGAGACAGTCCCTACGCAACAGTGGGCTTTGTTCAAAGGGTTCAAATCCGAGTTCTGCCACTTCATTCATTCATTCAAATCGTATTTATTGAGCACTTACTGTGTGCAGAGCACTGTGCTAAGCGCTTGGGAAGTCCAAGTCGGCAACATATGGAGACGGTCCCTACCCAACAACGGGCTCACAGTCTAGAAGGGGGGAAGGCGGGGGTCTAGGGATTACTCAGAGTCAGGGAATCCCCTCAATCTCTTGAATGACTCCTGAAAACCGAGGGGGAAAGTGAGTAATAATAATAATAATAATAATAATAATAATAATAATAATAATAATGGTATTTGTTAAGCAGTTACTATGTGCAAAGCACTGTTCTAAGCATTGGGGGATACAAGGTGATTCAATCATATTTATTGAGCGCTTACTGTGTGCAGAGCACTGTACTAAGCGCTTGGGAAGTACAAGTTGGTAACATATAGAGACGGTCCCTACCCAACAGTGGGCTCACAGTCTAGAAAGGTGATCAGGTTGTCCCACGTTGTGTTCACAGTCTTAATCCCCATTTTACAGATTGTCAGCTGTGTGACTTTGGGCAAGTCACTTAACTTCTCTGGGCCTCAGTTCCCTCATCTGTCAAATGGGGATTAAGACTGTGAGCGCCCCATGGGACAACCTCATCACCTTGTGACCTGCCCAGTGCTTAGAACAGTGCTCTGCACATAGTAAGCACTTAATAAATGCTATCATTATTATTATTATTACTATTATTAAGTGAAGTGACAACGCCGTTCAGGCGAAGGTTCAGGCCGCGGCGCTTCATAACCCCGAACGCAGACCGGACGGGAACGCCTACGAGTTCGGCTTTAATTGTGATAATCATATGGGAGCCGGACAGGTTAAAATTAGCAATGCCTCTAATTTGCGATTTCAAACAAAATTACTTCCTCGTCCCCCTCGGGGCAGGAGCACAGGAGAACCAACAGGGAATGTTCAGTAACTAACGCTGGAAAGAGGCAAGAGGGTCTGGGAGAATCGAGGGCTTTGAAATTTCCAACAGTGAAATTTCCAACAGTGTTAATCAGCGGCGGATTCAAAAAGTCCCAGGCCCATGAGAAGCAGCGTGGCTCAGTAGGAAAGAGCCCGGGCTTTGGAGTCAGAGGTCATGGATTCAAATCCCGGTTCCACCAATTGTCAGCTGTGTGACTTTGGGCAAGTCACTTAACTTCTCCGGGCCTCAGTTCCCTCATCTGTAAAATGGGGATTAAATCTGTGAGCCCCACGAGGGACAACCTGATCACCTTGTAACCTCCCCAGCGCTTAGAACAGTGCTTTGCACATAGTAAGCGCTTAATAAATGCCATTATTATTATTATTATTATTATTATTATGAAGCCACTTTTCATTCATTCAATCGTATTTATCGAGCCCACTCGATGATCTCATTATTCTATTTATTTTACTTTGTTAATATGGTTTGTTTTGTTGTCCGTCTCCCCCTTCTAGACTGTGAGCCCACTGTTGGGTAGGGACTGTCTCTAGATGTTGCCAACTTGGACTTCCCAAGCGCTTAGTCCAGTGCTCTGCACACAGTAAGCGCTCAATAAATACGATTGATTGATTGATTGATTGAGCACTTACTGTGTGCAGAGCACTGGACTAAGCGCTTGGGAAGTCCAAGTCGGCAACATCTAGAGACGGTCCCTACCCAACAGCGGGCTCACAGTCTAGAAGGGGGAGACGGACAACAAAACAAAGCATATTAACAAAATAAAATAAATATGAAGCCACGAGACCGTAAACTCCCTGGAAGGCAGGTTCTGTGTCTTTTTCTTCTGTTGTACGGTGTTCTACAAACAGGAAGCGCTCAATAAGTAGCATTTTTTAATGGTACTTAGCACTGTCCTAAGTGCTGGGGTAATAATAATAATAATGATGGTATTAATTAAGTGCTTACTATGTGCAAAGCACTGTTCTAAGCGCTGGGGAGGTTACATGGTGATCAGGTTGTCCCACGGGGGACTCATTCACAGTCTTCATCCCCATTTTCCAGATGAGGTAACTGAGGCCCCGAGAAGTGAAATGATTTGCCCAAAGTCACACAGCTGACAAGTGGCGGAGTCGGGTAGCAATTTTTTTTATGGTATTTGGCACTGTCCTAAGTGCTGGGGTAATAATAATAATAATAATGGTATTTATTAAGTGCTTACTATGTGCAAAGCACTGTTCTAAGCGCTGGGGAGGTTACATGGTGATCAGGTTGTCCCACGGGGGGCTCACTCACAGTCTTCATCCCCATTTTCCAGATGAGGTCACTGAGGCCCCAAGAAGTGAAGTGACTTGCCCAAAGTCACCCAGCTGACAAGCGGCGGAGTCGGGATTTGAACCCATGACCTCTGACTCCAAAGCCCGGGCTCTTTCCACTGAGCCGCGCTGCTTCTCTACAAGATGCAAGATAATCAGGGACACAGTTCCAGTCCCCCAAGGAGCTCTCGATCCAAGGTGGAAGGAGGAGGATTTAATCCCCATTTTCCAGATGGGGTGACTGAAGCCCAGAGAAATGAAACGACTTGCCCGAGGTCCCCCAGAAAAGGGGCAGACCCTGGATTCGAACCCGGGCTCTCCGACTCCAAGGCCTGTTCTCTTTCCGCTCGGTTACCCTGCTTCCCCTGGTTGCGGGTTCGAATCCTGGCTCTACCACTTCTCAGCTGTGTGACTTTGGGCGAGTCGCTTCCCTTCTCTGGGCCTCAGTTCCCTCATCTGGAAAATGGGGATTAAGACTGGGAGCCCCACGTGGGACAACCTGATAACCGAAGCAGCGTGGCTCAGAGGAAAGAGCCCAGGCTTTGGAGTCAGAGGTCATGGGTTCAAATCCCGGCACCACCAACTGTCAGCTGTGGGACTTTGGGCAAGTCACTTCACTTCTCTGGGCCTCAGTGACCTCATCTGGAAAATGGGGATTAAAGCTGTGAGCCCCCCCGTGGGCCAACCTGATCATCTTGTAACCTCCCGAGCGCTTAGAACAGTGCTTTGCACATAGTAAGTGCTTAACAAATACCATTATTATTATTGTACCTACCCCAGCGCTTAGAACAGTGCTTGGCACATAGTAAGCGCTTAACAAATACCATCATTATTATTATCATTATTCCCCACACTGCTTGACTGACTGATGGATTATTTTCCCGAGTGCCTTCCCCACACTACGCAGAAGTAAAGCACTTTGTACTTAGCAGACCCCCAGAACAGGACTCTGCTTACAATAAGTGCCCAGTACAGTGCTCTGCCCCCAGTAAGCGCTCAGTAAGTACCATTGATTGATCGGTTGATTACTTCCCCTAGTACACTGTCCACAAGTGGTGTAAGTAAAGCCCTTTGGTAATTAGTAGGCGTCCAGAACGGGGCTCTCAATTCATTCATTCAATCATATTTATTGAGCGCTTACTGGGGGCAGAGCACTGTGCTAAGCGCTTGGAAAGCACAATTCAGCGACAGAGACAATTCCTACCCTCAGTAATAATAATAATAATAATCTTGGTATTTGTTAAGCGCTTACTAGGTGCCAAGCACTGTTCTAAGCGCTGGGGCAGATACAAGGTCATCAGATTGTCCCACGTGGGGCTCACAGTCTTCATCCCCATTTTCCAGATGAGGGAACTGAGGCCCAGAGAAGTGAAGTGACTTGCCCAAGGTCACACAGCTGACTAGTGGCGGAGCCGGGATTTGAACCCATTATTATTATTATTAAATACTATTCATTATGATGATGATGATTGAGTTGGCCTGGTATGGGGATTGTCCGATTTGCTATCATTCCTTCTCACTCAATTTAAAAATTCTCCCTCTACCTTCCTTCAGAAGAGGAAACATGGGAAACCAAGCCTTATCACTGGCGGCCTGGAAAAACTGGCTCATCCGATACTCTCTCCCAAAGGAAGCGGAAGTTTTAATGGCTTTAGGGGGGCTTTATCCCCTCCCTAAACTACTGATGAAATTGGCTAATGTTTATGGCCTAATTGGCTGAAAAAGCCTGCCTGTGAAGAGAAGCAGTGTGGCTCAGTGGAAAGAGCCCGGGCTTTGGAGTCAGAAGTCATGGGTTCAAGTCCCGGCTCCACCAACTATCAGCTGGGTGACTTTGGACAAGACACTTCTCTGGGCCTCAGTTACCTCATCTGGAAAATGGGGATTAAGACTGTGAGCCCCCCGAGGGACAACCTGATCGCCTTGTAACCTCCCCAGCGCTTAGAACAGTGCTTTGCACATAGTAAGCGCTTAATAAATGCCAGCATTATTATCATTATTATAAGCCTGTTGCTTAGCGGAAAGAGCCCGGACTGGGGAGTCGGAGGTCGTGGGTTCTAATCCTGACTCGGCCGCTTGTCAAGCTGTGTGACTTTGGGCAGGTTCATTCATTCAATCATATTAATTGAGTGCTTACTGTGTGCAGAGGACTGTACTAAGCGCTTGGGAAGTACACGTTGGCAACATCACTTCGCTTCTCTGTGCCTCAGTTACCTCATCTGTAAAATGGGAATTAAAACTGTGAGCCCCAGGTGGGACAACCTGATAGCCTTGTATCTACCCCAGCGCTTAGAAGAGTGCTTGGCACATAGTAAGCACTTAACAAATATCATAATCATCATCATCATAATCCTGGCAATCCCGTCGGTGATCACCATTAACATTCGCCCTCACTTTTACCCCAATTCATTCATTCATTCAATCGTATTTATTGAGTGCTTACTGTATTCATTCATTCATTCAATCGTATTTATTGAGCGCTTACTGTGTGCAGAGCACTGTACTAAGCACTTGGGAAGCACAAGTCGGTAACAATTAATACCCATTCAAAGCCCTACTGAGAGCTCACCTCCTCCAGGAGGCCTTCCCAGACTGAGCCCCCTTTTTCCTCTCCTCCTCCCCATCCCCCCACCCTACCTCCTTCCCCTCCCCACAGCCCCTGTATATATGTTTGTACAGATTGATTACTTTATTTATTTTACTTGTACATATTTACTATTCTATTTATTTTGTTAATGATGTGCACCTAGCTTTATTTCTATTTATTCTGATGACTTGACACCTGTCCACATGTTTTGTTTTGTTGTCTGTCTCCCCCTTCTAGACTGTGAGCCTGTTAGGAAGGGACTGTCTCTCTCTGTTGCCGACTTGTACTTCCCAAGCGCTTAGTACGGTGCTCTGCACACAGTAAGCGCTCAATAAATACGATTGAATGAATGAATGAATCTCCATGCTGCCCGTTGCTGTAGTTGCAGAGGCAGCAGCATCCAACAAGGATGTTGCCAACTTGTACTTCCCAAGCGCTTAGTACAGTGCTCTGCACACAGTAAGCGCTCAATAAATACGATTGAATGAATGAATGAATCTCCATGCTGCCCGTTGCTGTAGTTGCAGAGGCAGCAGCATCCAACAAGGATGTTGCCAACTTGTGCTTCCCAAGCGCTTAGTACAGTGCTCTGCACACAGTAAGCGCTCAATAAATACGATTGAATGAATGGCAGGTGCTACTGTTAATTTGGGGGCTGTCCCAGGAGCCCCACTTTTTGAATCAATCAATCAATCAATCAATTGTATTTATTGAGCACTTACTGTGTGCAGAGCACTGTACTAAGCGCTTGGGAAGTACAAGTTGGCAACATACAGAGACGGTCCCTACCCAACAGTGGGCTCACAATGGTCGGAGCAGATGCGAGAAGGGTAAAGGGTCCCTAAAATCAGAATTCTTCCATTTGAAGAGGAAGTGTTTTGGAGATGCAGTAATCAATCAATCAGAAGTATCTATTGAGCACCTCCTGTGTGCCGAGAACTGCACAAGACTTTGGAGTAGAACAGTAGACATGGTCCCCACCCTCAAGGAGCTTACAGTCTAACTGGAGAGACAGACACAAAACACTTTACAGGTAGAAGAAGAGGAAGGGAAAACTCTCCCCGCCTTCAAACCCTTATTGAAGACCCTTCTCCTCCAAGAGGACTTCCTTAAGCCCTCCTTTCTGCTTCTCCCACTCCCTTCTGCATCGCCCTGTCTTACTCCCTTTATTCACCCCCCTCCCCAGCCCCACAGCACTTATGAACATAGCCGTAATTTATTTATTTACGTTAATGTCTGTCTCCCAGACATTAATAAAAATAAATAATAAGCATTAATAAGCAGGGACTGTGTCTGCTTACTGTTCTCTCGTACCCTCCCAAGAGCTTAGTACAGTGCTAGTAAGCTAATAAGCAATCAATAAATAAGAAAGAAAGAAAGGAAGGAAGAAAGCAGGGTATGTGTCAGCTTATTGTTCTCTTGTACTCTCCCAAGAGCTTAGTACAGTGCTAGTAGGCTAATAAGCACTCAATAAATAAGAAAGAAAGAAAGAGACAGAGAGAGAGAGAGAGAGGAAGGAAGGAAGAAAGAAAGGAAGGAAGGAAGGAAGGAAGGAAGGAAGGAAGGAAGGAAGGAAGGAAGGAAGGAAGGAAGGAAGAAAAAGGAAGGAAGGAAGGAAGGAAGAAAAAGGAAGAAAGGAAGAAAAAGGAAGGAAGGAAGGAAGAAAGAAAGAAAGAAAGAAAGAAAGAAAGAAAGAAAGAAAGAAAGAAAGAAAGAAAGAGAAAGAAAGGAAAGGGGGGAGAGAGAGAAAAAGAAAGAAAAAGAAAGAAAGAAAGAAAGAAAGAAAGAAAGAAAGAAAGAAAGAAAGAAAGAAAGAGAAAGAAAGGAAAGGGGGGAGAGAGAGAAAAAGAAAGAAAAAGAAAGAAAGAAAGAAAGAAAGAAAGAAAGAAAGAAAGAAAGAAAGAAAGGAAGAAAGGAAGAAGGAAGGAAGGAAGGAAGGAAGGAAGAAAAAGGAAGGAAGGAAGGAAGGAAGGAAGGAAGAAGACGGCAGGAAGGAAGGAAGGAAGGAAGAAAGAAAGGAAGGAAGGAAGGAAGGAAGAAAGAAAGAAAGAAAGAAAGAAAGGAAGGAAGGAAGGAAGGAAGAAAGAAAGAAAGAAAGAAAGAAAGAAAAAGAAAGAAAGAAAGAAAGAAAGAAAGAAAGAAAAAGAAAGAAAGAAAGAAAGAAAAAGAGAGAGAGAAAGAAAGAAAGAAAGAAAGAAAGAAAGAAAGAAAGAAAAAGAAAGAAAGAAAGAAAAAGAGAGAGAGAAAGAAAGAGAGAGAGAGAAAGAAAGAAAGAAAGAAAGAAAGAAAGAAAGAGAAAGAAAAAGAAAACGTAGCTGAGGGAGCGTTGAAATAGCAGGATGTGCATGGACAGAAGCACTACCGGTGAGACGGGGAGTGCAAAAATGCAGATCTGGAGTGAAAGTGCTGAGGTGGAAGATGAGGTCTATGACCCGAAGAGAGGACAACTTCATCAGGGAAGGGCTCCCGGAGGAGGTGAGACTTCAAAAGGGCCACATGGACAGGGAGGGCCGGAGGCCGGCAAAGGGCCCCCTCAGACGCCACTGCGGGCATCCCTCCAGCTGGCCGGGGGACCGCTGCCTCGGGAGGCCCGGCCCGGCCCGGCCCGGCCCGGCCACCCTCACCACCCGGGGAAGAGAAGAGAGGGCCGCCTCTTGAGGAGAAGATGCTCTGGGGGGAATGGGAGGTGAGGAGGGAGACGTGGAGACGGCCCCAGGGGCGGCCAACAACAAACCCACGGGGCACAACATCTACAACAGGGGTACATGGCAGCGGTCAGGTCCTGTGGGGCCCGCATCGGCCTGTCCTGCCACTCCCGCGGGTGACCAGCTCTGCCCGTCAGGTGCTCTTTCGTTCACTAAATCGTATTTATTGAGTGCTTACTATGTGCGGAGAGCACTCTACTAAGTGCTTGGAAAGTACAAAGTAGAGAAGCAGCGTGGCTCAGTGGAAAGACTCCCGGGCGCTTGGGAGTCAGAGGTCATGGGTTCTAATTTTGGCTCTGCCACCTGTCTGCTGTGTGTGACTTTGGGCAAGTCACTTCACTTCTCTGGGCCTCAGTTCCCTCATCTGGAAAATGGGGATGAAGACTGCGAGCCCCACGAGGGACAACCTGATCACCTTGTATCTACACCAACGCTTAGAACAGTGCTTGGCACATAGTAAGTGCTTAACAAATACCAACATTATCATTATTATTATTACAGTTCGGCAACAGAGACAGTCCCTACCAAGAACGGGCTCACAGTCTAGAAGCTCTTAGTACAGCCAAGGTCGCTCAACAGACGTGGCAGAGCCGGGATTAGAACCCAGGCCCACGCTCTATCCACTAAGCCACGCTGCTTATTGAGCACTTACTGTATGCAGTAAGTTCCTCTCCAAGACAGAGTCACTTTTCAACCCACCGGGACAGGGTGTCGGTTTCTTCGTTTCTGTTGGGCACACTCAGAAATCATCCAGCCGATCCAGCTGACAATTTCGTCAGCCTGACCTCCCCAGCGCTTAGAACAGTGCTTTGCACATAGTAAGCGCTTAACAAATGCCATTATTATTATTACTGTTATTATCAAGCGCTTAGTACAGTGCTCTGCACATAGTAAGCGCTCAATAAATACGATTGATGATGATGATTATCCCAAGTTTAGCTTCCCGGCTGATGCTTTTAGACTGTGAGCCCACTGTTGGGTAGGGACCGTCTCTATATGTTGCCAATTTGTACTTCCCAAGTGCTTAGTACAGTGCTCTGCACATAGTAAGCGCTCAATAAATACGATTGATGATGGTGCTGTTTTCTTCTGACACAGACAGCAGGTAAGATGCACAATGGGAATAATGGTGATGGTGATGGTATGTGGGACACGGTCCCTGTCCCACAGTGAGGCTCACAGTCTTAATCCCTATTTTGCAGAAGAGGAAAATGAGGCCCAGAGAAGTGAAGCGACTTGCCCAAGATCACGCAGGAGACAAGCGGCGGAGTCGGGATTAGAACCCAGATCCTGCTGATTCCCAGGCCCGTGCTCTGTCCATTACGCCATGCTGCTTACCATAAATCATTATTACGGGAATAAAGATCCTTGTCTCTCCCTGCCTCCCGGGGCTGTTCTGAGGATAAAAATCGAGATCATTGATGTGAAAACGCTTTGGGACAATGTAACACTGCACAGATTCAAAATATGGTTCCTTTCACTATTATTATTATTATTATTCTTAATTATTACAAAAATGACAGGCGATTGTTTACCCGTGGTTCCTCAGGAGATGGTCGTGTTAGCAGCAACCACCAAATATGTAATTAATGGAATGGATTATAGCTGCTGACTGAATTTCAGGGCCGGTTGTAAACTCCCCATGCCAGGCCAAGATGAAGAGCCCGAAAGAAATGCTCTGATGATTACCTCCTTCTTTCTTTTTTTTTTTTTGATGGCATTTGTTAAGCCCTTACTATGTGCAAAGCACTGTTCTAAGCGCTGGGGGGGATACAAGGTGATCAGGTTGTCCCACGGAGGGCTCACAGTCTTAATCCCCATTTTACAGATGAGGGAACTGAGGCTCTGAGAAATTAAGTGACTTGCCCAAGGTCACACAGCAGACATGTGGCGGAGCCAGGAAGTGCTTACTAAGTGCCAGGCACTGTACTGAGTACTGGGTGGATATAAGCGTGGCTCAGTGGAAAGAGCCCGGGCTTTGGAGTCAGAGGTCATGGGTTCAAATCCCGGCTCTGCCACTTGTCAGCTGTGTGACTCTGGGCAAGTCACTTCTCTGGGCCTCAGTTCCCTCATCTGTAAAATGGGGATTAAGACTGTGAGCCCTCTGCGGGACATCCTGATCAGCTTGTAACCTCCCCAGCGCTTAGAACAGTGCTTTGCGCATAGTAAGCGCTTAATAAATGTCATTATTATTATTGTTGGAGTCAGAGGTCATGGGTTCAAAAACCCAGTTCTGCCAATTGTTAGCTGTGTGACTTTGGGCAAGTCAATTAACTTCTCTGTGCCTCATTTACCTCATCTGTAAAATGGGGATTAAGACTGTGAGCCTCGTGTGGGACAACCTGATTACCTTGTATCCCCCCCTCCTCCGACCCAGGGCTTAGAACACTGCTTTGCACATAGTAAGTGCTCAATAAATAATAATAATAATAATAATGGCATTTGTTAAGCGCTTACTATGTGCAAAGCACTGTTCTAAATGCTGGGGAGGTTACAAGGTGATCAGGTTGTCCCACGGGGGGCTCACATAAATGCCATCATTATTATTATTATAAGCCAGTCAAGTTGGACACACTCAATGTCCCACACGAGACCCACAGTCTTAATCATCATCATCATCATCATCAATCGTATTTATTGAGCGCTTACTATGTGCAGAGCACTGTACTAAGTGCTTGGGAAGTACAAATTGGCAACATATAGAGACAGTTCCTACGCAACAGTGGGCTCACAGTCTAAAAGGGGGAGACAGAGAACAAAACCAAACATACTAACAAAATAAAATAAATAGAATAGATATGTACAAATAAAATAGAGTAATAAATATGTACAAACATATATACATATATACAGGTGCTTTGGGGAAGGGAAGGAGGTAAGATGGGGGGATGGAGAGGGGGACGAGGGGGAGAGGAAGGAAGGGGCTCAGTCTGGGAAGGCCTCCTGGAGGAGGTGAGCTCTCAGGAGGGCATTAATCCCCATTTTACAGCTAACTCAGGCCTAGAGAAGTGAAGTGACTTGCCTCAAGTCACACAGCAGATGAGCGGTGGAGGTGGGATTAGAACCCAAGTCCTTCCGACTGGCAGGGCCGTGCGCTTACTAGTAGGCCACGCTGCTTCTCATCCTGCTCGTTGCGGGCAGGGACTGTGTCTGTTTGTTGTTATATACCTAGACTGTGAGCCCACTGTTGGGTAGGGACCGTCTCTATATGTCGCCAACTTGTACTTCCAAAGCGTTTAGTACAGTGCTCTGCACACAGTAAGCGCTCAGTAAATATGATTGAATAAATGAATGAATGAATGGATATTGTACTCTCCCAAGCGCTCAGTACAGCTCTCTGCACACAGTCAGCGCTCAATAAATAGGATGGACCGACCGACGTGCTGCAAAACCATCCATCTTGGCCGCGTCCCCCAAACCCGGGTGGCCAGCCAAATCACCTCCCCGAGCCGATGAGCCTCCAGCTGCCGGAGGGACGGGAAGACCCGGCTCCGCTTCCCTCTCGTCCCGATCTTCCCGCAGAGGTGGGCCGGGAAGCGGGCCAGAACCGCCCAGCTGCGGTTGCCCATCTTAGTCCGGCCGGCTGAAACCATCGGTCAACGGCCCGCAGAGCTGTAATTCCCCCATCATGGGATCGGAATGCAATGCGTTAAATCGAGATGGAGTGGTTGGCTTTTAGGGAGAAGGCCGAAGGGATTAGCGTCGACTGGAAGGGAAATAAAAGAGGAGGAAGGGAGGATGTGCAAAAATTTTACGCAGGCTTAAAGAAAATTCAGATACTTTGACGAGATGTGTATGTTGGAAATGCCCAGCCCCGCAGACACCGTCATGTGTTCATTCATTCATTCAATCAGTCGTATTTATTGAGCGCTTACTGTGTGCAGAGCACTGTACCAAGCTCTTGGGAAGTCCAAGTTGGCAACATAGAGAGACAGTCCCTACCCAACAGTGGGCTCACAGTCTAGAAGGGGGAGACAGAGAACAAAACAAAACATATGAACAGAATAAAATAAATAGAATAAATATGTACAAGTAAAATAAATAGAGTAATAAATACGTATAAACATATATACAGGTGCTGTGGGGAAGGGAAGGAGGTAAGGCGGGGGAGATCAATCAATCAATCAATCAATCAATCGTATTTATTGAGCGCTTACTGTGTGCAGAGCACTGTACTAAGCGCCTGGGAAGTACAAGTTGGCAACATATAGAGACGGTCCCTACCCAACAGCGGGCTCACAGTCTAGACGACTAGAAGACTAGAAGTCTAGAAATTAGAGAAAGCAATTAGAGTGTTTCCAGAACTATTTCAATTTCACATCTAGTTCTCACTGATCTCAGACTCTGCTCACACTTAGAACTGTGCTTGGCACATAGTAAGTGCTTAACAAACACCATAATTATTAGTAGTAGTAGTACAGTGCTCTGCACACAGTAAGCGCTCAATAAATATGATTGACGGATTGATTATTACTCCAGCAATTAATCTTGTCTAGGAACTCAAAGATTCACACCTTTAAAGCCACTGTTGTATTCCAGAAAAGGGTGGAATCTAAATGATTTCTAAAGAGGGGGTTAACACTGTCAAATAGGCGCATCTGAACAGCAAACTTGGATGAAATAAAATAAAAAAAAACCATGAGTTTTTAGCCTTAAGAAAAAAATTGTCCATTTTGTGGATGGATTTATAATGGACGTGCGGCATCACATACAAAGATGTCATTAAATATCATAAATAAACAAGAGTTCAGAATAAACAGCAATTCCTTCCAATGGCCTTATTTTCTTGCACTTACAGAAAATATAGCTCAGTAGCAATAATAATGGTAAGCACTTAATAAATGTCAAAGGCCTAGGAGGACCTGGGTTCTAATCCTACCTGCTGTGGGCAAGTCACTTCACTTATCACATTGTAGGCGCCTAGTTATTTCCAGCTACGATGAAGACAAAGGAAATGGGAGACTTGGCAAAATTAGGAGGAAGGGGAAGACTGAATCCGTGACTCCGGTCTGGGTTGCAAAATGCCCGGGTGTTTCTCTCACAAGTTCCTGATACATTTAGTTAGGGCCACGGGAAACCCAACTGAATCAATCAATCAATCGTATTTATTGAGCGCTTACTGTTTGCAGAGCACTGTACTAAGTGCTGGTTGGCTCATAGCTCAGCCCTATCTAAGACACCGCGCCTCGTTTTACTACTCGCCCACGAAATTGTCCCTGGATAGACTGTAAGTTCCTCAAGGGCAGCGTGGCTCAGTGGAAAGAGCCCCCCTTTGGAGTCATTCATTCATTCATTCAATCGTATTTATTGAGCGCTTACTGTGTGCAGAGCACTCAGAGGTCATGGGTTCAAATTCTGGTTCTGCCAATTGTCAATCAATCAAATCAATCAAATCAATCGTATTTATTGAGCGCTTACTCTGTGCAGAGCACTGTACTAAGCGCTTGGGAAGTACAAGTTGGCAACATATAGAGACAGTCCCTACCCAACAGTGGGCTCACAGTCTAAAAGCTGTGAGCTTTTAGCTGTGAGCTGTCAGCTGTGTGACTTTGGGCAAGTCACTTCACTTCTCTGGGCCTCAGTTCCCTCATCTGGAAAATGGGGATTAAGACTGTGAGCCCCCCCCGTGGGACAACCTGAACACCTTGTAACCTCCCCAGCGCTTAGAACGGTGCTTTGCACATAGTAAGCGCTTAATAAAATGCCATCATTAAACAACTGCGTCTTCTTCCTCTATCGTACTCACTCAAGTGCCCAACCCAGTGTTCAACAAACAGTCACTCCTCGATAACAGATATCATTATTATAATTAGGACTACTACTAATAATAATAGCAATAAGTACAAATGACTGATTAAGAAGCTTTGTTATGATAATAATCGTGGCATTTGCTAAGTGCTTATTATGTGCCAAACAGCGGGCTGACCTCCGGGGTAGATCGAAGTTAATCAGGTCAGACACCATCCCTGACCCACAGCCTAGATAGGAGGGAGAATCCCCATTTCATTCATTCATTCATTCAATCGTATTTATTGAGCGCCTACTGTGTGCAGAGCACTGTACTAAGCGCTTGGGAAGGACAAATCGGCAACATACAGAGACGGTCCCTACCCAGCAATGGGCCCACAATCTAGAAGGGGGAGACAGACAACAAAACGAAACACAGTTGAGGAAACTGAGGCACAGAGAAGTTAAGCAAATCACCCAAGGTCCCACGGCAGGCAAATGGCAGAGCTGGGATTAGAACCCAGATCTTCTGTCTCCTAGCCCCAGATTCTTTCCATTAGGCCACACCGCTTCTCTCTAAAGAAAGTGCCACTGTTGCCTAAATTCATTCAGTAGTCCAGTGCTCTGCACACAGTAAGCACTCAATAAATACGATTGAATGAATGAATGGTATTTATTGAGCTCTTCTGTGTGCAAATTAGTGTACTAAGGGTACCTTTTTTTATCTCCCTGTCAGTGTTTTCTCTCTCAGCCTTCTCCTCTCGCTCCCTTAGGTCCGGCCAAACCCTCCTTATCATTTCTAGACTGTGAGCCCACTGTTGGGTAGGGACTGTCTCTATATGTTGCCAAGCGCTTAGCACAGTGCTCTGCACACAGTAAGCGCTCAATAAATACGATTGATTGATCATGAACAAAATAAATAGAACAGTAAATATGTACGAGTAAAATAAAGTAATAAATCTGTACAAACATCTATACAGGTGCTGTGGGGAGGGGAAGGAGGTAGGGCAGCTGGGGATGGGGAGGAGGAGAGGAAAAAGGGGGTTCAGTGTGGGAAGGCCTCCTGGAGGAGGTGAGTTCTCAGTAGGGCTTTGAAGGGGGGAATAATAATAATAATGTTGGTATTTGTTAATCGCTTACTACGTGCCAAGCACTGTTCTAAGCACTGGAAGAGAGCTAGCTTGGCGGATGTGCGGAGGGAGGGCATTCCGGGCCACGGGGAGGACGTAGGCCGGGGTCGACGGCGGGACGGGCGAGAACGAGGTACAGTGAGGGTACAGAGCGTGGCTCATTGGAAAGAGCCCGGGCTCTGGAGTCAGAGGTCATGGGTTCAAATCCTGGCTCTGCCAATTGTCAGCTGTGTGACTTTGGGCAAGTCACTTCACGTCTCTGGGCCTCAGTGACCTCATCTGTAAAATGGGGACATTGAATGTGTCCAACTTGACTGGCTAATAATAATAATAATGATGGCATTTATGTGAGCCCCAAGTGGGACAACCTGATCACCTTGTATCCTCCCCAGCGCTTAGAACAGTGCTTTGCACATAGTAAGCGCTTAGCAAATACCATTATTATTATTATTATTATTATTATCATCCTCTACTCCAGGCCTTGTCTCGTGACAGGATCTCTCTGGATCCTCTCCGAGTTGTCTTTGCGTTCTGTTTGTGTTGTCTGGGTTTAGTTTGGGCTCCATCCGATCTGACGGGGTGCACGCTGGGCTTTTCCTTCCCCTGCCCCACACGCTCCCCGCCTCAGACGCCGGGAAGAGAATCAGGCCGGAACTGCTCCGTTTTCAGGACGCCAAATGATGTGATGACTGCAGGTGGAGGGAGAGCAAGTATCAGCTCTGGAATTCATTCATTCATTCATTCATTCAATCGTATTTATTGAGCGCTTACTGTGTGCAGAGCACTGGACTAAGCGCTTGGGAAGTCCAAGTTGGCAACATCTAGAGTAATCCCCCAACTATGTACGAGAGGAGGATTTTGAACAGGGAGAGGAGGGGGTAAAGCGCATTGAATTTTAGGGAGGAGAGAACTTGGGAAGCGATAAGTGAAATAGAAACCATCAAGTCCTGGAGCATTCATTTATTCATTCATTCAATCATATTTATTGAGCGCTTACTTTTTGCAGAGCACTGGACTAAGCGCTTGGGAAGTCCAAGTTGGCAACATCTAGGGTAATCCCCCAACTATGCACGAGAGGAGGATTTTGAATGGGGAGAGGGGAGCGGTAAAGCACATTGAATTTTAGGGAGGAGAGAACTTGGGAAGCGATGAGTGAAATAGAAACCATCAAGTCCTGGAGCATTCATTTATTCATTCATTCAATCGTATTTATTGAGCTCTTACTGTGTGCAGAGCACTGGACTAAGCGCTTGGGAAGTCCAAGTTGGCAACATCTAGAGTAATCCCCCAACTATGCACGAGAGGAGGATTTTGAACGGGGAGAGGGGAGGGGTAAAGCTCATTGAATTTTAGGGAGGAGAGAACTTGGGAAGCGGTGAGTGAAATAGAAACCATCAAGTCCTGGAGCATTCATTTATTCATTCATTCAATCATATTTATTGAGCGCTTACTGTGTCCAGAGCACTGGACTAAGCGCTTGGGAAGTCCAAGTCGGCAACATCTAGAGACAGTCCCTACCCAACAGCGGGCTCACAGTCTAGAAGGGGGAGACAGACAACAAAACAAAGCATATTAACAAAATAAAATAAATAGAATAAATATGTACAAGTAAAATAAATAAATAAATATAGTAATAAATGTGTACAAACATATATACATATATACAGACGGGACAGACAGGACATAGAGAAGCAGCGTGGCTCAGTGGAAAGAGCCCGGGCTTTGGAGTCGGAGGTCATGGGTTCAAATCCAGGCTCCGCCAGTTGTCAGCTGGGTGACTTTGGGCAAGTCACTTCACTTCTCTGGGCCTCAGTTACCTCATCTGTAAAATGGGGATGAAGACTGTGAGCCCCCCGTGGGACAACCTGATCACCTTGTAACCTTCCCAGTGCTTAGAACAGTGCTTTGCACATAGTAAGTGCTTAATAAATGCCATTATTATTATTAGTATTATTATTATATACAGGTGATATACATATTACAGCACCAGGCCCATAGGAAGCGCCTAACAAATGCCATGATGATTATTATTAGTAATAAATAATCACAATTATTATTACTTAAACCTTCTCTTACATTTGCAGGCATATCCCAGACACCCCCCCACACACACCCCCGCAGGAGAGGGAAACTGAGGCCCAGAAACCGACCCAAGTGGAATTCATGCAACCCTCACCCCGGGCTTTGTGTGCCGCAGAGCGAGAATTACAAATGCAATGCAGAGGTCCTTGCCGACGGACAGGGAAGGAAGAAAAGAGATCCTGTAGGAATAAGGAAGGGTGAAACATCTGTTCACGGGAGAGCTGGAAAAACAAGCTGGTGAAATTAAGGGGGTTTGGGAGGTGGAAAAGATGGAGAATGAAATGAAGATTTCTCAGAATTCTTTCCCTGAAGACTATAAACTGCTGCTGAGCAGGGATGGCCGGCTTTATCGTCATGTAGTCTCATTCATTCATTCAATCATACTTATTTTTTTTTGATGGCATTTATTAAGCACTTACTATGTGCAAAGCACCGTTCTAAGCACTGGGGAGGTTACAAGGTGATCAGGCTGTCCCACGGGGGGCTCACAGTCTTAATCCCCATTTTACAGATGAGGTAACTGAGGCCCAGAGAAGTGAAGTGACTTGCCCAAAGTCACACAGCTGGTAATTGGCAGAGCCGGGATTTGAACCCATGACCTCTGACTCCAAAGCCCGGGATCTTTCCACTGAGCCACGCTGCTTCTCTGAGCGCTTACTGTGTGCAGAGCACTGTACTAAGCGCTTGGGAAGTACAAGTCGGCAACATATAGAGACGGTCCCTGCTCAACAATGGGCTCACAGTCTAGAAGGCTCACAGTCTGTCCTACATGGACATAATTTAAGGACATAAGTGCTGCAGGGCTGAAGGACCTGGGTTCTAATCCCGGCTCCGCCACTGCATTCATTCATTCATTCAATTGTATTTATTGAGCGTTTACTGTGTGCGGAGCACTGTACTAAGTGCTTGGGAAGTCCAAGTCGGCAACAGAGATGGTCCCATTCATTCAATCATTCATTCATTCAATTGTATTTATTGAGCGCTTATTGTGTGCAGAGCACTGTACTAAGTGCTTGGGAAGTCCAAGTCGGCAACATATAGAGACAGTCCCACCCAACAACAGGCTCACAGTCTAGAAGGGGGAGACGGACAACCAAACAAAACATGTGGACAGGTGTCAAGTCATCAGAATAAATAGAATTAAAGCTAAATGCACATCATGAACAAAATAAATAGAATAGTAAATATTTACAAGTAAAATAGAGTAATAAATCTGCACAAACGTATATACAGGTGCTGTGGGGAGGAGAAGGAGGTAGGGTGGGGGAATGGGGAGGAGGAGAGGAAAAAGGGGGCTGAGTGTGGGAAGGCCTCCTGGAGGAGGTGAGCTCTCAGTAGGGCTTTGAAGGGAGGAAGGGAGCGAGCTTGGCAGATGTGTGGAGGGAGGGCATTCCGGGCCAGGGGGAGGACAAGCACTCAGTACAATACTCAGTCCAATATGTATATATGTTTGTACATATTTATTACTCAATTTATTTATTTATTTTACTTGTACATATTTATTCTATTTATTTTATTTTGTTAATATGCTTTGTTTTGTTGTCTTGTTGTTTTGCTATGTTGCCAACTTGTACTTCCCAAGCGCTTAGTACAGTGCTCTGCACACAGTAAGTGCTCAATAAATACGATTGATTGATTGTTGGGTAGGGACCGGCTCTATATGTTGCCAACTTGGACTTCCCAAGCACTTAGTACAGTGCTCTGCACACAGTAAGCGCTCAATAAATACGATTGATTGATTGATTGATTGTTGGGTAGGGACCGTCTCTATATGTTGCCAACTTGGACTTCCCAAGCACTTAGTACAGTGACAGTAAGTGCTCAATAAATAATAATAATAATAATGGCGGTATTTGTTAAGCACTTACTATGTGCAAAGCGCTGTTCTAAGTGCTGGGGGGCTACAGGGTGATCAGGTTGTCCCACTTGGGGCTCACAGTCTTAATCCCCATTTTACAGATGAGGGAACTGAGGCACAGAGAAGTTAAGTGGCTTGCCCCA
The DNA here is from genome assembly GCF_015852505.1 of Tachyglossus aculeatus. NCBI lineage: Eukaryota > Metazoa > Chordata > Mammalia > Monotremata > Tachyglossidae > Tachyglossus > Tachyglossus aculeatus. The sequence goes on along the minus strand of NC_052088.1, from coordinate 38,343,712 downwards.
GGTCACACAGCTGACAAGTGGCTACGACTGAACGAATGAATACTCCGCACACGGTAGGTGCTCAAAAAATACCATCGACTGATTGTCGTAGCGACAGAAGGCCGTTCAGGGGCCCAGCACGGAAAGCCTCAATTATGGGAATTGGACCTGGGACCAGGGATGATCTCTTGGCAGCCAAAGCGGTTGGCACGAGGAAAGCCGCGAGGATTTGTGCCAGGGCTCACAAAGGAGCCTTGAGGACAGATTGCCAGCTCCCGAGGCAGGAAGTTTAAGCCCTGGAAGAATTCCGGGACTCCACCCGGTCCTACCGAGACACTGACGGACGGATGGATGGACGGACGGATGGATGGATGGATGGAGGCCAAGAACGGATTGAACCCCGTGATCTTCTGGGATCCAACCAGCCTGGGGCTCCGCGAGGGCGGGGACAAGGAGACAAAGAAGAACAAGAGGACGAGAGGGACTTCTGGCCCATTATTGAGTGCTCACCATTTGCAGGGCACTGTACTGAGCGCTCAGGAGAGTACAAAAGAATAGAAAACCCTGATCCCAGCCCTCAAGGATCCCAGGGCCATTATATAATGTTCATCAGGGCACTGAATGGTGGTTTAACCCCTTCCTATAATAATAATAATAATAACTTGTACTTCCCAAGCACTTAGTACAGTGCTCTGCACACAGTAAGCACTCAATAAATATGACTGACTGACTGAATGAATAATAATGATGGTATTTGTTAAGTGCTTACTATGTACAAAGCACTGTTCTAAGCGCTGGGGGGGATACAAGGTGATCAGGTTGTCCCACATAATAATAATAATAATAATAATAATGATGGCATTTGTTAAGCTCTTACTATGTGCAAAGCATTGTTCTAAGCTCTGGGGAGGCTACAAGGTGATCAGGTTGTCCCATATGGGGCTCACAGTCTTAGTCAATCAATCAATCAATCAATCAATTGTATTTATTGAGCGCTTACTATGTGCAGAGCACTGTACTAAGCGCTTGGGAAGTACAAATTGGCAACACATAGAGACAGTCCCTACCCAACAGTGGGCTCACAGTCTAAAAGGGGGAGGCAGAGAACAAAACAAAACATACCAAAAAAATAAAGTAAATAGGATAGAAATGTACAAGTAAAATAAATAAATAAATAAATAAATAGAGTAATAAATATGTACAACCATATATCCATATATACAGGTGCTGTGGGGAAGGGAAGGAGGTAAGATGGGGGGTATGGAGAGGGGGACGAGGGGGAGAGGAAGGAAGGGGCTCAGTCTGGGAAGGCCTCCTGGAGGAGGTGAGCTCTCAGCAGGGCCTTGAAGGGAGGAAGAGAGCTAGCTTGGCGGAGGGGCAGAGGGATTGGGGGCATTCCAGGCCCGGGGGATGACGTGGGCCGGGGGTCGATGGCGGGACAGGCGAGAACGAGGTACAGTGAGGAGATTAGCGGTGGAGGAGCGGAGGGTGCGGGCTGGGCAGTAGAAGGAGAGAAGGGAGGTTAATCCCCGTTTTACAGATGAGGGAACTGAGGCTCAGAGAATAATAATAATAATAATAATAATGATGGGATTTATTAAGCGCTTACTATGTGCAAAGCACTGTTCTAAGCACTGGGGAGGTTACAAAGTGATCACGTTGACCCACAGAGGGCTCACAGTCAATCCCCATTTTACAGATGAGGTAACTGAGGCACAGAGAAGTGAAGTGACGTGCCCAAAGTCACCCAGCTGACAAGTGGCGGAGCCGGGATTTGAACCCATGACCTCTGACTCCAAAGCCCGGGCTCTTTCCACCGAGCCACGCTGCTTCTCTATCCATCTTCCTATCCATCCCCACTCCTGAAAACACAACTTTCATGCCCAAAGCCTTAGTGAAGGCTCATCTACTCCGAGAGGTCTTCCCTGACTAAACTCTAATTTCCTCGTTTCGCCCTCCATTCTGCGTCACCCTTTATTTGCTCCCCTTATTCACCCCTCCCTCAGCCCCACAGCACTTATCTCCATATCCATAATTTATTTATGTCTATTAATGTCTGCCTCCCCGTAATAATAATTACGGCAATTGTTAAGGGCTTATTATGTTCCAGGCACTGTACTAAGTAATAATAATAATAATGATGGCATTTATTAAGCGCTTACTATGTGCAAACCACTGTTCTAAGCGCTGGGGAGGTTACAAGGTGATCAGGTTGTCCCATGTGGGGCTCACAGTCTCAATCCCCATTTTACAGATGAGGTAACTGAGGCACAGAGAAGTTAAGTGACTTGCCCAAAGTCACACAGCTGACAATTGGCGGAGCCGGGGCTTGAACCCATGACCTCTGACTCCAAAGCCCGTGCTCTTCTCCACTGAGGCACACTGCTTCTCTACTGTGGTGGATACAAGCAAATCAGGATAGACACAGTCCCTGTCCCCTGTGGGGGTCACAGTCTCAATCCCCGTTTTACAGATGAGGGAACTGAGGCCCAGAGAAGTGAAATGACTTGCCCAAGGTCACACCACAAACGAGTGGCAGAGCCAGGATTGGAACGACCTCTGGAGTCAGAGGTCAAAGGGTTCAAACCCCGGCTCCGCCACTTGTCAGCTGTGTGACTTTGGGCAAGTCGCTTCACTTCTCTGGGCCTCAGTGACCTCATCTGTAAAATGGGGATGAAGACTGTGAGCCCCCCCCGTGGGACAACCTGATCACCTTGTAACCTACCCAGAGCTTAGAATGGTGCTTTGCACATAGTAAGCGCTTAATAAATGCCATTATGATGATGATGATGATGATTAATAATAAAGGAATGAATGACTTTTGCTCTTCTGAGACTGGGAGCCCGTTGTTGGGTAGGGACCATCTCTATATGTCGCCAACTTGTGCTTCCCAAGCGCTTAGTCCAGTGCTCTGCACACAGTAAGCGCTCAATAAATACGATTGAATGAATGAATGATCTTCTGACTCTGAGGCCCAAGTTCTATGTAGACTGTGAGCCCACTGTTGGGTAGGAACTGTCTTTATATGTTGCCAACTTGTACTTCCCAAGCGCTTAGTACAGTGCTCTGCACACAGTAAGCGCTCAATAAATACGATTGATTATGTTCTAGACTGTGAACTCATTAAGCCGCCTCCTTCCTCTCCCCTTCCTCCCCCTCCCCATCCCCCCAGCCCTCCCTCCTTCCCCTCCCCACAGCACCTGTATATATGTTTGTACAGATTTATTACTCTATTTATTTTACTTGTACATATTTACTATTCTATTTATTTTGTTAACCATGTGCATATAGCTTTAATTCTATTTGTTCTGACGATGTGACACCTCTCCACGTGTTTTGTTTTGTTGTCTGTCTCCCCCTTTTAGACTGTGAGCCCGTTGTTGGGAAGGGACTATCTCTAGATGTTGCCGACTTGTACTTCCCAAACGCTTAGTACAGTGCTCTGCACACAGTAAGCGCTCAATAACGACGACTTAATGAAATAACTCGTGAGTCGTTTCTCGGGAGTCGGATGGTGGGGCTGGGGGAAGCAGAGCAGATGAGAGTCAGAAATGGGGGCAACAAGAGCAGGTTTTAAAGGTGCAGAAACATTCATTCATTCATTCAATCGTATTTATTGAGTGCTTACTGTGTGCAGAGCACTGTACTGAGCGCTTGGGAAGTACAAGTTGGCAGAGCTTCAGAGAATTTCTAGGGGTTGAGGAGCAACCTCCCCATGATGAAATGAGGGGACGTCCACTACCATCCTCCCCGCTTCTGAAGCCCATGACTCTCGTATTTCTCTTGACCCCTCGCTTTCTTTTAACTCTTTCTTTAAGTCTCGCGTTCACTAAATCCTGCTGGTTTTTCTTCCTCAGTATCTCCCAGATTCATCCCTTCCTCTCCATCCGCACACATCTCATTTCGGTCCTCAACATTTGGGTGCTGTTTGTTGCCGAACTGTACTTTCCACTGTTGGGTAGGGACCGTCTCTGCCTGTTGCCAACTTGTACTTCCCCAGCGCTTAGTCCAGTGCTCTGCACACAGTAAGCGCTCAATAAATACGATTGATTGATTGATTGATCCTTGCTCGTCTGCCCATCCCCAGCCTCTTCTCCCCTCTGCCTGGATCATTCTTCCGAAGTGTCGTTCCGCACGCCCCTCTCCATTCCTCAAAATCCCCCAACGGTTCCCCAAAGACCCATTCCTTCCTTTATCAAGGAAGGATTGTACATATTTACACATTGTACACGTGTATAATCTGTACATATTTACAGACTTGTACATATTTACTATTCTATTTATTTTGTCAATATGTTTCGTTTTGTTGTCTGTCTCCCCCTTCTAGACTGTGAGCCCTCTGTTGGGTAGGGACCGTCTCCATATGTTGCCACCTTGTACTTCCCAAGCGCTTAGTACAGAGCTCTGCACACAGTAAGCGCTCAACAAATACGATTGAATCATCATCATCATCATCAATCGTATTTATTGAGCGCTTACTACGTGCAGAGCACTGTACTAAGCGCTTGGGAAGTACAAATTGGCAACATATAGAGACAGTCCCTACCCAACAGTGGGCTCACAGTCTAAAAGGGGGAGACGGAGAACAAAACCAAACATACTAACAAAATAAAATAAATAGAATAGATATGTACAAATACAATAAATAAATAAATAAATAGAGTAATAAATATGTACAAACATATATACATATATACAGGTGCTGTGGGAAAGGGAAGGAGGTAAGATGGGGGGGATGGAGAGGGGGACGAGGGGGAGAGTGAATTGAATGAGTGAATGGACATATAACACATGAAAACTGAAATAATGACATTGTAAAAAACCAATGGGAAACCGGCCTACCCTAAGTTACAGAGGGAGCAGACACGGGAAACAAGAAAAAGGGAACGTGAGGCATGGGAAAATGTCAAAACTTTCCATGAAATCCTGTGCAGTGAGAGATTTTTTTTCAAGCCTCGTTCTCCTACTCCAGCTTCTCTGCTTTGCTGAGCCTGAAGAAGCAGTAGGTGGAGTCGTCATTCATTCATTCATTCATTCATTCATTCAATCATATTTATTGAGCGCTTACTGTGCGCAGAGCACTGTACTAAGCGCTTGGGAAGTCCAAGTTGGCAACATATAGAGACGGTCCCTACCCAACGGTGGGCTCACGGTCTAGAAATAATAATAATGGCATTTATTAAGCCCTTACTATGTGCAAAGCACTGTTCTAAGCGCTGGGGAGGTTACAAAGAGAAGCAGTGTGGCTCAGTGGAAAGAGCACGGGCTTTGGAGTCAGGGGTTCGAATCCCGGCTCCGCCAATTGTCAGCTGTGTGACTTTGGGCAAGTCGCATAACGTCTCTGGGCCTCAGTTCCCTCATCTGTAAAATGGGGATGAAGACTGTGAGCCCGCTGTGGGACAACCTGATAGCCTTGTAATTTCCCCAGCGCTTAGAACAGTGCTTTGCACATAGTAAACGCTTAACAAATGCCATCATTATTATTCTTACTCTTATTAGAACAGTGCTTTGCACATAGTAAGTGCTTAATAAAATGCCATTATAATAATAATAATAAAATGGGGATTAAGACTATGAGCCCCACGTGGGACAACCTGATGACCTTGTATCCTCCCCAGTGCTTAGAACAGTGCTTGGCACATAGTAAGTGCTTAACAAATGCCATCATTATTATAATTATTACTATCAAGTTGTCCCACAGTGGGGGCTCACAGTCTTAATCCCCGTTTTACAGATGAGGGAACTGAAGCCCAGAGAAGTGAAGTGACTTGTCCAAAGTCACCCAGCTGACAATTGGCGAAGCCGGGATCTGAACCCATGACCTCTGACTCCAAAGCCCGGACTCTTTCCACTGAGCCACGCTGCTTCACTCAGCTATTAGTTGAGTGAATGCCCTGTACCAAGATGGATTAGATCCAGTGGGACCAGCAAGCATGGCCTACTGGAAAGACCCTCGGGCCTGGTTCCTAGTTCTTTTAGACTGTGAGCCCACTGTTGGGTAGGGACTGTCTCTATATGTTGCCAATTTGTACTTCCCAAGCGCTCAGTACAGTGCTCTGCACACAGTAAGCGCTCAATAAATACGATTGATGATAGTTCCAACTTTGCCACTTTGCTGGCGGTGTTGACCTCATTTGTCTCCTCACCTGGAAAATCGAGACAAAAATTCCAGCTTCCCGTCCCGCGCTTGGAACACTCACGATTAACAGGTCAATCTCTGCTTCTCCTCATCCTGCCTTTCCCCAAACTGGAAAGTGAGGTTGTTTCTTTCTCCTGAAAAAACGCTCCCCCCCAAAGAATTCCTTTGAGAATTCCTTGGGGATTCCTCAAGGAGAGGGGAAGGACCCCAGCAGGCTTCCGTCAGAGGCAAACTCAACAGAACGAAATGGCAGCCTGATCCGCTGTGCAATTGCACGTTGCTTCTCGCTGATCACAGAGGAAAAAGTTACAGGCGAGAAAGATCGCGGGAGAAAGGACGAAGCAGGGTGGCCTAGTGGATGGGCCTGGAAATCAGCAGGATCTGGGTTCTAATCCCGGCTTTCCCACCTATCTGCTGCGTGACCTTGGGCAAGTCACCAAGCTTCTCTGTTACTTCATCTGTAAAATGGAGATTAAGAGCGTGAGTCCCACGTGGGACATGGGCAGGGTGGCCTAGTGGATGGGCCTGGAAATCAGCAGGATCTGGGTTCTAATCCCGGCCTTCCCACCTATCTGCTGCGTGACCTTGGGCAAGTCACCAAGCTTCTCTGTTACCTCATCTGTAAAATGGAGATTAAGAGCGTGAGTCCCACGTGGGACATGGATTATGTCCAACCTGATTAAATTATATCTACAGGCAGTATAGTGCCTGGCACAGAGTAAGCACTTGACAAATTCCATTTTTTTGAAAAAGAAAGAATGAAGCCCTGGAGGCCTCTTGCTTCTCAGTTGCCTCATCTGTAAAATGGGGAGCGACACTGTGAGCCCCACGTGGGACAGGGTACTGGGTCCAACCCGATTTGCTTGCATTTACCCCAGCGCTTAGACAAGATGGGAGCTTTTGCAGACACAACCCAGGCAGGACAGACGTAGCCCAGCTTGCCGGGGGTAAAATCTCCGTTCCCGTTTCCATTACCATCCTCAAATGGGCGAGACACTTTCGGCTCGGGCCTCAATCTGGTTTGACAGAGGTAGTTCCTGGGACATCTGGGCCCATCAACTCGCACCATAGTGGCTCAGTGGAAAGACCCCGGGCTTTGGAGTCAGGGGTCATGGGTTCGAATCCCAGCTCTGCCAATTGTCAGCTGTGTTACTCTGGGCAAGTCACTTCACTTCTCTGGGCCTCAGTTACCTCATCTGTAAAATGGGGATGAGGACTGTGAGCCCCCTGTGGGACAGCCTGATCACCTTGTAACCTTCCCAGCGCTTAGAACAGTGCTTTGCACATAGTAAGTGCTTAATAAATGCCATTCTTCTTCTTCTTCTTCTTCTTCTATTTGGTTGAAGGTCTCTAAGAATTTGGACTTCAACGTGTTTCTATTTATTTTGTTAATGATGTGCATCTATCAATCAATCGTATTTATTGAGCGCTTACTGTGTGCAGAGCACTGTACTAAGCGCTTGGGAAGTCCAAGTTGGCAACATATAGAGACGGTCCCTACGCAACAGCGGGCTCACAGTCTAGAAGCTTTAATTCTATTTGTTCTGACGACCTGACACCCGTCCACGTGTTTTGTGTGGTTGTCCGTCTCCCCCTTTTATCATCATCATCAATCGTATTTATTGAGCGCTTACTATGTGCAGAGCACTTTACTAAGCGCTTGGGAAGTACAAATTGGCAACATATAGAGACGGTCCCTACCCAAAAGTGGGCTCACAGTCTAAAATGGGGACTGTGGACTTTTAGACTGTGAGCCCATTGTTGGGTAGGGACCTTCTCTATATGTTGCCAACTTGGACTTCCCAAGCGCTTAGGACAGTGCTCTGCACACAGTAAGCGCTCAATAAATGCGATTGAATGAATGAATGAACAGTGCCTGGCACATAGTAAGCGCTTAACGGATACCATCATTATTAATTATTACTATTACCATACTGGAGACGGGTGCTATATACCCAGTTAATCGTCGCCAAATTTGAAAAAGGTTTCATTGCTGTCCTTGGGCATTCTGGCTTTAAGGTGGAGCTCTCTTTCTTCGTTTAACGCGATAGCATTTATTAAGCGCTTACTATGTGCAAAGCACTGTTCTAAGCGCTAGGGAGGTTACGAGGCGATCAGGTTGTCCCACGGGGGGCTCACAGTCTTCATCCCCATTTACAGATGAGGCAACCGAGGCCCGGAGAAGTGAAGTGACAGCTGACAAGCGGTGGGGCCAGGATTTGAACCCGTGATCTCTGACTCTTCGTCATCATCATCATCAATCGTATTTATTGAGTGCTTACTGTGTGCAGAGCACTGTACTAAGCGCTTGGGAAGTACAAATTGGCAACATATAGAGACAGTCCCTACCCAACAGTGGGCTCACAGTCTATAAGGGGGAGACAGAGAACAAAACCAAACATACTAACAAAATAAAATAAATAGAACGGATATGTACAAATAAAATATCATCATCATCAATCGTATTTATTGAGCGCTTACTGTGTGCAGAGCACTGTACTAAGCGCTTGGGAAGTACAAATTAGCAACATATAGAGACAGTCCCTACCCAACAGTGGGCTAGTAGGCGCTTAATAAATGCCATTAGGAGAAGCAGCGTGGCTCGGTGGGAAGAGCCCGGGCTTTGGAGTCAGAGACTATGGGTTCAAATCCCGGCTCTGCCAGTTCGCTCTGTGACTTTGGGCAAGTCACTTCGCTTCTCTGGGCCTCAGTTCCCCTCCTCTGTAAAAAGAGGATTAAGACCGGGAGCCCCACGTGGGGCAACCCGATCACCTGGTAACCTCCCCAGCGCTCAGAACAGTGCTCTGCACATAGCAAGCGCTCAATAAATGCCATTATTATTTATTTATTTATTATAAAACCGCCCAGCACGTGCCACCCCCCTGTGCTGCCGTCAAGCTCGCGGACTCTTTCCACTGAGCCACACTTTCGTTTAGTCACAACTGAGAAGTGAAGTCCGTCTTGGGAGGGACTCGCGCAAGAAGTTAACCTCTAAATCACGCGGCGGAGAGGCTGGGATACCGCCGACAGGCAGGGGGGCTGGAAGATTTTTCTCAATCAATCAATCAATCAATCAATCGTATTTATTGAGCGCTTACTATGTGCAGAGCACTGTACTAAGCGCTTGGGAAGTACAAATTGGCATCACATAGAGACAGTCCCTACCCAACTGTGGGCTCACAGTCTAAAAGGGGGAGACAGAGAACAGAACCAAACATACCAACAAAATAAAATAAGTAGGATAGAAATGTACAAGTAAAATAAATAAATAAATAAATAAATAAATAGAGTAATAAATATGTACAACCATATATACATATATACAGGTGCTGTGGGGAAGGGAAGGAGGTAAGACGGGGGGATGGAGAGGGGGACGAGGGGGAGAGGAAAGAAGGGGCTCAGTCTGGGAAGGCCTCCTGGAGGAGGTGAGCTCTCAGCAGGGCCTTGAAGGGAGGAAGAGAGCTAGCTTGGCGGAGGGGCAGAGGGATTGGGGGCATTCCAGGCCCGGGGGATGACGTGGGCCGGGGGTCGATGGCGGGACAGGCGAGAGCGAGGTACAGTGAGGAGATTAGCGGCGGAGGAGCGGAGGGTGCGGGCTGGGCTGGAGAAGGACAGAAGGGAGGGGAGGTAGGAGGGGGCGAGGGGATGGACAGCCTTGAAGCCCAGGGTGAGGAGTTTCTGCCTGATGCGCAGATTGATCGGTAGCCATTGGAGGTTTTTGAGGAGGGGAGTAATATGTCCAGAGCGTTTCTGGACAAAGATAATCTGGGCAGCAGCATGAAGTATGGATTGAAGTGGAGAGAGACACGAGGATGGGAGATCAGAGAGAAGGCTAGTGCAGTAGTCCAGACGGGATAGGATGAGAGCTTGAATTAGCAGGGTAGCGACACACTGTTCACGCTGCCGTAGCCCGGTCATTAGCGGCCGAAATGAATAGCCTTTCTTTCTGAATTGTTTAGTTACAGTTTGCACTGAGCGCTTACTCTGTGCCAACGCCGGGGTAAATACAGGATAATCAGATCGGACCCAGGCCTCTTCCCACACGGAGCTCGGAGTCCAAGATGACTGACTTCACGGGCCTCTTCCCACACAGGCCAACATTACCGAATTCCGGAATTAGGCAACCTACTGGTCCTCCTTCACAATTGTGATATTTGTGATTGTGAGCCCGTTGTTGGGTAGGGACCGTCTCTACATGTTACCGACTTGGACTTCCCGAGTGCTTAGTAATAATAATAATAATAATGGCATTTATTAAGCGCTTACTATGTGCACTGTTCTAAGTGCTAGGGAGGTTACAAGGTGATCAGGTTGTCCCACTGGGGACTCACAGTCTTTAATAATAATAATAGTAATAATAATGGCATTTATTAAGTGCTTACTATGCGAAAGCACTGTTCTAAGCGCTGGGGAGGTTACAAGGTGATCGGGTTGTCCCACTGGGGGCTCAGTCTTTAATAATAATAATAATAATGGCATTTATTAAGTGCTTACTATGTGCAAAGCACTGTTCTAAGCGCTGGGGAGGTTACAAGGTGATCAGGTTGTCCCACCGGGGGCTCACGGTCTTTAATAATAATAATAATAATAATAATGGCGTTAATTAAGTGCTTACTATGTGCAGAGCACTGTTCTAAGGGCTGGGAGGTTACAAGGTGATCAGGTTGTCCCACCGGGGGCTCACAGTCTTTAATAATAATAATAGTAATAATAATGGCATTTATTAAGTGCTTACTATGCGAAAGCACTGTTCTTAGCGCTGGGGAGATTACAAGGTGATCGGGTTGTCCCACCGGGGGCTCACAGTCTTTAATAATAATAATAATAATAATGGCGTTTATTAAGTGCTTACTATGTGCACAGCACTGTTCTAAGGGCTGGGGAGGTTACAAGGTGATCGGGTTGTCCCACCGGGGGCTCACAGTCTTTAATAATAATAATAATAATAATGGTATTTATTAAGTGCTTACTATGTGCAAAGCACTGTTCTAAGCGCTGGGGAGGTTACAAGGTGATCAGGTTGTCCCACCGGGGGCTCACAGTCTTTAATCCCCATTTTACAGATGAGGGAACTGAGGCCCAGAGAAGTGAAGTGACTTGCCCAAAGTCACACAACTGACAATTGGTGGAGCCGGAATTTGAACCCATGACCTCTGACTCTAAAGCCCGGGCTCTTTCCACTGAGCCATGCTGCTTCTCATAAGTGCTTCTCATAAGTGCTTCTTAGTACAGTGCTCTGCACACAGTAAGCGCTCAACAAATATGATTGACTGACAATGAATGAATGTATAGCTCTGGCGTTCTAGCTGAACATAAAATTATTTTAAAATCAATCTTTTAAATTGTCATGGGGTTTAAATCAATCTCTACCTCTAGGCTGTAAGTTCGCTGTGGGCAGGGAATGCGTCTATTTATTGTTATATTGTATTCTCCCAAGCGTTTAGTACAGTGCCTTGCACACAGTAAGCACTCAATAAGTACGAATGAATGAATGTATATATAAAATCAATCAATCAGTAACATAATAATAATGATGGCATTTATTAAGTGCTTACTATGTGCAAAGCACTGGTCTAAGCGCTGGGGTAGATACACAGTAATCAAGTTGTCCCACGTGGAGCTCACAGACTTAATCCCCATTTTCCAGATGAGGTAACTGAGGCCCAGAGAAGTGAAGTGACTTGCCCAAAGTCACACAGCTGAGAAGTGGCTGAGGTGGGATTTGAACCCATGACCTCTGACTCCAAAGCCCGGGCTCTTTCCACTGAGCCATGTACTGGGGGCGGAGTCCTCTAGGTGATCGGGAGAGTATAATACAACAGAGTTGGTAGACATTCATTTATTCGATCGTAGAGAAGCAGCGTGGCTCAGTGGAAGGAGCACGGGCTTCGGAGTCTGAAGTCTTGGGTTCGAATCCCCGCTCTGCCACATGTCTGCCGTGTGACCTTGGGCAAGTCACTTAGCTTCTCTGAGCCTCAGTTACCTCATCTGTAAAATGGGGATGAAGACTGTGAGCCCCACGTGGGACAACCTGATCACCCTGTATCCCCCCCCCAGCGCTTAGAACAGTGCTTTGCACATAGTAAGTGCTTAACAAATGCCATCATTATTATTATTATTTATTGATTACCGTGTGCAGAGCAATGCCCTGTAGACATGTTCCCTGCCCACAAGGAGCTTACAGTTTGGAGGAGGAAGCAGACATTAATATGAATAAATAAATTACAGATCCGTCCGTAATTGCTGTGGGGCTGAGGGTACAGATCTAAGCACCTGTATATATGTTTGTACGGATTTATTACTCTATTTATTTTACCTGTACATATTGACTATTCTATTTAGTTTGTTAATGGTGTGCATTTAGCTTTAATTCGACTTGTTCTGACGCCTTGACACCCATCCGCATGTTTTGTTTTGTTGTCTGTCTCCCCCTTCTAGACTGGGAGCCCGTCGTTGGGTCGGGGCCGTCTCGAGATGTTGCCGGCTTGGACTTCCCAGCGCTTAGTCCAGTGCTCTGCTCACAGTAAGTGCTCAATAAATACGATTGAATGAATGAATGAATGAATGAATGAAAAGTGCATAGAGAGAGGGAGTAAGAAATTAGCTAGATAGGGTAGGATGGGGTGAGCTGATTGAGGGTTTTAAAGCTGATGGTGACGAGTTTCTGTTGATGCCAAGGTGGATGGGCAACAACTGGAGGTTTTTGAGGAATGGGGAGACGCGGCTGTACGTTTTCGTAGAAAAATGATCCGGGCAGCAGAGTGAAGTATGGATTGGAGGGAGGTCAGCCAGGAGGCCGATACAGTAATCGAGGCGGGGTAGGAGACGTGCAGGGATTAACGTGGTAGCAGTTTGAATGGAGAGGAAAGGGGGAATTCTAGCGGTTGGGAAGGTGGAACCTACAGGATTGGGCGACAGGCTGAATTTTTGGGCTGAATGAGAGAGACGAGTCGAGGATAATGCCAAGGCTATAGGCTTGCAAGATAGGGAATATAGTGGTATATGTATATATAGTGGAGGCCTTCCCAGACTGAGCCCCTTCCTTCCTCTCCCCCTCGTCCCCCTCTCCATCCCCCCCATCTTACCTCCTTCCCTTCCCCACAGCACCTGTATATATGGATATATGTTTGTACATATTTATTACTCTGTTTATTTATTTATTTAACTTGTACATATCTATTCTATTTATTTTATTTTGTTAGTATGTTTGGTTTTGTTCTCCGTCTCCCCCTTTTAGACTGTGAGCCCACTGTTGGGTAGGGACTGTCTCTATATGTTGCCAGTTTGTACTTCCCAAGCGCTTAGTACAGTGCTCTGCACATAGTAAGCGCTCAATAAATACGATTGATGATGATGATGATGATGATGGTATTGTCTATAATGATGGGAAAGACAAGGGGAGGACAAGGGGTTCGGGTGGGAAGATGAAAAGTTCTGTTTCGGTGTCGGTGGGATATACAGGCAAAGATGTCCCGAAGGCAAGAGAGACTGCAGAGAAGGAGATAGGTTAGATCTGCCTCCCCAGCGCTTAGAACAGTGCTTTGCACATAGTAAGCGCTTAATAAATGCCATTATTATTATTATTATTATTATTATTATTACTATTATTATCTGGAAAGGGAAATTTGGGAGTTATCTGGGTAGAAGCATTATATATTATGCCATTTATATAATAATAATAATGATGGCATTTAAGCGCTTAGTATGTGCAAAGCACTATTCTAAGCGCTGGGGGGATACAAGGTGATCAGGTTGTCCCACGTGGGGTTCACAGTCTTCATCCCCATTTTACAGATGAGGTAACTGAGGCTCAGAGAAGTCAAGTGACTTGCCCAAGGTCACACAGCAGACATGTGGCGGAGCCGGGATTTGAACCCCTGACCTCTGACTCCAAAGCCCGGGCTCTTTCCACTGAGCCACATTATCTATTATATTATGTTCATTCATTCATTCATTCAATCGTATTTATTGAGCGCTTACTGTGTGCAGAGCACTGTACTAAGCGCTTGGGAAGTACGAGTTGACAACTTATAGAGACGGTCCCTACCCAACAGTAGGCTTATATCTAAAGGATGACACGCAAATTCGTGAAGCGTTCCATATTTTTAGAGAAGCAGCGTGGCTCAGAGGAAAGAGCCCGGGCTTTGGAGTCAGAGGTCAATCAATCAATCAATCAATCAATCAATCAATCAATCGTATTTATTGAGCACTTACTCTGTGCAGAGCACTGTACTAAGCGCTTGGGAAGTACAAGTTGGCAATCAATCAATCGTATTTATTGAGCGCTTACTGTGTGCAGAGCATTGTACTAAGCGCTTGGGAAGTCCGAGTTGGCAACATATAGAGACAGTCCCTACCCAACAGTGGGCTCACAGTCTTAAAGGGGGAGGGTCAGGGGTTCAAATCCCGGCTCCACCAATTGTCAGCTGTGTGACTTTGGGCAAGTCACTTCACTTCTCTGGGCCTCAGTTCCCTCATCTGTAAAATGGGGGTTAACACTGTGAGCCCCCGGTGGGGCAACCTGATCACCTGGTAAACCTCCCCAGCGCTTAGAACAGTGCTTTGCACATAGTAAGCGCTTAATAAATGCCATCATTATTATTAGTAGTAGTGTAATAATCGATCAAATGCGTTCTTGACTATTCAATATGCTGCCCTTTTCACCGTCAGTCTCTCAGGGAATGCGTCTACTGACTTTGTTGTTATTGTACTCGCCCAAGCGCTTAGAACAGTGCTCTGCACACACACACACAGAGAAGCAGCGTGGCTCGGTGGAAAGAGCCCGGGCTTTGAAGTCAGAGGTCATGGGTTCGAATCCCAGCTCCACCGCAAGTCTGCTGTGTGACCTTGGGCAAGTCACTTAACTTCTCTGAGCCTCAGTTACCTCAGCTGCAAAAATGGGGATTAAGACTGTGAGCCCCACGTGGGACAACTCGATCACACTGTATCCCCCCCAGCGCTTAGAACAGTGCTTTGCACATAGCAAGCGCTTAACAAATGCCATCATTAATTAATTAACTAATTAGTAAGTGCTCAATAAATGTCATTAGTTAACTGATTGATCGGTTGTCTCCCACACCAGGTTCCTCAAAGGCCAAAGACTGGATGCATTGGAAAGCTGGTAGGTCTGGGGATGAATTGTTCAGGGCTGGGTCTAGACTTGCTTTCCACTCTCCTTTTTACGACCCATGCTCCCACCCTTCCCACATCCTGGAATTCCCTCCCCTTCAAATCTGCTAGTCCGCAACCTCCCCCCATCCTCAAAGCCTCTCAGGAATCCTCCCTCCTCCAGGAGACTTTCCCCCAAGTCGTTTAATAATTGCGCTACTCGTTAAATACTTCCCACGTGCAAGGCAGTGCGCTAAGCGCCGGGGTGGACATAAGCAAACCCCACTGGACACAGTCCCTGTCCCACATGGGGTTCACCGCTTTAATCCCATTTTACAGAGGAGATAATTGAGGCACAGAGGAGGTAATTGAGGCACAGAGGAGGTAATTGAGGCACAGAGGAGTTGAGGGACTTGCCCGAGGTCACACAGCAGAGAAGTGGTGGAGCTGGGATGAGAACCCAGCTCCTTCTGGCTCCGAGACCGGTGCTCTATTCATTCATTCATTCAATTGACTCAAGCGCTCAATGCGATTGATTGAATGAATGAATGCCATTATGATGATGATGATGATGATGGTATTTGTTAAGCGCTTACTATGTGCAAAGCACTGTTCTGATGATGATGATGTCGTCCAGTTGGTGAGGACAGGGGTGACCATGTCACGGAGGCGTCCCCCCCAGGCCCAGCCGTCGTTACTGGTGGATTTCCCAGCCACCAAGCCCCCCCTACCCCCCTCATTCATTCATTCATTCAATCGCATTTATTGAGCGCTTACTGTGTGCAGAGCACTGTACTAAGCGCTTGGGAAGTCCAAGTTGGCAACATATAGAGATGGTCCCTACCCAACAGCGGGCTCTATCCACTAGGGAATACCGCTTCCACCTTTGGCAGGTTTGTATTCAGACAAATTTAGCCCTTGGGGCTACATTGATTTATAATAATAATAATAATTATTACTATGGTATTAAGCGCTTTCTATGTGCCAAGCACTGTTCTAAGCACTGGGGTTGTTACGGGGTAATCAGGTTGTCCCATGTGGGGCTCACATTTTTAATCCCCATTTTCTTACAGATGAGGGAACTGAGGCACAGAGAAGTTAAGTGGCTTGCCTAAGGTCACACAGCGGACAAGTGGCATTTATATCCTTCAATAATTCTTTTTTCTGTTATTCTTACTATTACAATTCTATCTGTGTTTTTCCATTTCTACCCTGTTCACATAATGTCGGCCTGTCTCCTCCATTAGACCGTAAATTCACTGAGGCGAGGGGTGTGTTCTGTTTTTATTGCATTCTTTCAAGCTTCTAGGGCAGAGCTGTGCACATATTCATTCATTCATTCAATTCTATTTATTGAGCGCTTACTGTGTTCAGAGCACTGTACTAAGCGCTTGGGAAGTCCAAGTTGGCAACATCTAGAGACAGTCCCTACCCGACAGCGGGCTAACAGTCTAGAAGGGGGAGACAGATGACAAAACAAAACATATTAACAAAATAAAATACATAGAATAAATACGTACAAATAAAATAAATAAAATAGAGTAATAAATATGTACAAATAAAATAAATAAATAAAATACAATAAAATAAATAGAGTAATATGATATGATATTCATTCATTCAATCGTATTTATTGAGCGCTTACTGTGTGCAGAGCACTGTACTAAGAGCTTGGGAAGGACAATTCAGCAACAAAGAGAGACCCTCCCTGCCCACGGCGGGCTCACAGTCTAGAAGGGGGGAGTCAGACAGCAAAACATGTAACAGGCATCATTCATTCATTCAATCGTATTTATTGAGCGCTTACTCTGTTCAGAACACTGTACTAAGTGCTTGGGAAGGACAATTCAGCAACAAATTGAGACCCTCCCTGCCCACAATGGGCTCACAGTCTAGAAGGGGAGAGACAGACAGCAAAACATGTAACGGGCATCATTCATTCATTCAATCGTATTTATTGAGCGCTTACTGTGTGCAGAGCACTGTACTAAGCGCTTGGGAAGGACAATTCAGCGACAAAGAGAGACCCTCCCTGCCCACAGCAGGCTCACAGTCTAGAAGGGGGGAGACAGACAGCAAAACATGTAACGGGTATCATTCATTCATTCAATCGTATTTATTGAGCGCTTACTGTGTGCAGAGCACTGTACTAAGTGCTTGGGAAGGACAATTCAGCAACAAATTGAGACCCTCCCTGCCCACAATGGGCTCACAGTCTAGAAGGGGGGAGACAGACAGCAAAACAGGCATTAGAGAAGCAGCGTGGCTCAGTGGAAAGAGCCCGGGCTTTGGAGTCCGAGGTCATGGGTTCTAATCCCGACTCCGCCAATTGTCAGCTGGGTGACTTTGGGCAGGTCACTTCACTTCTCTGGGCCTCAGTGACCTCATCTGTATAATGGGGATGAAGACTGGGAGCCCCACGTGGGACAACATGATCAATCAATCGTATTTATTGAGCGCTTACTGTGTGCAGAGCACTGTACTAAGCGCTTGGGAAGTACAATTTGGCAACACATAGAGACGGTCCCTACCCAACAGTGGGCTCACAGTCTAGAAGGATCACCTTGAAGCCATTCACTGTTCCCGTGTCCAGGTGGCGGCTCCTTTTTCCGCCTCCCAAAACCCAAGTTTAGTTCGGCAGTCGAGGGTGCGTCTACGACGTTCAGTTCGGTTGGGATGATTTTCCTGCAATTTAGGGTTTTTGTGTTCGTTCCGACTTCCCCCGGAGTCGGGGCGAGGACCCACGTGTCTTTTCGGTGGCACCCTACGGTGCTTACTTAGCACAGTGTGCTGTCACAATGGACCCTCAGCCGCTCCTTGAAAAAAAATCAAGAAGAAGGAGTGAGAATAATGTCAATCGATAGGCAGGAGTGAAAGTGTTGGGCCGAGGAAACTACCATCATCAATCATCATCAATCGTATTTATTGAGCGCTTACTATGTGCAGAGCACTGCACTAAGCGCTTGGGAAGTACAAGTTGGCAACATCTAGAGACAGTCCCTACCCAACAGTGGGCTCACACTCTAAAAGGGGGAGACAGAGAACAAAACCAAACATACTAACAGAATAAAATAAATAGAATAGATATGTACAAGTAAAATAAATAAATAGAGTAATAAATATGTACAAACATATATACATATATACAGGTATACCATGCTAGAAGGACAGAGATATGAAAAAATGAAGTAGTTGATAATAAATAGCTCTCCGAGGCCTTTTAGAGAAGCAGCGTGGCTCAGTGGAAAGAGCCCGGGCTTTGGAGTCAGAGGTCATGGGTTCAAATCCCTGCCACTTGTCAGCTGTGTGACTTTGGGCAAGTCACTTCACTTCTCTGGGCCTCAGTTACCCCCTCTGTAAAATGGGGATGAAGACTGTGAGCCCCCCGTGGGACCACCTCATCATCTTGTAACCTCCCCAGTGCTTAGAACAGTGCATTGCACATAGTAAGCGCTTAATAAATGCCATCATTACTATTATTATTATTATTATTTTAAACAGCAAAGCCAAGTGAGTGGTCTGCTGCGGTCCGGAAATAAGGTAGGTAATGGACCCAAAGTAGACTTAGCCTAAATCATCATCATCATCATCGTAATTATGATAGTTGTTAAGCACTTACTATGCGCCAGGCGCTGTTCTAAGCGCTGGGGTAGAGACAAGGTAATTGGGATGGACATAGTCTCTAACCCAGATAGGGCTCACCGTTTTAATCCCCATTTTATAGACGAGGGAACTGAGGCCCAGAGAAGTGAAGTGACTTGCCCAAGGTCACCCAGCAGACAAGTGGCAGAGCCGGGATTAGAACCCGTGACCTGCCGACTCCCAAGTCCGTGCTCTATCCGCTAGGCCATGCTGCTGTCTCCCCCTTCTAATAATAATGGCGTTTGTTAAGCGCTTACTATGATTGAATGAATGAATATACATGCACTATATATATAGTATATATATGTATATGTTTTTACGTATTTATTACTCTATTTTATTTGTACATATTTATTCTATATATTTTATTTTGTTGATATGTTTGGTTCTGTTCTCTGTCTCCCCCTTCTAGACTGTGAGCCCGCTGTTGGGTAGGGACCGTCTCTATATGTTGCCAACTTGGACTTCCCAAGCGCTTAGTACAGTGCTCTGCACACAGTAAGCGCTCAATAAATATGATTGATTGATTGACTGATTGATTGATTGAATGAATGAATGAAACTGATCACCTTGTAACTTCCCCAGTGCTTAGAACAGTGCTTGGCACATAGTAAGCGCTTAATAAAATGCCATTATTATTATTTATTATTATACGTGCTCAGTCCAGTGGTCTGCACACAGTGAGCGCTCAATTAATACGAATGAATGATAGCACCCATTGAATGAATGATTGCACCCATTGAATGAATGAATGAATGCACCCATTGAATGAATAAATGCATGCATGAATGAACCCATTGAATGAATGAATGCACGTATTGAATGACTGAATGAATGAATGAATGCACCCATAGAATGAATGAATGAATGCACCCTTTGAATGAATGAATGAATGAATGCACCCATTGAATGAATGAATGAACGTACGCATTGAATGAATGAATGAATGAATGCACCCATTGAATGAATGAATGCACCCATTGAATGAATAAATGAATGAATGAATGCACATATTGAATGAATGAATGAATCAATGAATGCACCCATAGAATGAATGAATGAATGAATGCACCCATTGAATGAATGAATGAATGAATGAATGCATGCATTGAATGAATGAATGCACACATTGAATGAATAAATGCAATCAATCAATCAATCAATCGTATTTATTGAGCGCTTACTGTGTGCAGAGCACTGTACTAAGCGCTTGGGAAGTCCAAGTTGACAGTGGGCTCACAGTCTAAAAACCGCACCCATTGAATGAATGAATGTGAATGAATGAATCAATCAATCAGTCAGTGCACCCATTGAATGAATGAGTGAATCAATGCATGCATCCACTGAATGAATGAATGAATCAATGAATCAATCAATGAATGAATGCACCCACCGAATGAATGAATGAATCAATGAATGCACGCATTGAATGAATGAATGAATCAATGAATGCACCCATTGAATGAATGAATCAATGAGCGCACCCATTGAAAGAATGAATCAATGAACGCACCCATTGAATGAATGAATGAATGCACGCATTGAATGAATGAATGTATATGTTTGTACATTTTTTTTACTCTATTTATATATTTATTTAATTTATCTGTACATATCTATTCTATTTATTTTATTTTGTTAGTATGTTTGGTCTCTGTCTCCCCCTTTTAGACCATGAGCCCGCTGTTGGGTAGGGACCGTCTCTCTGTGTTGCCAACTTGGACTTCCCAAGCGCTTAGTCCAGTGCTCTGCCCACAGTAAGCGCTCAATAAATACGATTGATGTTGATGAATGAACGCACCCATCGAATGAATGAATCAATGAACGCACCCATTGAACGAATGAATGAATGTACGCCTTGAATGAAGGAATGAATGCACCCATTGAAGGAATGAATGAATGACTGCATTGAAGGAATGAATGAATGAACGCACCCATTGAGTGAAATGAATGAATGCACGCATTGAATGAATGAATGAATGCACTGAATGAATGAATGCACGCATTGAATGAATGAATGAACGCCTGCCTGCGCCAGGACAAAGCGTGTGTGTGGGGGGTGAGGGGGGTGAGGGGAGGCCTGGGCCGCGGCCTCCTCCCCTCCCCCTCCCCCTCCGCCGGGCCTCCCGGTCCCGCCATGGGTCCGCCCCGCCGGAGTCCCGCGCTCCCATTGGCTCCCGCCGGCCGGGCCGCGGCCCCGATTGGCCGGCGGCCTGCGGCGCGCGCGCGCGCGCGCGCGCGGGCGAGCGCGGGCGGCCCCTCCCCCCCCAGCTCTCGTCCCCTCCCCCCTCCCCCCCTCCCCCCCGGGCCGCGGCCTCGCGGCCCTGCTGAGGGAGCCGGCGCGCGCACGCGGGGGGCGGCGGGCTTCTGGGCCTCGCTGAGGGACAGGCCGACAGGCCGACTGACTGACTGACCGACTGACCGATCGACTGACCACTGACTGACCGACTGACTGACTGACAGGCAGACTGACTGACAGACAGGACAGGACAGGGCAGGCCAGGCAGCTCCCAGCATCCCCCGGGGCTGTTGCCTGTTTTCCCGGCATCCTTCGGGCTTCGGCCTCTGGGCCTGGACGGGCCGGGGCGTGTCCATCCGTCGAGGCCATTTCCATCCCTCCCTTCTCCCTCCTTCCTCCTCCCTCTTCCCTCCTCCCCTTCCTCCTCCTCCTCCGGATCCCGGGTGGAGCCGGTTTTCCGGGTTCCCCCGAGCCGGACTCCTGCCTCCCTCCCTCCCTCCAAGGCACTTCCCACCGAAATCCCACCCGACCGTCGAGGGGTTGGGGGGGAGAAGAAGACGGAGGGAAAAGAGGAAAAAAAAGGAACTTTATTATTATTTTATTATTATTGCGTCCGGGGAAGGAAAAGTCCTGCCAACCGGAGACTGGGCCAACGGGAAGCGTCAAGGGGGGGGGGGGTCCCCACCGACACCCCATTAATCCCCCGACTGGATGCACAACGTTTTTCGGAGGAAAAGCCGGTGGTGGCCGGTGGGGCCTGAGAGGACCGAGAGAGAAGAAAGGTAAGAGACCCATTTATTGATTTATTTTACTTGTACATATCTATTTATTTTATGTTGTTAGTATGTTTGGTTTTGTTCTCTGTCTCCCCCTTTTAGACTGTGAGCCCACTGTTGGGTGGGACTGTCTCTAGATGTTGCCAACTTGGACTTCCCAAGCGCTTAGTACGGTGCTCTGCACACGGGAAGCGCTCAATAAATACGGTTGATTGATTAGTCCAGTGCTCTGCACACAGTAAGCGCACAATAAATACGATTGATTGATTGCAGGCTTAGCCCAGGGGTCAAAGGGCACGGTGGGGCGGCCTGGAGGAGGGGGCTTCATTCAATCGTATTTATTGAGCGCTTACCGTGTGCAGAGCACTGTACTAATCAATCAGTCGTATTTATTGAGCACTTACCGTGTGCAGAGCACTGTACTAATCAATCAGTCGTATTTATTGAGCGCTTACTGTGTGCAGAGCACTGTACTAAGCGCTTGGGAAGTACAAGCTGGAAACAGAGACAATCCTTACCCAACAATGGGCTCACAGTCTAGAAGGGGGAGAGAGACAACAAAACAAGTAGACAGGCATCAATAGCATTGGGGGGAGGGTTGGTTTTCCCTCCCCCCTTTTTATATAGCACTTATTAATAACAATAATGGCATTTATTAGGCGCTTACTATGTGCAAAGCACCGTTCTAAGCGCTGGGGAGGTTACAGGGTGATCAGGTTGTCCCCCGGGGGGCTCCCAGTCTTCACCCCCATTTTCCAGATGAGGGAACAATAATGGCATTTATTAGGCGCTTACTATGTGCGAAGCACCGTTCCAAGCGCTGGGGAGGTTACAGGGTGATCAGGTTGTCCCCCGGGGGGCTCCCAGTCTTCACCCCCATTTTCCAGATGAGGGAACTGAGGCCCAGCTATGTGCAAAGCACCGTTCTAAGCGCTGGGGAAGTTACAAGGTGATCAGGTTGTCCCCCGGGGGGGCTCCCAGTCTTCACCCCCATTTTCCAGATGAGGGAACTGAGGCCCAGAGAAGCGAAGTGACTTGCCCGAAGTCACCCAGCTGACAATCGGCGGAGCAGGGATTCGAACCCATGACCTCTGACTCCAAAGCCCGGGCTCTTTCTATTGAGCCACGCTGCTAAAGCACTGTTCTAAGCGCTGGGGTGGATACAAGGTAATCAGGTTGTCCCACGTGAGGCTCACAGACTTCATCCCCATTTTTACAGATGAGGGAACTGAGGCCCAGAGAAGTGAAGCGACTCGCCCAAAGTCACCCAGCTGACAAGTGGCGGAGGCGGGATTCGAACCCGTGACCTCCGACTCCAAAGCCCGGGCTCTTTCCACTGAGCCACCCTTCTCCCAAATCCCCGCCGTGAGCCCGTTGTTGGGTAGGGACCGTCCCCATATGTTGCCAACTTGTCCTTCCCAAGCGCTTAGTACAGTGCTCTGCGCACGGTAAGCGCTCAATCAATACGATTGAATGAATGAATAAATGAATGAATGAATGAAGGCGCGTTCAGCACAGGACCTCTGCCATCTGCTTTCCGGGCGATTCCCTTTTTTTCCCCCCCTCCGGGGTCGAAAGTTGGTTTTTTGGGTGTTTTTTTTTTTTTTTGTTTTTAATTTTTCCCTCCCCTCCCTCTTCTGCTGTGGGAGTCGTGGAGAAAAGTTCCTTTGTTCCGCGGAAGGTCCAGAAGCGAAACTTCTCCGATCCGGCCGCGGAAATGGGCCGAAAATGCCTGCATTTATTCAGTCGTGTTGATTGAGCGCCTGCTGTGTGCGGAGCACTGGACTAAGCGCTCGGGAAATGCAAATCGGCAACATATAGAGACGGTCCCTGCCCAGCAACGGGCTCACGGTCTAGAAGGGGGAGACAGACAACAAAACGAAACCAGGAGATGGGCGTCCATACCATCAGAATAAATAGAATTATAGCTCTGTATATGTATAAAATTATAGCTACCTATAGCTATGTCTCCGGCCGAGTAGTGACCAAAGGGTAGCCACTTTTGGGGTGGCCTGCAGGGGTTTGCCTTCCACATCCTTTCCTACATTTGTCTAAATAATAATAATAATAATAATGACATTTATTAAGCGCTTACTATGTGCAAAGCACTGTTCTAAGCGCTGAGGAGGTTACACCGTGATCAGGTTTGTCCCATGGGGGGGCTCACAGTCTTAATCCCCATTTTCCAGATGAGGGAACTGAGGCCCGGAGAAGTGAAGTGACTTGGTCAAAGTCACGCAACTGACAATTGGCCGAGCCGGGATTTGAACCCGTGATCTCTGACTCCAAAGCCCGGGCTCTTTTCCACTGAGCCACGCTGCTTCTCTGTTACTAATAATAGTAAATGGTGTTTATTAAGCGCTTACTATGTGCCAGACACCGTACCGAGCGCTGGGGTGGGTACAGGTAAATCGGGTTGGACACAGCCCCTGTCCCTCTTGGGTCTCTCAGTCTCCATCCCCATTTTACAGATGTGGGAACTGAGGCCCAGAGAAGTGAAGTGACATGCCCAAGGTCGCACAGCAGACAAATGGCGGAGCGGAATTAGAACTCATGACCTCCTGGTTCCCAAGATCGTGCCCTCTCCACTACGCCATGCTGTTTATGTTGCCCGTCCGGGAGCGTTTGGGAGGTTATTTTTCTCCAGCGGCGGCCAGCCGGCTCGTTTCTCCCAACTTTGGTCCCCTCCATCGACCGAAATAACAAAAAAGCCGCCTGTCAATCAGTCGGTCGATCGATCGGTGGTATTTGTTGAGCAACTACTAGGTGCCGGACTCTGGACTAAACGCCTGTGGGCAGGGAGCGTGTTTGATGTTATAGCGTACTCTCCCAAGCGCTTAGTACAGAGCTTTGCACACAGTAAGCGCTCAATAATGCGATTATTAATTCATAATAGTGCAATAGAACGAGAAAGTACAGCAGAGGGCCCGAGGTTGATAAATGATCCAGACCCGGGTGTTGTTGGAGTGGGTATGCCTTCATCCTTGAAGAGCCTTTTGATTTGTACTTCCCAAGCGCTTAGTACAGTGCTCTGCACACAGTAAGTGCTCAGTAAATGCGACTGAATGAACGAACGAATCAAATAGCGGTATTTAGATTGAAAGAATGAATCAAGTTGACATCGATCAATGGTATTTATTGCGTCCTGACTGTGTGCAGAGCACCGGGCTAAGCGTTTGGGAAGAAGTGGATAGACATTAGAGTCGGTCGATGCATTCCCTGCCCACAGTGAGCTTACATGACACATGTATCAAAATAAAATAGGGCGGTGCCTTTTTTATTTCCTTCTCCCCCCACCCTGGTGCTAGTGTGCAGTTGGAGAGGGCAGGAAAAGATAAAGCTTGGGACTCCGCGGCCTTCCTCGACTTAACGCTTGATAACATTCCTCTGCGTGACGGGGCATAATTCCCGAGAGGGAAAGCCAAAATCCGTAGCCCCCGCCTGCGTTGGGAACTGGATTTTCCCGGAGCCGCAGCGTCTCGAGCACGTTCGGCGCCGTGCCGTAGTTGAATTTTGATGGGGCGTCTTTTCGGCGCAAGATTTGAGATCGAGTTCGCGTCCAGTGAGCGACTGCTGGGGTCCGGCCCAATGTGGCCAGAGCCGTCGGGAATCCCCCGCCCGCCCCAAGTCCGAAGTGCCAAGGTCTTGCCCCGTTTATGGGCCGCTACAAACCGAAATTGCTAATCCCAGCAGAATGATGTTTTAGTGTGTGGTTAGTGTGGCTGTGGCTTTTCTGAAAACTCGTGTACAGCTGTAAAACAGCCCTGCAGTTTCGATCGTCCTCCGAGGCCGTCGGAAACACGCTTCTCCTGAAATTGCTCTTTCAGTCGGTGTGTCGGTCGTGTTTTTTGAGCACTTTACCGGGCACGGAGCACTGTACTAAGCACTTGGGAGTGTACGAGAGAAAAAACAGACACATTCCCCGGCCGCAAGGAGCTTCAGGGTCTGAAGGGGAGGCTGAGAGTAATCTAAATAAATAAATTACCGACACACGTCGGTAATGCGGAGGTTGAGGGTGAGGTGAGTATCAAGGGATCAGACTCAAGTGCGTAGGTGAGGCAGAAGGGGAAAAGAGGGATTCATTCATTCAATCGTATTTATTGAGCGCTTACTGTGTGCGGAGCACTGTACTAAGCACTTGGGAAGTACAAGTTGGAAACATATAGAGACGGCCCCTACCCAACAACGAGCTCACGGTCTAGAGGGGGAGACGGAAATTAATAGAAATAGATAAAACAATCAATTGCAGATATCTACACATAGATACATACGTGCTGTGGGGGGGGTCATTCATTCAGTAGTAATTATTGAGCGCTTACTGTGTGCGGAGCACTGTACTAAGCGCTTGGGAAGTACAAGTTGGAAACATATAGAGACGGCCCCTACCCAACAACGAGCTCACGGTCTAGAGGGGGAGACGGAAATTAATAGAAATAGATAAAACAATCAATTGCAGATATCTACACATAGATACATACGTGCTGTGGGGGGGGGGGTCATTCATTCAGTAGTAATTATTGAGCGCTTACTGTGTGCGGAGCACTGTACTAAGCGCTTGGGAAGTACAAATTGGAAACATATAGAGACGGCCCCTACCCAACAACGAGCTCACGGTCTAGAGGGGGAGACGGAAATTAATAGAAATAGATAAAACAATCAATTGCAGATATCTACACATAGATACATACGTGCTGTGGGGGGGGGTCATTCATTCAGTAGTAATTATTGAGCGCTTACTGTGTGCGGAGCACTGTACTAAGCGCTTGGGAAGTACAAGTTGGAAACATATAGAGACGGCCCCTACCCAACAGCGAGCTCACGGTCTAGAGGGGGAGACGGAAATTAATACAAATAGATAAAACAATCAATTGCAGATATCTACACATAGATACATACGTGCTGTGGGGGGGTCATTCATTCAGTAGTAATTATTGAGCGCTTACTGTGTGCGGAGCACTGTACTAAGCGCTTGGGAAGTACAAGTTGGAAACATATAGAGACGGCCCCTACCCAACAACGAGCTCACGGTCTAGAGGGGGAGACAGAAATTAATACAAATAGATAAAACAATCAATTGCAGATATCTACACATAGATACATACGTGCTGTGGGGGGGTCATTCATTCAGTAGTAATTATTGAGCGCTTACTGTGTGCGGAGCACTGTACTAAGCGCTTGGGAAGTACAAGTTGGAAACATATAGAGACGGCCCCTACCCAACAATGAGCTCACGGTCTAGAGGGGGAGACGGAAATTAATAGAAATAGATAAAACAATCAATTGCAGATATCTACACATAGATACATACGTGCTGTGGGGGGGGTCATTCATTCAGTAGTAATTATTGAGCGCTTACTGTGTGCGGAGCACTGTACTAAGCGCTTGGGAAGTACAAGTTGGAAACATATAGAGACGGCCCCTACCCAACAACGAGCTCACGGTCTAGAGGGGGAGATGGAAATTAATAGAAATAGATAAAACAATCAATTGCAGATATCTACACATAGATACATATGTGCTGTGTGTGGGGGGGTCATTCATTCAGCAATAATTATTGAGCGCTTACTGTGTGCGGAGCACTGTACTAAGCGCTTGGGAAGTAATGTGGGAAGGCCTCTTAAAGACTTGTGTTAGCATTGTTGGATAAAGTTGGAGCAAGAGATAAAATGTTTACTCGGGGGGAGGGGGAGAAGAATGGAAAAAAAAATCAATTTGGCTTTCAAAATCCAATTTTTTTTCCCTGCCTCTTGTCCAGAGTGAACTCGGATTAGTCAATATATTTAGCAAACACAAAACAACCTGTGAATTCCTCCACGCCAGCCCAGTCAGCCGAAACTGTACCCCACCGCGTCAGTGAGGTGGGAAACAGAGGAGGCCTCGGGTGAGTGGCAGATCAGCGACTTTCCTCGAGGTTAGAAAGGTTGTGAGTCAGCGGCCGGTGATTCCCATCCCGTCCATTGAAGCAAGCTCGATCAAGGGATGGAAAACGCGTCAAATGACGCGCTTAGCCGCTTTGAACGTATCGTTAGGCGGCCAAGGGGGTTATTCTCGGGCATCTGTAAAGACCGAATAAAAAATAGGTGGCGTTGAACTTCAGCTTCCTTAGGTGGACGCCGCATAGCCGAATAGAATAATCCTTTTGCAAAGAGTGAGCACTTCCCCAAGCTGAATTTCACTACGGTGGGCACTTTGAACCGGAAGATTGGAAGCCCGCGAAACCATACAGTGGTTTATATGTTGCCAACTTGTACTTCCCAAGCACTTAGTACAGTGCTCTGCACACAGTAAGCGCTCAATAAATACGACTGATGATGATACAGTGAACCGGTGTATCGGTTGTATATTCCTCGGTCGGTTCTACCGGCCGCTGAATCGGTAGATGCTTCCTCAGTGACCGGAGTAAACCAGAAATAGAGACTCGGCGTTCAAAACTGGTGATTTGCCATGATGGTACAGCTTACATCTGTCTAATGAATGGCCTTTATGCCTCATGAAAGCAGAGTGTCCCACTGCGTATAAACTCCGAGTTCATACCCAAGAACCCTAAAAATTATTAAAGGGGAAACTCCGAGTTTATACCAAAGAACCCTGGAAATTATTGAATGAGATTGGAATTTAGTTGATAGTAATTATTCCCGAAAATTATTAAATGAGATTGGAATTTAGTTGGTAGTAATTATTCCCGACGGGCTCTAAATTCCGTTAAAACTATTTGGAAGCGTCTTTTAGTAGTAATATTGCCGTGGGATCCTCAATGAGCAGATGTTTGGATCCTTTTCCGTTTTTCATGTCATTAAAGCGTAGGGCTCCCATATGTACGTGTTCTGACATTTCTAGTCTGTCTTCTGCTTTGGTTTAATATGCCGAAATCCCCTCCCATCCCCCGAGCTGCTATCAAATCATCGCTGAAGGTATTTTTGGCGAATCTTCCTCCGCCGTCAAAAATATCAACCGGGCCGTATAATTCACTTTGATTCCCCGCTGTGCCAGTTGATTTGTGCGTGCGGGAGCTGAGGATTCAAGACCTTTCAGGGATTTCCGAGCCAACCGCCCCAAATTGGTTGTGAAGCCGCCCCGCACCGAGTGCTTAAGTTGTGTTTTGGCTAGAAGAAATTAAGGGAGAAATCAAGGCACCCTCGGCCGAGCGCGGCGCGATGTCCGGCTTTGTGCGCGCGTGAGGTTTTGGCGGAGGTTCGCGTCCTCCGGCTTGGGTTTTCCTTGACGTAGGGTCCGTCCGGGACGTGAACCGCGCCGTACGGGAGAGCGGAGTGTGTTCAACTTCCTTTTTGAACGTGACGCGTCATCTTGAGGTGAGCGTGGGTTTTCACCCAAGTGAAGAATGGTAAACAGCACGTCTACAACCTCTCGATCGGTTTAAAACCCACGCCAAGGAGTTCGCTCCTCGTGGGAAGAGCCCGGGCTCGGGAGTCAGAGGTCGAGGCTTCTAATCCCACCTCCGCCACTTGTCCATCAATCAATCAATCGTATTTATTGAGCGCTTACTGTGTGCAGAGCACTGGACTAAGCGCTTGGGAAGTCCAAGTTGGCAACATATAGAGACGGTCCCTACCCAACAGTGGGCTCACAGTCTAGAAGGGGGAGACAGAGAACGAAACCGAACATATTAACAAAATAAAATAAATAGCTGGGTGACTTTGGGCAAGTCACTTAGCTTCTCTGTGCCTCAGTTCCCTCACCTGGAAAATGGGGATTGAGACTGTGAGCCCCACGTGGGACAACCTGATAACCGGGTATCCACCCCAGCGCTTGAAACAGTGCTTGGCACATAGTAAGCGCTTAACAAATACCATCATCATCATGCCATTACTCAACGTCGAATGTTGCCGTTCATTCGTCATCATCATCAATCGTATTTATTGAGCGCTTACTATGTGCAGAGCACTGTACTAAGCGCTTGGGAAGTACAAATTGGCAACACATAGAGACAGTCCTACCCAACAGTGGGCTCACAGTCTAAAAGACTGTGGGTCTTGTGTCTTCGCTGTACGTGTTGGGGGAATCGGGGAATGCCTCCTGCCCACCTTGGGCAAGTCGCTTCACTTCTCTGGGCCTTAATTAAGACTGGGAGCCCCATGTGGGACAACCTGATCACCTTGTAAATTCCCCAGCGCTTAGAACAGTGCTTTGCACATAGTAAGCGCTTAATAAATGCCATCATTATTATTATTATTATCTGCTAAATGGGGATTAAGACTGTGAGCCCCCTGTGGGACAGGGTTGGCGTCCAACCTGATTAGAGAAGCAGCGTGGCTCAGTGGAAAGAGCCCGGGCTTTGGAGCCAGAGGTCACGGGTTCAAATCCCGGCTCCGCCGCTTGTCAGCTGTGTGACTTTGGGCAAGTCACTTCACTTCTGTGTGCCTCCGTTACCTCATCTGGAAAATGGGGATTAAGACCGCGAGCCCCGGTGGGACAACCTGATCACCTTGCAGCCTCCCCGGCGCTTAGGACGGTGCTTTCCTTTGGTGAGGGCCTGCGATGGGATCGAACCCCCGAGAGCCGCCGAGCCGGGGGATGCCACGGTGACCGTTTGCAGGGTTGCCACGGGCCCCGTTCGCCACCACATTCGGCGTTGGGCGTGCTCTCCTCTCTCTCTGCTCGAGCCAATTCCTCCCCAAGGTCTTTATGGTGCCAACTTGTACTTCCCAAGCGCTTAGTACAGTGCTCTGCACACAGTAAGCGCTCAATAAATATGACTGATTGATTGATTTACCTCGAGGGCACTTTCTTGCTGAGCCGCCCCCTTGGCTCTGGCATCCGGACACCTCACTCCCAACTCCCAGGACTGGACCGTCCTTCCCGCTCCAGGGAAATGCCCGCTGGCAAGAGGCCGAACCCGGATTAGAACCCACATCTCCTGATTCCCAGTCCTGACCTGCGGTCTTTCCACTAGACTAGTTCTTTCCCTTCTAGACTGTGAGCCCACTGTTGGGTAGGGACCGTGTCTATACGTTGCCAACTTGGACTTCCCAAGCGCTTAGTCCAGTGCTCTGCACGCAGTAAGCGCTCAGTCAATACGATTGAATGAATGAATGAATGAGTAGACCGCACTGCTTCCCGGCCCCGCACTCGGTTAGACAGTGAGCGCTTAATAAATACGATTGATTGATTGATTGAAACACAGTAAGCGCTCAGTACGCGTAATCTAGTGGATAGAGTGTGGGCCCGCTCTATTCATCCTCCCCGCCATCTCCTAGACTGTGACCCCCTTGTTGAATAGGGACCATCTCTATGCATTGCCCAATTGTACTTCCCAAGCGCTTAGTACAGCGCTCTGCACACAGTAAGCGCTCAATAAATACAACTGAATGAATGACTCCCCACAGCACATATGTATCTATCTGCATGTATCTGTAATTTATTGTTTTATCTATTTGTCTTAATGTCTGTCTCCCCCTCTAATAATAATGGTATTTATTAAGCGCTTACTATGTGCAAAGCACTGTTCTAAGCGGCTCCCCACAGCACATATGTATCTATCTGCATATATCTGTAATTTATTGTTTTATCTATTTGTCTTAATGTCTGTCTCCCCCTCTAATAATAATGGTATTTATTAAGCGCTTACTATGTGCAAAGCACTGTTCTAAGCGGCTTCCCACAGCACATATGTATGTGTCTGTATATATCTGTAATTTGTTGTTTTATCTGTTTGTCTTAATGTCTGTCTCCCCCTCTAATAATAATGGTATTTATTAAGCACTTACTATGTGCAAAGCACTGTTCTAAGCGGCTCCCCACAGCCCATATGTATCTATCTGCATATATCTGTAATTTATTGTTTTATCTATTTGTCTTAATGTCTGTCTCCCCCTCTAATAATAATGGTATTTATTAAGCGCTTACTATGTGCAAAGCACTGTTCTAAGCGGCTCCCCACAGCACATATGTATGTATCTGTATATATCTGTAATTTGTTGTTTTATCTGTTTGTCTTAATGTCTGTCTCCCCCTCTAATAATAATGGTATTTATTAAGCACTTACTATGTGCAAAGCACTGTTGTAAGCGGCTCCCCACAGCACATATGTATGTATCTGTATATATCTGTAATTTGTTGTTTTATCTGTTTGTCTTAATGTCTGTCTCCCCCTCTAATAATAATGGTATTTATTAAGCGCTTACTATGTGCAAAGCACTGTTCTAAGCGGCTCCCCACAGCACATATGTATGTATCTGTATATATCTGTAATTTATTGTTTTATCTATTTGTCTTAATGTCTGTCTCCCCCTCTAATAATAATGGTATTTATTAAGCGCTTACTATGTGCAAAGCACTGTTCTAAGCGGCTCCCCACAGCCCATATGTGTCTATCTGTATATATCTGTAATTTATTGTTTTATCTATTTGTCTTAATGTCTGTCTCCCCCTCTAATAATAATGGTATTTATTAAGCGCTTACTATGTGCAAAGCACTGTTCTAAGCAGCTCCCCACAGCACATATGTATGTATCTGTATATATCTGTAATTTATTGTTTTATCTATTTGTCTTAATGTCTGTCTCCCCCTCTAATAATAATGGTATTTATTAAGCACTTACTATGTGCAAAGCACTGTTCTAAGCGGCTCCCCACAGCACATAGGTATCTATCTGTATATATCTGTAATTTATTGTTTTATCTATTTGTATTAATGTCTGTCTCCCCCTCTAATAATAATGGTATTTATTAAGCACTTACTATGTGCAAAGCACTGTTCTAAGCGGCTCCCCACAGCACATAGGTATCTATCTGTATATATCTGTAATTTATTGTTTTATCTATTTGTATTAATGTCTGTCTCCCCCCTAGACCGTGAGCTCGTTGTTGGGTAGGGACCGTCTCTAGATGTTGCCAACTTGGACTTCCCAAGCGCTTAGTACAGTGCTCCGCACACAGTAAGCGCTCAATAAATACGACTGAATGAATGGAAAAGTCAATCCCAGCCGTTCCCGGCCCTCTCCTTCCACCCCTCCCACGAGGGCGGCTCATCCCAATGTTTTCCTCTCCTTTCTCCACACGGTTCCCAGAATCCGGTGGAAGGGAGAGCCCCCGAGTCTCAAAAATTAGCGGGCGAATAAGGAGAGCACTTAAAAATACCGTGAATTCTTCTGAAAGGCAGTAATGGCATCATCCAAGATGTAATGGGAGTTAAAAATTAAGAGTGTAAATTGCAAGGAAACCCCAATGTTGCCAACTTGTACTTCCCAAGCGCCTAGTATAGTGCTCTGCACACAGTAAGCGCTAAATAAATACGATTGAATGAAGTGAATGAATGCCTGGCACATAGTGAGCGCTTAATAAATTTCATTCATTCATTCAATCATATTTATTGAGCGCTTACTGTGTGCAGAGCACTGGACTAAGCGCTTGGGAAGTCCAAGTGGGCAACATATAGAGACGGTCCCTACCCAACAGCGGGCTCACAGTCTAGAAGTCAATGATAGAACTCACAGTCAATAATAATAATAATAAATGCCATTATTATTATTATTCGCTTATCTCTACCCCAGCGCCTAGAACAGTGCTTGACACCTAAGTGCTTAACAAATACCATCATTATCATTATTATTATTAGACCGTGAGCCCACTGTTGGGTAGGGACTGCCTCTATATGTTGCCAACTTGTACTTCCCAAGCGCTTAGTACAGTGCTCTGCACACAGTAAGCGCTCAATAAATACGATTGATTGATTATTGATAGTTAGTGAGCACTTACTCTGTGCAGAGCACTGTAGTAAGCACTTGGGAGAGTACAATAGAACAATATAACCGACACAAGCAGCATGGATAAGCAGTCTGGCCTAGGGGAAAGAACGTGAGCCTGGGAGTTGGAGGATCTGGGTTCTAATCCAGCTTCTGCCACTTGTCTGCTGCGTGAACTTGGGCAAGTCAGTTCACTTCTCAGTGCCTCAGTCCCCTTATCTGTCAAATGGGGATTAAGACTGTGAGCCTTATGTAGGAAAGGGACTGCGCCCAACCCGATTTACCTTGTACCTACCCCAATGCGTGGTACATAGTAAGCGCCTAACAAATACTGTAATATCATTATTACGGTGCTTGGCACATAGTAAGCAGTGTGGCTCAGTGGAAAGAGCCCGGGCTTTGGAGTCAGAGGTCATGGGTTCGAATCCCGACTCCGCCACATGACGTCTGTGTGACCTTGGGCAAGTCACTTAAATTCTCTGAGCCTCAGTTACCTCATCTGTAAAATGGGGATTAAGATTGTGAGCCCCACGTGGGGCAACTTGATCACCTTGTATCCCCTCCCAGCGCTTAGAACAGTGCTCTGCACGTAGTAAGCGCTTAACAAATGCCATCATCACCATAGTAAGCACTTAACAAATACCACAGTTATTGTTATCATTATGAAGAGAGTGGAAAGTCTGTAATTTTTTTTATTATTCTTTGAACATGGATTATTTTCTTAATAGGCTCTCTGTTGGGTAAGGGGAGGAATCTGAACAGAGATGAAGCCCAGCGCATAGTGCAGTGTCGGGCACATAAGAGCTTCACAGATACCATTGTTTTTTTAAAAGCTCGGAGGAGCATAAGTGGCCAAATAGAGTGGAGAAGAGCCTAGTAAGCGCTTAGTACAGTGCTCTGCACATAGTAAGCGCTCAATAAATACGATTGATGATGAGAAGAGAGAGTTTAACAGGCAGATGGTGGGGGAGACGGGGGGAAAATGGGGCGAAGGAAGTTCAGTGCACAAGGAAGGAGAAACTAAAATTGGGTAGAGGGGTGTGAAAACGTAGGCGTCCTGTACACTCTGTTTTTCTGTGGCCCTGTGGTTATAAAGTAACCGACTAGATTGAGATTCAAGTTTAGTAACTCATAATGGCACTGCTCACACTACCTATCTCTGTGAGCTCTGTGGGCTCACTGTTGGGTAGGGGCTGTCTCTCTATGTTCCCAACTTGTACTTCCCAAGCGCTTAGTCCAGTGCCCCGCACACAGTAAGCGCTCAATAAATACGATTGATTGTGGTTCAGAACTTCTGATCAGAGTAAGCGTCCAGTAAGTACCACTGACTGCCTGACGGAGGGAATGTCTGCATTTAGTAAGCGCCGGTCTGCAGTTTGGCTCATTCTTTGGTAACCTGCCGTCTAATCCCGGTCCTACAAGCCTTCCTTCATTTTTAAGACTGTAAGCCCCCCGTGGGACAACCTGATTACCTTGTATCCTCCCCAGCGCTTAGAACAGTGCTTTGCACATAGTAAACGCTTAATAAATGCCATTATTATTATTATTATTATTTTTCTCCCCCTTTATTGAAGCTCCTTCAGTTGCGTCTATTACCCTTCCTCTGAAGTGACCCTTTGTCCCGCCTGTTTCTTTCAAGTCTCCAGCCCCTTACCCTTCTCTTAGCCCCACCTGGGACTCATTCATTCATTCAATCGTATTTATTGAGCGCTTACTGCCTGCAGAGCACTGTACTAAGCGCTTGGGAAGTCCAAGTTGACAACATTTAGGGACGGTCCCTACCCAACAGCGGGCTCACAGTCTAGAAGACGCCCACCCCTTCTAACTCACCAGATCACACCGCTCCCTCCATTGTCAAAAATCCTCCTGAGATCCCACCTCCTCCGGGAGGGAAGTCCTCCCCAAGTAGTAATTAATAGTAGAAGCAATAGCAGTAGTAGTAAAGGAGTGTATTAAGCGCTTACTGTGTGCAGAGCACTGTACTAAGAGCTAGGAGAGAATACCCAGATGGGAATTAGCCACAGTCCCTGTCCCTTGGGGGCCTCACAGTCAAAGAGTTGACTGTGAACTCTTTAATAATAATAATAATAATGATGGCAGTTTATTAAGCGCTTACTATGTGCAAAGCACTGTTCTAAGCGCTGGGGAGGTTACAAGGTGATCAGGTTGTCCCACGGGGGGCTCGCGGTCTTAACCCCCGTTTTCCAGATGAGGTAACTGAGGCCCAGAGAAGTGAAGTGACATGCCCCACCCAGCTGACAACTGGTGGAGCCGGGATTCGAACCCATGACCTCTGACTCCAAAGCCCGGGCTCTTTCCGCTGAGCCACGCTGCTTCTACAGCTCTTTGACTGAGAAGTAGCGTGGCTCAGTGGAAAGCGCTTGGGCGTGGGAGTCAGAGGTCACGGGTTCTAATTCCGGCTCCACCACTTATCGGCTGTGTGACTTTGGGCAAGTCACTTTGATTCATTCATTCATTCTTTCAATCGTATTTATTGAGCGCTTACTGTGTGCAGAGCACTGTACTAAGCACTTGGGAAGTCCAAGTTGGCAACATATAGAGACGGTCCCTACCCAGCAGTGGGCTCACAGTCTAGAAGGGGGAGACAGAACAAAACAAAACATAGTAACAAAATAAAATAAATAGAATAAATATGTACAAATAAAATAAATAAATAGAGTAATAAATCCGTACAAACTTATATACATATATACAGGTGCTGTGGGGAGGGGAAGGAGGTAAGGTGGGGGGATGAGGAGGGGGATAGGAAGGAGGGGGCTCAGTGTGGGAAGGCCTCCTGGAGGAGGTGAGCTCTCAGTAGGGCTTTGAAGGGAGGAAGAGAGCTAGCTTGGTGGAGGTGCGGATGTGCACTTCACTTCTCTGTGCCTCAGTTCCCTCATCTGTAAAGTGGGAATTCAGACTGTGAGCCCCACGTGGGGCAACCCGATCACCTTGTATCCCCCCCAGCGCTTAGAACAGTGCTTTGCACATAGTAAGCGCTTAACAAATACCATCATTATTAAAGAGCTGGAGCAGGGAGATGGAGAAGCAGCGTGGCTCAGTGGAAAGAGCACGGGCTTTGGAGTCAGAGGTCATGGGTTCGAATCCACGCTCCGCCACATGTCTGCTGTGTGACCTTGGGCAAGTCATTTAACTTCTCTGAGCCTCAGTTACCTCATCTGTAAAATGGGAATTAAGACTGTGAGCCCCACGTGGGACAACCTGATCACTTTGTACCCCCCCAGCGCTTAGAACAGGGCTTTGCACATAGTAAGCGCTTAACAAATGCCAACATTATTATTATTATTATTATTATGGATTAGAGACACATCAGGAAAACCCAACCCAAACAAATTCGCAAAAGAGGCTCCAAGTCTCGGCAGGCATGGAGGAACCCAAGACGTGAGGGAATGCTTTCTTCTCCCTGACCAGGAGCACAGGGAGCGAGGACGGTTGGTGGTGGGTGGGAAGACGGCGGTTACCACAGTGCTTTTCTCAACAGGGATGGAGGGGGCCGAGCGGGGAACACAGCAGGCAGGTGGCAGAGGCAGGATTAGAATCCAGATCCTCTGCCTCCCCAGGCTCACGCTCTTTCCACTAGGCCTTACTGCTTATCCATGCTGCTTAGTACAGTGCCTTGCATACAGTAAGCGCTCAATAAATACGATCGAAAGAACGAGCAGCCGGGAGCGGGCTCCTCCTCAGCGCCCATAGCACCTTCGTACCGATCATCATCAATTGTATTTATTGAGCGCTTACTATGTGCAGAGCACTGTACTAAGCGCTTGGGAAGTACAAATTGGCGATCGCATTGTAAGTTCTCATCTAGTTATTCAAGGGTCCATCTTTCTGTTCTCCTCTGCTCCCCCCTGTAAATCATTTTGGGCCTGTCTCCCCCATTAAGTTGATAAGCGCCTTGAGGACAGTGACTATAATAATGATTATAATAATAGAGTTCGTTAAACACTTACTATATTACAGGCCCTGCTGAGAGCTCAAGGCCCTGCTGAGAGCTCACCTCCTCCAGGAGGCCTTCCCAGGCTGAGCCCCTTCCTTCCTCTCCCCCTCGTCCCCCACTCCATCTTACCTCCTTCCCTTCCCCACCACACCTGTATATATGTATATATGTTTGTACATATTTATTACTCTGTTTATTTATTTATTTATTTATTTTATTTGTACATATCTATTCTATTTATTTTATTTTGTTAATATGTTTGGTTTTGTTCTCTGTCTCCCCCTTTTAGACTGTGAGCCCACTGTTGGGTAGGGACTGTCTCTATATGTTGCCAATTTATACTTCCCAAGCGCTTAGTACAGTGCTCTGCACATAGTAAGCACTCAATAAATACGATTGATGATGATGATGATGACAGGCACTGTACTAAGCTCTGGGATCGATCCAAGCCGATTGGGTTAGATTCAGTTGCTGTCCCACGTGGGGCTCACGATCTCAATTCCCATTTGACAGATGAGGTGACTGAGGCCCAGGGGAGTGAAGTGACTTGCCCAAGGTTACACAGCAGACAAGCGGTGGAGGCGAGATTAGAACCCAGGTCGTTCTGAATCCCAGGCTCGGACTCTGTCCGCCAGGCCACGCTGCCTCACTACTGTGCGTCCTTTGTGTGACTTACACACCCAGTTGTCTAGTATGTTTCCTTCCCTGGAGTGGGCACTCAGTAAATCCTGGTGATGAGTTGATTAACCTTTGGAAACGCATTGTAGGTGCTCGGCTGATCAATCAATTGTATTTATTGAGCGCTTATTGTGTGCAGAGCACTGTACTAAGCGCTTGGGAAGTACAAGTTGGCAGGTGAACCACGTGTGGTGCTCCCTGCCCTATAGGGAGCGTTCCTCAGTCAATGTTTCTCGTCTTTTAAGATTAGCTCTCTTGCACTTTCCTACCCTCAGCGTCAGTCCGAGGTCAGGGGTTCAAATCCCGGCTCTGCCAGTTGCCAGCCGTGTGACTTTGGGCAAGCCACTTCACTTCTCTGGGCCTCAGTGACCTCATCTGGAAAATGGGGATGAAGACCGTGAGCCCCCCCGGTGGGACAACCTGATCACCTTGTAACCTCCCCAGCGCTTAGAACTGTGCTTTGCACCTAGTAAGCGCTTAATAAATGCCATTATTATTATTATACTGCTTTCCTCTTTATGTTTCTCTAAGGTTCACCCCACAACGTGTGTCTCTTCTTCCATTTCTTCTGGGCACCCGTCAGCAGTCGCGCACACCTTGTCTGATTGATTCATTTTGGTTCGGCTGGCTTCTATTTTCATTTCTTCAGCTTCCTATCTTTGTCCCAGGAGAGTTTGTCCTCCCAAGCTGGTACCCCGACTTACGTATTCCTTGGGCAAATGCTTGCTTTTTCTCACTTCCTCGTTTGCCCGCCATCTTCATTTCACTTCCCCTGCTCAGTTCCTTCCATCAAGCTCTCTGTCGCGTTTATTGAGTTCTTGGTGCACTTTTCATTCATTCATTCAGTCGTATTTATTGAGCGCTTACTGTGTGCAGAGCGCCGGACTAAGCGCTTGGGAAGTCCAAGTCGGCAACATCTAGAGTCGGTCCTTACCCAGCAGCCGGCTCACAGTCTAGAAGGGGGAGGCAGACAACAAAACATATTAACAAAATAAAATAAACATGTACAAGTAAAATAAATAGAGTAATAAATGCGTACAAGCATAGCATAATGTTCATTGTCATATTTATTGAGAGCTTACTGTGGGCAAAGCACTGTACTAAGCGCTTGGGAGAGTACAGTGTAACAACAGACACATTCCTGCTCACAGGCTAGAGGGGGGAGACAGATATTAATAAGAATAAATAAATGGGTAAATTACAGATATCATCATCATCAATCGTATTGAGCGCTTACTATGTGCAGAGCACTGTACT
The DNA here is from genome assembly GCF_015852505.1 of Tachyglossus aculeatus. NCBI lineage: Eukaryota > Metazoa > Chordata > Mammalia > Monotremata > Tachyglossidae > Tachyglossus > Tachyglossus aculeatus. The sequence continues at coordinate 38,304,234 of NC_052088.1, read as the reverse complement.
AAGCGCTTGGGAAGTACAAATTGGCAACATATAGAGACAGTCCCTACCCAACAGTGGGCTCACAGTCTAAAAATATATACGTATAATAGTAATAATGATGGTATTTGTTAAGCGCTGACAGTCCCTACCCAACAGTGGGCTCACAGTCTAAAAATATATACGTATAATAGTAATAATGATGGTATTTGCTAAGCGCTGACTATGTGCAAAGCACTGTTCTAAGCGCTGGGGGGATACAAGGTGATCGGGCTGTCCCACGGGGGGCTCACAGTCTTAATCCCCATTTTACAGATGAGGGAACCGAGGCCCAGAGAAGCGAAGTGACTTGCCCAAAGTCACCCGCCTGACAGTCGGCGGAGCCGGGATTTGAACCCATGACCTCCGACTCCAAAGCCCGGGCTCTTTCCACCGAGCCACGCTGCTTTATTTATGTGCCGTGGGACTGGGAGGGAGGATGAGTGAAGAAGCCAGTAAGAGCGGCGTAGAAGGGAGTGGGAGAAGAGGAAAGGAGGGCTTAGTCAGGGAAATTAGGAAAAGCAGCGTGGCTCAGTGGAAAGAGCCCGGGCTTTGGAGTCAGAGGTCGTGGGTTCAAATCCCGGCTCTGCCACTTGTCCGCTGTGCGGCTTTGGGCAAGTCACTTAACGTCTCTGGGCCTCAGTTCCCTCATCTGTAAAACGGGGATGAAGACTGCGAGTCCCACGTGGGACAACCTGATTACCTTGTATCTACCCCAGCGCTTAGAACAGTGCCTTGCACATAGTAAGCGCTTAACAAATACCGACATTATGATTATTATTATTAAATGTCTGCCCTCAAGGAGATTCCAGTCTAGCGAGGAGGGGACAGATACTTAATCTCCAGCTAGAAGGAAGTATTAGAGCATTTGCGATACGGACGCGGGTGCTGGGTGTGGTGGAGAGGGGTTGTGAGTATTCCGGTGTTTAGGGGGCTTGGAAGGGCCGAAGTGACCGTCGAGGGGCTATAAGGTAGGGAGATCAATCAATCAATCGTATTTATTGAGCGCTTACTATGTGCAGAGTACTGTACTAAGCGCTTGGGAAGTACAAATTGGCAACACATAGAGACAGTCCCTACCCAACAGTGGGCTCACAGTCTAAAAGGGGGAGACAGAGAACAGAACCAAACATACCAACAAAATAAAATAAATAGGATAGAAATGTACAAGTAAAATAAATAAATAAATAAATAAATAGAGCTTAGAGAAATTAGTCTGCGAAGGTCTCCAGGAAGAGACGTTATTCCAGAAGATTTGGATGACAGGAAGAACAGGGATCTCTCGATATAACGTGGGACCGCGCGAGCGACAGGTCGGAGGCGTGGCGAGCAGGTCGGCTGGAGAGGAATGCGGAGTGTGAGCTGGGGTCTAGTGGGAAAAGAGAGTGGATAAGTAAGAGAGAGGAGCTGATTGATTACCTTATGGTTGCCACTTGCAAGTACCGCTCGTTCTGACCTCCCTAGAGAATCAATCAATCAATCAATCGTGTTTATTGAGCGCTTACTGTGTGCAGAGCACTGTACTAAGCACTTGGGAAGTCCAAGTTGGCAACATATAGAGACAGTCCCTACCCAACAGTGGGCTCACAGTCTAAAAGGGGGAGGCAGAGAAGGAAACCAAACATACTAACAAAATAAAATAAATAGATATGTATCATCATCATCAGTCGTATTTATTGAGCGCCTACTGTGTGCAGAGCACTGTACTGAGCGCTTGGGAAGTCCAAGTTGGCAACATATAGAGATAGTCCCTACCCAACAGTGGGCTCACGGTCTAGAAGGGGGAGACAGACAACAAAACCAAACATACTAACAAAAGAAAATAAATAGAATAGATATGTACATATATACATATGTATATGTATGTAGAGAAGCAGTGTGGCTCAGTGGAAAGAGCCCAGGCTTGGGAGTCGGAGGTCATGAGTTCTAATCCCGGCTCCGTCACATGTCTGCTGTGTGATCTTGTGCAAGACAGTTCAGTTCTCTGAGCCTCAGTGACCTCATCTGTAATATGGGGATTAAGACTGTGAGCCCCATGTGGGACAACCTGATCACCTTGTATCCTCCCAGCGCTTCGAACAGTGCTTTGCACATAGTAAGCACTTAACAAATGCCATTATTATTATTATTATTATTACCTAGTCTGAGCAGCACCCCACTCCCCAACCCAACCCCGTCCCCCTTTCCTACTGGGGCTTTTAGACCGTGAGCCCACTGTTGGGTAGGGGCTGTCTCTATATGTTGCCAATTTGTACTTCCCAAGCGCTTAGTCCAGTGCTCTGCACACAGTAAGCGCTCAATAAATACGACTGATGATGATGGGGCTCGATGTCTCTCTGGGTGGTCTGTGGCTCATACAGTGCCAACTTTTCATTTTGAACGGTGGGGGTGAATTTGGGGGCAGGGCTTCTGAGGAAACAGGGAAGTGAGAGGTGGCTGGGAAGGAACGGGAGAGAGGAGAGGGGGAGGAAGAGGAAGTCCGTCCCTCGGGACGCTTGGCACCCCCTGAGCAGCTCCGGGGCTCGGATCCAACGCCCTGACCCTTGGCCCACCAGGCCCCGGGGTGGGGCCGGGAGGAGGAACGAGGAGCCATGGCCAAATTGGGTCAACGGAAGGAGGAACGGGGCCGCGGTGTCCTCAGCGTCTTTTCCCCGTCGTCCGGATCCGCCGTCTGGGCTTCCTTTCCCCCTACCTACCCGAAAGCCCCAGGACAGTGCCGACCCCCCGGGCCCGTCTCCCCCGTGGCCCCAAGGAGTCGCGGCCCAGGTGCCTACCGTACTGGCGTCCTTCTTAAACGTTGCCTTTATTGCTTCACTCTTTGCCTTTATTTTCATTCAAGATAAATCTGCCCCTAACTCTCTGCCCGGTGAATCAATCAGTCGTATTGATTGAGCGCTTACTGTGTGCAGAGCACTGTACTAAGCGCTTGGGAAGTCCAAGTTGGCGACATACAGAGACGGTCCCTACCCAGCGGTGGGCTCACAGTCTAGAAGAAGCCAAGGCAACGCTGACTGTAAGCTCGTCCTCTAGGCTGTAAGCTGATTATGTGCACGGAACGTGTCCGCTAATCTGTTGCCTTGTATTCACCCAAGTGCTTAATACAGCGTTCTGCACATAGTAAGCGCTTAACATATACCACTGATTGATTGACCAAAGGATTCAGCCCTGCGGAGCAGATAGACAGTAGCTGCCGCTGGTCAAGGGAGGAGAGCCTGTCCCTTGGGGAGGGGGAAAAAGAGCCCCTGACACTGCCCAGTCCCCTTCTTCAATAGCTCCCATTAAATCCAGAAGTTCTTATTTACTCTTTATTTATTTATTGTACGTATCTATTCTATTTATTTTATTTTGTTAATATGTTTGGTTTTGTTCTCTGTCTCCCCCTTTTAGACTGTGAGCCCACTGTTGGGTAGGGACTGTCTATATGTTGCCAACTTGTGCTTACCAAGCGCTTAGTACAGTGCTCTGCACACAGTAAGCGCTCAATAAATGCGATTGATTGATTGATTGATTCACTTTGAAAAGCTTGGCCATCCATCAGGTTCTAAACAAAACCGGGTATTAGACTTGCTTCCCAGAGGAAAATGGAATTGTGTAGAGTTTTAAAGCACTTTGAAAGACCCCAGGGCGCTTTCGCCTAGTGTGACTCGCCATTTTACGCGCTTGACCTGACTATTTTGTTTTTTTCCAAGAACCTTTCCCAAACTCGGTGAACGAGGGCCACGTTCTCCCCTCCGTGCGGGATTTTCTCCCTTCACCCAAGTGCCTTGGCCCACCTTCTCTTGGTACGACATGATCCTGGGTGAGGCGGAGGGGTGTGTAGGGCTTCTTTGCCTCTTTTCTCTAAGCAAGCTTCCCTGATTCATTCATACATTCATTCAGTCATATTTATTGAGGGCTTACTGTGTGCAGAGCACTGGACTAAGAGCTTGGGAAGTACGAGTCGGCAACATATAGAGACGGTCCCTGATGCGCTTCGTTCTGAGCACATCCCTCCTCCTCTCGCCGGGAATGCCGATTCGCATGGGGTTTTTAGAGGGAAAGTCGGGGATTTCAGCGGACAAGATGGCTAGTGCCGGCAGACGGCTCATCGCCGACGGGTTTCCCAGAGAGCAGCGGCCACCCTCTTTCCAAGTGTCTCCCGCTGTCACCGTCACTGCCGCTTTCCCCCCTTTCAATCAATCAATCAATCGTATTTATTGAGCGCTTACTGTGTGCAGAGCACTGTACTAAGCGCTTGGGAAGCACAAGTTTGCAACATAGAGACAGTCCCTACCCAACAGTGGGCTCACAGTCTAAAGGACCTTAAGCTCCTCGTGGGCAGGGGACGTGTCTACCAATTCAGTCGTACTCTCCCGAGCGCTTAGTACGATGCTGTGCACGCAGTAAGCGCTCAAGTGCTGAGGAGCAGTGTGGCCTGGTGGATAGAACACGTTCCAGGGAGTCAGACAGACCTGGGCTCTAGTCGCGGCTCTGTCACTTGACTGCTGTGTGACCTTGGACAAGTCACTTCACGTCTCTGCACCTCACTTCTGTAAATAATAATAATAATAATGATGGCATTTTTTAAGCGCTTACTATGTGCAAAGCACTGTTCTAAGCGCTGGGGGGGATGCAAGGTGATCAGGCTGTCCCTCGGGGGGCTCACAGTCTTCATCCCCATTTTCCAGATGAGGGAACTGAGGCCCAGCGAAGTGAAGTGACTTGCCCAAAGTCACACAGCTGACAATGTGAGCCCACTGTTGGGTAGGGACCGTCTTTATATGTTGCCAACTTGTACTTCCCAAGCGCTTAGTACAGTGCTCTGCACACAGTAAGCACTCAATAAATACGATTGATTGATTGATTGAATTGGTGGAGCTGGGATTTGAACCCACGACCCCTGACTCCAAAGTCCGGGCTCTTTCCACTGAGCCACGCTGCTTCTCTGCGTATTAATGGGAATTAAGACAGTAAGCCCCATGTGGATCATGGGCTGTGTCCAACCTGGTTACCTTCATTCATTCATTCATTCATTCATTCATTCAGTTGTATTTATTGAGTGCTTACTGTGTGCAGAGCACTGTACTAAGCACTTGGGAAGTACAAGTTTGTAACATAGAGACAGTCAATCAATTGTATTTGTTGAGCGCTTACTGTGTGCACTGTACTAAGCGCTTGGGAAGCACAGGCTGGAAACATCAGGAGGCGGTCCCTACCCAACAGCGGGCTCACAGTCTAGAAGGGGGAGACAGAGAACAAAACATATTAACAAAATAAAATAAATAGAATAAATATGTACAAATAAAATAAATAGAGCAATACCTTCCATCTACCCCAGTGCTTAGAATGGTGCCCGACACATAGTAAGTGCTTAATTTAGAAGAAGTTAAGAACTTGGAGAAGCAGCATGGCTCAGTGGAAAGAGCCCGGCCTTTGGAGTCAGAGGTCATGGGTTCAAACCCCGGCTCCGCCAGTTGTCAGCTGTGTGACTTTGGGCAAGTCACTTCACTTCTCTGGGCCTCAGTTACCTCATCTGTAAAATGGGAATTAAGACTGTAAGCACCCCCATGGGACAACCTGATCACCTTGTAACCTCCCCAGCGCTTAGAACAGTGCTTTGCACATAGTAAGCGCTTAATAAATGCCATTAAAAAAAAAAACCTCAAACCATAAAAACAATCATCATCGTCATCAATCGTATTTATTGAGCGCTCACTGTGTGCAGAGCACTGTACTAAGCGCTTGGGAAGTACAAATTGGCAACATATGGAGACAGTCCCTCTACTAAAATAAAATAAAATAAATAGAAATAATAGATAAAATAATAAATAAATAATAATAATAAATAAATAATAATAAATAAAACAATGCCATTAATTAACTGATTGGTTGATTGATTGAAATCCTGGATGGTTGGTTTGGCCCAATAGCAGCATCTCTCAGGTTCCCGGCCTCCAGGTGATGTCGTCGTTACCTTTATCGCCGCTCTCCGCCCAGGGCACCTGGTCCCCGATCCCTGAGCGCTTCAGCTGACTCACCTAGGGGCAGGTGGCGGCTCCGGATAACCGACTCAATCAATCAATCGTATTTATTGAGCGCTTACTATGTGCAGAGCACTGTACTAAGCGCTTGGGAAGTACAAATTGGCAACACATAGAGACAGACCCTACCCAACAGTGGGTTCACAGTCCAAAAGGGGGAGACAGAGAACAGAACCAAACATACCAACAAAATAAAATAAATAGGATAGAAATGTACAAGTAAAATAAATAAATAAATAAATAAATAAATAAATAGAGTAATAAATATGCACAACCATATATACATATACACAGGTGCTGTGGGGAAGGGAAGGAGGTAAGACGGGGGGATAGAGAGGGGGACGAGGGGGACTCCATTCCCTTTCTCCTCCCTGCTCTGCGAAAGGGGGTCCGCTCACCGGGCCGGGCAGGAGGAGACCCTTGCTGCCCTTCCTGGGAGTTTTCTGGGCTCCGAGGTGGGAATGGTGCAGAGCCAGGGTGAGCCCACTGTTGGGTAGGGACCGTCTGTATATGTTGCCAACTTGTACTTCCCAAGCGCTTAGTCCAGTGCTCTGCACACAGTGAGCGCTCAATAAATACGATTGATGATGATGATGATACCCGCTTCTCCCTGTTTGTGTCCCCATTGCATTGTTGCGTCTTGGTGGTGTGTCTCCTGGCGATCCCCTATTCTTTTCCTCTTCCCCCTCCTCCCTTCCTCTTCTGAAATCATTGGAGAAGCAGCGTGGCTCAGTGGAAAGAGCCCGGGCTTTGGAGTCGGAGGTCATGGGTTGCTCTATTTATTTATTTATTTATTTTACTTGTACCTATCTATTCTATTTATTTTATTTTGTTAGTATGTTTGGTCTTGTTCTCTGTCTCCCCCTTTTAGACTGTGAGCCCACTGTAGGGTAGGGACTGTCTCTAGATGTTGCCAATTTGGACTTCCCAAACGCTTAGTACAGCACTCTGCACATAGTAAGCGCTCAATAAATACGATTGATGGTGATGATGATGATGATGGGTTCAAATCCCAGCTCCGCCACTTGTCAGCTGTGTGACTTCGGGCAAGTCACTTCACTTCTCTGGGCCTCAGTTACCTCATCTGTAAAATGGGGATTGAGACTGTGAGCCCCCCCCCACCCCCCCGTGGGACAACCTGCTCACCTTGTATTCTCCCCAGTGCTTAGAACAGTGCTCTGCACATAGTAAGCGCTTAATAAATGTCATTATTGTTATTATTGTTATTATTTTCCGTCTCATTTCTTTTCGATCGGGCTTATTAAGTGCTTCATCTGTGCCAGGGACTGGGATAGATACAAAACCATCAGGTTCTAGACTGTGAGCCCGCTGTTGGGTAGGGACCGTCTCTATATGTTGCCAGCTTGTACTTCCCAAGCGCTTAGTCCAGTGCTCTGCACACAGTAAGCGCTCAATAAATACGATGGAATGAATGAATGACTGACCGTCTCTGTATGTTGCCAACTTGGACTTCCCAAGCGCTTAGTCCAGTGCTCTGCACACAGTAAGCGCTCCATAAATACGATTGTCCCCCTCTCCATCCCCCCATCTTACCTCCTTCCCTTCCCCACAGCACCTGTATATATGTACATATGTTTGTACATATTTGTTACTCTATTTATTTATTTATTTTAC